>NC_090923.1:592919615-595419615 GCF_040938575.1 Ambystoma mexicanum | reverse complement strand
TAAACATGACAGGGACTTGCTGTGAGTCACAATTTAGAAGTTTTATCAGGGCAATGCCAGTGTATGGAGGCCATATATGATAGCTATGTGCCAGCGTTAGGAAAGATTTTCTTTTTGCTGATTTAGTCCCATAGACTTCTACGGAGCACCCTTTCTTTTAGCTTTGTTTTGAACATGGTCCTGACTCTGGTCAGCTTTCTGCTGTACTTTCCTTGTTCATTTTCTCATTCTTGTAGTGTAACTTTTTGGTCCATAAGACTATATCAGTACCTAGAGACACACATCACCCTAAAGTGAATGTTTGTTTATTATATTTATATAGCGCACCTGACCCAGAGGTAGCTGGGCGCTTTGAAGCACAATTGGATGATAATGGCAGTCTCTTACACAGAGGATGAAATACATACAGTCATGAGGGCATGATACATTGGTAGGGTTCAGGGCATGCATCATTAGTGGAGAAGAACAAGAGCGGAAGGTACATGCATCAGTGATAGACCAATACAGGAGGTAATTTATTTACACAGAAGTACAATACAGTAGTGGTTAGTTCTCACTGAGTATCCAGGATATGGCGCTTCGCCTGAAGTTTTCAAATGTTTGAATGGTCCTAATGTTAGCTGGAAGTGAGTTCCACAGTTGAGAGGCCATGACCGGGAAACTGGATCCGCCGGATCTTTTGAGGTTAAACCTGGGAAATGTCAGACAGGACGCATAAGTGGATCTGGTGATATGTGAGGAGGCTCGGCAGGTGAATGTTTCTGTGAGATGGGGGGAGGGGGGCCATGTGATCCAGTGCTTTGAAGGTAAGACCTAAGGATTTTAGTTTAATTTTTTCATTTATGGAAAGCCACTTGTGTTGTATTGTAGTTGCTGATATATGTTCTTTACGGGGTATATTTAGTGCCGCTCTAAGAGCATTATTCTGCAGTGTCTGCAGTTTGTTGATTACTGTTTTGTTGGTGCCGAAGTATAATCCGTTACAATAGTTCAATTTAGAGCCTATGAGAGCTCTGGCTAATGTAAGACAGCTTTTGGATGATAGCATTGGTCTGCAGGCTCTTACCAGTTTGCATGTATAGCCGGTAGCTGAGGAGGTCATATTGACTTGTTTGTTAAGGTTGGAAGTGGCATCTAGATGGAATCCAAGCGTTTTTACTACTTTGGCAATTGGGATATTGTTCCAGTCTGTTAAATATGTTGCAGTTCTGTCTAAGTTTGTTTAAGTTGGCTGTGGAGCCAACTAACAATAGTTCTGTTTTCTCATCGTTCAGGCACAGGCCATGGGTGGCAATCCATGCCTGAACAATGGTGTAGATTTAATTTATCCTGAGCACATCCTTGTCATAAGAACCTGTAAGGGGTAGGAGTATATGGGTGTCATCTACATAGTTGGTGTAGGTGACACCCAGACGATCCAGTTTGTCAAACAGTGGCTTTTTAAAGATGTTATACAAAGTGGGGGAGACGCAGGACCCTTGGGGCACACCACAGGTGATCGGTATGGGGTTGGCTGCTGCAGTGGGAGAGAAGACTTGCATGGTCCTGTTTAGGAACGATTGTATCCATGTGAAAGCCGAGTTGGAGAAGAAGGTTGCCGTTTCTAAGTGCTCACAGAGTACCTTATGGTCGACCAGGTCAAATGCCGCTGACAAGTCGAGGAGGAGCAAGACAGCAAAGCCACCTTTGTTTTTCAGGTTGTCAATCCGGCTTTTTAAGTCAACAAGGGCAGTTTCTGTCCCAGGTTGTGGTCTAAAGCCAGATTGTCTACAGCCCAGGAGTTTGTTGGCTTCAAGATAATCCTGGATTTGTAAGTATGCAACCCTATCTAGAATCTTTAGCAGAAAAGGGACAGTAGTAATGGGTCTGTAGTTTGTGGGAATGGTGGGGTCTAGAGTTTGTTTTTTAGGTAGTGGGAGTACCCAGCATTCCTTTTGGTTGCTGGGTACTACTCCACTAGCCAAGGAAGCGTTGATAAGTTTGGTAATGAATGGGGCCAGGTCTCTAGCTGCGTCCTTGATAATATGGGCTGGACAACTATCTCCCTTGCAATTGGACGGTTTCAATGAGGCAATGGTTTTTTGTACTCATGTGGAGATACATTAGAGAATTTGAAGCCGTAGGGCAGAGGGGGAGCGGTTGGGGGGTTTTGATCTACTGTAGGGGTTTTAGTAGCTGCTTGTGTGGTGAGTAGTTTGCGTTTGTCCGCTATTTTGGTCTGTAGGTTAGTGATTTTGTTAGTGAGTGTGCTATGAATGTTAAGGCAGAGTTGGCAATTAAAGGACAGCGAGATTCAGCGCAATGACCTGCGTAGTATGGGGTGGTGTGGTAAGCGCTGCAGGTGTATGTGGGGGTGGGGACTTGCCACGTCCTACCACAAATGGAACAGAGAAGGATTGTTTTTACAAACACACTGCGCACACACAGGTTGAATTAAAGTTGGTGTATATTTAATCTGCAAAAAGGTAGCCTGACACGTGTTTCGAGCCACATGCTCTTCTACTGAGGCTACAGGTTTGTGTACATGGGAGATAAGCCAGTACATGAAATTTAAAATACATATGAACGACCCAAACAAGGAGGCAAAAACCAAGTGGATGGTCAACACACCAAAACATAATAAACCTTGAAGGCAAGGGTTATCAGCCACATTATACAGACAAATGCATGGTGTCAAGTACATTTGCAAAACAAAATATCCCAACTCGTAGGGACAGGAACAATGCAATACACTCAATGTCATGATGGAGCGTCAAAATAATAAAAGAACAAAGAGGGGTGGGGGTGGAGAGGGTTGAGAAATGACAAGAGTGTGTTGGCAATGTTGATCAAGGTTGGCCACACAGTTAGTTGGTCTTTAAACGAAAGCTGGGTTAGGTACCTGTAATGGGGGTTCCCTTTAATTTGGAAACTAAACAGGGGATAAGAAAAAGAAATTGGGTGTGAAAAAGGGGGTATTTAACCGGAGAAGGGCTTAAAGGCCATGTGCAATAACCTTAAAATGAACTTGCCAAAGGTATGTGGTACACATAGAGGCAAAAAAGGAACTTCGGGCTCCACTGTAAACATAACATGCAGTGAAATAATAGTAACGCTTAAAATGAGCGGTAAATTAAATCAATGACACTTAGATGATTATCATTGATATGGCTGTAGCAAAATCCTACATACCTTAAAATGCAGTTGCAAGAGCGAATTGAATGCGAGTTCGCGCTGAAACTGGATACACGAACAAAAATGAAAGTGGGCGCGAGAGTGCGAGCCCAGCATGAGGAAGGACGAAAAGAAGACATAAAGGACAATTAGGAAGTGGCCAAAGGTGCGCGTCTAGCCGAACATTAACAAGGCATGTAGACCCTCTGAAAAGCTAGAGGTCTACGCGCAAGTACTATTCTTACCAGCGTCTCCGCTGTGTATGAGAACAGGAGCCAGGCGTGCGCAGCTCCTGCTCTCATTAATAGATGTAAACCTGACCGTTGCCCTGAAAGTTTGAGTGGCATAGAAAGGGCGCCATCTTGAGTGAGTACACCTTGAAAGCCTGCAAAGCGCTCACAGGCTAATGGGGCAGTTCCCAAAGTTGCATATGAAAGCAGAAATTAGTTTGATTGCTCTTATGTACGCGAGTGAAAATATTAGTTTGCAAAAGAAGAAAATACAGTGAAGGTGTTTAAATAAGCAATGTAAACATGCATGAAAAACCATGAAGCATTGAACAAACTTCTAGCCAAGAATTTAAAAAAAAAAGGCGGAGGTGGTGGGTGGAATGATAGTCCCCCAGCGATTAGTGTTTTCACATGGGAAGAAGGGGGGGACGGCTGAATGAGGGCCGTGTTACCCATAAAAAGATGTGAAGGAATACAAATATAAACCCGGCGCCTGAGCCAATTGGTGAAAGTATTGCGAGGGTGAATGTCTGCCCCACTAATGGGTAGCGGGAGCGAGTATGCCCCAATATATCTACCTTTTTAATCCCCACCTCATGTGGGCAGGCTTGATTTCTAAAGTCTGAATAGACTGGAAACTAGTTGTGTGACCAACATTGAATCAAAACTGACATCCTGAATTGTTGTCCATGAAGGCAAATTGCACATGAGATTACACAATAAAAGCACAATGCTCATAAAAATACAGATAATTCATGGTCCGTATTGAGGCCTTGTGTGACAGTACGGTATTGGCAAATGAGGCGAGCCTCTAATTGTCTCAGTTTAAGGACTAAATTGCCCCCACGTTGTGGCAGGGTCACTTTCGTCATCCCGGTAAATTTGATTTGCGCCTTGTCCTCCATTTGATGCAGATTAAATATACACCAACTTTAATTCAACCTGTGTGTGCCCAGTGTGTTTGTAAAAACAATCCTTCTCTGTTCCATTTGTGGTAGGACGTGGCAAGTCCCCACCCCTACATTTACCTGCAGCGCGTTCCACACCACCCCATACTACGCAGGTCATTGCACTGAATCTCGCGGTCCTTCTATTGCCAGAATGGCATCAGCAGCAGAATATATTTTGACTAGAGAGGACGATATCAAAGCTTTATTTGCCCCCAAGGGATCCACCCTTAATGCATTCAAAAGATTGACATCAGAGTCTGAAGACCTTAGATCCAAGTTTATGAAACTAGAACGCCTCAGCATCAGAGAAAATCGATGTTCATATGTATTTTAAATTTCATGTACTGGCTTATCTCCCATGTACACAAACCTGTAGCCTCAGTAGAAGAGCATGTTGCTCGTAACACATGTCGGGCTACCTTTTTGCAGATTAAATATACACCAACTTTAATTCAACCTGTGTGTGTGCAGTGTGTTTGTAAAAACAATCCTCCGCTTTGAATGTTAGTACACCAAAGTTAATCTTTTAGGCATGTGTCTGTAGGAGGGTTGGGTGTCTCCATTTCTTGCAGGATAGTAAAGGGTTCTTTAGTGCTGGAACCTGCATGTTTTATTCTGTTGTTGTAGGTCTCGCGTTTTGTGCGGATAATCTCATTTTTGTATTTGGTGGAAATGGAGATTGTTTGTTTTGTTCTCCTGGGAAGGTGTGAGTTTCCAGAGATTTTCTAATTATCTTTTTTCATTGCGGATCATTTTCAGCTCAGGGGTGAAACATGAGTTCACATGGGCTTTAGGTTTCCCTTTGCACATTTTGAATGGTGCTACAGAGTCAATCGCTGTAAGCATTGAGGAATTATATGCATCTACCAGGAAGCTGGGGTCACTTGTGTTCGGTAGTACGTTAAGGAGCGGGATGACAAGGGGCATAATTGCCTCTGCTGTAATATTCTGCTTGTTTCTCGTAGGGCACGAGGGTGCTATAGGACATGTTTTGTTGTGGGTTGAGGTCATGATGAGCTCAAATTCGATAAGGTAGTGGTCTGACCAAGTTTGGGGCGTAACACCCTTTACTGCGATGTTGCCTTTTAAGTCTGCTACCCAGTCAAGAGCCCTTCCTTTCTTTTGGGTGGGTAGCGACATTTTTTGAGTTAATCCATGTTCAACCAGAGTGTTGGCTAGGGATGTTGCAGGGATATCGTTAGGGTCATTGTAACCTAAGTTGAAGTCTCCTAATATTAGGGTTTGTGAGGTTTTTTTTAATATTATCGGATAGTAAGGTCATTATGTCTTCAAAGATGTCTGATGGTCCTGGAGGTCTATAAATGAGGTGAATAGAGGTAGTGCTTTTATGTGAGGTTTGTAGCTTTGCAGAGACGATTTCACAAGAGGATAATGAAAGTGAGGGAACTAGTCTCATCAAGTGTCTTCCTTAAGATAAGGGCAATGCCTCCTTCTCTGTAAGTGGGTCTATCAACACTAATGATGGAATAGTTGTCTGGGATGGCTCGTAGTAGTGAGGGAGCTGCTGCTGCGTGCAACCAGGATTCTGTTATAGCCAAGAAATCCAAGTTGTTGGAAAGTATGGTATCAGCTACATCTGTAGCGTGAGCCACTAGAGACCTTGTGTTAGGGCTCCTTTGAGAGGCTGTATGGGCGGGGCTGGTTCTGTATCAGTCAGTTTACTTAGGGTAGGATTAGTTGGTTGACTGGCACAGTAGTGTCAATTTTCGCTTGTTTAGTAGATACCCGCTTACTGGTATGGGCAAGGTTTAGAGGCCGGAGCCCCTTAAGGTTACCTGTGGTATTGGGATGATCAAATCTGATAAGGTTGCTGTTGAGGACAGGCTGATAATGTGGGAGCAACCTGGAGCGAAGTCTGGCGTTTCTGAGTTTAGTATTAGGTTGTGACGCTTGCAAGTTAGTGGAAGTATTTATGATACTTCTGTCAATAGTATGCTTGGGAGTCATCTCATTATTGGTATTCAGAATGTTTATAAATAGTTTAGGTAGGAAATTAGTAGGTTTGATTCTGGCATCTAAGATGGGGATATTTAGTGCTGGTAAGAATTGGGTGGCCTTAATTCTGTGATCTAAGTTGTTGGGAGGGAGCATGATGCTGTTGGGCTGTGATTCAGTAAATATGACCCAATGGGCGGTAAGTATGAGAGTTACGGTGTGTGGGATATGCATAGTGCACTAAGTGAAACCAAGTGTGCGTAAGGGCACTGTGGGCAAGGCTCAGCAGAGGGGTAGTGGCCGGCTAATGCGGAATAGGTTTAGAATAGGCTAAACATAATAAGAGTTGACTACATTCACTAAAATAGTATAACGCTGGGCTAGTCCAAGGAGTGTTCCGTTGGTCTAGAATGGTCAGAACGGGTAATTGGCTAGGTAAACAATGATCATGTGATCATGATATACAAAGTAGGCTGTTCTAGATAGCGGCGAACATGTAATGGTGCCTACTCATAGCAAGTATAAGTTCACTATTTCACTAGTTCAATGGGTAGGCTTGGTTACCGTAGAATCACTTGGTTAACTAAGAAACAGAATAGGCTAGGTCGAAGTTAGTATGAGCTAAATTCTACATGCAATCAGATGGTATAGAAATGTAATGTTAATACAGTGCTTAAGAGCAAGTGACAAGCTGGCACAGCATGTGGGTACCATAAATGCAGGACAGATGCAAGAGCAGTCAATTGGTGCAAAATACCGTGTTGGGGTGGAGATGGGTTACAACAGATATAGAGCGTTAGACTGTACGATACCTGTATGCTCAGAAATGGTACCTAATGAGGCGGGTGGTTCAAGTAATAGCAGTGTGTACTGGTGTTGGGCAAGTACAAATGGCAGCAGTAGTTCAGATAACAGCAGTGTGCACCGGTTTAGGCTACTACAAATGGCAGCAATAGTTCAGATACAAGTATGGGCTGGTGCATGGCTAATACTGTGTAAACAAACATGGCTGGTAAGAACATGGGCTGGTACTGTGCTAATAACGTTGTTAATAACATGGCTGGTAGAAAACATGGGCTAGAGCAATGCTTGATCACTGTTATGAACGTGACTGGTATAGATATAGGCTGATGTTGAGCTAATTCACTTATAACATAGCTGGGTATGCGCATTGGCCGATGAGGAGCTGGTACAATGTTGCCCAGAGGGGCCGTTAAGGATGTGGGCTAGGTCGGGGCAATTCCAAATGACGTGGGCTAATGCAGACGTGCATTAGGACAATCTTGGGTAGTTTACTGGCAGGGCGGTGAGCGTAGTGTTGATAAGTATACACACGTTATTACAATTACGAGTGAGGAAAGATTAACATTGCTTTGGACAGTATGTTTACCTTTGACAGTAGGTTGCAGCTTCAGTGCAAATAGGGGAGAGTCAGCTGCAGCGAGCAGGAGGCTGCCAGTGTTAGAGTTCATAAAAGCTACTGTTCGTGATGCTTGCTTCAGGGAGAGGAAGAATGAATGGACGATGGCCATGCACGGACAGGAACAGACAGGCCAAGTGCCTTTTAAAGGGTGCCTTGATGGGGTGCCGGCTTTCGCTTTCCGGCGGAATCGCGTTCGCAAAATGCTGAGATTCCTCCAATGGGCTTGCACAATGATTGCTAGGCAACCAATAACAATAAAGATACGGCGGCCCTTTCGCTGTGCTACACACGGTTTCGAAATGCGGAAACGGCATTCCACAGCTGCAAAATGGCAAATGGGGATATTTGTGGATGTAGCTGCAAAGTGGATGGCTTCCTCAGGTTGGATGCTTCATTTCCTGATGCTCCTCTATGAAGGTGAGGAGTCCGTGTTGGTCGTGATACTGCTGCCTGGTATCCGGCATAGCTGCAGCAGAGGAGGCAGAGAGGGATGGGCTCCTGCCCATCCAGCGAGCAAGGGGTGAGTGGGGCACAGACAGGCCAAGTGCGGTTAGGATACTACTTCTCCTTAAATGTTTTTCTTTAATGGCCTTTTGGTTACTTTTACAGTATTCCTTGGATGAGCTGGTGGCAGCAGATATTTTTCTAAACGTTTTATACTTGTGCACTTTTTCATTTACCAAAAATAGCTACCAACGGTGGCTAGCACCCTAAGATGGCTGTGCCACAATGTTTTTGCTCGACCTTTGGCAATATTGTTCTTTGGCTTCTTGCCTTCTCAGGTCATGCCTTAGAGAAATGTCCTTTCATGGGGATCGCTTCTGCTTTCGTGGACAAAGGGGGGGTAGGTTTGTGTGTCAGCCCGTATTTTGGGTCTGGAACTCACTGGTCCCAGTACACATTGCAGTACATGAATGTCTGTTGCTGGGCAGATGTGGTGGCCAATATCTATCCACGATTGGATAGACACTGCCAGTTTTAATGGTACAGATCCTTAACATCGGTTGACACGGGCAAACCTCCAGTCCAGATCTTTGATAAAAGGACTCCTCCTGGGGGCTGTGGCCTGGCAGCCGGCTGATGGAGTCCTAGGACCCATGAGCTCCTCAGCACTGCTAAATATCATGCAGGTTTGTGGCGTTCCTCAAAGCAGCTGGCCCGACACAGTGAACCCTGGTGAGGGTCCGGCAGAGTTTTGGGGGTAGACGAGCAGCTATAGGCAGTGTCTCCCCAAGCTTCCCGCCGCAGGCACGGGCGGGAAGCCCAGGATGGCAGTTTTCCTTTGATTGTCAGTGGGAATGGTGAACCCGCTTTCAGTGGCACATGATCGTACTCCACTCCGAGGAGATCGGAGTGGGCTGCGGGAGTTGAGGGTCCGTCTGCACACACCCCCCCCCTCTCTTCTGGTGAGCGATTTAGGACGGAGCAGCCTCCCAGAGCAGAGGCAGTGTTCACTGTGGCAGCAGCCCTCTGTCAGCGGGTGAATACAGAGAGAGGGAGGTGCTTCCCTTGGAGATCTGCCTGCAAGACACGGATCACAGAGCGCGAGAGAACCTTCTCCTGTGGTCCCCGCGGGGTGGCAGCGGTTGGGCTCTGGCTGCCTTCACTAATAATATTGCCTCCAATTGGTATATGGATGTGAGCACTGTTGCACAGGCTGGGTGCACAGTGTGTTGGTGGAGAAAGCACCTGCATCAGCATGGTACATTGTTTGAGAGCAGCAATACTGCTGCACCATGTGCATGAAGTGTAGTGTGGCAGCACTGTCATAGCAGTGCGATCTGCGAAGAGGGTACAGATTGGATTGAAGCAGCATCACTGCTTCTGTGAAAAGTATAGACGAGGGTGACTATGGTGCTGCCTGCGTTAAGTGGCCATTATTGAAGTGGCAATACTGCTTGCACCAAGTATATAGACCATGCAGAAGCGGCAGTGCTACCTACACCCTGAGTCCTCACTCATTTGCATGCGTACATGAAGTTGCGGCACAGCAGGCCTGTATACATGGCTTGAGTGGACTCATTTGCCAGGGATGGTACTTTGGGTGCTACTCTGTCAGTGGGGTACCACTGGCTTGGTCCTGCTGGGAGGTTTGCACTGGATTTTATCTGCACAGCAAGTCCCACGCATGTCATGTGAGTGGAAGGACCCCTGAATCCATTTTAGTCGTAAATCCTGGTTGGTGTTTTGCTTCTGAAGCCACTCGCATGGCGAGTGATTGGGCCATTCATCCTATAGATTGTGCTGTACGCTGTCACTACCCTTAATACTCAGCTGTGAGACTAGGCATTGTTGGGCCTTTGTGGCTCCCACCCTTGGACTGTCTTGCCAGGTCGATCAGCACTGTTTTCTGGGGACAAGCTGGATTTTGGAGGGCTGTCTGGCTGTTGCTGGGTTTGCCGCCTCCCCCCACCCTACCCTAGCTGAGTGCTTGCATTTGTGCTGTGGTGGTTCTGAGCTCCACAAGGTAGGCTTCAGAAGTGCTCGATGGGGCTTATTTGGCCATGAAATCCGTCAAATCCAAGGAGAGAGAAGTCTGCTCCTTGTATTATAGATTTATTGCAATCATCCAATCCGGTCACATCTGGGTCGGTGGGTTTGGATTCGTCCTCTTCGTTGGACCAGGATTCGCAACCAGCCACCAAAGGGGATATTGCGCAGCCTTTGCAGTCCATTCAAAAAGAGACGGCGTCTTCTCTACAAGAATTGAAAGGATAATTCCAGGAGTTCTCACAACATCCAGCGAAGTGGAACACTGTCTGAGCGATCACCTTCTGTGATCAGGTTAACTCCCAGGATCAACTTGAGCAGCAACTGGCGGCGTTGGAGCAGCATAAAGCAATTATGGATGAACGGCTTGAGGATACCGAGAACCGTTACTGAAAAAATCTCCGGATTTGTGGGATCCCGCAGGAGATTTTGGACCGAGATCTGGAGGTGTATGTGAGTGACTTCTTTCGCAGCATCTTAGGAGAAACGGACCAAGCTGACTTACTTCTAGACCACATCCATAGTTACTTGAATTTTCAGCAGCGTCAAAATCTCCTTATGTGCTGTCTAGAATTAATTTCTTCTGTACTAAGAAGTTCATTTTCCAAAAAGCCAGCGCTCAGCATAGCATTACATTCAGAGGTGTTGAACTGCAAATATTCCAGGACCTGGCCCAGGGGACGATTCAGAGGTGCCGACAGATGAGGTTGCTTACTCATTGGCTGGTGCACAAGGCTGTTCTGTACCGATGGGGGTACCCCTTTTGTATTTTGTTTAGCTACGAGGGAGTCCAGCACCAATTTACGTCATTGGCCACAGCACTGGAGGTGTTAAAATCCCTTGTGCGGAGCTACCACTCCCGGAAGGTTCCCAACGTGACGTCCCGCAGGCCGAGTGATCCAAGACTCGCTCTGGGAAGAGCAAACGCAAGGATCGCAGACAGCCCTCCGTGGACAGGCGAGAAATGAGTGGGGACTCTGAAGGGTCCAGCGTGACTGGTTGTGATAGTCTGATTTATGTTGAATCTTCCCCATGTTGGCTGGGGTCTACTGGTAAAAGGCCGTTTACTGTTGATGATTCTTTGTTGGTTTTAATTGGGCAAGCTCATGAAGCTGCTTAATTTTTTTGCATCCATGTATATATTGTATTCGGTTATTTATATAGCGCTCTTTCCTCATTTATATGGCTTCAATGTCCTTTGTGGTTGGAACGCCCTTGGTGACTGTAGTGAATGTGCTGGAGGTTCTAAGAGTTTGATGCTTTTATGCATTTTTGCTGATCTACGACTTAGGTGGCTGGCTACAAGACGGTATGATCGAGGTATGCCAGAAAATTGGAAGCACTTGAGCCAATGATTTAAGATTAAAGATCGTTATGTTAGCCATGAAAAACTAGCTGCTGCACCCTAGGAACAAGTGGGTACCTCAAACCCACTTAACGTGATATGAAACTATGTCTGTTCCACAATTAGATGCGCTACTTATTGGTCCAAATTGAACATCTGGAACATGACAGTTCCCTGTAAACCAGAAGTACATTTAACCAAATTGAACATCTGGAGCAAGAAGGTTCACAATAAACAGTTAATACAATCCAACGAATTCAGGTCAAACTAGAGTTGATTAGGCCATTTCTTTAATTGGAAGCTTGTCCGATCAAAGTTTAGCGTGCTGTGTTCAATAAAAGAGTGACAGGCCTAATGCTTTTGTGCATTTTTGCTGTTCTAGGACTTAGGTGGCTGGCTAGGCTCAACTAAGCACCCCTCAAGGTCAGGCACGTGGTGGGTGCTGTTGGTATTTTGCGATGGAGTGCTATTGTTTTAGAGTCGATATGTGGCCAGCTATATCGAATTTCTTTTTTTTTTTTTTGTAGTCGCTGTATGCTAGTGGCAGAGGTGTTTAGGTAGGTCAGGTGTTTCAGTGGGGACGGCTATGTCCGCTGCTAGACCGGAAGGGCATTAGCCGTAATTGCATTCTACGGTGCATGGTTGTTTGGCCGTGCTTGTGGCCTGTGTCCACAGACATGGTGTAAGGTTTGCGTACTGTATGCTTCGATGTGGTTTGGTTGCAGCGTCCTTTGTCAAGTGTGGACGGCATGGCCTTGTTGTTCGTGCTTTCTCTGGTACGAGAGTCTGAGCGGCGAGTGAGGTTTATTGCGGTATGCCACAGCGAAAACTGCTGGCTTCCCTGGTGTATTTTTCAGGTTGGAATGTTGTTGTTCATGGGGCGATAGTTTGTCGGGGTGAGCTGATGCGAGTGCTGCCGTTGTTCGTGTTGTACTTGGAGGGAGGAGTAAGGTTTGTCGTGTGCCTCAGCGAATGCTGCTGACTTCCATGTAGTATTTATCGTGTAGGAGTGTTGTTGTGCACGGGGCGACAGTTTTTCAAGGTGAGCCGCAGCTAATGCTGCCTGCATCAGACCTGTGAATGGTCTATAGGAATGTGTAGTTTAGAGATGGGGAGGCATTCAGGAGGAAGTTGGGAAGAGACAGATTTTTAGGGCCTTTCTGAATTTCGGGTGATTTTCAGTGTTGCAAACGTGTAGGGAGTTCCAGATAGTTGGTGCTTGGACAGAGAACGAGGATCCGCCCAGCCTGGACGAGTTGTGAGGTGGGACCACTAGGCGATATGCTGTGCGAGATTTGAGATTCCATGAGGGCTGATGTGGCCGGATTTTGTCTTGAAGGAATTCTGGACCGGTGTTGTGGATGGCGCGGTGGGTGATGCACATGGTTTTAAAGGTAGTTCGTCGACCAATGGATGACTTTTAGTTAGGGCTGATGCGTTCTTTGGGGGTAGGTTAATGAGCAATAAAAATATTGCTGGTAATCATCTGTGCCCAGTCTTGGAAGAGCGCCATGCACGCCCCAGCATAAAATATGGCCGAATAACCCACGCCCTCATCAGGCATAGATTCATACAAGTGTACTGTACATTCTTTTTTTGTCACATCTAGTTAACTCTGATTTTTGTATTTTCAGGTCTATATTTTTAGTTGTACTGTAGCGGAGCTAGAGGCGAGGTAGAGGCAGTCATCGGCAGTCTCTCTACCCTTTCTACCCTTCCTTCAGTGGGAAGACCCACTAAATACCTGTTTCTTGAGCGGAGCGGTGAGCGGAGCTAGAGGCTAGGTAGAGGCAGTCATCGGCAGTCCGCGGCATGTCCGCGCCCCGCGACTTTCCGAAAATGAAGCTACGCATTTCACGTGAAACCTCTTTACAGGTAAACCTAACGACCCCTACATGTCCGCAAGAAGAGCAACAAATGCGGCTAGACTGCTCAGTGGAGCAAAGACTACTAAGAAGTAATTTTAAAAGTGTCGATGGTCTGTCAATGAAACATCCGGCTATAAAACCGAAGATCCCAAGGATCATCGCTTTGACACCTTCGGTCAGCAAATTTTCTGACAGTACCCTGTATTCCCGAAATCCTGTTTTGATTTCGAAAATCCCTTTAGTGGGGGTCACCGTTCTCCCTATGTATCATGCCAGACGCCAATGGAGCTGCTACCTAGTGCTGCGAAACATACGGATTTTATAGAAGCGGAGGCAGTTAACCCCCCGCTTCCTTCAATTAACCAACACGCGCCTTCCTTGGACCCTTTTGTTTCTTCAGTTGGGAGGGGACACTGTGTTGGTGAGCTTTCGGATTCACCGTCCTTCGAGGGCGCGGCGCCGTCCTCAACTCCTCCGCCGTCTGCCTTGCGGGTGTCTCCCCCCTTCTCCCCTTCCTGTACCGGCGTCCAGCCTGCCCAGCCTTCCCGCCAGGTTCCAACGACGGCGAGAGGTGCGGACGATTTGGCGGTCGGAGGACCGCCAGCGTCTACCCCTGTGCTCGCAGCCTGGGCAGCCGGTCTTGAGGGGGAGAGGCCACAGGACAATGGAGGCGAAACTACGACCACAAACTCAGAGATGCAGCCTCAAACACCGATGTCGAAACTCTTTCCTCTTGGCTGCGCTGATGCTGCCCCAAGAAACGCTCTGTCTACTCCAGCGGCAATTCCCTCCGCTTTGGATGAGCCTGCAACTAATTCACCAGAGCCCATCAACAATCAGGAAAAAATTCTGCAGGTTCCGGTCAGAATCCTGGCCCAAATTCATGCAACCAACGACCATTTACCTTCAATAAGCCCACAAAGGGAAAAAAGACCCGAAAACCATTCAAGTGCCAAAAATCTATCTAAACCTAGAACAACTAAACCCTTCAATGTCAATACACCGAATGAACATATAGAGGAAATTGTTGAAGAACCGGCTTCAGAATCTGCCACAGCCCAAATACCCGCTAAGAACCTAAAGAGAGATGTTCAATACAAAAAAAAACACAAAACCCTTTACTGTAGTATGTTTTTTTTTATGGGCAGGAGCAAAACCATGGGTAGTTTATAGGATGTTGGTGTTGCCAACGGAGGAGGGGGGGATTTGGGGGAAGGGAGCATTCACAGACGTAGGAACATACTACAGGGTGGTCCATCATAAGTCTGAATGAGTGGGCATTTCCACCATATATGGTAATGGTCATTGTTAGCCCTTTTTACAGCGCCCAAAACCAGGGACCAAACCTGGTTTGGCACGCAGAGTAAATCTCAAGAAGGATTTTTCCACAGAAAAATGGCGAAAAAAGATGACCAGGGCTTTTCAACAAAAATAGCACGCAAGGATGCTTTACTGCAGCTGCGAATGCAGCCCACAGTAAGAACACACAACGATAGCGAAAGGTAAACCGCTGCTACCAGCCATTAATCACAGAAAGGGGAACATAAAAATGTAACATGAGAAACTAGACAAAGGGGATACTAAATAACCCCTCCAGCACCCTATTGTAAGATAGTGTGTGCTGCGTCTAGAAAGTTACAATTGTAAGTAAAGTCAATTCCACTTTACTGCTCTTGGAAACCGTAGTTTATCCAAAAGAAGGTATTTAAACCTTGGGGAAATCTGAAAGACTTCCCTGTGCCACTTCGCTGAAGGTGCTGTATGCCACAATGTGTAAAGATGCCTACGGAGTTTGTCAGACTCCAAAAACCAAAAGAAATGGAGTTCAAATCACACAGACATACATGAGGGAGTGGGGAAAAAGGGTCTCATTCTCTCCAGGTAAAAATGAAAAAGGGCTGGGGGGGGTCTCTAAGGTAGAGAGGCATTAGCACATTTCTGAGAATTCTCCCTAACACTCCATAACCAAAGCATACAGTAAATGTGACGGGGGAGGGGGGGCACCCCTGCCTGGTCCCTCTATGCAACTTTATTGCCCTGGATATGTCCCAGTTAACCACCATCTTGTCCGTGGGGTATTACCGATCTCCTCACGGACCCCTTCAATGAAGCACCAGTGACCCTGTCAAATGGCTTTTCAGAGTTCAGGGAGAGGACCAGGGCCACCTCACTTTCTGTCCTGGGGTTGTTCAGAATATGCAAGGTTTTCTTCAGGTTATCAGAGCCCTGCCTGTTTTGGATGAATCCTGCCTGGTCTGGGTGTATCGGGTGTGGGAGATGTATCTTTAGATGAGACGCCACAATTATTGTGAAGATCTTTGCGTCTACGTTAAGCAAGGGTATAGGCCTATATGAGGCACAGCTCGTCCAGTCCTTGCCCTGCTTAGGGATCACCAATATGAGTGCTTCCCAAAACGTAGTGTGCATATCCTCCGGTTGCCTTATGGAGTTAAAAACTCTAGCCAGTGGCCCCACCAGGACATTTTGGAACTGCTTATAGAAGCTGGCTGTGTAGCCACCCTCTGCTGGTGCCTTACCTGACTTTAGCTTGCCCATCGCTTTCTTGACCTCCTCCCTTGTGATATCGGTTTCCAGTAGAACGTTTTCCCCTTTAGTCAGCTGTGGGATGGGGAGCTTACCCAATTACTCACTAACCTCTCTCTCCCCCAGTGTATTTGGTTGGGAGTACAGTGTTTCGTAATATCTCGCAAAACGTTCTAAGATGCTTCCCCTGGGTCCAATTACCTCGCCATTTTCGCCCTTCATCCTGTGGACCCCTCTGTCCTGCCAGCATTCTCTGGCCCGGTTTGCCAACAGTGGTCCCCTCCCTCGTAGAATCTTTGTTTTGGTATAGCGCATCTACTTTGCCAATCCCCCTATCAAGAGTGAGTGTCTCTTGTCCCGCATTGCCTCCAATAAATCCCTCTATCCACTTCTGGTATTTTTAATCTTGCCCTCATGTCTCTCAATTCCTCCCGCACGCTCCTTTCTCCTCACCTTGACCTTGACGCCCTTTGCAGTCCACCAATCCACTGCTGGGTCGGCCACCAGATTAAAGTACCCTCTCCCCATTCTTCCAACACTGAGAACACCTTCCGGAGAAGGTTATCTGGTTCACATTTGATGCATATACCGACACAAGGGTGAGCAACCTCTTCCATACATCCCTTCGCTGCCACCAACCTGCCACCAAAACCTCTTCACCTGGACCTCCCGCAGTTGCATGGCTCGCGACAAGGCGAAACCTGCCCCCTCTTTTTTGCTCATTTTATGCAAGGCCCAATAAGTCTGCCCAACCTCTTGCCCTTTCAGGGTGTGTAGTATCGCCTGTCTATAGTGTTTCCTGCAGGAATAGCAATGCCAGTTTGGTTTTGCGAAGCATATTCACAGTGAAGGATCTTTTGTTTGGGGGGTTTAGCCCCTTCAAATTCAATGTTGCCACCTTCCGCCCCCCCTCCTCCTCTGCTCCCAATCGGTCCTCTCCCCCGATTCAGTCATGACGTTACTGCGTGACGTACTGCATATAGCTCCCCTCCCGACCCCCTCTCAATCTGCCCCTCTTCCCCTATATCTGCGAGCTGTCCTCTCTGCTTCCCTTTTCTGTCTCACTGCCCTTTTATCCCACCCCCCCCCCCCAGCCCTCCTTGTCTCCCTCCCTCCTCCCGCCTGTGGCGTTCGGCCGCCCGTTTTGGAACTTCCGGGCCTACCGGCCGAACCACCAAGGTAGCGACCCTGTCCTGCCCTCAATAACATACCCTATACCCTCCCATTTATGTAGCGTCATAGCACTGCTCGAATCATCCCCATTTGACCAGCCACGGCAGTTCCCCCCGTTAGGGAGAATTCTCTGAAATGTGCTAATTCCTCTCTACCTTAGAGACCCCTAGCTCTTTTGCTGGACTCTAGGACTTTTTAACCTTGAGAGAGTGAGACCTTTTTTTCCCCACTCCCTCATGTATTTATATGTGATTTGAACTCTGTTTCCTTTGGTTTTGGAGTCTGACAAACTCCATAGGCATCATCTATACATTGTGGCACACTGTACCTTCAGTGCAGTGACACAGGGAAGTCTCTTGGATTTCCCAAAGGTTCAAATACCTTCTCTTGGATAAACTACTGTTTCCAAGAGCAATAAAGTGAAATTGACTTTATTTACATTTGTTACTTTCTAGACCTAACACACTATCTTCCAATAGGGTGCTTGAGGGGTTACTTAGTATCCCCTTTGTCTAAGCTCTCATGTCACATTTTTATGTTACCCTTTCTTCGACGAATGGCTGGTTTACTTTTAACTACCGTGCTGTGCTTTTACCGCGGGCTGCGTTTGCAGCTGCAGTAAAGCACCCAAGGGTGCCATTTTTGTCAAAATGGGCCGATCTTTTTTTCGCCATTTCTCTGTGGAAAGGTCCTTCTTGAGATGTACTGTGCACCAAACCAGGTTTGGTCCCTTTGTTCGTTTTGTCTTTGGCAGGATTCATGAGTGAATCTCGCCTCTGGCTCCAGTGTGTCTGGCAGGCGCAGGAAGTGAGGAGGTGCCGAAACTCCCTGTGCTTAATCCCCTTGGTTACAGGAACGCACCCAAAGGTGATTGGCCAGCTGGCTGTCCGGTAAGGAGAGCCACCCTGCTGTTTGACTGGCAGCTAGGCTGGAATGAATGGGAGAAACCTGCATAAAAGGCAAGGCTTTTTTGGCTTGGAAGGCAGTGCCGACCACTGGATGAAGGAATCCGAAGAAAACCTTGGCAGAGATGCCTGCTGCAACTCCTGGACTGTTGGTTTGCCCGGTGAAGCCCTGCTGCTGTGCTGAAGCTCCAAATTCACCTCGACTAGAGAAGCCCTGCAAGGACGACTTCTCCCCTTGAGTTGGTGGGACCAATCAACTCTAAAGTGAACATCGTCTAGACATCCTCTCGGGGCTGGCTGAACTTCCTTGCTGCTGCAGGAACCGAAATGCCAGGGAGACGAACACCAGATTCGGAGTGGATCACTTTTAAGATGGCCAAGAGCTCCAGGAAGATCTTCTGGGCTTCGAGGAAGCAGGACTGACGGAGCCTGAGCCACCTCAACAGAGTACTGGACCCCAGATGCAAGGAAAGCCCAACTCGACAGCCAGAAACAGCGATGGTGCTATTTGCGGTAGACTTGAGGAGCTGAAACATCGAAGTGCCACTTAATTGAAGGTTGCCGGTTGGTGTCGGTGACCGTCCCTTTGCAGTGCAGGAGTCCCCAGAAGTCCTCCCTCTTGTCCCCACGACTGAGGCCCAGGAACACCAGGATCTGCAGAGCTGCACAGGAACAGAAGTCACCTGCCACACCTTTCTTCAAACTAAAGGGACTGTACAGTCTAAGAGAACTTACCTCTTGTTGTGTAGCCTTGCTTGTCCTCAGTTGAGGCTTGTCTTGGTTGCTCTATAGTGTTGCTTGCATCTTCTACTCTCGCAAGTCTAACCGCTTGTGGTCCTACTTTGATTTCTTCTTTTCTACAAAGACTTCTAAAACATTGTGTAAGACTTTTACTTCTGAGAAGTGCTTCAGTCCAGCTTGGCCTGGCCTAGCTCCCTGAAGGACTCTTCTTCCCTCTGACTTTGTATTTTGTCTTCCTTCCAGGACGGGGTTAGCTTACTTTGCAGTGGGGGTTTCAAAAAGTACTTACCTGCTTAAGAATATTTGTGATCTCTTGTTTGTTCTAATAACTCTTTTCTTTGACACTCATCTTTGTAAATGCTATAAATGTACAGTGATATATTAATGTCCACAGTGTCATAGCTATTTAAGTCACCTGAGGGTGTAGGAAGTGTCTGTGTCATCCCAAATGGGTGTTTGCTTATTTACAGAAACTAAGAGATTTTATTTTGAAGGTATTTGAGGTATTTGAGTGTTGCTATTATATTGCTCCCTTCTGAAGAAGGCTTATTCAAACTGACTGTTAAATACATTAATAATTGTTTAATCAAGAAACCTTGAGTATAAGTGTTTATTTGGAATCTCTGTGTAACCACCCTACTGTTCTCATTGACCCCTCTTGAGATAGGCCTGGCTGCTCAATCACACTACCAACCTGTGTAGTACAGAACTATACCAAAGGTTGGGTTCCTATTGCCAGGCGGTCCAGTTTGTTGTTGTGCACCGAAAGGGTACTGCACCAAATCTTATCTTGCCTAACACCCCCTCCCCCCTTCTACTCTTGCTTGCTTATGTACAGGGCAACAGGAGTACCCGCCCTCCTTGGGTTCATTGGTGACCCAATGTGCGTCCCATACAGGATAATGCTCCTCTGTTTTTGTTTTTTGATTATTACAGCACAGTTTTTATTTTGGTGGCTCCCCATTGATCATGTGGTTTGCAATGAGCAGGGTTGCTGATGAGGTGTGGGATTGGGTTCTTGGTTTGGAACTGGGTGGAGTTGAGTTGTGGAACAGTGGGTGGAATGGGTGATCGTAGTGTTTTCACTAACTATAATGGCTTAACTCACTAAGGAACAGCTTATTGGCCAAGCTTGTAGAACTAAAGGCCAATGTCCTGCTACAGGAAAGGCATTTACTGGAGCCAGATTGGCCTAGGCATTGCTCGAAGTGGTTCCCTCGCCGGTTTTTTACATCCTCCCCAGCTAAACGGGCAGGCATTGCTATTCTATTTGCTCATTATCTAACTGTTAAAGTGGTTAAGTCACTTAAGGATCCACAAGGGTGATAAATGATCCGCTTACCGATGTAGCCTGTTGCACCGCCATTTCTGAATGCATAATTTGTATTTTCAGTAAAAACCTGCTGGAGAATTGCTGATTTGAACCGTCTGGGACGCATTGAAACCTACGCTACGGGGAGAGCTTATTTGCCTGGCCTCCGCTAGGAAATTACGTTTAGTAGCCCAACAGGAGGAAATGGAGAGACGGGTGTTGGAATTTGAGACTTTATTTAAAAGGGGAGGGGCTAGGGCTGAGCTCAAAGCTTTATGGGCGTCTGATATTTCTCACAAATTGCTCCAGGCCAAGAAATTTTATTTTAGCACCTCCAACAAGGCCTGACGTCTTCTGGCGTACAAATAGAAGGATGTACAAGAGCATGTCGAAAGGGAATATTCAGCGGGAGGAAAAACTGAAGTTTGTTTAAATGCATTTCCCTTTCGACATTTTCACATATGTCCCTCGCCCTCATTAATTTGCCCACCCCCCCTACTTACCTTGCAGCGGCACACTTTGTTGTGTGCCACTGACTCCCCAGTCTCACTGCAACACCAGTTCCTTCCACTCATGTGGACATGAACCGGCGCTGCAGGGTCCTCTTTTCTTTTTTTTAATTTCTTTATTGTACACAAAGCGGAGGATACCCCTGCAATGCCTGATCCCATTACAACGAACAAGGGTGCGGGGGACACACCCGCAACCCCTGCTACCCTTGTTTGCTGTTTTCGTACAGCCGAAATTTGAACAATTATTTCATACGTTCTTTTTTATATTTGATATTTTCTACGGATAACCAAATAGAAGGCACAGAAGGCTAAAAAAACGCTATTGTTAAGCTGCGGAACAATGCAGGGCAGTTAAAAGAAGACGAGGACTCTAAAAGGTGTGTTCTGGTGGAATACTATACATCACTTTTTAGCAACAATGGGTGAAATGAGGCAGGCCCAGGAAAGGTTAATAAGATAGGTTAACTTACCTTCTATCGACAGAGGCTGAATAATCCGGTCACGTTCGAGGAGGTAACCCGGGTCATACGGTTTCTTCCTAATAAAAAGGCCCCTGGGCCACACGGCTACTCAGCCCTTTTCTATAAGAAATGCATAGACCTTCTCGCCCCAGCTGGTTTCTCTTTTGAACAGCTTTACTGATGTAGTGGCGTCTACACCTACTATGGGTGAATCTCTTTTGCTCATCGGTAAGCTGGATAAAGACCCTCCCTCTGCACATCATACTTCCCTATTGCAGTTCTGAACTAAGAACCACCTAAACCCCAGCACCACCTCATAATACTGCGGATCCACCCCGTTTTAAGTTCTCCAAAGTCACTATAATTGAAACTGAAAAAATCATATTGCTTAAACCTTCTAATTGTCACGATGACCAATGCCCTGCATAACTCATAAAGGATGCTGCCAGAGACCTGGTCCCCTTCATCACAAAACTCATTAATGCCTCATTCTCTTCAGGTACTATCCCATCTAACCTTAAGGAATCATGGGTGCTCCCTTTATTGAAAAAACAGACCTTGGACACCCAACAACTACCGACCGATTACTACAGTCCCATGTCTTCTGAAAATCATAGACAAAATGGCCTACTCCCAAATACAAAAACATCTGATATCTAACTTCTTACTAGGAGCACGGCAGTCCGGTTTTTGGCCTCAGTACGGGACCGAAACAGCGCTAATAGATTTGAAGGCCCAGATTGATTGACTTGGGGATAAAGGGAAATCGGCCCTTCTTCTTCTCTTGGACTTATCGGCTGCATTCGACCTTGTCGACCACGTGGTTTTATGTAGCCATCTGGACTGTGCTGCACACTTCTCAACAGAAGCCATAGCGTGGATACAATCTTTTCTAAGTAATCGGACTATGAGAGTCTTCTCGCCTGTGGCAGTTCCTGACCCCATCCCCATCACTTGCGTAGTGCCTCAGGGATCTTGTCTCACCTACCTTTTTATATAACATCTTCACTAAGCCCCTTTTCGATGATCTGGATCATCTTGGTATCACCTACGCTAACTATGCAGATGATCCTCCGATCCTCCTACCACTTACTGGGGATTATGACAAGGATTTGGCCTTCGTGAATAGGGTATATCTCATCATCCAGGCATGGATGGCCACCCATGGACTATGCCTGAATGATGACCAGACTGAGATCATCATCCTGGGCACGACATCAACCCTAAATAAATTGAACCCCAAATACTCTGCCTTCAATATAGACAACAATATTATTACCCTCGGCAAAGAGGTAAAAACCTTGGGTTTCTATCTGGACTCTACCCTCTCTTTCAAGAAGCAGGTTAATGCCATGGCTTCGGCCAGGGCATATACCTG
The DNA here is from genome assembly GCF_040938575.1 of Ambystoma mexicanum. NCBI lineage: Eukaryota > Metazoa > Chordata > Amphibia > Caudata > Ambystomatidae > Ambystoma > Ambystoma mexicanum. The sequence continues at coordinate 595,397,174 of NC_090923.1, read as the reverse complement.
TAAATTGATTAGAGCAGGCAAACCTTTCCTGTCTAATAATTGTTGCATCACCCTTGCCAGAGCACTAAACTTATCAAAGCTTGATTACTGTAACACGCTGTACATAGGGGCTAACAAACAAACTATTAAGAAAATCCAATTCCTGCAAAACAATGCTGTTAGAGCAGCACTGGGAATTGCCAGGAGAGAACATATCTCCGAGATGAGAAGAGCTAATAATTGGCTATCAACACATGACAAAATCAAGCTAAAAGTCGCTTCTCTTACACATAAATGCCTGAACAATGCGGCACCTTGCTACCTGATAGAAAGACTCACCATAAAACTCGCGACAAGAACTACTAGACTATCCAACACAAAATGCCTCTTAGTCCCTAGATTTAAGCTATCTAGAAGGTGGTAGCAGCTTCCAGGTCAAGGCAGCCCAATTGTGGAACTCTCTATCCACCCCACTGAGGGCAGTTCAATCGTACCAACATTTCTGTCAGAGCATAATAAGTTGACTGAAAGACGCTGACAACTAGGTCGGCTTATGACGCCCAAGACTAACCCGCTTGCCTTCATGTAAATAATTCTAGCTATTTGTTATATTACTGACTGTCTCCTGTATATATCCTCTGTATATCTGCTCTCTACGGACCATGTCATACCCATGCTTTCCATTTGTTTTTTCTTTTGCTTGTATACTATTTCTGTCTTGTATATCTCACATGTACTTTATTTATTCTGATGTGTAACCAAGCTGTGAATTATCTTGTGCTTTGCGCACGGATACCCTTGGGTCTGGTGTGCAATACAAATAATAAAACAAACAAGATTCCCGAATCTATTCTAAGGTCCTTGCGGGCCGCTTGGGAGCTGTTCTTCCAGGCATAGTGCAGATGCTTCAAACGGGCTTCATCCCAGGACGTCAAACGTTTGATAATGTTTAGAAAGCTCTGGATGTGACTGAGTGTGCTAAGACATGACCAGAAACTGGCCGTGTATCTATAGATGCTGAAAAAGCATTTGACCGTATGGACTGGTCATACCTCTTTAAAGTGCTGTGTGGTTTTGGGTTTGGGTCCCTTTTTACTCGTAGAATACAAGCTACCTTTGCTCCTCCTACCAAAATTATAAAATTAAATGGGGCATTGTCTGAGCCGTTGGCCTTGACTAGGGGAACTTGCCAGGGGTGTCTGCTATCCCGACTGTTATTTGCACGCTGCCCCATATCTATTTGCCGGAGTCGTTTCACCAGGTTTTGGGGTTCAAGCTTAATTACTCTGTCTACATTCTTGTTTCGTGGAGTCCTGAGACTAGGCAGGAACTTCAGAGGGGGTTTGATTTCCATGTACTTCTTAAATATTTGGGACTCAAGATCACGTCCTCCCACTCATATGCATGGACCTTCGATGGGCACAAACTGATATCTCATGGTTGGAGCTGGTTGCTGCCCTTAAAATTATGTCACTGCCACGCCTACTGTATGTGTTCCAAGCTCTTCCGGTTTGGGTCCCCAAGCAAGCCCTCAAACTTACAAGCCTTGATTGTTTTTTTTTTGTTTTTTTTTACATTTATTTCTGCTAAAAAAATCTTAAGGTCTCCTGCCGTACTATGATGTCAGCAAAAGAATAAAAGGGTCTGGGGGGTCCCAAATGTAGAGAGTTGGCTTTGTGGCGCAGTTAGCCCCTCTATCAGTATGACCGCCAACCATAATCCTAAGCATTGGTTAACTATTGAGCAGTCTAGGCTGTCGACTCCCTTGCATGGTTGATGTTGGAGGTCCCCTCTAGTCCATAGGAAGGAGGCTAATCTCCTCCCTATGACCCGTGTTCTTATGAAATACTGGGACACGGCAGCTCATAAGTATCAGGGGACAACGTTCCCCTATCCCCTCACTCGTATATGGAACACATCCGAAATTCCCACCAGGTTGTCAACAAGGCAGTTTCACTAGATGGGTTGATGGAGGTCTGGAGCGGCTGGGACAGCTCTTTCAATCCGAGCTTCCCTTAACTTTTGAGAAATGTCAGCAGGCCTTCCTGGTTCAGGACATTGATAAATACTCTTGTATACAGCTCCGCCATTGAATATCTGACGCAAAGGTTTCACAACAGGCTAAAAGGACACAACGTTATTTGAGGATCTCTTTATTGGGGACACACCCGCCCCCTTCCCAGAAGGTCTCTTCATTATATCATGTACTCGACGCTTGCTGCTTCAAGCCTCTGCATGGCTGTATGTTGAGTTGACAAGAGATGAATGTCCCTATGGGGGGATCTTGCGTGGTACAATGTTTGGAGCAGGGCTGCAAAGTCATCCAGAAGTGTACTGTTGATAGAAAACTGCTATAAGCTATTATTCAAATGGTATCTCACTCCTCCTCTGCTCCATAAAATGGACCCTACTATACGAGATCAGTGTTGGAGATGTGCACAACACCAGACACCCTTAATCATATCTGGTCTTGCACTGTGATCCAGGCCTACTATGAAGAGGTCTTGGCAAAAATGAAGGGGATTACAGTGATAGAACTTCCTATAGCACCTCTGATGATACTCCTGCGGGATGAAGAGCTTGAAGGGCACTATAAATTGTCTGCCACGCAGCTAGGTTACACACGCCTTTCCTTGTCTCTGCTGGAATAGTCTTGACGTGGAATTGGAGGTCCCCCCCACTTTTCCAGACATTAGCAGTGGTGGGCTAAGCTGTGGTTTATTATTGTAAGCTATGTGCAAAATTTAGGCCACCCTGAACGGTGAAATGTCCAAATTCCTTGCTGAGTGGGAGGCCTTCATCCAGTTTGTGGCTCAGAACAATAATCCTGGACTTTATCATAAACCACGTGACATGATTTTTATTACATTGTTGTGATGTTCTTGCCTTGCTGCGCTACCTTTGAGTCTGTCAAGCTCCCCAGTGCTGACCTCTTTGATTTGATTCGTTACTTGTTCACAGTTTATTTTTTCCTTTTATCTGTTTGGTTGTTTTTCATTTCAATCTGTGCTGTAACGGTTTGATGATTTGTTCAGATTGGGAATGATTTTATGATATTCAATAACAATGTTTATATGGTTGTATGATTCTCTGGAGTTATATCTGCTTGTTATTTTTGAGTTGAAGGAGTTGTATACAATTCTGCTCTCAAAATTAGAATGGCAAAAAAAGACACAACCGTTCAAAAGATCATTGTTGGAGCCAAGTCCTCTACCAAGAAGAGCAGCCCATTGATGACCCAAGGATGACCCCTGCAGCTTACCAGCAACAACTCCAGTGAAATCCAGGTGAAGCCCCCTCTCTGCCTGACTTTAAGAAGACCCTTGTCGGTGCGTGACCCCCCTGGGCCGCTGCGAACGACAAGACCCATACTCTAGTATCCATACCTTCTGAGCATTCGGAAGTGTTCCTGGACCAACCGGTGCACTGACCAGCTCTCTCCTGGGCTACTTTGCAGCCGGCGCTGTTCTTATTGCATCCCTGGAACTTGGGGAATCTTCAGCTTGCACAACAAGATGTCTGCTCTTGCATTTTTAGCCTCCTTGCATCAACGAGAGCCATGCAGGTCCTGCTCCTTTGTTCGTCCCTGGAAGATTGCCTGGCGTTGCCCGACTGTGGTCGCTCCCGTTGCAGTCTGTCATCTTGGCATCCTAGAGGTGACCTAAGGTTGCCTGCATCGCGAAGTCTTCTTTTTTTCATTTGATTTTTCAGCTGGAAGGTGCTTGCAACTGATTTGTAAGTGCTAGGGAGAATTCTCAATTTGTGTCAATTCCCTTCTACCTTAGAGGCTCTTTTTGCTGGACTTTAGGACTTTTCATTTTTAACCTGGAATTATTGAGACCCTTTTCTCACTCCTGTATTTTTCTTTGATTTGAATTCGGTTTCTTTTGGTTTTGGAGTCTGACAAACTCCATAGGCATCATCCTTTTGTATTATGACACACACCACCCTCAGTCCACCGTTGCAGAGAGAAGTCCTGTGGATTTCTCTAAAGGTTTAAAATGTTCTCTTGGATAAACTGTTTCCAAGAGTAGTAAAGTGAAATTGACTTTACTTACACTTGAAACTTTCTAGACCCAGCACACACCATCTTAAATTTGGTGCTGGAGGGGTTACTTAGTATCCCCTTTGTCTAGTTTCTCATGTAACATTTTATGTTACCCTTAAATGGCTGGTGGCAGTGGTTTACTTTTAACTACTGTGGTGTGCTTTTACCGCGGGCTGCATTCGCAGCTGCAGTAAGGCACCTGTTGGGGAGAATTCTCTTTAGGCTGAATTTCCTAACCTAGTGAGTTCCCCAGCAGCTTTGCTGGATTTCTGGAGTTTGTTTTTTTCTCCTGCCAAGAGTGAGACTCTCTTTCTCCCACTCTTGGACATGATTTATGGTGTTCCTTTGACTGTTTTATGAGCTATGGGGTCCTTTACTCCATAGGGTCTCATGTGTGTTTTCTATGTGTGTTACACAGCACCCTCTGTGCAGTAACACAGGGGTGTCATAGTAACACCCCACCATAGACTCCATACCCTGGGACTGACTACTGTCTCCCAGGGCATGTAAAGTCACCATTGGCTTTACTAGTCCCAAATTATTAACAGAAACCAGTACAAACCATCATATTGTGGACGTACTGGTCGGGGCAATTCGATTGCCCCGGGGTCTGTTAGTCGAGGGGGCACGTCTCTGTCCCCCCTGATCGAGTTTTGGCTGGTGGCAGTGGAAACTACTTTTTATATTCGACCGCAAATATATTCCTATGGGATTTTCCCATTGTTCGAGGCTACCAACTTTAATTATTTAATTCTCATAGCCTCGAACATACCGCCGGTTTATTTAATTAATATTAATTCGCCGGTTGGTATTTTTTGCCAGGACTCTATTCGAAAATGGCGTTTGTGTTCTCTTCTGTGACTCCAACCAAAGTGGAGCCCTTTTGTTAAACTTTTTGGCGGGCTTCTCCACAGAAGCCTCCAAAAGTGGTGCCACTCTGTCTGGGTACCACAGTGGGTGTTGGAGGGGGTTTAGGCACCCTGGACTGAGTTACCGTGGTATCTCAAGTCACACTCTTGTGTGATTGGCCCAAGTGGTGAGCCGGCCAGCTCACCACTTAGCATGTTTGAGTGACAGCTAGGCTGAGTGAATGGGGGTATGCTGCATAAAAGCAGGGCTTTGGGGACTGGAACTTCAGAAGTCGCCACAGGACCTGAGAATCCGACGAGGGAGAAGCTGAGCTGACCTACCACGGCACCACCGGTGGAGCCCTGCGGAACCGACTCACCTCGTCAGAGAAGATCTCCCGACTGGAGAGGCTTCTTCCCCTGACTGGTGGGCACAACCAGTTTACCACCTTCTCTTCGCACCCCAGACCGGTTTGTGGTCGAATTTCCCGTGCCAAGCACCCCGGCAGCCGCATAGCCACTTACCACTGGACCGCGAATCACTGGACCGCTCCTTGTACCTGAGAAACTCTGCGACTGGTTTCTTCCCTGGCAGTGCAACGGACTCCTGTCTTCCTCCCCGACGAGATCCTCTCTTCCCCCGGACGAAGCACTGACTTGCATCCACTTCCAGGAACAACTGCCCCCGCTGGAGCATTCTCACCACTTTAAGGTACCGTGTCCGCCAGGCCTCCCGTTCTAAAGATTGCTACAAGGTAATAATAACCCCTTAACCTTCTGGACTGGGCTGGCCACCTTGACCCTCTAACTGGTCCCTTTCTTTGGTCCAACTCCTTTTTGAACCGTTACAAGACTTTTGTGCAATGCAACCGTGTGACCTTGGACACATTTCGTTTTGATCCTCTTAAAGCGGATCCGGCCTACTGACTCTGAATTCACGGTGTTACTTTGCCTTCCTCTCTTGTTGTGTTCGTGAAAAAGTGTTGGGCTCTGTTTCAATTTATTCTCTGCTTTTCTCTCCCTTTTTAAAACGAATTATTAGAGTGCCATCTACGTTAAGCGCTCACCGCTGTCTGAAAATAAGTGGGGCTTTACTTAAGACTTGCCTAATATTCTTTTAAGGGAGTGTATATCTTTTAGTGACCGTGTTTTTGAATTGCTTACTATTAGTGCCTGTGTGTTTTTCTAGATGTGGTTTTAAATAAATAATTATATCTCTTTTACACCAAGCCCTGGTCAGTGTTTACTTGTTCTATTGTGTTCTCTTGACCTATTGTGAATACTCTGTATACTGCCTAACTCTTCTTGAGGGAAGTCTGACTGCTCAGCCACAGCTACCAAGTGAATCTGTGTGGTACAGACTGCTACCAAGTGGGTTTACTGCCAAACACCTGTAGTCCTAAATCTTTTGCAGTGGTCCCAGAGGGAACTGCACAGGTTTCTGCCTAACAGCACCCAAGGGTGCCATTTTTGTCAATGGCCAAGGTCTTTTTTTGCCATTTCTTTGTGGAAAGGTCCTTCTTGACCAGGTTTGGTCCCTTTGTTCGTTTTGTCTTTGGAGGGATTCACGTGCGAAGCCCAACTCTGGCTCCAGTATGTCTGGCAGGGACAGGAAGTGAGAGGTGCCCGAAACTCCCTGTGCTTAATTCCCTTGGTTACAGGAATGCACCTAAAGGTGATTGGCTGGCTGGCTGGCTGTCTGGCAAGGACAGCCACCCTGCTGTTTGACTGACAGCTAGGCTGGAATGAATAGGAGAAACCTGCATAAAAGGTGAGGATTTTTGGCTCGGAAGGCAGAGTCGATCACTGGACCGACGAATCCAAAGAAGAACTTGGAAGAGACGCCTGCTGCAGCTCCTGGACCGTTGTTTTGCCCTGCTGCTGTGCTGAAACTCTGAATTCTCCTTGTTTGGAGAAGCCCTGCAAGGACGACTTCTCCCCTTGAGTTGGTGGGACCAATCATCTCTAAGGTGAACATGTCTGGACATCCTCCGGGAGCTGGCTGTACTTCCTTGCTGCTGCAGGAACAGAAGTGCCAGGTAGAACACCAGATTCGGAGTGCATCACTTTTAAGCTGGGCAAGAGCTCCAGGAAGATCCTCCGGACTCCAAGGAAGCAGGACTGACTGAGCCTGAGCCCCCTCAACAGAGTGCTGGACCCCAGATGTAAGGAAAGCCCACCTCAACAGCCAGGAACCGCAGTGTTGCTGGTTGCGGTAGATGCGAGGAGCTGAAACCGCGAAGTGCCACTTGTTTGAAGATACCCGGTAGCTGTCGGTAGCCGTCCCATTGTAGTGCAGGAGTCCTCCCTCTTGTCCCCACGACTGAGGCCCAGGAACACAGGATCTGCAGAGCTGCCCTGGAACAGAAGCCAGCTGCACCTTTTTCTTCTAACCAAATGTACTGTACAATCTAAGAGAATGTACCTCTTGTTGCGCAGCCTTGCTTGTTCTCAGTTGAGACTTGACTCATTTGCTTCTGTAGAGTTGCTGACAGCTTCTTTACCTCACAAGCCTAAACAGCTTGTGGACCTACTTTGATTTCTTCTTTTCTGTAAAGACCTCTTTGTGCACGACTTTTACCTACCTCTAAGAAGTGCTTCAGTCCACCTAGACTTTTGCCCAATTGACATTGGCCTGGCCTGGCTCCCTGAATGACTTTCTTCCCTCTGACTTTGTGTTTGGCCTTCCTTCCAGGAAGGGGTTAACTTACTTTGCATTGGGGGTTTCAAAAAGTACTTACCTGCTTCAGATTATTTGTGTGATCTCTTGTTTTATTCTAAGGCGGTGTGCGTGACCTGTCAGATGGAAAATCTAGCTCCTAGTAAACAACAAAGGTAATCTGGAAATTAATCAAGGCCTAAATCGTTTAAGGCTGAACAACAAAGATTACTGAAGTGGCCGGAAAATTCTCACTGCAATTTCAACATAATCCGGGCTGTTTAGATTACTTGCTGGAACAATATTCACAAAACTAGACCAAGTGGTTTGAAGTCAGACCATCAGGTAAAAAAATATCCATTTAATCGGAAAGTAGCGACAGAAAGAAAAAAAATTGAAAGAGACATCAGAGCATTAAAAAGCACTAATATGAAGAACTGTGTGGTGTTCATAAGGAAGCAACGTCAAAAATATCGAAATTGACTAATTTCGTTCAAGCTCATCAGCGATAAAGATCGAGCAGAAGAAATGCTAAAATATATACATGCCCACCATAGCAGAGACACCTGGACCATCATTAATGAAGGCTCTCTGTCGCAAAAAGCGAGTATGTGCACAAACGTAAATGCCGAGGTGTGGGTCAAACATTACTCTGCAGTCATCATCAGCAAGACGGTGGTCCCCAGCGACGGCAAAGAGGGGAACGTCCTGTGGAATTTCAAATTGGAGAATGAAGAGATTGCGTCTGCTAGCACAAAGTTGAAGAACTCTGGTGGAGCTGGCCCGGATGGCCTATCCAACATTGCCCTAAAGAAACATAAAGAACATTGGGCGAGCTTTATTAAAGATCTGAGATTTTAAAAAAAGACCACAATCCCAACATCATGACAATCGACGGTACTTGTTCCAATCTTCAAAAAAGGAGATCGGACAGATCCGAAGAACTACTGCCCGATTGCGCTTCTTGATGTAATCGGTAAGTTATTTGCCTCCTTTTTACAGCTATCCCCCAGGCGAGGTGAGTTCAATTTAACCCCCATGCTCCCAGCCAGCCATCTAGAATATTTGTCAGTGCTTGTAAAAGCACGTAGTGCAAGGATGCAGCTCCCTCCCTCTCTCCCTCCCTCCCTCCCTCCCATGCCTTCCCCGTTTCCTGGTCCTGTAATCCCGCCTCCCCGTGGCCCTGATTGGCCCATCCTTGTTCATATATGAACCCCCCCAGGGCAGCCCTCTGCCCGGCAGCCCCTTCGGCTAAGGACCCCAAGGCAAAGGGCGGCTCCTACACCGGCGGCTCCAAGATGGGGAAGCAAAAGAAGCCAGCAGTGAACAGACACCAACAAAACTGTAAGTGTGGCAAGTGGGGTGTAGAGCAATCACTCTACTCCAGAAAGCCTTTGCCACTCTACCTTACCTCTCCATAACGTAGCCTGCCATAAAATTACAACATGCATACTTAGAAAGATTTGTGACCACCAGCCTAAATCCATTCTTGGCTGGACTGTAAATGTTGCATTGCATTACGCACTAACATACTAGCCAATGTTAACTATTGCCACATCTATAGAGAACGATCATGATTAGTTTACGTCGTATCCAGATAGAAATGTGAATATTAGCATGTGCCACACTTAGATGTAATTCTTGACCCTAGCTTGTGTCGTATCTAGACAGGAGTATGAATGTTAGCATGTGCCACACTTAGATGGAATTCTTGACCTTAGCTTGCGTCGTATCTAGACAGGATTATGAATGTTAGCATGTGCCATACTTAGATGGAATTCTTGACCCTAGCTTGAGTCGTATCCAGATAGAAATGTGAATGTTAGCATGTGCCACACTTAGATTGAATTCTTGACCCTAGCTTGTGTCACATCTAGAAGGTAATGCGAATGTTGGAACACTTAAATGAAACTGTGAATGATGACGAGTGCAGTACCTGAATGGAATCATGATCACTCCGACGTAATAGTGAATGATAGTAGGCATCACACCCAGACATAATTACAAGGACAGCGATGCCAACTAACCAATTCACTAACAATTTCTTCCCTCTGCATACACCTCTCAAACTCTAACCAAACACAACCACAAGCCTAAAACGCAGCAATCCGCACAAACTTCACTACACTGCAACAACAAAACAAACCACACATAGACTTGCACAACAGCACACGACGACTACCGACCGTAAAACACCCCAATCCCAGCCAACGGACCCACCGGGTTGAGGCTGCCAACAGCACATCACTGCTATCTTGCACTTTTCCAGCTCATTCCCACTAACCTACCCCCTCCCTCCCTCTTTCAGAGTCACCAGAGCGCCAGGTGACCACTCCGGTGGTGATAGTGCACAGTATAAATATCCTTTAACATTAACAGCTAAGGATGGCAGAAGAAGCTCTATCCTTGATGATAAATAAACCGGTTTCACAAAAGGAGTAGGGGTGGAAGTGAACCTAATGAGTCTAAATTTGTTAAAGCTTGAAGTGATCAAAGAAGGGAAAAACATGTTTCTTGCTTTTATTGACCTGCGCCAGGCATTTGACAGTGTGAATCGATCCATTCTGTGGAAGAAACTATTGCCCGGCTGAAATCCCGAAGCCAATGAAAGCCTTGTACTCTGATATGTCAATAAGAATCAGGCTAAACATAGAAGGTGACCTCACGGACAGAATTCGAACAAGGAAAGGAGTAAAGCAAGGCTGTCCGCTTGCGGCCCTACTCTTTAAACTATATATGACAGACTTACCAAGAACCTTTGATAAATGGAACTCTTTCCCACTGAAACTAAATGGTCACCAGCTCATTTGGGCACTCTACGCCAATGACCTAGTGTTAGACACCACGCAGATAGGTCTTCAGTGTCTTTTAAATCATCTGACCTTCTACTTAGAAAAATATGATCTCCAGCTCAATGCGAAGAAGCTGAAAATCATGGCATTTGGCACCAACCTAGGACGAAGAGGAAACCTCTTTAAATGGTTTGCAGCGAACAGACAACTGGAAAATATCGAGTCCATCCGATACTTAGGGATGATGATCAATAAATCCATCAGAGAACAAGAATGGACTCTGGATTTAAAAAACGGAATGAAAAACCTGACACTCCAAGGAATTCAATTACATGCTGACTACGGGAAATTTACCATGAAATTGGTCTTAATGTTCTATCGCCAGAAGCTACTACGATGATTTTCGGAAGTGAAGCCGGGCTAAACATCAGCCGAACAGTGTGGGATGCACCAGATGGACTATTCTGGAGAAAAGTACTGCATCTACCTCGCTGTGTATCTATTGAGGCTGTCTGCTACGAACTTGGGCTTCAATCCATGTATGCAACCGTTTTTGTGGAGATCAATTTCTATGATGAGTAAAATGGCATTGCCTAGACCAGCTCCTGCATACAAATAAAATGTCTGCTGTAGTTGGAAATCAACCGGATAGCCTACTGAAGAAGTGGACTTGGAAGATATTAGCCCTGCTGACCAATGATAACATCCAACTGTAAACTCTACTAAATAACATTTGTGCTGTTAAAGCGAAACCAACACGGTGGGACTGGATTGAGACTCTAAACAAAAGAGCGAATTATATTACGTCACTAAACCTGGGGCGCAAGTCCAGAGGAGTGAATATGACAGCAAAATATTTGGAAATGTTTCCTAGCAGGTATCATCGTGACCAATTTCTTTGTCTACGCCTAAATCTTTATCCAACGAAAGTGATGTTATACATGAGACATTACCGTGAGACTCAAAACAACCAATGTCGATGATTCTGTGCAAATGCGATTGAATCAGTCAAACACCTGGTCATTGAATGTCTAACGTTGAGATGCCAGCGCAGTTTGTTTTTGAAGGAATTTGAACCGCAAAATGATCTGGAAACGTGGTGGGTGGTAGTTTTGTCTGGGAAAAACGTCAAGTTAATCTGTGCGGTAATAGATTATCTTGATAAAATGTTGTTAAAGTGAAGTAATTTGTTTTACAAGAAGTACTGATCACGATGTCTGGCAGAGATGCATAAAAATGAAAAAAATGATGGTAGATGTAAATTGAAGTTTAAAATAAACGAAGAATTTTACAATAAAAAAATGGATTCTAATTACTTTTCTTTGACACTCATCTCAGTATTGCTCTAAATGTACCAGTGATATATTAATGTCCACAGTGTCCTAACTATTTAAGTCACCTGAAGGTGTAGGAAGTGTCTGTGTGCCATCCCAAATCGGTGTTTGCTGATTTAGAGAAACTAAGAGTGTGTATTTTGAAGTTGTATGTGTTGCTATTATATTGCTCCCTTCTGAAGAAGGCTTATTCAAACTGACTGTTAAATAAATTAATAATTGTTTAATCAAGAAACCATGAGTGCAAGTGTTTAATTGGATACTTGTCATATCTATGTAACTACTCTACTGCTCACATTGACTCCTCTTGAGATAAGCTTGGCAGCTCAATCACGCTACCAACCTGTGTAGTACAGACTTATACCAAAGGTTGGGTTCCTATTGCCAGGAGGTCAAGGTTGTTGTAGTGCAACCAAAGGGTACTGCTCCAAATCTTGCTTAACACTGGTGTAGTCTCTGACAGGGTTACTACATACAATCCTGCCTAACACTAAGCACTATGACCAACCAAAACTAAATCTCACAACTGAAAGTTACCTCTGCACCCGTGATCCATTGGGTTACCTTTACCAGACCAAGCACAGAAGACAGTATCTCCAACGGATTCCGCAACCTCTGCAGTGGTCTCTGGAGAAATCTGAGCCAGGAGGGTAAATTAACATACCAGTTTCTTTTCTCCCCTGTTCCTAGTTGGATTCCTTCGGTGTGTAGTCCTTTCCTAAAACTACACTTTCCTGACTTTGGTCTGTGGAGGCCTGGTCACGGATCCATTTCTTGGCTTATCCTAGTGACTGGATTTGATGAAGTTTACTTACCAGAACTTTACTTGCCTTTTTGACTTGTTGATCATAACCACTGGCATGATCCTAATATGTACTTCTGAAGTATAGCTATGTAACTGGTGACTTTAGGGCACAAGGCCCAACCCATCTTGGGTACTCTTTAGTATCTGTACTCTATATCGTGCATACAAGCACTTAGCGATTTTTCACTGGTTATTGGAGCAAAATGCTTTCTGACTTCTCCTTGCAGTGAATGTGTATACATGTTTTATAGTTGGTAATTATTTGACTAACAGTTTTACTTGCTTAGTGTGCATTTTAAAGGCATAATAAATAATTGTAGATTTATGTTCTTAGTGGTCTAACTTTAATTATTTGTGCGGTTCTGTGTGGACTCATCGTAGCACTAGATCACTCTGACCAGCCCTCCTGAGACCAAGCCTTGCCGCTCTGCTATCTTGCCTATATTGAGATAGTCTTGTCCTCGGTATCTTCATGTTCACCATAATGGGGTGGCCACCCAAAACCCACCCCAGGGTTGATTTTGGAAATCCATTCAAACAAATTGGTGCTCAGAAGTGGGATAACATATTTGATACTCGATGTAGATTGACTGCAGTGATCTCATAGTTCTTGGTACACAGAACCTTATTTTTATAACCTTTATTTATATTAAAGTAATACTACTTTGCTATGAACAAGGGGGATATTTGAACAGATTGTTTGTTGGGAAGGGATAACCTACCTCTGGTAACAAAGCTGATCTAGTGCAGACACTGATAGATTATCAAGAATCGAGTATAATTGTTTTTCCTGTTTTTGGTAGTTTAGATGATGCTGGGGCAGGGCTTATCAGTAGTAATGATCCTGGAATACTTGAAGCCACTGAAGGCAGTAATTAATCTGAAGAGCGGGTTTCTCAATCCTCTATTAGCACTTCTGAAGCCAAAGTTATTTTGATTTGCTAAGAGGAGCAGAGGCACAAAGAAATGGAGACCAAGTGCAGCATAGCCATGCTGGAATCAGATGAGATTGAGAAAGAAAAGGACTGCGCATTCCTGCTGGAGATGGCCAGGCTGAAAGCTCCTCCACAGGGTGTGGGAATGGTTCTGGATTCATCCAATATTTCCTAAGGATCTGTTAAATGTTTGGGAAGACTCCTGTGCAATACTTAGAGGTTTGGAGACCACAAGAAGAAAGCACAATACTTCGCTCAGTTATGTGAATGATTCTTTGAAGAACTTTTGTGCCTAGTATTTTATTTATTTTATTTTGAATATTTGTAAGGCGCCTATGCAACAAATAGCGTTTCCAGGTGCCACAACGTAAAAAGGGTCAGGAAGCAGGGGAAATAATAAAATAATCCTATTCGGCCTTGTGACATTCAGATTGTGCAAGTGTAGTAAAGAGAAGTGCAAAGAAGCGAGGGGGAGGGCTGGAGGAACTGCTTACTGTGCAGAGGGGGAGGGGTGGGTGGGACCTACCCCAGGGGCTAGCAAGTGCTGACGGGAGCACAGGGTGGAGGTGTGGATTACTGATAAGTGTGAGGACGATGGAGGACCAGGCTCGGGAGGGATCCTGGTCAGGGTTGGGGTACTGTGAGGCCTGTGCTGATAAGGGGGAGTGCTGGTACAGCCTGGTCAAAGAGTGCCGTGCAGCCTGTAACACTCACAAGGAACCAGGCCACCAGTTGCAGCGGCAGAAGTGGAATTAATGGTCATAAAGTGACCACTTTTGAAGGAATGATATATCCTATTCTGTTTACATATTTATGCTCCTTTTCTTTTTCCCCTGAGCTGAAACATCATTTGGCAGATTCTAAGGCGTTGGATCCAAAGAAGCTGGCCATTGCTACTGCCCTATGGGTGTCCCATAAGGAACAGGAGTGCTTCTAGTAAGCATGACGAGGGTAAAAAGCAGGAATAAAGAAAGAGGGTGGGCCTACCAAAAACCTGTACCCGATAAGGACTACAAAAGTTTTCATAAGGGGAATAGGTTGCATGGAGAGAATGTAACGGGTAGAGGGACTAACCATCCCAAGCGGAATCTGGCCACATCCCTATATACAAAGGTCCTCCGCATCCTGTGTAACCTGTGGAGAAAGTGACCAGATGTAAGGGTAGGACCTTTGGGGTCCAAGGATCTGGCAATCCCTTACGAAGAGGGAGAGATACTCACAGGCACATTCTACTCTTCTGACTCCTTGCCCACTGGCATTGGATCAGAAGTTACTTTAGTGTCCCTGGGATCCTGGTAACCTAGAGTTGCTGAAGATTTTGCTTCCATCCCTGTGGATGCCAAGTCCTATTTTAAGGATAATGTAGACACCTCTGCTATCAGGGACACTGTGGCCAGGATCCCACTCTAGTAAACTCGGAGCATCTCGTCATAGCTCCTCTTGAGGCCCACCAAGTTGGCAGTTGTCCACTGCCCCCTCAAACTTTTTAGTAATGCCTGCCAGTCTAGTGGTAAATGGAGGAGTGATTAACAGGCTTTCTCTAGCATGGGGTCTTGCATGGATGTACATGCTCATGAGTATTCCCCGTCGTCAGGCTGGGAATCCTCAAGAAAAAGAAAGCCGGTTCACTTTAAAATGAAAACTGCTGGTCTCTTCTATAGCCGATCATTGTCCTTTGGGGTCATACTGCTCGCAGCTAATGACACTCGTCCCCCTAAGCTCCAACATTAATGGCCATCTTCAGATTTTATTGCACGTTTCTAGTGTTGGGAGTCTTTATGCTTCGCTGCTCGAAAATTCAGGGATTCTTTGCTGTTTTATTTACTATTTTCAATGCATCTCTTCTTCTCTTCTTCATCAAGTCACGTGGTGACTGCCGGCAGCAGGGACCCATTGTTGGCAAAGATAGTCTCTTTCATTGTTGGATCTTTTGTCTGTGACTCCAAGAGTCCCATGCTTCGGGCTACATCTCACCTCGACCATGTCCGATGTGGTGAAGAAGTCTTTTCAGGGCCTGTGAGCCCAATGGCCTGAAGAATTTTCATCAAGGATCAGCACCTCAAGTTCCTTTTATCACCCGGACCATGAAGCGGATGGCTGCGACCTCTGCTGTGGTTTCACGTTGAAAACCAAGAAGGATCTCACCACAGGTGGTTCGTGGCTTGGATCGAGCAGGACAAGGCCTCGGACGCGGCCTCCAGGCAAAGTCATGCCTCATCCAGGAGCAAGCAGTTCGGGCTGGACTGCCCCTTTTGGGGTGGGACCAATCCTGATTTGGGTATGGTCTTTCCCCTTTTGTAATGACTTGGCAGGTCAAGAACAATGGTCTGGAGGGTTGCCCACAGCAATGCCAGAGGTTGGGATTAGTTCCAAACCTTCCAGCCATCAACCCTTTTGTTTTGCGTCATCCAGGACCAGCAGGTCCCATGAGCGTACTTCCTCTGGAAAGAAGAGGTGGTGGTCCTTTGAGAATGTTCCTTCTGGGGATATCCAAAAGGAGAAAATCCACGCTCCATTTGCTCCTTCAACGATCATTGTGGCGTCACGTTCCACATTCTGGAAGGGTTTGGTCTCCGTCGCCAGCTCTTTCGACGGTAAGCCTGCCGGCTGGTGGATTCCCTCCATCTGCAAGTAAGCCCTTGACCCCATTTAAACACAAGCCGTCTAAGAGCAAACCTGCTGGAGACCTGTTAGCGACTCTGCCAGCTTTTTCAGCGACGCAGGTCCCGTTGACGAAAACCCAGTCCACTAGGACCACCACTTTGTCAAGGCCCTCTTCATCAATGACCAAGACCACTGCACCATCGACTACTCCATCACTGAGCCCCTTGTCGACTACCTCGTCAACGAAGGCAGGAAACCAGCTCTTCCATCATCGATGAAAAGTTCAGCTGTGAACTCTGTCCTCTCAACCTACACGACTAATACTACGGAGTCTCTTTGCCTCTGAGGCCTCTGTCAACAGTCCCGACCACGACCTAGTCGTCGGTGGAACCTGTTGCTATTCTTCCAGTTCCAATCATGGCCTCCTTCCCGAAGGATTCGGGCAGATTAAGGGACTTGCTTCCACCTACGGATTACCTGCACAGGCCCTCCAAGGGGATTTCTCGAGCTTCCGTTGGATCTCCAAATAAAGTCTCTGCATTTCTGATGACTATCTTCCAAAAGACTTTTTCTCGGACCATGAGGGAGGCCAGGGTCCCATGTCTCAGGAAGGAACACTGTCTCATGAGCCATTCTAGCCGTTTGACCCTCGAAGGGGTTTCAGCCCGGCTCCTGCTCTGGCTGCACCATTTGCACCCCCCTTCTGTACCGAGGGATATGTCACTGGATGTCCTGGCCACCCTACATACTTGTGTGGCTGAGATTCAACACTGGCTGCTTGCTACTCCTGTACCTTGTCAAGCCCGATGTCTGCCCAGGCAACCTATGTGTCGGCCGACACTGCCCAGTAGGGTGCCCATCATGTGTCCGCGCTTGGGGGCTTACCCCGTGTGGGAGAGGAGCCAGTTCGCACAGATACTGACACACACCGACCCACCGCGACTCACACTGATGCATTTGAGGATTATGTTCCTGCTGACAGGGAACCGCCAGATGTTGACAAGCCTGTCAGGGCTTCACCGCCTGACAAAATTGGCTGCTTCCACTCCATCTCAAAGGCGGCCAAGCTCTTCAATATGGTGCCGGAGGAGAAAAAGGAGGAAGGCTTCCTTGTTGGACGATGTTTGGGAGGACTGATTGGCTGTCATGAAAGCTTCAAATACCACATCAAAGTGTGACAGGCTGGAGAAGAAGCACCAGGTCCTGGATTAGGCACCCAGGTGTCTCGGGTCTCTGCCTTCTGCGCACCCGGTGTCAGCCGCTGCCAGGAAGCGATCATCCAATCCCTCGTCATCCATGGTGCCTCCGGAACGGGAAGGCAAGAAGCTGGTTGTGGCTGGCAAGCCCATCATTTACACTGCAGCCTCCACCATCAAAGCCACCCTCGCCATCCTGTCTCGATACAACAGGGTGCTTTGGTACAAGCTCAGCCCCATCCTAGACTTCCTCTATGATGACCAGAGCGCTGAAAACTTGGCCATGTTCCAGGAAGGAGAGGTGGCGTTGCATCACGCTATTAGTCATGCTCAAAGTAGCAGATGCAGGGTCCTGACGGATGGGGAATAGTGTGGCCCTCCGCCGCCAGGGTTGGCTGAAGGCCACACATTTTCGAGTGGACATGCAGACCAAGGTTGTGGACCTGCCGTTTGACGGGGACAACCTGTTTGGGAAGGCGGTGGATGACACTCTCCAGGCCATCAAGACGGGCACAGAGACGGCACGGTCTTTGGGGACCCTGCAGCAAAGGAGGTCGTCCTTTCATTCCCAGAGGGGAAGAGTTTTCAGGTCCTCCAAAAGGGGACTCTACCCCCTATTATCAGCCCTCGCGCTCCACCTCCCAGGAAGCCTACAGTGGCCGCTCCCAGGCCTACGGCGGATGCCAATGTCTACGTTGCCACTATCCAGGACACAGACGCCCAAGGAAGCCTGAACCGACCGTGTACCCGCGCCCCCACGTTTGCACCCGAGTGGGAGGCCGGCTGTTGATTTTGTCAAACAGTGGAAAAAGATTACCAGGGACAAATGGGTGCTGGACGTTCTTCAGCAAGGGCACACTTTAGAATTTCAAGACAGGTGACCCTGCATTCCTCCTGTCGCGAGTCAGGAACTTCCCATGGCCCAACTGCTACAGGAGGTCCAGGCCATGTTGCAAAAAGAGGCAACACTGGTCCCCCAGCGCCTCCGGAGTTAATTCCAGATACTTTCTGGTAAGGAATAAGTCAGGAGGGAGGAGACTGATCCTCGACGCCTAAACAAGTGCCTAAAGTCCCAAAAGTTCAGGATGGTCACATTTGCAGCACATGCTCAACCAGCTGAAGGAAGGGGATTTTCTGGCAAATCTCGACCTGGAGGACACCTACTTCCACACACCCTTTCATTGCAAATACCGGGGGTCCCTGCGTCTTGTCCAGGAACGGCACTACCAATTCAAGGCCTTGCCTGTTGGCCTGAAATCGGCTCTGAGGGTATTCACAAAATACTTGGCCCCGTTAGTGGTGCACCTACGCTGCAAGGGCATATAAGTCTAACCTTATCTCGATGTCTGGCTCATTTCATCCCGCTCTCACGCACTGGCGACCAGCACATGGCAGAGACGATACATCTTCAGACTTTGCTCCGATTCTCCCATTATCTAAAGTTCTACGTGGTGCCATCATAGAACGCTCTGTTCCTGGGCGCCTCACTCAACATTCTCTCATGTCTAGCAACCACCTCGGAGGAGAGGGTGAAAGCCATCCTAGAGAAGGGTTGGCGGCTGTCAATGGCATCCATGGCAACAGTCCAGTACATGAAATCCCTGTTGGGCATGATGTCCTCCTGCATCCATCTGGTCCCCTTTTGCAGGCTACAGATGCGGTCCCTCTAGGAATTCTTAGATGCTGATGGCAGCAGTTCACAGGCAGATGGACAGACGAGATTGCCTTCAATCAGGCGTTCCGTCAAGCTCTTGATTGGTGCTTGGTTCGTCCACATTTGACTCAAGGTGCTCCTTTCCAGATCCCTCCAGACGTGGCTACATTCACTACCAACTCCTCTCTGGAGGGTTAGGAGTTGTGGGGGAGGGTCACACAGGGCAATCTCATGCCAGAAGCCTCTGGCTGCTGGAGAAGGACTTGCACGTAGACATCCTGGAGCTCCGGGCGGTCTTCCTCAGCTACAGGGGAAGGTGGTGCGTATCTTCGCGGACAACACCAATACCATTGTTTACATCCGCAAACAGGGCGGGACACGCTCACCGCTCTCTCCCTGGAAGCCCAGTCGCTGCGCTGCTGAGCTATTCTTCAGGACATGTTCCTCATCCCCTTTCACCTGGCAGGCACCAAGAACACAATTGCAGACTCGCTCAGCGGGGAGGTGCCGTCCTGCCGCGAGTGGGAACTTCAACAAGCGCATGTATCTCATCTCTTCAGCAGGTGAGGTCCTCCCCAGATTGACCTCTTTGTGACAGCTGCCAACTCCAAGTGCTTGAGGTGCCAGCAGATATCTTCAGCCAAGGAGTGTGGGGGATGCCTTCTCATTCCTGTGGTATGGGCTCTTCCTGTACGTCTTCCCACCGATTCTGTTTCTGTTGCGTGTGATCGACACACTCGGACATTGCAGGATGATCCTCATTGCGCCGGTGTTGCAGCGCCAGATTCTTGTACATGGACCTTCTCCATCTGTCAGTGGTTCCGGCCATCCAGCTGCCTCCACTTCCCGACCTTCTCTTCTGAGAAAATGAAACCAATACTGCACCACGACCCAGCGTCCCTGAGCCTCACAGCCTGGCTCCTGATTTTGGGCACTATTCCCTGCCGCTTGAGTACAAGAAGATCCTGGCCATGGCCAGAGCACCCTCTACGCTGTCTTGTCAGACACAAATGGAATCGCCTCACAGTGTGGTGCAGGGCACAGATGATTACGGCTCTGCGGGTATCTGCTCCGCAAGCCCTCCTGTATCTGCTCTCTCTGGCTAAGGCGTGCACACGCATCTATCAAGGTTCATCTGGGTGCCCTATCCCAGTACACATAGGCTACAGGCAAGGTCTCCCATTGGTCGCAGAGGATAGTCAAGGAGTTCCTCAAAGTCCTCTTCAGGATTTTGCTGCCAGTGAAGTCTCCAGCTCCGGCTTGGGAACTGAACGCGGTCTACTAGACTGTTTGTGGTTCCACCATTTGAACCAATTCATCGTGCCCCTCTGAAATTTCTTTTGTGGAAGGCTGCTTTCCTGGTCGCAATCACCTCGGCTAGGTGGGTCGGGTAGATCCAGGCCTTCTCCTGCAAGCAGCCATACTTGGCCTTCAATGCAACGAATGTGGTGCTGTGGACTCATCCCACCTTCATGCTGAAGGTTCCTTCAGACTTTTATCTCAATTAGCCTTTGGGCCTGCTAGTTTTCTTTCTGAACCATTCAAAGCGTGTTGAAAGGGCCATGCATTCGCTGGATGTTGCTCGTGCCTTGAAGTTCTATGTGGCATGCACAAAGGATTTTTGGAAGACGTCTCAGCTTTTTGTCAATTTCGGACCTGTGGGACCCGGGAAGTCCCGTCTATGGCTTACATATCCAGATAGCTCTCCGCCTGTATCATGCACTGCCATCGTGTGGCCAACAGACCACTACCAAGCCGGCCGAGAGCCCACTCCACCAGAGCCATCACAGCAACAACAGTGTTTCTCTATGGTGTTCCCCTGCTCGACATTGCAGGGCTGCTACGTGGAGGTCTATACACAACTTCATGCAATTTTGCTGTGTCGACAGAGATTCTAGGGAGCAGTTGCCCACCGGTGCTACGCAACCTGTTTGAGGTGACTCTGTTCCAAAGGTAAGTGTCTTGCTTCTGTGAGCCTTGCCACCTCCTGTGGTTGTGTTTATGTACTGCTGTGTAGTCATATTCATGAGCATGTGAATCCGTGCAAGAACCCATGCTGCAGAAGGCACAAGTTACTTACCTGTAACTCTTGTTCTCCATCATGTGTCCTGCATGGATTCACATGCTCATGAACACGATTACACAGCAGTACATAAACACAACCACACAAGGTGGCAAGGCTATGGCTCTTCTTGGTTCATACTGCCACTTTACGTGCGCTACCAAATCTGAAGATGGCCACCAGGGGTGGAGGTTAGGAGGACGAGTGTCATTGGCTGGGGGCAGTATGACCCAAAGAACACTAATGGCCTATAGAGGAGACAAGCAGTTTTCAGTTTAAAGCAAAACTGTTTTCTATTTACCGATGATTCCCAGCCTGACGACTGGAAATATTCATGAGCATGTAAATCCATGGAAGATGTATGCTGGACAACACGAGTTACAGGTAAGTAACTTGTCCCTTATTTGCTGCCAGGAAGTCGGGTCAGCAGTCGAAACAATTGTAAAAAGAAAGGGCATCCCATTGAAGTCTGCGGAAGGAAAGTAACGCAAAGAATATATTTTCTAACAAGTTCACATGTCACAGAAGGTTAAGAAGTAATTATGTAAACGGCAGATCATATTTTCCAGTGAGTTAAGCACTTGCTGTAGGAATTTGTAAACTTAAGACCTCCAGGTGATACACAATTTAGCAGGAGATCTCAGTGGGTTGATACCCTTAAGATATTAGTCTCTGGCCTACACACCATAGTTTACGTTCCCAGTAGGGGATAACAGCGTTTTTGGAGCACTTGAAGTAGACTGATGCAGCTGCTGAGAGAAAAAGTACATCTGCTGCGGGTGAAGGGACATCTGTTGGAGGGATGTTAAGAGGGAGATAAATGATTTGCTTGAAGTTAGAACGGGTACAGCACAGGCAGAATTGGTGCATATATCCCTCACATGCAGAGTGAGTGTGCACCAATGAACTCAATTGCAAGTCCTTCCAGAAATGGTTGCACTCCTTTCGTGCAAGTACATAATGATTTGGCAGGCAAACAGTTTGCCACAAGCAAATCCTGTATAGTGTTGGGGAGAATATGAAATTATATGTTATTTGTATCGCGCTCATACACAAGTGTTTCAGAGCGCGACGAGGCAAGGGAGGGAAATAAGGGAGGATAAAACAACGAACTTACTAGGCCCAGTGACGTTGAGAACGTGCAAGTGCAGGGGAGAGGGAAAGGGGATAGTGCAAGGGGGAGGGGAGAAGTGGTAAGTGCTGAGCAAGGGATAAAAAACAAGTGGTAGTGCAGCCAGCATGGTGGCAAGTGCTAGGTTTAAGGCACAGACAGGGGGTGTCTGATAAGCGCAGATAAGGGGACTGTAGGGTTACAGATACAGACCCAAATGCAAGCGTTGCCAGGAGGCAGTGCAGGTAAGTGGCTGGGTGGGCATGTACCTGGGCCCGAAGTCAGAGGGTAACCAGGTGCACTGTGCTGAAGCAGACAGATCAGCAGGGACGAGGAAGAGCGAATGCAGAAGCAAAGAGGAAGGTCTTGAGGTGTTTCCGGAACCAGATATGCTTCTCCTCAAGTTTGAGTGGCAGGGAGGCTATTCCAGAGGGAGGCCCCAGCCGAGGAAAAAGATCTAACCTCATCTCGTGTCTTGGAGAAGCGACTGACCCTGAGGGAGTTGGAGGTGGAGGAGTGAAGAGCTCGAGTGGGAAGGTATTTGCAGAGGGAGAGTTGAAGGGTTTTGGACCCAGGCCCCAGAAAGCCTTGTGGACAATGCAAAGGGTCTTGAATTTAATCATTGCAGCCACTGGGAGCCAATGAAGAGATTTCCAGGCTGAAAAGATGATCCCAGGGCTTGAGGCCATGGCCAAGTCTCGCAGTCCTGTACTAGATGAGTTGCAGAGGGCAGAGAGTAGAAGCAGGCAGATTTAGAAAGAGGCTGTTGCAACAATCCAGCCTAGAGAGAACCAGGGCTCTAGAGACAGTAAGCTTCTGGGGGAAGGAGAGAAAAGGAGAGAAAAGGAAGAATACCTCTGAGGAGGTGTAGGTGGACGTTTGACTTCTTAGAGACATCAGAGATGTGAGGGGAAAAGGAAAGCGCAGAGTCGAAGATTACCCCGAGGGCCAAGGGAGGCCGGCCAGACAGCGACAGGAAAGGAGGGTGCAGGTGTGCCGATGAGGAGAATCTCCGTTTTACTGGCATTCAGGCAGAGATCATTGTCGGCACACCGCTCCTGGATAGCAGACACAGTCCAAGATGAGAGAAGTAGAAGAGGTGGCAGAGGAAGCCTGAAAACGAGTTGTCGTCCACATAGCACTGAAAATTGGAGCAGAGCATGGCAATGCGGTGGGTGAGAGGTGCCAAGTATTGGTTAAAAAGCCAGGTAGAGAGGTTGGACCCCTGGGGAACACCACAGGTAGAGAGGGAGATCGAGGAAA
Organism: Ambystoma mexicanum; assembly: GCF_040938575.1. Taxonomy (NCBI): domain Eukaryota; kingdom Metazoa; phylum Chordata; class Amphibia; order Caudata; family Ambystomatidae; genus Ambystoma; species Ambystoma mexicanum. The sequence continues at coordinate 595,373,884 of NC_090923.1, read as the reverse complement.
GGAAGGACCCAAGTTGGACCTGGGAAGGTCGATCCGATACGAAAGTAGTCAGCCAGACCGGGGCCTGATCAGTGATACCCAGGGTATCACGGAGACTGTTGAGCAGGATGGCATGGTTGACAGTGTCGAAGGCAGAAGAGAGATCGAGTAGGATGAGGACAGAAAGGATGTTAGTCAAGTTTGGAGAGCAGGGCTTTACAGATGTTCAGGAGAGCAGTGTCTGTGCTTCTGGCAGCTCTAAAGCCAGACTGATGGTCGTGGAGACAACCAACAGAATTAGTGTGAAGATTAAGCTGGGACAAGGCCAGCGTTTCCTCGCGTTTGCCCGGGAAAGAAGTGATGGAGATTGGGCGATAGTTTAGCCGGGCAAGAAGGGTAGGCAGTGGGTTTCGTGAGAAGAGGGTGCACAAGAGAGTGCTTCAAGGGGAGGGGAAGGCTCCAGAGGTGAAGGAGAAGTTGCATAAGTTGGCCAGGGCAGGAGCAAGGGTGTCAATATGGTCCTTAATGGTTTTGGAAGAACAGACTTGTCTAGAAACCTTGTCAGGGGAGAACTGAGGAAAGGAAGTGAAAGAGAGTGGGGAGTTTGGGGGGGGCTGCTGCAGGAGGGGACGGGGGAGAAGGAGGAGAAGGAGGAGGAGTTTTTTTTTATATGAAATAAGGCAAGGGCCATGCGACAGGAGAGGTAGAGACATGGGATTGGATGTGGGCTCTTTTTAGTCCTGACAAGGAGCCGGTATTGCCTTTGGAGCAGGCGGCTGGCCAGTTTGTCAGAGGATGTACAAGAAGCCTGCCATTTCCTCTCAGCCACTCTACACTTAAGGGTAACTAGGTTGGAGCCATACCAAGAATTTCACTTGGCTTTGGGCTTCAAGTGGATCATCATGACAGGGGCAAGAACATCCAGACTATCAGAAGACTAGAGCATGGAAAGGGCTGTGTTGGAAGGAGGAAGAAAGAGGAGGAAAGAGTAAAAGAAAAAACGTTGTACGGCCATCTTGGAGGGCCCAGGAACAATGAGGCAAGGCTGAAGTGTGCAGAGATTAGTAGCACACAGTAGGGTTGAGGAGCAAAGCATGAAATGCTGCCCAGATGCAGCCTTCGATGTGCAATCTTAAAATTAATCAGTTAAAATAAATGTTTTCAAAGTTACCGCACCGAATGTTCAGTTCTCTGCTAATTCCCTTTAACCTTAGAGATCCCCCAGCTCTTTTGCTGCACTCTGTATTTTCTCTGACTAGGATTTTTCTGATTCTACTGTTTTATGGAGTCTGGTAAACTCCATAGGCATCTGTTTTTTTTCTTAGTGACACACAGAGAGCGGGTGACTTTGTGAGCGGATGACTTTGAGAGCGGATGATTTTAAGAGCGGATAAGCGTGGGGAACACATGAGTCTGGGCAGCGCATGAGTGTGGGGAGCGCACGACTGATTATGGACTGAACGAATGTCCTACCTCGTCCAGTATGTAGACTGGACGAGTGGATAAACTACACGAGCATATAGTCTGGACAAATGTCTAGACCTGACGAAGTGTGCGGCCTGGACGAGGGTGCGGTCTGGACGAGGGTGCGAACCAAACGTAGGGTGCGGACTAGACGAATGTGTGGAGCGGTCAAGTATGAGGAACGGACGATTATGTGCAACGGACGATACTTAACATGCCTTGGAATGAAGGAAACTCTTGAAAACATACATCACGCCACACCCCACGCTTACCCTCTCCCTTACACCACCACTCATCTAGAACGCAGAGATACTATGACACCATTCGGTATAACTGTTCCCATATCTACATCTCCCGCTTACTCCACATCACTCTAAGTAAACATTGCTGGTTTCTCACCACCCAGCCAGGCGTTCTTCTCAGGCCTAACGCAGCCAAACTCGTTCCGGATAAAGCCGACCAGAACGAACACATACTCCTGATCTCTCAACCACCACACCTACAGCTATGAAGCAGCTACCACTTGTTTTCGCACTAGCTGCACACATACATGGTGCGCACACGCACTTTTTGACTCCCCCCTACTCTCTCTACTGACCTGAACTTCGGTTCCCAAGGGCGTTCAACCTACCAGCGCCTTCAGACCATACCAATGGTATATAAGGCGCTATATAAATGCAAAATAACATAACATAACATAACACAGCACCCACTGTGCAGTGCCACTGAAAAGTCCTTTCGACTTAAGGTTTAAATACCTTTTTCTTTTGAGAACTGCAGTTCCCAAGACTAGTAGGATGACTTTTGTCTTAGTGTTGGGTAGATATTTGGGGTACCACACTTATGGTGTACTACAACAACCTCAGCCTCCTGTCAATAGGACCCAACCTTGTGTAGAAGTCGGAACTATACAGGTGTGTAGTGTGGTAGAGCAGCCAGGCACATCTCAAGAGGGGTCAATGTGAGCAGTAGATTAGTTACACCAAGATTCAGAATGACAATTATTCAAACAAACACTTAAACTCAAGGTTTCTTAGTAAAACAATACATTATTTATTTACTGGTCATTTCACATAAGCCTTCTTAGAAGGGAGCAATATAATGGCAACACACAAATACCTTCAGAAAACGCACACTTTTAGTTTCTAAATCAGCTAGCACCCATTGGGGATGCCACACACACTTCCTACACCCTCAGGTGACATCAATTGATGTGGACATTGATATGTTACTGTTGGCATTTAGAATAGTCAGAGTTGGGTTAAAGCAAAGGTTATTAGAATAAACAAGAGATCACAATTATTCTTAGCAGGCAAAAACTTTCCAACCCTCCCCAATGTCAGACAAGGGAAGAGTCTTTCAGTGGAAATGGGTTAGGCCAAAGTCAATAGGCGAAAATCTATGTAGCTGAACCACTTCTTGCAGGTAAGTAGAAAAGTCTTTGCACGATGTCTTTAGTGAAAAAGCAGCAGCAATGTAGGGCCACAAGCTGTTAGGCTTGTGAAGAGTAAAAACAAATCTACAACAAGAGGGAAGTTCTCTTAGACTTTACAGTACCTTCAGTGTGAAGAAAAGCAGCAGATGACTTCTGTTCCTGTGCAGCTCTGCAGATCCTGGTGTTCCTGGGCCTCAGTCGTGGGCCCAAGAGGGAGGACTCCTGCGGCTCCTGAACTGCAATGGGACGGTTACCGACAGCACCCGCTATCTTCAAACAAGTGGCAATTCGGTGTTTCAGCTCCTCGCATCTACCGCAATCAGCAACACCGCGGTTCCTGGCTGTCGAGGTGGGCTTTCCTTGCATCTGGGGTCCAGCACTCTGTTGAGGTGGCTCAGGCTCTTCCAGTCCTGCTTCCTGGGAGTGCGGAGGATCTTCCTGGAGCTCTTGGCCAGCTTAAAAGCAACACACACAATCTGGTGTTCTTGTCCCTGGTTATTCGGTTCTAGCAGCAACTCTGTGGAATTTCAACTAGCTTCGAGACAGATGTCCAGGTGGCTTACTTTGCAGTTGATTGGTCCCACCAACTCAAAGGGAGAAGTCGTCCTTGCAGGCGATTCTCTGTCGATGTGAATTTGGAGCTTCAGCACAGCAGCAGGGCTTCACCGGACAAATGGTCCAGGAGTTGCAGTAGGCGTCTTCAAGTTCTTCTTTGGATTCCTTCGTCCAGTGGTCGACTCTGCTTTCGAAGCCAAAATCCTCGCCTTTTATGCAGAGTTCTCCCATTCATTCCAGCCTGGCTGTCAATCACCCAGCAGGGTGGCTGTGCTTGCCGGACAGCCGGCCGGCCAATCACCCAGGAGTGCATTCCTGTCTCCTAGGAGACTAAGCATAGGGAGTTTCAGGCACCTCCCTCACTTCCTGCCCCCACCAGACACCTCGGAGCCAGGGGCGGGTTTCACTCGTGAAGCCCCGCCAAAGACAAAATTAACAAACGCACCAAATCTGGTTTGGCGCGCAGAGTAAATCTCAAGAAGGACCAAAACAAGAAATGACGAAAAAAGAAGACTGGGCCATTTTGACAAAAATGGCACCCAAGGGTGCTTTACTGCAGCTGCTAACGCAGCCCGTGGTAAAGGCACACCACAGTAGTAAAAAGTATCCCTTCCAGCACTCTATAGTAAGATAGTGTGTGCTGGGTCTAAAGTTACAATTTGCAAAGTAAAGTCAATTTCACTTTACTGCTCTGGGAAACAGGAGTTATTCCAGAGAAAAAGGTATTTAAACCTTTGGTGAAATCTGAAAGTCTTCCCTGTAGCACTGCACTGAAGGTGATGTATACTACAATGTAAAAGATGCTTTGGAGTTTGTCAGACTCCATCAACCAGAAGATACACAGAGAAAAATATACTTTAAAATACATGAGAGAGTGGGAAAAAGGGTCTCTCTCTCTCCAGGTAAAAATGAAAAAGTCCTAGAGTCCAGCAAAAGAGCTGGGGGTCTCTAAGGTAGAGAGGAATTTGCACATTTCTGAGAATTCTCCCTATGTGGGGTGCTGGGGTTGATGGGGAGTTGCATAGTAACTCCTTATGTAACATTTTGTTACACTGACTGACTGACTTAAATGGCTGGTGGCAGTGGACACTTTACTACCGTTTGTGCAGGGTTCTAGCAGGCTTATTTCTCAGCGGCAGTACAGCACCCATGGGTGACCATCTGCCAAAATGGCCAAAATGGCCCTGTCTTCGTTTGTCCGTTCCTTCCTGGCTTTTACTTTGTCGTTTAGACTAGGTTTGAGTCCTTTGTGTGTTTTGCCTTTGGCGGGCTTCAGCCCTAAAGCCCGCCCAGGCTCCAGTGTGTTTAGAAAGGCAGGAAGTGTGAGGGGAGCCCGAAACTCCACTTGCCTTTGTCTGTAGGTATGCCTGGCTGAAACCAGTTCTAACTGGGCAACTGGCTGTCGTGGAGGACAGCCCTGCCCAGGTGATTGATAGCTGCATGGCTGTGAATGAAAGTATAAAAGGAGAGTATTTTGGACTACAGGCACAGTCGACCACTGGAACAAGACATCCGACGAAGAGGACGAGCAAAAAAGACGCCTGAAGCACCTTCCAGGACCGCAAAAGCACTGGTGAAGCCTTGCAGCTGTGCGGACCATGTTTTCACATTGACAGGGAAGATCTGCTAAGGATGTCTAATTCCCTTAAACTGTTGGGATCAACTACCCTTGAGACCTGCTTTGTTTTGGCTCAACCCCTGACTTGCTGCGACCTTCCTGGGTTGCAATATCTCAATACCTGTGATACCTGGACCATCATCGAGTGCATCGTCTCCCGAAGAACGAATCTGGCTGAATCTTCGCAGGCATCCGCGGGGACCTACAGAAGCAGGAATTCTTCCATCAAAAATCCCCTCACCAGGGTTCAGGACCGAGTGACTGAGGAAAATCCAACTGGGATATTCATTCCTCCGTGGCGCTGAGAAAAAGGCACCAAAACCACAAGAGCCGCTGATGTGAGTGGAATCCATTGCTTCCGACTCCCTCCTCAGAGTGATGCCGCAAAAGCCTGCCAACGTCCCCCCACCCCCCTGTAAAGCCAGCTGTAAAATCTTTAAGGTACTTTGGGGCTTTGGGTGTAACTTCCTTGTGCCATTTTTCTTTGCTTCCTGGCTTGCGAAGTGCTATTTTCACCCATCTAGAGTTGACCTCTGTTAGGGAGTATTCTCAGAAATGTGCTAATTCCCTCCACCTTACAGACTCCCAGCAACTTTCCTGGATTTTGAGGACTTCATTTTTGTTAACCTGGAGAGAGTGAGAGTGTGACCCTTTTTCCCACACTCTCGTGTGTTTTTAATGTGATTTTGTACACAGTTTCTTTTAGTTATGGAGTCTGACAAACTCCATAGGCATCATCTTGTACATTGTGTCACACAGCACCTTCAGTGCAGTGACACAGGGAAGTCTTTCAGATTTCCCAAGGTTTAACTACCTTCTCTGGGATAAACTACTGTTTCCCACAGCAGTAAAGTAAAAGTGACTTTACTTACCCGTATACATTTCTAGACCCAGCACACCCTATCTTACAATAGAGTGCTGGAGGGGTTACTTAGTATCCCTTGTCTAGCTACTCATGTACCATTTTTGTTACCCTTTCCTCACTGAATGGCTGGTGGCAGTGGTGTCATCCGAACTACCATGGTTTGCATTTACTGCGACCCGCGAACATGGCTCCGGTAAAGCAACCGCGGGAGACTTCTTTTTCAAAATGGCAGAGCCATCTTTCACAAAATGATCAGGAAGTGAGGGAGGTGCCCGAAACACCCTGTGCTTAGTCTCCTAGGAGACCCAAATGCACTCTGTGGTGATTGGCTGGCTGTCTGTCCGGCAAGGACAGCCACACTGCTCAGTGAGTGACAACTAATCTGGAATGAATGGGAGTAATCTGGAATGAATGGGAGATAACTGAATAAAAGGCAAGTCTTTTGGCTTGGAAGGCAGAATCGACCACTGGATGAAGGAACCGAAGAAGAACTTGAAGAGGATGCCTGCTGCTACTCCTGGACTGTTGGTTTGCCCGGTGAAGCCCTGCTGTAGTGCTGAATCGGCAAGTTCACATCGACGGAGAAGCCCCTGCAAGAACGACTTCTCCCCTTGAGTTGATGGGTCCAATAAACTCCAAAGTAAGCCACTTGGACATCCATCTCGGAGCTGGTTGAATTTCCACAGGTGCAGGAAACTGTATAGCCAGGGAGAGGAACACCAGATTGTGTGCGTTGCTTTTAAGCTGGTGTAAAGCTTTTGGAAGATCCTCCGGACTTCCACGAAGTAGGACTGACCAAGCCTGAGCCTCCTCAGCTGAGTACGGGACCCCAGAAGCCAGGACAGTCCACCTTATCTGAGTAGCTGAAACACGAAACATCCACTGAAAGTGAAGTTTGGCGGGTGCAAGTTTTAACCGTCCCAGTGCAGTGCAGGAGTCACCCGACGTCCTCCCTCTTGTCCCCACGACTGAGGCCCAGGAACAGCGAGATTTGCAGAGCTGCACACGAACAGAGGTCATCAGCTGCATCTTTTTCTTAATTCAAAGGTACTGTAAAACAAGACTGAGAGAACTTACCTCTCACTGTAAAAGTGCTTGAAACTTCTACAACTCACAAGTCTAATCAGCGTGTGTCCCTACATCTGATTCTTTTTTTCTCAAAGATTCCTAAGAACTTGTGGCAACTTTTCCATTTACTTACCAGAAGTGCTTTATCCAATACAATACTCTTGCCTATTGACTTTGGCTTAGCCTATTGCATTTTATTGACTCTTCTAGTGAACTCTAAAAGTATTGCACTGCTTATGAATATTTGTGGTCTCTTGTGTTCTAAATGATCTTTACCTTTTACCAAGTCCCAAGAGCATTCTGAATGCCAACAGTAAGATATTAATGTTCCCAGCACCCTTGTTACTAAAGTCACCTGTGGGTGTAGGTTGCGTCTGTGGGCCATCCCAAAGGGGTCTTTTCTGATTCAGAAACTCAGTGTGTACTGTATTCAAGTGTATGTGTATCTTACTATTCTATTGCTCCCTTCTAAGGAAGGCTGTATAACTGACTGATACATTAATAATTGTTTATGCAAGAAGTGTAAGAGTTTATTTAAATACTTGTAACTGTGAACCTTTGTGTAACTCCACTACAGCTCACATTTCCCCTCTTGAGATAAGCCTTGCTGCTCAACACGCTACCAAAACTGTGTAGCACAAGCTTATACCAAAGGTTGGTTTGCCTAATACCTGTAGTCCTAGTTGTTTGTGGTGTTCCCAGAGGGTACTGCATTCACACTTTGCCTAACAACCTCGACTCACTTGTGCAGACCTTGAGCTCCTGGATTTCAAGAACTACTGACTGATTAACTTTTTTTTCGAAGAACTGCATCAGAACTAGAACTATCCACTTGACTTTGATTATCCAGGTTCTCTAAAGGCTCCTCTTCTCAACCCTATTGGCTTTGGCAGTGCTGGGTCCCCCGTTTGTAGTAAATTGTGTAACACATTTTTCTGCTGGGAAACAAACTAGCTGCATCCCTCTGGGAGAAAAGACTATTGTAACTGTTGCTAAAGTGTATTCTATCTAACTTTGAAACTTTCCCTCCCAAACTCGATGTGTAATGGTGATGCTTATATAAGTGCTCTTCCTGACCTGTTTTGATGTCACTCCGTATGCTTGGAACTATGTAGCATAGAAAGAAATTACTTGCAGGCATTATTGATCCTTTGATTTAAATGAATTTTCCATTGAATGTTATTACTAGTTGCTGCCTTTTTAGTTTGATTTACCTTGTGTTTATATAAATAAATATTTTAATATAACTCTGTGTGTAAGTGTTTACTTGGATCCTTGTTTTTACTGGTTTCAGTGTACTGCTCTACAGCTCAGTGCCACTCCCAAGATAAGCCTTGCTACTCAGCCACCCTACCGACTTGTGTAGTACAGCCCTATGTTAAGAGTTGGGTCCCTAATTTCAAGAGATGTCTTAAGTCCCACACCAGTTGTACTTTAGAAAAACGTATCTAACAAATAGCAATAGGCTTTTGATCACTGGGGACTCTTCCTACCTTTTAGAGACTACTATTCCCATAGTACTAGTGAGATCTATGCCGAGTCAGTTTAGTATGCACAATGCAAATGGTCATTCGTTGAATCAAATTATATTGAACATTTTGGATTTATGACAGACCAAGCTACAGAGTGGTGGACTTTTAAAATCACATTTTAATTATGCAGAACCTTTTTGTCTTTTTTGCCAGCAGGAGGGAATTGTGGAAAATTTATTCAAATGGTCCCGTGAAGCTGAGCAGCCTCTGAAGACGTATGCCACCGGACTGCTGGGCGGGGCAATGGAGAACCAAGATATTGCTGCCAATTACAGGGAAGAAAACTCCCAGATGGTAAATATCTACCTCGCACACCCTAGAGCTATTGGTACACTACGTCCTTACATTTAAACCCATATCTTCTACTGTCTGAAATATGCACATTTGAGACCTACTAAGTCATGGCAGATTATATCTTAAATTATTGGGGCTACTGCCGTTAGGGTTTCTGTTGGGGGGCATCTGTCCGACCCGACATATTCAGATAAATATATAGGATATAGTTATTACGGTTAAGTAGAGCGTCAGTTAAAATGTTGCTTTCATCAACCTCTGAATCCAACAAAAGCCCATCATCACACATGTTTTTCTCACACTGATATCCTGATGGTAATTTTGGATAGGCTCTTCGTCATGGATGCTCCCTTTACTAGAACGGGGAGGCTGGGGTTACCGTTTTGCCTCAAAGGGACAAACAATTCTCACTAAATGGTAGATTGGGCTTACTGAGCACTCAGGATAATCCAACTATACCCTATGCATCCAAAGCATTGTCTTTGACTTGTTAGCATTTCAAGCTTGTTCTTCTGACTGTCTTTGCAGATGGACTTTTTACACCACAGGAGCCTACCTTATTTTCCTGGCACTAATTGGGAGCGCTAGGCTCCTCTGCATCTTTTACTTGTTCTCTCAGCAAACGGTATACTGGTGTTTCGCCGAGCCATTTTTATGGCTTTTTTTTACAAGTACACTTTGCCGAAATAATTCATCGCAATTTGGGAGGTGGGGCGTAGGGCAGATAAGGGGTTGGGGGTGTTGGGAATAGTTAAACATTGATAGGGGTGGGGAAGTTTCGAGGGGGGGGGGAACAGAGGGGGAGTAACCCTCCCCCATAGAAATGTCAATTTTTATTTTTTCTCTGAAAAGTTATTCGTAAAAATATCAGTTGTAAAAATGACTGCTAATGAAATGACATGGAACCCAGCAAACGCATGTGGAAAATACCTACCCCGTCTATTTCCAGCAGAGTTTATTCTGTTTCTTTCTACTCATTGAAGTTGGTTTCTTTCTATTCACTGGTTGCCTGCTGCAGAGCATTATAGCTGACTAAGCTATCTGTTTAGAAATACAAGCTGCTGTTACACCAATCAATGGATATGTTTCTGATAGTGGCTGTTATGGAGAATTATCAGAAATGTCCAAATTCCTTTCTACCTTAGACACCCAGCACTTTTGCTGGACTCAAGGACTTTTAAATTTTGAACCTGGAGAGAGTGAGACCTTTTTCCCACTCTCTCATGTATTTTTCTGATTGTTAACTCTGTGTTTCCTTATGTTGTTGGAGTCTGAAAAACTCCATAGGCATGTTTTTGCATTGTCACACAGCACCTTTAGTGCAGTGACACAGGGAAGTCTTTCAGATTTCCCAAGGTTTAAATACCTTTCTCTTGGATTAACTACTGTTTCCAAGAGCAGTAAAGTGAAATTAACTGTACTTACATTTTACCTTTCTAGACCCAGCAATAGGGTGCTGGAGGGATTACTTAGTAACCCCTTTGTCTAGCTTCTCATGTAACATTTTTTATGTTACCCTTAACACAAATTATGGCTGGTGGCAGTGGTTACATTTTACTACTGTGTTGCGTCTTTACCGCGGGCGTGTTCGCAGCTGCGGTAAAGCACCCATGGGCGCCATTTTGATCAAAATGGCCTCGGTCTTCTTTTTTCGCCATTTCTTGTTGTTTTGATCCTCCTTGAGATTTACTCTGCACGCCAAAGCAGGTTTGGTCCCTTTGTTCGTTTCGTCTTTGGCGGGCTTCACAAGTGAAACCCGCCTCTGACTCCAGAGAGTCTGGTGGGGGCTGGCAGTGAGGGAGGTGCCCGGAACTCCCTGTGCTTAGTCTCCTAGGAGACAGGAATGCACTCCTTGGTGATTGGCCAGCTGGCTGCCCGGCAAGGACAGCCACCTTGCTGGGTGATTGACAGCTAGGCTGGAATTAATGGGAGAAACCTGCATAAAAGGCAAGGCTTTTTATCTGGAAGGCAGACGACCACTGGACGAAGGAATCCTAAGAAGAACTGGAAGAAGATGCCTGCTGCAACTCCTGGACCGTTGGTTTGCCCGGTGAAGCCCTGCTGCTGTGCTGAAGCTCCAAGTTCGCCTCGACAGAGAAGCCCTGCAAAGATGACTTCTCCCCTTGAGTTGGTGGGACCAATCAATTCACAATTAAGCCACCTGGACATCTGTCGTGGAGCTGGTAGAATTTCCACAGGGTGCTGCAGGAAACCGTATTGCCAGGGAGAGGAACACCAGTTTGTGTGCGTTGCTTTAAGTTGGCCAAGAGACTCCAGGAAGATCCTTTGAACTCCCAGGAAGCAGGACTCAACAGAGTGCAGGACCCCAGATGCAATGAAGGTCCATCTCGACCGCCAGAAACCGTGGTGGTGCTGTTTGCAGTAGACGCGGGGAGCTGCAACACCGAAGAGCCACTGATTTTAAGTTTGCCAGTTGCGGTCGGTGACCATCCCGTTGTGGTGCAGTAGTCCCCCAGAGTTCTCCCTCTTGTCCCCACGACTGAGGCCCAGGAACAAGCAGGACCTGCAGACCTGCACAGGAACCAGGATCACCAGCTGCATCTTTTCTTCAAACCAAAGGTACTGTAAAGTCTGAGAGAACTTACCTCTCACTGTAGGTTTGCTTCTAAGCTTCTACTTCACAAATTTCCCGGCTTGTGGCTCTACATTTGATTCTTCTTTCTTCTTCAAAAACGTTTAAAACATTGTGCAAAGACTTTTATTCACCTTTAAGAAGTGCTCCAGTTGCCAAGACTTTTGCCCTTTGACATTGGCTTAGCCTAGTTCCCTAAGAGCTCTTCTCTCCTCTGTCGTTGTGTTACACCTATCCTTCTAGGAAGGGGTTAAACTATTCTGCATTTGGGGGGAGAAAGGGTTTGAAAGTATCTGCCTTGTTTGCTAAGTACATTTGAGATTGCTTGTTCATTCTGTTGAATCTTTTTACATTCTCTCTGCCTACTCTAGATGTAACAGTAATATATTAATACCAACTGCATCCTAGTTATTTAAGTCACCTGTGGGTGTAGGAAGTGTCTGTATGCCATCCCCAATGGGAATTACTGAATCTAAAGAAACCGAAAAGTGTGGCTTTTTGAAGTGTATTTCAGTGTTGCTTTTATATTGCTCCCTTCTGAAGAAGGCGTATTTAAATAACTGTTACATAAATGAATAATTGTTTTATCAAGAAACCTTGAGTATGTGTCCTGAATACCTGTCACTGTGAATCTTTATGTAACTGCATTACTGCTCACATTGACCGCTCTTGAGATAAGCCTGGCTGCTCAGCTACACTACCAACCTGTGCAGTTCAGACATATACCAAAGGTTGAGTCCTATTGCCAGGAGGCTAAGGTTGTTGTAGTGCACCCTAAGGGTACTGCCCCAAATCGTTACCTAACAGTGGCTCAAAGTTTTTATTTTATTTTAAATACTCTGCTGGTGCTGGCAATAAAATGATATATAGGCTCCTAGGAAATTGGTCTTCTCTCACCAAAGAGAAGGGTGTGGTCTTGTCTGGGTGAGACTATTAAGGCCACATTTCATATTCCTGCCCATCTCTGCTACCTGGATCGAAAACACTGGTTGATTTCATATCTCTGTAGATTGCATATCTCTCGGTTTTCTCTGCATATCAATCTGTTTTCCCTGTATAGCCTTCATATGTCGCCATGTTCTTGTGCTACATCCCTACTTTCGTTTTGAGGAATTCAAAGAAACTAATAATTCGCCTTGTCAAGTGAAGATCTGACAACTATCTTTTCTATGGTAGTACAGAAACTTTGCAAAATTCGCGCATACTGCTGTAGGGAACCAGAGAAGCATTGTCTTCCAAAAAGTGAAAGCCTGTCTTTCCAAAGTCATAGCTTGAAACCTTAACTGGACTCCTGAAGACATTACTATGAATCTGAAGAGCGAAGTGGGATTTGCCTGTACTAAGAGCCAGGCCGTAAGCATTTCAAAAGATGTGCTGTTATTCTAATATTTTTCAATGGGCTTTGTGCAGTGCATCACCTTGCGTGTTATGTTATCTTGTATTTATATAGTGCCCAATGCCATAGGTTATGGCGTCATAACTATTTTTGTCTGTCAGAGGGTCAAAGGATGAGTATGACAGTGCATTTAGTAGTGGGATGGAGGTGCAAAGTCTGGTAGATATTTGGGATGGTTTATAGTCATAATGTCGACAAAAAAATGTCGACAGACAAAAATGTCGAAAAAATAATGTCGAAAATAATAATGTCGACATTCTATACTTTTAATGTAAAAAGTCATAATGTCGAAAAAAAAATGTCGACATTTTTTTTTTTGACATTATGACTATAAACCCTTAAAACTATCAACACCTCACCCAACACCCCCCTGCCACCCCCCCCCCCACACCCCCCAACCACCCTTTCACCCCTCATACTCAACACATACCAATTATTTATTTATTTATTTATTTATTTAATAATTAAATAAATAAAAATTGTATTTACTATGGGGGGGTCCCCCCCCCAACCCCCCCTCACCCAACACCCCCCTGCCGCCCCCCCACACCCCCCCAACCACCCTTTCACCCCTCATACTCAACACACACCAATTATTTATTTATTTATTTATTCAATAATTAAATAAATAAAAATTGTATTTACTATGGGGGGGTCCCCCCCCCAACCCCCCCTCACCCAACACCCCCCTGCCACCCCCCCACACCCCCCCAACCACCCCTCATACTCAACACATCATATATATATTTATTTATTTATTTATGCATACACTAAATTAATGTCGAAAAAATATCGAATAATGTCGACATTTTTGTTTGTCGACATTATTGTTTTTCGACATTAATTTGTCGACATTTTGACTGTCGACATTATTGATGTCGACATTATGACTGCACACCATTTGGGATGTGGGTGAGGGATGGAAACGATGCTCAGGAAGGCATTGGAAGGAAAGTTGGGAGAGCTATGTGTAACATTGGACCACATTTAATGTGGAACTCAACTGTATTCTAGGGGGCACTGCACTGAATCGAATGGCCGCTGAAGAAAGGCGTTTGCCGTCCCAGGGTTATGACTGGAGTGTACTCATTTCATGGTGATTCCAGCCATGTGGAAGACATGCACAAGAAGACACGGACAGCTACGCCCTTCTACTTACTTCCCTAGGCCACCAACAAACATTTGGAAGGGATTGCATGTCAGAAACTCAGATTTGCCAAGTTTGAAAATAACTCCCCATGGTTACCAGAATAAATTATTTTTTTAACCAAAACCCTAGGCTTGTGCTTCTGTGTAAGACGCTTAAGGACACACAGTTGGTCTATTGCTCTGCAGTGGTCTGACTTTGAACCTTCCCCGGTGTCATGGTGAGCCAAGGCATGCCCAAAAACCAGTGTTTTTCGACCCCCGGTTCAGACTTCCTGGAGGTTCTGGAGTCCTGCTAGGATATTTATGGGAATGGTTAAATTGGTGTATGAGGCAGGAATCTTCTTAGGCTGGGCACTTATGGGAGTTAATTTACATAATCCTGTCTGACTAGCCTTCTCAACCTGGGCTGCAGTTATTGTGTACTGTTAATAGAGGGCATCGTGTAAATGTTTCTAGATCTACCTTCTCTTTTTTTTGTTTTTTTTTTTCCAGGGGATGTTGCAAGCAAAACATTATAATGAAACCGCAACTTAATATAACATGACCTAACCAGCTAATAAAAAAAAAAGGAAACGGACATTATATTCTCCCCACCATGCCACACCCTAGAAGCAGTGAATGAGTACATACAAACAAATGCATGAAAAAACAAATGGCACGCAGTTAGATTCTAGTTAACTTACAAGCTTTGGGAAAAGAACACATTGATCCCACCATGACAAGACATTGCATAACATGTTCTTCGGACACCCGTAAGTGTGAGCAGGGTTTAGGTAATACATTCTGAACACGTCCTAAGGGTGTATTTTCACCAGCAAGATTGACTATGCAGTACCAAATCTGTGTTGGCGACCACACATACTTTCTGGCTCCAACCCAATCATCAGGGGCCACCACATTCAACTTTTACATCCTCCTTCCTGAGCCACTGTAACTCCCTCTCTCCAAGACAGGAAGTTGCCATGATCATATAGGATTACTCTAGTTTCACATGCACTCTTGCATAGGATTCCGGTTTAAAGACACATTTGCAGTATAGTGCACTGTATGTCGCTAGAATAAAAGAATTTGGCGACCAACTACAAGAGCCCACGCAACCTGCTGTGAAAGTAGACGTGCACAATGAGCATGGTGTACCCTGACTGAGGGACTAGGAGCCATTCAAGGAGTAAAAACAATATTTGTGTTAGAGAAGGCCTCGTTGAGGACCCAAAAGGCTAGGATGGGACCTTTGGTTTCCTAAAGGCCAGTAATGTTTCCTTCTGTAGGAGATTTATTCTTCCAGGCTGTATCGTTATGTTTGAAGGTTGTGGCATCAAGCTTTGTTAGCTGGTATTTAGGAGGTTCTAATTGCCAGCCTCTAGAAGGTGTCTGTTTTCAAGGTGTAGGTTAACGCTTTGGCAACTGGCATTTTGCCAGACTTGTACGAACAGTTGTATGCAAAACATATATTGCCAGTTTGTTCACAAGCTATTGAGCGTGTCAGGCTATTGCAGATAGTTCCGACTTTTGGACTGGGCTTTTGTCAGCGGTATGTGGTGCTGTTGGCTTGAAGGTTTTGTTGGAGGATGGTAATGCCTTGCTAGGTCTGTTTATTCCATTGAACTTTATTGGTTCTTGACCGTACTGTCAGTTCCACAGTTTGATGATGGTGCAGGCATATATGATGTGGGCAGTTGGCATTTTAGGTTTGTGATAATGTTGCTGTGTGGGGTTTGGTATGTGCCACAGGGGTGTGGGGTTTGCACTAAGTTCTGTAGAGGGTTCTAATTTTTCTCAGTATTGTTGGTGTGAAGTTGACAGTGATTGGATGGTTTGCTACAATCTGCTTTTCACCTGTTTCTCAATTTATCTTTGGCAGGCAGCTCTGGTGCTGCATCGGTTGCGAGATTTACAGCTACAGGAAGCAGCTAACAAATTGGAATTTAAAAGGACAAGCCCTCTGAAGTTGGTCTCAGAGCCTCTGATTCCTCTTGATGAGGAGGCTGTGGATATGGATTATGGCGATACAACAGTAGATCAAGTGCCGGAGGATCCCTCAAACAATGTGGACTTCTCCTTTCATGTGGACACCAGTCGGAAGGCATGCAGGCGGTTAAACTCCATAAACAAGGGCGAAAATATTGCAGCCAAGAAGAGCCGGTTGGAGAATGACAAAGAACATTTCCGTAAGGTCAAGCAGCGGCTCGGTTTCTCCTCTTTGGAGCCAGAGCGTGTAAACAGTGAGCTCTCCAACAGCAGCTGGTCAGAGATGTCCCTTTGGGTTATAGGTGCAAGTTACACACTGTACCCTTTAACACCAGCCATAGAACAGAGGCTACTTCTGCAGTACCTTACCCCTTTGGGAGAATACCAAGAGGTGAGTAATAAAGCATTGACTTTACTGTGCATACATTGATGGACATGGGCGCCTCATGTTAATTATGCAATCTTAACACAGATACAAGAAAAACTGTCCCTGAACGTAAGGCCAATAATTGGGCTGTACTGGTTGTATCTGGCTACATATGTTATTAATCAGACTCTTGGTATTTCATGTTTTGTTGGTTGTATGGTTATGTTATTGCAGCCTATTGCTGCCTCTAGGTGCTATGGGGTAGCAACAGAGGTGTGAGGACAGGAGAGGGAGAGTAGGTGGTGTATAGACGGAAGGTGCTCTGCCATAGTTGTTGCTTGTTATTTAGGAGTTTTTTGCACAAGCCTCTTGTGAAGGCTGTACAACCACTACCCTGAAGGTGGGACAACACATCCAAACCAAAGGGGAAGCCAAACTCCTCTTAAAATGCTAACTGCAGAGCAGTCAGGCTTAACACTAGGAAAAGGGGATTTAGGCTCACACAAAGTTACTATGAACACACACACTTATCCACAGAAAATGCACCATGCTGGTATACTAACAAATATACACTTTTTTATATTTTACACATATGCCTATATTAGCATAAATACTTTAGTAAACACCATACACATAGTAAAAAAAAATATTCATATTGTACTATAAGATAGTACATGTCAAGACACTCCACAACCCTAAGTTAACATGTGGGTCCACTATGTAATGATAGGCACACAACATAATGTGATAAGGGGAGGTGGAGCGAGCCAGACAATACATGTGCAAAAGAAGTACTCTGTCATAAGATCTCGACACTCCTTGCTATATTGGGGTCCCTTCATCTGGTGATAGACAAACAACATAGAGGCAAGGGGTTGGAAAGGATGGTCACCAGAATTGTTAGTCATACAGGATCCATAGTGCCAACACCAACAAAGTCACAGTACTTCTAGACCTCTGGGTCATAGTATTTAGAAAATACGAATGCACACCAAGTAAATGGAGGATCGAGAGACGGTCCTAAAACCGACAGTTTTAGGTTGTTAGAAAGATCCCATAAAAGCAGAGGTGCTGGTATAAAAATGTATTTGGAAGGGCGTAAATATTTGCTCATGCATGCAACTGACACGGATCGTAGCGAGGTAGCCTGAACCAACCAATAGAGATTCAGGGGGGGTCTCTCCTTGGAAAACTTTTTGTATAATGGGTTAAAATGTGCATTGTACAGCCCACTTTCTGTGACAAATTGGTTAAAAAGCCAGACAGTTTGCCATCTCTTTTGTACGGTAACTCAAAAATCATCCAAGAGGTGACTCAACAAAAGTGCACAAGAGCACTTCCTAACTCATTTTCATTATGCCTTTCCTCACCGTAAATGCCAGTAAAAAAGGTCACACTGCCTGTGCCAATACATTTCCATGCTTTCTGCACCGATATATGCAGTTATTCCCATATACAAACATGCTCCTGTTTGCTTTGCTAATGATACTGTAAGAAATAATGTCCAAGGTTTGTCTGCTAATAAATGCTAGAATCCCCACATAAGAACATACTCCTGTTAGCTTTGCCATTAAAAATGCCATGCCACAGTATGAAATCATGGATGTACCAATGCAGGCCAGTCTTGATACGTAATAGCAAATAATTAGACCGAACATGTTCGCTTGATCATAGCTGCCCAATAAATACCTTGCCCTGGTAAGAAATTTTAGCTAGACTGGCTGCCCCATAATGCCGTAAGAATACTTTGTTTTTACTGGGCATATATGATCAAGCACGCATGACAAGATGGATTTTCAAAATCATCCCTGTGGACAGATTCTGAGAATCCACCCTATTCTGATGAACAGGGACAAACACGAATGTCTAGTCAAACTCTGTGTAGTTTGACTGAACAGCGGAGCATAAACTTAGGAGGGCATGAGAGTGGTGAAGGGTACATTTACGCGCTCAGAGAGCACTCACTCTTAATGATACAAGTTGGGCAGAATGTATACAAAAGGTTATTTATTTCAGCCTTTAGAAAAACTCTGGTCAAGGAAAAATCACAGGTGAGTAACACACTAAAACATTCACTACTAATAAATTCACATTCACCTTGCTTGTAGCACTAAAACTTCACTTTTAAAATACAGTTGGAAAATCTTTTTCAGGATACTGCATGTTTAGTAAAGGGCTCTGTGATTTGATCGTAGAGATTTGGATGAATGCAAAACCATTGATTTATGTTTTTTTTGCTTTTCTTTATTTTAATCTATTTGGCCGTCAGTATATGCGGGGGGAGAGCTCCCCTCCTACCCCCCTCTACCTTAATTATTACACTTACCAACCCCCCACATATATTTTTGGCCAAAAGTTTGATGGTTTTGCATTCAACCAAATCTACAGTGAAAGAATATAAAGGAGTTGGCAATCACCATACAATAATTAAGGTACTATCCTCAAAATAAGTCCTTCCCTAGCTAAAATGAAGTGGCCCAGAGCCCTTAGTCATGTTCCAACAAAGGTATTTTCAGGAGGGTAGGCATCTCTTTGAGAATGTTGAATGGTTGACTTGTGTCAACAAGTAGTTTCTAAGTGTTTTGAAGTACAATAAAAACAATAGGAAAGTCTTTAAAAGACCCTCTCTCAGTTAAACCACCTTAGGGCCAGGCGGGGATACCTGACAGGAGCACCATCGTTCAAGGCTAAGTCTCCCCTATCTTTTCAAACTGCTTCTCTATTGACTATCCTGCTCTCCTCACTAAGTCTGGTAGGAAAAAGTTTAAAAAGGACATCCTGGTCTCCAACCCAGGCCTCCCCATCGCCAACACCTAAATCAGTGCCTCCTCCAAGGAAACTCTTACCGACATCATCTTTGTAGTCCCTTTTCCAGATCTATGGACCCCTCATATGGTCTCTGTTCTCTCTCTCCTTTCCTCCCATTAATGGTGGTACCCGTTGGGACGCCCCCCTGGCCTCCTTCCTATCCTCTAAGGTCATCATTACTGTCTACTCTAATGGGACCGTCTTGGTCCAAGGCCATCAGCCCAACCTTCATCTCTTTGACAGACGCTTTCCGCACCTCATCAACTTACTTTCTTCTCCTGCTGTCCCCTCCTCCCTTTCCTTGGCTACCTTGCATTTCCCCTCCCTCTCTGCCCCCTCTCGGGCGCTCTCTACACTTCCACATAGCATACCTCTGATCTGTACCCCTCCCCGGAAGCCCTTCAAGGTGGGGAAACCTTCTCCACATTGCCACTCTTAACTCCCGCTCCGCTGTCAAACACTCCTCTGATATCTGCCGCCTTCTTGAAGAACTTGACCTCGATGTCCTTGGTCTCACTGAGACATGGTTTATGGCCAGCTCTGTCACCAGTTTTGACACGCTCCTACCTGATGGCTACAAGATCCTCTCTGTGCCCAGGCCCAATCGCTCTGAGGGTGGCGTAGCCCTTCTCTTCCCTGAGTGGATTCCTGCCTCTGTCATCCCTACGCAGGCTTACTCCCCTTTTGAATTCCTCGTCTGCAGGCTCCCTTTCGCCTAACTACTCCCTCACTGTGGCTACTATCTATCGGCCACCTGGTCAGGTTTCTTCCTTCCTCTGAGTGGACAGACCTCTCCTCCTCTCTCCTGGCCTCAACCACACAACTCCTCCTTCTTGGAGACTTCCAACATCCACCTGGATGCCTCCTGTCCCCCCTCTGAACGCTTTTGCGACTCTCTCACTCACCATTCTCCCCTCTGGCCTGACTAATACTGCAGGGCACACTCTCGATGTTTTGATCTCGCCAGACCTTCCCCTCTGTCCCTCTCTCCACTCCTCTCTCCTGGAGTAATCACTTTCTCCTATCCTCCCACCTCACCCTCCCTACCCCGCAGGCCAAGCCACCTCCGTCACTGCCACCCACCTTCTCGGTCACCCGACCCATGAAGCGTGTGTCAGTTGAGGCTTTCGCCGCCACCTTCTCACCCCCTGCTCCCCCCCTGGCTGACTCACCCTGACACAGCCCTCTCCACGCTCCACTCTTCTATATCTGATACTCTAGATATCCTTGCCCCTGTCATGAGAATCCACCTGAAGCCCAAAGCCAAGTGTAACTCCTGGTATGACTCAGACCGTGTCACCCTTAAACGCAAGTGTAGGGTTGCCGAGAGGAAATGGCGCACTTCAGGTTCATTGTCTGACAAACTGGCATGCCCCCTGCTGCAAAGACAATACCGGCTCTCCGTCCTCACCAAGAAGAGAGCTCCTATCCAAGCCCGGGTCTCTGCTGCATCTAACAACTCGGCTGAAATCTTTAAAATCTGCAAGGATCTGGCCAATCCTGCCGCAGTCTCTACCTCTCCTGTCCCTTCCCAGGCCCTCTGCACGGCACTGGCTTCTCACTTCATTTCTAAAACTCAGGACATCCTGTCCTGACTCTCCCTCTCTCACCCCCCTCCCGCTATTCCCTGCTCTTCCTCTGGCCCTCCTGCAGCCACCCCTCCTTCCTCCTTCTCTGCCTTTCCCCTTTTCTCTCCAGACAAGGTTTCTAGACAAGTCCGATCTATGAAAGTCTTGTCGAAACAGGTTCACCCCTGTTCCTCCAAAACTATCAAGGATCACATTGACTCCCTGGCACCTGCCCTGGCAGATTTCTGCAATCACTCTTTCGCCACTGGAGTCTTCCCTTCCCCCCTGAAGCACTCCCTTGTGCACCCTCTTCTTAAGAAACCCTTTGCCGACCCCTCCTGCCCTCCTGCTAACTATCGCCCAATCTCCATCACTCCCTTCCTGGGCAAGCTCCTGGAGAAACTGGCCATCTCCCAGCTCAATCTCCACACTGAATCTGTTGGTTGTCTTCATGACCATCAGTCTGGCTTCAGAGCTGCCAGAAGCACGGAAACTGCTCTCCTGAACATCCGTGAAGACCTGCTCACCAACCTTGACTCTAACACCCCTTGCGTTCTTATCTTGCGTGATCTCTCTTCTGCCTTTGACACTGTCAACCATGCCATCCGGCTCAACCGTCTCCGTAATAACCTGGGTATCACTGGTCAGGCTCTGGCGTGGCTGACTTCTTTCCTCTCCGACCGACCCTCCCAGGTCCAACTTGGGTCCTTCCTCTCCGACATCTTTTTCTGTACCTGTGGTGTCCCCCAGGGATCTAACCTCTCTCCCTGGCTGTTCAACCAATACCTGGCACTCCTTGCCCACCGCATTGCCACTCTGTCCCAACTTTCAGTGCTATGCGGATGATACCCAGCTCATTTTCAGGCTACCCTCGCCCTCCTCCTCTCCTTCCCTCATCTCTGACGGTCTGTTTGCCATCCAAGACTGGTGTGCTGTCAACGACCTCTGCCTTAATGCCAGTAAGACAGAGATTCTACTCATCGGCACACCCACTCCCTCCTTCCCAGCAGCTCTCTGGCCGGCCTCTCTTGGCCCTCCAACTACTCCCACCTGCAAGGCTAAAAACCTCAGGAGTCATCTTCGACTCTGCACTCTCCTTCTCCCCTCACATCTTTGACGTCTCCAAGAAGTCACACTACCAGCTGCACCTCCTTAGAGGTATTCTTCCTTTCCTCTCCTCCCCCCAGAAGCTCACTGTCTCCAGAGCCCTGGTCCTCTCCAAGCTGGACTACTGTAACAGCCTCTATCTAAATCTGCCTGCCTCCACTCTCCGCCCTCAGCAACTTATCCAGAACATGACTGCGAGACTTGTCCTTGGCCTCAAGCCCAGGGATCGTATCTCTCCAGGACTGGAATCTCTGCACTGGCTCCCAGTGACTGCGAGCATTAAGTTCAAAACCCTCTGCATTGTACACAAGGCCTTCTGGGGTGTGGGACCGAAATACCTTCAACTTTCTCTGCCTAAAGATCTCCCATCTCGAGCTCTTCGCTCATCTGCCTCCAACTCCCTTAGGGTCAGTCGCTTCTCCAAGCAACGAGTTGGTGGCAGATCACTCTCTTCAGCAGGGGCCTCTCTCTGGAACAGCCTTCCTGCCTCCCTGAAACTTGAGGAGAACCATCTCTGGTTCCGGAAACACCTCAAAAACTTCCTCTTTGCTTCTGCTTTCTCTCCTCCCCTCCCTTGCTGAATTCCTGACCGAAATTGCACTGGGTACCTGGCCACCCTTTTTTGATCTCTGGCCCAAGCCCCGTCAATTACCCACCTGCACTGCCTCCCTGGCAACCCCTGCACTTGGGGACTGTTTTTCTGTATCCCTTCAGTCCCCTACCAGCACTTACGTCTGCACTTCCTTGCACTTGCCACTAGCTGGCTGTTGTGTCATATTTATTCCACTTCCCATGTACTGCACTTCCCCTCTCCCTTGCCCCTGCGCACCCCCCCCCTCCCTCCCATGCACTTGCACGATCTGACTGACACCTGGCCTAGTAGGATCGTTGTCTGTCCTCCCTTTGTCCCCCCCCCCCCCCCCCCCCCCCCCTTGCCTCGTCACGCATTGAAACACTTGTGTATAGGAGTTATAAATGCCATATCATATCATATAAGCAAGGGAGAGGTAGGGCTAGCACTTTACACCCCAACAACATTTGGAGACAGGGATGGGGGAAGAGGTATATTTATTCACCCCCCCCACCCCCTGTACTCTGATTCTCTCAGGAACCATAGTAGTAGTTTGGATATTACTGGGCCGTCTGAATGTGTGTGTCATGATGCCTACCCCCGGGGACCCAGACCAAGTCCAGCAACCCCGGAAGCAGGCATAAAGTTATTCTAAGCAAGCCCAACAACCCCTGCTAGGGGCTATTTGGGTGCAGTCCTGGCGCCTATGGCGCCAGGCTCATATGGAGTCAGTCCTGGCGCCATAGGCGCCAGGCTCATGGATTAAAACGTACCTGATGCAGACCATGCTGCAAACTCACCTGATGCAGACCATGCTGCAAGAGCTCCAAGCCAAAAGATGCTTGGAAGGGACTACTTTACCTAGGGACAATTTTTTTACTCGGGTGGGGCTGGGGAGGAATACTTACCTGGGACTACTTTGGGGGCTATTTAAACCACGCCTGAAGAGCAGCACACGCTTCGCGTTATTCTGCATCCAGCAGCGTAACGCTCACCGTGCCTGCAAGTCTGCATCCAGTCTTCTGCCATTCCCGCCTCGAGTCTGGAGCTCCGAGAAAAAGGAAGAAAGAAGGAGAAAAGGTTAGAACAAGAGCAATACCTTTGATCCTTACCTGAATTCCCGATCCATCGCGCCTTCGAGCTGGAAGAAAGACGTTATTTTATGCGCGTTGCCACGCCTGCTGCAGCGCCGCGTTGAACTCACCGGCCTCGCAGTATCTTCACATTCCACCGCATCCTTCTGCATGTTCCCGCAGCACTCCGGCACCTAAGGGGAAGACGAGAACAGCAAGGTGAGCCAAGGGAATACACAGAGGCAATATTAGTTACCCCCCATAGACTTACCTGATTTTACCACCAGGGGTACTATTCCTCTTCACGGGTCGGCGCAGCTTCCACTTCATCCTCGCCGAACCCCAGCCCCTAAGGGGAAACAAAAGGACAGCAAGGTGAAACAAAGGGATAAACGAGGGGAAACCTGCTCACCACAATAGACTTACCTGATTTTACTGCCGGAGGCATTATTCCCCGAGACTTCATACTTTCTCTCAGCACCTGAATAAGGGAGAAAGCAATAGGTTACATATTGACATTATTTTATCGAACTGTGTTGGATATTACAAATCCTTACCTGAATATTACCGGTTGCCACAAGGAACTGTTCTTTAGGGTCAAGCTGCAACCTGCAAGGAATCGGACAAGAGTGAAAGTCAGACATTTGAACTCTTACGAACTACATACTTGCGGGGTCCTGCCGGGAATCTGAGTCAATATGGTTCTGGAACTCACCAATTCCTTCGAGCCAGTGAAGCAACTGGTTATCTACGCGCCCCTGCGCTCAATGCAGGATGGAGAGCTCATCTTTCCAAACCATCAGGTGAGACTATAAGAGGGGGACATCAAAGGTGAACAGTGGGGAGAACAGCGGGAGTGGTGGGGCGTTAACGCTCAACTCCACAGGTGGTTAATTCCCTTTCTCCATTTGCAGAAGAATATTCCTACGGGCCAAGCAAACGAAGCTAGGTGGTCCAGTCCAGTCCGTCATCTCGGCACTACGCGTCACATTGGTGGAGACCGCAGCTGTCCAGTTCAGATCGACGCCCCTGTGGGAGCCAGGTGAGCGTAACAGTGTGCTTTGTTCCATTGGAGGAAGTTGAAGGGCTTTTTGGTGCAGGAATCATTTCAGGCCTCTGGTTGTTCAGTTCAGCTAGTTAGCTGCTCTGGGCTCTAATGGACCGATTATGGACAGCTGGACACCCAATGCTGAGATGGATTTCTAGAATCTGGCCTGGTTGGCAGATTTTAGGAGGCCACCCTTGTTGGGGTGAACTGGGAGCTCTAAAAGTTCAACCAAAACCCAATCATGGTAGCAATAGAGAGAAGTTGAGGCTTAATCTCGAGTTTGAGCGTAGTCCTGGGCTCTCAATGAGTCCAGACAAAATTTGACACGATTATTCAGCTTAGTGAGTTATAAAAGTACAGTTATTTATTTGGACCTTTTAGACACTTCCGAAGGCTCTGAATCCTTGAAAAGATTTTGAGACTAATTGGTCACCCTAGTCCAAGGGCTGAAGCACCACAGAGGGTCTTTGGAGATCTGGCAGAGGAGCAGGGCTTTTCCGGCACTGGGAGGGGACTCTGGGCCACTTTAGGCCTTCTTGCGTCATTACTGGCTGCTCTTCTTTGAGGGATTCTTGGTTTCAACATAGATCTCCAGGATGGCTGTAGGAGTCCTCGTCTTAACCCACCAATGCTAAATATGTGCACCATTAAAAGAGCCTGTAGTTGTCCAATCGGGAACTACTGGTTTCACAGCCGCACCCGTATCAGACAGTTGCATGTGATTTTACCGAACGACAAAAGAAACGTTCTAACCGAATACTTTTAACGAAACAAATATTGATATTTATTTTGGTTTTTTTAGTGCATTTTTTAACATTTTTTGTTTGGGTGGATAGTGGGATATTATTTGTTTATAATATCCCTCCCCACCCGTTTCAACCCCTTAACCCATCCCCATAAATATATTTTAAAATGTTGTAGTTAATGTTGTTTAGTTTACATCCGTTGAAATCACTACATATCGTATCAGACATTCCGGCATTAAAGATGTGGACTGGGATTAGACCGTTTCAGCTGCCTTCTGGAGCATATGCACGCACACGTGAATGCATCAACATTCCCAGGCAGGTGCATGACCTTACAAGCACTTTCCTGACCTGAGAGGGCAGGAAGATCAAACTCCAATATGACCAAGGCACAAGCGAAACTATTGTGGCAAGACCATTCTAGGGCACTAGTCATGTTTAGAAGCAATACACAGTGAACCTGAATGTGCACACCAAAAATAATGCAAAAATGGTAAAAATGTAACTGCTGCCACCAGCATGTCTTTTGGCACATATAACCAAAAATTCCTGTTTTTAAATATTTTTTTTTAAATGTGTGTTTTTAAATTATCCCCATTGCACTGCATTGTAAGATGCTGTGTGCAATATAGAAATACAAGCATTCTAAAGGTAAAGATAGTTTCCCCGTACTGATAGCCTGAAGGACTGACCGGTTTCCCCATTACCATGAGCAAAGGGCAGGGGAGGTGAAGCTGAAGGCTTCTCTTCCCTTTAAAGTCAGGACAGGATAAAAAGAGAGCAACACAAATGGGGTTCCATGGGAAACTATAGGGGGAATGTTTGTAAAAATGAAATTTTTTCTATCAGTTGCAAAAATAAAAACTTTCCCACACCACTGGACCACCACTCGGTCGATGCCACAGTGGTCTCCGAGGACGTAGTACAGGGGGTGAAAACAGCCATGGCTAATTGAAGAAAATGACTGAAGGGGACCCTCATGGCGGAAACACAAAAACTGGTCTGTCCAAGCCCTTTTTCATGGTGGAGAGCTGCACATTCAGGGACATTTTTCTTATTAGATAAGCTGAGGATCTGCGCAAACCCAAGGCTCAACCTTTGATGGCGACTATTGCAGTGAAGTAGCCCAGGATGACTGGCTAGCCCACAGGATTACAATGGGAGACTTAGGAGTGCTTCGAGCAACTGGATCTTCGAGCAGAGATCAGGGCTGGTTCTTCCCACCGGGTCGAACCACTGATGAACTGTGGTTTCAGCTCCTCGCGTCTCGAGCAAATAGCACCACTGTGGTTCTCGGATACCACTCTGGACTTTCCTCGCATCTGGGGTCCAGCACTCTGTTGAGGTGGCTCAAGCTTGGTCAGTCCTGCTTCAAGGGAGTCCGGAGGATCTTCCTGTAGCTCTGGTCCGAAATAGACACTCACTCGATTCTGGTGTTCCTATCCCTGGTGATCGGTTCATGCAGCAGCAATGGAAGTACAGCCAGCTCCGTGAGGATGTCCAGATGAGCTTGTCTTGGGGTCGATTGGTCCAACCAACCCAAGGGGAGAAGTCGTCCTTTGCAGGGCTTCTCTAGTTGAGGCGAATTCGGAGCTTCAGCCCAGTAGCACAGCAGCAGGGCTTCACCGGGCAAACCAACCGTCCAGGAGTGCAGGAGGCGTCCATTCCAAGTTCTTCTTCAGATTCCTTCGTCCAGTGGTAGACTCTGCCTTCCAAGAAAAAAGCCTCTCTTTTTATGCAGGTTTCTTCCATTCATTCTAGCCTAGCTGTCAATCGCACAGCAGGGTGGCCGTCCTCCAAGGACAACCTGCCGGCCAATCGCCTTTAGGTGTGTTCCTGTAACCAAGGGGATTAAGTACAGGGAGTTTCAGGCACCTTCCTCACTTCCTGCCCCTGCCAGGCATACTGGAGCCAGATGCGGGCTTCACTCGTGAATACCGCCAAAGACAAAATGAACAAAGGGACCAAACCTGGTTTGGCACGCAGAGTAAATCTCAAGAAGGACCTTTCCAACAAGAAATGGCGAAAGAAGACCGTTACATTTTTTTTTTTTTTAAATGGATTTATTGCTGGCATAATCAACAAAAAATACGTGGTAGGTTATGGTGTACAAGAGAACAGATACATAGTTGCACATATGATAACAGGTGTATACGGTAGCAGTTATGATTCAAACTTCATCTGCCCGGTCTGCACTCTGGTTGCTGCCACCTTCAGCTGTGGTGTTGCGGAGGTATTCCGAGTGGGCCCCCATATGTCTTTCGGCCTGGAGGTAGTTTGTGAATGCCACGTGTATAGGTTTCTTTGCATTCTTGGGCATTGATCAAGTCTTGCAGCCATCCCTGAAGGGTGAGAGGATACTTAGATTTCCACTTCTTTAGAATGCTCCGTTTGACCACTGCTTCCACCACTGCAAAAAAGCCTCCTTACTTTCGGCAAGGCCTTTCCAATGTCTCCTAGCAGATATGTCTGCGGCGTGGCCGGAATTTGAATATCTAGTATATTGCTCATGGTTCCGGCTACTTCCTCTCAGAATTGCCTGATTGAGGTGCAATGCCAGTACATGTGGATTGCATTTGCTGCATAAGTATCGCACTTGGGGGACGCTGCTTGCTTGGACGGGTTGAATTTAGTGATCCTGCCGGGGGTGATGTGCAACTCATTTAAAAGTTTGAAGTGGATCAATCTGAGATTGGCATTCGGTGAGCTGGATTTTGGTGTATCTGCAATAGTTCGTCCAGCGTTGCTCATCGATAGCGATGTTCAGATCCTTCTCCCATTTGATCCTCATCTTTTTTGGAAGGAGAATGGGTCTGTATCGCTCTGTACAGTGTGGAAATGCTACCTACAAAGCCATCCTGTGTCAGGACATCCGTCAGGAATTTGTGTACAGGTGGCTCATTCGGAAATGATGGCCACTTCTTTTTACAGGCTGCCCTTAATCGGTGGTATTGCATTGCAGTGAACAGTTTGGACCCCACTTTACTGTGGACCTCAGCTGTCATCACGAACCGCCCCTCCGGGAATAGGTCTCCTAATTTAGCTTCCTTTTCCGGGTCCCAGCTCCTCTGCAGGATATGGTCATTAGTTGGTTCGAGGTTAGGATAGTGCCACAGGGGGAAGTGGGACCAGTATGGGACCTTGCATCACACCCTCTTGAGGATCTGTGTCCATGCATGCATGTACCGTGGCCTAGAGGGGGTCCGCCAAAGTTATTTCCTGAATCTTGGCGAACATCATGCTCTGAATATTCAGGGGGGCGGCAGCGAACTTCTCGGCCCAAATATGCGCATATTGCTCCGAGGTACTGGACCAGTATTTTGCAAAGTGTGCCTGGGACGCATAGTAGTATAGAAGGAAGTATGGGGCCACAAGGCCTCCGGTGTCGTAATTTTCAGAGTTTGGGCCAACTGATTCTCGTGGCACCTCCTCCCCAAACAAAATGTACTGCTAGTTTCTGTAATGTATCGAAGTTCTTGCCTGGCCAGATGGGGATGCCATTAAACAAATATAATAGTTTAGGGACCACTAGCATCTTCAATAGGGATTGCTGGCCGTACATGGATATTGGAAACTTGGTCCAGATATCAAGTTTACTTTTCAATTGATCCAAGAGCGGCTCGAAATTGTTAATATGAACAGTCGTCTTTATCCGTCGCAAGGATGATACCAAGGTACAGGGCTGTATTGGGGGACCAGTGGAATTGGGACGTGGCGTCCGACTGTTTCGTGGCCATGGTCAGGGGGACAATTTCCGATTTGGGTTGGTTTATCTTGTGTCCCGAGTATTTTGTTAATTATGCGATATCTGCATCACTGGAGGTAGGTTGACATCTGGGTCTCGGATGTAAAGCATACTGTCTGCGTACAGTGAAATAAATTAAGGTGATCCCGTGATGCGGATCCCTCTCCAGGCGTGCTTTTGTCATCGGACCGCTGCCATGCCCTCTATTGTAAGCGCGAAAATCAGTGGGGATAGAGAGCACCCCTGCCTTGTACCCCTTAGTAGATTAAAGCTGGGCGAGGTGGTCCCATCGGTCCGGACTCTTGCAGTGGGGTTGTGGTATAGCAATTGTATAGTTAGGATGAACCCTGGACCGAAACCCATCTTCAGTATGGCGTACATGAATTGCCATGAGATAGTCAAAAGCCTTTTCGGCATCCAGCGTGATCACCACTGTTTTTGCCTCGGGGTCCAGTTGGGAGGAGATGGAAAAAAATCTTTGCAGGTTCAGGGCAGTGGAACGAGATTGTATGAATCCGGACTGATCTGGGTGGACTAGGTAGTTCATATATGCGTTCAGTCTATTGGCAATGGCTTTGGCGAATATTTTCGTGTCAACATTGATGAGGGACAAAGGACTGTATGACGCTGGTTCGTGTGGGAGCTTGTGTGCCTTCATTAGGACCGTGATTATGGCCTCCCTCACCGATGCCAGTAGGGAACCGCAGTCCAAGGACTCCTCCCACACCTCCAGCAGCCTTGGGGCCAGCTCTGTTGTGAATGCCTTGTAGAAGTCTACTGGAATGCCGTTGGACCCGGGCGCCTTGCCCGCTTTGCAGTCTAATTGCCTGAGTAATTTCTTCGATAGTCCTAGGGAGATCAAGGTTGGTTTTCTGCTCCGAGGTTAGGGTGGGAAGTTGAAAGGAATCCATGTATAGGCGGAGTTCTTCAACCGACACTTGATCCGTGTTTCTGTAGAGGCTAGTATAGACGTTTAGGAACACTTTGTTCACCTTGTGGCGATCTGTGTGCGCCACACCCTTGTCCTCTACGACACTGGTGATGGGCTTATGCCCCTGTTCGCACTTGATAAGTTGAGCCAGCATCTTGCCTGTCTTGTTGCCTTCTCCATATTTCCTGGCTCTGCAGGTTGTGACCAATAGCAAACCTCCTTTTCTGCCCATGTGTCAAATATTGTCATTGCGTCCTGTAGCGGGGCCCATGTGACCGGACCAGGTGCACTGGTGTAGGTTTCCTCTGCTACCTGACATTGGCCTCCACCTGGGACGGCTCTGTATGCATTTCTCATAGTGTGGCATGAACCCTGGAGATCATGTGACCTCTCAACCACACTTTGAAGGTCTCCCATATCGTCTTACATGAGCTGACAGACCCATCGTTTGCGCTCGAAGAACTCGGTCACTTCCGTTCTCAGTGGTTCTATCAGTGTGTCATCACGCAAAAGATTAGGTGGCATTCTCCACAAGCGGGCTGTGACCATGTCCATTTTGACAAAATGGGCACCCATGGGTGCCTTACTGCAGCTGTGAACGCAGCCCGCGGTAAATGCACACAATGGTAGTAAACCACCAGCCATCACAAATCATTAAAGATGCGGCAAAAGAGACCTTTCAACTTTCATTACCAAACTCATCAACGCCTCCTTTTTCACAGGCACCATCCCTAGCAACCTTAGAGTCCTGGGTCCTCCCGCTTCTCAAAAAACCCTCTCTTGACCCCTGTACACCCACTAACTACAGGCCTATTACTACCGCGCCTTTCCTGCTCAAAATATTAGATAAGACAGCATACCAACAAATACAAAAATACCTTGAGCAAAACCATGTCCTGGGCATTCGGCAATCAGGCTTTAGACCCCAACATGGGACAGAAACGGCCCTTATTTATCTAAAGGCACAAATTGACACCCTGAGAGAGAATGGGAAAACTGCTCTACTGCTTCTCCTAGACCTCTCGGCAGCTTTCGATCTAGTAGATCACAAAATCCTATGCAACCATTTGGACTCAGCTGCCCAATTCTCCCAAGAAGCCATCTGCTGGATTGAGTCATTCCTAAGCAACATGTCTATGCGCGTCTTCTCCACCTCAGATGCTGCCGACCCCATTACAATTACCTGCAGAGTCCCTCAGGGATCCTGTGTCTCCCCCACACTGTACAACGTGTTCACAAAGCCCTTGTTTGATGATCTCGATGGCCTGGGTATCACCTACACTAACTATGCTGATGATACCCAGATCCTCATCCCGCTGACGGGAGATTACAACCATGATTTGGCCTTGGTGAACAAGGGTGTACCTCATCATCCAGGCATGGATGGCTTCTCAGTCTATGCCTGAATGATGACAAGACCAAACTCATCATCCTCGGCTCCACTCCCAATATCACCAAATTGGACCACAAATAAACTAGCTTCATCATTGATGGAAACCCGATCAAGGTCGCCAAATAAGTGAAAACACTAGGAATATACATTGACTCCTCCCTCTCCTTCCACAAACAGGTCAGCTCCATGGCATCATCCACGGCATACACATGCAAGCTGATAAGAGCAGCCAAACCCTACCTATCCTCCCAGAGCTGCATCACTCTAGCCAGAGCCCTGTATTATCAAAATTAGACTACTGTAACGCTGTTTACGTGGGAGCCAACAAACAGGTTACCAACAAAATCCAGACGCTGCAAAACAACGCCCTCAGAGCAGCGCTTAGTATCCCTAAAAGAGAACATATCTCCAATATCAGGAGAGCTCATAATTGGCTGACCATTTCAGGCAAAATCAGGCTGAAAGTAGCCTCCATAACGCATAAATGCCTCAACAATGCTGCCCCGCTACCTAGTCGACAGAATAAATAGATATACCCCGAACAGAACTACCAGGACTTCAAATGCAAACCTGCTCACAGTTCCCAGGTTCAAACGAACCAAAATGGGCGGCAATAGCTTTCCTGTGAAAGCAGCCCTACACTGGAACTCCCTACCACCCTCCTTCAGGACTCCTCAATCCTACACCCACTTTAGACATAACTACATCCAGTGGATAAAACATAACGACTGTTAATCGACTGCCTAACCTACCATGCCACTGTAAACCATATAAACATGTATATTTGTATATTTTAAATTATAAATTGTATATCACTGCATCTATTGTAACTGTTCCTACTAATGTACTCACTGTAACTACTGTACAGCACTGTAACTAAGCTGAGAATAATCTTGTCTGCTCCTGCGCCCTTTTACCCTCGGGTCTGGCGTGCAATACAAATGAATAAATACAAATACTTGTAGAAAGGGTAACATAAAAATGTTACATGATAAACTAGACAAAGGGGATACTAAGTAACCCCGCCAGCACCCTATTGTCAGATAGTGTGTGCTGGGTCTGGAAAGTGACAAATGTAAGTAGTCATTTTCACTTCACTGCTTTTGGAAACAGTAGTTATCCAAGAGAAGGTATTTAAACCTTTGGGAAATCTAAGACTTCCCTGTGTCACTGTACTGAAGGTGCTGTGACCCAGCGTAAATATGATGCCTATGGAGTTTCAGACTCCAAAGTGGAAAGGTACACTGAGTCCAAATAAAACAAAAATGCATGAGAGTGGGGAAAAAGGTCTCAATCTCGCCCGGTTAGAAATTAAAAGTGCTTAAGTGCAGCAAAAGTGCTCGGGTCTCTAAGGTAGACGGGAATGAGTACTTTTCTGAGAATTCTCCCCAACAACGGCGTGCTACATAGACGGCGTACAGGCTCAGACTCAGACCCAGGCTTCATCGCATGCCCCTAATTCCAATCCCAGCCGAACTTCCATGAAAGGGTTAACCCATGTAAAGTCGGTTGAATCTAACCTGGAACCACAGACAAATTCAAATATCAGTTAGGTGATGTAATGGTCCCTGCGGAAACAGCCACAACTGTCAGAAACGCTGCACATGCTACAAGTACTATTCCACTTCCAAAGGTCCCAAAATGTAGGACCACATGGCGAGGAATCCATGACGGAATGCAGAGGAGGGTGCATGGCAATATACATTCAACAAAAGGATACTCTCATGATGCCTACCCCCGGAGCGCCAGGCCCAGCACCCCCGGAAGCAGGCATCATGCCCTCGGGTAAAAGCCCAGCAGCCCCTTATAGGGGCTCTTTGGACTCAGTCCTGGTGCCATAGGCGCCAGGCTCATAAAGGGAGGTGTTTTGTGCACTTACCTGATGCAGACCATGCTGCACGCTTCAGGCC
The DNA here is from genome assembly GCF_040938575.1 of Ambystoma mexicanum. Taxonomy (NCBI): domain Eukaryota; kingdom Metazoa; phylum Chordata; class Amphibia; order Caudata; family Ambystomatidae; genus Ambystoma; species Ambystoma mexicanum. The sequence goes on along the minus strand of NC_090923.1, from coordinate 595,340,701 downwards.
TCCCTGAGACCTGAAAGGGACTATTTTTTCATAGGGACTATTTTTTCACTCGGGCGTGGCCAGGGAAGGATACATACCTAGTTGGGGAAGGATACATACCTGGGACTTCTTTGGAGGCTATTTAAGCCACGCCCAGACAGCAGCTCAGGCTTCGCGTTCTGCTTCCTGCAGCTTAACGCTCACCGTGTCTGCTCCTGCTCCTGGACTCCAGCCACGCCCGCCTCGAACCTGGAAGACCTGCAAGGAAGGAAGGAAGAGAAGAGAAAGGTGAAAACCAAGGACTATTTCAAACTTCTTACCTGCATCCGGAATCTTCTCGCCAGCATCCCTGAAGATCTCCCGGCTCCATCGCAGCTGTCAGCATCGGACGCCACATCTCTGCACCTAGGGGAGAGAGGAAGAAACAAAAGGTGAGCAGAAGGAACACAGAAGGAAAGCCTGATTAACAGCCATAATACTTACCGGCTTTTCTTCCACATTTCGGGTCGGCGCCGCCCCGTTGGCAGGTACCGTACCCCGGCCCCTATGGGGAAAGGACAAGAGACATTTCTGGGGAATGATAAGGACATTTAGAGGGATCGCCCTCATCACTACTCACCTCGGCAGTTTAACCCCTCGACGCATCGCCTTCATTCTGCACCTGAAATAAAGGACAGATCACAGGTTAGAAAGACAACATAAAGGGGGCCTCACTTGAACTTTGAACTTTCATACTTACGGCGCATCGCTCAGGAAAGTCAAGTGGATTTTGCCAGCGCCATTCTGAAAACCAATGAAGTAACTGGACGAACACGCGCCCCTGCACCAGAAGCAGGATGGAGAGTTCATCCTTCCAAACCATAAGGTGAGCTTAAACCGGGGTTTGGAGGAAGTTAGAGAGGAACAAAGGGGGAAGGGGGGAGCTAGCACACTATTCTGCAGACTGTTAATCCCCTTTCTCATCTGCAGAAGGATATTCCTACGGGCCAGGCAAGCACGATTTGGAGGTCCTGTCCAATCGGTGTTCCGGGTCCTGCGCATCACGCTAGAAGAGGCCACAGCAATCCAGACTAGACCAGCACCCCCGTGGGAACCAGGTGAGCGTTACAGATACCAGCAAATTAATGTTGGGTGAAGAATTTACAGATATTTGATTGGACAGATATTTGATTGGAAGCTAACCCCCGAGAGCGGCAGCTGTTTGCAACCATTACCAAATTGAGTACTCCACATTGGACACGACAAACAATAGTTTCATGTCCAATTTTGAGCATAATGGGAGCAATCGGAAAATGCTCTTTACCAAAGCTTTTACAACAAAGAAGGTCCAGCCAAACGCCAACTCTCCTGATCACAAATTGCAAGAAACATCTGGAAACCAAGAGGTTTAAAACCGAATGAGGATTTGAATAGCTTTCGCTTTTCGTACCAGGAGTTGAAACAAGGGTGTGGTGGTTCTTTGTTAGGCACGTCCCGCCCAAAAATGGCCTCGCTCACTTGGAGAGCGAAGTCTCAGACCAGCTCTTATTGGAAACTTCTTTGGATGTGGAAATAGTGGGTGACTACCCTTGGAGACGGCCCTTGAAAGCACCAGGTGGTCCCCAGTTGCAGACAGGAGGGGGACGGAGCGACCAGCCAACGCAGTTGACCCACTCATTGGCAACGAATGGCGAGAACTAAATGAAGAGGAACGCTGGCGGACCAGAACAACCGAATTAGACCAGCCATGTATGACGCCATTATATCTTAATGATCAACATGGTCCTCAAAGTGGGAGAGTGGACCTCCAAGAGGAAGTAGAGGCCAGTGGGGCTCTAACAGAGACTGCCTCTACAACTCAAACGGTTGAAGACCCCATAAAAGATCATAGGGGAAGCCCTGCAGGAACATCGAAAGAGCTTGATTTCCTAGTGATTTCAACTTTAACAGCTGTAATGACCCCACTCATAAAAACTGTATGAGCAGATGGGAGGCCAGTTAAAAGATCAAACTACAATGTTAGCTATGCTCCACTCGAAGATGGTGTATGTTGAGGGGTTTGTCACAGGAATCCAGAACAACTTGGATAACAGTACATAGAGTTTCGAACCTGCTCCATACCATGCTAGATCCAATCCTAAATGAGAAATAAGCCAGAAGAATGTCAAGAGGATTCGACTTAAAGGAAATGCAAATGCCAGAAGGCTTGACCAACAAACAGCCCATATCGACGGCAACGCAGACAGAGAGGTGTTCTGGGGTTGCCTCCGAGAACTTGAAGTATGTGGCCTCCAAAGAGCCTCCAATGCGGAAACCTCAAATGACAACCAAGCGGGATCTGCACACACACTGTTCTATCACATATTGTTAATCACAATCTAACTGACATAACGATTACTGTGGACAAAGACCTAGTTGATCCTCAACAACCAATCGTCGGTAATTCGAACCTAGTCGACAACGCTAAAAACGCAACGGAACCAACTGGAAACGATCACCAAAAAATGTGCAAAATCGTCAAGTCGAAACCATCTCAAAAGGAAAACTCCACAAAAGCCCTGTCTGAGGTCTCAGTAAAACAGGTAAAAAAAAAAATAACACAAAAGAAGGAACAGGGACTCGACCCATAATGCAAAGAAGTTTAAAAATCAAACTGCACAAGTGAAACTTAAAACCAATGGAAGCAAAGCATTAATTGAAAACATCACTCGCCAAATAAGTGTATTCGTACACATACTGAAACCATTGTGAATTTGAATTCACTGGAAAATATCAACGCATTACATAAACAACATAAGGGAAGCGATCTAACACCATCCCAGTTGGAAGAGAAACAGGACATGGCCTCAACTGATTTGATGGACTTATCGACCTAGATCATCTCAGAGCACAAGCAGGATGAGGGTGACTGCTCCGGTCCTGAAGAGCCAACATACGATCCTGTAACCTCAAATAGTGAACTCTGATCGAACGTAGGTCCGATACCCAAGATGGACAAAGTTACATATTGGCCCGAGCACTTTAAAAGAATCTGGTCTTCAAGCTTCAAAGGCTCCATCCTCAACTGGAGCCTTTATCTCTCTTCCCACTCCTTTACTGTCCCCTGGGGTGGCTGGTCCTCTCCTAACTATCCTCTTGAGTATGGCGTACCCCAAGGCTCGGTACTACGCCCTTTCCTCTTCTCTCTTTACACCTCCATCATTGCTCCTGTTATCTCCTCGTTTGGCATCTCCCACCACTTCTATGCCGAAGACACTCAACTCTTCCTCTTTCTCCTCCTTCTCATCTGACCTCCACCTACAACTCTCTTCCTGCCATTAAGAACTGGATGTCTTCCCGCTTTCTCTCTCTCAACACCGACAAGACGGAAGTCGTATTCTTTCCCTCTAACTCTCTTCCCCCTTCTTCTCCTCCCCCTTTCATTCACTTTCCTCCCTCCAACCTTCCTATCTATCTTCAAGCTTGTCATTTAGGCTTTCTCTTTGACTCCTCTCTCCTTCTCCCTACACATCTCCCTCACTTCTCGCACCTGTAGCTTCCACCTCTTCAATATTCGCAAAATCCGTCCCTCTCTCACTTTCCACGCTACCAAACTCAATCTCTTCCCTCATCTTCTCGCGCCTCTTCTACGGCTCTTCCTTACTCTTTGGACTTCCTACTTCTCACCTTGCCCCTCTTAAATCTATCTACCACTCTGCTGTTCGCACCCTCTGTCTTCTTACCTCCCGTGATTCTATCTCTACCTCTCTCTGCTACCTTGTCTGGCTACCTTTTCACCCCCAACTTAAATTTCAATTTCGCTGCATTGTCTTCAAATCTCTGCATGGTCTTGCACCCCCTTATCTCTCCTCCCTTCTTTCCTTCTACTCCCCTCCCATTCCCTTCGGTCCGCTGACCACTTCTCACTGCACCCACACCCCCCTGTGCCTCCTCCCGTTTTCGCTCCTTCCAACCCCTAGCACCTCTACACTGGAACTCCCTTCCTCTTACTATCCGTTCTTCCCCCCACCTTCACTTCATTCCACACTTCCCTTATATCCCCCTTCTCCATTCTCCTCCCTGAAACCCCTTCCCCCTTCTGCTTCCCCCTCCTCACTCTTTTCCCCGACTTTCTCCCCCCCTCTCCTGCCTCCCCTCTTCCATCCCTCCCCTTTTCTCCCCCTTCTCTTCTCCTCCACTCCCCTTCTATCCAGTCCCATCTCCCTATCCCCTTCAGTTAATTGCTCTTATCACTGTTTTGTTGTTTGATTCATATTGTAATTGCTTCAACCGTTATATCGTTTGTTTTATGTATTATGTTCCATTGTACAGCGCTTTGGCGTAAGGCGCTTTATAAATCAATAGATACAAATGCAAATACAAGCTGTGGATTCTATAGGAAACACTCCAAAACTACTAGAGTCCAATGCAAATTCAAGTAGAGGTTGGCTAGCTGACTGAGTTTTGGTGCCCTCAAGACTAAGACCTGCCCCCTCGAATATTAGGGGAGTACAGTATTCTGAGGATATTGATTTGACCAAGAAATCGACACAACATCATTGTCCAGCAAATTCTGCTTGTTTTGGCACTGACAGGGTCAGGACGACCACCCAAAGGATGGACGAAGACGACCACCTTAGGTTGCCAAGGAAATTACCAGATTAAATTCCAGATGGTCTAATTCTTAAGCGAGCCATCATGATCTGGCTGTCCCATCATGTCCCCTGTCTGAGATCTCTAAATTCCAGTCAAATGCACGGGAAGGACTAATCGGGAAAATCAAATGATCCCTGCAAAAGACCTGTATCAAGAAGAACCTTGTACCATGTTCAAGAAGAATATATACATGATTTCACCTTTTAAGAATCCCCAAGCCTAGGATGTGACCATTGGAACAAAGAGAACAGAGTGGCCCTCCTCAAAAAAGTTGTACGAGAGAAAGTTGTAAGAATTAGACCATCATTCTGAGAAATTATTCTTTCCAGTGTCAAACATGTGATGAATTTTGTTTCTTACGTTCTTTGTATGAGAGAAGGGATGGAACAAACAACGTAAGACAAACCAAACTCATCACATGTTTGGCACTGGAAAGAATAATTTCCCAGAATGATGGTCTAATTCTTAAGCGAGCCATCATGATCTGGCTGTCCCATCATGTCCCCTGTCTGAGATCTCTAAAATCGGACGACTTGATTACTGTCAAATTGCCAGAGAAAGAGAGGATGGACAGGGTCATTGTGTAAGTGAACGCATGCTATCTAATCGTAACAGATATATACGATAATGTCCTTATTATTATTTATTTTTTGAATATTTGGAACGTATATCATTTAAACAGACAATCTCAAACTGACTTTATGCCTGCTTTTCTCTCCCTGTGTTTCTGCAATCCCTTGCTCCCACCATCCCTACCCCCCTTCCTGTTTTTTTTCTGTCATTTATTTTACGCCATTTTAACTCATTTTTATTTTTTGTTAACTTCACCTGTGATTTTGAATTTATATTGGGTCCATGAATGACTAATGGACCGTGTATTACACAAGGATGATATTTTGAATGTAAAATCTTGCTGTATGTTTCCTTGACCAATTCTCTAGTTTGAAATTGGCACTGATTTGATAAAGATACTTGTAGTGTCGAAACAAGTGTTATCCAATAGGGAAAACCTACTGTCATAAGTTTTCTAACAATGTGGACACAACACAAGTAGAAAATTTGAAATTTGCACAATGCAACTTTTTGGGTGGCGCAATTTTGTGTGTGAGGGGAAATTCATCTTGCTTCCCAGAATGATGGTCTAATTCTTAAGCGAGCCATTGTGATCCGGCTGTTCCTTCATGTCCCCTGTCTGAGATCTCTAAAATCGGACGACTTGATTACAGTCGAATTGCCAGAGGAAGAGATGGACATGGTCATTCTCTATCCAGCGACCCCACTGATAATCACGTACTCGTGGAAGAGGCATACCGATTGCGGCCCATGGGTTTCGATCTAAAGGAGCATGAAGTGGAGGTTTCAGGGAGCCCAACAACAGTATCTAGGAAACCAGCCTTACCAAGAGGCGCAAGGTTGAAACAAGAGGATAAGAAACCGCAGTATGTTATTAGAGACCACGATAAAAGATCTAAAACCTCTTGGGAAGCTGATAGGCATGGACGTAACGAGAAGGAGAAGCCAACTTACGAGAAAAAATGATTGGGGGAGAATTGGAAATGGTTGGCCGGTTAGTAAACCATAACACCAAGGAAACCTAGGGTCGAGGCACTTTAAGTTGACCAGCTGGAATACGAGGGGGTTCTCGCACCTGTTTGTTGAAGACCAGTCAATAGGAAACTATGATCTCATTTATTTACAGGAAACATGGCTTAGTCAGCCTCCGATTTTAGAAGGTTATACGATATACCTAAATCCAGCTATTAAAGGTTCAAGAGGAAGACCTATGTCTGGACTATTGATGGCCATCAAGAACCAGTGACAGTTCCATCTTCTAGAGAAGTTAAATCCTAATCCATACATCCAACTCTTGGTGGTCCGTGTACCAGCGGCACCAGCCACCGCGGAAAAGATCCTATGCCTAATAAACCTATATTGAAATCCAAAAATCTCGGTCTTAAACAACTTCCCAGATCAGGTAGTTGGTCTGATTGATAATCTGAGGGAAAAATTGAGGGATCCCCATTTTCTCTTGTGTGGAGACCTAAATTCCCAGTGCTGCGATAACAGACGGGATATTGAAAAAGACCCTGTGATAACACTCTAGAAAAACGGGTCAGCTCTGGAGAAATGCCATCAACTCGAGAGATATTTTCATCCTAAATGGCAACACTAAAGGGGATATCCCAGGAAAAACAACTTGGAAAGGAAAGGGGGGTTGGGGCGGGCAAATAATTGATTACATCTGCATTTCTCGAAACATGAGTATGGCAGTGCAGTCATTGTTTATTGAAGAGCAACCCTCGAGTGATCACAACTTTCTAAGCTTGAATTGGATTGCCAGAAACCCGACTACGGGCCCTAAATACACTGCTCACCTAGATGTGATTCTAGGTGGAAACAGATTGAAAATTTGAGCCAGCAAAATATCAGGTCTCGCAAGAAAACTTGAACGGGCTGTGCCTCACATTAGTATGCAAAGAGGAACTCAAACGATCAACTATACCAGGTTGTTTGAACACTTTGAAACCATGAAAGGGACGAGGAATAAGCCTAAAATTAGTTATCACCATTCCTTTGATTTAATACCTTTGAAAAAAAGCAGATATTTAACCAGCATAAATGCATTTTAAAGAAGCATGCAACATTGCAGTCAAAAATTAAGATTCATAAACTGAGACAACAATATCGGAATTGGCGAAAACTGCATTAAAAAAAGGCTAATGCAACACAACGCAGAAGTCATGCTCCAGAACATAAGGTCAAAAAACACATCTGAAATATGGACCATGATGAATGGGTTAGATGCGCCACAGGACGCACTAGTATCGAATCCGATTCCTGCTAGAACATGGATAACACATTTGTCTACATTCTTTGACCCGGACCAACTGGAATCGACTACTGGGTTAAGAATGAGCAGCAGGTGGAACCAATTAGACATCAATTTGTCATTCGTAAACGAAATGGGTGAATTGAACAACTCTAGAGCCCCAGTACTGGATGGGATGACCAACTTCCAACTAAAGCAAGATCCTATACAATGGTCCCTTTTCCTGATGACACTATTTGACTATTATAAAATCAAAGTCTATACCAGTCACATGGAAAAAAGCAGTGGTCATCCCAATTTATAAAAAAGGCCTAAGATCTGACCCAGACAATTACCGTCCAATCGCGCTGCTAGACGTGGCTGGAAAGGTATTTCCTGCACTGACATTGAAGATCTTGTCAAAGTGGAGCATTAAATCGAACCACAGGGATGAGTGGCAGGCTGCGTTTGTTAAGGGTGTAGAAACATCATTGAACATCTTTATTATCAACATCTTCAAGGACCAAGTTGAAAGAAGTAAAAGCAGGAAGATCTACATGGCCTTTATAGAACTCACTCAGCCATTTGATACTGTAAATCGGCCTAAACTGTGGAACAAGCTACGGCAGTGGGGGATGTCCAAAGAACACAATGGAAGTAATTCAAGATCTTTACTCAGGAACCAAAATGCAAGTAAGAATGGATAAATCTGACCTCTTGTCAAATGAAATCCTGACAAAGGCTTAAAAGCTCAACTTATTCATATCGGACATAGAAGACACCTTTTTAAGTACTAGATGTTTCCCACCAAAGCTCAGGTTTACAGTAGGACCATTACTGTATGCCGATGACATTTTTCTATTGGATCAGACACCAGTAGGCCTACAGCGTCAACTAGATGCGCTTCAGAAATATGTGGACTCGAACGGCCTCATGATCAACCCATTGAAATCGAGGATAATGTTGTTTGAAGCAGACACGGGGTGCAAGTCCAGAAAATCCAATATGTGGAACTTAATGGGAAGGAAAATCCCTGAGGTAAAGTCATTCAGGTATTGGGTTATAAAATTGTGGCAAAAATGCAGTGGTTTGACCTGGTAAAGGTGTACCCAATTATACCCTTTAAGGGGAGTGGGGTTGCGGGGGTGTCCCCCGGTCGGTCCCCTTAAATGGTATAATGGGTCCGGAGGTTGCAGGGGTGTTCCCTACATCCTTTACATGATTGTGGCGCAAAAAACCACTGCATTTTTGCTGCAATATTTTGCATCCACAGCCATTTTTGCCACGATTATAAGACATGGAACCGTCATTCATATACTTGGGAGTATGCCTGAACACTAACGGAAGGGACATTCTGAGACTGGACCTACTGAGATTGAAGGCCAAAAACCTGGCAAACCAAGGGAGGTTACTGCTGAAAAGATTCTGTGGCTTCTTGATGACCCCACTGATCTCATTCTATAGTCGGAAGGCTCTGCCGATTCTAACGTACGATGCAGAAACTTCATTTTCATTTCAGGCTGAAAACTGGTCCAGGATTGAAGGGATTTTCTGGAAGCAAGTACTTTTACCAAGGAGCACCCCAATCCAAGCAATTTGTGTGGAATTGGCTCTGACTGCATTGAAGACGATGGTGACCTGGAAGGCTCTTTCCTTGTATAGAAAATGTATTGAGGAAGCTAAGACGGGGGGTTTTGCGGTCCTAAGAGAAGTGCTTGCAAATGGCAATGACAGGACCTTGTCAGAATGGAAACAAATCTGTCAAGCAATTATATCCGCCTTGGGTGAATCCGACCTAACGGCAAAAGGTTTTCTATATTGTAGAACCATATACAGCCAATAAATACATTAAAAAAATAAATTTATAGTTATCCTCCTCTTTCCAAGGAAATGTTGTCCAATTATCAGGACTCTCCCCTCGGACTCTGTATATAGTTAAAATCTTTGGTTTATCTTTGGACTTTACTCTCATTCTCTGTTTGTTATATTCAGGCTTTTCTTTTCTATTATTCCTGTCATCTTTAATTAGACCTTCTTTGTCTGGTCCACCACCAATATGAATCTTCCAACCTTAAAGTGCATTCCCTCTTATTTTGCAGTGTGCTACTCCTCCCCCTGACTGGAGTGAGTATGAGTACTACAACAATTCACTTCTTTAAATGTCAATACTTTATCTTGGCTGGGACGAGTATGAGCATTCCAATAAAGATTCTCATTCCCCTTCACCAGGTCTCCTGTTTTCCCTGTTAACTGCAGTTGATAGGGATAATGTCACAAAGTTTATTATTCACGTGGGATCTTCTCTCTGGTTTGTCAGGTTGGCATCTGGTTTGTCAGGTTGGCGTCTTGTGATCCTGCAGCATTTTCTTCCTGTTGCTGCATAAGCCAGTGTTGAGACTGATTTTCTATACTCTAGCCTGATGGCCCGATGCATAGAAAGCCAACCTACTATTGTGACAAGGACAACTCTGGAGCTGTAGCCAAACTAGTTCAAGGTAGCAAGGTGAGTGGTCTAGGCTAAGTCTCAAGAGCTGGTGATCTTGTAAGGGGTCCAAAATGAGCACACACAGTGAAGCAGTCAAGGAACACACTTAGTCATTTTTCACTGTTATTTGGCCATAAGTAAAGAAGTACCCGTTTGTCTAACAGGTAATATCGCACAACACTACACGTATGATACATATAAACGATCAATATTGTAGGGCAAAATACATTTCAAATCCCTGTAAAGGAAGGTAGATTAGTATTGGCACTACAGGTCCCTAGAGGTTCAATCCTAACTTCAGACGTCCAGCTCTAAGATGTATGGGGCTTGGTGCCCAAACGTTCAGCAAAGTTCCATACAATTTTGTGAAGTTGTAAAAAATGAAGGTAGGCTCTCTGGCATCTAGTGAACAGTTCCAGTGGTTAGGGGACAAGGTAATCTAAACTAATAAACGTATTCCCAAATTTGTGTGCTTGTTTGAACAAGCAACGACAAAGCCTAAGTAATACAAATGTTTCTAAAAGTTATCAAAACTTTTAAAAGGGAGTTAGGAGTTCAGGTACGTAGCACTACAACTCGCCTCCTGTACTCCGATTCTTCACAGGACTTGGCAGGTCAGTTGAAGAGGGTCTGAGGTCGCCTTTCCTGCCGTCCGCCTCAACCCTTGGTTCCCATGGGTTGCAGGTTCGAGCAGTTCTCCGGTCATGGACTATTGCTGGTGCAAGGCCTTCCAGTGAAGAAAACAACTCCATGCAGGGCCCCTCTCAAGACAGGACAGGACGCAGGTAAGCAGTTTCGGAGAACGGCCACTGATGCATGGCGATGCAAAGGGATTTACTTGCCGTGGCCAGACTTTCCCTCCTATCTCGGGGTCCCCTTGATGGTAAGGACACGAAATGTTGCAGCAGTAAGTCTTGTTGCACAAGATGAAGATGAAGATCCCCCAAGTTCCAGGCCTCAACTCGGAACTGCGCTGTCTGCAGCACGGTAGCCCAAACTCAGAGCTGGTCAGCCACTGGGCCGTCCAGGGGCACTTTTGAAGGCTCGGCTCTTCTTCGCAGGACTACAAGCTGATGTCGAGAATGGATGTTCCCTCCGCTCCAAGGGTCACAGCTCTCTCGCAGGACTGCTGAAGATCACCTCCAAGACAGGGCTCTCCCAGGACAGCAGCAGAAGTTGGTCCCCAGGCCTTCTTCCAACGGGTCTCGGTCTCTTCACAGGTCTTGCAGCTGGACAGGTGTCTTGGCTGCTTCCGTTTCTTCCAGTACTCTCTACATTGGGTGCAGGGGCCCTCTTCTTATCCTAAAAGCCAGGTAAGAGCTGAAACTCCTAGTAGCCAATGACCGATCTGACTCGCACACACCCCCTGCAGTGGTCCAATCAGGACCATTGATGGCAAAACTCATGCATACCACCCAGTGGCACCAGTTAGCGGATTGGGACCAGACAGTTTGAGTTCACTTCCTGGCAGCAAACACATATAGCTGTCTAGTTGCCCGCCAAAAGCCTCTGCTTTCCCGGGCACTGGAAGTCCATATAAGGATTTTCCTGGCTTCACAGGCCAGGAAGAAGCCCAAAAGACAAGATGGCCAAAGGGCAAGCGAAGAATCAAGTGGCACGGCCATGTTTGACCACCAGCTACAGTTAGTAGCCAAACGCGGTAAGGCTAAAATGAAGTGCCCCGAAAAATGGTAAAAAGTCACTGCTTCTACCAACCTGTCCATTTAGCACAGCTAGAGTAACCTGAATAGTAAAGACCCTTTTGGGATGACCCACAGACACAATTTACACCCTCAGTTGACTTCAGTAACAAGGGTGCTGGGGACATCGATATCTTACTGTTGACATTCAGAATACTTTTAGAAGTTGGTAAAAGGGGAAAGGTTATTAGAACAAAAAGAGACCACTGTTACTCACCTGGCTCCCACAGGGGCGTTGATCTGAACTGGATAGCTGCGGTCTCCACCAATGTGACGCGTAGTGCCGAGATGGCAGACTGGACTGGCCCACCTAGCTTCGTTTGCTTGGCTCGTAGGAATATTCTTCTGCAAATGGAGAAAGGGAATTAACCACCCATGGAGTTGAGCATTAACCCCCCCCCCCCCCACCCACTCCTGCTGTTCTCCCCACTGATCACCTTTGATGTCCCCTCTTACAGTGTCACCTGATGGTTTGGAAAGATGAGCTCTCCATCCTGCATAGAGCGCAGGGGCGCGTAGATAACCAGTTGCTTCACTGGCTCGAAGGAATTGGTGAGTTCCAGAACAATATTGACTCCGAGATTCCCGGCAAGACGCTGTAAGTATGTAGTTTGTAAGAGTTCAAATGTCTGACTTTCACTCTTGTCCGTTTCCTTGCAGGTTGCAGCTTGACCCTAGCGAAGAGTTCCTCGTGGCAACCGGTAATATTCAGGTAAGGATTTGTATTCTCCAACACAGTTCAATAAAATAATGTCAATATGTAACCTGTTGCTTTCTCCCTTATTCAGGCGCTGAGAGAAAGTATGAAGTCTCGAGGAATAATGCCTCCGGCGGTAAAATCAGGTAAGTGTATTGTGGTGAGGCGGTTTCCCCTTGTTTGTCCCTTTGTTTCACCTTGCTGTCCTTTTGTTTCCCCTTAGGGGCCGGGGTTCGGAAAAGATGCAGTGGAAGCTGCGCCGACCCGTGAAGAGGAATAGTAATCCCGGTGGTAAAATCAGGTAAGTCTATTGGGGGGGGGGTAAACTAATATTGCCTCTGTGTATTCCCTTGGCTCACCTTGCTGTTCTGGTCTTCCCCTTAGGTGCCGGAGTGCGGCGGGAACATGCAGGTGGATGCAGTGGAATGTGAAGATGCTGCGAAGGCCGGTGAGCTCAGCGCGGCGCTGCAGCAGGCGAGGCGACGCACATAAAATAACTTATTTCTTCCAGCGCGATGCATCGGGAATTCAGATAAGGATTAAAGGTATTGCTCTTGTTCTAACTTTTCTCCTTCTTTCTCCCTTTTTCTAGGAGCTCCAGACTCGAGGCGGGCGTAGCAGAAGACTGGATGCAGACCTGCAGGCACAGTGAGCGTTACGCTGCTGGATGCAGAATAACGCGAAGCGTGTGCTGCTCTTCGGGTGTGGTTTAAATAGCCTTCAAAGTAGTCCTAGGTAAGTATTCCTCCCCAGCCCCACCCGAGTAAAAAATAGTTCCTAGGTGAAGTAGTCCCTTCCAAGCCTCTTTTGGCTTGGAGCTCTTGCAGCATGGTCTGGATCAGGTAAGTTTGCAGCATGGTCTGGATCAGGTAAGTTTTAATCTATGAGCCTGGCGCCTATGGCGCCAGGACTGACTCTCCATATGAGCCTGGCGCCATAGACGCCAGGACTGCACCCAAATAGCCCCTAGCAGGGGTTGTTGGGCTTGCTTGGGATAACTTGATGCCTGCTTCCGGGGTTGCTGGACTTGGTCTGGGTCCCCGGGGGTAGGCATCATGACAACCACAAATATTCATAAGAGGCAAATACTTTCAGATCCCCCCACCCCGAAGAGTCATAAAATGCAATAGGCTAAGCGGAAGTCAATAGGCAAGAGTCTTGTATTGGATAAAGCCCTTCTGCTAAGTAAATGAAAGTCTTGGCACAGGTTTTTAGGAGTATTTGATAAAAAGAATCAAATGTAGGGCCACAGGCTGATTAAGTTTGTGAGTTGTAGAAGTTTAAACACTCTACTAGGTCAGCTTAAAAGCAACGCACACAAACTGGTGTTCCTCTCCCTGGCTCTACGGTTTCCAGCAGCAACTCTGTGGAAATTGAACCAGCTCCGAGATGGATGTCCACGTGGCTTACTTTGCAGTTGGTTGGTCCCACCATCTCAAGGGGAGAAGTCGTCCTTGCGGGGGCTTCTCTGTCGATGAGAACCTGGCGTCTCACCACTGCAGCAGGGCTTCACCGGGCAAACCAACGGTCCAGGAGTTGCAGCAGATGTCCTCTTCAAGTTCTTCGGTTCCTTCGTCCAGTGGTCGACTCTGCCTTCCTACCCAAAAGACTCGCCTTTTATTCAGTTCTCTACCATGCATTCCAGCCTAGCTGTCACTCACCCAGCAGTGTGTCTGTCCTTGCCGGACAGTCAGCCAGCCAATCACCACAGAGTGCATTTGAGTCTCCTATGATACTAGGTACAAGGAGTTTCGGGCACCTCCCTCACTTCCTGCCTACCCCAGATACTCGCCAAAGGCAAAATGAACAAAGAGACCAAACCTGGTTTGTCACGCAGAGAAAATCTCTAGAAGGACCTTTCCACAAAGAACTGGCTAAAAAAGATTAGGGACCATTTTGTCAAAGATGGCTCTGCGCCATTTTGAAAGAGGGCTTCCGCGGTTGCCTTACCGGAGCCATGTACGAGGGTCACGGTAATTGCAAACCATGGTAGCTCGGATGAAACCACTGCCACCAGCCATTCAGTTAGTAAAGGGTAACATAAAAATGTTACAGGAGTAGCTAGACACAGGGGATACTAAGTAACCCCTCCAGCACTCTGTTGTAAGATAGGGTGTGCTGGGTCTAGAAATCTATAAGCGTGTAAGTAACGTCACTTTCACTTTTCTGCTCTGGGAAACAATGCTTTATCCCAGAGAAGGTAGTTAAACCTTTGGAAATCTGAAAGACTTCCCTGTGTCACTACACTTTAGGTGCTGTGACACACAATGTAAAAGATGATGCCTATGGCGTTTGTCAGACTCCATAACCAAAAGAAACAGTGTACAGAATCATATTAAAACACATAAGAGTGGGAAAAAGGGTCATGCTCTCTCCAGGTTACAAAACTCAAGTCTTCAAAATCCAGCGAAGTTGCTGGGGGTCTCTAAGGTGGAGGGAAGTAGCACATTTCTGAGAATTCTCCATAACAAGGAGGCAGAGACACAGCCGATCAGTGCAAGGAGCGCAGCGGTTGTGCCAGGAAGGCTCCCTTGAACCACACCACAGAGAAATGAAGCAGCACCCCAAGGTTGACTGGGAGCAGCAGGGAGTGAGTTTGGGAGGCCCCCATAAAAGGAGAGGACTCAGAGTAGGAAGTGGCAGAAAGGGCTAGCAATGCAAGGGCTAGCTGCATAGAGCCCGTGACCCCACCAGTACAAGAAGCGAGACATCGCGACAGACAGATGGAGAGGAGAGGCACGTGGGCAGAGGACCTCACTGAGGACTCCCGAAGAGGCCCAACAGTCCTTGGGGACAAAGTTCTAAAGTGCCACCCTGAGAGAATATTCACCAGTGGACCTGAAGGGGGGGTGGCTGGTTACGAGACTCTGCCTCAAATTGAAGGAGTGCAGTGAGATCTAAAAGCAGGGGAAGTTCCACCACTGGAACTTCAGCCAACTACTGGGTCAGAACCGGGGGGGGGCACCCCCCCACCCCCCGCCCCCAGGAATACCAAGGTGAATGTCCAAGCCTAAAATAAGGTCCTCAAAGCAGGCACCGGTGGCGGGGAGTGTGCCGGGAACCCTTCCTACCATGTGAGCCTTGAATGAAGCGAGAGAATCAGGCGCAGATGCCCTGAGCCCCGTTGACCAGAGGGACCCTAAGGACTTAGACTTGGCCATCCATAACAAGGCAGGAGCTACACAATGACCTAACCACACTCACGAAGGCCTTTCAAGACCAGTTTCAACTGATTAGCTCTGATTTAAACTCTACCTCGGTGGAAATGAGGCAGGAGGTAGGCCAGCTTGGGGAGAGTACGGATCTCCTAGAAAGAGGGCCTGAGTAGGTCGACTGAGACACCACAGCAAATTCCAAAGCCATAGACCGTCTCAGTGTAACCACCCAGAATCTTGAAATACAAATGGGGCACATGGAGAACAGATCAAGGAGGGCCAATTTACGGATCAAAGACTTGCCAGAGACTGGGGGGGGACAGAGATTTGAAGGAAGCGGCCCAGAACATATGTGCAGGCTTTTTAGGAGGGGTAGACCCAGATTTAATAGAACTGGACCGGATACATAAAACAGCAGACTGGCGAAAGGCCTGAATGCAAGGCCAAGAGATGTCCTGGTGGCGTTCACAAGATGCGGGCAAATGGAAGACCTACTACGCGCTGCCAGGGCAAAAGAGCCAGTGATGTATACTCGCTCTCAGATCTCCCTATTTGAGGATTTGGCCGCTAACACCCTACTCAAGAGACTACAGATGGGCCTGGTGGTCGGGGACCTGGCTCGGCGGGGAATCCGATACAGATGGACCTTCCCGTTTGGCCTGCTCTTCGATTGGGAGGGAGCCCAGAAGTGGATCACCTCACCACAGCAAGGAATTGACCTTCTGCAGCTGGATGTTACCCTGGACCGGCAGGTAGAGGGCCCCTCCCACAATGAGAACCGCCCAAGACCTAGGCCATGGGAGTGGTTGACGCAAGGGGAAAGGTGCAGGGGGAACAGCCACACTGCGAGGTCTACAAGCGAAGCGGGAGGAGAAGCTAAGGGCAGAGGCCCAGCGATCGGATAAGGAGACTGACCATTGGAGTCGGAACATATACAAATGCAAAGGGGTGGTGGACTATAAGGTACGATCTTGAACAGAGGACGACGCTCCATCATGGTTTCCGTGAGGGTGGGAGACTAGGAGTATGGGGGGAGACAGGGGGGAGGACGTCCTGAAGTTGGGTATTGGGATGGGGGGAGCACTTGGTATAGGGGCTGGGAAGGGAGGGAGGGGTTCATGGGCACAAAGTTCTAAAGTGCCACCCTGAGAGAAAGGGTACAAAGAAGGGGAAAGGTCTTGAGGCATCTAGGAAAAAGGGGGAGAAGGGAGGGGGGACGGGATGTGGCAGTGGATGAGACCTGTTCCCATTCAAGTGGTCAACGCATAATGTGAGGGGGTTGAATAGCCCGCTCAAGAGAAACAAATGAAAGCAATTTGTTCGATCCTCCGGGCCGGATGTCCTGGCGATTCAGGAGACTCACCTCCTGAAAAAGGACCAGATGAGACTTGGATTGCGTGGGTTCTCCCAAATTTTCCAGGCCTCAGGACCTACTAAGGCAGCAGGAGTCACTTTGGCCATTCGGGATGGAGTTGAATTTAAGGTGAAAGAAATTAAGGCGGACAAAGGAGGCAGGTAGGTTTGAATAACTGGGGATCTTATGGGAACAACATATACAATGGCCGCAATTTATGTGCCTAACTTGGGACAGGAGGCATTTCTGAGGGAACTCCTAAATATATTGGAAGGATTCGCGAAGGTACATATAATATTAATGGAAGACCTAAATCTAGCTTGGGACAAGGCTAGTGATAGGTCTTCGGGCGGTAGAATGTATGGGGGGGCAGTGGTTTCGGTCACGCTACAAGAGAGGTTCGAGACCCCGGGACTACGAGATGTCTGGAGAGGGGTTATAGGAGACAGAGGGATATAAATTCCTGTCCAGTGTCCACAGGACGCAATCCCATATAGACTATATATGGGTCTCGGCCCGCTGATGGGGGCAGTGGAGGGAGTTGAGGTAGGACCCCTGGGAATAGGGGACCATGAGGTGGTGTCAATGATGCATCTACCGAAGCATACAATGGGGCTCTGGAAGTGTAGGTTCCCGGGGAAGCTGATGCATAACCCAGGTGTCAGGGAGGAATTGGAGGGAAAGTTCAAGGCCTTCTTTGAGCTCAATAGAAGCTCGGATACGGGAGAGCACATCCGTTGGGATGCATTCAAACAACAATAAGAAGGGAGTGTATAGCAGCAAAGGCACAGAGGGAAAAGCAACTGAGGACGCTGGAAGTCCAACTGGAGGGGGAGGTTGAGGAAGCTTGGAGGCAGATGGAAACAGCTCCATCGAGGAACTCCATGAGGGAGTATACGCGAGCGGTTGGCCAACTGGGTGTCCTTAGAACAAAGAGAGCGGAAGGTTCACTTCTATTAATCCGGCAGAAGTATTACGCAAAGGCCAACAAGGCGGATGCACTCAAGGCGTGTTTATCAAGGGGGCCTGCGAGTAGTAGCGCTATTGGGGCAATAACGGACGACCTGGCGGTCCTTCACACTAGAACAGAAGAAATTCAAGATTGCCTAGCTGATTACTATAAAGACTTCTATTCATCCCAAAGCCCTCAGGCCCGACAACCATTCGTTTCTCGAGGGAATTTACCTGCCTTCAGTGGAAGGGGAAGACCAGGAGTTGTTAGACCGGGAAATCGCAACGGAAGAGGTTCGGAGGGTCATAGCAGACCTCCCCCTAACAAATCCCCGGGCTTGACGGATTTACGGCATCCTTCTATAAAACCTATCCGGGGGTATTATTAGTTCCCCACTTAACTTTATACAATAATTTCAGGGGGACGGGTAGGATCTCTCCATCTATGGAAGAAGCCAAGATCACGCTCATTCCGAAGCCCAACAAGGATCCTACTAAATGTACATCATACACACCAATAGCCCTGTTTAACGTAGATGCTAAGGTGTATACTAAAATCTTGGCCAGCAGACTAGAGGGGCTTCTTCCAACTTTCATCCACCCGGACCAGTCTGGGTTTGTACCGGGGTGACGGACGTTTGATTACATCAGGCGTGTGGCACACCTAGTAGAGAAGGCACAGAAGACAGCCACTCCCTCGGTCCTCGTTTCTCTGGATGCTGAGAAGGCGTTCGACTGAGTGAAGTGGAGTGGACCTTTCTGTTTAAGGTGATGGAAAAGATGGGCCTGGGCAGGAATTTTTGGAGTATGATCCAGGCCAACTATAAATCCCTGGTGGCGCAGTTGGTGGTTAACGGGTCCTTATCCTGAGTCATTAACTTGAGTAGAGGCACTAAGCAGGGATGCCCCCCTTGACCCCCTGCTGTACGCAGTATACCTGGAGCCTTTACTGCCGTTGATAAGGGAGACTGAGGGGCTTCGAGGTATACCCTTTAGCGGAGTACAGCACAAAGTTGCTGCATTTGCAGACATGTTATTGTCACTCACTAGGCTGGAGGGCGCACTAAGGGCTTGTAGGGAGAAACTTGAGAAATCTGGAGAGGCATCGGGTCTTCGGATCAACCTCACCAAGTCAGAAATGCTCAATCTATCGATGAGGGTAAGAGAATTGACCACTCTGATGGCATTCTCACCCTTTCTATGGCACCTGCGCGGTATTAAATACTTGAGGGTGCGTATAACACACTCGATCACAGGCTGGTATGCAGCCAACTATCCAACCACGTTGAAGGCAATTCAGAGGGACTTCCAGAAATGGAGGAATCTTAAGGTTTCTTGGGTGGTCAGAATGTCAGCTGTCAAAATGGTGACTCTCCCTTAGATACTGTGTTTATTTCAGGCGATCCCACTGGCTGTTCCGGCCAGTTTCTTTAGAGAATTGGCGAAGATGATGGGGAATTTCATCTGGAAAGGAAAGACAGTAGATTCCAGTTGACGTTCCGAGGAGGGAGGGTGGGATGGCACTCACCAATTTTCAGCTATATTATGTGGCAGCTCAGCTGTGGATTATACGAGAGTAGCTCACACCCTCCAAGGGGAAGCAATGTGTGGCAATGGGGCAATGTATTGGGCGGTAGCAAGACATAACTTGAGTGAAGTCCTGTGGTTACGCCGTAGATGAAGACCTCAACACGTACCGAGTGCAAAAACGAGGCTGATGAATGACACCTGGGCTAGGTTAGTGGGGAAATATGAGATCACAACCTTTCCGTCCCTCTTAACCCCCATTTTTAATAACCCAGAATTCACCCTGGGAAAGGAGGATGGGGCATTTGGACATTGGCAGAAAGGAGGGGGGCCAGATCATTCGGAGTGTGTACCGGGGCCCAAACATCAGATTATTCATAGAAAGCAAGCAAGATTTTGTGGTGGAGGAAAAAGAGAGGCTACATTGCTTTCAATTGCAGCATGGTCTCCAGAATAACAAAAATAAAGCAGCAGCCACCCACCAACTGACCCCCTGTGAAAAATTCTGGCTTGTGGGAAATGATCATTGAAAAGGAAATTAGCAGGGAAGAATGGGAAGGACTATGGAAGTTAATTCTAAAGGTGGCCAAAGAAGCTCAGCGACAAGAAGCTTGGAATAAGATACTGTATGGCTGGCATTATACGCCAGCTTGACTGCATACAATTTACCCTGAGGTCTTGCGCTAATGTTGGAGAGGTTGTGGGGTGACAGGCATGGGTCCCATATCTGGTGGAGCTGTCTGAAAATTGAACCCTTTTGGAAAGAAGTACAGGAGGCACAGGCCCAGGCCGTTGCGGAGGTTGTGACGGGCTCCCCGGAGTTGGTTTGTTGGTTTTGTTGGGGCTGGACGGAGGAAGGGGTTTCCAGGGTGCGCACAAAAGCACAAGTGTTCCTCACACTGGCGGGGAT
The DNA here is from genome assembly GCF_040938575.1 of Ambystoma mexicanum. Lineage (NCBI taxonomy): Eukaryota > Metazoa > Chordata > Amphibia > Caudata > Ambystomatidae > Ambystoma > Ambystoma mexicanum. The sequence goes on along the minus strand of NC_090923.1, from coordinate 595,320,520 downwards.
ATTACTAATCGCACAGAGGTTGAAAGGATCAGTAGTAGTTCCTTCTTCTTTCCTAGACTGGATACGTAAGGTCTGGGACTTGGTGGCAATGGAATGGGCTACATATGCAATGAATAACAAGTTGCCTAAATTTGCAGAGGACTGGGGGGAGATCATGGCATTCCTAAAGGAAGATTACAGAGCCCAATGGTGTCCCCAACGATTGAAGCTTTTGGAACTGTCATAAAAGAAACTTTACGGTGTGATTCCATATACGTTGAATAATGGTGTGGACCCCTGGGAGGAGGGAGGGAGATGGGGAAAGTTAATTTTGTCGCTAAAATTCAATTAAAAGATGTTTTAAAAAACAAACAAATATAACCACACTGTAACAAACAGCCCTCAATCCAGGGGCCAAAACTAGACTCAACAGCCGCACACCATTCGGGTCTACCAGCACCTCCAAAACCCTTTGGGCCATTGGGCACTGGAACATGGCACCTGCAACAGGCCAGTGTCAATAGACCAATCGTATTGGGGGTCGCAGAGTCTAACCCAGCGCGTAGCAATGCCCAGCTCCCGCCTCCTTGCTTTCCATAGTCTGCGGATAACAAAGCAACCATACCATACATGGTGTCCTTAACTGCAACTGTTCATGTTTGACGAAATCGCAGAGCAATCGCCCCATTCGTCAGCTCGACCCACCAACACAGCTGGACCATATTAAAGTGTCAATTCGAGCCGCAGTGAGCATCACAATTAATCTGTGTTCCATCCATAAGCACACGCTGTTCTTTCAAAGGGCGAACAGTTCCCACGTCGTCCTATGGGACTAAGAAGTTGCACCTTTATCAGTTTGAGGCATGTTGGCTCCTTCAGCCAGCATTCCGTGGTGGTCCATCCACATGGTAACTGCCGCTGGGCTATCAACAAAATGTCTTACCATTGTGCATTACTTTAAGTCTAACTGGATACATGAGCTTATATTTAAGGCCCGTTTGAAGTAGCCTTGCCTTAGTGGGGACAAATGTATTTCTCTTCTTTTGCATCATAGGCGTATAATCAGGATTCATGCAATCTCAGAGTTCCAGCTCTAAATTTTCCCACCTTCCCTAGAGAACTGCAGCCAGCACCACCGCCCTGTCTCTGAAGTTCAAAATCTTGGCGATAACAGGCCGGGGATATGACCCAGTGGATTGGGGGTGGGGGAGGACGTTGCGGGGCTGGGGAGTGGGCTCTCCGCTGAAGGGATCGATGAGCTCTCTCAATTGCGAAAACCTGTGATAGTCCCAATACCCACTTCCTGTAGTGTCCGGGTCTCAATGTAGGTGGCTGGGTCCGCGCCTTCAATACCTTCCCGGCAGGCCAAGTACATGAATGTTGTTCCTTCGTGACCTGCCCTCCTTAACCTCAGCATGCAGTTCCAGTGCAGCATTTATCTCCTCAGAGTCTTCAGCCTTACTTCCAAATCCACAGCAGCTGTAGCAGTTTCATACAGCAGTTTCTCTGCACCTGTGACTTTCTTCCGCCAACGAGCGTTCGTCCTCTCACAAGAGTTGTACATCCACCTTCACTTCATCAATCCTATTTTCCAGCGAGGTCCGTTGTCATGATGCCTACCCCCGGGGACCCAGACCACGTCCAGCAACCCCGGAAGCAGGCATCAAGTTATCCTAAGCAAGCCCAACAACCCCTGCTAGGGGCTATTTGGGTCCAGTCCTGGCGCCTATGTCACCAGGCTCATATGGAGAGTCAGTCCTAGCGCCATAGGCGCCAGGCTCATAGAGTAAAACTTACCTGATGCAGACCATGCTGCAAGAGCTCCAAGCCAAAAGAGGCTTGGAAGGGACTACTTTACTTAGGGACTATTTTTTTACTCGGGCGGGGCTGGGGAGGAATACTTACCTGGGACTACAATACTTAACTGGGGCTATTTAAACCACGCCCGAAGAGCAGCACACGCTTCGCGTTATTCTGCATCCAGCAGCGCAACGCTCCCCGTGCCTGCAAGTCTGCATCCAGCCTTCTGCCACGCCCGCCTCGAGTTTGGAGCTCCTAGAAAAAGGGAGAAAGAAGGAGAAAAGGTGAGAACAAGTGCAATACCTTTAATCCTTACCTGAATTCCCGATCCATCACACCTTCGAGCTGGAAGAAAGAAGTTATTTTATGCGCGTCGCCTCGCCTGCTGCAGCGCCGTGCTGAACTCACCGGCCTTCGCAGCATGTTCCTGCCGCACTCCGGCACCTAAGGAGAAGACGAGAACAGCAAGGTGAGCTAAGGGAATACACAGAGGAATATTAGTTACCCCCCCCCCCCCCCCCATAGACTTACCTGATTTTACCACCGGGGGTACTATTCCTCTTCACGGGTCGGCGCAATTTCCACTGCATCTTCGCCGAACCCCGGCCCCTAAGGGGAAACAAAAAGGACAGCAAGGTGAAACAAAGGAACTAACAAGGGGAACCCTCCTCACCACAATAGACTTGCCTGATTTTACCGCCAGAGGTGGTATTCCCCAAGACTTCATACTTTCTCTCAGCGCCTGAATAAGGGAGAAAGCAACAGGTTACATATTGACTTTATTTTATGGAACTGTGTTGGAAAATACAAATCCTTACCAGAATACTACCGGTTGCCACGAGGAACTCATCATTAGGGTCAAGCTGCAACCTGCAAGGAATCGGACAAGAGTGAAAGTCAGGCATTTGAACTCTTACGAACTTTATACTTACGGCGTCTTGCCGGGAATCTCGGAGTCAATATTGTTCTGGAACTCGCCAATTCCTTCGAGCCAGTGAAGCAACTGGTTATCAACGCACCCCTGCGCTCAATGCAGGATGGAGAGCTCATCTTTTCAAACCATCAGGTGAGACTATAAGAGGGGACATCAAAGGCGATCTGTGGGGAGAACAACTCCATGGGTGGTTAATTCCCTTTCTCCATTTGCAGAAGAATATTCCTACGGGCCAAGCAAACGAAGCTAGGTGGGCCAGTCTAGTCCGTCATCTCGGCCCTACGCGTCACATTGGTGGAGACCGCAGCTGTCCAGTTCCGATCGACGCCTCTGTGGGAGCCAGGTGAGCGTAACATCCGTAAAGCAGCAATAGCTGTCTGGATTGTATCTTCCCGAGTATCTGGTTGTGCCTCTGGGCCCACCACACCTTCCAGGGACAGTTGGGTGTAGAATCTCATTACCTAACCTGTTTCGTAAAGGATTCCATGGTTGGTTTTCAGTTTGGTGGATGGCATGGCAGTGTGTGTCTGGGGGTGTAGGTCACAACTCCCAGGTCAATGCCGTAGGTGGTGGGGAAAGTATATTTCTAATGAAGACTATGTAAGAAACTCGTGGTGGCAACAGTAAAAACGGACACAAGTGATTACAGTTCAAGGGTGTTTATTACCCTGTATGCAGGATGGAAAAAAGCCTGATCTAAACCTAAATCTAAGATAGCAGCAAGCGTCGACCATCAAATGAAAATAAGGTGGTCCTAGTGGCGTTGTCAAATAAAAAGGTCCTGTACTAAGAAACCTATTGCCAAACCTTACAACTAATTCAAAAAAGGGTGTGGAATGGTTTTCAAGAAAAGGAACAAGTGTTCACAAATAATATGTCAGGTTACGTTTTGAGCACGGGTAAAGTGGGATCTTGGAGCACAGGACACACTCGAGCTTTCCTAGCATCAGTCGACAGTTCTGTTCCAGTCTATCAGGAGCCTTGATGGCCATGTCTAGATTCCCTTGACAGTCTCTTGCCTTCGATGGCCTTATGTATTCAAATAACAAAACAATAGTTCCTTCAACAAAATGAAAGTTCACTTGCTGGTTTTACTTAGGGTAAGGATTCTTCACCCCTGGGTTCCCCTCTTCTGTGCGCTGACCCCTGCTCCTCGTGGTGTTGGGTGATAGCTTTTCACCCCCTGGATCTCCCGCTTCCGGGCTCGGATCCTAAAACAGTTCCTATCGATAGGAGGCTTTTGGTGCAACAAAAAAAATACACTTCATAACATGTTCAAAGAATCAAGATAAGCAAGTTGATACTCGTTCGAGATGCTTCATACACACTTCCTACACCCTGAGGTGACTTCAGTTACTAGGACATTATTGGCTTTTATACATTCTTAGGTTGTGGAAAAGGAACCGGTTAGGGAAGGAAACATGTTAACAGGTTCTCGGAGCATGTGAGCAATGTATAATCTCCCAATGAAGTCTAGATAAGATCTTTCCAAGCAATACTTAGTTAAACCACTGTACCACCTATGGGGGACAGTTCATATCATTCAATGGGCCAGAAGAGTCTGCCGGGAGCCAGGACAGCCATAGTCAATTTGTAATTTGTACCATGTCTATGGAGCTGAGGCACTTCTTTAGATAGCACAAAAATTATTGCGCAAAGTTAGAGAGTTTGTAAGGAATCACTGATGGGCCACAAGCTGATAGCCATTATGTTTGCTTGCTATGCTAGGTGAAGCTTCTACCCCAGTGAGATTACCAGTCTCGCACTGCTACCTTACTACTTGTCTTTAATGTATTGCCTTGCCATACTGCATTTTTGACACTAGCACACCAAATTTGTAATCATTAAAACCTACTAATGAAGTCCCCATTTGGCTCCCACTGCCAAAGTTGAATGCAGATATGCTCTGGTTATGATCTGAATTAGCGCCATTGTGGCTCTCCTGCTAAAACTGAATTTAGATATGCTCTGGTTATGCCTCTGAATTAGCTCTGTTTATGCTTTGAATTGGCGCCATTTTGGCTCTCTTCGCTAAATTTGAATCTAGGTGTGCTCTGTTTACACATTGAAGTAGTTTTGTTTACACTCTGGAATTAGCCAAAACTGCTGATTATTAAGCCTTAGCCTATTTGCACCTATCTTATGCACCACCTTAGCCTAGCCTAGCGGCACATTTGCGCCTAGCGTCTAACTGCTATCAATGGTAATAGTTGTATGCATGTTGATTATGCCCCACTAAAATTTTCAAATCTAGGTGGTAGTATATTTGTACCCTGTAAATCACCCAGCACTAGCAAGTTCACGTTAAAGTTACCCTTTATCACAACAGAATGCAGGCACGGCTAACTTTGATTATGTTCCCATTCTGTATTATACCATCAGCCACCCCCTGCACTAGAGGTGATTACTATATGTTTGACGAAGGGCTAGGTAGACTGAGATGTCCGCGTCACCACCCTATCCCTTGCCCTACTCCATTCCTTCCCACACTACCCCCCCTTTCCTACACCAACCTCAACCAACTTACATCCAGCCTCCACTCTGTGCACATCACACAACAAGCTGCCCCCTGTGCCTATAGCCTCAACCACCTCCCCTCCTAACATTGCTAATCGTAATGAGAGACTAACTAGCAGACTACCGTCCAGCAGGCACTCAGCAGTGGAATTTACATACAAGTCCATATGCGCAAATCGCCCTGGATGCACGGACAATGACTGCAGGCCTAAAAAGAAAAAGTGCACACCTTCACTGAACAACATAGGGGACATTAGCCCCAGTCTACCAACAAAGGCCCTACAAACACTTCCCACCAAGGGAGCATTACTGAACGTCAGGTCATTGGTAGCACACGCAACTGAGATTGCCGACATTATCGAGAACAATAACCTTGATTTCCTTGTAATGACAGAAACCTGGCTGCATGAAGCAGCAGCCCCCTCTATTGCCCTAGCCATCCCAGATAATTACTCCATTCTCCGTGTAGACAGACCCAATGCTCGCGGAGGAGGAATAGCGATCATCTTTAAAGACACTCTTAATATTGAGATCAGCCACCCCTACGTCGCTGACATCATGTGAACTCCTCTCAAATTCCAAACCTCACCGAACAGCACCATTACAATACACATTATTTACAGGCCCCCAGGTCCCCTTGGGTCCTTTGAAGAAGATATCACAGCCCTAGCAGCCGACACCACCAAACCTACAGCGCAAAATATCCTAGGAGATTTCAACCTTGGCTATAAGGATGCGAGTGACCCACACGCAACCTCATTAGCCTCGGCACTATTAGAACAAGGTTATACTCAAGTTGGCACTAAACCCACACACGAAAAAGGAAGGATACATGACTGGGTTGCGGTTATAAATTGCACCATCACCCTACCTGACCCGACTCCACTAGTATGGTCAGACCACCATTTCATCACCTTTTGAATTGCATATTAACAACCTGGAAAAGAAGGAGCCTATTATTGCTCCACCCTGCCTCACAAGGAATAAACATAATATTACAGCAGATGCTATAGCTCCTTTGGTAGCCCCCTACTCAATGCCCTACCGGACACCAATGATCCCAACAATCTAATTAACATCTACAATGAGACCATGACTAAATCTATTGATGCTATTGCCTCACTAAAGCTACGTAAAAGTAAACCCATAGCCCACCTTAACTCATGGTTCACTCCTGAGCTAAAAATACTCCGCGCGGAAAAAAGAAAATGGGAATCACGCTGGAAATCATCCCCCACACCTGAAAATAAATCTAACCTTGCCATTATTACTGCTACCTACAAAAATAAGATGATCCAGGCCAAAAAAGAAACCTATAATGACAGAATAGCTCAAGCCAGTTCCAGTACTAAAGAATTATTTAACATCCTAGGAGAACTAGAGAACCCCAATCCACCGCCAGACACTTGCACTAAGGACAAAGCTTGGTGCACCAGCATCCACAATGCCCTCTCCAATAAAATTAAAGGTCTACAGACCAAAATAGCTGACAAAAGATCCCAATTATCAGCCACTACACCAGCACCTACTCCCACCCATTACAACAACTCGGGTTTCACTTTAAAAAAAAGTCACCATTCCTGAAGTCCACAAAATCGTTGCGTCTCTTAAACCATCTAACTGTAAGGGCGATAGCTGCCCAGCTCAGATTATAAAAGATGCAGCGAGAGACCTTGCCCCATTCATTACCAAACTTGTAAACTCCTCATTCTCGAACAATTCTGTCCCAAGTAACCTTAAACAGTCCTGGGTTCTACCACTACTGAAAAAACAGACCCGGCTATACCCACTAACTACAGACCAATTACGACAGTCCCCTTTCTACTGAAAATTCTGGACAGAATAGCCTACTTGCAAATACAGGATTATCTTGAAGATCACAAACTACTCGGTAACCGTCAATCTGGCTTCAGACCTCGGCATGGAACAGAAACTGCACTTATTGACCTCAAAAGCCAGATCGATGAATTGAAAGACAAAGGAAAAATGGCCATCATACTTCTACTCGACCTCTCTGCGGCGTTTGATCTGGTGGATGACTCCATACTTTGCAGCCACTTATCCTCTGCGGCCCACTTCTCCAGCTCTGCAGTTACCTGGATCCAATCTTTCCTCGCTAACAGAACGATGCGCGTGTTCTCACCGTCATCAGCGGCTGACCCTACCCCCATCACCTGCAGAGTCCCCCAAGGATCCCGCGTCTCGCCCACTTTGTACAACATTTTTACAAAGCCACTATTCGACAAACTTGACCGTCTAGGTGTCACCTACACAAATTATGCAGATGACACCCAGATACTCCTACCCCTCTCAGGAACCTATGATACAGACGTCACGCGGTTTAACAAAGTCTACATCATCATTCAGGCATGGATGGCCACACATGGCCTCTGCCTGAATAATAAGACAGAACTACTCCTAGTCAGATCATCTAATAACCTTCTTAAACTAAGTTCTCACTATACAAACATCGTCATCGATGGGAACAGCATACCCATAGCCAAACATGTAAAAACGTTAGGTTAGACTGGGCATCGAGGTAGAAACCTAACTAAGCAGATCAACATGACCTCTTCGGCCACAGCTTACACCGGCAAGTTGATCAGAACCTGTAGACAGGTACTATCCCCCATCAGTTGCCTTACACTGGCGAGGGCGCTCATACAATCCAAATTGGATTATTGCAACAGCCTTTATCTAGGAGCAAACAAGTCCATCGTAAATAAACTACAGATTATGCAAAACGGCGCACTTAGAGCAGCGTTGAATATTCCTAAAAGAGAGCACATTTCAGAAATTAGAAAGCAACACAGGTGGCTCTCTATACATGACAAAATTGCCCTAAAAACTATCTGCCTCACACACAAAGCGATTAACTTCCAAGCCCCCCCCCCCATCTCACAGACAAGTTCACATGGAAGGTATCCAATAGATTCACAAGATCTTCCAACACACCATCCTTGGTGCCTAGATACAATCTAGAAAGAGCCGGAGGTTCTAGCTTCCCGGTATTAGCCGCTCAGCTATGGAACACTCTCCCTCAGAACATCCAAACCATCCAAACCATTCAAACCTTCAACAAATTCAGAAGCCATGTTATCACATGGATTCTTAACAAAACATAAAATGGTTGCTCTTGATACCACTAACAGCTAGGTGGTCTGCTCAACTAGTATACGTGTCACCATCCTACACTACTGCTATGACCCATTGTATAATATGTATAATGTTTAATGTATATATGTACCATTGTAATTAATGATTACAACTGTCTATACTATGCCATGTAACCACTTCCAGCCTCAAGCGCCCAGTTACCTCCGGGTCAGGTGCGCGATATAAATAAAATAAACTTGTGAGATAATGCAATCTACAGACAAAAGTGGTAAATACTCCTTAGTCAGAACAGTACCTTAGGTTAGAAGAAGTGGATCCAGCTGGCTTCAGTTCTGTTTGCAGTCTTGCAGGTTCTGGGTCTCGGTCGTGGGGACAAGAGGGGGACATCTGGAGGACTCCTGGGCTGCAGTTCGAAGGTCGGCGGCAGCTACAGGCTCTTTTCAATTCAGCAGCACTTTGCGGTTTCAGATACCGGCAAATAGCACCACCGCAGATTTTGGACACTTGATGAGCTTCCTTCATTCCTTGAGTCCACCACTCTGGTGAGGTGACTCGAGCTTGGGTCATCCTGTGTGGAAGGGTCCCCAGAATCTTCATGGTGCTCAGGTCCGGCTTAAAGATGATGCACTCGACTACGGATTTCTCGACCCCTGGTACTCTGTTCCAGCAGCAGCAAAGAAGTACAGCCAGTTGGGGAAGGTATTCCAGCAAAGTTTGTTTTGGGGTTAGGGGCACATTAGATGTGCGCAGGGCAGTCATGTTTTACCTGGAAAGAACCAAAACGCTGAGAAAGACAGTAGAGAAGGGGATCCTGTCTCTAAATCAGCAATCTCAGGGTGGATTGTCAAATGCATCACACTCTTGCTAAGGGAGAACTGCCCTTCAAGCCTATAGCACATTCTACTCTAGGCACTGGGGCTTCCATAGCATTCATTGCAAATGTTCCCCTAGAGTCCATTTGAAAAGCGGCAGCCTGGAGTTCTGTACACACCTTTACAAAAATATATTGCCTGGACACTCATTTTAGGTCTGATTCAGGTGGAACAAGCAGTACTAAGACATCTTTTCACTACTGTGCCTTCTCACAACCAACCTCCAACTCCGGGTACTGCTCGCTAGTTTATGCACAGCATGTGATTCTAAGCAGATTAACAAGCATCAGAAGGCATGCATTGCTTACCGTAATAGCATTTCTGATGATTGTATCTGCTTAGATTCAAATGTGGCCACCCTTCCTCCCCGTTCGGGTGGAAGGAACATAGGCGTCTTACTACTTTCTCTCTCTTATGTGCTCACTCACGATAGTCATTGAGCTCCCTCATGGCAGAAAAATGCAATCGGAGGGACCTAGATGCGTGAGGCATTTTGGGTACACTACACAACACGTTAGGGATAGCGTTACAGGGACGCTTATTGCGACATCCCATTTCGATCCTCGAAAGACAAGATGCAATAATCTGCAGTTCCCACTGGACGTCGGACCATATGCACAGCATGTGAATCTAAGCATATACAATCATCAGAAATGCTATTACGGTAAGTAATGCAGGTCAAACGTTAATAATATTAAATAGGCATGCATATTTTTTTTTAATAGTATATTTTATTGATTTTGACAAACACAATCAACAAGAACACAACGAAATAAAATCAAAACATATGCATTCAAAAGAGTGAATCAATAATAAAGCATATTCGAGGTCTGACAAATTCTGTCTACAGCTGCCTCCCTGCGTTCAAAAGTGTGTTCCCTTGAAGTGTCAAGGATTACCGGGAGTCACGTTCCTCCCATTTCACCCAAATCCTGATGGCTTTAGTAGGGCAGCCCCTTGCTTTGTAGATTCTGTGTTCCAGCATTGCGCATGTGTCCATGTCATCTGCCCACTGTTCCAATGTTGGGGGTTCCAGAGCGCCCCATTTCCGTGCGATGTTTCGCTTCATTAGTCCTGCGACTGTTGCGAGGAGCAGTCCTTCCCATTTGTCCGCGACGCCTTCGTCTGGTTTACCCAGTAACAGTATTTTCGGGTCTAGTGTTATGTTGCGGCCTAGTATACCAGACAGTTCCCTGCAGCATTCCCCCCAGAAGGCCTGAATACGAGGGCATTCCCACAGGATATGTATAAATGTTCCAGTTTCTCTCCCACATCGGAGGCAATACGGGTTTGTGGCACACTTCCATTTGTGTATCATAGTTCTAGGATAGTATATTCTATGAAGGATTTTCAATTGCACCAGACGGAGCCTGGAGGAGATGGCGATTTCCCTGGGGTGCATTAGAATCTGGATCCAGTCTTCCGGATCTATAATACCCACATCCTTTTCCCATTTAGATTTAAGGTGGGGGAGTTCAGGTGTGCAAAGGTGGACATGGTGTTGTATAATATAGAGGTGCATTTGGCAGGAATGTATGCCGGGAATATGTTGCGTTCTATGGGTGTATACTCTGGAATGGGAGAGTCTGTCTGGATATGTATTCGTAAGGCGTGAGCTAGTTGGGTGTAGTGATATTGTTCGGTTATTGGGAGCTGGAATTGTAGTTGGTGTTTCGAATGAGATGCGCTCCCCTCCTGCCAGGACGTCCCCAATTTTATTGATGCCGGCGTCCTCCCATTTGGACCAAGGTTTAAGTTTCCCAAGCTCCGTCAGGTTACCATTGTGCCATAAGGGTTGTGCAGTGGTGATTTTATCTTTCCAGCCCACAAAGGCGTGTGCCCATTTCCAAACCGTAGTAACATGTGCTGCCATCGTTTGCGGAGGGGGTCTGCGGAGGGGCTGATAGAGCAGGTGTAGTGGATCTGTATCGTGCATGGTTGCTATTTCGGCTCTTGTGTGGTAATTCTCGGTCCCCATGTAGTAAGTCGTTGACCACCGCTAACTGGGAGGCCCAGTAGTATACCCGGAGGCGGGGCACGCTGATTCCTCCTTCCCAGATCGATCTCTGAAGCATGGTCAGTGTGATGCGGGGTTGAAGCCACCCCCCCCCGTCCCCCAATATGAGTTCTCTAAGGAGATTATCAAGGCGATCGAATTCAGGATCTTGGAGCTCAAGCGGGGCATTTTGTAGTACATAGAGAAATTTGGGCAGTGTAATCATCTTGAACAGGGCAGCTCTGCCCATGAGTGTCAGGGGAAGAAGTTTCCAGTGGCGGACATCATTCCTAAAACGGTCCATGATTGGTTGGAGGTTGTGGGTAATGTAGCGTGTCAAGTCCTCGGATACCCAGATCCCCAGATATCGAAATCCGCTTGGTTCCACTTTATATGGGCATTCCTGGGGAATGGCCTGTGTGCCACCCTTCACGGGAAAAAGGATAGACTTGCTCCAGTTGATTCTCAGCCCACTAAATTCACCAAAGCGGATGAGCATCTGCGTTACTATGGGGCAGGTTCGTATCGGATCGGACAGGTAGACCAAGAGGTTGTCAGCGTACAAGGACGCCCTATCCTCGTGGCCCTCCGGCCATCTGAATCCCGTCCAGTCCTGGCTCTGACGGAGCCATAAGGCAAGTGTCTCTATTGCAAGAGTGAAAAGAAGGGGGGACAGGGGGCATCCCTGTCGTGTGCCCCTACCAAGGGGAAAGGGCTCAGAAGGCCACCCGTTTACTTTCGCTTCTGCTTGTGGTTCTGTATAGAGAAGTTGTACCCATCCTAGAAAGTTGTTACCAAAGCCCATTCTCCGCATAGTTTCCCAGAGGCTGTCCCAGCGAACCGAATCGAATGCCTTCTCAAAATCTATGGCTAGTAATGCAAGTGGCTTGTCTATAATTGGGCCCCTTTCTAATAGGTGGAGAAGTCGTATGTTCATGCGTGTTGATTTATGCGGCATAAACCCACATTGGTCCGGATGGACCAAGGAGGTGATGACCGATTGTAGCCTGTTGGCCAGGAGTTTGGCAAGGACTTTGGATTCAGTATTAAGCAATGAGATGGGCCTATAGGAGGTGCATTGTTCAGGTGGTTTACCCGACTTGGGAATTACAACAATCGTGGCTTTGCGCAAGTCCGGCGGGAGAGCGCCTTGGTCTCGAGCCCCGTGGAACATTTTGTGGAGGTACGGTGCTAATTTTTCCCCGCCCAGTTTTTTCCAGAGTTCAACCGGGAAACCGTTGGGGCCCGGTGTTTTCCCAGACTGTAATTGGGCTATAGCTTCTGCTATCTCTGCCTCGGTAAGGGCTGCGTCCAATTGTGTTTTTTGTTGTTCCGACAGCTGGGGCAGAGTGATATCGTCTAACAGGGAGGGGTCCAATGGGGAAACTGGGGTGCTATATAGAGTGGCATAGAAGTCCGCAAAAGCCTTTGCTATTTCAAGATCTGAGTGGCATTCACCGTCTTGCGGGGTTATTATTTCTCTGACATGGCGTTGACCCTCATCCCTCCTCTCAAGCCAGGCCAACATTTTCCCGGTTTTGTCCCCTTGTTCATAGACTCTTGCTCTGGACTCCCGATGGGTGTGTTTAGCGTTATCTAGTTCGATGTTGCGAAGCCTCTCTCTAGCGCCCTTAAAGGATCTGAGGGTCTCGGAGCTCGGGTCAAGAACGTATTTGGCTTCCCAGTCACTCATTTCGGCTTCTGCCTTCGTTAGCTCCCGCAGCCGTTCCTTCTGTTTGTTTGCCGTCCAGGAGATTATCTCCCCCCTCAGCACTGCTTTGTACGCTTCCCAAATAGTAACAGGATTATCTACCGTAGTGGCATTATTTTCAAAGTATTCGTTAGTTGCTTCCGTGAGTTTGTCGACAAGCTCGGGGAAGCCTAGATAATAATTATTCAATCTCCATGACTTGGGGGGAGCCACTCGCTGCAAGCACAACACAATCGTCAAGGGTGAGTGATCTGAGATACTGCGGGAAAGTAGATCCGCAGTGGTCGCCCTGTGTATGTCGGTACTTGGGAGGAGGAAGTAATCTAGTCTGGACAAGGAGCCATGCGCCCCGGAGTGGAACGAGTAAGCCTCGGTGTCGGGGTGCAGGTGTCGCCACACATCTCGGAGGCCCAGGGCTGACGCGAATTTGGCTAAATTAGTGGAGATATTCGGATTGCGATCCCTGATGTGAGTGCGATCTTTACAGTTACACATGACATCATTAAAGTCGCCCCCCAGTACCCACATATCGGGTTGGTGTTTTGCCATGAGGATAACAAGGGCTTTTAATAGTTCTTCCTCCAACCCCGGCGGAGAGTACACTGATGCAATGGCTAGAGTTTCTTCACCTAGCTTTCCAGTGGCCACCACGTAGCGACCCCTGGGGTCTCGCTCGACTGTCTGTACCATGTATGGAAGGCGTTTGTGTATCAGTATCAGTGTCCCTCTGGATCCCATAGAGTATCCCGCATGTAATGCCACTCGGTAGTTGGTTCTCCGAAAGAGGGTGCAGTTAGTTCCGGCTAAGTGTGTTTCGTTGAGTAGGGCAATGTCTGGGGAATGTCTGTTCAGGAATTGCAGCACAAGACGTCTCTTGATTCTGGAGCCCAGCTCATTCACGTTCCATGTGATCATTTTGAGAGATTTGGGTCGCTCAAGAGGTAGTGAGTGGGTCAATGTGGGTGCCATATGTAAATTATAGAGTCGGATTCACAGGTTTTATGGAGTAGTCTTATGGGGGCATTATGTAGGGGTTGGTCCCGGAGGAGGTGTGCTGCCATCTGGGGGTGGCATCTGACGGCATGTACAGATTCGTATGATTCATTAACCTCCCGAATGCATAGTAACTTTAAATTAACACAAAAACAACATAAACTATCCCTTTACCCCACCATATACTCCACCCCAACACAAAGTACCTGTCGCCCGAAAATAGTTGCGACCTAACTTACAAATACAGGTCCACAACAAGTGGTGATAATTATCATGGGGGGGCCCGTGCTTACCGGGGTCGCCAGCTATACTGGAAGCACATATCTCCTCCTCGTTGTCAGGTCAGTTTAATGGCGACCTATTGGTTCTTGATTCTTTCGAGTGTCGTTTGTTTAAGCCAGTTCAAGTTACTTATCAATTGTTGCCTTCATTCGGTGGTGCTTCTACTACTCTTTGTGGGCGCTCCGGCGGCGCCCTCTCCGGTCTCGGTCTGTTTCTACCAGTGTCTTGTCTCCGATACGATCTCCAGTCGCCTTCCAGGTTTGTTTCGGCCCAGTTCCATGCATCCTTGGGATCTGAAAAGTGCACGGTTGCACCATTGTGGTAGATTTTCAACCGTGCGGGGAACATAAGCCCGTATTTGAGGACTTGCAGGCGTTTTATAAGCGGATCGAAAGACAGTCTCGCCTTCTGTACCTCCCTGGTGAAATCCGGGAAAAAGGCAATTTTGGAACCGTTATACGTTATTGTGCCTTTGGTTCTGGCCATTTGCAAAATGGCATCCCGATCCCTATAGTTCAGGAGTTTTGCGATCACCGTACGTGGAGGGCCTCCGGGGATCTGCCTGCCCGCCGGTATACGGTGAGCACGTTCGATAGAAAAGAATTTTGATAGTGTCTTGGGAGCGAAGAGGTCTGCAAGCCACTGCTCCAAGAACAGTTCCATGTTTGGGCCTTCAGCTTTCTCCGGTATTCCAAGGATGCGGATGTTGTTGCGCCTTGCTCTGCCTTCTCCCTCTTCGACTCTCTCCTCTAGAGCTTTAAGACGTGTGAGCACTCTCGTCATTTGGTGGCCCACTGTTCTAAGACCGTCCTCTGTTTCCGATTTGGCCTGCTCCTGTGCGGAGGCCTGGGCATTGGTGGTATATTGTTCCATTTTGCTCTGTGTTGTATTTTTTTGTCCTGTCCTTCCCCATTTTGAACGACTGAACGTCGGAGTACAGTAGCCTTCAGCTGAGTCAGGTAGCGATCCCGCTTTTTCTCTAGTAGATTCCTCAGCGTAATATGTGTCCTCGCCTGGTCAGCTAATGTGGTTTTAGCGGGGCCCCCTCCTAGTCACAGGCCGTTTCTTTCTGCTTGCAGGTTGTGACGCTGGATGTGTGTTCAGGGCCTGCTACACCACCACTGCAGTGGAGGGGGGATGTCCCGCTAACAGCGTGCGATCCGGGATTGCCCCGGAGCAATTGTGTGTCTGGTGGGAGCGGTTCCAGCCCACAGTCTATTTGCCGGTTTGCCCGGTGCGAGCCGACGTCCCCTGGGGGAGCCGCCCCTCACCACGCTCGCGAGGGCCTCCCCACCTCTGCCGCTCCTGGTCTTGCCGAGCCACCACAGGGGTATGCCAGTAGACCGGCTCTCTCGCTCTCCGTCACCCCGGCGGTCAGCCGTGTTCGGTCAGCCGTGTTCGAACACCCAGGGCCTCGTCTCGGCAGCGGTCAGGGGATCGCCTGTTTCGGTGTCCGCGGTCGGGGCACACGCATCCTCCCCAGGAGCCAGAGTCAGCGCAGGCACCCTCCGCCTCACGGCACAGTGCAGCGATGGGTGCCTCCTCCGCGGTTGTCCCGGGCAGTGTAGCCGATGCCACGCTGCGTATTCTCCAGTCCGCGCGCCTCTTCGGCGGCCATCTTGTTCATGGTGCACAGTGAGTCGCCCCTACTTTCTCCGCTCGCAACTCCGGAGCCCCTCACCGATTCTGGTTCAAAATTCAGCGAAATGTTCTTCAAAGGTTCTGCCATCGGATGGTGTCTTTTGGGGGAGATTGTGAACAAATGACGTCAGGATAATTGCAGGATTTTGCTGGCGGCCCGGGAGCGACGAGGAATCACGTCCTCATCCCGCGGTCGCTGGCCACGCCCCCTAGGCATGCACATTAAACCAAACAACATAGCCAAAACAAACACTGTTCTGCCAAGCCAGAGACAACTAGGATTCTTCCTATTTTATACAAAAGATACATATATTGACACCCTGGCTCTCTTGTAGCCTTGCACACAGCCTCTTTCCTGCAATGTACCAATCTTTCACCCTCCAGTCAACAAAAATTGTGCTGGAAAAATGCTGCCATAAATAAAGGTTTGTACTGCAAAATTTGCCATTTCATGCAACAAAATCCTGGAGGGTCTGACTGAAGGTGCTTTGTGCCTCCATACAAAAAGTATATGCCCATGGAGTTTGTCAGACTCCAGAAACAAAGGAAACCAAGTCCAAATCTGATAAATAATGAGTGAGTCAGAAAAAGGTCTCTCACTCAGGATAATGATTTAAAAGTCCAGCAAAAGAACTGGGGGTCTCTAAGGTTGAAGGGAATTGGCACAGAAATTAGAATTCTCCCTTACAGGAAAAACCAGTGCCAAGATGAACTTTGAGATCCTGTGAATTTCCAGAGCTACGGAACCCCAATACCAGGAGACCTGCTTCCCATTTCGAGTGCATCATCGTGGAAAGGCCGAATCTGTCGAAGTCTTTGCTGAGCCCTCAAGGACACTCCAATGACCCAATTCAACTCATCCAGACCCCAATGAACAAGAGATCTCAAATCTACTTAGCAAATAAGGCAGATACTTTTGAACCCCCAATGCAGAATAGTTTAACCCCTTCCTGGAAGGATAGGTGTAACACAACAACAAAGGAGAGAACTCTTCAGAGAACTAGGCTAAGCCAACGTCAATGGGCAAAAGTCCTGGTAACTGGAGCATGTCTTGAAGGTGAGTTAAAAACATTGTGCAAAGACTTTTAAAGTTCTTTGCAGAAAAAAGAAGAATGAAATGTAGGGCCACAAGCTGGGAGACTTGTGAAGTAGGAGGTAAGTTCTCCAAGACTTTACAGTACCTTTTGGTTTGAAGAAAAGATGCAGCTGGTGAACCTTGTACCTGTGCAGCTCTGCAGATCCTGCTGTTCCTGGGCCTCAGTCATGGGGACAAGAGGGAGGACTCCTGGGGACTACTGCACCACAACGGGATGGTCAACGACCGCAACCGACAAACTTCAAATCAGTGGCTCTTCTGTGTTTCAGCTCCGCGTGTCTATCGCAAACAGCACCACCATGGTTTCTGGCTGTCGAAATGGACCTTCCTTGCCTCAGGGGTCCCGCACACAAACTAGTGTTCCTCTCCCTGGCTATTCGGTTTCCTACAGCAACTCTGAGGAAATTCAACCAGCTCCGAGACGGTGTCCAGGTGGCTTACTTTGGATTGGTTCCACCAACTCAAAGGGAGAAGTCGTCCTTGCAGGGGCTCCTCTGTCGATTCGAACGTGTCTTCTTGGCACTGCAGCAGGGCTTCACCGGGCAAACCAGGAGTTGCAGCAGGTGTCCTCTTCAAGTTCTTCGGTTCCTTCGTCCAGTGGTCGACTCTGCCTTCCAAGCCAAATGACTCACCTTTTATTCAGTTCTCCCCCATTCATTCCAGCCTAGCTGCCACTCACCCAGCAGGGCGGCACTCCTTGCCGGACATTCAGCCAGCCAATCATCACAGAGTGCATTTGGGTCTCCTAGGAGACTAAGCACAGGGAGTTTCGGGCACCTCCCACACTTCCTGCCTACCCCAGACACTCTGGATCCAGAGGCGGGTTTCAGTCCTGAAGCCCGCCAAAGGCGAAATGAACAAAGAGTCCAAACCTGGTATGGCACGCAGAGAAAAACACGAAGGACCTTTCCACAAAGAAATGGCGAAAAAAGACGACCGGAACCTGTTTTAACAAAGGAGGCTGAGGCGCCATCTTGAAAAACATGGCTCCCGGGATTTAACATTATCGGAGTTATGAATAGTTCGCGGTCAGGAAAAATCATGGTAGTTATGTAAAAAACCACTACCACCAGCCATTCTGAGAGGAAATTGTAGCCTTTGACTGCTACATGAGTAATTTGAAACGGGGGATACAAAGTAACCCCTCCAGCACTCTATTGTAGGATAGGGCGTGCTGGGTCTAGGAATTTAAAAGCACTAGCAGAGTCCATTTCACTTTGCTTACTCTGGGAAGCCGTAGTTTGGCCCGAGAAGGTAGTTAAACCTTTTGGGAGTCTGTAAGACTTCCCTGTGCCACTGTACTGAAAGTTCTGTGTAACACAATTGTAAAAGATGATGCCTATGGAGTTGGTTAGACTCCTTAACCAAAAAGTAACACAGAGGTAAAACACAAATCAAAACCCATGAGAGAGTGGTAAAATGGGTCACACACTCTCCAGGCGAAAAAATCAAACCCTAAAAATCCAGCAAAGTTGCTGGGGACTCGAAGGTAGAGGGAATTCGCACATTTCTGAGCATTTTCCCTAACACTCCACTCTTAGTATAAGGCTGTACCACCTGAGTTCAGGGTAGCGTAGACAGAGCAGCCAGGCTTATCTTAGGAGGGAGAGAGGGCTGTAGGATCAGTACAAATGAAACTAATAGAAATGGTCCAAATGAAACACTATAGGGCCTCATTTCGAGGTTGGAGGTAGCCATGGTAGCCAGGTAGCTTTACCGGGTCCGGGTTCCTCGAATGAGGAATTACCGGGCCATTCCAACCTTGGAGGACCAGGTAACTCCTCATTCAAGGAACCCGGACCAGGTACCTCCCCATTCCCATTTGAGCCACCATAGGGCTCAATGGGAATGGGGAGCATGCTAATAACGGGCCCGTTATTAGCATGCTGGTCCTTTAGCGGCTCCCACTAAGGGTGCCTGGTAAGACCAGCCGCCCTTAGCGGGACCCGCTAAAGGACCTCGAAATGCAGAGGTAAGGGGTTAATAGCACCGGCACCATTACCGGCATCGTTAACCCCTTACCTCCAACCTCGTAATGACCCCTATGTATTGTAAAAATACATGTTTTATTTAAATATACGCAGGCCCAGATAAATCTTGTGGGAAATAAGTACTTTCACATTGTATATAACTACAATTATAAAAACACAACACTATGCTTGAAGGCACACAGACCAAAACATAAAACCTAATTTTGAACACCTAACAGGAATTCTAGGGATTCAAAACCAATAGTTACTTTTAGATTACTTTCAGTAATACCAGGGTAGTAGACCCTATCAGTTGTACCGTGACGCTCCTCAAGAAATTACATAGTCATATCAACTGGACAATATACTTTTCTTATCTAGTGAAAAACAGATTCTAGGAACAGTAGAAAACTATAACTCTGATCCAGGATAAGTTATTCTAGGGGAGTTGGGCCTTGGGGTGTAATATTCAATTACAGTTGCTGTTCAGTTCACAGACTAAGGGAAGGAATAACTCTAACTTATTTTAGGATAACGAGTAGGTAAGTAAAACCTGTACTTTTGTGTTTTTTTTTTTTTACTGGAGCTGTCAGCAACTTAAAGGCAGGTATAAACCTAACACTGTTTTTGTGCCTGTCTAAAACAGACCAGGGAAAGCGAAACCCAGTGTTACACTTTATGAATGACTCAGTTATTCTAGGTAGGTATAACCTAATGCAGACTTATTCTGGACAGGCTAACAGCAAGTCAGGGGAAGCAAGACCCAGTTGGGGGACACTCATACATTTATCCTAACGGGAATAGTGAAGTGAAACCAATATCATTACTTTTGGTAAGAGGCAAAGCCAAATTACAGGCGAGTAATATGCTTTCTCTTAGAATGGCGAAACAGTTTCTAAGGGAAGACAGCTGTTACATATTATTTAACCTAGAAATGTTTTGCCATTCTGAAAAGTATAACTTTTTTTTTAAACACTCTTTATTGCCATTTTATAATAACCCAAGAACACGTAACTCCTCCCCCCTCCCCCTGCCCTCATCCACCCCCCTGATCCCCCAGTTCCCTTCCCCCAACACATTTCATAACTTTTAATAGTATCAGCAAATTCCATTCCCTCCATCGGTCACAGCAAGCAATCCTACATAGTCTATGGTATCCTTGAGGATTGGGCGGGTCCACTGCCAGTTCCCTGGTTCATGTCTTCCCCATTCCTCCTTACCCTTACACCCCCCCCCACTCCTACCTGTGCTTCTTCACGGCTGTCGTAAATCGTTGTCCTTTGACAGGTCATTCAGCAATTGGGGCCAATGGATCGATACATCCTCCCCTTCCGTCTCATGGTCCACATTCTGCAAAATAGTTAGTTCCGCCATACCCCAGCTCCGAACATACTTCCACCATAGGTTAATCGCCGGGCCTTGTGGGCATTTCCATGCTATGGCCATTCAGCGTTTAGCCAGTATAAGCAGAAACCGTCCCATTCTGTTCC
This sequence comes from Ambystoma mexicanum, assembly GCF_040938575.1. Lineage (NCBI taxonomy): Eukaryota > Metazoa > Chordata > Amphibia > Caudata > Ambystomatidae > Ambystoma > Ambystoma mexicanum. Next base: position 595,300,122 of record NC_090923.1, on the reverse strand, counting down.
GTATTTTGTGCCTTTTCCCCCTGGGGGCTTACCTCATAGACCAGTTTCCGGACACCGTTCCTATCTGGTCCCCAACAACCCATTCACTCCTTTAATAACCTTGTCCCAATACTCAGCAATTATCCCACACGGCCATGTCATATGCCAAAACTCTGCCTGCGCCGTGCCACATCTAGGACATTCATCCGACAGTTCCCTGTTCATTGCCCGGAGTACCACCGGAGTCGCATACTTCCTATGTAAAATATTAAATTGGACTAGCTGGAAATGGGCGTTCCTTGATGTCTTCCGGACCAAATCCCAGACCTGTGCCCATTCTTTTCCCGTTATTTGACGTCCCATGTCCGCCTCCCACTTCTCCTTAACCTTCAGCTCCCCATCAGAATTCCTTGCCTTGTAGATCTGTGAAATACACGCCTTACCCCCTGTCTGGTCTAGCGCACCGGGCACGACTCCGGCTCCTCTGGAATTCCCTCCCATATCTCCGCTAACCTACGAACCACTGCCCCATATGCTAAGAAAAGCCCTTGCGGTAGGACAAACTTCCGGCACCATTCCTTGCAGATAAGTAGTTTCCCACCTTCAAAGAGATCCCCCACCGTTTCACACCCCTTCTCCCGGAGCCTCTGTATTCCTACCCTCCCAATTGCCTGACGGAGCTTCTGATCAGCACCCCATGGGAGATTACCCTCATACCGCCCTCCAACACCTCTGCCACTGACATACTTCCTCCACGTCTCTCTCACCGCCTCACACTACAGTTCTCCCCTTATTACCCAGTGGGTACCAAAGTAGTTCAACCGGCCTATGATTCGGCGGCAGATCCCCTATCAATCCCCTAAGGGTCCCCCCTCCCCCGCCCGGTTGGTCCCACACCAGCACCGACTGCAGTTGTGCCGCCACAAAGTATTTTTCATAATTCGGGAGGCCCAGTCCCCCTTCCTCTCTAGTTCTCTGCAGTATCTTTAAGGACACCCTCCTCCTCCCCACACCCCACAATAGCGCCCTATTCTTAACGTCCAGCATTTTAAAAAAAGACTCTCTTTTTGCCACATACATTTTATTAGTAAAGCAATAAAGCAATCGTGGCAGGATCACCATTTTTCATAGCGCCACCCTGCCCATCAGAGAAAGGGGTAAAACCTTCCAGAATTGGATTGAGTCTCCTATTTTTGATAATGCCCTCCCTGTGTTGTGTACAAAGTATCCTCCATCTCATGGAATACCCGTATCCCCAAATATTAAAATGACTCTGTCTCACACTTTATTCCCAACTCCGGCAGCTCCTCCAGTGGGCAATCCCGTAACCCCCCTAACGGGAACAGCACCGATTTTCCCTGAATTAATGCAGAAACCTGACATGTATTGAACATTTCGCAGTAGCTCGTGCAGCTCTGGGAGATGCACCTTGGGATCTACCACATACAACAAGTCGTCCGCATAAAGGGACACTATATGCTTTGACCTCCCACTTCAATTCCGGCATCCTTCATTTCCTGCCGCAGGAATGCCGCCAAAGGCTCCAGGGCCAGGGCAAACAGAATTGGGGAAACTGTGCACCCCTGCGTGTCCCCCTTCCCAGCTTCCATGGCCCAGGCACCCAGTTGTTAGTCCTCACCATTGCCAGCGGTTTCTTATGTAAGAGAGCAAGCCATCTGCAAATATTATCCCCAAACTCGAATTCCTGCAACACCCGAAATAGCCATTTCCACTTCAGGGAATTGAACGCCTTCATAGCATCAAGCAGAGCTATTGCTATGTCACGACTCCGTGATTTCACTAGGTCCATAATGTGGTGTAGACGAGAGATATTACCGGATGTATTCCTTCCCCTGATTAACCCGCATTGGTCCGGATGGACCAAGCTCGGCGCCAGCCTAGCAGCTAGGATCTTCCTTAAGATTTTCCCATCAATATTCAGTAGGGAGATAGGTCGATACGCTGCCAATCCATCGGGCCCTTCCCCTCTTTCAAGATCACCGTGATCACTGCTTCCCTCATCGATTCCGGGAGACAACCCTTCTGAAAAGCCTCCTCATACACCTTCTGGAGTTGTGGCACCAGGTCGTCAGCAAACGCTGAGTAGAACTGCACTGGGAGCCCGTCACTATCCGGCGCTGTACCTCTCCTCATTGTGCGGATCGCCCAGCGAATGTCCCCCTCCTCATTCGGGGCTTCCATTTCCTCCCACAGGTCCTCCCCCAGTTCGGTAGCCGTAACAATTCCATGAGGTCATCTACATCAGCATCTACATACCCATCCTCGCTCGTATACAGCTCCTTGTAGAATGCCACAGAAGTTTCATTAATCTCCTTCTGGGTCCCAACTATCTCCCCCGTGCTTGACCTAAGCTGGGTTATAAACCGATTTGGGTTTTCCTCCCTGCTGATCAACCAAGCCAACCTTACCTGCCTTATCCCCTTCCCCGTGCAATCTAACATCCCGCCTACTACTATCGAAGTGCGACAGCTCTGCCAGGGTTCCCTGATAGAGCCCCAACTTCCGCGCCAAGGCCTCACCCACCTCCGCGCCCCCTGCCGCCTCCCTGTCCAGTTCAGCCACCTGGGCCTCCGTTCGTAGCAGCGTGTCTAGGAGCCGCTTACGCATCCCTACTGTCATGGATAGGCATTTCCCTCTCATAGTCTCCTTAAAGACTTCCCACAGCACTCCCCTAGTTTCCACCGAGCCCTCATTCAACTCGAAATACGCCCTCATCCCTTCTCTAAATTCACCAACAAATGCCCCATCCTGCAGCGACTCTTTACATACGCCACAACCGCCCGGGGGGGGTCTCCCATTGGTCCCAAATAATGTCACCACTAAGGGAGAATGATCAGACAGAGTGCGCCCCAGATACATCGTCTACCCAAAATGCTGGCAATGTTCCCTTCCCGTTACAATGTAATCCAGGCGCGAGTATGAGCTGTGCACCCCCGAGTAATAGGAATAGCCCTTTTCCTTCCCCATGTTTGTCCCTCCACACCTCCACTAGATCAAGTTCCTGCATTATCCTATGGAGGGACCCCTCATATACTTCTTAGGCACCCCCCTGCCCCTCCAACCGCTCATCCAAGTGACAATTAAAATCTCCTCCCCATATTATCATTTCCCCCCTATACGCCCCCATCATGCGAAGCACCGATCAAAAGTATTCCTTATCGTCCACATTTGGCGCGTACGAATTAACCAAGCAAATTGTCCTACCCTCCCATCAGCCCTGTACAAGCACCGTTCTGCCAATCTCCTCCTTTAATACCACATTCAATGGTACCCCCCTTCGCCACCCAAATGAGCACGCCCCTAGCCTGGGTTGAATACGTTGGTAGCTCCCCAATCCCGGACATTCCATGTCCTGATTTTCAGACTTCCTGGCCTGCCCATCTAAGATATTGATGCCCTCACTCAAGTTATCCCCTCATCTCTCTCAGCACCTCTAATTCCTGTACCCGGTTCCAAAGTATAACTTTTGTAACTGGGTGTTAGGGAGAATTCTCATAAATGTGCTAATTCCCTTCACCTACTTTGCTGGATTTTGAGGACTTGATTTTTTTACCTGGAAAGAGTGTGAGCTTTTTCCCCCACTCTTTCATGTATTTTGATGTGTTTTTTACTCTTGTGTTCTTTGATAAAGAAGTTTTAAGATAACTCCATAGGCATATTTTCATGTGTATTACACAGCACCCTCAGTGCAGTGACACAGGGATGTCTTTTTAGACTTCCTAAAGGTTTAAATACCTACTCTGGGATGAACTATTTCCCAGAGAATGCAAGGTTAAATTGACTTTACTAGTCTTTTTAAATTCCTAGACTCGGCACACACTATCTTCCTTTAGAATGCTGGAGGGGTTACCTAGTATCCCCTGTTCTAAAAACTCATGTAGCAGTCAAATGCTACCTGTTTCTATCGAAATGGCTGGTGGCAGTGGTTTTAGAAAAAACAACCATGATTTTTCCTGACCGCAAACGCCAGTAGCTAAAAATCACGTTTTTCAATATGGTGCCTTAAGCCACTTTGTTTAAATGGGTCTCGCTCCTCTTTTTTCGCCACTTCTTTTTGGAAAGGTCCTTCTAGTGTTTGTCTCTGCGCGCCAAACCAGGTTTGGTCCCTTTGTTTCCATGCCTTTGCCGGGCTTCAGGACTGAAGACTGCCTCTGGCGCCTGAGTGTCTGGGGTGGGCAGGAAGTGAGGGAGGTGCCCGAAACTCCCTGTGCTTAGTCTCCTAGGAGACTCAAATGCACTCTGGCGTGATTGGCTGGCTGACTGTCCGGCAAGGACAGCCACCCTGCTGGGTGAATGGCAGCTGGGCTGGAATGAATGGGAGAAAAATGTTTAAAAGGCGAGTCTCCTGGACAGGAAAGCAGAGGAACGAAAGAACCGAAGACGAGCTGGAAGAGGACGGCTGCTGCAACTCCTGGACCGTTTGTTTGCCCGGTGAAGCCCTGCTGCATGTCCGAATTGCGAAGTTCATCTCGACAGAGAAGCCCCTTCAAGGACGCCTTCTTCGTTTGAGTTGGTGGGACCAATCAACTCTTAAGCCACCTGGATAGAAGCTGGTTAGGATTAACCAGGGGGAAGGACACCAGCTTGTGTGCTTGAAGAACAGCTACTCGAACTGAAGTGACTCCATTTTGTCTGTGTTTTCAGATGATGCCGTACAGTGCAGGAGCCCCCCGACGTCCTCCCTCTTGTCCCCACGACTGAGGCTCGGGTACAGTGAGATCTGCAGGAACTGCCAGGAACCAACGTCTTCAGCTGCATCTTTTGTTTCATACTAAGGAACTGTGCCAACCCGATTGAGAGAACGCTTCTCTCGTGGTGAAAGTTTGTGGAACTTTCCCAACTTGCAGGCCTTATTAGCTTTTGACCCAACATATGATTCTTTTTCGTACAAACTACTTTTGAGAACTTTGGCAAAGACTTTACTGTTTACTTCAAGAACTGCTCTTTCCTATCCAAGACACTTGTCCAAAGACTTTGGCCTATGCCTATTGAACTGAACTGAATAGAGTCCTCTAGTGAACTTTAACTATTTGCACTGCCTCAAAGTAATTATGATCTATTATATTAACTTGTGCCTTTACCTTCCCATTCAAAGTGACTGAAATGCCCATTGGCTCCTATTTCAGGGGAACTTAAATTGGTCAAACTTATTGGTTTTGTGTTGAAGTATATCAGAGTATAATATTAAGTTGCCTCCTTCTAGTGAATGTTTTCTAAATGATTGTGTAATACATTTATACGTGTTTTACCAAGAAACCTTGAGTGTAAGTGTCTACTTGAACCACTGTGATTGTAGAGTGTCTGTGTAACTTCTTGTACTGCTCACATTCCCTCTTGAGAGAAGCCCGTCTGCTCAGCTCGCTACCACAATAAAGTGTAGTATAGATTTATACCAAATGTTGTTTTTTTGCTTACACCTGTAGTCCTAATTGTATGTGGTGGTCCCAGAGGGCACTGCATGCAATTCTGCCTAAGACTGGGTTAAGTAATAACTTTTGTAACTGTTCACTCTGAGTTACAGTTACCAACCAACTTTGTTTGCAAGTAAGTCACTTTTAAACACGTATTCTCTTTTCTAGGCAAAAGGCCCAATCCTTAGAAGTCTTTCCTTATTCTTGGAGCATGAGTGTTCTCAGTGGCAGAATGGTGGGGGGGGGGTCACTAGGGTCTAGTGTCCAATAGGCAGGTCAGGATAGGTTCTTAAGTAGCACAAGTCTGAGTTCCTAAGGAAGATTGTTGGAACAAGTAAGTAGTTTACTTTTAGAGTTAGTTGAGGTTGCAGGGGCTTCACAGAAGACACCCTAGGAGGATTCCAGCAGGGGCCTGGGTGCACTGGATGAGAGGGCTCCCAATCACAGAAAACGCCCCAAACCTACACAGGAATTGCAAGAGACTTAATTCAAGTAAATACCCAAGCCAGCACAGTAGCTCAACACAGAAGATTTTGCAGCAGGAGTACTTCAGGATCTGCAGCCAAAAACCTGGTCGTTGAATTCCTTGAACAAAAAGACAGGACACTGGAAGGACTTTTGCAGCAAGGATAACGGGGACGGCTCTAGGCAAGGTTTTCCTTGCAGCTGGATGCAGCTCTGTGGATTTGGTGACGTTTTCAGGGGCACAGAAGAAAATTGAATATTACTGGTTGGATTCTCAGTCCAGCACTCTGGTGAGAGGACTTTCTGGACTGGAATTGTGCCTCTGGAGATCCAGCAGGATGCCCACGAAGTTTCAGCGAGATTCAGAATTCGGAAGACCGTGCACCGCACAATGGCTGAATGTCCCAGGGTATTGAGATATTGCAGCCCTGCAAGGTCGCAGCACGGCGTGAGATGGCTCAAAATGCAGGTCGTCTTGACTCTAGTGGGCCTCACCAGGTTCTGTGTTGGGGTTGTCTTTTTCGGAGTCGTTAGGTCGATTGGAAGGAAGGGCTACAGCAGGTTCCGATTACAAAGCAGGTTCTCGGGTCGCTGAAAATAGTTTCATCTGCCGCTTCGGTTTTGGTTCCAGCAAAACGTATTCCAAAACGTATTCCGACTATGAACTATAAATGACAACCGCCACCCAGTCTAACTATTGCGGTAAGCATGCTATTCACTAAACGCTTCAGACAATAATTTTTACTGTATTCTCTATAGTGCTCTTCATTATGTATAATTGGCAATCACGTAAATGCCTCAATTGACATTAGCCTCGTGCTCACTTTCAGTAAATGTGCCATCTAGTATTATAGTGATACTGTATTTAGCTGTAGCTCTGCATATCATAAGTTGCCTGTTTCTGACAATTTCCCACTGCTAATAGTCAACATTCTTAATGACCGCATACGCTCACGTTGACTTTTTGACCGTTCAATCTACTTTGTGCCCGTGTGGTGGTATTATATGCTTGTCTTGCCAGTTGAATGACTCCTGCGCTCTTGTACATGTTTTATCATTCATGTTTCTAATTAACCCAGGCAACCTGCACCTCTCGAGTATTGTTTCACATACAGACGGCGCACATCATTGCCCATTATACATTGGCACCATATGGAATTTCGCACATACCTGCACATATGCCCCCACACTCACTGCATTAGAAATATTGCATCCCATTGTACACCAGCACCACTGGGATTTGTGCATCTAACTGCACCAACATAATCAACTCTCCAAGCCATAACCTGACCTGTATTAATATCCCCGCAAAAATATCGCCATACAAAAATATTGCCATATTTTTGCAGCGATATTAAGGCATGGAACCTGTGGGGGGGACGCCACCACAACCCCTGCATTATTTTTAAAGGCGCGGGGTACACCCCCGCAACCCTGCTCCCAAAACCCCCAAAATGTACGCCCCAAAAAATATCGCCTATGGCCGTTCCAGACAACCATATTTCTGATGTTTGTTAATCTGCTTAGAATCACATGCTGTGCATAGTCCGACATCCAGTGGTCACTGCGGAGTATTGCATTTTGTTTTTCATAGTCGAAAAGGGGACGTCGACAAGGCGTGTCTGAAACACTATCCCTATAGTGACGTGCAGTGTACCCACAATCCCTCACGCGTCGAGGTCCCTCAGATTGTTTTTTCCACCCAGATATTGGTTGCCTTTACGCGGAGCTCCTCGAGAGAAATTGCAAGAACATTTACTCAACCCTTTGGTCGTTATTTAACATTCTACATTAGAACCCTCCTTCGACGTTGTAGCTGAGAAGCGGTTTCACCGCCGAATAAGAACTCTACAGCGGTGACTTCGACGGAGGAGGTCCTTCGGCGCTGCCGAACACGTGGCCTGGCCTCGTCGGCCTAAGACAGTAGGGAGAGTGGGGTCGTGGGACATTTCTTGTTCTTTCTGAGAATGCCTTCCTCTTTACCCTCCCTTTCCTTCGGGGTCGTTGTCACGTTTAACTGGATCATCAGCTATGGAGAGGACTCCCTTTAGATTTTGCCTGTGCTGCAAGGGCAAATTTACTTGGAAAGACGAGCACAAACGGTGTAACCGTTGCTTGCCCCTCGACCACAAAGAGGACGGCTGTGCGGCCTGTAAGCTTCTTAAGCCTAAGTCTTTAAAGGACCGCAGGGTCAAGGGGTGGGCAGCCTATGCTATGTCTAGGTCTGATTCCTCACCGGCCGCCGCTGAGTGTGACGAGGATAGTGATAACCCGATCTCTGCGTCGGAGGTCATACACCCCTCTAGGGAGCGTTCCTGCTCCTCGTCGTATGTCCCCGGCCCCGACAAGCTCGGCTCACGCCCTGCTTATGGGGATGAACACCCCAGCGGCACGGACAAACACAGAAAACACACACAACCCACGGCATGTCGTCTTCCCTAGCGCTAACAAAGACGCTAGGGCCTACTGGCGACCTCCCCCGACCGGAAGGGTCGCAAGCCCTCGCCGCAGCCGCGACTAGCGACTGGGCTATCTACAGACACGGGCGCTACCACCAAGACATCAGGCGACGCGCCTCGTAAGAGTGCTATCGTCGCCGAAAAAGACTCGGCACCACCCAGCACGACGCCAGACGAACCCTCGACGTGGAAACTAATCGTCCAGAGCTTGGCGCGTATAGTTTACTATGATGGCCAGAAATGGACAGCGAGTGACACGCCGAAAAACGCTCACAAGGCCAGGGAAGCGCTGAGGATGCCGGAAGGAAGGCAGGGATCGCTCCCGCCGTCGACAGAAGGCCCTAGCCTGCAAGAAGGTTTCTCAGAAGGCAAAGGGACCTTATCATCGACGTTATGGGACAAACCTAGGTGGATAGAGGCAGAGGGACCTCCTTTTTCGCCTCCAGACCATTCTGGTTTACCATACTGGACTGTTGAGAGATTCCAGTCATGCATGGACAAGCTGGACAGATTTATGTCCACTCCTGAAAATAAGACACCTAAGAGACCAAGGGAGGCGCTTCAGGAGGACCCTAGGGCTAAATATCCTAGATTATTTAACCCCCTCCAAGAGGACATGAATACTTATGACCTCACTGAGGAAGACCCTCACTTCCAGGACGATGAGGAGTTCTTAAATAGTGAAAACCAACAAGACCTAGGAACAGAAGAAGGTTTTGAGGAAAACACTGACATGGGTGGGAGGGCTTCGAGGAAGACCCAGATGAAGGTGGCTCACAGCCCTGGCAGTCACCAACAGAGTCTACAAACCCTGACATCCTAAACCTTCCCTCTCCTCAGACCACACCGGTCAGGAATCCATCACCAATAGATGATCAACCCACCTTCAATGCGCTACTTCGAAAGGCTGCAGCACATTTCGAGATTGAGACTGGCGAAATTACCCCCCGATACTGATTTTGTGGAAAAGATCATTATAGAAAAACCTCCTACTAGCCAAACCATTCCCCTCCACGCCTCAGTTAAGAGACGAATTACTCCATCGCTGTCCACACCTGCACTGGTAAGAGGATTCAATCCCAGAATTGAAAAATGGTTTACTCCCTCTCAGTCAGACCCATTATACATTAGGGGTCACTCAATTCCGGACTCCTTGGTGGTGTCAACCAGCGAAGCACCCCAGACGAGGAAGGAAAAAAGCTCTATGCCCTGGGTAAGAGAATTACAGCCTCGGCAGCTTTTTCAACCAGGATTGCCAATAATAATACACTACTGGCAAGTTATGCTGATGCCCAATGGGGAAAATTACGGCACGACCTCGAGTAAGTTCCTGAGCCCTTAAGAACTCGCTTATTGGCCACAGTAACAGAAGGAACTCTGGTTAACCAGAGCATCATTAAAAACACTCTTGATACTGCAGAAACGGCTGGCCGTTCCTTAGTACAGGGAATTCTTCTGAAACGTCATGTCTGGCTCCGCAATTCTGGTTTTAATCCAGAAACACAGGCGTCACTCATTAACAAACCAATAGAGGAGTCTAGAGTCTAACCTCTTTGGGAAGACAGTGAACGACGCACTGGAGACTGCAAAGAAAGAGTTCGACACTCTCAAGACCTTAGACTAAATCTCAAGGCCTCCCAATAAGCAAGGATTTGGCAACAGACGCTTTTTTCGTGGCCAGCGCCAACAACAACAACAACAGCAGCAACAACAACAATACACTTCAGGCAACTGGCCCTCTACTCAGGGAACCAGTGGCCAGTACACGCAAATAGGACCGTGCCGTGGCAAGGGCAGAGGCCGGGGTCCCACTCCCAGAGGTTCCCCGGCTACCAACACCAAATGACCTGAAGATCCGGGTCCCCTCCCATGCATCACCGGTCGGGGGCGGGTTAACATCTTTCCTACCAGCATGGGAGGGAATAACATCAGACCGATGGGTATTGTCAACTATAGCCCTGGGGTACTGTATAGAATTCAGTCGGTCCCCCAAGTACAGACCCCCAAGGGGACGACACCTGTCATCGGAACACCTTGCCATTCTTCTTCAAGAAGTGGAACTACTGCTACTAAAAGGAGCAATAGAGGTCGTGCCTCGATCACAGGTAACGGAAGGTATTTATTCAGTGTACTTCCTTGTACCCAAAAAGGACTTAACCATGCGCCCTGTGCTAGATCTGCGCCCAGTGAACAAATTTGTCAAACCTCAAGAATTTCGCATGGTGACCTTACAGGAAGTAATCCCCTATTTTTGCAGGGAGATTACATGACAACACTGGACATGAAGGATGCATACTTTCATATTTTAATGTTGCCAGCGCACAGAAAATACCTCCGGTTCATGATAGAGGGCAAACACTACCTGTTCAGAGTGCTACCCTTCGGCATAGCGTCAGCACCGAGGGTATTCGCAAAAGTAGTGGCAGTGGCAGTGGCGGCGGCCGACCTGCTTAGGTTGTCCATCCCAGTATACCCTTACCTGGACGATTGGCTCATAACAGGGGATTCTTACGAAACATGCTTCTCAAATGCCCAAAAGACTGTAGACCTTTTGTTCCAACTGGGCTTCTACATCAACGAGAAGAAGTCCAGCCTAGACCCCAGCCAGATCAAACGATTCCTAGGGGCTCTAATTCGAACAAAGGACGGCCTTGTCTTCCCCTCCAACGAGAGGGTCCAAAATATGCTGTTTCACATCCCTCAATATGTGGCCGGTCGAGAGGCGACGGTGCGCAAAGCAATGCGTTTGCTAGGAATGATGGAGTCATGTATATATTTGGTACCTCACGCGCGACTGTGCATGCGTCCAATGCAAGAGTGACTCAACAGCCAGTGGTGTCAGGCCAGCGGACAATGGGACGATCTAGTGGTGGTCTCGCAGGCCTTGGGTCTCTCGTGACGGTGGTGGTCGAAGGAAAACCTTCTAATAGGGAAACCATTAGCCACCCCCGCAGTGGAGGCCCCTCTAACCACAGACGCATCCCTCACAGGAGGGGGGGGGGGCTCATCTATCCCATCAGACTCCACACAGAGTTTGGACTCGGAGCGTAGCGTCCAAACACATAAACTTGCTGGAACTGCTAGCGGTCTTCAAAGCACTGAAGGCTTTCCAGACACACCTGCAAGGGAAGGCAGTGGTGGTCCCCACAGACAGCACCACAACCATGTAGTATCTGAACAAGCAAGGAGGCACTCAAACTCCAGGACTGTCCAAGCTGTCCCAGAACATCTGGAAGTGGGCACTCAAGCACACATGTTCCTGTTGTCACGACATGTACCAGGGGAACTCAATCTGCTGGCAGACAAACTCAGCAGAGACTTCCCTCTGCCTGCAGAGTACGAATGGCAGTTACAAGAAGACATCGTCTTCACACAATGGGGATTCCCAGAAATAGATCTGTTCGCAACTCTGGAGAACTCCCAATGCCAAGACTACGCCTCCAGGTACCCCCAGAACCAATCCAAGGGGAACGATCTATCGATACCATGTCAGGGAAATTTGTTTACGCTCCCCCTCCCCGACTCCCCTTCTCAACAGCATAGTGCACAAGATGCACCAGGAACCAGTTACCATGATACTAGTGGCCCCTTTGTGGGCCCAGCAGCCATGGTTCGCTCACTTGATGGAGATGTCTCTATCTCCTCCAGTGAAACTTCCCTGCCCGTACAACATGCTGTCACAGGACAAGGGCAGAACACTACACCCATGCCCACAGACCCTGAACTTAGCAGCCTGGCTCCTGAGGTCATAGAATTTGGACATTTACAACTCCCTCAAAGATGCATGGACATTCTTAGGGAGGCTAGGAAACCTAACAATCGTTACTGCTATTCCAGCAAATGGAAAAGATTTGTCATCTGGTGTAGAGATAAGGGCATCAACCCAGTTGACTGCTCTCCCACACAGATTGTTCTTTACCTGACCCACTTATTGGACTCGGGTCTGGTCTTTAATTCCATTAAAGTTCATCAAGCTGTACTTTCCGCATGCACCACTTCTCAACACAAAGTGTCATGGTGGAAAGTCCCAGTTATTAAGGCCTTCATGGAGGGAGTAAAGAGAAATACCCCCTCCTATAGCTAACCCAGCTCCCGGATGGGACCTAAATGTGGTACTTACCAGGCTTATGGGCTCACCCTTTGAACCCATGCACAAAGCATCCCTTAAGAACCTCACTCTTAAAACTGCTTTCTTAATAGCTATTACCTCCATTAGGAGAGTGAGTGAACTACAAGCGCTTTCTATACTAGACCCCTTTGTAACAGTTCACAAGGATAAGGTGGTTCTTCGCACACATCCTAGGTTTGAACCAAAATTAATTTCTAAATTCCATGTCAACCAATCAATAGAACTACCAACGTTCTTTCAAAACCCTTCAAGTTTGGGAGAAAAGAGCCTGCATACACTAGATGTACGCAGGGCTGTCATGTTTTACATGGAAAGAACTAGACCTCTGAGAAAGACTAATCAGTTCTTTGTCTCGGTGGCAGCAGGAAGAGAAGGAAATGCAGTTTCAAAATCCACTATTTCTAGATGGATTGTCCAATACATCACTCTCTGTTTCTCTCTTGCTAAGAGAGAACTACCCTTTAAGCCAAGAGCACATTCTACTCGAGGCACTGGGGCTTCCATTGCAAATGTCCCTCTGGAGTCCACTTGTAAAGCGGCAACATGGAGTTCTGTACACACCTTTACAAAACACTACTGTCTAGATGCCCACTCTAGATCTGATTCCCTCCAACTCCGGGTATTGCTGGCTAGTCTATGCACAGCATGCAATTCTAAGCAGATTAACAAACATCAGAAGACAATGCATTACTTACCGTAAAAGCATTTCTGATGGTTGTATCTGCTTAGATTCACATGCGCCCACTCTTCCTTCCCGCTCGGATGGAAGGAACATAGACATCCTTACCTTTCTCTCTTCTCTGTACTCACGCACGTCTGATAGGCTCCCTCAGGGCTGAAAAGATACAGAGGGACCTCGACTCGTGAGGGATTGTGGGTACACTGCACGTCACTATAGGGATACTGTTTCAGACACGCCTTGTCGACGTCCCCTTTTCGACTACGAAAAACAAAATACAATACTCTGCAGTGACCACTGGATGTCGGACTATGCACAGCATGTGAATCTAAGCAGATACAACCATCAGAAATGCTTTTACGGTAAGTAATGCATTGTCTTACAGCAATATTTTTGGTGGGGATAATATGTAGTGATACCCAATTTGCACCAAAGGCACTTATCTATCTAGATCCAGGCCTTGCCCACGCCGGCTGCCCAAGACACCACCCCATCCCCTGTCCTGCGCATTCCTTCCCAAAACATCAGCCTTCCCCCATAACAAACTAATACTCTAGCACAGTCAGCAAAACCACCAACACAGCCCAAGTCTTACACACAGCTCCCAACCACCATCTCACACTGCTAGATCCGCTAACAATCCTACTATCAGCTATCCCACTGTCCCATTCCCAGGATACATGCACCACTTGCATTTAAGATCAAGAATTCCAGTTCATACCCCACTTCCCACCAGATCCATACTAGGAGCAACCAGGAGATTCAGAGTCTCCTCATGCAGCAATCGGCGTGGGCCCGATACCAGGGTACTGGTTAACCTATCACCCCCCAGACCTCTAGCAACCACCCACAAAGGACCTGCACTACCCTGAATCCAACCATGTCTGCCTCACCAGTAACGCCCAGCTGTCCTACCGTAAATCACAACTTACCAACAAAGTACTATTAGATTCACCCCTCTCTCTTTGCCCACACAACAACGCTAACACTCATTTGAAAGGAGGGCTACTTAATGTACGATCTCTAGGCGCACATGCTACTGATGTACATGACCCCCTACTGGAACACCAATTAGACTTACTTGCTTTGATGGAAACCTGGCTCCATCCAACCTCAGGTTCACTACTATTCATCAGCCATCCCACCAGATTACACCATCCTCAGAACCAACCGTCATAATACCTCAGGAGGAGTAGCCATAATTGCAAAATCCTCTTTACAACTCGGAGTCTGCAACATAGAGCGGTTACAAACTCCTATCCCTTAAACTAACCACTGACCCTAAAACAACCATTAATTTCCTCCTATTTTACAGAGACCAAGCTCCTCCAATCATCCATATAGAGACATCCCGTTACTCATCACCCTCCTACTCAAACCGAAAACCAAATTGGTACTATTAGGCGACATAAAGCTGTGTTTTAAGACACCCAATATCATAAAGCCACAGCCTTCCACCGTGCATTACAAGAAATGCAATTCTCCCAAATTGTAAATGTTCCCACTCACAACAGAGGTAGAATCCTAGACTGGGTCCTAACCTTGAACACTAAAGTAAAACTTGATGACATCCTACAAATATTCTGGTCAGACCATTTCCTTGTTCGCTTCAATGTATCTACCTCTGAACTCCAAGAATCCCCCACACCCCACCTGTATCAATATTAGCAAAACTCACGCCAGAAATTCTGACCCATATCCTTAACAAACTATTTGAAACACAGCCTAATATGACGGCCAACCCTGATAGCATATCCCACTGCTATCATTCCTGTTTGAAAACCGCCATCAGTGAAGCATCCCCACTCAAATCTAAACTACCCTGACTTTAACGTAATAATTCTTGGTTCAATGACGAACTTGTTGAACTCAGAAGAAACAAAAAATCACTAGAACACCTTACAAGAAAAAAACCTCAGTCTAAAAAAGAACTCCAACTATTATCCCATAAATACAAACTCGCAATTAACACTCGTAAAGCGAACACCATGAACCTACGTATCACCAATGATGCATCTAACAGTAAAGGACTGTTCACAATCCTCAGAGAATTGGAAACTGATCCCCACCCCACCCCCCCCCCCCCCCCGACTCTAGACTTGGCTAGTAAAGCTTGGTGCGCTACCATACAGAATGCACTAGCGACCAAAATCAAATCCCTACAAGACAAAATGATCACTAAAAGAAAATTACTGAGCCAGAGTTCTGACACCACACCAACTGCTTTGACTGAGAACTTAGACTCAACTGCTCCCCAGTTACCCAAGACCAAGTAATTAAGACCATTGCCTTCCTTAAACCTTCTCACTGTAAAGGTGATAGCTTTCCTGCTGAATTAGTCAAATCCTGCACTCCAACATTAGCTCCCATCATCACCAATTTCATCAATGCCTCCTTCAGTACCAATTCTGTCCCATCAGACATTAAAGAGGCCTGGGTCATGCCCATATTGAAAAAACCCACCCTAGACCTCACCATACCCACCAATTATAGACCCATCACCGCAGTCCCATTACTCCTTTGAAATAATCGACAAAGTTGCTTAAACCCAAGTACAAGCACACTTGGAAAACATCCATCTTCTAAGTAATGGACAATCTGCTTTTTGACCTAAACACAGCATGGAGACAGCACTACTTGATTTAAACAATCATATGGATGCTGTCAGAGATATTAGTAATCTGTGTATCTTAGTATTACTCTATCCGCTGCGTTTGATCTAGTGAATCACGACAAACTATGCCTAGCATTATCCAATAACTTAAAATTTTCACAAAACGCCACATCTTGGATCAATTTGTTCCTATCAGATCTCACCTCCAGAGTAGCCATAGGCGAGGAGGCGGCAGATCCGATACCAGTACCCATAGGTGTACCACAAGGTTCTTGTCTCTCCCCAACGCTCTATAACGTGTATACTAAACTCCTTTTCGCAGCCCTAGATGCCATGGGAGTTATCGATACCAACTTTGCGCATGATACACAGCTACTCATCCCAATCACTGGTAATCAAGAACTAGACACCATTCTCATAAACAAAATGTACTCGCTCATCCAGCACTGGATAGCAACTAATAGCCTCTGCTTAAACGGAGAAAAGACAGTGATTCTTATTGTAGGATCCCCAGCCCAATTGAAAAAACTGCACAAGGATTATACCTCTGCCGTCATAGAAGGTACCCCTATTCCCATCTCCAACCAAGTCAAGACCTTAGGAGTCTATCTAGATTCTAGTCTTACATTCAGTAAACACATCAACTCACTAGCCTTGTCCACAGCGTACACAGCAAAACTAATCTCCATCAGTCGACAATTTCTAACTACACAGAATTGCATCACTCTCACAATTGGGCCTCATTCTGAGTTTGGAGGTAACCACGCCGCTATTTGTGGCATGGCTGCCTCCAAACTCGTCCCAACTCCGGCCTGGTGAATGGAGTAATTACCGGTCCATTTCGAGGTCGGAGGGACCGGTAATTCCCCATTCACCAGGGCCATTCCCCATTCCCGTTTGAGCCCCCATAGGGCTCAATGGGAAGAGGGAAGGCGGCAGGCGGCAATAACGGTACCGCAAATTGCGGTACCTTTTATTGACCCCGGTGTCCCTTTGCGGGTCCCGTCCTTAACGCCTGCTAAAAGCAGGCGTTAAGGAAGGTCCCGCAAAGGGAACTAGTAGTAGGGCGGTAAGGGTTTAACGGCACCCGTCTTGTTACCGGTGACCGTTAACCCTTACTGCCCTACTCGGAATGAGGCCCATTATGTCTAAATTAGACTACTGTAATATACTCCTATTAGGCACCACTAAGAAAAATTTTACCAAACTGCAATTATTGCAAAATAAAGCCCTTAAAGCAGCTCTAGGGATAAAAAAAAAAAAGAAACCATATATCACAGTCAAGGAGAAAGGTACACTGGCTACCCATAGAAGCAAGAATACTCGCTCTCCAGCGCTCATAAAAGCATCAATCAAAACGCTCCCACCTACCTGAATGATTGTCTCGCACGAAAAACGTCTACCAGACTCCTTAGGTCGAACACTAGTACTCATCTACTCATTCCCCGATTCAAGAACTCTAGAACAGGAGTATCCAGTTTCCTTGTAGCAGCCCCCAGATTATGGAACTCACTCCCGGCATACTTAAACAACTCATTCTCATTTCAAAAAACTTCTAAAAACATGGTTACTTAACAAATTCTAACCCACCCGTACCAGGTGTGCCTATACCAACAGGGCTGATGTAACTTTCCTTTGATGTAATTCTAACTGCTTAATGTTGTAACTGCAAATGCTCTAATCCTGCCAATCTACCTGCAACTATAATGTCTCTGCTCTACCTGTTTCTTTCCTATTTCTGTAACCGGCAAGCACTGGCAAAATCATGTAACCTATGCCGTGATAACTCCGGGTTTGGGCGTATTAACAAATGTAAAAAATAATGTGTGTGTGTGTCTGTGTCTGTGTCTGTGTCTGTGTGTCGCACTCAGGCTGGAAGACAAAGGGCTGCAGAGGTTTGGACTTCTCCTTCACTTCCTGCCTTCACAGATATTCTGGAGCCTGGGCGGGGAGTCCACAGGACTCCGGCCAAAGATACAAATCACACAAAGGAATTTCCCCACCTTGGATGTCGGGGTGGAGGAATATGAAAGGACAAGGAACACTAAAATGGCAAAAAAAAAGACAGGAGCCATTTTGGTAAAATGTGCAAACAGGCCGTGGTAATGGTGCTCAGAATTAATAAAAAGGTCCAATGCCACTAGCCATTAAACATACGTTTGTCCTTGTAACATAAATGTTACATTTAAAATGAGAGAGTATACTCAGTTTCTCACCAGCACTCCACATAAGGTGGGGGGGTGCTGGTCTCACCTAATAACATGTAAAAGGGATCCATAGATCCTTTCTACCCATATGAACTGTAGTTCTCACAAGATTAGCCAAAGAAAGTTAAAAGGGGAGCCCCTAGGGCAACCCATCAACAATAGGCACTTATTCCCAAAATGTTGTCGGAGGATAACTTTTAAAAGACACTATGGAGAGTCTTAAAAATGACACCCATAAAAAGAGTAAAATATTCCCACTCACTACTGAGGTATAAGGCAGCATAATCCACCATTAAAGCAAAATGTTCTGGGATTGACCCAGGTCAGAAAGATTATCATTACTATGAACATCTTACCTAGCACTGTGGGGAAAAAGGTATTGCTGACCTTGTCCCACAAAGTCGATTGGAGTGCAAGTAGAAGTGTACAGGGCAACGCCCCTCTTAACTCCGACTCAAGCCGCTGCTTTGTCCCTTTAGCATGTCCTTTAGCAGGGTCTCCATTGTTGGCTAAGGCTTGTTGCATCTTCTTTCATAGAGACTAGAAAGTTTACAAAGGAACTTTTGACTACTTCTGTTTTTCAAGACTCTAAGCCTCTCCGAACTGCCTTTTAGCTAGGGTTGCGTTTTGGACTTTAAAATACTTGCTGTGCAGGGTAATTGCTTCTAGAACCTGAAGCTCCGCTAGGATAACACTAATCAACTGTTTTCCTTCCCAAAAATCACTATCTTACATGTGTATGCTAAGTAAGTACAATTACGTAGTTATTATTTCTGGGATACTTGTTATATGTTGTGGTGCAATTTATTATGCTCAGCGACCTTTCATTCCGTTATTTATGTGTCGCAAAGAATGTGTGATGTGGTCGGAGGAGTCAAAGAATCCCCCCCTCTGTGGTTCAAAACAGATACTAGGGCATAAGTTACTTCATAAGTTACAATGCCGATGCGTGTGACTCTGGGATAGATCCCTCCTCGATCTCTTAGTCTTGCAATGACCTTGCAGTCCCCTAATGAAACATTTTTGGACAAGACCAAATTACGACTATGCATTGAATAAACCACAATCTGAGAGATGTGGATGAAGTAACTTATGCCCTTTGTTTTGAAAAAGGCTTAGCTCAAAGCCGAAACACGTCTCAACATATATAATTTGCAAATACAAGTTTGTTTGATAACATACCAAAATTGTGGTGCTTTTTCTTTGCGTGAAACTATTATCCACAATTACGTATTATTTTGTGTGTGCACGCTATTACCGATAGCCCTGTCAAACTCTTGTAGTAATTGTATGCGTTCAGCAACTACCAACTAAGAAGTGGTCTTTTGAAAGTATTGTCAAGAATACCTATATGTGTTGGCTTATTGTGCCAATTATTTTAAAAAGTGACTTTTGTGTAAATATAATACATTTATTTATTTTAATGTAAATGTATGTGCAAGTGTTTCTTTGATGTGCATTACTAACTAGGTTCAGTGTACTTGCCTACAGCTCACATCTTCAGATAAGCCTGATTGCTCTGCCACTCTATAAGGTCTCTGAGTAGTACAGTCTGATAGTAAGTGTTGGGGATCTACAAAGCACTGGGATAGCTTTCTAAAGTCTTATCTCCAAGTGGGACTTTAAGAGAACTCCCCTAACAGCAGTCATTCTCTGTAGGCTGGCACAAGGACATATGGGTCACCAATTGTAACCTATTGCCTGAGGCCTCCATAGTCAAAGGGCCATTCAAATTAGGCCTTACATCTGGTAAAACTAAGTCCATTCCTAAAAGTGAATTCTAGAGTAACTATATTCATGTCTCACACCTGTCAACCTGGTGACGGGTAGTGAGACCCCTACACTGGTTCTCTCCTGGGACCCTCATGAACCAGAAAGAATGTGTGTTGGACCACTCTGGTGGTATCCTGACATTAGGATGTACCACAAGAGGAATGTCACAGACCAGCTGCATGAGAAAGGGCCTCACATCCTGAGAAACCTCCAACCTCCCAAGGTGTTCTCTGGTGGGCTCTGTGGGCTTACTTTCCAGTAACACACCTTCATGTTGGATTCTTTGCTTCACTGGAGGGGGACCCTCTCATTAAAAGCAGGCCTTTCTCCATGATGTTTTTCTTTTGGCCCGTACTTCTCTCTCCCCTAGGGATCTCCTCTACTAATATGCTAGGCAGTTTGAGTCCTGTAGGAGCCAGGTTTTTCTGTGGGGTCCCTCTTCCAAGCTTGGATTAGGCACACTACCAACTACCTCAACAGATGTTTGAGGTAGGACATGGGCAATATTCGCCCGCCTTTGCCTCTTTTTATGGCTCCTCTGGCCATGGGTTTCCCATTAGGCCTAGGCTTTCCCTTAGGCTTGGCTAAAGCAGCCTGATTCTGAGACCAAGTGCTTGAAAGGTCTGGTGAGTGTCTATCAGGACCCATGTCTTAAAGACTAAGCTCACCCAGAACTCTTCTAGGAACTGCTCTCCTAACATTGACAGATGCCCTGACCTTCTCAGAGCTCTAATGACAGGTGCCACTGGGACATTGAGAGAGAGCTCACCAGCCATCTGACTATCCCCCACAGAATCTCTGGCAAGAACTTGTGGGTTTATCATGGAGGAAGCTACATCAGTAGGACTGGGACCAGTGCTCCTAACAGTAGAGGTACTAACACCTGCTACTTGACCACTATCCTCAGAGGAATATTAAGGGACAGGATTGGGATGGGAGCTGAAGATCCAGCACTACCAGTGTCCAAGCAATCTAGTCTAACTTCAGATTTTTCACCTGTGGGGAAGGAATCTAAAGGGAAGGACACCCCTGCTACCTCTTCTTCCTCATGCAGAGGGAAGGCAAGACTTGCAGAGTGGACCCCACAGTCTTACCCTTACACCTGGATTCCCCCTTGTTGTGGTCACTTGCTCCGCACGTGTAACAAGTCCCACTTAGTCTTGACACATAGGGAGACTTGGTGAAACCACCCTCATGCTTGGAGGGGAGGATAAGTCCCATTACCCTGACCTGCCTCTTGTGACTTCCCCTTATTAAACGTTTTGCGGTCTTTCTTGGACAACGTTTTGTGTGTAACCCCACCCTCTTTCTCTTTCTGCTGCTTTCACCCCTCCTGCTTACATGAAGCAGGCTTGTCCTTATGGGACACTCTTGAGACCCATAAGTCAGCAGCAATGGCTTGCCTCTTAGGATTTAACTCCTTAGAGTCAGCCAAATGCTGCTTAAGTTCTCGGGAACAAGAAGCAACAATATGCTCTCCAGCATGACCAAATGAATCATGCCCTCAAAGGTGGTTACCTGATAACCTTCTACCCAGCCACACTAGTTTTTCAAAGAATCACTGACAAAGGTAAATTAAGTCATGCATTATTTTTTCTTGTACTCTCCAAATCTCCTCAAGTATTAGGTAGGAGGAGTCTCAAACTTTAAGATGCTTGCTTAGGTTTTGCAAAAGCTTTCCTCTCGGCTTTTGACATTTCCATAATGACGCTGTAGCCAGAATGGGGCAGTCTGAGCAACATGCAGCCCTATCAGCATCACTCAATCCTTGTTCTTCACATGCATACTCAAGTTATGAGCCATCAATTATATAATTGTTCTCCTCATACACATTGAGCAGATCATTTGGGCATCTTGGATATGAAGAGGACCCAGGACCATCTCCATATCCCCTGGAACAACCTTGTAAAGCCTGAAGCTTGGCAAGCTCCATCTGATCTCTGTTCTCCTGCCTCTCAATTCTTTCAAAGTCTAACCTAGCTTAGTTAAACTCGAGCGCTTTCTCCTTGAACCTGAGCTTCTCCTTTTTAAATCAAAAATTGCCTCGGCCTCTGAGGTTGTGATGGACTATAGTCCAGCCAGAGGATTCCTCCTCATTGTTAGGGAGATTTATCCTTTGAATGCTTTGTCCCCTTTCCTAGTGAGACCCCCACCATGGTTTGAGGAACTTCTGGACCTTTTTCTTTAAATCCTGAATGAATGGAGCCTTTTTCCACTTATTCATTCTTGTGGGCTCTGTCTTTTGGAACACTATTCTTTGTATTCTACCTGTACTATGGAGTCTGTGTGCTCCATAGTTCTTAAAGGCATCTTTATTTTTCTATTGGAGCACACAGCTCCTTATGGGCACCCTTAGTGACCTCCTTTAAGATTCTTTTTTTTATATCCTCGAGTAACTACGGTTGGAATGGCTTGTGTCCTCCCACATATTCCTCATCTTAGATATATCCTTACCTTCAGCTTTGCTGCTTCGGAAAAAATGTTCTGTCTCTCTCCACCAGAGGGCGCTCCTCAAGGTCGCGGCATCCGTCGAGCACCAACATCATCCGCTGTATAAATGTCTCGTGCGCGCCCGTTGGCTTCAGTTCCGTTTTTCCGTTAGCTTGGCTTCGTATTGTTTCAAACGGCGCTTCAGTCTTTTGTGAAGAAAATTATGTCGTCTTCATCTAACCCTTACACACCGAAGACGGGTTTTAAAAAATGTCTGAAATGTGGAAAGAAAATGTCCTTAACCGATCCACATAAAAATTGCCTCTGGTGTCTCGGTTCCGACCATCGAATTGAAGACCGCGGTTCGTGCCAGTCGATGAGCCTTAAGGCCTTAAAAGAATGCAGAGGTAAACTGGCGATGGGGGAGGGTTCATCGAAGTCTACTTCGAAGGGGAAAGACTCGGCCAAGTCTTCAGTAAAACAGCATAAGAAATTTAGATCGTGGAGTCGATCCGGGAAGTCTTCCTTTTTGTCTTCTAAGAAGACAAAGAAAAGACGGCACCAATCTCCCTCTAACTCTTCTTTCTCGAGGTCATCTGTGGAAGTGATAGCATCCCCTTCGAAGCATGGCTCTCCGAGTAAATGGGAAGCCTTTAGAGTTTCCATGTTAAAGATTTTTGAGAACACGGCCCAGACCCCCTAAAAAAAAATCTAAAGAAGACCATGCCCCTACTCATGAACAACGTGACAGGGGAAGAGCCAAAACAAGAAAGTCTGACAAAAAGTTGTCTAGGGTGTCCAGGCACTCTTCCCGGTCACCTCATAAAAAAGACCTGCCGGTGCATAAATCGGAGGTAGAGGGAACAAGATGGCGTCAAGCTATCATACGCCATCAAAGTCGACATCGATGCCATCGAAGTCTTCGAAGGCTCACGAGTACAAGGCGTCGACAGCTCCTTCTAAAAAGGTTATGTCGAGTATGCAGTCGATGTCTTCGAAGGCTCTTTCGACAGTGTCAATGGTTTCTACAAATCCCTCGATGACTGCCTCGAGATCATCGAAGGCTCCCTAGACGACATCGAGGATTGTTGTAACAGCATCAGCGCCATTGACGTTTTTGTCAACGCCCAAACCTTTAACAAGGGAAAAACCTACATTACCCAAAAATGTTTTTCACCCTGATAGTAGGCATGATTTTTTTAGGACCATGTCGTCTATCTACGAGGGGGAATCTTCATCAGCAGATGAAGAAATCACCTCTGCTGGTGTTAAATTTGGCACGAGGCCTGTTCCGGAGGACTTCATTGATCCTCAATCCAAAATTCAGGATTTACAGCAATGCCTGCAGTGGTCTGGACACCTCCAGAATACGAATTTGATAAACCAGACCCATCAGAGCATGTTGATGCGGGCTACAGAAAACTAATGAATAGTCACTGAATTTATGAGGTGGGGTAGAAATTCACCAGTCTATCAAGATGATGATATGACGGATATTCTATCAGGAACACCTCAGCAAGACCCCATTCTCCCATTTCATATTGCCTTGCAAAGGAGGGTTAATTCTGCATGGGAACACCATGAAGCCATCCCGGCAGTTAATAAAAAGTTTCTATCTAAATATAGACCCTGTAATTCTGATCCAGAATACTTAAAGGATAGTTCTGGGACTTTTTTTTTATTGTCCCTACGGTTCGGCCATGTGTTTTTAAGCATAAATCGGTAGATCGTAGAAAACTTTCCTATGGACCTTACCCGACTTTTCGTCCATTAACGCACTCGAAATCAGCCGCCATTTTCTGATAATCCTATCATTTCCCCCCATCGCCCTGGCTCACCTGCTTTTGCGGCACTAAATCAAATCCCCTGCCCCTGAAACAGACTTTATCAAAACATTCATATTCCCCGCCTCTATCCGTGACGTGACTGTGCTGTGTAGGCAAATGCGCCCAGGCGTCTTCTACGCGACTACACACAGAACCCGGAAACCAACACAGATCAGCTCACAACACAGCGCGCCACAATTGGGAATATGAAACTGTACTTTTAAATCAAACCGCAAGATTTTAAATTTGGTAAAGTACATTTATTTGACATCAAATTTTTAGAGAATATTCAGCGATTTGCATTTTTATTTGCTCACGTTCCAAAAAGTTTGTTTTGAGGCACGCGATGTTCCTTTGCTGTACACAGGGTCTTAGATCATCTCACAATACAGCGCCACAATTCGGAATATGAAACTGTGGTTTAAAAGCAAACGGCAAGATTGTCCATTTGGCAAAGTACATTTATTGGACATCAAATGTTTAGAGAATATTCTGCGATTTGCATTTTTCTTTGCTCTCGATCCAAAATAGTTCGTCTTGAGGCAAGCGATGTTCGTGTGCAGTACACAGGGTGTTGGTTTACGATAAAATAAGCTCTTCGTTCGCACTGATAATCGCATGGCTGTTCCAACAACGAGGCACTAGGCCACCACAACGGTCTGTATGTTGCATCTAGCCGTTAGTACCGCGTAAGGGCATACTTGTACTTGGCGATCGTCCCATAAAATGGTCAGGGTGCTAACGTTGTTCACGCGGAGAAGCAAATGGCGGTTAAAAAAGCCATCCACCGGTGTCTGGTACTCGTGACACATACAATAATGAAGGATGTACCTGTTTTAAAAACATAAAAAATGAAATTAGTCTCACCATCAGATCTTTATTAAAATTATTCATTTTATATATTAGGTCGGGAAATTATTTCATAGCTAGGACAGTGCAACTGGGTATTATACGTCAAGGGGGGGCTGTAGGATACTGAGACAGTCCCCCAGTGCAGGGGTTGACAGGGAGGCAGTGCAGGTGGAGAGTGGAAGGGCCCAGGACCGAGGTCGCAGACAGTGGACCAGTTGTAGCAGGGGAGAGGGAGAGAGAAAGCAGAAGCAAAGAGGAAGGTTTTGAGGTGCTTCCGTAAAAGGAGATGGTTCTCCTCAAGATAGTGCGCGGTACAAAACAATATGCCACATAGAACGAACAAGTACAACTTAACCCGTCTTTAAAGCTACTGTATAGTAATTAAATTGCGGTATAAACTCATCTAAAGAGTTACTTACATTATATTTGCATTTTCCATTGTGTCTGTGCGTAGGGCAGCCCCGAAATACCACTCCTTCTATGCCGACGTTATTTCTTCTAATGAACGAACATTAAATGGCTTTCGTTTCTGAAATTATATTCATTATCGTTTACGTTATTGCACCACACCCCCAAAAAGAAGTCTTTCGGGATGGTCCCGGCCTGTCAAGGTCAAATAACAATAGAACCTTATACTGAGTCGTGGGCCATTCCGGCACCCGAGCAAAAAATCAAAGCAGCTGACCTTCACTTTGAACGAGCACACATTCCTAGTTAGCTACATTCAGTGTAAGGCCATCTCACAGGACTTGAAATTTACACTCCATCTTTGCATTTTGTGTGCGTGTATTTGCAGCCCCAGAGAACCATAAATACAGAGACATTCTATATATTTTGAAAAATGATTTATATTACTGTTTGGTTTAATTCAATGCGCAAATGAACAAGGTTGGAGAGACACATTGCATGTACACTGAGCAATCACTTTTATTTACACATTACATAGATACACTTATTCAATGGGCCTGCAACATGAGGAGACTCGAGAGAACAGACAATCAAATTACAATCATTTAAACCGCGATGTGTATTTCTCAATGAGCTCTGCTTTAGGTGGACATGGAACAGAGGCAATGTTGGGTGGCAATGCAGTTGTCCCCTGCACAGGTTCGTTCACAACTCCATGTATGTGCCTATCTAGGACATCAACAATAAGTCTCTCAATAAAGTCATATTGCATATCCTCAAACACTGGTTTGATAACCCATTGTTTACTTATTTTTGTGAAGGCCTTATTGTAGCGAAGCGTCCCTAAAGTTCCGGTCGTCCTACTTTGTTGACGGCCAACATTATGGTTATGTGCCAAGACCGCTAGAAGAGTCCGATTTATCATGCCCTCCATGCCAAAATGCAATCGTTTTGGCCTGTACTTTAGGCACATATTGTGGAACACCTCCAAATCTCCTGTGTGGCAGAATTCCGTGAGTCCCCTCAAATCTCTTGTTATAGTTTTATCAAATACAATCTTTTCAATGGCTTTGTGAGTGGGTGATGAAGGAATCAACCACTTCTTCTTCCGTGCCTCCTCTGTGGACAAATGGCCATGTTCCACATGTGGAAATGTTGGTTTGTGGTCCAGCGGTGAACGTTGCTTCAGTGCAACATTACTGACCGCCATTTTTCCAGTAGAATTTCCAACGACCCTCCACATGTTTTTGAGCTCCACCAAAGATGGTTGCTGATTGACTTGGACCACTGTGAAATACCTTGCATATCTTTTTTTTTACCTGCAGCCGACATTTTCTTATTGATTGTTTTTGCAAGATGCCAAACGTCAAATTGGTGATTTATATTTTTGTACTCTTCTCTCATTGTCTTGGCAATTGAAACGTGTCTGTCCGTGGCTATCAGGTCGATCACCATTCCCCGCGATTGTAGTTCTTGCAATGATGCTACAAAGCCAACTTTCTCCATGGCCACTGAGGATGTACTTTGTGACACCTGCACGACCACCGAACTCACAATTTTCTTACTTTCCATGTCCTGAAAGTGGTAGGTGCAGTACTTGGCTGAAAATCCTGGGCTGTCGCACTGTCCATCACCGGCTAGCCTGAACCGTTTGCCCGCGAATGTACTATCAATAGACATTTTTTCCATTCTCCAAGCTTCGCTAATGGCTGGAAATAGATAATCGGTTTGGTATTTGTAGAACTGAGTTTTCGCAATGAAATGGATTCCCACAAACTGAAAGAAAGACTCTAACTTTTTAAAACTTGAACCACTAAAAAGTGCAGCCGCTGCACAAAGTAGATTGCCTGCTGGCAGTTGCCCCAGCATGGGTTGTGCAGACCATGAGAAAGGATGATATTTTGTACAGGTGGCATGTATTTTAAGGTTAGTGCCTCGAATTGCACGAGTCACATTAATCAATGGCTCCCCACATACTTCCCCACCAACCGAATGCCCACATTTCATCCGAATAATAATATCAATCAAACAACTATCGAATACAATGAATTTGGCCTCTTTCCTTATACTGTCACTCTGCATCCCAGCTGGTTCGGCCTGTAACGTTGAGGACATGTCACTCACATGAAAGGTAGAATCTCTGATATCGTCTTCCGCTATGTTCAGTGATATTGATGGTGTTTCATTGTCGTCCACTTCATTCTCTTCCATTGCAACATCTGTTCCTTCTCCGGCGATGGGTGAATAAAACAATTTCTTCAACTTTCTCGCGGTCTTAGTTTTTGCGGGTGTGGATTCTGTGAATTGATCTCCGACTGCATCCGAACTACCAGGAGGACATTCACTATCAATGGCTGGATGTGGTATAGCTCCGTTGTCAATCACTTCATATTCTTCCCATTGGCACGATGCATCTCCAGTCTCAAGTCCCTGCCAAAAGGTTTGACAAGCAACATCTCTCGTTCGCTTCACTGTCTGTGTAGATCTAGTTCGTACACCCACTCGCAACTAGAGGACAGATTGGAAAAGGGATGTTCAGTTTAAACACAACTTACAGTATTGAACTATTAACAGTGAAAAACAACATAATATAGTGACCAGGACACTAACCTTCTTTTGCTTTCTTTTCTTTGAAACTTTCTTGCCTCGAACTTCAACATCGGGATGCTGTTGCTCCGACTCGTGTGTGCATGTCTCCACTTCCTCTTGCGCTGCAACGACTATATTTTCATGATAAGCACATCCATCACGCACTGACGCTCCATCGACTCCCTGAAACATAGAACTTTCATTAGTATGTATAATAATATTGAAAACACAAAATGTACTTGGGGACCAATACCCACGTACATCTCAATAGCAAAACACGAATGAACACTTTGTGTAGAACATTCAAACGACAATTATTCACGCATTGTTGATCTAGTTAGATGGAACTGTCAAGATCCATACCTCGGGCTCCTCATAGACTTCCATTGATGATATTATTGAAGATGATGCTTCAGTAACTCCCTGAAACACAGTAATTGCATTAGTATGGTTTTCTATTTTGTTAAAAAGAACATACACTTTGTGCAGGCGTCAACGGCTCATCTAAATAGACCTGCACAAATGATCAGTTGTCTAAAATAAATAATGGATATCTAAATATGATTCGATTTGCTCGATCGTTGGAAGTGTCACCACCCAGATATCTGCATCAACTACTAGGGGTGATGTTCTTGTAGAAGAAGCTCCGTCATCTCCCTGAAACATAGTACTTGCGTTAATAAAGAAGGAAGTATAGCGGATGTAATCACGTCATATGATTTCGCTTGATCGAACTGTCAGTATCCATACCTCGAAATGCATAAGAACATCAAGGGACGATGTAACTGTGGTGCTCACTTCTGCAAGCTGTTGCGCCGACCCGTAACTGCATGCTCCCCCTTCCTCTTGGACTAATGCTCCATCGACTCCCTGAAACATAGGACTTTCATTAGTAATGAACACAATATTGAAAAAATAAGACACATAGGAGGGCGACGACAGAAGGACATATCAATGGCTAAAAACGAAAGAAACATTGTGTGCAACAATCACGCTACAAGAATGCAAGATCTGATGATCTCCATCGATGGAACTGTCCGGAAACGTACCTCGAGCATCTGAGTGACATCAACGGTTGTCGTCAATACGTTGGACTCCTCAGCATCTCCCTGAAAGACAGTACTTGCATTATTTTGGATAACAATAATTATAACTGAAAACAAAGACTAGAGGACGAGTACAAGGGTGTACCATTAGGTAAAATAATCACACGATAAATTAAAACTATTGATTTACATGCCTAAAACAAGTCAGTGGCAGAATAGCTAAGTAAGATTACCCGATAGGCGCTTGAAGTGGCTGATGACTGCAATAACGACACGGATGGAGAATCTTCCGCCTTCATATTGAGTGGATACATAAATGGGGAAATTATTGTTAGCTAATGCTACACACTACCGCAAGGCCGAGCGATAAATACGTAAACTTGACTCACCAGTGGAGGGATGTGGACGAATAGAGTGGGAATAGCGGTTGAGAGCAATTTTCGCCTCGCTCGCGGTGTGTTCTTCTTTATTAGCAATGATGTGGAGTACATGTCTGAGCTAAAGTGCCTGCTGCAGATGCGGTATCGATCACCCCTCTTGTCCGCAAAGACTTCTAGGACTCTACTTTCAAGCTCAGACGGTGGATATCCGCAATATCGGACCCATTCTCTTATCTGATCTATTGTCTTAGGGAAAACATGCATTATAGTACCTTCAGATTTATTATGGGTCTTCGAAGGGCAACCGCCAATGGAACAGGCAGGCATTGTGGAAAGTTCTGAAAAGTAAAGATCAACAATTCTCTATGAATACCAATGTGTTAAAAAATTAAATGACACATAAAAGGTTCAATGCAAAGTTCGTTTTGGTTCTTGGAACTATACACGTTATTCACATGCGGATAAGTATTTGAATAACTTTAAAAAAATAGAAAGATAATTTGACTAAACTCAGAACATGTGACTAGTTCCTTGCACGTACTGTCTTGAACGAAAAGAAATTGGACGCAAAATGATTATGGTACATGGCCTTACCTTGACGAACAAACAGTTAGATGCAGGGATCAGAGTAGTTTCTTGTCGTAGAACAGGGAGCAGTTCACAGGTTGCAAACTGATGAGTTTCCTCGAAGTGGTCACGGAAGTTCACAGAGACGAAGAGCAGATAACCAGCACCTTCGCGGGTTGACTAGCAAAGCGCAAAGAAGTTCTCATTAGAATATGAAGTGGGTTATAAAGAATTCGAAACAGGGGTGTGTTTGTGAATGAATGACGTGTATATGTCGTGGCATTATGCGGTTTGCAGGGGGCCGTCCAGTGTGAGGGGGGATGCTTGGCAGGAGACACGGGGTCTGGAGGTAGACATGGGAACAACAACCCATGCTCTATAGACCACTTTGAAGTGTACATGGTCTTTGGCACCTCTTGGCCTTTATCCCTCCCTGACAGCTCCACTTGCCAGCACAAGTACCCCGGTGCAAACTGCCTTTGATAGGGCGGGGGGGGGGGTGGATTGGGGCGGTGGTCGTGCAGACAAGACTCGTTTGCCGCAGGCCCTCACCAAGGAGAGGCCATCTAACTGCATGTAAGAGGCAGGCTGCAGGATGTAGTACATGGAAGGCAGGGGTGTGAGTTTATAAATACCTCACCCTCCCAGGAGAATATATGGGTGCAGTTCACCCTGGAGACCCTGGATGCCTAGGCAGTTAGTCAGCAGCAGGCTGGCCTGTGGTGGCAAGGCGGCACGGGCCAGAGGGGGTCATATCTGTACCCGGTGCCCAAAAGGATGATTTATTATGATCAACCATATGGATTATTTACCTAAAACCATGTTTTGTATCAATAAAATCCAACGGCCTTCCTTTTATTGCCAACGCTTGAACAAAGTGGTGTGGTAAGTATTTTTGGGGGAGGAGGCAAGGCCGGGAGGCTTGATGCCAACCCGCAAAATAACATATGTATGTCTGCTGCATATGGGTTCGACGGTTATGTGGATTGAAGGTGGGCGGCCAGCGTGAGGGAGGATGCTGGCCGGAGACATGTGGTGTGACAAGACAAGGCACAGGAAGACTATTCAATGGAGACACACTAGATTCATTTAAAAAATCAAAACAACCATTGTTAAAATATATGTTGGGTTTTATTTTAGATCTTAATTTCAATTGAACATAAATAATAAACATTACACATTGTAAAGTTCCGGTTGCAGCACATCCAGGGAAAATCCGCGGTATTGTCCACTGTCGCTGGGGAAATGTTGTCTAATGGCAAGTACCGCACAGGCAGGTATTACTCTCCGAACTCGGTGTCCGAGCCTCCCGTGAAGCCACCAAGTGAAGCAACGATAGGCCACCAGCCTGTACCACCTGTGAAAATGAAAGATGCAAACTGTATTAAAATGACAAAACTTTCTTATCACTGTCGATTCAGGTAAAAAATGTCATTCTGCTTTGAAAAAAATTCTATCTAGAAAATGCACAATATGGAACCAATTTACATGCATTCGAATGATATGTAGATGTAATTTTATATGTGGGAGACGACCATGAAATAGTAGTGGCATCACTGACATCACAACCAGAGTATACTTACTCGTTACTCGGATTACGCGGACGAACAGTGCCACGAAGTTCGTGCATAAGCACCATCATCATCCTCAACACGGTCCGTGAGAGGCAGGCTTCCCTGAACTCTGGCAGCTCGGTGATGCATTGCGGACTTGGCTCGCCTTCCGAAATGTAGGCCAAGCACCCGGAATTTTCACGGCAGCAGCAGTTCTCCTCCTCAGTTGGCATTAGCTCGCACCGATTGCACGTGCACCAGGTGGAGACGCCGTCCATGCGACATGGTCCAGGCTCTTCATCCGTTGACTGGTCCTCCCAACTGCCGTCCGAATCCCCATCGTTTTCGCGTGCTTGCCTTTCCAGTAGTTCTTCCTCGGTGTACTCGGGCTCGTAGATATACGGCATTATTGTAGCCATTGTGTGGTAAAGAAAGTAAAATAATTTACAGAGATGGTACAGGTGTTCACAAGGCCTAGAAGCGGCGAAGGTAGCTGACCAGAGCACAGAAACGAGTCACAGAATACTCAAAGTAACACAGAGAGAGTAATGGAATCGAAAATCTGCTGCTGTGTGTTGTGAAACGGTGTGTTTATACTTATAGAGGAAAGAGGCGTCCTGCCATTTCCATGGCGACACTTAATTAGCTGAGGCGCAGCGATTGTTGACACGAAACGTGTTTTGGCGTTGGGAAATGGGCGGTACGCGTCTGCTGATGTCAGGCTCAGGGGCGGGGGATTTGATTTAGTGCCGCAAAAGCAGGTGAGCCAGGGCGATGGGGGGAAATGATAGGATTATCAGAAAATGGCGGCTGATTTCGAGTGCGTTAATGGACGAAAAGTCGGGTAAGGTCCGTAGGAAAGTTTTCTACGATCTACCGATTTATGCTTAAAAACACATGGCCGAACCGTAGGGACAATAAAAAAAAAAAGTCCCGGAACTATCCTTTAAGCAAACATCTATCTCCAGAAAGGCTGGTAGTTCAAGCAGCTACCTCCACTAGAAATGCTGCATACCCCACAATCCCTCCGGATAGGGACAACAAAAAGGTTGATGCATGGTCTAGGAAGATTTTTACATCAGGGAGTATGGCTTTGAAATCCACTAATGTAACCTGCACCTTGGCAAGGTTTACATCTACCCTGTGGGACTGCATGTCAGCGGCAGCTGAGCACATCCCAGAAGGTGAAAAACATGATGGCTATTTTGCCATAATAAGGGATGGAAAGGAGGCTTCGGGAGAATGCCTTAAATCAGGTTTGGACACAGCTGACAGTATCAGTAGGTCCATGGCAACTAGCACGGTGCTAAGTAGATTTGCGTGGCTAAGAAAGTCTGGTTTTGCGCCGGATGTGCAAGCCAGGCTTTTTAATATGCCTTTTGACGGCTCAAGGTTGTTTGGCAGCAAGGCGGATGAAAGTTTGGAGAAGCTGCAGACCTCCAAAGTGGCGGCTAAATCTCTCAGTGCCGCTATAAGACAACCTCAACAACGCCCCTCCATAGGCTCATTTTCCTGCAGGGGTCGTCCTTTTTGTTATTACTCCTCAATTGGAAGAGGAAGAGGACAGGCCAGTCAGGTAGGTCAAAGAAAGTTTCCTCGGGGCGAGGAAAAGGTGCTAGATCTGCCCCAGTAGCGGCATCTGTCCCTTCAGCTGCTGCTGTAGCTGCCGCAAAACCACTCTGAGGTTTTGACCCAATCCGGAGCAATTAGGATCATGGTTTTCCTGAACTTTCTCAACCTCCTGATTACTTGAGGGATCACAGGGACTGGAGGGAATGTATACAGGAGTGGAAACTCCCAGCCCACCACAAACACTTCCCCTAGAGTTCCTCTCGGAGGAAATTCCCTTGAGCAGTACAGTTCGCACCTTCGGTTGGTAACAGTCGCAAACAGATCCACTTGAGGGGTTCCCCAAAGGGTGAAGATCTCTTGAATGACTTCCTGAGCTAGTTCCCACTCGTGGGAGACTGCTCTGCCTGCTCAGAGCGTCCGCTGCTGTGTTTTGCTCTCTGGCTAGATGAATTGATGATAGAGATCCCTTCTTGTATTGCCCAGAACCAGAGCTGCATTGCCTCTCTGCACAGTGATAATGACCAAAATCCTCCTCTTTTGCTGAGGTAGTACATGGCCACCGTGTTGTCTGTCGTCATCAGGACATTCTTTCCCTGTACCGAGGACAGGAAGGCCTTCAGCACTAGTCTGATCGCCCTCAGCTCTAAAAGGTTGATGAGTATTTTGGACTCCGATGGAGACCAACGATCGCCGATTGTTAGATCTTTGGTATGGGCTCCCCATCCCGTGAGGGAGGCGTCCATCACTACTGTCATCTCCGGCCATGGTTGCCAAAAAGATTCTCCTCTGAGGATATGTTGTCTGCAAGCCCACCATTGTAGATCCTGTGCTACTTTGGCTGGAACTTGCAAAAGATCTGAAATTTCCCCTGAGAATTGGGACCATTGAGTCCAGAGAGCCCATTGAAGGGATCTCATTCTCAATCTGGCTTCTGGCACCAGAAAAATGCAGGATGCCATCAGACCGAGCAACCTGAGAAAATCGAAGGCCGGAAGATACTGGCCTTTCTGAAATGATGTTACCATCTGCAGAATGAAGTGAGCTCTCTCTTCGGGAGGCGAGCAAGTATCCAGAACTGCTCTGATAAACTGGAGTTTCTGTGATGGTATCATGTTTGACTTTTTTAAATTCAGAGAAAACCCTAGTTTGTGAAGGAAGTGACAAGCCTTGGACAGATGATCTTGGGCTTGTTCTGGGGAACGTGCCATGATCATCCAATCGTCCAGATAGGGGTAGACATGAATCCCCCCTCTCCTGAGACTCGCTGCCACCACCGCCATCAACTTGGTGAAAACTCTTGGGGCGTAAGTTAACCCGAATGCCATTCGCAAACCTTAGGTACTTTGTGTGCTTTAGATGGTTTGGCACATGAAAGTAAGCATCCTGAAGGTCCAATGAAACCAACCAATCCTTGAGTTGGAGAGCCTGAAGGATCTGAGAAAGTGTGACCATCTTGAACTTGTCCTTCCTTAGGAACTTGTTCAAATTTCTCAAGTCCAAGATGGATCTCAGTCCACCGTCCTTCTTTGGAATGAGGAAATATGGGGAATACCAACCCTTGTTCCTCTCTGCTACAGGTACATGTTCTATTGCACCTTTCTGTAGCAGGGTTAAGACTTCCTGCAACAGGAGCGGACCTGGATGTTTGACAGAGTTGTATCCCGGTGGGTGATTCTGAGGTTTCTTTTGAAATGGAAGGCAGTAACCTTGGGATACTGTTTCCAGTGCACAAGCATCTGAAGTAATGCCCCACCATTCTTCCAGATGCTGTGAGATCCTGCCTCCCACTAGGGTCTTGTGGGTCAAAACCTCAGAGTGGTTTTGCGGCAGCTACAGCAGCAGCTGAAGGGACAGATGCCGCTACTGGGGCAGATCTAGCACCTTTTCCTCGCCCCGAGGAAACTTTCTTTGACCTCCCTGACTGGCCTGTCCTCTTCCTCTTCCAATTGAGGAGTAATAACAAAAAGGACGACCCCTGCAGGAAAATGAGCCTATGGAGGGGCGTTGTTGAGGTTGTCTTATAGCGGCACTGAGAGATTTAGCCGCCACTTATATCCGGACATGTCCATCTGCCCTCCAATTCGTCTTCCAAGAAGAGAGGATCTTCTCTCACGAGATGAAGGTCATGTTCTCCATCCGGAGGTCAACACACTCAACCTTCACGCATGGCTTCTGAGAGGTTGAGCTATAAGGATTGGGATCTTCCAGATGACGTGATGGAGATTTTGCTCTCGGCCAGAAGGCCAGCAACCAAATCTCTGTATCGGTGTCGTTGGAACAAGTTTAGTAACTGGTGCAGAGAAAAGAATGTGGACCCATTTCATTGTAATATCCCCACAATTTTATCTTTTCTATTAGATTTAGCTAATCTGGGGCTCCAGGTTGGTACGATAAAGGGATACTTAGCAGCGCCATCCATTTTAAGCGATTTTATTTATTTTAATTTTTGTAACGCGCCAACATGCCCGTGGGACTCGGGGTGCACACAAAGACCACAAAGACACGATCTTCAGAAGAAGAATCTTACTTCAATTCTTAAAATGTTTAAATAATTTATTTCCACCAATACCTTTTCAAGTTCCAGTGTGGGATTTGAACTTAGTTCTGAAATTCCATTTGAGCCTTTACACTCTTGTCCGCTAAGGCTCCTTACTTTAAAAACAATACTTCTTGTGGCATTGACATCAGCCCGCAGGGTGAGTTACAGGCGCTTTCTAGCGGTCCTCCTCACACCATCTTTTATAAAGACAAAGTAGTTCTTAGAGTTAAACCATCTTTTTCGCCAAAAATTGTTTGATTTTCATCTGTCACAAAAATAACTTTGCCTACTTTTTACCCCCCTCCTCACGCAAGTAAGGAAGAGGAGCGACTACATAGACTAGACCCCAGAAGAGCTCTTAGTTTCTATATTTCAAGATTGGCAAAAATACGGCAGTGTGATCAACTTTTTGTGGGATACCCTGGCTGCAAATTTGGACTTGCTGTAACTAAACAAACATTATCTAGATGGATCATTTTGGCTATAACAGAATGCTATAGATTAGCTGGGAAAGAACCACCAGATTGACTGAGAGCTCATTCAACCAGGGGCATGGCAATGTAAACGCCACTAAAAAGGGGTGTCCCTGTACAAGATATTTGTGCAGCAGCCACATGGTCATCCATGCATACCTTTATAAAACATTATGCCCTGAACTCGACTTCCTCTCAAGGAGGTCTGTTTGTTTGCTAAATCTGTACTCAATTCTGTACACGATAAGAAAAATTCTGTACTCCCACCTCCGAGACAAAACTGCTTTGGGAGTCTATCTAAAATGAGGAATACGTTAGAGGACACAATCCATTCGAAGAACAAGTTACTTACCAACTGTAACGTTGTTTCGATTGGATGTTCCTCCCACGTATTCCTCATCGACCCTCCCAGCCAACCCCGCAGTACAGTTTACGTGAATTACACTCTAAATTCTTTTAAGGCTTGGGTCAAAAGTGACACGCCCTTAAACTATAATCCATGGACTACAATATACGAAAAAACAGAACTGAAGCCAACGGGAGCGCTCGAGGCATTTATACAGCAGATGACGTCGGTGCTCGACGGATGCCGCCGAGGGACATCGACGCCGTGACCTCGAGAGAAGCGCCCTCTGGTGGGGAGGGACAGAATTCTTTTTCCGAAGCAGGGAAGCTGAAGGTAAGGATATATCTAAGATGAGGAATAAGTGGGAGGAACATCCAATCGAAAGAATGTTACAGTTGGTAAGTAACTTGTTCTTCTTTCCCCAAAACTCCTGTGACTTTTTGGTCGCATAGACAATCTCCTAGTTATGGCTGGTGGTAGTGGACGTATTCTTCCAACTATTGTGCACTTTTTGTACCGCAGGCTATGTCCATAGCCTCGGTGGTGCACAATAGGGGCACCCAAGTACGTACTTGGGGCCTCTCTTATTCTTTCGCCAGTACTAGCATGGTTGTTCTTTGTTAGCCCTTCTACCATTCTGTGTGTGTGTGTGTGTGTGTGTGTGTGTGTGTGTGTGTGTGTCTCCGTCCCACAGGGGGACTGGCTGTCCTGATTGGGCAGCCAAACACCCTTTTATGTAAAATGCTAAGAGATTGCAGAGGAGTGTGCAGGAACTGTATAAAAGATGAGGCTTCTGGAGTGAAAAGCAAGTCGACAACTGGAAGCTGAAGAAGACCAGACATGTCTGCAGACCCTTTACAACCCTGTGAAGCGACCACTGCTGTCGCCACCCCATTTTCTGTGCAACAGAGGAGTTCGGAAGAGGATGAGCCGTCCCTTTGGCTTGTGAGAACAACCAGTCACAAGGCAAACCTTGAATTCGCCCATCTCCTGAAGTCCTAGGACTTTCCAGAACTGCGGAAACCCAATACCAGGAGACCTGCTGCCCATTTCGAGTGCGTCATTGTGGGAAGGCTGAATCCATCCAAATCTTTGCTGAGCCCTCAAGGACAATCCAGAGATCTGATCCAACTCACCCAGACTCCCTCATCAGAGCGTGGGACTGCAGGAAGCAAAGATGATTGAACAGGCGGATCCACGTCCTTTGTTGGTGCTGCGGAAAAGGTGGCAAAACCGCAGATTGAACCAAGAAGTTGTTGAAAGTCGTGCCCCAGGTCCTCCCTCAAGACATCTGCTGAGAGATCCGTTCATTGTCCTGCCTTCAGTCATCAGACCAAGGCATCCGGAGGTCGGGTCCAGTGCTGCAACATTGCAGAGCATCCAGCACAAACATGTTCTTCTAGCCTAAGGTAACGTGGGGGAAAAGGTATTGCTTACCTGATTCCAGAAAGTTGCTGCAGAGCGTTGGAGTGCACGTATGAGGTGTCCAGTGCTACCCCCTTTTACCTCCCAACTCAAGATGCTGCTCGTGTCCCTTTGAGTCCTATTTAGGGTCTCCATCATTAGTTATTAACTTGCTGCATCTAAAAAGACTAGAGACTTGAAGAAATCCGCAGGAACACATCCTATTCTGCTTCTTGTCAAGACTTTGAGCCCGCTCCGAAATGCCTTTAGCTAGAGTTGCGTTGCACCAGGGGCGCGGGCTAGATTGACGCCGAACTATAAGGCTCTGTCCACTGCCCTGGTGTATGGCAGTGAAATTTTGGAGCAATGTCCCGGAGAGCAGCTATAACGGCTCCCGAGATGGTAAAAGACCTGCTGCAGCGACTGTGATGGACTGAAGGCGCCCTCGAATCAAGCAGGCAGCCCAACTGACTATGCCCCAGCGAGCTGTGACGAGTGGGAAGCTAGGCGGCCCAGGACCCAACGCACTACAGTGGGGAGACTCCGGAGGCCCACAGGTGACGCTCCCGGGGTACTGGTGGATGTTAGGCAGAATCCTGTGCAGTTCCCTTAGGGAACACTGCAAAAAGATGAAGACTTCAGGAGTAAGCAGTAAACCCAATTGGTAGCAGTCTGCACCACCCAGATTACCTGGTAGCTTTGGCTGAGCAGTCAGACTTCTCTCAAGAAGAGTAAGGCAGTATGTAGAGTATACACAATAGGGCTAAACACACAGTAGAGCAAACAAACACTGACCAGAGCTTTGTATCGAAAGTATAGTTATTTATTTAAAACACACTTTAAGCAATACACTAGCACTCCAAATCAAAAGGAAGTTCAAAGACAGTCAGATAAAGTATACACACCTCCCTTAATTACTATTAGACAAGTCAGAGTTAAAACACCACTATTTGTTAAGACAGATGTGAGCGCTTAACTAAGATGGCACTAAATAGTTTGTTTAGAGGGAGAGAAAAAGGCAGAGCATAAGAATAATACAGTCCCAAAGTCAGAGCAAGGGAATAAAGGTAGAATATACTGTAGAGCCAAAGTTCATAGGCCAGGCCCACTTTAAATGGAGCAAAGCGAAGTGTGCCCAGGATCACACAGTTTAAGTTGCACTGAAAGTCTTTGCAGATTGTTCAAAAGAGGTTGCTTTAGTTCAAGAAACAAAGTTGGAAGGTCTGGGGCCAACCCAGTATAGAAAGCCAAGGATTTAAGGGTCACCTTTAGCAATCTGTAGAAAGGGAGGCCAGGTAGGACAAAGTACCTTAAGAGAGAGGAAGCTCCAGCGGTGGCAGTTGTTCCTGACAGTGGTTGCAGTTCGTTGTTCCAACCAGGGGAAGAGAGGATCTCATTGAGGAGAAAACTTGGAGTCGTTGCACTGCCCAGGGATGAAACCAGCCACGGAGTTCCCGATTAAATGGTGCAGTCCTTTTATTCGCGGTCAAAGTGGTGAAGCTTGGCTTTCCGGCCGCCGGGGTGCTTGGCGCGGGCGATTCGACCAAGAGACGTCTTTGGAAGGTGAAAGAGGCGAACTGGTTGGTCCCACTAGCTCAGGGGGAGAAGACTCGTCCAGCAGAAGATCTTCTCTTGTCGTTGGGAAAGTGGTGAGTTTGTTGCAGCAGGGCTTCACCGGTGGTGTCATCGTTGCAGATGGCTCAGCTTCTTCGGATTCTGAGGTCCTGTGGCGACTTCTGAAGTTCCAGTCCCAAAGGCCCTGTTTTTATGCAGAAAAACCGCCATTCAACAGCCTAGCTGTCACTCAAACATGCTAAGTGGTGAGCCGGGCGGCTCACCACTGGGCCAATCAGAGAAGAGTGCGACTTGAGTTGCTACGGCAACTCAGTCCAGGGTGCCAAATCCCCCCTCCACCCCTCCTATGGAACCCAGACAGAGTGGCACCATTTGGAGGGCAGTGGAGAAGCCCGCCAAAATAGTGGAACAAAGGGCTTGACCTGGGTCAGAGTTACAGAGCCAGACACAAACGCCATTTTGGAACCGAGTTCTGACAAAAAGACCCAACCGTGGATTTAATATTAAATAAATGAACCGGCGGTATCTTTAACATTACACCAAAAAGTGGTGCGTTTAAAATCAATGGGAAAATCCCATAGAGAATATTCCGGTGGAATATTTTGTGTGGTAACCACTGCCGCCAGCCAGAAACCTGACAAGGAGGGAGTGGACAGTGCCCCCTTGAAAACAGACTCGGGGGCAATATAATTAACCCTGTCCAGTACTTCCACAATATGATGGTTTGTACTGGTTCTGTTCACAATTTTGGACTAGTAAAGTCAATGGTGGCTTTACATGCCCTGGGAGACAGTAGTCGGTCCCATGGTATGGAGTCTGTTTGGGGGTCACTATGACACCCCTGTGTTACTGCACTGAGGGTGCTGTGTAACACACACATAAGAAATAGATGATACCCTATGGAGTAAAAAGAAAACCCCATAGCCCATAAGCACACACAGAGTCAAAGACCTACCTCAAATCATGCCTAAGAGTGGGAGGAAAAGAGTCTCACTCTTAGCAGGAGAAAAAAATAAACCCCAAAAATCCAGCAAGGCTGCTGGGGGACTCGCTAGGTTTGGGAAATTAGCCTTATAAGAGAATTCTCCCTAACTGTGGAGATCAGGGCCCTCCTTATTGCTACGGGAGGCTCGCCTCGGGGCTGGAGACCACAGGCCCCTCTGCCGACAACCAGTGCAATCCTGCAACGCACTAAGAGGATGAGGGTAGTGCTTTGCCCCCTGGCGGGGCTCTTGGAGCGGCAGCCAGCGAGGAGACAGAAGCGGATGAGGGTGATGGACCATCAACCCCCCCAGCGTGGCTCGGAGAACTGCGGTCGGCGAGGAGGCACCAGCGGGGAGCCCAAGGAGAGGGGATTCCCCCCACCCCTCCCGGCAAGCAGGTTATGAGCCCGGTGTTGGGGAGAAGTCTCTGTATAGGCTAATTTCCCAAACCTAGTGAGTCCCCCAGCAGCTTTGCTGGATTTTTGGGGTTTATTTTTTTTCTCCTGCTAAGAGTGAGACTCTTTTTCTCCCACTCTTGAGCGGCACCTGGGCTCCTCTGAGAGTAAGGGAAGTTGTTCAGTGGCAGCGAAGGATGCCTCGTCCCCCACAGCTGAAATAACACGGCGGGCAGAGAGCTATGCAACAACAGTCGCTGGCCCAGCTCTATCCGCCCAGAGGGAGCAGAAAACAGAGGAGCACGCCAAGACTAGTGAAAGCAGGGCCAGAGGGAAATCAGACCGGTGAGTGCACTCCAAGGGGCCCACTAGCAAACAGCTAAATGGAGGCAGACCGGTAAAGCCTGCTGCCTCCCGCCCCCCCCGGTCCTGGGCTCCAAGAAAGGCGAGACAGTGCCCCTGGATAAGGTTCATAGGGCGGACTGAGGAGGCAGAGGGCCTCGCTCAGTCATAGCTAAGCTGCATTACTACTGAGACAAGGCAGAGGTTCTGGAGAAAACTACTTATGGGAGACATTGACTATGACTGCTCCAAAATGGCCATCTTCCAAGACCTTGTGGCCCAAACACTCCTTAGGCGCAAGAAATGCGGACCCTTGACCAGATTGCTCAGAGAAAGAGGGGTAAGATGCAGGTGGGGTACCCCTTTGCGCTTATTTATGAATGAGAGGGCGAGAGACGCCAGGTGATGACGGAAGATAATATCAAGCGGGCTTTGGAGGAACTTTCGGGACGGGGGGGTCTGTTGGAGGCAGAATTGAAGAAGGGCCCAGCCAAAGCAGCGGAGCGACAGGACTGGGAACACCACGGGGGTGATGCAAGGTCCAGGGCGCCAGGAAGTTCCAGAAACTTGGCACCCTACCCTGGGGGGACACCACCTGAGGGGGGAACACTGCAGTCTTCGCAAGGTTTTTAACCAGACCCTGGTGAACACCCGCTGAGCTTCCGCTGGCACAGGGGCAAAGGAGGATGGCTGATCTGAGGATAGCCACGCTAAATGTCAAGGGTTTGAACTCCCAGAACAAAAGATCGCTGATGGGTAATATGTTCCATAAACAGTGTTTAACGGTCCTCTTTCTTCAGAAGACTCACTACAAACGAGGGGCAGTATCCCAAATTAAGGGGAGAGACATTGCCACGACGTACTGGGCCCCTCATAAAGATCGCAAGGAGGGGTAGATATCCTACTAGCGCAAACATTTCGGCTGAAGGGGACACAGATCAAGAGAGGATTTGGGGGCAGGTTCCTCTGGATAAAGGGTTATCACGAGGGAGTTCAGTACTCCCTAGCCACCGTCTAGGTGCCTAACGCAGGGCAGGTGAAGTTCCTACGCAGGATATTCAAGGGGGTGGAGGGATGGGCGGAGGGTATCACTGTCGTGGTAGGGGATTTCACCCTGGTGGGAGACACAGGGACGGATTGCTGATCACTCTAAGGGGACAAGCAGAGGTTAGAGACAAAAGAAAATGGTAATTTTAGGCACCTGCTGCAAGACTACCACTGGACGGACGTATGGAGGTAACACCATGCCGGGCCGGAAGGGTACATGTTCTTCTCCCTACACCAGGATAGATAAGCTATTGGCACCCTGGGAACAAGATGCAATAACACAGGGCCCTAGAGTTGAAGCAATAACCTGGTTGGATCATGAATTATTGGTGAGAGTTTGGAAGGTAGAGAGCCCTCCGAGGAGGGAAACGCAATGGAGATGTAACAATACTTTGGTAAGGGATCAGGTGTTTAGGGACTCCCTACGGAAGGAGATGGGAGCATATTTCACAACGAATGACAATGGGGAGGTGGGCAGGGCCACGGTATGGGAGGTCGCAAAGGCAATATTCAGGGGACTGCTCATCTCCGAAGGGGCATGAAAGAAAAGGGAAAGGGGCCTAATGGAAACCAGGTTGTGGAGCGAACTGAAAGTACTCAAGAGTGCAGATGACTCAAGCAGACGCAGGCAGGGGAACGCTTCTGAGGGATATGAGGTATAAAAGGCAGGAGCTACACTTAATCGCCATAGGGGAGGTGGTCAAGCGGATGAGGTACACAAGACAAATATTACGAGCAGGGGCCTTCCTGGCAAATAGGGTGGGGGTGACAGGATGGGAAGGAGGATAGTGGGGGATACAGGAAGCAAACTGGACTCTGGCAGAGAAGGCGGAGGAGATTATGTCCCAATTTGCAGAATATTATAAGGGGTTATACACGAACCGGATGAGGTAGGGAGGGCGGAGATCGGTGGCTATTTGGAGGGCACGCAGCTTCCCAATCTGGCAACAGAGGCAAAGGAAGCACTGGACAATGAAGTGACAAGGAAGGAGGTATTGTTGACTATCCGCAAGTTAAAGGCTGGGAAAGCCCCAGGAGAGGACTGGTTTAACACAGATTTTTATAAGCAGTATCAAGATCTGTTGGCAGCACCGCTGGCTAAACTATTTAACTACATAACGGGGGAAGGATCGATCCTGCCGACGTTTCTCAGAGCGTTGATTACTGTGATCCCAAAGCCAGGCAAGGATCCAGCCTGCTGTGGTGTGCCTCCTATAGACCCATCTCACTAGTAAACGTGGATGCCAAGATTTTAGTCAGGGTGCTGGCATCCCGCCTAGAAGCCCATCTCCTGGGACTGGTACAGACCGATCACGCAAGCTTTATATTGCATAGGCAGGGAACTGATATCAGATACTGCACATCCTTAACTCACCGGAGGTGGCAAGGGAAGGAGCCATATTTCTAGCCATGGATGCTGAGAAGGCATTAGGCATGGTAAACTAGGCCTTCAATGGGGGAAGTCCTCTCGGCAATGGGACTGGGTGGGAGGTGGAGCCAATGGATTGCAGCCCTCTACCCGAAGCCGACGACTAGGGTGGTGGCTAATGGGAATGTATGTCGTTCCAGCTACAACGAGGAACGCAACAAGGATGCCCACTCTCACCGCTGCTCTACACGCTGGTGATGGAGCCATGGGCCAGAGTAGTGTGCAGTAATAACGGGATTAAGGCAGTGGCGATCGGGGAACTAACGTACAAGATGAGCTTCTTTGCGGATGATGTGCCCTGCTATACATTGCGGACCCACTAAACTTGGTACCCCGAAATTATGGACAGCATGAAGCAGTATGGAAGACTATCAGGATTCAAGGTCAACTTTGACAAATCTGTGGCCCTGTTGGCAGGGGGGACTGTCTGGAACAGAGAGTATGCGAGGGGGCTCCCATTCCAGATAAAAGATGACTACTTTCGATATATGGGAATGCAGGTTTATAAACTATTCACCGACTTGTACGCG
Organism: Ambystoma mexicanum; assembly: GCF_040938575.1. Classification (NCBI taxonomy): domain Eukaryota; kingdom Metazoa; phylum Chordata; class Amphibia; order Caudata; family Ambystomatidae; genus Ambystoma; species Ambystoma mexicanum. The sequence continues at coordinate 595,256,099 of NC_090923.1, read as the reverse complement.
GGGAACTATCTGCCACTGTGGACAACGGTGCACAAAGACCTAGGATGATCGGGCAGGCTGGGGCTTTCCTGGATGGCGCGTCTGAATTGCATAAAAATTGTGGTACTGCCTAAATTCCTGTTCATTTTTCAGATGCTTCCAGTGGTGGTCCCGAGGGCCTTCTTTGAGGTATGAACACACCTGCTAAAATTCCTGTGGGCAGGGGCCAAGCACAGGATAGCATACGGGACTCTGATCCTACCTAAGGAGGAAGGGGAGGGGGGTGGGCTTCCCAGATCTTCCCACGTACTATAAAGCGACTCAACTGTGGGTGCTGGTAGATCTAGACCCGGCCTCCGAAAAGCAATGGGTGCCTCTGGATAAGGCAGTTGCAACGCCAGTCCCCCCTCAGAGAATGGCTTTGGGTCACCCGATATTCTATTCCGAGGAGGGTGCTGACCCACCCGATACTGGAAGTCTTATGGGCTCTTTGAAAGGGGGAGAATAAGTGGTTGTCTACATGGCCGTCCCCCGAGTTGCATTTGTGCACCACCAATACCAGATGGAATCCAGAAACCGTTGGCATTCCAAATGTGGTATGAGGCTGGGCTGAGCAGGGCGGGCCAGATGTGGGAAGAAGGAGTTAATCAAAATACAGAGGCTAACAGACTGCTTGCAGATAGGTACCCTATCTATATTCCGCTATATACAACTGATGGGAGTTCTATCGGAGGCTACATGGGGGGGGGGGCGTCAACCTACAGAGGGGACTGACAGATTTCGAGACACTCCTGCTCACGATGTCAGGTTCCAGGGGACTCATTGCCCAGTTATATAAGGGGATATTGCTAGCGGAACTCGGGGATCCATTCCTGGCCGGGAAAAAACGAGTTGTGACTTAGGAAGAGAATTAGACAATGCTTCATGGACATTGATGTGTAGAAAGTGTGTCCTTGCAGTATAGACACCAGGCTGAAAAGGTCCTACAAAGGTGGCACTACCAGCCAGCTGTGCTTGCTAAGATGTGTAGGGGATACGATCTGCGCTTTTGGAAATGTGGGGCCTCCGAAGAGGACTATGGCTATATGTGGTGGGGCTGTGGAAGGGTGCAAACATACTGGAGGGAAGTCCTGTCATGGAATAAAGGGGTAGACGGGATCAATGGGGAACCCTCCCCATGGCAGCTTCTCTTTTGGGGGAACGATGGGGGAAGATTAGGGTGAGGATGGGAAAATGGTAAGGGTGATGTTGCCTCGCCCAGATGTGGAAAAGCCCAAGGATGCCAGATGAAAAGGGTTGGGTGGCAAATATGCGAGCCATATGACATGTAATACCTCACACACTTGCTCAATGAATCCCGTACTAACATTGAAAGCTAGTGGGTGCTTTCTTTTGGGAAATATGGATGCTAAAAGGTTGCGGGTAGGCGATGGACCAAGAAGAGTGAGACATCAGGGACGGATGACCAGGAACCCCAAGGTCTCGGTTCCTAAGGCACAGAGAAGGACCATCAGGGGGCAACTTTGGGTGAACTAAGACGGGAGGTTGGGAATAGGATGAATTCACATGGGTATCCCGAGGTTATCTGCTGGGAGAATGACTGTCATGGTGAAGGAGAAGCCCTACGGAAAAACTTTGAATTGACTGTTGACTGCAGGGGGATGGGTTTAAGGGGACTATAGAGGCATGGGGCGAATGAAATAAATGTTCAAGGGAGCGGAGGAATGAACTTTGAATGTAGTCTGATCCGCACACATGGACTTCAGCCCACAGACCAAGTCACGGCTGTGGACCTGTGAGGGGCGACTCAACGTGGGGGTAGGTGAGGTGGACGGCGTTCGGGAATATTACGGGGAAGCATGGCTCATACAAAGCTTGTATTGTTATATTCAAAATGCCAATAAAGTTCAATTCTCCAAAAAAAGACTTGCTGTGCGAAGAAACTCTTAAATTTTTTTTTCTTTAAATTACTTGTGTTCGCAGGGTAAATGTCTTACCGTAAATCTGCTAAGAACTGCATGTGCGCGTAGTTACCGATAAAACAATAGCATTGTATTTTCCTTTTCTAACATTGCAACAAATGTAATCGCGAACAAACACAAAAGTGAAAGTGTCCTTTGAAGTATTAAGTATTCCGACGTGTTCTAGTGTAAACGTATGAGGTATTTAAAGTGATTCTAGTGTAAATATATTTGTTTGCTTGTTAGGTGCTTATACAGCAAGTAAAATAGGACAGAGGGAGGGTACAAGGGAGTGAAACACATTACAAAATACAATATTTAAGAGCAGTGGGAGGAAAAAGGACAAACCTACTATGCCCTAGAGTATTCAGAACGTGCAAGTGTTGCAAGGAAGAGGACAGAGGGGGGTAAGTGCCTGGGAGTCCAAGCTCATGGGTGAGCCACAGATGAAGTGCTATGATTGAGTGCTACACCACCAGAGCCACGTTGGGTGTAAGTGCGAACCTCTGGGGCGGAGGGTGCAAGTGTTGAGGGTAGACAGGAGCTGGCAGATTGGTTGTGGGAGGTCAGGGGCCCCGAGGATGCATAAAGGCCCCAGACACCAATCACAGCAACTGTGGGATAAGCAGAGGAGAGTGGGAGGTAAAGAGGAAAGTCTTAAGGAACTTCCGGAATTCAAGAAAGTCCTGCTCAAGGTGCAGAGGGAGGGGACGCAGTTCTATAGGAGGGAGCCAGCTGAGGAAAATTAACCATTTACCCTCTGTTTTGCAAAACGCTTTACCCACAAAGAGTTGGTGCCAGAGGAACGTAGTGGTCTAGAGGCAGAGTATTTAGTAAGATAAAGTTGGAGATAGTTTAGTCCCTGGACCCAGGCAGCCTTGTGGATGATGCAGAGGGATTTTAATTTAATCCGGGCAGCAACTGGGAGACAGTGAAGACTGTTTAGGGCAGGAGAGATTCGATCTCTGGGCTTAAGGCCAAGGATGTATCTTTCTGCCCTATTCTGGATTAGCTGAAGGGGTCGCAGAGTGGAAGAAGGTAGATTCAGGAGGAGGCTATTGCAATAGTCAAACCTAGAGAGAACCAGGGCATAGGTAACATTGAGCCTCTGGGGGAAAGAAAGGGAGAAAAGGTTAAATTCCTTTGAGAAGGAAGTGATGAAATTGGGACTAATTAGCAATGTCCTGAGTGTGGGAAAGGAAGGAGTGAGAGGAGTTGAAAATAACTCCAAGGTTTTTGGCTTCAGAAGAAGGAGCAGGGGGAGAGCCCAAGGAGGAGGGAGCAGGGGTCCTAATGGGAAGGATCTCAGTTTTATAGGCGTTGAGGCAGTCAATTTAAATGTATATACATAAGTGTAAGTGCGTCATTGATGTGCATGTCTAACTGGTTTCAGTGTAGTTACCTACAGCTCCACATCTTCCTTTCAAGATAAGCCTGACTGCTCTGCCAGTCCACCATGGTCCTGAGTTAGTACAGACTAATACTAAGAGTTGGGAGACCTACAAACCACTGGGATAGCTTACTAAAGTCTTACTATGAGTAAGACTTTAGGAAAACTCCCCTAACACTCCTCAACATTAGTAGCTGCAGTGGCCGCTGCTCCATCACTGTTGCTTGGTCCAGCTCCACTATCAGTGCCATTAGTTAGGGGAGGTACACCCTTATTATTCTCAAGATAAAGAATCTTTACAATTAGTTCAGCCTTGGTGCCAGAGACTGTTGGGCCTCTGTCACTACATAACTTTAATTAATCCACTTTTGTAGAAAATGAAGTGAAAGTAATTGCTTCCATGATATCAAATGTAGGAAGTGATTGTCAACTACAAGGCAGTCAAATATCACGGTATACTGTGTAAGTGTTATCCAGACAATCTGCCAGTGTACAACACTGAGGTACCCAATACTGATCCTCGCCCACTAAAGACCTAAGTGATGAGTGGAGAGGGTCATCCCAACGCTGTGCACCAATTTGTTAGCACTGATTTTCTATACTATGGCCTGGTGGACAGATGTATAGAAGGCCAACCTAGTATTGTGATGGGGACAACTCTGGGAGCTGTAGCCAAAACAGTTCAAGGTAGCAAGGCGAGTGGTGTAGGCTAAGTCTCAAGAGGTGGTGAGCTTATAATGGGTCCGCAATGAGCAGACACAGTGAAGCAGTCAAGGAACATACTTAGACAAACATGCATAGAAATAGTGGTTTACTTATGGCCAAATAAAACTGTGAAAACTGACTAACGTATAATATCACACAATTCTAGAAATATGATACATATACAATCACTAGGGTAGGGAAAAATACATATCCAACCCCTGTTACGGAAGGTACAGATTAGTATTAGCACTACAGTTCCAAAGAGATTCAATCCTAACTTCAGAAGTCCATCCCTAAAATGTATGGGGGCCTTGTGCCCTAAAGTTCAGCAAAATTCCATACAGTTTTTTGAAGCTGGAAAAAATGAAGGCAGGGTCTCTGGGGGTCCAGCGAACAGTTCCAGTGGTTAGGGGACAAGTTAATATAACTAATTAACGTGTTCCCAACTTTCGGAGTACGTGTTTGACCAAGCAATGGCAAAGCTAAAGTAATAGAAGTTTCTAAAAGTTACCAAAACCTTTAAAAAGGAGTTAGTGGTTCAGGTAAGTATTGCTATAACTCACCCCGTACTTTGATTCTTCACAGGACTTGGAAGGTCAGTTGAAGAGGGTCCGAGGCCGCTTTTCCCACCATCTGCCTCAGCCTTTGACTCCCAGGGGTTGCAGGTTCGAGCAGTACTCCTATCATGGACTATTGCTGGTGCAAGGTCTCCCAGTAAAGAAAGAAATGCAAAAGAACTCGATGCAGGGCCTCTCTCAGGACAGGACTGGACGCGGGTGAGCAGTTTCGGACGACTGTCACTGATGCACAGCGACGCAAAGGGATTCACTTGCCGTCATCGGACTTTTACTCCTATCTCTGGTCCCCTTGATGCTATGCCCACTACAGTTTGCAGAGGCAAGTCTTTGTTGCACAAGCTGAAGATTCCCCAAGTACCAGGCCTCAACACAGAGCGGCACCTTCTGCAGCACTGTAGCCCAAACTCAGAGCTGGTCAGCCACAGAGCCGTCCATGGGCACTTCCGAAGGCTCTTCTTTGCAGGACTCTGAGCTGACCTCGGGAATGGGTGTTCCCTCCACTCCAAGGGTCGCAGCTCCTTCGCAGGATTGCTGAAGATCACCTCCAAAACGGGGCTCTTCCAGGACAGCGGCAGAAGTTGGGCGCCAGGCCTTCCAACAATTCTCTGGTCTTCTCGAGGATCTTGCAGCTGGACAGGAGTCTTCGCTCCTTCAGTTTCCTCCAGAATATCTTTAGAGTAGGTGCACTGGTCCTCTTCTTATCCTAAAAGCCAGGTAAGAGCAGAATCTCCTACTAGCCAATGACCAATCTGGCCCACACACTCACCTCAGCAGTGCTCCAATCAGGACCACTGGCAGCAAAACTCATGCATAACACTCTGGCACAATGGCACCAGTTTGTGGATAGGGACCAGACAGTCCCCGCCCACTTCCTGGCAGCAAACACAGATAGCCCTCCAGTAGCCCACCAAAAACTTCTGCTTTCCTGGGCACTGGAAGTCCATATAAGGATTTTCCTGGCCTCACAGGCCAGGAAGAAGGCTAAAAGACAAGATGGCCAAAGGACAAGCAAAACATCTTGTGGCATGGCCATGTTTGACCACTTGTCACAGTAGCCAAACATGATAAATGTGGAAAGGCTAAAATTAAATGCAACAAGAAATGGTAAAAAGTCACTGCTGCCACCAGCGTGTCCATTATGTACACCTAGGGCAACCAGAAATCCTCTTAGTGTTAGTCTAGGGCAAAACCAAATGTTTACCCCATTGTACTGCATCGTAAGATGCATTTTACAATGATAAAAACCACCACAAGTGGTACAAAGTTACTAAAGTAGCAACTAGACCAAGGGAGACAATGTTTCCCATTAGTGACAGCCTGACATGTCTGTTTCCCCATAACAGATGAGTAAAAATCAGTGTAGTGAAGCGTAAGGCTTCTCTGCACTGTAAAAAAAAAGCAGGTCAAATACAAAAATAAAAGCAAAAAGTTTGGGGGTCCATAGAAATGGAAGGAAAGGTGCAGTAAAATCCTAACAGCAGGCTCGTTGGTACTCCGTCTACTGGTAGGTTCTGTGTTAGTTCTAGCAGAGTGGTATCAATGATGTTCCCAGGACCCCTGATCCACCACGAGTCTGTTGTGGCCACGCCACTACTCTACTCTTTCTCTGGGTTGGGACGCCACACATCTGACTTGGCTTCGCTCATTTTTCTGGTTTCCTGACCCCACATGTCTCCTTTTTTAGTTTGCTTCCTCGTGGTCACAGGACGCCGCACATCCAGCTTCTCCTTCGTGTAAGCTAGCGAGCTGATTCCCAACTACGGGCTTCCTCTGTTTCTCCAGTATCCTCTCCTGTCACATATCACGTAGCCGTGGGGCTTACCAAGCGCAGTTCTGTATTCATTTCTTTCTTTTGTCTTCTCTCCACCTTCAGAGGTCCACTTCCTTGTTCCAGTAAAAGATGATTTTTCTTTGAAAGGACTAATCAGTTTCCTGTTGACAATAGTACATACTGGTATTTTTCATACATTTCTTTACTCTGTGTTTAAAGAGCTGCTGTTGGAATGTTCCTTGGGGAGTTCCTCACAGAAACGGGAATCCTTGTCCCTAAACGGGGAGTCTCTACTGGTGAGGTTCCACTTGCCCTGACCCCTAGGGAGGGTGGTGCTGAGTGGGCTCACTTCACTAGCCTCACAGGTTCGGGGGGGGGGGGGCTCCCCCTTCAGGAGAAGAAGAATTTCTGCGATTCGCCCCAGCAGGCAAGAACAGAGAAATGTACTATGGACTATGGAGAACAGCGCTGTTCTCCTGCATCGATAGCCATAGGGATTGACCCGTGCCCCTAAAACAGACGAGCTTAGCGCAGGGTAAGTGAAGCAAAAAAGGCTACATTTTCCTCCGAAAGTCAGTAAAAGTTTTAAGACCATAGCAAAATGTAGGGTGTCCCATTGATGTCTATATAGGGCAAGCAAAAAAATAAATCTTTCCTAGCAAATGCCACGCCACAGTAAGAAATGGCTAGACCGGCAGCAAAGTGCACTTACCAGGATTCCTTTATCATAGATGCCATGTAAAACAATTATACCCCTCACCCCAAATATCTGCTCCAGGGCGTCTCAAACACAAACACACTCACATTCACTCGCTCGTTCAAAAGGACATTTACACAGCATTCACCCGCTCATTGTCACACGCACCCAAACACCCATACATCATGCATACACCCCCCCAATTCTGCACTTCTGCTTCCTTGCACAAGCAAGAACAGGAAGCACAGAACGCTTCCTGGTTACTTCACATGCACGCTGGAGCACTGTCAGCACAGCCCAGGGTAGCCTGAATGTACAGGGAGGCGCTAGAGCACCCCCTATGCACATTCAGAGGTGCAGTTCCTCAGCCTGCATGTCCAATGGGCCATGAAAGGCTGAGGAAGCAAAACTCCACCGGTTTTGCATGGTCCATTGGACATGTGTTCTGCAAGCAGCTGAGGGAGAGTTGTGTGTACACTAGGCTGGCGTGGCTCTTGCATGATGAATGGCGGGTTGGCGGCAAGTCACCCATTATGGATGAGCCACCCCTGCATAGACTTAAATGAGACGGATGGTAGGCGAACCGTGTGTATAGGGAACAGTCCCAAATCTACCCCCACAGGTGTGGATTCGGTGGCAAATTACCCTCCGGAGGTCTAGAAAAGACAGACGTAGAACTCCAAAGGTCTGTTCAAGAACCAGTAGCCCCAGAAGAAGATGCTGCACAGCAAGAAAAGACCCAGTGTTAAACAATTGGGGAAGTGTGGTTGAGAATCGCCTGTGAATAATCTCTAACCTGAACCACAGAGATGTCTGAGCTTGAGTAGTACACCACCACAGAACCCAGAGGTAAGTACTCTGTTTGCTTACGAGGCGAAACAACTCAAGAAGATTTACATTTTTATTTTTTCTAGGTGGAGTTTACATCATGCAACTTCCTAGACACTGGCCACCTGGGTTAAAAATGACAGACTGAAAAGAATGAGCAGCTTCTCAAGGCAAAATCATCAATGAAGAAGACTGTAGGACAGCAAGGGAAAACAACAAATCTGGATCCGGTGCCTCCAAGGTCAAGGAGATAGTGCCCAGCCACAGGGGATGCCCCCATGAAGATGACAGTGGCGGGGACCCCGTACGATCCTGATGAGATGAGGCCACGTGTTGAAGTCTCAGCATACTTCCAGCTAGCAGTGTTTTCCAGCAGGGTGGGACAATCCTGGCAGCAAAATGGCAACAGAATGCCCGGAGGACCTTTTCAGCATAGAAGCACTGAACCAGCACATACATGGAGTCGGCAGAAAGACATAAGAGGCCCTGGATCGGCGTCTAGAAGCAGAAAGCCCAAACTAGAGATCATAAACGTTTGGCCAGGAGGGCCAATTGTTGTCCTTTATATTGCAGCAAGTGTGGGAAACAGGAAATCCTCCAGCATGTAAGTAAACCTGTTCTGCTATAAATTCCATTAGCAAGAGGGAGCTTGGGTTCAGGTATGACTTTAAATACCACCAGTCCCCGTGGTTGGCAACTCCAGGCCACCAATCCCAATGGGGGCTAGGGACAAAGTCAGCAGGCCAGACCACCTGATTGGCCCCTGAATATGCCACTCAACTCGGACCACCCCCAAAGGATGCGATATGGCCATCCCAGGGACATTGAGAGGTTTAAACCAGTAAAAACCAATATGGAGGCTGCTTCACTGAGCTCACTTATGTACTGGTACGTTATAAATTACTTTTATTATATTATGTGGACAAATTACCTTTTTAGGCCTTACTCATGGTTGCCTTGAGCAAAAGAAGTCCCGAAAACAAAATGGCAGTGAACAGGACTTTAAAAAAAATCATTTGTTTCCTCAGTAGGTACCAAAAAGATACTCTGAGCTACCAATGGGGTAAAATAGCTTGCACCCATGGGGAAGCCAAAACTGCATAACAGTTGCCGTCAGCCTACTCTCTTAAACAATAGAGGGTAATAAAACCACAGTAGGCCAGTTAGGGAGAATTCTCAGAAATATGCTAATTCCCTTCTACCTTAGAGACCCCCAGCACTTTTGCTGAACTTCAGGACTTTTAATTGTTAACCTGCAGAGAGTGAGACCTTTTTCCCCACCCACTCATGCATTTATGTTTAATTTGAATTTGAATTTTATTTCTTGTGGTTTTGAAGTCTGACAAACTCCATAGGCATCATCTTTTTACATTGTGACACACAGCACCTTGAGTGCAGTGGCACAGGCAAGTCTTTCAGATTTCCCCAAGGTTTAAATACCTTCTCTTGGATAACTACTGTTTCCAAGAACAGTGAAGTGAAATTTACTTTACTTAAATTTGTAACTTTCTATACCCAGCACACACTATCTTACAATAGGGTGCTGGAGGGGTTTCTTAGTATCCCCTTTGTCTAGGTTCTCATGTAACATTTTTATGTTACCCTTTCTACAATTAATGGTTGGTGGCAGTGGTTTAGTTTTTACTACTGTTGTGTGTTTTTACCACGGGCTGCGTTTGCAGCTGCTGTAAGGCACCCATGGGTGCCCCTTTTGTCAAAATGGCCCCGGTCTTCTTTTTTCGCCATTTCTTGCTGGAAAGGTCCTTCTTGAGATTTGCTCTGCGCGCCAAACCATGTTTGGCCTCTTTGTTCGTTTAATCTTTGACAAGATTCACGAGTGAAGCTCGCCTATGGCTCTAGTATGTCTGCTGGGGCATGAAGTGAGGGAGGTGCCCGAAACTCCCTGTGCTTAATCCCCTTGATTACAGGAATGCACCCAAAGGAGATTGGCTGGCTGGCTGTCCTTGCAGGACAGCCACCCTGCTGTGCGATTGACAGCTAGGCTGGAATTAATGGGTGAAACCTGCATAAAAGGCCAGGCTTTTTGGCCTGGACAGCAGAGTCGACCACTGGACGAAGGAATCCAAAGAGGAACTTGGAAGAGACGCCTTCTGCAACTCCTGGACCGTTGGTTTGCCCAGTGAAGCCCTACTGCTATACTGAAGTTCCGAATTCGCCTCGACTAGAGATGCCCTGCAAGGATGACCTCTCCCCTTGGGTTGGGGGGACCAATCAACCCCAAAGTGAACTCGTCTGGACATCCTCTCGGAGCTGGCTGTACTTCTGCTGCTGGAACCGAAGTGCCAGGGAGAGGAACACCAGATTCGGAGTGCATTGCTTTTAAGACGGACCCGAGCTACAGGAAGATCCTCTGGACTCCCAGGAAGCAGGACTGACCAAGCCTGATCCAGCTCAACAGAGTGCTGGACCCCAGATGCGAGGAAAATCAGAAGTGGTAGCCGAGAACCGCAGTGGTACTATTTGCTTGAGACGCGAGGAGCTGAAACGCAAAGTGCCACTGATTCGAAGTTTGCCCATTGCTGCCGCTGACCTTTTAAGTTGTAGTGCAGGAGTCCCCAGACAACATCCCCACGACTGAGGCACAGGAACAACAGGATCTGCAGAGCTACACAGGAACAGAAGCCATCTGGAACCATTTCTTCAAACCAAAGGCACTGTACAACTAAGGAGACATCTCTTGTTGTGTAGTCTTACTTGTTCGCAGTTGAGACATGTCTTGGTTACTTTTGTAGAGTTGCTTGCAGCTTTACCTCTCGCAAGCCTCCCAGCTTGTGGCCCTACATTGATTCTACTTTTTCCTAGTTATTTAAGCCACCTGAGGGTGTAGGAAGTGTCTGTGTGCCATCCCAAATGGGTATTTTCTAATTTGGAGAAACTAAGTGTATTTTGGAGTGTATTTGTGTGTTACTTATATATTGCCCCTTCTGAAGAAGGCTTATCAAACTGACTGTTAAATAAATTAATAATTGTTTAATCAAGAAACCTTGACTGTAAGAGTTTGTTTGCATACTTGTCACTGTCAATATGTGTAGAAACCCTACTGCTCACATTGACCCCACTCGAGATGAGTCTGGCTGCTCAGCCACACTACCAACCTGTGTAGTACAGACTTAAACCAAAGGTTGGGTTACCTATTGCCAGGAGGGCAAGGTTGCTTTAGTCTCACAAAGGGTACTGCACACATTCTTGCCTAACGAGGCCATAAATGGGGTGCTTCGGGAACACCCCGGCGACTCGCTGCCTTCTGGGCGACCCATGACCATATTAGGAAAAATGAGCCAAAAAGGATTGTAATGGCAGGGTGACTTCAGTAGAAGTCCCTCTGACAACCAGACCTAGGCAAGTGATTAAAACATAAAAATAGGGAAGGTAAAAGGCCCCAAGTGTGGCCCTAGAATTTCCAAAAATTTAAATACGCACTTAAAACTTGTATAGCACTTTTTCTGCCATTTTTTTGAAGTGTTGCGAAGCACCCGAAAAGAAGGATATAGAACGAGGGAAGGGGAAATATAGCAAGTCAGCAGAGGCAGGGGTGAAGAAGTGAATGATTCTTTTGTAAATTGATTTTACATTGTGACAAGATTATGAATGAGTCACAGTACAGTTGGAATACATTTAATGATTTTAATGCAAAAATAGTCTTACAAAAAACAGGCACTTAGGTTTTACAGACTAGAGGTTGTCCCTGTAGCCTTTGTCTAGTCCTTGAACGAGGTTTCCACCTCCTTAGCCCAGGCTCCCTACTGTAGGTCTAGTGACAGCACAGATTCTCTCTATAGTCAGGTGACCCCTGATGTCTAGGATATCCGTACTGTGGGAAGCCAAAAGGTCATAGCCTTCTCTAACTCCCTCGGGACATTCTAGGTGACCTAGCAGGGTAGTCTGGTTGACTTGACGCCCTTCTTCCAGATGACCATCTCTTAAAATTTTCTTTAGCATTCGCCACAATGTGTCCCTTCCTGTGGCTGCTCCCCAGGCTTTATTCCGCCTCCATCTCCCCCACCAACCTCTCTCCTCTCTACATTCCATCTTCTGGCCAAATTGTCTTCTCTTACCTCCACTCTCCAGCTCTGTTCTGATCCTATCTGCTTCACTCCTGATTGTTAGGGCAGTTTTTGTAAAGTCCAGTTGAGGTAAGACTACATAAAACTATCCTTTTGGCATACAGGTCCCCAACTCTTAGTATAAGTCTGTACTACCTGAAGGATCTTGGTAGAATGGCAGAGCAGCCAGGCTTATCATAGGAGGAAGATGTGAGATGTAGTTAAGTACACTGAATCCAGTAAATATAATAGTCCAAAGAAACACACACTTTAAATGTTATATTAAAAATATAGGTTTATTATTATTTACACAAGTAAGGTAGATACGTAAAGGGATAGTGCTATCAAAAATGTTATTGGCTAAAAAGATGGCCCATAATCAAAAAAAAGATATAAAAAGTATTTTTAAACAAACTTCCTATGTAGAGGTTTGAGCAAATGAGGCTCAAACTCAAAAATGTCAAGCCCTAGGAGACATCCATTTTGTGAAATGGATGAGCTTCCCATGCTTGTGTTCATTTTTGCCCTTGCGGCACTAATGAAGCAACAGCCAGCCAGCTTTAAAACACAAAAGCTACCAGCTGGTGGCTTATGCTTCATTATTGCCGTAGAGCAGAGATTAGCAGAACCTACTGCTGGAAAGTGCTTTACATTTAATTCTTTTTTTGAAAGCACTGCAAAATAAATGCTGCGGTTTTCTTTCTAACTTAGAAAGAAAACTGCAGCATTTATAACGTTGTATTTATGTTGGCTGTGGCTTCAGCTTTGAGTCTCGTGAGATCCCCCGACCTGGGTCGGGGGATCCCAGGAGACACAAAGCTAAAGCCACAGCCAACATAAATACAACATTGTTGTATTTAAATATGCTATGGTTTTCTTTCTACGTTTACCGGACCCCGAGAAATGTAGAAAGAAAACCGCAGCATGTTTAAATACATCAAAGTTGTATTTCTGACTGCGGTGGCTTCAGCTTTGAGTCTCCTGGGCTCCCCCGTGTTGGGGGAGCCCAGGAGACTCAAGGCTAGATCCACAGCAAACCTAAATACAACTTTGTTGTATTTAAACATGCTGTTTTTCTGTCGGAGCCCGAGAAAGAAGAAAGAAGACCGCTGCATGAATGGATTGTGTCCTCCAACGCATTCCACATCTTTAACTTTAATGTCCACAGCTGTGCACTTTGGAAACTTTTTCAGCAGAGGTTGTCTTGCGTCGATGGCGTTGGGTCCATATCCCTCGAAGGCCTCTGTCGAGGGCAACGTCACAGGATGTTATAAATAGGACGCACAGCGCCTGTAGCCTCCATTCTGTTTTTTTCCGCGAATGTGTTAACTTTGTGAGACTCGCCGCCCCTTGTGTTTTCTTCGTAGAAGATGTCTTTCTCTTCGACCCCTCCGACTCCGCGGTCTGGCTTTAAGACCTGCCGGGACTGCAAGTCGGAGATGTCGCTCACCGACCCCCACCAAATTTGTTTGTGGTGCCTGGGCGAGTCGCATGACACTGACGACTGCTCGAAATGCCAGTCGCTGACTGCCAAGGCATTGCAGGAGCGGAAGGGGAAGCTCAAGGTAGGTAGGGGTTCTAAGACTGTTAAGTCCCGGTCTTCAAAGTTCAAAGGGGGTTTCCACGGATGACTCGAGGGGCGACTCTCCACGTCGGAAGGATTCCCAGGGATCTCGGTCCCAGAGTGGTTTCTGCCACTCGTCTTCCTCGTCCCGGCACTCAAGGAAGCGCCGTCACCAGTCGCCTTCCCAGTCCTCCTCGGAGGATAGTGCCTCGAGGAAGGTTTCGTGCCCTATGAAGTCCTCAACTCCGGAGGAATGGGCAGCATTTAAGAAATCCATGATGGCGATTTTTCAATCGCAGGACGGGTCCGGTCGCGCATTCTGACGAAGCCGGCCAGGATCGGTCTTGTTCCGTGGCTCGCTCAGGTTTGCGACGTGACACTCATCGGGAGCCGTGGAGCTCCTGTACGGACAAGGAATCGAAAGGTCGCAAGAGACGTGTCTCTAGGTCTCGGTCCTCGTCCCCAGCGAGATCGCAGCAACCTATTGAGGGCTTGGGGTCGGCGTCGACTCGTTCGGCGCTGTGTCCGTCCAATTCGGACATAGACGCTTTGCCGTTGTATCAGCCCACGGTGCTGTTTTTTTGAAATTTGCCATTGGAGTACCTGGATATCGTGGATCCTCCAAGGAAGGCTAACGTCTAAGTCGGTGAGGCCGGTTTTGGCCTCCAGGCCCTCTTCTGTCCCAAGACCTGGGTTTCAACCACCCTGGATGACATTTTTGAAGAGGAGGAAAAGTCTGATGTTGAGGAACCTGGTGACCTTGATGATGCTCCAATTTTTTTCTGGTGACAGTCAGTTGGAGGAGTTGAGGCAGACCCTCCATGATGCAAGTGGGCTGGACACTTCCCTGGAAGTGGAGTTTGGTAGACCTGACCCTGGGGCTCATGCAAAGTCTTCCTATAGGAGACTCATGGCGCGAGTCGCGAAGTATCTGGGCTCGTGTAGTCCTCCTGAAGACTTTGTGCAGGATGATCTGACAGACATCTTGGATCAATGTCCGTCCTCTGACCCTGTTTTGGCATTTCATCTTACCCTGCAGAAAAGGTGTGGCAGCTGCTTGGCAGTCCCCGGAATCTCTTCCGGATGTTAATAAGTCGTTGAACAAGAAATACTGCCCTTCTGTCATCGACGTCAGCTATTTATCTACTCACCCCACTCTCGAGAGTTTGGTGGTTCAGGCGGCTACGGCCACCTCGAGGCAGGCGGTGTACCCTACCATCCCTCCGGATCGCAACAAGCGCTTTGACGGTTGGGCCCAGCTGGGAGCATGGCCCTGAAATCGGCCAACTCCACGTGTGCCTTGGCAATGTTTTCACACACTCTGTGGAATTGTTTCTTTGGCGGCTGAGCATATTCCAGAGGGGGAAGAAAGGGATGGGTTCCTTGCTCTCGTGCAGGACGGCAAGGATGCCATGTGTGAATCCCTTTAGTCTGGTTTGGATACGGCCGTCAGTGTTAGCCGATCCATGGCTGCAAGCACCGTTTTCCGCAACCACGCAAATCTGCGTATGTCTGGTTTTGTTCCGGATGTGCAGGCCCGTTTTATTAACATGGCCTTTGATGGTGCCCATTTGTTTGGCAGCAAGGCTGACGAGAGCTTTGAGAGGTTGCAGACCTCAAAAGCTGCGGCGAAATCTTTAAATGTAGCCGTGCGTCAACCTCCTCCTTTTCGTCCTAGGGGACAGCAGTGGAGGGGAGGTTCCTTTCGTTACTACTATTCCTATGGTAGAACGAGAGGGGCCGCCAGTCAAAGGGACCAGCGAAAGAGTACGTGTGGTGGTCAGGGAAATCGTGGTGCCAAAGCCGCTCGGGCAGCTGCCTCTTTGCCTTCAGGCACTGCCACAGCCACTTCAAACAATCGTGAGGCCATGTCCCATGGTTCGCTGGTTGGGGGCAGATTGTTTCAGCATCTCGAAGAATGGCGTGACATTACTTCAGATGCGTGCGTTCTGGATACCATTGCCCACGGCTACTGCCTTCCCTTCCATCAGCGGCCTCGCGACAATCCACTGGGGAAACTTTGAAGCTTCCGGATCCGCTCCTTGCGCAGGAGATTTTGAGCCTGCTGGAGAAAGGCGCTATAGAACTGTTGCCTGTACGGAGAGGTACAAGGGATGGTATTCCCCTTATTTTTTTATCCCAAAGACAGACGGGGGATTGAGACCCATCATGGACTTGCGTTGGTTGAACGAACTTCTCAGGAAGGACAAGTTCAAGATGGTTACTCTTTCTCAAGTCCCCCAGGCCCTTCAACTTATGGATTGGTTGGTGTCTCTGGACCTCAAGGATGCTTACTTTCATGTGCCGCTTCATCCCGCGCACAGGAAGTACCTGAAGTTTGCGGCTGGCGACACGCTCTATCAATTTCGGGTCCTGCCATTCGGATTGACCTCCGCCCGAGGGTCTTCACCAAGCTAATGGTGATAGTGGCTGCGTACCTCAGGCGAGGGGTGGGGATTCACGTCTACCAGCTGCGGATGAGATCCCTGCAGTGGGCTCTCAAGATGCAGTGGTCACAGTTCTCTAGCAAGATGTCGGATCCTGTTCAGATTTCACTCTCGGTCTCCCAGGATCTTCTCTGGTGGGCCAACGAAGGGAATCTGATGGGGGGCGGGTCTTGGCAATCGAGGCCAGAGGTGACGGTAGTGACAGATGCTACCCTCACAGGATGGGGCGCTCATGCCAATGACTTGACCGCAGGCGGTCGTTGGTCTCCTTCGGAGTCCAGACTCCACATCAATTTGTTAGAGCTGAGGGCTATCACGTTAGCCCTGAAGGCGTTTCTGCCCTCTGTACGGGGTAGTGTCCTGATCATGATGGACAACACAGTGGCCATGCATTACCTCAACAAAAAGGGGAGGGGGGGACACTTCCGCTGTGCAGAGAGGCAATCGAACTCTGGTTTTGGGCCATCCAGCAGGAAATTTCGATCTCAGCAGTTCATCTGGCCGGAGACGACAATGTGGCGGTGGACGCTCTGAGCAGGCAGAGCGCTGTCTCCCACGAGTGGGAGTTGGCTCAGGAAGTCCTTCAGGAGATCTTTGCCCTTTGGGGAACCTCGCAAGTGGATCTCTTCACCACCAGTGTCAACCGGAAGTGCGAGAGGTTCTGCTCAAGCTAATTTCCTCCAAGAGGAGCCTTAGGAGACGCGTTTGTGGTGGATTGGTCATTCCCACTGCTGTACGCGTTTCATCCAGTCCCCGTCATTCCTCAAGTGTTGCAGAGGTTACGGAGGTTCGGTTCCCACATGATCCTCATTGCTCCAGATTGGGCCAGGAGAGTGTGGTACCCGGACCGTCTGGAAATGTCCATCTGCCCTCCACGCCGAGAGGATCTACTCTTATGCGTGAGGGGGGTGAGGGAGGGGTCAGGTTCACCATCCAGAGGTCAAGACTCTCCAGCTTCACGCTTGGTATCTGAAAGGTTGAGGTATAAGGATTGGGACCTCCCAGGTGACGTGATGGAGGTGTTGCTTTCGGTCAGGTGGCCTGCAACAAAATCCCTGTGCCGTTGCCGTCTTTCTTACTTTCTTTGGCCCACAGGGGCCTTCAAGTAGGTACTATTAAAGGTTACCTGGCAGCGCTGTCTATTTTTAAGCGCTCGTCTGAAGAATGTTCTTATTTTAAGATTCCTTTAATTTCTCAGTTTCTTAAAGGACTGACTGTCTCCTGCCGTCCCCTTTCCAGGTGCCGGTTTGGGATTTAAATTTGGCTTTGAAATTTCTCATGGGTGCTCCGTTTGAACCTTTGCACTCTTGTCCTTTGAGATTACTGTCCTTCAAGACCGTGTTCCCTGGTTGCGGTTACTTCTGCTCGCAGAGTGAGTGAATTGCAGGCACTTTCATCTAAGCCACCCTTTACTGTGTTTCACAAGGACAGGGTTCTACTGCAAGTACGTCCCTCCTTTCTCCCTAAGGTAGTTTCTGAATACCATTTGAGTCAAAAGGTGGTTCTTCCATCGTTCTACCCTCATCCTTATCCTGGTAAGGAAGAGGAGCGACTCCATTGGCTGGATCCTAGGAGAGCTCTGAGCTTTTACATTTCTAGGATATCCAGGGTCAGAGTGGACAATCAACTCTTTGTAGGATATGCTGGACACCGATTGGGCCAAGCTGTGACCAAACAGACCTTGTCCAGGTTGATTATCCTCACCATTACAGAATGTTATAGATTTGCGGGTAAGGATCTTCCTGATGGTTTGAGAGCTCATTCCACTAGGGGCGTGGCTACTTCCAACGTCCTCCAGCGGGGTGTTCCTATTAGGAATATTTGTGATGCCGCTACATGGGCTTCCATCCACACCTTTGTAAAACTTTATTTCCTGGATACAATCCATGGTCAGGATACGGTGTTTGGGAAGGCGGTTCTTGATTCCGCAATCTTATTGGGTACCCTAAATTCTTTTCCCTCCCCCATTTACGTGTACTGCTTTTGGAGTCTGTCAAAGATGTGGAATGCGTTGGAGGACACAATCCATTCGAAGAACAAGTTACTTACCAACTGGTAACGTTCTTTCGACTGGATGTTCCTCCAATGCATTCCACATCGCCCTCCCAGCCTGCCCCTCAGGAGAATTTCCTATGCGATTGCAGCTTCCGTTTTCCGCAAGGCTAAGTGCAGTCCAGCAGACATCAGACTGGTGCCACACGTTCTGGGGGCAAAAACTTAAACTGAGGCTACTGGTGCCGTGCGTCCTATTCATAACATCCTGTGACGTCGTCCTCGACGGAGGCCTTCGAGGGATATGGACCCGACACCATTGACGCAGGACGCCCTCTGCCGAAAAAGTTTCCAAAGTGCACAGCTGTGGACATTACATGTCAAAGATGTGGAATGCGTTGGAGGAACATCCAGTCGAAAGAACGTTACCAGTTGGTAAGTAACTTGCTCTTCTGTCTGCGGCGGCTTTCGCTTGGAGTCTTCTGAACTCAAAGTGTAAGCGGCTACATTCAGAAATACAACGCTGTTGTATTTCTAAATGCTATAGCATTTAGAAATGCACTGGGAGAGCCCAGGAGACTCAAAGCTAAAAAGCTGCTGCAATCACAAATACTACAACGTTGTATTTATAATTGCTGCTCCTTTGCTTTTTTCACTTTCATTTTACGTTTTCTGTGCTTCCCTGGGCTTGGAGAGCACCGAAAACGTAAAATGAAAGTGAAGGCAGCCTCCCAAGCTCATGTACAGCTCTGCTCTGGTTGCAGTAAGCAAAAGCTCCCAGTACGGGGCTTTTGCTGCTTGTGTAGTGCCACCAGGGCAGAGCTTTAACATGAGCCGAGGAGGCTGCCTGAAATGGCAAAATGGATGCTCCCATGTAAACGCTTTGAGCCTAGTTTGCTCAAAAGTTTACATAGGAAATTTCTTTAAAATGATGTTTAATGCATGTTTTTCATTATTGCCCATCTGTTGGAACAATAATATTTATGAGCGCTCTATTACTTTAATTCACTAACTAATACACATTGGAATTCTTAATTTTCAAAGGTGATTACTTCAATGGTAGTTGCTTGCACCTAAAATTGTTTGTTTGACACTAATGACATTTCTTTCGTATCATCGGTACTACTGCACATTCACGTTACTTTATACAGTAATTGTATTTAGTTGGCAAAACTAAATAAGATAACATCTTTAGGAAGGAAAAAGGTTCGTTATACACACAGCAGCAAAGCTCAACGTTCTAGAGACACTTTTCGGAGCTTCGAACGCTTTCAAAGCCTAGTCCCCAACTATACGAAAACATAAGTGTAGGAGTGGAGCCAAAGTCTTATGAAGTAGTAGAATAGCAAAAGTTCCACAAGATTCTTTCAGTCTCTAGAAAAAGATTACTTGCAGATATAACACAGGTTAGGAGGATCCTGCAAAATTACTCCGTAAAGACACATAAGCTGGCAAGCTTGAGTCAGAAGTTGAGTGGACCCCCTGGACACCTCTTCACAAACTCCATTCACTCAGGAGCGACTTCTCGGTTCAAGTTTAGTGATACCTTTCAGCCCATAGTACCTTGGATTAGAGGAAATTAACATAGCTGGATTCTTCCCTGTGCAGCAGTGACGGGCCCGGTATCCTGATTCCTTGTTCTGGTTACAAAAGGAAGGACTCTGAATGCAGCAGTCTCGAGAGAGAGGACCCTTGGCAAGGATTTCTTCAGTCTCCTTGATCGGTTTGCAGTTTTGGTGCCTTTTTCTCAGCACAAACATAGGACGGTTTTCACCCGGTTGAGCTTCTTCGCTTCTGAAGTCCTGCACTCTGGTAAGGGGACTTGGATGAGTCGGATTGTTCCTCTGGCGGTCCAACGGGGGCTCACCAAAGTTCTGGACAGATTCGGCCTCACAAAAATATTGCATTGCAAATGGGTTGGAGGTCTCCTGGTGTTTGCTGTCTGCAGCTTTCGAGAGGCACAGCGCCTCGAGAGATGACTCGATTTGTAGTTCGTCTCAGGGCTGGTTGGTCCCACCAGCCAAAGGGAAGTAATCCTTCATGGAGCTCCTCCGTCAATTGGAAAACAGTCAGGACAGCAGTGGTCACTTCATGGGAATTTCAAAGGGTCTGACGATGTCTCTGGTAGTCTTCAGCTTCGGTTCTTCTGTTCCAGCGGTCCACTTGCCCTTCACCTCAGGAGCCTCATCTTTTATTCAGTTTTCCCACACACCCCACTGCAAACTTTCTCAGCATTTTACAGAAAGGGGTGGGGGCGGCTGTCCAATCAGGATAGCCAGCCCCACATTGGGAACTGGTTCCATATAGGCACTCTGGCAGACAAAGGGTAGGGGAGTGAATTACTCTTTCCACACTTCCTGCCTGTCCAGACACACTGGAGTCTAGGCGTGGACACCCAAGGGTTCCTGCCAAAGGCAAAACACGCACACAGACCTTACCCTCACAGAATGGTAGAAGAAGGGCTAACAAAGAACATCCACGATCAAAATGGCAAGATAAGAGCCACCATGCTAGAACATAGTTGACCCTAACGGTGAATGCAGTCTGTAATTAGAAAATAGCACATTAGTTGGTAGAACACGTCCACTGCCACCAGCCATAACTATAGGGTTGTGTATGTGATTAAAAAGTCATAGGAGCAGACAAGAGGGATACTAGGTATTGTGAGGAACTTGTGGTGGTGAGAAGTAAGACAGACACAAGTGATCCGTTCAAGGGTGTTTATTGAACATTGAGTGCTGTATGCAGGTTGGAAAAACTAATCTAAACCTATATCTAAGCAAGTGTCGAACATTAAATGAAAAATAAGGCAGTCCTAGTGGCAGTGTGTCAAAATAAAAAGGGACTACACTAAGAAACCTATCGCCAAACCTCGCAATTAATACAAAAGTTGTGTGGGATCGTTTTCAAGAAAAGAAAGAAGTGTTCTCAAATAATATGTCAGGATACGGTTGCCTGGGTCTCCCTTCCCCACGTTTTGAGTACAGGTAAGATGGTTGCTTAGAGCACAGTACAGTCTCTGGCTTCTCCAGCACGAGACGACCGTTCCAGTGGCAGTTCTCAGGACCGTCGATAGCCAAGTCTGGTTTCCTTCAAAAGTGTCTTGCCTTCGGGGGCCGACGTGGTCAAATAAAAAAAGTTCCTTTAACGAAATGAGTTTGTTTCCAATGATCGCTGGGTGATGGGTCAAACATCCCCCGCCCACCTCCCCCGGGGCCCCCTTCTTCTGGGCGCTGACCCATTTCAATTGTATTCCTCAATTTATATGTCAGTTTTCTTAATTGATATTTGGATGATAGCTTCACCCCTGGATCACCCTCCATTGGGTTCAGACCTCTCTTGACTGCTGGTACTCATGTGATGGCTTCATCTCTGGATCTCCCTCTGCCTTGCTCAGAACCTTTTCTCTGGCATCCCTCCTTCGGGTTTACTCTTGCCGTCCCAACTTTTCTCAATCTTGGGCTGACAACTTTTCACCCTTGGATCCTCCTCTGCCGGGCTCCGACCCTTCCCGATTCTTAGCCTCCCCTCACCGGGTTTACTGTGGCTCTCGATCAGGGTGATAGTGGCTCACCCCCGGGTCCGCCTCTTCTGGGCGCTGACCCCTCTTTACTTTCAATGTTCTCTTTTTACACAATTCAATGTTTGCAGGATTTCCTTCCCTTTCTTTCACAGTGTTTGTAGATCAGTCTTTCGATTGTAGAGGGATTTTGCTTGGCCCTCTGTATGACCACTTTGACCTATTTTGCTGGCCCTTCTATGGCCTTTTGGTAATTGTAGTTTCACTCGGATGGGGATCGACCAGAGTCTCTTGAGTTAGCACCCACTTGGTGCCGGTATCCCGGTGCAGCTGGTCTTCCCTTAACAATGTTTTACAGTTCTTTCATAGTTCACCGAGCATAGTTAAAAACTTGCCACTTTGCGATTCTCTCACTCAACCCAGCCCAGTTCTTATTGATTCTCCCCTCGACTCAACCTACTTTGATGAACCGCTTGGCCTTTTGGCTTTTCTGGAGTCGAGGCTGATATCACGGGCGCGGGAGCTTCCCTCGCTCCTCCTTATCGGCATAGGCTTGCCCTGTGTACTGTTAACATCTGCTGCAAGACAGTCGTGCTATTGTTCGCGGTCTTAGGCTTTCTTCCTCGAAAGGTTACGCAGGCCGGGGATGAAAAGGGCAAAGTCCCTTATGTCCTCGCCACCCTCTCGATTCCTGCCGCCTTTTGCTTGAACTGCCGTGTCGGGTTAGCCATCTCGTCGTGCTGTCTGCTGTGCCTTCCTTGCTCGTACTGCACTCTCTTGCTTCACCTTTTATCCCCGTGGGGAAAAGGAAGGACCGTCAGGTGTGCGTAATTTAAATAAATTGCTTTACTTTGCCTGACTCTTGTGTCGGGACTTGTCAGGTAAACGGGTGCATCACAAGTCTTTTGTCTGTCACACTGTGAGAAAGTGTTCAAGGTGGAAAAGGAGGGTGGTAGAGTTCCTGAGTTTCCTACGGGGTAGGATGGAGAAAAGGTATTGTCGGATTGTACTACAGGATATGATGGGGAAGGTTTGCGAAATGAACCAGAATACCCGGGATGCAGAACAGAACATAGGGAATCGTGGGAACAGTAGTGTTCTGTTATAGTAGATTGGGGTTTTCGAAAGATGATAATTAGAGGGACGGGATTGGTAGGGTCTGTGAAGCAAATGAGAGTAACTGGAATCGTGGAGTGAATCAGAGGGGATTGTGGAAATTGTAGTGTTCTGTAAATACTGTATACTGGGTTTTCAGGGAAGAATAATTAGTGCAAGGTGAGGAAGAATGGGAAGGGCAATGACCAGGAGTAATTGTGTACGGAACAGACAAACAGGGATTCTGAGATGGATAATCTTCGGGAGGCAACTAGGTTTGAAATTTTAGGGGATTTTTTTCTCTACGTAGTGGTCATTGGATCTAGGTAGAAGAGATTTAATGGGAGGAGATGAGGCAGATGTGTTACAGCCTATAAAGGCCTCAGATATTATTCGCCTCTCCTTCTTCCACGGCATAATACAGCGCCTCACCTGGGGCGTTCCCAGAGCATAACCCTGGGTTCCCCTATCCAGATGATCCTCCCTCGTCCACCCCAAGGGTTGGAATCTTGGAGCGCCAGCCTTCCCCCGGCCACCTGAATAAGGGTTTCCCGAGGTCTACTTGGGAGAACACCCTCGGGCTTCTCACAGTATCCCCTTATGAATCTGCATAAGGTGATGTGTGCTAATCTCTATAGTACACAGTTGTAGGAAGGATACAAAGTATCTCTCTATCCTTAAGGTCTGTAGTTAGTAAAGATGAGGAAAGACTCTCAAAGGAGAACCCAAAGAGTTCTTAGCAACACTGCATATACGGTGCTGTGTGCTGCAAAAGTTAACACGCATGCCTTTAAAGAGATATGGAGGAAAGCAGACTCAATAGTAAAGATAAAACGCAGAGAACGAGAGGTCCAAAAGTCAGAGCAAATAAGAGTGCATGAGGGGAAAGTCAGGAAAGAAAGAGAAAGGCACAGACGTCCAGCAAAACATACTGGGGGGCTCACTAGGAGAGGGGGTGAAGCATAAAAGTGATAAATCTCCCTAACACTCGTCCCCCCCAGAGATGTCTTTATGGGAGGGCAAAAGGGGCACTTGCCCCGGGCCCCCACCTTGCAGGGGGCCCCACAAGGCTGCCAACTCTAAATAAATCAGTTCACATAGTCCGACTTAAATAGCACATTTCAGGATATTTAAAGGCTTGCTGCTGAGACTTCTCCAATCCTATTGCCTTACTGTTGTTGAACAGAAAATTCTGCTTTGATCCATTAATCATGTAACTGTTTGTGTTCACTGTGATATTCATAGTTTGTGTGTTCACTAAGACACCATTTGTGTACCATTCTCACCTTTCTCTTGATTATATTGATCATGTGCAATAGCCAAAGTTCAAATGCTTATTAATAAATGTGAGTGCTCCAATAGTTCAGAATATAGCTCAGTGTGTTAAGCACCCATTGCAGAGGTCTGTGTTCATATACAAGATTACAGTAACAAGTCCCAGCAAGGTCAACTCAGCATTTCCTATATCTGAAAACATCTGTGTATACGTAGTTTTTTTTTTTTTTTTTTTTAGCAGAACAGGTGCTATTATTAGCAATGTACCTACACCACATAGTGGTTGCTATAAAAGCAAAAAAAGCATCAATATGGTGAAGGTCTAGAAATTGGTTTGTTCACATGGGGTTTTGTAAAACCTAGGCAGCCACCCCAAATGATGTTAGTTTCGAGAGGTGATAAGCTATCCATATTCAAAAATGTGGAACCAATTTGTTCATGCTCGTGTCCTGGCTATGCCAGCAGACAGTACAGTGATCCTGGACAAATCATTTATATCACTGACGTTACTGTGGTGTCTTCTGTGAAAAGGAATGCCTTTTCAAATGCTGGTGGCGTTGTTTACTTTAGCCCATTACCTGATCATCATTCTTTTATGTAGACCACTTGTGTGGTAGAGCTTCAAGACAGAAGAGAGAGGACTAGATTGTGAAGGCTTCTGGCAAGCATATTTTAAAGTCTGCTTCTTGGACATAAAAACGGTTGGCTTTTTTGTACAACTCAAAGGTGTTTCTGCTCATTTATGAATAACAATTTCACAAGCCTGTGTTTTGGGTGAATTTAGAGCTTTAACATGGAAAAGAGAAACACAGAAAAAGTATTTTAAGATCATGTCAATTACTGACAATGGAGACAATGAAGCAACAATCATTACCATTTTGCATAATATGCTTCTATATCATTTTGTTTTACAAAGTTGACATGTTGGGTTATACAATTTGTCTACTTTCCAAGTAAGTTCTATACAATGTGATTACTTTAGTTCATTGTAAGTGCTAAAAAAGAAAGTTGTGAAGTGCAGAAATTGCAGAATGGTTAAAAATCCCATCTTCATATTTTAACCAATGTGTGATCCTAGGCATCCCATTCAATCTTGTACTTCTGAATTGCCAGTCTCTAAAGCTTTCAGAATTGTCGGCATTTAGAGTTATTTCGTTACACTGGCTATAGTGCTGCTTCTTCTATAAAAATAGTATTGATATACTGCACACCAAATCCACTTTTTTCTTTGCTATACAATGGTAATTCTGCTTGAAAACCATGTCCATTTTATAATCTGTCTGTCTGGATAAGGACACCTCTCTGGTAGCTTCTAATCTCCATCCAAAATCTATATGGTATTTGTAGCTTACTCCTTGCATCCAATGTGTCTCCTGTATCCATGCCTGAGCACTTTTGCATTCTGTGAGGCAGCTAATCTGAGTAGTCTGTCTATTCTGGATTATGCGCGCCTTTTTCATAGGATCTGTTTGCATCTATACTATGGCAGGTATACCTTCCTTGTGGCAGCTATTTATGAAGTGTCATGGTTTTATGAAAGACCATAAGTACCCTCCTGATGGACTGCTAATCTTCGCCTTTATATGCTACTTGTTTATCATTCTGATTACAGCAGGTATGAAGAGGGTAAGAGAACTGAAAGGGTACACTTGCCTATTTTGATCGCTGCGAGGCAGCATAGCAACCTATGTGTTGTGATTGCGATGTTGCGGGCGAGACCAGGTACTCTGCACCCCCTAATTTCTTGGGTTCAGGGAGGGGGGGCCCAAAGGTGTCTGTGCCCCGGGCCCCAAAAGTACTTAAAATGGCCCTGGTCCCCCACAGACTGACAAGAGGATCTAATCCACTTCTGGATGAATCCCTGGTTCCAGTCGGTCATACTTTCTGGAGAGACGATCAGCATTCTTATGTTGGGTACCTGACCTGTTGGGACAGTTTTTTTTTTAAAGTCCAACTAAGGGCTTCATAAAACCATACATCTGAGACAGTACATAAGCTCCACTCTTAATATAAGGCTGTACCACCTGCTGTCGGTAGCATGGTCAGAGCAGCCAGTCTTATCTTAGGAGGGGGAGAGAGGGTTGTGGCTTGGTACAAAGAAATTGTACCATACATATGGTCCAAAGGAACAGTGAAACACTATGTATTGTAAAAATAAATGGTTTATTTAAATACAAGTATGCCCAGATAAATCTTGGGG
The DNA here is from genome assembly GCF_040938575.1 of Ambystoma mexicanum. Classification (NCBI taxonomy): domain Eukaryota; kingdom Metazoa; phylum Chordata; class Amphibia; order Caudata; family Ambystomatidae; genus Ambystoma; species Ambystoma mexicanum. The sequence goes on along the minus strand of NC_090923.1, from coordinate 595,230,033 downwards.
AAATAAGTATGATAACATATCATATAAACACAATTATAAAAACCGAGGCTGAGCTGTCGGGTTATTGCACGTGTACTCAAATCAAGGTGGTTGACAACCAGTTCCTGAGGTCTTTACTTATGCAACCAAATCGAGCCTCAATGGCATGTTTGCGCTGGGAATGCGATCTCATGCCCCTGTGAGAAGTATTGGCTAGTAAGCCATTATTATTCTCGACCAGATTGTTGTGTACGCACGAACTCCCAAAATATAGGGAAACGCTCATCAACCGACAGAATGTGTCTGAGTCGAGTACACTTCCATGGCTCAGGCACATCCTCACAGGGATTGCGGATTTGGAGTCGTCAACGTTTTGGTCCAGCTTAGAAGGGTTACCGTTTGGTTTAAAAAATTTGGTTAAATTACTGATACTGTGAGGTTGTGGAGCTTACTTTTGTTATGCATCTCTTCTTTGTATTGATGGTATGTACTGATGATTGGTATTTATTATTTATGAACTGTATTTTAAATTTGATCTTAATTTGTAACCAATGTATTGATGCTTTTATGGTATTTACTGATGAATAAAGATTGTTTGAACATCAGTTATAAAATCCAACTCAATACTTCCGGGGGGGATACAACCCAAAGTATAATCTTATTAAGAATAGCAATCAGCAGTTCAAAGTGAGTAAAACCTATTACACATTCAGAATGCAATCGGCTATTCTTGGGGCGTAAAACCAGGTTAGATATACTTTAGAATACAGTCAGCAATGCAAGAGTAGTAGACCCGGTCAGTCATACAGTGACACTCAGTTATGAAATCACATAATAAACCAACCACGTTACAAGTATACTACTTGCAACATGACTTTTTAGAAGTAGTAAAACAACTCAGTGGCCTTGAGCTACTCTTTGGCAAGTATGAACACACAGTAACTCTTTTAGAATGCACTAAGCATGCTAGCGAAAGCAAAACCCTGTTACACTTTAAGCAGAACAAAATGTTATTCGAGGTAAATAATTGACCCTATGACTATTTTGGAAATACTCTAAGCAGTTTTCAGGGAAGGCACAACCCAGTGTTAAAAGTTGAGAAGAGCAGCAGCTATTCAAGGTAAGTAACCATATAGGGGGGCTTCAAGCAACTCATAAGATAAGTATTAACTTCTGGACTGTTTCAGGTCTGTATAAAGCAGATCTGGGTGAGCAAAACCCAGTTACACTTTGTTTATTTTATTTATATAGCGCACCTGACCCAGAGGTATCTGGGCGCTTGAAGTACAGTTACATGAATGTGGCAAAAACAGTTGGAAATAAAATCAGAGGTGTATAACACATTGGTAAATACATACATCAGTATTTGACAGTTGACATGCATTTGTCTATGCACATATAACACATAGTAGTTTAATTCTTGCTGAGTATTCAGGCTATAACTCTTCTCCTGAAGTGGTCAGATACTTGTAAGGCCCTGATGTCTGATGGGAGAGTTCCAGAGTTGGGAGGCCAGTACCGGGAAACTAGAACCTCCAGATCTTTTTAGGTTGAACATGGGGATAGTCGGTCAGGAGGTGTCTGTAGATCTAGTAATGTGTGGATGATCTCCAGGTGAATTTCTCAGTGAGATAGGGGGGGGAAAGAGGGGGTCTTTGTGGTTCAGTGCTTTGAATGTCAGATATAAGGATTTGAGTATGATCTTTTCATTAATGGAAAACCATTTGTGTTGTATTCTGGGAGCAGAGATGTGTTCGTTTCTAGGTATATTTAAGGTGGCTCTGAGAGCATTATTCTGCATAATCTGGAGTTTAATTACTGTTTTGTTGGCGCCTAGATAGAGCATGTTGCTATAGTCTGGTTTGGAGCATATAAGAGCTCTGGCTAAGGTAAGGCAGTTGTCAGAAGATAGCATAGGTCTGCAGGCTCTTATCAGTTTGCCTCTGTAGGCAGTGGCTGAGGCGGTCATGTTTACTTGTTTACTGAGGTTAGAGGTAGTGTCAAAATAAAAGCCAAGTGTTTTTACTGCTATGGCGATATGAATATTGTTCCCATCTATATTGAATATGTTGTACTTGGGGCAAAGTTTATTTAGGTTGGCTGGTGAGCCTACTAGCAGTAGTTCTGTTTCATCATCATTCAGGCATAGGCCATGGATGGCCATCCATGCCTGAATGATGGTGTAAATTTAGTTTATCCGAGATACATCTGTGTTGTATGAACCTGCCAGTGGTAGGAGTATCTGGGTGTCATCTGCATAGTTGGTGTAGGTGACACCCAATCGATCCAGTTTATCAAACAGATTTGGAAAAGAAGGTTGCTTTGGTAAGCTTTTACACTCATTCAGTTAACCAATGATAAAACAGTACCAACACGTATTACATTTCAGAAGGGGGAAACACCATTCACAGTAAGTAAAGCAACTTATATACTTTTTAGAGGGCACAATGCAACTCAAGGGTAAGTATAACTTGAGGGCACTTTGTAACTTCTTTCACAGAGATAGTTATCACACTATTTTTTTCAGCAAGTACTTTTACACTTGCTATACTTTTCAAGACAAAAGCATTTTCTTATCCAGTCCTTCCCTAGTCTATTGCATGAGTTTTCTCAGAGGCAGAAGAGGGACCCTAGTGGGTATTTATCAGGAACTACAGCACAACTTCTACAATCTATCCCTGCAGTTTACAGAAGGGGGTGGTCTGGCTGTCCAATTAGGAGATTCAGCCCCCCACTGAGACTTTTTTTCCTTTCAGGCAAGGAGGGAAGACAAAGGGCTGCAGAGTTTTGGATTACTCGTGCGCTTCCTTCCTTCTCAGACACTCTAGAGCCTGGGCGGGGAATACAATTGATTCCCACCGAAGACAAAACTTCCACTGAGGTTTTTCCCACCTAGAATGGCAGGGGAAGACCTCAGAAACAACAAGCAAACGAGAAATGTCAAAAAAAGGAGCCCACCATGTTAGCAAAATAGCGGTCATTCTGTGCATTATTGAGGCTGATTAGCAGCCTGCAAGTAATAAGACTAAAACCTCCAGCCATTCAAGTGGGGGGTGTGCTGGTTCACTCTATAAAATGTAAAAGGGATGAAAATCCCTCTTTACCCATTGGGAACAGTAGTTCACCCAAGTACATTGAGGAGAAATGAGCATGGAAGCCCAAAGGGGCAATCCAGCCTAAACCCAAAAGTTATAGGAAACTATAACTCCAACCATACTCTATGGAGAGACATAAAACAGTCACTCGTAAAGAGTAAAAGACCTAGGTGAGAGGGGGGAAAAAAGATTCCCACTTACCCAAGGACAAGGAGAAATAATCCCCAAGTCCAAACAAAAGGTTCTGGGGTTGACACAGGTCCGGAAAATTCATCACAAATATGAAAAGCTTACCTAACGGCTGCACTCAATAGTGAAGTCAAAGCCCTGAAGGATAATGGACCACCTGAGAAACTTTGGGGTTTCCCCTTTCATATGCATCCATCAACCTTAAGGGTTGGTTGTCAGTTTGAATCCTGAATGTAGTTCCATACAGGAATGGCCTAAACTTATTTAAGGCCCATACAAAATAAAAACATTAACGTTCAATTGTTGTCCACCTGGTTTCCCTATCTTTTAGTTTTCTACTAATAATGCAGATGGAGTGCTCCCCACCTTTGCTTCAAATTGGCCAAAGAGTGCTCCAATCCCTGTACTAAGAAGGCCTGAGTGTAATCTGAGGCTCTCAGCACTGGAGCTTTACAGATGGCATATTTCAGCCCCTGGAATGCTTTCTCCGTCTTCATTCCACTTCAGCCTCTTGGGGTACTTGGGAGAAGACCCAGTATTCAGAGGAGAAGGTATGGTCCCATAGTTCTCAATTAATTTTCTGTAATACCATGTGAGTCCTAAGAAGGCTCTCACTTGTGTTTGAGTAGTTGGGATGGTGCAGTCCTGTACTGCTTGTACTTTGCCGGTTAAGGGCTTGATCTCGCCTGCACCTCATGCTCAAGGAAAAACATTTTATTCAGTCCCACTTGACATTTGCTTGCCTTGATGGTCAGATTGGCCTGATGAATAGCCTGCAATACTTGTTCAAGATGGGCTGAACACTGCTATGTAATCCAAGTATGCCATGCAGAAGTTCTCTAACCCATTCAGAACATGGTTTACCATTTTATGAAAAGTGGCAGGTGCATTTTTAAATCCAAGAGGCAGGACCTTAATCTGGGACAGGCCTTCTGTGGTAGAAAATGCTGTTTTCTCCTTAGCATGGACAGTCATGGCAATTTGCCAATAAACACTTGTCAAGTCAAATGCACTGAGGAATTTAGCTGAGCCCAGCTTATCCACCAGTTCATCAGCCTTGGCAAAGGATGCACATCAGTTTTGGTAACTGAATTCAAGGCCCAATAGTCGTACAAAAATGTTGCCCACTGAATAACTGTGCATTACCGCTATTCCATTACTCTGACTCAGTTGTCCCATTCTCGTATTTACTTTGCTGCTCTGTTTTGCATTCTGACAACAGACGTCCTGCGAGTACTAATCATTGGTTTTATGGACGCACACAAGGCAGTTTGATAATTTGTTATGAGAATAGTAATCATTTTATTTATCGACACACAAACACAGCGGTTTGATAATTTCATGTTTTCCTCAAATACGCCCAGTGTTTCCATAAATACATAACGGGATTTCAGTACAACCACATATCATTCATTTAATAAACATTTTTTTGTTTCACTGTTATTTCAAAATTGACTAATCACGCTGTCATTTCCCCAAAAATCAACTTTATATTTCAATGCATGTGGGTGTATTAATCACAAAATTAAATTTCCCCCCACTGAAGCGTGGCGTGCGTTGCCTTTTGACCTTGCATTTCGTACGTTGCAGCTTCTTAAAGATTACGAGCGTCTCCCTTCACGTGCAATGAATAAGGTTAATTTATAATTATACGCTTACCACAAATAGCAATATAAATATAAAATAACTATCCGTGGTTTATAAACTGAGCATTACTGTAACATTTGTGATGTACATGTTAACTTAACTTTTATTATGTGATCATTGCATCGCAGTGAATGCAGTCAGCATTTTTAATGTTGACATTTTCAACGGCACAGTGAGCACATAGATCCCTATAGTCTACGCAGTACCTAAGTTCTTTGGCACCTGCCTTTGGTACCAATGCAACTGGGCTAGCCCATTGACTTGTGGAGTGTTCAATTACTCCAAGGACAAGCATGTTGTTGACCTCTTACTTAATGCAATTCCTCACATGATCTGACATCCTGTAGTCCCTGCTTTTCACAGATACTCTATCACCAGTGTCAATGTCATGCTGGCCCCAAGGGGTCAAGCCCGGTGTAAGTGAATACAGAGGGGCAAACTGACCTAATAAAGATTTGTACTCCCCCCCCCCCCCCCCCACAAACCCCCCCCCCCGCCCCTAGTTGCTGCAGTGTCAAATTAGAAGATAGTTTAACTAGACCCATCTGAAGGGTGTTGTTTTAGAAGATCAGGGAGAGGCTCCCTCTCCTTCTTGAACAGAAGCTAGAAGCAACGCTTCTATCTCTGGTCTGGAGACTTAAGCCTTCAGTCGGCTGGTGTGAAAGATCGTAGGGGCCTCCTTGGGGTTGCCCAAGTCCACCAAATAATTAACCTTTCCAAGCTGGGCTACAATCATGAAGGGCCCTGTCCACTTATCCTATAAAACTGTCTTAATGGCACCATTATAAGAAACTGCTGGTCTGGAGGAAACTCCACCATGTTGGCCTACTGGTCATGCCAATGTTTAACCAGAGTCTGTCTGACCAGCCTTCAAGTTCTGAGAAGCCTCGGTCATGTGTGCCATCCTCTGTCGGAGGCCTAGCACATAGTCAGTCTGGCTTTAAGGTTGGAGCACTCTCCAGACCTTCCTTAATGAGGCCCAAAGGGCCTCTGACTGGATGACTGTAGAGGAGTTTAAAGGGGCCAAAGCCCACTCCAGCTTGAGGTACCTCTTTGTAGGCAAAAATAAGACCTGGCAGTAGAAGGTCCCACTTTCTTGTAAGGGATTGTTCTAAAGCACCAATCATGTTCTTCGTTGTTCAATTAGACTTCTCTACCAACCCATTGTTTTGAGAGTGGTAGGATGTTGAGAATGTCTAGATGACCACACATGATTTCCACATGGACTGCATGTAGTGGGACATATATTTTGACCCCCTGTCGCATAGGACCTCATTAAGAAATGCTACTCTGGTAACAATACCAAGTAGGGCCTTAGCCACTGCCTGGGCAGTAACAGGTCTCATTGGTATGGCCTCATGGTGCCTAGTGGCATGGTCCCATACAACCAGGATAAACTGGTTGCCTGAGGAGGTTCGAGGGTCTAGGGGACCAACAATGTCAATTCCCACCCTCTCAAAAGGAACTCCCACTACTGGGAGGGGGCACGAATGGTGCCACATTCTTGGATCCACTTTTGCCAGACAATTGGCAAGTGTGGCAGCTCCTGCAATGTTCTACTTCTGCACCCATCTTGGGCCAGTAGAAGTACAGTGCGGGTCTCCCTTTGGTCCTCTTCGAACTTAAATGACCAGTGAGAGGGACCTCATGGACTAATTGCAGGGATTTGGATCTCTGTTCCTGGGGTACCGCCAGCTTTGAGGTCCCTGGAATAGATTCCATAGGTTCACTGTAGAGTAGGGCATCCTCCCAGTACAGTAGAGCCTATGCTTCCGAGGTTCTTCCCCTTCACTCTGAGAAGCTGCCTACTGATGCAGACCTTGGAGAGGGATCCACTCTTTGCCCCTTAATAAAGTCCGTCCTAGAAGGTCCACCTTCTGCAAGCAAAGGTTGCAGCTCAGAATGGTCTCTAGGATCCAGATCCTCTATACAGGGTTTATTCTCCTACACCTCTGATTAATCAGTAGATGGTTCTTCAGTGGATTCTTCTGTTACCAACTCCGCCTCAGCTGGTGGTGGGGGGTCACAGGAGTGGCCTAGAGTGTCTCCTTTATAGGAACTCTCTTCTTGGAGGAAGGTTTGGGCTTGAGGCCCCGCTTTCCTTTGGAGAATCTGGATTTCTCGTTGGTCTCAGTGGGTAGGTCTCTTACGGTTTCCTCCCTTGCTTTTCTGGTCAGCCCCTTACTCGTACGTCCCGTCCCCTTTCCTCCATACTGCATGGGACATTTTTGGATCCACTTTTGCCAGACAATTGTTAAGTGTGGCAGCTCCTGCAATGTTCTACTTCTGCACCCATCTTGGGCCAGTAGAAGTACAGTGAGGGTCTCTCTTTGGTCCTGTTTGAACTCAAATGACCACCAGTGAGAGGGACCTCATGGACTAATTGAAAACTGCATCTTCCTCGCTAGGGACAGGAGATGCAACCTTTTTCCCCTTTAAATTTTGAGGCACGGCCCTGGGAGCATGTGCTCTCCTGACTCCATCGACCAGCGCCACTCCTCAGGCCCCTTTTCCGCATCGACGGGAACGGGCTGATTTCAACAGTGCTCCTGGGTTTGCCTTCGGCCATGTAATACCACGCGCTCTTCCCCAGATACTTTCTTCTATCTTGTCTTCTTTTTGTCAATCAGGTACCTGGTCCTCCGGCGCCACGCTCCTCCCTGGCGCATGTCGGCTTCAGCAGGCTTCAGCAGGTGTCCAGCCTGCGAGGGGCTCTTCCCTACGTCCGACCCCCACGCTCTTTGCCTCTGCTGCAGACCACGGCTGGGAAGGTTGTACCGCGTGCGGCGCACTTAGTCCATGCGCATTGAAGGACAGGCTAGCTCGGTGGAGGGAGCTCTTCGAAATGTCGCCTCCAGAGGATCTGAAGGACTTCATCAGACAGAGATCCAAGGGAGGGCCGCTGTTTACCATCGCACCCCGTAAGTGCGACTCGTTCCCAAGGAAACGCCCGAGCGGGAGGAACCTTTCTGGTTCTTGCACCGGCACATGTACCTAGGCTAATCAGCTACCGGCCTTACAGCCGAGGGGTCATCACATCCTTCCGGGCGCAGTGCTGAGGGACCGCAAGGTTCTTTTACCGGGTCTACACCCGAGGTGCAACGCCCTAGTACCGGCCTAATGTCTGAGGGAACGCCAGAACGCAGCACTACTGCAGAGGGCAATATGCCTTCCAGTCCCCTGCATGGGGTGCAGGGTAGGTCTCATGCGCCACCGCCAAGAGTATTGGAGGAGGCCGGGCCCGGTGAGCCAAGCGCCATGACTTCGGCACATAGCTTGACAAAATGGCCGCTGCGCCAGACAAAATGGCCACTCGTCCGTTGCCACTCCTTGGTGCAGAGTAGATGGGCTAATGAGTTACAAGGTGGGACTGGTGTCAACCGGGTACGTGGCCTAAAGTTTATTCATCAGCGCAGGGAAGGTTTCCCCTGCACTCTAGGCAGAGTGCTCTCGGGGCCCCAGCAGCCTCCAGCCACTCCGTCAATATCTCCTGCCACCTCTTCAGCCTCCGAAGACAGGTTCTTTCGAAAGGTTCCTAGCGCTGATGCAAACCCCTCAGATGGGAGCCATCCTTCGAGATGCTATCAGGGAAATGCACTCCCCCGGTGCCCATAGTCATTCCTCCTATGGCTCTGGTGCCACAGGCCCCAGTGCAGCTACCGTTGCCCCTGCCGGCTCCTTAGATTTCGGCTGCCCTACCTCCAACAATACAGGCGTTTCCACACCAGCCTCCGCAGCAGCAACCGTCTCCGGTCTCCACACCGGAGCCCATGGCACCCAGTACTCCTCCACCCGCTCCGTACAACCATACACTCTGGTGGATACAGATGAGGACGACGACCCCGACACGCCTTTGTCAGCCAAGGCCTTCCACAAACGGCTTGCAGGTTTGGCAGAATATTTGGGGCTTCCTCAACCGGAGGAGGGGGTTTTGGCATAAGTCCTCACTCTACGCCCTCCTGCCAGAACAGGAATCCCGATGCAGAAGGACTTTGTTGCCTTGGCCAAAAAGGGGTGGCTCAAGCCCCACATGGCCGAACCTGTCAATCGGCGCCTCAACGCCAAGTATAAGCAAATGAAGAGGGATCCACTCTTGCTGTCGGCACACCCTAAACTGCACTCTTCGGTGATCGCTACGGCGCCGCTCTACTCTAAGCCGCAATCGTCCTCGGCCACCTCGTCCTAGATGCTGCTAGGCAAGGAGATGATGATCTTGGAGGCGTATGGAAAGAACCTGTTCTCAACGCCTCTCTTCACCTGCGTCGACCCAATGCGGATGCCATGCTGACAGCGGTTAACCAAAGCCTTTGGTGGGAAATAGCTGACTTCCTTCCAGAACTTCCGGTGCAGAGCCAAGCACGCTTCAAGGTGGGGCTGGCAGAGGTCAAGCTGGTGGCGCAGGACATCATGGAGTCAACCGTGGCCCACATCGAAACCTCTGGCCGGGACATAAGCATCGCCACGGACATGAGAAGGACTGCCTGGCTTTGGTCTACTAAGTTTAACCCAGACGTCCAGGAACGCATATTGGACCTTCCATTCGAGGGTAGTGACCTCTTTCACTCCACAGATGAGGAATTAGATGAAAAGAACAGCAGTTCACAAACTGCAAAGTCTTTATCCTAACGAAGGCCACGCCCAAAGCATGCACCCAGTCATATCAACGCTCCGACAGGGGGCAGGTGTTTGGTGGGTTCTGGGGCTTCCAAGAGCAGGGGTTGAGACAGCCTGACCATTCTCCGAGCCAGCACTGGCGCAAACAACAAAAGGGGGGGGGTGGTGAGGAGGGCAAGGGCTTTTTCCGGTCCCCTTCCTCTGCAACAGCCTCATGGGGAAGGAAGGTATGACGCGCCATTTCGGGTCCACGTGTCTCTGGTGGGGGGCAGGCTTGCCTTCACTATATGTCCCTCACTGCTGCATTAAGCTTGAGCTTCATGAGTAGGGGATCTAGATATCGAGCACTTAATAATGGGCAACCCTGTCTTGTGCGGGGAAGGATGGGGATAACCTGGGAAAGTTTGTGCGGGGAAGGATGGGGATAACCTGGGAAAGGTGGAGATTGATTGATAGTCACATCATGGGGTTTCTATAATTGGCTCTCATCTTCGCACGTTTGGCTCCCACCCCCATATGCTCTAGGGCAGTGAAAAAAATGATCTATTTGCACGGTCAAAAGCCTTTTCCCCATCTAATGAAATCAGCACAGACGGTACCTGGTATTTCGTGGCTTTCTTAACCAGATGGGATATTCGTCTTGTGTTAACAAATGTCTGCCGCCCTGTGATAAACATTGATTGATCCGGGTTGATCAATTTTGGGAGCAGTGGAGAGAAGTCCCAGTGCCAGAATGCCACTGTACAATATTGCGTCTATGTTCATCAGTCTAATGGACCAATAGGACACACATTTTGTTGGATATTTATTAGGTTTCCTAAACACCCCCACCTTGGCATCCGCCATGGGCTGTGTCACCCTCCCCTTGGTTGCGATCGATTTAATGAAGTTAGTGAGCCCCTAGGGACTAGCTTCCAGCTATACTTTGAAATGACTGCCGGGAAACCATTGGGCCACAGTGCCTTATTCAAGGGTAGGGATTTAAATGCTGCCTCCTTCTCCTTTATTTCCTCCTCCCATATCTCCCTTTGCATGAGTGATAATTTCAGTAGTGGTAGCGTGCTGAGGTAGACCTCTCCTGCTTTTTCATCTGGATTCCCAGAGGTGTACAGGGATTCGTAAGAGTTTGCAAAAGTTTCTTTTATAGCAGCAGAGTCAGTTACAACCATCAGGGAGCGCTATCTGGAGAATGGTCTGGGCCGCAGCAGTTGTTTTTAGCTGCTGCGCCAGTAGCCTATCTGCCTTGTTGGTGCGAACATCTCTGCTTAATCTTCAGCAGGGACCATTTGGACCTGCGAGTACGCGGCAGATCAAGTTGTCCCCCGGATGTGCTTCATAATTTTATGTAAGGCCTTCATCCGCTTTTCGTCCAATGTGCGCATAACCTACCATAATTGGAATTCTAATTCTTTTTCCAGTATCCCCCGCTGCTTTTCCCTCTGTGCCCTGAGTGATATCAGCTCTCCCCGCATCACTGCTTTAAATGCACACCAAACCCCTTCCTGGGTGGCATCTTGAGTGTCGTTGGTTGCACAGTACCAAACTATCTTGTCCCCTGTAGCCTCCCTGGTCATTCTATCCTTTAACATCTCCATTGGGAACATCCAGCCCATAATCATCTTCACTCCCCATGGTCCCAAATCGTTACCACTCCACCTCCCTCATATCACCCACCAACCTGCCCATCACCCATATGTAATCTATTGTGGGCAATGACTGGTAAACATGTGCAAAACAGGTGTACTTCCTCTCCTCCCCCTTCATGGTCCTCCAGACATCCCAAAGGGCTATGTTGTCAAAGCTATTAGCTAGGGAGCAGGAGTGTCCGTACGGCCCACGTCTTGCCCCGAGCTCCTGTTAATTTGTGAGCTCCATGCCAAATTAAAGTCCCCAGTGAGTACAACTTCCCACACCGCAAATCGCTCCAGTTTGACTGCTTCATCCCGCAGGAACGCATCTTGCTCAACATTAGGCGCATACACTGTTGCCAAGGTCGCTGTCCTCTGGAACAACCTGAGTTTGTGTAATCTGGGTGTTAAACAAATCTGTGAACCCAGTCAACACTCCTGCCGTCTTCCCCTGGGCATTAGCTTGATACAGCCGTGAGAACAGTCTCAACCGTGCTTGCTTTTATCTGCTTTCATTATGTGTTTCTTGGAGCAATATAATGTCCACTTTTTCACTTTTTATTTGTGCTTCTACCTTCTTGCGCTTGACCAGGGGTATTCATCCCCCTCACATTATGCATCAACACCCTCAACGCTATCTGGGGCATCTCTGATTTCTATACACGCTACTATTGTGCTGGATCCCACCCGTCATATTCCTTTCCTGCTTCTACCGCTTCCCTCCCCTCCACCGCCCCCAACTTTTGCAATCCCCACAACTGTAAACCCCTACTCCTCCCCCCCAGAACCCCCAACACTCTCCCAGGTCCGAACCCAGATATCCTACGATTCCCTCGGGCACCAACCCTGTGGCTCTGATCCAAATAAACACCTGGGGCATACCCCTTTTGCAGGTTGCCTATACCTTCCAACAGATTCCACAAACTAACGCTGACCTTCCTGCCCCCATCCCAGGCCTGCCTCACTATATTCTCTTAACGTCCTGCTCCATCCTCTACACCCCCACTCGTCTTGCAGCCCTATTTACATTTCCCTCCATATCCCTGCCCACCCTTCATATCTTCGCCTACTCCCACCCCCTCATCCCGGCCTTGCAGTTCGGCGGGTCCAGCCTGCCCCTTCCTCTGCTTGTACCTGTGGCCCTTTCAGGCATGCCCCCGGATCTCCCCGACACATCATTCCCACAGCCTGCTCCCTCGTGGGGGGGGGGATCCGTCTGAGCTGTTGCACTGTCGCTGTCCTCTTCTTCCAGGTGCAACAGAGCCTGCCCTTCTGCACTTGTCGTTATGCGATGTTGTGTCCCATCCATAGTAAAAAGCAAACCAAAGGAAAAGGTCCATTCATACGGGATATGCTTTGCGTTGAATGACCTCGTAACCAACAGCATGGCCATCCACTTTTGTAGTCTCAGCGCCAGGTCCTTGAACAGTTGCACCTTCGAACCATTTGTGACGTTCCCTTGTCCTCTCGCTGCTCGCAGTATACTCTTTTGATTGCCGTTGGAGGTCGGGCCACTGACCGGTCTCTTGGCATCGCTCCTGGCCCTGATCTCTTTTGCCCCACTCTGTGTATCCGGTCTGTCCCCACAGCCGCCGGTAGCATGTCTAGCAACAGATCCTCAAAGCACTGTTGAATCGTTCCCCTCAGCTCTGCATCTTGAACAGTCTCAAAGAGTCCTTGTACGCACATGTTAGGCCGGCACAAGCGTTTCTCCAGGTCCTCTACTTGTAGCTCCAAGTACTGAAAGCTAATATATGGAAGGGTACCTGGTTACTGCCTTGCTCTGCCATAATCAGGTAAATCACCCTTTAAGTGTGGGCACAATCAAGAGTTGAACAAAAACATATATAACATGTCAACACGACAGTGTTTCTGCCATTTTGTGAGGAGCTGGGTGAGCTCTGGTGGTGTGGGCCTTCATCAGGACAAGTGTTTCTTGGGGGTGCAGTATCCTATGTAGTCGGATCCGAAGAGCACATTGGCTCAAGGCGAGGAAGTGTCCAAATGAACTTCACCAAGATGGATTCTTCATCTTGTAAGTACTGAGATACCGTAGCCACCTGCTCTAGCAGCTCACTGCTTTGCTTCACCTTCTCCGATACCTCTATTAGGGCCTGCTCTGTGGTATCAACTCCTGTCTCCAAAGCTCCTCACTTCGCCCCTCACCTCCTTCAGGGAGCTATGTAGCACTTCTTTCAGCTACGCAAACTGATCTTGTAAGGTGGCCATCATCCTTCCCTTCAGATCTGAGGCATTCCTTTAGGTCGTCCGTGCTGAGGGCCATGCCGTCTTTCTCTGGGCCCTTACTGTCGCTCTCCAACCGTTGCTTTTCATGAGTGGGTGTTGCCTCCTCCACACGCTTCTTCCAGTAACGCTCAAGTTGCCCTTCCTGGGGTGTAGGGTGTGTCTTTTGTCAGGCCAACGTACCCTTCCCTTTTGCTCTTGGAATCTGGGAGTGTCCCTCGCTCCTTCCCTACATTCACTGTTAACACTAGACCTGGCGCTACCTCCTGCCTTTGCTACAGTTAACATCCTCCTCTTCTGGGATCCCCTCACTACCAGCGTGTGCCTGCTGGCCAGGGGCATCAGCCTGTCAACTCCTGGTACCACTCCAAGTCAAGCTCGCCCTCAGTCTTCCATTTGTACTGGGCTGGGGACCCTTGCTTACCCCCGGCACTGTCCCAGGGGTTGTTGCCACACAGATTTCTAATGGTCCAGTGCCCTGCTTCCAGGTACAGTGAAGTCAGGTACCACCTCAGGATTCCCCACTCTTCAAGGATTCCACGATGACCATAGTGCCTCCTCCGTTATGGGGTCCTCCTTGCATCCATGACCTGCCTGTGAGGGTCGGGGGCCAGAAGGGGGCGGGGGGAGTGGGGTCAGCCTGGGCGCACTCCAATACTGGCTCTTCATTCCAGGAAACCCAATCCCTTGGCACCGTTCTGGGCCCAGGGCCGCACCTATGGTTGCTGTGGAGCCGGGTGGGGGGAGGTGAAACTTTGGGCGCACTCCAGCACTTTGACCTGGGTGTCTATTCTCCCTGCACCGCTCCTGGCCTAGGTCCTTACCTTGTCCCTGCCACCTGTTTGCTCATGCAGTCCAGGGTCCTGGGTTTTTTCCCCGCCCCCCCCCCCCTGCTGGGGCTTCACTGGCACCACTGCTCCTCACTGCTGCCCTTACCCATCGCACGCCACAGGGCCCAGGATACTGCCACACTCACTTTCCGGGTCTCGGTTAGCACTGCAAGTGCCTGGCTTCCTGGGTATCTCTCCGTTCCGTCTCCAACGCCCCTGGTGGTGTGGCACGGTCTCACCCCCTGCTCCATCTGATTTTGGCGGCATTCTGCTCCGGCGGGAGGTGTCAGCTGCTATCTTCACCTTCTTTGGCGCAGTGTGATGGGTGCCCTGCCGATATCTCAGCCACCCTCCAATTTTTCTTGCATCTTGTTAGGGAGATTGTTCTTGGGCTCCATTTCTAGGTACCAGATATCTCTTTACTTGGCTTCTAGGATTTGTTCTGAATGAGTTAATAACTCCAAGTGCCAAAACAGCATGTGCAGTCATGGAAACCGTTCATTAGGCATGAACTAGCTTAATGCTACTATAAGTACTTTTAATTACACAAAAAGGTGGTCCACCAAGTAGATCTAGAATAATATATTCTTTATGTAATAAGTGTGCATAGGATTTAACACATATACAGGTAAGAATGGCACATTTAAAATAACTTTGCAGAATATGGACAAGCACACATTAGCACCCGGGGCACAGCCAATCGGGTTCCGAGGCTCATGGGCTGAAACCTATAATCTCAGCCCTCGTTCCACTGATCCCGCAGGCTGCCTCCCCACCGTGGGCCCCATCTTACTTCCTCCCCATCCCGATTCACCTGAAGTAAGCTTCCCTTTTCCGACTGCCATGGTGGTAGAAGAGGGGCTCTGTACGGAGCCTGGCCTTCTATGACCATGATGTCCATTTTGGATCAGTATTTTGGTAACCCGGGGTGCTAATGGCCTTAACCCTCTGTTCCAAGTTCTGGAACAAGGGGGTAACGGCTCAGAGCCCTCGTTAACTGCCCTCGTTTCGCTCGGGCCGTTAACTTGGGCTGCCGGTCCATTACCCCCCGTTCTAGCCCTTGGAGCGGAGGGTTAACGTCACAGAACGTTGAGGTCACAGGACCTGAGAATGTTCAAACTGTTCACAAAAGTCCAAACTGACCTTTTCTTTTTAAGACACAGTTCTGACAAACACAACTAACCCAGCGTTTATGGGGCCATCGGAAAGAAATGACTAATGTTAACCAATGGAGGTAAGTAAAGGGCCTGCGCACAGGACCCCGAAGGCAGTTCGGACCGACAGAAAACCCTACGAGGGATGAGAGAACACACTAAATGCAGTCCACCACAAGAGTTGCATGCACCAAACACAAGGACGGAAGATTGCGGAGATGAGTGATGACATTACCAGTAGGGAAGGTCACATGTTCAGTTCTAGATTGGCTAGCTCAGCAAAGGAGCCCTGCAGCCATAGGAAAAGAACAATCCTTAATAGGGTCTCCTGTGATCCTTCCTGGGATAGTTTGCCTCCAAGTCCTCACCTGCGAAGTAGAACTGGGGTTTGCCTGCTTTTTCCCCATACACATGGATTGTCTACTATGTCCTGTTGTACTGTATTTGTATCCTCTCACTGTGTTTTGGAATTTTCCTCCAACCCCGCTACGAGCCTTCATTAACTGTGATGTGCGCGTTTTGTTTTCATAATACTTTGTCCCAGAGGGTTTAGCACTACAATGACTTTTTGTTGGCACTAGAGATCCTGTATGACTATGTTAACACTTATAATTTAACAGAGGTTTGGCTTCCCTTTTGGTCTAGGTGCTCACCCCTACCTTAGGATTAGTGATTGTGCAGGAGGCCTGTGCAAAACCCACCATAACATGTATCCTCTCTTCAAATGGATTGTGTCCTCCAACGTATTACTCATTTGCGACATGAAATGTCCAGCTTTGGCTGCTTCTGAAATTTTTCGCCAGAGGGCGCCCTGCGTTTATGGCGTCGTCGAGGGTTTCGTCATCGGATGTTATAAGTAGCACGCACAGTGCCCTTTGGCCTCAGTTCCGTTTTTCCGCAAACGTGTTTGCTTCGTGAGAAACCAGGCACGCCTTGTACTTGTGAAAGTATTTGCTGTTGTGTCTTTTCGACATGTCTTCGTCTTCTACTCCGACGACCCCTCGGTCCAGGTTCGAGAAATGCAAGGACTGCGGCTCCAAGATGTCCATTATGAACCCGCATCACATCCGTCTGTGGTGCCTCGGCGAGGGCCACGAGACAGATACGTGCTCCAAGTGTCAATCCATGACGGAAAAGGCCTTGAGGGAACAAAGGGCAATGCTTCAGGTAGGCTAAGTGTCCCAATACCCTAAGTCCTGACCTGCTAGGCCTTCGACCCATGAGTCGAGGGGCGACTCTCCTTGGGGGAAGAAGGCCAAGCATTCAAGATCTAGGAGTGGTTTCCGCCACTATTTGTGAAAGAGATCGAGGAGAAGGCACTGCCGCTCGTCGTATTCGTCAGGCGATACCCCTGAGGGTGACCTGCTCGTCCAAGAAGTCGACACCGGCAGAATGGGAAGATTTTCATGTGGAAATGCTTAAAATCTTTGACAAACGGGGCCGGGCTCCAATCGCGCCTTCTGTGGAAGCCGGCAAGCAGCGGTCTCCAGCCTGGGTAAACGGCGTGATACACATCGAGAGCCCTCGAGGCCTCAGTCGGACAAGATATCGAAGGATCACTCGAGACGTGGAGAAAGGTCAAGGTGGTCAATGCCTTCGAAACCTTCAAAACCCTTGTCGCTGCGGCCGTCGGTAGCGCCCATCGGGTCCTCGACCCCTGTCCGGCCTTGGGTGCCTTCTACGCCAAGACTGACGCTGCCTGTACCGATTTTTGTCGGTTCAGCCTCCAGGGCCTGTTGACCCTCCGAAAAAGGCGGTGACTAAGTCAAAATCCACGCCTTTGGCTGTTTCGAAACCTGTGGGTTCCTCAGAGAAGATATATTCCCCTCAACCAAAAAAAGGATTTATTTTAAGTCCTTCACTTCCATTTTTGAGGAGGAAGAGCGTTATGATGAGAAAGAGGCCCATTTTGGTCTCTGGAATGTGTCCCCTAATGTGCTTGAATGTCTAATTTCGGAGGAAAGTAGAATGCAAGATCTCTGTGACACTTTGCATAATGTTAGTGAGAGCCTGGAGAGCATGCTGACTCCTACTACCGACAATTTATTTCTAGGGTTGTTGCATATTTGGGCTGGTCTAGACCTCTAGCGCATTTTGACCAGGATGATCTCACCAACATTTGATAAGGGTCCGCTTACGAATCCAGTGTAACCTTTCCATGTGGCTCTTCAAAAAAGGGTGGCCAGGAATTGGGAGACCCCAGAAACTAATCCGGCGGTTGACAAGTCTCTTACACGAAAATACCACCTCTCCAGTAGCGACCCCGGCTTCCTGTCGCAGCACCCCACTCCCGAGAGTCTGGTGGTCCAGGAACCTATGGCTACCTCGAAACAGGCAGCGTACCCTACCATCCCTCCTGATGGTGATGATAAGCACGTAGATGGATGTGCACGGAATGTATTTTCGGCGGGGAGTATGGCGTTGAAGTCTGCCAACACCACTTGTGCCCTGGCAATATTTTCGTACACTCTGTGGGAGTGCATCTCTGTGGCGGCGGAGCATATTTCAGAAGGGGATGAAAGGGACGGTTTCCTGGCAATTGTTAAGGACAGCAAGGAAGCCATGTGTGAGTCCCTTCAGTCTGTGTTGGATTCTGCAGATAGCATCAGCAGGTCCATGGGTACGAGCACCGTGATGCACAGGTTTGCGTGGTTGCAAAAGTCTGGTTTTGCACCTGATGTGCAGGCCCGGCTTCTCAACATGCCATTGGACGGGTCTCATCTTTTTGGCAGCCAGCAAGGCTAACGAGAGCCTTGAAAAGTTGCAGACCTCTAAGGTGGTAGCCAAGTCTTTAGGTGTCGCTGTTAGGTAACCTCAGCCTTTCGTCCTAGCGGACAACTTTGGAGGGGTAGATCTTTTCGTACTACTCCTCATTTGGAATGATGACAGGAATGGCCAGTCAAAGAGGCCAATGTAAAATTCCTTGTGGTGGATGAGGTAGAGGTGCCAAGCCAGCTCAAGCAGAAGCCTCCTTTCCAACGGCCTCTGCATCAGTCGCTTCAAAACCGCTCTGAGGGCTCGAGTCACGAATAAAACCAGTGGGGGGGGGGCAGACTGTCTGTGTCTTGAAGAATGGCAAGCCATTACTTCGGATGCTTGGGCTCTGGCAATATTTGCCCACGGGTACTGCCTTTCTTTTATAAATAAAAGCCTCAGAACAATCCACCGGGGACACTCTTTGAGGATTCTGGATCCGCACCTTGTGCAGGTGGTCTTGGCCCTGCTAGAGAAAGAGGCTATAGAACCAGTGCCTGTAGCGGAGAGGAACAAGGGTTGGTATTCCCCATATTTTTTGATTCCCCCAAAAGGACTGGGGCCTGAGACCCATCTTGGACTTGAGATACTTGAACAAGTTCCTCAGAAAAGAAAAATTCGAGATGGTCACTCTTTCTCCGATCCTTCAGGCCCTCCAACTTCAGGATTGGTTGATGTCATTGGACCTTCAGGATGCTTATTTTCATGTGCCAATTCATCTCAAGCACAGGAAATACCTGAGGTTCGCTGTTGGCGGGTCGCACTATCCGTTTCAAGTCCTGCCATTCGGGTTGACCTCAGCCCAACGGTGTTCACTAAACTGATGGTGGTAGTGGCAGCGCATCTCGGGAGGGGGGGGGGGAATTCAAGTCTACTCGTGCGTTCTTCCGAACAAGACTTGGATCATCTCAACGTCACCTGCTACTCTCTTCACAAGCTGGGCTTCTCCCTCAATTTCAAGTCTTCCCATATGACACCTTCCCAACAGCTCCGGTACATCAGGGCTGTATTAGACACGTCCTTGGGAAAGTGCTCAGCCTCATGGCATCCTGCTTTTTTCTGGTGCCAAAGGCCGGCCTGAGGATGAGGTCCCTTCAGTGGACTCTCAGGACACAATGGTCCCAGTTCTCTGGAAAGATGACGGACCACCTTCAGATTCTGACCAGCGTCTCACAGGATCTTCTGTGGTGGCCCTGCGAGTAAAGTATTCTGAAGGGAGACTGCTTTTGACAACCATGGCCGGAGATAACTGTAGTGTGTGACGCCTCATTCCCGGGGTGGGGAGCGCACGTCAACGATTTGACAGACAGCGGCCGTTGGTCTCCATCAGAGTCCAAACTACACATCAATCTTTTGGAACTGCGAGCAGTACAGGGAAAACATGTCCTGATAATGACGGACAATACAGTGGCCATGCGCTACCTCAACATGAGAGGAGGCATAGGGTCACTACCACTGTGCAGAGAGGCAATGCAGCTCTGGTATTGGGCTATTTAAGAAGGAATCTCGCGATCAGCAGTTCACCTAGCCGGGGAGGCGAACATGGTGGCGAACGCTCTGAGCAGGCAGAGCACGGTCTCCCACGAGTGGGAACTAGCTCAGGAAGTCCTTCAAGAGATCTTCACACTTTGGGGAACCCCTCAAGTGGATCTGTTCACGACCAGTATCAACCGTAAGTGCGAACGGTACTGCTCAAGGGAATTTCCTCAGAGAGCAGCTCTAGGAGACGCGTTTGTGGTGGATTGGGAATTCCCACTGCTGTACGCGTTTCCTCCTGTCCCCGTCATTCCTCAAGTAATCAGAGGTTGAGATGGTTCGGGAGCCACATGATCCTCTCTGCCCCAGATATGGCCGGGAGAACGTGATACCTGGACCTTTCGGACATGTCCATCTCCCCTCTGATACGATACTGCCCTCCGGTCGGGTTCTCCATTCAGAGGTCAACACACTCAGCCTTCACGCTTGGTTTCTGAAAGGTTGCAATACAAGGATTGGGACCTCTCGAATGACGTGATGGAGTTGTTGCTTTCGGCCAGAAGGCCAGCAACTAAGTTTCTTTGCCATTGGAATATGTTTTGCTACTGGTGCAGAGAGAAGAATGTTGCTCCTTTTCAGTGTACAACTCCGGATGTTCTATCCTTTTTGCTTTCATTAGCACACAAAGGTCTTCAGATTGGAACCAGCGCTTTCGATCTTGAAGTGCTCATCTGAGGAATGCTCCGATTTCAAAATTTCTAAAAGGGTTCACTCACGAATGTGTTCCTGCCATCTATTTTTCAGGTTCCGGTTTGGGACCTCAACCTGGTTTTGAAATTTCTGATGTGAGCACCATTTGAACCCTTGCACACATGTCCTTTAACCGTTAAGACAATACTATTGGTTGCTATAACATCTGCATGTAGAGTGAGCGAGTTGCTGGCACTTTCTTCCAAGCCACCCTTTACAATATTCCACAAGGATAGGGTTGTGTTGAGGGTACGACCCTCCTTCATACCCGAGGTAGTTTTGGACTTTCACTTAAGTCAGAATATTGTGCTGCCAGCCTTTTATCCTCCTCCACATCATAGTAAGGAAGAGGAAAGGCTCCATAGATTGGACCCTAGGAGAGCATTATGTTTCTATATTTTCAGAATGTTCAAATTGAGATTGGACTACCAGCTCTTTGTAGGGTATACAGGGCACAAACTAGGCCAGGCTGTTTACTATCAGACCTTGTCTAGGTGGATCATCCTCACTAAAACCGAATGCTACAGGCTGGCATGCAAGGACCCTCCTGAGGGCTTAAATGCTCATTCCACCAGAGGCATGGCCACATCGACAGCCCTGCAAAGGGGTGTCACTATTAAAAACATCTGTGAAGCTGCAACATGGTCATCAGTGCACACGTTTACTAAGCATTATTCTCTAGATACTTCCCATGCTCAGGACGTTGCCTTTGGTAAGGCAGTCCTTTGCTCTGCCCTTTGAAAATTCTGCAGGTATA
This sequence comes from Ambystoma mexicanum, assembly GCF_040938575.1. Classification (NCBI taxonomy): domain Eukaryota; kingdom Metazoa; phylum Chordata; class Amphibia; order Caudata; family Ambystomatidae; genus Ambystoma; species Ambystoma mexicanum. The sequence continues at coordinate 595,208,916 of NC_090923.1, read as the reverse complement.
AATTCTTCACCCTGCTCCTATCGGGGATACTGCGGTCAAAGATGAAGAATACGTTGGAGGACACAATCCATTCGAAGAACAAGTTACTTACCCCCTGGTAACGGTTTTTCGACTGAATGTTCCTTCAACATATTCCTCATCGCCCTGCCACCCTACCCCTCTGTAGAATTTCCCATGCTATTACAGCTTTCGTTTGAACAAGGCTGAGTACTGTCCTGCCCATATTTATGGGCATGTCTGCTATCATGAAGAGTGGGGAAAAAGAGAACTCCGGCCAACGGGCGCGCGTGCTACTTATAAAATCCGATGACATCACCCTCGACGGAGCACTTCAATGGGCATCGACACAGGGCGCCCTATGCCGAATAATTTCCGAAACAGCAGAAGCTGGACGTTACATGTCAACGATGAGGAATACGTTAGAGGAACATCCATTCGAAAGAACTTTACGAAGGCTAAGTAACTTGTTCTTCCATGCTTGTTCATTACCACCATATTTGCTCTGTGCATACCATTTGCGGCTTTTGAATACTGTTCACTGCCTTCAGCGTAGAGATAGTAGACTACTTCATGCTTGCTTCTATCTGGAAAAAAAGTGACTGTCCCTGTAAGATGGGAAACCACTTGACATTCTTTTATTCTCTAAAAACGCACCTCTTCTGGCTTCTTGGGTCATCTGTATAATTAGCGCCACAATACCTCTGGTGACGTTGCACTTAAATCTTTACACATTACGCGTTGTAACAAAACTGTTTTTTTATATGGCATGGCTTGCCTTAAGTGGCATGGGGATTTTATCTAGTATGTCCTTTTTTTGGAAAATATAAACGAATGGCAAGCTGTTTACTCAAAATAAATACAAGTACAGTATGTAAATCTCTGATTAAGGAGGAGTAAATACAATATTCTAAAAATAAAAGCACAATAAAAATGAACACTTTTTAAAACTCTGATACTTTTTTTTTTCTTTTTTAACATACTATTTCTTGTACCTTGAGTTACTGTACTCTGAATTGAAATGTCCTAGGAATATTAGTCTGTACTGGGAGTTAACTTGTTTTCTCTGTCTTCAGCTACTGCCAATTTTCATGCAGATGGGATCACGAGAGCTGATGATGTATTATATTGACCTCAAACGAAACAATGATGTATTGTTAACATTTGAAGCGCTGAAGGTAAGGCCCACATTCCGTGCACATCTAACAAGACATCTATTCATTCAAACTTCTCTGAATGCTCAGGCTTGTTTCTGCAAAGTGTCTTCTTTGACTGCTTAAAGCAGTGTTCTCATACTGGCTCTCCTTCGTGCAGTAGTAGACCTTAATGATAACCTGACTGGGAAGACCAGTAGATCCTCATCTTGGTATGGTGGTTACAGCCAGACAAATCTGTTCTTTGAAGGCATTGGGAGTTGTATCTTCGTACTATCTTTTCATATACCATTACAAAAGATGAATAGCAAGAACACAGGGTCAGGCAGATCAAATAGGGTGTTTATTCTTTCAACAGTACAATGGACTAGCACACAAGGAGATAAAAACACGTGTTTAGAACTTAGAAAGATGCAGAGGGCCACTGGCATGCTACCTAAAAGTGAAATACTGGGAGGAATGACCAGGCGTTCAATGAAGGTAACAACCGAGGAGCTTCAACTTTTTTTCTCGGCGTTGGTCCCTCTACCCTTTCCCTCAACCTTGAAGGAAGCTCCGACCTCCCTCGCACAGTTTTCCTGTTCCACCACGGCTTTCTCCAAAATCAGTAGACTGCAACCAGTGTTACCCTTACTGTCCATTTTTCTTCTTGCCCGACGGAGGGCTAAAGTCCATAGCCTTATTGGTCTTCCTCAGGGACTTCCTACCAGAACTAGCAGTGATAATCTGGTTGCTGTGGTGGCCTTCTCCCGAAGGCCTGCTCTTAACCTTCTCCCCATTCGCATGTTCCCCATCTTCTCCACCTCTTTCTTTCTCTGATCTTTTTCTCACTCTCCTTCCCTCTCTTGTACACTCTCCCCAAGCTCCATCCCTTGGTCTTACTTCTGTCTCTACCCACAACTGATCTCTTCCCCCCCACACTCTTGTTACCTTGTCTTACTGTGCATGCTTGCTCGCACTCTCTCCACCTACCAACTCCTTTCTGTTTGCTCCTTCCTCTAGAACTCCCTGCTATCAAAATTACCCCTGCCTCGCTCTCGTCACCTTTCCCTCCTGCCTCTGACTTCCCCACACACGGCCTCACACATCCTCTCATACTTTCTCTACGTCTCCCCTCTTTCTACTCTCCATACAAAACTCCCTTAAATCGGACATTATTCGCATACAAGCAAACTGGTACCAACCTCTTAGTCCAAACACCTTACCTTCATTCTCGCAAAAAACTCCAACAGTCTCCACCACCAGCTACACTCTAATCACTGGTCTCTTGGTCCACCTACTCCTTTTTCAACCTCACCTGTTAACCTTTCACCCGCAAATGAATCAGTGTTATCCCACCCACCTCTTGCTGCTATGGAGTTTCTCTCGGCTCCCATTGGCTTCCTCGATCAGCTGTTCCCCAGTCTCTATTGAGTTAAACCCTTGAGGTCCAAGACCCCTGTGCCAGGGTGCGACGGGCTAGCCTTGGTCGCAAACCTTGGAAAGACTGGTGGTTGCCATGGTGTTTGACAGAGAAGCGCCATCGGAACTGCAAAGCCCCGGCATCACATGAGCTGCACGTCATCTTGCCATGCACGCTCTACACCAATAGTGCAGCGCAATGATACCGTTGGCGCAGGAGCAGAAGCATAGGACTCTTTCATGAATGTGGTGCGCTCCTCTACAACTGGTGTTTTGGCCACATGCCCTATTGTCTGCTGTTTAGTGTGAGGAAGATTTTCATTTTTATGTGAAATCCCCTTCACATTCGAGTCCCCCAGCACTTTTTGCTGGACTACTGGACATTTTGTCAGTTCTCCCGAGTGAGTGGGAACCTCTTTTACACTACCTTTTGGGATACTTTTGTATTTCCTTTTATACCTTTTTTCTTGGAGTGGTGCTTTCCTCTAAGTTGTGTGGCATCTGTCATTGATTTTGGTGCACGCAGCACTCTCTTTGCAGTGTGGCTGGGAGCCCCTTGGGCTTCGTTTTTATTCCTGTTAATTTCCTTATGGAAACACATGTTGCCAAGGGCAGGGGGAGCTTCGTTATCCTTCCTATCTTTTCTATTGTGAGATCAGCACACTCCACCTGATGTGGAGTGCCGAGTGGCCACACTGTGTCCCCTTTCTCACTGCCCCTGAATCTTTTTGGTTACAGTGACAGGCTAATCTGAATGGCTTGTGGCAGTGGTTTTATCCGATCTACATTTGTTAAATTTGCAGTCCCAGGCTGTACACAAAGCCGCGGTAGTGCCCACAAGGGTCGCCATTGACCCAAACTGGTGACAGTGTTCTTTTTTCATCAATTCAAGATGGCTTGTCGTTTCTTGGCCCTTCTGCCATGCAGAGTGGGGGATGCCTTTGCTTGACTTTTGTCTTTGGCGGGTTTGCATGGAAAGCCTGCCAAGGTTCCTTTACATGATAACCTTTCTACTTCATCCCGCATAAGAGGCACAGCTTGTGATCTAGTAGGGAGTGACTAACGTATCGACTGTACCTTTTCTGCTGCATCATAAGACCTTTGCTGCACTCCTACACCGACTTTGATGAGCTCTTGTATTGTTAGGGGTTGGAATGCCAAAGCATTAGAAACCTTGAAAAGTGACGCTAAGAAGTATATTACTGCTAATGGTGTTGAATAACCCTGCTTTTGCTTCCTGCAGACTTTGAGTGACCATAGTAAATGAATTAAACTGTCATTTCTCTGTAACAAATGCAGGTGCGTCCCACTACTAGTTATAGTAGAACTGTCATTTTCTGTAACAATTGTATGCGCAAGCAACTACTATTGAAGCAGTCGCCTATGCAAAGTATTGTTGATAATTCCAATGGGTGTTAATCTAAATCAGTATTTACCTACCGTGCCTTGTGTATATGAGAATGCATGTATATTTTAGCATAACTTTCAATGTGTAAGAGTATCTTTGTACTGTTGTATTGACTGGGTTCATTGTACTTGCCTACAGCTCACATCCGCCTCATAAAATAAGCCTGGCTGCTCCACCATTCTACCAATCCTTTGGGTAGTACAGATTTATACCAAGAGTTGGGGACCTGTATACCAAGGGGTAGTTTTATAGAGTCTTACCTCCAAGTGGACTTTAGGAAAAGAAAAACAAACAATTGGTGAGTCACTATTCAAACAAGGTTTAGAGTGTTCCTGGATCTCTTCATTCCTATGTTGGTCCCTTACAAATTCAGGTTTTGTTGCTGCTGCTCCTCTACTTCCCCGTAGCCTGCCTGGGGTTTGTGGGATGTGTTTCTGAAGGGAAGCCCCCTCCCCCTGCCCATTTCCATTTCAGTAGTGAGTCCATTTCTCCTACTTCATGGGTCCGGGTGCATTATGGTACTAGTATTGATTCCCGGGATTCATGCAGGTTTCTTAGGAGGCTGGTGCATGCTGATCATCATATTCTCTGAAGGAATGGGAAATGAGACCTGTCGAGGACAGAGGCTGATGGTGATTGGTCCAGAGACAGGGGCACCCCTGTGCATACTCTGCTCCTGGCATGCTGGGGACAGGGGTTCCCCTCAACTCCCACTCTTTCACTTGACAGAGCCATACTTACGTTGGGAGGATGCTGGATTGAAGGAAGAAGTTTTAGAAGTATGTGGTTCGCTCTGAAAACACTTAAAATAAGTGGGACTACCCACAAACAAAAAACCTGCTCCTAAAAAAAGTAAAGCAGCTTGGGTTGGCTGGTTGGTCCTAGTGGGGCTCTGGCGGGGGAGAGAGGCAACCAGCATTGATGGTCCTTTTGGTATTGTGAAAGTGCATGCACAAGGGGTTTGGAAGGCTTGTGTATTTGAGTTTTGATGTCATCATGAAAGTAAAACCCAGAAGCATCTCCTTAGAATTATTTGTAGACCCATGGGCTAGCAGAGCTGTTGCAGATCTCGGGGATATTGGTGGTGGCTCAAGCTTTTTGGGCATGCATGACTGGACATTGAGAGGGACTATATGTGTCTTCACAAAGAATGGCAGCAATCCCTACTGACACATGGTTCAGACTGCCTTTATCGATGTTTGTGGACCCACTAAATGATAATTACTTTATTAGTCACTAAATGGTGGGCTAGCAATGGACCTCGGGGAGTCGCAGTAAGCATGACTTTCCATACCTCAGTACCTTTCACTTGGAGCAACCTCTGAATGCTGGTTTTCTGTATTTCATTCTGATGGAATCAACTGACTGGAACAGGTAGCAATTGAGTTACACAGGCGGCAGAGTGAGGTTGACTGTTGCTCAGAAAGGGTTGTAGATTTGAACAGATTCTTAATGATCATGGGAGATGGTCTAAAAAATATGTACACTGTACTTCCCTTAGCAAAGGTTCACTCCAAAGAAGGCTCTCGGACTGATATCTTTTGAGTGCCAAAAGACCTTGAATAGCGATCCGCAAGGATAATTAGCAGGAATTATCCTGTGTCATCTCCAGGAGCATATCCAAGCCCAGGAATAGTCTTCTCTCTAGGGAATTTAAATTGTTTGACTAGAGGACAGCAGACTTTTCATATACTATTTCAAAGAGAGGCTTTCGCGGAAAGGTTTCCTCTCCTAAGGGGAAGAGAGAGGGGTTAACTGGCACCAGACAGCCAAGCGGAGGGTTGTGTCTCGCACATCAGTCTGAAGTGTCATAATTATTTAAAAACATTGTAGGACAGAGTCTCGGAAGTGAGGTAAAAAGTTGGGCACTTAATTAGGAGCACATTATTGTGTGCCCTTTAAAATGCTTAGTGATATTACCATCATTGTAGTACCTTCAATGTGATACCTAAAGCCAGAGGCTGTCGAAATATTGATATATAATAATGGTCTGCTCGCAGTCCCAAAGTATTAATATTTGTGAAGTTCTAAACTATTGCTGAACTTTAATATTTAGATTAGTTGGCCATAGGCACGAAAACACATGCAGACTGATTTATGTTTCTCTCTATGCAACCTTTTAAGTTGCTGGAGGGATATATGCTCACACACCATACACACCAGCCATCCTCCTCTCACAGTTTTAACACCAAACACACCGGCACAGCTAATCCTCATACAGGACGACTATAATGACTCACCCTGATCAGGGTTGTGATTCCTGAGGGTGCCTCAGACACCCTAAGCCTTTTTGACAAGTCACCCAATTTCCTTTTGCATCACTCCTTGCGAGCTGGCTCTGGCTCAACAATGGCACCCTTTTTTAATTCTGGTAGGTACCAGCCTACCGTTGCCCAGGGGGTTCTCCATTCAGGGAAAGACCTCTGTAAATTTAGTAAGGGAAAAAAGCCTTCCTTTGCTCACTGTTGAGTCCAGTGGGGACACACCTCATAACTGTTTGTGCCCCTTTGGTGGAGGCATATGGTCTCCAAATGTGGGGACTAATGCCAAGATGTTCCTTATTCTCCCTGTTCAGCACAGTGCATGGGTTCTGGTTGGTGACAGGATACTTTAATACAGTTTTTCATTCCTTTTGAAAACATTAAGAAATCTGGACTCAATTACTTGCTGTCTTTGCACCGATCGAACAGCCCTTTATTGAAATGTGTGCACGTAAAAACCATGCTTACGCGTTCGCTTTTTAACTGTTCTCTTCAAAGAGTGTCAAATCAGTCTGGTATCAGTTGTCTGATTTCCCTAATACACTTATTTCATTTATCTTTCCATGATAACCTTTCTACTTCATCAAAGGCTTGCCATGCAGCTATGCTCTGGTATATCTGTCCAAATTGCCTCTTCGCCTAATCCATCTGCTGAGTTGTATCTGATCTACAAGAAACTGGTTCTATTCCAAATGTTTCCCATGCTCCTATGGTAAATCCTAAACCTTTGCAGACACCCTGTACTCTTTCAATGAACAAATGTAATCTGTTTTGCTCAAGTCTACCTAGATGCTTACCTCTGTCTATTCATGACATGTTGGCCAAACACCTTTTTTATTTTTTACCTTCATTCCTCTTATCCATTCTAAGCTTGTGTTGATGTTTAAGGACATGAAAGGCTTGTCTGAGTAAGTTTAATCCTGTCCAACCAAGACTATTGAGGATCCTATTTTCACGCTTGCATCACCCTTAACAACACAGGTGAACTCGATCCTGAAAACTGTCCTCTTCCGTCATCTCTCTCTAAGCCAACGCCTGACCCCAGTATTCTAGCTAATTACTGTCCAATCTCTATTAGGAAAGATTGTCTTTTAGCTGCTTTCATAGACTTCTATGGGACACACTTTCTTTTTGCTTTGTTTTGAACAAAGTCCTTGCTTTTGGGAGACAAGTAAAGCCTTCTGATTTACCGCCCTTGCCTTTTCGCTAATTCTTATGGGGAAACCGATTAGTAGCTAAGACTATCAATACTGTCTCACTTTATACATGTCCTTTATTGTTAAAATTGCACACATCACCTCACAGGTATTTGCGACTAGGATAGTTTGTATTCTTAACTTTTTCTGAATTAGATTGTTGGTTACCTTTACAATGTGCATTGGATGAGCTGGTGGCAGCTGGCTTTTTTGTTTTGTACAAGTGTGTTGGTAATTTTACTGGTGCACTTTTGCTGCAAATGGCTACTAAAGGTGGTGAGGGATATAAAATGGCCGTGCCACAGGTTTTCGGTTTTCCTTTGGCCATATTGTTCTTTGGCTTTTTGCCTGCCTTTTCTGGTCAGGAAATGCCATAACTGGAATACCCTTTCCAAAGGGGAACTTTGTGTGTGATTCCAGATGTGGGGGCTGGGACTGTCAGGTCCCAATACACATCCTACCGACTAAATGTCTGTTGCTGGGCAGATGTTGTGGCCTTTGACTATCCTTGTGGCAGTGGATAGCCATTGCCTGTTTGAATGTTGTGGATCCTTACTTACCATTGGTGGACTTGGGCATGCTCCCAACCCAAATCATGGATAAGAAGAAGGCTCCAGCAGCCACTCGGCAGATCATCGTTCAAGCCAAGACCTCTACGAAGAAGAGCAGCCAATTGACCATACGACCAACACTGCAGCTGGCCAGCATAGACTCTGACGCTGTCCCGGTGAATCCCTGCTCCTCTGCCTGATCTCAAGAAATCTATGCTTCAACCCATGTCCTGTCAACCAGTCTCGACCCCTTCTAAGCCATCTAAGGTGTCCCTGGACCAACCGGTGGACTGACAAGCTCTTTCATGTGCTACCACGCTGCAGCCATCTCCGTTCCAGGTGCATCCTTGGAACCTGGAGGATCTTCAAAATGTGTAAAAAGACTCTTGTGTTCCCTCCATAGTTTTATAGAATTCCAATATTTTTGCTTTGTTTTTTATCTTGAGCTGACTCTTTGAAGGGAAGTAAAGCCCTCAGCTGTACTTCCCTTTCCTGTTTCTCATTTGTTATGAGGAAACCGAAACCCGCTTGTCCTTCAGACTGTAGTACTGGGAAACTTTGTTTCCTTTTGAATTCTTGTATTTTTAGATTGCACACAGCACCTTAAAGTGCAGTGGGGATACTTGTGTATCTCCATAACCTTTTACACCTGGGATTTCTGGTTAATTTTATGAGCCTAAAGCTGGTGGCCGCAGTTAGATATTTTACGATTTTTGCTTTATTGTGCACATTTTCATTTACTGTGCATGGCTACGAAGTGTGACTAGTGCCCTAAAATGGCTCTGCCACAAGATGTTAGCTTGTTCTTTGGCCCTATTGTAGTTTGACCTTCTACCTGTCTTCCCAGGTAATGAAATCCCATATAAGGTCATGCACTTGCCTGAGAAAGCTGTTGGCTGCTTTAGTGTGTGTGTGTGTATATATATAAATATATCTATCTATCTATCTCCGAGGCTTGTGGAATCTGCTTAGATCACATGCTATGCATAGGGCGACATCTAGTGGAAGCTGCAGAGTATTACAGTTGTTGTTTTCAAAATTTGAAAAGGAACGTTGACAGAGCGTGCCAGTAACACTATCCCTAGTGTGACGTCCACTGTACCCATGGTCCTTCACGCGTCGAGGTCCCTCAGATTGTTTTTTTCTGCCATTGTGAGCGGTCGCTTCTCGCAGAGTTCAATTTTGGCTGACACCATTTGCTTGACAAAGTTTAAAATATAGTTAGTCTTTCTGTCGTTTTTCTACCGCCGTGTCTCGATGGGGTGAACAATCAAGACAAAAGGACAAGACAGCCCGTCGGACGAAGGCAACTTTCGGCGGATTCCTTTCGGCCTTGGAAGGCCCAACGGGCCTAGGCCCATACAGTAGGGAGAGTGGGGGGCGGTCATTGAACAATGTATTTTCCCAACCCTTCCCTTTATTGCCTTGCTGCCTGCCCCAGACATGGATAGGACACCTTTCAAATTCTGCCCATCCTGTCATAAAATGTTTCTGTGGATCGATAAAACAGAGTTTGTAACCTGTATATTAATCAGGACCACGACGAAGGGCACGGTCGAGCTTGTAAGCTCTTTCGACCCAAGACCCATAAAGATCACAGAACAAAACGCTGGGCCCATCACACCATGCAGGCCGAGGCCCACATGGATGTGGAGGGAGCCTCCAGCGACGGCAGCAACGCCGTCTTTTCGGACGGTGAGGGTGACGGGGAACAATTACGTTCCCAAGTGCTAGCCCACGACCCGGGAAGACAGGCCGGCGGCTCTGTTGTGGGGACTACACCCGGCGGCAAAAGCACTCCATCTTCCCACACTAAACACACACCCTGCGACGATGTGTCGGCTCTGCCGAACAAGCACCCAGATTCGGCGTCTAGGGGCCGATCAGTGGATTCACTGTCCTCTGGGCACTCAAGTTTCGGTCGCCTCATGACAGACCCCATAAAATTAAAGACGCCGCCCTTAAACGTTGTTCTACCGAACGCCGGATAACGCGGCGGAGGTCCTTCCCAGTACAGAAACTCGCTGCATCTCGTCGAAATCGGCAGGATAGCCCAAAGATTCAGGGTTGGCGCACCTGATTAAAAAAACATGTCCCAGAAAGCCGTATTAAAGCTTCTAATTCCAAAACCACCTCCTCTGAGTGCTCTAATCATTAAGACAAGACCCAGAAGGACAGGCCTCAAAGGGAAGAGCCTACCGCTTCCAAGGAAAACTGTTCCACAAGAGGATGGGGAGGGGCCAGTAAGTGAAGCCCTACAAAATAAGGACATACATACCTACACCCCTTACATCTGCTGTACCTTAACCTGGGGTCATACCCAGCTCAGCCAAATGGTCAGCAGAGGACATACATAGGGTGATGACCAGAATGACTTTCTTTGCAAATTTCCATGAAAAGAATTCTTATGCCTTAGAAAGCTGACAAAATACACCTCCCACTGAACAGGCTGCAAGTTCTCAGCATCTTTCGTCATCCCAGCCACCAGCAAAGAAGTCTCGCACCTCTGCTGAGCTTTATGATGTGCATGCTGATGCAGAAGGGGATCAAGAGGAGGATGATCTTTACTATGATATAGATAATAATGGAGATAATGTGGGTGATACTGACAATGAGTCAGTTGTGTATACTATGGATTCTCCAGTCCCACAAGACTCCCCTTTACTTGATTTCCCAGTGGATAATCGGCCCTTGTTTAATGGCATTTTAAGGCAGCTGTACACTTCGGGATTGAGACCCAAGAAACCCAGCAGGACAAGGATGTTGTTGAGACTATCCGGGCGGACAAAAAAACAGCCACCCAGTTTATACCCATTTTAAAGTCAGTTCAAAGGAGAATCCAACCCTCCCTTGAAACGCCCAATCAATCATGGGCAGTCAATCCAAGAATAGAAAAACTATTTCGCCCGGCACCATCTGATTCCTTATATAGCAGAGGACAACTTAAACCAGATTCACTGGTCGTCACTACTACCCAGAAGAGGGCTGGTACACCTTTGCCGTCTTCCGAAGCTCCCCCAGACAAGGAGAGCAAGAAAACTTTACTCCATAAGTAGGAAAGTGGCAACCTCTGCAGCATTCCAAGCTAGAATCGCCAACAATTCCACATTATTGGCGAGCTGTGATTGCACTAAATGGGATGTAATTACGGCCCTTGCTGACTCCACTCCAGAGTCTCTAAAGACTAAACTTGCTCTTGTAGCAGCTGAAGGCAGAGCTACTGCCAGCAGTCTGCTAAAGAACAACCATGACGCTGCAGACAATGCCGGTCGCATCATTGCAGAAGGCACTATACTCAAGCGCCATGCTTGGCTCTGCCAGTCCGGTTTTAAGCTGGAGACACAGGCAGCGTTGCTCAACATGCCAGTGGAACCAAATGTATTATTCAGCAAGGTGGTAGAAGATGCCCTAAAGTTCGCCAAAGAGGAGTATGACTCACTCAAATCCCTCGGCCAATTTACCAATAAACAGACGGGGTAATTTTTGTTGTTTTTGCAGTCAAAATCGACAGAGGCTCTGGATACAAACAAAACCAGAACTCATCATGGAACAACAATCAGGGTCGGGCATCCCAAGGTTATCCGAGAGGCCAGCGCAGGGGCCACGGCCAGGGGGAGATCTTCCACTTCCAAAGGTGGAGGAACGCCTCCCAAACAATGACAGCCTGCTAGAGGTCCCCTCTGTGTCTTCCCAGTTGGGGCACGAATTTCAAACTTCACCCATGTATGGGAGGGGATAACCACGGACAAGTGGGTGTTATCGACATTAGCAGGAGGTTATTGCGTGGAGCTCCTAGAAACGCCATCAAATCTCCCCCCACACCAAAAGAAGACCTCAAGAGAAGAAGTACTCCTCTTGATAGAAGAGGTCAAAGCACTGCTCCTCAAAGACGCCATTGAGATTGTGCTGTCCAACAAGGTAAACCAGGGTATTTATTCAACATGCTTCCTTGTGCCAAAAAAATCTAACCATGCACCCAGTGTTAGACTTGCGCCCTGCGAACACTTATGTAAATCCACAAAAGTTCTGCATGGCGCCGCTACAAGAGTTAATTCCCCTGCTCAAACAGGGAGGATTACATGGCAACATTGGATATGAAAGATGCCTATTTTCATATTTCAATGCTCCCAGCGCACAGAAGACTCTTGCGGTTCAAAGTAGCAAACCAGCACTATCAATTCAAGGTGATACCCTTCGGAATAGCTTCAGCTCCAAGGGTATTCACCAAGGTACTGGTGGTGGTGGTAGCGCACCTGCACAGGGAGGCAATCCCAGTGTACCCCTACCTGGACGACTGGCTGATCACAGGAGGGACTCCCCATCTTTGCAGACGAAACACGCAAAGAATAATAAATCTTCTCCTCCAATTAGGCTGCTCTGTAAACGAGAGAAAGTCAAGTCTTGTACCAAACACATCGAAACTGTTCCTAGGAACTGTATTAGATACAAAGACAAGCTTGGCTTTTCCATCCGTGGACAGAGTGCAGAACATGCAAATACCCCAGTATCAAGCCGGTCTTGCGTACGCAAAGCAATATGGTTACTAGGCATGATGGCATTGTGCATATATCTAGTCCCACACGCACGTCTGTGCATGTGACCAATGCAGGAGTGGTTGGCGAAACGATGGTCTCTGGCAAGTGGTCAGTGGGACGATCTAGTGGTCGTTTCGCCAGCACTGGTGCAAAATCTATGCTGGTGGTCAAGAGAAAACCTGTTGCCGGGAAAACCCTTCCACGATTTGGAAGCGCAAGTGCTTGTCACTACAGACTCATCACTCTCCGGGTGGGGGGGGCTCATTAGCTTCACCACACAGCACACTTTCTGTGGACACGGGACACAGAACCATATCAACCTGCTGGAACTGCTAGCAGTACTCAACGCACTTCAGGCATTCGAAGGGCAACTGACGAACCAGTCGGTTCGGATTCTGACAGACAGCACTACCGCCATGTTTTATATTAACAAACAGGGGGGCACACACTCTACAAGTCTGTCCAAGTTGGCGCACAAAATATGGAAATGGGCACTCAGACGGGGATATGCCTATCCTCCCAACACGTTCCAGGGGTACTCAACACTCTAGCGCACTCTCTGTGCCGAGATCCCCTACCAAAAGAACACAAGTGGCAACTAGACTCCAGCGTTGTAGACCACATCTTCTCTCAGTGGGGTTACCCCACACTAGACTTGTTCGCTACAGTAGAAAACAAGCAGTGCCCAGACTTCGTGTCCATGGTCCCCCAGCCAGACTCCAAGGGGAATGCCCCATGGCCGAACTCTTCAGGAAAAATTTGCTTACGCTTTTCCCCATTCACACCATTGATGAGCAGGATAGTGAACAAGATGCACAGAGAACAGATGATGCTCATCCTGGTTGATCCTATGTGGGCGAGACAACCGTGGTATCCACATCTGCGCACGCTGGCGATGTGCGATCCCATCAAACTCCCATACCTAACTAACCTGTTAACCCAACACGGGGGAACAACGGTGCGCCCACAACCACTCTCAATGAACTTGGCAGCATGGCTCCTGAAGTCATAGAATTTGGACACCTTAATCTACCACAGCGGTGTATGGATAGCCTCAAGGAGGCAAGAAAACCAAACACTAGGCACTGCTATTTTGACAAGTGGAGAAGATTTGTAATTTGGTGCCAATCAAAACAAACCCTGTAGAATGTACTCCTTCACACATTCTAAATTATATACTCCACTTGTTAGATTCAGGGGTAGTATTCAACTCTATAAAGGTCCACCTGGCAGCTTTATCAGCCTATACCACCTCTCAAAGTAAGGTCTTGTGGTGTAAAGTGCCGGTCATTAAGGCATTCATGGAGGGAGTAAAGAGACTCCACCCTCCGATTTCAAATCCCCCGCCAGGATGGAATCTCAATGTAGTTTTCGCAAAGCTCATGGGACCCCCTTTCGAGCCTATGCATCAGTCAAGTCTTAAACACCTGACTTACAAGACTGCCTTCTTAGTGGCTATTACTTCCATAAGAAGAGTTAGTGAATTGCAAGCATTGTCAGTTCAGGACGCATTCTTTATTATCCATAAAGATAAATTGGTTTTACATACTCATCGTAGGTTCTCCCCTAAAATAATTTCCAAATTCCACTTGAGCCAATCCATTGAGCTTCCAGCTTTTTTTCAGAATCCAACTAGCTTAGCTATGGTTAAACTCCACACTCTAGATGTGAGGAGGGTGGTCCTCTACTACGTAGACAAAACCAAGCTGCTAAGTAAAACAGGTCAATTGTTTGTCTCCATAGCAACAGGCAGTGAAGGAGACCGCATTTCCAAAAATGCTATATCCAGATGGATATTCGGATGTATACAGTTACGCTATTATTTATCAAATAAGACACTGCCTTTCACACCAAGAGCTCGCTCCACACAAGCACTGGAGCTACTCTGGCTTTTATCGCAAATGTCCCCTTAGACAGCATTTGCAAAGCAGCTACATGGAGCTCAGTACACACTTTCACTCAGCACTACTGCATTGACACACATTCCAAAGCAGATACACAGGTGGGGCAAGCGTTTCTAAAACATCTATTTGCTGCGGCCCCTTCTCACAACCCACCACCTTCTCATAACACTGCTCGCTAATCTATGCATAGCATGTGATCTAAGCAGATTCCACAAGCCTCAGAAGGGATACATTGCTCACCGTAATCGTATTTCTGATGCTTGTACCTGCTTAGATTCACATGCGCCCACCCTTCCTCCCCTCTGAGATACAACTGTACTCCTGCTACACCTCATGCTACGTCATGTCAGAAAAATCCAATCTGAAGGGACCTACACGCGTGAAGGATCATGGGTACAGTGGAAGTCACACTAGGGTTAGTATTACTGGCACCCACTGACCTCCCTTTTCGAGTTTTGAAAACTGTAATACTCTGCAGCTTCCACTAGATGTCAGCCTATTCATAGCATGTGAATCTAAGCAGAAAAAAGCGTCAGAAATACGATTACGGTGAGTAATGTATCATATATATATATATATATATATATATATATATATATATATATATATATATATATATATATATATATATATATCCCAATAAGGGGCCTGGGACTGTCTAGTCCCAGTCCACATCCCTGGTGGCAGAAAATCTGCTGCTGGGGTGGATGTGAAAGCAGTAGATTTCCCTGATTGGACAACTACTGGCTGTTTGAATGGTGCATATCCTTTCCATTGGTGTCCTTGGACTTGCTTTAGTTCCAGTTTTGGATAAGCGGAGGACTCTTGCTTCCATTCTTCAGATCTATGTTGGAGACAAGAATTCTTCGAAGAAGAGCAGCCCTTTTGATCCCCCAAAGAATGACTTCTGCAGTGGGCCAGCATCCCCTCCAGTGATTGGCCTGGTGAAGCCCTGCTCCTCGGCCTGTTCTCTGGAGACCCTTGTTGGTGCTTCAGCCCTTGGACTAGTGGGATCAACTAGTCTCGCTGGCTTCTTGGGATTACATGCCCCAAGAGCCTTCGGAAGTGTCCCTGGACTGCCTGGTGGACGAACCATCTCACTCACGGGCTCCCTCACCAGAATCATCACCGTTCCGCGTTCAAGACAAACTTTGGTCGTCAGCTTGTGCCAAAAGTCACCTTCTCCTGAATTTTCAGCTTTCTATCCTCATTTCTTTATTGATTTGGCTTGCATCTTTCAGTTGCACCCAACCAGAAGAGAACTCAAACCTGCACCCCCTGGGCACCTCTCACAGCATCAATAGAAGTTGTGCTGGACATGCTCCTCTGTTAGTCCTTTGAAGATTGACTGGCGTAAAGACCTGTACCTAAATCATACTTTCCTGACATTGGTCAGTGGAGGCCTAGTGACAGATCACGTTTTAGGAATATACTAGTGACTGAGATTTAGAGAGGTTACTTATCTGAACTGTGTAACTTTTTGACTCCTATTAATCATAGCCACTGGCATCGGCAGTCTCTACATAAGGCTACTTGTGAAGTATATACTTTGGAAATTGTGACATTTGGGCACAAGGTCCCAAACCCTCTTAGGGCTGGACTTTATAAGAGCTAGGGAGACTGTTCTATGATTGTCCTGAATTGTCTTTTCAAATTCTGATCCATCTCTGTACAAAAAGATGTGAAGTAAGTAGAGTGCCACCCTGCCCATGGTATCTCGCATTATGTCGCTCATCGTAGCCTGCATTATTACACTGCCTGCTCACATAATCTGGCCTTGCAGGTTGCTCCCTTTAATTAAGTGAAGGGCCATATGGCCAATGGTACTAGCATTGCTGCAACATTTGTGCCCATGTCACTAGTGCGCTGCCCACCGCTTTCAAACTGTCTAAACCAAACAATGCCTTCCTCACTCTCATAATGGATCATAACTAGAGAGATCGTATGATTGTATGATTCTAGTCACTCGCCCTGGTACCCTGTAGTGCTCTCCCCAATGATCTACTAGCATCGCCGGGATAGTGCAACAATTGTGCCAAGTATATTCGGCTGGACCGCTATTTTATGATTCTACTAGTGCCCTACGTAGAGTTTTGGTTAGTCTCTAGCATGCATCATACTAGTTACTTAGTGTGATATACTCCTTTCCCTAACCTTGTGGTGTACAAACCACTAGAACAACATACAGACCCCTAAGCAGTGGACACACATTGTCCAATATTGGTCTGATCCTAATACTAATGTGAAATGTGCTGTGACAATTTTATTCTATTCCTTAATAGAGAAAACATTGTACTAGCCTAATTTTACTGTTAACGTGTTATGTGCTGTACTAATTCTCATTCTATTCCTTAACATGAAATGCACAGTGTTAGTCTGATGTTATCATCTATATGTATTGTATCCATTAACTAGGCGCCTTCTCTGATTTGTGAGACCCAGCCTAGTACACTTCCACTCCCTACTAGTATATGATCATGCTACGTTTTCTATTCGCCACAATGTATCACTTTTGTATAATTAAGGACTCACTACCTTGCACAGGTAGTTCCTTTACTACGCAAGGAAATGGCCTCGCCAGAATGGGCTGTTACCGCCACTACCCATCCCTTGTCCCACCCCATTCCTACCTTCTACCCCACCCTTCGCACCCATCCAGAACCATAAAAGCATTCAAGATCCTATAGGTATCATCAATAATCCAGAGCCAATCACTACTACCCTGATGACGACGCTAGAACAGGCACCCACCAATATGGACTCCTTTGCCACTAATCCCATTCAGGGTAATATTAGACGGAGTAGATTAAGGTTGCGTACCGAATACCTCCATTTTAGGCCTAACGCTCCTCTGGCCATGCATAAACATTACAAGCCCAACTCTCTCTTTGACATCCAACTAAACAAGATGCCACCTAAAGCTGTGTCCAAACAACCCTTCAGCACTAAAGCAGCACAGACCACAACCCCCCCCACTCCTGCCTCCGCCAGAACGCCTACTTAATCTTAAAGGCTCGCTCATTAATACACGGTCACTTGGAGCCCACGCCACCGAGATTCATAATCTCATTATTGACCAACAACTGCACCTCCTAGGTGCCACAGAAACTTGGTTGCACCAAGCACCTGGCCCCCTATTAGCTTGTGCCATCCAACTAGGTTTCAACATCCTCAGGACTGATAGATCTAATGCACAGGCAGGTGGCTATAATAGCCAAAACCAATGTGCAAATCAGATTCTGCCCCCTCGAAGAAATAGGATACAAACTCCTCCTAGCCAAAATATCTTCCAACCCAAAAACTACAACCAACAACTTGGTCATCTACAGATCACCTAATAACAATACCCACCCGGATCTAGATATCCCACTCTTAATAACCCCCTACATCAAACCCAACACCAGATTCATTATCCTTGATGACGTTAATCTAGGATTCAATGATAAACAGGATCATAAAGCAGATACCCTCCATGCCGCACTCAGAGATATGAACTTCTCACAACTAGTGAATGCCCCCACCCACAATAAGTGTAGAATACTCGATTGGATACTTGCGCTTAACTCCCAGCCGTCTGTCGATTCTATTGTACCCCTCGACTGGTCAGATCACCACATTGTAAACTTTACACTATTTAACAATGAGAAATGCCCTTCTATGACTAAGATAGTGGACGCATATGAAGCAAGAACCATCCGGAAGCTAATAGCAGACAACCTCTCCCCTATCCTAAGTGAAGCCCTCTCAACCAACACTTCAACAAGTGACGAGCCTAGTTACCTCGCCGACATCTACCATAAGTGTCTCACAACCACTATTGACTCTGGGGGACTGGCTGTGTATGCCGTCTCACTGCTGGCCCGGGAGACCTGCACTCGGCTGTGACGACGCGAAGGGCCCCAAGATAATGTAACGCTCACCTGATTCCCGTAGAGGCGCCGGTCTTGACTGGGCGTATACCGTATCTTCAAAGGTGATGTGTAACACACGTCTGGCTCTTTGGGCTGGACCTCTGTGCACTGTATGTCTGACTTGAAGGGTAAGATGTCTGCAGATAGAAAATATGGGATTAAGGAACTGGGTTATTGAATGTCTCTCTCTTCTTCCCTTTCTCTTCTCCTGTAGAACCCCAAAGGTTAACGCTCTCACCTTAGGTAAGTGAACGCCGTGCTCTCCATCTGCCTCGGGGCAGGGTGCTGTAACCAGTTTCTTCACTGGATAAGGGGAGCAGGCCTCTTGACTTCAGAGGACTGCTGTCCGTCGTTTACTGCACGAACGGTAAGTTTCGAGTAATTCTAATGTCTTTAAAGTCTTTAATAATGATGTTTCTTGTTTTGCAGGGTTCCGGCGATGGCGGATGACGGGCTGAAGTGAGTTGAAGATGGAGCCCGTGTGATGAATAGAAGCGCCTGGAAGCACGTAAGTAAGCGCTTGTTGCCTGCTTCAAGATGCGCTCTAACTGTCTCTTTATTTTGCAGGTACAAGTTCGGAGCGGCTGCAGGGTGCCGGAATACCCACTGGGTTAGATGTGGAAAGGAGTAATGGCACGTGAGTATTACAGTTCCCCAATGTCTTTAAATGCACCTTGTTTTGTCTTTCAGATGCGGGATGCAGCGCCGAAGGCCTCCGGAGCGTGCGAAGAGTTGGTAAGCCTTTGTCTTTCAGATGCCGGAATGCAGCGCGAGGCGTTGGTGACAGCCGATGGACCAGGTAAGTGAAGAGCTGTCACTGAAGACCGTAATGCTAACCTGTTCTTTCTTGTCTTTATAGGTGTTGCTGAAGACTGGATTCAGGATGGTAAGCCTTTTTCCTTAGGCCCAGGATCAGATGCAGAAGACGCGATGAGCGTTCTGCTGCAGAGGATGCAGAATAACGCAAAGCAAGATTCATCCATCGGTTGTGGTTTAAATAGCCTCCTGTAGTGCTTAGGTGTCTCCTTCCACAGCCACGCCTATGTAAGAAAAGAGTTCCTGCTTTCCAGAAGAGTTCCAGTGTTCTGAATCTAGGGAGTGGCTCCTGCCCCACCCAACAGGAAAAGTAGTTCCAAACAGAAGAGGATCAGAGGCTCAACTGGCAGGCAAGTAAGCAGCATGGTCTGCTGCAGGTAAGTCCACCCAAGCATTATGAGCCCGGCGCTTCCAGCGCTGGGACTGGGCATATTTATGAGCCTGGTGCCACTGGTGCCAGGACTGGGTCCAAAAGGTCCCAATTGGGACTGGTTGGCACTCGGAACCTGGGTTATGGATCTGCTTCCAAGGGAGTTGGGAAAACCCTGACCTTTTGGAAGCAGAGATCATGACAGATAAGTACAGTGGGACTATTGGGCTGAACGTCCCTGTTGAGAGGGGTGACAGGGTGAGAACTCTCTCCAGTACTGTGTGCGACAGGGTGGGCAGCCGGCCCCCCTCCCCCCCCTTTTTTTTCTTCTTTTTCCTGGTCGTCTGTTCTGGGGAGCCACCTGCCGCAGCATCGTGTCTGGCAGGGTGGGGTCCGACACATGCAGCCCGTCCACAGTGGGGTGTGGGGCAACTGCAGGCCTTTGGAAGTTCTGAGGCCCGGGTGCCCTTGTGTGTGTCTGGGGTCCCATACACGTACTCTTTTATGGTTGGACTGCCTTTCCCTTGAGGGTTCGTGAAGTGACATTCCCGGCTCCTCCACCAAGAATCCACGGCGTGCCTGGCCAGGGTGTGCGCAGACACTGTGCGGTGCAGTCTCAGAGCGGGTGAAGAAGGGGGGGTTGTATGCCCCTTCCCCCGCCCCTGGGGTCGCGCAGTCTGTGTGGGCGCTGAGTTCAGTTGTCGATGCGCGGAGTGCAGGCTCTGCAAAGGTTTAGGCGGTCACCTCAGCAACTGGAGGGAGGTTCCACCATGCAGGCTGCCATCCAGCCCGAGGCGGCGGACACTCAAGCTATGAGTCGGAATATGGCGGCACTACTGGAGGAGATTCAAGGTTTTGGAGCTGACATTGGGAAGAGGCTGGACTCCCTAGACAAAAAGGGTGGTTGACGTGGAGGACCGCCTCCAGGCACTTGAAGCTAACCAATCTTCGGCTGATCTTTTTGAAACCCAGTTTGATATGCGGCTTGCGGATTTAGAGAGGAGGGGGGAGAAGCTCATGCTCAAACTGGATGATTTGGAGAATCGGGAGCGACGCTCCAATCTGAGATTTTTTGGTGTTCCAGAACAGGACGGGGAGACTCAAGTGGACATCGAGAGAAAGATTAAGGAAATCGTGAATATCTTGTTTGGTGGTGAAAACACTAGCATCCCCATCATCGATAGGGATCACAGGGCGGAAGGTAGCGCGGGTGGTCCCCGATCGGTCCTGGTGAAGTTTCATTACTTTGTGGAGAAAACCAAGATCTTAGAGTTGGCTCGCCTAAGGGTCCAATTGACTGGAACGGAGCTAAGACTTCTATATACAAGGACCTCTCGGCCCTTGAGCTCGCCCGCCGGAGGCTTTGTAGGCCGCTGACGGCCTGGTTGCAGGTCAGGGGGGTGCGCTACAGATGGAGTCACCCATTCTCGCTCTCTTTTGAGTTCAACGGCGACAAGGACTCCCTCTCCTCTGAAACTGATATACAAAGAGCGATGGGGGAGCTGCTTGGGGACCCTCCTGTAGGTCAGGTTCAGCCGAGTGACTGCCCTGATGAGAGCAGTCGGAAAAGTTCCTCGGGAAAAGGCCTCAGGACAGCGGCAAGTCCGAGGACATAGGAAGTATAGAAGGATGAATCCGCCCTCTCCGGGACAGGCAACTTCTTGAGGTCCTTGGAACTTGGTTAAAGGGGGTAGGTCACCTTGGTGGTTGTTCTTTTGTTTGACCGTTAGATGACCTTCTCGGTTACTGGTTCCTTTATAACGGAGGGGGGGCTCAAATCACTGTGCTGTTTCGAGGGAGTTATAGCCCAGGTGGGGGCGATCCATGGTGGTCCTGGGGACTTGGCAATTGGATGTCGAGTCCTTTCAGATGCTTACAAGTTGGGGGGAGGGGGGGGGAGGGGGGAGTTGGGTTTGTTGGGGAGGAGGGGGTTCAGAGCTATATGTTTTGTAGGGTTGAGTGGTCTTAGCTGTGACTGTCTTGTGCGCACAGAGCTGGGTTTGCGTGACGATCCCCCTCTGGGGTGGACGAGATAAATGGCTTACCCAATGAGTGATGCGGTTCAACCCCTGTCGGTGGGATCCCTGGACAGTCGGGGCTTAAATTCTCCGACCAAGAGGTCATTGGTGTTGAGGGAATTTGTAAGACTTAAACTTAATTTCATTATTTTGATAGGGCTACTTATTGCTATCCTTGGGATTGCGCTACTTTGTGATTCAACCCTTGTTTCAGTCGTATGGGATTGGTGGTGGCACCCAATGGGTGTGTCAAATCCCCCAAGGGTGCTACAACCAAGTTCAGACACCGGCATAGCCACTGGGGCACTATCTCTGTGTAGAAATAGAATTCACCTCAATTCCATTGAATGTGGTGCACTGTCGTTTGTCCTGGGACCTGGAAGTATATATTTGCTGTTCCAAATCCTTGCACTTTTTAAGGAGTTGATCTGCCTACTTACGCAAGTAATTGTTTTCATCACCCATCTTAATAATCACATTTTGCATATCGCTCATTTGCATTTGGCATTCATTGAATTCTTTGTCTCTCTTGTCTTTCTTGAAACATTTTAACTATCTCTTGTTCAGCATTTTGAAGATCACTTTCTTTCTCAAAATGTTCTTTTTATAAAATTTGCATTTCCAAAATAACCTCGACTTTATCTTGTCTACCAGGATCTACCAATCCTTTCAAGTGTTTTAATACTTGTTCACTATCCTCAAACTGTTTCTTTCTTTGGGACAATTGAGTGTCGAGAACTTTACCCTTTGACTGCATGTCCTTTTGACATACCTCCAGTTCTGCTCTTAACTTTTCCTCTTGTTCACTAGCTCCATCCAGTTTAACTTTTAATCTGCTTGGCGTCATTTTCTTGCATGCACAAAGACCTATTTAAAATGAACCATGTCTTGGCACATAGCTGTATCAGGCAATCTTTCTCTCCATGTTTATCAGCAGCATTTAATAATCTCAGAAGACAGACCTGAATTATGCTACCTTCTGCAAAACTATTGTCCAATGGTTCTTTCTGCACTTCCCCATAGATACGGTCATGCCACTAAATATGGGAATGTGGCCTCCATTTGAGACATTCTGAAATTCACTTCCAGTGTCACACTGCTCTCATACAATGGGTTCCTTTTAATGCATGTATGGTAGTGTTAGACGCACTTGCCACGCCCAGTAGGTGCTCTACAGTCACTTTCCCGGCCAACGCACCATTATTTGTAAGAGATTTTGTTTTATTGGGGGAAATTTATGATTTGGCTGTGTTTTCTTACCGTAAAAATGTTGGCGGTAAATTAGTCTTGCATTGATATTGGGTTTGGTATCACACTTTCTGATGTTCGTTAATCTGCTTAGAATCACATGCTGTGCATAGTCCGACTTCCAGTGGTCACTGCGGAGTATTGCATTTGCTTTTCGTAGTTGAAAAGGGGACGTCGACAAGGCGTGTCTGTAACACTATCCCTATAGTGACGTGCATTGTACCCACAATCGCTCACGTGTCGGGGTCCCTCAGATTGTTTTTTTTCTGCCCATATATTGGTCGCCTCAACGCGGAGCTCCTCGAGAGAAATTGCTAAAACATTTACTCGACCCTTTGGTCGTTAGGTATTATTAAATACATTACATTAGATCCCTCCTTCGACTTCGAAGCTGCAAAGCAGTTTCAGCGCCGAGTAAGAACTTCGACGGCGTGACTTAGACAGAGGAGATCCTTCGGCGCTGCCAAACACGTGGCCTGGCCTCGCCGGCCTTATACAGTAGGGAGAGTGGGGTCGTGGGACATTTCTTCTATTCTTAAGAATGCTTTTCTCCTTTCCCCCCTTTCCTTCGGGGTCGCTATCACTAGTATCTATATCCTCAGCTATGAAGTGGACTCAGTTTAGATTTTGCCCATGCTGTAAGGGCAAATTTACATGGAAAGACAAGCACAAGCGGTGTAACCGTTGCTTACCCCTCGACCACAACGAGGAAGGCTGTGCGGCCTGTAAACTACTTCGCCCGAAAACTTTAAAGGACCGCAGGGTCAAGAGGTGGGCAGCCTACGCTATGTCTAGAGCTGATTCCTCACCTGCCGCTGCCGAGTGTGATGAGGATAGTGATAACAGGACCTCCATTTCGGAAGTCATAAACCTCTCTAGGGAGTGTACCTGCTCCTCGACGTCTGTCCCCGGGCCGACAAGTTCGGCTCACGCCCTACTTATGGGGATGAACACCCCGGCGACACTGACAAACACAGAAGGCATAAACATAAACATACAACCCACGGCACTTCTTCGTCGAAGACGAAGAAAGCCATAGCGCCAACGGAGACGCCGGACCCACCGGTGTCCTCCACCGACCATAAGGGTCGCAAGCCCTCCCCGCCACCGTAGCTGCGACTAGCGACTGGGCTACCTGCAGACAAGGGCGCTACCACCAAAACATCAGGCGACGCACCTCGTAAGAGTGCTATCGTCGCCGAAAAAGACTCGCCACCTCCCAGCACGACAGCAGACGAACCGTCGATGGAGAAACTAATCGTCGAGAGCTTTTAGCGTATAGATTCCTAAGACGGCCAGAAACGGACGGCGAGTGATATGCCGGAAACCGCTCACAAGTCCAGGGAAACGCTGAGAATGCCGGAAGGGAGGCAGGGACAGCTCCCACCGTCGAAAGAAGGCCCTAGCCTACGAGAAGGGTTCTCAGAAGGCAAAGGGACTTTATCCTCTAAGTTATGGGACAGACCAAGACGGCTACAGGAAGAACAGCCTCCTTTTTCGCCTCCAGACCGTTACCACATTGGACTCTTGAGATTCCAATCGTGTATGGAGAAACTGGATAGATTTATGTCCACTCCTGAACAGAAATCTCCCAAGAGGCCAAGGGAGGTACTTCATGAGGACCCCAGGGCTAAATATCCTAGACTATTTAACCCACTTCAGGAGGAATCTCATACTTATGACCTCATTGAAGAAGGCCCTCACTTCCAAGAGGACGAGGAATTCTTGGATGGTGAAGACCAACAGAACCTCGAGGAAGAAGGTTTTGAGGGAAACCTTGACATAGGTGGGGGGGGGCTTCGAGGAAGACCCAGATGAAGGTGGCTCACAGCCTTGGCAGTCACCAACAGAGTCTACAGACCCTGAGATCATAAACCTTCCCTTTCCTCAGACCACACCGGTCAGGAATCCTTCACCAATATATGATCAACCCACCTTCAAGGCGCTACTACGGAAGGCAGCAGCGCATTTTGAGATTGAAACTGGTGAGATTACTCCCAATACTGATTTTGTAGAAAGAATCATTAAAGAAAAACCTCCCACTAGCCAAATCATTCCCCTCCTCGCCTCAGTTAAGAGACAAATCGCTCCATTGCTGTCTACACCGTCACTTGTCAGAGGCGTCAATCCCAGAATTGAAAAACTGTTTACTCTCTCTCATTCAGACCCATTATATATTAGGGATCACTCAATTCCAGACTCCTTGGTGGTAACTACCACAAGGAAAAGAGCAGGGGTTCCGCTGTCAACCAGCGAAGCACCCCCAGACAAAGAAGGAAAGAAACTCTGCGCCCTGGGTAAAATAATTACAGCCTCGGCAGCTTTTTCAACCAGAATTGCCAATAATACTACCCTACTGGCCAGTTATGCTGATGCCCAATGGGGCAAATTACGGCAGGACCTCGAGGAAGTCCCTGAGCCCTTAAGAACTCGCTTATTGACCACAGTAACAGAAGGAACTCTGGTTAACCAGAGCATCATTAAAAACACTCTTGATGCTGCAGAAACGGCTGGCCGTTCTTTAGTCCAGGGAATACTTCTGAAGCGTCATGTCTGGCTCCGCAATTCCAGGTTTAAGCCAGAAACCCAGGCGTCACTCATTAATAAACCAATAGAGGATTCTAACCTGTTTGGGAAAGCAGTGGACGACGCCCTGGAGACTGCGAAGAAGGATTTCGACACCCTTAAGACTTTAGACCAAATCTCAAGGCCTCCCAATATGCGAGGATTCGGCAACGAACGCTTTATTCGAGGCCAACGCCAAAACAGCAACAATAGCAGTACACTGCAGGCAACTGGTCCTCTAATCAGGAAACCAGTGGCCAGTACACGCAAAGAGGACAGCGCCGTGGCAAGGGTAGAGGTCGGGGCCCCACTCCCAGAGTATCCCCGGCTACCAACACCAAATGACCCAAAGGTTCGGGTCCCCTCCCATGCATCGTCGTTCGGGGGCCGGTTAAAATCTTTCCTACCAGCATGGGAGGGAATAACATCAGACCGCTGGGTATTGTCAACCATAGCCCGCGGTTACTGCATAGAATTCAGTCGGTCTTCCAAGTACAGACTCCCAAGGGGACGACGCTCATCACTGGAGCACCTTGCCATTCTTCAAGAAGTGGAACTGCTGCTACTAAAGGGAGCAATAGAGGTTGTGCCTCTATCACAGGTAACGGAAGGTATTTATTCAGTGTACTTCCTTGTACCCAAAAAGGACTTAACCATGCGCCCTGTACTAGATCTGCGCCCAGCGAACAAATTTGTCAAACCTCAAAAATTTCGCATGGTGAGCCTACAGGAAGTAATCCCCCTACTTTCCCAGGGAGATTACATGACAACACTGGACATGAAAGATGTATACTTTCATATTTTAATGTTGCCAGCGCACAGATAATACCTCAGGTTCATGATAGAGGGCAAACACTACCAGTTCAGAGTGCTAACCTTCGGCATAGCGTCAGCCCCGAGGTTATTCGCAAAGGTACTGGCAGTGGCAGCGGCCCACCTGTGCAGGTTGTCCATCCCGGTATACCCTTACCTCGACGATTGGCTCATAACAGGGGATTCTTACGAGACATGCTTCTCAAATACCCAAAAGACTGTAGACCTTTTGTTCCAACTTGGCTTCTCCATCAACGAGAAGAAGTCCAGCCTAGACCCCAGCCAGATGAACAATTCCTAGGGGCTCTAATTCGAACAAAGGACGGCCTTGTCTTCCCCTCCAACGAGAGGGTCCAAAATATGCTGTTTCAGATCCCTCAATATGTGGCTGGTCGAGAGGTGACGGTACGCAAAGCAATGCGTTTGCTAGGAATGATGGCGTCATGTATATATTTGGTACCTCATGCGCGTCTGTGCATGCATCCAATGCAAGTGTGGCTCAACAGCCAGTGGTGCCAGGCCAGCGAACAATGGGACGATCTAGTGCTGGTCTCGCAGGCCTTGGTTTTCTCGCTACGGTGGTGGTCGAAGGAAAACCTTGTAATAGGGAAACCATTCACCTCCCCCGCAGTGGAGGCCACTCTAACCACAGACGCATCCCTCACAGGATGGGGGGGGCTCACCTAACCCATCAGACTGCACACAGAGTTTGGACTCAGAGTGTAGCATCCAAACACATAAACTTGCTGGAACTGCTAGCGCTCTTCAAAGCACTGAAGGCTTTCCAGACACACCTGCAAGGGAAGACAGTGATGGTCCTCACAGACCGCACCACAGCCATCTACTACCTGAACAAGCAAGGGGGCACTCACTCTCCAGGACTGTCCAAGCTATCCCAGAACATCTGGAAGGGGGCTCTCAAACACAACATGTTCCTGTTGTCACAACATGTACCAGGAGAACTCAATCTGCTAGCAGACGAACTCAGCAGAGACTTACTTCCCTCTGCCCGCAGAGTACGAATGGCGGTTACAAGAAGAGATCGTCTTCGACGTTTTCACACAATGGGGATTCCCAGAAATATATTTGTTTGCGACCCTGGAGAACTCCCAATGCCAGGATTACGCCTCCAGGTACCCCCAGAACCAGTCCAAAGGGAACGGTCTCTGGATAACATGGTCAGGGAAATGTTGACGGTCCTCCCCTTCCCCCCCCCCCCCGACTCCCGTTCTCAACAAGATGGTGCACAAGATGCACCAGGAACCGGTCACCATGATTCTAGTGGCCCCTATGTGGGCCCGGCAGCCATGGTTCGCTCACTTGATGGAGATGTCTCTATCTCCTCCAGTGAAACTTCCCTACCCATACAACATGCTGTCACAAGACCAGGGCAGAACGCTACACCCATGCCCACAGACCCTGAACTTAGCAGCCTGGCTCCTAAGGTCATAGAATTTGGACATTTACAACTCCCTCAAAGATGCATGGACATTCTTAGGGAGGCTAGGAAACCTAACACTTGTTACTGCTATTCTAGCAAATGGAAGAGATTCGTCATCTGGTGTAGAAATAAGAGCACCAACCCCGTTGACTGCTCTCCCACACATATTGTTCTTTACCTGACTCACTTATTAGACTCAGGATTGGTCTTTAACTCCATTAAGGTTCATCTAGCTGCACTTTCCACATACACCACTTCTCAACTCAGTGTCATGGTGGAAAATCCCACTTATTAAAGCCTTCATGGAGGGAGTAAAGAGGATATACCCTCCTATAGCTAACCCAGCTCCCGGATGTGATCTAAACGTGGTACTTACCAGGCTTATGGGCTCACCCTTTGAACCCATGCATAAGGCATCCCTTAAGGACCTCACTCTTAAGACTGCTTTCTTAATAGCTGTAACCTCCATTAGGAGAGTGAGTGAACTACAGGCGCTCTCTATACTTAGCCCCTTTGTAACAGTTCACAAAGATAAGGTGGTTCTTCGCACACATCCTAGGTTTGCACCAAAATTTATTTCAAAATTCCATGGCAACCAGTCTATAAAACTACCAAGGTTCT
Organism: Ambystoma mexicanum; assembly: GCF_040938575.1. Classification (NCBI taxonomy): domain Eukaryota; kingdom Metazoa; phylum Chordata; class Amphibia; order Caudata; family Ambystomatidae; genus Ambystoma; species Ambystoma mexicanum. The sequence continues at coordinate 595,180,706 of NC_090923.1, read as the reverse complement.
TTGAAAACCCTTCAAATTTAGCAGAAAGGAACCTGCATACACCAGATGTGCGCAGAGCCGTCATGTTTTATATGGAAAGAAGTAGACCTCCGAGAAAGACTAATCAGTTCTTTGTCTCAGTGGCAGCAGGAAGAGAAGGAGATAGTTTCAAAATCCACTATATCTAGATGGATTGTCCAATGCATCACTCTCTGTTACACTCTTGCTAAGTGAGAACTACACTTCAAGCCGAGAGCACATTCTTCTCGTGGCACTGGGGCTTCCATAGCTTTCATTGCAAATGTTCCCCTGGAGTCCATTTGCAAAGCGGCAACCTGGAGTTCTGTACACACCTTTACAAAACACTACTGTCTAGATGCCCACTCTAGATCTGATTCCCAGGTGGGACAAGCAGTATCAAGACATCTTTTCTCTACTGTTCCTTCTCACAACCCACCTCCAACTCCGGGTACTGCTCTCTACTCTATGCACAGCATGTGATTCTAAGCAGATTAACAAACATCAGAAGACAATGCATTACTTACCGTAATAGCATTTCTGATGGTTGTATCCGCTTAGATTCATATGCGCCCACCCTTCCTCCCCGCTCAGATGGAAGGAACATAGACATCCTTTATCTCTCTCTTTTCTATACTCACTCACGTCTAATAGGCTCCCTCAGGGCAGAAAAAATACAAACAGAGGGACCTTGACGCGTGAGGGATTGTGGGTACAATGCACGTCACTATAGGGACAGTGTTACAGACACGCCTTGTCGACGTCCTCTTTTCGACTGCGAAAACAAAATGCAATACTCCGCAGTGACCACTGGATGTCAGACTATGCACAGCATGTGAATCTAAGCAGATAAAACCATCAGAAATGCTTTTACGGTAAGTAATGCATTGTCATTTCAGTGACCATACCTTGTTAGCTTATATTGGTGGTAATTTTAGTGGTATCTTGTTTTGCGGTATTTATACCTGTGGTAGAGCCATTAGCATGGTTTTCTTTTTATACTATAACCCCATCATAAAACCAACCTTTCCTTTCTATTAGAATACCTCCTAGTTTTCTGTAGAGACCCCCCAGACTTATGCACTTTATCAGAACCGAATGATTTTATACAGAGCGCCACCTACAGTTTATGGCTGGTATCACTGGTTCATGTACATCCAGTAATCTATGTGCCATAAAACATTACTGGCTTATTTATAATCCAGTAATCTATGTATCAGATCAGACACTTTTCCATCAGCATGCAATGAAGGAAACATTCATTATACCGCACACCAAACCTCTGCTTTATAACTGTTTATTGCTAGCTTTTTCTTGTTTGCTATTTTACTTGCATTGGTAAACTGGCAAATGCACTACTGCACTGATATGAGCCTCCCCTTTATACATCACTTATGTAAATAAATAGATGCATGAATGACACAAAAATCCTGTTTGTTTTTATAAATAATGATTGTATTGAATCTTATTTACAAATCGCCAAGTCTTACCATGGGTTAATTACAGCATCCTCTGCAATACAAGAGAATAAAACAGAACAAGCAGATATTTTTTAAACATGGATTAATGTTCCCACATTCTAAAAATAATGTAAAATAAACATGCAATGGTTTCTTAACTTCTCTACACTGCAATAAATCTTAGCCAAACATACAGCATTCTTATCTTATCACTTGTACTTGTTTTACCAAGGTCGGCCTTTCTTTGAAGTATTCTGCACAATCTCGTTGTGTTCGCAAATGCAGACCCAGTGTCAGTGTGCAATGCTTCTGTAATCTTGTGTGGGGAGTGCCAGCTAAATATGTCCCACAGCTAGCGCTCTACCCCTGGAACTCTGACAGTCTTCTCAGCCCAGCATGAACTAACTCGTCTCCCCATTTCTTGTTAGCAAGAAAGCTCCTCTCCGTCCCCTTTTTACGTAGTTTGTCTGCCTATAATTTCCACCAATCATAGTAAAAAATGTGCGCTCTGTATCAGCCCTCATTTTCAGAACAATGAAAGCTTTAGGCATCCCTGTTAATGTTTCATTCTGTTTCCTGCTGCCTGCATTTTTCTGTTCTCCACAAGCTGAAGAAAACACCAGTGTGCATTTAAAAATGAATCTCAGAAGTGCCACCAAAACATGGATTTCACCTCATTTTGCATAGAAGACTGCATTTTAATGTTAGAATTCGTATTTTAGTAATGTAAAATAATATTAGTCGGTTATATATTATAATGCAGTTTCCATACATGAAGTATCCCAAATAAAATATGGTGCACTTCATTATTTGATCCTGGCAGCACACTAAGCTTCTATGTGTGTTCTGAATATCTGCAGTTTCAAATTGGGCTTGGCTGTGTTGTAAATCCTGTACTTTGCATACTACCAATAATGCTGTGTAATACTGGCAAAAAATACTATACATATATATATATATTTTTCTTACAGCTTTATACCGTTGTGTTCTGATGTCAGTAGAAAGAGATAGCGAGGTGCCCACCTTTAACCAATTCATTGTCCTTTTGACACCATTGGGGATACTGCATTTTTAAAGGCCTATCATTTTGTATATATTGTAGTGTGATAAATCACTGCGTTACACTCTTCTGGTGCCATTCAATGAGGATAGTTTTCAGTATGAATATACCTTTCATTCCCATAATTTTAAGCGGTGAAGTGCATCCTTTTACATCAAGTACTTCAATTACCTTCAAGGATTTGTCTTTTTGATCGTTTAATTACTGCTGCTCTCTCCTAGTGAGTTTTATATAGTGGATAGTATTTTATTTAAGTATACCTGTGTTTCCACCAGCTTTCGGTGTCAGGTGGTTGTCCCTTTTAGGATCTTTACTATTTGGTCTATATTCCTACTTATATAACATTCTTTGTGTTGAAGAATAGTAGATTTACAGTTGTGTTGTGTTTTATTGTTTGATTTTGTTGAACAAATTGTACCTTGATAATCAGCACTCTTCCCTCCTAAGAGTGAAGCCAGACTGCTGCCACATTACCATTGTGAGCGTTCCGGACTATCTTGGTAGATACCCTGTGCACAAACTACTGGTCTGGTCTACTTAAACTCCCACCTGACTAATTCTGAAAAACCTCCTTAACAAAGGCCATTTCCTTTTGAGGGTCTCCCTAACATGTGGGCCTTTCTTCCTTTCTTCCATAGCTGTAGGGCTCACCTGCTGAGCTAGCCCTTTCATAAACAAACTGTAACCTTTCTTGGTGGTGATGTCGCTACACAGGCTGCTGTTTCTGGTGTATGGTAGTGAAGCTTTGTCAGAACCACGTCTGGTGGGTTATGTAATTCTGGAGGTGGTTTTTGGGTCCTAAATGCTTACAGTGCACAGTGTGCAGACAACCTACTTCCCTCCCTAGGTTACAATTGGCCCATTGTTTGTCCAAAACCAGTGAGCCTCACTAAAAGTTCAGTTTTACTCTATAGACACATGTAAACATTTGATGGTCCGGTGTTTTCATTTTATATATTTTTTACCATTTTCTGACAAATGATTGCGGTTATATTTAGAGTTATTTCTCATGCACAAAGTTATAAAGAATATATTTTTTTAAGCATCTGTTGTTTAGAACTTTATTGTGTAATAATGAAAAGTATTTACTGTCATTTTAAATACAACTCACATGTTCTGGTGCGCTTCCTTGACTGCTCTGGCCATTCTAACACCTGGAGAGCCAGGACCCCAAAGGAAAAACTGTGTAAACCAAGTAATTAGATCTAACTGGACCCTAGAAATAGAACGTATAAAATATCTCCCGGAGTCCAGCAGCTAGACATGGATTCCTACAAAATAGTGAGTGGGATAGAACAAATTACTTCCTCTTGCTAATGTTTTCTGATGCATTAGTTGTTACTCACACAGATGCCCTTTCTTCAATATTTTCTCTTGCTGGGAAAGAGTTTCTTTTTGCTGCTCTTCTCCCATAGACTTCTATAGCTCACCCTTTCTTTTTGCTATTATTTGCTGGATGACCTTTTTGGAGCTAAGGCCTCAGCTTTACTTCCCTTGTTTTCTCCTCACTCTTATGGGGAAACTGATCAGTCCCTATCAGTATTTGGATACTATGCTTCCCTTAGTGGATCTTTTGTATTTTTAAAGCTACAGACATCACTTTAAAGTTAAGTGTGGTTAGGATACTTGTCCTTATAACTTTTTCTTTTGTAACTTTGTGGTATGAGAATATTAGCAAGGTATTGTCACTTCTCCCAAGGGGGAGCCCTTTTCCATGAGGCTAGGGAGGTGCGGCTGCTACCCAATAGCCCCCCACCACCCCCATTTAGGGTTGGTTTAATGCTGGAGAACCTCACGGTGAGGGACTAGCCCTTTGGGGACACCGCTGATCACCTGGGGCACAGCCCATTGGATATTGTCACTCCCAAACATTCCCTAGCCTTCCCCACTGATCAGAACCAATGCATGAAGAATACCATAGTAACTTTAAATCGTCAAGTTGTTGTGTTGGGGCGGACCCAGCAATGGAAGGTATAAAGTAAAGGAGGACTGGAAAAAGAGAAGGCACGCCAGCCAGTGTTCGCCGTAGCCCCTGAAAGCAGTTGGTCTTCAGGCGAAACGTGGCAACGTGCAGGAGGCTGCAGTTTTCCAGTGCTCGCAGCATAATGTTGGAACACCCTCCCCACTACAATTAGATCGGAAGCCGCATTCTGGCCATTCAGAGCCATGGTAAAATCATGGCTACTAGCCTAAACATCTAGATTCTCACCGAAAAGACCGGCCAGCCGCCGTTCTCTACCTGTAGTATTGTTTACTCTATCTACAGTCTATTCAGGACCAACCTGTAACCCGGTCCACATTAGCCACTTTAACTTTTCTTGTGTATATTCTCTGTACATACTCTCCTCGGTATATTCTACTCTTGTATGTAAACATTCAGAGTCTGGACTAATGTATGCTCTGTCTGCTGTATTATGAAGCTCATGTAACGATATGTAACTCTGCTATGCACATGATTATGCGCCCAGCTACCTGAGGGTTCGGACGCGCTTTATAAATAAACTAAACTAACTAAACTAAAACCATGTACTTCTGTAATACAGAGGATAAAGTTTAAAACCAAAAGTGCTAGGATGAAGGAGAGCACAGGAGACATGAAGGTCATCGATTGTGCTAGTAGTGGTACAATACAAGGTGGTCCCCAGGAGGCATGAAGAATACCATAGTAACTTTAAGTCGTCAAGTTGTTGTTGTGCTGGGGCGGACCCAGCAATGGAAGGTATAAAGTAAAGGAGGACTGGAAAAAGAGAAGGAACGCAGCCATTGTTCGCCGTAGCCCCTGAAAGCAGTTGGTCTTCAGGCGAAACGTGGCAACGTGCAGGTGTGGCAGAGCTGGCGGTGGCGCATGTTAGGGAGATTTATCATTTTTATGCTTCATCCCCTCTCCTGGTGAGACCCCCAGCACTTTTTGCTGGACCTCTGGGACGTTTTCTAAAATCTTGAATGAGTAGAGCCTTTCTCTCCTCATTAATTCTTATGAGGGGACAAATCTGTTCTTTGTATTGTACCTATCCTATGGAGTCAATTTTTCTCCATAAACTCTTAAAGGCATCTGTATTTTACTATTGCAGCACACAACTCCTTATGGGCAGTGTTGATGGTGACCCTTGGAGTCCTCCTTTGATTCTTTTTCTATATCCTAGAGTAACTACAGTTTGAAGGGATTGTGTCCTCCGACGTATTCCTTATCTTGATAGATCACTTCCAGCTTGCTGGCCTCGGAAAATCTTTTCAATAGCAGGCGCTGCACGTCGGTGTCCCTCGACAGCCTCCGTATCGGCGCCGACGTCATCCTGCGTATAAATAGCCTCGCGCAGCGCCCGTTGCTCAGTTCTGTTTTTCCGCGCTTCGTGGGCCTCGGAATCGTGTTGCTCAGTTCGTTAGTCAAAGTATATTACTTATTCCTCGAGTATATCTTACTTGTTTCGATGGCTTCCTCATCTGAACCGTCGACACCATGGTCCAGCTTCAAAAAGTGTTGTGATTGTGGAAAGAAAATGTCGTTGACTGATCCTCACACAATCTGATTGTGGTGCCTGGGATCGGAGCACCATTGTTCAGAATGCGAGGACGGCATGTCCATGACGGCGAAAGCCTTGAAGGAGCGTAAGGGGAAGCTCGAAAGAGGTAAGACTCTTAAAACTTCTACTCCTTCGAAAGTTTCCTCGGCAGAGTCGAGACATTCGTCTCCTCGCCGTCACGGTAAACATTCTCGTTCGAGGTCTCGAAGCAGTTCCCATCACTCTTTGAGATCCAAACATTCGAAAAAGAGGCGTTGAACATCTCCCTCTTCTTCGTCGTGTTCTGTTTTCCCTGAAAGGGTCACCTGCTCCACAAAACATAGCTCTCAAGCCAAGTGAGAGGAATTCCGTAAAAAGATGCTTAGTGTTTTTGAGAAAGCGGCCTTGACCCCCTCGGAGACGGCTAAAGGTGATAGAAAGACCCAAAAAGTCGAAAGGCTGCGAGTCGTTGCACCCGGCGAAAGAGACTACTCCGTCCCGAACCCTCGAGAAAAGGCAGTAAGACTGCGTCATCGACATCTTCGTCAAAGGCCCCTTTGACAAATAAATCTGCGTCATCGACGCCATTATCGAGGGGCCCATCGACTCATAGATCGGTCGAATCGACGCCGTCATCGACGCCGATAAAGGAGAAACCTACGACTGTCACTACCTCGCAGTCAATAGTCATACCGAGGGCTCCTATCATGACCTCGAGAATGTCATTGATAACCTCGACTCCGAGTAGGATTCTGATCCTCTCGAGTTCTTCGAGGTCGCTTCATACCTTTTTGACGCCCTTTGCGGTTTCTTCAAAGCCTTTGACTTCCGCGTCGACGACATTGAGGTTTTCTCAACCGGTTACCACAAGCTTAGCCCCGTCTGCTTTAGAAATGGGTTTTAAGCCTTTTCCAAGGTCAGATTATTTCAATGCCTTGTCCTCCATTTATGAAGGTGAGGATTCTGGTCAAGAAAGACCTTTTGGGTTGCAGAGAACTACAACACCTGTACCAGAGGAATTTATCTCTGAAGAAAATAGGTTGAAGGACCTGCAAGATTCCTTGCATGATGCAAGTGGGTTGGCTACTTCCCCAGAAGTAGAATTTGCCAAACCAGACCCAGGGGGAACATGCTGAGATCCCTTATGGAACTTTAATGGCCAGAATAATAGAATTCATGGGTTGGTCTACACCTTTACCTACTTTTCAACAAGATGATCTTACAGACATCTTGGTTAAAGGCCCACAGGAAGATCCTGTGGTTCCATTCCATACTGCATTGCAGAGGAAAATATCGACCAACTGGGAAACTCCTGAGGTTATCCCGGCAGTTAACAAGAAACTATCTGCCTAATATAGGGTATCTGGTTCTGACCCTGAATATTTGTCAAAACATCCAACTCCAGAGAGTCTGGTTGTTCAAGCAGCAACTTCATCGAATGGTAGATCTGCATACCCTACTGTTCCACATGACAGGGATGATAAGAGATTTGACGCTACGTCAAAAAAGGTCTTTTCTGCATGTAGCATGGCACTTAAATCCATTAATGCTACTTGTATGCTCGCAAGATTCAGCCATACACTTTGGGAGTGTGCTTCATCAGCGGCTGACTGCCTCCCGGAAGGAGAAGAAAGGGAAGCTTTTCTGAACATCATTAAATATGGTAAAGACGCAATGTGCCAATCCCTTCAAACTGGCATTGATTCTGCTGACAGTATCAGCAGGGCGATGGCGGCAAGTACTACAATTCGCAGATTTGCATGGTTGCGAAAGTCTGGTTTTGCTCCAGATGTACAGGCCAGGCTTTTGAATATGCCATTTGACGGCTCTTCTTTATTTGGTAAATAGGCTGATGACAGTCTAGAGAAGTTACAAACATCTAAGGCAGCAGCAAAATCCCTTGGCGCTGCAATCCGTCAAACTCCCTATCGCCCCTCAGGAACCTCTTGGAGAGGTAGGTCCTTTCGTTTCTTTTCTGCATTCGGAAGAGGCAGGGGACAGCCGGCTCCAAGAGGCCAAAAGAAATTTACCTGAGGTGGACGGGTTAAAAGTACAAAAGCCGCAGCAGCAGCAGGTGACTCTTTACCCTCGGCATCTGCATCAGCCGCTTCTAAACCGTTCTGAGGACTCTCCTCACAAAACACCAGTAGGGGGCAGGCTATTACGTCAGATGCTTGGGCATTGGAGACAGTTGCCCAAGGTTACTGCCTGCCTTTTACGCACCCCTTAGTCATCCACCTGGGAACAACTCTTTGAAGTTTTCAGACCTGCTCCTTTTGCAGGAGATTCTAGACCTGCTGGAGAAAGGTACCATAAAACCGGTACCTGTAGCGGAGAGGAACAAGGGTTGGTATTCCCCCCTACTTCTTGATACCGAAGAAGGACGGAGGACTTAGACTTAAGAGAATTGAACAAATTCCTCAGGAAGGACAAGTTCAAGATGGTAACTCTCTCTCAGATCCTTCAGGCCCTCCAGCTTCAGGCCTGGCTGGTATCTCTAGACCTTCAGGATGCTTATTTCCATGTGCCAATCCATCTCAAACACAGGAAATACCTGAGGTTTGAATTTGGCAATTCACTATCAATTTCGAGTACTGCCATTTGGGCTGACCTCCGCCCGAGGGTTTTCGCCAAGCTAATGTCAGTAGTGGCTGCAAGTCTAAGGAGGGAAGGGATCCACGTCTACCCCTACCTAGACGATTGGTTGATCAGAGCAGTATCTTCGGAACAAGCTCAGATCCAACTAGATTATGTCTGCCACTTCCTTCACAAACTGGGCTTCTCCCTCAATTTAAAGAAGTCACAGATGATACCATCAGAGACTCCAGTTCATTGGAGCGGTCCTGGACACTTCACTGGGGAAAGCCTCGCCACCAGAGGTGAGGGCTCAAGATATTCTGCAGATGGTCACCAAGTTTCAAAATGCCCAACGTCTCCCAGCCTTCGACTTTTTGAGGTTGCTAGGCCTCATGGCATCCTGCATTTTCCTTGTGCCAGAGGCTCACCTGAGAATGAGATCTCTCCAGTGGGCAATAAGAACTCAGTGGTCGCAATTCTCAGGGAGAATGACAGATCTCCTTCAGGTTCCGGACAAGGTGGCTCAAGACCTTCAGTGGTGGGCATGTCAGGAGAATGTTCTGAAAGAACTGTTTTGGCAACTATGGCCGGAGATAACAGTAGTCACGGATGCCTCACTCACAGGGTGGGGACCCCATGCCAACAACTTGACCATCAGCGGCCGTTGGTCTCCATTGGAGTCCAGACTACATATCAACCTGTTAGAACTGAGAGCAATCAGACTAGCGCTGAAGGCTTTTCTGCCATCTGTACAAGGGGGAAAAATGTCCTGATAATGACGGACACCACAGTGGCCATGCACTACCTCGACAAAAGAGGAGGCGTAGGATCCCTGCCACTGTGCAGAGAGGCAATGCAGCTCTGGTTTTGGGCAATCCAAGAAGGAATCTCTCTATCGGCAGTTCACTTAGCCAGAGAGAAGAACTTGGAACTTGACAGCGGATGCTCTGAGCAGGCAGAGCACAGTCTCTCACGAGTGGGAGATAGCTCAGGAAGTCCTTCAAGAGATCTTCGCCCTTTGGGGAACCCCTGAAGTGGATCTGTTCGCCACCAGTATCAACAGGAAGTGCGATCAGTTTTGTTCAAGGGAATTTGCCCCGAGAGGAGCTCTAGGGGACACGTTCGTAGTGGACTGGGAGTTTCCACTTCTGTATGCGTTTCCTCCAGTCCCTGTCATTCCTCAGATGATCAGGAGGTTGAGAAGATTCCGGAAGACTATGATCCTAATTGCCCCAGACTGGGCCAGGAGAACGTGCTACCCGGACCTTCTGGACATGTCCATCTGCCCTCCAATTCGTCTTGCACACAGCAAGGATCTTCTCTCACATAAGGGAGGTCAGGTTCTCCATCCAGAGATCAGAACCCTCAACCTTCATGCTTGATTTCTGAAAGGTTGAGATACAAGGATTGGGACCTCCCAGATGACGTCATGGAGGTGTTGCTTTCAGCCAGAAGGCCAGCAACAAAGACTTTATACCGCTGCCGTTGGAACAAATTCTGCAGCTGGTGTAGAGAAAAGAATATTGGCCCGTTTTCATGTGGTACACCAACGGTGCTATCCTTTCTACTCTATTTGGCGGATTCAGGTCTTCAAGTTGGTACAATCAAGGGCTATCTTGCAGCGCCATCGATCTTCAAGCGCACTGCTGAGGAGCCATCATATTTCAAATTACCATTTGTAATACAATTTCCGAAGGGATTAACTAATGTCTATCCCCCGAGACCGTTCCAAGTTCTCTTATGGGAGTCTTGAATTTCTTAATGGGTACTCCTTTCGAACCATTCCACTCTTGCTCGTTAAGATTTCTCACCCTTCAAACTGTCTTATTAGTGGCTTTGACATCTGCCAGGAGGGTGAGTGAATTACAAGCCCTATCTTGCAAACCCCCTCATACAATTTTTCACAAGGACAAAGTTGTCCTGCAAGTGAAGCCTAATTTCCTCCCAAAGGTGGTTTCTGAATTCCACATCACTCAGAAAAAAACCTTACCCTTATTCTATCCTCCTCCCAATCCAGGGAAAGAGGAAGAGAGGCTACATAGGCTGGATCCAAGGCGAGCCTTGAATTTTTATATCAGCAGACTGGCTAGGATCAGGCAAGCAGACCAACTGTTCATAGGTTACACAGGGCACAAATTAGGATTGCCAATCAAAAAACAGACCATCTCCAGATGGATTATTTTAGCAGTTCTAGAATGTTACAAATTGGCAGGGAAAGAGCTCTCTCAAAATCTTAGGGCTCATTCAACCAAGGGTATCGCAGCCTCTTCGGCCCTCCAGAGAGGGCTACCGATTCGAGACATATGTGCGGCTGCCACATGGTCGTCCGCACATACCTTTACAAAATTCTACAATCTGGATTCCTCCTCTAGTCAAGAGACTAGATTTGGCAAAGCCGTGTTACACTCTGTTCACTCTTAAAAGGGAATATGATATTTTAACTCCCACCTCCGTTTACACACCACTGCTATGGGAGTCTATCAAGATAAGGAATACGTCGGAGGACACAATCCCTTCGAAGAACAAGTTACTTCTTACCTGGTAATGTTCTTTCGATGGGATGTTCCCACAGCCAAGCACCCCTTTCTGTAAATTGCTGAGCGAGATTGCAGAGGAGTGAGTGCTGGAACTGTATAAAAGGTGAGGCTCCTGGAGTGAAAAGCAAGTCGACCACTGGAAGCTGAAGTCACCGAAGGAGATGACTGCAAATCCTTTGCAACACTGTGAAGTGACCCCGTCTTCTATGCGACAGAGGAACGATTCCTTTCCTTTGACTGGTGGGAGCAAACAGTCCCAAGGCTAACTTTGATTTGAGCCATCTCCTGAGGTCCTGTTAATTTCCAGAGCTGTGGAACCCCAATACCAGGAGACCTGCTGCCCATTCCGAGTGCATCATAGTGGAAAGGCTGAATCGTCCTCCAGAGACCCAATCCAACTTGTCCAGACCCCCTCAGAATGTGGGACTGCAGGAATCGAAGAAGATAGACCGGGCAAACCGCTTCCTTTGGTGCTGCAGAAAATTTGTATTTTATTTCATTTATATAGCCCTTTAATCCAAAGTGCTTTACATGAGAACAAGCAAAATACAACAAGCATAAGATGGTAATTGAATCTTAACTTAAACAGTGTAAAGAACAATTTACAATATTGCAGAGGTGAGGATGGGCAGGAGAGTGAGGGAATGGTAGGTGTTAGTGGAGGTAAGAGCAGGAGTAAGAGGGAATGTATGAGTGTGAGAGGAAGAGGAGAGGAAAGAGTAGGACTAGATGAGAGCTGGGGTGGGGAGGAAGGAGGTAGAGAGGGAAAGGAAGAGCAGTGGTAGGAGGTGAGGAATGAGGGGGAGGGAGAAGAGCGAGACGAGGGGTGCTAGGGAGGTGAGTGAAAAAGATAAGATTCGAGAGAAGAGCCAAAGGAAGGGAAGGAGGGGGAAGAGCGGATGTGAAGGCGGAGGAGGTTCCAGTGGAAGGGAGCAAGGAGTTGGAAAGATCGGGAGGGGGGCACAGGGAGGTGGAGGAGGAGAGAGTAGGAAAAGATTCGCGTAGCGGAGAGAACGAGAAGTGGTATAGAAAGTGAGAAGGGAGGAGAGGTAGGGGGGGTAAGACCATAGAGGGATTTGAAAACAAGACAGAGGAACTTGAATTTGAGCTGGGAGTGAAAAGAGAGCCAGCCTAAAGAGGAGAGAGAAGAGGAGATGCAATCAAGAGGAGAGAGAAGGCAGAGGGAGCGGATGAGCCAATGAAAAATGAAAAGAAAATGAGCCAAAACCACCATGACCAAAAGTTGATGAAAGCAGTGCCAGAGGTCCTCCCTCGAGACTACTGCTGAAATATCCTGTCCATTGTCCTGCCTTTCGCCATCAGACCAAGGAATCGACAGGTCTGGTCCAGAGCTGCAATATCGCAGAGCATCCTCCACAAAGGTTTTCTTCAAACCTACGGTACTGTGGCGGGAAAAAGGTATCGCTTACCTTACTCCAGAAAGACGCGCCCGAGCTTTCAAGTGCACATAGAAGTGTCCAGGGCAACCCCTCACCTCCGACTCAAGCCGATGCTTGTGTCCCTTTAGCGAGTCTTTTAACAGGGTCTCCAACGTTGGTTAAGTCTTCTTTAAAAGAGACTAAAAAGTATCCACAGGAACTTTTGACTTCTGCTGCTTTGCAAGACTTTAAGCCTCTCCGAACTGCCTTTTAGCTTGGATACATTTTGGACTTTAAAAGACTTGTGCAGGAAATCTGCCTCTAGAACCTGAAGCTCTGCTAGGATAACACTAACCAACTGTTTTCCTTACCAAAATCAATATCTTATATGTGTATGCTGACCAAATATAATTACTGTATTACTTTGTGGGTGCACGTTATTACTGATAGTACGGTAGACCTGTCAAACTCCTGTAACAATTGGACGCATTCAGCAACTACCAACTAAGAAGTAGCCTTTTGAAAGTATTGCAAAGTATGTGTGTTGGTTTATTGTGCTAAGTATTTAACAGTGACTCTTGTGTAAATATAATCTACATTTAATATAAATGTATGTTTCTTTGATGTGCATTATTAACTGGGTTCAGTGTACTTACCTACAGCTCACATATTACTCTTAAGATAAGCCTGACTGCTCTGCCACTCTACCAAGGTCTGAGTAGTACAGACTTTTACTAAGAGTTGGGTGATCTACAAACAACTGGCATAGTTTACTAAAGTCTTACCTCCAAGTGGGACTTCAGGAAAAATCATCTAACCGCATGACCTTGGGAAGCTGGTCCAGGGGGTCCTTGAGTGCTGCCCAGACAGCTGCAGCCCAGGTGCAAGGAAGCCGCACCACGAACAGAAGAGAAGATGCGGAGACCGCACGAAGAACAGCAGCTGACCCACGACCTCTGGATGAACCAGCAGCATTCCCAGAAGAAAGCCAAGGTAATGGAAATTGTGGGGATGCTTGGTGGGGTCTGCGAATGTGCCTGAGAAAAGAGGAACCCGGGAGTCATCTCCCTTGGAAAGAGTGGTCCATGGAGAACCAAGACTCAGGAGGGACTCAAAAGTCTGCTTCCTCATCACAGTAGGGACAGTCTAAGAATTAGGAGTTCACAGAAATACGGGAGTAATCTCTCCCATCACTACAGTGATAGCCCAATGATTGTGGGTGAAGCACAAGAGAATCAAAAGTGATCACCCGAGAATGGTCGGGACCCTAACAAGAGCCAGATTAGGGTCTGCGACCCAAAAACGGATACCGAGAGCATAAGAGGAAATCTTCCTCGTCGCAGTAGAAAAGAGAAAACCACTGACCGCCAGAGAAGGTTCTGGGACTTGAAACCAGAAGATGAGAACATAAGAGGAGATCTTCCTCATCACAGTGGGAAAGAGAGAACCACCGACTACCAGGGCAGGGTTTGAGCCCCCAGCAAGATTTGGGACTTTATTAATAACAAACCTGATTTGTAATTACTTGACAATTATTTGCCAGAGAATGGAGTCATTCCCCCGTTACAGAAACAGGAGTTGTGCTGGAGACACCAGGGGAAAGGAGCCATTTTACTGGACATGAAACTGTATAAAGACTGGGCGAAACCCACAAGCCAGGAAAATGGAGTCATTCCCCCTGGCCCTTTTTGTTATAAGAGAACATTATTTTGGACACTATTAAAAAAAAAAAAAAAGCAGGAGAAGGGCGCCATTATCTTGAACAAGTTTGGAGGCAGAGAAAACCCCTCTTAGAAAATGGGGATAGTGAGAACCTTTTCTCTACACTAATAAAAGTCTATAACTGAGACCATGCCACCTTTGTGTCCGCTTCTTTCTTCGACGCCCTTACAAGTTACAATTAGTGTGTCCATCATGGGCTGGTGGCAGCATATTATTTTGACTGTTTTTAACTTTGTACTCATGCAATTTTGCATTTTACTGCATAATGCAATAAAGCGAACCATGTACTCCAAAATGGCCATAACACAAGATTTTCACCTGTCCTTTGGGCATTTTGTACTTTGCTCAGGAAAGGGCTTTCCATATATGTAAATTCCTGACTTGAACGCAGGAAGAAGGCAAAGCTCCTGCTTTCACGGGCAAAATGGCTGTCTGTTGTGTTGCTGCATGTGGGGTCTGGGACTGTCTGGTCCAAGAACCCCTCCGAGCCACAGAGTGTCTGTTGTTGTGCTGAATGTTTGGCCATTGTCTGTCAATTATTGGACTGTCCAGACTGAATGGTGCATATCCTTTCTATTGGTGAACTTGGTGGTTACTCCAGTCCAAATCCTGGATAAAAGGTTGTCTCCTGCAGCCATTCGACAGATCGTTGGATTCAAGACCTATAAAGAAGTCAGCCCACAGCAGACCCCAGGACGACCATTACAGCTGACCATCGCCCCAGCCAACTCCTGGTGAAGACCTGTTCTTCTGTCCTGATATCAAGACGGCCCTTGTTGGTGCTTCGACACCCTGGACTGGTGGGAACAGGTTACATGTCTTTATAACCACTCCTTTTATTTGCATTAAACAGTGCCAAGTAATGCAAAATAATGCCATAAGAACTATAACGGGTAAAACCAAGAGAGCATATCACGGGTGACAGAGACCTACACTGGCTTGCCATGGAGGACCGCCTTGTCTTTAAATCATTGATA
Organism: Ambystoma mexicanum; assembly: GCF_040938575.1. Classification (NCBI taxonomy): domain Eukaryota; kingdom Metazoa; phylum Chordata; class Amphibia; order Caudata; family Ambystomatidae; genus Ambystoma; species Ambystoma mexicanum. Next base: position 595,165,497 of record NC_090923.1, on the reverse strand, counting down.
TTAGTCCATCTTTGTCTATTTGGAAACGCCCCTGCATACCTAAAGAAGCAATTCACCTGGTATGAGCCAGGTCGCAACCTAAGATCCAGAGACAAAGGACTCTTGCACGTCATCCCAGCAAAAAGAATAAATGGACCTTCTCCTCCAAGGCCATCACCAAATGGAACGAGCTACCCATAAACCTAAGAGTAGAAACAAACTGCTTATGCTTTAGGATGAAACTTAAGACCCTTCTCTTTAAATAAGGTCACCCTACCCCAGATCCAACCCTAGAACCTGACATTTAAAATCACCAGTCCATGTCGTCCCATTACTATGTCCATGTCTCTATGTAATTCGCTCTTGATGCCTGCGGGCTGCAGTGCTATATAAATACATAAATAAATGGGCCTCTGTCGGATTACGGAGAGAGAGGGGTGCGGCTTGACACGTTGCAAGTGTTTCTTTGGGTCCTTTCATCTAGCGTCGGTGGAGTATCGGCGGAACAGAGGAGCGAGGAGAGAGCCAGCGAGCGAGCCTTGAGAGTCGCCGGACGGACGAAACGAGGCAGTCGGGCATTGGGTCCTGCGCGGCGCTGCCTGGTTTGCCTGGACTACCTAAGAAGTGTAACACGGAGAAGTGCAACGCTGGTGAGCACACAGGGACCCTGTGGGTGAACCCACTCTAGGCTTCGGGCCAGATCCAGTCCGGCGGTTGGGGGCCCGGGGGGCTTCAGTGGTCCGTGGAGCCAGCGTGTGAGACTGGACTGACCTACTGAAAGCGGGTGCAAGGGCTCGGGATTGCGCTCCCTGCTGGGTCTGGATTACGGCAACCTCAAACACCGTGTCAACTCCCCTGCCCACCCCTAAACGTGGCATTATTGTCAGTAGCCGCCTAAAGGTTTGAAAATATGAGAGCCTTAGATTGTGCGGACTAGTCCCACAACGCGGACATCAGAAATTGGCGTAGGAGCACCTTAGGACGGGGGCTAACTTTGAGTCCTGAGGCCGTTGGTGTACGGTCGGAACCACAAAACGTGGCCTGGCCCACCGCATGGTTGACTTTCATTACGCCATTGTATAATTTAACCTTAATCTAAGTGGTCATTACTTGGAGACTGCGGGCTGAGGCCTTTGATCCAGGTATAGTACACTCACAGTGTGTAGCATTGAAAAACAGAGGCGTGAACTCGGTAAACTGAAAGCTGCCGTAACAAGCGGATCGGGCAGCTGCAGTGAGGCTACGCGTAGCACTCTTAATGCAACTAGACCAGAACCCGAGTCACTACATACAATCTAAGGCAAACCAAGTCAAGAACAGCGGCTAGGGGCCCTGCTAATTCAAAGGTTGATATGGAAAAGCTGCCAGCTAAAGCAAAAGCGAAAAAAAATCCTACAATCAAGCAAGGTGCGATCACCTCATTTTTCCCCCCTCGAGAAATAAATTCAACTATAGTTGAAGAAGAAATTCCCGATCAACATGAAAACCCCCTATTGAGTAGCTCAAATGTTGAAGACATTGACAATAACTCTCTATTAGAATTATGTCTAAGTATCCAGAGAAATATGACGCCATTACCCGTAGCAAGATCGGATAATAATAGCGGACTATCAATAGATAATTCAAGAACCTTACAGCCAGGGACCCCTAAGGTGGGAGTAGGCATTGAGAGACTCTCTACATCACCTAACTTGGTATTTGCCTCAATGGAAGACGATCCGGATGAAGCAATTGACTGTAATGACAAAACATGTACAGGGGCCGCCGGAATCGCCGAGATACAGGCTTCGGTAGCCTCACTTCAATTTGCTCTCAGGATCTTGTTGAAAATGTCGGGGCGAATTTTGACCAACATGGATATTCTCATCGGGGGTAACAAGGAGTGAACAAACTCTGCTGAAGAAGCGGAGGCAAATCTATCCGAGGCAATCCATATAACAAGTGATATTGAAGAGCAACAAAAATCTGAATCGGAGGAGGAGAGAGACAGACCCGATCCATACTTTTCTAAAAAACAGAAGAGACTGGCAAAGAAAACAAACAAGGGCAAAAGGGACAGTGCCATACAACCAGCAAGGACAGAGAAGAACGAGAGGGAAATTACTACTAAGAAGAGCAGGAAAAGAATAGCAAGAGCCAAGAAGAGAAAGGCCACTCGAGATGGATACCTGACCAGTTGGTTACTCTCCGAACAGGGGCCCGCAGTGGAAAGCGAAGAAAGAACTGACCCCGTGGAAGATGCGGAAGTAAGTCATGGATCCATAGTAGACATAGCCATGCCTACTAGTAATCTGACAGTAAATGAAGATCCACTTTCTGAAGCAATAGCCACGCTGGCTGATAAAAATGAGAAGAAAGGCAGCCGTATATGCCTGATTAAGAACCTTTATCAGAGCAAGGTTAACAAATGGTTATCACGATCAGAGCTCTTGATAAGACTATACTCGGTCCCTCAACTGCGGGTGCTAATCTCAGACGACTTTCAATTTGTAGAACCTCTGAAAGGTCCGAACACTAATGTTTCCGCCCTTCATTGTAAATTTGTGGCCACCGCGGAGCTGCTAAGAAAGTATAAAGAGGAATTAAAATCAGTAGACGTGGAAGTGGATGTCGACATAAATGAAATAGATCTCAGCTGTAGAGAGGAAGAGATCACTGTTACTACAAATACAACATCTTGCTCTAATATGGAGACTGATAAGAAAATGGAAGCGTCTGAGGTACGACGAGCACTGAAATGGCTGGCTGATGCTCTTCCCGAGATCTTAAGGAAACCATGATACCTCTCTGTTGTATCGTGGAACTGTCAGGGTTTCTCCCATCTACTCTCATCTGAGGGTTCCACGGAGATGCTCGATAAATGCTGCTGTTTTTCCCTACAAGAGACCTGGGCCCTTGACCCTTTGGTACTAGATGGTTTTACGATGTATCATGCAGCAGCCAAAAGAGGAGAGAAAGGCAGGCCTTTTGGTGGCCTGGCTATTGGAGTGATTAACACTTGGGGGTCCAGGCAGATTGACTGCAACTGGGGGAACAACTTACTTGCAGTTGAAGTGCTATTCGATGGCAAAGATCCTATAGGTTCTCTTCTGCTGGTAAATATATACAGTCCGCCAGGAGGAACGCTGAGTGAACAACTACAAGATGCCTTGCAGGATCTGCTGGCAAACTGGTCACCTGCTACTACCAATTTGGGAATAATGGTCATGGGTGACTTCAACTGCCACATGAACGGTCGGGTGTGCAAAACACAGAACACTAATTTGAAAGAAAAAGGAGCTATGCTTCATAATAAAAAACAAGATCGGGAGGGCAACGCATGGGAATATCTGTTTGACTCCTGGGACATGATAATGCTGAATGGTAGAACGGCAAGTGATTACCCTGGACAACATACCTGGTCAAACAGTGCCTCGTGTAGTACGTTGGACTACGTATTTATTTGCCCGGGGCTACAAGAACAGATTGAAGATCTGATCGTCCTGCCCAATGACTGGAGTGATCATGCTGCCTTAAAATGCACGATGAGTAATATTCGAAGTCAACCCCCATTTAGCAATACGGGAATTGTAAAAGTTAATAATGCAGGCACTAGGATTTCGTGGTCCGAGAGGAATATTGCACTTGCGGTAGAAACCCTGAGAGTGGTAGAGCCTTGTGAGCTCCATAAATTTAATACTATGACCATCAACTCCATAGAGGACTGGATAAGTGCTTTCTCAGGCAAACATGCGGCAGCCCCTATGGGTCATATGATGAGCTGTAAGGGAAACAAGTTACCTTACGATAAAATAATCAGAGACCTCAAACGTAATCTTAGAGCTGATCTACGTAAGGCCAAGAGAACAATGTTCCCGGGAGAGCAATACTATCAAACAATCAGAGTAATTAAAAATAAATATAGAGCGGCCATTAAGAAGAAAAATAGGGGGGATAAGGTTCTCTCATCACAGAAATTGGTGAACAATTTGCGAAGGGAAAACCCGTAACATCTGGTCCCTCCTGAGTGAGGCTCAAGGTATACAGAAGGGGGCGCTTGTTAACCCTATTGAAGAAAGAGTGTGGGTCAAATTTCTGGAAGATAGAAATATGGAGGGTGAGAAAGTACCAATGCTGGGCAGCCCTCCTAGTGAGGCCACATTCCCCATAACATATGAACTTATCTTGAATAAAATCAAAGAGATAAAATCATCAAGAGCACCGGGACCCAACGGGCTGGCAAATATTACCATGAAAGCGTACCCTGAGTTCTGGGCAAACTTACTAAACATCCTATTCCAGAAAGTATTAAAGATGGGCAATATACCCTATTCCTGGCAGACTGCAATATTAATTCCAGTCTATAAAAAGGGCAATAGATCCGACCCTAGCAACTATAGATTGCTTTCTATGCTAGATGCGACTGGAAAGATATTTGCATTACTTCTGCTCAATGAGCTACAATCTTGGGCAGAAGATAAGGGAATATTGTCTCGATTCCAAAGTGGGTTCAGACAAGGATACTCTACGGCCCATAATATCTTGATAATGGACATGTTACGAACCAGAGCGCTGAGAAGCGGATCGGCTCCGCTCTATGCATTATATATAGATTTCACGGCGGCATTTGATTCGATACCTCGTAGTCGATTGTGGAATAAATTGCACTCTATGGGTTGTCCGTATGGCCTTATTTATTATCTAAAACTTCTGCATTTAAATAACACAGTTAAATTGAAATTAGACCAAGAAGGCCATACAACGCAAAGTGTCATACAAAATAGAGGGGTTAAGCAAGGATGCGTAACTGCACCTTTAATATATAATTTATATGTGTACGACATCCCAGATGCATTAAATAAGGTTAGCAATTGCCCGCCAAAGATGGGGAAAGCAAGCTGCCCAGTTTTAGCATACGCAGACGACTTAGTGATATTTGATCACACCATTAGCGGGATGAGAAGATCTGCGGTTGCAATATGGGAATATGCTGAAAAGAACGGTCTGAGCATTAATTTAGGCAAAACCAAGATCATGAGATATACAAAAAAAAAAGGTCACGCGAGTCCAACTAACAGTAGGGGCTGTAAATATAGTATATGTCCCTCATTATTGTTACTTAGGAATAGACTTTGAAAATAATGGGGATTACATGACATGTAAACAAACACGTCGTATTAAAGCTGCGCAGTTGACCGCGCTGTTTCACAGATTTACGGTCAGACAAGGCGGATTCTCACTATGGGGGACACGACAACTCTATATTCAGGTCTTTGCTCCGGCGATAATATACGGCCTGGAAGCTTTATTAGAGTCTGATCTAAAATGGCTGCAGATACTAGAGGGCAAATTTTGGCGACGTGTTCTTGGACTGCCTCCCTCGGTTCCTATGGCCATTATCAGATTAGAACTTCGACTAACCTCCTTAAAGGCTTCAGTACTCAAGAAAAGGGCCTCGTTATATCTCAGAATGACCCGAGATACAACTAATGGACTATTAACAGCGGTTAATCAAGAAATTGAGAAGGAAGGGCTGACCTGTTCAATCACTGACCAGATGAATGACTTGTTCTCCGAAATAGGCTGGCGCCCCAGAGATGGCAAATACTCGGAGAAGGTAAATAGAGCACTGTGTAAACGTGTCGACCTCTGGGACTGGCTGGAGAACTTTAAACATCTTAAAAGTCTGAGCAGCTTCCAATTCGTGCAATATAGATTATTTGATTTTAGGAAACCCCAGAGATACCTAAATATTTGTCCATCTGTAAGACTCAGACGGTTCATATTGCTACTTAGGCTTGAACAACTCCCCACTCTTAGCAATACGGGGAGAAAAGACAGGATTGCCGTAGAGGATCGCAGCTGCCGTCTATGTAAAAAACAAAAGCAGTTGGAGACGGCAAAACATGTGTTGACGGAATGCTTGATGATGGCCAGCATATATTCACCCCTCCTTGGTAGCCATGTACATGAAATAATGCATATTGGGGACGCCTTGTTCTGGCATCATTGCCTTAATTCGAATAGTTTACGTGTATTGACAGCCCTATATACTATCTGGCTACAAGTGGAAATAAGATTGGGCTTAACCCTTTAGAGGTGCAAAAAAAAAAAAAAGTATATATGTATTTTATTATTTTATTCATATGCTATTTATTGTTAATTTTATTTTCTTTCTTGTGTAAAGTTTATAAATTTAAACTATAACACAATACATAAATAAATAAATAAATAAATGAAGAATGCACTTATAACAAATCTTTGAAACAAACAATGTAACACCTTTTTTTGTGGGGGTCGCCTCAAACCCCTTTTTCCCACCCCTAAAAACCCACTGCAACCATTTCCCCACAAGAATTAACCCTTTAAACCACCCCCACATACATTTTCGTTATAAAGATTGAATATATCTGCATTTTTCATAACATTTTCATTATAAAGACTGCATATCGTGGGAAAAGCCTCTACTGACCCCTGCTTGAGGAGTTGAGCCTTCAGAAGTGTCCCTGGACCAACCAGTGGACTGACGAGTTCTCTCCAGGGATACCTTGCTACAGTCTGTCACCATTTCGAGTGCATCTATTGAACTTGGCGGATCTTCAACTAGTACAAAAAAGTCTGTTCCTGCAGTTTCTGCTTCCTACACCAAAGAGAAGCTTTGCAGTGCCTGCTCCTTAGTTCACCCTATGAAGATCGCTTGTCGCCACCTGATCGTGGTGACGCTCGCTGAATTGCATCTTCTTCGTGTCCTGGAGGTCTCCTGAAGGTGTCTGTCCCGTGAAGCTTTCTCTTTGTGGCAAGGGTATCCAGCTATCCAGATGCTGGAACCGTACCACTGGAACCTGAACCACTTACTAGCCGGACCCAATCCTGTTGCTGAAGTTGTCCACTGCACCATGGCCCCTGGACCAGACGCATGACAGAAGTGGACCCAGTGAATCTGGGAAAGCCTAAAAGTGCTCCCTGGAAGAATCTGTGTAAGGGCAGTAAGTTATACTACCTGTTCTCCTCCCAACCTCCACCATAAGGTTGCATGGGCACAATGTTCACACTGTCTCTACCTAGCCTGACTAAGATTGGTGGTGGTCTGACTATGGATGTCCCCTTGGACCTTCCCTTGAGTGGTGGGACTGGAAGCTTTTGTCTCAATCCAATAATGAACCCAACTGGACAGTTTTTTTGATTGTTTTTTTTTTTTTAACTGGTGACTTTTGAGCACTAGGCTTCATTGTCTATCAGGGTTGCCAGCCTCTGTGACTGCTATCCTCGCTCTCTCGATTCCTATAGAGACTCCATGGGCCCCTCTGCACGTCGACTGTGTCTGTGCTGTTCTTGGACCAGCCAGCCCACCTCCACGGAGTCGTGCCACTGTTTTGCAGCTTCAATCTTCAAGGTACAACCTCGCTCAGTCGGGCTGCAGCAGACTCCCTCAGTTTACCCCTGGCATCCTCAGCAGTATAATCGGCTTCCCCAGCGTTCTATCTCCTCGCCCATTTCAAATCTCCCGGCTCTCCAGGCTTCACAGCTGGTGCTTCTCATTTCAGGGAGTCCTTAATCTCTTTTCATGCAAATACTTTGGGTTGTTCCAGCGTAAGGTCACAGTCCTCTATACGCCCCCCCCCCAACCCCCTGGGTTTCCTTTGCTCCTTATTCACCCTTCTTAGTGGCCACCGCATCTCTTTACTTCGAGGAGTCCAGAATGAAACTCGGGCACAGGTGATTCATGGTTTTGGCTATAGACTTTTATTAAACAGAGCAGGGACAGAGGGGCATTTTCCAAATTAATTTCTAAGAGGTATTTTCTCTACCTAAAACGAAACTAATGGGTCAATCCGTTGTCAAGATGTCCAAAGCAAACTTTCCTGTGCCCAAAGTACTATTCCGACCCTCACATTCTAAAAATCAACTATGAGGTGGAAAGATAATTGTCTGTGCTTTTCTCAACAGGATCCTCTCTGCATTCTTTGAGATTCCTCTGATAGATATGGGTCTTATTTCATCTATCAGGTTGGGAGATTCGATAATTGCGTGAGCCTGTTTGTTCTATTACCTCTTAAGGGCCATGGCATTTGAACAAGTGTTGGTAGAATGACCAGAACGTTTTGTCCAATGGAAATAGATCTGATCATAGCTTTCTTTTCATGAGGTCTTTTGGCCAGCTAGGTGGGCTTGAACTATTGTTCTAACACTAGCCATATGTTCCTTCAAATGTTGGGCTGTTTGGGTAGTGAGCAAGATGGCTTTCTCCCATATCTCCCGTAAAAATGTCGAGGACATCCCGTGGTTCTCTACCATATAATAATTGAAATGGAGAGAACCCCTTTGAGGACTGCGAAAAGGGCCCATGGTATCATGATGTCCCAATTTTTGCCGTACGCCACAACCTTTTTAGGACGGGTTTTAAGGTTTTGTTGAACCTTTCCAATAAGCTGTCAGTTTGCGGTGATAAACTGAAGTCCTAAGAGTTTTTATATGTAGGATGTGTTTCATCTTTGCCATTAACTGGCCCATGAAGGTAGTCCCATGGTCGGCTCGGACCTCCTTTGGGAATACATCTAGTGAGAAGAATGTTCTCAGATGTTTTAAAATGTGCTGGGTTGTATTATTGCGGGAAATGCTTCAGGGTATCTTGTTGCATAATCCACAGTTGCCAATATATAGCTGTTTTCTAACCTTGATGACTCAAGGGGTCCAACTATATCTATGAATATGTGGGAAAAGGGCACATCAATCATGGGTAAGGGCTGGAGGCGGTGTTTGAAAACTGGTCTTTCGAATGGATTGCGTCCTCCCACTTATTCCTCATCTTTTGATAAATATCCTTCCAGCTGCTTCAGAAAAACACATTCTCGACAGAAGGCGCTGTGCAGTAGCGTTGATGACTCGGTTACTTGAGGGTCTCTGTCAGACCGTCGCGTCATCTGCAGTATGTAGCACGCCCAGTGCCTGTTGGCTTCAGTTGCATTTTTCCGACGCAGCTTTCGTTTTGAGAAAATACAGCGCGCTTCTGTTTTTAAAAAAAATCGTCTCATCTTAGTCTACTGCATTGACGCCCAAGACGGGTTTTAAGAAATATCAGGATTGTGGGTCAAAGATGTCCATCACTGACCCCCACCGCATTTGCCTGTGGTGCCTCGGAGCCTCATAAGGAGTGTAATTCCTGTTAGGTGATGACTGATAAGGCTCTGAGGGAGCAGAGAGGTACATTTGCGGTGGGTAGAATTCCTAAATCCCCTTCTATTCCAAAACGCACATCTGATGAGTCGAGAGATTCTCCTTGTCGAACAAGATCGAAGAAATCTCAATCAAGAAGTAATTTGCGTCGTTCATCTTCCTCCAAGATGTCAAAGAAAAGACTTCATAGGTCTCCTCCTACTTCGATTGACACCGCACCAGAGAGAATCACATGTCCAACGAAGTCTGACTCCCCAGCTAAATGGGAAGAGTTTCGGATAGAAATTATGAAAAGCTTTGAGAGAGAAGCCCCTACTCCCTCGAAAGAACGGAAGAAAGACCATGTCCCGATCACTCCGCAAAAAGACGGCAAACGGAAGTTTAAGCCAAAACCCTGTGCTCCCTAGAGTCTGGGATGCAAGCCTGACAATCATCGAGATCCTTCGAGGTCTTGAAAGAAGGAAAGGATCGAGGACCTCGACAAGTCGAGAGTCCAGCCCTTTGAGGGCTTTGTCAAAGACAACTTCGACAACAAAATCGGTTCCATCGACTCCCTCGACTCTGGAACCTTCAACACCTATTCCGAAGCCATCTACGCCTAAGTCGAAGACTTCGGCGCCGTTGGCCTTGAAGCCTACTCCAAAGACTTTTTCAGAGCCATTGAAGACAACACAAGAGAAATCTTATAAACCTCTGGCACAAAAAGATTTGTTCAAATCTTTCTTCAAATCTCTTTATACAATTTATGAATAACGTGAACCATCTGACAATGATCCAGCGCATTTTGACCTTCAATATGGCCCCCCAAATTTGCCAGATTAATTTATTTCCGAGGAATCTAGGCTTAAAGACCTGTATGAAAATATACAGCCAGTGGTGTAGAAACATCTCTTGAGCTGGAATTTGGGAAACTAGATCCTGCAGATCACGCTGATAGCTCATACAGACAACTGAGCAAAGTAGTGGAATTTTTGGGATGGAGTAGACCTGCTCCGCCTTTTCAACAAGATGACTTAATAGACATATTAGACCAAGGTCCACAGAGCGATCCCATTTTTCCCTTCCACATTGCTTTACAAAAAAGGATTACAACAAATTGGAAAAGCCCAGATTCAAATTGATTGTGTCCTCTAACGTATTCCACATCTTTGACATGTAATGTCAACAGCTGTGCACTTTGATAACTTTTTCAGCAGAGGGTGTCCTGCATCGATGACGTCGGATCGATGTCCCTTGAAGGCCTCTGTCGAGGGCGACGTCACCAGATGTTATAAATAGGATGCACTGCACCCATAGCATCAGTTCAGTTTTTTCCACGAATGTGTTGCTTCGTGAAACTCAGCGCACCACGTGTGTTTCATCGTTGAGATGTCTTTTTCTCCGACCCCCTCCGATGGCACGGTCTGGCTTCAATACCTGCCGTGACTGCAAGTCAAAAATGTCGATCACCGCCCTGCGTCGCATTTGCTTGTGATGTTTGGGTGAGAGTCACGACACTGACCACTGTTCAAAATGCCAGTCGCTAACTGCCAAGGCCTTGCGGAAGGGGAAGCTCCAGGTAGGTAGGAGTTCTAAGCCCAGTAAGTCCCATAAATCTAAGTCAAAATACAAAGGCGTGTCCACCGACGACTCGAGGGGCGACTCTCCGCGTCGGGAGGAGGCCCGGGGCTCTCGGTCCCGGAGTAGTTCCCGCCATTCTTCTTCCTCTTGCGGCATTCTCGGAAGCACTGTCACCGGCCGCCTTCCCCGTCCTCCTCGGAGGATGGAGCCGCGAGGAAAGTGGCATGCCCAACGAAGTCCTCGACTCCGGAGGAATCGGCTGCCTTTAAGGAGCAAATATTAGCTTTCAACTGCAGGACACGAGTCCAGTCGCGCCTTCTAACTGAGTCAGCCAGGATCGGTCTAGTACCATGGCTCGCACGCCTTCAGGCTCCAGTCCGTGACGCGATTCGCATCGGGAGCCTTCGAGGTCCTGTTCCGATAAGGTTATGGAATGTCGCAAGAGACGTGTTTCTAGGTCTCGGTCCTCGTCCCCAGCGAGACCGCAGCAACCTACTAAGGGCAAAAGCTGGTGTCGACCCGGTCAGCACCAGTGTCGACATTGACGCCGAAACCTTCGGTGCTCTTAACGCCGAGGTTGTCGATGCTCTCTGCGTCGAAACCTTCAGCGCCCTTGACGCCTTCAGGGATTTTTGGCCGAAATCCCGATGTGGTGGATCCTCCTAGGAAGGCTGCGGCAAAGTCTGTGGCGAAGTCTGTGAGGCCAGTATTGGACTCCAGGCCCTCTTCTGTCCCCAGGCCAGGGTTTCAACTCCCTCTGGACGACCTATATGAAGAGGAAGAAAGGGCTGAATTTGAGGACCCTGATGAACTGGATGTGGCTCCAATCTTTTCTGGAGACAATCATTTCGAGGAGTTGAGGCAAACCCTTCATGCCAGTGGGTTGGACGCTTCTCCGGAAGTGGAATTTGGTAGACCTGAGCCTGGGGCTCAAGCTGAGTCTTCATACAGGAGGCTCACGACTAGGTTCTCAGAGTACCTGGACTGGTCCAGTCCTCCTGAAGACATTGTGCAGGGTGATCCAACGAACATCTTAGATCAAGGCCCGTCCTCTGACCGGGTGTTACCATTTGATCTTACCTTACAGAAAAGGCTGGCAGCTGCTTGGTAGTCACCGGAATCTCTTCCGGCTGTTAATAAATCTTTGACAAAAAAGTACCGCCCTTCCGTTAGCGACCCCAGCTATTTATCCACTCACCCCACCCCCGAGAGTTTGGTGGTTCAGGCGGCCACGGCCACTTCGAGGCAGGCGGCATACCCTACCATCCCTCCTGATAGGCACGACAAACGTTTCGACGGTTGGGCTTGGAAGGTATTTTCTGCGGGGAGCATGGCATTGAAATCGGCCAACTCCACTTGTGCCTTAGCAAGGTTCTCGCACACTCTGTGGAACTGTTTCTTTAGTGGCTGAGCATATTCCCGAGGGGGATTAAGGGGATGGCTTCTTGGCTCTCGTGCAAGACGGCAAGGATGCTATGTGCGAATCCCTTCAGTCGGGTTTGGATACGGCAGACACTGTTAGCCGGTCCATGGCTGCGAGCACAGTTGTACGCAGATTTGTTTGCTCCGGATGTGCAAAGCAGTCTTCTGAACATGCCCTTTGATGGCTCACATTTGTTTGGCAACAAAGCTAACGAAAGCCTTGAGAGGTTGCAGACCTCGAAAGATGTGGCAAACTCTTTAAGAGCAGGTGTGCGTCAACCTCACCTTTTCGTCCTAGGGGACAGCAGTGGAGGGGAGGTCCTTTTCGTTACTACTCCCCCTTTGGTAGAACAGTCAAAGGGGCCAGTGAAAAAGTACCCCTGGTGGTCAGGGAAATAGAGGTGCTAGAGCCGCTCAGGAAGCTGCCTCTTTACCTTCAGGCACTGCCGCAGCCGCTTCCAAACAGTCATGAGGCCATGTGCCATGGTTCGCCGGTTGGGGGCAGACTGTCTCAGCATCTCGAAGAGTGGCGAGCCATTACTTCAGATGCGTGGGTTCTAGATACCATAGCCCACGGCTACTGCTTTCCCTTCCTACAGCTGCCTCACAACAATACACTGGGGAAACTCTTTGACGCTTCCAGATCTGCTCCTCGTGCAGGAAATATTAACCCTGCTGGAGAAAGGCACTATAGAACTGGTGCCTGTAGCGGAGAGGAACAAGGGATGGTATTCCCCTTATTTTTTTATCCCAAAGAAAGACTGGGGATTGAGACCCATTGAGATTGGACTTGCGTTGGTTGAACAAACTTCTCAGGAAGGACAAGTTCAAGATGGTTACTCTTAAGTCCTCCAGGCCCTTCAACTTCAGGATTGGTTGGTATCTCTGGACCTACAGGATGCTTTCTTCCATGTGGCGATTCATCCCAAGCACAAAGTTCCTGAGGTTTGCGGCTGGAGACTCACACTTTCAGTTTCGGGTCCTGCCGTTCGGATTTACCTCCATCCGAGGGACTTCACCAAGCTAATGGTGGTGGTGGCAGCGTACCTCAGGTCGAGGGGGGATTCACATCTACCCCTACCTGGACAACTGGCTGATCCGGGCACGCTCTCCTGAGCGAGCTTTGGATCACCTCAGTCTCACCTGCCGCTCCCTCCATAGGCTGGGCTTCTCCCTCAATTTCAAGAAGTCTCATTCGACACCTTCCCAACAGCTCCAGTACATCAGGGCTGTGTTAGACACATCATTGGAGAAGTGCTTGTCTCTCTAGGTGAGGGCTCATCACATTGTGCAGATGGTCGACATGCCCAGAGTCTCCCGGCTTTGGAATTCTTAAGGTTGCTTGGCCTCGTGGCATCATGCATTTTTCTGGTGCCAGAGGCCAGGTTGAGGATGAGATCCCTGCAATGGGTCCTCAAGATGCAGTGGTCGCAGTTCTCACGCAAGATGTCGGATCCCGATTCCACTCCCTGTCCCACAGGATCTGCTGTGGTGGGCCAACGAAGGGTACGTGATGAAGCAGGAGCCTTTTTGGCAACAATGGTCGGAGGTGACTGTGATGGATGCTTCCCTCACAGGATGGGATGCTCATACCGACGTCTTGACCGCCAGCGGTCGTTGGTCTCTGTCGGAGTCCAAACTCCACATCAACCTGTTAGAGCTGAAGGCCATCAGGCTAGTCCTGAAGGCTTTTCTGCCGTCTTTGCGGGGGAAGAGTGTCCTGATCATGACGGACAACACAGTGACCATGCATTACCGCAACAGGAAAGGGGCAGGGGTAGGGTCACTCCCGTTGTGCAGAGAGGCAATGCAGCACTGGTTCTGGGTCATCCAGCAGGGATTTTTGATCTCGGCAGTTCATCTGGCCGAGAAGAAAATGTGGTGGCAGACGCTCTGAGCAGACAGAGCACGGTCTCTCAGGAGTGGGAGTTGGCTCTGGAAGTCCTTCAGGAGATCTTTACCCTTTGGGGAACCCCACAAGCGGATCTATTTGCCACCATTGCCAACCTGAAGTGCAAGAGATTCTGCTCAAGGGAATTTCCTCAGAGAGGAGCCTTCGGGGATGCGTTCGTAGTGGATTGGTCATTCCCGCTGCTGTACGCATTTCCTCCAGTACCCGTCATTCCTCAAGTGTTATGGAGGTTCTATTCCCACATGATCCTCATTGCTCCGGATTTGGCCAGGAGAGCGTGGTATCCAGACCTACTAGAAATGTCCATCTGCCCTCCCCGCCGTCTTCCCTACCAAGAGGATCTGCTCTCTCTCTCGCGTGCGTGCGAGGGGAGGCGTGGGGGGGGCTGGTGGTCCGGTTCTCCATCCAGAGGTCAAGACTCTCAACCTTCACGCTTGGTATCTGAAAGGTTGAGGTATAAGGATTGGGACCTCCCTGACGGCGTGATGGAGGTGTTGCTTTCGGCCCGGCGGCCTGCAACAAAATCCCTTTACCGTTGGTGGAAGTTCTGCGACTGGTGCAGAGGTCACAATGTTGATCCTTTTCAGTGCTCCATTCCTATGGTTTTGTATTTCTTATTTTCTTTGGCCCATGGGGGCCTTCAAGTAGGTAGCATTAAGGGTTATGTGGCAGCGCTATCTATCTTTAAGCGCTCGTCTGAAGAATGTTCTTACTTTAAAATTCCTTTTGATTTCTCAATTTCTTAAAGGACTGACTAATGTGCTCCCGCTGTCCCCTTTCCAGGTGCCGGTTTGGGATTTAAATTAGGTTTTATAATTTCTCATGGGTGCTCCTTTTGAACCTTTGCACTCTTGTCCTTTGAGATTGTCCTTCAAGACTGTGTTCTTGGTTGCGCTTACTTTCCGCTCGCAGAGTGAGTGAATTGCAGGCACTTTCCTCTAAGCCACCCTTTACTGTGTTTCACAAGGACAGGGTGGTGCTGTGGGTACGTCCTTCCTTTCTACCTAAGGTAGTATCTGAATTTCATGTGAGTCAGAAAGTGGTTCTCCCATCCTTCTATACTCCTCCTTATCCTGGTAATCAAGATGAGCGAATCCATCGGTTGGATCCTAGGAGAGCTCTGAGCTTTTACATTTCTAGGATGTCCAGGGTCAGAGTGGACGAACAACTCTTTGTAGGAAATTCTGAACACCGCTCTTGCCAGACTGTTACCAAACAGACCTTGTCCAGGGTGGATTATCCTCACTATTACGGAGTGTTACAGATTGGTGGGTAAGGACCAACCTGAAGAGTTGCAAGCTCATTCCACTAGGGGTGTAGCTGCTTCCACCACCCTCCAGCAGGGTGTTCCTATTAGGAATATTTGATGCGGCTACGTGGGCTTCGCTAAACACCTTTGTTAAGCATTATTCCCTGGATACAATCCATGGTCATGATCTGGCCTTTGGTAAGGCGGTTCTTTACTCCACAATCTGATTGGGTACTCTAAATTCTTTTCCCTTCTCCATTTACTGGTACTGCTTTGGGAGTCTGTCAAAGATATGGAATACGTTGGAGGACACAATCCATTTGAAGAACAAGTTAATTACCAACTGGTAATGTTCTTTCGACTGGCTGTTCCTCCAACGTATTCCACATTTCCCTCCCAGCCTACCTCTCTGGAGAATTTCCTATGCGATTGCAGCTTCTGTTTCAGCAAGGCTGTGTGCAGTCAAGCAGGCACGAGACTGGTGCCACACGTTCTGAGGGGAAAAAACTTAAACTGAGGTTACGGGCGCCGTGCGTCCTATTAATAACATTCAGTGACATCGCCCTCGACGGAGGCCTTCGAGGGACATTGACCCGACGTCATCGACACAGGATGCCCTCTGCTGAAAACGTTTCCGAAGTGCACAGCTGTGGACATTACATGTCAAAGATGTGGAATACGTTGGAGGAACATCCAGTCGAAAGAACGTTACCAGTTGGTAAGTAAATTGTTCTTCTAATTCTGCAGTTAATAAGAACTTCCCCTAAAAATATAGGCCATCCAGCAGTGACCCAGATTATTTAACCAAGAATTCGACTCTGGATAGTTTGGTAATCCAGGCAGCCACATCCACAAACAAATCTGCTTACCCTACCATTCCTACAGGCAGGGATGATACACGGGTGGACGCTTGGGTGCAAAAAGTATTTACTGCCGGTAGCATAGCTTTAAAATCAGCAAATGCCACTTGTGCCTTGTCTAAATGTTCGTTCATTTTGTGGGATTGCGCAGCAATTGCGGCTGACCACATCCCCGAAGGGGAAGAAAGAGACTGCTTCCTGGCTATCGTCAAGGATGGTAAGGAGGCAATGTGTGAGTGCCTCCCGTCGGTCTGGATACGGCAGATAGTATTAGTAGATCCGTGGCTACTAGTACCGTGCAATTAAAATTTAGGTGGTTGAGCAAATTTGGATTTGCACCTGACCTGCAATCTAGATTGCTCAAAATGCCTTTTGACGGCTCGAGGCTGTTTGGAAGCAAGGCTGATTAAAGTCTGGAAAAGCTACAGACCTCAAAGCCAGCAACTAAATCTCGTGCTGCCATTAGAGAGCCTCAGCATTCCTACTCCAGTGGATCATCTTGGAGCGGTAAGTCCTTTTTGTTTCTACTTCTCATTTGGGAGAGGACAAGCCAGTCATAGAGGACAAAGAAGATTCCCTCATGGTGGACGAGGGAGAGGTGCTAAGTCAGCCCAAGCAGCTTGTGTAAAATGGGATTTAAAGCCACTAAAATCAAAATGTTTAAAATAAATGAGTGACCTACTTTTGAGTGTTACATAGGTTGCAGCTGTTTAAATGTCATAGTTTTGAACTTAGAATCAGCATTCTAGCTGCATGTGTCAAAATTGTAAGTTTGATTTGAATGAAGAAACATGGGAACAGAAGTGACCTTTGGCTGAAGCCTGGCTTAAAGGGGCTGAATTCTGCCCGGCAACTACCCCCGACAGGCCTGGCCTCCCTTCTGCTGCCCCACCAAAAGGAGATCACACCTCTCTGATTGAATCAGGGGAGGAGTACCTGGGTCTGCAGGAGAACAGAACAATGAACTTCCCTCTGCTCCAAGCAATTTCTAAATCAGGGGGTCGTAAATGGCTTCCTCTTGGAAGGAAATGGGAGGGGCACTACCTCTATGAGCCAGCTGAGCTTAGAGGAAGTGGACAAACCAGAAATTCCCTCATGTGCTTTGGGAGACCACACCCCTCTGGGCCAGAGCATAATTTTAGAAAGATGGATAATTCATAGTACATAATTGTCAAAATGATATCAATAATATCATGATTCCTGTGATTTTTCTGTGCACATTTCAAGAGGTGTTAGGACTCTGTGGTATGTTCTGGCTGGTAGTAGCGGAAAATAGAGTATTATTCCAAATGTATGTATGTTAAAAATCTGACACTTCATCATCTGATGCCCATATTCCTTGCACACATTTGTGTAAATTCTGGAAAAGTTTAGAGGTTGGGTTCTGGATGAAAAGGGCAGAATTCTGTCAGAAGTGAACACAACATCTTACAATGACAGGGATCGGATGGTTTGGCGTTACAGACACTGTTAAATGGACATATAATATTAGAAAAATTGTACATAGATAAATATGCATTTGGATCAAAAATAGATTTGTGTGCAAAGTGACATGGGGAGGATTCTCTGACCCATAAACATACCTCATCACGATGACACTCCATTTCCTTCCCCCAATCAAGGGAGAGAGGAGAACTTGGCCAATGATAAGTTGTGAGGGGGCAGGCTTAGTTATGCCCACACACACACCTATTTTCAAAAGACATAAAAAGAGCCACCGAGACCCAGGTAGGGACATTCACTTTCCATTCAAACCGATTTCTTGCAAAGCGCTTTGCCAGAAGACTCCAGAACCAGAACTTAGAATCCAGACTTCAGAACTTGTAGCAGAGAGGCCTAGTCCACAAGCTGAATCCTTCAGAGGCCTCAGAATCTAGCAACCTAACCAAACTATTCAACAGCCGGGCGAGCTGTTTGATTCTGGCCTAGAACCCTGTGCCAGACCCAGAAAACAGAGCTGTATCCAAACCGCAGACCAGACCCAGACCCGACCGCTGTGCAGTGCCAAGAACTTTTGCCAGAACCAGAGATCCAGACCAGCAGAGCAGAGAGAACCTCACCTAAATCTGATGACCAGATCTTTGACGAGGCCCATTCCTTCCAAAATTAGGAGTGAGTATCCAGCCAGAACTGTGCATAACCAATCTTAGTCTAAAATAATCTCATCCCATCCATTTCAACCTATTTAGAACTGCATAGAAATTGTGTCCATTCTGTAATTTCAAACCTGTGAAAGTGTCATTTGAATCTTACTTTATTTCTGAGAATCTACCTCCACTAATTCGTCCGTATCTTTTGAACCATACGTGCTAGGAACGAGATTTAACTTTTAGTTTAAAGCTAAGATCCTCAGTTTCTCCGTAATCGTGCTTTACACAATCGGAAAAAGTGCCGCGAATTACAATTTGGCTCAGTTTTACCACACGTTAAAAATCGCTGTCTTTTGCTTGCAACTGCTGAAATTTGTTTTCAATCTGATAATCATTCCTGATTATTTGCTAGTGTTGACCTGAACTCATTCAAAGTATCATCTACCCTGAATCTCCTATAGGGAATTAAAATCATTTTTAGCATATTTTCACTTCTTTTCAAATCACATTTAAAAGTTTTCTTGCCTGTGTTTTAAAACCATCCCTGTTGCTCTAAGCTTGCTAGGGGGGGGGGGGAACTGAATTGGTATTGCATTTGATTGTATTCCTGAAAATTGTGTGCTCTCCTTCCATCTCCTTATATTGCATAGGGGGGGAGTGAATTGTCAAAAGAAAAAGTGATCATATTATCTCTTGTGGAAACTCTGTTATTTCTGTTCTGCATTATTTTTCATCATTGCATTTCCTTGAAACCATAAAAGCATTCTCAGCTACCTTATCCTCTCTATACCAACTCCTAATTAATTAAAAAAGTGTGCTAGTGTAATAATTTCCATTGTTGATCACTGTCATATTCATAAGTGTGTTATCAAATATTTATTCATAAAAGTGTGATATATATATATATATATATATTTCTGATGCTTGTTAATCTGCTTAGAATCACATGCTGTGCATAGGTCCGACATCCAGTGGTCACTGCCGAGTATTGCATTTTGTTTTTCGTAGTCGAAAATGGACGTCGACCGGGCGTGTCTGAAATACTATCCCTATAGTGACGTGTGTTGTACCCACAAACCCTCACGCGTCGAGGTCCCTCAGATTGTTTTTTTCCACCCAGCTACTGGTCACCTTTACGTAGAGCTCCTCGAGAGACATTGCAGATTCCATCTCCTCGACCTAAGGTCGTTTTTTCCTGTTTAAAGATTTAATATATCGATCCCTCCCTCGACGCAGTTGTGAAGCTGTCTCCGCCGAGCAAGATCTTCGACGGAGGGGACGAGCGGAGGAGATCCTTCAGCGTTGCCGAACACGTGGCCTGGCCTCGCAGGCCAAATACAGTAGGGAGAGTGGGGTGGGACATCTCTGATTCTTTTTCTGAGAATGCCTTTCCTTTTCCCCTTCCTTTCCCTTGGGGTAGTTATCACGGTTTATTGCCTCGGCTATGGAGAGGACACCCTTTAGGTTTTGCCCACTTTGTAAGGGCAAGTTTACTTGGAAGGACAAGCATTCACGGTGTAACCGCTGCTTGCCCCTCGATCACGTAGAGGAGGGTTGCTCGGCTTGTCGGCTTCTAAAGCCAAAGACTCTAAAAGACCGTAGGGTCAAGAGGTGGGCTGCCTACGCTATGTCGAAGGCCGGGTCTTCACCCGCCGCTGCTACCACCGACAGTGACGAGGAACGTGATAACGCGACCTCCGCTACGGAAGTCGTACACCCCTCTAAAGAGCGCTCGCGCTCTTCGTCGTCTGTCCCCGGCCCCGACGGGCTCGGCTCACGCCCTGCTTATGGGGATGAACACCCCGGTGACACTGACGCACACGATACAACACATAAACACACAACCCATAGCTCTTCTTCGTCGAAGACGAAGAAAGCATCAGCGCCCAAGGAGACGCAGGTTACACCGGCGGCCTCCTCGGACCGTTCGGGTTCGAAGCCCCTCCTGCAACCGCAGCCGCGACCAGCGACTGGGCTTTCGGCAAATAAGGGCGCCGCCCCCAAACCATCGGCCGGCGCGCACCAGCAGAGAGCGCACGCCGCCGTAGAACGTTCGACACCCGTAATGTCGAAACCACAGCCCTCCGCTGACAAACGAGTCACAGAGAGCTTGGCGAGGATCGTTGTAGCCGACGCCCAGAAGCGTACGCCGTAAGACACGTCGAGCGCTTCGCAAAGGTCGAAAGACACGCCGAAAAAGCCCGAAGAAAAACAGGGACTACCCCCTTCAGTCGGGGGGACCCCCAGCACACCGGAAGGCTTTTCGGAGGGCGACGGGACACTTTCCTCGACGTTGTGGGAGAGGTCGAGCCGTTTTCAGCAAGATAATACTAATTTTCCCCCGCTAGACCGCTCAGGGGTACCCCATGAAACCATGGAGAGGCTCCATCTCTGCGTGGAGAGAATGGAGAGGTTTATGAACACCCAGAACCCTCCCACTCCCAAGAGAAGGGCCTCAGGATGACCCCAGGGCCAAATACCCGAGACAGGACACAGCCTTAGACTTCCATAATGTGTATGACCTCACTGGTGAGGAACAATACTTAGAAGAGGAGGATGATTTTGTGGACAATGAAGGACAGAACCAAGAGGAAGGTCTGGAAGACAGCCCAGACATGGTAGGAGAAGGCTTCGGAGAAAATCCAGAAGGACCTTCTCATCCCTGGCAATCCCCATCAGGATATTCGGACACTGATGTCCTGAACCTAAATCCTCCTGACAATTCACCTGTTAGAAACACGTCTCCCATTGACGATCAGCCCACATTCAATGCCCTGTTGCGCAGAGCAGCAGCACATTTCGAACTGGACACTGGGGAGATCTCTCTGGAAATAGACTTTGTGGAAAGAGTAATTAAGGAGAAACCCCCAGTCAGCCAGACCATTCCCCTCCTCGCTTCAGTGAAGAGAAGAATCATCCCTTCGCTAGCCACACCCGCACTAATCAGAGGAGTTAATCCAAGGATTGAAAAACTTTTCACTCCTTCACCCTCAGACCCGCTGTACATCAGGGGACATTCCATTCCGGATTCCCTTGTAGTAACTAATGCAAGGAAGAGGGCAGGGGTGCCGCTGTCCACCAGTGAGGCACCATCTGACAAGGAGGGCAAGAGGTTATATGCCCTTGCTAAAAGAGTCACATCCTCGGCTGCCTTTTCGGCAAGAATTGCGAACAACAATTCTTTGCTAGCTAGCTACGCGGACGCGCAGTGGGCCAAACTGCGCAAGGACGCCGAAGAAGCACCGGAACCACTACGTACACGCCTGCTTTCAACTATTGGCGAAGGAACCCAGGTCAACCAGAGTATTGTAAAGAACTCTCTGGATGCTGCTGAGACAGCGGGACGTTCCCTGGTTCAGGGAATACTCCTAAAACGCCATGTATGGCTGCGCAACTCAGGGTTCAAACCGGAGACACAGGCGTCTTTAATAAATAAACCTGTTGAAGACTCAAACCTCTTCAGGAAGGCGGTGGATGAGGCTCTGGAAATGGCTAAAAAAGAGTTCGATACTATCAAAACTCTTGACCAGATCTCTAAGCCCACTACCAGACGCGGCTATGGCACACACGCTTTTTTCGTCGCCAACGCCAAAAGCAGAATCAGCAGCAACAGTACCCTGCCACCAGTTACCAGACCAATAGTGGGCAGTACAGCCAAAGAGGACAGCGCAGGGGCAAAGGGAGAGGGCGGGGGTCCACCCCCAGAGGCTCCCAAGCCCCCAACAACACCAAGTGACGCGAAGATTCGCGTCCCCTCCCATGCAACACCGGTCGGGGGCCGGATAACATCCTTTCTTCCAGCATGGGAGGGAATAACGTCAGACCGCTGGGTACTTTCCACCGTAGCCCACGGATACTGCATTGAATTCAACAGTTCCCCAACATACAGACCCCCGAGGGGACGACGCATGACACCGGAACACCTTGCCATCCTTCTCCAAGAAGTACAACAACTGCTGGAAAAAGGAGCCATGGAGGTCGTGCCTCTATCTCAGGTAACGGAAGGTATTTATTCAGTGTACTTCCTTGTACCCAAAAAGGATCTAACCATGCGCCCTGTATTAGATCTGCGCCCAGCGAACAGGTTTATCAAACCCCAGAAGTTTCGTATGGTGACCTTACAGGAAGTGATCCCACTGCTATCACAGGGAGATTACATGACAACATTGGACATGAAAGATGCATACTTTCATATTTTAATGTTGCCAGCGCACAGAAGATACCTCAGGTTTATGATAGAGGGCAAACACTATCAGTTCAGAGTGCTACCCTTCGGCATAGCATCAGCACCAAGGGTATTCACGAAGGTACTGGCAGTGGCAGCGGCCCACCTGCGCAGGTTGTCCATCCCAGTTTACCCTTACCTCGACGACTGGCTCATAACAGGGGATTCTTACGAAACATGCTTCTCCAATACCCAAAAGACTGTAGACCTTTTGTTCCAGTTGGGCTTCTCCATCAACGAAAAGAAGTCCAGCCTAGACTCCAGCCAAATCAAACAATTCCTAGGGGCTCTAATTCAAACAAAGGACGGCCTCGTCTTCCCCTCCAACGACAGGGTCCAAAACATGCTGTTTCAGATCCCTCAATATGTGGCCGGTCGAGAGGTGACGGTACGCAAAGCAATGTGCTTGCTAGGCATGATGGCGTTGTGTATTTATTTGGTACCTCACGCGCGCCTGCGCATACGCCCTATGCAAGAGTGGCTCAACAGCCAGTGGTGTCAGGCCAGCGGATTATGGGACGATCCAGTGGTGGTCTCGCAGGCCTTGGTTCTCTCGCTACGATGGTGGACAAAGGAAAACCTGGAAAAAGGGAAACCCTTTGCCACACCCGCGGCGGAAGCCACTCTAACCACAGACGCATCCCTAACAGGATGCGGGGCTCACCTATCCCATCAGACTGCTCACGGAGTGTGGACTCAGAACGTAGCATCCAAACACATAAATCTACTGGAGCTACTAGCTGTGTTCAAGGCGCTAAAAGCCTTCCAGGAACACCTACAAGGCAAAACTGTGTTGGTCCTTACAGACAGCACCACAGCCATGTACTACATCAGCAAACAGGGGGGCACCCACTCTCCAGGACTGTCCAAACTGGCCCAAAATATATGGAAGTGGGCTCTCAAAACATGTTCCTACTGTCAGAACATGTACCAGGGGAACTCAATCTGCTGGCAGACAAACTCAGCAGAGATTTCCCCCTCCCCGAAGAGTACGAATGGCAACTGCACGAAGACATCGTCTTCAACGTCTTCACACAATGGGGATTCCCAGAAATAGACCTATTCGCAACCTTGGAGAACTCACAATGCCCAAGTTACGCCTCCAGGTACCCCCAGAACCAATACAAGGGGATCGGTCTGTCGATGCAATGGTCAGGGAAATTTGTTTACGCTTTTCCCCCGACTCCCCTTCTCAACAAGGTGGTGCACAAGATGCACCAGGAACAAGTAACCATGATACTGGTGGCCCCAATGTGGGCCCGACAGCCATGGTTCGCTCACTTGATGGAGATGTCTCTATCTCCCCCAGTGAAACTCCCCTGCCTGTACAACATGCTGTCACAAGACAAGGGCAGGACTCTGCATCCATGCCCCCAGAACATGAACTTAGCAGCTTGTCTCCTGAGATCATAGAATTCGGACATCTACTGCTCCCGCAGAGATGTATGGACATTCTCAGGGAAGCCAGAAAACCTAACACTCGCCACTGCTACTCTAGCAAGTGGAGGAGATTTGTCATCTGGTGCAGAGGGGAAGGCATCAACCCAATTGACTGCTCTCCCACACATATTGTTCTATACCTGACCCACTTGTTGGATTCAGGTCTAGTGTTCAATTCCATTAAAGTCCACCTGGCGGCACTTTCTGCATACACCACTTCCCAACTCAAGGTGTCGTGGTGGAAGATCCCTGTTATAAAGGCCTTCATGGAGGGAATAAAGAGAATACACCCCCCGATAGCTGACCTAGCTCCCGGATGGGACCTTAACGTGGTACTTACCAGACTCATGGGCTCACCTTTCGAACCCATGCACAAAGCATCTCTTAAAGACCTCACTCTTAAGACTGCTTTTTTAATAGCTATCACCTCCATCAGGAGGGTAAGTGAACTACAGGCTCTTTCTGTTCTAGACCCCTTCGTTACAGTTCACAGAGATAAGGTGGTTCTACGCACGCACCCAAGGTTTGCTCCGAAGTTCATATCGAAATTCCACGTAAACCAGTCTATAGAACTGCCAACGTTCTTTCAAAATCCTTCCAACTTGGGAGAAAAAACTCTGCACACACTAGATGTGCGCAGAGCGGTCATGTTCTACATGGAAAGAACCAGACCACTGAGGAAGACTAATCAGTTCTTCGTCTCGGTGGCAGCAGGAAGAGAAGGGGATGCAGTTTCAAAGTCCACTATTTCTAGATGGATTGTTCAATGCATCACTCTCTGCTATACTCTTGCTAAGAGAGAACTGCCCTTTAAGCCTAGAGCACACTCTACTCGAGGCACGGGGGCGTCCATAGCATTCATTGCAAATGTTCCCCTTGAGTCCATCTGCAAAGCGGCTACCTGGAGTTCTGTGCACACCTTTACAAAACACTACTGTCTAGATGCTCACTCGAGATCTGACTCCCAGGTGGGTCAGGCAGTACTAAGACATCTTTTCTCTACTGTTCCTTCTCATAACCCACCGCCAACTTCGGGTACTGCTCGCTAGTCTATGCACAGCATGTGATTCTAAGCAGATTAACAAGCATCAGAAGACAATGCGTTACTTACCGTAAAAGCATTTCTGATGATTGTATCTGCTTAGATTCACATGCGCCCACCCTTCCTCCCCGCTCGGATGGAAGGAACATAGACTTCCATTTATATCTCTCTTTTCTGTACTCACTCACGTCTAGAAGGCTCCCTCAGGGCAGAAAAATACAAACAGAGGGACCTCGACGCGTGAGGGATTGTGGGTACAACACACGTCACTATAGGGATAGTATTTCAGACACGCCCGGTCGACGTCCCTTTTCGACTACGAAAAACAAAATGCAATACTCCGCAGTGACCACTGGATGTCGGACCTATGCACAGCATGTGAATCTAAGCAGATACAATCATCAGAAATGCTTTTACAGTAAGTAATGCATTGTCATATATATATTATATTTCTGAGGCTTGTGGAATCTGCTTAGATCACATGCTGTGCATAGGCCGACATCTAGTGGAAGCTAAATGGGCGTCGACACAGGACGTGCCAGTAATATTATCCCTAGTGTGACGTCCAATGTACCCATGATCCCTCACGCGCCTAGGACCTTCAGATTGTTTTTTTCCGCCATACTGGTCGGAAGCATTTCGTGGAGTTCCTGGCCTAAGCCATAATTTTGCAAAATATTGATAATTTTACCCCTTTCTCCACCCCAACGTCGAGATACCGAATTTCTACACTCGACGCCGGATCGGAGAGGATTTCGACCGTCGACTGCACGACGGATTTGGGCCTCGAGGCTTCCGTTTGGGCCCGGGCCTGGGCCGCTGGCCTCGGCCCTGCAAGTAGGGAGAGTGGGGGGTGGTCATACTCTACACTCTTGTAATATATAGATACACTTATATATTCCTACATTTACCAGCCTGCTGCCACAAGGTGCGTATGGAGGGTACCCCTTTCCAATTCTGCCCCAAGTGCAATCGCAAATACCCTTGGGTCGACAGACACGCCACGTGCAACCTCTGCTTGCCGAGGGACCATCCCGAGGCAAATTGCAGAGCCTGTAGTAGGTTTAAGCCTAAAACACTTAAGGACCGTTCAATCAAGCATTGGGCCCACCACGCCAGGCGTCAAGAGGCCATGTCAGCGGAGGGCGCCTTCAGCGATGGTAGCAACGCCGTACTTTCGGACGGCGAGGGCTTTATGGCGTCGAAAGACAGCCGAGCGCAAGTCCCCGACCTCGGAAGGTCGACCGGCAGGCCGGCTATGGGGAACACCCCAGGCGACACGTGCGCTTCCCATGACACTTTCACAAAGCCCATAAAGTCCAACCGAGACTCGACGCGCACGTCGAGTTCTCGGAAAGAGGCACGTAGAGAACTGTCCGAATCGGCGTCCTCTGGGCGCTCTCAATCTAGATCGCCGCACGACTCCAGGCAAACATCCACTATTGCCAAGAGTGCCTCGCTCCCTAAGGTCACTGAAGCTCGATCGTCGGAAGACGAAGTCGACTTCCACCCTCAGGCCGCACTCCAAGAGTCGGTGCCCGCAGACCGAATTACTACAGATCCCGAACCCCTACCTCCACGCTCGAAGGATAGGGTCAAGACCCCCGAACCTCGACAC
This sequence comes from Ambystoma mexicanum, assembly GCF_040938575.1. Classification (NCBI taxonomy): domain Eukaryota; kingdom Metazoa; phylum Chordata; class Amphibia; order Caudata; family Ambystomatidae; genus Ambystoma; species Ambystoma mexicanum. The sequence continues at coordinate 595,138,947 of NC_090923.1, read as the reverse complement.
CAGGCGTCGAAAAACTCAGAGGGCCCTAAAACACACGGGAAACACTCCTCCAGTCACGGGGAGGGAGGGAAACAGCAAAGGAAGCAGTCTCTACCCACTTCCAAGCCCGTAGAACACTCCACTCCTCAAAAACAGAAAGACAAGTCCAGGTCTTCTGATAACACCAAAACCCCTGCACAGGCTACCAAGTATAGTCAGGATAAATTTGAAAAACTCCCAGAAAGGGTCATTCCCAGTTCCAGAGAATGGACCAGTGTTGACATAGATAGGGTAATGCTCATATTTGGCAGATTTTTATGCAAAAAAACCCAGAGCACTTTCTTGCTTATACTCCCGACGAGTCAGCACCCTCTGGCTCTAAGGATCCTATACCTCCAAGTACAAGGTCCCACTTTGAGACACCATCAGGGTCTTCAGACCCCTTCTACGTCCAGCCCTACTCTCATTACCAGAGAGAGACATCCTTTGTTGAGGATCCAGATTTGGGCATGGTGGAGGAACAAACTGGGACAGGCTACTATGGGGAAGATGAGGAGGAGGAAGACCCCCACAGGGTAGACTCCACAGTAGAAAGAGAGGCCCTGGTTACCGACTCCCCTGTCGACAACCAGCCACTCCTGAATGAAGTGCTGTCTCGAGCAGCCGAACATTTCCACATTGACACCCAGGGTGCCCAGGAGGAAAGAGACTTCGCAGAAGAGTTAGTGGGGGAGAGGAGGCCTGTTGCTCAGGCCAGCCCTATCCTAAAATCTATTCAAAGAAGAATAGACCCGTCACTCCTCAATCCTAACCTCACCAGAGCAGTGAACCCTAGGATTGAAAAACGTTTCAAGGCGGCCCAATCAGACCCTCGATATATAAGGGGGCATCTGAAGCCGGACTCCCTGGTTGTTACTAACACCCGTAAGAGGGCTGGAACACCCTTATCGTCCGAGGCTCATACCCGACAAGGAGAGCAAAAGACTGTACGGTTTAGGCAGGAAAGTGGCATCCACTTCCGCCTACCAGGCAAGGATTGCCAACTCCACCACCCTGTTGGCCAGCTACAACTGCCATCAGTGGGAAGAGGTCGCGGCACTCATAGACTCGGCACCAGAACCCTTAAAGAGCCAATTGGCATGAGTTTCAGCAGAGGGAAGTGCCATGTCTGGTTGCATTTTAAAGGCAACCTTTGATGCCACGGATAACGCCGGCAGATTAATAGCAGAAGGAACTGTTATCAAGAGACACGCTTGGCTACGCCAGTCTGGTTTCAAGGCTGAAACACAAGCGTCATTATTGGACAAACCGGTGGAGCCGGATCTGTTTGGTAAGGCGGTCGAGGACGCACTAAAGAATGCTAAAGACGAGTATGAAACACTCAAATCCCTAGGCCAGCTAACCGCTAAACCCCCGAATCAGAGAGGGAATGGCAATTTTCTTCGCCCACGCGGCCAAAATTCCCAGAGAGGTTCTAACTATTCCCAGGGGCAGGGTACACAGTGGAACAATAATAACCAGCAGCCTACCCAGGGTTACGGCAGGGGTAATAAGAGAGGACGTGGTAGAGGTAGAGGCAGCCCCAATAAAGGAGGCGGCACGCCTCCACCGAAACAGTGACGCTCCGTTCAGGGTCCCTTCTCACGCAACCCCAGTAGGGGGGGACGCATTTCCAACTTCACCCAAGCTTGGGAAGGGATCACATCAGACAGATGGGTGCTGTCAACAGTATCCGCGGGGTACTGTATAGAACTACTAGAGCGTCCCCGAGACCATCCTCCACGACAAAAAATACATTCTTTGGAACACCAGAAGATCCTCCTAGAAGAGATTGTCAATCTGCTAGCAAAGGACGCGATAGAACTCGTCCCTGGGCACCAGGTAAACAAGGGTATTTTTTCAACTTACTTCCTTGTGCCAAAAAAAGATTTGACAATGCGCCCAGTATTGGACTTACGGCCTGCCAACAAGTATGTCAAGCCCCAAAAGTTTCGCATGACAACTCTCCAAGAGGTAATCCCCCTCCTAAAAAAGGGGGATTACATGGCAACATTGGACATGAAAGATGCCGATTTTCATATTTCCATGTTCCCAGCGCACAGAAAATACTTGCGCTTCAAGGTGGACAGTCGGCACTACCAGTTCAAGGTACTGCCCTTCGGATAGCTTCGGCCCCAAGGTTATTCACCAAGGTACTGGCGGTGGCGGCAGCACACCTACGCAGGGAGACAATCCCGTTTTACCCTTACCTGGGCTCATCACGCGGGAAACCCCAGTAATTTGCAGAACAAACATTCAAAGGACTATCGACCTCCTCTTCGAATTGGGCTTCTCAATAAACGAGAAAGTCAGTCTAGTGCCAAGCACATCCAAACAATTCTTAGGAGCTATCCTAGACACTCGAGGGGTTGACCTTTCCTTCAGAGGAAAGAATTTGGAATATACTGCTGCAAATTCCGCAATACCAGTCCGGTCGCCAGATAATGGTACGCAAAGCAATGCGTTTGCTGGGCATGATGGCGTCATGTATTTACCTGGTCCCCCACGCACGCCTGCGCATGCGTCCCATGCAGGAATGGTTGGCAAAACAGTGGTCTCAGGCAAGTGGTCAGTGGGAAGATCTAGTGGTCGTATCGCCAACACTGGTACAAATCCTTCACTGGTGGATAAGAGAGAATCTGTCCAAGGGGAAACCCTTTTACGGTCCCGAGATACAGGCAGTAGTCACAACCGATGCATGCCTGACGGGGTGGGGAGCTCACCATCTCCACCACACAGCTCAGGGTCTCTGGTCTCACGCAGTGGTCAAGAATCACATCAACCTGCTAGAGCTTCTGGCAGTATTCAGAGCGCTTCAAGCTTTCGAACCCTACCTTTTAAACCTGTCAGTGCAAATCCGGACGGACAGCACTACAGCCATGTTCTACCTGAACAAACAAGGAGGGACTCGCTCACCAAATCTGTCCAAGCTTGCCCAGAAAATCTGGATATGGGCACTCAGACGAAACATCTTCCTGTCATCGCAACATGTTCCAGGGGATCTCAATTCCCTAGCGGATGCTCTGAGCAGAGACCCCCTCCCAGAGGAAAACGAGTGGTGTCTACACAGAGAAGTCGTAGAAGATATCTTCTCTCAGCGGGTTTTCCCACTATAGACCTATTCGCCACAAGCGAAAACAGACAATGCCCAGGATTCGCATCCAGGTTCCCCCAACCAGACTCCCAGGGGAACGCCCTGTGGATGAACTGGTCGGGGATGTTTGCGTATGCTTTTCCACCAACTCCTCTAATCAGGAAGGTGGTCAACAAGATGAACAGAGAATCGATGACGCTCGTCCTGGTTGCTCCCATGTGGGTGAGACAACCGTGGTTCCCACACTTTCGCAGACTGGCGGTGTGCGAACCCATCAGACTTCCGAGCTGGTACAACCTACTGTCCCAGCACCAAGGTCAAACAGTGCACCCTCAACCCAACTCAATGAACCTGGCAGCATGGCTCCTGAGGTCATAGAGTTTGGACATCTCAATTTACCACAGAGGTGTATGGACATCCTAAAAGAGGCTAGGAAGCCCAACACGAGGCACTGCTACTTTGACAAATGGAAGAGATTCGTAATCTGGTGCCAGAGTAAGCAAGTCAACCCAGTTGATTGCACTCCTTCCACTATTGTTACTTACATGCTCCACCTGCTGGATGCGGGACTGGTTTTTAACTCACTGAAGGTACACCTGGCAGCCCTGTCAGCATACACCACTTCCCATAACAAGGTGTTGTGGTGCAAAGTACCAGTATTTAAGACCTTCATGGAAGGAGTAAAGAGACTTCACCCTCCTATTTCTAACCCACCTCCAGGATGGGACCTTAATGTGGCGCTATCTAAGCTCATGGGCCCCCCATTCGAGTCCATGCATAAGAGCAGTCTCAAACACCTGACTTATAAAACTGCCTTCTTAGTAGCTATTACCTCTATAAGAAGGGTCAGTGAAATTCGGGCTCTGTCAGTGCAAGATCCCTTCTTTACTGTCCATAAAGATAAACTGGTTTTACGTACACACCCTAGGTTCTCACCTAAGTTTATTTCTAAATTCCATGTAAACCAGTCCATCGAGCTTCCGGCTTTCTTCCAAGTCCCCAAAATCTCGGCTGAGGTGAAGCTACACACACTAGATGTGCGTAGGGCGGTCCTCTACTATGTAAACAAGACCAGACCGCTAAGGAAAACAGATCAGCTGTTTGTCTCCGTAGCCACAGGCAGAGAGGGGGATCGCGTCTCTAAAGGTGCCATCTCTAAGTGGATTGTTAACTGTATCCAACTGTGTTACTCACTTTCTGAAAAGACTCTGCCTTTCACGCCTAGGTCCCACTCCACAAGAGGCATTGGGGCCAACCTGGCTTTTATTGCAAATGTACCCCTTGACTCCATTTGCAAAGCAGCTACTTGGAGCTCTATTCACACTTTTACTCAGCACTACTGCATTGACACTCGTTCCAAGACAGATACACAAGTGGGACAAGCGGTTCTAAGACATTTATTTGCTCATGAGCCTTCTCACATCCCACCACCTCCTTCAGGTACTGCTCGCTAATCTATGCACAGCATGTGATCTAAGCAGATTCCACAAGCCTCAGAAGGGATACATTACTCACCGTAATCGTATTTCTGATACTTGTATCTGCTTAGATTCACATGCAACCCTCCCTTCCTCCCCTCTGAGAGAAGGCGCATGGATGCTTGTAGTCTTACCTTTCTACCTTCTATCTGCTTGGACTATCTGTACTCGCGCTACTCCTCATGCTACCTCATGTCAGAAAAAACACAATCTGAAGGTCCTAGACGCGTGAGGGATCATGGGTACAGGGGAGGTCACACTAGGGATAGTATTACTGGCACGCCCTGTGTCGACGCCCATTTTCGAGTTTCGAAAAACAAACTGTAATACTCCGCAGCTTCCACTAGATGTTGACCTATGCACAGCATGTGAATCTAAGCAGATACAAGCATCAGAAATACGATTATGGTGAGTAATGTATCCCATATATATTGTTTAATTTTTCAAATAAATCTTTTAATTTGCAAAACAAACCTACTTCTTGGCTCAGTGAGGTCAGGGGGATTCAAGGAGAGGGGCGTTATACAAGGGTTTATCATTCAGATCTATGAACTTGTCATAAAAATACATAAATAAGGGCTTCCCTTGGGCATCCCAGACTAGGCATTGACTTAGTTGGAGTGCTGAATTGAAGTGACTTAACACCTCAGCGACTGCCGCAGCCTCCTCGAAACCTCTGAGGCCTTAATCCACAAGACCCCAGTGAGAAGCAGGCTCTCGCAGCATCTGAAAGAATGGTGAGACATTACTTCAGATGCTTGGGCACTGGAAACGGTAGCCCAGGGTTACTGACTGCCTTTTCTAAAAAGGCCTCCGGATCATCCACCGGGGTACAGCTCATTGAAAATTCCATATCCGCTTCTTATGCAGGAAATTGTGACCCTGCTAGAGAAAGGTGCAATAGAATCAGTACCTGCGGCGGAGAGGAACAAGGGTTGGTACTCCGTGTGTTTTGTAATCCCCAAAAAGAACAGAGGATTGAGACCCATCTTGGACTTAAACCTGAACAAGTTCCTCAGGAAGGCCAAGTTCAAGATGGTAACCCTTTCTCAGATCCTTCAGGCCCTCCAACTCCAAGACTGGGTGGTGTCATTAGAACTTCAGGATGCTTACTTTCATGTGCCTATCCATCACAAGCACAGATGGTACCAGAGGTTCACAATTGGCGATTTTTATTATCAATTTAGAGTTCTGCCATTCGGGCTAACCTCTGCCCCAAAGGTTAATGACGATTGTGGCAGCGAGTCTAAGTAGAGGGGGGGTCACATCTACCCCTACCTGAACGATTGGCTGATCTCTGGGCTTGTTCTCCCAAACAGACCCTGAAACATCTCGGCGTGACTTGCCACTTTCTCCACAAACTGGACTTCTTCCTCAATTACAAGAAGTCAAACATGATACCATCTCAACTCCAATTTATCGGAATAGTCCTTGATGCCTTCTCGGGAAAAGCCTCGCCACCTGAGGGGAGGGCTCATCCCATTCTGCAGATAGTCACCAAATTTCAGAGTGGCCGTTATCTTCCAGCCTTTGATTTTCTTTTTTAGGTCACTTGGCCCCCATGGCATCCTGCATTTTTCTGGTTCCAGAGGCTCATCTGAGAATGAGATCCCTGCTATGGGCTCTCGGGACTCAATGATCCCAATTCTCAGGCAGGATGTCAGACCTTCAGGTTCCGAGCAAAGTTGCAACGGATCACCTGTGGTGGGCCTGCGAGAACAATATTCTAAAGGGCAAACTCTTTTGGCAACCATGGCCGGAGATGACGGTAGTGACGGACGCCTCACTCACGGGGTGGGGAGCCCACACCAACGATCTGACAATCAGTGGTCGTTGGTCTCCATCGGAGTCCAAACTACACATCAATCTTTTGGAAGTGAGAGCTATCAAACTAGCACTGAAGACTTACATGCCATCTGTACGGAGAAAGAATGCCTGATAATGATGGACAACACAGTGGCAATGTACTGCCTCAACAAGAGAGGAGGCTTATAGTCACTACCACTGTGGCAGAGAGGCAATGTGGCTCTGGTTCTGGGCAATTTGTCATGTGTTGCTCAGAGCACCCAGGTAGGTTTTGAGTGGCTGTGCTGATGTAAGGGGGCAGGTAAGCACATCGAGCAGGAAGTTAAACAAGAATGAAGATTGTCAAGGTAATTCAGAACGACTGAATAGGAAGAAAGGACTTATCTCAATGGTGAACAAAAAGGGATGGGAACCATGCACTGGACAAACAATGAGGAATCCCACTAGGGGTGTATACACAGGTTTGGACTAGAGACTGCCCACAGATATAAGGGAAGCTCAATGCCTCTGTAAGTTACTTTTACAGGCACCACTCCCTGCAAGCCCATGGAAAGGGGAAGCCGGAGTGGCTTGTGTGTCTGGACCCTAAAGCACAAACAAGCAGTGTACTTATACGAAACAAGCCTATATGGGTCCAGCTGGAACCTACAGCCGGTGCCCTCTGAGGGAACAGAACACAACACACTGTTACATTAATTCACTATAGACTACAAGTAAAACAAGACGAGGGAAGAGGCAGAGATTGCCTGCTGGGAAACCCAGCAGCCAAGCTCTGAACAAAGGAATAAGAGAAGCACAAGTGAGGACAAGAATGGTAACTAAAATAACTAGGGAAAAATAGGCAGCAAAGGTTCAGAAGTGGAAAAGCAAGTAGAAAATCATCAATTTGCAATAATACAGGAGACTGGAACTGCAGACATGTAACCAGGAACTGTAAACCTGGACTGGAATAACCAGGGGCAGGATTGAAGACCGATAACAGGGAAACTGTAGCTCTGAAGTGGGAAAACAAGAGCAGGATAGGAGGATACATGTAAACACAGGACTGGAACAGACTGTAGGAAAGGAAGAAGGAACAGACAGGGAGCTAGAGAGCAAGGGACTGCAGACAGGGAACAATGACTGCAACAGAGGAGCAGGGCTGCAATGCAGAAAACTCAGCGGGGCAGAAGGCAGAGGAGAGTAGCTGGCTGCAAGGCAGAGAGCCCCAGGAGCAGGGCAGATGGCGAGGAGAGTAGCTGGCTGCAAGGCAGAGAGCCCCAGGAGCAGGGCAGATGGCGAGGAGAGTAGCAGGCTGCAAGGCAGGGAGCCCAGAGGAGCAGGGCAGAAGGCAGAGGAGAGTAGCTGGGCTGCCAGGCAGGGAGCACCGGGCACTGGAACAGGAGCAGGATCTGACAGCAACAGTAAACAGCAGAATATTATGGCTCTAGGAAAAAAGGGCTTGGAGCGAACTCCATGCAAGTGACCTGTGCTCCTGTAGGCAGCTGCTTAAATACTGCCCTGCAGCAGGCTAATTAGCAGCACAACTGAAGGTAATCTGCCTCCTCCCTCCCTGGTCCTGGGAAGGTGAAAGTAACACTGATATCTAGGGCTTCTGGGGATTGTGGTTCCAACACTGATGCATAGGAATAACCAGGAAATTAGTGAGAACTGCTGCAAGGTGCATTATAGGACATGTAGTTTGCAAAATTAAAGTACCAAAGTCTTGCAAATGGAAAGTAAGGACACAAATATGAATAGGTATTGTACAGGGAGTATTTTGGAGATGAATGAGTCCCAAATAGTCCATGATGGGTGCCAATTGGAGCGCCAGTGGCACCATTGTGACACAATTCAAGAAGGAATCTGTCGACAGTTTATCTAGCCGAAGAGAAGAACATGGCGGCAGCTGTTATGAGCAGGCATAGCACAGCCTCCCCTGAGTGGGAACTAGCTCAGGATGTCCTTCAAGAGATCTTCACCCTTTGGGGAACCCCTCAATTGGATCTGTTCGCGAACAGTGTCAACCGGAAGTGCATGCTGTTCTGCTCCAGGGAATTTCCCTCAAGAAGATGTCTAGTATTTTTGTGGACTGGGAGTTTCCACTCCTGTCCACATTTCCTCCAGTCCCTGCATTCCTCACGTGATTAGGAGGTTGAGAAAGCTCGGGAAATCCATGATCCTAATTGCTACGGACTGGGCCAGGAGGACGTGGTACCCAGACCTTCTAGACATGTCCATCTGCTCTCAATACGTCTTACACAAAGAGAGTACCTTCTCTCTCTCCATCCAGAGTTCAAAACACTCAGCCTTCACGCATGGTCTCTGAGAGGCTGAGCTATAAGGATTGGGACCTCCCGGATGACATAATGGAAATGTTGCTTTTAGCCAGACGGCCAGCAACTAAATCCTTATACTGCTGTTGTTGGAAAATGTTCAGCAGCTGGTGTAGGGATAAGAATGTGGATCCATTTCAGTGCGATACACCTGCAGTGTTTTCTTTTCTACTTCACAAATCTGGGGCTCCAGATCACAACAATAAAGGGTTATCTGGTTATCTGGCAGCGCCTTTTGATCTTCAAGCGCTCATCAGAAGAAACCTCATACTTTAAAGTCCCTTTTTAATTATTCAGTTTCTTAAAGGAGTCACAAATGTGTTTTCTCCTACTTCCTTTCAAGTCCGTGTTTGGGATTTAAATATTGTATTATTCTTAACATGCATCCCTTTTGAACCCATGCATTCATGTACATTAAGACTATTAACACTAAAAACTATATTGCTATTCGCAAACACATCAGTCCGCAGGGTGAGCGAATTGCAAGCACTGTCTTGTAAACCTCTATACACTGTCTTCTATAAGGTTAGGGCGATTCTTAAAGTAAAACCTTTGTTTCTGCCAAAAATAGTCTGACTTCTATTTGTCCCAAAAAATAGTTTTACCAACTTTCTATCCACCACCCCATCCTGGAAAGGAGGAGAGGTTACATAGACTGGACCCGAAGAGGGCTCTCAGTTATAAATGTTGCGAACGTCAAAAATTCGGCAGGATGGACAATTATTTATCGGATACACAGGTTGTAAATTGGGGTTAACAATAACAAAGCAGACTCTATCCAGATGGATTATTCCGGCTATCCAAGAACGCTATAGATTGGCTGGTAAAGATCCTACAGAGGGTGTAAGAGCTCACTCAACCAGGGTCATGTCTACTAGTACCAATTAGACATTTGATGCGGTAGCCATTCGGTCTACATGCACACCTTTGTAAAACATTACTCCCTATACACTTCTACTCAAGAGGGAGATTTTGGCAAAGCTGTCTTGCACTCTATCCATGATAACTGCTAAGGACAAATCTAAATTATTTTCCCACCTCCAAGACTGTTACTGCTTTGGGAGGCTATCAAAAGATGAGGAGTATGTGGGAGGAGACAATTCATTTAAAAAACAAGTTACTTACCCCCGTTAACGTTCTTTCGATTGGATGTTTTTAAGGGAGAATTCTCAGAAATGTGCCAATTCCTCACTACCCTAGTGACCCCCAGCCTTTTTGCTGGACTCTAGGACTTTTTCATTTTTACCTGGAGAGAGTGAGACCCTTTTTCCCACTCTCTTGTATTTTTCTGTGATCTGAACACTGTTTCTTTTGTTTTATGGAGTCTGACAAACTCCATAGGCATCTTTCTACATTGTGTCACACAGCACCTTCAGTGCAGTGACACAGAGAAGTGTGTTAGATTTCCCAAAGGTTGAAATACCTTCTCTTGGATAAACTACTGTTTCCAAGAGCAGTAAAGTGAAATTGACTTTGGTTACATTTGTAACTTTCTAGACCCAGCATACACTATCTTAGAGTAGGGTGCTGGATTGGTTACTTAGTATCCCCTTTGTCTAGGTTCTCATGTAACATTTTTATGTTGCCCTTTCTACGACGAATGGCAGTGGTTTACTTTTAACTACCGCAGTGTGCTTTTACAGCCGGCTGCGTTCGCAGCTGCAGTAAAGCACCCAAGGGTGCTTCTTTGTCAAAATGGCCCGGTCGTCTTTTTTTTTTTTTGCCATTTCTTTGTGGAAAAGTCCTTCTTGAGATTTACTCTGCGCGCCAAACCAGGTTTGGTCCTTTTGTTAGTTTTGTCTTTTGCAGGATTCACGAGTGAAGCCCGCCTCTGGCTCCAGTATGCCTGGCAGGGGCAGGAAGTGAGGGAGCTGCCTGAGACTCCCTGTGCTTATTCCCCTTGGTTACAGGAATGCACCCAAAGGTGATTGGCTGGCTGTCCGGCAAGGACAGACAGCAACCCTGCTGTTTGGCTGGCTGCTAGGCTTGAATGAATGGGAGAAACCTGCATAAAAGGTGAGGCTTTTTGGCTTGTAAGGTAGTCGACCACTGGACGAAGGAATCCGAAGAAGAACTTGGAAGAGACGCCTGCTGCAACTCCTGGACCGTTGGTTTGCCCGGTGAAGCCCTGCTGCTGTGCTGAAGCTCCGAATTCGCCTCGACTAGAGAAGCCCTGAAAAGACGACTTCTCCCCATGAGTTGGTGGGGCCAATCCACTCCAAAGTGAACTAGTCTGGACATCCTCTCAGAGCTGGCTGAACTTTCCTGCTGCTGCAGGAACCGAAGTGCCAGGGAGAGGAACACCAGATTCGGTGTGCATCACGTTTAAGTTGGCCCAGAGCTCCTGGAAGATCCTCCGGACTTCCAGGAAACATGACTGACCGAGCCTGAGCCACCTCAACAGAGTGCTTTGCACCCCAGATGCAAGGAAAGCCCATCTCGACAGCCAGAAACTGCAGTAGTGCTCTTTGCAGTCGACCCGAGGAGCTGAAACACCAAAATGCCACTTGTTTGAAGATTGCTGGTTGGTGTCGGTGACCGTCCCATTGCAGTGCAGGAGTCCCAGAAGTCCTCCCTCTTGTCCCCATGACTGAGGCCCAGGAACACAAGGATCTGCAGAGCTGCACAGTAACAGAAGTCATCTGCCACACTTTTCTTCAAACCAAAGGTACTGTACAGTCTAAGCAAACTTACTTCTTGTTGTCTAGCCTTGCTTGTCCTCATTTGAGACTTGTGTTGGTTGCTTTGTAGAGTTGCTTGCATCTTCTACTCTCACAAGTGTAATATCTTGTGGCCCTACTTTGATTTCTTCTGTTCTATAAAGACTTCTAAAACATTGTGCAAGACTTTTGCCTACCTCTGAGAAGTGCTTCAGTCCACCTAGACTTTTGCCCAATTGACATTGGCCTGGCCTTGCTCCCTGAATGACTCTTCTTCCCTTTGATTTTGTGTTTGGTCTTCATTCCAGGAAGGGGTTAACTTATTTTGCATTGGGTGTTTGTTTCAAAAAGTACTTACCTGCTTCAGAATATTTGTACTCTTGTTTATTCTAATAACTGTTTTCCTTGGCTCTAAATGTACAGTGATCTATTAATGTCCATAGTTGCCTAGCTATTTAAGTCACCTGAGGGTGTAGGAAGTGTCTGTGTGTCATCCTAAATGGGTATCTGCTGATTAAACTAAGAGTGTATTTTGAAGGTATTTGTGTGTTGCTATTATTTTGCTCCCTTCTGAAGAAGGCTTATTCAAACAGACTGAAAAATAAATTAATAATTGTTTTAACAAGAACCCTTGAGTGTAAGCGTTTATTTGGATACGTGTCACTGTGAATCTCTGTGTAACTACCCTAATGCTCACATTGACTCCTCTTGAGATGAGCCTGGCTGCTCAATTACGCTACCAACCTGTGTAGTACACACTTATGCCGAAGGTTGGGTTCCTATTGCCAGGAGGTCAGGGTTGTTGTAGTGCACCCAAAGGGTACTGCATACAATCTTGCCTAACAATGTTCCTCTTACGTATTCCTCATCGCCCCTCCCAACCTACCCTGCAGAATTTACGTTTTTTACACTCTACGCTCTGAGTCTTCTCAGGAGGTTACTAGTAATTCCTCTAAACATGGAAAAACGGAACTGAAGCCAGTGGGCGCTGCACGTGCTACATTTACTGCAGATGAGGTTGCGGTCGGGTGGAGGCCCTCGAGGGAAATAGTCATCGACGCTACTGCACAGCGCCCTCTGCCGAGAAAGTGTTTCTGAAACTGCTGAAGCTGGAAGAATATTTATCAAAAGGCGAGGAACATTCAATTGAAAGAACGAGTAAGCACTACGTTTCTCACATTGGCATAAATTCCAGACCAATCAAACCGGCTTAATATTTACACCTGTCTTCGCTGTTCCCAACTAACCACCCGTTAAATGGGAGTGAGCAATTTCTAATTTCCTTTCTTTTGTGACTTTTGGGTACCATTATCTGAGACCTGGGAGTACCGTCAGAATTGAGATCAACGGGAGCGGCGGGAGACTGTAGGGGACAGGGGCATAGAGAAGGCAATAGCAAAAGTCAAAAATACTTCGGGAGTCCTCGCCTTCGTTCAGTAATTTGGAAAACATTAAAACAAGTCAAGAATACTACGGGAGACCTCTCCCTAGTTACAGTGGTAGTGCAGTAACTAAAGTCAATCAACAGCCCATGGGGACTTGTGGTACTCATCCCAGTAACAGGAAAGACACTAACAGAAACCCAGTGGGAAAAAGAGCATGAATATGTCAGAGTATAAGACAGAAAATTGAATCGTTGGACATTTAAGAGAGACTGGCAGAGTCCCCTTAAGGAACTACTGGGTTTAATTGAGGTTACAAGCAACTAATATGAGATGTTACTAAGGCTGCATAAGTCTGTCCAGGAACAGGGAGTCATTTTCCTGGGCCCCTTTTTGTTTGCTGAACCTTTTTCTATAGTGGTAGTGTCAGCGTAAGTGAGTTATTGGACGCGGATGGACTAGTTTGATTTGGGCAACATCACTGACAACGAGCACCCTAGTTAGATTTCTGGCAGCAAAACCCCCCATTGTTATAGGGACAAATAGGCCTTTTTTCTATAAGTTAAGTGTTGGTTGAAAATGCCACCCCTTTGTCTGCATCCTTCTGTCCTACCACAATTCACATAGGACATAGAAAATACAATTTTCTTAATATAATAAATAGCATAATTGACAGCCAAGCAACATGTCTGTGGATTCAGGCAAAGTAATAGACTTCGTTTGACTCTGTTGACAATATATAAAATGGGTCAAGTGACAGTCAATGATACCGCAACAGCACAACCAACACACTGCAAATATAAAATGGCATGTCTGAATTCGATAGGGAAGGCAACCATCACCTTGCACTATGCAAGACATATCAAATTACCTGAGGATCAAGCAAAGTGTCTTGTCATTTCAACTACAGTACTTCAGAGGACTTCTATTTTCTTGTTTATTATAGGGAAAAGGCCAATTCAAGGTTATGAACAGTGCTAGTTGGATGGGTTCAACATGCATCTCTGATAAGGATATTGACATTGGATAGTTGAAATGTGAGAAATAAAACTCACTGATGGCAGTCTAGGCGGAGAACTATAGTGGCAGAGCAAATTATATTTCCTCTATGAGATTAAATTAAGATTATAAAATCATTTGTGGATGCGTCACATACATTCTTTAAGAAATAAGTGGACAGTAGCTCAAGTAGAATTTGAAACATGTTGCATAATATTATATAAATGGACAAAGCATAGGAACATTCAAAACTTGGTTCTACCTTATGTTCACTACTATGTGTATTGTTGCTGAAAAATGGTGCAAACTGCATTTGCACTATTACTGCATTTGCCAGTAACCTAGGAGTCTGTTTGGATTATCCCTTTTTATAAATTGAGACGACTCGTCCATCTCCACGGAAAAATGCTTACTATTGCCTCTTACATCTGCCAAGACATCATTGGCATGGATGTCAACGTAGGAATGTGGTAATCCACAGTTCAACAGCCATTGCTGCATCACTGACACTTCTATTGGGAAAATGTGGATGTCATGCCTGCTGGACATATCTCTGGACCGGGAACAACCTCTCCATACAGAATGAGTTACGCCCATAGAACCGCTAGACCGTTCTATTCGAAATGGAGGTTGTTCGATGCATTGCCTGGAAAACAACGTCTGCATTTGTCACATCGTTAAATTCACGTGACTTAGTTCTGTCACGTGTGTCACGGCAGTATGTACATAAGCAGCATGGAAACGTCGATCACTGTTTCTGATTATTTAATTTTTGGAGTTTTGTAGCTGAACTCTGGACCTGCGTCCTCGCATTCCCTTCAGCAACTTCTTTGGCCTTTTGTAGCGTGTTTTCCTCCACACGCTAATTCCTGGAGACGTGTATTCTGTTCGCGTGCCAAATCTCCACGCGGACGCTGTCTCCAAGCGCTGCTGTCCTGGGCTGTGTGTATCCTGTTCACGTGCCAAATCTCCACGCGGACTCTGTCTTCAAGCGCGGCTGTCCTGGGCTGCGTGTATCCTGTTTGTGTGCCAAATCTCCACGCGGAAACGCTGTCTCTAAGCGCGGCTGTCCTGGTTGCGTGTACGCTGTCGCGTGCAATCCTGCACGTGATTTTCTGAACTACTTTGAACCTTTGGTACCCGTGATAGTTAACAGGTGAACTTCTATTTTTTGTTCTTCGTGGGAAAGGAAGTATTTCATGAACTATTGGAAGGTGATTGTGCACAGTACTTTGGACGCTATCCTGTGGTGCACCAACCCGGTATCTAGCGAGCCTTGTGCCGTTCAGGATAAGTCTCCCTTACTAATCTTCCCCTCCTTTGTCGTTGGTTCAACTACTGGTTTTCTTCAAGAGACTTTCGTTGAATACTTCAGTTTTTGCCATAAGGCCAGTGTTTTGAATTAATGCTAGTACAGTGCTATCATAGTGAGTTGAGTTTGGGACAGTTTCTTATGATACTTTATCTATCCTAGGCTGACTTCCGATACAATACCCACGCCCTTTCCAGTGATCCATCTCTCTGCCTGTTTCATCAGTCAGAGAGTTGTATCATTTGGAAGGTCTAATTTGACTTAAATACAATCAAGTCGTGTGAAAAAGGATCCGAAAGAGCCCTACCAAGTGTATCCTTTTTTGGTTACCGTATCCTTTTCAATTGATACATTGGTGATTTATGACAGTGGAGCAGTGTAGCAGGCTTCTTCACATGTTTAAAGTTGTGAAATCGAAACAAAATAGAAGGAACGATAAATGAAGTTCTGAAGAAAAGGGCATTAAAATTACACTTTGCCATGGCATGAAACTAATTAACTTTAGAAAAATCAATGATCAAGTAGATGCAGAGATTTGATGGTAATAAAATTGTTAGGCTGCGATACAAAACAATATTTGTGGTATGACCAAAAATTAGGAGCAAAAAAGGATGAAAATGTTCAGTTAATGTTGTTCGTCCTACTGACACAGGTTGGTAATACCTGTAAGGTAAAGCTGCAAAATGCGATTAAGAATTGAAGATAAAGAACTGTATGGCTTTTCTTTTTACACCGAATTACAGTATTTTTGGGGGATATCCAGTCGTTTTTACACCCTCTAATCCGATGTGCATATGTGAAAAGTGTGCAAATACTGGATGGGCTGTCCTTTGAATAGGTTGTATAGTGTTTGTTGGGGGCAGGACTTACAGAGATGTATATAGCAATATGCTATGTCTATACCTAGAGAAGGAAGGTGGTAGCAAAATGATGTAAGTTTAACATTTGCCTGTGCCAACATTCATTTATGTATTGAGTATTTATGATGCACCTATACACAATGTGTTTCAAGGTGCAACAAGTTAAGTTGGGGGGGGGGTGGAGAACATGGATGACAAAAACGCTCCTACTAGCCCTTGTGACATTCGGATCGTGCAAGGGGAGAGGGAGAGTGCCAGTCAGGGCAGAAGGCCTGTGGGATAAGCGAGTGCCAGGGGATGTCGGTGGATAGAGCCAGGTGAGAATGCAGACAGTGCAGGTGAAGGAAGATCTGTGTGTCATGTGTGAGGTTAAGGGGCTGGAAGGGCTCAAGGGGTGCAGGCTGTGCCAGTCTAGTGCAGGTTGAGGGAGAGGCAGGGTGTGGGGCGTCGGGTGAGACCAAGTGCAGGGCTAAACTGTACGAGGAGGGCCTGGAGAGCTTTTAGGGCTGGAGAGATGCGGTCCCTGGGCTTGAGGCCAAGGATAAGTCTTGCACACCTTTTCTGGATTAGTGGAAGGGGGCGAAGGGAGGAGTTAGGCAGATTGAGGCTGTTGCAGTAGTCAAACCTGGAGAGGACTAGAGCTCAGGAGCCATTGAGTTTCTGGGAGAAGGTAAGGAAAGGGAGGTGCACCTGAAAATGGTGGGGCTGGACCTAGGTCCGAGGGTGGCTTGGTAACCAGTGCAGTTTGTTTCAGCTAGGAAGTCAGCAGGGGAGAGGAGGAGAAAAAAAGCAGAAACAAAGAGAAAGGTTTTGAGGTGCTTCTGGAACCAGAGATG
The DNA here is from genome assembly GCF_040938575.1 of Ambystoma mexicanum. Taxonomy (NCBI): domain Eukaryota; kingdom Metazoa; phylum Chordata; class Amphibia; order Caudata; family Ambystomatidae; genus Ambystoma; species Ambystoma mexicanum. The sequence goes on along the minus strand of NC_090923.1, from coordinate 595,122,187 downwards.
ATTCTCCCGAAGTTTCAGGAGGGATGGAGGCTGTTCCAGAGGGAGACCCCAGCCGAAGAAAGAGATCTACTACCAACTTGTTACTTGGAGTAGGGACTGACACTGAGGGAGTTGGAGGTGGATGAGTGAAGAGCTTAAAAAGGAAGATATTTAGGAAGAGAGAGTTGAAGGTATTGAGGCCCCCGGCCCCAGAAGGCTTTGTGGACAATGCAGAGGGTTTTGAACTTAATCCCAATTAGCCAAATCAAGCAAACTGAAATCAAATAGCAAGAGAAATCATAGTATGTGTGTGCAGTTCTTGGAATGGCATTGTAACTTGTATTGCTACTTTCACTAAATTGAATGTCAAAAAATGTCAACTTTGGCTTCCTCCAGGACTAGTGGAACACCCACTTTCTCAGATCCTTGCTAAATCATTCAACACAGTCTACACTTTGAGTTTAGTAATGGTGTCAAAGTAATGTGTGAATACCGATCTCTAGTGGCCAGCAGGACTAATAACTTATCTCTTTATTCAGAATACATAGCCGCGGCAACTCAGTCCAGGGTGCCTAAACCCCCTCCCACACCCCCTGTAATACCCAGAGAGTGGCACCACTTTTGGTGGCTTCTGTGGAGAAGCCCGCCAAAAAGTGGAACAAAGGGCTTGACTTGGGTTGGAGTCACAGAAGCGAACACAAACGCCATTTTTGCAAGTTTTGGCAAAAAATACCAACCGGTGATTTTATATTAATTTAATAAACCGGCGGTATGTTCGAGGCTATTTTAAAAAGTGGTAGCCTCGAACAATGGGAAAATCCCATAGGAATATATTTGCGGTCGAATATAAAAAGTAGTATCCGCTGCCACCAGCCAAAACTCGGTCGGGGGGAACTGGACAGTGCCCCCTCGAACAACAGACCCCTGGGCAATCGAATTGCCCCGACCAGTACGTCCACTATATGATGGTTTGTACTGGTTCTGTTCACAATTTGAGACTAGTAAAGCCAATGGTGACTTTACATGCCCTGGCAGACAGTAGTCAGTCCCAGGGTATGGAGTCTATGTTGGGGGGTCGCTACGACACCCCTGGGTTACTGCACGGAGGGTGCTGTGTAACCCACATACCAAAAACACATGACGCCTATGGGGTAAAAGACCCCATAGCCCATAGAACACATTACATAGTCAAAGGACCTTCTCTGCCTAAGAGTGGGAGAAAAAGAGTCTCACTCTTAGCAGGAGAAAAAAAATAAACCCCAAAAATCCAGCAAAGCTGCTGGGGGACTCACTAGGTTTGGGAAATTAGCCTTTACAGAGAATTCTCCCTAACACGGTCCATCTCCCATGCCCTCCCAAACTATTTTGGCTGCGGATAATATAGTAGTGCAAGAGAAAGTGCACGGTCATAACAGATATGTTTGCTTTGTAGCAATCATGAAAATATAGATAGGCCCAGGTAGAAGACACAAGTGTTACTGAAGTACAGTAGTTAAATATAGTATGCAAGGATGAACACATAGACCCTGGTCCTAGACCGGTGAAATACTGAGGCACCGCCATATTGGAAGTGAGGCCTAGTCTGTTGTAGACTGAGCTCAAAATAGCAGCATAGGGTGGTAAAGAGTTTGAATCACCTTCCCATCCCAAGTCCCAGCAGTGCAACTGAACACTGAGGCCTTCGAAAATGTAATTGTATCGAGCTTTAGGCCTGAGGAACCAGAAAGGAATGTGAACGGCTGAGCTCTGACAGAGCTGCGGCCGTTCCATTGGACAAACTCATGGGAGCCGGGGTAAAGGTCTCAAGCTGCCAAAAGGCGTAGTTTAGAACACTAGCACCCACCAGAATACTGGCCCTCTCATTTGAACTGCCAGATGCCCATAAAACTGAACACCCAAATCCATCAAAATTTGGCTGATTAGTGTGGTCCTCGATAGACCCAGCAGAAGCTCCGGGGAGGGGCAGCTGATCAGGGGGAGCAAGGAGTGAAGTATCCCATGATTTGTGATACTAGGAGCAAGAGGTGATGCCAACAAATGTAGTCCAACGGCGGGGAGGGATGGTGAGGGCGCCATCATGTCTTGCATCAAGAAAAGTGCACTATTTATTCTAAGGGGCCAATTTGACCTTCAAGGTATCCACTGAGTACATGTTAACCACCAGGTGCACACCACGTGACTAGGCCAAGGGGGAGGGTAACATTCTAGGCGGTCAGTCAATCAAGTCGTGGCACCCCAGGATGACAGAAAATGACGTGCTAAGAGGGCAGCGGTAGATTAGGATGTGGCCAGTCGGTCGAGGGACTATAGGGGGCTGGTAGTATGTATATAGGTGGTAGCCAATGAGGGTGGGGGATGAATACTGTATATCATGTGCATCATTAGTGACAATGTCTTCACTTATAACTCCTTGCTTGCTTTGAACTAACAGAAAGCTTAGTGGCAGTTTGGTTCTACAGGGCCGTCTGTCACTTATTTCCTTTTTGTATACAACATACAATTGTTTTCCTTGCAAAGAGGTGCACTGAGCTTTTTTTTCCTTAGAGAGTTTTTTCTTGTCTGGTTGTCTGAGGTCTTGCCTTACAACATCTTCATTCACCTAGGCTCTGGATCGGGAGAATCATCCTCTATATCAATCATACCCTCCATTTATTTATGGCTTTGCCTTGATTCAGTTTCTTTGTACATGAATTTAGGTTCTTACATAAAACCCTACATGCCAGACTTGCTTGTTGACTCACAGTAAAAACCAAAACTGTTGAAAAAGAAAGGAAAAAGGGGTAATTACTTACAAATTCAAAAATAAATGCGCGAATCTGCCAAAAATAAAATGAAGTAAACATTGTTTGACAACAGTAAAATTTTAATTTGTCCATTAGTTCACATCTATTGATGGACTTCGGGATAAATCGCTAATTCACAATATTTAATTCCTTCATTATTTGCCGATGAAGGTGAACAGTTTGCAGTAGCAGAAACACATAAATAAGCACACGTGTTCCAGTGTAACCGATGTTGGAATTAAGAGTTGACCAAAAATGATGATTCTGGTACGTTAGAAATAAATACAATGAACACGGAGCAATAAACAATAATACTGGCTTCCAAGAAATGCTTTGCTGATATTTATCCAATGCTAAAGCGTCTTATGAATTTCCATGTTCAAGCGAATGCATTGTGTATATAGTACGTTAAGCTGCGTCCTTCACACACGTCACGACCTGGTGCATGATTTTGTTGCTCATGCCAAAAGCATGGGCATGTGCTATGATTTATTGCCATTCTTTATTCAAAACGGTATGCCAACGTAAGGGGATTGTTTACTTTCCTACTTAGTGGGATGCACACACAGTATAATTATCATAAAGGAAGGTTCAATATAATCACTCTAACTTTCAATCCAGAAAGAAGCAAGACATAAGGTTAGTGCGTCCTGTAAAATTGGACCTAATCTCTAATGCACATAATTTCAAACGTCAAAAACATTATTTTATTTTAAAGTTCATGTAAACATGAAAAAGTCTTAAGATGTATTTGAAAACATTGCATAACATAGACACTGAGGTTAAATTCAACATAAAATGTCACTTCCACGTGTGTTGGTAATCGAAAAAATACAGTTCTTATTTTCAGCTTTACAACAGTGAAATGCCAGAGCGGACTCTAAATGTCCACAATAGCTTCATCCACTTCTTCCAAGCCCTACATGCACATGTTTCTGTCGTAGCGGCCTCTATGTGCCGGACATTCCTTGGCTGTACTACATCATTTGACATGTGTAGAAGATGAACAAAAAATGGATTTCGACAGAATTCTTCCTGGAAATGTCCTAGATGAGATTTCTGCGGTCACTATCAACTTTTAATGTTGTCAAAAAACATCTTCATTACTCTGTGATTCAATTTCTCACCATAGTGCTACCTCTATTTAGGTCGTAAGGAGATTGCTCATGGTGGTTGTTAGGGAGAATTCTCAATAAATGGCTGATTCCCCTTACCTAATGAGTCCCTCAGCAGCTTTGCTGGATTTCTAGGGTTTATTTTTTCACCTGGTAAGAGTGTGAGCCTTTTTTTTCCCACTCTTACATGTGCTTTGCTGTGTGTGTTTTCACTTTTTCTGTGATCTTGGGCACTGGAGCCTCACCTACTCCAGAGCACCACTTTTTGTGTGCGTTACACAGCACCTTCAGTGCAGTGACACAGGGTTGTCTTTGAGACTTCCTAATGACTCCATTTTTTTGGGGCTGCCTACTGTCCCCCAGAAACAGGTAAAGTTGCCATTAACTTTATATAGTCACTTTAAACTGCAGACCCAGTACACCCCATCTTACATGGAGTACTGGAAAGGGTTCATTCTTATCCCTTTTTGTCTGTGCCTCTTGGAGCCTTGTTTCGCTCCCTTACCTTTAAGACTTGGCTGGTGGCAGTGGTATCTACCCTAACTTTTCTACCACGATTATACTATATAAACGTGGTATTGTTTTAGGCTATTATATTAGCCTCGAACATAAACCTGCTTGACCAAATACATTTTATTTTGGCTCCGGCTGGGTTTATTCGCCATTTCTTTGTGTTTGTCTTTCTTGTGTTTTTCTCTGCGCGCCAAACTGGGGATGACTCATTTGTTCGCTGTCTTTTCGCGGGGTTCTGCACAGAAGCCCTCCTTAAGGCACCTGATAGTCTAGATAGGCAGAATTTGAGGGAGGAATCTTCGGACCCCTGCCATGGGTTGCCTTAGTAACCCAAGTCGCACTCTTGTCTGATTGGCTAAGGGGACTGGCCTTGCCAGGCTAGCTACCCTGCTGTGTGATTGACAGCCAGGCTGTATGAATGGGGGAAAACTGCATAAAAAGCAGGCCTCTGGGACTGGAAGAGCAGAGGCGCTACTGGAACGAAAGAACCAACGAGGAACTGGAAGAAGAGGACCCCTACAACGACCTTCTTCCCTTGAGCTGGTGGGACCAACCAGTTTGCCCAAACTTCAAGCCAGGGCCCCTCCTCTGGTTTAATTCGCTGTACAGAGCAACAGTGGGCCGGATAGCCAGGAAGGTTGGACCCTGCTTGGGTTTTAAGGAGCGCACCTTTTATTCGTTGTTTTGCTCTGCTGCTGGTTGCTTACCTGGGTAGCACAGGACCCTCCAGTCTTCCTACTTTGTGTCAGTCCGACAGTCGCTTCAGGAACTGGGAGCCTGCAGGAACCACCAGGAACCTTCACCTCAGCTCCAGCTCCCTCTCCGTTTTAAGGTACTGTGCAAATCCGGTTGTCCGTTTCGTTCAACCGCGGTCAAAGTGTTTGAAATCTTTCTCCAATCCGAGGGCTTGTCCTGCTCTTCTCTTTGAACTAACTTTTCTTCCAACCAACCTCGTCCGGAATCTGTGCCACGAGCTTTACCGCAAACTACATTGAACCTATTATCTTGAGCGAAAGACTTTTGAACCATTGACTTTGGCCTTAAGCCTTTTCTATCCGTTTTCAACCTTGTAGTCTCTCTTGTTCCATTGCCCTGATTACTTACCTGTTAGTGTTGCCTAATTTCTAATAACTTTGTCTTTCCCTCCTTTTTAAATTGCTAGAGTGCCATTTTGCTCCCACTTCATTTTGTGAGATTAACTTGTCTGGAATTTAAGGGAAGTGGTGTGGTGTATTTATGATTGTGATTTTTAGCTTGCTTATAATAGTGAAATGTTATACAACTGTTGAGTAAATAAATATAAATTCTTTTACTTAGAAACCTTGAGTCAGTGTTTGCCTGAACCATAGTAATTGCTGTCCTTTGTGTAACTATTTGTACTGCTCACTTACTCTTGAGCTAAGTCTGGCTGCTCCGCTACTGCTACCACTACCACTATAACTGTGTAGTACAGGCTTGTACTAAAGGTGCAATTGTACTGTCTACCTGTAGTCCTAATTGTGTGTACTGTTCCCAAAGGGTACTGCATATAATTCTGCCTAACAGTGGTTCTCTCCTGGCTTTTCCTCCTGTTTTAATGGCTTTGTCACTAATTGTAATTGCTTGCTCCCTTGTCTTCTTTTGCAATGTTATGGAGGGGCAAAATGTGAATTCAGTAAATCACTGTGAAAATTGAGTCATGCAGCATATATTCCTGCATCCTTGCATTTAATGAAAATCAAATGTATTGCCACCAGGTTACGTGACCTTTGCTTGATCGTGCTGGAGATTACGTTCTCACAAGATGGCGGATGGGAACTCGTGCAGTTCACAGATATTAATTGTTTGAATTGTAAGTCATGCTCTGCCATAAAATAGTTTAATATATATGGTGCAATGCAGGTGTCCCTTTCCTTTAAAGCAGTACCTCTGGAGAATAGCATTTCATAGGGTACTAATTACCTTCCTCCACACACCAGCCTGATTTAAGCACTGCAGTCAGTCAAGTATCGCAGCAGCGTTGATGTAGCCAATTTAAAGAAACACAACCCACACACACTTGTTGACACTCAGAGGCTTCTAATGTCACTTACAGTTGTTAATTTAGCAGTGCTGGTCAGAGCCACTGCGTTCAATTAACCCCAATGAGATTTACCCCTTATTGAAGGCAGGGTGTTTGGTATCCAGAAGTAAGCTTGAAATGAGGATTAGTTTTAAGTGGACATAACGAACAGCAGGAACATGAATCAGTAATTTAACATCCACCAGTGAACGTGGTGCATTCACTTTTATCTCTCCACTTCAGCAGTTAAGGAGAGCAGGAGCATAGATGGATACACAACAGCATGGCTTCTTGGATGTGAAGAACAGCAAATGTCTATAACTGTACCTCAGTCTGACGCAGCCAGTTTACTTTCTTGCTGATTGCAATAATTGTGAGGATTGATTTAAAGTTAATGTATTACATAGACTTAAACTAAGATCCTTTAATAGACCAAAGCCATGCAGCCAGTCTCTCAAAACTGAGCTAACAGCTTCCATTAGTCTTTAGAAGTTAGTTGGTTCCACAGGAAATGGTCAGGACTGTAAAATGTGCATTAAACAGACAGATACTTGACAAATGGCCAACATTCCAAAGTGAGGCTTACTCACAGAACCAATCCTGGAAGGAATATGTAATACTGCCATGCCCGTCCCCTTTCCTTCATACTGATGACTGTCCCACGGGGATGAGACAGGAGCCTTTTTTTGCACTGCAGAACAACTTTCCCTTTAAATTTAAAGCATGCAAGGGCATGCTCGCCCAAGTTGACTCAGCCCACCAGCCAGTCCTTTTTCCCACTCGACGGCAAAGGTCACGTTTGCACCTGTCGTGATCTTTTTCTTTGCATTGGTTCCTTTCTCTTTTTTCTTGATTCCTACATAGGCCGTCAGACACCCCTCCCTGACCCCTCCTCACCATCATACCACTGTATGTTGATAACCGGCTTCACCTACTGCTCCTCTTGCGGCAGGAACTGCCCTTCCTCAGCCTTTGTCTGAAGTGTTTGGAGCCCACACCCCAGGGGCACTCTTGTCCATCTTGCAACGCACTAGGTTCCTGAGCACTAAGTCATCGGCTGAACCGGTGGAAGGATCTCTTTGCCTAGTTTTCTCCTCAGCCCATCAAAGACTTTGCCGCCTTACTCTGTCGCAGAGCATTAGGCGCACTTGAGGTAAGACATATTCTTTTTCATTAACCTTGCCTTTGGAAACTGCTTCCCCCGGACCGACTGTCAGGAGGGGTCCAGCGATACTATTAGACCCACTGGGGGTGGCCCCATGACCTTCAAGGTTTTTACTGACCCACGGGTCGAGGGCTCTCCACGGCCTATCACTGGTTTTCTATCGGAGGGAGTGCGAGTTATCAATGACCTCATCACTGAGGTTACGAAAGTACCTCTCGGGCAACTACCTGAGACGCAGCAGGCTCTTGTTGCTGGGTTATCACCCGAGTGTCTTCCTGGACCTATCACAGAGGGCTCCACGCTGGCAAGGAAAAGCCTTTGTGTACCCCAAACCCAAGGCTGCTCAGAGAAGCACAAAATGGTCAAAAGCCAGGTCCACGCAGAGAAGCTCAAAATGACTGACTTCAAGAAAATGACGGTCAAAGAACTTGTCAAGTCTGCAACCATAAACCGCCCTCACATACTACTAGGTCAGGGCAAAAGGCCAGTGACATGGAAACATGGTCCTCCATAAACATGGTCCTTCCCCACGGAAACTGGTGGCCAGGTCCACTACCAGGGGTCAAGAATCCCCCATCTCCTTGCCTCTTGCAGTCACACGCGACTCAGTCGTCCCGTGGACTAAAAGGAATACATTGCAATGGAGCACCATGTATCTGTCCTGCTTGCCTGCTCTATTGTACTTTTGCGCATTCCCTCGTGGCTGCCGTGAACCCCATGGGTTAAATCAATGTGGACTCCCACAGCATCATCCTCTTCTGCAGGTCCCACGCAAACCCACAAAGACAGATTCTTCGAACGATTCCAGACCTTGAATGAGGTTCAGGGCAATGGCAGACTATTTTAAGGGCTTAATTAAAACTCCTGCCTCAGGCTCAGACACCTGCGATTCCACTGGCACCATCAACCAACACCTCCACAGGCACTGCAACCAGTACTGTCACCCGCAACCCCAATCATTTCCACTACACCAACAACATAGGAGATTCACCCTCCAGTACCACAGCCCAGCAAGGAAGCTCCCAGACCACAATACACTGCCCTATCCTGGACTGGTACTGATTCAGAGAAAGTCTCCCATCGTGATATGATTGCTCGGGAGACTAAGGACACAGATCAAGACACTGCTTGGTCATAACATTTCTCAATAGGATGCTCGGCATGTCCACTCCGAAGGTAACCCAACAGGAGTCTAGAGTCCTCTGAAGTATTGGCTCTGTGCGCCTCCAAAAGATCTGGCTCGCAATACAATAAGATGTGGTAGCTGTGGCTACAAGGTTATGGAAAAAGCTTCATCTAACCTACAAACTAGAAGCTAGATGCTGGCCAACGGACCTTGGCATCGTAAATGCTTTGCCTGACCTCCCATCCCCCAACCTCACGCGGTTGTGACTATTGTACTCCTAGTCCATAGTCCCCTTTCCTCCATATGTCCCTCTGGTCTCCTGCAATTTGGTTAGCTTAGCGATTCATAGCTGACTAGGGACTGGCAGACTCCTGTCAGTATGGGTCAAAGGGGACTATGGACTCTGAGTACAGTAGTCACTATTGTGCGTAACGGTTTCTGAATGCCATTGAATTCTCCCTGCACGTAAATCCTCTCCTTCACATGATATTGTCCTTTCTTAAATAATCATCCCTGCTTTTAAACCCATTAACAAGGCTGCCGTACATCTCCGCAAACCTTGTGCTAAATGTAAGAATGTCTCCATCTTGCATAGGAATAAGGTAATTCTTAGAACCCATCAGAAACTTCCATATTAACAAATCTGTTTCACTTACTCCATTATTCCCTGACCTAATGTATCAGTATAAATGTGTCTGTCAGATGAGCCCTCCTCTTTAATTTGCAAAAGAGAGGAAATTAAGTCCAAACGTTTTGTTAATTAGGACCCGATAAACGCAGGATTGCAGCCTTCTGGTATTCTGTGTTGGATAGCCTCCTGTATGTCCCCTTGTTATCAGAAAGCCGTCATGTCTCTGAAAGATGCAGGGCTTACTGCACAAGGAGTGAAACAGCTGCAGCTGCTCTGTCTGGATTCATGTGCAAAATAAGATTCCTAGGTTACCCGGCCAACCTCGAGTATCTATTCCACTAAGAGTACTGGGTGTGGAGTTTGGATGCAGTTCCGATCTGGATGACATTTTTGTGGTTGATGTTAAGATGGATTTCTACAATCTGATCAACAGGGATACTCCAAGAGGTTAACCAAACCCAATCAAGGTAAGTGTGGAGACTGGTCAAGGCTTAGTGTCAGGAAAAGTGAGTGGCGTCAGAGGTCCACAATGAGTCCATACAGTGAAGCTTACACTAACGTTAGAAAGGTAAGTACAGTAATACTGCATTTATTATAGGTACGGAAACGCACTAGAAAAATGAAACCAGTGAGTAGTATCACACAACACTCCTTATCAAACATATATACACTCACCTTAAGTTTGTAGAAATGCATACAATAAATTCAACTGAAAGAAGGGAAGTAGTGATGCAGCAAGTAACCAGTTCACAAGAATGATACCCTTACTTTATAAGTGCAGTCCCTATGTTGAATGGGGTCATGTGCCCCAAAGTCACAAACATTCTTCTTAGGATAGGGTACAGATGTAGGAAGAGTTCTTGTGGTGCTGCAAAATGTTCCAGAAGACTTAACAATATTGCAAGTAAGATTATTTTTCTATCCTTTAGAATAGCTTTTAGAACAAATGTTCAAAAAGCGATGGAATGGAGTAAACCAACGTTTATTCTAAGGTTTATTATAGGGGAGAATGGGGCGCAAGAATGCTTTGTGAATACTCACCCCCCTGACTCGGATTTCCCTAAGTGACTAGGCAGGTTGATTGGGAGTCGCTGGAGGTAGGTTTTCCCACCATTGGATCCAGTAGAAGATGCCCGGGAGCTGCGGGTGCAACAATTCTTCCGGTCAGGTGTAGGAGCGTAGTGCAACCCTTTGCAATGACATAATGCAGCAGGCAGACACTCCCGGGGGGAGGCTGGTTCCAGGAACAGTCACCACACATGGGCGACGGCAGGAGTCTCTCCAATCACGGTTGAAGGCGGCTTTTCTGGACAGGTTCCATTGCTGGAAAGCTGTAACTTGGAAGGGGACTTGTAGCACAAGCTGGGGCCACCGAAGTTCCAGACAAAAATGCAGAACAGCAACGCGTCTTTCGAAGTAGCCCACTGGAGAGCTGGTCGGTCCACCGGGTGGTTCAGGGACAATTCCGAGAGCTGAGGACAGCTGGAGCTTGAGCAGGTGTTGAGACTGGTTGGTCCCACCAGTCCAAGGGTTGAAGCACGGCAGAGGGCCTTCGCAGATCATGTAGTCCAGTAGGGCTTCACCGGGCGAAAATGCAGGAAGGTATGTCCTGTCTGTTCAGGAGTACTCTACAGATCTTCAGTCGGCTGCTCTTCTACACAGGATGCTTGGCTCATACACAAGATGGCCAGAGTAGTGGTGGACGCTAATCCAACATGGTGACTACCCACTTATTGACTTGTGTGCCCTATGCCGGACTTTGTAAGAGGGTAGAGGTAAGTACCGAAAAAATCGCAAGGCTTCTGGGTCTGATCTCTGAACCATCATGGCTTTTCTTATCTTGCTTCCTCTTCCTTCTTGTCTTGTTCCCAGCCTTCCAATCTACTGTTCTTTGCCTGCTTCATTCCTGCCTTCTCCTTCAACCATTGTTTTACGCCGCAGAGGTTTTTCTGGCAGCTGTTACTATACAGCCTCAAACATAATGGGTCACGTTATGAGTTGTGTGCTTCTGTTAATAAATGCAGTATTACAGAATATTACCTGTTTGACTGTTCCGACCAATTAGGGGTTTTGCAACCCCCATGTGTTCAAAACCGCCAGGTTGCAAGTGGAGGTATTACTGCAATTATAATATCGGGATTGTTCCATGTGGTATTACCTGAGATAGTAATGCAGCCAATGGAGAATAACCTGCATTTGGAACACACTGGCAAGTTTCCATTGCTGCATGTGGTAAACCTAATTGAGTTTGGCGATTTCGCTGAAGATAATACTGTCTAACCTGTAATGGGGCACAATGTATCTAGACTGCATTTCCAAGGTCACACGTACATCTGCAGAGGGCTTTCGGTGCTTTGTGGTTTTTCCTCTGCTGACAGAAGACTATGTTCGGACCCACACTTGCCCCTCTGCTTCCATAGATAACATAGTTTCGGTAAAGCATTGTCCTTTTCTCCACTAATCGACAAGTTAACACAAAGCACAGGTCAATAGGCATCTGGTTATTGACAAAAATAAATAGTGGAAATATTAAGAGTTCTACAAATCCCAATATATTATAGATACTGTCGGTGTTGTCCGGGGGCACTGAGAAAAGCAGGGGCATGGCTTCTGCAAGTGAAGAGATGTAAGGCTGCATTTACAAAAATGGGAGATATTTCTACGGTCAATACTTGACAATTATTTCATTTTCAATACTCAGTGAGATTTAAACACTCTTTAAAGGTCAAAAATATTCTGAACAAGCAGATCCAACATTGGTTGTGCTCTTCCACACCACCACACATCACCCACACTTGTAAATGTGCCATTGTAGCTTTTGTCTCCCAACCTCTTGTACCTGAGTGCACTTGCGCTGCAACAGGCATCGCTAACTCTCTGTGCCCATTGCTCATGGGCTGCCAAAATGGCTGATTCTTGCGCTTTTCCACTTTGCCCTCCAGGCCACCAACTCTTTATTTCGACCTGCTGTTTTGGTTGCATCCGAGATCTATGTGTTTCTCCTGATAGAAAATCGTCATATCAATTTATTTTGAAAGAAAAGGGTTTTTATATGTTCTCGTCAATATTGTTCTTGGCCAGTTTAAACAGCTTAATCACAAAAGTAACAGGTGTCATTTGTTTTGCTTATTTCTTGATCCTCATAACTCATAATATACTCACCATGGAACTGTTTTCTGATAGCTTGTGTATTTTCATAAGGTGTTTGTGGGAGATTTGAGTTTGAAACCCACTGATATTTTTTCAAAAAACAAGAATCAGAAGCAAATATTGCTAAACGTCGGGTTCACTTGAGGTTGTCTTTCGGTCTTGGCATTAATGTAATGATCGACCTATAATTTTCAAGGTATGAAACCCATGCCTGCTAATTATATTAAAGAATATTATGTTATGGTGCATTTGGATAGCACATTACATACCATTGGTATGATCTCAAAGCGATGTGGGTTGAACGCCCTTGGGCGACTGTAGTCCAGGTCAGTGGAGAGAGTAGGGTAGCATATAGTGCTTGGCTGCTTGTATGTGTGCAGCCCGAGTGGTTTGCACAGGGTTGGTTGCATTCTAATGCTAGGTGCAGTGCCGTGGTTGTGAGAGATCAGTGTAATGTGTGCAGCAATGTAAGTGGTCTCTGAGTCTGCATTCTGGCTGCCGTGGAGCCTGTGTAAGAGATTGTGTGCAGCTAAGCAGATTTCTTTTTTGGGGTATAACTGAGTTCTAACAGACTGTTGAGGTGTTCAAGGAGTAGTGTAGGCATGTGTGCAGCTAGGCTGAAATTGATCGAGGGGTTAAGATGCATTCTGTTGTTTGTTGGTGTAAAGTGGAGAGTGAACATATTGGTAGGAATGATTGTCTGTGATTTCCTGTGGCAGGCCTCCGTTGGTGTTTACTTTCGGAGCTCGAAGAGCAGGCCGTGTCTATCCGGGTGGTTCGTGGTAGTGGATCAATGCTGGTGCAGAGTATGTTGCGTTAGGCCGGCTGGACAATCCTTTTCCAGGGGCTCTGTTGTAGGTGTCAGAGGGCCATTTTCGGGGTTGCTGGTCATGGTTTATGGCGGGAGGCTGGGTAGTTCCTGACATGTTTGGGGTTATCGCATGATTCTCCAGAGAGTCCAGCCAAGCCTAGTCGCTATTGCGCCTTCGGTGCAGGAGTTCATGGCCTTATTCCTAGGTAGGCCAGGGTTGCCTCATTTGATCATACATCACCTTGTGTGCCCGATAGGTGGCATGGTATTACCAAACAATAATGTTTAAACCATAAGTGCTATGAAGCTCTGCAGTGGTGTCTGTCACCCAGGTGGGTAGGGCTTGACACAGGTTGGCAGGGAACAGGGCCATATGTAGTTTGCTGGTGGTGCGGCAGCGGGGGTTGGGGGCCTGCGATGGTGGCTTTGTGTGTTAGTTTCGGGATGGGTAAAGTATGACAGGAGCTGGTCCAGTTGCATTTAGCTGTCTGAGGAACTATTACGCTCTGGGATTGTGGTGGCGCATTGGGCCTGTGGAAGGGTTTGTTTGATGGTGGTTGGCAGCTTCGGGAATGATCGCGCTATGCTTCCTTATGTCCTTATGTGAAGGTAGTGTGTATGCAAAGTATACACAATAGGCACTCAGATACAACAATACAAGCAAACACTGACCAGAGCTTTGGTATCAAAGTATATAAGAGAGGAAAGTGTGCTTGACTGAGTGGAGTTCAGGTCGGTGGTGGTGCGAGTGGGTTGGGCCTGCTTAGGGGGCGCCTGGTTTTCATGGGAAGGGGGGGTGGTGAGGTGGGGCAGGTCGGAGTTGGATGGGAAGGAGGGTATGCATATTTCCAGAATGGTGGGGTTAGTGAAGCGATGCAGAGCTCCCCTTGTATGAGTGTTTGGTATGGTGTGAAGTGAGGGGGGTCCATGGGGTTCTGGGTAGGCGGGGAGGGATGATGGCGGTGGCACTGATCTGGGAGGCAAATTTCTGTGGGGAGGTGCAGGTGTTGAGGTCGAGTCCGGGAGGTTGTGTTTGGCGCGCCAGAGTGCTCCCCTGGCTTGGGAGTTGGATGTAGCGTGGTGTGTGGAAAAGGGGGCTTGAGGTAATTCTCTGCGGTTGACTGGGGAGAGGAGGTGTATGAGGGGGGAGGATGTGTGGGAACTGGGGAGGGGGGAGGTTCAGGGTGCACCAGATAGCTCCTCTGGTCTGAGAGTTGGAGGGGGTGTGGTGAGAGGAGGAAGGTTGTAGAGGGGCCGTGTTAGAGGGTTCTGGTGATGGGGATGGAGATAGAGGTATTGTGGCGTGGAGCCGGGGTTCCCGAATGAAGCTGCTAGTTTGGCAGTGGTGTGCTGGCGCAGTGTTTATTGCCTTGCCAGAGGGTTTCTTTTGTTTGTGGGTTGGGATGCATGTGGTGAGTGGCTGTGAGTTGCTGTGTGGGGTAGAGGGAGAAATCGCGCAAGACAGGGGCACGGAAGCAAATGCAATAACACAATACCGAACAGATGCTTTACAAATGGCAACTGATGTGGCTCCATCATACCATGGCCACCCCTGCCTTTCTGCGCAGTATGTCTGTGTGTGGAGGGTGGGAATGCTGTACTCCTTTGCCAATTATAATAGCCAAAGGTCCATCCAGACATCCTTTCCTCTCACTACTTCCCCATGAACTTCAGAGTCCACAAACTGAAATCCTTCCGGCTCCAACAAAGGGCTCGAGGGCCACCCACAGCCAGTTTTAAAATATATATATATTTTTTTTTTTGCCCAGTGGTAGCAAGGGAGACAGCTGGGGGTCACAGCTGCGACCCTTAGCAAACCCCAAATGACGTCCCTTGACTTTAGGAGAAAAGTAAAAAGTGATAAAACAAGGGAAAAATGTGGAAGAACGTCCGGAAAGAATCTCAAACTCCAAGGAAGGGAAAAACAAAGTACATGAGGAAGGAGAAAGGGGCTTGAAGTAGGAGTGAGCTATAAGAACCGTTCAAGGGACAAATGGTTCGGAGCACAAGTGGAGATGGGGTGGATGAGAACCCAGGGGACCAGACGCGGACCATGCAGGGAGTGGCCAAGGCAAGACACTAGCCTTTGGGAAAAGAGTCTCGGAGAATGAAGAGGAACTGAATCCCGGTCAATAACCCAAAGTACTACCAAAGCAAATAGAAGAGCAAAGACAAACGTCCTGGGACAAGGCAAGGTGAGATGGTCCAAGACAAGTGAGGGAGAAACATTGTCCAAGAAAAGACTGTAGGGGTAGCGAAAAGGCAGAGGAAAAGGTCTTAAATCTCTGGAAAGACAAGCTTGTGGAATTGTCCTGAACCCAAATTCTGGGACATTATGGAGAAGACCTGCAGAAACAGTGGTCTGGTACTAACCCATGGAAAAAAGAAACACCTTATAGAGACCATTTTATATGTTGGGAAATGCACTAAAAACTCTGTACATGAACTGTCGCCCTGTAATTTTCTGATTAGAGTTCCTTATACATGTACTTTTTTAGTGCTAGGTTATAAAGGATGCACATTGGCTGTGGGTGGGAGAGTGCTTGGACTTGAGTAAGAGCTACTAGAAAGCCAACTGTGTACTACACCCATTTTCACAACTCCCGTTATTCAGAGTATGATATAGGTAATTCTGTCGTATAGTTTCTCAATCTAACATCCACACATTTGTAAAAAAAATAAGGGATGAGAGAGTTGACTATTTTTTCAATCTGTGTTCAGTACAGGGACTTCTTCATCTCAAGGTATTAATGATAAGATTTATAGAGGAAAAGCACAGTGGTCTTGTGTGTGTGTGTGTGTGTAGTTTTATCTTCAGAAGTAATTATTTAAAAACTTGTTTGAAACCTTTGTCCTTTGGTTCTCTCATTCAGCATTTGGCATCTCTGCTACTTCACAATAAGTTTGCTGCTGAATTCGTGGCTCAAGGAGGCGTCCAGAAGTTACTGGAAATTCCCCGTCCTTCAATGGCGGCTACAGGGGTGTCTATGTGTCTGTATTACCTCTCATACAATCAGGATGCCATGGAACGGGTAAGGAGGAAAGCTTATTCCAGATTTTTGTTTTTGCGGAGGGTGGTTGCTGGTGTACACTTGGTGGAAGCAGAAGTTATGGTGACTAAGTTGGTTATTCGATCTGGCTCTGGAAACTTTGCTGCTGTCTTTTAAACATCCCAGAACTATGCCAACTCACTGACTATATTTTGTGCTTTTGAGAGTCCTGTCTGTATTTGTAAGTGATTTGTCTCCAATGTGCCAGTATACTGATGATACACAATCTAAATAAGTGTCCTCCGTGGCAGTATTTTCTTTAGGGAAAAGTGACTTAACGATACAAAACAGTAAGCTTGCAGCAACATTAAAATAGGTTTCAGTAAGCATTATCTCCGATTTTGAGGTCTATATTTTTTGATGTGTGTGTTTTTATTGATGGCAAACCGAACTTTTGGTAGCAACAGAGCTCCCTAAGTTGGTAGGCTTTACAAATGTGTGTGCTGTGCATCACTCTTCTAATTAATGATTCTTTTAAAAAATGGTATCCTGCTTTTCTCAAATTTGAACTAGCAGATGTGGACAATTAGCATTTCTCAGATTCTCCATAGGTCGACCTGACTTTGTCTGGTGTGATTGCACACTTCAGTTGCTAAGTCGCTGGTGGTATACTTTGGCATACTGGAGTAGCAGCCACTATTTCTTTTTGCGATTGAGAAAACTCAATTTTTCTGATGCTTGTTAATCTGCTTAGAATCACATGCTGTGCATATGGTCCAACATCCAGTTGTAACCGCAGAGTATTGCATCTTGTCTTTCGGGGACCGAAAGGGGACGTCGGCATAGGCGTGTCTGAAACACTATCCCTATCGTGATGTGTGTAGTACCCAAAATCCCTCACGTGCCGAGGTCCCTCAGATTGTTTTTTCCGCCCAGATCACTGGTCGCCCTATAGCGGAGCTCTTCATGAGACATTGTTTATCTTACCGAATTGTCAGTTTATCCCCGTTAAGTCACTTCGCCCATCAAGAACATCGAAGACTACGGGGGAATCGTCTACGGCTGTGGGTTCCGACGCCTAAGATTCGGCGTTCGGACTTCCACGTGGTCGGGCCTTCCGGCCGACCTACACAGTAGGGAGAGTGGGCTCGGGGTTTGCCATATTATGTCTTTCCTTTTTTTCCACTGCTTTCCCTTTTGGTCTGGTCACCCTTCACTTCTGCTATGGAAAGGACTCCATTTAGATTCTGCCCTTTGTGCAGGGTTAGATATCCGTGGAAAGACGAGCACACCTCGTGTAACGCTTGTCGCCCCCTAGAGCACGACGAAAGGCGGTGTTTGGCGTGTAAACTCCTTAAACCTAAACCCTTAGTGAGCGCCAGTTAAAGCGGTGGGCTGCGTACCACATGTCATGCCTGGAGCCTCCTTCCCCTGCCGCGACACCAGCCGAAAGTGACGGGGGCACGTCGGATGGCCAAACGTCCAGTGTGGACGTTATAGACCTTGAGGCAGACACTTCTAGGGCTGCCACGCCCGTCCCCGACCCTTCCAGGCTCGACTCCGGTCTTGCTACAGGGAACACACCCGGCGACAGGGGCGTACAATCGCACCGCACCAAGCACACAACCCAAACGCCGTCCTCGACGACATCGTCGAGGAAGGCGAAAGCGCAAACGGATGCTTGCCCACGGATCGGTCAGGTCCGAAGCCTTCCCCGCATCCGCAGCAGCGCATGACGACTGGGCATAGCAAACATAACAAGGCCGCTACTCCCCAAATTACATGCGCCGAAGTTTCAGAACAAGAAACTTCGACGGATTACAAGGTTTCCAAGGCCCGTACAGGCCCGAGAACTACGAGTAGGCCTCTACCTGAGAAGCCATCTGCTGGCCCTTCTGGAGCCGCGGAAGACACTTCTACTGCCGACACATCATCTGAGGCGTTGTCTCCCGAAGATTCGGTGACTATCCGTAAGAGCATCAAAAGGATTGCTACGGCGGTGGGCCTAGTACCGGTTCCTCCCACAGTTATGGGCCAATCCGCCGAAAAGTTTTCCACGGATTTGGAAGACGATCCCGAAGACTCTTACGAAGAAAGCCAGGTACCCCTCTCAAGCACCCTGAGGAGGTCCTCAACGCCTTAGGGCGGAGAACACGGTTCATACTCAGCTAGGTCCATCTTGATCATCCAAGTGGACCACGGAGCAATTTGAGGGTTGTATGGATCGGCTGGAGCAGTTTTTCAGGGCTTCTGATCAACCTCCTCCTGAAAAAAGCTCGGGTAGACCCTAACCCTCAAACACAAGATGTCCCAACACCAAGTTGACTATCAAGAAGATGGACACGTATAGAGACATCTATACAGAAGAAGAGGAGGCCTCTTTTCTGGACAAATATGGGGAAGATCAAGGAGCAACGGACAACTGGGAGGACACCCAGCAGGACGATCACAACTCTGATATCGTTTGCCTCGACTCTCCCCCATCCACCCCGATTCGACAAGCTTCACCGGTGGATGATCAAATGGCTTTCAACAACATGTTGAAAAAAGCAGCGGAATTCTCCAGCATGGGGTCTGGCATGGATTCACATGCTCATGAATATTCCCCATCAGGCCGGGAATCCTCTGTATAGAAAAAATCTGTATCGGTTTCGTTTCTGATCTGTCTTTTTCAGTAGTAACCAATCACTGGTCTCTGGGTCATACTGCCCCCAGCCAATGACTGCCCTCTCCCTAAGCCCCGCACTTGGCAGCCATCCTCAGATTTTTACCGCACGTTCAAGTGTTGGGAGTCCTCGTGCTTAGCTCTCGAGCTTTTGCTGTGTTTTTGCGCTTTTTTCAGGAGATTTTCTCCTTTTTTCGGTTAAATAGAGCCTCAAGCTCCACCGTTTCTACTTCCGATCAACGGGGATCTGTTTCGGAGTTTCTACGCCCCTCAAGGGTGAAGATTTCGTCGAGTTACGCTTTTGGAGGATTCCAGAAGTTCTGAGGCCTACCCCGGACATGGCCCAAGAGAAAGGGAGCTCGGCGCCCGGGAAGCTGTTCAGGCCTGCCCTGGATGCCAGCTTCAGAACGTTTTCAAGGAGGACGAGCATTCGTTATGCCTCTACTGTCTCCATGAGGACAAGACGCACAAGGAAAAGGACTGCACCTTTTGTGGGAACATGTCGGAGCGGACCATGAAGGATCGCCACCTCTGTCTCGCCAACTGGCTGGAAGGTAAGAGCCAGCCAGGTTAGAAGAAGAAAAAGAAGTCTGAGTGGTCTTCTAAGTCCTGTGAGGGTGCTCCGGCGACGGGGGCCCAACAAAAGGCTAAGCACCGCGAGGCCACGGGCACCGGGAGCGCCGAACGGTCGGGCTCTTTGGCTGCCAGGCAGGGCGCATCCTCCCCGGCGCCATCGACCACGAGCCAATGCTCTGGCTCGGGTAAGAGGAAGTCCGAGAACCCGGCAAAGCTTCTGGAGAGGCCCTGCTCCATCTCGAAGATTCCGGCAGAGGGGGAGCGAGGCTCGGACCCTCCCCCCAAGGTGAAGGCCCCAGGCGTACAGAAGGTGACGTTGGCCTTAATTCACCCTCGATTGAGGATGTCGCCGCGGCCCTGGCTCAGCCTGTGGAGGCTACACCAGTAGAGGCGCCCTCAGGTACCAGAGTCTCCCTGCCACCGCGGAGGGAGTCGTCTTTCAGGCCCATCGAGAAGACCCCCACAAAGTCCTCGTTGGAAAAGGAGGGGGAGGGGTTGGTGGCCGTCGTGGATATGGACACGACCTCTGAAGAAGAGCTCATCCAAGTCGTGGAGGAGGCCCAGCCCATCGAGAGGGATCCTGATGAGGGCGACGGTGACGCAGACGAGGCTCCTCAGCGGCCTTTTTGTCAGCCATCCAGTCCTTATGCTCGGAGATAAGGACTAGGTTGCTCCTTCCCCCGACGGAGGTGCCTGAGCCAGACCCGACAGAGGAACCGGAGCCAGGACCTTCGGAGAGCCCACCACTTAAGAGGAGGAAGACGCATCCTAGGCCTCCTCTCCCGCCTTTGCGGCCTTCTCTGCCTTCCCCCCGGTCCACTACCCACGGGGATGATACAGGCATGGACACGACTACGACTGGTACGGATGACGACAGAGGCGATGACGGGACGTGTCCCGCGTCGCCCCCTGTCAGGGCGTCCCCGCCCGACGAGATTGGATCCTTCCATGCCATGATTTCCAGGGCATCCAAGCTCTTCCAGCTCTGCCCCGAGGAAAAGGAGGGGTTCCTTTACCAACGGCGCGAGGCTAAAAGGAAGACGGTCCTCGCCGTACCGCTTCTTGATGACATCTGGGATGAGGGGCTCGCCCTCCTCAAGAACCCTGCCACAGCTCCTGCGAAGAGGGACCGGTACGAGAAGAAGTACCGGGTCCCCGACGCTGTCCGTTGTGCCTTAGGGACTCGGTCGTTTCGGCGGCGGCCAAGAAGAAAGCCGGGGGGGCATCGGCCTCGACTTCAACCTCCCCTCCGGACGGCGAGGGTAGGAAGCTGGATGCGATGGGACGACGGGTCATCTCATCTGCAGCGACGACCATCAAGGTGGCCAACGCCCTGGCCATCGTAGCCCGCTACGACAGGGAGTTGTGGTTCAAGATCGCCCCTCTGTTGGACTTCCTTCCGGATGCCAAGAGGGCTGAGGCCCTGGAAATCTTGCAGGAAGGTGAGATTGCCTCGGACCACGCCATTACGGTGGCTACGGACATCGCCGACACCGGTTTCCGTCAGTTGGGCAACGGCGTTTGCCTGAGACGACGAGGATGGCTCAAGGCGACGGATTTCCGCCAGGACGTTCAGACCAAGGTTTTGGACATGCCTTTCGATGGGAACAACCTTTTTGGCAAGGCAGTTGATGAATCCCTTCAAGCGATGAAGACGGACACGGAGACGGCCCATGCACTGGGTGTGCTCCAACAGCGACGGCCGTCCTTTCGGAGCTCCGGAGGCAGACTGGGTGCCTCCAAGGGAGCCGGCAGCAGCGCCTCTATGTACCGTCAAGCGGCAAGGTCTTCGTCACAGGAGGCCTACAGGGGACGCTGCAAGTCAGGTGGATCCCGACGACGTCGCCAAGGTGGTCAAGGAGGCAAAGCGGCCTCCAAGCAAGATTGAACCGACCGTCGGGTCGGGCCCCCGCCGAAGCACCCCGGTGGGAGGCCGGCTGACTAAGTTCGTTGGCGTGTGGGAGTCCATCTCCACCGACCGTTGGGTGCTGGACGCCCTGACCCTGGGGCACGCCCTCGAGTTCCAGAAGAGGTGCCCCCGCATTCCTCCCGTGGCCAGGAACGAAAATCAGGTCCCTCAACTGCTGTTGGAAGTAAGGGCTCGGGAAAGGGGCCATCGAGCTCATCCCAAAAGAGGCTTCGGGGCTCCTGAGTTTACTCAAGATACTTCCTCGTGAAGAATAATACAGGAGGATGGCGTCCCATCCTGGACCTGCGACGACTAAACAAATATATCAAGGCACAGAAGTTCCGGATGGTCACCCTCCAGCACGTGCTGGGACAGCTGGAGGAGGGCGATTTCCTGTCGTTGTTGGACTTGGAGGATGCTTACTTCCACATCCCTATTCTAAAGAGACACCGGAAGCTCCTCAGGTTCGTGGTCAAAGGGCGGCACTACCAGTTCAAGGCTCTCACGTTCGGATTAAAATCGGCACCCAGGGTGTTCACCAAATGCCTAGCACCGGTGGCGGCGCGGCTGCGCCTGCAGGGGATCCACGTCTACCCCTACCTGGACGACTGGCTCATACGGGCAAGGACAAGGGAGCTTGCCGTGGAACACACTGCGAAGACCGTCCAGCTGCTCACGGACCTGGGGTTCTCCATCAACTTTCCAAAATCCCACCTGGTCCCGTCGCAAGTCGCCCTGTTTCTGGGAGCACAGCTCGACACAGTGGCGTGGCGGGCCTCACCGTCGGAGGAAAGGATAAGGACCATCCTAGGAAAGGTGCAACGTCTGCTGGCCACGGGCGTGGCCAGAGTGAGGTCTATCAAGTCCCTCCTCGGAATGATGTCCTCCTGCATTTATCTGATGCCCCACTGCAGACTTCGGATGCGGCCCTTGCAAGAATTCCTCGACGCCCACTGGATCCAGACGGGCAGCTTCGAGGACAGGATCCCGCTCGACGAAGCGTCCCGTCAGGCGATACGATGGTGGGGTGTCCGCGCTCAGGTTTCCTAGCCCCGGCCCACCAGGTAACGGTGACGACGGATGCCTCCCTGGAAGGTTGGGAGCGCACACCAGGGGTCTCCACGCGAGAGGCCTTTGGCTCCCGGAGGAGAAGAGTCTCCGCATCAACATCTTGGAGCTCCGCGCAGTGTTCTGGGCCCTCAGGTCCTTCCTTCCGTCCCTCAAGGGCAAGGTGGTGAGGATCTTCACCGACAACACCACCACAATGTTTTACATTCGGAAGCAGGGCGGAACCAGATCCCCTGCCCTATCCAAGGAAGCCCAGGATCTGTGGCATTGGGCCGTCGCCCAAGGGATGTTTCTGGTACCCCTTCATCTGGCAGGGATAAAAAACACCATCGCCGACTCACTCAGCAGAGAGCTGCGCTCGTGCCACGAGTGGGAACTGCGCCAGGATCAAGTGGACCGACTCTTCTGACGATGGGGCAAACCCCAGATCGATCTCTTCGCGACGGCGGCGAACTCCAAGTGCCGGAGGTTCGCAAGCAGGTTTCCCCAACCGAGGAGCATGGGCGATGCTTTCTCGTTCCCCTGGGACGGCCTGTTCCTTTATGCATTCCCGCTGTTGCCATTGCTACTCCGGCTCGTCAACCAGCTCAAGAGGTCCCGGTGCAGGATGATCCTTGTCGCACCGGCGTGGCCGAGGCAGATCTGGTTCCCGGACCTTCTGGACTTGTCAGCGTCCACACCAGTCAAGCTGCCGACGGACGCGGATCTTCTCTCCAGAGAAGGAGGCGCCATTCTTCATCACGAACCAGAGTCGCTGAACTTGCAGGCCTGGCTCCTGCAGCACTAGAGTTTGGAGGATACGACATCCCGGCCGACTGCAGAGAGGTTCTTGTAAAGGCCAGGGCATCCTCAACTCTCAAGTGCTACGGACATGAATGGAAGAGGTTCTCTGTCTGGTGCCGTGCACAGAAGATTAACCCTCTGCGGATTACGGCCCCTCAAGTATTGCCGTACCTAGAAAAGACCCCCGTGAAGCCCCCGGCTGAAAAAGAGTGGGGGGGGGGAGGGCGGTGGCCGTTACAGACTCGGAATCAGCCTCTGAGGAGGAACTGGTGGAGACCGAGAGGGGCCTCAACGAAAGGTCCATAGGCCTCAACGAGAGGTTCGAGAAGGTTCGATCCCAGGGGCCGGTCCCTACTGATGTGATTGATGAGAGCGACGAGGACGACGAACAGGGCCCACGGGAACGGCCATCCCGTCCGTCGCAGCCATTGCCCGAGCCCCAGGATAGCTTGGCGGCCATTTTGTTGGCAATCCAATCCTTATGTACCGAGATAAGGACGAGATTACCACGCACCCCGACGGAGGAGCCAGAAACAAACCCGTCGGGAAGCCCTCCGAACAAGCGGAGGAAACTCCGCACTGCTTCGCCCGTCGTGCCTGCGAGACCGGCGGACCCCTCATCCCCCTCGCCGGGGAGGATACGGATCCGGACGACAGCAGCGACGATGACACCGCGGACATCCCGTCGTCGCCTCCCCCGCGGGCATCCCCAGCCGACGAGGTTGGCTCTTTCCACGCCATGATAACCAGGGCATCCGAGCTCTTCCAGCTCTGCCGTGAAGAACAGAAAAAGGAGGGGTTTCTGTACCAGCGATGAGAGGGTAAGAGGAAGACGGTCCTCGCGGTGCCTTTACTCGACGACATCTGGGACGAGGGGCTTGCTGTCCTCAAGTACCCTGCCACGACACCCGCCAAGAGGGATAGTACAAGAAGTACCAAGTCCCCAATGCCGCCCCCTTGTGCCTCAGGGCCCAGCCCACGCCGGACTCTATGGGACGACGAGTCATCTCGTCGGCGGCGACGACGATTAAGGCGGCCAATGCCTTAGAACCCCTCTTAGCTGGGGTTCTCCATCAACTACCCCAAATCCCACCTGGTTCCGTCGCAAGTAGCACTGTTTTTGGGGGCAAAGCTCGATACAGTAGAGCAATTGGCCTCCCCTTCAGAGTAGAGGACCAATACCATCCTGGGCAAGGTACGCGATCGTTAGCCACGGACGTGGCCAGGGTGAGGACCATCAAGTCCCTTCTTGGGATGATGTCCTCATGCATCTACCTTGTACCCCTCTGCAGACTTCGAATGCGTCCGCTGCAGGAGATCCTCGACGCCCGCTGGTTTCAGGCGGGGGGCTGCTTCGAGGACAGGATCCCCCTCGACGAGGAGTTCCGTCGGGTGATCCTATGGTGGGGTACCCGGGCTCACCTCACGACGGGCACGGACTTTCAAACCTCGGCGTTTCAGGAGACGGTGACTACGGATGCCTCTCTGGAGGGTTGGGGGGGGGCCCACATCGGAGATCTCCATGCAAGAGGCCTTTGGCTCCCGGAGGAGAGGTCTCTTCACATCAACATCTTGGATTTCCGTGCAGTATTCTGGGCGCTCAAGTCGTTCCTCCCGTCCCTCAAGTGGTTAGGATCTTCACCGACAGCACCACCACGATGTTCTACATACGAAAGCAGGGGGCACCATATCCCCAGCCCTATCCAAGGAGGCCCAGGATCTGTGGCACTGGGCCGTCGTCCAGGGGATGTTTCTAGTTCCCTTCCACCTGGCAGGAATAAAAAACAACATCGCCGACTCACTCAGCAGGGAGCTACGCTCGTGCCACGAGTGGGAACTGCGCCAGGTTCAAGTGGATCGACTCTTCCGACGATGGGGCAAACCCCAGATCGACTTGTTCGCGACGGCGACGAACTCCAAGTGCCAGCGGTTCGCCAACAGGTTCCCCCAGCTGAGGAGCATGGGCAATGCTTTCTCGTTCCCTTGGGACGGCCTGTTTCTATACGCGTTCCCTCCATTGCCGTTGCTGCTCCGCCTCATCAACCAGCTCATTAAGTCCAGGTGCAGGATGATCCTCGTTGCACCGGCATGGCCGAGGCAGATCTGGTTCCCGGACCTTCTGGACTTGTCAACGTCCCCGCCAGTCAGGCTGCCGGCGAACGCGGATCTTCTCTCCAGAGAAGGAGGGGCCATTCTACACCACGACCCACAGTCACTGAACTTGCAGGCCTGGCTCCTGCAGCACTAGAGTTTGGAGGGTACGATATCCCGGCTGATTGTAGAGAGGTTCTTGCAAAGGCCAGGGCGTCCTCAACTCTCAAGTGTTACGGTCATAAATGGAAAAGGTTCTCTGTCTGGTGCCGTGCACAGAAGATTAACCCTCTGCGGATTACGGCCCCTGAAGTGCTGCCGTACTTACTGTCGCTGGCCAAAGCTGGACTGGCTCACGCCTCCATAAAAATACATCTGGCTGCCATCTCCCGATATACCAGAACTATGGGACGGGCGTCCTTGTGGTCTCATTGCCTGGTAAAGGAATTTATGAAGGGACTATTCCGATCATTCCCGCCGGTGAAGGCCCCTGCACCGGCGTGGGAACTTAATGTGGTGTTGACCAGGCTTATGGGGGCCCCATTCGAGCCTATGCATTCGGCGCCTTTGAAGTTCCTGTCATGGAAGACAGCGTTCCTCGTGGCTATCACCTCTGCACGACGAGAGATTCAGGCCCTATCTTGCAAGCCTCCATACTTGACTTTTCATGACACGAGGGTGGTGCTGAGGACGCACCCCTCCTTCATGCCCAAGGTGCCCTCTGACTTCCACCTCAACGAGCCCTTGGTGTTACCAGTTTTCTTTCCGTCGCCTTCGACGCCGGCGGAGAGGACTTTGCACTCGCTGGATGTAGCTAGAGCGCTGAAGTTCTACGTGGACTGCACGAAGAGTTTTCGGAAGACATCACAGCTGTTTGTGAACTTTGGGTCTGTGAATCAAGGGAAGGCTCTCTCGAAGACTTCCATTTCCAGATGGCTCTCCGGCTGCATTATGCATTGTCACTGGTTGGCAAACCGACTGCTGCCCGGCCGTCCAAGAGCCCATTCGACCAGAGCGATCGCTGCTACCACGGCGTTCCTGTCTGGTGTGCCGCTGCTGGACATCTGCAGGGCTGCTACGTGGAGGTCGACGCATACCTTCACAAGATTCTACTGCGTCGATCGGGACTCCAGGGAGGAGTCCAGGGTCGACCAAGCAGTGCTGCGCAACCTGTTCGCTTAAGGTGAGCCTGGTGAGGAGGTAAGAGATGCTTAATGTTGAGTTGTTGTATTGCTTAATGTTGAGCCTCTTGCCACCTCCCGTGGTTGTGCATGTGTATACTGCTATGTTAGGCAGAAACCTGTGCAGTTCCCTTAGGGACCACTGCAAAAGATTTAAGACTACAGGTGTTGGAAGTAAACCCACTTGGTAGCAGTCTGTACCTCCCAGATTTACCTGGTAGCTGTGGCTGAGCAGTCAGACTTCCCTCAAGAAGAGTTAGGCAGTATGCAAAGTATACTCAATAGGCACTCAGATACAATAAAACAAGCAAACACTGACCAGAGCTTTGGTATCAAAGTATATAATTATTTATTTAAAAACACACAGTTGAAACACTCCAGCACTTTTATTGTAAAATATTCTAAACAGTTACTATTATGATATATACACCCCTTTTTCCCTATTAGAAAATCACAGTAAAACGCCACTTATTTTCATACAGAGGTGAGCGCTTAACTAGATTGCACTCTAATAAGTTTGTGAAAAAGGGAGGGAAAAAGACAGAATAAGCAGAGGTACACCACTCTACGATTCCAGAACACTGTTAGCAAGGCAGAGAGCAAAGGAGGTAAGAGATGCTTAATGTTGAGTTGTTGTATTGCTTAATGTTGAGCCTCTTGCCACCTCCTGTGGTTGTGCATGTGTATACGGCTATGTATTCTTTTATTCATGAGCATGTGAATCCATGCCAGACCCCATGCTGGAGAAGGAACAAGTTGCTTACCTGTAACTGTTGTTCTCCAGCATGGGTCTGGCATGGATTCACATGCGAACCCTCCCACCTACCCTCTGCGGCTCTTCACTTGGTCATACTGCCTCTTGGCGTGCTACCAAATCTGAGGATGGCTGCCAGGGGCGGGGCTTAGGGAGAGGGCAGTCATTGGCTGGAGGCAGTATGACCCAGAGATCAGTGATTGGTTACTACTAAGAAAGACCGATCAGAAACAAAACTGATACTGATTTTTTTCTTTACCGAGGATTCCCAGCCTGACGGGGAATATTCATGAGCATGTGAATCCATGCCAGACCCATGCTGGAGAACAACAGTTACAGGTAAGTAACTTGTTCCTTCTCGCCATTGTCTCGGAGGGCAAACTTGCCAATCAGAATGTGGTAAAAAATATCCTGGACACCACAGAGACAGCAGGCAGGTCTCTCGCACAGGGTACTCTCCTAAAGAGGCACGCGTGGCTGCGCACGTCGGTCTTCAGGCCTGAGACCCAGGCATCCATTATCAACAAACCCATCGAAGAGGCCAACCTCTTTGGGAACGCTGTAGACAATGCGTTGGAGACAGCCCAGAAAGAGCACAAGACTATTAAGTTGCTGCACCACATTTCACAGAAACCCTCTTCACAGAGGGGCAGTAATTCTTGGCAGTCCTTTCGAGGACAAGCCCGAGCCGCTCAAAACAACTTCTGCACGGGCAACTTCAACTCAAGTCAAACTGCTGCAAGCCCCACTTACTACCCCCAAAGGGGTCAGAAGCGCGGAAAGAATAGAGGCAGAGGCTCCAATTCCAGAGGAGCGTCAACTTCGGGTCAGAAATGACCAAGTCCAGGTCCCCTCCCATGTCTCCCCGGGCGCGGGGCGATTAACATCCTTCCTCAGGGCATGGGAGGGGATAACTTCAGACCAGTGGGTCTTAAAGACGGTCGTCCACGGTTACTGCGTGGAATTCGCCTGACCTCCACAGTTTAGACCGCCGAAACATTGACGCCTTTCACCGGAACATCTGCAGATACTGATCCAAGAGGTGGAAGCGCTGCTGGGAAAGGGCGCCATAGAAGCCGTCCCGATTCTTCAGGTAAACAAGGGTATCTATTCAGTGTAAGTTCATAAAGCCCCAGAAGTTTTGCATGGTAACACTGCAAGGGGTGATCCCATTGCTAAAACAGGGGGACTTCATGACAACTTTGGATATGAAAGATGCATACTTTCATATTTCAATGCTGCCAGCGCACAGAAAATTACTAAGGTTCGTGATTCAGGACAAACACTACCAGTTCAAGGTACTCTCCTTCGGCATAGCCTCGGCGCCAAGGGTGTTTACCAAGGTCCTGGCAGTGGCAGCGGCACACCTGCGCAGACTTTCAGTTCCAGTTTACCCTTACCTCGACGATTGGCTCATCACGGGGGACTTGTTCGTTTGTTTTTCGAACACCCAAAAAACAGTAGACCTACTGTTCAGCCTGGGATTTTCTATCAACGAAATGAAATCCAGCTTAGTCCCCAGCCAAGTAAAACAGTTCCTGGGGGCTCTAATTTGTACGGAAGACGGTCTAGTCTTCCCTTCCAGCGAGAGGGTTCAGAACATGCTCTCTCAGGTTCCTCAGTATATAGCCAGTCGAGAGGTGACGGTATGCAAAGCTATGCATTTGCTAGGGATGATGGCGTCATGCATATACTTGGTTCCCCACGCGCGGCTGCGCATGCGTCCCATGCAAGAGTGGCTCAACAGCCAGTGGTGTCAGGCCAGCGGACAATGGGAAGATCTGTTAGTTGTCTCGCCAGCCCTCGTTCTCTCTGCAGTGGTGGTCGAGGGAGAACCTCTTGAAGGGGAAAACCTTCACCACCCCTGCAGTGGAAGCCACTCTCACGATAGACGCATCTCTCACGGGGTGGGGGGCTCACCTGCTTCAACAGACAGCGCACGGAGTGTGGTCCCCTCAGGTAGTGTCCAACCATATAAACCTACTGGAGCTAATAGCAGTGTTCAAAGCATTGAAAGCGTTTCAGGAGCAACTGCAAGGGAAGACAGTGCTGGTCCTAACCGACAGCACAACAGCAATGTATTACCTGAACAAACAGGGGGGCACTCACTCTCCAGGGCTATCCAAGCTGTCCCAAAACATCTGGATATGGGCTCTCAAACACAAGATGTTCCTGATATCCCAACATGTTCCAGTGGAACTCAATCTTCTGGCAGACGTACTCAGCAGAGATTTTCCTCTGCCAGAAGAGTACGAATGACTGCACGAAGACATTGTATCCAACGTCTTCGCAGAATGGGGGGTTTCCAGAGATCGACGTGTTCGCTACTCAGGAGAACGCCCAATGCCAAGATTACGCCTCCAGGTACCCCCAGAACCGATCCAAGAGGAACGGTCTCTGGATAACTTGGTCGGGGAAATTTGTCTACGCTCGCCACCCCCAAACCCTCCCGACTCCCCTTCTGAACAAGATAGTACACAAGGTGCACCAGGAACCAGTCACCATGATTCTGGTGGCTCCCATGTGGGCCCGCCAACCTTGGTTCGCGCACCTGATGGAAATGTCCCTCTCCCCACCAGTCAAGCTGCCCTGCCCGTACAACATGTTGTCTCAGGACAGGGGGAGACTCTGCACCCATGCCCACACACTCTGAACTTAGCAGCCTGGCTCCTGAAGTCATAGAGTTTGGACATCTGCAACTCCCTCAAAGATGCATGGACATACTGAGGGAGGCAAGAAAGCCTAACACACGTTATTGCTATGCGGGCAAATGGAAAGGTTTTGTCGTCTGGTGCAGTTCTAAAGGTGTCGATCCCACCGATTGCTTGCCATCACACATTGTGTTATATCTAACCCATCTGTTGGACTGTGGGTTAGTCTTCAATTCCTTAAAGGTTCACCTGACGGCCTTGTCAGCCTACAACACGTCACAGCAGAAGGTGTCGTGGTGGAAGATACCTGTGATTAAAGCCTTTATGGAAGGGGTTAAAAGAATGTATCCCCCCATCACTCACCCAGCCCCTGGGTGGGGATCTAAATGTGGTTTTAATTAGGCTCATGGGACCCCCTTTTGAGCCTATGCATAAAGCTAGTCTGAAAGATCTGACTTACAAGACAGCCTTTCTAGTAGCTATCACTTCTATCAGAAGAGTTAGCGAACTACAGGCCCTCTCGGTTTTGGACCCCTTTGTTACAGTGCACAAAGATAAGGTAGTTCTGCGCACACATCCCAGATTTGCGCCGACATTTATTTCAAAGTTCCATGTGAACCAGTCAATCGAACTACCCACGTTCTTCCAGAGACCTACTAACATGGCCGAAAGAAGCCTTCACACACTAGATGTGCGCAGGGCAGTCATGTTCTACATGGATAGAACTAAACCACTGAGGAAAACTAAACAATTCTTTGTTTCAGTGGCAGCTGGTAGAGAAAGGGACCCTGTCTCTAAATCAGCAATATCAAGGTGGATTGTCAAATGCATCACGCTATGTTAGACTCTTGAAAGAGAGAACTGCCCTTCAAGCCTAGAGCACATTCTACTCGAGGCACTGGGGCATCCATAGTATCCATAGTATTCATTGCAAATGTTCCCCTAGAGTCCATTTGCAAAGCAGCAACCTGGAGTTCTGTACACACCTTTACAAAACACTATTGCCTAGACACTCATTCTAGGTCTGATTCTCAGGTGGGACAAGCAGTACTAAGACATCTTTTTTTCTACTGTTCCTTCTCACAACCCACCTCCAACTCCGGGTACTGCTCGCTATTCTAGGCACAGCATGTGATTCTAAGCAGATTAACAAGCATCAGAAGACATGCATTACTTACCGTAAAAGCATTTCTGATGATTGTTTCTGCTTAGATTCACATGCGCCCTCCCTGCCTCCCCGCTCGGGGTGGAAGGAACATAGACTTCTTACTACTTTCTCTGTTCATGTACTCTCACTATAGCCTTGGGCTCCCTCATGGCAGAAAAAATACAATCAGAGGGACCTCTGCGCGTGAGGGATTTTGGATACTACACACGTCACGATAGGATGTTTCAGACATGCCTATGCCGACGTCCCCTTTCGGTCCCCGAAAGACAAGATGCAATACTCCGCGGTTACCACTGGATGTCGGACCATATGCACAGGATGTGAATCTAAGCAGATACAATCATCAGAAATGCTTTTACGGTAAGTAATGCATGTCATATTGTTACCTGGATGTAGTATTATTGCCTGTTCATAGATGGGCATACAGAAAGTAGTGTGTAATGTTCGCCTATGGCAGGATCAGGATGACACAAAGTGCAGGGTTTGTGGTACCCTTGGATCCTGAAAATGATGGTAATTGCTTTGTTTAATATTGTCTAGGGCTCCACTCTTTAACAGGCACCTGGAACTTTAAATGCATTTAGTGTGCCACCAGATTTGGGGCTTACATTTTAGGGTAAAGAGCGAGTGAGATCTTAACTGACCAATTAGTGTTTTTACTAACACTTTGCTTTTTGTTCTGAGTAACCACAGTTCTTCTTCCCCGCCCGCATCACAAATATTGAATGTTAGACTGCAGAAATAGTATATATTTCCTTAATATACTAGTGTGGTGTATTCTTTTGTGGCATAGGTTGGGACTAATTGGTCCTCCCAGGTTTCGAAATTGAAGGGAGCTCGGAGCCATTTAGCTCCTGCTTGTAGCCTAGAAGAGCCTGGTTAGCTTTACACCAACAACTACCAGGAGCTACATTTGGCTCCCTAGGCCAACAGATGCATAGCAAACTCTGTGCGTTCAGGACAATCTCTAAATAAACTTTAGGACACATCTTTACAACATTCACAGTATAAGGGGTCATAAATAATGGACAAAATTATGTTTCCATCTTATGTGGGAGTTAGATTTGTGGAACGCTTTGTATTAGCTAATCGTATGGAAGTGTTGGCTCCTGGTCACTGGTTAATGCTGGATATGCCATCCTTCCTCTTGCAGCTAAAACGGACTGCTCAGCTTTGGCTACCATTGGAGACTCTTTTGGGTGACACTGTTCCACGATTTGGTCAGATGATTACACAGCTCTCACCAGAGGGCTGTGCAAAGATCTCCCTAACAGCTGTAATATTGGCCATGTGTTTGAAACCGGACTACATACCGGTTGTGGACATTGACCTTTCAGAGAAGCATTGTCTGGCCCCCAAAGATCCAGATCCTCTTTCCACACATCTGTGAGAAACCTGAAGGGATCTGTCATCCAGGTGGCGAGGACACAGTCATCGCTTTTGGATCCAGTTCCTGGGAGTAGACAGGTGTGGGAGGATCACCTGGATGGCGGGAGGGGTAGTCTTCGGGTAGTGGAAGTGGGGACAAAAGATGGTGAGACGCGGTACCCCCTTCCCCGTAACACCTTTTCCCCATCTTACCAAGTATTATACCTAGGTACCCAACCACCCACCCCTTTCCTGACACAAACACTCATGAGCGAAAACGGAATAACACCAGAGCTGTATACCTGACATGTCCCAATACAATGGTCATGCAACGTCGGCAATTAATGACCATTACACACACCTGACTTCATCACACTCCCTCACACAGATAAAAGGCGGAGCACGAATGCACATTCGGAGCAAGGCAAAGCACACAAGGAAACAGCAATTCCCAGATGGCAGTTAAACATGAGGAGAAAACGGCGAGACCAGAGAGAGTTGCAAGGAGGGAAGTGCCTTTGACCTTTTCAGAACGTTACTTTTGTGAACCTTGGAAAGTAAGCAACCTAAGACCAGGAACTAAAGCTGAACAAACCTGCAAAGTGCATCGGAGCTACCCTGGCTCGATAACCAGGGCAGGGAGGAACGATTGCCACTGTGGTACTGTCCTTGGCTTCACTGACAGAGCAGTGCCAGTAAAGACAGCACAGCCGGTGAGTCAGAGAGACTGATACCAAACCAGCCTGTGTTAGAAAGGAGATTGCAAGCAGCAACATTGTATGAGCGGATATAATTGAAAACTAGGCGAATTATGTGATTGAAGTTTGGGTAGCCAAGCAAGATATCGTAGACTGAGTGGTCCCACGCCACGTGGGTGCTCATTCGAAGGTCTCAAATTAAATGGCAACTGTGGAAATGGAAATCTTGATATCGAAGTGGACCTGCAACGGGTCAAGTAAAATCATGTGCACATTCGAAAGTCTTCGATAGTTGAATACGAACTACAATTGGTCTGAGCCCGGCTGAGGAAGATTAATTGTATAAGAGGAAGGGTCTGAGCCCGGCTGAGGGGGATCCAGGGTGAACCATGAGTCACCCGAAAAAGAATATCCTCTGACCACTGTAAAAGGAGGATCTGAGCCCGGCTGACAGGGATCCAGGGTGAGTCACCCGAATGGAATACTTATAAGAGGAAAGGAACTTTGTGTTTGTTTTTGTACATCAGACCCTCTGAATCAATACTTTTCAGAGTAAAGAGACTTGCACCATAGAAGGCCCCAATGCTGGTAATTGAACTGCATCCTCGTGCCGAAGAAGCCAGAGTGTGTGCTTTGCTCGAGTGAACTGCCTTGTCCTGTGCTGAAAACGTGGGGAAGGGAGGCCAACGGCCTGAGCATCCTGATAAATCATTTTGTGAACACTACTTTCTTTTTCATGAACACTAGCCCACGCTATGTATATTTAGCGTTAAGGATTCACAAACTTTTTTTTTAGTATAGGCCCTTTTATTTTGACGAGACTCTGCTAGGACTGCATTATTATTTTTTTGTAGGTCGTAGCTTTCTCCCATCTGTTGATTTACGGTTAGATAGGCGTTTATCACACCTTGGTTGAAGTTCAATAAACACGCTTGAACTGTGGTTGCTGGTCTGTCTTACTGTTGATACCATGCCTTCCTTACACATCCCACGTTCAGGCCTCTACAGTGGGCTCAAAGTAGGTCATGTTTCTATCCTTGCCCACAGATAGTTAAAGCAAGAAATGGGATGGTTTTGCTAGCCATGAAGTCTGTAATACATACACTGTTTGTGGAATGTGATTTCTAAGGCAGCAGAGAATCAACCCCCTGCCCGCGATCAGATACTCCAGTCGGTCCTTGACATGGCAGACAGTGTGGCAAGATACATGAGAAGGGACTCTTGTGATCTCTATACATTCATGGATGCAAATGTCTGGTTATTCCCCTGATGCCCAGGCTAAACACTTGGATTTGCCCGTTGACTGTGACAACCTCTTCAGTGAAAAGGCAGACAAATCTCTGAACAAGTTTAAAATCTCAAGGCACTTCGAAATCCTTTGGGTTAGCCATCCAACAAAGGCCAACCACCTTTACCAACAAGAGACATCCCTTTTGGGGGTTTGTCCCCCTTTCCCCCAGCTGCAGAAGTCTTGCGCCCTCTGACAAGCAAGGCCAGAAGTGTTTTTTCCGCCAAAGTAGAGTCAGAGGAATGCATACAGGAGCAATATTGTCCGCTTCATCCCCTCTGGGAGCCAAGGTCCAAAACCTTTTTGATTTGGACTTTACCCACCCCAGTTGGTGGGAGGTTATCTTTGCACTTCAAGCAGTGGTAGCTCATAACTTCCAAAGCCAGCGCCTTGAAGGCCATCTCTCAAGAAATACTCCCCCTCCACTGCCTTCAACGGCCTCAGGTCTGTCCTCTTCACTCTCCCCACCTATTCAGATGCCCTTCGGCTGAAGTAAGTTTGTCAACTTCTTGCAAAGTGCAGGTGGTGCTGTCAACTGAGAGGTGGAGGGGGACGGGCTGGTACTCTTTACTTTAAGGTACCAGGTGAGGATGGGAGGCTCAGTCCTACATATAAGGGGTGTATCGGCCAATTTTCTAAAAATTGGCAAATACTCTCTAAAAACGAGTAAAAGTACGCCCAACAAAAAAAAAGAAAATGGGCACAAAGGAGCCTGCCTACCTGCTTTCATCCATCCAGTTCCATGGATACCTTTGGACCAATGGTACACTTAGTGCCTCAGGAATAAACTGTTACTACTGCCTCATCTGAAGAAAGAAAAGTACATCTTTTAATGCGCATGAATAACTAGGTGCAAATATTTATCACAAAAATGTCAGATTAGTTATTAAGACTAAATACTCCCATTGGCAATGGGACACACTTTTTTACTCCCTAAAAAGTAAATTTTAAAATATAAGGAGTATGATACTCGCACTTCAAAAGCTTATCTATAAGTATATGATCAATACATTTTTGGCACATAACATTCTTAGGCTGTAACACAAATATTTAACTATACGAATAGTAAAGTTTAAGTGTAACATCAGGTGGCAATGTTGACTTTGACACACGTGTTCTGTGGAGAAATTGTCCTATAAACCAATTCTGTGTTTCTTTGGCTACTTGGGCAGTCTGATTAGAATGTATGGTTAAGTATTGCAGGCTAGTAAGAGGGTGGATAGTTCTGCTTGATGAAGAGGGGAGTCCAGTTAACCCAATCACTGGAAGACCCAGTAGAATGTTTAATAGTGGTTACAGTGTCTATAACAGCCAGAACTTCGCAACAGGGCGAAATAACCTAGCAAAGTGTGTCAAATTTGTATCCTGCTGTTTACATGTGGATCAAAGCACTGCATCCGGCAGGACAGCATTTTCAAACTTTAATGGAGTCTAATAAGTTTGATGTAGAGATTTTGTAATGTAGGGCTCTGTGTTTGTGGTTTAGCGAGATGTTTGATTTGCAAACTTATCTTGGACCATTGTGGTTTTCCATAGTAATGCGTAATGCCAATTCCCAAAGTTTCATCTTCATTAATCCTGCCCATTGCAATTTTGTAAAGTGATGAGATGGCTTGTGTGGCATTCCTTTCCTGTGATATATACTGACGATACAGTCTGATAGTGGGTTCTCTGGGAAAGAAGGGAACTTAGCTGAGCTTTCACCTTTGATGCAGTGATAAAGAAATATGTTGGGCTTCTCACCAAACGTGATTGAAGTGATGAATTGACCATCTTCCAAGATCTCTTCCATTCCAAGCCCATTTTGTTTAGTTTGCTTGCAATACGTACACCAGGCGTGAATGGCAACCCTTTAATTCTAGGCAGAAACATTGATGGGATATAGGGGGAAACTACGCTTATTTAAGGTGTAATCTTTGGGATGCCATTGGGTTACCTCAATGGTGTCAAGAGTATCTTAAAGGTTTGGCAGTGTTGATGAGGTTATCGATTCTAAAGTACAAAGACGAGCCAGTATTTCTTTTTAAGGTGATTACATTGAGAGGTGAGGGTTGGTAGGTGTCCAGTATAAGGCATGATGTGGCATGCAAATCGGGGCATAGGTTTCAATATCTGGGACATTTGGCCCACCTACAAGAAAGGGCAAAATCAACATCACCCATTTGACACTGCTAGTCTTCCCTCCCCGAATCAGGTTAATCATTAACGATTTGAACTTCATGTGTTTATTTGAATAGGAATGTTTGTCAACAGGGAGAGGTACTTTGGTAATAGCAAGGCATGCATGAGTTTGCAAACATTTATTAGCAGAATTTGCCAAATAAAAATGTCGTAGCAAAAAAACAAATTTGATTAACAATGTTGTACTCATATTTCTCCAGCATGGGGTCTGGCATGGATTCACATGCTCATGAATATTCCCCGTCGTCAGGCTGGGAATCCTCGGTAAAGAAAAAACCAGTATCAGTTTCGTTTCTGATCTGTCTTTCGTAGTAATAACCAATCACTGGTCTCTGCGTCATACTGACCACAGCCAATGACTGCCCTCTACCTGAGCACCGCCTCTGGCAGCCATCTTCAGATTTTTACCGCACGTTCATGTGTTGGGATCCTCGTGCTATTGCTCTCGAGCGTTAGTGCTATTTTTCGCGCTTTTTCACAAAAAACTTCGATTTTTTCGGTCAAAAGAGCCTCAAGCTCCACCGATCCTACATCCGATCAACGGGGACCCGTGTCGGATTCATCTGTGCCCCTCAAGGGTGAAGATTCGTCGAGCTACACTTCGGAGGACTCCAGAAGCTTCTCAGTCTCGGAGATGGCCCAGGAGAAGGGAAGCTCGACGCCCGGAAAGCTGTTCAGGGTCTGCCCTGGATGCCAGCTGCAGAACGTCTTCAAGGAGGACGAACACTCTTTCTGCCTTTACTGCCTTCATGAGGACAAGACGCACGTGGAGAAGGACTGTGCGTTTTGCGGCAACATGTCGGAACGGACCATGAAGGACCGCCATCAACGTCTCGCCAACTGGCTGGAGGGTAAGAGCCCGTCTGGCGAGAAGAAGAAGAAATCCGAGCGGTCTTCTAAGACCTTTGAGGGCGCCCCGGCGACGGGGGCCCAACATAAGGCCAAGCACCGCGAGTCCGCTGGCACCGGGAGCGCCGAACGGTCGGGCTCTACGGGCGCCAGGCAGGGCGCACCCTCCCCGGCACCATCAACCACGAGCCAACGCTCTGGGTCGGGTAAGAGGAAGGCCGAGCACCCGGCGAAGCTCCTGGAGAGGCCCCGGTCGAGCTCTAAGGCAGAGGAGGAGCGTGGCAGTGCCCCCTCCCTCAAGGATAAGGCGGTGAGCGCACCTAAGCTGGTGAAGGCCTTGATCCATCAGACCAAGCCCTCTATCGAAACGGTCGCGGCGGCCCTGGCTCAGCCTGTGGTGGCTGCACCAGTGGTGGCGACCTCAGGGCCCAGAATCTCCCTGCCTCCTCGGAGGG
Source organism: Ambystoma mexicanum (assembly GCF_040938575.1). Taxonomy (NCBI): domain Eukaryota; kingdom Metazoa; phylum Chordata; class Amphibia; order Caudata; family Ambystomatidae; genus Ambystoma; species Ambystoma mexicanum. The sequence goes on along the minus strand of NC_090923.1, from coordinate 595,084,198 downwards.
AGTCTTCATTTGTGCCCATCGATAGGACCCCCGTGAAACCCTCCGTGGGGAAGAAGGGGGGGCAGGGCGTCGTCGTAGATTCGGCCTCAACCTCAGAAGAGGAGCTGATCGAGGTCTTAAGCCACGGCCTAGGCGTGGAAGAAGGCCAGCCCGTCGGAATGGACCCCGACGCAGGTGACGACGACATCGTCGAGGATACCGACGGGGCCCCTGCTCGCCCGTCGGATTCCCCTCTGCCAGCGCCGCAAGACAACTCGGCGGCCATTTTGTTGGCCATACAGTCCTTATGCTCCGAGATAAGGACGAGGCTACCGTTACCGACGGAGGAACCTCTCCCGTCGGGGGATCCAGAACCGGGACCTTCTGGTGTTCCCCCTACCAAGAAAAGAAGGATCCATCCACCACCTCCTTTTCAACCGTCGCGCCCCGTCCAGCCCTCCTCCCCGTCCACCCGAGGGGATGATACGGGGACTGACACGGCAGCGACGGGTACGGACGACGAGGCATACGACGAGGATTTTCCGTCGTCGCCTCCCACCAGGGCTTCTCCGCCCGACGAGATCGGATCTTTCCACTCCATGATCTCCAGGGCTTCCGAGCTTTTCCAACTCTGCCCTGAGGAGAAGAAAAAGGAAGGCTTCCTTTATCAGCGGCGCGAGGCCAAGAGGAAGACGGTCCTCGCAGTGCCTCTGTTGGACGACATTTGGGATGAGGGCCTTTCCCTCCTCAAGAACCCTTCCACGACGCCAGCTAGAAGAGACCGGTACGAGAAAAAGTACCGGGTCCCGGACACGGCCCCCCTATGCCTCCGGGCGCAGCCTACCCCGGACTCCGTCGTCTCCGCGGCAGCCAGGAAGAAAGCGGGGGGGGGTGCGGCCTCCACATCGACTTCCCCGCCGGACGGCGAGGGAAAGAAATTGGATGCTATGGGACGTAGAGTCATCTCGTCGGCAGCGACGACGATTAAAGCGGCCAACGCCTTGGCTATCGTGGCCCGCTACGACAGGGAGCTCTGGTACAAGATAGCTCCCCTGCTGGATTTTCTGCCGGACGACAAGAGGGCGGAGGCCCTTGAGATCCTGCAGGAAGGTGAGGTGGCTTCGGACCACGCCATCACCGTGGCGACGGACATCGCCGACACTGGGTTCCGCCAGCTGGGCAACGGCGTTTGCCTTCGACGTCGTGGATGGCTCAAAGCTACGGACTTTCGGCAGGACGTCCAGACCAGAGTCCTGGACATGCCCTTCGACGGGAACAACCTGTTTGGGAAGACTGTGGACGATTCCCTTCAGGCCATCAAGGCGGATACTGAGACGGCCCGGGCCCTTGGAGTCCTGCAGCAACGACGAACGCCCTTTCGGAGCGGCGGAGGCAAGGGCGCCTCCAAAGGTTCCGGCGGCGGTTTCGCTTCCTACCGTCAAGCGGCCCGCTCGTCGTCGCAAGAGGCCTACAGAGGACGAGGCAAGTCTAGCGGACCCCGCCGTCGTCGCCAAGGAGGTCAAGGCGGCAAGGCCGCGTCCAAGCAGGATTGAACCGGCCGTGGGGTCGGGCCCCCACCGAAGCACCCCGGTGGGAGGCCGGCTGGCGGGCTTCGTCAGCGTGTGGGAGTCCATCTCCACCGACCGTTGGGTGCTGGACGCCCTGGCCCGGGGCCACGCGCTCGAGTTTCAAAGAAGGTGCCCGCGCGTCCCCCCCGTGGCCAGGAAAGAACTTCACGTCCCTCAACTTCTCCTGGAGGTAAAGGCGATGCTCAGAAAGGGCGCCATCGAACTTGTCCCAAAGAGGCTTCGGGGCTCCGGAGTCTACTCGCGATACTTCCTCGTGAAGAAGAAGACGGGAGGATGGCGCCCCATCCTAGACCTGCGACGTCTGAACAAGTTCATCAAGGCGCAGAAGTTCCGGATGGTCACCCTCCAGCGCGTCCTGGGTCAGCTGGAGGAAGGAGACTTCCTATCGTCGTTGGATTTGGAGGATGCCTACTTCCACATTCCCATCCTAAAGGGGCACCGAAAATTCCTCAGATTCGTGGTCCAAGGGCGTCATTACCAGTTCAAAGCCCTTCCCTTCGGACTACGGTCGGCACCCAGGGTATTCACCAAGTGCCTCGCACCGGTGGCGGCGCAGCTGCGCCGCGAGGGGATTCACGTCTACCCCTACCTGGACGACTGGCTCATCCGCGCCAAGACAAGGGAGCTCGCCGTGGTCCACACGGCAAGGGCCGTCCAACTCCTCACGGACCTGGGATTCTCCGTGAACTACGCCAAATCCCACCTGGTGCCCGCGCAAGTCGCACTGTTTCTGGGAGCGAGGCTCGACACAGTGTCCCTTCTGGCCTCCCCGTCGGAGGAGAGGACCAGGACCATCTTGGGCAAGGTGCAACGGATGTTGGTGGCCGACGCGGCCAAAGTGAGGTCCATCAAGTCCCTCCTCGGGATGATGTCTTCCTGCATCTACCTCATTCCCATGTGCAGGCTCCGGATGCGCCCGTTGCAAGAATTCCTGGATGCGCGCTGGATCCAGACGACGGGCAGCTTCGAGGAAAGGATCAAGCTCGACGAGAGTTTCCGACGAGCGATACGGTGGTGGGGCACCCGCGCGCATCTGACGGCGGGCATGGACTTCCAGACCCCAGCCCACCAGGAGACTGTGACCACGGATGCCTCCCTGGAAGGGTGGGGAGCGCACACCGAAAATCTGCACGCAAGGGGACTCTGGCTCCCGACGGAGAAGTCCCTGCATATCAACGTCCTGGAGCTCCGTGCAGTGTTTTGGGCCCTCAGGTCCTTCCTTCCGTCCCTCAAGGGCAAGGTGGTGAGGATCTTCACCGACAACACCACCACCATGTTTTACATCAGGAAACAGGGCGGAACCAGGTCCCCAGCGCTGTCCAAGGAGGCGCAGGACCTGTGGCATTGGGCCGTCGCCCAAGGGATTCTTCTGGTGCCGTTTCATCTGGCAGGGATAAAAAACACCATTGCCGACTCACTCAGCAGGGAGCTGCGCTCGTGCCACGAGTGGGAACTACGGCAGGACCTGGTGGATCGCCTCTTCCGACGGTGGGGCACACCCCAGATCGACCTGTTCGCGACGGCGACGAACACCAAGTGCCGGAGGTTCGCCAGCAGGTTTCCCCAGACGAGGAGCATGGGCGATGCTTTCTCGTTCCCCTGGTAGGGCCTGTTCCTCTACGCGTTCCCTCCCTTGCCTCTGCTAATCCGGCTCGTCAACCAACTCAAGAGGTCACGGTGCAGGATGATCCTCGTCGCACCTGCGTGGCCGAGGCAGATATGGTTCCCGGACCTTCTGGACTTGTCAGCGTCCCCGCCGATCAAGCTGCCGGCGGACGCGGATCTACTCTCCAGGGAAGGAGGCGCCATCCTCCACCACGACCCGAAGTCGCTGAACTTGCAGGCCTGGCTCCTGCAGCGCTAGAGTTTGGAGGATACGACATACCGGCCGATTGCAGAGAAGTTCTTGCAAAGGCCAGGGCGTCCTCGACTCTTAAATGCTACGGACACAAATGGAAGAGGTTCTCTGTCTGGTGCCACGCACAGAAGATTAACCCTCTACGGATTACGGCTCCCCAAGTACTGCCGTACCTGCTGACGCTGGCCAAAGCTGGTCTGGCACACGCGTCCATCAAGATTCATCTTGCTGCGATCTCCCGATACACCAGAACCACGGGGCGGACGTCCTTGTGGTCTCATCGTCTGGTGAAAGAGTTCATGAAGGGACTGTTCAGATCGTTCCCGCCGGTGAAGGCTCCGGCCCCGGCGTGGGAGCTCAACGTGGTGCTGACCAAGCTCATGGGACCTCCGTTCGAGCCTCTGCACTCGGCCCCGTTGAAGTTTCTATCGTGGAAAACAGCTTTTCTTGTGGCCATCACCTCCGCACGACGAGTGGGAGAGATCCAGGCCCTTTCCTGCAAGGCCCCGTACTTGACTTTCCACGACACGAGGGTAGTGCTCAGGACGCACCCCTCCTTCATGCCCAAGGTACCGTCGGACTTCCATCTCAACGAACCCTTGGTGTTACCTGTGTTCTTCCCGTCGCCTTCGTCGCCGGCTGAGAGGACTTTGCACTCGCTGGATGTGGCTAGAGCGCTGAAGTTCTACATGGACCGCACGAAGGGTTTTCGGAAGACGTCACAACTCTTTGTGAACTTTGGACCTGTCAATCAGGGGAAGGCTCTCTCGAAGGCTTCCATCTCCAGATGGCTCTCCGGCTGTAATCATGTGCTGTCACCGGTTGGCGAACCGACCGCTGCCTGGCCGTCCGAGAGCCCATTCCACCAGAGCGATCGCAGCTACCACGGCGTTCCTATCTGGTGTGCCCCTGCTGGACATATGCAGGGCTGCCACGTGGAGGTCGACGCACACCTTCACGAAATTCTACTGCGTCGACCGGGATTCCAGGGAGGAGTCCAGGGTCGGCCAAGCAGTGCTGCGCAACCTGTTCGCCTGAGGTGAGCCTGGTGAGGAGGTAAGATGCTTAATGTTGAGTTGATGTGATGCTTAATGTTGAGCCTTTGCCACCTCCCGTGGTTGTGCATGTGTGTACTGCTATGTATTCTTTATTCATGAGCATGTGAATCCATGCCAGACCCCATGCTGGAGAAGGAACAAGTTACTTACCTGTAACTGTTGTTCTCCAGCATGGGTCTGGCATGGATTCACATGCGAACCCTCCCGCCTACCCCTCTGCGGCTCTTCACTTGGTCATACTGCCACTTCACGTGCTTCCAAATCTGAAGATGGCTGCCAGAGGCGGTGCTTAGGTAGAGGGCAGTCATTGGCTGTGGTCAGTATGACGCAGAGACCAGTGATTGGTTATTACTACGAAAGACCGATCAGAAACGAAACTGATACTGGTTTTTTCTTTACCGAGGATTCCCAGCCTGACGACGGGGAATATTCATGAGCATGTGAATCCATGCCAGACCCATGCTGGAGAACAACAGTTACAGGTAAGTAACTTGTTCCTTTTAATGTCACCAGAAGTTATTTGTACCCAAGGCATAAGGTGAGCAACTATACTGCATTTTTGTGTACTGCTGAAGTGAGACATTAGTCCGATGAGTGTCTGTAAAACGTAAAGATTAGCTGCATGAATGGACATTAATAGGTATGATGATAAGGCTCTGAAAACAGGTTTTCAGTGCAAGGCTATGTGCCGCTGGTTCCAGTCCGTGATGAACAGGGCAGTGTGCCATGTATTTTATGATCCACATTCTTGACCCATCTTTAGCTCTGCAAAACGTTCAGACGTTTCATAAATCAAAAAGTGCGCAATGATAAAGGAAAGGCGTGGCGAACAATACATAAATAAAATACTTAGCCTGAAACCAAGTATGCAGTATGGTGTTGTAACAGGCAGGCTAATTGTCAACTTCAGGTGGACAAGATGGTCCTTGCCTGTCATTGATATGATTTTCATAATAACATTAAATACCACTTTCGGGGAGGGCAAGGCTGCTAATAACTTCAACCCCAAGCCAGGTAGGCCAAAGCACATAATGCCAGCCATGTATAATCATGAAAGTGGTATTAATCACCATTAGTACTCTGATCCACAGTCCGTGGTACTGATACCTTTGTTATGGCCTTTCTGGTTCTTGCTTACAGAGATGTGTGATGGTCTGTTTTAACAATTCCCCTCATCCCTCCCCCTCACTGACTGGCAGCCCCTTATCCCTTGTAACATGAACCAATTTGCATAACGCATGTTAGTTTAGTACTTAGCAATGGCTTGGGGGGCCTTTCAGAGGTAGCCTAGGTCACCCAACCCTTTAATCAACTTAGGTGGGCACTATCTGGATAAACTCAGATGTGCACAATAAGGAGCAGCAATGTTAAATCAGTAGTAGTGTAGATCTGTGATGAGGGGATCGAAGATTAGCATTTCAAAATTCTAATGCATCAGGAGTGCCAAATAAGTGGGTTGTATTTCTTAGCATGGCTGCAAAACGCATTGCATATTTGATCTCATGGTTGCATAGAACATTTTGCACATCATTAATGCATTTTCTTGAAGCTTGAACCATTGGTCTGCAGTCGGGGAAAATTTGAAACAGTGTGGAAATGTATTGCGAATTATCTTTATCTCTGGCCACTTTTAGGATCAAATCTCTAGCCTGGTAATTAAAAACGCTAGCAATGATTGGGCGCAGTGGTAGACCAGGCGCTGGCTGTGGATCAAGTGCCCTTTGAGTACGCTCAATCTGAAAGAGCAGAGAGCACCAGATTCCCATGTCTTTCAGGCTATGCCTTCTCTAAGAATAGGTCCAGGGCTGTAGTATCAGGGAGACGGAGCATGCCAACGTTGATTTGCCGGGAGAGATTTTCATGGTGATCACTTTTGGCCTGCGCTTACGGAGTTCGGTCTTAACAGCCATGACAGATGATTCTAAACTTTTCTGTGTTTTCTGTTTTAGATATTTGCTGTTCAGCTTTGGCTATTCTGGAGAATAGTTTTTCAATTTTGAGGCTGGGTGATTCGAATTTTGCAGTGAGGTTATCAATCTTTTTGTCAATTAAGCCTATATTCTCCTGTATATTGTGCAGATAGGCAATGATTTAGTCTTCAGGGGCTTGTGCTTATGTCCTGTTGTGCAAGTTGTCATCATCGGCTTCACTTGGTTCAGTATCTGAGGGACTTTTCCTAACGAAGCCGTCTATTTGGTTTGCTTCTTAGAGGAACTTGTATTCCCCATCATCTTGGATTGAAAGGGGGACTGTGGCGCACACTCGCAGAGGGGAGACGGAGTTGGCAGAAATTGTCAGACCGGGTGCTGTACAACAAAGGGTGCCGGTTATTTGGATTACGGGGCGCCCAAGCTAAGCTTGCAGCTAGTTTGTAATCATCTGAAGTGTTGTACCCTACATAAGCAAGCAGTCTTTCGTTGTCTGTTTTTCTGTTACGAGGCAGTTGGTTAATGTTAAAGTGTCATGATTATCTGAAGACTCGAATATGGCCCCATTAGTTCAGACACATTTTGGGCCTACTCAAAAGTTGCGAAGATATGCCTATTGCTGGCTCATAGGCTAGGGAAGTAACACACGCTCAGTCCTCTCACATCACAATTCTGAAGTTGTAAAAGAGCTGCCCCAGTCTGCTACTGAAAGGAGGCTTGCTGCATAACATGCCCCTTCTTCATAGCCAGTCAGGATTCGCAACTATCACCATGCATGCAGCAATGCAGCCATTTGCGAGAGCGGTGTCCCACACTGTAACTAGACCCCCATTCTCTGTTTGCCTGACGCACGCAGCCAGGGATCATTGGTCGCTCAACAGCAAACACCCCACCTGTTAGTACCTTTGATTCAATGCATATTTGTTGCTAAATAGACTATATTTGTACTTGGCTGTTGGACAATCTATTGCTTGTCAATCTCTGGTATTTGTTAATTGTATTCTAGAACCAAACCCTAATCGTCTTAGGCTCCACAAATCTGCTTGTCCTAGTTACCAAGAAAGAATGAAGTTCAGATTTTAGTTTGAAATGTTTGCAGCTTTTCGAGCATTGGCTTTCCAGAACCCTACACCAGTAATGGTCCTGAATAATCTCCTAACAATTCAGTTTACTGATTTACTTTATAGTACCCCATTGTTGTTTTGGCCACCCTGTGTTGTATTCCAGAAATAAAGAAACCTAGTTGAATATGCATTCCCATCTTGGCCTGGTTTTTGATCCTGGTCACCCTTGAGGCAACCTATTTCTGGAACCTTAGTGGCCTACTAGGAGGACCTCAGAGGCAACACTCAGTCTGGTTTTAAGAGGTTCTTGCACCCTACATTTCCTTCTCTTCTTAAGGGTTTTCATTTTAATCCGAGGTCATGTTTAAGGGTTTCTGCACCCTTCATCTGTGGTCTTCTTACAGTCTTTGCTTGGATTTCTAGTCCGGCTGTAAAGGGGTTCCTGTTCCCTTCATCTGTGAACTTCTCACTCCATCTTCTCCTCTGTTCTTCTTGGCAGTCCACTTCTGCTGTTTATCATCGGGCTGCTTGTTTTGCCTCTTCTGCGTTCTCACTGGGGTGTACTCTAGGGGTTTCTCTACGTCCCTGCATCGTGGTCCCAACTCCTAACGTCTTTTCCATCTCTTTATTCTTGTTGTGGTCCTTCTCCTCCTTGATGCCATGCCATGAGCTTGCTACTCCTTCCACAATGGGGTTGACCACTTTAGATCGGGTCTCACCTATACCACCCCTGCCTGAGGCTAAGCTTGTTCTTTCCTACCTTACTTGGCTTACTGACTAGGTTCCCGCTTTTGTAGTCCTGATATTCTACTACCATCACCTCCCTCATGTTCACCCCCAATCGGCTGTGTTTTTTTTCTTGCCTCGAGACAATCTTTTTCTTCCACCAATCATCCCGTGTATGATATTGTCAACCTTCCATCTTCTGATACTATGCCTGATATTATCCTCCTAGATTCTTCTTCACTCACCAATCTCCTCTCATCTCTTACAAGCTCTTCTCTCTCACTGCCTCCAAACGTATTCCTTTCCTCTCTAGGCTGGGTTTTCTATGATGATCTGCCCCTATGTAAATAAATGGTACAGGTGCTGCAATTGACCGTTTGTGAGTACTTCGCCTGTGCTCATATAATATCTTTAGAGTGGCCCAAGCCTTTAGTGGTCAGTTCTCCGTTTTGGATTTTACTCCCTATCCTTACTTTGCCATCCCTGAATGAGTGCAGTGTCACTGAAGGTTTATTTTCTTTCTCTGTTCGGGTTATTGGTAACTGAAGGTGAGCATATTCAAAGCATTTGTTTTATCAGTTGCTTTTATTGTGTATAGCGGTCTCACAGAAGTACCACCTCTGAAGTCTGCATGAGCGCACTTAGTGAGTCGCATAGGAAATTCTAAAGTGCCCCTGATGCCTAAGTGGGGCTATGTCACTGGTGGTTGAGAAAATAGCTTTGTATGCAAGATGTGCCTTTTGATCCTCGGCACTTTTATTCCTTTAAAGGGAAAGCGTTATGGTTTTTGTTAGCCCTCTGAATGGGAAGGGGGAGGGACTTTTTCTACAGAACATGGGACACTTTGTCTCAGTAAATTCCTGTATTTCCAGCTGCCCCCCTCCGACTTTTGATGATTCTTAGAAGCCCACGTCCTCAACTTCAGGACAAACAAAAATATTTTTTCGGGCAGATGATTGGGGGGTGGGGAGGCTTGTCAAAATCGGCTGTTGACTGTTGCAAAATAAGTATTCAAGGGTCACAGTTCTTTGGGAGGGGTGGGGTGAGTGTTTTCTTGGTGTACACTGGGAAAAGGCTCTTGATGGGTTTACACTCTAGGTTTGATCAAGGGAATCCCTCTAGGAGATGGGGAATCCTGCTGCATCTGACTCTCCCTTGCCCAGTGACCATTATAGAGGCACCTGTTTATTATAATTAATAATTATGCATAATTATCAGGTTGGACCAGGAGGGCAATTATTCGAAAGACACAACTACACATCATGGGTTGAAACAGGGTTGCATGCTTGCACCATTTCGATCTGAAAAACTATCTTCATGAGGTAAATCTCATTCTGCCCAAGATATGGAATTTATTGTGTGCTATTCTGTGGAGGCTACACTCACTGGAGAACCATGGTTGAAACGGTGTAACTTTCTTCTTTGCCATCGTGCCTTGTGGTGTGTGCACTAATCACTTCCTTCTTCAAACCTTCACCTCCTTATTTGTGATTATATTAATTCCTTGTTTCTGGTCTACTGCTGTACTTAAGACTTTTCTCCTTCCTGCAGGTTTGCATGCATCCTCACAAAGTGCTATCAGACGTGGTGAACTATACTCTCTGGCTCATGGAGTGCTCCCATGCCTCAGGATGCTGCCATGCCACTATGTTTTTCTCCATCTGCTTCTCATTCCGAGCTGTGTTGGAACTCTTTGATAAACAGGATGGACTACGGCGTCTTGTCAACCTGGTAAGTGATAGTGTAATGCATAGTGTAATGAAAGATATTATTATAATCTGTGAAGTTGGCACTGTATCCACAGTTGTTTAAACATAATCCTTTAAACATTTGCAAAATAGTTGTATCTGATTATCAAAATGTTATTGAAGGACTGTATCCCTAGTCTCAGGACATGGAATGTGGGGGTAGGAAGATAAAGGGAAAAGGTCTGGAATACTCTGTGGGTTAGCACAAAGTGGAAAGGGTATGAGAATACTAGGTCAACCGCCACATAGTTGTTACTTCTCTGTATCAGGTCAGCAAGCGAAGTACAATCATATTTATAGATTTGTGCTGATCTTCGACCTGAGGCGAGGTGTCAAAGACAAAAATCATCATCATCTAAATCCAATTTTCCTTGCCAGACAAATCCAACGTCAAAGTTTACCATGTCTAGTTTATTACTGTCTCTGGACTATAACCATTAAAGGAGGCAGAGAGTTCCAACTGTCGATGTTTGATCTACCATATTTCACCAGTTGCATTCACTAATGCTTCACATGTTCTTCCACTTAGTAATGATAACCTTCAAAAACTAGAGCTAGCATGGTGTCTTAAATTTTGCAGGTGTCCTATTGTTGATGCTAAATAAGGTATTAGCCCCGATTACAAGCCTGAATAAAATGGCCAGCGCCCTTACAAATAGATTGTTTTATTCTTCCTTCAATTAAATTGTACATGTGGTAGGTTCCAGATTTATGATCGCAGATCAAATAGAGGTTTGTCTTTGCTTTGAACTTGTGATATGTTGTCCATCCAATTGACGACTCCAACTGTGTATCCCTGCCTCTGACTGGAAAAGGATTGACTTGTGGTTTATTACTATTTTCTCAATTTCATTCTACCCAATATAGTCAGTTTTGAGGGATCATGGAAGCGGTAGTCCAAAACCTTTGGAGAGCTGCAAGTTGCAAACCACTGACTAAGACCATGTCTGTAGGGGCTCCGTCATAACTTGCGGCTTCCATTAAGGTATGACCTGGAGAGGGGCCAGTAATCCTTTGGATGAGCTGCGTGAGGGAACTAGCTCTATGTATGCATTCTCTTGTTCGATGCACCATACAAGGTCTTTGAAACAGTCAACCCCTGCAGGGGCTTGCAGCGACCACCACCCCATTGCTACTTGCCACCTAGCGATGAGCAGCGCTATGCCCACAAACCTGCATTTTTGCGTCAGGGAATTATGAGTGAGGCCTAAAAGGAACATTCCTGGTTTAAGCGATCCATCACAGCCAGTAATTATGCTCTGGATTGCCCTCGCAAATGTAGCCATGCCTGGGCAGCTCCAGGCCATATGAATAAAGTCTGCATCGTGGACAGGTGCCCAGCGAGGTCTGGTCGAATTTTTACATTTTGTTTTTGGGCTAATATATGCCTGACGTATACATTTGAAATGGGGTAATGTCTGTTATTCGTGGCCATTTTTTCGGGCTTGAGCACAGACCTCTCCAGTCTTCATCAATACCATGACATGGTGAGTTTTCCCATTTTAACCTAGCTTTCACAGACTTGCCCTTCTGCCAGCCCTGAATCATGCAATACATCTTGGATATAACGTGGTCTGCGCTTGCGAGAAATGGCATTTCCGAGGGCTGCAGAACTGTGTCTAGTAAAGCTACCTCCCCTCTGATGATGTTAAATCATTTGCAGCTTAATTGTTGTGCCCCCCCCCCCCATTTCTCTGAAGTTATTAAACAAGATGAATCCACCTTCACAGAACCAGGCCAAACTGTCTCTATACCAATTGCAATCAGCTCTCTCCGGAGCCCTGGGTTGATTGTGCAGCTTAGCCAACCAATTTTATTAAATTCAACATCTCTTGGTGTGGGCTTAGAGTTGGCCATATTTCCTATGAAGTGAACACACTGCTGAGAGGGCCGTGTAAACTGCATTTAGCCTTTTATGTTATCCGCTGCTTTCGCCAAAGCTCAGCCGTGAGTCTATGTGACGATAAAATGGCCCTTTCCAGCGCCACTTGCTGCATGTACAGCACCATACCATTATTTTATGTGACTCACTGGGCTACCTGGTGATGGGTCTCAAAGTCGGGGGATGGCTAACCCGCCCACCTCAAACGGGCGAGTGAGATCCTCCCCAGGCCACTCTTGCCTGCCGTCCCACCCAGACAAACCTGAAAAGGGTCAGGGGGTGGGGGTTGGTTTCCTGATCGGCACGTTGAGGAAGATAAATAAAATTTGGGGAGGATCACCCTTTTAACCATAGATTTATGGGCAATGAGGGATAGTGGGAGATTGCCCCAGTTTAGATTCAGCAGAGAGACAGTAGTTATCAGTGTATAGTTTTTGTGTCTGTGAATACGATCACTAACAGGTACCTGACCCCCGCCTCTGGGCACCATCTAAACCTCCAACTAGTTCTGACCTGAGTAGTTATGGACGTGAGTGGGAGCAGCTCTGACTTCATCCAGTTTATCTTGAGCCCAACGTATTCTCCGAACTCATCACAGAAAGGACTAGGGCACCGATATTACTGGCAGGGCCATCTGGATTCTGCAAAACTAGGACACATTGAGTGAAGGAGTGGAGACCTCTGTGGATGTACACAAGCCAGGGGCTCAATGGCTAGTACTAAGAGCAGGATGCAGCCCTGCCACATCCCACTGTGCAATTCAAAGGAAGATGAGGCCATACCATTAATCAGCAGTTTAGCCGTAGGCTTTAACATATGAAAACTTAGTGATATCAAGTAGGTGCTCACACCCATACGCTGAGGGATGGTGAATGGGAACAACCAGCTGAAGGAGTTGAACACTTTCTAAGCGTCCAGTAGCATGGCGACCACTTGGGATTTCAGGTACATCTGGGAGAGGTTTACCAAGCTTATTAAAGGTGTGACACAGCACAAAAAGCGTTTATTCAAAGTTCTAACTCCGATATATCATGTCCATGTGGTGGTTTCCACAGACAAAGTAAGTGACAAAATCCAAGGTGCCAACTTGGTTTATATTACCTGACCTTCACCTTTTAGTGACGCGGGACAGAAAGAGCATGTTGGGAAAAGAGGCTAAAATTCCCAGCACATTAGAATTCAAAAGAAATGAGTGGAAAGCATCCTGCAAACCAGTTCTCAAGAAGGTGTTAAGAGCAAGATTGCTAGAAGGGTAGTGTGTCGTCATCTGGCACTGGAGCGGGAATAGTTGAGCTGCTCTGATGTAAGGGTCCCTAGGGCCTTGCTTCTAGGCAAGGAAGCTGGTGCCAAAGGATCCTGGAAACCATGTTGGCGAGTGCCTGGGGCCTGAGGGGCGCGCTGAGAAGTCTCAAAGATGCCTAGAAGCTAAGAGGGGCATGAGAAGCCTGACAACGCAACTAGTGGCCCTGCAAAGCTGGAAAAGCCGCTATAACCTGGAGAATGCTTGCTCTTACCGGTGCAGTAAATATTTGTAATGTAGGCACTTGATCTCGATAAATGTTACGAATGCATTAAAATAAATAAGTGCAATAAACAAGAAAGGGAGTGAGACTTTGCTAAAGAATTGAAAAGGCATTTGAGACTCGCAGCATTAAAAAGGGAATAAAGCTCAGACTCTGACAGACTAATCCGGATGGAACAAGGAGAAACCCTAACTATATGCTAGGATTTCAGTTTTACAAAATATTAGTACCGTATCTGAGGAAGGCAGCCCTCCAATTGCCTCAAGCCTTACCAGGCTTTTTAGTGCTTGAAGTCGGTTGCCTCCCATCTTCACAGCACTCTCGCTGTACTCCCTTGGCTGCCCATCTTCTTTCACACTACCGCTCCTCTACTCACTGGTTTCTGCTTTGTTCCCCTGCGTTCTGGTTCCACCCGCCTCCACTCATGGCACAGCCTCCTTGGAGTGTGGCGGCTCTCTGCACAGTGTCCCTACATTAGTATTGTGCTCATTGGTCACCTATCGATTGTCTCGTGTGTGAGCTGCTTCCCTTTGGCTGTGTACTTGTTGGGCGCAATCCTAATTTCGTCAATCCGTCTCATAGATTCTATGGGAGATTTTACTGGCTGGCCTGGCTCCTATGACCACATTAAAGGCCTTCGCTTTGCTCAGGCCTTTACATTTGTCCTGGGGGCTGTTACAGGACTGTAACGCCACCTCAGCGCCGAGAGTTTATTACATAAATAAAGATACTTTGAGACAAAGTAGCTATGTCCATGCTTTATTAGTCGCACTTTGACTCAGTGGAGGATCAGTTTGTCTCACTTGCAAGTATATAAGCGTGCTAGTAGATAAAAACTGGGAAACTAGGCCCTCCGAGGCCAGAAAAAAAAGCATATAGCATGTAGAGAATATAGTGAATATGAATAACTAACACCATTTTCATATTCTGTAATATGCCCCACCATTTCCAGCATTATCCCAGACAGTGAGGATTGGTATCACCTTACTAAATCAATCAGTTATGATTTTAGCTCCAATCTTGCACTAATCATTTTTCCCTTACATTTCTGTTGATTTTTTTAGCACTCGTTGGATACACGAAAATATTATATTAATTTACCACAACAAATGTATGTGTACAGGCCCAGCATAAATGCATTCTAAATACTGTGATTCTAAAAACAGTGTGCTATAATACTATGCTTAATAAAAAACACATGTAGTACAATTGTAAGCATTTTAGCTTACCCTCTGTCCTGTTGCGCCTCACTCCCATACTCTGCAACACATTCCCATTCCCACAATCGGACGCATGTGTTTCTCTCATATCATGGTGGCATTAAATCGGATACGTAAAAAACAGAGGGAACACCGGGGCTCCCGTTAATAGATTTAAACGTGCAGTCCCTAACCCTTCCCTGTCTTAAAAGCAATAAGTCAAAACGATGGGGTAGGGAAATTTGGCAGCCTATACTGTGGTACAAAGAGTCAATTATAAATTAATAGAAAAAACGATATTACTTGCATGTTAAATTAATTAAAATATAAAAACTCTCAAATGTGCGTATAACTGCAAGAACAAAACACAAAAATTACGATGTAGACAATATACAGAGTGCATAATATACATAGCAGTGACTCCTAACCTCTCTAAGTGAGGCTCTACTACATAAAGCCTACAATTTGTAGGTTAAGTATATAATTTAAAATCTCGAAAGAGTTGCGATGACTCAGTGTAATGAAGAATGTATACACAATATGTAGAGTCACTGTTCTGCATGTTGTGCATTCTTTGTATATTGTCTACATCGTACTTATGTTTGGTTTTTCTGCTTGCATTTATATGCACATTTGAGAGTTTGTATTTATTTATTTATTTTACTTTATTAGTTGTGGTTTACGACACTGCAGCAACACATGTAAGAGCAATCAGTACAGTTCAACATAGATGGGTATATAGGTCACATCTTACATCACACATTTAACATTTTCAGACATATATTAGGGTCTCTGGGGGCCATCATCATCAGACAGCATTTGGCACAGATACACCCTAAACGTAGGCCATATATCTTTGGGCCTGCTTGTTCTAGGCAATGGCAACGCATATTGCTCCTCAACTCATTGACATATGCAAGTTCTGTAAGCAAGTTGTCCTTGTGTGGTGCGTGTGGGCTTTTCCAGCATTGAAATATGCACTTTTTGGCCACTGCACATGTTACGTTAAATAATCTTCCGGTCACCTCTGCTGCCTTCCCTATGTCCCCAAACAAGTATTTCTGGGGCGTGAGGTCTGCTGGAATCTGTTTTATCTCTTCTAATAACTCGGCCACTCCCACCCCAAACGTAAGAATGAGCGGACAGCTCCAGTACATGTGAAACGAGTCCGTGGTTGGATTCCCACGCTTTTGACAGCTCCCGGTACAGTTATCTGTGAATTTGGCCATTTTGGCTGGTGTATAGTGTGGCCTATTCAGTACCTTATATTGGATTAGCCGGAGTCCGGCGTGAGTGATAGTCTTCGATGACGCACAGTATCTTGACCATTTCTTGTCTTCAGTTATAGTCTCCAGGTCTGCTTCCCATTTCTCCTTGACCGTGTTTATCGTGGGTGTATGCGTTTTTATAATCGTATACAGTTTGGAAACACTGGTCCCGGAGCTTGAGGATAGTGATACAAGGCATTCATGCGAAATCGGTTCATCTGGGAATAGAGGCCATCTGTTTTGAATGCCGCCTTCATACAGTGGTATTGCAGTAATCTAAGTTCTCCTCCCCCCACAGTGGCCATAAAGTCTTCCTGCGTGACAAATTTCCCGTTATAGAAATCAAAATGTGATTTATGTTCCCTATCGGGGTCCCACAACTTTTGTTTGTCTACATCGCATGTTGGTGAGATGCCAGGGAAGTTCCAGAGGGGTGCCTCTGGATTGTAGGGTATCTCGAGTTTGTCTTTTATAAATCTTGGCCCAGCCAAGGACTGTTATACTGACCGGGTCAAATTCGCATTCGTCCTTATGTTGTGTTTTGAACAAGATGGAGCATAGCTCTGTTGGGGCTGTAGCATGGCGCTCTATGGGAAGATGTGATGCAGTATCTTATGGGTCTTAACAGTGTTTGGCATATTGGGCTTGCACTACTAAGTAATATAATTCAAAATCTGGTTCCGCTATGCCCCCCGTGTTAATGGTTCAACCAGTTTCTCCCATTTCATACTGACTGAACCCCCATATCAGATTAACTCTACCGTCGTAGATTGTAGACTATCAAAAAACTGTCTGCCCAGCCAGATCGGGACATTACCGAATATGTATAGTAATTTTGGTAGGACCACCATCTTTACAATAGCTATCTGGCCTGCAAATGATATCGGGAGTTTGGCCCACAGTTGGAGTTTGGCTGTGATAGATTGTAAGAGTTGTTTGTAATTATCTAAATACAAAGAGGTTCTTTCTCTGGACACTAGAATTCCCAGGTATCAAATTTTGATAGGTGACCATTTCAATCCGTGCAAGTTGGTTGGGCATACGGTTGCTGGAGTCAGGGGGAACATTTCAGACTTTGATTATTCATTTTATAACCTGAGTACTCTGCAAACTCGTGTATTATCTCCATAGCGGGCCCTAGATTAGATTCGGGTTCTCGGATGTATAATAGGGTGTCATCTGCATATAGCGATATCGACTGAACCAATCCCGCCATTTTGATTCGTCTCTGTCCCTGGATTTGTCTGATAGCAGCTGCCACCGGTTCTATTGTGAGAGCAAACAGTATGGGGGAGAATGGGCACCCTTGCCTGGTTCCCCTGCCTAGTTTAAAGAAATGTGAAATGCTGTGGTTGGTCAACACCTTGGCACCGGGTCCTGAGTATAGCAACCTAATACATTTCAGGAAGTAGGGGCCTAATCCAAACCTTTCCAGTACAGAGAATAAGTAACCCCATGACACTGAGTCGAACGCTTTTTCGGCATCTAAGGAGACCACTGCTGCCTGGGCTTCGGGTTTAATTTGAGCCATGACCCCAAATAGTCTACGTAAATTCAATGCAGTCCTTGTCGGGATGATTCCACATTGATCTGGGTGTATCAGTTGGGGCATGTGAGGTAGTAGCCTCATGGGCAGAATTTTTGCAAAAATGTTGGCGTCACAATTAACGAGAGAGCTCTATAAGAAGACCTATCGTGTGGTGGGCATCTTGGTTATAACAGCACCGTGATTATTGCTTCCCTCATTGTGTCTGGCAGGGTACCTCGCTCCATCGCCTCTTCCCACACCAATAACATTATTGGGGCCAGTTCGGCGCTGAACTCTTTGTACAACGCTGCACCCAGGCCATCAGATCCGAGCGCCTTCCCAGAGGACAGGGATTTAATTGCGTCTGTGATTTCTTAGTGTTATCGGGTTCTCAAGGGCCAGCCCATCCTCCAATCGTAGTTTAGGGAGTGTTATTGCATCTAGATAATTCTCTACTTCCTGTGCGGACTTAACGTCATGGTCGTAGTATAGCCCTGTGTAGAAAGCTGTAAATTTATTATTGATTCCTTCCTCACTGGTTATCACAGAGCCATCTCTCGTAACTATGCTGGAAATGGGTGCATGCCACCTTTCAATTTTTAGCAGGTTGGCAAGAGCTCGGCCTGCCGTGTTCCCTTTACCATATCGCCATGCCTTAAGAGGGACAGCCATGTATAGCAGTTCCCTAGTCACAAGTTTATTGAAGTCTTGAAGAAGGTGATTTATTTTCGCTAGGGTCTTCTTTTCATGGGTGTCACTGTATAGTTCCCCCAGTTGTCTCTCCACTTCTGCTAATTCTGCCATGACTGTCTTCAGTAATCCTGTGGACTTGGAAATTAGGATTCCCCTTACACAAACCTTAAAGGTTTCCCATAGGGTCACATTCTTTTCTACAGAACCCTTATTGACCTCAAAGAACATTTTAATTTCAGTGCGAGTGCTTCTGTGACACTCGGGTCTTTTAAAACATCAGGAGGCATCCTCCACCTTCTCGCTAGGGGTTTGGCATTTTCCAACGATAATTCTAGGGTTATTGGAGAGTGGTCTGATAAAGTACGTGGGTGAATCTCACATTTACCAACCATGCTAGAAAGGTGCGTGGAAACGAGCCAGTAATCTATGCAGAATTCACTGTGTACAGAGGAGTATAATGAGTATTGCTTAATCAGTGGGTGCAAAGTTCTCCAGGTGTCCACGAGCGACTGTTGTGACATGATCTGAAGTATGGTAGTTTCTGTTCTAGTAGGTGCTCTCTCTTTGCTAGATGAACGGTTGAGAGTAGTATTGAAGTCCCCCCCCCACTATACACATTCCCCGTCTAGTGTGCCAATCTTGCATGCCATATTTGTGTAGAAGTCGGGGGTCATCGATATTCGGGCCATATGTGTTTACAAGTATGATTCCTCTCCCTGCAATGTTTCCCCATACAATCACGTATCGTCCCTGTGGATATAGTTAGTTTTTAACTAACTGAAAACACAGAGAGGGGTGCACCCCAATGTAAGAACTCCTCTCACCTGGATGGAGTATTCAGTGCAATACCTCTGCCGACCCCAATCGTGAAGAAGGTCCCTGTGTACCCTCTGGAGTGCGTGTGTTTCCTGCAGCATGACAATATGGGGGCGATGTCTGGCCACATATGCACCAACTCTTCTCAGTTTTGCTGGGTTATTGAGCCCTTGGACATTCCATGTAAGGAGATTAATTTTCATCCCCTTGGATATGGTAGTTGTGTGTGCATTAACTTTACTCTTGACCATCTTGATTTTAACCAAACCAGTGTTGCATGCAGTTGTGCGACCACCATTTTTCCCCATTTGAGCCACTCCAACTGGGGCTCCAGAAATCGTCTTCCCCTCTCTCCCCTTTGAGGGCCACATTTCCCTCTTCCCCCCACCCACATAATCTTCCCCAACTTGACGATATACCCTAACAAACTTTTGGAGCTCTCCTGAGGCTGCCATGTTGCTGTCACATGGCCACCCGATCTAGGCCCACGCCCCAGTTAAACAATAGTGTGCTGATCCACCCACGGAAGTATGGGCAACACCTCTATAAGTACTAAAGGATATCGGAACAGTTGTTGCTCAGTCAGCAGGATCTCACTGTTCCTCTTCAGGGAGAGGTCTGCCATTCTGATCTGGCCTCCTCTCCCTTTGGGGTAAAGGTATATAGGCCTCAACATAGGCCATGGCGGAGGCTGGCGTCTCGAAGAAATGCGTTCTTCCTCCATGTTGGATTCTCATCTTAGCCGGGAATATTAATGCATATGGCACTTGGCGCGCTCTCAGCAGCCTTTTGACTGACTGGCTCGTACAATCTTCGGTTTGCCTGTACTCCCGCTGCGAAATCTGGATATTTATGAATGCGACTTTCTTCCTAGTGTAGCGTACCTTGCTCCCTAGCCAGTTTTAGTATTGTGTCTGTCTCTGTAATTAAAAAGGTGTGCAATGATCGTGCAGGGTGGAGCTCCCGGCTTGGGTGCAGGAGCCAGAGTTCTATGCTCTCTTTTCAACCAAAAAAGGATTCTGTTGCAAAAGGAGTTTTAAGGAGAGATTCCACCTGACGTTCCATTGCACCATTACCAAATTTTTCAGTCGCGCTCACAATCCGAATATTATTGCTTCTGGATCACGATTCAAGATCCTCACATTTATTCTGCATCTTGGATAGGTTATCCTTGAGTTGGGCAATGTCTCGGCTATGGTGAGCGATAGTGTCTTCGTTTGTGCTGATTCTGCGTCCGTTATACGTGAACTTTCCTTGTCCACTCTTGCCTTCAGGTATCTGATGGTAGAGACAATGTCGTCAGGTTTAGCATTGACTGCTAGGAAGCCATTTTGTACTATGGTGGTTAGCTGGTCTTCTCTATCACCGCCATCCTCCTCAGACTGGGCATTGGACGCAGCTGGAGTTTCCAACTGTGGGCTAGGCATTTGGCTGTTTGTGAACAAGTCCATGGGGCTCTTCTTTTTCGCACCCGCTCCCTTCGTCATTGTCTCGGATTGCTGTGCGTTTCTTGTGTCGTAGGCGCGATAATTAGGCATGTGCGTCAGCTCTCAGTTAAAACCAGCAGCGCTAGCATGCAGTTTGTTGTCAGCGTTGTGTGGTATGCCTATTCCGCCGCTGATTATTTTTGTTATTCAAGCGCCGACTTCCAGTCTCCTATATGATAGCCCACTGCTAGATTGTGATTCTGAGAGGGTGTTTACCAGGCAGACTGCCCCGATAGTTGGTCAACTCCGAGTGGGCTGGGACCTGAGGTCAGACGTCGGCAGAGTATTTATTCTTTGCATCTATCTAAGCACAGGGCAGAGTATGCAGAACCATGCATGAGCCAGCCAGGGGCTCACCAAGTCGTGCACCGGTGATGCATGCAACAGATCAGCGGCCTTGCATTGAGGAGGATTGTGTGCTACTCCTACCTTTCTCCCATGGCTTTCTGTAAAAAGTTTCAAATCTTATGAGTGGATTGGGTCCTTCCACGTAGCAATGCTCCCCTCAAGAGTTTACGTGTTTAAAATGTGCTGCGTCTCCCACTGCAACAGAGGTTTTATTGCACTAGGGAAGGCCCAAACTGCAGCGCTTCTTCTGGTGTCTCCAGCCACCCCAGCTGTGATTGGCGCGGCGTGTATACACTGGGCGCAGTCATCTCTCCTATCCCCCGGTAAATAGCAGCAATCATCAAACACGCACTTACTTCAGATGCCGCGTGTGGGCTGCGCAAGCTGGTCAGTGCTTCCAGGGTTCATCCACTGTCGAGGAGAGATTAGGGCAGTTATGGTGTCTTGGCTTTCACCCGCAGTAAGTACGTATCCGGGGACCATTAAACGGATTCCTCTGTCAATGGCGGGTAGACCAGCAGTCAATTGGGCTATCCATATGATGCACTCACCGCTGCCAGTAGAAGTATCTTGTTTCCCAGTAGTCGCAGATCTCCCATGGCTACTTCCATACCCAGGCCAGTGGACTGGGGTGCGCCAGTCTTCCTTGCCCACCACGGTCGCCAAGTAGATAAAAACTCTTGCCGGGGCTCGTTGCACGCAGTGTGTCGTGGTTTACCCAACCAGGTGCATTCACCGGTTTGCCAACAGATAGCGCACCTCGCCGCAGCAGTGTACAAAATCTAGCCGGTCAGAAGGGCAAGGTGGGAGGCTCTAGAGTGGGGGGTGATGCAGCGCCAGGACACCACCTCGAGGGAAGACCAGTTAGGGCCCACCGTCACACCGCTACTTCCAAGTCGGGCCACACTCTGTATTTCACTTCCTCCGTGGGTACAGCCTCAATGGTCTCACCTGCTTCTGCTACGCCCGTGAACGGGCAAATGGAGTGTCAGCGACCGTGATCTGTCGCAGCCCTCCCTGGTCTGGTCACACGGCAGCAGTCTAATCCGTCACGGCCATCCAGTGGAAGGGTGGTTCGCACAGGTTAGCCGGATTTGTTCCGGGATCCAGCGTGGTCATGTAGTATCCGCGCCTAGTATGTGACGGATAGTGCAGTCACCAGCGTGTCGGTGCCCCTGCACAATGAAGGTTGCCAGCCACTGTCGCACTCCGTAGCGGCCCTCGGCGAGCCGTGTCTTCCGCCTTCACAGTGCTCCTCCCCCAAATCGCAGCAGTGGCCGGGTGGGGCAAGTCTCATGGAGCTCGAGACCGGCCCGTGCCGTCGCCCAGGCCCGCAGACTCTTGCACACGGTGCTGTTCGGGAAGGGTGCTCCGCTTCACCTCCAATTTACATCAGGTGTGCCCAGAAATCTTTACTGCCTTCCGACGTATTTCACTGTTCTGTGGGTAGCTCCAAGTCGCGGTAATTTCGTATCAGGATATATGCGGGACGAAGCTCTAAAATCAGCACCCCCATTTTAATTAATTTTTTAACATCTATATATTCCTAATTGAATGTTTCTGCCATAGTATAGGTTGCCAATTATCCCTACCCCACAATTTTTAATTGTTAAATAGGATGTGTACATTCTGTTTTCAAACCTTTGTCCATTCATGGTTCTTAAATCCTGTTCTGCTATTCACACTTCAGATGGATGCCTTTTTTCCCCATGCATGGCTACTCTTGCTGTTATGTTTTTTGAAACCACTACTGGTTAAATAATTTATTACAAACCTTTTAGAATTATAAGGCAACACCAGCACAATATTGGTAAACTTAAAGAGTCAAAATATTATCTAAGAGCAAGTGTGATAACAGTGCCAGGTAGGTAACATTTCTGGGTGCTTTGGAGGAGTCGTAACAAATCAGCCAAAGTTCTTCCATGGAGAATAACCAGGCTCAATTCACTGGGCACGTTGGATTGATAGTGCTACTTTTTCTGCATGTCTAGGGGGCCTGATAAAGTATTCCTATACCCAGATTCCACAGCCAAATATAGGACAAAGGTAGCTGCGGAATAGGACTTAGTGCCCAATAGGAATAAAAGGGGACGCCTGGGCCACAGACCGGTCTGCTCACACACCCCCTCGAGCCACAAACCGAAACCTTAACAAATAATGTAGTTTATTGTGGGCCTCTGCACGTGGTATGGGTGGGATAGGTGGATTCGGGAGCCAAAAGTGCATGGGCTGCTTCTTTTGACAAGTATGAGCGATGGGATTAGCGATTGAACAGTTCCGAAGATCACCAGGGTGGCTCAGACTCCATTAAATCAAATACTGTATAATCTCTTCTAGTGCAGCCACAATTCCCTTACCTTTAGTGATTGTTGTCCTGAAACAAAAGGGCATTTTATGATTAGGGTCAATATGACTACAGTTGACTATTGCATTCAGCTCCATAAACTCTATGGGAGAATGTAGACAATGTTTTAACTGCCACAAAGTGTCATAAGCTGGCTGCTTACCTGTGATTGATGGACATTTGTCCCTAGGATAGGGTTGGTGCTGCATTGAATCCACACAGACCAACACCAATAATTGAAGTCAGACAGGAAGTGTATATAAATGCGGTTATTTATTAGGCCCTTAGTTACAGACTAAGCATATAAAAACCACAGGTAGGTTTTGTCTCACACAACCATATATAACGTATATACTTGTTCACCATTAGAAGAATAGAATTGCATATGCATTAATTACAGTACAATGCAGGTGCATAGCCCAATGCAAGGAAAATAAGAAAAAACAGCACCAGAGCAGTTTCCCTTAATCTTAAATACAACCCTAAAATGGTATGGGGCATTGTACCCAAAAGACGCAAGTTCCAATGTATAGCTTTGTGAGGTAAAATTATTCTGAAATGTTTGTTGTGGTGGTACTTTTAGAATGTTTTCAAAGTTGAGGTTCGAGTAAAGAATCATTTAAATCCTTTGCATTAAGGATCTAATCCAGGTTCCACCACCAGAGGTTAGGTCAGAGTGAGTTTAGGGTCAGGTCATTACTCCCAGAGACCGAGGGAGAAAGCAAACCGGTATGCTGACTAATCCCCTGGCTCAAGATGTTGCCACTTATTTAGGTTCCAGATTTTGTTCTAGGTTCTTTGTTCTGTTCCCACTGTTACGGTTGTTTGGACTGAAGGATGTTTCTTGGGATGTGGTTTTGGTCGGTCATAGGAATCTGTTTTGAACAGCTTCCAGGTTGTCGTGAGGTAGATGAATAGTTACACAAAGAAATTCAAAAGCTGTAAAAATAGACTATAGTTCTAATTTGCATGGTATTCACAGAAGGATATCCTAATTATTCTTACTTGAAGCAACCCAAGATAACAGTGAGAAGTCTAGCACAATATAAAGCCAAACTAAAACGACATTTTCCGGAAAAATCTATTTCACAAACATTTATTTCACAAACATAGAAAGAAAGGGGAAAGTTGTGATAAGAAGCTGACATAAAGATTATATCGGTGAAATCAGAAAAATTCAATTTCTTTGGAGAACAAACAATTATACGAAAAAACACATCAATGACATTTTTCAGTACAAGTAAACCAAGGTGTACGTTAACAAATTTGCAATGGTTTACCATTTAAATGAGAACAAGAAAATTGTGTAGAACAGAGAAAACTATTCAATTCAGTTAGTTATACAAAAATGTAAATTCATTTGTACAGGTCTGCCAACGTAAACTTTTCACAATATTCAAGTTGAAAAGAAGGGGTCTCAAAAAAGAATGATGTTGGAAACAAAGTAAAAGTTCCAACAGAAAAAGACTACATTTACGTTTCGGCGGGCCACCTTTAAGGCCACTGATGTTATAGAAATGCCTTACTTGGGGCAGAGTGAGTAGTGATAATCCCTGCAGGGAAGCAGACAGAACAAACCATCAAAAAAATGAGTGTATGCATAAAAATAGGATGTGACTTGCTATATACTTCTCAAATGAGAATCTTGGGTTGCCAAGTTATCAAAACAATTGCTATTTAAGCCGAAAAATTATTTAGTAAAGACTACTCAGTAGTACTGCCTGGAAGGGGAACCTTACCCAAAATTAATGTGGGGGGAATTCTTCAAAACAGGGTATCGAGACGTCAGTCACCTCGGTGTCAGGCATGAGCAGCGGTACCTAGTGGGGGACCAGAGACACACACTAAAGTCAAAAAGCCTAAGGATCAAATAGTGTTGGTGAGTAGTTGATCTGCAAAGAATGTCATAACAAAAAAAGAGAAAACGAAGGCAGGATTGAGTTTACCTGAGTAAAGACATTGTTTTTAACTGCAAACATGCAAAAGTCCTGAAATGATCGAGGCCAGAGTCATCTAGTAATTGCAATAACTGTTCATGAAAACGGGTCATGAAAAAAATCATGAAGCAATGGAAAACGCAGTTGTTAATTATGTATAAATAGTGTAGTGCACATCCAAGGCATAAAAAAGAAATGCTTACATTAGATGAACTTGTGCATCTTCAATGGAATAATGGATGCCAAGAATTGCTTGTTAAAGTAACAAAGGGTATCTCATAGACGAACAATGATTAGTTCCATGGGCGGTAATGAAAACCTGCCGGCAAAGATGACAGAAGTCCTTTTAGTTGGAAGTAAAAGTACTTGTGATGAAATTAAATGCAATGACAAGGGTGCATAGCAGCCAAGTTTAAAAATCAGACGGAGTTCTAAAAAGTCAAGCAGAGTTCTAAAAAATGAGCCATTACCATTAAAATTAAAACGTATAGAGCTTGTGAATTCAGTATTACGAGTGCATGTACGAGAGCTAAAGTACATGTTTCTCCAATGAAAGTGCTCGTGATTTATAAAAGGCTGATCTGCAACACAGATACTTATCCTTAGAGTAGTCGGAGGTACACAAGAGACGCTGCAGTCGGTGCAAGTGCCTGCGAAGG
Organism: Ambystoma mexicanum; assembly: GCF_040938575.1. Lineage (NCBI taxonomy): Eukaryota > Metazoa > Chordata > Amphibia > Caudata > Ambystomatidae > Ambystoma > Ambystoma mexicanum. Next base: position 595,058,564 of record NC_090923.1, on the reverse strand, counting down.
TCTGGCAACAGAAGGTATCTTGCCGGCATTCCTATTGGTGTAATAACAAAGACGTGATGACGTCCTACACGGAAGAAACCCTCCGTGGAAAAATCCTGTTGCTGAATGGCGAGGGCACCTTGGTTAGAGACCGACACACCCCCCAGCGTATTGGCTCGCAGGACGAAGCCAATCCCAGAGGAGGCGTCGGTGTCACACCCTTTTGTATGGGGAGTGTCCTATGCCTGAATAATGCAGGCGCGTACGAGTGGTAGCAGAAGCACAGAGAGGTAAACCCCGCCCGAACGGACAGCTAAACCTGCATCCATACGGCGGTATGGAAACAAAAAATAAAACAAAAAACCATGCACAGATCAACTGATGTGCTCGGCCTTTTGAAAAAAGTAAATCCACGATCAAACACTCGTCATGAGTGTTAGTGAATATAAAAGAGATTAAGCTGACACATAAAGTGGTGCCTGAAAGGATACTGCTTGCATTTAAGAATTGTAGTCAAGATGGCTGCGACAAAATGCCAAACTGTTTGCTAACAGTTTGTGGGATGGTAGAAAAAAGAGAAGAAGAGGGGGGAGGATGTCATAATCTGCGCAAAGAAAATGATTGTATGCTCACACAAAGGGTAGATGAATGTCATCCATAGCTTCTGTCCCGCCCCCAATCTAATACCGCACAGGTGAGAAGCGTTACTCACTGAGACAACCGTACCGCCCTTATTCAAGGCAGGCACAACAGGACATGGAGCTGGCAAACGCAGCCTAGATAAGTTGCACCAGTAACACGCATGCATTAGACATAGGAATTTTCCCGGACGCAAGCAGGATACTTCCGAATTAATAAAAATGTTATAAGAATACAACCAGTCTTTGTTTACCAGGTGCAATAAAATATCAAGCCAATAAACTTCATAAAGAATAGTGTCCCTAAGGGCAACAGAAAACACAAACACATGTTAATATTGGCTAAAATCAGGTATTCCACTTCTTTTTTTAATTTCTTTTGTGTTCCAACCATCTTTGTTTTTTTTACACATTTATCCACAAAGTTATGAACAATAATCATATAAAACATGAATGCAAATTCATTATTTGATAACAACTTCATTAAAACATATTTAAGATTTAAGATATTTCCTTTTGAGGCTTTAGTTTGTGTAGTTAGTTTGTGTATTTATATTTCCCTATTGATTATTTTGTCTATTAGCCCACACATTGGCAATACCTGGATCACAATTAGTGAGTGATGTCTCCTGGCCTGCAGTTATTCTATCCCAGAATATTTCTTATAGTAGGCCATCCTCTCTGTCTACAAACGTTACTCTGCTGTCCATTGAGACATTTTGAATGGATTGTGTCCTCCAACGAATTCCACATCTTTGACATGTAATGTCCACAGCTGTGCACTTCGGAAACTTTTTCAGCAGAGGGCGTCCTGCGTCGATGACGTTGAGTCGATGTCCCTGGGAAGACGTCTGTTGAGAGCGACGTCACCGGATGTGATATATAGGATGCACAGCGCCTGTACCCTCAGTTCCATTTTGTCCGCAAACGTGTTGCTTCGTGAAACTCGGCGCACCTTGTGTGTTTCATTGTTGAGATGTCTTTTTCTTCGACCCCTCCGACTCCGCGGTCTGGGTTCAAGACCTGCCGGGACTGCAAGTCGAAAATGTTGATCACCGATCACATTTGTTTGTGGTGTTTGCGTGAGAGTCACGACACCGGCGACTGTTCAAAATGCCTGTTGCTAACTGCCACGGCCTTACGGAAGGGGTAGCTCCAGGTAGGTAGGGGTTCTAAGCCCAGTAAGTCCCGTAAATGCAAGTCGAAATCCAAAGGGGTGTCCACCAATGACTCGAGGGGCGACTCTCTGTGTTGGGAGGAGGCCCGGGGGTTCTCGGTCCCAGAGTGTTTCCCGCCATTCTTCTTCCTTGTTGTGGCATTCGCGGAAGCGCCGTCACCGGTCGCCTTCCCCGTCCTCCTCGGAGGATGGAGCCGCGAGGAACGTGGATGCCCGACAAAGTCCTCGACGCCAGAGGAATGGGCTGCCTTTAAAGGCATGGTCTAGTAAAATGTTTTATTGTCCCTACGGGTCGGCCATGTTTTTTTAAGCCTAAGTGGCTCGATTTTAGAAAACTATCCTATGGACCTTACCCGAGTTTTCGTCCATTAAAAGCACGCGAAAACAGGCACCAGGGAGCGCCATTTTGTGATTATCCTATCACTTGCTGCATCGCCCTGGCTGACCTGCTTTTGCAGCACTAAATCAATTCCCCCGCCCCTGAGCCTGACATTATCGAAACATTCATATTCCCCGCCTCTCTCCGTGACGTTACTGTGCTGCGTAGGCAAACGCGCCCAGTCGTCTTCTACGCGACTTCACACAGAACCCGGAAACCAACACAGACCATCTCACAACACAGCGCGCCACAATTCGAAATATGAAACTGTACTTTAAAATCAAACAGCAATACGGTACATTTGGTAAAGTACATTTATTTGACATTAAATGTTTAGAGAATATTCAGCAATTGCCTTATGAACTCCGAAAGCCATTTATTTTCTTTTATCTGTATCCGCAATGGTACAAAGGGTGTTGCTTTTCGTTAAAAGAAGCACTTTGGAAGCACGGTGAACCGCAAGGCTGTTCCATCAACTAGGCACTAGTCCATCGTAAAGGTTGATATGTTGCTTCTAGCCACTAGTACAGCGTAAGGGCATGTGGGCCCTTGGCGATCGTCCCATAAAATTGTCAGTGTGCTCCAGTTGTTCACACGAAGCTGCAGGTGTCTCGCGAAGAAACCGTCTGCTGGTGTCTCAAACCGATGGCAGTAGCAGAAGGGGAGCAAATACTTGTTATGAAAACAAAAAAATTATAATTAGTCTCGCCAGCCGATCTTCATTAATATTACTTAGTTTCTGATTGGCTGTAATAAATAAAATATTTGCTTGCAAGGATAGTTCAATGGAGTATGTTCGGCTCTAAAATCAATGCGAAAAGTAACAAAATAAATCGAGGCCAACACGCAATGATAAACGACAGTCTACATGCGTGAGGAATGATATGATATGGCATTTGTAATGCGCCTATACTCAAGTGTTTCAAGGCGCGACGAGGCAGGTGGGGAACAAGGGCAGACAGACAACGATCCTACTAGGCCAGGTGTCTTTCTGATTGCGCATGGGGAAGGGGCGGGGGGGGTAAAAGTGCTGTACATGGTTAGTCGAATACAAGATAAATAATATGGCCAATGGTGGCAAGTGCAAGGTAAATGCCGGGAGAAGGAGCTGAAGGATACAGAGACAGTCCCGTAGTGCAGGTAGGCAGTTCAGGGAAAAGTGGCTGGGCCAAGGCCCGAGATCGGTGAGACAAGTGGACCTGCATGCCCATGTGCCCACTACGAACACATTTTCCTTGCTTTTCCTAGCTCTTCATTCATTTATTCATGCATCCATTCATTAAATCTTCATTCCGGTATAAAAGCGTGGAAAGATTTACTCACATTTTTGAAATTTCCATTGTGTCTCTTCGTAATGCAGTCTGTAAAACGGACCGTGCTCTTGACAACGATTTTTCGTAAACTGAACTAAAATGAAACTAGGTCTAGTTTCTGAATTTTCTGCCTTATCGTCTCTTTTACGTTATTGCGCACCCCCTTCAAATGTAGTTCTTTCGGCATGGTCCCTGTCTCAAGGTCAAAAAACAATAGACCCTTATACTTCCAGTGCGACTTGTGGGCCTCATCTGGGCGTGAGCTGAAAATCAAAGACGCTGTCCTTCGCATTCTTTATTTGCAACATCACGTAGTAAAGGCATCTGTGAGAACTTTTAGAATCCCTCTATGTAGTGCGCCTCAATGTGTAAATGCAAAGTGGCTTCTCTCCCAAATGCCACGGCCCGCTTGGCGCGTTCTAAGTCCCCCAATATTGTCCCCGTTGTCTGCGAGCTTTGCAGCCCAAATGGAGACATTTAAATTTTGGCGGAAGGTCAGGGAAAGTATAAAGTACCACAGGGGTTGAGTTAAAAGTGAGATTTATTGTTTGTTTTATTATTTGCAATACGCAAGCCTCCCCTCCGTTAACCGTGCGCAACAGTGCGCAGCATTTACATGAGATGAGACATGAGAAAAATATATACATACACATATATAAGGTGAATAGAGAGAATTCAAAGATGACACTCAGCTTGTTCGCCACCCATGATGGTGAAGGTAGGGGTTAGGGTTACAGGTACACTGTACAATAACATTTATTTACAAAAAGACAATCGTATTGAAATTATTTAAACCGGGATTTGTACTTCACAACCAGCTGTGCTTCGGGTGGACATGGCACAGTCGCATTGTTCGGTGGCAAGGGATCACTGCTATGCACAGAAACGTCCAAAATTCTATATCTGTGCTTCTCTAACACAGCAACAATAAGGCCTTTCACAAAGTCGAACTGCATTTCATCATAGACTGGTTTGATCACCCATTGCTTACTTCGTTTTGAAAACACCTTAGTGTAGCGAGGCATCCTTACTTTACCCTTAGTCCTAGATTGTTCACGTCCGACATTGCTGTTATGGGCCAAGACCGCTAGTAGAGTGCGATGTTTCATGCCCCGAAAGCTAAAATGCAAGCGCTTTGGCCTGTACTTTAGGCACATATTGTGGAACACCTCCAAATCTCCTGTGTGACAGAATTCTGTCAGTCCTCTCAAATCTCTTGATAGTTTTGTCGAAAACAATCTTCTCAATGGCTTTGTGTGTCGGTGAAGATGGAATCAACCACTTCTTCTTCCGTGCCTCCTCTGGGGACAAAGGGCCATGTTCACATTGGTGGAAATGTTGATTTTCTGTCCAGCGGTGAACGTTGGTACAGTGGTGCATCAGTGACCGCCATTTTTCAAGTAGTATTTCCACTGACCCTTCACACGTTTTTGAGCTCCACCAAAAATGGTTGGTGATAGAATGGGACCACTGCAAAATACTTTCAAAACCTTTTTTTTTTTCCTGCAGCCGAGATTTTCTTACTGATTGATTTAGCAAGATGCCATACGTCAAATTGATGATTAATATGTGGGAACTGCTCTCTCATTGTCTTGACAATTGAAACGTGGCTGTCCATGGCTATGAGGTCGATGTGCATTCCCCTTGATTGTAGATATTCCACTGATTTTATAAATCCTTGTTTCTCCAGGGCCACTGACGATGTACATTGTGTTACCTGCACGACCACCGAACTCACAATTTTCTTACTATCCATGTCCTGAAAGGGGTAGGTGCAGTACTTGTCAGAAAATCCAGGGCTGTCGCACTGCCCATCGCCGGCTAGCCTGAATCGTTTGCCTTCAAATGTACTTGCTAGAGACAATTGTTCAATTTTCCAAGCATCACTAATGGCCGGAAACAGATAATCACGTTGGTATATGTAGTACAGCGATTTAGAAATGAAATGGAGTCCCACAAACTGAAAGAAAGCCTCTAACTTTCTAAAACTGGAGCCACTAAAAAGTGATGCAGCTGCACACAGTAGATTGCCTGCTGGCATTTTCCCCAGCATCGTTTGTGCAGACCATGAGAACCTATGATTTAATCTACAGGCGGCATTTATTTTGACGTTGCTGCCTTTTATTTGACAAGTCACATTAATCAATGGCTTCCCACATACTTTCCCTCTAACGGAATGCACACATTTCAGCATACTTATAATTTCCATCAAACAACTGTCGAATACAATGTATTTGCTCTCTTTCATTAGTCTGTCATCCTGCGTCAACGTTGTTTCGGCCTGTGACGACGTGGAGATTTCAACACATTGGAAAGTAATATCGCTGATATCAAGTTCTGATGCGTCTATGGATGCTGCGGCTGGTTAATTCTCTGTCATTTTGACATCTATTACTTCAACATTGATGGGAGAACACAACAATGTCGACATGTTTTTGGGTGGCAAAGTTTTGGCGGGTGTAGATTGTGTGAATTGATCTGCAACTTCTTCAGAGCTATCTTCAATACATTCAATAACATCTTCTTGTGGTGGTCGTGCGGTCGCACTGTAGCAATGGTCCAATGCAACTTTGCTGTATTCTCCAAACACAGTTAATTCATGTTCTGGCCATTGGACATGAGCATCTCGAGCCTGAACACGCCTCTCCTCAATTAATAGTTCCTCCATAGTGTACATGGTCTGGCAAGCAACATCTCTCATTCGCTTCACTGTCTGTGTATGTATAGTTCTGACACCCACGGGTAACTGGAGGAGAGATTGGAAAAGGGATGTTCAGTTTAAACACAAGTGTAGTCCAATTGACTGGGAAAAAAACATAAAATATTCCCCAGCACAAACATTTTTTTAAAATTATGAACTGTTTGTAACTAACCTTTTTTTGTTTTTTTGTCTTTGCAACTTTTCTGACTCGACCTTCAACATCTGCACGCTGTAGCTCCGATACGTTTCCGCATGTCCTCCCTTCCTCTTGCGCTGCAACGACTATATTTTCTGTATCCGCATAGACAGCACGGAATGAGGCTCCATCGTCTCCCTGAAACATAGTACTTTCATTACTATGTATCAAAATATTGTTAGCATAAAACACACGTGAGGACGAACACACAGGTACATCTCAATAGCCAAACATGATTTAAACATTGTATGCAACAATCAAACGACAAGTATTCGACCAGTGATGATATATTTCGATGGAGCTGTCAGTAGCCATACCTCTGGCTCTGCATGGACTGCCATGAATGGTTGTATAGGAGAGGAGGCATCAGCATCTCCCTGAAACACAGTACTTGCATTAGTATGCTTTTCAATATTGGAAACACAAAACACACGTGGGGTCGACGGCACAGGTACATATAAAGAGATAACCGCAAATGATGCATTGTCTAAAACAATCAAGGAAAATCTAAATATGACCACATTTCATCGACTTATTTCTCCGATTTATTTACATCTGCATCATCAAAATGGGATGTTGTGATTGTAGTGGAAGCTCCGTCGTCTCCCTGAAACACAGTACTTGCATTAGTATGGTTTTCAATATTGGAAACAACACACACTTGGGGTCGAACGCACAGGTACATATAAAGAGATAATCACAAATGATGCATTGTCTAAAAGAATCAAGGAAAATCTAAATATGACCACATTTCATCGACTTATTTCTCGGATTTATTTACATCTGCATCATCTAAATTGAATGTTGTGATTGAAGTGAAAGCTTCGTCGTCTCCCTGAAACACAGCACTTGCGTTAATAGGGAAGAAAGTATAGCAAATGGAATCACGTTATATGATCACGCATGATGGAGCTGTCAGTATCCATACCTCGTGCTGCTGAAGAATATCTATGGATGTTGCAAATGTAGTGCGCACTTCTGAAAGCTGTTGCGCCGATTCGTATACGCATGGTCCCGCTTCCACTTCCCCTGGAATTACTTGAATGTCCGGCTCTGCATCAAGTGCAGGGGTTGACGCTCCATCAACTGCCTGAAACATAGTACTTGCATTAGTGAGGATTACAATAGTGAAAACATAACACACCTGGGTTCGACAGCACAGGTACATATCAACGGCTAACCATGAATGAAACATTGTGTAGAACAATCAAACAACAAGAATTCCAGCTCTGATGATGACGCTTGATGGAGCTGTCAGTATCCATACCTCCTGCTGGTGAAGAACATATAGAAATGTTGTAGATGTGGCGGACGCTTCAGCATCTCCCTGAAAGACAGTACTTGCATTAGTATGGATAACACTAATTATAACTGAAAAAAACACCAGTGGACGATAACTAATGTGCATATCAATTGGAAAGCACTAACCAAACATTCGGTAAAATAATTACACGATATAATAAAACTATTATTTGACATGCATAAAACAAGTCTGTAGCGGATTAGCCTAGTAAGATACCTGATACGCGCTAGAAGTGGTTGATAACTGCGACCACGTCAAGGATGTAGAATGTTCTTGCTTCAGATTCAAGGGATAGTCAAGAAGTTGTAAAGGTAAATTAATGATTGATAATGAAATGCCAATATTAAAAATAGCCATGTAAGGCGACAGAATACTTGAAAAATGCTCAATACAGCACAGTTCCCTGTTCCCATATATATACATTGCGTTTGTGGGTTATGAAATCGAAAAAGAATATATTGATAAATGTCATTATTCAAAAAACTATACACTCATATCAATATCGAAATTATTACAAGGGATAGAACACCTACAATATCAATTAATCCATTCGGCTACCTACACACTACCGCAAGGCCTAAAGCTAAATCTGGACACTTGACTTACCGGTGGCGGAATGTGGAGGAATAGAGTGGGAATAGCGTTTTCGAGCAATTTCCGTGTCGTTCGCCGTTTATTCTTCTTTGTTACCCAAGATGTGTACATGTCCAAGGAAAAGTGCCGGCTGCAGATGCGGTATCGATCAACCCTCTTGTCCTGTAAGACTTGTTGGACTCTACTTTCCAGCTCATCCAGTGGATATCCGCAATGTCTGACCCATTCTCTTATTCGATCAACAGTTTTCGGGAATACATGCATTGTAGTGCCTTCAGATTTTGCATGGGTCTTCGAAGGGCAACCGCTAATCGAACAGGCAGGCATTGTTGATAAATCTGAAAATTAAATATCAACATTATTATACAATCTTCAAGAATAAAGATTTGATACAAAAGTAAATGAATCATACAATGATCAATGCAAGGTTTGTTTTGGTCGCAGGAACTATACTAGTTCATTATGTGCGGCTTAGTATTTGCATAAGTTGCACAAATGTATAAATGATGTGACTAAAATCTGAGCATGTGACTCGTCCCTTGGATGTTCTGTCTTGCACGAGATGGAAACATGCTTACATTATAGACTGGACCCTCGAAGAATGCAATTCGATGACAATAGAGACAGATGAAAATAAATAGATCTATTGATAGCATAGCAGTGGAAACTCAAGTCAATAGCAATGAGACCAAGGAACATAGCACTATTGTGTACTCTACTCGCAAATAGATAGAAATTTAAAAATCTGTGAAATATGACTAGGATACATGGCCTTACCTTGACCAACAAACGGTTGGATTCAGCAAGCAGAGCAGTATGTTGCAGGAGAATAGGTGGGTGGCCACAGGTAGCACACTGATGGGTTTGCTCTAAGCGGTCACAGAAGTTCACGGATAGCACGACGACGAGCAGATTAGCGTAGATCTCAGTGGTTGCCAGGTAGCACGTTCAGGAGTTGACTTGCAAAGCACAAAGATGTTCTCATGAGACATATCAAGTGGTTTATAAAGTATTAGAAACAGGGGTGTGTTTGTGAATGAATGATGTATGTATGTCGTGGTCTTAGGGGGGCGGCCTGCTTGAAGGGGAGGCCTGGCTGGAGACACGGGGTCTGAGGAGGCCATGTGAGCAATGGCCCCTTGGCATGGGATACCTTTTGAAATGTACATGCAGTTTGGCACCTTGGCCTTTCGCGCCCCTGACAGCGCGCATCCCCGGGTGCAAACCACCTTTGATAGAGGGGGTGGGATGGATGGGCCTGGGGCGTGCAGATAAGGCACAGGAAAACTGCTGAATGGAGACACACTTATGTGGATTGCAGTGGGGCGGCCTGCTTCAAGGGGAGTCCTGGCTGGAGACACGGGGTCTGAGGAGGCCGTGTAAGCAATGGCCCCTTGGCATTGGATACCTTTTGAAGTGTACATGCAGTTTGGCACCTTGGCCTTTCGCGCCCCTGACAGCCCCCCATGCCAGCACTCATCCACTGGCGCGAACTGCCTTTGATAGTATATTGTTGCTTATCAATAACAAATGCCACATACCGGAGATTCTTGTGAGCACAGACCCACACTTCAACCGGTGTATTATAGTGGTCAAGACCCTAAGGCCTGTATAATCCAATGGTAATTGTTAGTATAGATATATGTGTGACTTTTATAGAGACATAACCTACTGAAAGACTTTGAACAAGTGTTATTTAGTGCATGCATTATCGAGAATATGTTATGTTAGCTTAGATAGATAGTGACCACCCTGCTTTACAGCGACCAGACCTTCACCCATTCGGAGCACAGATGTCTGACGTCCATCCTTGAATGGAGACACACTTGATTCATTTAAAAAATCGAAACAACCGTTGTTAAAATATATGTGGTGTTTTATTTTGTATCTTATTTGCATGACACAAAAATACAAGACTTTAAAGATTATACAGGTCAGGTTGCAGCACAGCGAGAGAAAATCCCCTGTACTGACCGCTGTCACTCGAACGTTTCTCTAATGGCACGAACGGCACAGGCGGGTATCACTCTTCGAACGCGGTGTCCAAGCCTCCCGTGGAGCCACCATGTAAAGGAAGGATAGGCCACCAGCCTGTACCACCTGTGAAAAGGAATGAAACCAACTGTTTTTAAATGACCAAGATAAGTTTAATAAACTTTTGTTGTCAATGACAATTCTTGTAACTAATGACATTCTGCACGGACAAATGCTATCTAGACAATGCACACAATGATATGTAGATGTAATTTTGGATATAGTAGAAGAACATGAAATAGGAGTGGCATGACAAGCAGAGTATACTTACTCGTTACTCGGATTACGAGGACGAACAGTTGCACGAAGTTCGTGCATAAGCACCATCATTATTCTCAACATGGCCCGTGTGAGGCAGGCTGCCCTGAAATCTGGCAGCTCGGTGATGCATTGCGGTCGTGGCTCGCCTTCCGAAATGTAGGCCAGGCATCCTGAGTTTTCTCGGCAGCAGCAGTTCTCCTCCTCGGTTGGCATTAGCTCGCACCGATTGCATGTGCACCAGGTGGAGACGCCATCCATGCGACTAGGCCCAGGCTCTTCATCTGTTGATTCGTCCTGCCAACTGCCGTCCGAATCCCCATTGTTTTCGCGTGCTTCCCTTTCCAGTAGTTCCTCCTCGGTATACTCGGGCTCGTACATGTAGGGCATTATTGTAGCCATTGTTTGGTAAACAAAGTAAAATAATTTACCGAGATGGTACATGTGTTCACACGGGCTACAAGCGGCGAAGGTAGCTGACCAGAGCACAGAAACGAGTCACAAAATACTCTAAGTAACACAGAGAGAGGAATGGAATGGAAAATCTGCTGCTGTGTGTTGTGAAACGGTCTGTTTATACTTATTGAGGAAAGAGGTGTCCTGCCATTTCTATGGCGACACGTCATTAGCTGAAGTGCAGCGAATGTTGACACAAGACGTGCTTTGGCGTTGGGAAATGGGCGGTACAAGTCTGCTGATGACAGGCTCAGGGGCGGGGGAACTGATTTAGTGCCGCAGAAGCAGGTCAGCCAGGGCGATGCGGCAAGTGATAGGATTATCACAAAATGGCGGCTCCCTGGTGCCTGTTTCCGCGTGCGTTTAATGGACGAAAACTCGGATAAGGTCCATAGGAAAGTTTTCTAAAATCGAGCCACTTAGGCTTAAAAAAACATGGCCGACCCATAGGGACAATAACATTTTTTACTAGACCATGCCTTTAAGGAGCAAATGTTAGCGATATTTCAATCGCATGGCACGGGTCCAGTTGCGCCTTATAACAAAGTCGGCCAGGATCGGTCTCGTACTGTGGCTTGCACGCCTTCGGGCTTGGGTCAGCGATGCGACTCGCATCGAGAGCCTTAGAGGCCCTGTTCGGACAAGGTTTTGGAATGTCGCAAGAGACGTGCTTCTAGGTCTCGGTCCTCATCCCCAGCAACATACTAAGGGCATGAAGCCGGCATCAACTCAGTCGGCGCTGTGTCCGTCCGACTCAGACGTCGACTCTTTGCCGTCGACTCTTTGCCGTCGGCACCAGTGTCGACGCCGAAGCCTTCATCGCTCACGACGCTGAGGTTGTCGCCGCTCTTGGCGTCGAAGCCTTCGCGCCCTCGACGTCTTCAGGGAGTTTTGCATGAAATTTACTATTGGACTCCAGGCCCTCTTCTGTCCCCAGGCCAGGGTTTCAACTCCCTCTGGACGACCTATATGAAGAGGAAGAAAGGTCTGATTTTGATGACCCTGGTGAACTGGATGTGGCTCCAATTTTTTCTGGAGACAGTCAGTTGGAGGGGTTGAGGCAAACCCTCCATGATGCCAGTGGGTTGGACACTTCTCCGGGAGTGGAATTTGGTAGGCTTCATACAGGTGGCTCATGGCTAGGGTCTTGGAGTATCTGGACTGGTCCAGTCCTCCTGAAGACTTTGTGCAGGATGATGTAATGGACATCTTTGATCAAAGTCCGTCCTCTGGCCCGGTGTTGCCATTTCATCTCACCTTACAGAAAAGGGTGGCAGCTGCTTGGCAGTCACCGGAATCTCTTCCGGCTGTTAATAAATCTTTGACAAAAAAGTACCGCCCTTCCGTTAAGGACCCCAGCTATTTATCCACGCACCCCACTCACGAGAGTTTGGTGGTTCAGGCGGCCACGGCCACCTCAAGGCAGGCGGTGTACCCTACCATCCCTCCTGATAGGGACGACAAATGCTTCGATGGCTGGGCTCGGAAGATATTTTCTGAGGGGAGCATGGCATTGAAATCGGCCAACTCCACTTGTTCCTTAGCAAGGTTCTCTCACTCTCTCTGGAACTGTTTCTTTAGCGGCTGAGCATATTCCCGAGGGGGAAGAAAGGGATGGCTTCCTGGATCTCCTGCAAGACGGCAAGGATGCTATATGTGAATCGCTTCAGTCTGGTTTGGATATGGCAGGCAGTGTTAGCCGGTCCATGGCTGCGAGCACCATTATACGGCATACTGTTATTCAGGCACTGCTGCAGCTGCTTCCAAACAGTCATCAGGCCATGTCCCATGGTTCTCCGGTTGGGGGCAGACTGTCTCAGTATCTCGAAGAGTGGCGAGCCATTACTTCAGATGCGTGGGTTCTGGATACCATAGCCCACGGCTACTGTATTCCCTTCCTAAAGCGGCCTCATGACAATCCACCGGGGAAACTCTTTGAAGATTCCAGATACGCTCCTTGCGCAGGCCATCTTAACCCTGCTGGAGAAAGGCGCTATAGAACGGGTGCCTGTAGCGGAGAGGAACAAGGGATGGTATTCCTTTTTTTGATCCCCAAGAAAGACGGGGGATTGAGACCCATCCTGGACTTGCGTTGGTTGAGCAAACTTCTCAGGAAGGACAAGTTCAAGATGGTTACTCTCTCGAGTCCTCCAGGCTCTTCAACTTCAGGATGGTTTGTGTCTCTGGACCTACAAGATGCGTACTTCCATGTGCCGATTCATCCCAAGCAAAGAAAGTACCTGAGGTTTGGGCTGGAGACTCACGCTTTCAGTTTCGGGTCCTGCCGTTTGGATTGACCTCCGCCTGAGGGTCTTCACCAAGCTAATGGTGGTGGTGGTGGTGGCAGTGCACCTCAGGCGAGGGGGGATTCACGTCTACCCCTACCTGGATTGGCTGATCCGGGCGCTCTCCCGAGCAAGCGTTGGATCACCTCGGTCTCACCTGCCGCTCCCTCCATAAGCTGGGCCTCTCCTTCAATTTCAAGAAGTCACATCTGACACCTTCCCAACAGCTCCAGTACATCGGGGCTGTTTTAGACACATCCTTGGGGAAGTGCTCGCCAAGGCTCATCACATTGTGCAGATGGTGGACAAGTTTCAACATGCCCAGAGTCTCCCTTCTTTCGTGAAATTGACTTTACTCACATTTGTAACGTTCTAGACCCAGTACACACGATCTTACAATAGGTTGCTGGAAGCGTTACTTAGTTTCCTCTTTGTCTGGTTTCTCATGTACCATTTTTATGTTACCCTTTCTACAATTAATGGCTGGTGGCAGTGGTTTACTTTTTACTACCATTGTGTGTTTTTATTACGGGCTGCGTTCGCAGCTGCAGTAAGGCACCCATGGGTGCCCATTTTGTCAAAATGGCCTGGTCTTCTTTTTTCACCATTTCTTGCTGGAAAGGTCCTTCTTGAGATTTACTATGCACGCCAAATCAGGTTTGGTCCCTTTGTTCGCTAATCCCGCCTCTGGCTCCAGGCTGTCTGGCATGGGCAGGAAGTGAGGGAGTTGCCTGAAACTCTGTGCTTAATACCCTTGGTTACAGGAATGCACCCAAAGATGATTGGCCTGCTGGCTGTCAGGCAAGGACAGCCACCCTGCTGTGTGATTGTCAGCTAGGCTGGAATGAATGGGAGAAACGTGTATAATAGGCTAGGCTTATTGGCTTCAAAGGCAGATTCGACCACTGGACGAAGGAATCCGAAGAAGAACTTGGAAGAGGCATCTGCTGCAACTCCTGGACTGTTGGTTTGCCCGGTGAAGCCCTGCTGCTGTGCTGAAGCTCCGAATTCGCCTCGATTAGAGAAGCCCTGCAAGGACAACTTCTCCCCTTGAGTTGGTGGTACCAATCAACTCCAAAGTGAACTCGTCTGGACATCCTCTCAGAGCTGGCTGTACTTCTGCTGTTGGTGCTGAAATGCCAGGGAGAGGAACACCAGATTGGAGTGCATCACTTTTAAGTCGGACCCGAGCTGCTGGAAGATCCTCTGGACTCCCAGGAAGCAGGACTGACCAAGCCTGAGCCACCTCAACAGAGTGCTGGACCCCAGATGCGAGGTAAGTCCAGAGTGGTAGCCGAGAACGACAGTGGTTCCATTTGCTGAGACTCGAGGAGCTGAAACAACAAAGTGCCGCTGAATTGAAGTTTACCCTTTGCTGCTACTGACCGTCCCATTGCAATTCAGGAGTTCCCAGAAGTCCTCCCTCTTGTCCCGACGACTGAGGCCCAGGAACAACAGGATCTGCAGAGCTGCACAGGAACAGCTGGAACCATTTCTTCTAACCAAAGTTACTGTACAGTCTAAAAGATCTTACCTCTTGTTGTGTAGCCTTACTTGTTGTCAGTTGAGACTTGTCTTGGGTGCTTCTGTAGCGTTGCTTGCATCTTCTACCCCTCACAAGCCTAACAGCTTGTTGCCTTACATTAATTCTACTTTTTCTCCAAAGACTTGTGCAAGACTTTTACCTACCTTCAAGAAGTGTTTCAGCTCACCTAGACTTCTGCCCAATTGACATTGGCTGGCCTGGCTCCCTGAATGACTTCTTCCCTCTGACTGTGTTTTTACCTTCCTTCCAGGAACAGGTTAACTTACTTTGCATTGGGGTTTCAAAAGTACTTACCTACTTCAGAATATTTGTGTGACCTTTTGTGTTATATTTTTTTTATTTTTTTGTATTTATTTATTTGTGAGAAGATACATGCACAAACAGTTTACATCTCATATATACTTATACCGTGTCATCATTCTCTGGGTTAATTGAAGGTAACATTAACAATTCAATGTACATTGTGGGGCAGTATCAAGTCCACACATCAACAGTTATTTCTGGATAGAATACTAAAGCAGGCATAAATTAGCGATTATTTGCATCAAAAGTCTAAGCAAAGTGACTCTCGAACATAATGTAGAAGTTGGTTTATATAAGTTTGACGTTCGAATCCGGTTGGCCTGCCTCATGCGTCTCCCTCGGGTATGGGCTCTCTGATTAATCACAATAGTTTATATTTGTGTCTTTGCCCGAACTACAGGGTTCAGGGGGGATGGAGTACTTCGTAATATATGTCGGTCTCTGTGCCGCACACTTCAGAGGTCGCAAGTCAGTGGTGGATATCATATCATTTAACAATTGTCCCCAGTCCATACTACTATTCACTTCTCCGTCTGCCGCAGCATGATCTCCGAGTAATTCCATATTTGCCCTCCCCCAACTATATACATCTTTTAGCCATGATTGGATCGAAGGGCCTCCCGGGTATTTCCAGGAGATCGCAATTCTGCGTTTAGCAAGTATGAAAAGAAATGGCACTCTTTTTTTTTTTTTTCTCGCTTGTTGTGGTTAGTGCCACCCGTCGCCTCTTGAGACCCCACAGTAGTTCCCCAATGTAGCACTCTAGCATTTTAAAAAATACCTTTTTGATTTTGCATGGAATATTTATGAAATAATACAATATGGGCAATATCACCCCTGTTCCTCTAAAACCATATAGGACCACATTGATATCCTCGTTCCGGCCCTTGCCGATTTCTGCAACCACTCTTTTGCCTCTGGATCTTCCCCCCAACCCCCTCAAGCACTCCTTTGTGCATCCCCTCCTCAAGAAACCCTCAGCTGATCCCTCTTGTTCGGCTAACTACCGCCCAATTTCCATTACTCACTTTTTGGGGAAGCTCCTGGAAAAACTGGCCATCTCCCAGCTTAACCTTCTTTCTGACTCTGTTGTCTCTCTCCACGACCACCAATCTGGATTCAGAGCTGCCAGAAGCACGGAAACTGCTCTCCTGAACATCCGTGAAGACCTGCTTTCTAACCTTGACTCTAACATTCCCTCTGTCCTCATCCTTCTTGATCTCTCCTCTGCTTTCGACACGGTCAACCATACCATCATGCTCAACCATCGTCGTGACAACCTGGGTATCACCGATCAGGCTCTGGCCTGGCTGACCTCTTTCCTCTCTGATCGGCCCTCCCAGGTAACACTTGGGTCCTTCGTATCCGCTATCTCCCTCTCTACCGGTGGTGTCCCCCAGGGGTCTAACCTCTCGCCCTTGCTTTTCAACCAATATCTGGCAACTCTCGCCTACTGCATTTCCATTTTCTGCTCAAACTTCCAGTGCTATGCTGACGACACCCAACTCATTTTCAGGCTTCCTTCAGCCACCTCCTCGCCTTCCCTCATCTCTGATTGACTTTCCGCCATTCAACACTGGTGTGCTGCCAACGATCTTTGTCTAAATGCCAACAAAACTGAGATCCTCCTCATCGGTACACCTTCGCCATCCTTTCCCCTCACTCTCTGGCCGGTACTTTGGCCCTCCTCCCACCCCTACTTGCGAGGCTAAGAACCTTGGGGTCATATTTGACTCCACACTTTCCTTCTCCGCACACATCTCTGACGTCTCTAAAAAGTCAAACTCCGTACTGCACCTCCTTAGAGGTACTCTGCCTTTCCTCTCCTTCCCCCAGAAGCTCACAGGCTGGACTATAGTAACAGCCTCTTTCTAAATCTACCTTCATCCACTCTCCGCCCTTTACAACTAATCCAGAACAGGACTGCGAGACTTGTCCTTGGCCTCAAACCCTGGGATCATATATCTCCAGCTCTGAAATCCCTTCATTGGCTCCCAGTGGATGCAAGGATTACATTTAAAACCCTCTGCATTGTCCACAAGGCTTTCTGGGGCCTGGGACCGAAATACCTTCAAATAGCCCTCTGTAAATACCTCCTTTCTCGAGCCCTTCGCTCCTCAATTCCCTCCCTTTTTCAAAGAAACAAGCTGGGGGCAGATCTCTGTCCTCGGCTGGGGCCTCCCTTTGGAACAGCCTCCCGGCCACCCTGAGACTTGAGGAGAACCATCTCCGGTACCGGAAGCACCTCAAGATCTTCCTCTTCGCTTCTGCCTTTGCCCCTCCTCTCCCTTGCTGATCTGTTTCTCTCGGCACCGTGCACCTGGCCACCCTCTGTCCTTCGGGCCCAGGTATCTGCGCACCCGGCCTCTCTCCTGCACTGCCTCTGGCCACCCTTGGCATTGGGATCTGTATCTGTACCCATACAGCCCCCCACTCTTCCTCTGCACTTATCAGATATACCCTATCTGACTAATCATGCACTTGCCACGTGTCTGGCTGCACTACCTTTTTGTCTTCACTTATTTATTTTATTTATTTATCCCACTTATTATTTATTCTGTTCTCTCCTCTGTCCGCACTTCCCCCCCCCCCCCCCCCACGCACTTTCCCTCTCTTCCCTTTTCCATGCACTTGCACGTTCTTAATGTCACTGGGCCTAGTAAGATCATGTTTTGTTCTCCCCTGCTCCCCTCCTTTTGCTTGGTTGCGCTCTGAAACACGTGTATAAACACAATATAAATAAAATATCATATCTTGCACAAGGCTATCTTCCTCATCATTGAAACCGGGTGAGTCCTCCAAAATGTTATTGAGCCCCCTATACCAGCCAGTGCTCTTCCTGTGTTGAACTCAAATATTTCTTCTAAATTGTGGAGGACAGTGATTCCCAGATAGCGGAAAGATTCTGGCTCCCAATGGATGCCTATTACACTGGTAGAGCGCTCAAGGCCCCCAGGGGGAACGCCAAGGTTTCATTAATACCATAGCCTGACAGTTTCCTGAAATTGTAAAGTATCTCTGGGATGTGGTTCCTGGGATCACGTGCGTATATTAATGTGTCATCCGTGTATAGAGATATGTTGTGTATTTTACCACAGATCTTAATACCTGTCTCATTTATGTAGTGCCTAAAGTACCCTGCCAGGGGTTCCAGGGCTAGGGCGAATAGTATTGGGGTCGCTCGGCATCCTTGTCTGGTGGCTCTTTCTAGTGTCCACTTCCCTGATATTAATTTTCCTTTTTTCACCCTCGCTTGGGGATTGGCGTACAATAGCCGTATCCACCGTAGCATTATGGGTCCGACCCCTATATCCCCAGGACATTGAACAACCGCTCCCACTCCGAGTCAAAGGCCTTGGTTGCATCCAAGGCCATCAACGCTAGTTCTTCCTCTGAGCGGCGTGCGTGTTCATCACAAAATTCACT
Organism: Ambystoma mexicanum; assembly: GCF_040938575.1. NCBI lineage: Eukaryota > Metazoa > Chordata > Amphibia > Caudata > Ambystomatidae > Ambystoma > Ambystoma mexicanum. Next base: position 595,039,976 of record NC_090923.1, on the reverse strand, counting down.
TTCCTGATATTCATAACGGTCCGCCTACAAATAAATCTGCATTGATCCAGATATACAATGCTGACAGCGGCCTTCTTTAATCTCGGTGCAATTATTTTCCCCAGGAGTTTGATGTCAGTGTTTAAGAGTGATATAGATCTATAAGACCTGCAATGAAGCGGATCCTTGCAGGGTTTCAGGATGACCCTCATCAATGCCTCCCTCATGGACTCGTGGAGGATACCTTTGGAGTGAGCCTCCTCATAAATTCTCTGCACAATAGGGAGTAGTATATCAGAGTATTCCTGGTAGTATTCTACCGGAAACCCATCTGTCCGTCCCCAGTGACTTTTTTTGCATCAATTTTAGTGCCCATTCTATTTCTTCTAAACGTATGGCAGATTCTAGTAATTCCTTCTTGGATATCGTTAGTGTAGGTATTTGTGAGATTTCTTGTAGGTCTGAGGCGTCTACTTCAGAGTACGCTCCCTCACTTGTTTATAGTGCCTTATAGTATTCCTGAAGGTTTCATTGATTTGTTGTTGGGTGGTCACGCTATTACCTGCCTGATTAGTGATTTGTGTTATTGCACCCATGGATGTTCCTTTCGGATCAACCATGCGAGCAGTCAACCCGCTTTGTCCACCTCCCTATCTACCCGTTTGGTTTAGTGGTCCTTGTCAAAGTTGTTTAGGGCTTCTTGATGTATGGATTGGGGTTTTATAGCTTCTGCTAGGACCTGTCCCACCTCCTTTCCCTTTCCCAGCTCAATTTCTAGTTCCCTTTCATCAGTTTCACAAAGTGTTTTCCGTATTCCCACCATTTTCGAGATACATACCCCTCGGATCGTTACCTTTAGGGCCTCCCACAGAACGCCCACTTCTTCCACCCAACCCTCATTATTGCCCAGAAAAGAGACTATCTCCTCCTGTATTGTTTCTCTGAAGGCGCTATCTTTAAGTTGGTCTATTCTCAGTTTCCAAGTCGGTATTGCCAGGCGGCGTAGCCCCACCTGCAGCACCGTTACCAGGGTGGCATGGTCAGAAATGTTCACGAAGTATTCAGTTTGGGAGAACCTATATGCATCTTTGGTGCCCGTAAAAAGATAATCCAGATGGGAATGTGGCCCATGTACCGATGAAAAATATGAATATTCCCTGTCATCTCCATGTTTCCCTCTCCAGAGTTCCTGTAGATCTAGCTCTGTGCTATCCTGTTAAGGGATTGGGTTGATCGGGGGCGGTGGTAGATTTCTGTCCCTGTCTGGTCTATATTGGGATCTAAGTAGCAATTAGTCCCCCCTACCCCAAATAAGGATATTCAATCTATGTTCGCCTAGTAATTAACCTACGTTCTGAAAGTAGTTTTCGTTGTCTAAGTGGGGGGCGTATGAATTCACGATACTGATGGTGTGGCCTTCTAGTCTACCCTTTATAGCAAATGTGTGCCCGTCTTCATCGCCCAATGTCGATTGCACTTGTAGTGGTATTGAGGAGTAGGAGTATGAGATGCCCTGGAATGTGCCTCCCCAGTTCAGTCGCAACTTGTTGAGGTCGTCTTTGGTCATGTGTCTCTCTCTTGCAATAATGCGACTTAGATACCATGTCTACGCAAGAATAATTTGATTTGATTGCGTTTAGATCGTTTACCCAGACACTGCACGTTCCAGGTACCTATCTTAAGCGACATTCAGCCTTTGGTCTTGTGTTGGCACCTGTTATTGAAGTTGCCTCGGTTATTAATTGTTCCTCCAGACCTGTCTGTATAAGACTGAGTGCAGTCCTTTCTGCCTCTAGAGCCTTCTCGTCCTCTGACCACGCCTGCTACGGTGTATGTTGTTTCGAGTGTTACCTGTTCCCTGTTGTATGTTTGCATTGTATCTACTGACTTTTCCAATAACTCACTTCTCCCTCCCCCTCAAGCCCCTCCACCCCCACCTCCTTAACCGTACTGCCCAACTTTTCATGGCGCAGGAGAAAATCCCTGCCTCAAACTGTGATGGGGCTCCGCCAACCAACATTATGAAAAGAAAGATACAAATGGGACTGCCTGGTCCCTCGGTCTCGCTTGTGTCGGCGAGGTTGGTGGGGTCGCAGTCAGGGGGTTCCGCCTCAACGTTGGCTGTCCACTTTGTTGTTTCCATTCCCCTACCTTGATTCCATCTAGTGGTGTGCCATCAATGCGTCCACAGTAGTCGTAATCCAACATATCATTTTTTTTTTTTTTAAACGTTTTTTTTATTAAGGTTCAACCTACAAAACAATACAGACCAAATATACAGTACAAAACGCCATAATACAGTTTTGAATGTGTATAACATACAATTTGATCTCTACTCCCCTAAAACCCACCCCCCTACGAGCCCATCCGGTCTGTTCACTTAGTGTTCACGCCGCGCGGTGAGGTCTGTTCTCCATTAGAATCTGCCAGATCTGGCATCGTTCCAAACAATTCCGCTATCGGTGATTTCCAAGCCAGCAGGGTTCCCACCTCTTCTTCCCCTCCCATCATACTGGACTCCTGCCATACTATGGTCTCTGCTTCCACCCACTTCTGCAAGTCCTTCCACCATATCTCCCCCTGTGGTTTATGACAAGCCTTCCACCCCATGGCGATCCTCCTCTTAGCCAGCACATACGCCAAGTCCCTCAATTTGTTCACATGCTTCAGCTTCTGCGATCTAGGGAACCCTCCCAATAGGCAGGCCCAAGCTGACTCTACGACCAGCGTAACTCCTTTATCCGCCAGTTTTGCCGCTATCTCGCTCCAGAAACGCACAATCACCGGGCAGGACCAAAACATGTGTAACATGTCAGCCCGTTCTTCATCACACTTGGGACATGCTTGTCTACCTGCGTTTTTAAACTTTGATATCCTCAGGGGCGTCATGTATGCCCTATGCGTAATATATAATTGTATCTGTTTCAGCCTAGCATTCCTCGACACCTTCTGATGATACCACAGAGCCCTCTCCCACATCCCATCCTCCATCGGGCCTCCCACCTCAGTTTCCCAATCTAATCTGAGTTGCGTTGGTTCTTTACTAATCCTAAGCATCAGCATGTCATATAATCTTGAAATCTCGTGCCCTCCCTCTGTTACGTCATATATAGTGTCTATAATACCATCCGGCTCTGCTTCTAGAATAGTTTCGGGCCAAGTCTTCTTGATTTCCCGCGCCAGTCTATGATATGTAATATATTGACCTACGTGCAGCCCTGTGTCCTCGCCCAACTCCTCAAAGCTTATGATGGCTCCCTCCCGCCAAACATCTCCCACCGTTGCTACCCCCACTGGTTCCCAGTGGTTTCTAATCCTCCTCCGCAGTTGCACATCTCCTTTAGCCAGTGCCACCAGTGGTACCTGCGGGGAGCACGGAGCCGGGATCTCCATCATCCTGCACGCGCGGCGCCAAATCCTCCACCCAAGCAGCATCATTTTGGGGCGCCCCTGCATTTCTGTTTCGGATAGCCAGATAGTCTCTTTTAGGTAAAATGGGGCACAGTCTGCACTGAACAATCTGGATTCGGGGGTACTTTCATCCGAGAGCCATTTAGCAACGTATTGCAGTTGGCCTGCTACATAGTAGGCCTCATAATTGGGGAGCCGTATCCCCCCCTTTTTCGTAAGAGTTTTGCAGTTTCCACAATGCCATCCTGCATCTAGTTCCCTGCCACAAAAAGTCCCTGCATATACTATCAAGCTTGACAAAAAACTTCCCAGGTATGAGGTATGGAATGTTCCCGAAATAATGCAGGAGTCTGGGCAAAACCACCATCTTAAGCATTGCACTACGTCCCATCATAGCTAGCGGCAGCTTCCCCCAGAATTGCATACTTTTCTCTATTTTCCCCACGGCTACCTCTGTGTTGTGCTTATGTTCTTGTTCAACCGTATGATACACGTCTATCCCAAGGTACCGGAAGGTATCAACTGCCCAAGGGGCTTGCAACACCGGCAGCTGTTCCACAGGGAGACCCCTATATTTACCCAGCGGGAAAATCACAGACTTCTGTGGATTCACAGCTATTCCAGACAGCCCCGCATACCGATCCATAACCTCCAAAATATACTGGAGATTCTCCTCCGGATACTTCAGATACAATAACATATCGTCTGCATACAAAGAGATCAAATGTCGCTCCCCACCCACTTCGATGCCTATGATGTCATACTGCTGTATGAGGTATATAGCCAAAGGCTCCAGTGCCAATATGTATAACATAGGGGACCACGGGCATCCCTGTCTAGTACCTCTGCCTAACTGCCATCTCTCTGAAATAACAGCTCCCGTCTTAACTCTAGCGAGCGGCGCACTGTATAACATCTTTGCCCATTTTACATATCCGGGCCCCATCCCATATTCCGCCAGAGTAGACAGCAGCCATGGCCACTTAACAGAATCAAAAGCCTTCACCGCATCCAAGGACACTACTGCCAAGTCGCCCTCATTTCCCCCCGCCCATTCGATGACTCGGTGGAGTCGCCTGTGATTGTGAGTTATGTTCCTGTTTGGAACATACCCCGTCTGATCCGGGTGTATAAGTTTGTCTATGACTCTTCGCAGTCTGCTCGCCAGAACAGCTGTTAAAATCTTGCTGTCTTGATTCAGCATTGACAGTGGTCTGTAGGAGCCACAACTGTCCCCAGGCTTATTCGGCTTTGGGAGCGGGATTATAATTGCTTCCCTTAGCGACTCCGGCAGCTGTCCCGTCTCAAACGCTTCATTCAACATATTCAGCATCAGAGGGAGCACCTCTGCCATGTATGCTTTATAAAACTCGATCGGAAACCCACCCGCCCCTGGGGTTTTACTAGTAGGCAATTGTCTCACCACTGTTTCCAGCTCTTCTAAAGTGATTGGTGCATCCAGCTCTTCCCTCTCTTCAGCACTTATCCTGGGCAGACCTATATCTTCAAGTGTTTCTTTAATCCTCCCTAGACTATCCTCCTCAACGTCCCCATACAGTTCTCTGTAATACGTGGCAAATTCCTGATTAACTCCCTCCTGGGTGTCCGCTACACTGCCATCATCTCTTGTTATTGCTCTGATGGTGGATCTGGGGGTTTCGCTCTTGTATAACCACGCCAGAAGCCGTCCTGTCTTATCACCTCCTGCGTGCTGTCTCTCTATGTATTTCTTATAATTCAATTTGCACAACCTGTCCCAGTGCTCTCCACACTTCTGTTGAAGTTGAAGTATCCGCTCCGCATTTGAACCAATATCGCCATCCTCTCTTTGTGCTTTTTCTAAATCCCCCTCCGCCTCCTGCAGATCAGCCAGGATACCGCCTTGCAGACTTTTGGACTTTGCTACGGCCACGCCTCTCAACACTACTTTAAAGGCCTCCCATAACGTGCATGCCGAATCTACACTATCCGTATTCTCCTCAAAGTAATTTATGATCTCCTCCCTTACCTCTTCTTTAAACGCAGGATCCTTAAGCGCCTCCGCTCGGAGACGCCACGTCGGGATCCTTGCTCTTGGAGGGCAGTATTGCCAGCTAACAATCAAGGGCGAGTGGTCCGACAGGACTCTCGCTTTATATTCCGCCCGCCCCATTTCCATTATTATGTCCGATGTAGCAAAGACATAGTCTAGTCTGGTGGACAGCTGTTGTGGGGCCGAATAGTGAGAATACTGTCTTTCTTGGGGGTGCTTCACTTTCCATACATCAGTCAAATCAAAATCATTGAGTAACGCTCGCAACACTCGTGCTGCCGGGGCTGGTTTTTCCAACTTCTGGTCCGATCTATCCACCCTTGGGTCTAGTACACAGTTGAAATCCCCACCCCAGATTACCGCACTTCCCATGCACATACCAAGGTTAGCACTCAAGGTTCTAAAGTACATCGCTGTATTCTGATTGGGAGCGTATGTATTGATTATACTTATTTCTCTGTTCTCTACCAGGCCCCTGAGTATGACCATCCTCCCGTCCCCCTCAGCAGTTTCCTTTAACCCGTGAAAGGGGACATGCGGGGCCACCCAGATAAGGACCCCTCTAGCATAGGCTGAGTATGTTGAGCCCACTACCACTCCTTTCCATTTCTTCTTGATCATTCCCAGTCTCTCTTTTGTCAAGTGGGTCTCTTGTAATAGCGCGATGTCTATCTTTTGTCTTCGCAAGTATAACATAACCTTGTTTCTCTTCAGATAACTGTTTAGACCCCTAACATTCCACGTGATTATTTTAAGGTCCCCCATGGCTTGTTACATTTTCAACCCCCACCCCAGCCGCGCAATCCACTATTCGTACCTGTTCTCGTCTACATAGGCTCGTATCCCAGTTCAAACTTCCCTTAACTGCACACACCCCTCCCTTCCCCTCATCCCACCCAACCACACCCAACTCCCCACGCCTCCCGCCCCCCATTTTCCCTCCCAACCCCCCTAACTCCCTCCCCAACTGTTGCCCAGCTCCATCCCTGGATCTCAGGCTCCCCCGCATCTAGCGCTTTCCTGGCTCCCGCCTGTACTCACTGCTCCGCAGGGTAAGGCCGCCCTACTGGCTAGCCTGCTAAGACTATTATGGGGGGATAGGGTGCTCACATCCTGCCGCTCCTATTTGCTATAAACTCAACACACTTAACTGTACAAATGCTCCATATATTTACGTTTTGCTATATTCAAGTCCTTGTGTCCGCTCCAGTCCATGAGATCTACTTCAAGTGCCACACGTACCCAATGATGTCCCTCAACCAGAGCCACCACCCACTTTTCAAATGGATACCCACTGCACATCATGCCCGCTACATGTAATATCTCAGCCACTTATCGTGTTACTCTTGCGCTTGATCCGCTCCTTGTTCCGGACAGCCCTGAAGGTCTAGCCAGGTCGTCGCTTCTTCGGGCGTGTGGAAAAAAAACATCTTGCTCTTATGTATCACTTTTAGTTTTGCGGGATACAGCAGCATATATTTGATCCCTATCGCACGTAGCCTTCTTTTGATCTCCACGTAGCTGTACCGCTGCCTTTGGACCAGCACTGTGTAATCTGGATACGCCGTGACAGTGCAAGACGCCCTCTTAATGGTTCCTCCTTTACGGAAGTATTCTAAAATCTTCTCGCGATCCTTATAGTTCAGTATTTTCGCTATTATTGGCCGGGGAGGAGCCCCCGGTTGTGGCCTCCTCATGAGGGCTCTGTGCGCCCGCTCCACAGCAAAACCTTGCGAGAGATTTTCGGCCCCTATTTCCTGCAAGAGTAAATTCTCGAAAGAGTCAGTGGGGTCTCGGCCTTCCTCTCCCTCTGGAAGGCCGACCACGCGAATGTTGTTTCTCCTCGCTCTTCCTTCTGCCTCCTCTGCCCGATTCTCCAGGTTAGCTACCTGTTGCTTTAGCACGTGAACCTCTTTCGCATTGCTGCTACTAGTGTCAGTGTTGTTTTTTACCGCACTTTCCAAGCTACTCGTCCTCTCGGCCAACGCTCTAACATCCTGTCTCAGCAAGGCGACATCGATGCCCACTGCATCTATTTTGGCTTCCAGGGAAATGCGCAAGTCCGCCATCGCCAACCCCCATGATTCTTTTAGTTCCGTGATAGCCGCCAAAATTTGGTGGTTTTCGATCATTGTAGTGCTCTCCATTGGTGCTGACGCGCCCCTTGGTGCTGCGGTCCCCGGGGACAACTGCGTCTTGGCAAATGCTTCCATTGTGGACTGTCTACCCTTACTCTTGGTCGCAGTCCCTCTTCCCGTCATCTTGCCTGCGGTAGCTTGGTTTCTGACGTGTCGGCTCCGCACTACTATATCAATGCAGACCCAGATCCCAGAGAGCCGCCCAGGAGAGCTTCCGTACAGGCCTGCGTTCGCCGGGCTATTCCTGGAATGGGTTGTGCTCTCCCACGTATTGGTTCATTGGATTGACCGCAGGGATAAGTTCACCTCGCGTCGCAGGCATCCAACTTCAGGGCCATCCGCCCAATGTGCACAGTTAGGTATGTCTTGCGCAATCTTCCTCGCACCCTACCCTGTGCAGTGCTTCGCTGTGATGCTGGTTGCACTTAGGCTCTGTTTTAACACGCTTCAGTGTACCATTTGGCAGCGTCTACCAGCACAACAGTACCATGCACCATGCTCCCACGGCCCCATTATGTATCCTCGCTGGCTCACCTTCTCAGTAGTGTCGTGGCTGGGCTCATCGCATCATGGGACGGGCTAGGCGTTAGTTCGCTTGCATGGTGGCGTTTTGCGGGGCAACCTGTGTTGTAGCGCCCATTTAGGCAGTCCAGCATTCCACCCGTACTTCGCCGATGGTGCCCTTCTCACTTCTCCATGCCCTTCAGCGCATCTTCCATTGGCAGCCTCCTAGTGCCTCAGGGTCTGCCATCTCCTTTGTGAGGGGCTGCTTCCTTGCGACCCCCACTCAATATTCCTTTCTTTATCGTGCTGCACCCTGATCCACGTTCTGGGCGCGCTGTGTGGTGCACCTTTACTTGCGGGGGGTTTGGCACCTCGTAGTAAAGCTCGTTTTACTGGCAGGTCATAATGGTTGGCAGTGTCGGTATCCTTGTTTCCTTAGGTTCGTTTGGCTGGAGTTCCCTTTGTTTCTTATGGGGCACGTCTGTATATCACTGCCACACTTCCATTATGCGTGCGCCCGCTATGATCCCTCGTCTTTCACAGCCGCTTTTCGTTTCGGCTGCAGAGGTGGCCACCGGCTGCGCCCGGTACCGCCGAATATATCCCAGTTCGGGCGTTCCATGCCCTCACTGCGGGCCCCCAGGCACCGCGGCACGTCGTGCTCGCTCCTCCTCCAGGGGAGACTGCTTTGCAGTCTCAGACTCCTCCGGGGCAGCCCCCCGCCGCCACGTTCTCGCGGGTGCTCCGGTGCGAGCAGGCTTACTCTGTCGGGCTTCCCAGTGCCCTGTTGGGTGTGTGCTGCACGGTGCCTGGCTATCAACCGCGCCTCTCTGGGAAGCGCCGGCTCCTCTGACCACTTCAGCCCGAGCGACGGGCACGGTCTTCACTCCCGCGGGTTCCTTTGTCCGCGTCTCGCCGCCATTTTGATATCGGCTCCGCAGCACTCACCAGCAGCATCAAAGTTCTGTAACTTTTGATGTATCAGTCCAGGCAGCACGCAGCAACGTTCTTTGGAGTCCACATATATTCATAACAGTGCGATCACAATTTCTCGTCGGAATTTTCGGTTCACATGCGTGCGCATGTACGGATCGGTGTCCGGATCCCGGAGCTCACAGGAAAAGCCGCCTAGTCCATGGCTGCCAAGCCACGCCCCCAATCCAACATATCATTAACATTTTTTATCTCCTTTGCTGTTTCGTTTGTTGGCGGGAGTGGTTTGGTCGCACCTGACCTCCAGTCAGTCCCAAGCGTCCTTTGGCGAGATGAAGTGTGACTGGTTGTCTGCTAGCACTTTTAATTTGGCCAGAAAAAACATCATGTACCGCAATTCGTGCTCCCGGAGTTTCCTCTTAACTGAGTCAAACGCTCTTTGTTGTTTCTACACCTCTTGCATGAAGTTCCGAAAATATTAGGATCTTTCCTCTTCAATTTGTATGCTGCCTTATTTCAGGGCTTCCTGGAGGATCACATCTCGATCTGTAAAATTGAGGCGCTTGGCTATGACGGCACGCGGGGGCAGCCTGGAACCCTGTACGATCTCAACCGTGAATAACTTGGAGAGACCCCGAGGATGCAGTGTGTCTAGTATTATTTTTTCCACAAAAAGCTCTGTGCAGTCACCTTCCATCGGCTCCGGGACCCCCACCAATCAAATGTTGCATCTCCTTGAACGTTCTTTGGCATCCTCTGCCCTGGTCTCAAGGGTCTTAGTGGCCCCCACGAGTCCCTGAATTTTGTTGCGGAGTGTGTCCACAACGTCCTCCAAATCGCTTATCCTTTGTTCGGCTGACGCCACCCTCTTGTTCACTTTTCCCAGGTCTGAGCGTACCAAAGAAACATCTACTCCTACTTCCTGGATTCTGGTCTCCAGTACCTTTTTCGTGTGTCTTGAATTGCCGTCATTAGCAACTATAGGGCCACTCCCCCTGATTTTGTTAATGTGCCTGGATCTCCCACTGTTTTAGCCTCTTTTGGTTTAGCAACGACGTATGTCTCCATTTTTTTTTTCTTCACCATTTTGAGGGTGGCTCTGTCTTTCTGTAGCTGTAGTGGGTATCCCACTCTTCTCTGGTGGATAGCGTTGTTGGATGCCTCAGTATTTGTTACTTGCAATGTGGGGTCTTTCTGGACTCCTCCAGGTGGCCTTGTTCTATTCACCCAGCCAGTGTATCGTAAAACATTAAGTTTCTGAGTATTGTTTACTGCCTTTCCTTGAACTGTGGTGTCCGTATTCCGCCACGCTTGGAGCTGTGCGAGCGGTCCCTCCCAGCTCTCGGATATACCCCCAAGGTAGGGTACGCATTAATCAGAAGTTGAGTTCATGAGTCCGTACAGCAGATATGTTTCATATTACTGTTCTCCAAAGTGTGTTTGTGCTGGTTTACGAGGTGAGCGTGCAGCGGGCTACTTTTGTTGATCTCACTTTTTACACCAGACTCCAAATAATGGGACCCAGCGCCAGGGAGTGGTAATGGTTCGAGTAGAATTAGACAAGTGGTTTTCCCTGTAATCCAGCCTCAGGGTGACTATAACTGTGTGGTTAACGGCGACGTTAGAGTGACGCCTCCTTCGGTGCAGGTTGGGAGCTTGTTGCCGTGTTGTATCAGTGACTGCACAACGGCATGGGGATAGCCTCCCGCCGTGGGTGGAAATCTGTCCCGCCGAGCTGCGATGGCTCTCACCTGCGTGGACGTAGCTGCAGCTCCCGGTCAGGATGGGTTCTGACACGGATCCGGCGCAGGCGGCTTCCCTGCGGGACGGCGGACTGCTCCCCGTGGTCACTTCTGCTGCTGCGTTGTTCAAAGCAATCCTGCCAAACGTGTTGTCGGAGCTCCCGAGTCAGAGAGGGGTGCACGTCTCCGCGGCTGCGTCCACCGCGTCTGTATTTCTCCCTCAGTGTTTGCAGGGATCTCCCTGCGCGTTGGTGCGCGAAATCTCAGTTCCATTCAGTGGCGCTTCAAGATGGCGACCGGCCTGGGTGGTTCTCTCGCCAGGCCGGTGTTATAAGACGAACGCGGGTGTTTCTTTTATCCACAAAGTAATAATTCCGTACTTTCCTCGTGCCTCTTGGCAGTTGGCAGCCATTAATAGGATATTTTCTCCAGGATTGCAATCTGCTTCAGCAGAGCGACGTGGATTCGGACTGCATCCACGCTCCGCTCAACAGCGCCCCCTTTTGTGTTATTCTAATATCCCTTTCCTTTGACACTCCTCTCAGTATTGGTCTAAATGTACCAGTGACATATTAATGTCGACAGTGTCCTAGTTATTTAATTCACCTGAGGGTGTAGGAAGTGTCTCTGTGCCATTCGAAATGGGTATTTGCTGATTTAGAGAAACTAAGAGTGTGTATTTTGGAGTGAATTTGTGTGTTACTGTTATAGTGCCCCTTCTGAAGAAGGCTTATTCAAACTGACTGTTAAATTAATAATTGTTTAATCAAGAAACCTTGAGTGTAAGTGTTTATTTAGATACTTGTCACTGTGAATCTCTGTGTAAAAACCCTATTGCTCACATTGACCCCTCTTGAGATCAGCCTGGCTGCTCAGCAACACTACCAACCTGTGTAGTACAGTCTTATACCAAAGGTTGGATTCCTATTGCCAGGAGGTCAAGATTGTTGTAGTGCACCAAAAGGGTACTGCACCAAATCTTGCCTAACACAGTCCAAGCATCAACGCTCTTGTTTCGAGGGGATTGTGTCCTCCAACGTATTCCACATCTTTGACAGTAATTACCACAGCTGTGCTGCTTCGGAAAACTCTTTCGGCGTAGGTGTCCTGCGTCGATGACGTTGATACGCTCCCTCGAGGACCTCCTCTGACGGTCGACGTCACCGGATGTTATAAGTAGGACAGACGACGCCCGTAGCCTCAGTTCAGTTTTTTCCGCAAACGTGTTCGCTTCAAAATCTCGGCGCGCCTTGGTTCTCTCTTGTGAATCGGTTCTTCTATCGTTGTATTGTGAAATATGTCTTCGTCTTCTGCTACCCTGAAGTCGGGCTTCAAGAAGTATCGGGACTGCGGACACAAGATGTCTCTTTTGGACCCTCACGACGTCTGCCTCTGGTGCCTCAGCGAGAGCCACGCCACCGATGACTGCGATGAATGCCAGTCTTTGACGTCTAAGGCATTCCGGGAGTGGAAGAAGTTGTCGGCAGGTAGGGTTTCCAAACCCTGTAAGTCGAGGTCCGCTGGTCTTTTGACCGACGATTCGAGGGGCGACGCTCCGCGTCGGCGTGTGTCAAGGGGGGGGGGTCTCAGTCCAGGAGTGGGTCCCGCCATTCCTCTGCCTCTTCGAGGCATGCCCGGAAGCGGCATCACCGGTCGCCTTCCGCATCCTCGTCAGAGGACTCCGCCAGACAGGTAGCTTGTCCCACCAAGCATTGGTCTCCGGCGGAATGGGAAGCCTTCCGCAAGGAGATGATGGCGATTTTCGAATCGCAGGGAACCGTTCCGTCCGCGCCTCCAAGTGGAGCCGGCAAGGAACGCGCTAGAGCCACCGCTCGTAGCCTTCGGGCTCGGGCGGTCGGTGCGATCATCAGGAACCGTCGGGGTCCCGATCCGACAAGGATGATCGCCACCGTGCCCGTTCCAGGTCCTCGACGCCGTCGAGACGGTTGGAGCCTGTGAGGCCTTCAAAGAAGTCATCGACGCCTTCGGCGCCATGTCTGTCGAGGGGCTTGCTCGAGGCTCCGGCTCCGAGGAAGTCGTCGATACCATCGGCGCCGAGACTGTCGAAGGACACGCTCGAGGTGCCGGCCTCGACGTCGATGTCGGTGCCTCGGTCGACACCATTCCCATTGGCGCCCTTCACGCCTTTTTTTGAGAACTTGCCGGAGGGGCCACGTAGAGCTGTGGAAGTTCTGAGAAAGGCACTTGGCAAGTCTGTGCGGTATGTGTTTGACCCATTCTCTGTTCCTCCTCCCAGGGTGGATTTGTTCCAACCCTTGGAGTACATTTCAGAGGTTGAGGAAGGGTCTGAGGAAGAGGGGGTTGTGCCTCCTGAGGTTCCGGATGACCTGTTATTTGGTCATAGCCAGTTGGAAGACCTTCGTCAATCTTTACATGACGCCAGTGGTCGTGATACCTCCCCAGAGGTTGAGTTTGGCAGGCCTGAGCCTGGTACGCATGCCGACTCCTCGTACAGGCGCCTCATGTCGAGGGTGACAGAGTATCTGGGGGTGGTCTGCTCCACCTGTGGATTTTCTGCTGGATGACATGACGGATATCTTGGACCAAGGCCCACCCACTGACCCAGTGTGGCCATTCCATATGGCCTTACAAAGAAGGGTTGCGGTAGCTTGGACTGCTCCGGAGAGTATCCCGGCAGTGAGTAAGTCGCTACCGAAAAAATACTTTCAGCCAGTGGCGACCCCTGCTACTTGTCCACGCACCCCACCTGGAGAGTTTGGTGGTGCAGGCGGTTACGGCCCCAGCAAAGCAGGCGGCGTACCCTACGATCCCTACGGATAGGGACGACAAATGCTTTGATGGTTGGGCGAAGAAGGTATTTTCTTCTGGGGGTATGGCTTTAAAAGCAGCCAACTCCGTTTGTGCCCTTGCAAGATTCACGAACACTCTGTGGAATTGTGTCTTTGGCGGCTGAACACATTCCCGAAGGGGAGGAACGAGATGGTTTTCTTGCCCTCGTTCAGGATGGCAAGGATGCCATGTGTGAGACCATTCAGTCGGGTCTGGACGTGGCAGACTGTGTCAGCCGGTCCATGGCGACGAGCACCGTGATGCGCAGGTTTGTGTGTTTGCGGAAGTCGGGGTTTGCTCCTGATGTACAGTCCCGGCTTCTCAACATGCCCTTTGATGGTGTACATCTTTTTGGCAGCAAGGCTGACGAGAGCCTTGAGAGGTTGTAGACCTCCAAAGCTGCAGCGAAGTCTTTGAGCGCTGCAGTGCGCAACCTCTGCCTTTTCAGCCTAGGGGACACTCAACAGAGGGGAAGTTCCTTTCGATATTGCTCTTCCTTTAGTAGATCAAGAGGAGCTGCCAGTCAAAGGGTCCAAGGTAGGAGTACCAGAGGTGGAAAGCAAGGTACTCGGGCAGTTGCCCCCTTGCCCTCAGGCACTGCCGCAGCCGCTCAGTCATGAGGCCATGGCCCATGGTTCGCCGGTTGGGGGAAGGCTGGCGCAGCATCTTGTAGAATGGTGTGCCAGGACTTCAGATGTGTGGGTTCTGGAGATCATAGTCCACGGCTACTGTCTTCCTTTTCGGCAGAGGCCTCACGACAATCCACTGGGTAAGCTCTCTTTGAAGAGTCCGGATCCACTCCTTGCGCAGGAAATCCTTTCCCTGTTGGAGAAAGGCGCCATAGAACTGGTGCCTGTAGCGGGGAGGAACAAGGGACGGTATTCCCCATATTTTTTGATTCCGAAAAAAGACAGGGGATTGAGACCCATCATGGACTTGCGTGGTTTGAACAAGCTCCTCAGGAAGGACAAGTTCAAGAAGGTTACTCTTTCTCAAGTCCTCCAGGCCCTTCAACTTCAGGACTGGTTGGTGTCTCTCGACCTCAAGGACGCTTATTTTCATGTGCCGATTCATCCAAAGCACAAGAAGTACCTGAGGTTCGCAGTTGGCGACTCGCATTTTCAGTTTCGGGTCGTCACCAAGCTGATGGTGGTGGTGGCAGCGTATCTCAGGAAAGGGGGGATTCACGTCTACCACTACCAGGACAATTGGTTGATCAGGGCGCGCTCTCCCAAGCAAGCCCTGGATCATCTGTCTGTCACCTGCCACTCCCTTCACAAGCTGGGCTTCTCCCTCAATTTAAACAAGTCCCATTTGACACCAACCCAGTGGCTCCAGCACATCGGAGCAGTGCTAGATACATCCATGGGCAGTGTTTGCCTCCCCAGGTGAGGACTCATCACATTCTGCAGATGGTGGACAAATTTGAACGTGCCCAGAGTCTCCCGGCGTTCGAATTCTTGAGGTTGCTCGGCCTAATGGCATCCTGCATTATACTGGTGCCAAAGGCCAGGCTGCAGATGAGATCTTTGCAGTTGGCACTCCAGATGCAGTGGTCGCAGTTCTCCGACAGGATGTCGGACCCCGTTCAGATTCCGCCCTCAGTCGCCCAGGACCTTCTGTGGTGGGCCGTCAAAGGAAATCTGTTCAAAGGGGCTCTGTTTTGGCAACCGTGGCCGGGGGTGACGATCGTGACGGACGCATCCCTCATGGGTTGGGGAGCTCATGTCAACGAGCTGACAGCCAGCGGTCGTTGGTCTCCGTCGGAGTCCAGACTCCACATCAATATTTTAGAGCTGCAGCCTGTCAGGCTAGTCCTGAAGGATTTTCTGCTGTCTGTGCGGGGGAAGAATGTCCTGATTATGACAGACAATACAGTGGCCTTGCACTACCTCAACAAAAAGGGAGGAGGGGCAGGGTCACTCCCACTGTGCAGGGAGGCGATGCAGCTCTGGTTCTGGGCCATCCAGCAGGAAATTTCAATCTCGGCAGTTCCTCTTGGCGGAGATTAAAACGCGGCGGCAGATGCTCTGAGCAGGCAGACCATGGTCTCTCACGAGTGGGAGCTGGCTCAGGAAGGTCTTTTGGAGATCTTCGCCCTTTGGGGAACCCCACAAGTGGATCTCTTCGCCTCCATTGTCAACCGGAAGTGCGAGAGATTCTGCTCGCAGGAATTTCCTCCAAGAGGAGCCTTAGGGGACGCGTTCGTAGTGGAGTGGTCCTTCCCACTGCTGTATGCGTTCCCTCCAGTCCCCGTCATTCCGCAGGTGTTGCGGAGGTTCGGTTCCCGGAGGATCCTAATTGCTCCGGCATGGGCCAGGAGAGCGTGGTCCCCGGACCTTCTAGACATGTCTAGCTGCCCTCCACGTTGCCTTCCCTACAGAGACGATCTGCTCTCACGGGAGGGTGGTCGAATTCTCCTTCCAGAGGTCAAGTCTCTCAGCCTTCATTCTTGGTATCTGAAAGGCTGAGATATAAGGATTGGGACCTCCTGAAGACGTAATGGAGGTGTTGCTTTCGGCCAGAAGGCCCGCAACGAAATCCCTGTACTGTTGCCGTTGGAGGAAGTTCTGCGACTGGTGCAGGGTACAGAATGTGGATCCTTTCCAATTTTCTATTCCTTTTTGGTTTTGTCTTTTTTGCTTTATTTAGCCCACAAGGGCCTGCAAATTGGTACCATTAAGGGGAACCTGGCGGCGCTGTCTATATTTAAGTGCTTGTCTGAGGAATGTTCTTATTTTAAAATCCCTTTGATATCTCAGTTTCTAAAATGGCTAACACATGTGTTTCCACCGTCACCTTTCCAGGTGCTGGGATGGGATTTGAATTTGGTTTTGAAGTTCCTGTTGGGAGCTCCGTTTGAGCCCTTACATACTTGTCCATTAAGACTGTTGTCCTTTAAAACTGTATTTTTAGTTGCGGTTACTTCCGCACGCTGTGAGAGTTGCAGGCACTTTCCGCCAAACCACCCTTCACTGTGTTCCATAAGGACAGGGTTGTCCTTAGGGTACGGCCTTCCTTTCTTCCGAAGATTGTGTCGGAATTCTATCTGAGCCAGAAGGTAATTCTTCCGGCATTCTATCCTCCTCCACATCCTGGTAAGGAAGAGGAGAGGCTCCATAGGTTGGACCCTAGGAGAGCTTTGAGTTTCTATCTCGCACGGTTGTCCCGGGTCAGAGTGGACGATCAGCTCTATATTGGTTATGCTGGAAGGCGTTTAGGTCAGGCTGTTTCCAAGCAGACCTTGTCTAGATGGATCATTTTGATCTCTGAGTGCTATTGTTTGGTGGGAAAGTACCCTCCAGTTGGCTTACGGGCTCATTCTACTAGGGGTATGGCTGCCTCTACGCCACTACAAAGGGGTGTTCCGATTCACAATAATTGCGAAGCTGCCACGTGGGCCTCTGTCCATACTTTTGTGAAACATTATTCCCTGGACTCTATCCATGGGCAAGATTTGGCCTTTGGTAAGGCAGTCCTCTATTCTGCAATTTGATAGGGCATTCTAAAAAATTCTAAATTCTTTTCCCACCTCATTACGTTGGTACTGCTTTGGGAGTCTGTCAAAGATGTGGAGTATGTCGGAGGACACAATCCCCTCGAAGAACAAGTTACTTTCTTACCAGGTAACATTCTTTCGATGGGATGTTCCTCCGCCGTATTCCACATCGTACCCTCCCTGCCCCTCTACAGAATTTCTTATGCGATTGCAGCTTACGTTTCCGCAAGGCTTTCTGTAGTCATACCGGCAGAAGATGTTTTCCGAAGCAGCACAGCTGTGGTAATTACTGTCAAAGATGTGGAATACGTCGGAGGAACATCCCATCGAAAGAACGTTACCAGGTAAGAAAGTAACTTGTTCTTCTTTAAATGCAGAGCATTTGATGACTATGTCACCAGTATGTGTATGTATACTCTTTAAAGGGTTGTACTTTCCTCCTCATTGGCTATTGGGTTTGGAATAGTCTGCCCTAGTTTTTTGAGTTTGTCTCAGAACTTTTAGCCAGGTCTCTTCATCAAACACATGATACAAACTCTGCTTATGTGCGTTTGCCACTGTCGGGAGGTTTGCCGACCATAAGAAATCCCGAAAGACTAGTGGACAGCATCTATCCTCTAGAACAGCTTCCAGGAGGTTTTTCAATTTGTCATTTAGGTATTTGTCCTCCTTTTTGTATTTGACCAACCTGTTTTTCCCTTTGCTGGCTAATACTGGTCAGTATTGACAGTCCATAATTGATATGGACTGTCCAGAGAAAACTACCTCCAGCCGAGTATGATCACTTGTCCCTCCTTTTTCAATCCTGAAGGACTTAGACAAGGTAAAAAGCAGGGAGAAAGGAAAATATAATCAATCGTGGGGGATGCTTTACCCCAATGCCATGTTGCTGCCGGGTGGATATCTCCCTCTACTGTACCATTTACCATTTTTAAATTCCACCCAGTAAGGAAATCCACCCATCTCCTTCCCATGGTTGAGCTCCTTTTTGCATTGGATCTAGCCTCTCTATGCTGAGTTGAAATACATTGCGTATTAAAGTCTCCTGCAATTAACACTTGGTTTCCATGATATTCCAGGTTCACTCTAGTTAGTAACACTGCCAAGGTTTCAACAAAGGATGTAAAGTCGATACAGGCGGGGGTCCAGTATATATTGATCGCCATTATTTTTTGTTGTTGGTCACTGGTTCTCAATTTTAATTTACTAGCCTGGATGCGAAAATTACTGCTATATAAACTTCCCCAGGGGTCAGCACATTTCAGATACCAGACTTAATTTACACTGGCTCTCAGTATGCCAAATAATTTCTTTGAAAGCATTGGCCCTCACACATAAATGCCTAAACAACCAGGCGCCTATCTACCTGGCTGGCTGCTTCACGCCCCACATTTCACACCGACCGCTTAGATCGGCACAGAACAATTGCATTGTTTTGCCTAGATTCAAACTACAGAAAGCGGGTGGGTCTAGCTTCCCTACACTAGCCTCCAAATTGTGGAATACCCTGCCCAACCTGCTGAGATCTGAACCTTCACTCCACTCCTTTAAACTCGAAACCAAACTGTGGCTTGCAGCGTCTGTCAATGCTCCGACTGCTTAGATTGCACCTGCGCTCGCCACTTCACCTATGACAAGTTGCTCTTTTATATATTCTGAACATATTTTGTACATTCATCTATGTATATCTTTCATTTACATTTACCTCACTGTATATTTTGTAATTATCATTATGTATTATATCACTGCTTCCTTGTACTGTAAACTGTATCACATGCCTCTGGAACCTAAAACAAGCACCCAGATGCCTTTGGGCCGGCGCGCTATACAAATAAAGAAATATGAAGTATATTAATTCAGACTCGGCTACTGTAGTATTTTAGGTGGATATAGTTAATCCACCCGAGGGCCTACCCTTCCCCTCGGAAACCGCTGGTTGGTGTAAGGTTGTAAAGCCCACTATTTAAAAAGAGTTTACCAGCCGTGTTTCGTGGAAGAATATTATATCATTGCAACCAAATATATTTTCCTTCATAGTTTTTGTTTTGAAGGAATTAGAACCCTGCGTGTTCCACTCGTTACGACTAAAGGGGTTCTGTTCCTACCCCTAACTTCAGAAATACCTGGGTTAGAATTTCAGGGAGCATGGACAAGACTCTCTTCTGTTGGTCCCCCTGCCACTAAGAATTTCCTGCAGTGGACCGTTTCTCAACCATACACGCATTATTGGATCTCTTCTCTGATTTACCTCTCCCAAACCCCTACCCCCGTTTGCGATCTGTCGACAACCTATCAGATCCTAAGCTGTCCCTTCATTTATCACCTCTGTTTGCAGACTGATACTTACTCGAACAACCTCTATTCCTGGGGCTTGCTCGACCATAGCTCTTTTTGCATGTTTACTCTTTCGCATGCTTTGAGATTTCTTTCTTGGCCCTAGGAGGCAGTCTCCTGTATTTCTAGTGCTTCCTGAATAGGTTGTCTAGATACACTACTTGTCGTAATTGTTATCCGCGGTTGGAACTGTAAGGGCCTTTAATAAACCTTAATGTTCCTGTATTCCTCAATTTCTGATGGATTTTGATTTTTACTTTTTTTAACTTCCTTCTTATTCATTGGAGAGGATGACGTCAACCTTTTTTTTAACTCCTTTCTTTTAGTTTTCCTTCTTCGATAGTTCTGATGCCGACCACATTGGGCTCTTGGTCTCGATGTTTCTCTGTCAAGTTAACTTCTTCCCCCTCCTCAATTCGGGCAATTCTTCTAAATTCTTCCAAGATCGATTCTGAGATGGGGCATCATCGAATGTGTCTCTCAGCCTGTCATCCAGCGGTGTACACTCAGCTTTATTTGCTGGGTCACTTGTTCTACTGATCTGGTAGAGCTCACAGTTTGTCAGAGCTCCGTTCCTTCATTCCTTATGTCCCATAAGGTTTCCAGAATTGCAGTTATGTCCAGGCCCTGTTTGGTGACCTCCATTCGGATGGTACTTAATGCTGGTGATGTTACTGCCTTAATTACATTAGCTACACCCAGTATGGATGAATCAGTTGCCCACTTCTCTCGTGAGCTCCAGCAGAATTCCTGCATGGCACTGGACCTCACATTTCAATAAGTCAAAAACAGTCACTAGGTAATTTAGTACAAAGTTTGTTAATGTAGTACAAAGTTCAGTGCCGAGAGCATCACTTCACTTGTTTGCTGGTCTTTTGGATCCGGCCCTAGTTTTTGTGGGCCCTCTTGTCCTGGAAATTTTGTTTTGGACTTGACCATGGGACTCCTGATGTTGATTGTTGGTCTCTCGCTGTAGTTTTCAATGAGTGTCTCTCTTCATTTGTTAAAGATCACTGCCCCCCCCCCGCCCCCCCCCAATATACCATCTCCCTCCAATTTGATATGTAGGCACAGAATAGGTGTTTTCTCAGTAGTACTTGCATCCTGATGTAGTGCCGCCAAACTGTCTTTTTTTTCCAAAGCAATCCTGATGGATTTTAGAGGTGGTTACGCTATATTCTAAACCTCGCTTTTAAAGGTGATTGGCATCCAGAAGGGCCCCTCCACATCTTTCTTGAGTTTGCTGGGCCCGAGTGGATTTGAACATTTACCGTTAAATCCTGCCTTTTTGATTGGTGCTGGATGCTCTGATTTGACTGTGAGCCAGCTATTGCATTTGTTACTTCTTTAAAGGATCTATCCCATTCCGGAGCCCTGCTGTCGATCAACATGGTTCCACTGCATAGATTGTATTTTGCCATTTACGTTGGTCTCCACTTTATTTCCCTCAGAGGGTCTATCATTTATGGAGGTTAATATATTTAGCTGTTTCAGCTATTTGAACTTATGCTTAAGCTATTTAAGCTTTCCAAATAAACTTCAATAATCCCACCAACTCTTGATATTTTGGTGCTTTTAGGCCATTCGTCCAGGCCGTTAGATAATCACAATCAGCAGCAATTTGGCACAACAAAAAAAGAAAATTAACCTTTTTGTCCAATTCTATTTAACAATTAGAGCTCCACTGACCTTGTTGCGTTGGTGTTCTGTCCTGAGGTTGATGGATGCTGGGTGCTGCCGAAGTTGTAAATGATGATGGAACTATTAGTATGAACCTGCCACCCGGCAGACCAACCGACCAGCAATCGCACTGCTCACCTACCGCACGTGCTGCTGACCGCAGGGTTTTTGTTTCCGAGGTAGCGATCTAAGTGTCTCCTCTAATGGTTGTCCCATTGGAGTCCAGGGCCCTTCAACACTCAATCGCCCACAACGCCAAAGACCAAGAGAGTCTGTTACCGACTCTGCGAAACGCTCCGCGTTGTCAGGTTTTTTGGGTCAGCAGCTCCACCTCCTGGAAAAGGGAAATGTAGAAAGATTTTTCCTTGTGTCACTTCACAATGATACTAGATAATGTCAATAGTCCCCTAACAAGTGATTCATAATTGGAGATGCTGTCTATTCACTAAGAGCCAACAGATAGACACCTGTGGTACTCCCTAAAAGCACACATGGACACTAGCTGCCACACAAGGCCATATAATAGAGATTGCCTGGGCTGAGGGCCTAGGAATTGAGGGATGGTAACTTTGTTAATGAATAGAAGTGAGTCCATGGACCTCTCTCCACCTACTCGCAGCCTGGCAAATATCTTGACAACCTGTCAAATGTCCACGGTTGCTTAGTGTCAGGGAGAATTGGGACAACAATGCAGGCAAAAGAAAAGTGTTCAAGAAATGATATGTCGTGATAGTTGAGCAGTTGACTTCCCTTCCCCATGTTTTCAGCATGGGGAAAGGCGGCACGCTTGAACGTCACACACACAGACACTCTGGCTTCTTGGCCACGAGGAAACAGTTGAAAGCATAGGTATCAGGGCCTTCTGCCAAAGTGTCTCTCCCAGTGACAGTCTGTTATTCCAGAGGACCTGAAGTAATAAACACCAAAGTTGATTTCTTGTCAAGATTTTTACATTTATAGGTTCGCAATTGGTCTCCCTCATTCAGGCTTGGACCACAGATCTCCCCCGTTCGGGCTCAGACCCCCTTAAGCTCAAGGTTCACAAGTTGTCTCCCTTGTTCGGGCTTGGACCACTTAAGCTCCCTTTCCAAGCTTTCCTCTTTCTATCAAAAACCGAAGACTTTCGATTGTGCAATGGGTTTTGCTTAAACCGTTGCAAGACCACTTCGATTCACTCCAATTCTTTATTTTTCGCTTCTGCCACTTCCTGGCCGAATACTGTACAGAGACCTTCAATTGAGCACACTTGTGGTGCCGGACCACTCTGCCACGAATATTGTTATTGTATCTCTTTGCTACCGTTCAAACATCCATCAGCAATTAGGTTTTTCTAGTGGCTTTCATCACACGCGTTGCCAGCCTTTATGCTTGGGCACTTTATACAATGTTGCCGCTTGAAACCTTGACCTAACACAGACCGGTCTTGCATCTTGAGTCTCTGGCGCTGCTTTGATCTTGGAGCCAAGGACGGTACGACAGTGGCTGCTGCTTCTCCCCGACACGGTCAGCCGTGCAGGAGGGCCGACGCACAATGCAGGATTCTTCAATCTGATTTTCTGGCCTTGTGCTTTTTAATCTGAAGGATTTTAGAAAGAAACTGCTTTCAGCCAGAAAGGTTAAGGCTATCTCCCACCTTGCGCACCATTCTTGGTTTTCCGTCTTTCTTCAATCATTCAGCTGCCGTCTCAAATGCTGTTCCTTTGTGTGCTTTGTGCTCTGTCTTTTATCCATGTGGGGAAGCTTAAGGGAAGTCAGGTGTGAATGGTTACCAGTAATTGCCTGACCATAGTAGTGGGACATGTCGCGTACACTGCTTGAATGTGAGTCTGTTTTCCCCCAGAGTGGGCTGTCGGTGTGAAAGTGTTCGTGAAGGGAAAGTGGGAGGGTGGTAGAGTTCCTATATATCCTACCGGGTAGGATGGGGTAAAGGTGTTGCAGGGAGGGGGATACCGCCACTCACCATTAGGTGAGTGGCGGTATCCCCCTCACCCGAAGACCCCTCACCCAGGTGATCTTTCTGCACTGGTCCACCCCCAGGAACCAGATCCAAAAGCGATGGATGTGTCCTGGGGACCTGGATGACAGATCCCCGACGACTGGCAGGTGAGACACCTTCTGGTTTCTTACATGAGTTAGTGGAACTTTTTATCACTCACTCATTCTTTTTCTCTGACTCGGATATTTTATTATTACTGTTTTAAGTAGTCTGGTAGTCTCCCTATGTCTAATACAGGCATCTGCTTTTTATTTAGTGGCACCCAGCACCTTGTGTGCTGTGTCACTGAGGAGTCCTTTGGACTTCTCTTAATGTTCTCTTAATGTTTAAATACATTTTCTTGTGTGAACTACAGTGCCCAAGAATAGCTTTCATCT
Source organism: Ambystoma mexicanum (assembly GCF_040938575.1). Lineage (NCBI taxonomy): Eukaryota > Metazoa > Chordata > Amphibia > Caudata > Ambystomatidae > Ambystoma > Ambystoma mexicanum. The sequence continues at coordinate 595,016,540 of NC_090923.1, read as the reverse complement.
TACCTTTCCTTTTGTGGGTCTAGCACCCACCACCTTGTAGGGTAGCTGGGGGGTTACATTGTAACTTCTTTTCCCACTTCTCATGTACCTTTTAGTTACTGACTAAACGTACATGGCTGGTGGCAGTGGTTTCTTTTTACTACCTTTTGTGCTGGTTACTAGCAGGCTGATTTCTCAGCTGCAGTACAGCTCCCATGGGTGACCATTTTCTCAAAATGGCCCCGGTCGTCTTTTTTCACCATTTCTCGTTTCAGTTCCTTCTTGGCTTTTCTTCTATCTTTAGGATAGATTTGAGCCCTTTGTGCATTTTGCCTTTGGTGGGCTTCAGCCCTGAAGCCTGCCAAAGCTCCGGTGTGTCTGGGAAGGCAGAAAGTGAGGGAGAAGCCCAAAACTTCACTGTCTTTTGTCTGTAGATATGCCTGGCTGAAACCGGTTCTAACTGGGTGGTTGGCTGTTCTGCAGGGCAGCCAGCACCCAGGTGATTGACAGCTCTGTGTGTGAATGAATGGGTTCCATCATATAAGGCAAGGATTTTGGGACTACAGTCAACCACAGGAGCAAGGAATCCAAAGCAGAAAATGAGCAGACGCGCCAGAAGCATCTTGCAGAACCACAGATGAACCGGTGTAGCCCTGCAGCTGTGCTGATCCCGTTTTCAAATTGACAGGGACGACCCGCCAAGGACGGCTTCCTCCTTTAGGGTGGTGGGACCAACTAGCCTAAAGGCCTTCATCATTTTGGGCCATCCCCTGACATCCTGCGACTTTCCTGGGCTGCAAAACACAATACACGGGCTACCTCGACCATTATCAAGTGCTTCATCTTCCAAAGATTGAATCCGGCTGAAACTTTGCAGGCCTCCGTGTGGACCTCCAGTGGCAGGAATTCTTCCCCAAAAGTCCCCTCACCAGAGTTCAGGACCGAGTAACCGAAGAGAATCCAACCAGCAATATCCATTTATTCTTGGTGCTGAGAAAAAGGTGCCAAAACCACAAAGAGCTGCTTAAGTGAGCTAAATCCATTGCTGCTGACCCCTTCTCCCGAGTGCTGCTGCAGAATCCCTCCAAAGGTCCCCCCTTTTGTCACCACGACCAAGGAGCAGGAATCTGGGTTTGCAACGTCGCACCTAGAAGGAAGCCAGCTACAATTTCTTCTTCATTATCAATGTACTGTGGGGCTTGGGTTGTAATTACCTGGTGCCATTTTCATTGCTTCCTGGGTTGGAAAGTGCTGTTTTCTTAAAGTAAAAGTTGACCTCAACTCCTCTGTGCATTCCTAACAGCCTGTGTGTGATCAGGAAGGCTCCCTTTGAGCTTGTGTTTTTTTTTATGAGCCACTGACTGCTGAACTAACGTTTCCTATGAATATTGTCATCAGAACTGGTACTGTCAATTTGACTTTGGCTCTGCTGGTTTGCCAGAAGTCCATCTTCTTGATACTACTGGCTCTGACAATGCTGGTTCCTCCATAGACTTTAATTGTGCACACTTTAATTGTGAGGAAACAGACTGCCTACATCCCTCTGGGAGAGTATACTTGTTATTAACAGTTGCTATCTGTGTTCTGCCTAACCTTAAACTTTCCCTACACACTCAGTTTTGCAAAGGTAATACATGGAAGTGCTGTTACTGACCTTAACTGATGCCACCGTGTGCTGGATATGTAAATCATAGAAAAGTTTACTCATGTGCATTATTCCTTTTATAATTTGATACCATGTCTAATTGAATGTTAATGTTAGCTGCTGCATTTTAGATTTGCTTGTGTGCCTTGTGTATATATAAATGTGTTTTCCTGTATCTATGTATGTACTGATTTCTTTGTACTGCTCTACAGCTCGCATAACTCCCTCCTAAGATAAGCCTGGCTGCTCAGCCACTCTACCGACTTGTGTAGAACAAGCCTATATTAAGAGTTGGGTCCCTAATACCCAGTGGTCGAAGTGTACAAAAAGTATTAGTGGAACGGTTTCCTGCTGGCCTGCCCCCGTTCCCCACAAACCTCATCGCCACACCACGCACAATCCAAACACACCTGCTGTTTAAGGCAACATTCAGTGCAATGCACTGAAGTGCAAGTTTCAACTTCTTCCTACACTCTTATTTTAAAATGAAGCCATTCCAGAACAGTTTCTTTTAAAACTAAAAGTATAGGAACGGTAAAACTTAAAGTAGAGGAACACTGCTCCCGCCCACTTCAACCACTTCTTATGCCAAGAGATAAGTCTTATGAAGTCCCAAACCAGTTGGACTTTAGGAAAACATACCGAACAGTTAGCAAGAAGCCAACCAATCAAATGCCTTCGCGTCAAGCGAGCCACTACGTAGTATGCTAGCTAATTGTTTTTCTTAGAAATTATGTACTTTTACTTTTATCAATATTGGGGTGGTCTCAGGGGGGAGTCATCGGATTTAGTTAACCCAATCAAATGTTTAACCCATATAAGATCTATATGTAGTCACCACCAGTAACCTATCCCCATTCTCATTAGGTTTTTGTAAACGTGATTGTTATGTCGTTATTTATAATACACTTCAAGTATTTAATCCATTGTTCTGTATCCAAAGAGCTCAGAGAAACAAAAGTCTAATGCTTGTATGCCGGCCTTGCTTTATTTGGATGATAAAGCTACTCTTTGCCTTGCAATTTGTCTACTTCGTCATTGAGTTTGGTTTGGAGTGATTCCAGTGCATCTGGCATACCAGGGTCTTTTGGGCCCGCTTAACAAGGTGAAGACCTAAACTAAGGTCAATTTTTGTGGGAGAGTCGGCCACGGAACAGCTTAGGCACAAGACGACGACCAGATCCTGCGAAGGTCACCACGTTCAGGTGGTGACAGGCAATCGTACTGCAGCGAACATAGAAGCAGCCCCATTACAGCTTTCCTCACATGGCTGAAAATGGATGAGCAAGCGACTTGTGGCACAAGCTGGAGATCTGCAAAGTTACAGGGCTCTGCTCGGAACGGCAACAGCTGCAGGGAGGTAGCCCAGGAGAAAGCTTGTCAGTCCAACAGTTGATCCAGGGACACTTCTGAAAGCAAGGATCAAAGAGTAGCCTTATCTAAATAAAGCAAGGCCAGCATATAAGCATTAGACTCTTGTTTCTCTGAGCTCTTTGGATACAGAACAATGGATTAAATACTTGAAGTGTATTATAAATAACGACATAACAATCATGTTTACAAAAACCTAATGAGAATGGAGATAGGTTACTGGTGTTGACTACATATGGATCTTATATGGGTTAAACATTTGATTGGGTTAACTAAATCCGATGACGACTCCTGAGACCACCACAATATTGATAAAAGTAAAAGTACATAATTTCTGAGAAAAACAATTAGCTAGCATACTAAGTAGTGGCTGGCTTGACACTAAGGCATTTGATTGGTTGGGTTCTTGGTAACTGTTCGGTATGTTTTCCTAAAGTCCAACTGGTGGGAGACTTCATAAGACTTCTCTTGGCATTAGCAGTGGTTGAAGTGGGCGGGAGCGGTGCTCCTCTGATGCTATTTTTCCCCGTTCTTCATCACACTACCCTTATCAAAAAAGACCCTGCCATGCCATCCACATTGTGCTCCATCAAAAAAGAGCATTATTCCTGAATGGCAGGCTGTGCCAGCCAAATTGAGAAAATCAACAAAAGCTTTACTTCAGCTGCACGGAAAAACGCTTAAACGTTTGCTACAAAATGTCAAAAATCACAGCTTGAAAAGAAATTCTAACTTTCTGTGAACATGTCTATTCCAGGAGACCTTTGCCTGGTACAGACTGTGGTGTACATGAAGCTAGCTATGGCCACAAAACAATGTGGAAATGCAGAGGGAAGGGACAAACCGAATTTGCAAGGAAAATGCCAGCTGGTTTTACACATGGAAAAATTGGCTTTTGCAAACCAGAATAAAATGCCTGTTTACAAAGTACCATGTTCAACAAAAACGTGTCTGTGCCTAGCAATGTAAAGGGGTTTGTTGCTGGGAAATATATAGCGGATGTTTTATCCAACAGGTTTGTTTTGATCCAGGATAAAATAAAATAAAAGGAATCAAACTGCATTGGCTGAAGTTTGCAAGCTCCAGAACAGGTTTTTTCCTGCTGGTTAAGCTAAGGTTTCCCCTAAAAGGAATCGCCATAAACTTCCAGAACACAAAAGTGATAATTGCTAGCTTGAAAAACTTTTTGAGTGTGTAAAGACCGGAGGGGGGGAGGGGGTCTGCACTTCCGCTCTCTATATGGTAGAGGGGAGGCACAGAGACCCCTGCCAAGATTCTCTATTATGGTAATGTAGTCGAGCAATCAAGGCCTAGCTTCTCGGGAGGTGATGCGAGCTGGTTCTTAAGTACAGTGTAGTCCCCGAGCACCCATGAAGGAATCTCCACACACTGTATCGGTTAAAACAGTCTTTATATAATTAATATTCAAGGTTATATACACGATCACGATAACTCACTTTGTACTCCGAAAATCAACAATGGTAAATACGTACAATTCTAAAGTGGTACCACTAACGTTATTAGATCTTATTCAAGTGCATACGGTTAGAATGACACACAGATCAAAATAAAGAGGAAACCAGCAGTAGAGAGAGGAAGGAAAGCAAGATGGTTGAGCAATAGGCAGAATACTGGTCCCGTCTACCTGGACACAGTTCTGTGTGGAGATCTCCCCCACCTGGGCAACCTGTAGAAGAAAGATACAAGCCCAGTCCATATATTGTTCATTCTTAGACTTCCCAATAGTTCTGCAACCCCAAGGTACCTTGGTGTTGTAGCGTTCCTCGTCGGGGAAATCGACAACACTTCTTGAGTGTCCTCCCTTTCAGGCAGGAGTCACGGGTCGTCAAACGTCCGACGGAGAACAGGTCGAGCTACGACAGTGAAGTGGCCGCGTCATTCCTAGCGGTGCTCGTTGAAGGAGAAGCGTAAACGTCCTGCAAAGAAGAGGCGTGCAGGGCACTTCAGTGTCGATAGTTCTGGACTGCAGAGAGTTGAAGAACTGTGGCCCAGTAAGGGCATCGATTCGTCGGCGTTTGTGGTCTTTGGGTGGCGGGAAATCCACTGGTGGATGCTCCTCGGCGCGTCGACGGCCAGGCCTTCTCCAGCAGGATACAGAGGCGACGATGCGGACGAGAGCGTCCTTGGATCAATGAAGTTCTTAGGCAACGGGAGCATGGCGGCTCCAGCCGGTGTCGGCAGTCCGCGACAGTGGCGGACAACAGTCCGGGCGCTTCTCCTTGGAGTTCCGCATCAGTACCCGTATCGGGTCGGCAGCCTGTCGAAGCTCTGTCTACCAGAGAGCTTAGGCAAAGATCAGCTGTGCACGATGGTCCCTCGTAGCTCGGGAAGAGAACACCTTACCAGGTCCTCTCTGGGTCAGTTCTTGAAGCACAGCAGCTTCCAGATTGTGAAGGAGAGCAACAGCAATTCTTCTCATCCAGCAGGGCACAAGATAAGATTAAGCTTCACTCCAGTTACTCGTTGTAGTGGACTTCAACTTCCCAACACGATTCCTAGCAGCGAGAGGTCCCCAGATATACTGTTGATCTCCCATTCATTCCGCTGGATCGCACTGAAGCATCCAATCACGACTACGGGCATTCATGCAGGCAGGCAGCCAATCAGGCACACAAGGTATTCAGGCTATTCACTTCTCTCTAGACACTCACAACAAGTTGTGTATTGGGACAAGTACCGAGCCATTCAACACTCCAAGCTGCATTCATACCGGTTTCGGGGATGGCTGTCTGAACCATTGTGTCAAACACCAGATACTAGACAGTCACAACATAGAATGTATATTTGTCACACACTCCATTCACCCAGGTCCCACCCACAGGCGTACCCACAACATACGGTCGTTGAGAAGGCTCCAGCCAGTCTGGTCGGCACTTCCCCACACTACCATATACGGAACTTCCACCCAACAGCCAGTCAGGGGGAAGGGACAGAGGCAGGGCTTCCCGGGACTTCGGGAAGATCAGGGTAACAGGTGATGAAAGGCAAGAGGCCATGGGGGCCATTTTGTCTCCATCAAGGATCTACCGATTCCAATGACAGGGCCTGGGCATCCCAAAATGGAGGACGCCCAGGCCACCAGTCATTTCAGCACAGAGCTGCCACCACCCCGAACCCTGCTCTGTGGGTCACACACAGGTGCCCAAAAACATACACTAGAGACACAGGGTTGTACCCCTACTCATGGGTGCCATAAGGGTATCCCACGGGTCTGTTTACCAAACCAAAAGAGAGAGCTGCACCGCCAGGAGTCCCACATGAACTCCGGCGTGGAAAACACGACAGAACACATAAAATACAGTAAAGGACAAGGATACGGAGGCCCTGTCCCTCTGATGCATTTCCAGCATCACAGAATGGACCAAGACAAAGAAAGTTCACACGGTCGTCAGACATTCGTCTGTGCTCCAGGCTGGGACAATAGGATTTCTAGGACACGGATGTGCGAAGTGGATAAGTGGCAATAAACCTTCAATCAAGCTGGAAAACCCCCATCCTCCCCCTCGGGAAGATTACAGTTAGTGGTAGCTGAAGAGAAAAAAATTGTCCAGTGAAGGACAAAGGCCAGCCCATTTGCTTCCAAAGACTATGTTATTAATAAAACTTTAAGACTTTTATCTTTGCAACAGGACCTCGCAAAAATGTGAGAATTTAACAGTTTAAATATGATTTTATGGGCCTTCATTTAAGACGTCATAGACTTCACTCCCACATGGGGAATAGAAATGGCTGATAATTGGGTATTATTAGGAAAGTATCCATGATGCCATGGCAAATTTTAATATTTACTTGCCTTATGATAATCCACACCCATTTATAAAGTTATAGAATTTTAGGCCAAAGATTTCTCTCTAAAAACTATGAAAAACTGTTAAACGGACGAAACAGAGTCTCACAAACTGGAGAGTTGGACTGGCATGATCTGCACAATATATGTAATCTGCCTATGTAATTGTTTAAAATGCCACAACTGTACAAATGTGTAAATTATGTTCAGGTTCATTTTTGGCAAAAAGGTCTGTGGGAAGTCTTTTCACCTGTCATGATGCCTACCTCCAAGGAGCCAGGTCCGACCCAGCAACCCCAGAGGCAGGCATCATTTCCCCCAGGGGAGTTCCAGCGGGCCCAAGCTGGGGCCCTTTGGACGCAGTCCTGGCGCTTTAGGCGCCAGGCTCATGTTGGACCTCTGTCCTGGCGCCTTAGGCGCCAGGCTCATAAAGCTAGACATGTGTTCAAGTGTTTTAATGTGCACTTACCTGATGCAGACCATGCTGCCACATCCAGGCCCTCTTGAGGCCTGAATAGGAACTACTTTACCTGTGGGACTACTTTCCACCCGGGTGTGGTCGGGGAAGGATACATACCTGATCGGAGGAAGGATACACACTTGGAACTTCTTCCAAAGCTATTTAAACCACACCCGATCAGCAACTCACGCTTCGCGTTGTTCTGCTCCTCGCAGCTGGACGCTCACCGTGTCAGCTCCTGCATCTGGACTTCAGCCACACCTGTCAGCATCCTGGGTCACCTGCAAAGGGAGACAAGAGACCTACCAGCTAATCTGCACCACGGAGACATCACCGACTATCCTGAAAGGGAAGACATCATTTTTAAAAGCATTTCGTTATGATCGCTGCAGCGCTGCATTTCACTCACCTTTCCTGGGTTCCTCCATCTTCAGCAGCGATCATCCGGATACACAGCCACTTCCCAGAGCCTAGAGAAAAAGACAAGAATAAGAGGTGAGGGAAGGAAGGGAATAGGAAAAGCTCAGTTTCCTTCTAAGACTTACCTGTTGGGTCATTCCCATTTCATTTCGGGTCTTGCTGCTTCCAAGCAGGACCCCGGCCCCTATGGGGAAAAAAGACAGACATTAGATGAGCGAATGCAAAAACATTACCTGAGCGCTCATCTAGGATTTACCAGATCTTTACTGGAACTGCACGTTTCACTTCGGGTTGGCGCCATATCTCCGGCATTCCGAACCCCGGCCCATATGGGGAAAAGACATCAACATCAGCGCTTTGTTGCAAGAAGTCTCCAAAGGAATCTTCATTCATCACCTGAAAAAAGACAATGAACATTATTATTTAAAGCTTGAACTTTTGAACTTGCAACAGAACTTTTACAGCGCCTTACCAGTATAATCAAGCTTACCTGATCTCCCATCCAACCTCAATCCAGTGAAGTAACTGGGTTCAACGCGCCCCTGCGTCAGCAGGATGGAGTGCTCGTCCTTTCAGATCCTAAGGTGAGACTTCACGGGGAATCGTGGAAGGGTATCGTGGAGGGTTGGAAGAGAGTGGGAGGCTTGAGCATAACTCAGTCAGTAGTTAATACTCCCTTTTCACGCACAGGGGAATATTCCTGCGAGCCGGAGAAGCCAGAGTAGAGGGCCCTTCCTGTCCATCTTCAGAGTCCTGCGTTTCACCATTGAAGAAGCATCAGCACTCGAAGCCAGACCTGCGCCTCCGTGGGAATCAGGTGAGCGTTACATCACCTCATAAAATGCAACCTCATAAACTGAGTTGCCTCCTAGAGGAGGCAATCAACATTGTCCTATTCGGTTCTTGGGGGCGTACCTAGCTCAGTTCTGCCCACCTATAATTATGTGATGTCACCATGCTCTATATAAACAGTGGTTGGTAGAACTAAAGGGACTCTTTCCTGAATTTCCTGCGCCTGTGTTCCTGATCTGCTACATTAATTTGCCTGATTGCAGATTCCACTGAAGGGCCAAAGCATTGCTGACCCTACTCCAGCCTACTCCATTGGCATAGCTGATTCTATCCCAGCAATTTCAATGATCCAGAAAAACTCACTAAAATCCCATAACCAAAGGGAAAAGCCATGGTACCTTTTTTTAGGAAGCATCCTGAAACCAGACCGACTTCTTGCCACTACCTGCATGCCCGCTGACCTTTAGTATCTGGTGACCAGACCTTTGCCCAGCTGTCTTTTGCCAGGAGAGTCCACTATCCGGTGACCAGAATATTTTGTGACCAGAACCTATTGACTGTCCAAACTCCCAGATTCAAAAGTGGACTGTGAGTATAATCCCCATCCCAGAGAAAGTCTCCCCATCCTGACCCTTTTATCTTTACTCCACTCTCTAAGCAATCCTATCCATACCCTGGTAACTTGTTTAAAACTGTTAGAATTCTCTGTGCACCCGGTCATTGAATGTCCAAGCATTAGCGCCACTTTCCTTTTGTCCTGCATAGATCATAAATCCTTAGTCATATTTTGAGTAATCAAAGTAATTTCCGCATAAGGTTAAACACTGGGGTGACGTGGTTGATTTCGCTAATCAACCTTGGATCTTACTGTGTCCCTCTTTGTCAGTATAGTCTTGATAACCTAGTTTAAGTCAAACCTGCTCTTTTCTCAGCTGATTTTCTTTCCCCTGTTTCATTTTACCCAAAGCAAACCTTCTTCTACCTTCCAAATCTCCCACAATTCTTCACCTATAGTCCTACTTTCACCTTTATATTATCCCTGTGATATACATGTCTCCCAGCCCAAAAATCGCATTGAAAATCCAAGTATTTCACCCCTTTTTCATAAAATGTGTTTGTCATTTTAAACGGGAATTGAAAACAAATGCAATTTTCTAATTTGTGAATTCGGCTGCAGCATGTTCTAACTTTCCACTCGCTTTAGAATTGTATGCCTTTTGTTAATCCATTGCCTTGTGATTGCTAGTGTTTATGCATTACTGCCTTTGTGAGAAATCCTATTTGCCTCAAAGATTTAACCGCACATTAATTATTTGTCAATTTCCGAGTGTCATTTTGCCATTGCAAAAGAGTTTAAAATCCTTATTTTGTGAGGGAAGGTCGGATTTTGATTCTGTTTGGTGCCTATTATCCCTGACTACCTGCTGCTTCTTTCTATCCACTCAGAGTTTGACCCGGGATATTTGTAAAAGGGGGTGTTAGACGGGTTGGGTATCGGCTCAATTTGAATTAATTGAAATTAAAGAAAAAGCATTCCTATTGAGCGCCACATCACATAAGACCAAGTGCCCTGGTCCGGTGTGAGACGTCCTCTATTGGAATCCTTAACAATAGCTGTTCCTCCTCTGTGTATTTCTCTGCCTATTCTGGCCTGAACACTACTGGACTTTGCAATGGAGGTGCCTCTGATAATGACCTTAAGCGCTTCGCAAAGAGATCTGCACTGGAGGCACTGCCCATATTGAGTTGAATGTAATCAGCTATGCTACCCTTAATGTGGTCCCAGAAGGGGATGTCATGCAGAGATTCGCACCTAAGCTTCCATGTGGGTATTGGGGTGCTAGTGGGCCTGTATTGCCACTGCAATAGAAGGGGGGGGGCGTGATCTGATAGTACCCTACCCTTATATTCAGCGATTGTAAAATAGCTTGCCAGCTCCTATCCAATAAAGAAGTTGTCTATCCTGGTGTGGACCTCATGGGGAGCGGAGAAATGGAATGGTGTCTGGGTGCAGTTTCCTCCAAATGTCTATCAAATCAAATGAAATGCCGCTAGGATCGTCCGGAGAGACCGAGCAGGTGGGGCAGGTCTGTGGTATCTGGCGTCCGATCTGTCTAGCACCGGATTCAGAGTACAATTAAAGTCCCCGCCCCATATGATGTTGTTTCTGTAGGGACTGAGCCTCTGGTATAGCGTCCGGAAGAACCTGGCGGTTTTGTGGTTGGGAGCGTATATGTTGATCAAGGATGTGTCTGTGTTCCATAAGCCCTTGTAATAGAACCATTCTGCCTTCATTATCTGATTTGATTTCGGTGACCTGGAACCGTACTGTAGGCGCTATCTAAATTATAGCTCCAACCGCCCCAAAATCTCCCCCGGGCATACGCAGAATATGGGGAGCCAAACACCCACCCATTCCATTTGCTAGACAATAAAACTTGTTTTTCAGCCTTTAAGTGTGTTTCTTGCAAAAGAGCAAGATCTACCTTGTTTCTCCCTGGGTATGGTACAATATGATAGTTTATTTATATAGCGCCTATATACAATGTGTTTTGAAGCGCTTCAAGGCAAGGACGGGAACAAGTGAAAATACAATGACATTCTTACAGGCCATGAACAGTAAGGATGTGAAGTTAACTGTCGTACTCGGCCTGACGAAATTTCAGATAGTGCAAGAGCTAAGACATAGATAAGGAAGGGAGGGGGAGAGTGGGAAGGAAATGAAAACAGACAGGCGACTACCGTACTAGGCCTGACGACATTTCTGGTAGAGCCGGAGAAAAACAAGGTGAGGGAGAGGGGTGCAGAAAGGTAGGGGAGGAACAAAACAAGTGACTATCATACTAGGCCTGACGACATTTCAGATAGTGCTGGAGGGGGGGAGGGGCGGAAAAAACCAGTAAGGGGACGGGGGAGGAGACAGACGAGGTTGCTATCATAGTAGGTCCAGGGACAATTCTGATAGAGTAAGTGCATAGAAGAAAGTAAGGGAAGGGATAGGAAAAGGGAGAAGGGAAAGGAGGAGAGAACAGAGTTAGCAGTCAAGAGTGGAGAACCAAGAGGAGAGAGTGAATACAATTGCAGGAGTCAGTAGTAACACATAATCTTGCAAGGCAGGATACAAGATGAAGATGGGAACAGCATGATTCAGGACCACCATGAGTACAAGATACAAAGGAAGACCAGCATGAGAGTTGAGAAAGGGTGACTCACCGTGAATGAATGAAGTCCATAAAAGTCAAATCCAGCATTGACCACAAGACGGTAATGGTGAAACCAGAATTTATTAGGACAGACTCCTGCAGAAGTAGGCTTGAAGGAGGAGCAGGGTAGAAGAATCGAGCAAAACAGGCAACACCTGTGTGCTAGAATGGTGGGGGCACAAGGGAACATTACGGGGGGCCAGAGGGGGTGGGGATGGCCTGTGGGGTCAGAGGGAGTAACACATGGAGTATGACAGGACCCTATTAATTGTTCATTCCCCTGAAGTTCCAGGTAAGTATTTTTACAGCAGTAGTCATGAACGTTTATGTTGTGCTAAGGACTCAGTTAGCGAGCCAGTTTGACGGCCCCCCCGTCCATGCCAGGAGGTCCCCAGTGCCAAGTGTCATTACCGATGTGCCGTTCGGGCTCTAGTGTAGGCAACTCCCCCACCCCCTTAACTTCCCCAACTAACCCAATGGAAAACAATTGCCGAGCATAGTCACCCTTGCTCGGGCATGTCTGCTTCTCGCATCCGCCACCGATGCGGTCACCAGAGGCATGAGCATACCGGATGGGCACAAAAACAAGTGCCACCCCCCCAAAAAAAAGGAAGTCGCAGCCCGAGGAGAGTTTCAGTGTATGGATCAGAAAGAAGAAAACCCAGGGGTAGAGGCCCTCAGCCGAATGTGTATTTCCCCTGATTAGTGACCTGCTGGTCCCAACCATTGCCCGAATCCCGGCAGGCCAATACATGTATGATAGCCACAGTCTCTGCAGTATTTGCGCACTGTCGCCTCATTGTCTCGCTGAGGCTCCTTCGGGGTGCCTACTTCCCCCATAGCCGGGCGTATCTTCTCTTTCCATCCACTCCTGCGGTTCTTCCAGGAGGTCGAAGAACAGGGCATGGTTCTTGTATAGGATCTTTTAGCGCGCCGGTAAATAAAGCATATACTTCAAGCCAACTGACCTTAGTCTCGCTTTGACCGCTGAAAATTGTGCTCTGCTCTTTTGCACCTGAAAGGTGTAATCTGCGTAGGCCTCTAGGTCTGCGAAAGCTCTGCATAATGTGCCACCTTGCCTGGAGTAAGAAAGGATTTTTTTCTCTGTCTTTGTATTTCAGGACCTTTGCGATTATAGATCTGGGGGGGTTGGGGATCCTTGAAGGTGGCGGTCGTCTAGTGAGGGTTCTGTCTACGCTTTCGATGTTTAAATCCTTGAGAGGTTCCCCGGGCCAATCTCTTGCAGGAACATATTTTCAACGTACGCTGTGGGGCCATTGCCTACTTCCCCCCTCCGGCAGGCCTACATTGCGAACTTTGTTTCTGCAGGCCCTTTCCTCTGCGTCCTCTACCCTGTTCTCGAGTAGATTAACCTTCTGCTGTAGGATGTGCGCCTTGGTGTGCATCTTTTTCAGTTCTATGTTATTTTCTTTCGTTTGTGTTTTGAGGTTTGTGGTTTGTTCAGCCAGATTCCTGACATTCTGTCGTAAGAGCCCCACGTCTATCTGGATGGCTTCTATTTGTGTCCCCATTGTGGCCTTTAGGTTTGCAGTGGCCTGCATCACATGTTTGTGCATTTCCAAGGGGGTAACCTCCTTTGACTGGTGCTGCTGCCATGTCCCAAGCAGCTGTTTTCCTCTGGCCTTTGGAGTAGTTGTCTTGGGTTGTTTGGTTAGCCCTCAGCTTGGCCGCTTTTGGAGGCATCCAATTAGTATGGAGCGCCCCTTTAGTATCCGCAATTGTTGTTGCTCTTGTGCTCCCCTCGGGGTATCGAACGCTTATCGAGAGTAAACCGTAGTAGAGACTTGTCTGTAAGTCCACGTACCATCGGTCAAGCTCCTTTGGTGTAATAGGGGCAGTTTAAATACCAGTGGATCTGTCTTACTGCTGCTTGTGCCCCTGGGGTCTCAGCGCTACGCCTTCACAGGTCGTCTGTGTATTGTGCGCTCTTTATGGCCTTAGTGTCATGCCCCCTCTTCCACAGAGAGCAGGTGGTTGTACCCTGGCCCTACTTGCTATGCACTTAGTGCTCACCTCTGGGAGGTCAGTGTCTAGCGATCCAATTCGAGATCGGGGTTCCAGCCCCTGCTACACTGTACGTGGGCGGAGTACCTGTGCGTGATAAGCACACAGGAAGGGTACCACTGTAGCTGGAGCTGCCCCAGAGGCGCTAGAGTACGTTGCTGGATTCCCAAATCTGTTGAACAGCACATGCCTTAGGTTCCCCGGGTCCTCCCCACATAAGGCTGCCCACACCCACCTCGCAGGTCCAGTCTGAGGGCTTCCCGGTTGTTTTTCCTAACTAATCAGCCACCATTCGGGCCAGTTTGGTTCTAGTGCTGGCCTGATCTTCTTTGGCCATTTCTGTCTCTGCATTGTCGAAAGTGTTCTGCCCTCCACACAAATCTAGCAAGCTGCATGTACCTCACTGTCAGATTGGAGCGGGGCGCACTCTTCAGGCCCTTCAGCAACTGTCACTCACTGTGGTCACTTGATCGTGTGTAACTGAATGGGTCACACGCTATAACTCAGCCTGGGGGTGGCGAACCGGCAGCACCTGATGTTCTGTATCCCGCTGTTCCGTCAGCGCTGCAGCAGAGATCTTCCTCCCGCCCTCCAAGCAGACTGCGCACCTCAAAAGGCTTTTCCTGCTACTGCCCGCAGCAGGGTAGGCTACCTTGCATCCTCCCTCTTCGCTGCTTGGGCCAGTCCTGCCGTCTCGCTATGAAGGCCTGCCGGAGCCACCCACCGGTGCTTGGAGGCCCTGCTGCACGCACACTGCAGCGTCAGAAGCACTATCTCTGTTCTTCCTCTAGTGCTACGGCCCTTTCTTCTGTTGCGGGAGTGCCGCCCAGCACCATCTTCATCGGCCACCTCCAGTCTCCGGGGTCCTCAGCACCGCTCCTATTTCAGATCTGGCGGTCATTGTACCTCGGCTGGTGATGCACCGCTTCACAGGGCAGCAGCGCTCCACTTCATCTCCACTGCTCGCCCATTCTCTGCAACAAAGGTTCATTATCGCTACAACAGCCACCATCTTGCCGCTCACCTGGGCACAAACTTCTGTGACTGTCCGCCAAATTCTGTATAGTTGCTCCTCAGACCTTCGCACACTTGTTTATAGCCAAATTCATTCGTGGGCACAAGCATGCAGGATCTGTCGGGAACAGCCTCGGGAGCTCGCCTGAGGTGGTACTCACGGCCAGCCACGGTCCCCCCCCCCAATCAGGTAATACTGGGATATCGGGTGATGCAGACAGTAATGCAGCTTTCCTGGTATACTGCCAGAAGTACCTGCAGGATACTGGGAAAGCTGTAATTGGCCCCATAGTCTGTTTACCCATAAGAATGAGCAAAACAGACTAGCGATGTAAAGCAGAAGGCTTTACTAAACTCTAAAAAGTCAGGACAGGGTGCAAAACAGACAATGCGGGTACGATAGGGCTGTATGGAGGGAAAGGTGCAAAAAGACAATCTTTCCAAACAGTTGTGCTTCTTAGGATTTGCTTTGTGTTGGTGTGCTTTTTCAAATTGTAGGGCCTTTGTAACGAAGCACCCTGCCAGCTTAATGCTATGGAAGAGTATATTGTATGAATAACTGTTTTGATCTAAAGTGTGATTGTTAATCCCAATTGGTCACCATTGTTGAGTGTTTATGTTTAGAATTGTTTCTTTGTAGTTTTACTTAGTGCAACCTTCTTTTTATGATACATAAGCATATTTCGAGGGGATTGGGTCCTCCGACGTATTCCATATCTATGACGGTAATCACCACAGCTGTGCTGCTTCGGAAAATCTTTC
Source organism: Ambystoma mexicanum (assembly GCF_040938575.1). Lineage (NCBI taxonomy): Eukaryota > Metazoa > Chordata > Amphibia > Caudata > Ambystomatidae > Ambystoma > Ambystoma mexicanum. Next base: position 595,001,061 of record NC_090923.1, on the reverse strand, counting down.
TGCGTCCTGCGTCGATGACATCGATACGCCGCCCTCGAGGACCTCCTCCGATGGCCGACGTCACTAGATGTTATAAGTAGGACGCACGACGTCCGTAGCCTCAGTTCCATTTTTTCTGCGAACGTGTTCGCTTCGGAGATCTCCGCGTGCCTCGACTCTTTGGAGTTTCTGTTCTTTCGGTTCTTCGAACCTGTTCATTTGTGAAGTTTAAGCCATCAAGATGTCTACCTCTTCTTCCACCCCGCGTCTGGGTTTCAAGAAGTGCGGGGACTGCGGGTCCAAGATGTCGGTGACAGACTCGCACGATGCCTGCTTCTGGTGACTCGGGGAGGCCCATGACACGGATGATTGTGTCGACTGCCAGTCGCTTATGTCCAAAGCCTTGCGGGAGCGCAAGAAGAAACTGCCGGTCGGTAAGGTGTCCAAGCCCCGCATGGCGAGGTGCACTGGGCCTTCGACGGACGATTCGAGGGGCGACTCTCCACATTGTAGTCGTAAGTCTAGGGGGTCTCGGTCCCGGAGTGGGTCCCACCACTCCTCTGCCTCTTCGAGGCACTCCCAGAAGTGCCGTCATCGGTCGCCTTCCCCGTCCTCATCCGAGGGCTCCGCCCTTCGGCAGGTTTCTTATCATACCAAGCGTTCCTCTCCGGAGGAATGGGCTTCCTTCGGGAAGAAAATGTTGGCGATTCTTGAATCGCAGGGCTCCGGTCCGTCAGCACCTCTGAGAGAGGTCGGCCGTGACCGTACTAGAGACACCGCTCGTATGCCTTCGGGCTCGGGTGGTCGGCACGATTCGCGGGAGAGGTCCCGTTCGGACAAGGGGAATCGTTCTAGTCATGCCCGTTCCAGGTCCCGGTCCTCGACGTGCTCGAGCCTGTGTGCACCTGTAAAGTCTTCGAAGAAGACGTTGACGCTGGTGGCTCCAAGGTCGTCGACGGACTCTATCGAGGCTCTGCCTCCGAGGAAGTCGTCGACGCCATCGGCACCCAGGCTGTCGAAGGACACGCTCGGGGCTCCGCCCTTGAGGCCTATGTCGAGGCTGTCGATGCTGTCGGCGCCGCGCTTGACATTGACGCCGATTCACTCGAAGTCGACGCCCTTGACGCCTTACGAGGCTGTGGTGTCGGAGGTACCCTGTAGCATGGGGGAACCCCCTAGAAAGGCTCTGGCCAAGGCAAAACATGTCTTTCTCCCTTATTCAGTGCCCACTTTCCAGCCTATGGATTATATTTCCGAGGTGGAAGAGGGTTCTGAAGATGGGTTGGTTCCTGACAAGGTACCAGATGAGATTCTTTCTGGTCATAGCCAGATTGAGGACCTGCGTCAGTCACTGCATGACGCCAGTGGTCTGGACACCTCTCTGGAGGTGGAGTTCTGTAGGCCTGAGCCTGGCACCCATGCCGAGTCATCGTACCGGCGCCTTATGTCGAGGGTCACCGACTACTTGGGGTGGTCGGCGCCCCCAGTTGATTTTGTGCAGGATGACCTGACGGATATCCTCGACCAGGGTCCACCCACTGACCTGGTACTGCCATTCCATATGGCTCTGCAAAGAAGGGTGGCAGCCGCTTAGACTGCTCCGGAGAGTCTCCCGGGAGTGGGCAAGTCTTTGCCACCGAAATACCGCCCAGCCAGTAGTGACCCCTGCTACTTGACCACACACCCCACTCCGGAGAGTTTGGTGGTGCAGGCGGCTACGGCCCCAGCTAAGCAGGCGTTGCATCCTACCATCCCTCCTGATAGGGACGACAAGTGTTTTGATGGCTGGGCGAAGAAAGTGTTTTCTTCAGGGGGTATGGCTCTTCAGGCGGCCAACTCCGTATGTGCCTTGTCGCGTTTCACGCACACTCTGTGGAACTGTTTCCTTAGCGGCTGAACATATTCCCGAAGGGGACTAACGGGATGGTTTTCTTGCTATTATTCAGGATGGCAAGGATGCCATGTGTGAGTCCGTTCAGTCGGGGTTGGACATGGCAGACGGTTAGCCGGTGCATGGTGGCGAGCACCGTAATACGCAGGTTTGCGTGGTTGAGGAAGTCGAGTTTGCTCCTGATGTGCAAGCCAGGCTCCTCAATATGCCCTTGGATGGTGTACATCTTTTTGGCAGCAAGGCTGACGAGAGCCTTGAGAGGTTGCAGACCTCCAAAGCTGCAGCAAAGTCGTTGGGCGCTTCAGTCTGCCAACCTCTGCCTTTTCGTCCTAGGGGACAGCAATGAGGGGGAGTTTCCATTCGTTATTACTCATCCTTTAGTAAAGCGAGAGGAGCTGCAAGTCAAAGGGGCAACCGTAGGAGTGCCAGAGGTGGAAAACAAGGTACTCGAGGTGCCAAGGCCGCGTGAGCAGTTGCCTCTTTGCCCTCCGGCAACGCTGCAGCCGCTTCTGCTCAGTCATGTGGCCCATGCTTCACCGGTTGGGGGAAGGCTGGCGCAGCATCTTGTAGAATGGCCTGCCATTACTTCAGATGTGTGGGTTCTGGAGATCATAGCCCACGGCAACTGTCTTCGTTTCCGGCACAGGCCTCACCACAATCCACCAGGGAATCTCTCTTTGAAGAGTCTGGATCTGCTCCTTGTGCAGGAAATTCAATCCCTGCTGGAGTAGGCGCAATAGCACTGGTGCCTGTAGCGGAGAGGAACAAGGGATGGTATTCCCCTTATTATTTGATTTTGAAGAAAGACCGGGGATTGAGACCCATCATTGACTTGCGCGGTTTGAACAAACTCAGGAAGGACAAGTTCAAGATGGTTACTCTCTCTCAAGTCCTCCAGGCCCTTCAACTTCAGGACTGGTTGGTGTCTCTCGACCTCAAGGACGCTTATTTTCTTGTGCCGATCCATCCCAAGCACAAGAAGTACCTGAGGTTTGCGGTTGGTGACTCGCACTTTCAGTTTTGGGTCCTGCCGTTCGGATTGACCCCCTCCCTCCCCTGAGGGTTTTCACAAAGCTCGTGGTGGTGGTGGCAGCGTATCTCAGGAAAGGGGGATTCACGTTTTCCCCTACCTGGATGATTGGTTGATCAGGGCGCGCTCTCCCGAGCAATTCCTGGATCATCTGTCTGTCACCTGCCACTCCCTTCACAGGCTGGGCTTCTCCCTCAACTTAAAGAAGTCCCATTTGACGCCAACTCAGAGGCTCCAGTACATCGGAGCAGTGCTAGACACGTCCCTGGGGCAGTTTTTTCCTCCCCAAGTGAGGGCTCATCACATTCAGCAGATGGTGCACAAGTTCCAACAGGCCCAGAGTCTCCCTGCGTTCGAGTTCTTGAGATTGCTCGGCCTCATGGCATCCTGCATTCTTCTGGTGCCAGAGGCCAGGTTGCAGATGAGATCTTTGCAATGGTCACTCAAGCTTCAGTGGTCTCAGTCCTCCGGCAGGATGTCGGAACCTGTTCAGGTGCCACCCTCGGTTGCCCAGGACCTTCTGTGGATGGAGGTGTTGCTTTCGGCCAGAAGGCCCGAAACAAAGTCCCTGTACCGTTGGAGAAAGTTCTGCGACTGATGCAGGGTTAAGAATGTGGATCCTTATATTTCATGTGACATTCCTATGGTTCTGTCTTTTTTGCTTTCTTTGGCCCACAGGGGTCTCCAAATGGGTACCATCAAAGGTTACCTGGCGGCGCTGTCTATTTTTAAGTGCTCGTCTGAGAAGTGTTCTTATTTTAAAATCCCTTTAATTTCTCAGTCTTTGAAAGGGCTCCCTAATGTGTTTCCTCCGTCACCTTTCCACGTGCCTGGTTGGGATCTGAACCTTGTTCTCAAGTTTCTAATGGGTGCTCCCTTTGAGCTTTTGCATTCTTGTCCTTTGAGACTGTTAACCCTTAAAACTGTGTTTTTAGTTGCGGTTACTTCCGCTCGCAGAGTGAGTGAGTTACAGGCACTTTCAGTTAAGCCATCCTTCACTGTGTTTAATAAGGAAAGGGTTGTCCTTAGAGTTCGTCCTTCCTTTCTTCCGAAGGTGGTGTCGGAATTTCATTTAGGCCAGAAGGTTATTCTTCGAGGGGATTGGGTCCTCCGACGTATTCCATATCGTATTCCATATCTGACAGGTAATGTCCACAGCTGTGCTGGACCATCCCATCGAAAGAATGTTACCAGGTAAGAAAGTAACTTCCAGCATTTTATCCTCCTCCGCATTCTGGTAAGGCGGAGGAGAGGCTCCATAGGCTCGATCCTAGGAGAGCTTTAAGCTTTTATATTTCACGCATGTCCCGGGTCAGAGTGGACGATCAACTCTTCATTGTTTACGCTGGAAAGTGTTTGGGACAAGCTGTGACTAAGCAGACTTTGTCTCGCTGGATTATTCTGGCAATTTTTGAATGTTACCGCTTGGGGGCTAAGGACCCACCGGTTGTCTTACAGGCCCATTCTACCAGGGGTTTGGCTGCCTCTACTGCCCTACAGAGGGGTGTTCCTATTCGTAACATCTGTGATGCAGCCACCTGGGCTTCGGTCCATACTTTTGTACGTCACTACTCCCTTGATTCTATCCGTGGGCAGGATCTGGCCTTTGGCAAGGTGGTCCTTTACTCTGCAATTTGATTGGGCATTCTAATTTTCTGTATTCTAAATTCTTTTCCGACCTCCTTGCGTTGGTACTGCTTTTGGAGTCTGTCATAGAAATGGAATACGTCGGAGGACCCAATCCCCTCGAAGAACAAGTTACTCTCTTACCTGCTAACGTTCTTTCGATGGGATGGTCCGACGACTTATTCCATATCGCTCCCTCCCTGCCACAGAATTTCTTATGCAATTGCAGCTTACGTTTCCGCAAGGCTTTGTGTGGTCAGACTGGCAGAAGACTGATGCCACACGATCTGGGAAAAAACTACAACTGAGGCTACGGGCATCGTGCGCTCTACTTATAACATCCAGTGACGTCGGAGGAGGTCCTCGAGGGCGGCGTATTGACGTCATCGACGCAGGACGCAGAAAGATTTTCTGAAGCAGCACAGCTGTTGTGATTACTGTCATAGACATGGAATACGTCGTCAACCATCCCATTGAAAGAACGTTACCAGGTAAGAGAGTAACTTGTTCTTTTTATGCCTACCTGTGTGGTGGAAGGGTGCAGAAGGAAGAGACTGATACCCAGGTGGCATGGTGATTGCTATATACTTTTATTAATCAAGAACATAAAGAGAAAACCGAACTTCCAAGAGGGGTTTCCCAACCTCACCTAAAGTTCTAATGGGTCTGTCAGAATGTTCTTGAAAAGAAAAAAGTCCATATTCATGTGTCAACTCCAATTCTGTCGCTTACACTTACAGCTAAACTAGAAGGTTACTTCGGTGTTCTTGGTCCAGGATAATGACCAAGGTCTGTTCTCCTGGACTGGATAGCACGGTTCTGGTTGCAGGTTCCTCACCAGAGGGGAAGGACTCCTTTCGCACTGGTTTTAGTACTTCACAAACAAAAAAAGGATTCCTGTTCCTCTAATACTTTGTGTAAAAGAAAAAACAATTTTTCTTTACCCCAGTGGGAATTGACTCCCTTCCCCTGAATTGCTGGTTTGATCCTCCTTTGAGCTCAATTACCAAGAGAATGACTCTTTTCTCCTGCCTTTCCTTGACTTTGCTCTCAGTTACCAACACCAGGGGAAATGTGTCCCTTTTTAGAGTCCTATTGCACATGCTTTATTTCACAGTTCAGAAAACCATGGGGAAAGTCTCCCTTCCCAGGCTTTGCTTCACATTCAATCTTTTACTTTGAAGGTCCCTGACCAGGGCTTCCCCATCTCCAGACTTAGGCAAACTTGATTCACTCTCCTGTCAAGTACTGCCACGCGGAAGATGCCTTGTGTTATTCTTTTCTCATGGATGCGGCTCCCAGACTCCTATTTCTCTATTTGGTTCATCTATGCAGACTTGGTTTACACGCCTGCTAAGTACTGCCACAAATAAGGTAAGTGACAACTCTTTCTTGTGTTCCCTTTTGAGGATTGGGGTATATGGTACCACCCCAGTTCGGGAAACCCTTCCCTCGGGTATCCTCACTTTCTCGTTTCCACTCAGAAGGTTTTGTCCTGCCCCTGTTACTTCTTCTATAGGGTATTGAGCTACTGCCTCCTGAGTCTCCAGACCCGCTCGTGTTCTGACCAGCCGGCCCTTTTGGGATCTTGTTGGCGGGTTCCAGTCTGCTCTGGGGTTTCAGTTCACCTCTTTGCTTCTGCATCTGCTTCTCTCTCTTCAGTGGCTCCACAGCTTCAGACGCTGTTCCCTTCTGGTCTGCCTCGCACCTCATGGTCTTTGCTTTGCGGCTGGTCTTTCTGCTGCTTCGCCTGCCTTCGGCTAGGTCCTTTATGGTTGGACCGTCTAAAGATGCCCTTGTCCTCCTGAAAGTGTCCTGGTCCCACTTGACTTGCGGCGCTGCTTGTTAGACAACATTGTATGTAGTAACCATGTGGGAGATTACACCAGCCTGGTCCTCTTGGCAATAGGGAATCCAACCTTTTGTATAGATCTGTACTACACAAGTTGGTAGAGTGATTGAGCAGCCACACATATATCTCAGTAGGGGTCCATGTGAGCTGTAGAGATGCAACATAGAGATTCACAGTGACAAGTATTCAAATAACACTTATACTCAAGGGTTCTTATTAAAATTATTAATTTAACAGTTTTAATAGAAGCCACCTTTAGAAAGGGCAATATGCAACAATAAAATACACTTAAAAAATACACGCCTTCAGTTTCAGTTAAGTAGATACCCTTTTGGAATGTCACACACACACTTCCTACACCCTGAGGTGACTTCAATTGCTAGGGCCCTGTGGACATTGATATATCACTTTAACTCTTAATGCAATACTGAGTTGGTGGAAAAGGGAAAGGTTAGTGAAGGCGACAAAGGTTAACAAGTTCTCTGAACAGGTGAGTACTTTACAATCCCCCAATGAAGCATAGGTTAACCCTTTCCCAGAAATACAAGTAACTTATGTATGACTTCTGAGGGACAGATAAACACTAAGTCGAAGGGTTAGAAGGGTCTGTAGGGAGCCTGGACAGCCAATGTCAATTGAAAAAAGTCTAGGGGAGCTGAGGCATTTCTGGTAGATAGCACAAAAGTCTTGCACAATGTTATGTAGAGTTTGTAGGAAGGAATCACTGTAGGGCCACAAGCTGGTAGGCTTGTGAAAAGCAAAGATGCAAGCAACTGTGCAACAGGCAGCTTCTGAAAGTCTCCAGTGAGAGCAAGCAAACTACACTTAAGAGGTAAGTACCCCTGGTTAGACTGTACCTTAGTTCTGAAGAAAAAGGATCCATCTGGCACTCTTCTGGTTGCACTCCTGCAGTTCCTGGGTTCCTGGGCCTCAGTCGTGGGAGGGAGGACATTTGTAGTACTCCTGCAATGCAGTTCGAAGGTCGGTAGCGGCAGTGGACTTACTCCAGATTAGCAGCACTTTGCTGCTTCAGCCACCGGTCATTAGCACTAGCGTTCTTTGACCCCCTGTGGGCTCCCCTTGCTTCTGGGGTCCAGCACTCTGTTGAGGTGGCTCAGGCTTGGGTCACCCTGCTTCGGGAGAGTCCTCAGCATCTTCCTGGAGCTCAGGTCCGGCTTAAAGATGATACTCGTTCCTGGTGTTCCTGTCCCCTGGCACTCGGTTCCATCCGCAGAAAAGTTCAGCCAGCATGGAGAGGTGTTCCAGTCAAGTTAGTATAGGGGTCAGTTGGTCCCACTAACCCAAGGGAAGAAGTCGTCCGTTCTGGGCTTCTCTAGTCGTTAAGAAAATTGGAGCTTCAGCACTGCAGCAGGGCTTAACTGGGCAAATTAATGGTCCAGGAGGTGCAGCAAGCTTCTATTCCAGTTTCTTTCTCTGGTTCCTTCGTCCAGTGGTCGACTCTGCCTTCTCTCCAAAAGACCTCACTTTTTAGGCAGGTTTATCCCATTCATATGCAGCCTAGTTGTGGCTGTCCTCCAAGGACAGCCAGCCAGCCAATCACCTATTGGTGCATTCCTGTAACCAAGGAGACTAAGCACAGGAAGTTTCAGGAACCTCCCTCGCTTTCTGCCCTGCCAGACACGATGGAGTCAGAGGCGGGTTTCAGCACTGAAGCCCGCCAAAGACAAAACAGACAAAGGGACCAAACCTGGTTTGCTGCGTAGAGTAAAACCCAAGAAAGACCTCACAAGAAAGAAATGGCAAAAAAAGACTGGGCCATTTTGACAAAATGGGCACCCATGGGTGCGATACTGCAGCTTAGGATTCAGCCGGCGGTAAAAAAGCACAATGGTAGGAAAAAATAAACACTGTCACCAGCCATTAAATGTAGTGAGGGTAACATTAAAAAGTTACAAGAGAAAGTAGGAAAAGGGGATATGAAGTAACCCCCCAGTACTTCGATATTTTTTTTTTATTTGTTTGTGGTTCAAATGAACCTTTACAAAATAGGACATCAATCATATAAATTACACATATCAAATACAGAACAATTCTATTATAAAATAAATAAAGCAGATTAAAAAAACAATCTGAATCAACAATTACATTACCCAAAATAGAAAAAGAATATACACTAAAGTAACAATCTCATTTTTTATTACTTTCAGAAAAGCAACCAATGCAAAGATTAGCGCTCTCATATCCTTGCATGAGCCTATTCCAAAGAGATTTCATGCAGTCTTCATAATTCACATTTACAAATCGTAGAAAGAATTTAGTCCTTACATCTCTAAAATATGAGCATTCTAAAATCAGATGTTTTAAGGTTTCATTTGGTTCTGAACAATTCAAAAATCGACATTTAGTAACACCATGATTACAATTGGAGGTTCCCCAGTGTTTTGTTTTTTCCAGAGTATGGTATTGATTTAGTCTAAATCTCAGGTAATACATTCTGGTTAAGTTGCATGGGAATATAGTAAGGTAACCACAACAACCATCTCTTTTATGTGGAAATTTGGCATATTTTTTTTATATGTTCTCAATGATTTTATTTCTTCTACTGTTTTGCACCAGTCATGCTCAAAAAGTTTGTTTTACATAACCCGGTCGGATATATAAATCATCTTGATCCACACCTAAATCATTTAGTATTTTGGCCATAATTTGATAATAGCCGGTGATAGAACTAGAAGAGCATCCCTTAGTGAATTGTAAGAAATCTTGATACAAGGAGTTATCCGGGTAATTAAGAATTTTACAGTAGTTTGATGAAGCCTGCCAAGTCTATCTTGTAGATAGAGATCACACCCATCTCATGTCTAATAACACAATTCGGAATTGCAGGAGACACACATAGCTGCTTTCAACAAACTGCCCTTCATAGAATCTAATTGTTTATGCAGGATGCATAGACAAATATCCAAGGCATATATAAGTATTGGTTCCACCTTTCGGGTAAGGAACTCAAGTAACGGTATCACAGAAATTGTACAGAATTTAGTGCAAAATAAATTTCATTTGACTTCTGAGAGGTCTAACTTTTTGCCTCAGGTAGTCAACCCTTGATTTAATTGAGGTCTCGTTACTCAGACGATATCCCAAGTAAATAGTTTATTTTAATTCATGTATAGAGATACCCTCGATATTCCAGTAGAACTTCTTAAGTTTCTTACCAGACTTAAAAATCATAATACTAGTTTTAGGTTCAAGATTATGTTGATAAGCAAATTCAGAGGATATGTTTAACTTAGATTGAAGACCAGCTGGCGTCAAATAAAAAATAAATAAGATCTGCAAAGGCTAGCCATTGTAGTCTTAAAGAGCATAACCTTGCAGGAAAAGTAACAATGGAATTCCATAGTTCATCTATGTCAGATAAGTATAAGTTGAACAACAATGCCGCAAAGTTACATCCTTGCTTCAGTCCCAGAAATTTTAGTACAGGGTCTGTCAGTGAGCCCCCTTGGGTTATCCGGATTCTACAAGATGTATTGGTGTGAAATTTTGTTATCCAATAAATGAATTACTCAGGAATTCCTAGCTTACTCATCTTCGTCCATAGTACATTGCGAACAACTGTATCGAACGCAGATGACATATCGATCGATGCGTTACATAGGGTACTAAGTTCCTTCTTTTTAATTCCAACTATCAAATGCGCCATTATTGTTGCATTTAGTGTGGTTCCTATCTGGCGTCTAAATCCCACTTGAGATGTGGAATAGGTCTTATAAGTAGCTAGTTGTTTTTCAAGCTCATAAATGACTAAGATAGAAAAAACCTTAGATGCTGTGTCTGTCAGAGATTGGTCTATAATTCTCGGGCAGACCGGGATCACCTTTTTTATAGAGTGGAATCAAGATGGAGGTTACCTAAAACGTGGAATATTTCCACTGGCTAAAATGTTGTCAAACTTAATTTTTAGAATCGTACTCCAAAAAATGGGATCAGACCTATACACACACGATGGAATCCCGTCGGGGCTTGGAGCATAGGAATTCGATAATTTTTTGATGGCCCACATGATGTCAAAAGTAGACCAAACAAATTGCGCAGATGGTGGGGACTAATTTTTCATGCATTTGAGCAAAACAAGCAGTTATTTCTTCTCGACGTAGGCTAACCATGTTTCCTCATTTATTAGTCTTGTAACCACAGATAGTTCTGATCATTTCACCATTGTTCTTATTATATTGTTCAATATGTACTCCTTTAATTTTAAATTTATGTTTGGATAAAACGCTTTTTTAAAAAAACTTTTTTTTTGTTAATTTCAGCATGTAAAACAAATCAATTTCAAAAGACATCAACACCCAAGTTCTCCCCTCCCCCCCTCCAACTCCGGTCGTAGCGCCAATAGGTCCTTCATTCCCGGTAACTCCCTACCAACCCTTCAGCCATGAATGTCCAGCAGCTTTAGTCCTTGGGGGCACCATTGCTCCCTAAACTCCCCCTTCAAGTAGTCCAGCGTCTCACCCCAATCAGCTGCAAAATTCCCCAATATCCCATTAGCCGTGTATGTGGCCCATTCCAATGAGACAATGTCCCACAGTTTCCTTAGCCAATCCTGCTCCGAGGGGGATCATTGGGCTCTTCCATTTTTGTGCGATTAGCCCCATCGCTGCCAAGGTAAAGACCACTTTCGCCTTAAAGCTTCCTCTTCTTCCCTCTTCCCCTCCTGCTACTCCCTTCCCCAGCAAGATCTCCCGAGGGTCCTGGCTGCCCCCCCCCAAGCCCTAGGGCCTGAGATTGGGCACATGCAATTTCATGCCAGAAGGGTCTAATACGCGGGCATTCCCACCATATGTGAGTATCTGTGCCCACGTCCAGCAGTCCCCTGAAGTTTGGTATATTGCATGCAACCGGGCCGGGGTATAGTGCCAGTCATAAATATACTTATACCATGCTTCCTGTAGCTGGGTCGCTTTAGCCACTTTTGGAATTGCCCTCCATAGCCTCTCCCAGTCCTTTCTTTCCATTTCCGCCCCCATCTGTTGCTCCCATCCCCATATATACAGCCAGGTGACCTTCGGGCCCGTGCTCTCTAAGAGTTTATATGAATCCAAGATTAGACCTCTAGAACCATCATGTGTCAGGAACCGTTTGAATTGTGTTTGGTCACGTGTAGCAGCCTTCCTGACCTCCGCTGACATGACCCAGTGTCTAATTTGGTAGTATCTGTAACTTTCCTCTTCCCCAACTCCAAATTCCTGCTTACATTTCTCAAAGGTTTTCACCTCTCGGTTGTGGAACATATCTGTCAGCGTCCTGCATCCCCCTCCCTCCCATGCTCGGAACGCTCCCCTCTCCAGCCCCAGTGTAAAATCCCCATTGTTGAAGATGGGCGTAAACGGGGATGGGAAGGATGAAATCCCTCGTCTCTCCACTGCCCTATCCCAGGTGGCTACCCTTCCCTTTGTAATACCACTCAAATAAATATGTGGCGGTCTTAACTACACGGAAGCCATAATAACACTCCCAGGTAATGTCAGGCGACTGCTCTGTCCATTTTTACCCAGTGCTTCTCATAGTCCACCGCAAACCACTCCCTAATCACCCGGAGAAGTGCCGCCTCATGGTGTCGCCTGAAGTCCGGAAGACCCATGCCCCCCCGTCCTCTGGATGCCATGAGGAGACGCCAAGACAAACGCAGCCGCTTGCCCTCCCAGATAAACTCTTTGACCACTCAGTCCAGTTCCCTAATGAAGCCTGCAGGAATGGAAAGCGGGATCACCTGAAACAAATAAAGTATGCAGGGTAGAATCACCATTTTAAGAACTGCCCCCCTCCCTAGCCAGGAAATCCTAAGAGCACTCCACCTCCTGAAATCCTTCTTAATTGCCGTTAACATGGGGGAGTAGTTCGCTCCGTACCAGCCGCCCAATGAAGGGGTTATCCGAATCCCCAAGTATCGTATCCCGCCCGGGCTCCATTTGAACGGGGAGAGTGCCTTTAATTCCCTCGTCTCATTCTCCTCCAGGGATAGGTTCATCAATTCAGACTTCTGCCAGATGACCCGCAGGCCCCATACCTCCCCGAATTTGGTCAGCACTTCCATGCTCGCCTTGATGGACTCCTTTGGTTGCATCAACATGAGCAACATATCATCCGCGAATGCCGCCACTTTGTGCTGGTACCCCCCAAATGGTATGCCCTGAATCTTGTCCGTCTCCCTTATAGCCAATAAAAGGGGCTCCAAATATATAGCATAGAGAAGTGGGGACAAGGGGCACCCCTGTTTCGTCCCTCGCCTGAACCTAATTGGGTGTGATGTTTCTCCATTCACTAAGATCCGCGACCTGGGGTTCTTATAATTTTCCGCGACCATGTTAATGAAATCTGACCCGAGACCCATCATTTCCATGACTTGGAACAGGACGGACCACTTCACCCGATGAAATGCTTTTTCAGCGTCGAGCGCTAAGAGGATCGCCGGAGTGGTCGTCTTTCGTGTTTTCTCGACCATGTGGGCCACCTGTCTAATATTTTCAGCGGTCTGCCTCCCTGCCACAAACCCTATCTGGTCCTTGTGGACCAGCGAGGGTAAGTACTTTTCCAGCCTCCGTGTTTGAGGGCAATTGGCCGATAAGATGTGCACTCTTCAGGGTCCTTGCCTGCCTTGTGTATGAGTGTTATTTTTGCCTCCTCCAACGAGGGGGTAATACTGCCTCTAGATCCAAATGAGTTGAATAGTTGTGTTAAATGTGGAACTAACAGATGGGAGTAGAGTTTATAAATGACGCATGGTAGCTGTCTGGACCTGGGGCTTTACCCCGGGGGAGAGCCATTATAGTTGCTCTCACCTCATCTTCAGTGATAGCTCGGCCTAGCTCTCTCCCCTCGTCCCTAGACAGCCGTGGGAGGGGAAGGGCCCCAAGGAACTCCCTCTGTGGCACAGGTGAAGGATTCTGTGAAGAGTATAATTCTTCATAAAACTCTGCCATCCTCCCCTTTCTCTTCTGTCCAAGTGAGTCTTTCACCCCCATTATCTCTCATGGCCACTATAACATTACGTTCCCTGTTTCCGCTCAATAGACGCGCCAAGAGTGAGTCTGCCTTATTGGCTTTCGTATAGAATCTTTGTCTAACCCTGAGCATAGCCGCCTCTGCCCTTTTAGTCCTTAGGATCCTCAACTGGCCCTCTGCTGCCCTGTATTCCTTGTCCATCTTTCTAGTGGGGTTCTTCCCCCACTCGTACCCTGGCGGCCTCCACTTCACTTTCCAACTGTGTTTCTAGCCCCATCAGCTGCCTATTTCTCTCTGCTTGCAGAGCGATCAGTTCCCCCCTCAAGGTTGCTTTAAAAGCATCCCACTTCGAGGCTCGTGTCTATGCTGTTCCGCTCAAAGAAATCTCAAATCTTACTTTCTATCTCCTCCCACATCACCTGATCGCTTAGGAGCGTCTCAGGGAATTTCCAGCCCCACACTCCTGATCTGCGCCTCCCCAACCGGAGCTTCATCTGGACAACCTTATGGTCTGCTATCCCCATGGGGCCTACCTCTGATTCCACCCCTCCAATCAGGCTTGCAGATGCCCAGATATAGTCAATTCTTGACTGAGTTCTATGGACATCTGAGAGAAATGTGAACCCCTCCTCTCCTCCCCGCCGCGCCCTCCACACAACCCACAATCCAGCTTCCTCCCACCGCTCCTTCAATTGAGGCGAGGCCACCGCACCCCCACGCCCCCCTCATGCTGCGTGTGGTCACCCCTCCTATCCCATGCCAGGTTAAAATCCCCCATCAGTATTTCCTGCCCCCTCGCAAAATCCTGTAGGGTACCCAGCATCTCCCGCATGAACTGATCTTGGCCCGCGTTCGGGCCATACACCGAAGCTATAGTGTAAGGTGTGCCCATGTACCCTCCCCTTACCATGATGTACTTCCCGCTCTTGTCCCGGAGAGTATTGGTCATTTGAAAGTCCATCCCCCTCCCAAACGCCAATGCAACTCCCCCTTTCTTGGTGGGGCCCGATGCGAACCGTATTTGTGAGAAACCTTTCAATCGCAGATGATGCTAGTCCCTCCACAGTAAGTGGGTTCCTGTATCGCCAAGACATCTGGCTTGTGGGACCTGGTAAACTGCTCCAATTGCGTACGCTTAAGAGGGGAGTTCAGCCCCCTAACATTGTGTGTTAGCCACTTGAAGACTGAACTGGTATGCAGTACGCTCCTCCTAGTCGACCCCTACCCCCCGGACCGGGTCTACCCTGCTTTCTCCCCCGCCCACCCAACCGGGAGTGTTTTGAGCACCCACTTCACTTTTACTTTCTGCCTCCTTTCCATTCTTCCATGAAGCTTGAATTGGCCGACCGGGCGCTATGGCCCTCTCCCTCCTCCCCCTCCTCCCCCCCCCCATCCTTTCCCACCCTGCATCCCCAATTTAGGGCGAGACTGCCCCCTCCCCCCCATCCCGCCTAACTTGACAACCCCCCTGAACTTTTGCTCCCTCCACTCCTTACCCCCCACCGGGCCTCATAGCCCTTACTGATCCCAGTATGTGTTGTGCCTCCTGCCCCCGAGCTCCTCTGCCACCTTTAAGGGTCCACCACCCCTTGCTCATTGTGCTCATATTCAGACGCTCCCCTTGCTGCCAATTCCTCATTCTGCGCAGAAACCCCCCCCCCCAGTCCCCCCCACCCGCACCCCGCTCTCCCTTGGCGAGCTGCCCTTCCCTCTCGGCCCCTTCCGCCTTTTATCCCCCACAGTAGACCACTCCCATGGCCGTTGCCTTGGCCTGCTCCAGCCCTGCACTGCCCGATGGACCTTCATCCAGGTCGATCCACAACACATTAGCCCCCTACTGGACTGACGTTATACGTTTCTGGTAACCCTCCCAGTCAAATACTAGGCCAAATGGAAATGTCCACTTGTAGCATACTCGGCGCTCATTCAAAACCTTCAACACCGGCGCCATCTGTCTTCTCTTTATCAGGGTGATGTTAGCCAGATCTTGATTTGGGCTATCTGTTAGCCTTTGAACACTATTTTGAACACTATTGGTTCCCTTTTCCTCGCAGCCTGGAGAACTGCCTCCTTCTGGGCGTATCTAGTAAAGGTGGCGAGCACATCCCTCGGTCTCGGGGTGGGCCCCTTGGAGAGTCTACCAACTCTATGGACGCGGTCCAATTCAATGCTGTCCAGACCCACCTCCCCCAAAATTTCCGCAAAGATGCCCTGGATTTCCTGCTTCAGAGCCTTGTCCGAAACCGATTACGGCAGTTGCTTCACACTTATGTAGATCCTCTGAGACAGGTTTTCGATGTCCTCCATCTGAACCTCCAGATTCTGGGTCGCCACATCCAGGCGCTCTATGGCCTCACTGTTAGCGGTAGCTTCCTTTTCCACTTCCTGGAGACCCCTTTCCAGAAGATCGGTTCTTTCACCCAAGTGCCTTAGGTCCCGCTTGATCTTCCCAAGAACTTCATTTAGGTCCGCCCGCATAAGCTGAAACTGCTCCTGGAATGTCTTAGCCAAATTGGTATGAAGCGCCTGGATCTCACTCAGAAAGTCCTGTCTATCAACCGGGGTCAGATCCCGCGTCCCCTCCGCAGCCCTCCTCTTCCCCCTGGGGCCGCTGAATTTGTCTGACGAAGTGCTCCGGTAGGGCTTCATCACTGGAAGGCCGCTGGAGAGCCACCAACAGGGAAGTGGATTAGATGCTGGTGCGGTAGTCAATTATAGTCTCAAACAGATTGGCCCCAGGCGTCGCCCCCCCCCAAGATGCGGCTATGCAATTAATGTTGAATTCCACCCTAACAAATATCCTTCACATGCAGCAGCCCTCAGCATACAGTCGGGCGCGATTTGCCAGTTTATAAGGCACTGTGCACAGAGTGTTAGGGTGGGGGCACGCAGGGCACCTTCAGCGTATCGGTCTCCCACTTGTGAAAACCTTGTTGGGAGTGGTCAGGCCACTTTGCAACTCCTGCTACCGTCTCAGTTTGGGCTCCTGTGGCCGCGGGAGCAGCTGGGACAACTCCCGCCGCTTGCTCCTTCTTTCGTTTTCCCCTCCGGCGGCCGGGGACTCGCCCGCCCCTTCTCGAGCTGCCCCGCGAGGTCCCCGACTCACCGTGGTGTTCCGTCTCCTCCTCTCGGCCCCCAGACCGCTGCTCCAACCCCGCGGGGGCCGCTCAGTTTCTTTTTCCCCCGTCTGTGGGAGCGGGCACCTGCCCGGAGCCGCGGGGCCCTGTCGTCCCCGGCACTCCACCCGCGGGCCACCGCTCTCCGCTTCTATGCGGCCTCCGAGACAAGGCGCTCGCCGCCAGACGGCACCCGCAGCCCAGATGCCCGCCACCAGGAGCCCGACAGGCACCTCCTTCTCTGCCCGGGCTTCGCACGCCGACAGGCGGGCTCCCTGCCTACTCCTCAGACCGGTCCGGCCCGGAGCATACACACCGCAGGGAGGCGGTCTTCTTCCCTACGCCTCATAGCCTCTCCCATAGGTGCCGGGAGTTCTGCCGCAACTTTTCAGGGATTACCAGCAAACAGTGGGGTGGTGGACAGCTTTATTTTCGCCCGGGGTCCAGGAGCGCCCAGTCGGCACTTCTACTCCCTACCAGCCGCCATCTTGGAATCCAATACGCTTTTTTGTTTATCCGATATTGTTCAATAGTTAAATGCTCTAATTCAAGCTTTCTTATATCTCTATACTTAGATCTTTTCATATATTTGATTTTAAAATTAGAGCTATGTTTGTGACTAATCACAAAAGCAGATTGTTTCATTCTGAAATGATCAAGGGCTTCTTTAAAGTTATTAATGATCTGGTTCAGATAAACAGTAGGATATACTTCTGGGGTATTAAAATTGATATAGCATTTGAGATTTGATACTCGCTCAGCTAGCCTCTTGCATAAGGTTGGATTCCATCTGAAAGAGATATTGTCCCTTTTGATCTCAATTGCACGTAGACACTGATCTATGTGCCATGGGTTAGTATCTATGTGAGTATTGAGAGTAATGGGGGTATGGTCGCTGTACTCAATTTCCCCAATAGTAGCAAAATCAATGCATGATAACAGAGAATCAGAAACGCAAAAGAAATCGATCATAGAGCTTAGCTTGAATGACCTCTTTTCCATGTGTGAGTAGGAGAGTGTTCATTAAACTTAACAAATGGCATGCCCCAGTCCTTGAAATAGGTGCTAAAGTCAGCCCCCCTCTTAATACTCTTTGTTCTGATTTTATTAGAGTTATTGGGACAAGCATACCATCCTAAACATTGTGAGTTAAAATCACCACCCACAATAGTGTCGACGTTGGAGTCCACAATACAGGCCTGATCAAAGCATTGAGCCATGTCATCAAGAATCTCCATTAGTTTGTATTTCAAAGGATTCCAATACAAATTAATTACTAAAATCGATTTCATATCTCTCATGTTCATAGTCAAAAATATGGCGAAGACATGGATAGATGAATACACCAGTGTTGCGTTGCGTTGCAGTCTACCATATTATTTACAGAGGTGGTAAGACCTCCATAAGGCCTGCCTTTCACACCTTTGATGGCAAAAAAACAATATGAACTATAATCAGGAATAACTAGGGGATCTGTTTTCATTGTTTCTTGAAATAAAATGATTGATGTTAGTTTACACTTTTCAAGAGTAAATAGCCAGATTGGAATATTGCTAAATCCACATGAGTTCCACGACAGTACAGTAAGTACTGACTTTACATTAGTTTATGATGAGGATAAATTGGGGTTTGCCGCTAATATTGTTTTTAATAGCGGTTCAATCCATGCCATATCATTATTGCGAGCAATCGTCAATAGTTGTGAGATAGTTTTTCATTTTTAGCACTAATGGTCATGTCCCCCTTCATTCCTTTCTCTGAAGATTCAGTAATCTGATTATCATATAAGAATTCTTTTGACATCTTTTCATCATTGAAAGTAGATAATCAAAATCCCATTTCAAATAACTCTTTTCTATAAGACCATATAAGTTTCAATACTTGTTCAGAGAACAGGGGACATATCATACGATAGTTATTTGTTGGAGCTAGTGCAATCTGATCAATGTCACTGGAAGCTAAGATTCTCAAAGGGGGAATTGCATAGGTCAAGGAGATAGCTGCGATTGATAAGTGAAGTACCTAAAATGTTCTGTTCACCTTCCAAACCCAACATGTTTATACTTGTCTTACTATTAACATTATTGGAGCCAAGATGAGCATAATCACTTTTACTATGGTCCACCTTTCTACTGCCTTCAAGGTCAGTTGCAGAATTGTTTACACCAAGCATTGGAACATCTGACGTTCTTCAGATTACTTAAGGTTTCATTATAAGGTCCATCAACAAATTCAAACGATTTAGGCTGTTTACACATTGAGCTGTCAGTTACAGATGATAGTTGAGGCATATTATGCTGTGCG
This sequence comes from Ambystoma mexicanum, assembly GCF_040938575.1. Lineage (NCBI taxonomy): Eukaryota > Metazoa > Chordata > Amphibia > Caudata > Ambystomatidae > Ambystoma > Ambystoma mexicanum. The sequence goes on along the minus strand of NC_090923.1, from coordinate 594,982,294 downwards.
ATAGTTTCAATCCCCGTAATCAAAGGATTTAGAATCTGATTAACTATCTCTATCGGTAGAATGCCTGCCTTTAAGGCATTTAGCATGGACTCATGATCGTAGCTCTTTTTAGGTGCCCCATTGGGCTGAAAACCAGAATCCAATATATCTGGACTTTTTATTACATTCAGTAAGTCAGTATTTATACTCTGCAATAACGGTCCAACAGTTTTCTGAACATCAAAAACGGGGCCATTAGAATCCCCATGATTTTTAGAAAGTATGTTAACTTCAGGCGGTTCATTTGATATAAGAATACACTTCCCCCTCCCTTAAGAGTAATTGGAGCATTAATATTGTTTGTTGCTGGATCCCTATCAGATTTTTTCAATAGGGTTTCAGAGTACGATAATGGTACCCCCTTTGTTGATTTGTCAAAGGGCAATTGAGAGATTTTACTTATATCTGTGGTCATTTTGGCAGATAATAAAGACCTGTTGGAAGTATATTTCCTTCCTTCACTTTGAAAGTAATTTGGAAGTATTTTTTGAACTTTCAGTGCATCTCCTTCAGATTCAGTCACAGTAGAGGAGGCTATATTAGAATCATAAGTGGCTGGTGGGATAGAACATTCAGAATGAATTTCAGCAGTAACTATATTTTCATTACTATGAGAATGTAATAGTATTTTAACTTCTTTTACCATTGGTACCTTCTGTTTCGTACCAAGATGTACTTGACATTCCTTAGAAAGTTGTTCATCGTCAATCACATCTTCACCACCACTATCGGAGATCACCAAAATCTCTTTCTTTTGATTTTTTTCATTAGCAGATTTTTTTTTTTTGCCATTGAGATAGGCAGACGAGGGCTAGGTGGCATATAGAAACCGTTGCCATAGTCATCACGTGGATCTCGATTTCCAGGTATCAGTGGAGTCAACAGGCCAATAGATAGCCTAATACGAGAATCAAGATCAGCCAGCGCCTTAATATCAAAATCACCTTTTGGCGAAATAGATTCATTGGCTGTCGTCAGAGGCTCAATCGTTGAGACAATACGTTTCTCATTCAAATCATCCAAATGATTCCCACAGATTAGTTGCCCCTTGTCATTGTTTGTTCACCATGGCAAGGTCTTCACTGATTGATGGAAAAACTTCACAATCATTAATTCGGTTATTGATCAGTGCTAGACCACCCGCGCATCCGAACAGCCAAATAGCACTTGCAGGCACTTCGGGGTTGCGCGCGCGGTGCACGTCCCTGTGCTGCTATATAGGCTGACGTAGGCTGTGGGATTGTGGGCGGGTCAGGTCACGTAGGTTAGGCTGGGAAGAAAAAGAAAAAAAGTTTCCTTAGTGATTGATAAATACCAACGCAGCACAAGACACTACCAGTGTCCCATGACTAAGGTCCAAAATATGTTACTTGTATGAAGTAGCTGCAGGCACAATCCTTGTTACGGCAGCGAAACAGGTGGCAACTGCTTCCTCTTACCGACTCGGACGCTGCCTTTGAATAGAACGGCTTTTAGCATCCGAAGCTGGAAAACAAACAAAGACGCACAGAAGCCAGCCCAGCACAGCCAAACCGCACTTGCAGGCACTTACGGCAAGGCACAATCCATATACGATGGGTGTACTGGACCTACATAGGAAAAACAGGTAAGTAAAGTCAATTTCACTTTACTACTCTTGGGAACAGTAGTTTACCCAAGAGATGGTATTTAAACTTTCAGATAAATCCAAAGGACTTCTCTGTGACACTGCACTGAGAGTACTGTGTGCCACAATACAAAAAGGTGATGCCTATCTATGGAGTTTGTCATACTCCAAAACCAAAAGAAACTGAGTCCAAATCATATATAAATACATGAGCGAGTGAGAAAAAGGTCTCACTCACTCCAGGATTAAATAAATCCAAAGTCCTAAAGTACAGCAAAAGAACTGGGGGTCTCTGCTCTCGGCTCCTCTTGGGACAGCTGAACTTCTGGATACCCCTGGGAGAGGCTCAACAATATTGTAAGTCCTTTGTTCCTTTTTGTTTTGAATGAGCATTGATGACTAAACTGTTCATTTAAGTGCTTGTTGGTGCTCTTCATTGTCTTCTAAGTACCTGTGTAATAGTTCTCTCTTAGGTATTGCCTACTCTTACTCATCTAAGTCTTCAGATTTACAGAGACACATAGAAGTGTTTGGAAAGAGGTTGGGGTCTACAAAGCGGGGAGGTGTGTAGGCTGTTGTATGAGGGCTGTAATACTGTGTTCTCCCTAAATGGCTGTCCTTGTCCCCAGAGGCAACTCTCCAGGAGGCCCCCCCCGCTGTGTACCACCCCCAGGGGCACTATCAGGTTGCAACCTCACCTCCCTATCCACATGGGAAGGGACTCCACCCTCGGGGAGAAGTGGCATCTAAGGATTCATCAGTCTATTTTATTTTTTACATTTGTAAAGCGCAATGCAGCCCGCGGGCATTGAGGCGCTATAACGGTGCATAGGAAGGCTTGATTAAGGGTTACAAAAAAGCCGCCCAAGAAGTGTTCTTAGACATGAATACAATGTTACGTTTGCAGAGTTGCTAGGTTGCGGACCAAATAAAACAGGCACATTTATTTAAAGAGACTGGTCTTGATGGCCTTGCGAAAGGCAGTATGAGAGTCAATTTGTCTGGTGTGCGGTGGAAGAGAGTTCCAGAGGGTGGCTGCCATGGTGGGGAAGCTGGAGCCCCCAGCACACACTCTGCAGGTTTTTGGCACAGTGATCATGTTGGAGTAGGCCTCTCTGGATGGCCTGGATGCATAAGGTTTAGAGAATCTCATCACGAGGTACTGGGGGGCCTGATCGTGGAGACATTTATGCGTGAGATTTGAAGATAATTCTTTCCTTGACTGGTAGCCAGTGGACCTGATGCCTAAGGTCAGAGATGTGGTCCCTCCGTGATAGTCCCGTGGTTGCCCAGAGGGCATTGTTTTAGACTAGTTGAAGTTTAGCAAGGTTTTTTCATGACATACCTATTAGAAGGGCATTGCAGTAGTCCAACCTTGAGCCAATTATTGCCCTGGCAATGGTGAGGCAGTTCTGTTGGGAGAGGTACGGTCTTGCTGCGTTGAGAAGTTTGGAGTAATAGGCTGAGGAGGATGCAAAGGCATTGACCTGCCTATTCATGTTCAGTTCGGGTCCATGAATACACCCAGGGTCTTGACCGTTTGGGAGACGGGGATAGGAATGTTATCTATGGTGAAGGAGTTGTATTGCTTGTCCAGTTTGCTCAAGGTGGACGGGGATCCAATAAGCAGAAGCTCAGTTTTTTTGCTGTTGGATTGTGGAGTAGATGGAATTGAGCGTGTTCAGGTCGGACATGTAATCCCCCGATAGGGGGATAAGCACCTCAGTGTCATCAGCGTAGTTTGTGTATGAAATGCCCAGGGCGTCAATCTTGAACAGCGGCCTCGTGAAGAGGTTGTAAAGGGTTGGGGCGATGCACGATCCCTGTGGGACGCCACATTGGATGATGCTCGGGTCAGCGCAAGAAGAGTCTGAGAAGACCTTCATTGCTCTTTCTTGTAGGAAAGACGTTATCCAATTACAGGCAGCAGGGGAGAAGTTGGCTGCGGTGGCAAGATGGTAGCAAAGGGTCTTATGATCCACCAAATCAAAGGCAGCTGATAGGTCCAGAAGGAGGAGTAGAGCAGGTTTGCCTGCATCTCCGAGGTCGTCTATCTGATTCTAGGTCCAGAAGAGCCGTTTCAGTGCCATGTCTTGGCCTGAAGCCTTACTGCCGAAGACCAAGAAGATGGTTCACTTCGATACATTTTTGAACTTGCTGGTAAAGCTGCTGTGTCCAAGATTTTTAGTAAAAAAGCAACAGTGGTGATGGGCCTATAATTCCCTGGGACCGATGGTTTTAGGGAGGGTTTTTTGTGGAGCGGACAAACCCATGCTTCCTTGAGCTCAGCTGGAACATGGCCAGACTTCAACGAGGCGTTGCTCTAATGCTTGACAACAAGTGCGTCTGTGCTCTGCGTTATACACAAGTCTCCTCCCCTCCTTAATGTACACCTTATTGCTCAATCACGTTACCAGTGTAATTTGTGTTGCGGTCGGTGGAAACCCTGCAGGTCTTCTAAGGTTGGAACCAGATACCAATAGTGATTCTAGTGGTGATATAATGTGATCCACCTCTTCGCTCAAAATTTCTTTTACGGATAACCATTAGAAGCAGCTCCATAATGAATGTGAAAGGAAATGTGACATCCCTGATTAGTTCTCCGCTGAACGGACCATGCTTCAAAAATAAACTTGTCTGTATGCACCCTTGCAACTGTACTTTCATATAACAAGTGTGTCCACTTTAAAAATCCCTTCCCTGGCCAAAGCTTTCTTTTGCCACCCCAAATGCCAGTTCACTTTATCGAAAGCTTTACGTGCATGAATACTAGCAGCTACTACCAGAGAAGGTCTATCTTCCCTACATACCTCCAGTAGCAGAAATGTCCTCTGATTACATAATGTATTAATCGTGGAATAAAACTGTATTGGCCCTCATGCATATGTTTAGCAACTACTAATGTCAGTCTGTCTGCCGGGATTTAATACAAAATGTTCATGGCCACGTTCATTAGAGATAATGGCCTATATGACTTGAATTCACAACCATTCTTCAATTGCTTCATAAGCAATGCCAATTGTGATTTGGTCATTGTTTGATGTAGTCTACCCAGTTCCATTGATTCACTGTATACAGTTTAAGGGACAGTAATGCCTTTACTTCTTTATAAAATGTGACTGCCCACCCATATCCCTCCCATCTCCATGTTTTACAACTGAACTGTTCATATTTTCTATGGACCGTCTTATTTCAGACTAGATTCCTATACCAAGGTTCTACATCCACAGATAAGTCAAGGTTTCTGCAAGAGAGGCTCTCCCGCTGTGTTGGATTTAGCAAATAAAGTATGGAGTCAGTCCCCTCCAGCCCCAATCGGGCACATCAACCATTCCAGGCATGTGGCATTGGGTAAGACTATTCTCACTGTTGGTTGTGGCACTGGGGCTTCAGGGGTCTCTGGTGCAGTGGTGGCTTTGTTTGACAGCTGAGTCTGGAGAGTCAGTGGTTATGATGTCCGGTCACGACTTCATTCTTTAGGATACCACCTCGTTCTAGACTTAAGACATTTCACAGATTAAGCATTTCAGCAACCACACCAGCGGCAAGAAAGGACCATGATGATGCAGAGACTGGAGAACCAGTTTTCATAAACCAAGACGGCTTGCAGGCAACAAAGAATGACACAGGCCTTCAGTTTCAGCAAAGCCCATCTACCTGGTGGAGAGCAGCAGTAGAGCCACAAAGTTGGAGTCTCTTGGCAAAGTTGTCCAGCAGTCTTGGCTGCACTGTGGCCAGGCACAGAGAAGTCCTAACTGCGGATGAGGTAGATCATCGGCAGACTCGCAGCTTGCATGAGACCTTGGAGGAGGGCAAACAAGGTGCAGGACAGTGAACTGGATGTGCCCACTAGTTAAAGGACAGAGTTTTTTGCTTTATGGGAGTTGACCATATTTTTTGTAACAAACTCAACATCCACTCTGTGGTCCCTCATGCTTTGGATTTTAGGTTTCAGTGGCAGACCTAAAGAATGGAACCAGATCCCCTCACGATGTACAAGGACCTTTGCTGGTGGGAGATCCCAGTACAAGTATCGGGGGACCTGCAACATTCAAACTCAGTGGATATTCTATCTTGGATAGCCTGCTTGGTTGCATCCATGACATCACCCGGTCTTGAATGAGTATTGGGGTGTCTGTGACTCTCTACCCTGTCCAAGCCAGTTCCCAAGCACAGTCAATTTCTTCCAGGATTCTGGCCAGAACCTGCAAAAGAGCAAGGCATCAATATGGCAATTTGCCACCCCTGACTGGGAGGAAGCTTACCAATAAACCAGTTTGAGCTATAAAGACGGGGTAAGCAACATGGCTTGCAGTTTTGAACACCATAGTGAAATAAAGGCCAGATGTAGAACATATACGACTAAAGTGTGCAGCACTGCGCTTAAAAATGTTAAAAACGTCATGACTATGCATCTGCATTGAGAGATCGGTGGGCTTCATGGCTCCTCAGCACTACTATCCTTAAGTACTGCTGCATAAAATCAACAACGGTTCACTTGGGTCATCCTGCATTGGTAACATTAGAGACTAAACACAGACCCCACTACAAAAGGAGTGCACTTACTTAGTGAAGTTGAAAAGGAACTCGCTCACTAAAAATAGGACAGGAACAGTAAATCAGTTGGTGGATATGCTGGGGTCTCATTGAAAAGTATAGAAAAGCTGCATAAAGATGAAGCTTTCTTTTTTTTTTAAATGTTATTGTGCATTTAGTCACAAAAATGTACTTTTTACACATTTAATCATCTTAAATTCGAAGTAACAACTCTTTGGTGTACAAAACAAAGAATGTGGAATACAAAAAAGAACAAAGAAGAAATGAAAGATAAGCAATTAAAAATCAAGTTATGCGTAAAATAAGAAAAAAGAATCGTTAATTAAACCAGAGAATCGATATTTACAAGCCTTTCAACATTTTCATTTACAACGACATTTTTTTTATAAAATTCAATTCATTCAAAGGTTTTAACAATGCGATAGAAAACGTGATCTCCTTTCCAGTTGAGTCTATGCCAAGTCTTGAGTAGAGATCCATGCTATATTGTGAACAAAATGAGAAATATTTTTCTCTGAGCCAAAGTAAATGTACATGATATCAATACATGTTTCATGTCCTGGAGTAACCCTCCCCACACAGGGTGCATTCGCTGGGAGAGCGTTCTAATTTGTGCCATATTCGGTTTGTCTCATTTGTTTTGATTGTTTAAATGAAAACATAGTAACTCCATGTGCCGGATGGGATTAGGGAATCTTCTAATGTAAGGAAGGACATAATTGCTAGATTGCTGCACACAGTGAAGTTTTTAGTATTTTTCAAACAACGAAATGAGGCTGTAGTTTTGATCCAGTCAGCACCCATTAAGGCACGTTTGACCTTATCAGGATTTTCTGTTGGGTTCTGGCTCGTACATTCACATTGTTTTAATATCTTTTCAGCATCGTCTTGTACATTAGACAGTAAGCAATTCTTTAGTGTAATCGTGAATATCTTCATACAAAGAGTGTTCAAGAGGAATTGGAATTAGTCTATAGAGTGCCAGGACTTTCCAGTTAAAATGAGAGTGAAGAGAATGTAAACAGAGTTCATATGTCAGCCTTGAGATGGGTAGAGACAAAGGAAGAGACAATGTTCTTTTCCATAAGCATCCCTCAAGATGATCCCAGTTGATGTTGCGGGCACAGGGATTGCATTCCATCCCATATAAAACAGCTCGAAGAATTTGGCCTTTGTATAATTTTTAGAGGCATAAGAGAGAATCTACAACTGGCACATATATTGCTATGTCTTGCTCTCAAGTTCTAGTGTTAAGTCTTGCAATGACTGATCGGATCTAAGAGTGAGACCCAGATATTTAACTTGTTTTACTATTGCGATTACTTGCTGGTCCATTGTCCAAGGTGAGTTAGAATTCCTTGTAGTTGATTTAACAAACATTATTATGCTCGATTTGGTAGGATTAATAACTAAATTATTACTTTTAGCATATACCTCCATTGCTGAGATTAGATGTTGTAGCCCTATTGGAGTGTTATCGATGAGGTCTATACCATCCACATAAGCTAATAGATGGAGTTTACATTTACATATAGAGGGGGAAACAAAGAAGTAGTTTAGCAAGAAAGGAACTAAATCAGCAAGATATAAATTGAAAAGGAGGGCTGCTAGTCTACACCCTTGCCTAACTCGTTTATCTCTGGGTATGGTCTAAGAAATGTCGCCCAATAGATTCAGTCTGACCTGGATGGACGTATGTTCATGGAGGGAAATAATTATTTGAAACAACCCATCACGGATATTCCATGATTTGAATTGAATCCATATTTTTGTCCTATTGACTAAATCAAGTGCTTTAGATGAATCAATTAGGGCAGTATACGTTTGAACTGACTTCTTTTTTTTCACTTTGAGCTTGTAAGATGTTAAGAGTCAACCCATTTAGAATAGTAGACATGCCTTTTCGAAATCCTATGAAATTTGGCTAATATACGTTGACTAGTTGCCCATTTTTCTAGATCATATAGAACAAGGCGATAAAATATCTCATTGTTGCAGTCCATCAGTGCAATTGGGCGAACATTTGCTGGATCTATTTTTTTGCCCTTTTTATAAATAGGAATTACTATTGCCTGTTTCCAAGAGTTTGGTATCACTTTGGTCGCAACAATCGCCGTAATACGTTTGGCGAGTATTGCAGCCCAAGTATGAGGGTCAGATCTTAACATCTCATTAGTTAGGCCATTGGGACCAGCTGTGCGAGATTTAGAAGATATCATAATTAAATATCTCATCTTCGGCTATATGCAACTTTCATATGATATATTCTATATGAGTCTCAGAATGTATACACATAACCATTTCTTCTTTGAAATTAGTCTCCCAGACAGTTGAGGGTATGATAGAGGTTTGTCAAGCACTTTGAGATGAATTTTTGTTATTAATTAGGCCCAACACTTTTTTGATTGCGTGGGTAGAAGTGTGTTTAACATGCTCTGCCCATCATAGATGTTAAGCAACTATCTTTGCCCACGAGACTTATATTTATAGATGTTTTGTAATTTGGATTTTTCAATGTCATAAATATGTGACTCAAGTTTCTTTGCTTTTAGATATCGCCGTTTTTTATTTAATGTTTTTTATTAATATGGGTCATCTGATCAAAAGTGTGTACATGAGTTTTTGTTGGTACGTCTTTTTTCAATTGCAGAGGGTTCAAATCCCATATAAATTCCACAAAGCCGCTGGGAGAACTTTTCAAATTCATTGTTCGGACTCTGTGTAACTATATGTTGTAGTTTTTAATTCATCTTACGACCCCTGTTAGTAAAGCAAGCAATGCGTTTCCCTTTTGAGTGGATCTGTAATTTGGAGACACATGTTTTTAATTTCATGTTTTTCCAAAGAAAAGGCAACCTGCAATTAATTATGATCACTCTGCTGCAAGGCAATGGCCCTAAACCACATACAATATTGAAATGAGTCCGGGGAGACTATTAAGTAATCTATTGTAGAGGTGCTTTTATCACTCAACCATGAAACAGCTGGTGGACAATCAGACTCAATATTACCATTAATAATATTTAAATTCCAATTTGAAACAGTTGATCTCTCATTTCACCATTGGCATTACTAACCCTGGATTTCGAGGAGAGCTTTGCTATTTGGGAGCAACATGCATTAAAATCACCACCAATCTATATTACATCATTCGGAAATCGAATGTTTAGATCGGTAAGGATGAGCGAGAGGTTTTAAAGAAAAGGAGAGGGTTCTCGCATTACCGCATTCCAGTAAATATTTATCAATTGTAGACCGCTTGATGTGGTACCCCATCTAATATTGCACCTAATTGGCAAGATACCAGCAATATCATTACTTATACACTAGACATTATGACCTGTCGTGTTTCGAATTGGTATCAAAAGACCACCAGACGGTCGCTCGTTTTGGACAAGTTGCCTGCTGAGAAACCAAAGTGAATCCATCCAAGTATATTTCACTCTTAAGCCCTCTTGAAAAAATACCAAATCAAACTCTGTGAAAATAGTCTCACTGGTATGTTTATGCCGAAATGACAAAGGACCTTGTGTATTTCAACTCAATAATTTAGGTATATCGCGTGCCTACAGTTGATCATCTACGACAAGATGAAGCTTTCCTAACCATGGTCATCTTTTTGTATATGAAGGATATCAGTTGCTTGCATTTCCAGGTATGGTCGAAGCATTCGAGTCAATGGCTTGATCTTAGAGTTGAAAATTAATTGGGGCAAATCAGTTTTATATTCTTTACTTGCGACAGATGTGGATGAGTTGGATATGATAAATGTCAGTATTGTGTATTTACGAGGTCACATACTTTGGCATAGTGAAGAGCTGTATCAGCAAATTGCGATACAAATGCTCAAACCAATACAGATTGGAATAGTTGTGGGCAGGTTTCCTCTTTTAGCCAAAATATTCTTGTTTCTGCAGTTATTGGCCTACATTTAAAGCTGTGCTGAGAGCTGCTTCAGAACGTGTGATGTATTGTTAATATACCTACTGTAGGTGAAAGAATGCCAAGAACAACTGCAATGAAATTGCTGTATTAGGAGCAACCAAGACCCTGATTTTAGGGCCTACTATATGGCAGCCATGTAGCAATATGTCGAACCATGATTTGGGACTAGCCTAAAGGATCTGGTTGGTCAATTTCATAATACAAAAGATAGTATAGCCTAGATCCTTAGCTAGAGATCGTGATTTTTGAGGTGATGCAGGCTGGTTTCTCCCTCCAGTGGTGGGAATAACAGTTACTATGGAATCAGATAAAAAAATACTTTATTTCGGCAGTTTGCCATAAAAGTGTACCTAGCATGTCATTCATAAAAGCAAAGTCATGTACACTATAACCAGGACATATAAAATAACATGCATTTTAAAACCATTAAAATGTTAGCCTGCAGGTATGTTGATGGAACAAATTGGACATTAACATTTTTACGTGACAATCAGAAATCTGTCTCACCCCAAGAGTTAAATTATATACTTTCTGTTAAGCATGCGGCAGCAGACTTTTTTGGTTACTACATTAATTCATTAAAAAAAAATAAAGTTCCAAATCTTACATCCTACATAAAAGAATTAGTATCAATGTGCAATCAATTTGAACAAAAGAATGTATGCTGATCATTAAACAATTTGACTTTTTAATCATAAAATAGATACATTAACACTTTAAAATATGGAGTTACCTGACTCCAAATATGAAACCATTGGTGTGCAAGGACGCATATTAAATTAGGAATTAGGCTGACAAGCTTTTTCTGACGTTCAAGATGTATGACCATAGGGACCAACTCACTAATGGCTTGTCTACCCAGCTCTTACCAGTGCTAGATGGCACTGCCTGAAACACATTTTCCTCAGAATTGGCTTCAGCATCCTTGCTTTGATATCTTTGTAAGCATGGCAGAAAAATACGAAATGGAGGAGATCCTCTGCCAGTCCAGAGCAAAATTAACCGTTTTTGTCTTCAGGTTGATTAACCAATTTGCCATTACCGCACTTAAATCCTGCCCTTGTAATGGCACTTCTTTCATGACTGTGATTTGACCACAGAAGATAATTTTGCATAAGGCCAGTAAATGAGACTAGATGTTTGCGGTTAGATAGTTTGAGTAATTAATTAGGCTCACGCAAGTCTTGTGTATGCACTGCCAGTCTACTCCATTGGGCTGCCATGTTGATTGATTGATAATTTATTTCTATCGCGCTCATACACAAGTGTTTCAGAGCGCGGCAAGGGAGGAGAACAGGGGAGAACAAAACAGCGATCTTACTAGGCCCAGTGACGTTGAGAATGTGCAAGCGCATGGGAGAGGCGGAGGGGAAACGTTCATGGAAGGGGGGAGAAGTGGAAAGTGTGAAGCAGAGGTGAAACAGATAAATAATAAATAAATAATAAAGGGATCAAATAGTGGTAGTGCAGCCAGCGATTTGCAAGTGCTAGGTTTAAGGCAGCAGACATGGTAGGTCTGATAAGTGCAGGAAGAAAAAGGGGTTACATTCCAGGATGGTGGGGACTGTGAAATGAGTTCCTTCATTAATTTTTTGTAGCTGGGATTTCACATTCTGGAACAATGGTATTTGATTTGCACCCATTTGGTCAATAAAGCTTTTATTATACAGTGCATAAGTCCCGCCTTGGGATTCAACCAGTGTTGAGTGTGCTGACCCTTCACTGTATATTTAATGAAGCTGAATCCCAGTTCTAGGTGAACACCATAGTTGGATGGAGAGTGTGGGAGCCCTATGGGTTTTTTGGTGACGTCAATTTCAATTACTTGTATCTGAGCCGCATCTGCAAATCCCACACAAGGTGCCCACATAGCTGGCCTTGCTGTTGTACACATTCAGGATTATTTTTAAATGCTGAGATCTATGTATTTTCCTGAAGCGATCCACTGCACCCATAGCTTACTTAATTCTCATGGTCTGTTTAATGAGGTGCGGTCCACCAGATAGTCTGTGGGAATAGAATGCAGAGACAATCCAACGTATTAACACAAGATATGTTATGTTACTTTGCATTTATACAGCGCCTTATGTACCATTGGTATGGTCTCAAGGTGCTGGTAGGTTGAAAGCCCTTGGGAACCGAAGTTCAGGTCAGTAGAGAGAAATTGAGAGAGTCAAAAGGTGCGTGTGAGCACCGGGTATGTGTGCAGCTGGTGTGGCAATCGTGTGATAGCTGCTTCTTAGCTGTAGGTGTGGAGGCTGAGAGATGGCAGGTTGTTTTCCAGACCAATTTGGCTGCGTTAGGCCTGAGGAGAAATGCCTCGGCTTGAGGGTGTGAAACCAGCAGTGTTTAGTTAGGGTGATGGGGAGTATGAGGCAAATGATGGTATGAGAACAGCTATACCGAATTGTGTCGTAGTATCGCTGTGTTCTATTTGAGTGGTGGTGTAAAGAAGAGAGTAAGCGTGGAGATGTGGATATGGTGGTTTACCTTAGCTGCTTGAGGCCGAGCCGCTCCATGTACCCCATCCGCTCCATGTACCCCATCCGCTCCATGTACTCCATCCGCTCCATGTACTCCATCGGTTACGACCGTGTCAAGCACGCAAAGACGTTCGTTTCAATGCTCTTTCAAACCATTCCATGTAAGTCACGCCATTCTAGGCACTCCAACCCGTTCCATGTACTCCAACCCGTTCCATGTACTCCAACCCGTTCCATGCACTCCAATCCATTTCATGCATTCCGGTCTGTTCCATGCACTCGCGACTGTTCCGTGTACTCGCATTTGTTCCCACTTATTTCCAAGCACTCCAGTCCGTTCCAAGCACTCTAATAAGTTCCAGGGACTTTACTCATTTTATGCACTCCAACCATTTTATGCGCTGCTGCTTTTATTCGTTCTACCTCACATTATCCTTTGCATCATCCATCCACATACGTCATCTTCACACGTTCCGTCCACTTAATCAGTTCTACCCATTTCACTTGTTCTGTCCACTTCACCCGTTTCACCCACTTTAACGGTTCCATCCACCTACTTCATCCGTTTTACCATCCCACCCGTTCCACCCACTTCACCCATTCTACATCAGTTCATCCGTTCTGTCCACATGCTTCGCCCGTTCCTTCTACATGCTTCACGCATTCCAGCCACATGCTTCACGCGTTCCAGCCACATGCTTCACGCGTTCCAGCCACATGCTTCACGCATTCCAGCCCATCCGTTCCACCCAGTCCATCCGTACTCTACACCCGCTCCGCACTCTACACCCGCTTCCCGCTCCACATTTTACACCTGCTCCGTTCTTCCAGCTCCATCCTTCGTTCCTACCACCCACTTCCATCTACATAGATCGCCCGTTTGATCCGCACCCGCTCCTCGCTCCGCACTCTACACCCGCTCCTCGCTCCGCACTCTACACCCGCTCCTCGCTCCGCATACTACACCTGCTCCTCACTCCGCATACTACACCCGCTCCTCACTCCGCATACTACACCCGCTCCGCACTCTATACTCACTCCGCGCACTCTACACCCGCACGATACCCTAATTCCGCTTAGCGCCTCACATTGGCTCAACACCACTGCACCTTACATTTGCTCAATACCCTCGATCTGCTCAACACTCTACGTCTGCTCAGCACCATCAGGCACTGCATCCGCTCCACACCCTAAATCTGCTCAACATTCTACAGCCGCTCCACTCTGTTATCCACCCACACCCTACATCCGCACCATAACCTATATCCGCACCACCAACTACGCCCTTGTTCGCCCTACGCCCTCGTCCGCCCTGCACCCTCGTCCGCTCCCCTCACGTCGTTCGTTCACCCTTATTTTATTTGCATTATTTTTTATTTATTTTTTCGATATACTCATTCTAATTTGTCATTTTTTATTTAACCAATAGAGGTTATTAGTTTTCGATCTCTCGCTCGGGTCATGATGCTACATGGTGATTTATGATTTAGCATTTGGCAAAGTCAATGCGATGCTGTTATCCAATTTGAGTTAGTTTGAGTTTGGGTCGGTTTTAGGGAAAGAGCCAAGTTTTCAGTAATTTGCGGAAAGACATGAGGTCTTCAGTGAGTCGGATGTGGGGTGGGAGTGTGTTCCACAACCTGGGGGCCAAGGCTGAGAAGGACGATCCGCCTAACCTGGCTGAGTTTGTTTTTGGTATGACCAGGAGGCCGGCTGAGCTTGATTTTAGAGTATGTGCTGGCTGGTAGGGTTTTAATTTGTCTTGAAGATATTGAGGTCCGGTTTTATGCAGTGCTCGGTGAGAAATGCTTAAGGTTTTGAAGGTCACCCTTCGGGCAACCGGAAGCCAGTACAGAGTTTTGAGGGCTGGGGAGATGTGGTCTCTCGGGCCAAGCGCTAGTAGCAGTTTGGCTGCAGTGTTTTGGGCTCTTTGTAGTTTAGTCAGGTGGTATGCATGGATTCCGAGGTAGAGGGAGTTAGCGTAGTTCAGTCTTGATATAACAATTGATTGGACCGCAGAGAGTCTATTGGGAAAGAAGAGGTATGGAAAAATGCGTCTAAGAGTTTTGAGGTGGTAGTGGCAGGACTTTGAGACGCTGTTGACTTGGTGCAAGAGTGTTAGGTCAGAGTCTAGGGTGCATCCAAGATTTTTTACTGAATTAGAGGGGGTCGGTGAATTGCCCATGGCAGATGGCCAGGGTAGTGGGTGTGGAAGAAGTTTGGTGTTGCCACATACCATGATTTCGGTTTTGGAGGGGTTTAGCAAGAGGTGGTTTGTGGTCATCCAGAGCTCTATGTCGAGGAGGCAGGATGCAAGGTCAGGTCGGTAGTTGGGTTTTGAGTTCAAGAGTTTTAGAATTAGTTGTCATCCGCGTAGTTTTAGCACAGGATGTCATGTGAACGAATTATTCGTGGGAGGGTGGCCATGTATAGATTGAACAGGAGGGCTGATGGGCATGCTCCTTGTGGAACTCCTGTGTCGACTGGTCGGGCTTGGGAGAAATAGGTGGAGAGTAGGGTTATTTGGTTCCTATTTTTGAGGAAGGATGCTATCCATTTAAGAGCGGTTCCACGGATTCCCACGGAGTGGAGGCGGTCAAGGAGGATTGAGTGGTTGATTGTGGCAAAGGCGGCGGATAGATCAAGAAGGAATAATGCGGCGCATCCCGCAGAGTCTGCTGTGTTTTTAAGGTCATCCCAGATTGAGGTTAGGGTGGTTTCGGTTCTGTGACGGGCTCTGAAACCTGATTTAGCGGGGTCTAGGAGATTGTTGGCTTTGACAAAGGCATTTAGTTGGGAGTAGGCAGTTCGGTCGATGAGTTTTGCAAGGAATCTTGTGTTTGAGATGGGGCGGTAGTTTTTGGGCTTGAGAGGGTCGAGGGAATGTTTTTTTATTAGCAGTTTGACGTGAACCGTTTTGAATGCATCTGGTAAGATTCCTGAGGCAAGGGAGTCATTTATGATGGTTCTTGCATGTTCTCCTGCGCAGGTAGATGCGAAAATTTCTTTGAGGGTTGTGGCCGGGCAGGGGTCTAGCGGAGAGCCGGATGGTTTGCGGGCAGAGAGAAGTTTGAGAAATTGATCAGCTGATATTGGACTAAAGGAGTCGAAAGTTGGTTGGGTAGTGGTCACGGGCGGTGGGTTGGCCGGTATGGAGGGTGGGTTGCCTGGCGGGTATAAGAGAGCTAGTTTGTTGGTTAGAGTGTTTGTTCTTTTGAGATCAGTGGTATAAAAGTGGAGAGAGAGTGAATCGCACAGTGATTGTGAGGGGGTTGGGACGGTGGAGGTGCATGATGGTTTGGTAAATTCGGTGATGATTTTGTGAAGTTCTTTGCTGGGGTTCCTATAGTTTAGGATTCGGGAGTAGTAGTGGGCTTTTTTTTGCTTTCTGGATTTTGGCCTTGTACTGATGAAGGTGCCTGGCCAAGGTGGATCTGCTAAGGGGAGTTTTGTCTTTCTGCCATTTGCGCTCTAGGTATTTATATAGTTGTTTACTGGTCTTCAATCCAGGTGTGAACCATCTAGTGAAAAGGCCACGGCGGGCTGATGGTTTGCAGGAGGGTGTGAGCCGCATTAGTGAGATGTTGAGCCATGAGTCAAAGGTGTCGGGGGGGTTAGTTGATTATTGGGTAGGCAGGTAGGATTATTAGTTTGTTCCAGCATTTGCGTAGATTCGGAGGTTCAGGTTCGGGTACGGGAAGCGGGTTTGGTGAGCGAATGGCGAGAGAGACAATGAAGTGATCTGACCAGATGATAGGGGTGGGGGGGGGGGGGGTTTAGATGTATCTGGTTGTGGGAGCTGAAGATGGCATCAAGAGTGTGTCCTTTATAGTGAATCGGGCCGTTTGTGGGGTTGGAGGTTAATTGCGTCTAGGCCGTCAACCAGAGAGTGTCACAGGGTTGGTGGGAATGTTGAGCCATATGTTGAAATCTCCTAGAAGGGTGAGGTTGGGATGGTTTAGTTGGAGGGTGGCAATAGAGTCGCAGAGGTTGTTTGAGAATTGTCTATCGTAGCCAGGGGGTCTGTAGATTATTGGGAAGCTGTGGGAGAACGAAAGGGAAAGGGATAGTTTAACGAGGAGTGATTCGCAGGACGGAATGGAAGGTTGGTTGTCGATGATTGAGGCGTGGAGGTGAGACTTGAAGGCAAATGGTATTCCTCCTCCTCTAGAGGGACGGTTCAGTGGGATGAGGGAGTAGTCGGGGGTGGAGGGGGGGGTGGGAGTGAATGGATAAGGCTTCATTGGCGATAGGGGCGAAGTCGTCAGAGAACCAGGTTTTGGTGATGAAGACCAGGTCTGGTTTGTCAGAGGCGAGGAGGTCAAAGATGCCGTGTCTGTTTTTTGCTACGGCTCGAGCATTAAATAGGATACAATTCACTTCGGTAGAGGAGGTTGATGTTGGAGCTGCAGAGATGGGGGGGGGGGGGTGGGGTGTGAGGGGGTGGAGATTGGAGAGCGGTGGGGTGGATGATGGTCGATGGGAAGAGTGGGCGAGCAGAAGAGTTGGTGGGTTTCGGGTGGGAGTGGATGGACGATTGGGCTGGGCACAGGGGATTTGAAGGTGGGGTGTGGGGGGGTAAGGAGTTTCCGTTGTGGTCGTTTAGAAGTCGAGGGGTTTTAGGTAAGGTGAGGCGTGGGTGGTGACTGGGGGGATGAGGTGGTGTGTCGAGACAGGGGAGGCGACGAGTGATGTGAGATTGAGGGGGACCAGGTACGTTTCCTCTTTAGTGCCTTTGTTGCGATTGGTGTGTGTGAGAAGGTAAGGCGGTCAGAGGGGGAGAGGGATGAGGCTTCTGTTCTTGCTAGGGCTAGGCGTGCAGCTTTTAGGGAGGGAAGGTGTGTGGTTGGTGTGGGATGATGGTGGGGATTGATGGGGGGGGGGGGACATGGGGTGCATGCTTCCTGGGCAGGGTGTGCCTGCGAGGCTAGTGAGGAGAGCGGGTATGCTCATAGTAGGCTGATCGGTGGAGGGGTTCGGAGGAGCAGTGGTCTTAGGGTGGTTGGCTCGCCATGGTGCCCCTCTGGCTTGGTGTTTGGAAAGGGGCAGGGTGGGGGATGTGGTGGAGGGTGGGATGAATTGGGGAGGGTGGGACAGGAGGTAGGGCTGGCAGGGGAGGGGAGGAGCACGGCGGTCGTTTCCACTAGTCGTCTGTGGATTGGGTGCACTCATGGTAAGTAACTGTGATATCACTGGGTGAGATTATTCAAGGTTTCTGGGTTCAACTAAATAGGCACACTTCTGAGGTTAACCAGGGCACGCTATTAGGCACACTTCTAAATTCAACTTTGCACAGAGAGGATATTAGGCACACTTTTAAATTCAATTTAGCACAGAGAGGATGTTAGGCACACTTCTAAATTCAATTTAGCACAGAGAGGATATTATGCCCACTTCTAAAGTCAACCAGACCAGGCTATTAGGTACACTTTTAAAATCAACTTTTCACAGAGAGAATATTAGGCACACTTCTAGATTAAATTTTGCACAGAGAGGATATTAGGCACGTTTCTAAAGTCAACCAGGCCAGGTTATTAGGCACACTTATAAATTCAACCAGGCCAGGCTATTATGCAGACTTTTAAATTCAGCTTTTCACAGAGAGGATATTGGGCACACTTCTAAATTCAACTATGGTGACATTAGTTTGCACGGTGGGAACATTAATTCGTCTGTTACCACGATAACTGGCCATAATGGCCGATTTGCCTACATTGACTTGTAAACCTAGGGCATTCATAAAGCTTGTGTAAGCCGAGAGTAAGGTCTGTAATGAACAGGGAGTGTGGGCAATCAAGACCGTGTCATCGGCATAGGCCAAAACTAGGAATACAGAATTCCTCATTTTTGGCACATTTGAATCCTTTCGAATCAGGATGTCATGCAGCTTATTTATATAGATGAAAACAAAAAGGGTGCTAAAATGCACCCCTGCAGTGCACCCGTATTCACAGCGAAGTATTTGGTACCATGGCTGCTGGTACAATTTCTCAGGCAATCGTTATCTTCATGGATGGAGGTCCATATAGACAACATTTCTTGGAAACAGTCTATGGACCTGCGTGCAGACCACAATTTCTGATGGGTAACTTTGTCAATTGTTGTATTCGGGGTCCATAAAAGCCAAATATATTTCACATTGCTCACTCGTGCCCAGACCTGTATAGACGATAGTTTATCAAAGCATGATACCCAAAGCTGCATTTTGCTAAGGAATACCCTACCAAATATTTTGAAAAGGGAATCCATTAAGGAAATCGATCTATATCGGGACAGGTTGCTTCTGTCCCCCCTTTTTAAATATTTGTTGAATTGGGGCTTCTTTCCAAGAGGGCGATATGCTCCCTGTTGCTATTTTGGCATTACATGGAATCGTAGGGTGAAGGCGGAAGGGAATCATGTTTGTTCCTGATTATCTATCATTGGCACAAAGATGATCTGGAATGGGTCACTGCATTGACCAGGAAGGCTGAAGTGAATAGGTAATGTTGACTAGTGGTCCAGGCGTGAGGTTTAAGTCCCATCAGGAGTTCAAGGATGGTATGGCAGTATTTTTTTTTTTTTAATGTTTGCAGGGATTAGGACAGAATGGAGAGGCTTCCCACAAAGACCTGTGGAGCACTCGGTAAATAAAATTATATAGGTGTTGGGTGTGGTTGGGTCATCTTGGGGCAGAGCTCTTCAGAGTGGGACTACGACTAACCAGAAAGTCGCGCATGATGGCATGGGAGAATTATTTAGGGGCTCCTCAAACGAATCTTGTGTGCATTGGCATACACCTCAAAAAGGCGTCAAGGAATAATGGGTTGAAGCTTGTACATAGATTTCTAATTAGGGTGTATATTCCTGTGGTTGTGTTGCACGGAAAATTGCAGGCAAGAGATGTAGATGTAAGCAATGAGATGTTTTCAGATGTGTGGGGCTATGCACAGAAAGCTACTTTCTGGCAAGGGAATAGTAGGGAAAATTGCTGGTGTTTGAGGGTGGAGTTTGGCGGCATGGGTTAAGTTATGGTTGCTGGGGTTAGTAGCAGTAAAAAGGACATGTTCAAACATTTGGAATTTCTGGCACTAAGCTACTGTTATGAATTTTCCTCCTTTCTGTTGTTTTCTGATCTTTTTCAATGTGAACCCCTAGCATGTCTGCTGAATATTTTGTAAGCCTGACCTGATTTTTGGTAGTGACGAACCTCCCTCTCGTGCTTAACTAGCTTCCTTTTTGGGGCACTCATGAGGCCAGTGCAGGGGAAGTCCTGTCCCAAATGTATTTCTATGGTGTAGCAGTATTAATTCCCTGAAGTTTAGTACTGCTGGGGAACACTGTCCACCAGTTCAATAACGTACACGCTACTGCAGGCCTCCCCTGGTGGTGCTTTGCCTTGTGTAGTGTGTGGACAATCGTTATCAAACCGCATCCACCATTACTTCTGTGGCACCTCATGCTTCGGATTTCAGTGAAGAATGTCATGATTCCAAATCCTCTCTTGATGTACAGAAACCTGGGCTGGGGGAGACCCTGTCCTGGATAGCCAGCGCAGGTGCATCATAACATCACTCTGTCTGGGAGGTGTTAGGGTGTCTGACACCAAGCCAGTTCCCAAGCACCAAACGTTCTTTTCAAGAAGCAAGACCACATATGCAAATTTCCTGGTCGTGAGGAATATGTCATACTCCTGGCCATTTCATACCTCTAGCCATGAGGAAGACTGCCGACAAGGCCAGAGAGCCACAATACAGTGTAAATGGGACCATAGTACACAAAAGGGTATCATTTGATAAGTCAGGTTGAGGTGCACAGAATCGCACCAGAAATGTTACAATAGACATCATTGGGACTAGCCTGCTTTGGCATCACTGTTTACGTGCATAAATCACTGAAGGTAAATGCCATGAGAGAGAATTATTCCCCTGAACTAAAATATTTAAAGCCATTTGTAGTGCTCCACAAAAATATCAATTGTGAACATGTCCCTCTGCACTGGAAGCTGTAGAGTGTAGACCAATAACATCAAAACGAAGTGAGTTTAGTGGGTGGGTGAGAGAAATTGAAAAAAGACGTCTCTCAAAAAATAGGACAGCATCACAAAATCAGTTAAGATATGCGGGGGTGGGCGAGGGCTGAGGGGTCCCATTGAAGCATAAGGTAATGCTGCAAAAAGAAAAATATTTTATAACGTGTACCAGTGGCGTTAATGTCCCAGTAAGTCATTATCCATGTGATCTACAATTTCCACTTTGTAGTTACCCTGTTTATGCCGATGAGGCAGAAAAAAAACATACAGCTCCCTTTACTTTTGTCTATGGAAATGATGGTCTGCATTTGTTTCCTTGTCATTGACCACCCACACATTCAACTTGTGAGTTGGATTGCTGCAAATCCCTGCTCCCCATGTGCATCTTCGTTTACCGCAGTACTTGCAGCATCTGTTTGTGTTTCCTCAGGCGTTGCAGCTTGTGTTCATTCCTCTCACCTACAACCTCGCTGGACTAATGGATCCTGCAGGTTCCCGTCCAGGCCATTAAAGTTCCTGGTTACCTCCCTCAGGAATACTGCTTGATCGGCATGTTGCACACCGCCTTCGGAAATGTGAGAAACCAGGCTGCATCCTTCACCTTGATTCACCTTCATGGGAAAAGCAGCATGTACCACATTTCCATGCTTTAGAGCTACTTTTTCACTGCCTAAAATGACTTTGGTTCTAACCAAAGTGTATGCAATATGGAAATATCCGTTTTGTGTTGCCGTAGGATATGGCTTCCTTCCTCTTTTCTGCTTGCAAGGCTGCGTTTGGATCTTTTTTTTTTTTAAAACTGTTTTTATTGACATTTTAAACGAGCACAAACAACTCGCAGTCCAGAAAAGGGAGGCAACATCCGCAAACCCGCCCACTTTCAGCCCCCGATATGACAGTCTGGAGTAGTATGTGAAAGTGTTAGGCAGAATCCTGGGCAGTGTCTTTAGGGACCACTACCCAAGATTAAGACTACAGGTGGTAGTACAATTTCACCTTTGGTACAAGCCTGTACTACACAGTTATGTGGTAGCATTGGCTGAGCAGCCAGACTTATCTCAAGAGCAAATGAGCAGTAGTAGAGATTGCACAAAGGACTACAATTACTGTGACTGAAGCAAACACTGACTCAAGGTTTCTGGTTAAAAAGTAAAAGTACATTTACTTTTAGACCATCTGTTCACAAAACACTTCACTTCTATTAAATTAAAACCACACTTCAAATACACTACACACAACCAATTCCTCTTGTGCAGAACAATTCAAGTTAAGTACCTTTTGGATTTGACAGACCGGTGTTGTGAAACAAAGATGTTACCGGGGGTTGTTACGCGATCTTTGACAGTAATGAAAGTTCGGTCTTACGAAAGAGAAGCGTACCCGCAAGAAGAAATGTTACCGTAGTCAAACACACTTAGCACATGAATTAACACAAAAGAGTTGGGGACAAAAATCATAGCAATACTTTTGTCAAGGCAGATAGAATCAAGAGACACTTTCTAAAGCGAAGATAAAAGTCAATAGGCCTGCGCAAGTGTCAATGGGACAGGGGTCCTGTTGTCGAGGATCACAAGGTTAGAACAGTTCACGATTCGAGATTGCCAGGAGTATTTGGATATTGTCAAAAGGGAAGCAAAAGTTATAAGAGGGAAGGAAGATAAGGACAAGCCTTTGGTGAGGAGAAAAGGGTTCACCCTAGTTCCTCGAAGTCGGACACAGTCCTTATTCGTATGAAGAAGAGCTGGTGCCACGGCAGTTGTTCCTGGTAGTTCCTGCAGACTTGCGGTTCCTAAAGCTTCAGTCGTGGGGACAAGAAGGACGACGTCTGGAGCGATCTGCCCTACCCAGGGATGAAGCCAGCAGCAGCAAAGCAACAGTGAATAAAAGGTGCGCTCCTTTAAAACAGGAGAGGCTCTTCAGATGGCTATCAGGACCACTACAGCTATGTGCAGCGATTTCGACCAAGAAGAGGATCCTCTGCCTGTGGAAGGTGAGCTGGTTGATCCCACCAGGCTCAAGGGAAGAAAACTCTGGACTGGATCTTCTCTTGTCGTTGAAGGGTAGATAGCTCAGGACTGCAGCAGGGCTTCACCGGGACTCTGGAGTTGCAGCAGCCGCCTTCTTCTCTGCTTCTCTTCGGTTCTTTGCAGTTGATTGATTTTGTTTATTTATAGAGCGCCTTACACCAAGGCACTGTACAATGGAACAACCAATACAGAGAACAACAAACAATGGGAGCAAAAATTACATCATGAATCATTCTACAACAAAACAGTGCAAAGAGCAATTAATTGAGGGGGAGGGGAAGTGGAGTGAGAATAGGATTGGTGAGGGGGGACATGAGAAGTATAGAACGAGTGAAGATGGAAGGGAGAGAGAGTGAAATAGGAGTGGGGAGAGAGGAATTAGAAGAGGGAAAGAAGGGGGGAAGAAGAGAGGACGGGGGGGCCTTCAAGATGGAGAATGGAGTAGGAGGGATTTAAGGGAAGTGCGAAATGAGGGGAGGGTCGTGGAAGAGCAGATTGAAAGGGGGAGTGAGTTCCAGTGCAGAGGAGCAAGGAGTTGGAAGGAGCGGATCCGTGAGGAAGCACAGGGGGAAGGAGGTACAGTGAGGAGGAAATGGTCAGCGGAACGAAGGGAGCGAGTGGTGGAGTAAAAGGTGAGAAGGGAAGAGAGATCAGGAGGAGCAAGACCATGTAGGGATTTGAAAACAAGGCAGAGAAAGCAAAATGTTAGCTGTAAGTGGAAAGGTAGCCAGCGAAGGTGAGAGAGCGAGGAGGAGATGGAGTCATGGGAGGTAAGGAGACAAAGGATGCGAACAGCAGAGTGGTAAATGGATTTAAGGGGGGCAAGCTGAGATCCACTTTAATGCCACGGCTCTCGAAAGAACAAATGCGCTAACCACAAAACTAGCTCTCTTACATCCACCAGGCAACCCGCCCACCCTTACCGGCCAACCCACTGTCTCCGACCTCTGCACAACCAACGTTCGACTCCTTTAGTCCAATATCACCCGACCAATTTCTCAAACTTCTCTCTGCCCGCAAACCATCTGCCTCTCCACTAGACCCTTGCCCGGCCACAACCCTCAAAGAAATATTTGCTGCTACCTGCGCAGGAGCACACGCAAGATCCATCATAAATGATTCCCTTTCCTCGGGTTTCTTTCCCGATGCATTCAAAACGGTTCATGTCAAACCTCTAATAAAAAAACCTTCCCTCGACCCTCTAGAGCCCAAAAACTACCGCCCCATCTCAAACACCAGGTTCCTTGCCAAACTTATTAACCAAACCGCCTACACCCAACTAAACGCCTTGGTCGAAGCCAACAATCTCCTTGACCCCGCACAATCAGGTTTCAGAGCACGGAACTGAAACCACCCTAACCTCAATCTGGGATGACCTTAAAATCACAGCAGACTCAGCGGGATGCGCTGCATTAATCCTTCTCGACCTATCCGCTGCCTTCGACACAATCACTCAATCCTCCTTGACCACCTCCACTCCCTAGGAATTCGTGGGACCACCCTCAAATGGATAGCCTCATTCCTAAAAGATGGGTACCAAATAACGATACTCTCCACCTATTCCTCCCAAGCCCGACCAGTCGACACGGGAGTTCCACAAAGAACATGCCTATCTGCCCTCCTGTTCAATCTCTATTTGATCACCCTCCCACCAATAATTCGTTCACACAACATCCTGTTACAACTACGCTGATGACACCCAACTGATTCTAAAACTATTGAACTCATAACCCAACTGCTGACCAGACCTCGCCTCCTGCCTCCTCGACATAGAGCTCTGGATGACCAAAAGCCACCTCTTGCTAAACCCCTCCAAAACTGAAATCATGGTATGTGGCAACTCTGAACTTCTTCCAAACCCACTACCCTGGCCATCTGCCATGGGCAACTCGCTGACCCCCTCTAACTAAGTAAAAAACCTTGGATGTACCCTTGACTCTGACCTAACACTCTCGCGTCAAGTCAACGTCTCAAAGTCCTGCCACTACCACCTTAAAACCCTTAGGCGCATCTTTCCATATCTCTCCTTTCCCAACAGACTCTCCGCGGGTCAATCAATTGTTATATCAAGACTAGACTACGCTAACCCCCTCTACCTCGGAGTCCACGCTTACCAACTGAATAAACTTCAAAGAGCACAAAACGCTGCAGCCAAACTGTTACTAGCACTCGGCCCGAGAGACCACATCTCCCCAGCCCTTAAAACTCTGCACTGGCTTCCAGTGGCCCGAAGGGTGACTTTCAAAACCTTATGCATTTCTCATCGAGCAGTGCATAAAACCGGACCTCAATATCTTCAAGACAAGCTAAAACCCCATCACCCTCCACGTACTCTTAGATCAAGCTCAGCCGGCCTCCTAATCATACCTAAAACAAACTTAGTCAGGTTAGGCAGATCATCATTCTCATCCCTAGCCCCCGCGCTGTGGCACACACTCCCACCCCACATCCGCCTAACTGAAGATCTAATGTCTTTCCGCAAACTATTGAAAACTTGGCTCTTCCCTTAAAACTCTCAGTGACACCAACCCAACAAACTACTAGATTTTTAACAACAAGACAAATAACAATACAACATCAAGATCCATGCAAGAAAGCGACAACTAATAACCACTAATGTAAACTAAAAGGACAATCAGAATGGAATGAGTGAAGCAGATCAAAGCAGTGAAGTGGATAAACAGAATAAATCATACGAAAACAGTAATGAGGTTTAAATTAATGAAATGGATGTAATGAGTGCAAAATGAACAAAATGGGCGAAATGAATAAAGAGAAGAGGATGGAAACATGAATACAAGTGACCGTAATGTGTGCAATGAACAAATTGGGCGAAAGGAATAGAGAAGAGGATAAAAGAAGAATACAAGAGACTAATGAGTACAAAGACAGATGACACGACTGCATGAATGCATGGCATACATGGAAAATACAGAATAGACGATTCAAGTACTTGAGACGAGTGTGGTGCATGAAAGAAATAGAGAGCATGGAACGGATCCAGTGCGTATGACGAGTGACATGGCCGAAATCGATAATGCACGGAGGAATGAACGAAGTGAAGGGAGCGGATAAATCGCTAGAATGAATGAAGCGCGTGAAAGAGATGAATGTGCTGAGCGGATGAATGCATAGAGCAGATGAGTGTGTTGACCAGACGAGTGTGTAGAACGCATGAGTGTGTTGTGCGGATGAGTGTGTTGAGCGGATGAATCTGTAGAGCGGACGAGTGTGTAGTGCGGATGAGTGTGTAGAACGCATGAGTGCATAGAGCAGAGGAATGTGCAGAGCAGAGGAATGTGCAGAGGGGATGAGTGTAGCGCGGATGAGTGCATAGAGCGGACGAGTGCATAAGTGCGGAGGAGTATGGAGAACGCATGAGTGCGTAGAACTGATGAATGCGCAGAGCGGACGAGTGTATAGAGCGGATGAGTGCGTATGAGCGAACGACTTTGTAGAACAGATGAGTGCATATAGCAGATGAGTGTGTGAAAAGAACGAGTGCATAGAGCAAATGAGTGACAGGAACGGATGAGTGAGTGGAGCAGATGGGTGCGCAGAATGGATGTGTGCACAGAGAGTAATAGGTGCACAGAGAGTAATAGGTGCACAGGGCGGAAGAGTGCACAGAGCAAAGGAGTGTGTAGAACTGTCATGACCACTCGGAGGAGTGAGTAAGAACGGAGGAGTGTAGAGTGGATGAATGCGTAGAACAGATTAGTGGATAGAGCAGACGAGTGTATGGAGCATACGAGTGTGTAAGAACGAATGAATCCGTGAGAGCGGGTGAGTGTGTAGAGCGGATGAGTGCGTAGAGCATGCAGAGCGGATGACTACTTAGAGCCGTTGAGTGCCCAGAGCGGACGGAACGGGTGAAGTTTGTGGAATGAATGGGTGATGTATGTGGAAGGAACGGGTGACATATGTGGATGGAACAGGTGACGTATGTGAATGAAACAGGTGAAATATGTGGATGCAAGGGTGAAATATATGGATAGAACAAATTAAGTATGTGGAAGGTACTGGTGTAATATGTGAAAGGTACCGGGAAGCATGTGAATGGTACAGGTGAAATACGTGGATCGAGTGCATAAAACAACTTTGAAATACACTGAACGGACTGGAGTGCATAGAACTGCGCGACTTACATGGAATGGCTTGGAATGCATGGAACGTTTGAGCATGTAACCCACCATATCACATCACCACGCTTGCTCTCTTCTTTACAACACCATTCAACTAGAACACAGAGATACTATGACACCATTCGGTATAACTGTTCTCATACCAACATCTGCCTTATACTCCCCATCACTCTAACTAAACACTGCTGGTTACTCATCCCCCAGCCAGGCGTTCTCCTCAGGCCTAACGCAGCCACAGTCGGTTTGGATAATCCGGCCAGAACGAACACCTACTCCTGACCTCTCAACCACCACACCTACCGATAAGCAGCTATTACACGAATACCGCACCAGCTGCACACACATCCGGTGCTCACATGCACTTTTGACTCTCTCTACTGTCCTGAACTTTGGTTCCCAAGGGCGTTCAACCTACCAGCGCCTTCAGACCATACCAATGGTATATAAGGCGCTATATAAATGCAAAGTAACATAACATGTCATCCGCATACATGGAGATGGAGTTGTGCCCCCCTGTGTGTGTTGTACTCTCGTAGTGTGCAGGCATATAGGAGAGGAGCCTGTCGGAAAGGAGCTTAGCCAAGATCTTATTGTCTGTGTTAATTAAAGAGAGGGGCCTATAAGAAGAGCTTTTGCAAGGGTCTTTTTTCGGGTTTCAACAGTACCGCCACCAGGGCTGTTCTAGTGGATTCGGGGAGTGTCCCTCGCAAGTGGGGAATTATGAGATCAGGGTATGCTTTATACAATTCGGCTGTGATCCCATCTGTGCCCGGAGCCTTACCATTAGGGAGAGAACGGATCACTTGGAGGAATTCCTCTTCAAAGGGAGGGTCGTTCAGCTGTGCACCATGCGCTGGATCCAGCCACCCTAGAGCGATTGACTAAATATTGCATTGTGACCTGCCGTGGACTGGGAGGTGTATATAGGCGGGCATAGAATTCACAGAAGGTTGCGTTGATCCTTCCGTTGTCTATGGTGTGCTCTCTGTTGCTTTCTTCAACCTCAACTATAGTGTCCAGTTGGCGTTCTTGTTTAATGGCCCAAGCCAGTGTCCTGCTCGGGCGGTCACCCTCGTTGTACGCGGTAGTCACCATAAGATCTCCCAAAAAACGCTCCTACCCCTCGCCATTAAAATACCCACTTCCTCACGTTGTTTCCTCAGGAAGGCCTGTATGTCCTGGGAATCTCGGAGGCTTTGCTGGATCTCCAGTCTTTTTATGTCCCATTCTAGAGTGGCGATCGATCTGCAAATACATTTCAGAACCCCCTCCCCACCTTCCTTGACCATAAAGCAAACCCGGATGTACACCGTGAAGGTCTACCTGACCACCCTGGGGTCTGGGACTGAGCCTGCGTTAATTTGAAAAAACAATGATATATCTTGCCGAATCTCCACCTGAAAGACAGCATTTTCCAGGGCACGGGCTCTGAATCACATCCGGGCGGCAAAGTGTGCCAAGACCGGAGAGCATTTGGATAAAGTCCTATGGAGGATCTGGGCTCGCTGAGGCGCACGGGTCAACTCTGGAGACAGCATGACATAGTCTATTCTGGAGGAACTAAAGTGAACCCCAAAATAAAAGGTATATTCCCTATGGGTGGGTTAGAGGAGACGCCAAGTGTCAACAAGCTTGTGACACTCCACTATCGTTGCCCATTTCTGGGCTGCCCTCGTGAGGATGGTCTGAGTGGAGGAGGATCTGTCCAGGTCCAGTGAGAAAGCCATATTGAAATTGCCAGCCCATGCATTTGGATCTTTAAGGAACCTAACCACCTCAACCCTGGGCAGCGTATCTGGAGGAGTACTGGAGGTCTTTCATGCCCTCCATCCATGCTAGCTTGAAATATATTTGATGGTGTAGCCTTCCACATCCCCTTCCCTCCATTTTAAGCCACTTGTTCACGCTTCAAGTTCATGTACAGTGGCTTCCAATTCATTAATTTCATCCTCAGCCTCAGATACTCCTAACTTTATCTGCCCTTATATAGGAGATCTCAATTCGCACAATTTCAGCCTTGTTAACTAAGGTGATCCTAGGTTCCTCTGCTGCTCGCAGGTCATTATCCTGGCCCTCTTCTGTCGCCTCTTGCAATAAGACACATGTCTCCTCTCCCTTTCTGGGTCCGTCTTTTGTAGTTGTGAAAGGAGCCAATCCTTTTTGCCTGGTCACCTTTTAGCCCAGCACCGTTTATCTGCCTGCCACATTTACCAGTTGTCATTGTACTGGTCCATCAAATGTTTTACCCATTAAAGAAAATGGTCTACTGTTGCCATACCCCTGTCCCTTTCCGCTTACACGCTATTTCCATTTTTCTGCCCTAGCTGACACATATGGTCACCGGCAGAACTCCAATTCCAACGCAGTGTGCCTGCCTGTGTTGTGGCGCTAGCCCACACCAGATTGCCAATCTCTCACCTCGCTGCTCAGAGCAATTATGTTGGGGAAGAATTTCAATTTTTTTTGTCCGACTCCCCTACACTTTTTACTGGCTTTGACTTTTTAAATTTTCTTTTATGGTCAGAGGGACTTATGCTGAAGGCCCCATGCCACTGCAAGGTAGGCGGTGTGCAGCTGTGATGTAGTTTTGCCGGCATTGAGTGAAAAAATCGAATTAGAAAGACTGCTCAGACTGACAGGCAGCCGGGCTAGAAGACAGAAGTTGCAGGCTTCTTGGGTAACTGTTGTGAGTGTGTCTGTCTCTCTGTCTGTGTGGGTGATGAGGTGCAATTTTTGTGGCAGGTAAGTGTTTGTGCGCGCGTGCTGGTGTGTGTGCTTGTGTCTGTTGGAGGGTTGAGGGGTCATGTTTTGGGTGGGAAAGGGAGGCAGTGTGCCAGCAAAGTGGGGTTTTTAGTAAAGGCCGGAGAGGGTGAGTGGGGGGAGTCAAGCGATGGCCAAACTCCCCCATACCCCGTGAAATAAGTATAATTCCGCACTTGAAGGACATCCAAAATAAATTGGTCTTTTTAGTTTGGGGTATAAACCAAAACTATTGCATTGGAGTACTGATGGGGGAGAAACAGGGGTGGACTGTGAACCGAAAGAGACCCTGCCCGGAATGAAAGAGAGACGCAAAGTATGTATGTGGTGTTTGGTTATGTGCCCACCTATTGCCTGCCCATGGCCATGCTAATCCCTATGGATATTCCCACCCATTCCTGCCTCTGCCCGCCCACACCACCTCCTCATGGAAACTCTTTGAGCTTGCTTTAACCAAGCCCTTCCATCAGACTTTACATTCAAAGTGCCTGCCCGTTTGTTCAAAGCAGTCTTCTGAGAGTTAATGACTTAATTGGAGTTGTAAACGTGCAGTCTTACCAGGCCTGCCTTCATCCACTCAATTTTGAAGTGCTCTCCATGTCCTTCACTTAAATGCTGCTAAAAACAAGCATTGACAAAGCCAATGAAGTCCTGTTAAAAAACAAACCAGCATTGGTAAAGCCAACATTTTTGGCTTGTGCAAAAGTTTTAAGCTTTTGCCATGCACTGCTATATACTATGCGAGAAAGTGTCAGCACGTCCTAAATGTAGTGTAATAAGGCATAACGGTTTATGTTTAAGTAAAGCAATGTAGCACACCTTGCAAATCTGCTACTTGCAACTAGCATCTTGAGACAATAGAGTGTGTTCATGTAACTTATGGAGCTTGTACTAGTAGCTTTTGGTGCTCTGGACCACTACTCCAGGCTAGACTGCAATAAAATAATCCAACACTGTCCTATTCTCAGGGCCCTGGGCGATTTGGCGCCCCCCCTCCCCGCGCGCCCCTAGTCAACAGGAGGCATGATCACAGAGGATAACCTTTATTTTTTTTAAACCTCGCACCGGCGACGAGGTAACTATATGAATAGGGTGCATTAGCCCCTATTGAGCCTAGATGCGCTCAGCTGCCGTAGGCGCATAGACAAACAATGAGGCGTCTGGCGCCACTATGCCAGTTTGGGGGAGCCCTTGAATGACTCCCCCGAACTGGCGTGGCGGGGGGTTGGGGGGTCAACGGTGTCTTTTGATGGTGAAGGCGCGGCGCATTTGGTGACAGTCGGGTGCTGAGCACCCGATTGACATTGAATGCGCCCACCTGCTGCGCCTTTTCCCGCTACGCCTGCTCGGGGGAGCCCTTGAAAGACTCCCCCGAGCTGGTGTGGCGGGGGCTAATGGCACCCTGGGGGGCGTGGCGCCCCAGGCAGTTGCCCGCCTCGCCCCCCCCCCCTTCTGCCTCCAAGGCCGGGCCTGCCTATTTTACTAGCTGAAGGTAAGCACCTCAGTGTGCATCCGAAATGCTTCACTGCCATACCAGTATACGCTATCCGAAGGCCATAGCCATTAAACCCGTGCTCTCCCGACTTCCCCACCCTGCCTACTATAAAGGCGCGAGTGCGCGGGTTCCCTTGTGACGAGCACGGTCTTCCTGCCTCAGGACAGTGGTATCCTATTCGCCTCTCCTAGAGCTCAACAACTCTACAACTCTACCCACCAGAAACGGTTCTCCGTAACCTGGGCATTTGTCCATTAGCTATGCCACTTGTATCAAACATTTCTCATTTTGCAGGCCCCTTTCTTTTCCCCTACAGTAAGGTGCTGCATGAGACATTTCCTTTAGTTTGGCATAACAAGGCCGCAGATTTATTTTTACATATACACAACCACTGCAAACAGGTATTAAAAATAGCTCCAAAAGTGTGGCGACTGCTCCTCGTCCTGCTTCCCCCTTTACCTCCATGTCCATTACAGGCACAACTCCCCCAAGGCCTTCGAGTCTGAGAACCGCCTGCCCCTGCAGGTCTTTGCAGACTGGGGGAGCGCCGTTTGTTGGGGGGAAGTTTTGAGCCCCAATTGCTACCGCCAGACACCCCCGCCGTTTAGGCTCCCAGGAGGCGCTGTCTAGAATGGGCGAAGCCCCTTCCGGTTTAGCAATGGCTCATTCGGAGTCTTTGTCTTATCATAGGTTGCCACAACCCGCCTGGTCATCCTGCGACAACGACGTCCAGGTTCCGCCATAACTGTAGGGTGGGAGGGTGGGAAAAGGAAATCCTCCAATTTTGGCGGGCGCCCGACTGCTGGAAGAGCTGCAAGTGCTCCTGTGCCGGGCGCCCGCCGCTTATGTAGCCCAAGCTCCTCTGCTGCCTTTTGTTGCCCTTCGCGGGCTTCCGAGGGCTTTTGGCGCCCTTTCCTTTGTTGTCCTTGCCGCCCTCTCCCCTGCCCCTGTGGGGGGAGGGACGAGAGAACGGAAAGGAGGAAGGCCCCTACCCCGGTTATCGGGGTGCCTCCTCCATTCTCTTCGCTCCCCATTCGTCACCTTCATAACCTGGGCATTTGTCCATTAGCTATGCCACTTGTATCAAACATTTCTCATTTTGCAGGCCCCTTTCCTTTCCCCTCCAGTAAGGTGCTGCATGAGACATTTCCTTTAGTTTGGCATAACAAGGCCGCAGATTTATTTTACATATACACAACCACAGCAAACGGGTATTAAAAACAGCTACAAAAGTGTGGCGACTGCTCCTCGTCCTGCTTCCCCCTTTACCTCCATGTCCATTGCAGGCACAACTCCCCCAAGGCCTTCGAGTCTGAGAATCGCATGCCCCTCCAGGCCTTTGCGGACTGGGGGAGCGCCGTTTGTTGGGGGGGGAAGTTTTGAGCCCCAATTGCTACCGCCAGACACCCCCGCCGTTTAGGCTCCCAGGAGGCGCTGTCTAGAATGGGCGAAGCCCCTTCCGGTTTAGCAATGGCTCATTCGGAGTCTTTGTCTTATCATAGGTTGCCACAACCCGCCACGCCAAAGGTGGGTTACCGCCCACCGTGGCTCCCTCCTTTCCTTGCTTATAATTCCAGCAATTTTGTGCAGATGTTCCAGAAAAACAAATCCATTCCCTGTTCCGACAAATGAACTCCGTCCCTCAAGTAGTACTCCTTGTTTTTGAGGTTGATCAAACCATGTCTGATATGCTGAAAGCCCCTTCCTCTGCAAAACTTAGCCATAGCCCAATTCAACTTCCTCCTTGAATTCTCCACAGCCGCCTGACTCCCAGCGCCCCTCCATTCGTGCCTCGAGATGATTTCTGACCACACGATTTCGGTCTCCCCCAATTCCGCCGATAACGCCTGTAACGAAGACATCATTTCCCTGAGCAAGATCCCCCTCCACAGACCAGCCAAGTCATTGCCACCAAGGTGCACCACCAAAACATCGGGCCTCTGATGTTCCCTCAGGAGTCTGCGCACATGCCCCCGCAGCTGTGCCCACTTCATACCCGGCACTCCATGCCATTGCACCCGGTATTCCCCGGCGGTCAACTCCTCTTGCTTGGCTGTCCAGCTTGCCCTGGCCCTTGATACAAACGAATGGCCCACCACCCAGGCGGACCGTCGCCTTCCCTTCGTCGATGCTACTGCGAGGAGATAGGAGGGAGGAACTGTTAATCTTACATTTTTTCAGGCCTGACGTATCGCTTAAAACAACCGGACCTCCAGCCCCAAATCTGTTTGATTGCCTCTGCTCCCAGGCCCATCCCTGCCGCTGATGTGGCTGCCCCTATCTTGAAGGAATGCGTCCCATAGACCCCCTCGAGAACCCTGCCTCCACCAGTGCCATGTCCATCACCTTTCTAAATTGGAAAAGGCTTAATGCTGTCCCATCGTTATGTACCAGAAAAGGATCCTCCTCCCCCGTGGGAATCCTCCAACTCAAATACCTGTTTACGCATCCTACAGGACAAACCGGGCTGTCCTGGGTACCTCCCAACATAATGCTTCTGCCTTTACCTGTCTGATCGGTCTTGGATCTCCTCAGAAATATGTATAACCGCTCTCCTTGTACCCCTATGTCACAGCTCCTAAAGAAAACTTAAACCTTTACCCTTCTTGTTGGCTGGCACCAACTCGCTTTACCCTAAAAGCCCCAAAAAATGCCAGTGCGAAGGCTGCTGAGAACAATGCATTTTCATAATCGTCCCTACACACCACCGTTAAGCTCCTGATCATTTCGCGCAATTTGCCCACATCTATGGGCCGTCTCTCGTCGGGTTTATATGTCACCTGTTTTGCCCAACCCCTCATTGCCATGACAATGTAATGCTCTTTGGTGGGGATGGGCCTGCCCCCCAATTTATAGAAATGCGCAACCGCTGCCAGGTGATAGACCACCCACGATTTGGACCTTCCTTGTTGCCAACACCATCCCACAAAGGCCCGCACTGGCTTTCCCTTCTCGCTCTCGGCCAGGATGTTGTTTTGAAAGGCTATGAATCGATCCCAGCACCCTCTATATCTTCGCAGTGTGCCTGGTGTGAGTGCTGTGTCGATCAGTGGGCTCGGATCTCCCCAACCAATCCCCACCATTGTGTCTGGAAAGGTGTCATCCTGGTGCTCGCCTCTGGGTGATTTTCCCGGAACTTTCCCCACTGTAAACAAGAAAGACAATCGGCGGCAAGATTCTTAACCCCCGGTATATGTCGTGCCCGGACCTCTGCATTCAGCTGCAGGAAGCACCTTGTTAGCTCCCTAAGTAGCCCCAACGCCCTGCCGTTCTTACTTTTTCCCTGGTTGATAATCTGCACTACCGCTAGGTTGTCCGACCAAACCAACACCTTTTTATCTTGCATTTCTTCTGGCCAGAGCTAGAATGCCACCACTATCGGGAACAACTCTAGTACTGTAATGTCCCTGGTGATCCCCTCTGCCTGCCATTGTGCCGGGCATGCCTGCCCGCACCAACTCTTATCCAGGATGGCACCAAACCCTAGAGCCCCTGACGAGTCGGTGACCAGCTTCCTGCCATTTCCATTCCCCAGGTTTCCTTTCCACAACAACATCCCGTTAAAGCAGTCCAAAAAGGCATTCCACATTTTAAGATCCTCTTTAACCTCCTTTCCTAGGCGCACATGCTGGCCCGCATGCCTCAAGCCCACTGTTTTCAGTTATATGCTTCTAGCGAACACTTTACCTGCCGGGATCACTTTGCCTGCAAAATTCAGGTTGCCTGCTAGGGACTGCAGCTCCTTCAACGTGGCTTTCTCCTTGCCCAACATCCCTGCAATTACCTCCTTCAACTTCCTTACTTTCTCTCCTGGCAGCCTGCATTCTCCTGCCACCGAGTCAATTTCAATCCCCAAAAATACCAGTGTCGTGACTGGGCCCACAGTTTTCTCTTTTGCCAGTGGAACCCCAAACTCCTCCAACCTTTGAAATACCCCCATGAGTTCCTCGCAATCCTGTGTTCCTTTTCTCCCAATAAACAGGAAATCATCGAGGTAATGGATTATCCCCCCGACCTTGGCTCTTTGCCTTACTGAAAATTCAAGGAATCGGCTGAACCTCTCAAAATACGCACATGAAATTGCACACCCCATCGGTAAACATTTGTCATAGAAGTATTCCTGCAACACCTTGAACCCCAGCAAATGGTGGCTGTCCTTGTGAATCGGCAGCAAGCGGAAGGCCGACTCGATGTCGGCCTTCCCCATGAGGGCCCCCTCACCTAACGATTTTACCAATTCCACCGCATCTTCAAATGACGCGTAATGAACCCTGCATTGGTCTTCTGCAATGCCATCATTCACTGACTCCCCTTCCGGAAAAGACAGGTGCTGTATCAATCTGTACTGCCCCAATTCCTTTTTTGGCACCAGGCCCGAGGGGGACACTACCAAGTTTTCTAGTGGAGGTGTGTTGAAGGGACCTGCCACCCTCCCCAGCTGCACTTCTTTTCCCACTTTCAGTGCCAAAACCTCAGGCATTGACAAAGCAGACTTCAAATTACAAGCCTCCCTTGGTCCTATTTGCCCGATGAAAGGAATCTTAAAATCCCACCTGAAACCTTCCCACAACAACTTAGCATCATCCTTGTCACAATATGCATTCAGAAACGGAATCATAGCCTGTAAACGAATTGGCATGGGTAGTTGCGTTTTAATCATGCTTGCTTTTTTCCTTGCTTTTTGCGCTGCCCTTCGCTTTACTTTCTCGGCTGGAGGAGCTGTGCCTCCCTGCGCTCGGGCCCTTTGTGTGTTTGAACCTGCATGAATTTCCATATGTGCACTTCCCTTCAGCAAACAACCAACATTCTGGTAACTCCCCCTGGTAGTTGGAACGGTTATTCCAGGAAGAGTTCCATCGAAAGGACCCCTTGCCCTGTGTTGCTTTCTCGCTTGGAACAGTCTCATCCACTGGCCTGGATGGGACCATTTTTGTGTCTATGTATCCTCCCACATCCACTTCATCCCAGGTCATAGCTGGCCAAACCTGCATTTTGAGTCTAAAACCACTATCATAATTGATCCATGCATCTCCCCCAAGCTTCAAATACTGCTCGTGAATATACTGTTTGTACGCTATCAAAGCCACGCCATCTTGTGGGAATTTTTCTAACATGATGGTGGCATACACCCGGAATGCCCTCAACCAGGTATGGATATTTAGCTCTATTGTAGGCCTCTCCCTCTCCTTCTTTTCTTTTTCCCTTTCGGTTGGCTCACTGAAACCCTGTCCCGAGGGGACCACCCCCAACAACTCCATAATATCCATGAACTCCTTCCTCCATACCCTCTCTTTATATGCCAGCGGGATGTGCCATGCCAATGCGTTAATGGCCACTCTGGCTGGCGCAAACCCCGGCATGGGCCTCCCGTATATTGTGTTATTGTTAGCCGGCTCATGCCCTTGTACCTGTGAGGGAGCCTGTGCACCCCACCAAGGTGTTCCCCCTATTTGGGGCGTATAGGCGGCGCTTGCTCACTGTGCCGCCATCTGTACCAGGTTCACCCCCACTACCGGCTGACTCATGCCTACCACTGGCTGACTCCCCCTTAGGCCCCCTTGCACCAAGCCCACACTTCCCCCTTGAGCCCCCTTTCCCACTAGGTTCAGGGCATTATTATTATTAAAAGGTATCTGTCCGTTTACACCAGTCCCCCATGCTTCCATACATTACCTGAACATACCTTTCACCATCTCCAAGGTGGTTGGACCCTCAGCTGCTACCGCCGGTGTGGCTACAGGTGCGCCGCGAGGACCTCCCATTGGCCTTGGAGCCTCAGCAGGAACAGGTGCCGTTGTGGCTTCAACCTCCTGCACCCTCCCTATTCCCTTAGGGTTGGTCTTCCGTTTCAGAGCCGCCGCCGCCTGCTGCTGGCTGTCCTTCGCTCTCTTCATCACTCTCTTCCTTTTGCCGATCGGCTCTTCCTCGAGCTCCACAATGTCCTGCTCTTCTCCCTCCTGTGAGTGCACTTCTACCCATGCTTCTTCCACTGGCGTTGGTGGAAACAACAGCGGCGAATCGGGCCTCTGGCTGCACCCCGCAACCTCCGTCCCCACTTGTGTTGCCATCTGCTACATCCAGCTGGTGCCATACCTGTCCCCAGCCATCCTTGCCATTGCCAAAATTGCCTCCAGGTCGTCCCTCTGTTGTTCCTTGTGGCTTTTCCCTTGTACATCCATGTCCTTCTTTAGCACTGCCTTTAATTATCTTTAGAAAAGCGGAATGCAGCCCAGCCGTTGCTTCGCTGCCCGCTGTGCCCTCCCTTTGTTGCACTGGTGCCGAAATTCGCCCCTCGCCGTCACCTCCTTCCGCTCCTGAAGCGTTGGCGAGTTTTTTAGGAAGGCGTTCCTGCTGAGAGCCTTCCACGCTCTCACAAGGCTCGCCTGGCGTCAGCGGAGGAAGCCCTGCCCCTGGACCGCACGGTGCTCCGTGCAGCAAAACAATCAATCAACCTCTCCTGCGTGGGGGGGGGAGCGGGAGAGCGCCGCGGCCAGCCCGGCTCTGCAGGTGGAGATCACTCTCTTCCAAGGAGCGGCGAGCGCAGGGAGGCCACACGGGAGGAGCGCACCACTGCGACTCAACTCCTGCTTTCTGTGTGAGCGCGTGGAGGGATGGGCTACCCACACCGCGGTCCGCCCCACTAGTCAGGTCCTCGGCTCGGGGCTGCAGCACGGCACCACGCGGCTTGGTCCCCGGATGGCTTCCCCCGCCTCCGGATGGCGTCGGACCGGACACTCGCGTTGTTCTTCCCTTCCCAGGTCTGCCCCTCCTTCAGTCGTCGTCGGTGACTCTGCCGCTGCCCGGGGTCACTTCCTCGAAACGAAATCCACAAAACGAAATCCTCCAATTTTGGCGGGCGCCCGGCTGCTGGAACAGCTGCAAGTGCTCCTGTGCCGGGCGCCCACCGCTTATGTAGCCCAAGGTCCTCCCCCTTCTTTTGTTGCCCTTCGCGGGCTTCCGAGGGCTTTTGGCGCCCTTTCCTTTGTTGTCCTTGCCGCCCTCTCCCCTGCCCCTGTGGGGGGGGGGACGAGAGAATGGAAAGGAGGAAGGCCCCTGCCCCGGTTATCGGGGTGCCTCCTAGTCAATGCTAAAATTCACCAGGCGGAGGTCTCCATCAATAAACACACTAGTAAGTGAGTTTCAACAATCATTTATTGCAATGCAAAACTTCTGAGGAAGGGCTGACTGCAAGATACACCACAGGGATGCTATCTAGAGTGAGCTACTAACATTTCAGTGAGCAGGCTTTTTATAGGAAAACGTTTATATTGAGTCTTATGACTGGCGCGAAGCTCAGGCACGTCCTGACATACAGTTTCCTGCCAAACACTTTTGGCTGTTATTCCAGCCCTTGCGGTGACAATTTACAAAGGCCAGACATTTGCAAATGGTCATTACTCATATAGCTTATCTAAGCAAGTCAAAATATCCTTCAGGATGCACGTGTAATCTTTAACATGCGTGATCGTAAAAACAAGCTAATTCATCACATTTGACACAGTGGGGAATTTGCAAACTACACATCTTGCCGCGGTAGTGATAATAATATCCATTCATGGGCTGCTAGCAGGACATATCTTTTACAGAATGACGCACAAGCTCTGACACAAGTTCCCCTTCCCAAAGAATAACAACTCCGAATATAGATACGCTTTATGCTTATGTTTCGGGAAAGAGTGCGGATGCTAGCAATCATCATTCATAGAGGAGACCCCAGGGTCAATGAATGCATGCTGATTCGCACGGCAGCTTTAGACAGGACGGGAAGTGCAAGAGTTTTAACAGACATTATTTATGTAGCCTTTACAGGAACGGAGAACAGAGGGGACATTCCTAAGCCTGTGAGTAATATCTGTTCCAGGCGAAAACCCTGGGCCTCGTGTGCGGACACAAAAGCAGTTGGTTTAACATGGACATAATGCTATCACATGGGCAAAGGGTTTAAGTCTTGCTGAGGCAAAGAAACATGACAATTACATGAATTTGGTATTTACAAACGACCCTTTTGCGTCAGCAAGACTTTATCAGTAATACACATGGTTTAGTTTGTATTCATTCATTCTTTCATTGTCGTTGTCCGACACCTCAATCTTTTGTAACCCCTTGATTGCCTCCTCTAACTTTATCATCTCGTTGGTGGTCATGGCATTAGTGGGTTTGGGTGCCAGTGCTCCCATCATTTTCCTGCAGCAATCTCCTATGACGGACATACATAAGGGAAAGCACTGAATGCAACAGCAGCAAGCAGCTATTAATCCTCCTATGACAAGAAGAGGGGTGAGGAGCTTCCATCCCCAGCTCGTAATAGATCCCAGAACCAGGATGTCCCATCCCCAGGCCCAAATTCAGAATGTATTTGAGCTGCTATTTTATGCATTTCATCGATCCCTTTAAAGATATCGGTGCTATAATCAGGTATAAAAGTGCAGCAAGAAGTGCCAATTATTTTACAAGCCCCTCCTACTTCTGCCAGCATTGTAGCTAATACTAGTCGGTTTTGTAATGCGACCATCCGGACTGCTTGTACTTCTTTAGTGAGGTTTGCCAGTATGTCACCTGTCGCATTTAGTTCCTTTTCTACTAATCTAGCCAAGTGCCTAATGCTTCTGGAAGTCATAACTATTCCCATGGGCATCACTATGCCCTTTAGGAAATCAAAGAATTCATCCCAAGTGGTGTCTTCTTTAGTAATAACACCTCTTTTCCTTCGCTGGTAATCCCGTGTACCCATTTTTATTCTCTTTGCCTTGGGTTTTAAGTTCACTTCCTCCACAGATTTGTAATGCAAACCCAACATTACGTATCCAACGGTACATCTACCTTTCCAATAGCGGGGTAACCAGAGGTATGCTTCCTCCCCGCAAATAAACATTGCCCCCTTAGGGGGACTAAAGGGTGCGGATATACTATTCAAATCTACTATATTCTGGCAGTTGTGTCTACCCATGAAAACAGCCTGAGCATGTGTCTTGTTTCGCTGGTAGCAAAAGGGGGCCCTACGAACTATATTTTGTACAGGGATTGGGTGTGGTAGTACTGCTTTGTTGTCTCTCATATAGTCGGTTAGAGGAATCATTTCTATTTCTTTAGATGGGCAGGAAATGGATCTATTAAGCTATCTAGTTACATTGGGTGTTAGAGGAATATAAATTCCTCCCTGTATTCTAGTCTGAGTGCTTGTCTCATTTTTCCTATTCACAAATGTGAGTGTCACATTTTCGGTATAGTTTCGGGAGGCACGCAAAAGATAATCTCGCCAAGGCAGCATTTATCACTTGTAGCAGGAGTCGCGTACCATTCGGGTCCGCTTTCATGGCTATGGGGAACATATGTACATATGTAACAGTTGGTTTTATTTAGTATCTGATTTGTTTCATTCATCCATGTGAGGATGCTATTCCTAGGATGCTTTTTCCGATACTCCTGATCTATATGGGGAATAGTTACTAGTTCTGGTGTTGGAGGCTGAGGCGTGGGAGGCAGCAAATTATGGGCAGCATAAATATCATGGTGCTCAAGGTACCAGAGGAATATTGCGGACCCTACTGTTAAAACAATACAGACAAGGGATAAGAAGAGCTTTTCCTTTGGGGTGCATGCATATCTGTCAACTCGTGGACGCCTCTGCCCTGCGTCCTCGTCATTCATTGTAACAACCGGTTTTGCTCCCTCGCACAGGGCTAATCCCAAATGGCTGAGTTCCGGAACTTGGCCGTTAAATGTCACACCTTATATATATATTATATATTTACACAAAAATGTTCAAAAGGTCCCTAACAATTACCCTAACGGTGCCGTCCGTTTATGCGCTAAATCGCAAGGGTTGCACAGTATAACCAGTCCTGCAGTCACCGCTTCTGGCACCTTACCTTGACACGTCTCGTTGAGGCTACTTCCTACCCTTGAGGGGACGCTGAGGCCGTTTCATGTGTGTCTCGGTGGGGCTACTTCATACCCAGGAGGGGCTGCTGAGGCCACTTCATCTGTGTCTCGGTTGTCCTTTGTTTGTTCCGACCCTTTACCAAGTCCTTTCTCAGCCAGATGTCAAAGTTCAAACATAGGCAATCAATGTTGCTTCCTAGGGCGTAGGTGATACCTGGGAGTGTCCTCTGTAGGTTCGGCTGCGAAGTGGTCTGTGTCCTTGGTCGGGGGATGGACTATCTGAGGTGGTGCCTTTTTAAGATGGTTGGCATGGATCCACGTTTTGTGGCCAGCAACCTTCACAGCAGTTTGCGTTGCCAGTAGGACCAAAAATGGCCCCTTCCAGCAGGCCTGCAGGCAAT
Organism: Ambystoma mexicanum; assembly: GCF_040938575.1. NCBI lineage: Eukaryota > Metazoa > Chordata > Amphibia > Caudata > Ambystomatidae > Ambystoma > Ambystoma mexicanum. The sequence goes on along the minus strand of NC_090923.1, from coordinate 594,940,943 downwards.
TGGTGCGATCAAAACTCTTCACGAGGACGTAGTCCCCTGGTTTGATTGCGTGGCCTTCTCCTTCCAAAGCTGACGGGGCTGCGTCTTTCACCTGTTGATGGATAATAGACAGTTTATGCGTGAGCTCAGCACTATAATCCCTCAACAGTGGTTGTTCAATATTACCAATAACTCTTGGCTTTGGGATGGACCATGCACTTGGAGGGCGGCCCATTACAATTTCAAAAGGGGACAATTTGTGCGTTCCCTTTGGTGTGGTCCGCTTACTCAACAATGCCAAGGGAAGGGCTAGTTTGTTTTTCACTACGGCATTCGATCGTTCAATAATCCCAGCACTCTTGGGATGATAGTCGGAATGGAATCGCTGACCGATACCCAAGGCAGTACATACATACTTCACAACTTGACCTGTAAAGTGTACTCTGTTGTCGGAATACAGAAAGCTGGGCACTGTGTACTGGGGCACCCAGTATTTCAGGATGCATTTAGCTGTGGAAATAGCAGTGTTGTCTCTTAGGGGGTAAGCATCCGTCCAACCAGAGAACCCACACCTCATAACAAGACAATATTTTAATTTAGCAACCGGTTCCATTTGTATGAAATCCATATACACCACCTCAAATGGCTGCGTAGGAAGTCTATGACCTGCTGGTACTTTCACAGATTTGCCCACATTATGCTGGAGGCAGACAGCACACTGTGCTGCCCATCTCCTGCAATAGGATCCAATTTTCCGGTTTTTCCATACTTTGCTCAGAATGTCCTCCATTGCACCTGCATTAACATGGGCATTCCCATGTGCCATATCGACTACCATGGGTAAATAACTGTCAGGGAGCAACCACCTCATTTTGATTTTGTCCAGCCACACCCTTTTAGGAGTTTGTCCATTGTTACTGTCTTTAGTCCAAACTTTAATTTCGCAATCTGCCGCTTCCTTTTGAATGTCCTTTACTATCTCCTCAGGGCCCTTTTCCAAACCGCCCTCATCCCCTTTCCCTTCCACATTCCTTTGCAGCATGTTACACTCTGGAACGGTCAATTTACAGTGCTCTGCAGCATATTTAGCCACCTGGTATGCTAAATAGTTCCCCTGCCCCACAAAATCTACCACCTTTTTATGGGCGGAGCATTTCACTATAGCCACCTGGGCGGGTTCAGCCAATGCCGCTAATAGTTTGTTTATCAAATTGCCATGTTTTATTTTTGTTCCATGCGAGGTAAGAAACCCTCGCTCTTTCCACAGTAGACCAAAATTAAAGGCCACGCCATGTGCATAAGCTGAATCCGTATAGATGGTCACAGCTAAATCTTTACTTAATTCCAGAGCCTTTGTTAATGCCCTTAATTCTGCAGCTTGCGCTGATAACTCGGGTATGCGTTCCATATGGACAATTTCACTTTCAGTTATTGCGTACCCAGCCACTGTCTCCCCACTTTCCAGTTTGTAACATGAGTCATCACAAAATAGAATCCCATCACCTCCCTCTAGGGGAAGGTCACTCGGATCGACCCTACCTCGGGTCTGTTCATCAGTGCGTATAAGGCAATCATGCATGTCTTGATCTCCCTCCCCACTCGGCAAGGGCAAAAGGGAAGCCGGGTTCAAAGTATTACATCTCATGATAGTTACATTTGGTGCAAACAATGTCAGTTCATATTGCGTTAAGCGGGCAGCTGTGAGGTGCTGAGTCTGAGTTCTATTGAGCAATACGTCCACAGCATGGGGAACTTTTACAATGACGGCAGTTCCCAACACTAAACCAGCGCTTTGCTTAAGAGCTACCGCTGCTGCAGCAACTGATCGCATACATGGGGGAAGCGCTGCAGCCACATTATCCAAGGTGCCAGAAAAATAAGCACAAGGCCTTTGCCTTCCATTTTGTTCCTGTGTCAATACAGATATGGCACAACCTTGCTGTTCATGTACAAAAAGAGTAAAAGGCTTGCCGTAATTGGGTGTCCCGAGCCCTGGGGCACTGCACAATGCGCTATTCAGAGCATCGCAGGCTTCTCTCATTTGTTGCGTGCAAGTGAAGGGTGTCTGATCCTTTTCTGTTTTCAAACATTGTAACAGGGGCTTAGCTATCAGGGAGAACTCTGGGACCCAATGACAGCAATATGAGGTAATACCGAACAGTCGTCTCAATCCTTTAAAGGTACTGGGATAGGCCATTTCCTGTATTAACCGTACCCTCTCAGGTGACAGTGATCGACCCTCTGCAGTGAGGACATATCCCAAATAATCAACCTTGGACTGTACATACTGCATTTTCTTAAGCGACACTTTGTGGCCATGGTATGCCAAATGCTGTAACACAATCAGGGTACCTTCTTTACAACTTAATTCAGTATCTCCACAAATGAGAATATCAACCACATATTGTATGAGCATCACACCAGAGGGTAACAGAATTTCATCCAACTGCTGTTTTGGTGCTTGGCTAAAAATAGCCGGGCTCTCTGTGTAACCTTGGGGTGCTCGACAAAACCTCCTTTGTATTAGCACAGCGACAATACAGAAGAGGTATCTACATTCTTCAGCTATGGGTATGGAGAAAAAGGCGTTTTTTAAATCCACAACACTAAAGTGAGTGGCCGTGGGAGGGACCATAGTGAGAATACGTGTTACACTAGGGACAACTGGATACCTGGGGTCCACAACCTTATTAATTCTCCTAAGATCAATAACAAATCTATACGGGGTCACTTCATCTCTTTTCTTATGAACCGGGAGAATCGGGGAGTTACATGGGCTGTCATCACACTCTTCAACAACCCCAAGTTGCATTAGATCCTGTACAATCCTTACCAATGCTGCTTCCCCTTCTGGAGATATTTTGTACTGTGGGGTTCGGGGTAGAGGGACTCCATGTTTTACCTTGATCACAACAGGGGGAATGTTCAAAACACCTACATCATTACTACCAGCAGCCCAAAGCTCTGCGGGCAGTTCCTGTAACTCTGGTGGCAATGGTTCAACCAAATAACAACCACCAATTTTGGATTTACATATGGTCATACGAACGCCTGTTGGGGAACAATAGTCAGTCACATTTAAAGCTTTCAAAAGATCCAACCCAAGGAGATTCTCGGGGCACCTGTTAGTAAGTAACCATTTGTTAGTCAATTTCACTCCACATATAGACGTCTCAACTCTCTGGGACACTGGAGTACATATGGGTTCCCCGCCAAACCCTACGGAAACTTTGTTTTCACCCGGTAGTGGAACTGAGGGGGACGGCCTTGGCGTCAACCGAGCTGTTACCTGCTCCGGTATCGACCAAGCATCTAACGGTGGGGTGCTGTCCTATCTGCAATTTAACATACGGTCCTTTCTGGTCTATAGGAACAGACACCATCTCCTCAGGTTCACTAGGGGCGTTTCAACTCATTGCTGCTGTGTTATCAAAGAACATCATTCCACTTAGTTCATCCTCCACAGACTCATTGCCATCCACTCTAACCATTTGTTGCTGCGCTGCGCTGTTTGAGAATACATTATTTTCGGGGTTTACAAACCTTCCCTGGCCTTGAGGTGGTCCCGCGGGAGGTCCACCTCGGCCCCTTCCTCTCCCACCCGCCGGTTGACCATTCCGCGCCATCAATATGGGACGCTCATTTTTCCAATGTCCCGTCTGCTTGCAAAATGAGCATTGGTCTATTCGCGGGGGTGTCCATTGCGTAGTGTTACCTGTAAGGTTTCTTACCTGGGGTTTCTGGCCCTTTGGTTTACTGTAAGGTGGCTGCACCAATTGTTGCATTAGCACATATTTTTTAGATTCCTTTCTGCCTGTTTCTTACCTTCCATTTCTTCCTCTTCCTGTCGCTCGTAATATTTAGCCATCTCTAGGATCTGGGATGGGGTGCTTGCCTGCCAAGTACTCTCGCCCAATTTAAGTGGTTTCTTAATTCCTTTTCGTAAACCCTTCACAAAGCCCATGGCGAAATATCTCTGACCCGTGGGGTTGCTAACAGACTGGCCACTGTGTGCCTTAAATGCATTCTCAAATTTCAGAAAATAGTCCCCAACTGTTTCTGCAGGGCCTTGTATAACTGCATCCATTTTATCTACATTCACATCCACCTCTGGCAACACGCTACTCAGTGCCCTTAATATTCTTATCCCTAGCGTTTTTAGGTCCTCTGGAATGGGGTCAGTTGGTTTCCGGTCTGTATCCTGTTTTTCTAACTGTCCAATTGATGGCATGTCCAGGGGGGGTCCCGAGATCTAAAAGGTTCCCATACATCAGCCGGGGTCACAGCGGACATTACATGATCAATGTCCTGCAGAGTCAGGGTACACATTTTAAATAGCGCTCTCAACTCTTTGTAGAATCCCGCGGCATTGGTCCTAGGGTCTGGGGTGCTTTTTATTATACTGAACAATTCTGCTCTAGTGAGGGGTACATAGACATATGTTTTGGTTACCGTGAGGGTCTTGTCACTTGGGTTGTGGGCTGCTGTAACAATGGGCGCACATTCCCTCAGTGGTGCCATTACTTGGACCAGCTGGGCCCCTGGGAGAAACACTTCCAATAATTCTTTGAACAATCTACCCGTCCTAAGATCCTACGCTTCCCAGTTCGGTTTATACGTTTTCAATTCAGCCTGGCACTCTCTCACCTTTTTGCAAACATCCTCCCGCCCTCCTGTTTCGAATTCTGATCCCATTTTGCTCAAAAGCTCTTGCAAGCATACCAGTCGGGTTGCCTTGCTATGGGTGGTAAATAGATCCGTCCAATATCCCACCGTCCCTGGCTCCTTTTCATCATATATCCTTTTAACCAACGCCTTTCCTGTCGGTTTGGCATCATGCAAAGACTGCTCTCTTCTACAACGTTCCTCTTCTTCCTCTTTTAACTGATCATCATAATCTTTCATAACATTTGTTACCTCGTCAATGATTTGGTCATACTGGTGCCACAGGGTTGCCCGATCTTTCTCAGTGTCAATGGCCTTACAAATATCAAACAAACCCACGGGCCACTGGCGTTTAGCCTCATTCCTCAGCCATGCATGAAGAAGGTCACAATGCATTTTCATTACCTGTCGGAATTCCTTCTTTTGGCAGGTATATAACCTTTGTTTTATCCCTGAGGTTGGGTTATCAAACACTTGTTGTGCCATGCGCTCTAATTTTGCATATTCAACCGGTGGGAAGAAGGGCCCCTGTCTAGATAAGCACCCTACTTCCTGCTCCTCGACACCATTTGGGTCCATAGTACCAGTCTGTGTACCATATGGGGGTGGGCTTTCAGGGGGAGGGGGTGCAGTCGGGGCAAGGTGCGTGCCGTTAGGCTGGGGTCTGACAGGTGTTGTTAATCGCAAAAGGTTCTCTGTCAATCTGATTGTATCCTGATCAGCCTTGCTGTCAAGGCTGACTATCTCTTTCTCTGGCTTGGGGAGGAGTGGGTACATGCCTTTACTGAATTTTATCAATGCAGCCCGTTCCTCTACATCTAGCCGGTGTTCAAACTCTTTGTTATCTGATTCACATGCCTTCTCCTGTCAGGTCCGTTTTTGCTTTTTCCTATCCTTTTTATCTAGGGACATTTTCTGCTTTATCGCTTCTGTTCGCCACTGGTGAATAGCATCATGCTGGGCGGGGCAAACCCTTCTTTTTAGTAACACTAATTCAAGATTTTCGATTATGGGTATACAAAAAGTGCCTGCCTTGGGCCATTTAAATTGAATGGACTTCTTTGTGTATTCCTCCCAGTTTTTACAAAATTGTACCACCCCCAACCCATAATTGGTTAACGTAGTGTAACATGGAGTGCCTTCAGCAGGCGCGTGCATAGGTTCCTCATTCTTATTTCTATCGCACAAATTCCCCATTATTAATTACAATATCCTTACTACAATCAAAATAATACGTACCATAAAACTGATACCAATGTGGCTTACCATCCACCAAAACTTTCTGCAGACACAAAAATGCACTCACCACACCAAGGAGACCTCCCCTCTGTCTGGTTCGTCTGGTCCTTGGCAGAGCAGTCGTTCTCTCCTTCTTCTTGATCTCCTGTCTCAAGGGAGGACCGCGCAGTTTGCATTCAAAAGTGCGATAGTGTTTGGGCCCAGTTAAGTCGTCCACCGGAGACGGGAGCTCAATGGAAGGCACGCATCAAAGCGATGGACTGCATCTGCAAGGTCCGGCAGTCCAGGGACGCCAATCAGTCAATGCTAAAATTCACCAGGCGGAGGTCTCCATCAATAAACACACTAGTAAGTGAGTTTCAACAATCATTTATTGCAATGCAAAACTTCCCCGGAAGGGCTGACTGCAAGATACACCATAGGGATGCTATCTAGAGTGAGCTACTAACATTACAGTGAGCAGGCTTTTTATTGGAAAACGTTTACATTGAGTCTTATGACTGGCGCGAAGCCCAGGCACGTCCTGACATACAGTTTCCTGCCAAAACACTTTTGGCTGTTATTCCAGCCCTTGCGGTGACAATTTACAAAGGCCGGACATTTGCAAATGGTCATTACTCATATAGCTTATCTAAGCAAGTCAAAATATCCTTCAGGATGCACGTGTAATCTTTAACATGCGTGATCGTAAAAACAAGCTAATTCATCACATTTCACACAGTGGGGAATTTGCAAACTACACATGGTTTAACTCAACGCCACTCTCCAGTTCCCGCCAAGTGAATGCCATTGCATCTTCAGCAGCCTACGCCACCAAGTCTTAAAAGCCTCACAACCTTTCCTCTCCAAAGACAGATGCCTAACATTTGCCTGAACAATCATAGGTTCAAGGCTTAACTACTGCAACACACTCTTTGTAGGCATTTCCTCTTCAATACTGCAGAAACTCCAAGTGATATTGAATAATGCCCTGCAAGGGGCACTTAATATTCTGAAAAAAAGAACACATCTCAGCCGCTAGAAAAGCCGCTCACTGGATGCCTATCCATGAACGTATCCTGTTCAAGGCCCTGTCTATTCCCCCTTAAGTGCCTTTCCAACACTGCCCTCCCTCCCTTGCCCAAACTATCACTGATGCGCAATGCACAAGACCCTCTAGGATGCCATATGCTCACCGACTTCTCCTACCGCAAATCAGAAGATTAAAAACAGGAGGCTCAAGCTACCCCTACATTGCAGCCAAACATTGGAACGCCCTCCCACCCTCATTCAGAGCAGAACAATCGTACTGGGTTTTCCGTAGAGCTCTAAAGACACAGATCTTTGAATAGTCTGTCCTGCCTTTCCCCCTGGCATTGCCTCCATACAATAGCACCCGTCACACCTGCACAAATGACCTATTCTGTATGTATGGACATATGCTTGTAACCAGCGCCTGTGCCCTCGGGTGGTTTGTGTGCTTCATAAATTAAATCAATAAATAATGTTACGCTGCCACTTAGAACAGTGGGGTTTTATGTTATGTTACTGGGGCTTGCTATAGAGCATAGTTTGACATTTGCCTAGCATCTTTGGTGGAAAATGCAGGGCACGTTTTTTTATTTTATAGGGGAGACAACTCTACCTAATAGGCCAGGCATGCCTGCAAACAAAGGTCAGTGAAGTTTTGGGCTCCTCCCCCACTTCCTGCATTCCCAGACACACTGGAACCTGGGTTGGCTTCAGGGCTGAAGCCCACCAAAGGCAATACACTCGAAGGAATCAAACCCAGTTCAAACAGAGTAAAAGCCCAGAAGGATCTAACAAACAAGAAATGACGAAAAAAGACTAGGGCCATTTTGGAAAAATGGTCACCTATGGTTGCTTTACTACAGCTGAGAAATCAGCCTGCTAGTACCCTGCACAAAAGGTAATAAAAGTAACCACTTCCACCAGCCATTCAAGTTAGTTAGTGTAACAAAAAGTTACATGAAAAGTGGGATAAGGAGTTACTATCTTACCCCCCGAGCACTCCGGATAGGGTGGTGTGTGCTGGGCCCATAAAAGGAAAAGGTAAGTAAGATAAAAGTATTCTCACTATTCTTGGGAACTGTAGTTTACGCAAGAAAATGTAATTAAACATTAGGGGAAGTCCAATGGACTTCAGTGGCACTACGCAGAGGGTGCTGTGTGTCACTATGCAAAAAGCAGAAACCTGTGGAGTTTACCAGACTCCATTAAACAGATAAAAATCCAAGCCTGAAAAAACACACAGTGAGTAGCAAAAAGTACTACTCACTCAGGAGGTTAAAGATCAAAAAGATCCCAGATTCTAGCAAAAGAGCTTGAGTGTCTCTAAGGTTAAAGGGAATTAGCACAGAAACTGAACATTCTCCTCAACAGGAACACATTTATTCTCCAGCATGGGGTCTGGCATGGATTCACATGCTCATGAATATTCCCTGTCATCGGGCTGGGAATCCTTGGTAAAGAAAAAATCAGTTTCAGGTTCATTTCTGAACTGTCTTTCTCCTAATAACTAATCACTGATCTCTGGGTCATACTGCCCCCAGCCAATGACTGCCCTGTACCTAAACCCCTCCTCTGACAGCCACCTTCAGATTATTACCGCACGTTCGAGTGGTGGGAGACCTTGTGATTAGCTCTCAGGCTTATTACTCTGTTTTGTGCTTTTTCTAGTTTCACTCTATTTTTTCGGTCAATCGAGCCTCAAGCTACAGCGATCCATCTTCCGAGTACGGGAACCCGTTCGCGGTTTCTTCAGCACCCCTTAATGGTGAATTTTGGTCGACTTTACTTGGAGAATTCCAGAAGCTTCTTCGTGGTGTACACCGCGTGAACATGGGGGAGGAGGAGGAGGAGGAGGAGCCCCTGTTCAAGGTTTGCCCAGGCTGCGGCCTGCGGAACATCTATTCGGACAACGGGCACTCCCTGTGCCTTTACTGCCTGCATTAGGACCAGAAGCATGTGGAGGATGACTGTGCGTTTTGTCAGGAGATTGTCCCCCGCACAATTAAGGAATACTATTAAGGTTGCCAGAGAAGTAAAAACCCTAGGCTTTTACCTCGACTCAACCCTATCCCTCACTAAACAGGTATACTCATTGGCTTCATCTACGGCCTACACATGTAAACTAATAAGAGCAGGAAAACCAATTCCTGTCAGAAGACAGCTGCTTAATCCTCTCTAGAGCTCTCATCCTATCAAAACTTGATTATTGTAATGCTGTAAGGCAAACAAACAAACCATTTGTAGATTACAAGTGCTACAAAATAATGCCCTCACGGCTGCCCTAAGCATCCCTAGAAGAGCACACATCTCTGAAACAAGAAGGAAACATAAATGGCTCTCCACTCAAGAAAAAATCAATCTCAAATCGGCCTCCCTCATCCACAAATGTTTAAATAACAAAGCCCCTTGCTACCTAACAGAACGATTTAACAGAAAACACTCCAACAGACCGCCAAGAATAGCTAACCCCCACTGTCTTCAAGTGCCAAGATTCAAACTGTCCACCATTGAAGGGTCCAGCTTTCCAGTTAGGGCAGCTCAATTGTGGAATTCCCTGCCATACACACTTAGATCTGACTAAACATTTATCAAATTCAGAAAGAGTATAATGAAATGGTTCATAGAAAAAGATATGTAACCTGCTATCACTTACCGCACTAACTTAGCCCTGCATTTTTGTTAATAGCTCTGTTAACTATGTAAATATCTGTAAAATACGACATGTTGTCTACATTTATATGCCGCTATACTTCTATGCCGCTTACATCATCCTGTAACCTGTCTTTACATTTGCTCCTAAGTTATGTAACTAAGATGTAAGTTCTCTTCATTTCCTGCGCCCTGATACCTCTGGGTCAGGCACGCACAACAAATAAATAAACAATGAACGAACGGCGCAGGCGTCTCGCCAAGTGGCTTCTGGCCAAGACCTCTGCTACGGATGAGTCCTGGCAACATGCCTCCCCTAGCCACAGGAAGAAAGCTGAGCGGTCTTCTAAGACCTTTGAGGGCGCTCCTTCATTGGGGGCCCAACATAAGGCTAAGCACTGCAAGTCCACTGTCACTGGGAGCGCTGTTGCGATGGGCTCCTCGGCGTCCAGGGCGAGCACAGCATCTCAAGCACCTTCGACCATGAGCACTCAGGATCTTCGAAGAAGAGGAAATCGGACCACCCGGGCAAGCTCTTGGGAAAGTCCCGGACAGGCCCGACGGAGAAGGCCCAGGGGATTGGGGCCAGGACCCTCCCCCCAAGGTGAAGGCTTCAGGCTCGACCAAGGTCTTGAAGGCCCAGATACACCCGGCAAAGGCTGAGCCTTCCATTGAAGGAGTGGTGGCGTCCCTCACGAAGGCTGCAGATGCGGGTTTACAGGGTACGACCCCTAAGGCTAGAGTTTCCCTGCCTGCCAGGAGGTAATCCTCCTTCCAGGCAATCGAGAAGACGCCGGAGAAGGTGATGCCCATCATCTCACCAAAACCGTCTCCCCTGGTCGCAGAGAAGGGGAGGGGCACGGTAGTTCTTCAGGGCACGGATCGCTCCTCTGAGGAGGAGCTCACTGTTCTCCAAACCGTCCTGGAGGAAAGGTACGTCAAAGTCAGATCCTCCAGGAAGGATCCTGATGAAGGAGATGATGGTGACGACGAGGCCGATGAGGAGCTGCAGGGCGGCGACGACCCTACACTGCACACACCTTCACCTCCTCCACCTCAGCCACCACCTCTGCAACCTCCTGTGGACATCTTGGTGGACATTCTCACAGCACTGCACACCTTGTGCTCGGAGATTCGACGGGGATGCCCACTGTGCCTGCGTCCTCCTGGCCCCCGTGAAGCCTGGACCATCGGGAGAACCTTGCGTCAAGAAGAGGAGAGTTCACCCTCCTACTCCTTGCCGTCCTTCGCCTCCCTCTCCTCCCCCGAGAGATGATACGGACCCGGATATGGCAACGACTGGCATGGACGATGGCGGCAGATTGGGGGATCTCCCGTCTCCGCCGCCCGACGAGATATGATCTTTCCACTCCATGATGTCCAGGGCTTCTGAGTTGTTCCAGCTGTTCCCTGAGGAGAAGGAGGGTTTCCTGTACCAATGCTGTGAGGCTAAGAAGATGACCATACCTTCGAATCCACTCTTGGAGGACATGTGGGATGAGGGGCTGTCCCTAATGAAGAACCCTTCCTCGGCCCCGGCAAAGAGGGTCCGTTACGAGAAGAAATAAGGGTGCCGGACTATGCACCCAAGTGTTTGAGATCCCAACCATCCCCGGACTCTGTGGTTTTGGCGGCGGCCAAGAAGAAATCTTTGGGCTCATCCTCATCACCAACCTCCTCTCCTCCGGACAACGAGGGGAAGAAGTTGGACGCCATGGGACGAGTCATCACGTCGGCTTCGATGACCATCAAGGCGGCCAGCACCCTCGCCATTGTGGTGCATTACGACAGGGAGCTCTGGTTCAAGATCGCTCCTCTCCTGGACTTCCTTCCCGACGACAAGAGTGCGGAAGCGTTGGAGATCCTGCAGAAGGGCGAAGTTGCATTGGACCATGCCGACACAGGATTCCGCCAAATGGGCAACAGTGTTTGCCTTCATCGGCGGGGATGGTTAAGGGCCACAAATTTTCACCAGGATGATCAGTCGAAGGTATTGGACATGCCTTTCGACTGGGACAATTTGTTTGGGAAGACTGTGGACGAATCTCTTCAGTCCATCAAGGCAGACACTGAGATGGCCTGTGCCCTGAGCACGCCTCAACGACGGCCATCCTTTCAGACATCGTCAACCGTCCCGCTCTTTGGCCCAGGAGGCCTACAGGGGCTGCAACAAATCTGGAGGATGTCGTCGCCAAGGTTGCACCTCCACAGCGTAGCAGGATTGAACCGGCCGTGGCGTCGGGCCCCCACCCGCGTTCCCTGGTGGGAGGCCGGCTGGCGAAATTCGTCAGCGTGTGGAAGACCATCTCCACTGACCGTTGGGTGCTGGATGCTCTCGCCCATGGACACACCCTAGAATTCCAACAGAGGTGTCCGCGTATACCACCAGTGGCTAGACAGGAAAACCATGTCCCTCAGCTGCTGCTGGAGGTGCGGGCCATCCTAAGAAAAGGGGTGATGGAGCTTGTTCCATAGAGGCTCCGGAGTGTACTCTTGTTACTTCCTCGTCAAGAAGACTGGCGGTTGAAGGCCCATGCTGGACCTCTGCCATCTAAACAAGTACATCAAATCTCAAAGGTTTTGCATGGTCACTCTTCAGCAGGTGCTAGGACAGCTGGAAAAAAGGGACTTCCTGTCGTCGCTGGACTTGGAGGATACCTACTTTCACATCCCCATACACAACGGACATCGCAAGTTCATGCAATTCGTGGTTCAAGGGCAGTATTAGCAGTTCAAGGCCCTTCCCTTTGGATTGAAGTCGGCGCCAAGGGTTTTCACCAAGTGCCTGGTGCCTGTGGTGGCACGGCTGTGTCTGCGAGGGATCCATGTGTACCCTTACCTGGATGACTGGCTCATCAGAGTGAAATCGAGGGACATCGCTGTCGAACACACGGCGAGGACTGTCCAACGACTGATGGATCTGGGGTTCTTGGTGAACTATGCAAAGTCCTGCTTGGTGCCATCGCAGGATGCGCTGTTCCTGGGGTCCAGACTCAACAGTGTCATGCCTGGCGTCTGTCGGAGGAGAGAATAGTGGCCGTCCTGGGCAAGGTACAACGGCTGTTGACCCTGAAGCTCGCAAGGGTGAGGTCCATCAAATCCCTTCTCGGCATGATGTCGTCATGCAAATACCTCATTCGGCTGTGCAGGCTACGGATGCGTCCATTGCAAGAGTTCTTCGACGCCTGTTGGATTCAAGTGTCTGGAAGCTTCGAGGACAAGATGACTCTGGACGAGAGTTTCCGTCGAGCGATACAGTGGTGGGGAGTCCGCGCTCATCTGTCTGCAGGCGTGGATTTCCAGACCCCGCCTTTTCAGGTGACTGTCACGACAGACGCCTACCTGGAAGGGTAGGGGGCACACACCGGAAGTCTTCACGCAAGAGGCCTGTGGTTACTGGAGGAGAAGACGTTACATATCAATGTGTTGGAGTTGCGGGTAGTTTTTTGGGCTGTCAAGTCCTTCTTTACATCCCGCAAGGGCAAGGTGGTACGGGTCTTAACGGACAACACCACCACCATGTTCAACATCCGGAAGCAGGGGGGGCCTAGATCCCGCGCTCTCCAGAGAGGCGCAGGACCTATGGCACTGGACCGTTGCCCAGGGGATGTTCCTCATCCTGTTTCATATGGCAGGAGTGAAGAACACCATCTATGACTCTCTCTGCAGGGAGCTGTGCTCTTGCCACAAATGGGAGCTCTGGCAGGATCAAGTGGATCTTCTGTTCCGACGATGGGGCAATCCCCAGATTGATCTGTTGGCGACGAACACCAAGTGCTGGAGGTTCGCCAGCAGGTTTCCCCAGCTGGGGAGCATGGAGGACGCATTCTCATTCCCCTGGGATGGCCTGTTTCTGTACGCGTTGCCGTTGCTTGTTCGACAAGTCAATCAACTCAAACGGTCCCGGTGCAGGATGATACTCGTCGCACCGGCGTGGCCGAGATTGATATGGTACCCGGACATTCTGGACATGTCAGCGTCCCAACCAGTCAAGCTTCCGGTGGTCGCAGATCTTCTTGCCAGAGAAGGAGGTGCGATTCTGCATCACGACCCGGGGTTGCTGTACTTGCAGGCCTGGCTTCTGCGGCACTAGAGTTCGGTGGATACGATCTCCCGGCGGACTGCAAGGAGGTGCTTGCCAAGGCCAGGGCTTCATCTACACTGAAATGCTACAGACATAAGTGAAAGAGGTTGGCTGTTTGGTGCCGTGCACAGAAGATTGACCCTCTACAAGTCACGGCTCCACAGGTGCTGCCGTATTTGCTGTCGCTGGCCAAAGCAGGACTGGCTCATGCTTCCTTCAAAGTTCATCTGGCAGCTATCTCCCGCTACAGCAGAGCTCCAGGACGGCCGTCGTTATGGTCACACGGTCTGGTTAAGGAGTTTGTCAAAGGACTATTCTTCACGACACAAGGGTGGTGCTGCGGACGCACGCCTCCTTCATGCCCAAGGTGCTGTCAGACTCTCATCTAAACGAGCCCTTGGTGTTACCAGTGTTTTTTTTCCGACGCCTTCGTCTCCGGCTGAAAGGACTTTGCACTCACTGGATGTGGCTAGAGCGCTAAAGTTCTATGTTGACCGCATGAAGACTTTCCGGAAGACGTTGCAACGTTTTGTGAACTTTGGCCCTGTGAATACTTGGAAGGCCCTACCCAAGACTTCCATTTCCATTTAGCCGATATATATCACTAACAACCTTGTTAAAGGGACGTTAAGGTTAAGTTGCACCGCTACAAAACCTATGAAATTCAATGGAAAAACATTGCGAAAGGGACATTATGGTTACAGGTAAAACATAAAAAACCCAGAAATTCGCAAGTTATGGTACGCTATGCAACCATAACCCGTGCTACCACTGTGCACTGCATGGACTAACACCCATGACATCAAAGATGACATCAGAAATGTCATTGATGACATTAAGTCTGGCACCCTTTTTTACTTTAGTGAGATATGTACAATAGGTGATTCTCTTCACTAGAAGTGAGGAATTGCAAAGTGAGAAGGTACACCTCACCATTCTCCTATGTTCTTACACTGCTTTCCTTAGGGTTCAATGACATCATATGCTACATATATGTATACGGGAAGAAGGAAGCCTGAAATGCAGCACTTATTTCTGTGCAGTAAAATAATCGGTTAGGTTATGATTACTTTGTGGTATTACTGCTACATTTTTGCTTACTTTACTTTCTTTGTATATGCTCCTATTGGTATGCGTTGTGCTGTCTTTAATTTTTGTATGCAGTAGTATATTATATAGTAACTGAGGGATTGGTAGCTACTTATCACATGTTTAACAGTCCACAAAAGTCTAACGGCAAAGCATGCATCATTTCACTATGCAACATGGGAAAAATGTGGACATTGCACCTGTATTATGCATTCTGTACACACTGCTTACGTTTGTACATAAGTTCGGTCTTGTAATGGAATGAAATGAGCAATGCAATACTGTTTATAGCAATGCCTTGTGTAAAGACCTACTTATGTAATGATAGTTCTCCCCATGATCTCTGATAGTTTAATGGCAACATAACAGAGACAATCCCTTCTGGAGGCTTTTCATGACAAGTACATATACATGTTGCTAGGGAGAATTCTCAGAAATGTGCTAATTCCTCTCTACCTTAGAGACCCCAGCTCTTTTGCTGGACTCTAGGACTTTTTCATTTTTACCTGGAGAGAGTGAGACCCTTTTTCCCACTCATGTATTTGATGGAGTCTGACAAACTCCATAGGCATCTTTTTACATTGTAGTACACGGCACCTTCAGTGCAGTGCTACAGGGAAGTCTTTCAGATTTACCCAAAGGGTTAAATACCTTTCTCTGGGATAACTCCTGTTTCCCAGAGCAGTAAAGTGAAATTAACTTTATTTTGCAAATTGTAACTTAGACCCAGCGCACACTATCTTACCATAGAGTGCTGGAGGGGATACTTAGCAGCCCCTTTGTGTAACTTCTCATGTAACATTTTATGTTACCCTTAACACAATTAATGGCTGGTGGCAGTGGTTACGTTTTACTACTGTGGTTTGCCTTTACCGTGGGCTGCGTTCGCAGCTGCAGTAAAGCACCCTTGGGTAAAATTTTGGTCAAAATGGCCCGATCTTCTTTTTTCACCATTTCTTGTTGTTTTGGTTCTTCTTGAGATTTACTCTGCGGCCAAACCAGGCTTGGTCCCTTTGTTTGTTTTGTCTTTGGCGGGCTTCACAAGTAAAACCCGCCCCTGGCTCCAAGGTATCTGATGGGGCAGGAAGTGAGGGAGGTGCACGAAACTCCATGTTGAATGCACTCCTTGGTGATTTGTCGGCTGGCTGTCCGGCAAGGACAGCCACCCTGCTGGGTGATTGACAGCCAGGCTGGAATGAATGGGAGAAACCTGCATAAAATGTGAGGCTTTTGGCTTGGAAGGCAGAGTCGACCACTGGGCGAAGGAATCCGAAGAAGAACTTGAAGAAGACGCCTGCTGCAACTCCTGGACTGTTGGTTTACCCGGTGAAGCCCTGCTGTTGTGCTGAAACTCCAAATTCGCATCGACAGAGAAGCCCCTGCAAGGACGACTTCTCCCTTTGAGTCCAAAATAAGCCACCTGGTCATCTGTCTCGAAGCTGGTTGAAATTCCATAGAGTTGCTGCTGGAACCGAATAACCAGGGAGAGGAACACCATAATGTATGCGTATCTTTTAAGCTGGCCAAGAGCTCCAGGAAGATCCTCCGGACTCCCAGGAAGCAGGACTGACCGAGCCTGAGCTACCTCAACAGAGTGCAGGACCCCAGATGCAAGGAAAGCCCACCTCGACACTTGTTTGAAAATAGCCGGCTGCTATCAGTAACCGTCCCTCTGCAGTGCAGAAGTCCTCCCTCTTGTCCCCACAACTTGAGGCCCAGGAACACCAGATCTGCAGAGCTGCACAGGAACAGAAGTCATCTGCTGCTTTTCTTCACACTAAAGGTACTGTAAAGTCTGATAGAACTTACCTCTTGTTGTAGATTTGTTTCTACTCTTCACAAGCCTAACAGCTTCTGGCCCTACATTGCTTCTTCTTTTTCACTCAAGACTTCTAAAGACATTGTTTAAAGACTTTTCTACTTAACTGCAAGAAGTGCTTCAGCTACATAGACTTTTGCCTATTGACTTTGGCCTAGCCTATTTCCACTGAAAGACTCTACTCTCCTCTGACTTTGGGGAGGGTTGGAAAGTATTTGCTTGCCTAAGAATAATTGTGATCTATTGTTTATTCTAATAACCTTTGCTTTAACCCAACTCTGACTATTCTAAATGCCAAACAGTAACATATCAATGTCCACCAGGGTCCTTATCAATTGATGTCACCTGAGGGTGTAGGAAGTGTCTGTGTGGCATCCCCAATGCGTGCTTGCTGATTTAGAAACTAAGAGTGTGTGTTTTCTAAAAGTATTTGTGTGTTGCTATTATATTGCTTCTTTCTAAGAAGGCTTACTTGAAATGACCAGTTAATAAATAATTGTTTTACTAAGAAACCTTGAGTTTAAGTGTTTGTTTGAATACTTGTCATTGTGAATCTTTGTGTAACTGATCTACTGCTCACATTGACCCCTCTTGAGATAAACCTGGCTACTCTACCAACTTGTGTAGGTCAGATTTTTTTTAACCAAAGGTTGGGTCCTATTGCCAGCAGGCTGAGGTTGTTGTAGTACACCATAAGTGTGCTACCCCAAATCTCTACCTAACACATGTGATGTCATCAGTGATGTCATCAATGGCATTTGTGATGTCATCTTTGATGTCATGGGTGTTAGTCCTTGCAGTGCATAGTTGTAGCGCGAGTTATGGTTGCATAGCAACCATAACTTGCGAATTTGTTTTTTTTAGGTTTTACCTGTAAGCATAACGTTCCTGTAGCAACGTTTTTCCATTGAATTTCATAGGTTTTGTAGTGGCGCAACTTAACCACAATGTCACTTTAACAATATTTTTTGTTAGTGAATTTCATAGGTGTTTAGCACGGCACTTTAACCATAACGTTGCTTTAGGGTAGTTTTTTGCAGTAGAGGCAAAAGGTGTTTAGTAGAGCAACTTAACCATAACATCCTTTTTAAGAACGTTTTTTGATAGTGAATATATATATATATATATTTCTGAGGCTTGTGGAATCTGCTTAGATCACATGCTGTGCATAGGCTGACATCTAGTGTAAGTTGCGGAGTATTACAGTTTGTTGTTTTTCGAAACTCGAGAATGGGCGTCGACACAGGGCGTGCCAGTAATACTATCCCTAGTGGGACGTCCACTGTACCCATGATCCCTCACGCGTGTAGGACCCTCAGATTGTTTTTTTCCACCATACTGGTTGGAAGCATTCAGCGGAGTTCCCTGGCATTAGTCATTCTTTCTAAAAATATTGTTATATTTACCCCTTTTTCTCCATCCTAACGTCGAGCAAGCGAAATTCGACACTCGCCGCCGAATCGTAGAAGAAGGCGACCGTCGAGAGCTTCACGACGGAGTGGGCCTAGGAAGGCCTCTGGCCTCGGCCCTACAAGTAGGGAGAGTGGGGGGTGGACATACTCTACACTCTTATATATTATCTTATATATATATTCCTACACTTACCAGCCCGCTGCCTCAAGGTGCATATGGAGGGTACCCCTTTCCAATTTTGCCCAAAGTGCAACCGCAAGTATCCTTGGGTTGACAGACACGCCACGTGCAATCTCTGCTTGCCAAGGGATCACCCCGAGGCAAATTGCAGAGCGTGTAGTAGGTTCAAGCCTAAAACACTAAAAGACCATTCCACCAAGCGTTGGGCCCACCACGCCAGGCTTCAAGAGGCCATGGCCGCGGAGGGTGCCTTCAGCGACGGCAGCGACGCCGTACTTTCGGACGGCGAGGGCAACACAGCGTCCAAAGACAGCCAGGCGCAGGTCCCCGACTTCGGAAGGTCATCCGGCAGGGCGGCTATGGGGAAGACCTCCGGCGACGTAAGTGCAACCCACAGCACTTCCAAACACACGAAGTCCCACCGAGACTTGACGCGCACGTCAAGCTCTCGGAAAGAGGCACATAGGGAACGGTCCGAATCGGCGTCCTCTGGGCGTTCGCGATCTAGATCGCCGCATGATGCCAGTCAATCGTCCACTATTGCCAAAAGTGCCTCGCTCCCCAAGGTAACCGAGGTTCGATCGTCGGAAGACGAAACCGACCTCTACCCCCCAGACCGCACTCCGGGAGTCTGCTCGAGTACAAGTAACGCCCATTCCCGAATCCCAACCTACACGGTCGAAGGATAGCACCTCCACTACCGAAGCTCGACACCAGGCGTCGAAAAGCTCTGAAGGCCCAAAGAAGCAGGGCAAACACTCTTCCAGCCACGGGGAGGGGGGAAAACAACAGAGGAAGCAGTCTCAGCCTACTTCCACACCGCAAAAACTTTCCACTTCACTCAAACCGACAGATAAGCCGCACTCCTCCATTATATATGAGTCAGGGAAATTTCCCCCAGGCAAAGTCATTCCCAGTTCAAGAGAGTGGTCCAGTGAGGACATAGTCATGTCAAGAACGTCTTCATTGGCAGATTTCTATTCTAAAAATCCCGAACATTTTCTCACTTATAACCCCGACGGGCCAGCACCCTCAGGCTCCACGGATCCTATTCCCCCCAAGTAAAAAGTCCCGGTTCGAAACAACAGTCTTCAGATCTGTTCCACATGCAACCTTATTCTCAGGAACAAGAAGATCCTTCCCTTTGTGAGGATACAGATTTGGGCATGCTGGAGGAACAGACTGGGACAGGCTACTATGGGGACGATGAGGAACAAGAGGAGGAAGAGGACGACCCGGAAATATACAGGGTAGATTCCCCGGTAGATAAGGAACCACCGGTTACCGACTCCCCTGTCGACAACCAACCCCTCCTAAATGAAGTCCTATCTAGAGCAGCAAACCACTTCCACATTGACACCCAGGGTGCTCAAGAGGAAAGAGATTTTGCCGAAGAGTTGGTGGGAGAAAGGAGACCTGTTGCGCAGGCCATCCCTATCCTTAAGTCCAGCCAAAGAAGAATAGACCCTTCATTGGTAAACCCCAATCTCACCAGGGCAGTCAATCCCAGGATTGAGAAGCTATTCAGGGCAGCCCAATCAGACCCACTGTATAGAAGAGGGCATCTGAAACCGGACTCCCTAGTCGTTAAAAACACCAGCAAGAGGGCAGGAACACCCTTATCATCGGAAGCTCCTCCCGACAAGGAGAGCAAGAAAATCTATGGGTTCGGCAGAAAGGTTGCCTCCACTTCTGCCTACCAAGCAAGAATCGCCAACTCCACCACCCTACTGGCGAGTTATAACTGCAACCAGTGTGAAGAAGTCGCGGCAATCATAGATTCCGCCCCAGATCCCCTAAAGAGCCAATTGGCACGAGTGTCAGCGGAAGGGAGAGCCGTATCCGGTTGCATTTTAAAGGCAATCTTTGATGCCGCAGATAATGCCGGTAGATTGATAGCAGAGGGTACTGTTATCAAGAGACACGCTTGGTTACGGCAGTCTGGATTCAAGGCCGAAACACAAGCATCATTGTTAGACAAATCGGTGGAGCCAGATCTATTGTTCGGTAAGGCGTTCGAGGATGCCCTGAAAAATGCCAAGGACGAGTATGAAACACTCAAGTCCCTAGGTCAACTAACCACCAAACCACCTAATCATAGGGGTAATGGCAATTTTCGCCGCACATGTGGACAAAATTCCCAAAGAGGGTCTAACTATTCCCAATGCCAGGGTATGCAGTGGAACAATAACCAACAGTCTACCCAGGGTTATAGTAGAAGGAATAAGAGGACGGGGTAAAGGTAGAGGCAGCCCCAGTAGAGGCAGCGGCATGCCTCCACCAAAACAGTGTCGCTGCGTTCAGGGTCCCTTCTCACGCATCCCCAGTAGGAGGACGCATTTCCAACTTCGCCCAAGCTTGTGAAGGGATCAGATCAGACAGATGGGTGCTGTCAACAGGATACTGCATTGAACTTGGAGCGTCCCCGGAACCACCCTCCACGACAAAGAACACATTTTCTAGACCACCAAAGAATCCTCCTCGAGGAAATCGTCAATCTGCTAGCAAAGGACGCAATCGAACTCGTCCCGGGACACCAGGTAAACAAGGGTATTTATTCAACTTACTTCCTTCTACCAAAGAAAGATTTAACAATGCGCCCAGTATTAGACTTACGGCCTGCAGACCAATATATCAAGCCCCAAAAGTTTCGCATGACTACTCTCCAAGAGGTAATCCCCCTCCTAAAAAAGGGGAACTACATGGCAACATTGGACATGAAAGATGCCTATTTTCATGCTCCCAGCGCACAGAAAGTACTTGCGCTTCAAGGTGGACCATCGGCACTACCAGTTCAAAGTACTGCCCTTCGGAATAGCCTCGGCTCCAAGGGTATTCATCAAGGTACTGGCGGTGGCGGTAGCACACCTACGCAGGGAGGCAATCCCGGTGTACCCTTACCTGGACGACTGGCTCATCACGGGGGAAACCCCAGCGATTTGCAGAACGAACATTCAAAGAACAATCGACCTCTTCGAATTGGGTTTCTCCATAAACGAGAAAAAGCCAAACAGTTCCTAGGAGCTATCCTAGACACACAAGAGGTGTGACCTTTCCATCAGAGGAAAGAATTCGGAATATACTACTGCAAATTCCACAATATCAGGCCGGTCGTCAGATAACGGTACGCAAAGCAATGCGTTTGCTAGGCATGATGGCGTCATGTATATACCTGGTCCCCCATGCACGCCTGCGCATGTGTCCCATGCAGGAATGGTTGGCGAAACAGTGGTCTCAGGCAAGTGGTCAGTGGGACGATCTAGTGGTCGTTTCGCCAACACTGGTACAAAGCCTTCACTGGTGGACAAGAGAGAATCTGTCCAAGGGGAAACCCTTTTACGATTCCGAGATACAGGCGGTAGTCACAACCGATGCATGCCTGACAGGGTGGGGAGATCACCTCCTCCACCATACAGCTCAGGGGCTCTGGTCTCACTCAGTGGCCAAGAATCACATCAACCTGCTAGAGCTTCTGGCAGTATTCAGACTTTTGAACCTTACCTGCTAAATCTGTCAGTGCAGATCCGAACAGACAGCAATACAGCCATGTTTTACATAAACAAGCATAGAGGGACTCGTTCGCCAAATCTGTCCAAGCTTGTCCAGAAAATGTGGACATGGGCACTCAAATGGGCACTCAAACGGAACATCTTCCTGTCATCGCAACATGTTCCAGGGGATCTCAATTCTCTAGCAGATGCACTAAGCAGAGATCCCTTCCCAAAGGAGCACGAATGGTGTCTACACAGAGAAATCATAGAAGATATCTTCTCTCAGTGGGGTTCCCCCACCATAGACCTATTCGCCACAAGCGAAAACAGACAATGCCCAAGATTCACGTCCAGATTCTCACAACCAGGATCCCAGGGGGAACGCCCTGTGGATGAACTGGTCAGGAATGTTTGCATACGCTTTTCCACCAACTCCTCATCAGGAAGGTGGTGAACAAGATGAACAGGGAATCGATGACGCTCGTCCTAGTTGCTCCCATGTGGGCGAGACAACCGGGGTTCCCACACTTACGCAGACTAGCGACGTGCGACCCCATCAAGCTCCGGGCTGGTACAACTTCTGTCCCAGCATCAAGGTCAAACAATACATCCTCTACCCAGCTCAATGAACCTAGCAGCATGGCTCCTGAGGTCATAGAGTTTGGACATCTAAATTTGCCTCAAAGATGTATGGACATCCTAAAAGAATCTAGGAAGCCTAACACGAGGCACTGCTACTTTGACAAGTGGAAGAGATTCGTTATCTGGTGCCAGAATAGACAAATCAACCCAGTTGATTGCACTCCTTCAACTATTGTTACATACATGCTCCACCTGCTGGATGCAGGACTGGTTTTTAACTCACTGAAGGTGCATCTGATAGCTCTGTCAGCATATACCACCTCCCATAACAAGGTGTCGTGGTGGAAAGTTCCAGTGGTTAAAGCCTTCATGGAAGGAGTAAAGAGACTCCACCCTCCTATTTCAAACCCACCACCAGGGTGGGACCTTAATGTGGTGCTAACTAAACTCATGGGCCCCCTATTCGAACCCATGCATAAAAGCAGTCTCAAACACCTGACCTATAAGACAGCCTTCTTAGTAGCTATTACATCCATAAGAAGGGTTAGTGAGATTCAGGCTCTGTCAGTGCAAGATCCTTTCTTTACAGTTCACAAGGATAAACTGGTTTTGCGTACACACCCTAGGTTCTCACCTAAGTTTATTTCCAAATTCCACGTGAACCAGTCCATCGAGCTTCCGGCTTTCTTCCAAAACCCACAAAGCTCGGCTGAGGTGAAGCTACACACCCTAGATGTGCGTAGGGCGGTTCTCTACTATGTAAACAAGACCAGACCGCTAACAGACCAACTGTTTGTCTCCGTAGCTACAGGCAGAGAGGGGGATTGCGTCTCTAAAGGTGCCATCTCTAAGTGGATTATTAACTATCCAGCTGTGTTACTCCTTTTCTGAAAAAACTCTGCCTTTCACGCCGAGAGCCCACTCTACAAGAGGCCTTGGTGCCACTCTGGCTTTCATTGCAAATGTACCCCTTGATACCATTTGCAAAGCAGCTACTTGGAGCTCTATTCACACTTTGACTCAGCACTACTGCATTGACACACATTCCAAGACAGATACACAAGTGGGACAAGCAGTTCTAAGACATTTATTTGCTCATGACCCTTCTCACATCTCACCTCCTTCTTCAGGTACTGCTCGCTAATCTATGCACAGCATGTGATCTAAACAGATTCCACAAGCCTCAGAAGGGATACATTACTCACCGTAATCGTATTTCTGATGCTTGTATCTGCTTAGATTCACATGTGACCCACCCTTCCTCCCCTCTGAGAGAAGGCGCATGGATGCTTGTAGTCTTGCCTTTCTTTCTATCTGCTTGGATTATCTGTACTCGCGCTACTCCTCATGTCAGAAAAAATACAATCTGAGGGTCCTACACGCATGAGGGATCATGGGTACAGTGTACGTCACACTAGGGATAGTATTACTGGCACGCCCTGTGTCGACGCCCATTTTCGAGTTTCGAAAAACAAACTGTAATACCCCGCAGCTTCCACTAGATGTCGGCCTATGCACAGCATGTGAATCTAAGCAGATACAAGCATCAGAAATACGATTATGGTGAGTAATGTATCCCATATATATGCAAGAACTAACACCCATGACATCAAAAATGGCATCAACAATCTCATTCATGACATCACTGATGACATCACATGTGCATTTAGTTTTCATGGGAAGCCTCCACAAGGGATACTTATTGTAATGGTGGCAAAAAACTATCAAAGGTCATTGAAAGAACTACCATGAGGGAAGTAGTTCATTCCGTAATGCACAGCTATGCACACAATAGTATTACACACTTCTGTGCAGTACATGAAGCAACTCATGTGGAACCAAAGCCATTGCCTGCACCATGCCCCATAGAAGTGTAATGTTCAAAATGTTCCCATGTGACATAGTGAAATCATTAATGCTTTCATTGTACAGTTGTGGGTACTGTCAAACATGTAAGAAGTAGCTACCATTTTCTTAGTAACTACATAATTCCACTACTATACAGAAAACATAAAAACACCACAATCCATACCAATAGGAGCATATACAGGTACATTAAAGTAAGCAAAAAAGGAGCATTATTACCAGAAACTGTTCATAACATAAGTCATTATCTTCATGCACAGATATGCTTGCTGTATTTTATGCTTTTTCCTCCCCTATATGTAGATATATGACATCATATGATTGTACCCTAAGGAAAGTAGTGTAAGAACATATGAGAAGGGTGCCGTACACAAAGGTTGAACCTTTAGAAATGTTACTTACTGACTGTTAGTGAACAAAAGCATCTGGCCTACTTATGGCAGTGAACAAAAAAGAGGGAGCCACACATATGAGGTCATCAGTGATGAAATGAATGAGATATGTGATGCCATCTTTGATGTCATGGCTGTTAGTCCTTGCATTGCACACTGGTGGCGCGAGATATGGTTGCTTAGCTTACCTGTAACCATAACATCCCTGTAACAACGTTTGTCCGTTGAATTGCATAGGTTTATGCTAGTGCCAGTTAACCATAACGTTCCTTTAAAAAATATTTTTGGCCAGTGAATTTCATTGGTTTTTAGCATGATACCCTTGGTTTGTAAAGAACTCTCCAGCACAGTGAAGAGCTGGCAGCATGGTAAAGCACACAGCAGTCGCGGACTGTGCATTTGGTTGCACACATTGTGTGGCATCCAACCTGCTCAGAAATGCGCCTGTTACCTTTTATATAGTGGTGTCAATCACACAACAGGAAACCTGTATTACAACAGCAGCATGGCAAACAATGGCAAGCGAAAATGGAGTAGGTGTAGAAATTGTGTACATACAAACCAAACAGGAGAAAGTCAGCAGGAGTACACCATAAGGGAATGCATTAACAACAGAAATTACGTCTGCCGTCACCAATTGTACCGCACTGCTTCTGTACTTCGGAACAAACAACTAATGGATAGAGTAATGACTGCAAAAGTTTAGAGCAAAATGGCGGTACAATGTAGTAAGGAAGCAAAACTGTGTCTGATTGCACATGTGTTTTAGTATGCAATAGTACATATGTATAACGTGTCTTTTTTTTAAACGCGCCAATGCCAAGCACCTTCGCGTTGCAGAAAAACATTTCCCTCAGAACAGAATCACTTCCTATAGTAACCCCATTAGTACGCACTGTAGTGTGAAGCGTACCTTATGGATTATATATTTCTGCATGTACAGCAAAGACATTCTGTTTTCTGTAACAAAACATATTGGAAAGGAAAGCAAGGCAGTAGAAGGCGCAATCCTTGCACAACACCATTCACTCAGGAAAGGAAACAAAGTGTGCAAATATCCAAATAGACAGGCCGGACAGCAAAGTAATAAAAATTGCCAACAATTGTGCCCCCTTATAAGTTCCGTACAAACAAATGTGTTGAACAAAATTAAGTGGCTGTGGTACACCTGCATGTATACTGCTTCCGCATGTACAAGTATGCCATGCCCTGATAAATCGTGTCATGGTAGACGTGCCAGTGGCACAGCAATCTATTCCTTACCTAACAACCAAGTTTTGTAAATCCGCATTTCCCCACAGTAAATATGCATTTGTGCTACCCCCTTCCCTTCCAGTAATGGGTTGTACGAATGTCCAAAGTGCAAATTAATAATAATAATGTTCCTAAGTGCTTGGATGGTATGCTGTTTTTCCTGAAATTGCATTCAGACTCAGCGGCACACAGTCCTCCTTCCAATGCTTGCAAGTAAGCAAAAGATAAATGTCCTGCAGACACAATTACAATGAATGCATCCGTACGACAACAGCAGGCTGTGCATGGCCGCATGTTGTCCACCTACCAATGCGTGTGGGAATGGACGTTTGTACGTACTGCAAGTACAAGCATGTATATGTGTGCCTCTGTGTCCTCGTCACATCAGCACTGTGCAGCATATGCGTAGGAATGTTGATGTGGTGGGGGCGTCCACCCTCATTGTACAGATAGGTATGCAAATAAGCATCCCACCTCCAGTACCCTACAAATAGCTAGCATCCTCCCACAATGGTCGACAGATGTGTGGCGCACTATTACTACTTAGGAAATTGGCAATGGTATACATAGTACACCCACGCTCATGGACACAATGCAGTTCGGCCACAAAGCGTCCAGCTGACAGTCGTCCAAAAGCTTACATGGCAACAATGTGTACCCAAAAATGTGTAGGGATGTCCATGTTTCAACAGTCGTACCTACCATACAGATCACATAACGCCAAATGATGGCACATCAAGTTCACCCCATCAAATGGCAACACATAACATCAGAGTACATTGAAGCACGCAAACTTTCACCTTATAAAATCACAGCAAATGTCTACAGTTGGAATATGGGCTTCAAGAGATTACAATAACCAAGTGCCTGGGGTGCTCCATCCCATATCCGGTGACCCATCATGAGAAAAAAGTACCAAATGAGTGATATGTACATACTATCACCAGTGTCCTCCTCAGGGCAGCACGATTTTCTCTTGAATCATATGAATAACAGCAATATAATCAACCAGTTACTTTCGACACCTGCATGAAACCTGGTGAACAATGTATGACATCACGACGCATGTACACTTCTGTATGAATGGACCATTTTAATAGGTCTTGGTAAATCAGACCACATAACTTTGTTTACTTGCTTGTCTTTACTCACCGACATAATAGTTTAGTCAGTAGGTAAGTGCAGTAACTTTTTAAATACTACCCTATACCTTCACATCAAACAGATGTTGTTTTAAAGAGGCCTCAAAAGGGCTACATTTTTCAGAACACACAAGTGTACTTGGTGTTACAAACTGTAATGTTGCATTGAAATAAGTAAGCAGCAGAAAATGGGACCAAACATACAATACAAGGTTACAAAATCAGGGGAGCTGCTACCAACGTAAATACGACTCGAAGTAGAGAACAGCCTGCCTAGGTTCACACCCAACAGTTAGCAGTTGCAACATTGCACTCCCACACCAACTACTGCCAAACAAGCACATGTATGGCAATTTGGAACAATCTGTAATTTAACATAGAACACATGTACATGACAATTTAGTGTAAGGGGTGTTCAATAATAAACAAAAGGAGGTGTTCCCTTCTTTTCTGGAAGCAACATTTGCAGAGCCGCATTCACTACCTCCTTGCCCACTGTTACATCCTCATCACTGGTGAATGTGGCTACCCAGCAGCTAGTTTCACCTCATGCTTCTGCAATCTTTCTTTCAAGGCCTGTAATACTTATTGCGTATTACAGTACAGCCCATAGCACACATACTAATTGGAAAACCTCCACATTTAAGAATGTAGGAATCAGAGGAGGGGACAGTAACAAGGAAACAAACTACAAACATCAAACAGTGGCAATTTACCGCAGGGTACCCCCTGTGAAAGGTGCACTACAGGGCAACATAGTACATCACTCAGTTTCCTACACACGCAATGCGATGTCGCAAGGAACACATACACTATGGCGGCTTTGTGTAAGGTGCATACAGGCTCAAATAACATATCACTGACTTTCCTACACAGTCACAGACACCGCACAAGTTACATATACACTGGTGGGGATCTGTCCAAAGTGCATTAGGCATTTCAATACAATATCACACACTTGCCTACACAATCCATCACACTCCACACAGTACACAAACACTGTGGGGGACCTGCAAATGTTCATGAGCACTGTGTCACAAAGATATGCGGCAGGCCTAGGTAGGCAGGGGTAAAACACTGTGTCTTAAAACCATTTCTATAAGTAAATGGATACATTTCACTTTTGGCAATGATGAAATTGGCAAATGTGTTGTGCCATAGTGCGTCTGCAACTGCCAGAAACCATTCCACTGTGGCGGAGTGCACATAATAGTGGTGACAATTTTAAACGTCCCTTCCTGTCACCCACAGCAGCGACAGTTCCCATTGTCCCAATGGCATAGGTAGGTTCCAGAAAAAGGGAGTATACGCACGTGCGTTCACCGAAGGATGGCGACGCCCTTCTCTGGATAAAGGTGAAACATTACTTCCTCCCTCGGCAGTGTCTTTGCAGCACATCCACATTGCTTAAGCTTTCAAAATTGCACTCGCTTCCACCAATAACATTGAAGAGCTCTCCATGTTACAGTATTAGTTGTTTACAACAGGCCTCTGCGTCCACACTGCGGCCACAAATGTACTTGCGCAATCCCTGTGGCTGTACAGTACCATTTCCATAGTCACCACCCTCAAAGCCCCGAATGTGCCTTTCAACCGGCGTCATGACAACAGTGCCAACGTGACCAGCCGAACACACCAACGGTGCCCGTCGACCCTCATTTTGGGAACAAGAGGCGGACTGTCCAACAGTGGCAAAACATAGGGTTCAGCAATGTACGCAGTATTATTTGGAAAGGGCAGGCTTACAAACACATCCCTATGTGCCATTGCACATGCATGCATGTTTGCAAACCATATGCAGCTGCTTTCCGGGTGAGAAATGTGCACAACAATCCTTCCAGAATATACACCGTAGAAGTGCAGTGTACTGTTTGCGCTTTTTCTGAGCAGCGGAGTACGGCACATAAGTTTGCTCTGCAAGTTATGGTACACCACTCCTGCTCACCTTAAGTACGCACACTAGTGGCGACAATTATGAACGGGCCTTGGTGGCACCCACACCTGCAGTACTGACAGGCCCCATTCTGGCAGTGTCATTGGTAACTTCCAGAAAAGGGGAGCATACGCACGTGCGTGTACCCAAGCACAGCGACGGCCTTCTCGACATGAAGCACAAACATTCCTT
Organism: Ambystoma mexicanum; assembly: GCF_040938575.1. Taxonomy (NCBI): domain Eukaryota; kingdom Metazoa; phylum Chordata; class Amphibia; order Caudata; family Ambystomatidae; genus Ambystoma; species Ambystoma mexicanum. Next base: position 594,911,963 of record NC_090923.1, on the reverse strand, counting down.
CTTCCATTTCCATTCTGCCCTGTACAGCACGGCATCATTCCGTAGTGGTGAAAAGTTGCCCACTCTTCTGCCAATCACTATGAAGAGCTCTCCATTTGACAGTACAACTTCTGTACAACAGGGCTCCGCGCACAAACCACAGACACAAATGCTGTCCCGCCATCCTTGTGGCTATACAGTCCCATTTCCATGACCGCAATCCTCAAAGTTCCCGGATGTGGCTTTGGAACTGCGTGCAGCCATGTGGGAGTAACTTCCAACTAGGGTACGGGATGGTCGCTGTAGGAGGTGCTGTCCAGCATCAGACACAAAACTGTTCATGCTTCTGTTAATGAGACACCTTCCTGCGTTGGGCTCTGAACAACATCCAGAAACACTTTCCCATACTGTGCGAGGAGTGATAGATGAGAAAAGCACCTTCGCAGTAGGAAAAAGCGACTTCACTAGATATACTAACCTCCTCAGTCGACGAAACAAACATTCACATGGCGTGTTACCCATATGCATACCGCTGTAGTGGATCACGACAACCTCTGCTCTACCAAAAGTGGCCAAGTCTTTCGAAAGTGCATGCATGTCGGCGAAACTGGGCTTGTACACTGCGTTCCACAATGCGTCTACTCCTTCAAATCTGAAATTGCCAGCAAGCTTTCTTTTGAGGGCATACTTGTGCAGATCTATATCGGAAGGTTCTCCCCAAAGTCCACACAATGCGTTTCGCCATGTCAGCCATCCTCACTGCGCACTACATAATGGACAACATTATCACCGCCCCTTCATGTGAAGCACACTCACAATACCTCATTGGGTAATCCTGACTGTCCCATGGTCATTGGCCAGCATCTTGAGAAGGGCAGATTGTGGCACGTGCGGTGCTCCAAACACAGCGAGGATCACACCCCAGTAAAGCAGGAGCAGTCCATCTTCCCTTTCCACTACTTTCTCTCCACCGCTATTTCATTGGATACAAGTACATAGGCACAAGCGATTCCACCAATGGCATGCAAGAGGAACATCCAGGAGCACTGTCCCATTCTGCTCGTGGTTGTATGGATGTGAAGAGCACCTTTGCAGTGGGAAAAACACACTTCAATACATTTCGAAAAACTCCTCACACGACGAAACAAACTTTCGCAACCCACGTAACCCATGTCCATACCGCCGTAGTGGATAACAACATCTGCTGTACCAAAAGTGGCCAAGTTTTGGGCAAACTGCATACATATCAGCAAAAGGCCGACCGAGCACAGCATTGCACAATGCGTCCAGTCCTTCCAAGCGGAAATTGTGAGCAAGGTTTCTTTTCAGGGTGTACTTGTGCAGATCTATCACGAAGGCATCACCGCAAGTCCACACAATGCCTTTCGCCATGTGGGCCATCCTCCCTCACTACGCACTGTACAATGTACAACATTTTCACCTCCCCTTCCTGTGAACCACACCCACAGTACCTCATTGGATAATTCTGACTGTCCCATACCTATTAGGCTGCATGCTAACAATCACAGATTGTGGCACGTGCAGTGGTCAAAAGACTGCGAGGGCTGCAGCCTACTAAAGCGAGAGCACTCCATCTTCCAACTGCAGCACTTACTACTCTGCGCAATGCACATTACTCAACCACACATAAGAAGCAGTACCACCATAACATCCATATGTACAGTACCCCACTGGTACACGCAGTGGATGCACTACACGACTGCTCACTGGAACATCTACACCCACACACATCTACAACTGTAGTTTCTTCCACCAATCACCACGACCATACAACCACACAGAAACCAACAATGCACCTGATAAATTCCTTTCAAGGGCCAATGTGTTCAAATACTTCGTCAAGGAAGGCTCTTAAAAGGCTTACACATAGCAAACACAATTGCAGCGATTTGCCACCCCATTGTTGAACAGGGGCTATGCTGAGCACCACATGCAAATATACGCGTAGCACCTCACTTGCGCTGTTCAACCAAGTGTTCAATGTACCGTACAACCTCACCTACTTGCAATGCATGCCGACTGACAACTGCATGGCTACATTATGTTGTGTTCCTTGTGATGTAGGCCTAGCCTGCTGGGCACATGGCCTAAGGCCATGCACCCATGCACCCAACAGTCGAAGCCTTGGCCACGCCAACTACACCTTAACAAAGCCATGCAGGCCACCATGTACGCATGTGCCCAAATAACATCAGCAACATAGCCTCCAGTACTTCCATGAAATCACTGCACCGCAATGCAGGGCTAAAAGAAAACGTGTTCCACTTACCGTAGCGCGCACACATATCGCTCTATGATTTACCTCTCATAGCACACCATAGTGCACCCTATGTGTAAATGCTATCGTCTTCTGCAATGCCGACTGACAACTGCATGGCTACATTATGTTGTGCTCTCTGTGATGGTCTAGTACTACATTCAGTGGACACACTGCAGGACTGCTCACTGGAACATATCCACCCACACACATGTACACTGTACGTGCTTCCACCAATCACCACACCCATACAACCACACACAAACCAACAATGCCCCAACTACTTTCAAACACTACACAACTCTTCAGGCAGTCGTCACACTTTCCTCTCCTAGAGCTGCAGCCATGCAGCAAAGGGACTACAGGCTTACCTCTCATAGCACACCATAGTGCACTGTAAATGCTATCGTCTTCTGCAATGCACTTCCCTATTCGGAATGTGCCTCCCACCACTCTTCCCATAAACACATCGCCCCTACAACTAGCATGCCATATTTAAGGCTCCCTACAATCTCCACACAACTTTATTTTCTACTCCGGTAGCCGCCCATTGCCATTCTGTACGCCAATACTGCTGGCACACCACCCTCATCTTCTGCTCACATTTCTCTCACAGAGCGCTTGTGACTCGCGCCCCCCTTTTCATCCTTTCTTGTACCCACCTAATGCTGTACACTATGTTCTTCAGCCCCTTTCGCCACCCGATTGTCGTCCTACACAACATTGCACATCATAGCAAACTTTTCGGACACATACCGTCACCGCACAATGCAGCACAATCACTATTTCGCCCGCGCAGCCACCAAGAAAATGGGACGCCGGAGGTCAGCCACATATAACTAGTAATTTCAGTGCAGACAATCCCACCTACAAGAGGCCCAGACGCCCACACTATCTCTCACAACCTTGCCACACACACCGCAGCCATATCCTCCGATACACCATGGTGGCATTTTCACGCACTGCACGCTTCCCTCCAGCCAACAACCGCCTGCACCCAATGCTCGCCCACATCACGCTGTGCCACTGGCCAATAACACTGCTCCGCGGACTGAACACAGAAATGGGTCTGTGGAGCAGACCCGGATAACACTAATTTTTTGGGACGTACATTTCAGTATTTTGCAAAAAATGTACTGGTCCGATTTCCACCAAACACACAAAAGCACGCTTTCTGGCACAAGCCAACGCTCCTGGCGCAAATTTGGTCATGATCCCTCCAGCCGTTCGACCTGTAGCCGTGCACAAAGTTTTTTTCCCCATTCAGTCTATGGGGAAAAAACAATTTGGGACACCTCCCACCCCCTATAACTCGTCCCACACACGAAACCTCGCCCAACTTGGTGAAAAAATTCAGAGCCGCCCATATACTTTATCTGCAAAATTTGGTGAGGATTTGTCCAGGGGGAGCAAAGTTATAAGTCACCAAAAAAGTGCTCTTCCTAGGAGTTTAGTGCATAGTTACCTGTTGGGATCCTCCAGACATTACTGGCTACATGACATTTCGACACCCCACCCCGTTCCCTGGATTTCAGCACCTTCACACATGAGACTGTTGCCTGAAATCGGCGAAACATCAATCTGCTCATAGAAGGGCCTGTTTTGGCACAAGGAACAAAACATGAGGTCCAGGCCCTGAGGTGCACGGTTGGTGCACGATTTCCAAGATATTTGCACCGAAATGAACTGCACCATGCCAGAGTGAGGCGATAGGTGAGAAGAAAGCACAGAAGGTTCCAGTATGCAGCAGCACACCGACTCTCACCTCCCCCCAACGTCTGCTCCGGGGTATGTCAGCCAGCCACATGCGCCCATTCTCAGTGCAGTTTACTTCCGGGTGCAAAGCACATCAAGCGATAAGCGAACCAGAACAGCGACCTACAGGATCAGTGCTATCATGTCTGTCGACAGAACCCGTTCTAAGAACGGGTTCTTCTGCTAGTACTCCTATAAAAGGAAACTAACACTAAAAGGAGATTACTCCGTAGAAGAATAAAAACATGTTCTACTGCCGATCAAGTGTGTTAATTGCTTCCGCTGAGTACACACCTATGTCCTAAAAGAGATTGGTATTATGTTGCTGTGTGTTTGTGTTCTCCCATGTCACTTCTGGAGGTATTGTACAGTCCTTATGTTAATTTCTCACCCCACTTATTAGTTTTGGCTATTAGGTTGTGAACAGCCGAAATTATGACATTGGAATATGAGAGGAACGCGATGGGATGTAAGGGGGGGGCATGGGACACACAGCTTGTGGACGTTGTTTACTCACCCATTGATTAGCCATGGCCATGCTAATCCCTATAGCCATTCCCGCATCCAACCTGTCGTTCTCTAACAAAAACTCATCTTTGAGCTAGCTCTATAACGCAGTAACTAGCCTGACTGTGTTATTTCAAAGCAGTCTTCTTAGAACAAATGGCCTATTGGAGATGTAAATATACTACTGCTGTAATACGCATGTCTTAAACAAGAGAGCCCTCAGATTTATAACAGAATGTATATCCTTGCATCTGTTTCTTCCACCGAAGTGCTGTTAAAAACAAACATCGGAAACGCATCATTTTTGGCTTGTGTAGGTATTAAGTAGACACCTGCCAGACACTGCTATCATGTGCCCAGTTACTCGCATAATTTTACAGCTGGTACCTCCTTATGGCTATGTAGTACCATAATGGCAGTGCCTGGCAAATGCCTATCCCATGTCTACTCAAACCTAAAACTGTTGGCTTTGCAAAGCTTGTTTTTTGTGCACTTTGGCAATAAAAGTGATTTTTTTCAGCAGCATGATGAGGAATGTTGCAACTCTGACACACTTGGAAGGAGGCTGGCACGCCAGATAGCTAGGAGATTTACTTTTCTCTTAGTACAAGGTAAAGGGACCTGAGAGTAGTTCTGACATCACATTTTAAGCTGCGACAATGAGCAGCAACTGACAATAGTGAATTGAAACACTCTTGCTTTTTCAGATTATTTTCATGTACATTTTCTCCCTGAAGTGGTCATTAACTATTACAAAAATACATACACCCCACCTTGTGCATTTAGTGCATTGCTGCAGTTTTGCACAAATAAACACCTGCATATTGGCGTACATTTTAAAAGAGGTGGTCAGCTGGCATTCAAACAGATACTTATTTGTTGATTATAGTTCCGACATACGGGTTCACATATTGTTATGAAACACTCTGCTCTCAGAGGAGCTCTTGTTCATTCCTATAATACTCACCTTAGTACGAAGGGTTGCACCAATTCCGCAGTAGGGAACTCCCGATCACGTGTCTTTGTGATGGGGTGCTCCCGAATGTTGGAGGTTGCCATGGAGATTGGCTTCCTCGTTACGCTCACGCATTGCTTCCCGATCACATGACACCGCTGGCCAATAAAGAAACTCCTTGCCTTAGCCCGGTGCTTCTGATTGCAGCGCTACAGAAGTTTTGTTTGTTCTTGCTGTTTGTTTCCTCGTTTCCTGTTACCGACCTTGCTTTGTATTACGCACTGTTTTCTGGATTGCCCTTTTGATCTACTGATTTCACGCTGCCGACTCAGCTTGCCCTAGGACTGCCTTGTCTTGTGCCTTACTGCTGTCTACTCGGAACCTGTTTGACCCGGATTTTCACACGGACCTTCTTTTGGATTTTGTTTTGTCTTTACACTTCGCCTGCCTATTGCCCACCTGGAATTGCTGCCCGGATTGAAATTGGATTACATTCTGGATTTGGTTCTTTGATTTACTCTCGCTTGCCTGATTGTTGGTAGCCCTTCTAGTTTAACACGCACAGTGACTAGAGACTTCCAATAGTGTGTGGCTTCCTATTAGGCGTCCTTGTGCCGTCAGGTCCGGTGATCCCTTTCTGGGACTTGTGACTGGATCACCCCAGCATCAGGCGTCCTCGTGACGTCAGGATAGGGTTTTTCGACAACTACCAACAGTCGGGCTTTACTTAGACTTCTTCTTTTCTGTGGAACACTGGTAGGTCTTGTTTACTGTTCATCACGTTTGAGTTTAATTTTTCTATGCATGTTCCTAGTGGATGGCAGTATACTAATACTAAACCGTGGCATTGACTCCTTGGAATTGTGTTATATCAGTTCTTCTGTCCTTTGATTATTTTGGCATTGAGGTTCTTTCATTGTTTGCTCCCTGTTGCAGTGGACTTTTGGGCCTCAGCATCTGTACAACATTCTGCAGATCGTATTGGTGTAGCATCTAAGAAGTAGTTCCGGCCATCATCTGGTGTTCCTTTCTTCCTGCTAATTGACTCCTCTGTGTGTTCTATCACTCATAGGGGTACATTGGTCAGAAGAACTCTTCGTCCACGCTACGTGAGCAAGAGTCTAGAGTGGAAGAGTTCTGACACATATTTCTATGTAACTGCTCGAGAATGTCTATTGCTGCTGAGGGTCGAATGATGTCAAGTATTAAAGGTGGGATGTGGGAATTGGGGACTGCTCTGCATATTGTTGTAGAAATAAAGTACTCGGCGATGCAGAAAAATATGGAAAGTCACCTGGGAGTTCCCTGACCTTTATAAGGAAAACCCTCCGGGACTTGCAATTGCCTTATCACATACATTGGTGGGGGAGGTTGGCTTACTCAAATATAATACATTATAAATAATGTGGTGCATTGACATTTTAAGGTGTTTTGACCTTCATTCCAGGCTTGCTGGGTATGGTAAAAATGAATTGTATTTTTAAAACCTGCTATTTTTTAAATTTGTATTGCCATTTTGCAAACATAAGAATAATAACACCCGCTCCTGGGACAGCGGTATTCTTCCCAACTCCTCTAGCTCTTCCAAGCGATCCTCGAGTTATCTCACAAAGTCCAATATCTGCAAGTTGTGCTGGTATCATTGCTTCACATAGTCCCCCTGCAGGTGTACCATTACACTTTCCCAGTCTCAATGGAATTTCCCCCCGTCGCCCTGGACGCGATATGTGGCGCACTCCACAGCAAGCAGCCCACACAATTTTTGCAGCCAATCCATGCCCATTGGAGGTTGCCTCTGCTTCCAGCTTTTCGCTAACACCTGCCATGCTGCTATCGGCAGCATCATGAAAGCCTTCTTCTTGGTTCTGTCCAGTGGACTAATTCCCGGATCAAATAGCCCACACATCTGCTCTCTGGGGGCTGGGGTCGTATCAAATATGATCATTAATTTTATCTGGGAGGAAACGTCTGCCCAGAACGGACCCAACACTGGGCATTCTCACCATATGCATTTCCAATCCCCCCTTTCTCAAGCACCCTCCCCAACCATCCTTTGAGCTGCCTGCATACATTTTGTTACTTTACTGGGGTATTGTTCCACCACATCATAACCTTATACAAGGTCTCTCTCAATTGTATTGATCATGTCAGTTTGGGGATGTTCATCCACAGATTCTCAGTGATCCATAGAAACACCCCCCCATGTGTCCTCCCATTGCTTCATGTACCCCCAGTGTGCCATCGTCTCCGCCTCCGTCAGCATTTTATACAGCGTGTATATCATCTGCTTGGCCCCTGAGTGGGAAGGCCCAAAACGACATAGATAGGACACAGAAGTGTCAAATATTTTCCAAGGGAAAACGTCTTAATAAATAAACAGAGGGTTCCCAGCCTGACGACGGGGAATATTCTAAGCATGTGAATCCATGAAAGATACCAACACTGGAGAAATGGAGTTACAGGTAAGAAACTACTCCCTTCTAACCACCCTACATACATTGGTGGCAGAGATACCGCAGCGGCTGCCCCTGTGACTGGTCCAGCCATGTGTCCCTCAAGGCCTCCTCGGCATCAGCCGCTTAGGACACCTGCAGTCCCTCGCCCAGGAATAGGGGCCCTGCCCCCTGTGGCAGATGAGTCAGTCCACACCGACACAGGCACCAACAGCACTAGCACTTGCACTGATGATTTTGATGATTGCATTCCTGCCGATGGGGAATCCCCAGATGTTGATGAGCCTGCCACGGCCTCTCGTCTGGATGAAATTGGCTCCTTTCACTCCATGATGTTCAGAGCGACCAAGCTCTTCAACCTGGTGCCTGAAGGAGGGAGGGATTCCTTTTACAGTGGCGGGAATTTGCTAAGAAGACCATCGTATCGGTCCCTTTATTGGACGACATACAGGAGGAGGACTTGGCATACCGAATACCACGCCTGCCAACCATGACCCCCTGGAGAAGAAATACTGGGTTCCATAGGTGGCACCCAGGTGTCTCAGCCTTCAGCTTTCGCCAGACTTAGTGGCGTCAGCTGCCGCCAGGAAGAGGTCATCCAACCCCTTTGTTGTCCATGGTGCTTCCAGACCAGGAAGGCAAGAAGCTTGGTGCTTCTGGCAAGTGCATCATTACCATAGCAGCCTCCACCATCACAGCTGCCAATGCCCTCACCATCCTTGTCATGGTACGACGGGGGGCTGTGGTACAAGCTGGGTCCCGTCCTGGACTTCCTCCTTGATGACAAGCCCGAAGCTGTGGCCCTATTCCAGGAAGGAGAAGTTGCTTTGGAACACGCCATTACTGTCGGGCTCGACATAGCAGACTCTGTCTTCCGCCAGATTGGGAATGGTGTGGCCCTCCAATGCCAAGGCTGGCTAAAGGCCACTCATTTCCGCACAGATGTGCAGACCAAGGCCATTAATATGCTCTTCGATGGGGACTGCTTGTTTGGGAAGGCGGCAGATGATACCCTCCAGGCCATCAAGGCCAACGCGGACACGGCATACTCTCTGGGGACCCTGCTGCAGAGAAGATCGTCCTTTCATTCTCAAAAGGGGAGAGTCCCCAGATCGTCCAAGGGATACACCACCCCCTTTCGTCGGCTATCCCTCTCCACCGCCCAGGAGGATTACAGAGGTCTCTCGCAGGCCTACGGCTGTGGTATCCAGCATCGTCGTGTTCCCCCCCACCCCACTCCCATCCAGGACACAGATGCCCAAACAAGCCTGAAACAGGCCACGACTGGCTCCCCCACTTTTGATCCCCAGTAAGTGGCCGACTATCAAACTTTGTCGATTAGTGGCAAAAGTTCTCCACAAACAAATGGGTACTGGACGTTCTTCAGCAGGGGCACTCTTTAGAATTCCAAGACAGGTACCTCAGCATTCCTCTTGTCGCACAACAAGAACTACACATGGCCCAGCTGCTGCAGGAGGTTCAGACCATGCTATACAAGGGGGCAATAGAGATGGTCCTGCAGCACCTCCGGGACTCCTGAGTGTTCTCCAGATACTTTCTGGTGAGAAAAAAGTCAGGAGGGTGGCGACCAATCCTAGACTTGCGACGCCTAAACAAGTTCCTAAAATCCCAAACGTTCAGGATGGTCATGTTGCAGCACCTTCTCGACCAACTGGAGGATGGGTATTTTCTGCCAACTCACGACCTGGAGGACGCATATTTCCACATCCCCATTCACCGCAAGCACTGGAAGTTCCTGTGTTTTGTTGTCCAAGGGGTGCATTACGAATTCAAGAACCTTCCCTTTGGCTGCAAATCAGCGGCAAGGGTATTAACCAAGTGGTTGGCCCCGGTACCAGCGCATCTACGCTGCAAGGGGTTAGGTGGAAACCTGTGCAGTTCCCTCTGCGACCACTGCAAAAGATTTAGGACTACAGGTGTTTGGCAGTAAACCCACTCGGTAGCAGTCTGTACCACACAGATTCACTTGATAGCTGTGGCTGAGCAGTCAGACTTCCCTCAAGAAGAGTTAGGCAGTATGTGTATTATACAACATAGGGCAATTCTACACAGTAAGACAAGCAAACACGCAACAAGGCTTCGGTGTAAAGATATAAAGGTATTTATTTATAACAACACATCTATAGAAAACACTCTGGCACTAATATGGCAAAACAACTTCAATCGCAATTACTATATGAAGAAAAAGATCAATCCCCCTAACAATAGTTCGAGAAGTCTAGGTTCACTGGCATCACTTATTTGCAGACAGAGGTGTATGCTTTAACCTAGATGGCACTCTAGTATTCGTTAGGACGGGAGAGAAAGGCGGGTTAAGAAATCAGCTTGATACCAATACTTGTAAGAACAAAGATGCAAGGCAAGAAGACAAGAACCACTGTAGATTCCAAAGTTCAGAGGCCAGGCCCGCTCGGAGAGAGGCAAGGCGATATGTCCCAAAAAGTATCTTAGTGGAAATGCGCTTCGAGTCTTTGTCGCAGATTGTTATAGGCAGATCGGACCAGTTCAGAACAAAACGTTATAGAAGCTTGGAGGCGACCCTATGGAGAGGCAAGGATTAAGACATCCCACTCTATCCGGCAACAAGGGAAGCCAGGCGGACACAGTACCTTGTTTGTGGAGAGACAGCTCCGGCGGGGGCAGTTGTTCCTGGTGGTGGATGCACGTCCGGTCTTTGCCAAGAGAAGAGATGATCTCGTCGTCGAAGGAAAGTTGAAGATCGTTGCACCACCAGGGAAGAGACCAGCCGCGGAGTGCTCCGTCACAAGGCACCACCTTTTGGTCGCGGTAAAGGGGTAGTGGCTATCCGGTTGCCGAGGTGCTCTGCACGGGCAATTCGACCACTGCGTCCTGGAGCGAAGAAAAAGCAAAGGGGACTGGTTGTTCCCACCAGTCAGGGGAAGAGACTCTCTGGCAGGGAGATCTCCTCTGTCGTCGGGAAGTGGTGAGTCGGTTCAGCAGGGCTTCACCGGAGGTGTCGTCGTTGCAGGTCAGCTCAGCTTTACCCTCTTCGGATTCTTAGGTCCTGTGGCGACTTCTGAAGATCCAGTCCCAAAAGCCCTGCTTTTATGCAGAAAACCCCCATTCATTCAGCCTAGCTGTCCCTCAAAACACGCTAAGTGGTGAGCGGGGAGGCTCACCACTTGGGCCAATCACACCAGAGTGTGACCGGAGTTGGCAAGGCAACTCAGTCCAGGGGACTAAACCCCCTCCAACACCCCCTGTGGTAACCCAGACAGCATGGCACCACTTTGGAGGGTCTCTGTACAGAAGCCCGCCAAAAGTGGAACAAAGGGCTCAACTTTTGGTTTAGGAGTCACAGAGACGAACACAGACGCCATTTTGAAAACCGAGTTCTGGCAGAAAATACCATCCGATAGTCTTATTTACGATAAGTAAACCGGTGGTATGTTAGAGATTAACGGGAAAAAGGTATTAATCTCCAACAATGGGAAGAATCCCATAGGGTTATATTCGGGGTCGAATATAACAAGTAGTTTCCACTGCCACCAGCCAAAACTCGACGAGGGGGGACGGGACAGTGCCCCCTCGAATAACAGACCCAAGAGTAATCGAATTACCCCTACTAGTACGTCCACAATAGGATGGTTTGTACTAGTTCTGTTAGTAAATTTAGGTCTAGTAAAGCCAATGGTGACTTTACATGCCCGGGGAGACAGTAGTCAGTCCCCGGGTATGGAGTCTATGATGGAGGTCCTCTAGGACGCCCCAGTGTTACGGCACGTAGGGTGAGGTGTAACACACATAGAAAAACATATGAGACCCTATGGAGTAAAAGACCCCATAGCCCATAGAACACATTGACATTTAAAGGAATTACACACATTCATGTCCAAGAGTGGGAGAAAGAGTCTCACTCTTGGCAGGATGGAAAAAAACAAACTCCAGAAATCCAGCAAAGCTGCTGGGGGACTCACTAGGTTAGGAAATTCAGCCTAAACAGAGAATTCTCCCTAACACAAGGGAATCCACGTCTGCCCTTACCTGGATGATTGGCTCATCCGGTCCCACTCCCACGCACTGGCAACCCAGCACACAGCAGAGACCATCCAGCTTCTGACTTCGCTAGGATTCTCGATTAACAATCCAAAGTCATGCGTAGTGCCATCTCGAAAGGCACTGTTCCTGGGCACCCGGCTCAACACAATGTGTCTGGCAACACCCTCAGGAGAGAGCGTGTGAAGGCCATTTTAGGAAAGATCTAGCGTTTGTCTGCGTCTGTTGCAACGGTCCTATCCATCAAGTTATGGCTGAGGATATATAACCTGCACCAGGCTCCAAATGCGACCCCTCCAGGAGTTCCTACATGCCAGATGTCAGCAGGTCACTGGCACATGGACAAAATCGCCCTCAATCGAGCATTCAGTCAAGCTCTTCAATGTTGGTTGGTGCGGCCACACCTCACTCAATTAGCCCCCTTACAGATCCTTCCGTACCAGGCTCTACAGCCACTACTGGTTTCTTTCTGGAAGGTTGGGGAGCCTACACAGGACATTCTCACGCCAGAGGACTCTGGCTCCCAGAGGAAAAGGACTAAAACACAAATGTCCTATAACTACTGACAGTCTTCTGGGTCCTTGGGTAGTTCTAGCCTCAGCGACAGGGGATGGTAGTGCAGATATTGATGGACAAGACCACCTACGTGTTCTACATCAGTAAACGGGGCTTTACTGTTTCCCATACTCTCTCCCTGGAAGCCCAGTCCCTCTGGCGCTGGGCCATTCTTCAAGGCATGTTCCTCACTCCCTTTCAACTGGCAGGTGTCAAGAACACCATTGTAGACTCTAAACAGGGAGCCACGGTCCTGCCACGAGTGAGAGCTTCAGCAAATGAAATGTGTTGCGCCTTTTCAGTGAATGGGGTATTTTTCAGATCGACCTCCTTGTGACGGCGGCCAACCCAAAGTGTCTCCAGATACCGTCAGCCAAGTGTCTGGGGGGATGCCTTCTCATTCCCCTGTGAGATCTTCCTCTATGCCTTCCATCAGATTCCTCTACTTCTACGTGTGAACAACGCACTCAGACTTTGCCACTGCAGGATTAGCCTCATCGTGCCAGCGTGGCAGAGGCAGATCTGGTACTCGGACCTCCATCTGTCAGTGGTTCCGGTCATCCAACTGCCTCTACTTCCTGGCCTCTCCAGAGAAGGATCAATCCGACACCACGACCCGACATCACTGAGCCTCACGGCCTGGCTCCTGCAGACCTAGAATTTGGGCATTATTCAGTACAAGAAGATCCTGACCAAAACCAGGCCTCCATCTAAGTTGACATGCTACAGGCACAAGTGGTAGAGCTTTACAGTGTGGTGCTGGGCACAGAAGATCACACCGCTGCGTGTAACTGCTGCGCAGCTCGTACCTGCTCTCGCTAGCCAAAGCTGGCCTGCCCATGCATCCATCAAGGTCCACCTGGCCGCCATGTCGCAGTACACACAGGCTCTGGGCAAGCCATCCCTGTGGTCGCACAGGGCGTTAAGGAGTTAAAGTGTCTCTTCAGGACTTTACCTACGGTGAAGGCTCCTGCCCCGGTTTGGAAACTGAATGTGGTCCTGTTTAAGCGCACGGGCCTCAGTTTGAACCAATGCATCATGCCCCTTTGAAGTTTCTATCATGGAAGACTGCTTTCCTGGTGTCATTCACCTCGGCCAGGTGGCTCGGGGATATTCTGGCCTTCTCCTGTAAGCAGCCATATTTGTCTTTCCATGCCACTGAAGTGGTTCTGAGGACTCACCCCATCTTCATGCCAAAAATTCCATCTGACTTTCATTTTAACAAGCCCTTGGATCTCCCAGTTTTCTTCACAAATCCTTTTTTGCCTGCTGAAAGTGCATTGCATTCGCTGGACGTTGCTCGTGCCCGCAAGTTCTATGTGGCACACACAAAAGACTTTCGGAAGACGTCCCAGCTGTTTGTCAACTTTGGACCTGTAGGACACACAGGCCCTGTCTAAGGCTTCCATCTCCAGGTGGCTCTCTCGCAGTATCATGCAGTGCCATCATCTGGCCAACAGACAGCTTGCAGGCCGGCCGAGAACCCACTACACCAGAGCCATCACAGAAACAACAGCGTTTCTCTGGTGTTCCCCTGCTAGACATCTGTTGGGCTGCTACGTGGAGGTCTATCCACACCTTCACACACTTTTACTGTGTCGACAGGGATTCCAAGGAGGAGTCCCGGGTGGACCAAGCGGTGCTCCGCAACCTGTTTGTTTGAGGTGGGTCTGTTCCAGGGGTAAGTGTATTGCTTCTGTGAGCCTTGCCACTTCCCGTGGTTGTGTATATATACTGCTGTATAATCATATTCAGGAGCATGTGAATTCATGCAAGAGCCCATGCTGGAGAAGGAACAAGTTACTTAACTTTCACTCTTGTTCTCCACCATGGATCTTGCATGGATTCACATGCAAATTCTCCCTCCTTCCCGTCTGTGGCTCTTCTTGGTTTATACTGCCACTTTACGTGAGCTACCAAATCTGAAGATGGCCACCAGGGGTGGAGTTTAGGAGTGTCTTTGGCTGGGGCAGTATTACCCAAAGGACACTGATAGGCTATAGAGGAGACAATCCGTGTTCAGTTGAAAGTGAAACTGCTTTCTTTTACCGTGAATTCCCAGCCTGATGGGGAATATATTAATGAGCATGTGAATCTATGCAAGACCAATGCTTGAGTATAAGAGTTACTGGTAAGTAACTTGTTCCTTGTGCACTGTGCAACCAATGAATGTCCTTAACCGTGCTAATCAATCTAACTGTTTTTCACATTTTTCCACAGTTGATTTTGTTAGTACCGCAATTCAGTAGGAAGGCACCATTAACGAAAAAAAAAACCATGGAATCAATTATTTCGATTTTATCCTATGTTGCGGCCCCTTTCCTCCTTACTTATCAGACATTCTGTTTGTCAGGATGAGACCGGAGCACTTTTTTGTAGAACCCAAAAACATTGTCCCTTTTTGTATTTATACACAACGGTTGGGCCTGCCTTCCTCTGACCGCCCCAAGCCACATCCCTCAGTCCTTTTCTTGGCTCTATTGAGCGTTGGCACCTGTGGGCACACTTTTCTGTGCCTTTTTCTTGTCTTGTCACATTTTCTTCCTTGCACGGTTTCTGTGTTCTGCCTCTTCCCTCTGCCATAGCGTAAAGGATTCCTGTTGTGTGCACCGCTGGTGTCAGTATGCAGCAGATGATCCCCACAATCTTTGCCTAAAGTGTCTGGTCCATCGGTGGAGTTAGTGTTTTTACTGCAACTCCCTATCGGTACGCATACTCAAGAGAAGACTTCAGAGGTTGTGGAATGGCTTCCGTTGTATTCCTCCAGACATCAAAGAATTTATCAGAGAAGCTTCGCTGTCTAGTCATCTTCTTTTCAAGGCACCATGGCCAGGTGATCTCTGCCTAGGGGTGTCCAGAGCAGGGAGGGGGAGAGAGGGGAGGGGGCTCACATACACAGTGGCTTTACCTGTGCTAGTTCTGAGGTGTCTCGCAAGAGGACTAAGGTGGAGACCAGTGGTACCACATAAAAGGGCATAAAGGTATTACGGGCAACCCAGAGGGATCCCAATTGGGGGCTAAAAAACAGACAAGACCAAGTGTACCCTATTTGGGGCTAACTATACCGGAGTAACCTCCGAAGATCCCACAATGGTTCAGAAGTCAGTGGTTCACCCAAAGCATGGAAGAAAAAAAAATCTCATTGCCAAGGATCTTGTAATAAAGGGCTAAACATTTTCTTCAGTATAGAATTTGTAGGGTTTCATGGTTTTCAGGAGTGCTAATTCAGACAACCAGATTCATCACCCAGTATTCAGTGTCAAACGTGTTTCTCACAGGACCTGAATTTCATAGCATTTTATTGGAATACAATAGTAGGCAGTGTATTTGTTACAACAGAGAGGGTAAATAAACTGCATCAGACATGCTCTTTTTACCTCCTACAGCCATTACACATAACCATCTCATGGTTTCAGAGGCTGCTAGAGCTAATGGTGTCCTGCGTCTTGGCTATTGCAAGACCCAAATGAAAAGAACACAGAGTGCTCTGGGGGCTTCAGACCCCGAATCTTGCTTGCTTATGGTAATATTGGTAATTGAAGATGACCTGGTTTGGTGGTCGAACCCAGCACACATTTTGGAGGGTTTATCCATTCTTGGAGCCAGTGCATCAGGATGCAATGGCAATAGTTTTCTTCTCTAGGTTGGGGACAGCTCTTATTTCAACTATTAAGCAGAATCCTGTGCAGTGCCCCTAGGGACCACTACACACAATTAAGACCACAAGTGGTTTGTTTATTTTATTTATATAGCGCTCCAGAGGTAAATGGGCGCTTCGGGAGAAGTTACATAATACAATATATACAGTTTACAGTTATACATTTGTACAGTTTGTGCAGTTTATACAATTTACAATGAGCATCAAATAGTTTGAGTATAGGCAGTATCGTCAGGCATCGGAGGTAGAAGATGGTAATGTTAGTTTTTCTCCAGTAACCAGCCAATAACCTGTTTCCTGAAGGACTGAAAGGATTCAATAGATTTGATGTTAAGTGGTAGGGTATTCCAGAGTTGGGAGGCCAGGACCGTGAAGCTAAGTAACGCATAAAGTATTGGGGATCTGGTAACTTTAGTAGCCGATTTAAAGGTGAATTTGTCGGTCAGATAGGGTGTGGCTAAATGGTTTAGGGCTTTGTATGTGAGACGTGGTTTTTAGGTCAATTTTTTGTTGTATAGAGAGCCATTTGCAGGATATTCTGGTGGAGGAGATATGCTCTCGGAGCGGCCGCGGAGTGAATTGCAGACTTTGGCAGACTTTGGCAGACTTTGGCAGACTTTGGCAGACTTTGGCAGACTTTGGCAGACTTTGGCAGACTTTGGCAGACTTTGGCAGACTTTGGCAGACTGTGGCCGTGTCCACCTCGGACCAAACTGTCTGCATGGATTTACAGCTCTGCGCCGACGAGATGGACTCCTTATCGGGAAAAGTGGCAACAAGGGACAACCCGCAGCCACCACCTCCATCGAGCATCCCTGGAGCTGGTACAGGTATGGCGTCCCTCCCCTCCCGGCTGTTGTGGGCGCCGAAAGTCACTCCTTTTCCCACCCGCTTCCTCACCTTTCCCATCCCAGCCCTCTTTGCCCCTGTCTCACCCCTTCACTCCCTTTTCCCCGCCATACCTGCCCACCTGCATGCTCCGAGGCGGAACCCACCCGCCGGGTTCTCAGTCCGCTGAAGGAAGCCCAAACGGGAAGATCCAACATTAAGAGGCGGGGCGAAAAGTCCTCGGTGCCTAAGCGAGTTGCGAAACGGACCATTTCTTTCGACCCGCCCGAACTCTCCTCGGATCTCCAACCAAAATCGGCAAAGTTGTCGACAAACTCGCAGAGCCGTGGTGAGCCCCTCTCTGACGCTGTCACAGTCTCCGACTCGGGACATCAGAGACTCGGCTCTCCCCAAGGCGGCTGGTCTGAACCCTCAGTCTTTGCGTACGCCTCTCCTGGAGGGGAGGGGCTCCAGTCTTCACTCGAGCGGATTAGTTCCGAGAGTGCAGCTTTGCACGCACTGGGTATTGAGAAGCAGTCTGAAATCAACCAACCAGACAAAATTATAACTATGTTGAGCCCCCTGATGACCAGCGAAGGTGCAATACATCAACCTACAAACTGTGATGAAAACGCACAAAATCAAATGATCCATCTAACGCGGGCTTAACGGTAATCTCTTGTACTGCTCAAGTGCACAGCATGCCCATGCTGGAAGATTTGGAGAGCTCTACAGAGGCGGGTTTTCAAAACCCGCTCACCTCCAATGGAAATACTGGAGACCTACCGAAACTGAAAAGTTTCTATCTAGATCCAGCTGCACACGACTCTGCTTCCTGTAAATACAGAGATGGAATTGAACCTGCCACAGAACCAGGTATCTCGAGTGTGGGCCCAGTGAAGTCCGAAGTCGTCAGGCCCCTAATGGTAACTTTACCAACAAAAAAAAGGAAGAACTAGGAGCACAAACTGAGGACCAACATAAATCACTACCAGCGATGCCTACGAAAACTCACCGATACAACCACAATAAGGCAAGAAGAAGATTGTCTTCAAGACCCAAGGTCCCCCCAAATAAGAAAATGGGCCCGAAGAACGGATCAACTAAGCCCCTAACAGTGGCAGTTTTGAATGACTTCTTCTGGAAAAAAAATGGAGACGCGACTAAATCCACAGCAGGAGCTGTTGGATAGCGAAATCTTAGCAAGCCTCTCTGTTAAGACGGATTTCTGAACTCTGTCCTGGTGGCGCAGAAGTTCAGAAGGCCAACCTAATTACTTGGAACAGGGTAACCTCTGGACAAGCCAGACCAATCAAGGTAGCGATCGCGGCGGTCAAGACTAGGTCTCAAGAGGGGTGAGGGTGACTGAAAGCCCGCAATGAGCACACAAAGCAAGACCGCTTACAAACTACTCCAAACAGTTGTTATATCAAAAATATATACACATTTATTTTAAGGCCTTTAAAACAATGACCGTAGCGAGAAAATCACAATATCACAATATTAAACCAACACATACCATATCAACACAATATATATACAAATACACAGTCGCAAGCGTTTAAAGCACGAAATATGTAGTCCACCTGAAAGGAGAGGAAAACAGGCAGTGCGATAACGCTTTAGACTCAGTTCGCCTTTAGAGGCACCTAACTAGATGGAAGTCCGAGCCCTGCGAAGAGTGGAGCCTTGTGCTCAAAGTACCTGCCACGCCGGTGCCAACGGGCAAAAGGGGAAGCTCTTCGGAGGAAGTCAGGCAGTTCGGGTTAGTGCACAGCAGAAGGAGAACAGGTTCCGCAACTCAAGCGCAGCCTCCACAGCGGGCAGAAGCAGAGCGCGAGTACGGCCAAAAGGGTGCTGTTTTTACACAGCAGGGAAAAGCAATGGGATACTGCAGGAGGGCGACCAGATCCTAGCTAAACTACTCACCGGTCCCCGAAGCAAGCAGACCCAGGCTTCTCCACGTTAGTTTCAGCAGCTGGCAGGTTCAGAAGAGCAGGGAACGCCTCGTAGTCGTGTAGAGCAAAAAGACGTCCCAATCGACGAAACCAGCACAGTTTGTTGCCGCAGCAGGACAACGGAGCGGCCGTGTGTATTCGAGCCAAATGTACACTCCTCCCTTCAGACTTGGGAACGCCAAGTGTACGAAGCGTGGGAGAGTGACCAGGACTCGAAATACAACACAACCTGGCGGCGGTTACAGAGCAGGACTCCCTTGTAAGCTGGTCAGTCAACTGGATGGCCCAGAGACACTTCCGAAGGCTTACTTGGCAGGAGAGGATGAAGTCGCTGGGAATAGCTGTTCCTGCTATTCCAAAGGTCGAAGCACCAGTACAGGCCTTCTGGTTCGATCCAAGGAGGAAAGGGCTTCACAGGACGACAGCAGTGCAAAGGAGGATTCCTTCAGCGGGTCACCAGCGATTCCTCGGTCCAGCCTCTTGGTTGCAGGATACTTGGCTCCTGTATTCCTTCGTTCGTGAGAACTCAGGAGATCGACCTGGTAGTGGTGTTTCCAGCCCCCTCTTATCCACGGTTCCTTTCGCGCCAAAACGGAGGGGAGCCAATGGGAGATCCGCTCATCAACACACATACCATACGTGGACCAATCACGGACCACGGTGGTCCCAGGCATTCACACCACCCTAGACTCTCTGGCACCCAGGATGTATATTGGGACCAGACATCCCAGCCCACACCCTGGAGGCACACAAACGACATGTAGAAGCCCGCGAAAGCAACCAAGTTTCGCGGGAAAGTACATGCCCAAATAAGGAAGGCCCCGGGTCGCTCGACCTGGGGAAGGTGAAGGGAGAAAGACGGTCAGTGGACAAGACAAAGGAGCCTCGTGGTCTGGCCATTTTGGGAGCCAGGCCACCATTTTGGGTTCAGTGCGAAAAACGTGCTCAGAACGCCAAAAGGAGCTCAAAATAAACAAAACGATCGCTGCCACCATTCCAGTCCCTGAATGACTTGCACCGATCAAAATACCATCCTAAAAGAGTATCTAGGGTCTGTAGAAGGCTAGAGACCCAAGAGAGCTGTAATTTAGCTTACAGTGCCCTCTTGTGTCATGTTGCACTAAAGCCGCAACATGATAAAGGAAACTACGGGAAACAGCGTTCCCCGGTACTGACTGTCTTAAGGGCATGTCAGTTTCCCCGTAAGAAAGGAGCGAAAGCCCAGAGAAGTGCGGCAGAAGGCTGTACTTCTCTGGCAAAGTCAAGAACAAGGTTAAAACAATAGCAAAAAGTTTAGGGGTTGCCACATGGAAGGAAAATTACCTACAATTACGAAATCTTTCCTAACACTCTCCTATACAGAGACAGATGTAACAGCTTCGAGAGGCCCCACAGAGGAACCTATCACAGTCCCGGGGCTTTTGGATACTACCTTACCCAAGACCCCGGCAGGCGCTACGCCGCCACTCAGACGGCATTATTCCAACAAACCAACAACGGCTGAAAACGTTGAATATCAGGCTGGGACCGGGAGGACGAGCAACCTAGAGAAATCTCTCTCAAAATCGAGAGCTGTAACTGCAAGCACAGAATCTAGATGGTCGAATCAACAGCTAAACCATAGCTTGCCTGGGAACACACCTAAGCAACGCTGCCCTGCTTCGGAGCTATGAAATGAAAGAACGAGCACCCTAGAGAGACCTGGGCCGCAGGAGGTCTTGGCACAACCACCAAAGATAAGAAACCCTGCAAGGTTAAGCGAGTTTGACCAAAACAGCCCTCAGAAGAGTAATGACGAAGATTTGACAAAAATATCTGCGATGACCTACACTCCAATACCTGTGCGCAGACTAAGCGGAACTCAACATCTATCATCGCAACACCCTGCCCAACAGAAAGTGGACTTAACGACCATCATGTCCACAGTAACGATAGCATTGGCACCCTTCAGCAAGTTGTATGAGAGTATCGATGATACTCTACGTGATCAGGTTTCCATGCTGGCCTTGATGCAATCAAAATTGCAATATCTGGAAGGCTTCATTACAGGGTCCCAGGGATCAGGGGCAGACAGGAGAGCTTGTTGGACAAGGCCGGCTGTGCCCAGCCCCTTACATCATCTCTCCGAACCACATGCACCTGACGAAGAAGGTACCAACCGACGGACGCAACACACTAATGTCCCCTCGGGAGCTCTGCCCGCTGCCACGTATGAGGCAGCTAGTTCGATACTTTAACAAGACAGAGACCATGGCACTTCAGCATGCGAGCAAGTGAACAAGCCTTTAGATGCCATTATTTTTTTTTTTTTTAAGTTTGTATGGTTTCGGCTTCTGCCCATTTTTCCAAGTCCTTCCACCACACCTCTATCCTCGGCACATGGCATGACTTCCATCCCATGGCAATCCTCCTTTTTGCTAGCACATAAGCCAGGTCCCTTAGTTTGCTTACGTGCCTGAGTTTCTGTGGTCTTGGGTACCCCCCCCCCCAGCAGACAGGCCCACACCATATCCACTACCATCTTGACTCCTCTTCCTTCTAGTTTCTCCTTTACACCCTTCCAGAACCTCTCTATGATCGGGCATGACCAGAACATATGCACCATGCCTGCGTTCTCTTCGTCACATTTGGGGCATGCTTGCCGACCTGCATTCTCAAACCTCGATATCCTCCAAGGCATCATGTAAGCCCTGTCTGTTATGTACAACTGTATCTGTTTGAGCCACGCGTTTCTAGACCCCTTCTTATGATACCCCTGCACCCTTTTCCACATCCCAACCTCAGTTTCCCAGTCCAACCTCAACTGCGTGACCTCCTTCCCCACTTTCGACATCATCATCTCATAGTCTGGAAATCTCATGACCCCCCCCTCAGCTATATCATATATCACGTCTATGGTGGCGTCCAATTCTTCCCACAGCACAGTTTCAGGCCATGTTCTCTTAATCCTCTGTACCATTCTGTGGTACTTAATGTACTGGCCTTCATGCAACCCAGCTACTTCCTGTAGCCCCTCAAAAGTAACACTAGAGCCCTCCTGCCAGATGACCCCCATCGTTGCCACCCCAGCCGGTTCCCAGTGGGTCCGGAGTATCAGTCGCAGCTGAGCGTCCGCCCCTGTACGTACTACCAATGGCATCTGCGGAGAGCATGGGGATGGGTCCCCCATCATTTGGCATGCCCTGCGCCACACCTTCCACCCTAGTAGCATCATTTTAGGGTGCCCCCCCATTTCCGCTCTGGGTGCCCACATGACTTCTTAAAAATAAAAAGGTGCACAATCCCGCCCAAGCAACCTGTGTTCGGAGGTCTCCTCATCAGATAGCCATTTGGCAACATACTGCAACTGGCTCGCCACATAGTACGCCTCGTAGTTGGGCAGCTTGATTCCCCCTTTGTCATGGAAGTTTTGAAACTTCCACAACGCCACTCTGTTGCACGTGCCGTGCCACAGAAAATCCCTACACATGCTATTTAGTTTAGTGAAGAACCCACTAGGAATCAGGTACTGTATATTCCCGAAGTAATGTAGGAGCCTCGGCAGGACTACCATCTTTAGCATCGCTCCCAATCCCATCATCGCCAGAGGCAGCTTCGCCCAAAGCCGCATGCACTTCTCGATGTTTCTAATGGCTACTTCTGTGTTACACTTGTGCTCCTCTTCAACAGTGTGGTATATATTAATCCCCAAGTACCGAAACGTGCGTACCGCCCATGGCACTTGCAATACAGGTAATCGCTCCAATGGAATCCCCTTGTACCCTCCCAATGGGAACATGCTGGACTTCTGGGGATTCACTGCTATGCCAGACAACACAGCATATCTCTCCATCACTTCTAGGATTTACTGGAGATTTTCTTCTGGGAATCATAGGTACAGCAGCATGTCATTTGCGTATAGGGAAATCAGGTGCCGCTCCCCTTTCACCTCAATGCCTATAGTGTCATATTGTTGCCGCAGATAGATCGCAAGAGGTTCCAGGGCCAGTATGTAGAGCGTAGAAGACCACGTGCATCCCTGTCTAGTACCCCTGCTAAGCTGCCACCTCTCTGAAATCACAGATCCTCTCAACTCTAGCCAGCGGTTCACTGTACAAAATCTTCACCCACCTCACATAGCCAGGCCCTAGCCCATAGTGTTTCAGGGCCACCAGCAGCCACGGCCATCTGACGGAGTCAAAGGCCTTGATTGCATCTAAGGACACGATTGCCATTTCCTCATCCCTTCCACTGCCAAACTCAATGATCCTCTGGAGTCGCCTATGATTATTGGTGATGTTTCTATGGGGGACATAGCCTGTTTGATACGGATGTATTAACTTGCTAATGACCCTCTTCAGTCTATTCGCCAGGACTGCAGTCAGTATCTTGCCGTCTTGGTTCAGCATCGACACAGGTCTAAAGGAGCCACAGCTACACCCAGGTTTATTTGGTTTAGGGAGAGGTACTATGACAGCCTCTCTCAGCGACTCCGGTAAGCGGCCCATCTCGAATGCTTCGTTTATCATTTCTAACAGCGGGGGGAGGACCTCTTCTATATATACCTTTATAAAATTCACTTGGGAGCCCATCTGTCCCCAGGGTCTTACTAGTAGGCACCTGCCTCACCACCTCCCCCAGTTCTTCCAGGGTAATCGGGGAATCCAATTCCTCTCTTTCCTCCTCGCTTATTTTGGGCAGCCCCATAGCCTCCAGCGTTTCCTCTATCATTACGCGGCTGCTTTCCCCGTATAACCCTTTATAGTAATCCACAAACGCTTGATTAACTCCCTCCTGGGTATCCTCTACGCTACCATCTTCCCTCTCTGTAGTTCTAATTGTGGCTCTGGGGGTCTCGCTCTTGTTTGTTTGTTTGTTTGTTTGTTTTATTTGTAATGCGCGCCAGACCCAAGGGTAACCGGGCGCAGTGAGGAGAATATGCAAAGCTTACAATGTTACATATAATTACAGTATTACATAAAATTACAATATTACACATTTACAGTGGTAGAGGGATAGGTATATACAGGCTTAACAGGAGGTAGATCAGATCAAGAGATTGAGGAATTGCTATACAATGAGGCAGTCCATTATATACAGTGTTTGTATGAGTGTATACACATGTAATGTATCTTTGATAATGCATATATGCCTACAAATGAAGTAACGTGATACAAGTATCTAGCAGTATATTACATATTCTTGTCATTGAGGTGTTTAATAAGATTCGATTTGAAGTGTAAGAAAGAAGGTTGGTCTGATCTCAGATTGTGTGACAGGGCATTCCACCATTTAGAAGCTAGTACGGGAAAACTGGTACCGCCAATTTTAGCAAGTTTAAATCTAGGGGTTACCAAGCAGTTGGAGTTGGGGGTTCTTGTGGGTCTGCTAGAGCTTTTTCTTTTTATTTTGTCCATCAGGTAACTAGGAGCAGCATTATTGAGGGCTTTGTACGTCAAGGAGATCATTTTTAGATGGATTTTATTGTTGGTGGAGAGCCATTTGTATTGGTGTCTGAAAGAAGAAAAATAAGTTCCCTTTTGTTTATGCCTAAAGCAGCTCTTAAGGCATTATTTAGTAAAATGTGTAGCCTTTTGGTGATAGTTTTGTTTGCACCACTATAAAGGGCATTAAAGTAATCAAGTCGGGATAATATTAAGGCTCTCGCTAGGATCATGCAGCTATCGTTAGATAAGAAGGGTTTACCTGCTTTTATTAATTTGCAGGTATATGCTGTGGTGGAAGCTAAGGAGTTGACTTGTTTGGTGAAGGACATAGTAGAATCAAGATAGAAACCTAGTGTTTTCACTTCTCTCGAAACCTTAATGCTGTTGCCATCTATATTGAACATCGAATAGTCCTTACCTAACTTGTTGATGTTGGCCTGCGTACCCAGGATGATCAATTCGGTCTTATCGTTCAGGCAGAGGCCGTGGGAGGCTATCCATGCCTGAATAATGAGATACACCCTATTCACCAACTCCTTATCCTTGCTGTGATCCCCAGAAAGTGGGAGGAGAATCTGTGTATCATCTGCATAGTTAGTGTAGGTGATACCTAGAAGGTCCATATCATCGAAGAGGGGTTTAGTGAATATGTTGTATAAGGTCGGTGAAACACAAGAGCCTCGAGGGACTCCATATGAGATGGGTGTAGGGTCGGCTGCTGCAGAGGGGGAGAAGACTCTCACTGTTCTCTCGCTCAAGAAGGATTCAATCCATTTAGTGGCATGGGTGGAGAATTGTGCTGCTGTGTCTAAGTGTTTGCAAAGGACCTTGTGGTCCACTAGATCGAAAGCGGCTGAGAGATCAAGTAGAAGGAGGAGTGCTGTCTTGCCTTGATCTCTCAGTTCGTCTATTTGGGTCTTTAAATCAATGAGGGCAGTTTCAGTCCCATGGAGTGGACGGAAACCAGATTGTCTAGCTCCCAATAGATTATGTAATTCAAGGTGTCTTTGAATTTGTGTGTAGGCAACCTTGTCTAGTATTTTCAGTAAGAAAGGTACCCTAGTGATAGGCCGATAGTGGGGATGAGGGGGTCTAGAGTCTGCTTCTTGAGAAGTGGTAGCACCCAAGATTGTTTTAGATTAGCCGGGATGTTACCTGTGGCAAAGGAGGCGTTTACCAATTTGGAAATGAACGGTGAGAGGTCTCTGGCAGCATCTTTTATTAATTGCGCTGGGCAGATGTCACCTTTGCAATTCAAGGGTTTGAGGAAGAGGATAATTTTCTCTACCTCTAAGGTAGTGGTTTTAGTGAAGGAGAATTTATTGGTAGGGTCGTTAGTGGTGTCGTTGGGAGGCAGCTTATTTTGGAGGTTTAAGGATTCTTTTTTTAGTTGGATTTTGTTTTGCAACGTGGTAATTTTGTTTACTAAGGCAGTTTGGATATTTGTACACCAAGTCTGGTCCTTATTACAGGTGTCTGGTGTAGCAATGGGAGCCTCAAGTTCTTTCAAGATGGAGAAGAGTTCCTTCATACTCGAGTTAGAATTTGCAATGCGATTATTATAGGAATTACGCTTTGCTAGGCAGATTTCATTTTTATAGTGCCGAGAGATGTTGGTTAAATTAATTTTGTTCTCCTTAGTTGGATAGAGTTTCCAGTCTGATTCGCATTTTCTTTTGGTCCGGCGTAAGGCTTTGAGTTCTGGCGTGAACCATTTGTTTAGGTGTGCCTTAGGTTTACATGTTCGCATTTTGAGTGGGGGGATTTTGTCCATAGTGGTACGCATGATGTTATTGTATTCGTTGACCAATACACTAGGGTCAAGGTTGTCTGGCAGTGCATTTAAGGTTGGAAGGATCAAGGGAATAATATTGCCCTCTGTAATAGTCTTTTTGTTTCTTGTGGGGCAGGGTGGAGCCGCCTGTGTGGCTGGCATGAGTGGTTTAGTGGTGAGAAGGTTAAAGGACACCAGGGAGTGGTTGGTCCAGGATAAGGGCGTAGTAGATGGGACTATGGCTGAACAGTTGGAATCAGCGATCCAGTCAAGTGTTCTGCCCTTCACATGGGTAGGGGTAGGGGGTAGGCTCCTATATAACCATGCCAAAAGTCTCCCCGGTTTATCGCCTCCCTCATGCTGTCTCTCTATGTACCTTTTATAATTAAGGTTACACAACCTCTCCCAATATTCCGCACATTTTTGCTGTAGCTTAAGTATCAAATCTAGTTTCTCCGCTGTGTCATCCCCAACATTTAAGGCCTCTTCCAGTTTTACTTCCGTCTCCCTCAGTTCAGCCGAAACCCCCCCCCCCCCGTAGGCCCTTGGATTTTGCCATGGCTGCCCCCCTCATGACAACCTTAAAGGCCTCCCATAATGTCCCCGCCGAGTCCACCCTCCCCGTGTTGGTTTCAAAATAGTTTACTATCTCCTCCCGCAAGTCCTCTCTGAAGAAGGGGTCCCTCAACGCCTCCGCTCGTAGGCGCCATGTCGGGATCCTCGCCCTCGGGGGGGCAATATTGCCATGCAAGAATCAGGGGCGAGTGGTCCGAGAGGACCCTGGCCCTGTACTCTAAATATGCCATCTCCGCTATCAGGTCCGGTGATGCAAAGACATAGTCCAGCCTCGTTGATAGCTGCTGTGGGGCCGAGTAATGCGAATATTGCTTTCCCCCGGGTGCCACACTCTCCATGCATCTTCCAGCCCAAAGTCATCAAGCAGTGTCTGTAGCGCCCTAGCTGCAGGGGCCGGTCTATCTAATTTCCCATCCGATCTATCCACCCTCGGGTTCAGTACACAGTTGAAGTCCCCTCCCCAGATCACCGCGCTACCCACACACCCGCTCAGATTCGCACTCAGTGTCCTAATCTACGCCGCTGTGTTTTGATTCGGGGCGTACGTGTTAACAATACTTATCTCCCTGTTCTCTACCAATCCCCTCAGCATAACCATCCTCCCGTCTGTCTCAGCCACCACTTGCAACCGCTGAAACGGGACACGTGGCTCTACCCATTCAAGTACTCCTCTTGCGTAGGCCGAGTAAGACGAGCCCACCAACACCCCTTTCCACTTTCCCGCAATCATGTCCATCCTCTCACGTGTGAGGTGGGTTTCCTGCAGCAATGCAATGTCTATTTTCTGCCTGCGCAGATAAAGCATAACCTTGTTCCTTTTTAAATAGCTGTTAAGCCCCCGCACATTCCATGTGAGTATTTTAAGGTCCCCCATGGCCTGGTATAGTCCCGATCCCTCCCCCCCAGGTATCGTTTAGCTTCAAGTTCCAATCCAATCCATATAGGCTCGGATCCCATTCTAAAACCCCTTTACCCAAAACACACCAAACTTCCCGTTCCCTCTCCACCCCGCCTCCCATCCCTTCCCCAACACTCCCCCCTCCGCCCCCCCAACTGTTGCCCAGCTCCATCCCTGGATCTCAGGCTCCCCCGCATCTAGCTCTTTCCGGCTTTCGCCTGTACTCGGAGCTCCGCAGGGTGAGGCCGCCCTAGTGGCCAACCTACTACAACTATAATTCGGGGGGTAGGGTACTTCCGCCCTGCGCTCCAATAGCACATCAATCAACTACACATTGCCAAACAATTTAAATATATGTAACTGCCACTATATTCCAGTCCATCAAGTCTCTCACAATCAGCAATATGTTCTCAGCCTTCGCCTAGGCGCCCTCGGGAAGTTCGCTCACCGCCCTAGCAGTATGAATACCGTATCTGAGTCACTTTTCGCGTCCATTTTGTGTCTCTTCTGTCTTGATCCGGGCAGCCCTGCAGATCCAGCCATATTGTTGCTTCTTCCGGTGTGTTAAAAAAATGCAATTTGCCCTTATGTACGATCTTCAGTTTCTCAGGGTACAGCAGCATATATTTTATCCCCGCAGGCCGTAGCCTCCTTTTGATAGTTACATAGGTATACCGCTGCCTTTGGACCAGCATAGTATAGTCCGGGTATGCCGTGATAGTACTCGAGGCCCTCTCAATTGTTCTGCCTTTCCGAAAATATTCCAATATTTTCTCGCGGTCTTTATAGTTCAGTATTTTAGCAATTATCGCTTGTGGAGGGGCCCCTGGTCTCGACTTCCTCATAAGGGCCCTATGTGCGCGCTCCACCGCAAAACCCTGCGAGAGTGTACCGGCCCCAATTGTTTGTAGGAGTAAGTTCTCAATGTAATCAGTCGGGTCCTGGCCTCCTTCGCCTTCCGGCAAGCCCACCACGCGAATATTGTTTCTCCTCGCTCTCACCTCTGCTTCTTCTGCTCGAGACTCCAAGTTGGCCACTTGTTGTTTAAGGACATGGATCTCCTTTGCATTGTTGTTGCTGTGTCCGTGTTAGATTTCACCGCACCCTCCAGGCAGCTTGTGCATTCCGCCAGTCCCCTGACATCTTGTCTCAGCAGGGAGACTTCGATGCCCACTGCTTCGATTTTAGCTTCCAGGGAAGTGCGTAGGTCCATCATCGCAACCTCCCAAGATTCGTTCAACTCTGTGATGGCTTCTAAAATCTGATGATTATCAGCCGCTATGGCGCCCTCAGCCTATGCCACCGGGCCTTTGGTTGCGCTGGCTGCAGGAGACTGCTGTGTTTTCGCAAAAATATCCATCGTGGGTTCTTTGTTCTTATTTTTGCCCACGGCCCCTCGCGCCGCCATATTTCGGTCTCCGTTGGGTCTCCCTAGCGTCCGAGTGTCTTCTCAACTGTAATTTCCGCTCTTCACCGACCGTCGTGGTGATCTCGAGGCAGTCACGACCTCTTCTCACCGCTGCTAGTTGCTGATCAATGCCGCGCGAGCGCTGCTCGTGCTTGTCGTGGTGCGGCCTGCGTTTTCACACCTCTGTTGCCCTCGGGCCCCTACCGTCCGGGCCAGCCCCCAAGCTTCCACGACCCAAGGCCTACAGCCACCAGGGATTTTGTTCCGTCTTCACCTCGCCATTGCCGTTCTTTCCCGGTGGCCACCGCCTCTATTCTTCCTCTTCAGGTACCCCAGTGTTTCCTTTGTTGTCAGCCATCTTGTGTGACAATGGACCGAACTGCCGCCGTCGTTCGTCGAGCAATTTCTCCAGACTCCCTGCTTACGATTCTCTCAATCTTTACACAATGAGCAGAGCATACATTCCCGTGCTTGTATGATCAATTCTGGAACCCGTGGCGCATTTTCAAAGGTAGTTTTTTCAGCTCATCTGTCGGATCCTCCGGAGCTACACAGGAAGCACGTCCTACTCCATGGCTGCTCAAGCCGCGCCCCCTAGATGCCATTATTGCTATATTAGAGGAGGAAGAAGAGCCCACAGCATCCGACAGCCCGAGTGTGGTCAAAGAAGACGTTGGAAAACAAGAATCCAACCTCTTCTCCTATACAAAGACTGTAGAAGGTACGAAGAGGCCAAGCAAAGGCCATGACACAAACCCCAAGGTCTTTACATATGGCATATTAAGTTAACAAAAGTCGATAGTCAACCGAAATCCTAAGAAGGATCATAACATGCCACAAGTGACACCTGGTTTACAAGTCCAGAAGAGGCAGACCAAGGCTGTAGGCTGCAGGGAAGGCCCGCCGCTCAAATCCAAGGAGGTGCCTAACACGCATCAGAACCACGCCATGGAAAAACGAAACAACTGTGTGAAGGAAACAATTCCAGTCCTTGTCGTATAGTAGCAGTCGGACTGGAGCATTCTTACAATCAATGAGACTGGGTTTGAAAACAACTCGAGGAAAACATCGAAGAGAAAAGCGAATGAAGTGACCACAGGAACCCCCAATAATGAACCACCAAACAAAGTGCAAATCTATGATTTCTCTGCTTCACTGTCAAAGACTCCAGAGAAAATCCAAAAACTTCAAAAAGTGGAGTTTGCTAATACTCCAAAATTAAGGTCGAATGCTCCTGATAAAAAAAGTCCAGATCCTGTGCGTAGGGCAAGCACAAACATCTGGACCAGACACAGACCCTCATCTGTGTCCGCCCACTCCCAGATCAGGGGGATAAAATCGACCAAAAAAATTCAAAGCCAATCAAGGAAACAGGCCAAAAGAACATAGGCTCACATTCTCAACATATCTCTTCAGAGAAGAAGAGTAAAACTGATAGAAGACCTGAATCAGAAATAGCCCGGAAAACGGAATCAAAGCAAATTGTGAGTGACTGCATTTTAAGGCTGAAAAACATCAACTTAAAGCGAGATGGCCCGACTATGAACAGAACTACCATCATCAAAATTCTAACTCAAATCCCAAGCCTGAGACATATCCGAAATAAGGATCTTTGGATGGTGAAACCAAGTAAGTCAGGAAGAACTGACTACTCTTACATAAATCTTAATTCCAAAGCCATCGAATTACATTTACTGAAAGAATCCGAAAATTTGTTGGCAATGGGATTCGAATTATTGGAAATCACACGCTCAAATAAACAAGCAAACTCATTGAAAAGAGCCGATAGAGAAACAAGTAACCCAAAGGACTCATCGACGACCACCAGGGGCCCTCGTACCCACTACATTAGTAGGATGACTCGCGCTCGCCCGTCTCAGAATGCTCAATCAACTGACAAATCAAGATCCTACAGCTCTAACCAGCCGGAAGGAGGAACATCCGGAAAAAACTTCCACAAAGAAAGCAATCCGGAACAGAAATCGGATCGTAGCAAAAGGTTCCAACACACTTCACGAAGCGTCCAAGCACCAAGTAACCACGGAACACCAGGGGCAAACCAAACTGAGCTCTGGTCTTGGCCTAAAACTGACAACAATTCTCGGCAAAAGCACTAGCAACGACTACCGGAAAAGAGCCAGCAACTGCAAAATTGGGAAAAGGCTACCGATAAAAAAAAACACCCCCACTGGAGTTATTAAAATTAGGATGTTGAACACGCAGGATTTTGTACATCTCACCAAAGAAACTGATGTCAATTTGGGCAACTTTGACATTCTTTGCCTACAGGAGACTTGGCTGACCACCAAACCCCAACTGGACGGATTTGAAATAATCTTTACGAGCACCAAGAAAGGAGCAGCAGGACGTCCCTCAGCTGGTCTGATAACTGCAATCAGAGCCGGATCAGGCGTTGACGTTTCCAAAATCCTCCCTTCGCCACACTGGGTCCAGGCATTAATACTCACGAGGAAGCCCTCGCCTAGCGAACTAAAAGAACGCAATTCTCTTAATAAATGTTTATTGGAATCCCGAGACGACAACGAACAAGGACTTCACTAACGAACTCCAAAATCTTCTGGACGAAGCACAGAAAAAAATTTCAGACTACAGCATTATCATAAACGGTGATTTCAACGCTATATGTGAAGGGATCAGTAATCGTGTGAAGTTGCCAAACCAAAAGTCCCTATCAAGGGAAAGAGGGAAACTTCTCGACAAGATAATGACTGATAGGGACATGCATAATCTCCATTGTCACCGTTCTAAGACAAACTTCCTGATTCCGACGTGGCAAAGAGGTGACCAACAAGGGACGATTGATCATATATTTGTCTCAAGAGACATCCTGCCTCAGATCCACTCCTTTAAGATCACACCGACAGCCTTCAGTGATCATACCCTTCTTATCATAGAAGGCTGGGCGTCCAGAATACAAACTCTCACGTGCTCTTTGCCACTTGAGACATCGGAGAGAGGCAAACGAGTTAAGATCTCCGAAAAAGGATTGCTTGAACTTGACGCCCAATACACTCGATCCCGAAATAAGATCAAGATAAACGCAAAAAGGAACGGGATAGACCTGGACTATACACCCTTACTAACCAGATCCTTGATGTCTACAGCAAAAACAACCAAACCACAGAAAGGACATCTACATTCATACAACAAAGATCTGGTAGAGAAAAGGCAGGAGCATAGAAGGCTCAAGAAATTGTATCAAAAGTCACCTTCATCTGAAAATCTGGCAAATTGGTCAAAGGCAGTCAGAGATTACAAAAGCTGGCTTCTGCATTACCGTCGCAAATTATACCAGAATGACTCGGAACAAATGCTGTCCGCCATTTGCGGAAATAAGCCAAAGGAATTCTGGAACTTGATTAAGGGGACACACAGCAATACCAATGATAACATCCAGAATAACGTGGGGGAGGCCCGTTGGATTGACCACTTCTCTGAACTATTTGCACCAATTCCGGCTGTGAACACCATCCAGCTAACTATTAAAGAAAGCCACAAAAACGGTATGCCGTGGAACATCCCTGATGATAAAGAGTCAATCCTTAACAAACTCAACTGAACAACTCAAGGGCTCCTGGTCCCGACGGCATCAGCAACCTGGAACTCAAAAAAACATCCTGAGCTGTGGGCCAACATCATGAGCAAGCTTTTTTCAAACTGCAATCAGATTAAGGAACTTCCACCTACCTGGAAAAAAGCAACTATCGTCCCAATATTCAAGAGAGGTGCAACTGACGATCCCAATCAGTACAGGCTGATCACCTTCTTAGACGTTATGGGGAAAGTTTTTGCGTCCTTGGTATTGGACGCTTTTCAAAACTGGACTTGTGCTACTCATTCTGTGGACCCCTTCCAGAATGGTTTCATCAGAAACTCAGGAACAACTACCAACATCTTTCTCATGAAGGCTAAAGTTCTACAAGGTGGCCTTCCGATCTACGTGGTCTTTATTGACCTGGTCCAAGTTTTTGACCAGGTCAATAGACAACGCCTCTGGGCGACATTGGAAGCAAAAGGATGCCCGGTTTCAATCTCAGATCCCATAAAGTCTCTACACCAAGGGACCTCCATACGAGTAGGCCTCAGTGCGGACGGACGCCTGTCTGAGGAATTCGGGACATCACGAGGAGTCAAGCAGGGTTGCCCCTTGGCTCCCTCTTTGTATAACTCCTACATTGCAGACTATGGGGAGTCAAGTAAAACAGTCAGGCACTTTCCAACCTCATTGGGAGGAGAAAAGATTGACCGTTTATTGTATGCCGACGACATCATTCTGATGGATTTGACGCCTATTGGCCTTCAACGCCAACTGGACAATCTGGTATCATACATGTCGGAGAATAACCTACGGCTAAACCATGACAAAACCAAAGTTCTCATCCTGGGCTGGCCCTCAAAGAAGAAACAAAAACCTTCTTGGCACTGCGACGGTAAGAAATTGGAAACAGTACATGCATTTAAATATCTCGGAATTAAAATGAGTAATGATGGGGACGAAAAGACCATGCAAGAATCACTTTGGTCGAAACTAAAGAACCTCACAGCGCAAGCAAAGGCTGTGGATAGGAAGCACGGTCGCTTCTCGACCACCCCTATCCTGAGATTTTTCAAGGCAAAGGTGGTCCCTGCCTTGATATATGGCATGGACGCAATGCCTCTGGCTCCGAACTCCATATGGGAGAAATACGAAAGTTATTTTTGGCGAAACGTCCTAGGCCTGGCGACATCTACGCCAATAGCATTAATAAGAAGAGAACTTTGTCTATCATCACTCTTAGCAACAAAAATGAGAGCCACCTTGATGCTATATCGCAAAGTTATCAACAGGCCAGAAGCAAGAGTTCTAGAGCTCATCCGAAAGGAAATCATAGACGGTGACAACTGGATGCTTTCAAAATGGGAACAAGCCAATTTATCGATCTTGAAAGAATTGGACCTGTCTCTGGAAACATTGATCCAAAATCCTAACAGAGTAGCGAAGAAACTGTTCGAAGCAGACTGGATCCACACGCACGAAGTGGCCAATAACTATTCATTGACAGCCAGTTTGCCATGTGCTCCGATGAAGCTTAACGCGGTGAGAGGATACCTCCATAAATTCCTAGACAAGAGTCTCAGTCGAATGTTCCTACTGTTTAATTTAAACCAACTGAAAACCAACGAGATTCTGGCAATTCGTAATCAAGTACAAACAAACACATGTCGTTTCTGTAAATTACAGGAAAACATAAAAACTACAAAGCACTTGATACTTGAATGTCCCGGCCTGGTGACGGAAAGACACCTCTTTCTTATGGACCCGCTGAAGTACTACTCTACCCTAGATTTGTAAAATCTTTGGACACTGTTGACTAATGGGAATAACAAACGATGTGTTATAGGAGTGACTTTTTTTCTCAAATTGCTGAACTTATAACAGAGGGATCCAGCTCCGGGGAGGCCTGGCATCATTAACCCCCAACGGTGAAACTACTAAAGCTTCTTTCCTTTCTAGTGGGACTCGGGACCATAGATAGTCAAAATCAAAGTAAGGACCTGTTTCATACAAGTTTGTAGACAGGAGTTTACAATCGGTTGTTTTTTGTTATAATTGTTATACAATTAAATCAAAAAAAAAAAAAAGAGATGCTCTCGCCTAGGGATGTTTAACGCTGCTCGTAGCGCGTTATTTTGGAGTACCTGTAGTTTGTTGATTATAGATTGGTTAGCACCTAGGTATAGGCTATTGCAATAGTCCAATTTAGACTGCATGAGAGCCCTGGCCAGCGTGTGGCAGCTATTAGTGGATAAGAAAGGTCTACAGGCCCTGATCAATTTGCCAGTGTAGGCAGTGGCTGAGGAAGTCATATTAACTTGTTTGGAGAGGTTGGTAATGGCATCGAGATAAAAGCCAAGGGTTTTCACATTTTTAACAATGGGGATTGTGTTACCATCAATAATGATGTTATTGTAATTAGGGCTGAGTTTCAGCATGTTATTAGGTGAGCCGACAAGGAGAAGCTCAGTCTTCCCATCATTCAGGCAAAGGCCGTGTGTGGCCATCCATGCCTGAATGATGGAGAAGATTTCGTTGATCCGGATGACGTCAGCACTATAGTTACCTGAGATGGTGAGGAGTATCTGGGTGTCATCTGCGTAATTAGTGTAGGTGACACCCAGATGGTCCAGTTTGTCAAAGAGAGGCTTTGTAAATATCTTATACAAAGTGGGGGAAACACAAGAGCAAGTGATAGGGTCTGCTGCTGTCACTGATGAAAAAACCCTCATGGTTCTATTAGCCAAGAAGGATTGTATCCATATGACAGCAGAGGAGAAGTGAGCTGCAGATGAGAGGTGGTTGCAAAGTATTTTTATGGTCGACCAGGTCAAAGGCCGCCAAGAGGTCTAGAAGGAGTAGGATGGCGGCGTTGCCTTTATCTTTAATATCAATCTGACTTTTGAGGTCAACAAGGGCCGTTTCTTTTCTGTGTTGAGGTTGAAAGCCAGATTGATGTATTCCTAGCGGTAATACAAGTTCACCTTTGGTACAAGCCTGTACTACTATGTTAAAGTGGTAACAGTAGTGGAGCAGCCAGGCTTATTTCAAGAGTATATGAGCAGTAGCAGAGATTACACAAAGGGACCAAAATTACTGTGACTCAAGCAAACACTGACTCGAGGTTTCAGGTAAAAAATATAAGTACATTTATTTTTAAACCATCAGTAAAACGCAACACTTCTATAAATTCAAAAACTACATGTAAAATACACTACAAACAACCAATTCTCTTGGCACAGAATAACTCAGGGTGAGTACTTTATGTTTTGGCGGACCGGTGTTGTTAAACAAGTGACATTACCGGGCATACATATGCAATCACTTTTTGACAGTTCGGTCGTATTAAAGAAACCGCGGCAAGAAATGTTACTGGGGCAAAAACACACTTAGCACCTGGGCTAACCAGAGAGAGTTGGGGCCAAAAATTATAGGCAATAGGTTTGTCACGGCAGACGGAACCAGAGAACACTCGCTAACAGAAATACAAAAGTCAACAGGCCGGAGCCAGTGTCAAGTGGAACCGGGTTCCTGTTGTCGAGGATCGCACAGTCACAGTTCAAGATTCAACGTTGCCAGGAGTACTTGGATATTGTCAACAGAGGAAGCAAAAGTTATAAGAAGGAGGGTAGACAAGGGCAAACCTTGGAGGAGGAGAAAAGGGATTCACACTGGTTCCTCGAAGCAGAACACAGTACCTTATTCAAAGAAGAAGCTGGTGCCATGGCAGTCGTTCCTGGTAGTTTCCTGCAGACCCACGGTTCCTGGTGCTTCTCGTCGTGGAGACGAGAAGGACGACGTCTGGAGGGGTCTGCACCACACAGGGATGAAAACAGGAGCAGCGACGGAGAATAAAAGGTGCGCTCCTTTAAAACAGGAGAGGCTCTTCTGATGGATATCCGGACCACTACAGCAGTGTGCCGCGATTTCGACCACAAACAGGATCCTCTGGCTGTGGAAGATGAGCTGGTTGACCCACCAGGCTCAAGGGAAGAAGACTCCGGACTGGATCTTCTCTGGTCATTGAAGGGTAGATAGCTTAGGACTGCAGCAGAGCTTCACCGGG
The DNA here is from genome assembly GCF_040938575.1 of Ambystoma mexicanum. Lineage (NCBI taxonomy): Eukaryota > Metazoa > Chordata > Amphibia > Caudata > Ambystomatidae > Ambystoma > Ambystoma mexicanum. Next base: position 594,875,295 of record NC_090923.1, on the reverse strand, counting down.
ACGGGGTAGTTGCAGCAGCCGTCGTCTTCTCCGCTTCTCTACGGTTCCTTGTAGTTCCAGTGGCGACTCTTGACTTCCAGCCCAAGAGTCCTGTCTTTTATGCGAAAATCCCCCATTGACGCATCCTGGCTGTCAATCACGCAGCAGGGGGGTGGTCCGGCCCGGACAACCACCTCCGCCAATCATGACAAAGTGCGACTTGGGTTTCCTAGGATACCCTGTGCACGGGGTGACTACACCCCTCCCTCACATTCAGTCCACCTAGACACCCAGGTGCCCAGAGGAGGGCTTCTTGGCAGAAGCCTGCTAAAATACGGTGAACAAAGAAGGCAAACCTGGTTTGCCGCGCAAAGTAAAACACAAGAAGGACTTTAACAAATAGAAATGGTGAATAAACCCGACCGGAGCCAAAAGAAAGTATTTGGTGAAGCGGGTTTATGTTCGAGGCTAATATAATAGCCTAAAACAATACCACGTTTATATCGTATAATTGCGGTAGAAAACCTAGGGTAGATACCACTGCCACCAGCCAAGTCTAAATGTTAAAAGAGCAAAACAATGCTCCAGGAGGGATAGATAAAAAGGGCTAAGGATTAACCCTTTCCAATACTCCATGTAAGATGGGGTGTACTGGATCTGTGGTTATTTGACTATGTAAAGTTAAATGGCAACTTTACCTGTTTCTGGGGGACAGTAGTCGGCCCCAGAAAAAGGAGTCATTGGGAAGTCTTAGAGACAACCCTGTGTTACTGCACTGAAAGGTGCGATGTAACACACACAAAAAATTGGGCTCATGGAGTGGTGTGCTCCAGAGCCCAAGATCACACAATAAGAAGAAATGCACATGACAAAACACAGGCAAGAGTGGAAAAAGAGGCACACGCTTACCAAGTGGAAAAAATGAACTCCAGAAATCCAGCAAAGCTGCTGCGGGACTCACTAGGTGAGGGAAATTAGCCATAGAATGAGAATTCTCCCTAACATCAACAAACAGGGCAGAACTAAGTTTTACTCCCTAGTTCAGTTAGTGGTACAGATTTGGGAATGGGAAATCCAGAAAGGCATATGACTCTAAACTGTTGATATTCTGGGACTGGAAATCTTCATGACCCCCACGGTTATGCAATTTTTGCAGGGATTATGTAATCTGTTTCCCCCACGTCCTTTTGTTCGTGCGTGTGCATAAAATTTAGCGTTAATATTTCTTATGGGCACTCTGTTCGAGCTTCTTCATTTTTGTTCGTTAAGATTGCGCACCCTTAAGGTGTTTTTCCTGGTCACCATCACGGGTGAGTGAGCTCCAGGTTTTCAGTTAAACATCCCTTCTTGGTTTTCTCCAAGCAAAATGACATTGAGATTGATGCAGTTCTTCCTCCCGAAGGTGGTCTTTGATTTCCAGCTCTCTCGAAAGATTTATTTTCCGGTCTTATTTTTTTTCTCCACCTCACCGTTCCAAGGCAGAGGAATTATTCCATCAAATGGACACTGTGCAGTGCCTCAGCTACTATGTCTCTCAGATGAGAGAGGTCATGAAAAGCAAGCAGCTTTTCATTTGTTATGCTGGTGCCTGTGCTAGCAGGGCTTCGACCAAACAGACCCTGTCAAGGTGGATCATCCTCTGCATCTCGTAACACTTATGATCTGGCTGGTAAGGATGTTCCTAAAGGTCTTGGGCACATTCCAGCATAGGACTGACTGCAACCTCAGCTCTGCAACGTGGAGTCCCTGTTCTCGACGTTTGTCAGGTGGCTATCTGGGCTTCTTTGCACATTATTGCTTGGAGTCTCTGATCAGGACACTTGTTTTGGCAGGGTTGTCCTTCAGAGGTTTCTGGTTTGGGTGGTGTCCTTGCTCTCCTCCCACCTTAAGATCTACATACTGCTATGTAAGTATCAAATATGAGGATCCTGTGGGAGGAAGGAATCCATTAGAAGACAAAATGACTATCCTCTCAGTAATGTTCTTTCTGATGGATGTTGCTCCCAATGATTCATCCTCACCCTCTCTACCTGACCCTCTTGGTTCTTCATTCTTATGCATTAGTGTGCTAGCAGAAAAGGGTAGGACTAAGATCATGTTGTGCAGCGCCTCAATCTATACTGGTCCCATCCCATATCCGGCACACATATGTTAAAGAGTGGAGCGAACACAAGGCCGCACTGTGCCCTCTGGCGGCCGATACGTTGCCAAAGAGCAACTCTGCTGGGAGAGGGCTATAAAAGATGAGCAATCAGCGAGAGAAACATCTATAAGAAAGAACATAACCGAGAGGTAAGTAATTTGTTTGTTCTTGTGTAATTCATGCTCTGTAATCTTCCCTTCCCATAGATATTAGTGTTTTTATAACATTATGCAAGTTATTCCCCTTTCCAATTGTAAGTATTTTTGTGCCTATAGTCCAATGGCAAACCACTTTACACTGTCATAATATATTATAAGTGAGTATGTTGAAAGTACTTCGATATAGCGGTGGGGGGGCACAGAAACTGGGATTTGACGAAGCCATCCACTGAGCCTCCCAAGTTTACGTTTCCAAGTTTGTAATTTCAGAAACCAGAAGGTGTCTCACCCACTGGTCCCTGGGAATCTGTCATCCAGGTGGCCAGGACACAGCCATCGCTTTTGGATCCAGTTGCTTGTGGTAGACTAGTGTGGCAGGATCACCTGGGTGAGGGGTCTTGTGGGATTGGCACAGCTGATGATGAGACGCAGTATCCCCTCACCTGTAGCACCTTTACCCCATCCTACCAAGTAGGATATCAAGAAACTCAACCCCACTTTTATAACACAAACACTTTCTCACAGACAGCCCGCTATGAGAGAAAACGGACACCCGAGCCGTATATCTGACGTGTCCCATTACAATGGTCAGGCAATTACTGACCATTACACACACACCTGACTTCCATTACACTTCCCCACACAGATAAAATGTGGAGCACGAGAGCACACTGAGCGAGGCAGAGCACACAAGGAAACAGCTGTTCCAAGATGGCATTTTAACAAGAGGAGAAAGATGGCGAAACAGAAGGGGATAGCAAAGAGGAAGTTCCCTTGACCTTTTCGACAAGGAACTGTTACTTTCATGAAGCCTCGAGAATAGAACACGTAAGACCAGGAAACCAGTGTGTCGGCGGTACCTGGGGCCCTCTCCGCGTTGATGATCAAGGCACGTATATTGGCTAGCTGCCGGGGTACTGTCCTTGGCTCCAACAGCAAAGCAGCATCAGTGAAATCAGCAAAGCCGCTGAGTTGGAGGCTGATGCAAGTCCAGACTGTGTTGAAGCCAAGCAAGCAGCAACATTGTATGGTGAGTGCTGGAACGAGCATTGTATGAAATGCGTGCGATAACCAATGCAAGTAAAGTTGAACTGCAGGTGAGTAATTGAGCTTTGAAACCAAGATACATTACCTTGGCAGAGTGGTCCGGCACAGCGTGTGTGCTCAATCGAAGATCTCTGTAAGGTTCCCAGCTGAGAGTTGACAAAAGTGAAAGAGTGGCAAAGGATTGTGAATCAAAGTGGTCCTGTAACGGGTTAAGCAAAATCCTGTGCACAATAGAAAGTCTGATGTTGACAAAGTAAAGAAAATTGGTATGCGCCTGGCAGAGGGAGAATGATTAAAGATCAGAGGATCTGAGCCCGGCGGAGGGGGACCTGAGGTGAATAGTAAATCACCTAAGAATTGTGTATATGTGAAATACGAGAAGGGAAGGTACTTTTGTTTGTTGCATCAGGCCCTCTGAAAGAAGAGACTTTGAATGACAAAGAGACATTCGCACAGAAGGCCATGATGTGGAAGTTTTGAACTGCACCCTCATGCTAGAGAAGCCAGAGACTGTACTAAGCTGGAGTGTGCCTCCTTGTCCTGTGCTGAAAACATGGGGAAGGGAAGCCAACGGCTTAAATATCCTGACATGATTTATTGAACCCTTCTTTTGTACACGATTTGTATTTAGAGGTAAGGATTGTCAATAGGTTTATTAGTATAGGCCATTTTATTTGGACAAGACACAACTAGGATGGCGTTATTCTTATTTGATGGTCGTAGCTTGCTCCCATCTTTAGATTTAGGATTAGACGAGCGTTTTTCAAATCCATTTGAAGTTCAGTTAACACCCTTGAACTGTGGTCACTTGTTTGTCTCACTGTTGATTCCATGCCTTCCTTATAGTATGTGCTGTGGCACCCACATTCTGTACAATGCAGGCACATCCCATAAGTATAGATGAATCAGATGAAGGACTAAGTATGCAAGTTACTATGAGCAAAATTTCTTACTTTGCTCACGTCTTGAAGCATGTTGTCAGCATTTACCTAAACCTGGGAGAGTGTGCAGTTTCTGGTTGTAAATTGCTTTTATGTTTTTTTTAACCCATCAAAACCTTCCAGAATGGTTGTATTCTTACTTGCCCATTTGTTTTGTTGATGAATGAGTTTGTAAAACATGTATACTAGTTTCCTTTGTCGTGACCCTGACGCTGACTGTTGGAGTTGTAGATTTTTGGATCCATTGCACAGAACATTGTGAAACTGATCACTAATTTTGCCAGTGCTGGTTTCAGTATTCTCCAATGATGGATCCGTCGGATGTCTCCTGACCTTTCTCTTCCTCCTCTCCACTTTTAGATCAGCACTTTGGAAATCCTCAACCTTGAAGATCAGGGTGCCCTTCTGAGTGAGGATGAGATTTTTGCAAGTCGCCAGACTGGGAAGCACACGTGTATGGCACTGCGTCGTTACTTTGAAGCTCACCTGGCGATCAAGGTGGAGCAGGTGAAGCAATCCCTTCAGCGAACAGATGGAGGCATTCTCATCCATGCCCAACCACCATATAAGGTAGGCATTTTTATCAAATCACATTTACATTACACGGGCAAGGGAGATCTTCTTGTAGAGCCATTGATTTATCCGCTTATGCCATGCTATATAATGGGGATTGTGGGTCCTAATAATACACGCAGGGGATGTACACTTTTTGGAGGAATATAATATAGTTTTAAAAAAGGATTTTATTTTTAAAATCATATGGAGCATTGTTTCACACAACATATTAGTAGGTAAATGCTCAGCAGTTCACACCTACATAAAAACCTGACCTTCCTATCCCCCCTGGCCCTCATGCAGTTTACCTTTCCTTTACAACAAATGTATAATGTCTTGCATCTAGAAGTAAATAAGTGAGGAAGCCCATCAAGAAATTACCATGTTTAATATCAAGCCAACATAGTTATTTAGATCCATCCATAGCTCAAACGGTACATTCAAAGCCTATGTTGGGGAGAATTCTCATAAATGTGCTAATTCCCTTCAACTTAGAGGACTTTTTTTACCTGGACAGTGTGTGTGAGCCTTTTTTCCCACTCTTTTATGTATTTTGATGCGTGTTTTACTCTTGTGTTCTTTGATTATGGAGTTTTAGATAACTCCATAGGCATCATGTGTGTTACACAGCACCTTCAGTGCTGTGTAACACACAGGATATCTTTTAGACGTCCAAAAGGTTTAAATACCTTCTCTGGGATAAACTACTGTTTCCTAGAGAATGTAAGGTTAAATTGACTTTACTAGTCTTTTTAAATTCCTAGACCCAGCACACACTATCTTCCTATAGAGTGCTGGAGGGGTTACCTAGTATCCCCTGTGTCTAGAAACGCATGTAGCAGTCAGTGATACCCTTTTCTATTGAACTGGCTGGTGGCAGTGGTTTTACAACGAACTACCATGTTTTTCCCCAACTGCAAACACTGATAGGTAAAAATCGCAGGAGCCATGTTTTTCAAGATTGCCCCTTTGGCGGGCTTCAGGACTGAAGACGGCCTCTGGCGCCTGAGTGTCTAAGGTGGGCAGGAAGTGAGGAAGGTGCCCGAAACTCCCTGTGCTTTCTCTCCTAGGAGACCCAAATACACTCTGGTGTGATTGGCTGGCTGGCTGACTGTCCGGCAAGGACAGCCACCCTGCTGGGTCACTGCCAGCTAGGCTGGAATGAATGGGAGAAAACTGTTTAAAAGGAGAGTCTCTTGGACTGGAAAGCAGAGTCGACCACTGGAATTGTAGAACCGAAGACGAGCTGGAAGAGGACGGCTGCTGCAACTCCTGGACCGTTGGTTTGCCCAGTGAAGCCCTGCTGCAGGTCCGAATTGCCAAGTTCATCTCAAGGACGACTTCTCCCTTTGAGTTGGTGGCACCAATCAACTCTTAAGCCACCTGGGTACCATTCTCGGAGCTGGTTAGTATTAACCAGGGGGAAGGACACCAGCTTGTGTGCTTGACTACAGCTACTCGAACCGAAGAGCTTCCATTTTGCCAGCTTTTTTTTTTTTTATAAATCAAATTTTATTGGCATTTAATGGTAACAATAGGCTTCTACAGCGTGTCAACTTTTGGGCAAATGCCCATCTTAACTTTACAATCAAACCATACATCCCTTGAGTTTCGCGCGAAACAGGTTGTCCATAACACTTCTCCTAGAACAACTCCGACTGGGCTAATGGCCGTCCGTGGTTAAACCGACTCCGCAAAACTAAGGCAAAGTGTTACATGCTATGGATGGTTTCGGGCCGGGTCATGAGACCCCATGATTCTCAGGGCGTTTCCTCTGTGTGGCCGAAAGCCTCCATAAATTGTAGCCAGTCCATCTCTATCTGGGCGCTCGAGCCCTGCGTAGCCGCTGTGAGTCTTTCCATGAAGTAGATGTCCTTAGCCAGGGCTACCCACTCACTTTTCGTGGGAAGGCCGGCCCTTTTCCATGTTCTAGCCCAAGCTGCTCGAGCTGCCAGGAGTAACGAGTGTGTCAGGTCGGGAAGTTTCTCCCAACGTTCATCCCTTAGCTGAAGGCCAAACATTATCAGGATAGGATCTTTTGGGTAAACCCCCTCTCCCGCCTCCCTTAACCAGCTCAGGACCTCAGACCAGAAGGCTTGAACCTTCGTGCACGACCACCACATATGCCAGTAGCCGGCTTTTTCCCCACATCCATGCCAGCACTCTGGGTCAATGTCCGGGAACATCCTTGAGAGGGTGAACGGGTCATACTGCCATCTATGAAGGAGTATGACAGCATGTGTTTTATAGTGGCAGGAGATGGATGTCTTAAACGCCCTGCTACAAATACGTCCCCATAGCCCGTCCCCCACTCCACAACCCAGGTCCCTCTCCCATTTCCTTCTAAGGCTTTTGGTCGTTCCCTCCCGGGGGATCATGAGGGCTCCGTAGAGGAGGGAGACGAGTCCTTTCATTTCTACGTGAGAGTCTAGAATTCCTTCGACCGGGGTGAGCTTTCTTTGTATGCAGGGCTTTAGTTTAGGTTTCATTAGGACACCCTTGAGACGTAGATATAAGAGCGGGGAGAAGTTACCAATTCCCAAGGCCTTCTCAAGTTCCTGAATGGGAATGAAGGAGTCCTCCCACACCAGCTGACCGACTCTGGCTAGACCTGCCTCGAACCAGGACTGGTAGTGTTTGTGGCCTGAGATTTCCTCTAGAACTGGCGTGGACCAGATGTGGCTCAGGGGCGAGGGCCAGGTGGTCACTTTTTCTCTAATTCCCTTTCCTGCAAGTGCTTTCCACATAGTTCCAAGGATGGGGTGGTCCCTGATTCTTTGGGGTAGTTTTTTCAAGGGGACCCATAACCATTCCCCCACGGTGACTGGGTGTAGGTAGAAATTTTCAAGGTAAACCCATTGTTTATTGGGGTCCTCCCTAAGGTGTGGGGCCAGGGCCCTAAGCTGAGCTGCTCTATGATATGTTCGCAGGTCTGGGAGGGCTAAGCCCCCTCTGTCCTTGGGGAGGGTGAGGGTCTCATATCCTATTCTGGGTCTCCGGCCCTGCCATATAAATTGTTATTCGTCTTTTGGCTTCGCTAAGGTAGGATTCTGTGGCCTCCAAGGGGAGCATCTGGAAAACGTATAGCACCCTAGGTAGAAGGTTCATTTTTATAGCATTTATTCTTCCCATCCATGAGATCTGTCCCTTCGCCCAGCCCTCCATGTCCCTGAAGAGTTTGTCGAACAGAGGGGGGTAGTTTGCCTGGCTCAGGTCTTCGTTAGGTCTTACTATATTGATCCCCAAATATTTTATACCCTCGGGGCAGACTTGGAGACCCAGTGGGATCAATTCGGCTAGGTTTCTTTCTGCATCAGGAGCAAAAGGGAAGACCATGGACTTGCTTATGTTTACCCTGAAGCCCGAGAAGCGGCCAAATTGTTCTATGACCTGCAGGGCGGCCGGGACCAATCTCGTTGGTTCCCTCAAGTGTAGCAGAATGTCATCTGCGTAAAGGCCCAGTTTAAACGTGCAGCCTCCTATATCTATACCTCTCACCATCTGGGAGCCACTGATGCTTTCTGCCAAAATCTCCATGGTCATTGCGAACAGGAGTGGGGAGAGGGGACAGCCCTGTCTGTCCCTATCTGTAGGGCGAAAGTATGTGACAGGTGGCCATTGACCGTAACTCTGGCGGAGAGGGCCATGTATATGGCTTTAATGGCCTGTCTAATCCCCACCCCGAAGCCTAGTTTCTCCAAGACCCCGTGCAGGAATCCCCAGTCCACCTGGTCAAAAGCCTTTTCGGCGTCGATGGACACCAGAACCGGGTTGTCCCCCTTCCGTGCCGCCTCCCTCATGACGTGGAGGGTCTTGCGAAGGGTATCCGCCCCCTGCATTCCCTGTATGAAGCCCACCTGGTCCGAGTGGATCAGCTCCGGCATGTGGCCATCTATCCTCGTGGCAATGATCCTGGTAAATAGCTTTGCATCTACATTTAGGAGAGAGATCGGTCTGTAGGACCGACAGTCTGCTGGGTCCTTCCCCTCCTTTGGAATCACAGTGATCAATGCTTTACCAAATGATGGGGGTGCCCTCCCTGTGGCCATGATGTTGGAGAATAATCTTGCCAGGAATCCCGCTAGGTGGCCCGAGAATGCCTTGTAGAAGCCCGCCGTGTACCCATCTTCTCCCGGGGCCCTTCCAAGCTTGAGGCCTGATATTGCCTTGAGTACCTCCTCCTCTGTTATTGGGGCATCCAGGGCCTCCGCCTCCAGGGCTCGCAGGGTGGGGAGGGCGACCCCACCGAGGTATGCGTCAAGCATTTCCTTCTCCCCCCCCCCCCCCCCCGTCGCTCCCATACAGGATTTCATAGAAGCCGGCGAAGCTCTCAGCTATGCTTTCGGGATCTGAAGTTTCCTCCTCTTCTCCACAGACAACTCTGGACACCCACCTCTCTGCCCGTTGGCCACAGAGTTTAGCTGCTAACATAGCATCTGCCTTATCTCCTTTTTCGTAATATCTTTGGCGTAAGTGTTGGAGTCACAATTCTGCCCATCTCGAATTCCCTCAGGTCCTGCCTTTTCCCTCTTACTATGCCCAAGTCTCTCGCCCTCTCCTCCTCCCCCTTCCCATCAGACCTTTCCAGTATAAGGATCTCTGACCGAAGTCTGTGAGCCACGAGCGTCCTCTCCCTTTTTTTGGAGGCCCCCCTCGCTAATCAGCTTACCCCTCCAGGTTGCCTTCGCCGCCTCCCATACTAAGCCTTGGTCAACTTCTCCAGTATCATTTAGTTCGAAGTATTCTCTAATCGCCTCTATCATTTCCTCTTTAAAGACTGCATCCCTTAGGAGGAAGTCATTACATCTCCACAGAGAGTTCCTAGGTTTTAGGCCCGAGATGCTAATGTCAGTCCAGACAAGGTCGTGGTCTGACCAGCTGACTGGGCGGATCTCTGAGGCCTCTATTCTGCTCATGTGCTGGTGTCTCGTAAAGAGGTAGTCTATTCTGGTTCTCGTACCGTGGGCGGCTGAGTAGAAGGTGAATCCCCTCTCCGTTGGGTGGAGCTCTCTCCATATATCCACCAAACCTTTCTCCCACATTAGGTCCCGAAGCCCTCCATAAGGTTGTGCCCCCCCGCCACCCGGTGGGATGGCCTCACCACTATGGTCCAACTCCCTGTCAGCCCACATGTTGAAATCCCCCTCCCCCCAAGAGGAGGAGCCCTTCCGCTCTGGTCAACACCTCCGCAAGGGCTTCTTGGATAAATCCCAGCTGCCCTACGTTGGGGCAATATATGGCTGCTAGGGTGATTTTTGAGTTGTGCAAGTTGCCTGACACTACCATGGCTCTCCCGTCTTCCCTCTCCCATCGGGATACCTCTGTCAGTTTGATTCCTGTGCAGAACAATTCCGACACCCCCTTCTTAACGTGGCCGAATACCCAGAAGGTCTAGCCCACGTGGGATCCCCCTCTCTTCCCCCTTCACCGTTCTAGTTTCCTGGACAAAAAGGATATCGGCTCTCGCATTTTTCATTTCCCTCCCCAGAAGTGAGCGCTTTGTCAGGGAGTTGAACCCCTTAACATTGAGGGAGCCTATTCTGAGGGATTCGGCCTGGCCCTTCCTCTCATTCTGTGTCATTAGTTCTATGCCTTGCATTCATCTTTTACCCGGTCATGTGGAGATTGTCCCGTTTCCTTGTTGAGCTTGGTTCGGTCTGGGCCCGCGGGCCTCTAACTACCTCACCCTCCCTTCCCCCCCTCTCCCCTCCCTTCCCAGTTCAAGACGCCTGCCAACGGGCAAGCCACCAGGGTGAGAGAGTGTCCGTACCTCTCAGGACTCTCGATGAACTCTGTGTCCCCTGCCGGGATTGCAAAACGGGTGTCCCTGGGTTTTCCGATCAAAAGTCATGGTTCACCAGGTCTTCCCCAGCTTCTGACGTGGGGGTGTTTGGTTTTCTGAATTTTCTCCTGCCCTTTGTCGTCTTCTTCGTGGACCAAGGGCCCTCAGGTTGTCTCCGGGGATCAGGCTCCATTTGTGTACCTCCTTCGTTCCCTCCCTCCGGGGAGTTGCACTTGAGCACTTGGAGGACTTGTGTGGCTTCTTTGCCGTCGGTCACCCTGTAGTCTACACCCGCTCGCTCAAAGGAGAGGGCGAACAGGAACGACCATCTATATCTTATGTCCTGGTTGGTGAGCCACTGATTGAGCGGGCGGCAATCCCTCCTGCGGGATAGCGTGAAGGTCGAGAGATCTTGGTAGATCCTAATTGTGTCCCCTTCAAAGATGAAGCTCTTGAGCCTTTTTGCCTTCTCCAGGACCTCCATTTTTTCTCTGTACCGAAGGAAACGCACCACTATAGACCTCGGGGCCCCTCCACCTCGATGCGACCTCTCCAGCTGGACCGCCTTCCCCCCCTCCAAGGTAAAGAGTTGGTTGATCAGTCCTTGAACCTTCCTTCCCACATTGGCCGCCGTCTCCCCTCTTTGCTGGGTGACGCCCATTATGCGCAGGTTATTTCGGCGTTCCCTATTTTCCAAATCATCCATCTTCAAGGTTATGTCCTCATCTCTCATTTCGAGGTCCGTTAGTCTCGCCTCATATTTCATGTCCAACAGGTCTGTTTGGAGGTGGTTATTTTCCATTCCCTCCATTTTTTCTTCCAAAGTTTCCACTCTTCCCCTGAGGTCCACTATAGAAGCCTGTATGTCGGTGCGAATGGCCTTAATTTCCTGAAGGATGTCCTTGAGGTCCTCCTTCGTTAGTGGTGTGGGGGGAGGGTCGCTGCCTGAAGGCATGGTGGCACTGCGGGCCTCTCTCGGGGCTGGAGCTGTTTGTGGACAGCGAAAGCGTTGGAGGCAAAGGCTTGCCCGAGTGGCCGAGGGCCTCTCCAGGGTGTCGCTCTTCGTTGGTGACCTTTGGTGCGATGCCTCTACGAGGCCAGCCCGTGGTGCTCTCGGCGTTTAGTGGTCCAGTTCTATGGGGTCGGTGCGTCGAGTATGTAGGCCTTGGCTTGTTGCTGAGGAAGGCCTGTGGGGCCTTCTGGTATTAGGGCTGTGGCCCACTTCGTTTTGAGGGCCTCTGCTGTGATGGCAGGGAGGAAGGCGGCGCGGGAGGCGGAGTGTGAGCCGCCCTGCTCCGTTCCTTTTCTTTGCCGCTTGTTTTTTTGGGAGGGGGGTTGTCCCAGGAAGGGGCCACGGGAGGCCGAGGGGGTAAGGGGGGCGGCACAGTTTCCTCAAATAACCCCTTCACCCCTCTGTCTCCTCACCTCTTTTCCGTGTACTTAGGGAAGCTGGTGCTCAGGGTCCGTATTCCTCCTCCCGCTGGGGTAGCCGTGAAGATGTCTCGTTGGGCCGCCTCGCCCCGGGTTGGGCTTGAGGGGTCGGGTGTCCGCCTCGTGTCGTGGACTCAAGTCCTTGGAGCGTGGGCATGGGGCCCGGGCTGTATCGTGGGCGGGGGCTCTGCTCCGGAGTGCGGGCTTCCCCGCGATCGGCGAATCAAAATGCCGACGTCCCCGGAAGTCCTCTGCAGGGGGCTCACAGGTCTGTGCACGGGATGGCGGGGGCTCCCGCTCCGCTCTGCTTCTTCTAAGCACCCTCGTACATGGGAGATAGCTCCCTCTGTCGCCGGACCCCCGCTGGCCTTCGACGGGCAGCGCTTGTCTTGCTACGGCACTCGCTGCGGGCACCGGAGCCTCGCCACCCGCTCCAGGTCTCCTGGCCTGTGCTGTGAGTGTAGGGGGGGCCACCCACTGTCCGGGTCGCGCCCCGGTCTCAGGAGGGGGAGGCGGCAGTGCGGCCAGATGGTGTGCGCATAGGGCTCCGCTCGTTGCCAGTCCGCTGGCAGCCTGTCGCCTTTGGCGGTCTTCAGGGGGGCTGGCCCTTTGGCCTCGGGCGGTGCTGAATCCGGGCCCTTGATCGGGGGCTTCAGTGGAGGAGATCGCCCCGAGTGCTGGTCCTCCCTGGTTTCAATGCGAAAATCCCAGCCGGGGATTGAAAAGGCCCACTAGGCCCCCCGCGAGGCAGGAAGAGCGCGAGCCTCACGCGACTTGCATGCTCTGCGCCCCCTGGCTTTTATGACCTGTGCAGTGCAGGAGTCTCCTGACGTCCTCTCTCCTGTCCCCACGACTGAGGCTCAGGAACAGTGAGATCTGCAGGAACTGCCAAGAACCAACGTCTTCAGCTGCATCTTTTAAGGTACTGTGCAACCCGATTGAGAGAACTTAACCTCTCGCGGTGAAAGTTCGTGAAACTTTCCCAACGTGCAGGCCTAATCAGCTTGTGACCCAACATATGATTCTGATTCATAAAAAAGACTTCTTAGAACTTTGGAAAAGACTTTACTGTTTACTACAAAAACTGATCTTTCCTATCCAAGACACTAGCCCATTGACTTTGGCCTAGGCCTATTGAACTGAATCGAGTCCTCTAATGAACTGAAACTATTTGCACTGCCTAAGAAAGTATTTGTGATCTATTTTATTAACTTGTGCATTTGTACTCCTATTTAAAGTGACTGAAATGTCATTTTGCTCCTATTTCAGGGGAGCCTAATTTACTCAAACGTATTGTATTGAAGTATATTTGTGTATATTAAGTTGCCTCCTTCTAGTAAATGTTTTCTAAATGACTGTGTAATAAATTAATAAGTGTTTTTAACAAGAAACCTTGAGTGTAAGTGTCTACTTGAACCACTATGATTGTAAGACCTCTGTGTAACCTCTTTTACTGCTCACATTCGCTCTTGAGATAAGCCTGGCTGCTCAGCTCGCTACCACAAACTGTGTAGTGCAGACTTATACCAAAGTTTGGTTTTGCTTACACCTGTAGTCCTAATTGTATGTAGTGGTCCCAGAGGGTACTGCATGCAATTCTGCCTAACAACCTATGACAATACCAGGGACACACAACGTTGTAAAAGCTAAACATATTAAGACTGCGTAATGTAATGGGCACAAGAGTTCTCTGTATTCTAATGCAAGGAAAGGTTCTAGGAGAAAGCAGCGGTAACCAACTTTCACATGGCTTTCCCAGGAGATATCTGTAATGTAGCAGGGTAGATTCTTGAGTGAATGATGCACCATGATTGTTATGGACTGTAAATTAACTTTGTCATGAGATTCTTGATACCAAGTGATCACAGTTGAATGAATGTGTGTCCTCAAGCAAGACCAAATTATCTGCAGCACAGTACATGCATCTTCCTTTCACAATGTTCAGTTGTACATATCCTCCATTATCTTCCATACAGCGTAGTGCTTCAATAGCTAAATGTCTCAAACTGGAGAACGTTATTATAGCTGATTGAGGAATCCAGAGATTTGTATAGTTAGGCCAACAGCATTCTCTAGAGGAGATTCAAGTATATCTTAACTGGAGTTGATGAACATAAAGGCCAGCCTTTCTGTCAGGCACCAGCACAAGTATTTGTGATAAAAACTGCAGCCTTCTTGTTCAAATGTGTATTTTCACCCACACATTCTTCTCCCACCTCTTCAACAAAGGCATTGATTAGCTGTCCTTTGACTTAGCCTTATCTGCATTGTTTCCTCCTCCTCCTCCCTGTTTCATCGGTTATGTTTCTGTTTTTTGTTGGAAATTGCTTCTGCATGTGAAAGCACTGTATCAGCTGATCTCAAAGAAATATGCCCTGAATATTTCTTGGAGACAGAAGTGCTATGCCCATGTTTAAAAATGTGTTCATTAAGTGTTTGTAGGGATTTACTCTATCACATCTTCCTCTTTTACCCCTTTTGAGTAACAGATTTTCTTGCATTCAGCCTCTCCCATTTGTCACAATTTGCCTTACAAGCCCCCATAATCCAGTGTGGTTCATGGATTTTTATTGAAAACAAAAGGTGTTCAGACTTGAAATTAATTGAGCCGGGTTGGGCTTATTAGTGGACATCGCACCCTCGTCTTCCCATTGGCTCCCACTTCCTTATACCAGACATCCCTAAACCCCAGAGTGATTAGTGATAGGCAAACCTTATTCTCTCTAAGAACTAGCTAATGCGAGGGCCTGAAGGCTGTAGCATTATCTGTCTTGCTCCCTCTGTGATTGTTTAAAGGGCTTCTATTGTCTGTGGTGTGCCTCAACAGGTACCCCGGCTCCTATCTCTCTAGTTCCTTTCCCTGATGTGCCTGTTCCTATTCTCCACTTTGCTTTACTCTTGCCCTTGTTCTCTCTCACTGCTCCTGCTTTTCCTGTCTCAACCGGCTCCTCTCGTCTGCCACTCTGATGTTCGCACACTCGCCTCTCTCCTTACTTTTCATCTCCAATCTCCCTTTTCTCTCTCCTTCCTCACCTCTCTCCTCTGTCACCCTGTACATTCAACCCACTATTACTGACGCACAGCCTCTCTCTCTCTGCATCTGGTACCACTCTCTCACTACCAGCACCTCACCTGTAACAAACTCTGCAACGCTCTGCTCCGCTGTCTGTCCTCCACCTGGTCTCTCAGCCTACCTCCTCTCCTGCTGACCTTATCCAAACACCATTTACTCTGATTTTCTTTGGCCATTCCTTTTTACTCCACGCTTCGTTTCTGTCCTGCTACCTCCAAATCATTGGTCTCGCACCTCTCCTGACCCTAAGTTCCAATCTATGGCTGCTCTTTACCCCTGGGATGGGTTTTCACACTGTAAATCTGTATAAGCTTCTTTAGATCCTGCCCCCTTTTCTTTGTTTGACTTTCAAATCTCCTATGTCTTCAAGTGACGCAAGGCATATAGATATATTTTATTTATATCGCGCCCATAAGTGTTTAGTTGATTTGGCACAGCGCGCACTCCTTCAAAAGTGGGTGCTTCGAAGACTTTGAGGACTGCTGGTTTCTTTGTTCAGATCAGATGGTCTCTGTTGGTGGCTGGACATTCTGGTATTGGTATTTCTGAAATGAGACCCAAATAACTCTGGGCAGCATCGAAACAGCAAGGTATGGCGTGTATGACAGTGGTACCATATTCCTTCACATGACATCTGCAAGGTGGGGCACAAAGACTTCAGCGCTGGCAATTCCCACACCCCACCTCTGGGGTGGGACTGGTGTTAGGACAGTTTTTCTGAAGTCCAACTAAAGGCTTAGTCAGACCATTCAACTTAGACAGTACAAGTCTCCACTCTTAGTATAAGGCTGTACAGGCCTCAGTTCAGGGTACCGTAGCCTGAGCAGCCAGGCATATCTTAGGAGGTAGAGAGGGCTGTAGAATCAGTACAAAGAAATTGTAATACAAACGGTCCAAAGAATCACTATGTATTGTAAAGAATAAATGGTTAATTGAAATGCAAGTAGGCCCATATAAAGCTTGGGGGGGAAATAACTACTATCACAGATAATATAAACACATTATAGAACAACACAAAACTATGCTTGAAGGTACGCAGACCAAAGCATATAACCTAATTTGGAACACCTAACAGGAGTTCTAGGGAAGTCAAACCAATAGTTACTTTTTAGATTACTTTCAGTAATATAAGGGTAGTAAACCCTAGCAGCTATACCGTGACGCTCAGCAAGAAATCACTTGGTAAACCAACTGGACAATATATCTTTTATGAATAGTGGAACACTTATTCTAGGTACAGTAAAAACCTTTAAGTTCTTTTGTAATTACCCGCAGTTGTACTAGCTAAATAAAACCTAAGGATGTAATATACTATTACAGGTGCGTTTGAGATCAGTAAAACACATATATTGAGATAAGCAATAACTCTATTTTTTGATGGAAAACAGCTACCTCAAGATCAGTAAAACCTATACACTTTTTAAAGGAGCTATCAGCAACTTAAAGGCAGGTGTAAACATCAGACTATGTTTGTGTCTGTCTAAAACAGACCAAGGAAAGCAACACCCAGGTAGGTAAAACCCAATGCAGACTTATTCTGGACAGGCTAACAGCAAATCAGTGGAAGCAAGACCAAGTTGGGGAATTTATAGACCTATTCCCTGAAAGAAAAAGTTAGTGAACTCAACATGAAAATAAAATAATCTTCACAGTAAATCTCATATCTACAATTTATTGGACGATTAAAGCATGGCCCATAGAACGACTATGTGGAGTTAGCTACATCTAAAAGAAGTCAAGGTGAATGGGGTAATAAAGACACAGTACCGGCACTGAGGGCAGTGACATTAAATACTATTGAGATACAGTCGTCTTGGTTATATAATTGAGAGCACCATGTAGTAAATGCAGGATATATGTCTGTTGGTTTAGATGAACTCTATTGCCAAAAAGAAATAACCCATCCATTCTGCCCACCTTCGCCGCATTAACAATAAGGCTAGTGGCGAGTACTCTAGAGGGAAACCTCAACAGTTTTACTGTGATGTTTTTCTAGAATTTACCATAAAAAAACCTTATCATATTGTCTGTATCTTTTATATAGTGTCAATCCTGAGAACAGTGGGGTCCATTGATATCAGCACACAAAGAAGCATTTTTTGTCCTGAAGAAAGCCCCATCAATACCCATCAAACACATTTGAACATGCATATTCAGATATATGGGCTGAAACCCGTGTAGACGAAATAGACAACTTGAATTACAAGCTGTCTTTTAGTTCCTGTTCAGGGTCCTTTGTCAACCAGTGGGCCCTTCTTTTTTTTCGCCCACATGTTTTGAACCTTAAATATGTTAACTTGAATAAGAAACTCACTATATTGTAAAACAAACGATTGTGTTAGAAATGTTCAAACCACATCACCTACCAACCCCAAGGCACCAAAGTCGTAAGTTTAACAGAAATACGAGACCATCAGCCGCGCTGATTTCCCTTCCGGGAGTCCAGATTTACTGATCACCGCAGGTCCTGGGTTTTATATCGGTGGTTGGTAGTTGCCCCCTCTCTCTCATCCCCTCCCGCTCCGCCGGCCCTCTGCCCCTTCCCTGAGTTTCCGGGGCCTTGTTCCCCTTCCATGTCTTCGGACCTTTCTGTCCCATTTCGCCTATTCATGCTATTGGTTGATTGATTGGGGTCCCCTCCAAATTTTCTGACTTTGGTCATGTTGTGTCATATGTATGTCTCTAGCATCTCCCAAAAGCGATGACCTCTGGTGGGGTTCTGATTCTCTTCTCTTTTGAATGCTGCTCGTTCGAGTCGGCATGTTTTGGAGAGTGTTTTTGCCCATTCTGCAGTCGTAGGTGCTGTATTTGACTTTGAATGTATGATCAGGAGTTTTTGTGCTGTAAATGTTATGAGGGAGATCAGTTTGCGGACTAATGAATCTTTGTGCCAGACTGTATCATCGTCTCCTAGGATCGGAGCGTTTGGGGTGAACGGGATGTCTGCCCCTTCGATGGTCTCTTAAGAGTTTGGAAGATCTGTCGCCAATATATAGCGATGGAAGGGTAGGAACAAAGTATGTGCTCCATTGTCCCTGTGTTTTTGAATTCTCTCCAGCACTGGTGTGACCTGGATTCCCATTTTCTTCAGCTTGTTCGGGGATGTAGTATATTTGCTGTAGTATTTTTTTTTTACTGAATTTCCCTGTTTTTGAGGTTGAGGGAGGCGTTGGGTATAGCCGCAAAGCTTCTTTGGATATCTGAAGTGCTCACTTGTGTTCCCAGGTCCTCCGTCCATGCTGCAGCGAGTGCGTTTAGTCTGTGTTGATTGTTCGGTGTAGTCATTGCATAGTAGGTACAGATGCGTGGGAAGGCGTCGGTATTATGGTCCATTTCCTTCTCGCACGGCGTGGGGGATTGAAGTCTGGATTCCGTTGTGGTGTGTTGGAGGATCGCCGCCTGGATTGAGTGATAGTATAGCCAGTCGCCTGTCCCCAAACCCAGTTTACTGCACGCTTCCGTGAAGTCTGCTAGTGTTCCCTCCTCCATTATGTCCGTTAGCCGGATGTGCGCCCATGTGCTAGTTTGGTGGTGGTGGTGTATTGCTTCCGTCGCCCCATAGGTCAGTATCGCTCTTATGATGGCCCAGGCTGGTGCGTATTTGACCTGTGCCCCTTGTGCCGCCCGGAGTTTGTGCCACTGTTGTAGGGTTGGCCTTATAATAGGGTGTGACTTGATATTTGTTGGGAACTTGTGTAATGGTGTTGCCATGGCTTTGATGGGGAGTAGCTGGGCCATTATGGATGTCTCAATGTTGTGCCAGCTGGTGGCCTCGCTTGTGTTGAGCCATCGTTTTGTCCAGATTAGTTGGGCTGCTTGATAGTAAGCCTTAAGGGAGGGGACCGCTAGTCTTCCACCGGATTTGTGGGCTTGTAGGATTGGGAGTCGGATTCAAGCTTTCTTGCCTCGCCAGATGAATTTACTGACAGCTTTGTTCAGCTTTTTCAGCATGAGTGTCGTCGGTTCAGCTGGTAGCATCATTGTGATGTAGATGAGCTTGGGGAAGGAGTTCCTTTTTAGGCTGTTGATCCTCCCTGATAGGGAGAGTGACCGTGTGTCCCATCTTTCGAGGTCTTCTCGGATGCTATAGAGTACCTGGGGATAGTTGAGGTCTCAGAGTTCCGCTATTGAAGTGCTTATTCGGATTCCTAGGTATTTTAGGGAGTGCGGTTGGAGCGTGAATGGTGCTACGCCTCCTGGGTCCCATGGTATGTCTCGCCTGAGGGCCATTACTTCGGAGTTGCTCCAGTTTATTCTATAGCCCACCATCGGGCCAATGAATTGTAGTAGGGATCTAATGTAGGGGAGTGTTTTAGGGCTTTTGCTGATGTAGATTAAAAGGTCGTCTGCGTATAATGAGATTGTGTTTTTGCGGCCACTGGTGTATACCCGACCATGCTGAGTCAATGCGCACCTTTATTGCCATGGGCTCGATAGACAAAGCGTAATAGTGGGCAGCCCTGGCGTGTACCTGATTGTAGCGTGAAGTTCGCTGGCGTCACTCCGTTCGTGACCACAGCGGCTGTGGGGTCTGTGTATAGGAGTTTGATTAATTGTATTAATCTGAGGGGGAGGCCTTATCTTTGGAGAGCTCTGAATGAATTCCCATTGCACTTTATCAAATGCTTTTTCAGCCTCTACTGCTATAATTGCGTTGTGGGGGTCTTTCTCCTGCTATTATATGTAGTAACCTGCGGGTATTGTCTTCAGAGTGTTGCCCTTTGATGAAGCCTGTCTGGTCTCTGTGGACTAGCTGTGGCAGGAAGTTCTCTAGCCTCTGGGCCAAGCATTTGGCCCGAATTTTGGCGTCCGAGTTGATTAGCGAGATCAGTTTATAGGATCCGCTTAGTTCGGGATCCTTCCCTTTTTTGTGGAATACTATTATGTTGGTGGCAAGCATGAATTTAGGTAATTGTTTGCGGGTTAGAGCTTCTTCGAAGACTGCTGCTAGATTGGGAGCGTTTTCGTCTGCAAGGCATTTGTAAAGGTCTATTGGGATTCCATCGTGTCCCGCCGCCTTCCCTTTGGCCAGGGATTGGATTGCTCGGTTTAATTTCTTCAGGGGTGATGGGGGTGTCCAGTGTTTCTGCTTGGGCCTCTGTGATTCGGGGAATGGGCGGGCACTGAGTCCAGGAATGCTTCTATTCTTTGGGGCGTGCATGTGTCTGTGGTGGTGTATAATTCGCGATAGAACTCGGGGAATCGTGCGTTTATACGTTCATAGCCCTCCACTAGAGTGTTGGTGTAATCTCTGACGCTTGTGATTAGCTGCGTGGCTTGGTGTTGCTTGAGGGCGAGTGCCTTCATGCGCAATGGTCTCCCTTAAGGTAATAGTTTTGTGCCCAGCTGGTGTATGCTTTTTGTGCTCTGTCTGTGGTGATTTGTTTGATCGCGTTTCTTGTTTTCTCTATCTGTGGTCGGAGTGTTTTGTCTTGTGTCGCTTTGTGTCTTTCCTCTAGTTGCTTAAGTTCCCTTGTTAGTTCGACCTCCCTTTCCCCCCACTCTTTGTTTTTGTGTGCCCAGCGCGATATGCATCGCCTCCTTATGAAGGATTGAAAGACATCCCGGCATCTGTAGGGTGTATATCCCAGTTTCAGGTTGTCTGTCCAGAAATTGTCTGTGTTGTCTGTCAGGTGTTCCACTATGTCTGGGTATTGCAGCATTCTGAGATTCAGGCGCCACGTTGGGGAAATCCGAGGCGTTTCTGGGAGTGTGAGGCACAGTGCGATCAGAGTGTGGTCTGAAATAGTGGTCGGATGTATTTCACAGTTCGTTACCATATGAGTTGTGTTGGCGGGCTTTAGCCAGTAGTCCAGGCGGGAGTCGCTGTCATGGCGATGGGAGTAGTGGGTGAAGTCATGTTTTTGTCTTGGGTACGTTCGCTAGATCTGGTCCTCTACGGTCCCTCTCTGCGTTTAGGGTTATGTTACGGTCCCCCCCCTACTATGGTGAGGTTGCCCATGTATTTAGCACATTCTGCAAAGGTATCGACAAAGTATGCTGGGGAGTCTGTAGTGGGTGCGTATATATTTAATAGGATGAGTGTGTGTTGTAATATCTGGCCTTGAATTAAGACAGATCGGCCTGCCTAATCATTGACCGTGCGTTGGATCTGTAGGGGAACCGGTTAATGTATCAGAATAGATACACCACGTTTCCCGTGATACGGTGAGTGTGCTGCCGCCCCTACCCGTACCCGTGTTAATTTCTCTGCTTCAGTTTTGTTTAGGTGAGTCTCTTGTAGGAAAATTTTCACCCTGCATATCCCTCATTAGGTTCAGCATACACCTGCGTTTGATGGGGTGGCACAGGCCCTGTATGTTTAGGGTCACCAAGGTGAGTTTAGCCATTTCTTATGGGGGGTAGTTTGTCTTTGCGTCATTTTCCTTGCGGTCTGCGATCGTTGAGTCTGTTGGTTTTATCCATCTGGAGTGGGTGTGATGTGCTTCTTTGTCTGTAGTTGTTTAACTTGTGGGGGAGTGCTCCCTGAACATCAGATCTTTGGTCTGAACATTGACCTGTGTTGAACTTTAAACAAAAACACTGGGTGGGCCAACTATTCGGCCCTCGCCCACTACCGGGTTTGGATACCAATATATGGGGTCGGTGGATGAGAGTTGTGGACTCATCATGGGTTCCCATATGTCATTCGGATCAGGTTCGTGGGTTGGTAGGGAGCGTGAACTTGGTTGCGCTTTTCCGTCTCATTCATGTTTTGTCCCCTACCCCTTCAGCTGTTTGGGGGTGTGTCTCTCTGGTTTGGAGTGATCCCTCGTAGTGGGGCTTTCGGTCCGGTTTTCTTTACCGTGCCCCTTGGTGTCTCGTGTTGCCAATTGTGGTCTTCCCTTAGGGCCTTGCCGGATGTCCTTCATGGTCTGCTGGTGCGTTTTCTATGATCTGGATTCCAGCCTCTGGGTCCCCTGCCGACTTTATGCCATCGCCCTCCTGGTCCTGGGTGTTCCATTTGGGATGATGTGGTGTATGGTGATCTCGCCCCCTCCGGTGTTGGCGTGGTTAGTTCAGATGTCACTATTTTACTTTTGTAGAAATTGCCATGCCGACTCCGGGTCCTCGAATGAGTGCCATTGCCTATCTAGCTGGATGCACCATGTTGCAGGGAATTCCAGGTAGTGCATGTGTTCCGTTCTTTTCTGCGCTTCGAAGATGGGGTTGAAATCCTTTCTTCGTCTTGACACTTCTATTGACTAGTCGTTGAATATCTTGACGTCTGAGCCGCTTTTGCGCACCGGGGGTGCCGATCAGTAGGCCTTTAGTATGAGGGCTTTGTGCTGAAAGTTCAGCAATCTCATATTGATGACTCTTGGGCGTTAGTTTGGTGCTGGCTTTGGAATCTGCACCCTGTGTACTCTTACGATGGTAAGGACTCTAGCATTTGGGAGATGGAGATTGTTTTGAAGGCGGTGTAACGCTCACCTGGCTCCCACGGAGGCGCTGGTCTGGTCTGGGTTGCTGTGGCCTCTGCAAGCGTGATGCGCAGAATTCGGACCACGGATTGAACAGGACCCCCAAATCTTGCTTGTCTGGCCCGTAGGAATATCCTTCTGCAGATGAGAAAGGGGATTAACTGTCAGCTGAATAGTGTGCTTGCTCCCCCCTTTCGCCCTTCGTCGTTCTCTGACTTCCTCCAAACCCCCGGTTTAAGCTCACCTTATGGTTTGGAAGGATGAACTCTCCATCCTGCTTCTGGTGCAGGGGCGCGCGTTAGTCCAGTTACTTCACTGGTTTTCAGAATGGCGCTGGCAAATCCACTTGACTTTTCTGAGCGATACGCCGTAAGTATGAAGATGCAAAAGTTCAAGTGTGAGCCTCCTTTTATGTTGTTTTTCCTAACCTGTGATCTGTCCTTTATTTCAGGTGCAGAACAAAGGCGATGCGTTGAGGGGTTAAAATTCCGGTGGTAAAATCTGGTGAGTTAGTGCTGAGGGCGACCCCTCTAAATGTCTTTATAATTCCCAGTAATGTCTTTTGTCCTTTCCCCATAGGGGCCGGGGTGCGGTACCTGCCAAAGATGCGGCGCCGACCCGAGATGTGGAATGGTTCACCAAGAGAAGCCGGTAAATAATATGGCTGAAAATTCGGCTTTCCTCCTGTGTTCCCTTGCTCACCTTTTGTCTCTTCTTCTCTCCCCTAGGTGCAGAGATGTGGCGACCGGTGCTGAGAGCCGCGATGGAGCCGGGCGGCGTCTCGGGAACAGGTGAGTGAAGCGCGGCGCTGCAGCGAGCAACGCGGTGCTTTTAAATGGAAGTCTTCCTTCAGGAATGCTGGCGTGAAGATTCCGGATGCAGGTAAGAAGGTTGAATAAGTTCTTGTTTTTCACCTTTCTCTTCTCTTCTTTCCTTACAGGTGTTCCAGGTTTGAGGCGGGCGTGGCTGGAGTCCAGGTGCAGGAGCAGACACGGTGAGCGTTCAGCTGCTGGGATGCAGAACAACGCGAAGCACGTGTGGCTGTCGGGGCGTGGCTTAAATATCCTTGGAAGAAGTTCCAGGTGAGTGTTCATCCACAGCCCCACCCAAGTAACAAAATAGTTCCTTCAGAAAAATAGTCCCTCCTAAGCCTCATTTGGCTTGGTTCTTCATGCAGCATGGTCTGCATCAGGTGAGTGTGCAGCATGGTCTGCTTCAGGTAAGTGCACCCAAACACTTCCCCATATGAGCCTGGCGCCTATGGCGCCAGGACTGATGTCCAACATGAGCCTGGCGCCAACGGCGCCAGCACAGAGTCCAAAGAGCCCCTATAAAGGCCCGCTGGGCTTTTACCCCGGGGCGTGATGCCTGCTCCCGGGGGTGCTAGGCCTGGCCTGGTGCTCCGGGGGTAGGCATCATGACAGGCGGTCATATACGCAGCTTTCTAGATCTGCGCCTTCAGCATTTTCTGGGATGCCGACCACCTTTAGATTGTTCCTGCAGGAGAGATTTTCTTGATCCTCCATCTTTTTGCCCAGTCTCTGTACCGCCCGCATGACCCAATCTAGGTTGGTTTCCATTGCTACCTGGTTGTCTTCCAGCGCACTTATGCGATGTTAGTTATCCGTGGTCCGCTCCGCTTGGGTGGTTAGTTGGTTTTGCACATCTTGGAGATCTCTTGGACCATGCTGTTCGTTCCTTGGGTTCTTTGGTCAATTAACTTCATTTCGGTCAGGATGGCCTGTAGCTGTGCTTGGATATCCATGTCGGTTTTATTACACGTTGATCACCGTGGGAGGCTTCCCAGTTTCTCCTTGTCCGAGTTATCCTTCGGCTCTGTGTTGTGTGCAGCTTGTTGCATGCCCTTCGGAGTCTGTTCCCCAGTGAAGCGATGTTTCAGGGATGGCATTGGTGGTGGCTCTAGGTGAGTATTTGGTTGTTTGTTTTTTCCCTGTGTTGGGAGGAACGACGGGTGGGGTCTCCCCTCGTTGGCCTTTGTCCATTTTTTTTCTGTGCCTTCCCTGACCCTTCGCTTGCCTTTGGCGCCTTACTCTTTCAGTTGCTGCGTGATTGCTTGGCGCTACTGTTTGCCTGTTGGCTTGTGGTTTTGCTTATGGTGTTCCCTTGGTATGGCCTGCTGGTTGTCTTTATCGTCCCAAGTGGGGCCCCTGCGTGGAACAGGTGGCCAGTGTTTCCTGCCACACTGGGCCAGAGGCCTTCTTTTTCTTTTCGATTTTCTCTTTTTTGTCTTGTCCTCTCTCGGGCGCTTATTTGTTCCCCTGCGTTTGGTTTCTCGTGGTCTGCGGAGGCCGGAAGAGGCAGGCCTTTCGTGGTGGCAGTCAGTGTTATTGTGCGAGACCCCCCCCCCCGGGCACAATTCTACCTACTGAGGTGGACCATGCTGCAGTGGCTTGGTCTTTATCCACGTGGGCTTGCCTGTTTTATTCCCTGCCTGGTTCTTGCAGTGTAAGGGGGGGGGGGTGTTGCGGGGGTGGGGTGCGAATAGTGTGGGTCTCCCCTGGTACTGCTCTCCCTGTTGCGTCTTGTCATTTTACCAGCGTTCTACCCGGCTTTGTGGTCCCTCTGCCGCCTCCTTTCCGTGCCGGGGTCTCTGTTGGTAGCGCTGTTGGCGTTGCGTGTCTGGTGATTCGGGGCGTCACGGTGTCCAGTTCCTCTCTCCCCCCCCTTCTCCGGATGGTGGTGTGAGGGTGATTGACCCCCTAATGGTTTGGGCTCCTGTTGGAGCTTGAGTTCGTTTATTTGCTTTAAGGTGGCCCCTGGCAGGTTCTCCAATATAGGCACAGGTTGTTTGCCCCCACCCGGCTTGCTTGTGCGTCTTCCGTCAGGGCCCTGGTGGGGGCGAGTGGGTGGTGGGGCTGACGTCGGAGGTAGCTGCTATGCATTCCTCTTTACTTTAGGGTCTCAGGGGGATCTGGGTGTTTGTACCCCTGTGGTGTTTACCTGTGGTGTTTACGCTGTAGTGGGACTGCAGCGTTGGTCGCCTCCCCCATCACGCTCCAGACTTGGAATTGCCTTAGAGTCCGGTCTGGGCTTCGCTTGGGATTGCCAGGCGGGCGCTGCGGCTGGTGCTCAGTTTCCTCCTGTTTCGGTCCCTTCAATGTTTCTCTGTGGGTCGTTCTGGTGCGTTCCTCTGGATAGCTTTGTGGGCCTCCTCTGTGTCGGCCGCCTTCTCTTCGAGTGATTGTGTGTTGCTGGGCTGTCCCCGGGTCGCAGCTCCGGCTGGTGTACCTCGGTCCTGGGGCTTTTTTAAATCTTTTTTTTCCTTTTTTGGGCTGCCGGTCTTGCCTTTCCTCGTGGTCAGGGTCTGTTTCGGTCCACAGATGGGCTGTTGTCGCTTCACCTGTAGTGGAGATCTCTCTCAGTAGCACATCCCGGCTGGCGTGTTGTTGGAGCCGGGCTGTGCTCACGGCGCCTGGGCTGTTGTATTCGTGCCTTGTTTCATCGGAGCTGGCCCCGGTGCCTAGTGGTCTGTTCTTCGGCTGCTCATTGCTCTTGCTCCCATATGGGATTTGCTTCCAAACTTCACACGATTGTTCATCTCATCTTCAGCGAGTTGTTATCCCTTCCTTAGGCAATTTGCTGCGTTTTTAGGGGTAGAGAGCGGTCGCGTTCGTCTCCACCCACGGGAGCTCACTTAGTGTGCTTCCATCTTGTTCGGGGCTCTCTAGCGCCCCCAACCCCCTGACATTTGTAATGTTTGATCCAAACGTTGGCAATTGTTACCATTGACACAAATGAATAGTAATATTTAGTCTTTGTTTTATGTATGAATTTTTCACTATGGTATATGAAATGTGATGAAAATAAAATATACATTTCTATTTTTTTCCAAAGAAAAGGTTTTGTGGATGATATACTGCTGTAAGTCATACAGCTTCGGAAGAGTACCACCGTTAGCAGGTGTGCTGGTGAGGAAGGGGTAACCAGTTGCCCTTTTGCCATATAGATTTTAGGTCCCTGCACTACTCGCAATTGGTTCCCCTTAAACAAAAAATTGTAAAGTACCCATTTTGGTGAAAATGAAAGGCGGGCACAACTGATTTCTTCTTGTGCTGTTATTATATGAAACTTCCACGCTTAATAACACAGATCTTGCTCCTACTGAGGTATTCTCTGTTTTCACTTCAAGGAAGCCCCCTACGATGGAGAACTAGATGGCATATAATAGATGGCATATAAATAACTTTTCATTCCCATTTCACTTATTTCAGAACTGTACATCTTGACAATCGTTTCTCTTCAAGGCCTCTCTTCTAGGACTTTCCCCTAAATCCTCTCTGACACGGATTTCTCTATTTGCAAGACTATTTCACCTTCCACTTTTCAGTGATCTGCCTAGGAATTCAAGGTGATAGGGCAAAACGTGCTGATGTTTGTAGGGTCACTGATTTAACCACACCATATTCAAATGATCCTTTAATAAAATGGCATTGCTTATTGAAAGGTCTTGCTTCTTTGATTAAGGGTTCCAAGCAGACCTCTGCCGTTTGGTATGTTTTCATAGACCTCACAACTAATGCTTGTCTTTGTTATAACCTTTCTTTGCTGATGCTTAATGACTTTTTAGAATCATCCTATCCCTCAATTCCTTTTGTCTTAGGCCTGTTCTTACACCCACGAGCAGATTGTGGAGATGACAGAGTTCCTGGTTGAGTATGGCCCAGCACAGTTGTACTGGGAACCTGCAGAGGTATTTCTGAAATTGTCCTGTGTTCAGCTAATGATGCAACTGATCTCCATTGCTTGCAACTGGAAGAATTACTATGCCAGGTAGGCTGAGAGAAGCACTCTGTCTTTGAGTAATTTTTACAGTTTGTATGGTGAGACATGGTTTCATTTTTTAGAATAATACTTAGCTGGAGGGCAATACTTTACTGACCATGCTTATTATTTTGAATGTCATTGGACTCTTTTCTTGTTGGTGAAAAGTCAGTTCAAGACCTCTGCTTGTCTTGCTTATTAAAACAGTGACAAAATGTTTACTGTTTTAGCCTTTATGCTCTGGAAGTGGATTTCCACGTATTTTTATTTAGTTAATTTATACCACACTTAATACCAGCTTGTGGGATCGGCATTCTAACCTGTGTTGCACCGCATTGCATTGTTTCCAAGACAAACGCGCTGCCCCATAGCTAGCCTTCCTCCCCAACTTGCAACAAGAAGAGAATTCACTTGTGTGAACTGGTACACCTGTTGCGCCAAACTAGGAATTATTGTACATATTGTACATATTATTTACAATTATTGTAAAAGTTATGGTAAGCTAAGCAAACGTGCAGAATGAATGCATTATATGCAGAAATGATATGAGGTAGTAAGATGATTTAATTCAGGGTGCTATAAACTTGGATCATAGCCACAAATTGCGTAAATGGAGGAATGTTGCTGCAAGTGTAGGTAAACTGTAGCAACGTTACAAGGTACTTGAATAAATACTGGTACACAGAATGACAGACTGAAAATGTAATCAAACACAATGCCAAACTATGATAATGGACCCTGAAGAATACGGATATAAATTGAAGGAAGCTAGATGGACATCTTGAGCACTGAACTGACAGAAAGACGTGGAGCGTTCTCCACAATATATGCACTCCAAATTAAATAGGAGTGACCTCATTAGGTCTTGCACACGGAATGTAATCACATATGATGTATGCAAACGTAGGGAAAGTGAACATACAAGGGACCACAATTCAACAAATCATTTTGGGTAGTAAAGGTTCAAACTGATGGACATCAGGTGAATAATATTGTAAGCAATAACATTGTATGAAACAAAGAAGCTGCATGAATAGAGACAGACGTTTTTGTAAACTGCCTCAACACGTGGCAATGATTGAAGTAAAATGGCACGCACCTAGCAGAGTACGAGCGAGTATAGACTGCTCTACTGCTCCAGGACGCTTCGCGCTGCAAACCACTCAACTCATCTGATCTGAACCCTGCATCCAGCCCTTCAGGACACGCATCTACCAACGTGACGTGTTTAAAAATAGACACCATACGCACCAGCACGCGCACACCTTTGCAGAGTACCAGAGAGTACCGATTGCATACCGCTGTTCGTGGTGCCGCGGTGGCGTCGGGCGGTGCAGTGAAGTACAGCGCGGTACTCTTTGCCCTCTCCGGACCAGAAGCTGAGTCCCTTCACAGAATGGTAATAACCTTGGTTCTGCCACCGCCATATTTCCTGCATATCCCTTTACACGAGGCCCCTTTAGCAAGCGGGCCTGCCCCATCTCGCTTCCCAGCCGCTAACTTGCCATCTACCAAGCATGGCTACATACCGGGTAACGACTGCCATGCCCAAGCAGCCACCTGCTGGCATCCCACTGGGCCCCGCTGCAAAATTTGCAACGCCTCTGCGCCAACACGCTCCAACAATGCTTTGCTCCCCCAACATCATGACCGATATACGAAGCTTTATGAAGGAATCCAATGGCACTGTCCCACCTCAACTCACGACCCAAATAGTCAAAGACCCTATAGTTTCGTTTAATACAACGACCAATCCTGTGGTCAGCAGCACCGGCAATCGACCACTTTGTGATCTGACCATGCAGAACTGTCACTCTGCTTACAGCTGATGAAGCCCCTGAATCTTTTCACACGCCGCCCTGCACAGCGGATCCCACTTCAAACTTTCAACTCGCAGCCAAGGTGCATGCAACAGACTTGTCTGCAATTCCCTTGCTTTACTCTCAAGCTGTAAAACAGCATTAACCCGTAACCGCAATCCGGCACACTACTCAATCTATGGCCATTAATCCAAGTGTCTTTCACATAAACCATCACAGCACCCACTCAGTCACCTCAACAAGACTTTCTAATTCTCCACCTCTTTATTCCAATGACTGTCCTGATCCCCACTCTCCGCTTCTGATTCCTCGATGGTAGCATCCTTCTCCAAACCCATACCACTCCCCTCATTTCATTTTCCTTCCACTGCCAACAGTGCCCTTGACTCGGCGATCACAGTGGTCAATGCTAGCATCTACACACTAACCAAACTATATGAGATACTTGATCAAAAAGCTAATTCACAGAATACCCTAATACAGACCACCATGAATAAAGTGGATTGGCTAGTGTGGAATTTTCCTTCTATTCTCAATCCTGTAAATGAAAACACCAAGACCAATCGCTTGATGCCAGTTCACCTGAGCCAAGCTCCTTTGACAACGCCACCAACTAGGAAGGAGAGCAGCTCAATATCCCGACACCCCCCCCCGTTGAAATCAACATCTGTCCAATTTCTTCCCCAGAAGAGAGTCCCATGGAAGAACATGAATTTCCTCGTCCATCCAAACTGCTATCCGACCTATTCTGCACAACAATCAAGGCAGAAAAGGAATAAAAAAGCGGAATAGAAAACGCACTTCACAAATTTCGATTGACTTACCTAACAAAACCAAAAAAGACCACAACTTGCCCCCACCAGCTAAAAAGCATACCAAATCAAAATCCAAAGCATTCATTGCTAAAATTATTATTCCTCCTCTGGCTTCATCAGACCCTAGTGATGACGAAGATTAACATTGTGACCAACTGGCAACATCCTGTGGAATCATCCCGCCACCAGCTCTCCCTCCTGAGTTAAATTTGGCTTCACCAAAGGGTAAGATTGTTTACGAGCCTTAAATTATCGATATTGCACTTGTAAATGAAGCACCTGCTTATGTTGATACTGAACCTTGTAATAACACCAATGAAGCTTTGATGAATTTGTCTGTCTATTCAAACAACTCCTTTCCAATCTCAGAGATTGTTCATCAGAGCCTACACGGGTCACATATTAACAACGAAAAAAAGCGAAACAAACCTTTTGTGTAAACCTGAATGTCGACACTGTTGCCTTTAAGACGCTAGCTCAAAAACGAGATAAAACCTTGTGTCAACTGACATGTCAACAACCACAGGCTAGCGATCCATCGGCACTCCATAATCAAAGTCCCCCGTCACTGCAACCGTTGATAACTGAACAACCAACTGCTCTTCCTAATATGAAAGATGTCGGCCAACACTTAGATTCAACAAAACCAATGTATCTAGAGCTAGAGACTATCGCAATCACAATGCTTGATAGAATGACCTCTGGCCCCTTCCCCAATAGAGTAACACTCTTGGCTATCTTCCACTCAATCAAGGCTTTAGAAAATATTAGATCATCTGATATTGAGTTGGTGAGGTTTCCAACACCGTCAGAACAAGACCATGTCAAAATTATCATTCCCTCTATCAATGTTAAAAAAAAAAATTTAAAAAAATGGTCTGGTTAGAAAGGAAACTGAAGAAAAGAGAACAAGACTATTGAGTGTTCGGTGTGGGCCGCACACCCAATACCCACTTCGGGTTTGGCAATATTGTTGAATAAATCAAGAAATTTTCTTTCAAGTGTAGTTGTATTGAGATCCTTTATTTTTCTCAAATATTCATTTAGTTTCAAATTTCTGAAGTTATAGAATTGCAGCTTAACCAATTAGGCTAATGCAGTTTCTGCGGCAAACAAAAACTCAACCCTATATGGCTAATGCATTTCGGATTAAAATCCTCCTTCAGAGCCGGGTTATAAAGTTATGACTAAGTCGTAAACACAAAAGAAATGTTGTATATTTCGTTAATCCAATCAATTTTATGCATTGACATTGTGTGTAACACATTTGGTCCATTCGAAATATACAGGGCGCCCACAGTTAAAAACACACAATCAACAAATGAGAAAAACAAACAGAAAAGTCTCATAAGTACATTTGTTATAGCAGTTCGTAATTTCCATTTGTTGTGACACCTGCGAATCATCTTAATTTATTCTGCCCAGTGCAAGTGTTACCATTCAGTATATTCGGACACCTCTAGATTCTTTGTGCTTATTCTGCGCTGTGCACATATTGTTGTTCAACATGCTCGTGGTTGTGACTGTATCTATCGCTATGTTTTATCGTGTGTATTTAAACCGTATCAATGTTTACTTACTGGCATTGGCACATGCAGTGTGTTCAGTTTTATAATAGACATTATCTGTGCTGCCCTCAAATAGTTGCTTAAATCAAATAGTGAATCATTCATGTGGCAGTGTGCACCTTATGGAGGCCAGTGACCTGTTTGCCGTTTTGTACTCTGTGAGTACAGAGATTCACAATCTCGTAATTTTTACTCTAAAATAATAAGTGAAGATTGTGTTAACAGCACACTATACATTGCAACAAAATTAGCTTAATGTTATCAATAGCGATCGCTGATCGCCGTTAGTTCGAAATCTCTTACATTTCGGGAGCGTTCGATCGTAATTTCTCGCGCGCCGGTGGCAAATGCTGTCTGCGAATCCAAGCGTTGCTATGTCAACGCTTGGTACCAACATGGCCGCACCCACTTACGCATGTCGGCCATCTTGGTGGGGGCATTTCTGTTCCTACGTTTGTGTTCCTGACACTTGGTGTTGGTAGCCAATTATTATTGTGTCTATATACATATTTCTGTTGGTTGCATATTAATGATGGCTAAAGAAGTAATGAATAGAGGGCCAGTTGTGATATATGTATTCTAAATGTACGAGCGAGTACAAACATTTTCGAAATCAAAATATGTTGATAAATTCGCAAAGTGGATATAAGTCAAGTGGATCAATGAATGATGTTGCTTACCTGAAACAGTGCAAGCGAAACCCGCAGGGTACAACTGAGAGCATTTTTTAATACAAAATTCATAATACATACGCAAGGGGATTACAGATCAAGATGCTTGTTAAAGAACCTAGTACTATTATTTGTATATTCTTAATGCATCTTCATAATGCTAATGTCTAGACATTTCGATCAAATATATCTTTGAATGGTTATGCGAATATAAATCACACCAAGATTACTTTTCACATCATCACATTTCGATGGTAGAACAGTCGGAAACACATTAAATTTATAAAAAACAGTTAAGATCCAATTCTTCATTGAGACCTTTCGGGCACAGTGCCTCTAATCGGTCTATCCAGAAGCCTTCTTTCTGTTGTCATATTTTTTTGATTTCCATGGAGGAGCCTTGTATTTCTATGGTTTCCAGAACTTGAAACTTGACTTGTGTGATACTGTGTTTCTTTTCATTAAAGTGTCTTGCACCTGCTGAGTTTGTATTGTGGTTGCGTATACATGACTTATGCTCGTTCATGCGAGTTTTAATTTTTCTGCCTGTTTCACCTACATAGTACAGCCCACATGGGCATCGTATGCAGTAGACGCAATTCTGTGTTGCACGTGGCATAACATTTAATTGTGATCTTTTCTCCTGTGTATGGGTGGGGAACCAATCCTCCTTTAATGATGTTATTACAGTTACTGCAGAAGTGGGAACAAATTTTGAATAAGTGCTCTCTAGATTTAAACTTGTTTACCATCAAAGAACTCCCAAATAATCTGCAAAGTTTAGAACAAGAAATACAAATATTATCTGAAGAGATCATTGCTCTAACAAGTACGGGCACGATGGAAGAGATAGTCACAGATATCAACAAAAGACTGGAAGCATACAAGGAAGACTTAGAAGCTAGAAAGATCAGAAAATTTAAGAGAGACACGTTTGATTATCTACGTAACAAAGTGTATACATGGGCGGATAAATACCAAAATCAACCACAGAGACCACGAAACCCTAACTCTAATTCAGATAATAGTAATTCAGACGCAGATTCCAACAGAGGCGAACAAACCGCTCAACCAGAACAGCAAAGAACACGAGAAAGATGTCATGATGCCTACCTCCAAGGAGCCAGGTCCGACCCAGCAACCCCAGAGGCAGGCATCATTTCCCCCAGGGGAGTGCCAGCGGGCCCAAGCTGGGGCCCTTTGGATGCAGTCCTGGCGCCTTAGGCGCAAGGCTCATGTTGGACCTCTGTCCTGGCGCCTTAGGCGCCAGGCTCATAAAGCTAGACATGTGTTCAAGTGTTTTAATGTGCACTTATCTGATGCAGACCATGCTGCCACATCCAGGCCCTCTTGAGGCCTGAATAGGAACTTCTTTACCTGTGGGACTACTTTCCACCCGGGTGTGGTCGGGGAAGGATACATACCTGATCGGAGGAAGGATACACACTTGGAACTTCTTCCAAAGCTATTTAAACCACACCCGATCAGCAACTCACGCTTCGCGTTGTTCTGCTCCTCGCAGCTGGACGCTCACCGTGTCAGCTCCTGCATCTGGACTTCAGCCACGCCTGTCAGCATCCTGGGTCACCTGCAAAGGGAGACAAGAGACCTACCAGCTAATCTGCACCACGGAGACATCACCGACGATCCTGAAAGGGAAGACATCATTTTTAAAAGCATTTCGTTACGATCGCTGCAGCGCTGCATTTCACTCACCTTTCCTGGGTTCCTCCATCTTCAGCAGCGATCATCCGGATACACAGCCACTTCCCAGAGCCTAGAGAAAAAGACAAGAATAAGAGGTGAGAGAAGGAAGGGAATAGGAAAAACTCAGTTTCCTTCTAAGACTTACCTGTTGGGTCATTCCCATTTCATTTCGGGTCTTGCTGCTTCCAAGCAGGACCCCGGCCCCTATGGGGAAAAAAGACAAAGACATTAGATGAGCGAATTCAAAAACATTACCTGAGCGCTCATCTAGGACTTACCAGATCTTTACTGGAACTGCCCGTTTCACTTCGGGTCGGCGCCATATCTCCGGCATTCCGAACCCCGGCCCCTATGGGGAAAAGACATCAACATCAGCGCTTTGTTGCAAGAAGTCTCCAAAGGAATCTTCATTCATCACCTGAAAAAAGACAATGAACATTATTATTTAAAGCTTGAACTTTTGAACTTGCAACAGAACTTTTACAGCGCCTTACCAGTATAATCAAGCTTACCTGAACTCCCATCCAACCTCAATCCAGTGAAGTAACTGGGTTCAACGCTCCCCTGCGTCAGAAGCAGGATGGAGAGCTTGTCCTTTCAGACCCTAAGGTGAGACTTCACGGGGAATCGTGGAGGGTTGGAAGAGAGTGGAAGGCTTGAGCATAACTCAGTCAGTAGGTAATACTCCCTTTTCACGCACAGGGGAATATTCCTGCGAGCCGGAGAAGCCAGAGTAGAGGGCCCTTCCTGTCCATCTTCAGAGTCCTGCGCTTCACCATTGAAGAAGCATCAGCACTCGAAGCCAGACCTGCGCCTCTGTGGGAATCAGGTGAGCGTTACAAAAGAAGAGATAACAGCAGAACCGCTCTAAGCACCAGTAGTACTAGTAACACATCACAACAACCCTCTTTTTTAGACGATCAACGAGGAGGAAACGAACAAGGAGGGGCAAGAAGAAAAGGCCCAGGAGTACAGACGAGATTTCAAGCACGGACAACTTAGTGGTGAACATCTCTAAAAGAACACTCACATAACCAGAAGTGAGGGTTCTACAAAAAGGCCTGACATTTGTTCCCACTTACAACACTAATTTATTCAACACCAAAGTCGAGTTACATAAACTCACCAGAAAACTGAAGCTAAAAATCTTCTTTTCAGAAATGGAAAACACGGATTCCACACGGGAAACACCTGATTTAGTGGAGTTCAAACCTAAAAGTACCTTTGTACCTCCCATTAATGTTCCAGCAATAGACATCTTCGAAAAAATGGTCATAACAGATCTTAAAAAAATTAAGTACAACACATCAAGAAAAAAAAATCTGAACAGAGGAGAGATGTCTATAATCCAGAACTTTTATTCAGACGACGCAATAACTATAAGACTGGCAGACAAATGTGGAGCTTTAGTGCTACAAAACAGAGGATTACGAGAAGGAATGCAAGAGACAACTTGACAACCACAACATCTATTCCAAAATAGATTACAACCCAATCGTAGAGATACGGAAAAATTTGGAAGATTTACTCGATTAAGCAGAAGAAAGAGAAATGATAACGAAGAAAACCAAGGCATTTCTACTCAACTTGAATCCTAAAACTCCACATTTTTACCTCCTGCCAAAAATTCATAAAAGCCTCAACAACCCACCTGAGACACCAATAGTGGCCGCCACTGGCTGCATTCTACAACCATTAGGAACTTACATTGACTATTTTCTTCAGCTACTGATACAAAAAACACCTACTTATGTAAAAGACAGCACTTACTTTTTGAATATCTTGGAAGAAATACACCTAACAGAACAAGATATCCTCTTCACCGTTGACGTAACCAATTTATACACCAGCATTCCCCATGATTTGGGGCAGGAAGCAGTAGAGTGGCTACTCTTACAGGAAGGAGAAATGGGAGCAGTAATAGAATTCATGCTCACTTTACTGACATTCATATCAATGAACTCCTATTTTGAATACAAGTAGGATTTTTATCTACAAACCTCAGGAACTGCTATGGGTGCAACAATGGCACCTGCGTATGCCAACGCATTCATGTATAGATTTGAGACCACACATATTACAAAAACCCGAATGGAAAAGCCAACTAATAAAATGGGTACGATACATTGACGACATTTTTGATATTTTGCCAGGAACAAAAGAGTCACTTAACAAATTTATGGTCCACATCAACAATATAGACCCACGTATCCAATTCACTTCAGAAATTGGCACCCCTGGCATACATTACCTGGACATCAGAGTAAATGTACACAACAATCATATTACAACTTTTCTCTTCACTAAACCAACTGACAGAAATAATTTATTACACTGTATGAGTTTTCACCATCAGAACACTTTGTAGAACTTACCTTATGGACAGATGTTACGCTTGGAAAGGATCATCAGTGACCATCAAGAATGTGAACAAGAGTTAGAAAAGTTGAAAGAAAGGGGATACCCTAATGAAGATTTGCAAACAGCAAAATATAAGGTGGATGCAAAAACCAGAGAAAGCACACTTACACCTAAAGATAAGAAACCATCACCAACTCTTGTATATGTGTCGAAATTCTCATCGCAGAGCATGCAAATCAAAAGATGCATCAATAAGCATTGGACAATATTGAAAAATGATGAAAGAACAAAAAATCTCTTCTCAGGTGCCCCCACCTTTGCCTATCAGAGATCCAGCAACTTGAGAGAGATGTTATTGAACACCAGAGATACAGAAAAGAACAACCACCCCAAAAAAAACAAGAACTTTCCCTTGCTTAAACTGCAGTAACTGTAATAACATCATTAAAGGAGGATTGGCTCCCCACCCATACACAGGAGAAAAGATCACAATTAAATGTTATGCCACGTACAACACCGAGAATTGCATCTACTGCATACGATGCCCATGTGGGCTGTACTATGTAGGTGAAAAGGGCAGAAAAATTAAAACTCGCATGAAGGAGCATAAGTCATGTATACGCAACCACAATACAAACTCAGCAGTTGCAAGACACTTTAATGAAAAGAAACACAGTATCCCACAAGTCAAGTTTCAAGTTCCGGAAACAATAGAAATACAAGGCTCCTACATGGACATCAAAAAAAGAAGACAACAGAAAGAAGCCTACTGGATAGACAGATTAGAGGCACTGTGCCCGAAAGGTCTCAATGAAGAATTGGATCTTAACTGTTTTTTATAAATTTAATGCGTTTCCGACTTTGTTCTACCATCAAAATGTGATGATGTGAAAAGTAATCCTGGTGTGATTTATATTCGCATAACCATTCAAAGTTATATTTGATCGAAATGTCTAGACATTAGCATTATGAAAATGCATTAAAAATATACAAACAATAGTACTAGGTTCTTTAACAAGCATCTTGATCGGTAATCCCCTTGCGTATGTATTAAGAATTTTGTATTAAAAAATGCTCTTAGTTGTACCCTGCGGGTTTCGCTTACACTGTTTTAAGGTAAGCAACATCATTCATTGATCCACTTGACTTATATCCACTTTGCAAATTTATCAACATATTTTGATTTTGAAAATGTTTGTACTCGCTCGTACATTTAGAATACATATATCACAATTGACCCTCTATTCATTACTTCTTTAGCCATCATTAATATGCAACCAACAGAAATATGTATATAGACACAATAATAATAGACTACCAACACTGAGTGTCAGCAACACAAACGTAGGAACAGAAATGCCCCCACCAAGATGGCCGACAAGCGTAACTGCGTGCGGCCATGTTGGTACCAAGCGTTGACATTGCAACGCTTGGAATCGCAGACAGCATTTGCCACTGGCGCGCGAGAAAGTACGATCAGACGCTCCCGAAAGGTAAGAGATTTCGAACGAACGGCGATCAGCGATCGCTATTGATAACATTAAGCTCATTTTGTTGCAACGTATAGTGTGCTGTTAACACAATCTTTACTTATTATTTTAGAGTGAAAATTACGAGATTGTGAATCTCTGTACTCAGAGTACAAAACAGCAAGCAGGTCAGTGGCCTCCATAAGGTGCACACTGCCACATGAATGATTCACTATTTGATTTAAGCAACTATTTGAGGGCAGCACAGATAATGTCTATTATAAAACTGAACACACTGCATGTGCTAATGGCAGTAAGTAAACATTGATACGGTTTAATGCACACGAAAAAACATAGCGATAGATACGGTCACAACCACGAGCATGTTGAATAACAATACGTGCACAGAGCAGAATAAGCACAAAGAATCTAGAGGTGTCAGAATATACTGAATGGTAACACTTGCACTGGGCAGAATAAATTAAGATGATTTGCAGGTGTCGCAACAAATGGAAATTACGAACTGCTATAACAAATGTACTTATGAGACTTTTCTGTTTGTTTTTCTCATTTGTTGATTGTGTGTTTGTAACTGTGGGCGCCCTGCATCTTTCGAATGGACCAAATGTGTTACACACAATGTCAATGCATAAAATTGATTGGAATAACTAAATATACAACATTTCTTTTGTGTTTACGACTTAGTCATAACTTTATAACCTGGCTCTGAAGAATGATTTTAATCCAAAATGCATTAGTCATATAGGGTTGAATTTTTGTTTGCCGCAGCAACTGCATTAGCCTAATTGGTTAAGCTGCAATTCTATAACTTTGGAAATTTGAAACTAAATGAATATTTGAAAAAAATAAAGGATCTCAATACAACTACACTTGAACGAAAATTTCTTGATTTATTCAACAATATTGCTGAACCCGAAGTGGGTATTGGGTGTGCAGCCCACACCGAAGACTCAATAGTCTTGGTCTCATTTCTTCAGTTTACTTTTAGTGCCCTACACGGTGGCACTTGACAGTGGGCTGCACCCTACTAATGAACTTTTAATTGGAAGGACAAACACGTAAAACTATTAGATATTGATAAAAACAATAGCTGTGCACTCTCGCCCTCTCTTTGTGCTGGTTAGAAAGGAAAACACTACACTGCGGAGGTCTCTTATTGGAAGCCCGTGACACACCACCGCTCCCCGATTCAAGTTTGCAGCCTGAACACCGATCTCACAGGCCTCCTAATGGGAACTTCTTGCGTGCAGCTATGATCTCAACCAATCCATGCTGCAACTGCAGACATGAATGCCAAAGCGGGCCCCAGCAACAACGCCAGCAGGTACAACTACCATCCAAATGGTTATTATGGCTTATTAAAGCAAATGACAAGGTTTCCAAAACGAACTTGCATTAGCTGGCAGTTCCAATCCAGTATCATAATTGCTCCATGGCCTGCTGGAACACAAGAGGTTATTCTCACCTCTTAAAGAACACCTCTCCCACTTTGAACTTATTTGATCTAACCCTTTTACAAGAAACCTGGTTAATGTCGACCCCAGTATGGACCAACCATCAAGTAGAGTTAGTACCAGCCACAAAAGCGGAGAGAGGCCGACCAACTGCTGGCATGCTTATAGCAGTCAGAACTGACTCACAACTCCATCTAGACCCGTGGCTCTCTCCTGACCTTGGGATTCAAGCCGTAAAGGTATCCACTACTAATATCCATCATCCATTCTATCCCACCACAGCAATACTAAACGTATACTGGAATCTGCTTGCCCCCAATGCAGGTCAGTTAATGCAGAAGATAGAAACAATGTTGGACCTCACCATGCTTGATTCTTTCGAACCATTGTTATTGCAGGCTATTTTAACATAACATCTACTGAAATCACACCCAATCTCTTTCTCGTGTTGCTCAATAGGACATTCTTATGGAAACTAGGAACTTTCACATGTTAAATGGCTCTACTCCCGAGGATAACTCGCCAGCCTTCACATGGACAAGGGCTCTGAGCCACTCAATCCTCGACTGTCTACATCTCGAGAAATGCAGACAAACGTATTGACTCATTCAAAATTACATCATCGGTCAGTGATCATATGATCCTTGGGACTCGCTGGTGTTCACACCAGATGCAACTGACGCAAATTTATGGCATCGCAGTCATGCTTATAATAGCAGGAACCGGTTCCGTTGGGACCAATGAATAATATACACTTTAAAATACAGACTTATCCAATCAATAAGGAGACCTTGTCAATGCTTTACACTGATCACATATAAATTATTGAGGAGTCGAATAAACTAAATCATTGCCCCACTTTCAAGCATAAACATAATTTTAACTCGCCCACCCAGGAGCTCAAGAGTGAACTTCGTCAAGCATTGCGTCGTTTACCACCCTTAACTTGCATATGAGAGAGAACCTTACTTAAAACCAGATACAAGTATCAAACTAAACAGATCTTAGCGAACCAAAAACAAACAAATGCTGAGAAGATGCTAAACGCACTTATGACCAAATTAGCAGGAGAAATTTGTCATCTTATTAATATCTCCCCACTAACGGCCTTTAAATCATTAGAACTGAACTGAATAAGTGAGTCTAAGTGGCGTATCCACTTCCTATAGATCCTTAATAAGCCAGCTAGCATGAAAGACTTCTTCACTTCAGACAAACCTGATCTCTCAAAGCTTGAGTTTGATGTAGTAGATTTTCTAATCATAATAAACAGGATAAGTATGTCAAGAGCCGCTGGCCCGGATAATCTAATGAATGCAATTTTTAAAGCCAACCCTGAAGCCTGGGCCTTGGTTCTCGAACTGATATTCAGAAGAATCATCTACTCTGGCCAGATTCCGCCATCTTGGCGTGAAGCCATAATTATACTGATTTTTTAAAAAAGGTAACGGAGCCGTACCAAATATTTCTGTTGCTTGTGTAATCTGCTTAGATCACATGCTATGCGTAGGCCGACATCTAGTGGAAGCTGCACAGTATTACAGTTTTTCGAAATTCGAAAATGGGCGTTGAAATAGGGTGTGCCAGTAATACTGGCCCTATTGTGATGTCCCCTGTACCCATGATCCCTCACGCGTGTAGGTGCCTCAGATTGTTTTTTTCCGCCATTGTGAGCGGCCGCAAAAATATAAGCGGAGTCCATTTTCAGCATACGCCGTTGAACTTTAATAATTAAGTTAGTATTTCATCCTGTCCTTTTACCGACACCGTAACTCGACGCAGTGAAGACTGAAGAAGACTACGAAGCTGACCGTCGGACGGAGACTTCGACAGCGCCACCTGGCCTTGGATGGCCCTTTCGTCCTCAGCCTTACAGTAGGGAGAGTGGGGGGGTGGTTCATAAACATGTATATTCCCACCCTTTCCCATAGTCGCCCAGTTGCCTACCAGTATTATGGAGCGTACTCCCTTTAAATTCTGCCCCTCCTGCAATAGGAAGTTCACGTGGGTCGACAAGCATAGGGTCTGTAAGCTTGGCTTGAATAGAGACCATGACGAGGTTCATTGTCGGTCTTGTAAGCTACTCCGACCTAAAACCCTCAAAGACAGGCGAACTAAACGTTGGGCCCATCACGCCATGCAGGCTGAGGCCTCCATGGACGTCAAAGGGGCGTCCAGCAACGGCAGCGACGCCGCCCCCTCGGGCGGCGAGGGTGACGGGGAACCTCCACATTCCCCAGTGCGAGCCCCCGATCCTAACAGACAGACCGGCGGTCCTGTTATTGGGAAGACACTGGGCGGCAAGGGCAACACACTCCCCCAAAAACACATGCTCCACGGCGATGCGAGTGAAGTCGCACGCCGAGAGTCGACGGCGAAGGGAAGATCTTCCGATCAGAAGTCCTCTGGGCACCTTGAGCGGCCGCCGCACGACAAGCCCATCTAGACAAAGGACGCCCGACTCAAAACACCCTTGTCTGGCCTCGCGATGAAGAAAAACGCTGCGCAAGCCATCCCCATGGTCGAAGTTCGGCCTACATCCCGGGACAAACCCAGGGAGTCCTCCGAAGTCCCCTCTTCGACCCCTAGCTCCAAAAAAATTGTCTAAGAGCAGGGACCAAAAGGAAAGGCACAGGTCCAGTTCCTCTAGGGAGAGGGACTCACTTAGGAAGGACAAGGCTATTGAGCAACCCTCTAGCCAACATAAGAGTATGCCCCTACAGTACACTTTAGTAGAGCCTGATCATGCACATCAGCCTGACACTATCAGTCTTGATGAAGGACATACGCCCACTACACCTGCCTCCTCCTACCCGGGGGTTCTACCCAATTCAACCAAATGGACTGCACAAGATATTGATAGTCATGAGTCGCATGACCTGATTGGCAAACTTCTTTGAAGAACATCCACATATTCTGGACAACCTGGCCTCCACACCTCCCACTACACAGGCGTCTGGTTCCAATACAACACTTACAGCCTCTCAGGCAACGACTTTACTGTATAAAAAGATATCTCTTCCCCCAGTAGAATTGGCTGCTGAACCAGCACTCAAAACTCCTTGCCTCTCCTACGACCTTTATGACCAGGATGCAGAGGAGGATGAATACTTGGACGAGGGTGACCCCTGTTATGACGACATCGAGTGTTACGATGCCGGGGGGGGGGAGACGATCAAGATGACACTGAGTCTGTGGTTTTTACGATGGACTCTACAGTCTCGCAAGACCCTCCCTTACCAGACTCCCCTGTGGACAACCAGCACCTATTCAACGATATCCTCATAAGGGCTGCAGAACATTTCGGAATCAAAACGCAAGAGGTCCAAGAGGACAAGGATTTTGCAGAAAATATGTTGGGCGATAAAAGACCTGCAACCCAATTTCTCCAGCATGGGGTATGGCATGGATTCACATGCTCATGAATATTCCCCGTCGTCAGGCTGGGAATCCTCGGTAAAGAAAAATCAGTATCAGTTTTGTTTCTGATCTGTCTTTCGTAGTAGTAACCAATCACTGATCTCTGCGTCATACTGACCACAGCCAATGACTGCCCTCTACCTAAGCCCCGCCTCTGGCAGCCATCTTCAGATTTTTACCACACGTTCAAGTGTTGGGATCTTCGTGCTATTGCTCTCGAGCGTTAGTGCTATTTTTTCACGTTTTTTTCTCAAAAGCCTCCAGCTCCACCGTTTCTTCATCCGATCAACGGGGACCCGTTTCGGATTCGTCTACGCCCCTCAAGGGTGAAGATTTCGTCGAGCCACGCTTTTGGAGGACTCCAAAAGTTTCTCAGGCCCATCTCGGACATGGCCCAGGAGAAGGGAAGCTCGACGCCCGGAAAGCTGTTCAGGGTTTGCCCTGGATGCCAGCTTCAGAATGTCTTTAAGGAGGAAGAACACTCCTTTTGTCTGTACTGCCTACATGAGGACAAGACGCACGTGGAGAAGGACTGTGCGTTTTGCGGCAATATGTCGGAGCGGACCACAAAGGACCGCCATCAACGTCTCGCCAACTGGCTAGAAGGGAAGAGCCCGTCGGGCGAGAAGAAGAAGAAGAAATCTGAGCGGTCTTCTAAGACCTTTGAGGACGCCCCGGCGACGAGGGTCCAACACAAGGCCAAGCACCGTGAGTCCGCTGGCACCGGGAGCGCCGAACGGTCGGGCTCTACGGGCGCCAGGCAGGGCGCACCCTCCCCGGCACCATCAACCACGAGCCAACGCTCTGGTTCGGGTAAGAGGAAGGCCGAGCACCCGGCGAAGCTCCTGGAGAGGCCCCGGGCGAGCTCGAAGGCCCCATCGGAGGGAGAGCGAGGCAGTGACCCTCTCCCCAAGGAGAAGGCGGTGAGCGCACCTAAGGTGGTGAAAGCCTTAATCCATCCGGCCAAGGCCTTTATCGAGACAGTCGCGGCGGCCCTGGCTAAGCCTGTGGAGGCTACACCAGTGGTGGCGACCTCGGGGCTCAGAGTCTCCCTGCCACCCCGGAGGGAGTCCTCTTTTATGCCCATCGACAGGACCCCTGTGAAACCTCTGACGGAGAAGAAAAAGGGGGGGGCAGGGGGTCGTCGTGGATTCTGCCTCAACCTCTGAGGAAGAGCTGATCGAAGTCTTAAGCCACAGCGTTGGCGTGGAAGAAGACCAGCCCGTCGGGAGGGACCCCGACGTGGGAGACGACGATAACGTCGAGGGTGCCGACGGGGCCCCTCACCGCCCGTCGCAATCCCCTCAACCAGTGCCGCAGGACAACTCGGCAGCCATTTTGTTGGCTATACAGTCCTTATGCTCGGAGATAAGGACGAGACTGCCGTTACCACCAGCGGAGGAACCGCTCCCGACGGGGGACCCAGAGCCAGGCCCTTCTGGATTCATCCTCCACCTCCTTTTCAGCCATCGCGCCCTGTTCAGCCCTCCTCCCCGTCCACGACTTGTGGGGATGATACGGGGACTGACACGGCCGCAACAGGTACGGACGACTAGGTTTATGACTAGGATCTGCCGTTGTCACCTCCCACCCGGGCTTCCCCGCCCGACGAGATTGGATCGTTTCACTCCATGATCGCCAGGGCATCCGAGCTTTTCCAGCTCTGCCCGGAAGAAAAGAAGAAGGAAGGTTTCCTTTATCAACGGCGCAAGGCCAAGAGGAAGACGGTCCTCTCCGTACCTCTACTGGATGATATTTGGGATGAGGGCCTCGCCGGCTAGAAGGGATCGGTACGAGAAGAAGTACCGGGTCCTGGACGCGGCCCCCTTGTGCCTTTGGGCACAGCCGACCCCGGACTCGGTCGTCTCCGCAGCGGCCAGGTAGAAAGCGGGGGGGGGTGCGGCCTCTACGTCTACCTCCCCGCCGAACGTGCAGACGCAGGGTCATCTCGTCTGCAGCGACGACGATTAAGGCGGCCAACGCCTTGGCTATCGTAGCCCGCTATGACAGGGAGTTGTGGTACAAACTGGCCCCCCTGCTGGACTTCCTACCGGACGACAAGAGGGCGGATGCCCTAGAGATCTTGCAGGAAGGAGAGGTGGCGTCGGACCACGCCATTACGATTGCGACGGACATCGCTGACACTGGATTTCGCCAGTTGGGCAACGGCGTGTGCCTTAGGTGGCGTGGATGGCTCAAGGCTACTGACTTCCGCCAGGACGTGCAGACCAGGGTCTTGGACATGCCGTTCGACGGAAACAACCTGTTTGGGAAAACAGTGGACGATTCCCTTCAAGCCATCAAGGCAGACACGGAGACGGCCCGGGCTCTTGGGGTTCTCCAGCAACGGC
Source organism: Ambystoma mexicanum (assembly GCF_040938575.1). Taxonomy (NCBI): domain Eukaryota; kingdom Metazoa; phylum Chordata; class Amphibia; order Caudata; family Ambystomatidae; genus Ambystoma; species Ambystoma mexicanum. The sequence continues at coordinate 594,830,323 of NC_090923.1, read as the reverse complement.
GGCAGCCCTTTCGGAGCGGCGGAGGCAAATGGGGTGCCTCCAAAGATTCCGGCGGCGGATTTTCCACCTACCGTCAAGCGGCCCGTTCGTCGTCGCAGGAAGCTTACAGGGGACGAGGCAAGTCGGGCGGACCCTGCCGTCGTCGCCAAGGAGGTCAAGGCGGCAAAGCCTCGTCGAAGCAGGACTGAACCGGCCGTGGGGTCGGGCCCCCACCGAAGCACCCCGGTGGGAGGCCGGCTGGCGAGCTTCATCAGCGTGTGGGAGTCCATCTCCACCGACCGTTGGGTGCTGGACGCCCTAGCCCAGGGTCACGCGCTCGAGTTTCTAAAGAGGTGCCCGCGCGTACCCCCCCCTGTGGCCAGGAAAGAACATCACGTCCCTCAACTTCTCTTGGAGGTAAATGCGATGCTCAGGAAGGGCGCCATCGAGCTCGTCCCAAAGAGGCTTTGGGGTTTCGGAGTTTACTCAAGATACTTCCTCGTGAAGAAGAAGGCGGGAGGATGGCGTCCCACCCTGGACCTACAACGACTGAACAAATTCATCAAGGCACAGAAGTTCCGGATGGTCACCCTCCAACACGTCCTGAGTCAGCTGGAGGAGGGCGATTTCCTGTCGTCGTTGGATTTGGAGGATGCCTACTTCCATATTCCCATCCTAAAGGGACACCGAAAGTTTCTCAGGTTCGTGGTCCAAGGGCGTCACTATCAGTTCAGAGCCCTTCCCTTCGGACTGAGGTCGGCACCCAGGGTGTTCACCAAGTGCCTCGCACCGGTGGCGGCGCAGCTGCGCCGAGAGGGGATCCACGTCTACCCCTACCTGGACGACTGGCTCATCCGAGCGAAGATGAAGGAGCTCGCCGTGGAGCACACGGCAAGGACCGTCCAACTTCTCACGGACCTGGGATTCTCCATAAACTACGCCAAGTCCCACCTGGTGCCCGCGCAAGACGCACTGTTTCTGGGAGCGAAGCTCGACACAGTGTCGCTCCTGGCCTATCCGTCGGAGGAATGGACGAGGGCCATTCTGGGCAAGGTGCAGCGGATGCTGGTTGCGGACGCGGCCAGAGTGAGGTCCATCAAGTCCCTCCTCGGAATGATGTCTTCTTGCATTTACCTCATCCCCCTGTGCAGGCTCCGGATGCACCCGTTGCAGGAGTTCCTGGACGCGCGCTGGATCCAGACTACAGGCAGCTTCGAGGAGAGGATCACACTCGACGAGAGTTTCCGATGAGCGATCCGGTGGTTGGGCACCCGCGCGCATCTGACGCCGGGCATGGACTTCCAGACCCCCGGCCACCAGGAGACAGTGACCACAGATGCCTCCCTGGAAGTGTGGGGAGCGCACACCGAAAATCTGCACACGAGAGGCCTTTGGCTCCTGACGGAGAAGTCCCTCCATATCAACGTCCTGGAGCTCCGTGCAGTGTTTTGGGCCCTCAGGTCCTTCCTTCCGTCCCTCAAGGGCAAGGTGGTGAGGATCTTCACCGACAACACCACCACCATGTTCTACATCAGGAAACAGGGCGGAACCAGGTCCCCAGCCCTGTCCAGGGAGGCGCAGGATCTGTGGCATTGGGCCGTCGCCCAAGGGATGTTTCTGGTACCGTTTCATCTGGCAGGGATAAAAAACACCATTGCCGACTCACTCAGCAGGGAGCTGCGCTCGTGCCACGAGTGGGAACTACGACAGGATCTAGTGGACCGCCTCTTCCGACCGTGGGGCACACCCCAGATCGATCTGTTCGCGACAGCGACGAACTCCAAGTGCCGGAGGTTCGCCAGCAGGTTTCCCCAGCCGAGGAGCATCGGCGATGCTTTCTCGTTCCCCTGGGAGGGCCTGTTTCTATACGCGTTCCCTCCATTGCCATTGCTGATCCGGCTCATCAACCAGCTCAAGAGGTCACGGTGCAGGATGATCCTCGTCGCACCTGCGTGGCCGAGGCAGATATGGTTCCCGGACCTTCTGGACTTGTCAGCGTCCCCGTCAATCAAGCTGCCAGGGGACGCGGATCTTCTCTCCAGGGAAGGAGGCGCCATCCTCCATCATGACCCGAAGTCGCTGAACTTGCAGGCCTGGCTCCTGCAGCGTTAGTGTTTGGAGGCTACGACATACCGGCCGACTGCAGAGAGGTTCTTGCAAAGGCCAGGGCGTCCTCAACTCTTAAATGCTACGGACACAAATGGAAGAGGTTCTCTGTCTGGTGCCACGCACAGAAGATTAACCCTCTACGGATTACGGCTCCCCAAGTACTGCCGTACCTACTGACACTGGCCAAAGCTGGACTGGCGCACGCGTCCATCAAGATTCATCTTGCTGCGATCTCCCGATACACCAGAACCACGGGGCGGACGTCCTTGTGGTCTCATCGTCTGCTGAAAGAGTTCATGAAGGGACTGTTCAGATCGTTCCCTCCGGTGAAGGCGCCGGCCCCGGCGTGAGAGCTCAAAGTGGTGCTGACCAAGCTCATGGGACCTCGGTTCGAGCCTCTGCACTCGGCTACGTTGAAGTTCTTGTCGTGGAAAACAGCGTTTCTTGTGGCCATCACCTCCGCACGACGGGTGGGAGAGATCCAGGCCCTTTCCTACAAGGCCCTGTACTTGACTTTTCACGACACGAGGGTAGTGCTCAGGACGCACCCCTCCTTCATGCCCAAGGTGCCGTCGTACTTCCACCTCAACGAACCCTTGGTGTTGCCTGTTTTCTTCCCGTCGCCTTCGTCGCCGGCTGAAAGGACTTTGCACTCGCTGGATGTGGCTAGAGCGCTGAAGTTCTACGTGGACCCCACAAAGTGTTTTCGGAAGTCGTCACAACTCTTTGTGAACTTTGGACCTGTCAATCAGGGGAAGGCTCTCTCGAAGGCTTCCATTTCCAGATGGCTCTCCGGCTGTATCATGTACTGTCATCGGTTGGCAAACCGACCGCTGCCTGGCCGTCAGAGCCCATTCCACCAGAGCGATCGCAGCTACCACGGCGTTCCTATCTGGTGTGCCCTTGCTGGACATCTGCAGGGCTGCTACGTGGAGGTCGACGCACACCTTCACGAAATTCTACTGCGTCGATCGGGATTCCAGGGAGGAGTCCAGGGTCGGCCAAGCAGTGCTGCGCAACCTGTTCGCCTAAGGTGAGCCTGGTGAGGAGGTAAGATCTGCTTAATGTTGAGTTTGATGTGATGCTTAATGTTGAGCCTTTGCCACCTCCCGTGGTTGTGCATGTGTGTACTGCTATGTATTCTTTGTTCATGAGCATGTGAATCCATGCCAGACCCCATGCTGGAGAAGGAACAAGTTACTTACCTGTAACTGTTGTTCTCCAGCATGGGTCTGGCATGGATTCACATGCGAACCCTCCCGCCTGCCCCTCTGCGGTTCTTCACTTGGTCATACTGCCACTTCACGTGCTACCAAATCTGAAGATGGCTGCCAAAGGCGGGGCTTAGGTAGAGGGCAGTCATTGTCTGTGGTCAGTATGACGCAGAGATCAGTGATTGGTTACTACTACGAAAGACAGATCAGAAACGAAACTGATACTGATTTTTCTTTACCGAGGATTTCCAGCCTGACGACGGGGAATATTCATGAGCATGTGAATCCATGCCAGACCCATGCTGGAGAACAACAGTTACAGGTAAGTAACTTGTTCCTTATTCCCCTGCTAAAGTCAGTCCAAAGAAGGATTCAGCCTTCACTAGAACTGCCAAACAATAACAGGGCGGTGAACCCTAGGATCGAAAAACGTTTCAAACCAGCACCTTCCGACCCCTTATATATAAGGGGCCAACTTCGACCTGACTCTCTGGTTGTTACTACCACCCGCAAGAGAGCTGGTATCCCCTTGGCCTCCACCGAAGCCGCTCCGGACAAGGAGAGCCAAAGATGATATTCCATGGGTAGAAAGTTACCGTCCACTGCAGCATACCGGGCGCGGAAAGCAAATAATTCCACCCTGCTATCCAGCTATGACTGCACAAAGTGGGATGAGGTAAAGGCCCTGGCAGAGTCAGCGCCAGAAACACTAAGGGCCAAACTCTCCCTTCTGGCTGCCGAAGGCAGAGCTACAGCAGGTGTCCTCCTGAAAAATAACTTTGACTCAGCTGACAACACTGGACGCGTTATTGCAGAAGCCACCATATTAAAACGCCACGCCTGGCTTAGACAGCCAGGCTTTAAACCTGAGACTCAAGCTACCCTACTAAATATGCCTCTTGAGTCAAAGGTGTTTGGTAAAGCAGTTGAAGACGCTCTCAAGTCCGCCAAGGATGAGTATGAGACTCTTAAATCCCTTGGCCAACTCACGAATAAACAACCAGGCCAAAGAGGTGGTAGTAATTTTCTCTGTTTTTGGGGGCAAAATGCGCAGAGAGGAACCGGATACACCCAAAACCAAGGTTTCACTTGGAATACCAATCAATAGCAGAAACCAAAAAGCAGAAACCTGCTACCAGAAGAGCACTAGTGGCAACTACACACAGACGTCGTAGACCACATCTTCTCTAAACAGATCAACCCCATAGAGTGTACTCATCACACATTCTTACTCGCATGCTCCACCTATTGGATTCCGAATTGGTCTTTACCTCTCTTAAAGTCCACCTCGCAGCTTTATCAGCTTACACCACCTCTCAAAGTAAAATCTTGTGGTGGAAAGTGCCAGTCATTAAAGAATTCATGGAGGGAGTGAAAAGAATACATCCCCCAGTCTCTAACCCCCTGCCTGGTTGGGATCGAAACGTAGTACTAGCAAAACTCATGGGACCTCCCCTTCAAGCCTTTGCAACAGTCTACCCTTAGAGACATCACCTATAAAACTGCCTTCTTAGTGGCTATCACTTCCATAAGAAGAGTCGGCGAGATCCAAGCCTTGTCAGTGCAGGACCCCTTCTTTGTCATCCATAAAGACAGATTGGTTTTACTGACTCACCCGAGGTTTTCAACTAAAGTTATTTCCAAGTTTCACGTAAACCAGTCTATTGAGCTCCCGGCCTTCTTTCAAATGCCAACTAGCTCAGCTGAGGTCAAACTCCACACAAGAGATGTGAGGAGAGCTGTTCTCTACTACGTAGATAAGACCAAACCGCTTAGGAAAACTAATCAACTGTTTGTCTTCATGGCTACAGGCAGACAAGGAGAGCGTGTTTCAAAGAGAGCAATCTCGAAGAGAGCAATCTCCAAATGTATAGTCGAATGTATACAGTTATGCTATTCATTATCAATCAAGATACTGCCTTCTAAACCTAGAGCCCACTCCACACGGGGCATTGGGGCTACTTTAGCTTTTCTTGCAAATGTACCATTAGACATTTGCAGAGCAGCTACATGGGAGTTCAGTTCACACCTTCACTCAGCACTACTGCATTGACGCACATTCCAGGACAGATACACAGATGGGACAAGCAGTTCTAAAGTATCTATTTGCCGCTACTCCTTCTCATAACACTGCTCGTTAATCTATGCATAGCATGTGTTCTAAGCAGATTACACAAGCAACAGAAGGAATATATTACTCGTAATTGTATTTCTGGTGCTTGTATCTGCTTAGATTCACATGCACCCACCCTGCCTCCCCTGAGAGAAGGTGCATAGATGTTTACATGAGCTTTCCATATATATATATATATATTATCTGTTTGGGAACTCTGTACTGGCACTACTCCCCATGCCAGAAAAAATACAATCTGAGGGACCTACACGCGTGAGGGATCATGGGTACAGGGAACGTCCAAATAGGGATAGTATTACTGACGCGCCCTATTTCGACGCCCATTTTTGAGTTTCGAAAAACAACTGTAATACTCTGTAGCTTCCACTAGATGTCGACCTATGCATAGCATGTGAATCTAAGCAGATACAAGCAGCAGAAATACGATTACGGTGATTAATGTATTCTTAATAGACCTATTGCGCTTCTTGACGCTCCAGGCAAGATATTTACGAGGCTAATTTGATGAGACTTTTTAAAATGGCTAGCAGAGAGCAACCAACTTGACACCCATCAATCGGGTTTTGTTAAAGTAGTCGGTACGGCTCTGAACCTAGCAATACTATATCATTAAGAACCAAGCCATTTTAAATAAGCATCCAGTTTTTATTGTTCTAATCGATTTTAAGCAAGCGTTTGATTCAGTTCCCCCTGGCATTTTATGGACCAAACTTTTTTATGCTAACTGTCCACCTCATATTGTTTATTTTATGTACCAACTCTATAACAATATTTCAAATGGATTGTGTCCTCCCGTGTATCCCTCATCTTATGATAATTTGTATCCCAGATCTGCTGCTTCGGAAAATTCTTTTCACCAGGGGGCGTTGTGTTCGAGACAGCAGAGTTGAAGTCCCTCGAAGGCCGCCATCCCGCGTCGACGTCATCTGCTGTGTAAAGGGCTCGAGCAGCGCCCGTTACCTCCTTTCCGTTTTTCTATCGCAATTGCTTTGTGTTACGAATGGCACATCAGATTTTTCCTCGACGATGTCCTCGTCTTCTACTCCCTCCACACCCAAGACAGGGTTAAAAAAAAATTCTGAAGTGTGGTAGGAAGATGTCTATAACCGACCCCCATCGGAATTGCCTCTGGTGCCTCAGCCTAGACCATGGGGTTGAAGAGTGCAAGTCCTGTCAGGCCATGTCCAATAAGGCTCTTAGGGAACGCAAAGGTAAGCTGGCGGTGGGGGAGGAGAAATATAATTCTTCGAAAAGACAAAAGGATTCGGATGTATCCAGTCGAAAATCTCGTCATGAGTCGAGGAGGTCGAGATCGAAGAGTCACTGGGGGAAATCTTCCTCGTCTTCTACTAAAAAGTCAAAGCGACGTCACAGGTGGTCTTCCTCCTCGTCCTCCTTGAGAGGAGAGTAACTTATCCATTAAAGCACGATTCCCCAGAAAAATGGGAGGCCTTCAGGGCTTCAATGCTTAAAATACTCGAAAATGCAGCCCAGACCCCCTCAAAGTTGCCGCGTAGTGATCATGCCCCTACCCACTCTAAAAGTGACAGAGGAAAATCAAGATCTAAACACGCGAGAGTTGAGTCTAGAGTGTCTTCAAGGGAAAGTTCCCTGATGCCTCGTACTAAGTCAAAGCCTCTGGTGCATAAATCAGGGTTAGCAGAATTGATGTTGAAGTCGAAGCCAAAACTCGACTCTACACCTTCGACGGCCATAGCGTCGAAACTGCTGACGAAAATGACGTCGACACCTTTAGCTGTATCGAAGCCTTCTTCGACACCGTCAAAGCCAGCGTCTTCACTATCGACTCCTTCAATGCCTTTATCGTGGCCTTCTTTGATTCCAAGAGCCAAGTCGACGCCATTGTCCATACCTAGACCAATTCCACCTTCTTTACCTGAAAAGACTTTCCACCCTCAACCTAGACAGGAATTATTTAGATCCACGTCATCTATATATGAAGAACATTCCTCTGAAGAGGATGTCACTTCAGCTGGAGTTAGATTTGGAGCCAGAGAGGTCCCTGAAGAGCTAGTGGACCCACAGTCTAAAATAACAGACCTTTATGACTGTCTCCAAAATGCCAGTGGCTTAGACACTTCACCTGAAGTGGATTTTGAAAGACCAGACCCTACAGATCATGCGGATCCCAGTTATAGCGATCTTATGGGAAGGGTCATTGATTTTATGGGTTGGAAAGCAGCTTCCCCGGATCTCGACCAGGATGACATGACTGACATCCTGAGTGAGGGTCCTTTAAAAGATCCTGTACTTCCGTTCCATAAAGCACTGCAAACAATGGTAATGGTAAATTGGAATACTCCTGATTTGTTTCCAGAAGTAACTAAGAAACTGGTCCCAAAATATAGGCAAGCTTCATCAGATCCAGAATATTTATCTAAACATCCCTCTCCTGAAAGTCTAGTGGTTCAAGCTGCAACCTCCACTAGGCAAACAGCTTACCCATCAATACCACCAGACTGGGTCGATATAAAGTTGGGCTCGGAAAGCTTTTACTTCGGGCAGCATGGCCCTTAAATGAACTAATGTCCCTTGCACATTAGCAAGATTTACTTATACCCTGTGGGACTGCATGTCATCAGCGGCTGAACGCATCCCTGAAGGTGAGGAACAGGATGGTTTCCTGGCTATAGTGAAGGATGGTAAAGAGGCTATGGAGGAATGCCTTCAGTCAGGATTGGAAACTGCGGATAGTATAAACAGGTCCATGGCATCTAGCACGGTCCTGCGCAGATTTGCATGGCTAAGAAAATCTGGATTTGCACCTGATGTGCAATCTAGATTACTTAATATGCCCTTTGATGGCTTGAGGTTGTTTGGCAGCAAGGCGGACGAAAGCTTGGAGAAGCTGCAGACCTCAAAAGCGGCAGCAAAATCACTTAGTGCCGCTATAAGGCAACCTCAACAAAACTCTTATGCAGGCTCGTCTTCCTGGAAGAGTTGCCCTTTTTGCTTCTATTCCTCTTTTGGAAAAGGGAGGGGGCAGGCCTGTCAGAGAGGCCAACAGAGAAAACCCTTTTGTGGTGGAAAAGGGAGAGGTGCTAGATCAGCCACATCAGCGGCTAATACCTCCTCAGCCACTGCTGCAGCCGCTGCAAATCCACTTTGAGGTCTTCACCCACAAGACACCGGTGGGAGGTAGAATCACTCGGTATTTGGACGAATGGCAGGGCGTTACGTCAGATGCCTGGGCACTAGAGATAGTGACCCATGGTTACTGTCTTCCTTTTCATCAAAGACCTCCCGATCATCCACCGGGAGCCAACTCTGTAAAAATGCCAGACCCGCTCCTTGTGCAGGAGATTTTAACCCTGCTAGAGAAACGTGCATGTACCTGTAGCAGAGAGGAACAAGGGCTGGTACTCCCCCTATTTTCTCATCCCCAAAAAGGACAGAGGATTGAGACCCATCTTGGAGTTGAGAAGCTTGAACAAGTTCCTCAGGAAGGACAGGTTCAAGATTGTGACCCCTTCTCAGATCCTTCAGGCTCTTCAGCTTCAGGACTGGCTGGTTTCATTGGACCTTCAGGACGCTTACTTTCATGTGCCAATCCATCTCAAGCACAGAAAGTACCTGAGGTTCGCAATTGGTGGTTCTCATTATCAGTTTCAGGTTCTACCATTTGGGCTAACCTCTGCTCCAATGGTTTTCACCAAGCTGATGGAGGTAGTGGCAGCGAGTATCAGAAGAAGGGGGATTCACGTCTACCCTTATCTGAACGATTGGCTAATCAGGGTGAGTTCATCCGAACAAGCCCAGGAACATCTGGCCTTGACCTGCCACTTCTTACACAGTCTGGGCTTCTCCCTCAATTACAAGAAGTCACAAATGATTCCAAGCCAAAAACCCCAATTCATCGGAGCAATCCTGGACACTTCCTCAAGGAAAGCCTCGCCTCCCGAGGAGAGAGCTCACCACATTCTGCAGATGGTAATGAGGGTTCAAAATGCCCAACATCTACCGGCATTCGACTTTCTAAGGTTGCTAGGCTTCATGGCATCCTGCATTTTTCTGGTGCCAAAGGCCAGATTGAGTATGAGATCCCTACAATGGGCCCTCAGGACTCAATGGTCCCAGTTTTTGGGGGAGATGTCAGATCTTCTACAAGTCCCGGCCAAACGTGGCTCAAGATCTCCTATGGTGGGCTTGCAAGGAGAATATCCTCAAGGGGGAACCTTTTTGGCAACCATGGCCGGAGATAACGGTAGTTACGGATGCCTCACCCACGGGGTGGGGAGCCCACACCAACGATCTGACAATCAGCGGTCATTGGTCTCCACCGGAGTCCAAACTACACATCAACCTTTTGGAGCTGACAGCAATCGGAATAGCACTGAAGGCTTTTCTGACCTCTGTACAAGGAAAGAATGTCCTGATAATGACGGACAACACAGTGGCCATGTACTACCTCAACAAAAGAGGAGCGTAGGATCACTTCCACTGTGCAGAGAGGCAATGCAGCTCTGGTTCTGGGCAATGCACGCAGGAATATCTCCGGCAGTTCACCTTGCCGGAGAGCTGAACACTGCGGCAGATGCTCTGAGCAGGCAGAGCACAGTCTCCCACGAATGGGAACTAGTTCAGGACGTCCTTCAAGAGATCTTTGCCCTTTGGGGAACCCGTCAAGTGGATCTGTTCGCGACCGGGGCCAACCGGAAGTGCGAACTCTATTTTTTAAGGGAATTTCCCCCAAGAGGAGGGCTAGGGGACACGTTCATAGTGGACAGGGTATTTCCACTCCTTTACGCGTTTCCTCCAGTCCCCGTGATTCCTCACGTAGTCAGGAGGTTGAGAAAGATCAGGAAAACCCTGATCCTAATTGCCCCGGATTGAGCCAGGAGGACGTGGTACCTGGACCTTTTGGACATGTCCATCTGCCCTCCAATACGTCTTCCACAAAGAGAGGATCTTCTCTCGCAAGAGGAAGGTCGGGTTCTCCAGCCAGAGGTCAAGACACTCAGCCTTCACGCATGGTTTCCTAGAGGCTAAGATATAAGGATTGGGACCTCCCGGATGACGTAATGGAGATTTTGCTTTCGGCCAGAAGTCCAGCAACAAAATCCCTGTATCGGTGTCATTGGAACTAGTTCAGAAACTGGTGCAGGGATAAGGATTTGGATCCATTTCTTTGTAATACTGCAACAGTACTTTCTTTTCTCTTAAACTTAGCCAATTTGGGGCTCCATGTTGGAACTATAAAAGGTTACTTGGCAGCGCTATCTATCTTTAAGCGCTCATCGGAAGAGGTGTCCTGTTTTAAAATGCCTTTAGTCATTCAATTCTTGAAAGGGCTGACAAATGTATACCCTCCGACACCTTTTCAGGTGCCCATCTGGGATTTAAATCTAGTATTAAAATTTCTCGTGTGCTCCTTTCGAGCCTTTACATTCTTGCCCATTAAAGACTTCTCACTCTTAAGACAATTCTGTTAGTGGCTATAACATCAGCCCGCAGGGTAAGTGAGTTGCAGGCACTGTCTTATAAGCCTCCTTACACCATTTTCCATAGGGACAAGGTTATTCTAAAAGTCAAACCATCTTTCTTGCCTAAAATTGTGTCTGATTTTCATCTGTCACAAAAAATGGTCTTACCTTCCTTTTATCCTCCACCTCACCCTAGTAAGGAAGAGGAAAGAATGCATAGACTGGAGCCAAAAAGGGCTCTCAGTTTCTACATTTCCAGATTTGCAAATCTCCGACAATGTGACCAACTATTTGTTGGGTATACTGGGCACAAATTGGGCCTTGCAGTATCTAAACAAACTCTAACCAGATGGATAATTCTAGCAATCTCTGAATGCTAAAACTAGCTGGGAAAGGGCCTCCAGATGGATTAAGGGCTCATTCAACCAGAGGCATGACAACTTCTACGGCTCTTCAGAGGGGTGTCCCAGTGCAGGATATTTGTGCTGTGGCCACCTAGTCGTCAATGCACACCTTTGTAAACTATTACTGTTTGGACTGTACTTCATATCAAGGAGGACTATTTGCAAAGGCTGTCCTTCATTCAGTCCATAATAAAAATTTCTAGTACTCCCACCTCCTAAATTACCACTGCTATGGGAGTCTATCATAAGATGAGGAATACGTGGGAGGATGCAATCCATTCGAAGAACGAGTTACTTACCAACTGTAACTTTCTTTTGATTGGATGTTCCTCCCATGTTAGGCAAAGTACAGCCATTGGCTAGGGACTAATTTTATAACTGTCTCAATTGATTTTATCCTTATAGTAGTGAACTGTGAAATGTGGGCCATCAAGTGAACTGACCACTGTGCTTGCACTAGTTGGAGTTTGAATCAATTTGCACTAGAAACCGAATACTTGTTATAGTGGTCATGAGACGAACGCTATAGAAACAAAGGCCATAATACATGGCCCGCCAATTATGTCACTTACACTTAAGTCTGAATGTGTTTTTAACAGATTTTAAAGCTTTATGGGAAAATGTGATCTCTTATCGCATGTGATTTTAAAGTTGACTGCCATAAAAATTTAGAATGTGATTTATTAATGATTTTATAAAACTGCATTTTAAAATCAAAAAATCTTAACTTGCTGTTTTTTGATCAAGGTTTTAACTTTATATTGTCATCAATTAAACACTGCTAGCTAGAAGGGATGTATAAGTGCTAAGATAGATCCACATATACCCACGATCTACACTAGAAATCTATGATTTACATCTCTTCATCATGGAGAATAATCAATATATTACCTTATCTTCTCACAAATCTGTGGTAATTTAATTGTATCAGGTCTGCAATTGATTTTGTTGTCCGGAAAGTCCATATTGAACTTGTTATGATTCTTATCAAATGTTTTAATTGAAAAGTTGAAAATTTCAACTAAAACAATGTTCTTAATACAAAAAAATAATAATAATGGTCAACTCTTAATGTAAGCTGTGATACTAATAAAGACACTGAACTAAACTGGAAAAATCAAGAATCGCTCTGGTGGTGCTACAATAGCTGCTCCTTAACCTCAGGCAACATAGTGGAATGACTAGGGTTCTATCAATCCTAAAATGGCAACTGTATTTCAGCGATATTTCCATCACCCCAATGGTTTGATGTTTGCCAGCTTTTACATCTGTTTTAGTTTCACATGCTATGCATAATCTGCCATCCAGCAGTCATGCTGATTTAGTATCCTTGGTTTACTAAACATTAAATTGGTCTGACTGAGGCAATCATTATGTATGATGCACACATGCTACCCACAATACTCCTTCGAGTGGACTCCTTCCTCAGATTGTGACTAAAATCAATGGTGGAAAAAAGAGTGGAGGAGTGCAGAAAAGATGGCCTGTCTCAAACGTAGAAGTTCTCAGATGTTTTTCGGTGACATGCCTGAGGAAAGGTCATATAGAGCATACTTGGAAAGGTTTCTCATGTCAAACTCTCTTGTATGTAATTTATGGGCCCTATGGACAAAACTCCATTTAGTTTTTTTTTCCTTTCTTTAACAGGTACACTATGATAGACAGGAGAATAGGCACCTTCGATAGGATCATGAGGAACATTTAAACACAAGACACTAAATGCATAAAAGGAAAAAAGCTGAGCAGGCTATGCTTCAGAGGCTTGTAGACGCCTCTGTACAGTCAGAACAACTGACTGATGCTGAGGGGTTAGAGGCCGAAATGTTGCTGGAAGCCAACTTCTGAGAGATGAAATGCTTAATGACTCAAAAAGAAGTGCTTATTAAAGATATCCATTTGGTTAAGCTCACTGGTTCTACACAGGATCATTACTAGCACTGTGGTTAAAACTGCACAGACAGACCTTGCGACAAAGTCAAAACATGTCACCGACCGCCATAATGGTGCCAAACCATGACATGATGCAGAAGGAACCCATGAAGCACAGATATACGAGTTGGGCCAAAAGGGCACATCATGCTCGTTAGGAAAGATTTTTTTTTGCTGTATTCCCTCCATCGACATCAATGGGACACCCTACCTTGTTTTAATATTGTTTTGAATCTTTCCTGAATTTTGTAAGTCAGTGAACAAGAACTTTGCTAACCTCATCTGTTTGGGGGCACTGACCAGTCCCTATGGCTATCCGTGCAGAACAACTCTGTTCTACATTGTAAAAAGCTCGGTTTTTATCTGCATACATCACTTCTCTGAAGTGCGGTAGAGATACTTTGTGTCTATAACTTTTATTTTTGGTAACTTTGTGGTTACTTGCATGAAGTGTCAAGGATGGGCTGGTGGCAGCAAAAACTTTTGTAGAGTTTTCTTTTTTTATAGTCTTGTGCACTTTTGCGTTTTACCGATTAATGCCATTCAGAGTACCAGATTCTCTAAATTGCTGTAGTGCGAGTTTTATACATGTCAACTGGGAATCTTGTAGTTTGCTAGTCTTCATGCTCTGGAGTGTCTTGATTTTTCATATATGGTTAGCCCTTTCTCTGAGAAAGCTCCAGCTTTCGCAGGGCAATGTGGCAGACTGTGTGTGTGGCCGGATGTGGGTGCTGGGTTTGTCTAGTGCCAATCCACATTCATGCCAGTGTGTCTGCTGCTGGACAGATGCATTGGCCAGAGGCTGACCAGGATTGGATAGCCCCTGCCAATTTTGAATGGTGCAGATCGTTGCCATTGGTCGGCTGTGGGCAGCTTCAGCCCGGATCCTGGATAATATCGTTTGAAGCTTACCAGCAGCACTTGCTTCATGTGTCCGGTAAATACCTATGTTTTTGCAAATCCTCTGAAGACCTTAATCAGTGCTTTGACTCCTGGACCAGTGGGAACAACCAGGCTTGACCGCTGCTCGAAAACCTGCCATTGGAAGTGCATGGTAGAGTCCTGGAATCCTCCTGTGGTCTAACTAGACATCCTCCTTGGCTACTTGGTGCACCAGTCGCTGTTCCGAGTTAAACCATGGGATTCAGCAGATCCTCAGCTTATGGAACAAGAAGCATTTCCCTGATGCTGCTGCTCTCAATCATGAAGAGGGACATTGCAGGACCAGCTTCTTTCTGCCACACGGGTCCCCCTCTGCCGTTTTCTTCAAATGCCCATTGCTGTTGGATGTCTGCATCACACCCTGGGGGTCCTCTGCTGTAGTTGACGGAGTGGTGTTACAGTAGTCTGTGTCCTGAGTGTCTAACTGTACAGAACCAGTCGATCAGACCCTGGAACCGCAAACTAGCTGCACCCAAAATACTGATGCCTGAAGGGACCTCTGCACTGGAGGCCCCTGGACATCCTCCAACTGCTGAACCAAGTCACAAATACAGAAGGTCCAGCGATTTTTAGCAACTTCTACAGTGGTCCTTGAGTGAGTCTGAGTACAGGGGGTGAGTAAACACACCAGTTCTCCAACATGGGGTCTGGCATGGATTCACATGCTCATGAATATTCCCTGTCAGGCTGGGAATCCTCGGTATAGAAAAAATCAGTTTTGTTTCTGATCTGTCTTTCTTAGTAGTAACCAATCACTGGTCTCTGGGTCATACTGCCCCCCGCCAATGACTGCCCTCTCCCTAAGCCCCGCCCCTGGCAGCCATCCTCAGATTTTTACCGCACGATCAAGTGTTGGGAGTCCTCGTGCTGTAGCTCTGGAGCTTTTGCAGCGTTTTCGCACTTTTTTCCAGTAGATTTTCTCATTTTTCGGTTAAATAGAGCCTCAAGCTCCACCGTGTCTACATCCGATCAACGGGGATACGTTTCGGAGTTTCTACGCCCCTCAAGGGTGAAGATTTCGTCGAGTTACGCTTTTGGAGGATTCCAGAAGTTCTGAGGCCTACTCCGGTCATGGCCCAGGAGAAAGGAAGCTCAACGCCCGGGCAGCTGTTCAGGACCTACCCTGGATGCCAGCTTCAGAACATTTTCAAGGAGGACGAGCATTTGTTATGCCTCTACTGTCTCCATGAGGACAAGACGCACAAGGAGAAGGACTGCGCGTTTTGTGGGAACATGTCGGAGCGGACCATGAAGGATCGCCACCTCCGTCTCGCCAACTGGCTGGAAGGTAAGAGCCCGCCAGGCGAGAAGAAGAAAAAGAAGTCCGAGCGGTCTTCTAAGTCCTGTGAGGGTGGACCGGCAACGGGGGCCCAACAAAAGGCTAAGCACCGCGAGTACGCGGGCACCGGGAGCACCGAACGGTCGGGCTCCTTGGCTGCCAGGCAGGGCGCACCCTCCCCGGCGCCATCATCCACGAGCCAACACTCTGGCTTGGGTAAGAGGAAGTCCGAGAACCCGGCGAAGCTTCTGGAGAGGCCCTGGTCGATCTCGAAGATTCCGGCAGAGGGGGAGCGAGGCTCGGACCCTCACCCCAAGGTGAAGGCCCCAGGCGTACAGAAGGTGACGTTGGCCTTAATTCACCCTGCTAAGACCTCGATTGAGGATGTCGCCGCGGCCCTGGCTCAGCCTGTGGAGGCTACACCAGTGGAGGTGCCCTCAGGAGCCAGTCTCCCTGCTACCGTGGAGGGAGTCTGCTTTCAGGCCCATCGAGAAGACCCCCACGAAGTCCTCTTTGGAAAGGGTGGGGGAGGGGCTGGTGGTCATCGTGGATACGGACACGACCTCTGAAGAGGAGCTCATCCAAGTCGTGGAAGAGGCCCAGCCCATCGGGAGGGATCCCGATGAGGGCGACGACGAGAGCGATGGTGTCGCAGACAAGGCTCCTCAAGAGCCCTCACTCCCGTCGTTTCTGGTGCCGCAGGACACCTCGGCGGCCATTTTGTCAGCCATTCAGTCCTTATGCTCGGAGATAAGGACTAGGTTGCCCCTTCCCCCGACGGAGGTACCTGAGCCAAACCCGACAGGGGAACCGGAGCCAGGACCTTCGGAGAGTCCACCGCTTAAGAGTAGGACGCATCCTAGGCCACCTCTCCCGCCTCTGCGGCCTTCTCTGCCTTCCCCCCGGTCTACTACCCACGGGGATGATACAGGCATGGACACGACTACGACAGGTACGGATGACGACGGAGGCGACGACGGGACGTGTCCCCCGTCGCCCCCTGCTCCGGCAGCCCCGCCCGACGAGATTGGATCCTTCCATGCCATGATTTCCAGGGCATCCGAGCTCTTCCAGCTCTGCCCCGAAGAAAAGAAGAAGGAAGGGTTCCTTTACCAACGGCGCAAGGCTAAAAGGAAGACGGTCCTCGCCGTACCGCTTCTTGATGGCATCTGGGATGAGGGGCTCGCCCTCCTCAAGAACCCTACCACGGCGCCTGCAAAGAGGGACCGGTACAAGAAGTACCGGGTCCCCGACGCCCCCCTTTTGTGCCTTAGGGCACAACCTACCCCGGATTCGGTCTTTTCGGCGGCGGCCAAGAAGAAAGCGGGGGGGCATCGGCCTCGACTTCAACCTCCCCGCCGGACAGCGAGGGTAGGAAGCTGGATGCGATGGGACGACGGGTCATCTCATCTGCAGCGACGACCATCAAGGCGGCCAGCGCCCTGGCCATCGTAGCCCGCTACGACAGGGAGTTGTGGTTCGAGATCGCCCCTCTGTTGGACTTCCTTCCGGACGCCAAGAGGGCTGAGGCTCTGAAAATCTTACAGGAAGGTGAGATTGCTTCGGACCACGCCATTACGGTGGCTACGGACATCGCCGACACCGGTTTCCGTCAGTTGGGCAACGGCGTTTGCCTGAGACGACGAGAATGGCTCAAGGCGACGGATTTCCGCCAGGACGTACAGACCAAGGTTTTGGACTGTGATGCTGGAAATGTATCAGAGGGACAGGGCCTCTGAATCCTTGTCCTCTTCTGCCTTTTATCGTGTGTTCTGTTATGTTTTCTGCCCAGGAATCCATTTGGGACTCCTGGCAGTGCAGCTCTCTCTTTTGGTTTGGTGAACAGACCCCTGGGATACCCTTATGGCACCCATGGGTGGGGGGGTACAACCCTGTGCCCCTAGTGTATGTTTTTGGGCACCTGTGGGTGGCCCACAGAGCAGGGTATGGGCTGGTGGCAGCTCCATGCTGAATTGGACAGGTGCTCTGGGTGTCCTCCATTTTGGGATACCCAGGCCCTGCCATTGGGATCAGTTGATTCCTGATAGAAACAAGATGGCCCCTGTGGCCTCTTGCTTTCTATTGCCTGTTGTCTTGTTTTCCCAAAGTCCTGGGATGCCCTGACTCTGTCCCTTCCCCCTGACTGGCTGTTGGGTGGAAGTTCCATATATGGTGTTGTTGTGAAGGCCCAGCTAGACTGACTGGAGCCTTCCCAGTGACTGTATGTTGTGGGTACCTCCTGTGGGTGGGACCTGGGTGAATGGAGTGTGTGACCAATATACACTCCTTGTTGTGGTTGTCTGGTTTCTGGCATGAGAGACAAAGACTGAGACAGCCCTGCCCGAAACTGGCCTGAATGCAGTGTGTAGTGTTGAATGGCTGGGTACTTGTCCCAATCCACATTCCTTGTTGTGAGTGTCTGAAAGGGAGGAGTGTGGCCTGAATGCACTGTGTGCCTGATTGGCTGACTGACTGCATGAATGCCCTTCTGTGTGATTGGCTGCTGTGTGTGTGCCAGCAGTGTGGATGAGAGACAGAATAGTATATCTGGGGACCTCTCACCACTGGAAATTGTTCAGAAGCATTCAGAAGCTGAGTCTCCACTCAAGAGTAACTGGATTTGCTGATCCTCGACGTCCAGCTGGAAGAAGAAGACTTGCTGTGGCATTTGCTTCGACGGAACTGAAGGTTGTCGAAATCGTCGAGGACTGACCCGAGAGAGGACCTGGTAAGGCGCCCTCTTCCCGTGCTCCGAGGGACCATCGAGCACCGCTGAATCTTCGCCGAAGCGCCCTGGAAGTCAGACCCTCGAAAGGCTGCCGACCCGAGACGGGACCGCCGAGGAGATCGAAGTGAAGCACCCGGACATCGACGCTGTCGAAGTCCATTGCCGTCGACCAGGGTTCGCAGGTCTGTGTAACCGCTGGAGGCCCGTCGAAGTTGTGTTGCCCAGCCGTGGGAACCACTTGACGCCGTGCCGCCGACGATCGGAGCCGTCCGCTCCATTGCCTAAGAACATTCAATCGAAGGACTCTCTCGACCGCATCGTCGACCGCTTATCCTGCCGGAGAAAGTCGAGGACGACCAACGCGCCGAGGAGAAACCTGCCGGTGGGTTTCCCGCCACCCGACGACCCCAAAGACTCGGACGACTCGACGCCCTTGCTGGGCTCCCGTCTCTACAATCTTTGCGGTCCAGAACTATTGTCATCGAGGTGCCCCGCACACCTCCGCCTTGCAGGACGCCGACGCCCCGACGCCGACGAGCACCGCTCGGACGGAGCTGCCGCCTCTTCGACAACGTTCGGCCTCGTTCGTCGACGGACGTTCGACGCCCCGTGCCTCCCGCCTGAAAAGGAAGGCATTCAAGAAGGGCCGTCGATTCCCCGTCGCCGAACAGCGAGTCCCTCGACGCTTGTCGACGCCTTTTCGAGGAACTCGACTCCACCAGGTACATTGGGGGGGTAAAAACATTATAGGAGAAAAATAGACTATTGAACAATATCTGGACTGGGCTGGGGTTATATCTCTTTATTTTGCAGGTTGCCCAGGTGGGGGGATCTCCACACAGAACTGTGTCCAGTAGCAAGGGCCAGTATTCTGCCTATTGTTTCAACCCTCTGTTATCTCTCCTCTCTCTATTGCTGGTTTCCTTCTTATTGATCTGTGTGCCATTTCTACAGTATTGTGAATGCACTTTAATGAGGTCTAATATTAGTGGTACCACTTTAGAATTGTAGATATTTACCATTGCTGATTTTCCTGAGCACAAAGTGCGTTATTGTGATAAGTGTACATAACCCTTGAATATTAATTATATAAAGACTGTGTTTTCAGTAATACAGTGTGTGGACATTCCTTTGTGGGGGCTTGGGGATACACTGTACTTAAGAACCAGCCTGCATCACCTCCTGAGAAGCTAGGCCTTGATTGCTCGTCCATCGCTACCGTATTAGAGAATCTTGGCTGGGGTCCTCTGTGCCTCCCCTCTACCATATAGAGAGCAGAAGTACAGACCCCCCCACCGGTCTTCTTTACAAAGCTGGTGGCAGCGGTGGGATGCTTATGGTTTTAAGACTCAGTGTATAACCGTGCCACTTACAAAATATCCGCACTTTTATTAGATTAAGGTTTGGGTGTGTACCAAATAACTGCATTACAAGCAATGGAGGCCATTGCAAATGGTAAATTGACTCGGATGAGCTTAGAGGCTCTCCAGAGTGCTTGTGAAGCCAGGGAGTTAGACTTTGTGGATAAGTCTAGGGCTGAGCTGATAGCTGCCCTGGTGGATTACCAGACTGATGGTGAAACTCTTGAGGAAGGGGGGGATGCAACCAGTGAGGACTCTGCCCCTGGGGTTGTCGCTGAATCTGTTTCTGGGAATGCCACCATTCCTGCTGCCTCTGTTCCAAACCCCAGCAATTCCATGGAACTTGAGTTATTGAGGATGAAGTTAGCCTTTGAATATCGCAAGTTGGAAATAGAAGCTGAGCTTAAGAAAGAGGAGCTGGCACAGCAAGTGGAACTCAAGAATAGGGATCTTGAACTCAGAAATAAGGACCTTGAACTCAAAAGCCAGGACACTGAATGTCAGAGAATCCAGCTAGAGAAAGCCAGAGTGGAGACTTCAGCTAGATCCAGTGAGAGTGTCAGGTCCCCAGCCACCAAGTTTATGAAAGATTTGGTTGGTGTGTTTGTGGAGGGTTCAGATATCCTCCAATGGATTGAAGCGTTTGAAATGGCTTGTGCAATTCATGATGTAGATAAAAGAGATTGGGCTAAGTGTTTGTTAAGCAGAGTGCCTCAAACTGGATATGACTGTATTCTGAAGCTGAGTGTGGAAGAAAGGGGTCAGTATGAGTGTATGAAGTCTGCTTTGATTGCCAAGTTTGGCAAGACACCTGCCCAATACCTTAAAAGGTTCAGGGAATTTAAGAAAAGAGAGAATGTGTCTTGGGTTGACTGGGTGAGTACTGCGCACATGAACATGATGGGGTGGATTGATGGATACAAGGTGAAAACTTTTGTTGAGTTGTCCCACCTCTTGTTTTTTGAGCATTTTTCTGAAGCCTGTTCACCAGAGCTGCGTCAGTATGTGGCTGACCAGAACATTTTGGACCCCTTTAAGCTGGCTAGGTTGGCTGACAAGTGGGTCTCCCACCGGGTGTCCCCTAAGGACTCCAGTGGGAAGGACAAGGACAAAGAAAAGGGGGCCTCTCAGAAAGCTGAGGAGTCCCAAAAGCAGTCACAGTCGGGTAAACCAAAACCTTCCTCTCCTAAGACCCAAAAATCTAGTGGGGATAAGTCCTCTGTGGGTGGGAATAAGAGTAGTGGTCCACCTGCTGCAAAGCAGGCTCCCAGTGGTTCCAGTACCGTACCCCGCACTCCTGGCACTTGTTGGGATTGTGGGGCTCTGGATCACAAAAGGGGTGACCCCAAGTGTAAAGGTAAGGCACTTGGAGTACAGGCTGTCAGCCTGACCTACCCTTACCCCGTGTCTGAGGTGGAGGCCACTGTCCTCCCCTCCTCTACAGGAATCACATTTGGTGCTCCAGTAGAGATTTCCTTAGTGTCCCTTGGGGCCTGGGACCAGTACGCAGAAGTACTGGCGACTATCCCGCAGAACACCCGTAGGTTTTTGAGAAGTGTCCTCTTGAATGGCCAGCCTTCTACTGGTTTGAGAGACACTGGGGCAAGCATGACAGTGGTGGACAGGACCCTGCTCAAGCCAGAGGACTATGTAGGTGCTCCTCTGAGAACCACCAGGTTAGCTGGTGGGCCTCCCAAATTATCGCCTGTAACCCTAGTCACACTCATGATTGGAGACAAGACAGCAAAGCTTCCTGTCCTGGTTCAGGACAATGTCCCTGCTAACATTCTGTTAGGAAACGATCTAGTAGAGTTGGGGTTGATCTCGGATGGTCTTCCCATGACTGCTGCTGCAGTCACTAGGTCACAGGTGACACCGGGTCTGGCTGTGAGTCAGGTATCCGAGCCAAAGGCGAGGCCTAAGGCAAGAAGAAGGAAGACCAAGAAGGCCACCTCTGTGGAGGGAACACCTTCTCTTCCTGCTGTTCCGACAGCACCCAATGGGATCCATGCTCCGGACGGGCTGGGTCCAGCGGAAAACCCAAACTCAACTCCTGTGGGAGAAGAGACAGAAGACTCTCCTGTGGGAGAGGTTCTCAACCCGGAGGATCATCCCGACCTTCAATGCTTGTTAGCTGAAGGGGGACCCTCCCGGGCAGACTTCTGTAAGGGACAGAGAGAGTGCCACTCTCTCGAGGGCCTGAGGAAACAGGCCCTGTCCCAGGCACAAGGTGAAGTGCCTAGGACATTCAAGATTTATTGGGAGGGTGAGCTCCTTGTTAGTGAGCCCACTAAGCCCGAACCTGGTGCCCGCAAGAGGTTGGTGGTACCCCAGGTTTACAGGCCCTTCCTACTGCAGTTGGCGCATGAGGTGCCCTTGGCTGGTCATCTTGGGACCAAGAAGACTAAGCAGAGGCTCTCTGCCCATTTCTACTGGCCACGGATGGGAGTAGAGGTGGAGTCCCACTGCAGGACCTGCCCAACTTGTCAGTTGTCTGGCAAGACTGGAGGCAGGGTCATTGCCCCACTGCAGCCATTACCAGTGGTTGGCACCCCATTTGAGAGGGTGGGCATCGACATCGTCGGTCCCCTTGACCCTCCCACTTCAGGTGGACATCGGTTCATCCTGGTCTTGGTAGATCATGCCACCAGGTACCCTGAGGCAATACCCCTTCGGACTGTTACTGCCAAGGTGGTTGCCAGGGCTCTCCTGGGCATTTTCACCCGTGTTGGATTCCCCAAGGAGGTTGTCTCTGACCGAGGATCCAACTTCATGTCTAGTTACATGAAAACCATGTGGAAAGAGTGCGGGGTAACCTACAAGTTCTCCACCTCTTACCACCCCCAGACCAATGGTCTGGTTGAGAGATTTAACAAAACTCTCAAGGGCATGCTAGGTGCTTTGGAAGAGCCCCTAAGGAGGAAATGGGATCTCCTCCTGCCATGCCTGCTGTTTGCTTACAGAGAGGTACCTCAAGAGGGTGTTGGTTTCAGCCCCTTTGAGTTACTCTTTGGACATCCCGTGAGGGGGCCCCTCGCCTTGATCCGAGAAGGCTTGGAAGCCACCCCTCCAGGTCCCGCCAAGCAAGTGGGGGACTATGTGTTAGGCCTCAGGCGGAGGATGACACAAATGATGGGTCAGGCAACAGCAAATCTCAAGGCCGGCCAGGAATTGAATAAGTACTGGCATGACCTGAAAGCTTCGCAAGTGGATTGGACTCCGGGACAGGAAATCCTTGTGATGGAGCCTACCAAGCCTAGAGCTTTGGCAGACAAGTGGACTGGACCCTTCAGGATCATCTCCAAGATGGGCGAAGTCAATTATCTGGTGGACATGGGAGCCTCTGGGGTAGCCCCCCAGGTATTCCATGTCAACAGGCTCAAGCCTTTCCACAGGCGAGCAGAAGTCTCATGTCTCTTGCTAGCTTCAGGGCAAGAAGAGGATGAGAGTGAGCCCCTTCCTGATTTGCTGCATAGCAACCCTCAGGATGGCTCAGTGGAGGGAGTACAACTCTCTCCCGATTTGACAACAGAGCAGCAGAGGGCCTGCCGGGCTTTGCTCCAGCAGTATGCCCCTCTGTTTTCACTGACACCGGGCCTTACACCGTGGTGTAAGCACGAAATTGACACTGGTGACAGTGTGCCTGTCAAAAGCAGGAGCTATCGTATGTCAGATACCGTCAAAAACCACATCCAGGCTGAGGTCGCCAAGATGTTGGATCTGGGTGTTATTGAACCCTCCACCAGTCCCTGGTCCAGTCCAGTGGTCCTTGTCCCCAAGGCAAGTTCCCCGGCGGGTACCAAGGATTGGAGGTTCTGTGTGGACTACCGAGGAGTCAATGCCGTCACCAAAACTGACGCGCACCCATTGCCCAGGGCTGATGAGCTCGTGGACACTATAGGTGCTGCCAAATTTGTGAGCACCTTTGACCTTACCTCAGGCTATTGGCAAATAGCTCTGACGGACCATGCCAAGGAAAAGACGGCATTCTCCACACCTGAGGGACTCTACCAGTTTAGGGTCATGCCCTTTGGGTTGAAGAATGCCCCTGCCACCTTCCAGAGATTGGTCAACCATGCGCTCAGTGGGCTGGAAGCCTTTTGTGTGGCTTACTTAGACGACATTGCCGTCTACAGTTCCACCTGGGAAGAGCATTTGACACATCTGGATAAGGTGTTGCAGGCCTTGAAAAGGGCTAACCTCACTATCAAGGCCACCAAGTGCCAGATAGCTCAGGGGAAAGTTACCTATCTTGGTCATGAGGTAGGAGGGGGTCAAATCCAACCTCTCTCCAGTAAAGTACAGGACGTACAGAACTGGGAGACTCCCACTACTCAAACCCAGGTGAGAGCCTTTTTGGGCCTCACTGGGTACTATCGCAATTTCATGGCAGACTATGGAACCATAGCTGCACCCCTGACAGCTCTAACTTCACCCAAACAGCCTAGGAAGGTTAATTGGACTGAAGACTGTCAGAGGGCCTTTGATGGCTTGAAAGAAAGTCTGTGTAGGGCACCTGTGTTGAGTGCGCCTGACTACAGCCGACCCTTTATCGTCCAGACGGATGCCTGCGACACCGGAATTGGAGCTGTCTTGTCCCAGTTAGATGACAAAGGGAGAGAACATCCTATCATATTCATCAGTAGACAACTCAAGGGTAGAGAACTTAGGTGGGCTACTGTTGAAAAGGAATGTTTTAGTATAGTTTGGAGCCTTAGGCGTTTTAGGCCCTACCTTACGGGGTCCACCTTCAAGGTCCAAACAGATCATAAGCCCCTGAAGTGGCTTATGCAGATGAAGGGTGAGAATCCGAAATTGCTCAGGTGGTCGATTAGCCTACAAGGGCTAGACTTCACCATAGAGCACAGACCAGGGAAGAGTCACGATAATGCAGATGGCCTTTCCAGAAGGTATGTTGACCGTCTGGATGAGGGTGTCTATCCCGTGGGAGATTAGGCACCCTCCACCTCAGTCTGGGGGGGGCGACTGTGATGCTGGAAATGTATCAGAGGGACAGGGCCTCTGAATCCTTGTCCTCTTCTGCCTTTTATCGTGTGTTCTGTTATGTTTTCTGCCCAGGAATCCATTTGGGACTCCTGGCAGTGCAGCTCTCTCTTTTGGTTTGGTGAACAGACCCCTGGGATACCCTTATGGCACCCATGGGTGGGGGGGTACAACCCTGTGCCCCTAGTGTATGTTTTTGGGCACCTGTGGGTGGCCCACAGAGCAGGGTATGGGCTGGTGGCAGCTCCATGCTGAATTGGACAGGTGCTCTGGGTGTCCTCCATTTTGGGATACCCAGGCCCTGCCATTGGGATCAGTTGATTCCTGATAGAAACAAGATGGCCCCTGTGGCCTCTTGCTTTCTATTGCCTGTTGTCTTGTTTTCCCAAAGTCCTGGGATGCCCTGACTCTGTCCCTTCCCCCTGACTGGCTGTTGGGTGGAAGTTCCATATATGGTGTTGTTGTGAAGGCCCAGCTAGACTGACTGGAGCCTTCCCAGTGACTGTATGTTGTGGGTACCTCCTGTGGGTGGGACCTGGGTGAATGGAGTGTGTGACCAATATACACTCCTTGTTGTGGTTGTCTGGTTTCTGGCATGAGAGACAAAGACTGAGACAGCCCTGCCCGAAACTGGCCTGAATGCAGTGTGTAGTGTTGAATGGCTGGGTACTTGTCCCAATCCACATTCCTTGTTGTGAGTGTCTGAAAGGGAGGAGTGTGGCCTGAATGCACTGTGTGCCTGATTGGCTGACTGACTGCATGAATGCCCTTCTGTGTGATTGGCTGCTGTGTGTGTGCCAGCAGTGTGGATGAGAGACAGAATAGTATATCTGGGGACCTCTCACCACTGGAAATTGTTCAGAAGCATTCAGAAGCTGAGTCTCCACTCAAGAGTAACTGGATTTGCTGATCCTCGACGTCCAGCTGGAAGAAGAAGACTTGCTGTGGCATTTGCTTCGACGGAACTGAAGGTTGTCGAAATCGTCGAGGACTGACCCGAGAGAGGACCTGGTAAGGCGCCCTCTTCCCGTGCTCCGAGGGACCATCGAGCACCGCTGAATCTTCGCCGAAGCGCCCTGGAAGTCAGACCCTCGAAAGGCTGCCGACCCGAGACGGGACCGCCGAGGAGATCGAAGTGAAGCACCCGGACATCGACGCTGTCGAAGTCCATTGCCGTCGACCAGGGTTCGCAGGTCTGTGTAACCGCTGGAGGCCCGTCGAAGTTGTGTTGCCCAGCCGTGGGAACCACTTGACGCCGTGCCGCCGACGATCGGAGCCGTCCGCTCCATTGCCTAAGAACATTCAATCGAAGGACTCTCTCGACCGCATCGTCGACCGCTTATCCTGCCGGAGAAAGTCGAGGACGACCAACGCGCCGAGGAGAAACCTGCCGGTGGGTTTCCCGCCACCCGACGACCCCAAAGACTCGGACGACTCGACGCCCTTGCTGGGCTCCCGTCTCTACAATCTTTGCGGTCCAGAACTATTGTCATCGAGGTGCCCCGCACACCTCCGCCTTGCAGGACGCCGACGCCCCGACGCCGACGAGCACCGCTCGGACGGAGCTGCCGCCTCTTCGACAACGTTCGGCCTCGTTCGTCGACGGACGTTCGACGCCCCGTGCCTCCCGCCTGAAAAGGAAGGCATTCAAGAAGGGCCGTCGATTCCCCGTCGCCGAACAGCGAGTCCCTCGACGCTTGTCGACGCCTTTTCGAGGAACTCGACTCCACCAGGTACATTGGGGGGGTAAAAACATTATAGGAGAAAAATAGACTATTGAACAATATCTGGACTGGGCTGGGGTTATATCTCTTTATTTTGCAGGTTGCCCAGGTGGGGGGATCTCCACACAGAACTGTGTCCAGTAGCAAGGGCCAGTATTCTGCCTATTGTTTCAACCCTCTGTTATCTCTCCTCTCTCTATTGCTGGTTTCCTTCTTATTGATCTGTGTGCCATTTCTACAGTATTGTGAATGCACTTTAATGAGGTCTAATATTAGTGGTACCACTTTAGAATTGTAGATATTTACCATTGCTGATTTTCCTGAGCACAAAGTGCGTTATTGTGATAAGTGTACATAACCCTTGAATATTAATTATATAAAGACTGTGTTTTCAGTAATACAGTGTGTGGACATTCCTTTGTGGGGGCTTGGGGATACACTGTACTTAAGAACCAGCCTGCATCACCTCCTGAGAAGCTAGGCCTTGATTGCTCGTCCATCGCTACCGTATTAGAGAATCTTGGCTGGGGTCCTCTGTGCCTCCCCTCTACCATATAGAGAGCAGAAGTACAGACCCCCCCACCGGTCTTCTTTACAGACATGCCCTTCGATGGGAACAACCTGTTTGGCAAGGCGGTTGATGAGTCCCTTCAGGCAATCAAGACGGACACGGAGACGGCCCGTGCACTGGGTGTGCTCCAACAGCGACGGCCGTCCTTTCGGAGCTCCGGAGGCAGACAGGGTGCCGCCAAGGGAGCCGGCAGTAGCTCCTCTATGTACCGTCAAGCAGCAAGATCTTCGTCGCAGCAGGCCTACAGGGGACGCGGCAAGTCAGGTGGATCCCGCCGTCATCGCCAGGGTGGTCAAGGAGGCAAGGCGGCCTCCAAGCAGGATTGAACCGACCGTTGGGTCGGGCCCCCGCCGAAGCACCCCGGTGGGGGGCGGCTGACGAAGTTCGTCGGCGTGTGGGAATCCATCTCCACCGACCGTTGGGTGCTGGACGCCCTGGCCCTGGGGCACGCCCTTGAGTTCCAGAAGAAGTGCCACCGCTTTCCTCCCGTGGCCAGGAAGGAAAATCACGTCCCTCAACTGCTGTTGGAAGTAAGGGCGATGCTCAGAAAAGGTGCCATCAAGCTCGTTCCAAAGAGGCTTCGGGGCTCCGGAGTTTACTCAAGGTACTTCCTCGTAAAGAAGAAGACAGGAGGATGGTGTCCCATCCTGGACCTGCGACGACTGAACAGGTACATCAAGGCACAGAAGTTCCGGATGGTCACCCTCCAGCACGTGCTGGGACAGCTGGAGGAGGGCGTTTTCCTGTCGTCGTTGGACTTGGAGGATGCGTACTTTCACATCCCGATTCTAAAGAGACACCGAAAGTTCCTCAGTTTCGTGGTCCAAGGGCGGCACTACCAGTTCAAGGCCCTCCCGTTCGGATTAAAATCGGCGCCCAGGGTGTTCACCAAGTGCCTAGCACCGGTGGCGGCGCGGCTGCACCTACAGGGGATCCACGTCTACCCCTACCTGGACGACTGGCTCATACGGGCAAGGACAAGAGAGCTCGCCTGGTCCCGTCGCAAGTCGCCCTGTTTCTGGGAGCACAGCTCGACACAGTGGCGCGACTGGCCTCTCCGTCGGAGGAAAGGATCAGGACCATCCTGGGAAAGGTGCAACGTCTGCTGGCCACGGACGTGGCCAGAGTGAGGTCTATCAAGTCCCTCCTCGGAATGATGTCCTCCTGCATTTATCTCGTCCGCCACTGCAGACTTCGGATGCGGCCCTTGCAAGAATCCCTCGACGCCCACTGGATCCAGTCGACGAGCAGCTTCGAGGACAGGATCCCGCTCGACGAAGCATTCCATCAGGCGATACGATGGTGGGTTTCCCGCTGTCATCTGACGGCGGGAACAGGTTTCCTAGCCCCGACCCACCAGGTGACGGTGACGACGGATGCCTCCCTGGAATGTTGGGGAGCGCACATCGGGGATCTCCACGCGAGAGGCCTTTGGCTCCCGGAGGAGAAGACACTCCACATCAACATCTTGGAGCTCCGTGCAGTGTTCCGGGCCCTCAGGTCTTTCCTCCCGTCCCTCAAGGGCAAGGTGGTGAGGATCTTCACCGACAACACCACCATGATGTTTTACATTCAGAAGCAGGGCGGAACCAGATCCCCTGCCCTATCCAAGGAAGCCCAGGATCTGTGGCATTGGGCCGTCGCCCAAGGGATGTTTCTGGTACCCTTTAATCTGGCAGGGATAAAAAACACCATCGCCGACTCACTCCGCAGAGAGCTGCGCTCGTGCCACGAGTGGGAACTCCGCCAGGATCAAGTGGATCGACTCTTCCGACGATGGGGCGAACCCTAGATCGATATCTTCGCGACGGTGGTGAACTCCAAGTGCCGGAGGTTCGCCAGCAGGTTTCCCCAGCCGAGGAGCATGGGCGATGCTTTCTCGTTCCCCTGGGACGGCCTATTCCTTTATGCGTTCCCGCCGTTGCCGTTGCTACTCCGGCTCGTCAACCAGCTCAAGAGGTCCCGGTGCAGGATGATCCTCGTCGCACCGGCGTGGCCGAGACAGATCTGGTTCCCGGACCTTATGGACTTGTCAGCGTCCACACCAGTCAAGCTGCCCACGGACGCGGTTCTTCTCTCCAGAGAAGGAGGCGCCATTCTTCATCACGAACCAGGGTCGCTGAACTTGCAGGCCTGGCTCCTGCAGCACTAGCGTTTGGAGGATACGACATCCCGGCCGACTGCAGAGAGGTCCTTGCAAAGGCCTGGGCATCCTCAACTCTCGTGCTACGGACATAAATGGAAGAGGTTCTCTGTCTGGTGCTGTGCACATAAGATTAACCCTCTGCGGATTACGGCCCCTCAAGTATTGCCATACCTACTGTCCTTGGCCAAGGCTGGCCTATCTCACGCTTCCATCAAGGTGCATCTGGCTGCCATCTCACGTTACACCAGAACTACAGGACGGGCGTCCTTGTGGTCTCATCGGCTGGTGAAGGAATTTATGAAAGGACTGTTCCGATCGTTCCCGCCGGTGTAGGCCCCTGCCCCGGCGTGGGAGGTCAACGTGGTGCTGACTAGTTTCATGGGGGGGCCCCCCATTCGAGCCTATGCATTCAGTGCCATTGAAGTTTCTGTCGTGGAAGACAGCATTCCTCGTGGCCATCACCTCTGCACGACGAGTGGGAGAGATCCAGGCCCTATCTTGCAAGCCTCCATACTTGACTTTTCACGAAACGAGGGTGGTGCTGAGGACACACCCCTCCTTCATGCCCAAGGTGCCGTCGGACTTCCACCTCAACGAGCCCTTGGTGTTGCCAGTTTTCTTCCCGTCACCTTCGTCGCCGGCTGAGAGGACTCTGCGCAAACTAGATGTAGCTAGATCGCTGAAGTTCTACGTGGACCGCACGAAGAGTTTTCGGAAGACATCACAGCCGTTTGTGAACTTTGGACCTGTAAATCAAGGGAAGGCTCTCTCGACCGTTGCCAGGCCGTCCAAGAGCCCATTCGACCAGGGCGATCGCTGCTACCACGGCGTTCCTGTCTGGTGTGCCCCTGCTCGACATCTGCAGGGCTGCTACGTGGAGGTCGACGCACACCTTCACGAGATTCTACTGCGTCGACCGGGGTTTCAGAGAGGAGTCCAGAGTCGGCCAGGCAGTGCTGCGCAACCTGTTCGCCTAAGGTGAGCCTGGTGAGGAGGTAAGAGTTGCTTAATGTTGAGTTGTTGTATTGCTTGATATTGAGCCTTTTTGCCACCTCCCGTGGTTGTGCATGTGTATACTGCTATGTATTCTTCTATTCATGAGCATGTGAATCCATGCCAGACCCCATGCTGGAGAAGGAACAAGTTACTTACCTGTAACTGTTGTTCTACAGCATGGGTCTGGCATGGATTCACATGCGAACCCTCCCGCCTACCCCTCTGCGGCTCTTCACTTGGTCATACTGCCACTTCACGTGCTACCAAATCTGAGGATGGCTGCCAGGGGCGGGGCTTAGGGAGAGGGCAGTCATTGGCTGTGGGCAGTATGACCCAGAGACCAGTGATTGGGTACTACTAAGAAAGACAGATCAGAAACGAAACTGATACTGATTTTTTCTATACCGAGGATTCCCGGCCTGACGACTGGGAATATTCATGAGCATGTGAATCCATGCCAGACCCATGCTGGAGAACAACAGTTACAGGTAAGTAACTTGTTCCTTCTTCGCTCTCACATCTCTGTATGTGTTCTATGGACATGAAGTCCTCGCCCTTTCTCTCACTTGCTTAGCCTTGAACAATGGTGTTCTGGTCAGGTTCTCTCCCCTAGGTCTCCCATAAGGTGGTTGGATTGGGAGAGGGTCTGTTAAAGGACTTTCCTCTTGTTTATATCGAATGTTGGAACACTTAAAAACTACTGGTAAACACTTGTTTAACTTCCTAAAAGAGACTCCCAGCCCCCTGAAAATACTTTTTAGAGACCTGTGAGTATAAGGGCACCATACCCTTTCCTTTATGAGCTAGAGAAGGACTTTTTAAGGATAGCACCTTTTTTATTTGTATGGTGTTAGCCAACTCTTTTATTTTCAACCTATTAGTTCTCAAATTTCTGATTACTTAACCTAATTCTATTTCTGTCTTCGCTTGCTTTACTACACATACGGTACTTTGAAAAACTATTGCTAGATGTAATTTAAAAGTAAAGTATTCGAGCTCTTAGCAGAGCACACCAATGTGAGTGTATATATAATAGAACCTGTTTCAGTGTGTTACTTATCTGTGCTTTTTCATTGAGTTTGTCTAAGGCCTAAATAAATAACTGTATTTTATACATTTTGTCTAACTTGTATTTGTCTAACTTGTATTAAGAGTGCTCTGTGGATCCTTAACTGAACCCTTCGCCACTTTCATGCCCTCCCAAGCCTTGCTTTTCAGTCACAATACCCAGATAGTTTGGCTAGACGTTAGTGTGTCCCTGTTAATCAGACCAGGGTGGCCTCTCAGAATCTGTCCATGGGGCTGATTCTGAAAATCCAGCTTAATGAAGACCTGTTTGTTAGAGAAACCCAGTGGAGTTGAAAAGCCTATTGAAGGACAACCTTTATCATTTGTTCATAATGGCAACATACAATACAAGAGGGGGACAAAGCAAGAGGACTTCTTTATAGATTATCTGGGCTCTAAAGAGGAATCAGAAATTACTCCAATTGGACTCTCATTCAAGGAGGAAGGAGAGAGTGAGTGACTATTTTTTATTTTTTTGTTTGACTTTATTAAATTAAAGCTTTAGGAATTAAAAAAAATATACAACAATTTACAAAAAGACATTTCATTTCCAAGTAACAGAGTGCAATTTCATCAATTTTCAGAGTTACAGATGAAAGACAAACAATTATACATTTCAACACTCTGGGTGTCTCAACCAGATTTTCCTACAAGAAAATACCTATTGTGCCTTGATGTATCTATGCCCTGTCAGGGCTAATTGGTTAATTCTATTCTGGGTTCATCTATCGATAATATAGAAAAGGCATGAAGCAATGATAAAGATGACATATGCTCTCACATTAATCATATGGGCGATACTACTTTGAAGTCTGTGTGCAATTAGTAGTTTGCTCAATCATCAGAAGGGGTCCCTGTGACCAATCGTCAAGTCTCAAATGTTTTCACAAGAAATCCGTAAAAGGCCAGAATAAGGGATACACTTTCTCTCCACGTAAGCTGTGCCTAAAATGACTCCTTTCCCCCTCCCCCAAACTACTAGTCTCTTTAGGTACTACAGATTTAAAGTGTTGTAGTCTGATGTCAGTCACTTTAGGTCAATCTAAAGTTAGATGCTTTAATGTTTCCTTTGTGGACGAACAACCACATAATCTACAATGTAGAGGTTGCACCACCTCAGACTTCCAGCATCCTATGCGCTCTAATCTTGGCAATTGATTTAGTCGAAAGTGCAAATAGAGGCTGCAGACATTATTGAACGGGAATGAGGAAAGGAATCTTGGCAGAACCTCCCTTTTCCTGGGGAAAGTGCCATAGTCCCGATATGATTTATAACAGGCCAAATGATCTATTTTAGTACACCAATCTATTACAAATTTTGTTTTTAGAGGTAGTAGGAATTGGGGTTAATTCCTCCCCCAAGCAATTAATGTTAAGAATCGTCTTCATATTCACCCTAAACACATTAAGGGATTCAATGGACTTGGTAGCTAGTATTTTTCCACTAAGTCCAAATACAGGAAGTTAACTGGAAGGCAGATCACTTTAGGATAATTAGACGACTGTCTCCAGTGGACCCTGGCTTGGAGGGAAATCGGCCCCAACTCTGTCTGTGCCTGCACAGCAGCCCCAACACAAAGAGCTAACAAGACCTGCCTCCATAGAGCGGAAGAAGTCCACAGCATCTCCATTGTTCACTGATGCACATTGACTTGAATGAGGGCCTGATGCAGCCAAAGATGGCCGACGCCGCAAGGCTCATTAGGATGAAGCCCTTTCTGGGCTTGACAGAAGCCCGAACACCAGTATTCCGCAAGCTGGCCCTGGATTGGCCAATACCTGATGAAAAATGGCCCAATCCACAGAGCCAGCAGGCAGAGCCGGCCGTCCTCGAAGGCTGGGCTCCAACGCTACCTGTCTGTGCAGGCCGAGACAGGTGCAGGGAAAAACCCGCTCTGGAGGTCCGACTGACTCGCTCATCCCATCCAGCCTCAGCAGTGCCCATGAATATGAAGGTAAGCCTACACTACTTGTGGATGTAGTTGGCTCCCTTGTGCCTGCAGCCTATCACATTGTTTGCTTAGGCTGCAGTAAGAATATTGCGCACCTGGCCCCATCCCGCTTCCTACCGGTCTCCCACATTGCTATCCAGTCCCCCCGCCCTCCTGCAAAGGCCGCCCTGAACCTTGCTGCATTGCATGACTCAGTTGAACCTACAAAGTCCATTCCAACTAGCCTGATTAGGCCAGAATCTGACTTTCGCTGCGGAATGCTTGCATCTCTACCGGCACCGTACCCAGAGCTTGCACTCTTTGACCCGCTTTGCGCAGCTCGCACTGCATCCCGTAAAGATTACCTCCACTAATGCTGAGCCATATCACAAATCGCCCGCCCACCCAGCAGTCTTGCCTCTGCAACTATCGAGCACTAACAGCCCTTGCCTCCTTGTAATATCACTACTGCGACTGCCCATGAAGCCCTACATTCCCCCCGTGTCCAGACCAATACCTGGCATCCCATTGTACCACCAACCGTACCCATGTCACCTACCCACCTCACCTTTGTCCACACTCCAAAATCGCCCGCTCACTCGTTCTTGGTGCCTCAATACACTTGACGTGGTCACTATTAAGAAGGGCGCTGCAGTATTGAGCACAGCAATACACCCCTGCTCGCTCCCAGCCAGACAGTTCAGATCCACCCGCTCTGTGCCACCTATTCACAGCACACCTACTGACATTGACCTACACTTGCAACCCAGGCCAGTATGCTCACTATACAATGTTCACTGTACACCCATCGGAGTACCTCTAGACCTGCCACCCTACAGCCTACTCCTGTGGCTCTTCAGCCCATCTATGAGCTTTTTTCATCAGAAACACTAGGCTCGGCTGAAGAACCCGCCTATCTATGGCCACATCACACCTTCAGTCAAGTCAGATTAGGAACAGCTGAGTTGGTGAACGTTCCTACCCCACCATGTCCCTGAGACTCAACCTTAACTTTTCTTGTCTCAAATCCTGCTCTTCACATAACATCACACTGCCAAGACACGGGGCACAAACCACCAAGCCACCTAAGCGTATCCAGACACTGCCCTGCGAACACTCCAGAGCTCTCAACCCTGCAGGGGTAGACCCGCCTAGATCCCTGAAGGTTAGCCCACTGGCTCCCACAAACGTAAGACAACATACACTGCCTGTTTCCAACAAGCTGGACTTGCCTTCCAGCCTCCTATTAGCGGCCCTGATCAATGCCAGATCCATCCAAGCACATGCCCTTCATATAAATGACCTTGTCAGCATCCACAACTTGGACTTAATGGCCGTCTCAGAAACATGGCTGCACCCAGTCGCTGGCCCAGCACTATCCCTTGCCATCCCTTCGAGCTATTTCGTCTACAGGCCTGACAGACCATCTGCTAGAGGCAGTGGGTTAGCATTGATTGTCAGAATCCATCCCTATCAGACATGCTATAGTACATATGGCTGGCAACTGCGACCTTCTATCAGCTAAGTTGTCCCTTTCACACACTTGTTTACCGACCCTCTGGCCCCATCCTTTCTTTTGGGGAGGATCATACGCTGTGGGTGTATAAATCAAGCCTACCTCCAGAACAAACCTCTTGGGGGACCTTAACCTGGGCCTCAACGGACCTGTCTGACTCGCATGCATCTACTGAAGCCAATTCACTCAGTACCTTGGCTTCCGACACTGTGTCCAGAATCCTACCCACATCAAGGCCGCACACTAGATTGGGTAGTCGACGTCAACTGCCAGGTAGCCATCCTTACCAACAAGCCCTGCCCATGGTCTAACCACCACATAGTTTCCTTTACCATCTCGCCCCTGGAGCTGATCACACATGCTTGTCTCTCCTTGCCCCCAGCTTTGATACGCAGCTCACGCAATCTCACAAGGGATAGCATTGCGCCTCTATTGCAAGCTCTCCAACCCCAACGCTTGCACTCCAATGACCCTTCTACACTTGCTGACCTTTACACAAGCACCCTATTCTCTGCAGTGGATGCAGTTGCCCCACTAGCGGCTAGAAAATCCCCAAAAGCCAAACATGCCATCTCCCGGTGCACCCGCGAACTCGCTGAGCTATGTAAAAGCAAATGCCTGGATGAAGCCAACTGGAAGGAAACACCCACAGATCTACTAAAAAGGAAATTTGCAGCGCCAGATGTGGCAGCTAAACAATATAGACAATCGATCATATCAGCAAAATCTACCAGCTACAATCCGAGAATTGCCAGCGCAATATCCAATACGAGTGAGATTTTCAAAATCTTGAGGGAATAAGAAACCCCAGCTACCCCATCCACCCCCTTCCTATCATCGACAAAGATGGAGGACTGGTGCTCAAAAATCCAAACAGCAATGCTGGAGAAGACTAAGATCTTACACAAAAAATTCCTCCACAAGCTATCCCTGCTCAAATCTCCCACCATTCCTTTGCCCTCCTTCCACCCAGTGACTACACCGCAGACTAACCAACCCCTGTTGTTTCACTTTAGCACAGTCTCCCAGATTGAAGTAACCTCGATTCTCAAGAGCCTGAAACCCTGCAGGTTCAAAGGCGACATTTTCTGTGCATCTATTTGTGAGGACTGCCAGACGAACTGATCCCATTCATCACAAAAATCATTAATGCCTCATTTTCATCAGGCCAAGTGCCAGCCAACCTCAAAGAAGCAAGGTTACTCCCTCTGATCAAAAAACCCTCGCTTGATCCTGCAGTCCCCAACAGCTCTCTGTGGTGGCAATTTGAAAGTCCTGTTTATCTTGCATAGCTATCAGTACCCCACCGGTCTTCCCTGCTGCGTTAACTTGGTAAATCTGGCGGTAACCTTTTATTCAAACTTTGTCTTTTTTTCGGATATGTTTCTCCTGGAGGGCTAATATCCCTGGCCCCTCGTGCTCCAAAAAATGCTCATCTTTTTTGTTTTCACTGGGGAGTTTATCCCCTAATGTTCAGGGAGATGATCTTAAAGGAATAGTGCGCTCAGAAATATTATTGTCCCGTGGGTTCGGGCATGTGTTTTTAAGCAAACGTTAATCGATCATACAGACTTTTCCGATGCACCTTACCATAGTTTTCCTCTTTTGTACACATGCAAAATTAGGCAGCAGGGCACAGCCATCTTTTGACAATCTTATCCGTTGCTGCATCGCCCAAGCAGGATTACCCTGGCGGCACTAATTCATATGCCCCGCCCCTGAGGCTGAGATCACCAAACCTAGTGATATTCTCTGCCAATCTCCAGGATGTTACTGGGCAGAGTAGCCAAACGTGCCCAGTCATCACCTACGTGACGTGACGCAGAACCCAGAAATAAACCCACATCCTCTCACAGCACAGCACGTCACAATTCGGAATATAAAACTATACTTTAAAAGGAAATAGCAAAACTGTACAATTTGTAAAGTACTTCTTTCACAAACGCTCAGAGAACATCCGGCGATTGCCATATTCAATCAAATGGGTAATTTTTTTCTTTGGTCTCGATCCACAAATGTTTGTGAGTCATGCAGTGTTCCTTTTGGGTAAAAGAAGCACTTTGGACGCACCGTGAATCACAAGGCTTGTGCATAAGCTTGGCGCTAGGCCACTGTAAACGATGTTAGGTTGCTCCTAAAGGCCGGTATCGTGTAAGGGCATATCGGGCCGTGGCGATCGTCCCAAAAAAAGAGTCAATGATATCCACCTATTGACGTTTATCTGCAGCTACCGGTTGAAAAACCTGTCAGTTGATATCTGGAATCGATGACAATTGCAGAAAGGCAGGATGTATCGGTTTTGAAAACATAACAGAATTATGTCTCAGTAGCCAATCTTTATTACAATTTATCATTTTACACATTAATTTGGCCCTGTGTTAAAACTAACGAAGAACACAGACGTGAAACAATGGGAAAACATAGAAAACAACGTGATTAAAGTAGTCTACAATTTGCTTTGGAGGATAGTGCTATAGAGTATGTTCAGCTCGAAATGGGATGCGGAAGCTGACGCTACAAATCTAGGAACACACAGACAGCATTTTAATTAAATATTAGCGCTGAACCTGGGGAACCGATTGGTGGTCTACATGCTTCTCGATGCTGGACTGCTCATGTGCCTGGTAGAAAGACCAGTACAAACAAAGGTTGTACTTGCGTTTCAATGCTATATGCCACACAGAACAAACAAGTACAATGTAACCCAGCAATAAAGGTCGGGTAATGATAAGTTGACTCGTAAGACTATAAAATCGTCGAAAGTCATACTTACATTATATCCAGCATTTCTATTCTCTTGGCATAACGCAGACCGTAACGCAGACTCTGTTCAGATCAATGATTTTTTCATAAAATGAAATTACCGGTTCCTTTGACCAGTTTTTTATTAGTGAACCTTATCATACACCCGTCCCTTAATTCAATTCCTTTCGGAATGGTCCCTTTCTATCAAGGTTGAAAAACAATTGAACCTTATACTGTGTGCGATGCGTGGGCTTCCTCGGTTTTCAAGCCAACATTCAAAGCTGGTGACCTTCACTCAGAATGAAGATACATTTTTAGTTTGCAACATCTTGTCTGGGTGCATGCATGTAAAAGGGACTTGTGAGACACAGGAGGAAAAATGTGGGGGGTGTCAGTCTCCCTGTTCGCGGCGCTGCTCAGGAGTAGGGGAAACTTTGCAATGCTATAATGCGGCCTAGTCCAAAGTTGGAGTCGAGGGTACACAAAATGGAGTGTAAGTGTGTCTAGCAACAGCCACACCTCTGCTTATGTCAGGACCTTCTTTCCCATGGCAGCAGAAGGGCAAAGGAGGCGCCCCCATGAGTGCAATAGCAGGATGTCACTTTTGCGTATAATGTATGGGGGCCAGAGGCTCAACCGACCCACTCCTTCCTTACTTTAGCAACGACCCCCAACACATGCTCCCATGAATATATTGGTCTGAATGCTTCTATTTCTCACCAACAACCCACTTTGATGCGCTGTTTTGCTCGCAATCAGTAGTTCTTGCGTGCCAAGTATCTTACCTAGCCTAGGTCTCATTCCTTTTGTGTGAGGTGTAGTTATTCAGCTATTTGGGCAACTGTTTGGTAAGGCAACTGCGGAATCCCAAAGTTGCTTTTATGCTGTTATCCATCTGGCCCTCCCACGATCAGTGAAGGTCCCACGGTAGCTCGACGTAACTGGGAAGTGTATAAGCACAGCGTTGGATTGTATGGCATTCGTAAAAATGGTACTTGTTGAAATAAAATTGACAAAGAGGATGGATTTCAAAATACAAATTGGATGCTTTATTTGGATACTTCATAAAAACATTCTTGAACAAAAAAACAGATGGTAATCATTTGTACCAGGAAGTGAACTGTTCCACGAGCTCTGCTTTAGGTGGACAGGGCACGTTGGCAATCTTTTGTGGCAATGTATGTGTCCTCGGAACAAAATCATGCGTGATTCCGTGAGTATGTATCTCCTAGAAAGTCATAAGATCTTTCCCAAAATCGAATTCCATTTCCTCATATATTGGCTTGGCCACCTATTTTTTGCTTCTTTTCGTAAAGGCCATTGTGTAGCAAAGCATCCCAAAGTTTCCTTAGTGACCGCCATTTTTCTAGTAGAATTTCCACAGACCTATCACAAGTTTTGGAGAGGTCCACCAAAGATGGTTGCTGAAAGACTGGGACCACTGTAAAATATTTTCAGAACCGTTTTTTCCCCCCTGCAGCTGAGATTTTTTTATTGATGGATTTGGCAATGTGGCATACATTGAATTGATAGCGAATATTTGGAAACTGCTCTCTCATTGTCTTGGCTATTGAAACGTGTCTGTCCGTGGCTTTGAGGTCGATTTTTATTCCCCTTGATTGGAAATCTTCCAATGATTTTATAAAACCAAGTTTCTCCATGGCCACTGAGGATTTACATTCGGACACCTGCACGACCACCAAACTCACAATTTATTTTAGTTTCCATGTCCTGAAAGTGGTATGTGCAGTACTTTGCTGAAAATCCGGGGCTGTCACACTGTCCATCACCAGCTAGCCTGAACCGTTTTTCGGAGAATGTACTTTGAATAGACAATTGTTCCATTTTCTATGCTTCACTAATTGCTGAGAATAGATATTGACGTTGATATTTGTAGTACTGCGTTTTAGAAATTACATGAGTCCCACAAATTGACAGAAACTGGACAACTTTATGAAACTAGATCCACTGAAAAGTAAAGCAGCTGCACACAGTAGATTCCCAGCTGGCAGTTTCCCCAGTATCGGTTGTGCGGACCATGAACATTTTTCATGGAGAATTTCACAGGTGGCATGTATTTCGAGGTTACTGCCTTGTGATAAACGAGTCACATTCACCAATGGCTTCCCACATACTTCCCCTCTCACTGAATGCACACATTTCAGCATCATTATCATCTCCATCAATCTGCTGTCGAATACTATGTATTTGGGCTCCTTTATTAGACTATCATTATTGTTGTTTCTGGCCGAACTGTGGTTGACATATCAGCCAAACTGGACATACTGTAGTTGAGATCTTTATCTATTTCCTCGGTCAATTGTATTGATGCTTCAGTCTCTATCATTTCAGCGTCTGTTACTTGATCATGAATGGGAGGAACATCAATGTCGATTGGTTTTTGGGTGTCCCTTTTTTGGCGGGTGTCGATTGTGTCAAGTGGTTTGCGACCAATTCTAAAGCATATTCATTACATTCATTTTCATCTTCATCTGTTGGAGCAGTCGCATTGTAGCAATGGTCCAACAACACTTTGCTTGTTTCGCCGGTCACATTAAATTCATTTTCTGGCCATTGGGCAAAAGCATCTCAAGTCTGCTTATTGATTTGAACACGCTGCGTCTCAAATAATAGTTCCTCCATGGTGAAATCGGTTTGGCAAGCAGCATCTCTGATTTCTGTAGCTGTCTGTGTCTGCATACTTCGTACACCATCGGGCAACTAGAAGACAGGTTGGAAAAAGATGTTCAATGTAAATCCAACATACAGTATTGGACAATTTGCATTAAAAAAAAAGCATGTTAAGAAGGCACCAGCACAATACACTGTTTAAAAATGAAATTGTTTGCAAATGACCTTATCTTTCTTGCTTTTCTGTGAAACCTTCTTCTTTACTGTAACAGCAACAGCAAGCTGGTCCACCGACTCAGATCCACGTGCCTCCTCTCAATATTCTGATCATGTATACATACCTAGAAAATAGTATCCATTCAAAATAACTCATTCATATTAGAAATCAAATGATTCAATTGCACACATGGCTTACATAGATACAATTGTACACCGTGTACGTCATTTAGTTAAATATATTTTGATTTCCACCTGATTGATGGCTAGTTTACTAGATCAAAGATGACTGTGCAAAGCACACTGATTGAAATGTTGCACTCAAGCTATTTGCAAAAACTGCTCGCTTATAATAATGTCACCGTGTTATAGGATCAGATCTAGGACCTACTTTGTTTCATTCGAGAGAACTGTCAGTACGCATACCTATGGGTCTGGATCAAATACGAGGAATGATGTAATTGTAGTCGAAGCTTCAGCATCTCCCTGTAACACAGTACTTGTTTTAGTATTGATGAAAAAATTGAAATTGAACACACTCAATGTGACGCAGACAATGGTACATATCAATAAAAAACCATGAATGAAATATTGTGTAACGAACGACACGTAATTATGATCAAATTATCTCAAACTCCGTGCATAAAACATTTCCGGAACTGAATAGCTAAATAAGACTACCTGATACACGCTCGAAGTTGT
The DNA here is from genome assembly GCF_040938575.1 of Ambystoma mexicanum. Lineage (NCBI taxonomy): Eukaryota > Metazoa > Chordata > Amphibia > Caudata > Ambystomatidae > Ambystoma > Ambystoma mexicanum. The sequence goes on along the minus strand of NC_090923.1, from coordinate 594,789,550 downwards.
TGACTCCAGGCAAGACATGGATGCAGAATCTTGCTCCTTCATATTCAGTTCATAGTCATGGAGTTGTAAAGGGAAAATTTGATTTGATTTAGAAATGCAAATTTTTAAAATTGGCATGTAAAGAGACAAATTACGAAAAGATGATGCTTATTTCTAAGGGCACTATACCAAAGTTATCTGTGCCCATAAATCGTTTTCTGTGATGATCCTGAAACCAAGGACAGATGTTTAGCTAAACGGGGTTTAGTTATAAAGCAATACAATCTTGTAAATATGAAAAGTATTATAAGGGACATTTACACCTAAATCACCAATCAGTCCATTTAGTTTCCTGTTCACTACCTCAAGGTCTAGGAACCGTGACTCACCTGAGGCGGCCTGTGCATGAATAGAGTTGGAATTGCATTTGGGAGCAATTTACGAGACGTTCTGAGTCGATGCTTCTTTGTGTACTTGGATTGGTCGTACATATTCTTGGCAAAGTGCAGGCTGCAGACGCGGTACCGATCACCCCTCGTGTCCTCCAAGACTTTATGGGCTCTACTTTCAAGCTCTTCCAGCGAAAATCCGCAATATCTGACCCATTCTCTTATTCGATCTATATTCCTAGGGAATACATGCATTGTAGTGCCTTTAGATTTGTTATGGGTCGCAGAAGGGAACCGAAAACCGTACATGCAGGTATTGTTGGAAATTCTGTAAAAAGAAAACAAAAAAAAAATATTCAAAAATTACTTTGCATAAAAGCGTGAGGAGGACAGAATTATACCATACATTTTTTCTATGCAAGCTATGTTTTGGTCACTGAAGCAACACCAGTGCAGCATAGATGGCTGTATTATAGGATAACTTTCATACGACGAAAGTCATAACATGTTACTCATCCCTTGAATGTACTATGGAGCATCAAAAGGAAACATACTTATAGACACAGTCCGCGAAGGATGCAATTCGATCCCAATTGACAGTGATGACAATTGATATATATATATTGATAACATAACAAATTAAAATCAAGTCAATGGCAATGAGATGAATGAACATAACACTACTGTGTACGTTCGTTCGAAAAAGATAGAAATTTAGAGATCAAGGAGATATGATTAGGTAACCTGCCCTTACCTTGACCAACAAACAGTTAGATCCAGCAAGAAGGGCAGTTAGTGGCACGAGAACAGGGAGATGTTCACAGGAAGCACGACGACGAGGTGAATCGCAGTGGTCACAGAAGTTCTCAGGTAGCATGTTCACAAGTTGACTTGCAGTGCTCAAAGATGTTTTCATGAAATATATGAAGTGGTTTATAAAGAATTTGAAAAGCGGGTGTGTATGTGAAAGAAGGACGTGTACATGGCGTGGTCTTATGTGGATTGCAGGGGCGCGGCCTCCTTCAAGAGGAGCCTGCCTGGATACACTTGGTCTGGGGAGGCCATGTGTAAAATGACCTCTGTGCAGAAGATACATTTGAAGTGTACATGGTGTTTGGCACCCTGGCCATTCCCACCACTGCCAGCCCCCTTTGGCAGCGCACATCCACTGGTGCCAACTTCCTTTAATAATGGAGGGGGGATGGATTGGCAAGAGGCGTGCAGGAAAGGGCTGGAACACTGCTGAATGGAGACACACTTGATTCACTGAAAAACTGAAACAACCATTGATAAAAGTTGCGTTGTGTTTTATTTTGTTTCTGATTTTGATGGCACAAATGTACTACACATTATAAACTTCTGGTTGCAGCACAGTATGAGAAATCCACTGTACTGACCGCTGTCACTGGGGAAAGTTTCTCTAATGGCACCAACGACACTGGTGGGTATTACTCGTTGAACGTGGTGTCCAAGCCTCCCATGAAGCCACCATGTAAACGAACGATAGGCCACCAGCCTGTACCACCTGTGAAAGAGAAAGATACAAACTTTTTTTAAATGATCAAGATAAGTGTATTAAACCTTAGTTGCCAATGACTATTCTTGTATCCAATGGCATTGTTGCCAGTACAAATGCTACCTAGACACTGTACAATATTGAACGACTATGCAGTCCATTACATTTGGGGCACAAAGAAATATTGCTTCATGGCTGTACATGAAATTAACATAAGGAGACCACTATGATTTCTCCAAATTGAGAGTGATGTATAGAATTGCAAGACTACATTTGTTTGGCATTGCTAGTTCAAAGTTACGACAATATAGGAAACAACCATGAAATGTTAGTGGCCTAAGTGACATTGCAACTAGAGTACACCTACTCGTTACTTGGATTGCGAGTTCGTGCATAAGCACCATCATAATCCTCAACCTGTGAGGCAGGCCCTAAAGTCTGGCAGCTCGGTAACGCATTGCGGTCGTGTCTCGCCTTCCGATATGTAGGACAAGCATCCAGAGTTTTCGCGGCACCAGCAGTTGGCATTAGTGCGCACCGATTGCAGGTACACTAGGTGGAAACACTGTCCATGCTACTAGGCCCAGGCTCTTGATCTGTAGAATTGTCCTCCCAACTGTCGTCCGAAGCCCCATTGTTTGTGCATCTTTCTCTTTCGAGTAATTCCACCTCAGAATACTCCGGCTCGTACTGGTAGGGCTGTATTGTTGCCATTATGATGCAAACAAAAATAATTGATAGTAATGGCACTGGTATTTGTTTGGACGGGCTACAAGCAACGAAAGGTAGCTGACCTGAGCACAGAAACGAGGCACAGAATACTCAAAAAAAGACAGTGAAACGATTCGAAAAGCAAATCTGATGTTGTCTGATGAGAAGCGGTCTGTTTAAACTTATTGTGGAAAGAGGTGTCCTGCCATTTCCATGGAGACACGTCATTAGCTCAATCGCCGCAAATGTTGACACGAGACGTGCATTGGCGTTGTGAAATGGGCAGTACACGTCTAGTGATCTCAGCCTCAGGGGCATATGAATTAGTGCTGCCAGGGCAGTCCTGCTTGGGTGATGCGGCAACGGATAAGATTATCACACACGATGGCCGCGCCCTGCTGCCTGATTTCGCATTTGTACAAAAGAGGAAAACTACGGTAAGGTGCATAGGAAATGTTTGTACGATTGATCAACGTATGCTTAAAAACACATGTCCGAACCCACAGAACAATATTTCTGAGCACACTATTCCTTTAAGCTTGACCCTTTTAGCAATGGTCCTGGTTTGTCATTCTAGGTGCTACTGCAGGAAACTGTCTTTTGTTGGGACCCCCGTCGCTCCACTTCCCCCCACCCCCTGCCCCATTCTAGCCTTCTGACATTTCTTCAGGGGGTCGGTGGGGGCCTAGGTGGGCGGTTCGTTTTTTCTGGGATTCTTTGAAGTGTAATTGGTCCATTCCCACAGCTTCCTCTTGATCAATTCTCTTGCCGGCTTTTGGATCTCCCTGTGGTCCTCTTCAACTTCAATTTCTAGGATTCTCATCCCTTCCTCACAACTGGTGATCCAGCGTTGTCACCCTTCCCATTCGTACACGAGCCCAAAAGGAAAGGTCCATCTTTACCGTATCTCTCTCTCTTCCTCATAGTTCTGACCACCAGACCCATCACCCTTCTCTTCGCTAAGGTGATGTGTGCCAGGTCTCGATAAAGTTGCAAGTTGGACCCATTATATACGTAATTGCCCTAGCTTTCCTCCCCGTTGACAGCACGGTCTCCTTTCGCTCTAAGCTATGTAAGGCAACCAGCATGTCCTTGGGCCTTGCTCCCGGTTCACCCCTCTTTGGCCCGACTCTGTGCACTCGATCTACTTTTATTCCGGAACCGTCCTCTTAGGTCAATCAGGTCCGCAAATACATGTTTGGCCATTAAGCTTAGGTCTTTATCTCCCACCTCTTCAGCCAGGCCTTTTATCCTTATGTTTGACCTCCTTGACCGGTTTTCAAGGTCTTCACTATGGACCTCTACATTTTGTGTGACACTAGACGGGTATTTCACAAGTTCGTCAATTTTCTTTGTGTCGTCGGCTATCTCCTGGACTGCTTTTCAGTAGCATCCACTCTCTTCCAATTTGCTCATGTCCCCTTCACCTCTCATTTTATTCATTTGCGTTTGTATGGTGTTCGCAATTTTGTCTGCAAAGTCTCAAAAAACATTGACGGAGGACCTCTTGATTGACAACCTGCTCGTTAATCTTCTTTTTCTGGAGCCATTCCTCCACTGGTCTCTCCAGGTCTTGCTCGCCTTCCAGCTGGGCTCCCCAGTCTTTGTGCCACTATTTCTGGATGCTACTCTGTTTGGACTTTTTAGCGGATTTGGGTGGGTTTTTGGCTTCTTTTCCTTTGTTTTTAGACATCTTGTCCCTCATTGTCCACTAGGCGGTGTTAGGGTTTTATTTATAATTTTTTTTTTAATAAACCGTGCCACATGCCGAAGGCCTTGGAGCACGCACAGAAAACGAACAAAACAGACAAACATGGGGGGGGCGCTAAAGAGCCCGAACAAGATGGCAGCAGCTTGAGATAGCTCCAACCGCCCACGAGAAGAACCCGATAAGGGTAATACAGTTCCGGTGCGGCGGCACACTCCAGCCCCACTCAACCAATACACAAGCCACTTTTGGAGGAGTGAAGGGCAATACCCTCAAAGAACAGGCAAACAAGATTGCCAGTGAGCACGATGCACCAGGAGGGGGGAGGTCTCAAATGCAGACGAATGACAGAGAAAGACACACAAAGCGATAGACCGGGGAACCACCAGGGGGAACCCCCACAAAATAAGGCACCCGTGGGTACCACGAAGAACACAACCCGTGCAAACTGGCTATCCCGGAGAAAAGGGCGCAGAAGGGCATGCAACAGGTGGCACACATTGCAGAATTGAAGGATCATACAGACAAAGACAGGGCGGGTAACTTCCCAAGGCGCTCGACGTGCAACAAAACTGACATGGAAGTCCAGGCGCAGCTGCAGGCCATACTGGCTGGAATGAAACTAATCAGTCAAAGGACCCAAGAAACAAATTGTATGGGCCAAGAGATCAAAAAAGACCTCCACGAAGTACAGAACCAGCTAGCCACCCAAGCAGAAAGAACCACTGACAACGAACAGCGCAGAAGCATGCTGAAAGACAACCAAACCACAATGGAAACATACCTTGACGGGGTCATTCGAGAAGTACAGCGGCTGGGGAGAAGCTGGAAGACCAGGAAAATTGCTTACGTAGAAACAACCTAAGGGTGGTCGGGCTTCCGGAAAACATGGAAGGCACTGACTTGGAAGGCTACATACACTATCTCCTACTAAACCTACACATCCCCAATGCCAAGGAGCTCGCCATCGAAATGGTCCACCGGGTGCCAATCCCAAAGCCATCGCCTAACGAGCACCCCCGAGTCATCACCATGGGACTCTTGAACTTCCAACATAAGGTTCTCATACTAAAGGCCTATAGATCGGCACCCCCGCTATGCAAACATGGCTCTGACATTAAGATATTTAACGACTACTCAATTGAGGTATCCAGTCCGAGGAAGTGCTTTAACCCCATTTTTGAGACACTCCAAGCTACAGACCACAGACACCATCTAAGATTCCATGCCGCATGGTGCATACACCTGGAAAGGCAATGGCACTCGTTCAGAGACCCAGAGGCTGCTTGGCAGTTTCTCCAACAATTCAACATAGTGACGGCAGAGTACAACCCAACAGCGCCGGAGGAAACCATTCAGCCATGCGCCATGCCACCCCAAGCGGACCGCCAAGGATCCAAAGGGCACTGGCAGAGGGCAGGCAGGGGACCGAAAGGTTGGAATCCGGACCATACGAATCGCATTAACAATCCTTGATGAGCTCGGCTTGATCCCACCGTAACGCCTCAGTCAACCAGAGGGGCAGAGGCGAAGAAACCACGTGCAGGCCTTGAGCCCCCGCACATACCGAGCTCACACCGCCCACCCTTCACAGGCTTGTTATGGAATATCGGCAACGTTAGTGAGACAAACTCTCGCATTCCAAGTCCATATACGGGTAACTCAACCCAGTATTGGGTGTGTGCTAAACTGTTGGCACACCCGATGTTCCTGTTCAAGGTTAAACATAGGTCATGGTTCTGACCTCATAGTCACTGTTCGGGGAACACCTCCCCATAAGCGTACACCTTCAAGTCAACTGAGCGCTCTGCATCCACACACAATGTCACTTAACTGAGACCAAGAATGCGGCTAATCACAGGGAATGAGCCCCACGGAACACCTCAACACTCCCCCCCCCCCCCCCACCCCCCCCCCACCGACCTAATGGCTAAAGTATCTTGTGTGACCCTGAACATCCAAGGCCTGGGACACCCCATTAAACGTAGAAGGGACATGCAGGGGGACATTATCTTCCTACAAGAGACACATCTTAATGGGATTGAAGCAGAAAAGCTAGCACAGGCATGGGTGGGGGCGGCCACACACTCACCACACCACGGGAAATGTGGGGTATCAATCCTGATCCATAAACGGGTCCTGCTTCAGATTGAACACATGGTCAGTGATGGGGCAGACCGCTACATCCTTATACAAGGCCAACTATCCCAACATCCAATCACGCTACTAAACTTGTACACTCCCACCACAGACACCCTGGCATTCTTTGTTGATACTTTAGCAGAATTCGGCAAGCATATGGGCAACCTGACGATCATAGTGGGGGGACTTCAATCTGTACTTGGACCCGGACAAAGATCTTAGAGGTCCTGAAATATTGAGGACGACTAATGTGGAAAAGAGGCTGGACCGAAGTACCCTAATGGCCGATATTCACCTGGTAGGTGTTTGGGGGCACACCCACCCTGATGGTCGCGGCTTCACCCATTACTCCCACTGCCATGACAGCTATTCCCGTCTGGACTATTGGCTACTGCCCGCCAACACCACCCATATATTCGCGTGCTGTGAAGTACAGCCGACTACCCTCTCAGATCATGCCCCGATCCTGCTCCGCCTTACTCTCCCAGAAACGCCTCATAAGTCCCCCTTTTTGGCAGCTAAACCTTGGAATGCTACAGTACCCTGACTTAGTGGGACGCCTGACGGAAGACCCAGATAACTTTTGGACAGACAATCTCACCCTACAATACACACCCTGCAGATGTTGGGATGCCTTTAAACCTTTTATCATGTGGCAGTGCATCTCACAGTGGGCCCACCGAACCAAGGGATGGGGGGAGAGGGAGATCTCTGAGAGCTCAAAGTACTAGAGGGAAGACACAAAACATCACAGGATCCACTTCTCCGACCCCGGATAGCGAAGATTAGGGGCGAGATAAAGCAGGTAACCACTGACAAAGCACAGAAGGCCTACACTAGCTGGGCACAAAACTACTACTACAATGCCAAGCCACTCTAATAATCACAGCCATCATGGATGAAACCAACACGCTGATAGAGGGGAATGGTCGTATAAATGCCAGGTTTGCTAAGTTCTATCGCGAGCTATACACAGACACGGTTTCATGCACGCCTCACCAAATCGAAGAGTTTCTAGATTCGGTGCCCTTACCCCGCATCACAGCAGACCAAGCAACAACTCTAGATGCACCCATCACACCCGAGGAAATCACCCGAGCTATATGATCTCTGTCTGGGGGGGAAGGCATTGGGTCCGGATGGCATCCCGATTGCCCTCTACAAACAACTAGCAAATGAAATCGCCCCGAACCTGGCCGAGGTCTTTGAAGAAACACTAACTCACAAACGCCTGCCCAAATCTATGTTAGGAGCGAATATAATTGTATTCCACAAAAAAGGGAAAGACCCGGATCTATGTGGGACCTACAGACCAATCTTGCTAATAAATGTGGACGCCAAAATCCTGGCAAAGTGCCTGGCCCAAAGAATAGAAAATATCATGCCACTACTTGTCCACAAAGAACAAACAGGCTTCATTAAGGAACGACATTCCAGAGAGAACATCCGCAGGCTGCTACACATTATCGCTGGGAAAAGAGACCCCCACAACGCTATAATAGCGGCGGATGCTGAGAAAGCATTCGATAAGGTGCAATGGGGATTCATGTTCAGAGCTCTTCAAAAATACGGCTTTCCCTCCAGAATGGTACAACTAATCAAACTCCTCTACACTGAACCCACAGCAACAGTGATCACAAACGGAGTGGCATCCGAACAATTCACGCTACAATACGGCAAGCGCCAAGGCTGCCCATTGTCGCTGCTCCTATATGCTCTTTCCATTGAACCATTGGCCATAAAAAATGTCCACAGATCCGTCATGGGGAGGAATTCATCAGGGCCCAGAAGAGCACAGTCTCATTGTACGTGGATTACCTCTTACTTTACGCCAGCAACTGTCCGGAGGCACTCCCCTATGATCGGTCTCTACTGCAAGAGATAGGCCCAATTGTGGGCTACATAGTGAACTGGAACAAGACTGAAGTTATGCCTCTCCGCCGCGACATACCCTGGGAACATGGAGGTATCGCACCTTTCACGCTCCAGCTGCATTCCTTAAAATACCTGGGGATCCGAATAAACGCCTCAATCACAGAACTCAGAGACCTTAATTACCCCCAGATATTGAACAACATTCGCCAAGACCTCAAGAGGTGGGACACATTGACACTCTTGAAAACAGGAAGGATAAATGCCCTTAAAATGAACTCCTTCCCCAAGCTCATATATATTGCAATGAGGGTACCAATCGCACCGACAACACAAATGCCCAAAGAGACAATCAAAGCCATCAGCAAGTTCAAATGGAGGGGCAAGAAATCCCGGGTCCGACTCACGATCCTACAAGCTCACAAATCTGCAGGGGGACTGGCAGCTCCCTCCCTCCCTCAGGGCATACTGCCAAGCAGCTCAGCTGGTATGGACGAAACGATGACTCGAATGAAGGCACTAGCTGGCACAACATGGAGACATCCACCATGGCCCCACTGCGCCCCATCGAAGTTATGGCGAGCCCACTGCACAAGCTCCCGAGCCGCATCAAGACGCATCCCATATTAAGACCGACTCTTCAACAATGGCATAGGCTCTGAGCCGTGCAGGGGGCACAGGTCAAGTACCCACCGACCTGGGCCAGTATAATGTCGATCCTATCCTGGGGAGCGGCGCAGACACTACACCACCGGCAAGCAGACTCGTGGGCCAGTGTTTGCCTAATGGACATCTTAGAGGAAGGAACACTGGTGAGATTTCTGGAGGCCCGTACAAAACTGGGCCTGGGGCCGGGCGACTGGCTTCTCTATCACTCCATCCAAGCGGTTATACTCCAACATACTACACGTGAATCCAGACTGCAGCCCCCACGCTGTGCGAGAAAGCAATGGATCACAACACTGAGGCTTTTCCACGCATTCGTACCTTCTACCTGATGGCCATCCTTAATAACCTCCACAGACTGAACGCTCTGGCAGCAGCCTGGACGGAGGATTTACACGTCTCAGTAAACTCACCCGACATCCAGAAAAGCTTTGCAGCAATCACAAAAGTCTCCCTCAATCTGACGAATAGAGAAACCAATACAGGATTATACAGCGTCTATACTACACCCCCGACAAGATGTACAGAATGGGAATCCGCTCCACCAACCAGAGGTGGAGGGGCTGCACGGGCATCGGAACCATGGGCCACATACTCTGGTCATGCCCCAGCGTTGCCACATACTGTCAACAGGTCTAGCAGACGCTAAACGCCATAGAAGGAACAGATGTCCCCTTTTTTTCTCTGATGCTGGGTGACGACGGCTCAGCCTGGTACCAAGACTCACTGACTAACAAAATGATCTCCCTCATATTCACAGCAAGGAAACTCCTGATTATACACTTGAAATCAGCCCGACAACCGTCGGGTGCCGAATGGTCAAAATCACTCTCCAAAATGTGTAGCCTTGAACGCGCAGCCTACAAGAGACAAACGCTCGCTAACCCCACCAGAGGCTATCGCTTCGGAGAGATTCTGGAGACTTATATATGACCCCTCAGACCTGGCCCAAACCGTGCGAGAGCATTCATCTGCCCAACCCAACCCATTGTTGCTCCTCAGTGAGGGTAGAGCTCCGGGAGAGACTCTGGGCGGGGGAGGCCAACGCTGCTCTGGGAACAGCATGTCCGGAACAGGGGAGGGAAAATGGAACTAAAATGGGGCAACGAGGGGAGCGCCCGGGGGGGCGAGAGGGAGGTGCAAGCGTGCCCCACACTCAAACTCTCAAACTTGCCAAAGCTAAATTGATGCGGACCCCCTGCTGGGGCGACGACTTTGGTCTTTGCCCTACATGTTGGTCCTATTCATAGACAAAAGGGGAAATGTTATTGTGATGGAAGTCTGTTCTTTTGACTTAATGTTAACGGTTTACTTGAAAACCGACTAAACAGACTTTGAGAAAAAGAAAACGGACACACATTAGAAGTAGGACCAGGAGATACGGTATAAGTAGGACAGGATAGCATTAAAAACAGAATCAAATTAATCAAGAGGTAGGTTGAAGAGATGACTTTAGCCATTTGTTAAACTGAGTGGTAGTAGGAATAGCTCTAAGGCTATACAGAGGTGCATTTCAGTCAATCGGACTCTACTCTGGACATTGAAGCTACATCCGCCAGTTTAAACTTTAGTGCCAATGAGTCCTGTCCATTCAGGTTGGGGGGAGTCCCTCTCTCGTCCTGCACCCCCAGGTGGTTCCTTAGGTGCCTGTTTTAGTGCTGGACTCATGTCTGTTGTGGTCGATTCCCCCGGCCCCCTCTGCCCCCCTGGGCTGTAGAGTTTTGTTTGAAGCGTGGGCTACTTGCCAGCTTTGTGGCTCACTGTTCTCTAGGGCTCCTAATCTGTTTAGATTTTGGGTGGGTCGTCCTCTTTAACTGGTCTCTGTGAGAAACCTGAAGGTGTCTCCCTAGCTAGTCCCTGGGGATCTGTCATCCAGGTGGCCAAGACACGGCCCTCGCTATTGGATCCAGTTCCTGGGGATGGGCCAGTGAGGGAGGATCACCTGGATGGGGGATCCTCAGGGAGTGGAAGTGGGACACCTTTTCCCCATCCTACCACATAGGATATTCCTGAAACACTGCCCCCCTTTTTCCAGAAGAACACTTTCGCACACCACAAAAGATAACCGGCTAACACCAGAGCCTTTTACCTGACCTGTCCCAATACAAGGGCCAGGCAAAGTCAGTCAGTTGACCAGAATCACACACCCCTGACAGCACTTTCCGTTCCCCATAGGGATAAAAGATGGAGCATGAGAGCACAGGACGAGCAAGGCAGACCACACGACGACTCAACTATTCAAGTACGGCAGTTCAAGAAGAGGCGAAAGGTGGCGAGAACCGAAAGGGTGACGAAGAGAGAAGCGACCTTGCCCTTTCTGACCCATGCCCGCGAAGGCTCTGTGGAAGGAATCGTAAGACTGCGAACAATAGCCAGCGTGTATTACAGCAGATGTCAACGGTCCCTCCTCCGGGAGTAACCAAGCCAGGGAGAGACTCTTGCCACCGTGTTACCAGACCAGCCTTGACTCCAGAGACTAGAAAAGAAAAGCCAAGCAGTTCATCACAGCCGGTGAGTCGAGGGGAGATCTGATAAGAAACCAGACTGTGTTGAACAAAAGTACCAAACGGCTAATTGAAGAAAAGTACAAAGAACTGTTAGTACGAGGGGAAAACCAGCAGCAGAGGAGTCCGGCACCACGTGGGTGCTAACTCGAGACTCTGGGAGATTACCCTATTGTTGAAACTACTGTTACCAGAAGGCCTTGGGAACAGGACGAGAAAGGGGTCAAAGTGGTCATACAGGGCTCTAGCAAAATCCTCTGTACAGTCGAAAGTCTTGGACCAGAAATTGTAAAGCTAAGGGAAGTGGATCCTGCATCGAAAGAAAGTGGAAGAAATTGTATGATTTAATAAAAGTTAGCAAGCGTGAACCCGACGGAGGGATGCCGATGGAAAAGGGGCAAAGCCTAAAGTCCCGGGGAACAGTGTTGACAATGGTGAACCCGACAGAGGGGTGTCCACAGTGAACTGTTTATAAAGACATTAAGAGGTGTGAACACAAGGAAAGCCATAGTGAACCCGACAAAGGGAGGCTGACATTCAAGAGGGGTCTGAGCACGAAAGAGGGGGATACAGAGGTGAAAAGTAATCACCCAATGTCCATTTAAAAAGGAACTTTGTGGTATTTTTGAATATATCAGGTCCTCGAAGGCATGAGACTTTTAAGAGAAGAGACTTGACCATCGATCCTGATAGCTGAGAACGGAACTGTCCTCTCGTGCTGGGGAAAGCTCTAGCGTGTGCTGTGTTCAGGAGTCCCACCAAGTCCCGTGCTAAAAACGTGTGGAAGGGAGGCCCCTGGCTACCCCATCATGACTTTTCATTGTAAACACTTCTTCTCTTTCATGTGAATCCTATCCCACACTTTTTTTGTATTTAGTAGTAAGGACTGGCGATAGGTTTCTTTAGTATAGGCCCTTTTATTTGACAAGACTCCACTAAGGCTGCCTTATTTTTCATTTGATGGTGTAGCTTGCTTGCATCTTAGCTTTAGATTAGGTGTTTTTCCAACCTGCATACCCAGTTTAATAAACACCCTTGAACTGTGATCGCCTGTATCTGTCTTTACTGTTGCCACCATGAGTTCCTTACATCTCTCTGTAAGCTCCTCTTCACTCCAGGTGGAGTGCTGCTGATGTCTTGACACAATGTTTGCTTATTTGATCTCCCTAGTTGGGTTGCTTTTCAAATAGTAGCTGTCCATAAATTAGCCTTCCGGACCGGTTGCCAGGTTCGGGCTGTGGGCGGGGAGCAGCTCCCTCTTCCCCCGCTGTTGATCACAGATTGAGGATCTCTGTGGGTATGGGGCCTGGGTTAAACCTCTGAGGTGTGCTGCGGGCTGGGATCCCACCGCATCTCCTCTCGTTGTCACAAGGGAGGGGGTTGTGAGGTCCCTCTCATTTTTCTATCCTCCAGCTGTTGGCGTCCGGGACCGGATGGCAAGCACCCAAGTTTTCAGCCTCCTCAGCTCTACTCACCGCCTTATTACTCCGGATGCACTTCTTGGTTGCACCGCCGCCAGGCTCTCCTCTGGGCCGTCCCCCTTGTTCCTCCCGTTTCTCGGCTTCCTCCCCAACCACACCAGAGGCAGGGTGGGTGATCTTCGCACCCCTTACCCCCTTTTTACATTTTATTTTATTTTTATTGCCATATATTGTGCAGTTACATTACTCAATTGTAGGAACATCTACAGGATATTCAGCCAGTACATTAAACAAAAACAGTATTAACAATACCCAGAACTTCTGTTGAAGCATAATACATGTCTTTTCAGACACTGAGGTGGGCCAGACAGGATCATCTCCCCCTAGGACTCCTCTGATATAGAGCTAGGATAAAAGGATAAACAAAGAAGAGTCTGGTGAAGGCCTTCATGGCAGTTTGACGTCTGAGGGCTAGGAGACTGAGTCGACCAGAGCTGTCCAGGAAGGAAACGTTGATGGCATGTCGCTCTCATGTGCATGTTTCGCTGCATCCCATGCAGTAGTTTCAGCCTAAGTCCAGCGTTTAAATTCCCTGAGCCACCCGGCGAATTACGGACTGTTGTTAGACTTCCACAACATAGCTATACAGCTTTTGGCTAGCACACATTCCTGGTCCATGAACTTATTAGTGTGTTTATGTTTGCTCTGTCTGGGATAGATATCCAGCATACATTCAAGTGGGTTCCAGTTATATCGTTTAACCCCAGCCTCCTGGCAGGGCCCCTGCACTTGGGACCAGAAACGCTGCATCACAGAGCAGGTCCACAGCATGTGCAACAAGTGGGCATTGTCTTGGTGACACCAGGGACAGTTGGTGGGGGCGTCTTTTTTTTTTATTTTTTATTTGGCCACTCTGGCAGGGGTTCGTGTACGTGCAATGGAGCACGTTGAGCTGTAGGAGCCTAAATCTGGCATTGCGGGACACATTTTTAACAAATCGCAGCGCCATTGCCCATTTCCCATCTGTGATTTCTAAGCCTGTGTCTGCCTCCCAGCGGACTTTCAACTTGTCCAATTTGACAACCGTTCATGGCAATAGGTATTTATATACTCTGGACATGGGTCTCCACCCATCTTCTAGCTTGTACATTAATGCTAGAAAGACATCCGTCTGTGACTCAGCCGGCCACACTTGCAACACTTCTTACTCTCATATCTTACAAATTGCCTTGCAACACTTCTTACTCTCATATCTTAGAAATCGCCCTCTAGATAGCCCTTCGTTTTGCATGAGGCTAGGCAACTCTCTGAAGAGTCCATTTTCGTACACATCGCCCCAAGTGCTTATGCCTACCCGCTCCCAAATCCAAACTGCCACCAGCTCATCTAAGGTATTACATGTGCCTTCAAGGATTGAAACGTTTGGGGAATAGGAGTGTCGGAGTTTGAGAACCCTTAGCGCCCTGGTCCAGATCAGTCTTCCCACACACAGTAGCAAGGGTTGTGGTCCGTGCCAGCGTGTCGGCAACCACAGTGCTTCCCAGATTGGCTTAACTTGGGGGGGGGGGGGGGGGGTTGAAGGAGCTCATGTTCTGGCTTGTGATCGTCTGAGCAGCCAAATAAAGTTCTAAACGTGGGAGTTGAATCCCGTCATCTTCATAAGAGAGGGTCAGTGTATTAATCGCTAGGTGATGTCTGTGTGGTCCCCACTTAAAATCCTGAAGGATGCCCTACAGGTTGCAAAGAAATAAGCACTTGTGTAGAAAGAATATTGTTGAAGCTGTAAATGAGACTGGGGAGAATAATCATTTTGGTGATGGCAACTCTACCCATAAGTGAGGGGGTAGGCGGGACCAGACCACCATTGACTTCCTGACTCCTATCACCGCCCTCTGTGTTGTACGTGTGCATGTCTTTGGAGGAATGTGTATGGCCAGGTATCTGAAGGAGCAAGGTTCACACTTTAAACCAAACTCCGATAGCTCACTCAAATCCATCCTACGTAAGCCTGCTAGAGGAAACTGGCATGCATTTTGTTTGTTGAAGGAGATGCTTGAGAGATGAGCAAAGACATAGAGCACTTCTAATATTATGGGCAGATTATGTTGAGGTAGGGATAGGTATAATAACACGTCATCAGCATACAAGGAGGTGAGATGCATAGATTCCCCCAACCCGGATGCTTGCTTCCACCTGTCTCAAATATAGAGCCAGCGGCTCTAGGGCCAGTATATAGAGCATAGGTTAGAGTGTTCAGGGCAAGCATTGGTTTGGTCGATAATGTGTTGCAACCTGCGCAGGTTCTGTGTGGTGTTACAGCCAGGTATGAAACCATTCCGGTCAGGGTGTATCAGGACTGAGATGCAGCAGCGAAGTCGTGTCACGAACATTGTGGTTAGCAATTGCACGTCGTAATTTAACAGGGCTATGGGCCTGTACGAATCACACATTTCTTTTGGTTTCCCAGGCTTGTGAGCAGGCACTATTAGTGTTTCTCTCATGGTGTTTGGGAGTATGATAATGTCATATGCCAATGTCATATGCTTCGAGAAACACTTTCAGCAGTACAGGGGCCAGGATCAATGTGTAGGTTTTATAGAAATAGGCCGGAAGGCCATCACTGCCCAAAGCTTTACCTGCCGAGTGACGTAATTGCTTCGCCCAGCTCCTGTAGGGTGAAGGGCCCATCCAGGAAGTCTCTTTGGGTAGGTGCGAGCTTTGCAAGTCTTATCATTTGGAAGAGCTCAGCTACTTCTTCAGTGGTTTCTTGGTATTGTGGCTATACAATGTAGCATATTAGCTACAGAATGTCACTAATTGCGGCTTGGTCTTTACAGGGAGCCCCAGCTTTATCATGTAGTAGCATGGGCGATAGTTTAGGCTGTTTCTTCTTGCATAGCCATGCCAAAGGCTTCCCTGACTTATCCTCCTTCAGTATGTGCTCTGGGTGTGCGGGTAGCATAATCAAACCTGGATCATCTACCACATGCCGTTTGACATTGTCACTTGGCCCTTTTGACGTCCTCTTCCCATGAAGGCTCATCTAGGTCTATTCCCTCAAGCGTCTTAATTTTCGCCTCCTGTGTTTCCAACTCTTCTCTCAGCATTTTGCGGATGCCCCCTGCCCCCACCATGACCTCCTCTCTAGTGACCATTTTGATGGTTTCCCAGATTGTCCCCCACTTTTCCACGTTACCCACGTTCTCCTCTAGGAAGGTCACCCGCATGACAGAGTTGTTCCCTAAAGGGGGTCGGTGGGGTGGAGCAGGGTTTGTGTAGGCATGCGCCACATAGCAATGAGGGTACGGGGTGTCCCGCTGGCCCACGTGACTAGCAAAGGGGAGTGATTCGAGACCGTATGACCAAGATATTCAGCGCTGACAAAATCAGTCATTTGGGCTGCCCCCACCAACACGTAGTCTATTCTGGTATACAGGTTGTGTGGGGACGAGTAATAGGAGAACCGGGTGCGGTCCGCCCTGGGGTAGTGTGGATCTATCCAGCGTAATATCACGGGCAAAGTTGAAGTCGTCACCCCATATGAAAAAGGTGGCGCATTTCGGGGCAATACATCCACACAGCGTTTGAATATGGGATGGTATCTTATGGTTAGAGGAGTAAGAATTAACAATGAGCACTTCCTTGCTTTCAATATAGCCCCATAAGAGTACATATCTGCCTTCTTCTTCGATCTGCTAGTCCAGCAGCCTGAAATAGAGGTGATCAGAAATCCATGTCAACACCCCTCTAGCGTATTTGGATTATGGAGCCCCATATACAAACTGCTCACCCCACCCATCGGTCTGTTATTCCCACTTGTTCTTCACTCGTCAAGTGACTCTCCTGAAGAAGGGCTATTGAAATCTTTTTACGGTGCAAGTACAATTTCAACCTAATCCTGCACACGTAAGTGCCCAAGCCCCTCATGTTCCACATCAGCAGTCTAATTTGTGGCATGATTGACGTTAAGTGTAGCCATGAAACCCTATTGGGGGGGGGGGGGTTAGAGGCATTTTCATACTGAGAGGGACGTGCATTGTAGTATTGCCATCATGGCCAGCAAATAGGAAACCACCTAATGTGGCCGATATCCCACCTAATCTGGGCCTTCATATGCGCACACAAAATTCAAAAAGCATTAGTGGATGAGCAGTGTATAACAAACAAAACAAGAACAAACCCGTAAACCTAGGGTACATTGTCCAACAGGATTATCCTGTTCAGACAGATCAGTCCCCGACCGGTGTGACAGTGTCATTAGGCACCGGCCCAGCAGGTCGACAGCAGGTTGGTGTCGACAGACCATATAGGCTGAGGCGCTCTGGGTCTCAACCAGTAGGCAGTGCCCCCCACCTCCTTCAAGTGCCAGCTGTGCTAGCGGCGTGTGAAAAAGGTCCATCTTGATATGATATGATCGTTTATTTATATAGCGCCTATACACAATGTGTTTCAAAGCGACCCTGCTCATTGTGTTCCTTCCATTTGTGTTTCTTAGTCGTTGACTAGGTAGTAGCCACCATAGTTTCCTACAAATCACCAGAGCAGTTCTTGGCACCCGTCTGCTAGTGGCCTAACCCAGCCAGTGTTAGTATCTTTCAACGTCCTTCTCGGAGGGGGTAGCAGCCCTCCCAACTCTAAGTCTCTGCGTTGTCGGGTGCCAGTTATTGTGCTACATGGACACGGCAGCCGGGCTCTCAAAGAAGTGAGTCTTCCCTCCATACAGAATCTTCAGCCTGTCAGGATATATAGGCATGTATTTGATCCCTTTCTGCCTGAGCCGAGTTTTAACTGGGACAAATTTGTTTCTCTGTTGCTGTACCTGGGAGGTGTAATCCGGGTAGATGGCTATTGTGGAGCCATCCCGCTGTATTGTGCCTCCCTCTATTAAGAACTGGAGCAGCATGTAACGCTCACCTGATTCCCGTAGAGGCGCCGGTCTTGACTGGGCGTATACCGTATCTTCAAAGGTGATGTGTAACACACGGCTGGCTCTTTGGGCTGGACCTCTGTGCACTGTATGTCTGACTCGAAGGGTAAGATGTCTGCAGATAGAAAATATGGGATTAAGGAACTGGGTTATTGAATGTCTCTCTCTTCTTCCCTTTCTCTTCTCCTGTAGAACCCCAAAGGTTAACGCTCTCACCTTAGGTAAGTGAACGCCGTGCTCTCCATCTGCCTCGGGGCAGGGTGCTATAACCAGTTTCTTCACTGGATAAGGGGAGCAGGCCTCTTGACTTCAGAGGACTGCTGTCCGTCGTTTACTGCACGAACGGTAAGTTTCGAGTAATTCTAATGTCTTTAAAGTCTTTAGTAATGATGTTTCTTGTTTTGCAGGGTTCCGGCGATGGCGGATGACGATGAAGTGAGTTGAAGATGGAGCCCGTGTGATGAATAGAAGCGCCTGGAAGCACGTAAGTAAGCGCTTGTTGCCTGCTTCACGATGCGCTCTAACTGTCTTTTTATTTTGCAGGTACAAGTTCGGAGCGGCTGCAGGGTGCCGGAATACCCACTGGGTTAGATGTGGAAAGGAGTAATGGCACGTGAGTATTAAAGTTCCCCAATGTCTTTAAACGCACCTTGTTTTGTCTTTCAGATGCGGGATGCAGCGCCAAAGGCCTCCGGAGCGTGCGAAGAGTTGGTAAGCTTTTGTCTTTCAGATGCCGGAATGCAGTGTGAAGACCTCCGGAGCGCACGAAGAGTAGGTAAGCCTTTGTCTTTCAGATGCCGGAATGCAGCGGGAGGCGTTGGTGACAGCCGATGGACCAGGTAAGTGAAGAGCTGTCACTGAAGACCGTAATGCTAACCTGTTCTTTCTTGTCTTTATAGGTGTTGCTGAAGACTGGATTCAGGATGGTAAGCCTTTTTCCTTAGGCCCAGGATCAGATGCAGAAGACACGATGAGCGTTCTGCTGCAGAGGATGCAGAATAACGCAAAGCAAGATTCATCCATCGGGTGTGGTTTAAATAGCCTCCTGTAGTGCTTAGGTGTCTCCTTCCACAGCCACGCCTAGGTAAGAAAAGAGTTCCTGCTTTCCAGAAGAGTTCCAGTGTTCTGAATCTAGGGAGTGGCTCCTGCCCCACCCAACAGGAAAAGTAGTTCCAAACAGAAGAGGATCAGAGGCTCAACTGGCAGGCAAGTAAGCAGCATGGTCTGCTGCAGGTAAGTCCACCCAAGCATTATGAGCCCGGCGCTTCCAGCGCTGGGACTGGGCATATTTATGAGCCTGGTGCCACTGGCGCCAGGACTGGGCCCAAAAGGTCCCAATTGGGACTGGTTGGCACTCGGAACCTGGGTTATGGATCTGCTTCCAAGGGAGTTGGGAAAACCCTGACCTTTTGGAAGCAGAGATCATGACACAGCACCTCTGCCCGTAAATTCTATATTTTGGCTATCATTGGGCAGGGATACGACCCTGGTGGAGGTCTCTTCTGTAGGGATCGATGGGCACGTTCAACAGCAAAATCCTGTGACAGTTTCCCAGCACCCACTTTCTGCAGAAAGAGGTTCTCAATATAGGCTGTTGGGTCTCGACCCTCAGCGCCCCCCGGGTTCCCCAAGATTCTAACATTGTTCCAGCAGGAGCGACGCTCAGCATCCTTGGGTCTCAGTTTTAAAATATTGTTCCTGGATTCCAGCAGCTTTGTTCGAGCGGCGAGGTCCTCAGTGGTGGTGGCCGTATCTTTTAGCAATACTTTTGCTGAAGTCACCCGGTGCCCGAGTGATCCGACATCCTGACGTAGGAGCTGTACATCTATTTTCACCTCCTCTATTCTGTTCTCAAGTGAGGATGTTAGGGCAGCAATGGCAGCAAGGACTTTGTCTTCCTGGCTGCTGATTGCATTGTTTCAGCCCCAGATGCTGGTGGTTCAGGCACTGGGTCCTGCATCCCCGGAGTAATATAGGAGTCCATTGTGGGGCCCTTGTGCTTATTTTTGGGGGGAGGCATGACCAGGAGTGGTTGGTGTCTGGGGTCTTCTCTGCGGTATGAAGGTGTGTGTAAACAACATGGAATCCACCTCTGCTTATCATATCAAATTACTGAGTCAGCTGTGACCTTTCTTAACCTAGAAAAGCTGCGATACCTTTGCTAGAGCTATTATTGTGGCCCAATTGGATTACTGATGTAGTCTGTTTCAGGGAATAGGCAAGAGGGAATATCAAAATTGCTAGTCAACCAAAATAGTGTGTAGTTGAAGGTCAAGGGAAGAGAGCACATTTTACAGGCCAGGAGAGCGCTTCACTGGTTGTCGGTTGGAGCGAGGATTTCCTTCAGGCTTCTTACTCTGACACATAAATGTCTATTTGGTAATTGCCCGGGCTACTTGTCAGAAAGGCTTTCTTGGTTACCCATCCGTAGGACTTTGGGATCCAACTCTACCAATGTACTGCCTGTCCCAAGAACTAAATTGACAGTTGGCCAAAGCGCTGCTTATGCAGTACCTATACTCTGGAATGCTGTACCCCCAGACCTGAGGAGTTGTGATTCTCTTCAGGCGTGCCTTCAAAGCCCATCTGTTTCCATCCAAATTGTCTGGATTCACTAGGATTACCCCTGGGATTGTTTTGTTGGTGCTTTGGAAGTTATAAATAAAAAATAAATATGACCAGGATTCCCTTGAGTTGTGCATGTGGGGGGAAGCTTTAATAAGAGTTATTTGTTTTGCTTTGGTAGAGCTGCCGAAAGCTTTTCTAATTCAAACTTGGAGGGGACTGACTTTGGAACTTTCCTGTGTTTTGCATTTGACCTACCTGCAACCTCTGACTTTGAAAGCTTGCTGTGTTTTGCATTTGACTTTCCTGCACCCACTGGTAGTACTTTGGTTTATTACAAACCTTTTACTTAATTTCATCAACAGATATCCATATTTATCACAAAAAAGAAAAACATTCCTACAACATTTAAAGTAACTTCATTCAAAAATTATTTAAAGGGGATAGTTCCGGTGTGAATTGCAAGATCCTAAAAATGAAAGGTTTTTGTTCGCCCAATAGTAGTGAAGTCTGACGCTCATCTACGATCAGAGTTACCCCTTCCAATGAAAGACATTGCGATAATTCAGTCTAAGTTGAGAAAGATCATTGCAGTCTATCAAAATATGGCACAGAGATTCTTGTTGGTAAGGGGCGAGGCAAAGCGATGGCAGGTAGGTTTAGCATTTAGTTGATTCCGATGTGCTAATACCGCTCGTAGGCAAGAGATTCAGTCGCAGCCGCAAGAATAAGTCTCTAAACTTTGGGCAAGGAAATCTGAGCATGTATGGCAGGGAGTTGGTTTATTGCTTCAGATTCAGCCATGCAGTTTGAGAGTTTGTAGGTTGACTTAATCTGTTGCGTCTCTATCCATTTGTTCCTTTGGATTTTTCCTTTAATCAATGTGGGATTTGATATTAACAATAGCAATTCCTCTGTTTAAATACTTTTTAAAAGGTCTACACCTTCCAGAGCTTTTGTCCACTTTGAGCATCTAGTCTTCCAAAGAATTCCATTTTGCTGCTTGAATGGAGTCGATCTGAAAATGATTCGTGTTAAGATAACATCCTTTGAAAGAGTTTTTCGGTAAAAGTCAATCGATTTCCACAGCACTATTGAGTGGATCGATTGGAAGGCAAGTTCAAACCTGATCCAAACAA
Source organism: Ambystoma mexicanum (assembly GCF_040938575.1). Taxonomy (NCBI): domain Eukaryota; kingdom Metazoa; phylum Chordata; class Amphibia; order Caudata; family Ambystomatidae; genus Ambystoma; species Ambystoma mexicanum. The sequence goes on along the minus strand of NC_090923.1, from coordinate 594,768,011 downwards.
TTGGAAAGGACTTGGCCTTTGAGAAGACTTTCCTCCAAAAGGTTCCTTCTAGATAATCCCATATCTTCCATGTTAGATTTAACGCTGCCTCAGCACCAAATGACCGAATAGGAATCACTTTTTGGCAATAAAAGATTAGTACTGGACGCAAGGATAATTTTCCATACTTTTTGTGTAAGACCAAAGCTTGTTGAGCTAAGGACTCGACTTTTATCCATAGGGCTCCTCCTTTATTACTACTGAGAATAATTGTGGCCAGATTTCTAAACTACAGGGACCGCAATACTATCCTTAAGGCAGCACAGAAGAAAGGCTCCTTGAAAATAGATGGCTCCAAAGTTGCAATTTTCCCTAACTTCACAAAGGCAGTTGAAAAAGCTTGTTCTCGTTTAACTCGGTGAACAAGAAACTCCAAGCAATTGACAATAAGTACACTTTCTTCTTTTCGGCCACCTTTAAAATGTACTACAAGTAGAAACATTCCTTTTCAACGATTACCAAGCAGGCCTGGGACTGATCCGAATTTCTCAGTGACAAACATTCTACCAATAGCCAACAGTCGATCCACAGGACTGTACTGGAAAAAACACTAACCGAAAACTCATTAGTCATCACAGAATGGACTCTGCAACTATCCCGAAAGTGGGGCTACAGAACGCGAGGAAGTCGCATGAAGGACATTATACAGCATATCCAACAAGAAACGCTCCGATATCCTTTGATCCTCTTCAAACGTTCTATAATACATCATACATTCTACATATAGATCACATAGCTAGTACCGAATGCATTTAAACAATGGATGAATATTCAACCATGTGTTCTCACATCCCTGTAAGTTGGGCTAGTGCCCCCCCAAACTCCCTTCCCTTAGCTGGTTGCTACAATTGTTGGTTTCAGTTCAGGCGACGAATTATATAGGCATGGGACAGTTAAGGTCATGCTTATGTGCTTACCAGTCCGTGTTTATTGCTCACGATTTGCTGTTTTCCAGCCCCAATGACTGAAGGAAGAGAATGTGATCCTTCATGTCTATCCTGGAAAGTTAACCGCTTGCGTGATAAATTAAAACGCAGCACGGTACTTCAGTATCTTAAATGACACAAGCTCAATGATGTTTTACTGCAAGAAACACATCTAATGGTTACTACTTGTAACTTCTTTAAAGAGATCCAATTACCCCCTTGTGTTCCACACTGGCTTCACAAAGGGATTGAGAGGGATGTTGATCCCCTTCAGGAAATCCACCTCATCCAGATTGTGGGAGACCAAAGTGGTATATTTGTTCTAATTACCGGGATACTGTGGAGGCAGCTTATGAGGTTCATCAATATATATGCACCTCTCACTCTTGGTTTAAACTTTCTCCATGAAATATACACTATGCGTACTAAGTATGCTGTAGACTTCTGGATTATTGGAGGCTACTTCAACAACGGCATGAAACCGGAATTGGACCAACTCAGTGTGGCGAGATGTGATAGCGTGCCGATCAAAACTCTCTGAATTTTCCGATGCCACTGGCTTAGTTGATGTCTGGAGAGCCCTCAACTTTGAGGGTACTCATTTCACTCCGGGTTACCATGTCCCGGCTAGATTACCTTTTTATTCCCACTGAGCACACACATCCTGTTAGGGAGGTTAGATTTTTACCTTGTGGAATCTTAAACCACTCTCCCTTACTAACACTGTGCGAGATGTCCCAAAAGGAACATGGCGGCTACACTCCTATTATCTTGCCTTCCCTGATGTGTTGGAGAACCTCGTTGATAAAACGGACTAGTATTTTAATCTGATTTACAGGCTTGTTTACTAACCCAAGATCACACTGGAAAGGTTATAAGGCCGTACTCCGGCGGAAGCCATCTCGATTCTTAGCGCTCTGGAACAGGTGCACTTCGCTGATCGCTCCTTAATAGAAAACTATCTTAAGAGATGTGGTTGAATTTTTTTCCAGATCGCTCACAGCCCCCATAGACTCTTATAGAAAACCAGAGCACAATATCGCAACAAACGCAGACTCCCTCCTAACCGTGGCGAACCAGAAGCTGTGGTGAGAGGTCAGGGAGTTCCAGCCTGACCTCAGCCTTGAGAAACATGCCTCCTTCCAAGCCGACCTGGCGTAGGCCCGGGCAGTTGCCCAGGACCTCATTGAGTCTTGGGTCTCCCACATTGACGCAGATGGCTGAGCCTGGGGGTCGAGGTGAGGCAGACTGCGTGGATGCATGCCACAAAACCTTCCGCTGATATGCAGGAGAGGATCCTGGATCTTCCTTTTGAGGGGTCAGATCTTTTTCATTCGCCCTCAGATGACGAGCTGACAAAAAAGGCGGCCTCTATGCAGAACGCCAAGTCATTGGCCATCCTGACAAAACCTGAGCAGAAGCCCTTGCCTCAGTCCCAGGGCAGGACTGACTTCATGCCCTGCGCTTTCAGCTGCTTCAAGATATTTTGGGACTGCGGTGCGCGGAGACCAGATAGGTCCGCAGCGACCACAGGAGGAACCAGCAGAGGACATTGCATGTTTTTTCCTGCTTCTGCTCCAACCTCAGATGCCAAAAGCAATGACGTGATTCTAGGGGCCTGGCTGGCTCTTTTCAAGGACAGCTGGAAGCGTTGTTTCAAGAGTCCTTGGATCTTTTCTATAGTCTTCTTGGGCTTCAGTCTTTCTCTTCCTCTAGCTTCTTCTCCTTCCCTGCTTCAGATAGGGTCCCCAGCCCTTTTAAGGAAGATCCTCTCTATTTTGGATATGCCGGCGGTGGAGCCAATCCTCAGACAGGGTCTCTGGATTCTACTCCAGGATTTTTGAAGTACCCAAGAACAACCAGGCTGGCCTGAGGGTAGTCCTGGACCTGTCATTCCTCAACCTATCTTTACTGCTCAAACACTTCAAGAGGATTACTCCAGTGCGTATAGCCGTCTCTCTATGCACAAGGGACTAGATGTGTTTCCTAGACCTCAAGGATGTGTACCTTCATGTCTCCAACTACTAGCTGCATCAGACATTTGTGCGGTTCACGTTTGTTGTACCACTTCCAATAGAAGGTGCTGCCATTCGGCCTCAATTCAGCCCCTCGTGTGTTCACGAAGCCAATGAATGTGGTGGCTAGTCCTCCGCTTGGAGGGGCCATCACATGTACCCCTATCTTTACATCTGGCTGGTGAGGGCCAGCTCACCCAAGGGGGTGGTGCACTCCTGCCAACAGCTAGCAGATGTTTTTCAACCAGTGGAAGTCACAGCTGACTCCAGCCCAGGACCTGGTGTTACTTGGAATGTGCAGGGACACAGCCGTGCAGCGAGTGTTCCCCATGCCCGAGAGGCTCCTGTCGCTCCGCAAAGCGATTGGGCACTTTTGAGCCAATTCGACCACCCCAGCTAGGTGGTTCCAGCACCTTCTGGGCCTGATGGTGTATTGCGTGCTGACCCATGGTTCAGCACAACCGCCTCAAGATGAGGCACCTCCAGCTCACCTGGCGGCCAGTTGGGACCAGGAAGACTGGTCGCAGACGGACAGGATTCCAATCTCCCTGTCCCTCCTGCCGGATCTTCGCTGGTGTCTGATGGACTGCAATGTGGCAGTGGGGTCCCCCCTTTGCCCAACTAAAGCCCTCTCTGGTGGTGACGACTGATTCCTCCCTCCTGGGGTGGGGGCCTACTCTGTAGGGCTACTCGATTCATGGTGCATAATCCAGCGTGGAGCCCCTCCTGCATATCAATCTGCTCGAGCTAAGTGCAGTGGGCTTGCTTTTGGGGCCTTTCTGCCACTCCTCAATGACAAGGCGGTTCTGGTCAGGACTGCCAATTCCATGACGGTGTTTTACTTGAACAAGCAGGGTGGCACTCGTCCCCCCCCCTCCTATGCATGGAGGCAGTGTCAATCTGAGAATGGGCCCTGTCAGAGGAGATATGGATTTCCTCGGGCCATCTCCCGGTGGACAGCAATGCTCAAGTGGACCAGCTCGGCCGCTTGTGGTTCAACACCTACGAATGGTAGTTACCCATCAACTGTTTGTTGCCCCTGTTCCAGAGATGAGGGTTTCTGCATCTGGACTTATTTGTATCTCCTCTGAATTCCAAGTGCCCCTGTTTTGCTTCGTGGGCAGGAGGGGATCCGGGGTGTCTGGGGGACACGTTCCAGCTCTGCTGGCACAGTGGCAGGTGCTATGCGTTTTCTCCTCCGTTGCTCCAGCAGACCCTATGCAAGTTTTGGGCGTCAGTCGGTTGCAGTCTCATCCTGATTGCCACCCACTGGCCGTCGAGGGCTTGGATCGGCTGCAGTTGTGCTCCCAGGGGTCTGTCTATCTTTTGATCCCCTGCAGGGGCTTTCTGATTCAGAAGAGCGGGGCAGTGGAGCACCCAGACTAAGCCAGGCTGGCTCTAGCGGCCTGGTTCCTGACCAGCTGAGACTGCCCCATGCTTTGTTCTCAGAGGACAACTGGGACATCATCCAGGACGCCTTCTACGTTATCTCAGTATAAGAGCAAGTGGACTAGATTTTGCCACTGGGCTCACAAGGGGCTGGATTCCCTCACCTGCTCCCTGGATGACATGTTGGGATTTTCTGCACATCTGGCCCATTTCGGCGTTGAGGGAGATGACTGCTGCACCTGACCTGTCTGGAGGTCATTAGGGCAAACAGAATTTCCCCAGAGCACGTTATTTCAGCAGCCATCCCAGTTGTTAAGGCCGACCTCAAAGGGTTGTCAAGGCTCTTTCCTCCGGTGCATAGGCTGCTCCGGTCTGGGACCTTAATGTGGTACTTGCAGCCTTGCCGCACAAGCTCTTTGAGCCGATGGCCTCGGTGGCCATCCGACTGGTGACACTGAAGGCAGTGCTATTGGTGGCGCTCACTTCTGCCCGCAGGGTCAACAAACTGCAGGCTATGTTGTCATGCGAGCCCTTCATCACGTTTCGTGATGACAAGGTCATTTTGTTTACTCATCCAAACTTCTTGCTCAAGGTTGTCTCTAGATTCCATTTGAATCAGGAAATCTGTGAGGAGGACTACATTAATACCTCCCATTGACCTCTCGCCCCAAGAATGTATGGACTGAGTTTTGTACATACTTGAACGGTAAGGAGGATATTGAACTTTTATCACCCCCCCCACCCCCCAGATGAAGTAAGCTTGGTTGTCCCTGAAACACACTGAACTGTAAGACTGATTACCTATCATTTACTTGTCACCCCCATGCATATGCAATGCCATTCATGTATCTACAATCTTATCTGTTTTGTGCACTGCGTTGTCGGTCTGTTCTCTCTCCATGCCAATAAAGAAAAGCTTAAAAAAAAGAATCGGGAAATCTGCCTGCTGATGGATACTCTATGCAAACCCGCAGTCGTAGGCTGAAAAGGCTTTGCATTCCTTGGACCTCAAGTTCTCAAGAAATCCTAAAGGAATTCTGAGGCATTGTTCATCACCTTTGGCAGCATGTCTCCCAGTACCCAGGCATCCAAAGCTTTTATTGCCCGATGAATGGCCCAAGCCATCTCAGAGACGTATATGGCTACAGGCAAGCCGCTTCCCAGAGGGATTCTGGCCCATTCAGTCGGAGCTAAAGCCACAGCAGTCACCTTTCAAAGACCTGCTTCGTGGGATGTCATCAGAAGGGCGGCTACTTGGGCTTCGCCCTCTACGTTCTGTAAGCACTATTCCCTGGATACTAGCTCCAGGCGTGTTGCAGAAACTCTTTGCTGCTTCTTGCTGTATGACGCAGGTTGTTACAGCTCCACCCTAAGGTCTTGTTGGGTGTAATCACCCACAAGGATGGAGGAAAGCGGACGGGACGTGTGAGTAAGTTCCTCACTGTAGTGACTAGAGTACTCGTAGTCCCCTTTCCTCCATACGTCACACCCACCTTTCCCCACTATATGCCAGGGGCTAAAGTATTAAGCATAGCGAGGTATTAAAGCATCCAATGTGTTAAAAGGGGACTCGGTGAGGCGCCAGAGGGCAGAGTCTCCAGGGCGTTCCCACGCCCAAGGCTGCCCCCCCGCATGCTGTACTAAATTTAAAGGGGAAGCTCAATTCTCCAGCATGAGGTCTGGCATGGATTCACATGCTCATGAATATTCCCTGTCAGGCTGGGAATCCTCCGTAAAAGAAAAATCAGTATTAGTTTCGTTTCTGAGCTGTCTTTCTCCCATAAACCAATCACTAAGCTCTGGGTCATACTGCCCTCTACCTAAACCCCTCCTCTGGCAGCCATCTCTATATTTTTACCGCACGTTCAAGTGTTGGCAGTCCTTGCGTTTCACTCTTCAAACCTTTGTGTTTTTTTCACTTTTTAATAGGAAAACTTAATTTTTTGGTCAATCAAGCCTGTGCGCTCCGTCGATTATCCTTCCGATTAACATGGACCCATTTTTCAGCTCATTTCATGCCCCTCAAGGGCTGATTTTGTCAAGTGTTCTTCTTGGAGGCTTCCAGAAGTTCTTCAGGCCTACACCGTGTGGATCAAGGCGGATGAGAAGAACAGCGCTTCCCTCTTCAAGCTTTGCTCTGGCTGCAATTTGCAGAATGTGTTAAAGGAGTGCAAGCATTTCCAGTGCCTGTATTGTCTCCACCCGACGCATAAAGAGGAAGATTGTGTGATTTTCTGTGGCTTCACTAAGTGCACAATGAAAGATCGACACCAACGGTTGGAGACGTGGCTGAAGGCCAGGACCTTTATCCTTGGTTCCCAGGCGCATGCCTCTCTCGGATCTGGCAAACCTGAGCGGGCTTGTAAGTCCTTTGAGGGACCCCCACCCATGGGGGCCCAACACGAGGCCAAGCACTGTGAGTCTGCTTCTGTTGCGGTCGCCGCTGGTGCGGGTTCCTCAATGGTTAGGGCGCGATCATCTCCTTCTGCATCAGTCTCCAGTCACCACTCTGGCTCTTCGTCCAAGAGGAAATCAGCTACCCTGGGAAAGCTGAGTGAGACTCAGGAGAAGGCCAAACAAGGGGTACAGTGTCCAACCTACCCGCGAAAGAGAAGGCCAAGCAAGACCAGGGATCCAACCCGGCCCCCAAAGGAGAAGGCCAAGCAGGACAAGGAAGCCGGTCTTTCCGTGAAGGCCCAGGTGCACCAGGCCAAGTCATCGTCCTCCATCGAGTTGGTGGTGGCATCACTCTCTAATGCCATAGGGGCTGACTCGGTCCAGGCTGCCCAGACGACGGCCAGGGTGTCTCTTCCTCCCAGGAAGGGAGGCTTTGTTGAGAAGACTCCGGAGAAGAGGATGCCGGACCTCAGCCCGAGACCGACCCCTCAGGACCCGAAGAAGGGGGGCGGTGAAGGTCTCCATGGAACAGATATTTCTTCGTCCGGTGAGGATGGGATCCTTTCTGTCCACACCGTCCAAGGGTGACTATGGCGACAGGGGGAACGTCGGAGGCATAGGTGATTCCGTCTATGGGGATGACGACGAAGGCCCCGGCCCCGTCACTCCTACCCCCCAACATGAGGACCGTGCGCCCAATGCTCCTGCACCCCAGGTGCTGCCGAAAGATCTTTCATTGGACATCCTTTCGACCCTCCACATGCTGGTGTCGGAGATACAAAGGAGGATGCCGACGGTCGACCCTCCACATGCTGGTGTCAGAGATACAAAGGAAGATGCCGACGGCCCTGCCACCCGCTCTTCTTATGCAGAACCAGCTCCGGCCACCCCGTTGACACCGGGGGCACCGCCGACTAAGAAGAGGAGACATCCCACACATCAATGCCAGCCATCTCTACCCTCTATTGGATTCCATGGGTACAAAGGTTATCTACTCAGCGGCGATGGCGGTCAAGGCTGCCAACGCCCTCGCGTTCGTGGCCAGGTAGGACTGATAGCGTTGGTATAAGTTAGCTCCGCTACTGGACTTCCTCCCCGATGACAAGCGGGTGGAGGCGTTGAAGATCCTCCAAGAAGGAGAGTTGGCATCGGACCACGCCATCACAGTGGCCCTGGATATTGCAGACACTGGTTTCCGCCAGATGGGAAACAGTCTGCCTTCGCCGGCGTGGCTAGCTCAAGGCACCAACTTTAGGCAGGAGGTCCAGACGAGGGTCCTGGACATGCCCTATGATGGAGACAACCTGTTCGGGAAGGTTGTGGATTTATCCCTCCAGGCCATCAAGATGGATGTGGAGACGGCACGTTCCCTAGGGACCCTGCAGCAACGCTGACCATCCTTTCCTTCCTCAGGAAGGAAGTCTTTCAGGTCTATGAAGGGTTTTGGTGGGGGCTCATCCTCTTACCGCCAACCCTCCTGCTCCTCGACCCAGAAAGCCAATAGGGGTCGCTCCAAGGCCGTCGGGGGGAGGGTGGGGGAATGCCTTCATCGCCTGGGTCCGCAAGGTGGCCTGTCGACCTCCAAGCAAGATTGAACCGGCCAGGACGTCTGTCCCCCTCCCGTGCACCCTGGTGGGAGGCCGGCTGGCTAACTTCATCAGCATGTGGGTGACCATCTCCACCGATCATTTGGTGCTAGACGCTCTCGCCCACCGACGCACCCTGGAGTTTCAACAAGTATCCCCGGATACCACTGGTGGCCCGGCAGGAACATGTCCCTCAGCTGCTGTTGGAGTTTCGGGCCATGTTACAAAAAGGGGCGATAGAGCTGGTCCCACGACGACTCTGGGGCACCGGAAGTCTACTCCAGATAGTCTCTCGTAAGAAAGACCAGGCACTGGAGGCACATTCTCGACCTACAACGGCTCAAGTCATAGAAGTTCAGGATGGTCTCTCTGCAGCATGTGCTCAGCCAGCTGGAGCAGGGAGAGTATCGTTCGTCAAATCTAAGGGCGCGTACTTGCACGTCCCCATACACGCATAACATCGCCAGTTCCTGCGCTTTCTCGTCCGGGGGCAGCATTACCAGTTCAAGGCGCTTCCCTTCGGACTGAAGTCGATGCCCAGAGTCTTCATCAAATGCCTGGCTCCGGTGGCGGCCCATGTGCGACTGCAAGGGATCCACATGTACCCTTATCTGGACGACGCCAAGTCGAAGGACATCGCCGTCGATCACACGTCAAGGACCGTCCGACTGCTGACGAACCTGGTGTTCTCAGTGAATTATGCAAATCTGCTTCACTCCATCGCAGGACTCTGTTCCTGGGATCCAGGCTCGACAGTGGCTTACTTGGCAGCTCGGTCGGAAGAGAGGATAGCGGCCATCCTGGCAAAGTGCAACGGCTGTTGGTACTGAAGATCGCCACAGTGCGGACCATCAAGTCGCTGATGTCGTCTTGCATATACCTGATTCGGCTCTGCAGGCTGCAGATGCGTGCACTCCAGGAGTTCCTCGACGCATGCTGGGTCCAGGTGTCTGGAAGCTTTCAGGACAGGATTGCGCTCAACGAGTGGTTCTGTCGAGCGATAAGGTGGTGGGGCATGCGCTCGAACATTGCCGGAGGCACAGACTTTCAGAGCCCCCCGTACCATGAGACGGTCACAACAAACACTTACCTGGAAGACTGGGGAGCCCACACTGGGCGTCTTCACGCCAGAGGCCTGTGGCAGCCGGAAGAGAAGACGCTGCATATCAACATTCTGGAGCTAAGAGCAGTGTTTTGGACCCTCAGGTCGTTCCTGCTCTCCCTCAAGTGCAAGGTGCTGAGGGTCTTCACAGACAATACCACCTCAATGTTTTATATCCGGAAGCAGGGGGCAGCAGATCTTCAGCGCTCTCCAAGGAGGCACAGGACTTGGGGCACCGGGCCTTCGCCCAGGGTATGTTCCTCGTTCCATTCCACCTGACGGGAGTAAAGAACACAGTTGCCAACACTCTCAGCAGGGAGCTGCGCTCTTGCCACAAGTGGGAGCTTCGGTAGGATCAAGTGAACAGTCTGTTCCTCAAGTGGGGCAATACCCTGATCGATCTCACTGCGATGGCGATGAACACCAAGTACCGGAGGTTCGCCAGCAGTTTCCCCCAGCCAGGGAGCATGGGGGACGCATTCTCCTTCCCTTGGCCTGTTCTTGTATGCGTTCCCTCCATTGCCACCGCTACTACGAGTCATCAGTCAACTCAGACGGTACCAGTGCAGGATGATCCTCGTTGCATCAGAGTGGCCGAGGCAGATCTGGTACTCTGACCTTCTCAGCATGTCCACATCCCCTCCAGTCAAGCTGCCAGTAGTAGCGGATCTTCTCGCCAGGGAAGGAGGCAGAATTCTGCACCACGACCCGGGATCGCTAAACCTGGCCTGTCTCCTGCGGCATTAGTTCGGTGGTTACGATCTTCCTGCGGACTGCAGTGAGGCACTCGCCAAGGCCAGGGCGTTGTTGACTTTGAAGTACTACGGACACAAATGGACACGCTTTGCGACCTTGTGCTGTTCACAGAAGATCAACACTCTGAGGGTCACGGCCCCTCAGGTGCTTCCGTACTTACGAACTTTGGCTAAATTTGGGATGGCTCACGCCTCTATCAAGGTGCATCTAGCGGCTATTTCCCGCTACACCAGATCTCCAGGACGATCCTCCTTGTGGTAGCACCGTCTGGTCAAGTAATTCATCGTGGGGCTGATCCGCTCGTTCCCTCCGGTGAAGTGTCCGGCCCTGGCGTGGGAACTCAATGTGGTGCTGACTAGGCTCATGGGGGCTCCATTTGAAGCTATGCATATGGCTCTGCTTAAGTTTCTATTGTGGAAGACTGCTTTCCTTGTGGCCATCACCTCTGCATGACGAGTGGGTAAGATCCAGGCCCTGTCGTGCAAGCCACTTTATTTGACTTTCCACAAGACAAGCGTGGTGCTGCAGATGCACCCCTCCTTCATGCCCAAGGTTCCGTCTGCATCTCAACGAACCCTTGGTGTTGCCTGTGTTTTTTCTGACGTCTTCGTCGCCGGCTGAGAGGACTTTGCTCTCGCTGGATATGGCTCGAGCGCTGAAGTTCAATGTGGCCCGCAAAAAGAGTTTCCCGAAAACTTCTCTGCTTTTCGTGAACTTTGGTCCTGTGAACCATGGGAAGGCCCGTTCCCAGGTGGTTCTCCGGCTGCATCACTCATTGTCACCGGTTGGCAAACTGACTGTTGCCTGGCCGCCCGAGAGCCCATTTTACCAATGCGATCGCTGCCACAACAGCGTTCCTGTCTGGTGTGCCCCTGCTGGACATCTGCAGGGCTGCTACGTGGAGGTCAAAGCTCACCTTCACGAGATTCTACTGCATCGACAGGGAAGCCAGAGTTGGCCAAGCAGTGCTGCGCAACCTGTTCGCTTGAAGGTGAGCCTGGTGAGGAGGTAAGAGTAATTGCTTCTGTTGAGCCTTGCCACCTCCCGTGGTTGTGCATGTGTACACTGCTATTTATTCTTTATTCATGAGCATGTGAATCCATGCCAGACCCCATGCTGGAGAAAGAACAAGTTACTTACCTGTAACTGTTGTTCGAGGGGATTGGGTCCTCCGACGTATTCCAGATCTATGACAGGTAATCACCACAGCTGTGCTGCTTCGGAAAATTTCCTGTGTCGATGACGTAGATACGCTGTCCTCGAGGGCCTCCATCGCGCCGACGTTATAAGTAGGACGCGCGATGCCCGTAGCCTCAGTTCTGTTTTTTCCGCAAACTTGTTCGCTTCGGAGATCTCGGCACGCCTCGGTTCTTCTGAGTTCTTTCGGTTCTTTGAACCCGTTTGTTTGTGAAGATTTCCATGATGTCTTTGTCTTCTACCCCGCAGCTGGGTTTTATGAAGTGTCGGGACTGCGGTTCCAAGATGTCGCTGACGGACCCGCACGACGCCTTCCTCTGGTGCCTCGGTGAGGACCACGCCACGGACGATTGTGACGAGTGCCAGTCGTTAACATTGAAGGCCTTGTGGGAGCGTAAGAAGAAGCTTTCTGTCGGTAAGGTGTCCAAGCCCCGGAAGTCGAAATCCACTGGGCTTTGGACTGACGATTCGAGGGGTGACTCTCTGCATCGTCGGCCTAAATCCAGGGGGTCTCGGTCCCGGAGGGCATGCAAGTCCTCGTACTGGCGCCTTATGTCGAAGGTGACGGAATACTTGGGGTGGTCTGCGCAACCAGTGGATTTTCTGCAGGATGACCTGACAGATATCCTCGACCAAAGTCCACCAAATGACCCGGTACTGCCATTGTCATGATGCCCGCTCCCGGGGAGCCGGTTCAAGCCCGGCGTCCCTGAAAGCGGACACCCAGTCCCCAAGGAAGGACCCAGCAACCCCATATAGGGGCCCTTTGGGCAGTGTCCTGGTGCCTGTGGCGCCAGGCTCATTATGGGAATGCTTGGGTGCACTTACCTGATGCAGACCATGCTGCAGGATCCCGGCCTCCTTGAGGCCTGAAAGGAACTACTTTACCTGTGGGACTAATTTACCATCCGGGCGTGGTCGGGGAAGGATATATACCTGATTGGAGGAAGGATACATACCTGGAACTTCTTCCAAGACTATTTAAACCCCACCCGAACAGCCACACGTGCTTCGCGTTGTTCTGCATCTAGCAGCTCACCGTGTCTGCTCCTGCATCCTGACTTCTGCCACGCCTGCCAGCATCCTGGATCACCTGCAAAGGAAGAGAAGAAGAGAACAGAAGAAGGAAAAGTCCTTACCTGCTAAATCCACATCCCGGAGACATCTCGCCGACAATCCTGAAAAGGAAGACTTTAATTTAAAAGCTCATCGCGTCAATCGCTGCAGCGCCGCATTCCACTCACCTTTACAGGGCGCCTCCATGTTCAGCAGCGATCATCCGGATTCGCAGTCACGCCCCAGCGCCTAGGGAGAAAAAGACCAGAAGAAAAGGTGAGAGAGAGAAGGGAATAAGGAAAGCTAAATCTCCATGTTAAGACTTACCTGTTGATTCATTCCCTCTTCATTTCGGGTCCGCGCCGCATCCTGGCATTTCCGGACCCTGGCCCCTAAGGGGAAAAAGAGACATCAGTGTTAATGAGCGAATGAAAAGACATTACCAAAAAACGCTCATTAAAGACTTAACTGATTTCTACAAGGATTTCACCTCTCATCTCGGGTCGGTGCCTGTTCCCCGGCATTCCGTACCCCGGCCACTATGGGGGAAAAAGACACTAGCATTAGTACATTAATGCATGGACACAAGGGGAACCTCTTATCAAAAAACTTACCTGGAAGCCAAGCAAGTTTGGTTCTCGCCAATCCGAAAATCCAGTGAAGTAACTGGATACCAACGCGCCCCTGCATCAGAAGCAGGATGGAGAGCTCGTCCTTCCAGACCCTAAGGTGAGACGCTACGAGAAATCACAGAAGGGTTTCAAGGAGGGTGAGAGGGGAAAGTGGGAGGCCGATTGCGTTACCCCGCAGACAGTTAATCCCCTATTTTCGCCTACAGAAGGATACTTCTGTGACCCAGACAAGCCAGATTTGGGGGCCCGGTCCAGTCCGTCTTCTGAACCCTGCGCATCACCTTAGAAGAGGTCACAGCAGCGCGAACCAAGCCAGCGTCTCCGTGGGAGTCAGGTGAGCGTTACACCATTCCATATGGCCTTGCAAAGAAGATTGGCAGCGGCTTGGACTGCTCCGGAGAGTCTCCCGGCAGTGAGCAAGTCTTTGCCGAAAAAATACCGCCCAGCCAGTAGCGACCCCGGCTACTTGACCACGCACCCCATTCCAGAGAGTTTGGTGTTGCAGGCGGCTACGGCCCCAGCAAAGCAGGCGTCGTACCCTACCATCCCTCCTGATAGGGACGACAAGCGTTTTGAAAGTGTTTTCTTCAGGGGGTATATGGCTTTACAGGCAGCCAACTCCGTGTGTGCCTTGTCATATTTCACGCACACACACTGGAACTGTATTTCATTAGCGGCTGAACATATTCCCGAAGGGGTGAAACAGGATGGTTTTCTTGCTAGCGTGCAGGATGGCAAGGATGCCATGTGTGAGTCCGTTCAGTTGGGTCTGGACTTGGCAGATTGTGTCAGCCGGTCCATGGCGGCAAGCACCGTAATGCGCATGTTTGCGTGGTTGCGGAAGTCGGGATTTGCTCCTGATGTACAAGCCAGGCTTCTCAACATGCCCTTTGATGGTGAACATATTTTTGGCAGCAAGGGTGACGAGAGCCTTGAGAGGTTGCAGATCTCCAAAGCTGCAGCAAAGTCGTTGAGCGCTGCAGTTCGCCAACCTCTGCCTTTTCGTCCTAGGGGACAGCAATGGAGGGGAGGTTCCTTTAGATATTACTCTTCGTTTGGTAGGTCGAGAGGAGTTGCAAATCAAAGGGGCCACCGTAGGAGTACCAGAGGTGGAAAACAAGGTACTTGAGGTGCCAAGGCCGCTTGGGCAGTTGCATCTTTACCCTCAGGCACTGCTGCAGCCGCTTCAGCTCAGTCATGAGGCCATGTCCTATGGTTCGCCGGTTGGGGGAAGGCTGGCGCAGCATCTTGTAGAGTGGCGTGCCATTACTTCAGATGTGTGGGTTCTGGAGATCATAGCCCACGGATACTGTCTTCCTTTACGGCAGAGGCCTCATGACAATCCACCAGGGAATCTGTCTTTGAAGAGTCCAGATCCGTTCCTTGCGCAGGAAATCAAATCCCTGCTGGAAAAAGTGGCCATAGAACTGGTGCCTGTAGCGGAGAGGAACAAGGGACGGTATTTCCCTTATTTTTTTTTATCCCGTAAAAGGACGTGGGAATTGAGACCCATCATGGACTTGCGCGGTTTGAACAAGCTCCTCAGGAAGGACAAGTTCAAGATGGTTACTCTTTCTCAAGTCCTCCAGGCCCTTCAACTTCAGGACTGGTTGGGGTCTCTCGACCTCAAGGACGCTTACTTTCATGTGCCAATTCATCCCAAGCACAAGAAGTAGCTGAGGTTCGCGGTTGGCGACTCGCATTTTCAGTTTCGGGTCCTGCCGTTCGGATTGACCTCTGCCCCAAGGGTCTTCACCAAGCTCATGGTGGTGTTGGCATTGTATCTCAGGAAAGGGGGGAATTCACGTCTACCCCTACCTGGACGATTGGTTGATCAGGACACGCTTTCCCGAGCAAGCCCTGGATCATCTGTCAGTCACCTGCCACTCCCTTCACAGGCTAGGCTTCTCCCTCAACTTAAAGAAGTCCCACTTGACGCCAACCCAGCGGCTCCAGTACATCGGAGCAGTGCTCAACACATCCCTGGGGCAGTGTTCCCCTCCCCAGGTGAGGGCTCATCACATTCTGCAGATGGTGCATAAGTTTCATCATGCCCAGAGTCTCCTGGCGTTCGAGGTCTTGAGGTTGCTCGGCCTCATGGCATCCTGCAGTCTTCTGGTGCCAGAGGCCAGGCTTCAGATGAGATCTCTGCAGTGGGCTCTCAAGATGCAGTGGTCACAATCCTTCGGCAGGATGTCGGATTCTGTTCAGGTGCCGCCCTCGGTCGCCCAGGATCTTCTGTGGTGGGCCATTGAATGCAATCTGATGAAGGGGGCTCCATTTTGGCTACCCTGGTGACGATCGTGACAGACGCATCCCTCATGGGATGGGGAGCTCATGCCAGCGAGTTGACAGTCGGCGGTCGTTGGTCTCCGTCGGAGTCCAGACTCCATATCAATCTGTTGGAGCTGAGGGCCGTCAGGCTTGCCCGCTTTGCGAGGGAAGAATGTCCTGATTCTGACGGACAACACAGTGGCCTTGCACTACCTCAACAAAAAGGGAGGGGGGGGCAGGGTCATTTCCTCTGTGCAGGGAAGCGATGCAGCTCTGGTTCTTGACCATCCAGGAGGAAATTTCAATCTCGGAAGTTCATCTGTCCGATGACGAAAACTTGGCGGCTGATGCTCTGAGCAGGCAGAGCATGGTCTCTCGCGAGTGGGAGCTGGCTCAGGAAGGTCTTTTGGAAATCTTCGCCCTTTGGGGAACCCCACAAGTGGATCTCTACGCTTCCATTATGAACCAGAAGTGCGAGAGGTTCTGCTCGCGTGAATTTCCTCCAAGAGGAGCCTTAGGAGACGCGTTCGTAGTGGAGTGGTCCTTCCCACTGCTGCACGCGTTCCCGGAGGATCCTCATTGCTCTGGCATGGGCAAGGAGAGCGTGGTACCCGGACCTCCTAGATATGTCCATCTGCCCTCCACGTCGTCTTCCGTACAGAGACGATCTGCTCTCACAGGAGGGGGATCAGGCTCTATATCCAGAGGTCAGATCCCTCAACCTTCACGCTTGGCTTCTGAAAGGTTGAGGTATAAGGATTGGGACCTCCCTGAAGATGTGATGGAGGTGTTTCCTTCGGCCAGACGGCCTCTAACAAAGTCCTTGTACCGTTGACTCGAAAGTTCTGAGACTGGTGCAGGGTTCATAATGTGGATCCTTTTTCATGTGACATTCCTGTGGTTCTGTCTTTTTTGCTTTTTTTGCTTTATTTAGCCCACAAGGGCCTGCAAGTGGGTACCATTAAAGGTTATACCTGGCGGCGCTGTCCATATTTAAGCGCTCGTCTGAGGAGTGTTCTTATTTTAAAATTCATTTAATTTCTCCGTTTTTGAAAGGGCTCACTAATGTGTTTCCACCGTCACCTTTCCAGGTGCCTGGTTGGGATTTGAACCTTGTTCTGAAATTCCCAATGGGTGCTCCATTTGAACCTTTACATTCTTGACCTTTGAGACTGTTAACCCTAAAAACTGTATTTCTAGTTGCGGTTACTTCCGCTTGCAGAGTGAGTGAGTTGCAGGCACTTTCTGTTAAGCCACCCTTCACGGTGTTTCATAGGACAGGGTTGACCTTAGGGTTAGTCCTTCCTTTCTTCCGAAAGTGGTGTCATTTAAGCCAGACGGTCATTCTTCCGGCGTTTTATCCTCCTCTGCATCCTGGTAAGGAAGAGGGAGGATCCATAGGTTGGATCCTAGGAGATCTTTTAGTTTCTACATTTACTGCATGTCCCGGGTCAGAGTGGACGATAAGCTCTTTATTGGATACGCTAGAAGGCGTTTGGGACAAGCTGTTACTAAGCAGACTTTGCCTAGATGGATTATCTTGGCAATTTCTGAATGTTACCGCTTGACGGGTAAGGACCCTCCGGTAGGCTTACGGGCCCCTTCTACTAGGGGTATGGCTGCCTCTAAAGCCCTGCAGAGGGGTCTTCCTATTCGTAACCTTTGTGAAGGAGCCACATGGACTTTGGCCCATACGTTTGTAAGACACTACTCCCTAGATTCTATCCATGGGCAGGATCTGGCCTTTGGTAAGGCAGTCCTCTATTCTGCAATTTGATTGGGCAAATTTCTATGTTTTAAATTCTTTTCCCTCCTCCATACTGAGGTACTGCTTTGGGAGTCTGTCATAGATATGGAATACGTCGGAGGACCCAATCCCCTCGAAGAACAAGTTTGTTCTTTCGATGGGATGGTCCAACGACATATTCCATATCGCTCCCTCCCTACCTACCCCGCTACAGAATTTCTTATGCGATTGCAGCTTACGTTTCCGCAAGGCTTTCTGTGGTCATACTGGCAGAAGATTGGTGCCACACGTTCTGGGAAAAACCTACAACTGAGGCTACGGGCGTTGTGCTTCCTACTTATAACATCCGGTGACGTCGGCTCAACGGAGGCCCTTGCGGACAGCGTATCGAAGTCATCGATGCAGGACGCAGACGGCAGAAATTTTCCGAAGCAGCACAGCTGTGGTGATTACCTGTCGTAGATATGGAATACGTCGTCGGACCATCCCATCAAAAGAACTTTAACAGGTAAGAAAGTAACTTGTTCTTCTCCAGCATGTGTCTGGCATGGATTCACATGCGAACCCTCCCGCTTGCCCCTCTGCGGCTCTTCTCTTGGTCCTACTGCCACTTTATCTGCTACCAAATCTGAAGATGGCTGCCATAGGAGGGGTTTAGGTAGAGGGCAGTCTTTGGCTGTGGCAGTATGACCCAGAGCTCAGTGATTGGTTTATGGGAGAAAGAGAGTTCAGAAACTGATTTTTCTTTTACTGAGTATTCCCAGCCTGACGACGGGGAATATTCATGAGCATGCCAAACCCATGCTGGAGAACAACAGTTACAGGTAAGTAACTTGTTCCTTTTTCGCTGCCAAAGGTTCTGGTACTGTCCCAGTGTTCGGGGGCGCCTACAAGGATGGAGGAAAGCTGACTCAGGACTATGAACACTCTAGTCACTACAGTGAGTAACTTTAATTTTCTAAATAACCATGTACAAGAACATATCGCCCTTTCTCATCTGCGACGGACCACGGATGAGTGAATTACAGTGCCTTGTCTATCAATATCATAACACCACAGGCCCTAGTGGAATACGATGTGTAATACAGTGTCCAACCCCAACTCGGTGCTTACCTCTGATCTACTTGCTTAACTAGACGTGTTTCTTGGAGAAAGAGTATCTTGGCTCTGAGGCTAGTGCGACAATCTTCCTGGTCTTTATACTGTTGACCAGTCACCTAACATGGCTGGTTTATACCATCACGTGTACCCATCGTAACAAATCGGATATAGTAAGAGTGTGATTAAACTTGCTAGTATCCAGATTTCTACACAGTTCGTGCCACCAAGCAATTTTTTACTTTAACTCCCAACCGCTCCCATGTAACCCACCTCCACCCTTACTGCCCTCCCCCAACTCGTAGTGTTAATATCCCTTGCCTAACCCATCCCCCCTCACCCCAACCCCCTTGCCGGATTCTGCTCACTCCTCTACCTCCAACTATTTCACCACCATCCAAGCAGTTGCCTTTGCGCCTTCCACCCTGTTTCACAGAGCTCACTTTGCTCTCGAGTTTTCTAAGTGCTTGATATTCTCAACTTGCCAATTATTTAAAAAACTTTTTGTACCAGGGTTTTGGAGTTAGAACTCCCACCAGTGTGTATATGGCATTGATCTCCAGTCAGAATGTTAGACTGCACGGCCCCACAACACTCTGTTGTACCTCAACTGCTGTGTTCAAAATGGAGGGCACTACTATGTAGCCTGGGAAGAGGAGCATTGATCTGTGCCCTCGCCACTCCTGTCTGTTCTCCAGCTCTTAAGGATTTTCCAGGAAGATTATTGTGGGGTCGGATCCTCCACCCTAAAGCTTGTAGCCCTGGGCCAACCCCCAGTTCCAGCCGTTGTCCCTAACGCTGCCAAAAGCAACAGCGTAGAGCTGTCCTGTCAATGGAGGCATCAACCTCCAGCACGATTCCCAGTCACGTCTGTGCCTCGATTCGCCTCACTGGTGTCGCTGCCCATATCCAGTCCGCCCGACTTGCACGCCCGCTTCCACAGTACCACATTAAGGAAGAGTTGCCATTACACGCACTGCCCCCGACCAGCTCATATCACGGCTCAATCGCTCACGCAGCAGTTCTCCCATCCAGGTCTCAGGCAGGCCGCACAACCAGCAGTGATTGATCTTGGTTTTTCGGGGGAATGAAGGGCTATGGTTGTTGCCCCTGACTGCGCTTAGATTCCTCTCACCAGGTGCTGTAATTATTCTAAACTTGGGTCCACATCGGTTGTATTAAAGTAAGAATTGTAGTGCCTTCAAGTGGAGCTCCAAGTCTAAGCAGCCATCTTGTTTGGCTGCTCCACATCGCCTCCAACCCCCACGCAAAGTAAGTGACTTGATGAGATAGCAAGTGCAAAAGAGATTTCAAGCTCTGGGAACAATAGGATGGCATACTTCCGGACTGAATAGGATAGGAGAGGGCCTCTGTCATGGAGCTTGAGGTGTAGAGGTCGGCAGGGCTGTGACAGCAACGGCGGTGTGGAACCAATGCGGGGTGGAGGAGATGGCTTAAATGAAATCACAAAATCTTAAAAGGAACACAGTTAGAGTTAGCAGTGACCTTGTGTGATTTGGATGTTTTTTTTCATTATTGATATCCGAACACAATGGTGGACCACATAGGCAGGATTTGGTTGTTACTTAAGATCAAAGAGGTGCTTGTGTCTTTAGCTTGTAGTTTGCGGTGGGCTATACAGTATATTTAGACAGTTGTCTTGGCTAACTCTTGTGCTGCAGAGACCCAATGTTCTTAGGAAGCAGGACAGAGAGCATGGATTGAAATTAAGATTGGATAAGCAGGATCTAAAAGCAACTCTTGGGTCTCCAGCATTAACAAGTGACCAGAAGCTACCACCGGGGAACAAGGGGCTACTACATAGCAGACTGCAAGTCTTCCCCATCAGATGCAAACATAATTTTGTCCATTGTTTGTGAACCCTTATGCTTCAAATACCATAAAGATGTGTCCTTATTTTTATTTCTAGATTGTTCTGAATTCACTGAATTAAAATTCACATAGGTGTGTTTGTTAGTCATAATTTGACATGGAGAGCCAAAGGTAGCTACTGGTAGCCATTGGTGGCAAGCTAACTAGCCTCTTCCAGACTACAAGCAGGAGCTAA
Organism: Ambystoma mexicanum; assembly: GCF_040938575.1. Taxonomy (NCBI): domain Eukaryota; kingdom Metazoa; phylum Chordata; class Amphibia; order Caudata; family Ambystomatidae; genus Ambystoma; species Ambystoma mexicanum. The sequence goes on along the minus strand of NC_090923.1, from coordinate 594,747,729 downwards.
GTAGCTCCCAGCTCTCCTCCATTTCAGACCCTGGAAAGCAAGGAGGGATTAACCTGCCAGACAGTATCCAGGAATACCAATAAATATGCAGTAATAGATGTTGAAGGCGAATTCGGCTAGTGGAAGGTGTTTGGTCCACTTGTCTTGGCCTTGGGCTATAAAAGAACGGAGATACTGTTCTATCGTCTGATTAACTAATTTTATTTGCCACCAGTTTGTAAAGCATTACACCTGGAAACCTAGTTGCTCGGCCACTGCATCAGAGCTTATCCTTAAACTGAGGTCCCCAGTCCTAGACCACTCTATCAGGCAAGCCAGGAAGGTGGTCAGTGTGCTACACAGGAGGACGGATGATATTTTTAACCGAGTAGAACTGTGAGGCGAATTAAATATCCCATCTTGCAATATGTGTTGACTACTGCCCAGACAACAGCATTCCATCATAGTGCGCAGTCCCAAAAAGCCAGAGTCTGTCGGGTACCTCTAATGGCTGTAAGTTTCTTTCTGCTGAGCACAAATTGCACATTCCGGTACATATTTCTAATATTGTTTGCCATGTCGGGATATCAAAGCCAAGACTGGAACATCTCTTTTGTCTTGTGTCACTGGTTTGTCCATACAGCATGGAATTGTGAAAGCACTAACAAGATGAGTTGAGTGTAGCTCCTGTTGTTGATGACCTTGGGTGCTTAGTGATATTGGGTTGCTTTTGTAGTCTTGATAGGCTCAGATTATGATTTGTTGAGCAAGTTGTGGTTTTGTGGAGCTAGATCTCTTGTGAGACAAGGTATCTGCTTTCACTTGTGTCAATCTGGAATGATAGGAAAAGGGGTAGCTGAAATGTGCAAAAGAACAGCATCCAGTGGAAATTCTGAAGGCTGAGACAAACTGTTGCTTTTAGGAATGTCAGATTTCTATGGTCTGCTAGTACTTCTATAGGATCCAAGCCATTGTGTGAATCTGTCACTGATGCCCTGGCACTTTCGGTCATAAATGGTTTAATTGCATGGCTGAGATTCCACCAGTAATAGACCATAATCTGTGATGACTCTAGTTCTCTTTCTGGGACTGCACTGGCTTCCATGGCTCAGCTGGAAGCATCCGTTTCAAGCATGAATGGTTTGAGTGTTAGGCTGTATCCAGATAGAAGCCATCCCCAAGGTTGCCTGAAGATTAGACGATTGCCCCTTCATGGAAACTTTCCAAATGAAGCGAACAGAGTGCACCTTCTTGTGATCCATTTTGACCCCACTGGGATTGAGAAGATGGTACAAGAACCCACCTAATTCTTGTGGAACTGGAATTTCTCCAATTAAGCAATGTAACCCAAGCGGGTGCCAATTACTGGGTTGGGTAATGCCATGGGCCAGTTAGAAGCCCGAGCGAAGCAAAGGCTTTAAAGATAGCATGGGGCATTAACTACCCTGATAATGCCCCCCACCCCCTGCGAGGGCCATATTGCTATTAGTATCCCTGCACGTTGTACCAGGATACTAAGTGTTTTTTTTATTTTTAAGTTGAGAAACCGCAATAACACTGTTTCTCAAGAAAAACTACAAAACAAGATGGCCACCATGGATCAGTCCCTTCTCCCTTTCCATGGCGGCCGTTGCCGCATCGGGTATGTGCTGGGAACACTAGCCCAGCGCTGGTGAGGGACCAGGTAGCCCAAGGTAAGTGGGGTAGGAGGATTTAAATTGAGGGGTGGGGGGAGTGGACACGTGGGATAGCGCACTTACCTGATTCCCGGCGAAGGAAGATGGCCTCAAGCTCAGACCAGTGGTTTTACTGTGTGGTAAAGCCCCCATTCTGAGCCGCCTCCTGATTGGCTGGGTAACTGCCCCCCACTCTTTCCCATTAGCAATTAAATTGTGATCTGGTTCTGCTCATGGAAGTTGATGAATGATTGGTGCTCCCCGAATTTCTTTTTTACCAAAATGATTGGGGCCGTGGCAGGCAATGTAGGCCAAATGAAGGACCAGTGTGCTTGAAAATGTTATTGTGGGCCACTTATGTTTTTGGTGCCGAGGCCTAATTTTTGTCCCAATCCCAACCATGTGCGTATATCTGGCTTCTATCTCTACTTGGACTTAACTCGGTTTGGCTGTTAATTGTTGTAACACAACAGAAAGATCCATCAGTTTTGATGTGGAAAGGGCGACAGGCCTTACAAACTGTGGAATTTGACCCCGATAATGCACAGGATTTGATGTGAGCCATCACAGACCCTCTTAGCTTGCAAACCCTCCGCCAAGTGATAATAGTGTGCATCGTAAAGCCGAGCAGGTTGGGGCTGTTTGGCTGGACGGGAGTGGATGCCTTACCTCGAACATGAGGTGTAAAGCGGGAAGGACTGACACATCAAGGGTGCAATGGACCCAGTGGGATTGGGGAGAGATAAGGTGGTACATGTCTAGCGTCCTTCCACAACCCCAGGAATGTAGACCTTGACTGTCAGAACTCCACTGCTGATCCAGAGGTATCTTTTGAGACTCTTGAGCGCTTTCAGACTTGGCCGTCCCAACAAAGTTGGTGACTGTGTCATTTTGAATGCACTAAGCGACCACCTCCAAGATGGTGGCAGTGTTGGATTATGACCACCGTAATAAGTTGGAGGTAGAGTTCTGCTCCAGTATTCTTGCTGAAAACCGCATTCCAGAGAGATTTTATTGCGTCTCAACTGCCAGTTTTTCTCCCAGTACCAGTTCTCTGTCTCCGCCTTGATCCGTCTCTTGCTTGTTTTGCCTTGCTTCCCTTTACTGGCTCCCATTCTTCGGTTCTCAGTGGGCTTTGGCCGGTCGTGGAATTCCACTGCACCCTTATCAGTTTGCCTTCTCCCCGCTGCTCCTAATCCTCTGAGCCATCTTTCAGCCTAGGTCCCTCGCTCCTCCTCAGAGGTTTTTTCCCTCTGGAAGGTTACCCTTGGGTAGCCCTGTTCTGATTTTTGCCAATTTTCAGGCATCCATTGTGTGTATTCAATAACTTGCATACGCACAATGTCTCCTGCCACCAGAAACTCCTAACCAGTTGGTGACCGTGCTGACACCAACTCACTTAGGCGCACAGACCCCCAGTTAATCTCACTGGTTAACAAAAAAAATCGCTGGGCATGCAGGAATTGGTATGTAATGAGATGAGCTTGGCTGAAGGCAGTGGCACAGAGGCAAAGCCGGGGCAGCTGAGGCATTTAGCTGAAATCACGGCATCCGACCAGATAAGTATGAGGTGATGGGTGTGAAGAGAGAGCCAGCTACTTTGCATCTTCTCGTTGATAGCAGAGCTTGTGCACAGAACCGTGTACACAGTTAATTTCTGTGGTATCTCCAGAGAGCATGGAAACCTGTGGAGCCAGTGATTCAATTTCTGAAAATAAATACTTAGTAACTGTTTCATACATAGCCATTCAGCAAGTTGATAAACACATGCTTTGGGACTTTTAATAGAAAGCGGGGAATTTGCTATGGAGAGGAATCCTTGAAAGGGAAGTACCACTGTTGGCCAGTTTAATGTAACACATCTTCACAAGATAGAGAGTTCTGAATTAAACTAATCTGTAATTGGAGTTTAGCTCCCAAGGAACTGAACACACTTTATCCAACAGTCTGAAATGACTGTTGGAAGGAATGTGGCTCTGTGAGGGAGATCATTTACGTGTTTTGTGGCTTTGTCCCCTTGTAGTCACCTATTGGAAAGAAGTTCTTAGTTCAATAATTACTCTCATGATCAGCCCCAGTCTGGGAGGTCCTGCAGTTGAGATATTGGAAATTAGGAAATGTATACATTTAGAACTTGTCCAATTCTGGATTGGAAAATCCAAAGTGGCCTAACTGTCTCATCCTGCTAGGCAATTGCTGCTTAGTGGCAGAGTTTGCAACCTGCCCTATTTTGTCTTGATCCAAATGCTGTGTGAAATCATGGCATTGGAATAGAAACCATACTCTGACCTTCTCATAGCTTTCTCCTTAGAGAACAGTGCTCTATTGTGGCATTTCTTTTAGCAAATCATGAAATGCAGATCATGAAATTTGTCTGCAAAGATTGAGTCCTAAATGTTGTTGGTAGCCTGTACCCTTGGTGGAGTGAGCTCTTGGTGTGAAAGGCAGTGTTTTGCTTGATAGATAGTAGCAGAGCGGTATGCATCCGACTATACATCTGAGGATGGAGTTTTTGGAAATGCAGTATCCTTCCCTGCCTGGAGCTATGGAGACAAACATGGAGACTTCTCGTAGGAGAGGGTTTGTCAGCTGTGTTTTCATGTTGACCATTGGTTATTTTTCGAATGAGGAGTCTGTGTTCATCTGTTAATCATGGAATTTGAGGATGGGAATAGGTTAAGTTTCCTTTTTCTTCTCTTCCTTTGTCATTTGGATCTGCATTTAAATGTAGCAATCACCCGTGTGTCATCAGGGTGCGAACATAGCTGATAACGGCCTGCGAGACCCCAGCCTAGGCAGACCCGAGTGAAGCGAGGGGCGAGGTCTAAGGGCCCTTGATGTACGCACCCCCCAACAAGGGGGTGATTGCAAATCGCATCCTAGAGCTTCGTCCGTGGTGCAAATAGTTTTTTTTCCTTTCATGGGAGACGGTCTACGGTTGTATGGCACAAGCCCAAACGACCATGAAAAAATTGAAAACAAGATGGCCCCCGCCATAGGAAATAGACGAGTCCTTTATTTCTATGTCGGGTAACTAGGATTAGCAGGGAGCTCCCAGACATGAGCAGAAAGCTTGGGTCCAGCAGGTAAGTGGGTGGGAAGGGAGGTGGTGGGGGGAAAGATGCAGGTGTGGAGAGGAAACAGGGAGGGGGCTCCCGGTTGCCTTTCCACAATCCCGGTTGCCTTTCCACAATCAAGATGAAAAACCCTCGGGTGGCTTGGAAAACACGGGCAGTAAACTGTCTCTGCTATTCCAGCCACCTGATTGGCTGAGCGCACTTGATATGATATGATAGTTTATTTATATAGCGCCTATACACAATGTGTTTCAAAGCGCTTCAAGGCAAGGGAGGGAGCAAGGGAAAATACAATTACATTCTTACAGGCATGAACAATAAGAATGTGAAATTAGCTATCGTACTAGGCCTGATGACATTTCAGATAGTGCTGGAGGGGGAGAAATCAAGTAGGGGAGGGAAGGAGACAATCAAGGTTGCTATCATACTAGGTCAAGGACAATTCTGATAAAGTGCATAGAAGAAAGTAAGGGGGGAGAGGAGGAGCTAGGAAAAGGGAGAAAGGGAGAGGAAGAGAGAACAGAGTGAGCAGTGGAGAAGCAAGAGGGGAGAGTGAATACAATTGCAAAAGCCCCCTTTCAGGTACAGTTATGATTTTTCTAATCGGCCCACTGGGCAAAGTTTTGCGTATTGAAAATTGCTTTATTTATTTATTTTTTGGGGGGCCGTTAAGACTGTGGGGTCTCTTAACTATGCGGGTGAGCGTTTCCATCAAAAAAGAGCATTACAAAGGTAACACATTCTGTATTGACTTTCACAGAAGGTAATGTATTATTGTTCACAAAGTCCATGTTTGGACATGCTGAAACTCCATGCTCCTCTCCTAAGGTTAGCCTTGCTACAAATACGTGAGCTTGGGAAACACTGTTGCCTAGCTATGGGTTAGTTTCTGTCACCACCTGAACACGGAGGAGAGAAGTTGGATTCCTTCCTCCCATGGAGTCCACTTATGTTATTCTATCCCCAGCGCAGCAGTCTTTGGATATATTTTCACCACCAGGAGACTCATTGTTGGCTCTGCTCAGCACCTTTATGCACCCTGCACCAGACATGACATCAGAGCCAGTATATATATATTTCGGAGGCTTGTGGAATCTGCTTAGATCACATGCTGTGCATAGGCCAACATCTGATGGAAGCTTTTTCGAAACTCGGAAAGGGACGTTGACAGGGCGTGCCAGTAATACTATCCCTAATGTGACGTCCACTGTACCCATGGTCCCTCTGATTGTTTTTTTTTCCGCCATCATTGACGGAGGCTTAATGGCAGAGTTCCTTTCAGCTGACGCCATTGATTGCTAAATTAGATTTAGTTACTTTTTCTATCCTTTTTAATCACTGACTTTCAACATCTTTGGCGGTGAAAGGGACGAACGTCAAACAAATATCTTGATTCGACGGACCCCTTCAGCCTTGGAAGGCCGCAACGGGCCTCGGCCCAGACAGTAGCGAGAATGGGGGTGGACATTTCTTAGGGATCTAAGAGAATGCTTTTTCCCCTTTACCCTCTCTATTCTCGCCTCTGACATTCCTTCCAAGAATGGAAAACGCCCCATTTAAATTCTGCCCTAGTTGTAATAAGAAGCTCCCCTCGGTAGACAAGCACTGGGTGTGCAATCTTTGTCTAGCACCGGACCACGACGAAGGCCATTGTCGAGCCTGTAAGCTCTTCAAGCCGAAAACGCTCAATGACCGAAAAACCAAGCGCTGGGCCCAATCACGTCATGCAGGCCGAGGCAGCCATGGACATGGAGGGGGCCTCCAGTGACTGCAGCATCAGTTGTTTCAGAAGGTGATGGGGAACCGACCGATTCCCACGTGCTAGCCCCCGACCCCAATAGACAGGCCAGCAGCTCTGTTATGGGGACGACACCCGGCGGCGTTAGCGCTCACACTACAGCCCACACTAAACACATGCCCAAGGGCTGAGATTCAAAAGCAAAGTCGTCTGCAGGCCCACATACAGCGTCAAGGGGGAGGTCCACAGATTCCCTGTCCTCTGGGCACTCAAGGTCCTGATGGCCTTACAACAGTCCCCGAAAGTCGAGGGACTATGCAGACGCTGTGTCCAAACTATCTGCCGATTGTCGGAAGACGTGTCTTCGGTCCTCACCACCGCCATGGCCAAAGGCACCAAAAGCTTGGGAATAGCCCATTTGGTGCAAAAGCATGTCCCCGAAAGCCGCCTTAAGGCAACAAGTTCAAAGAAACACTCCTCATAGTGCCACTCTCACAAAGAGAAGTGTAGCACACACCTCACAAGGAAAGACACTTTCCCAGGGAGAGGAGACCGTAACCGAGGACTTGAAGAACAGGGGCCAGCCTACACCTCAGAGACGGACTACACCTCAGAACCCTGTATCTATACCAAGTTCATCGCAATGGACTTCTGAGGACATTGATAGGGTTCTGAGAAGGCTGTCCAAAATTTCCAAACCACGCCACCAACTACTGCCGCTTCGTCCTCTCAGCCCCCAGCAAAGAGGCCACTTCCTGACACACTTCCTATTTCACCTCAGCAAAACACAGTCCATATTGATCTACATGATCTAAATACAGACACTGAGGACAACGATACAATACAGGAAGCAGACCAATACTACGATGACGATGAAGAGGATATGTACAACTTTACCTCTCCTGTCAACCTAGACGCACCAGTGGGCAGATTCACCAGTGGACAAGCAACCGCTGTATAAAGATATGCTCATGAAGGCTGCTGAGCACTTTCAAATTCAGACCCAAAAGACTCCGCTAGATAAGGATTTTGTGGAAGATATTTTGTGGGACAGGAAAGCCGCCACCTAATTTATACCTATGCTTCAGCCCATCCCAAGAAGGATACAACCTTCTCTGGAGATCCCTAACCAAACGCGGCCAGTCAACCCACGCATTGAAAAACTGTTTGGATCCTGCACCCTCAGACCCACTGTACATTAGGTGGCAGCTAAAACTGGATTCTCTTGTGGTAACCACAACTTGAAAGAGCGCTGGAACACCTTTAGACTCATCGGAAGCGTCCCCCGGATAAGGAAAGTAAGAAATTGCACACTCTGGGGAGAAAGGTGGCCACTTCAGCGGCTTTTCAAACAAGGATTGCGAATAACACCACACTATCGGCAAGCTACAACTACCACAAGTGGGACGTGGTTGCAACCCTAATTGCTTCAGCTCCAGAACCCCTTAAATCTCAACTGGTCCCTAGCAGTAGCAGATGGCAAGGCGGTATCCAACTGCATCTTAAACAACTTGGATGCCGCAGATAATGCAGGCAGGAATGTTGCCGAAGGTACCATCATTAAATGCATGGCTTCACCAGTCTGGTTTCAAACTTGAAACACAGGCAACACTACTCAACATGCCAGTGGAACCAATGTCCTGTTTGGGAAGGCCGTGGACGATGCTTTAAAATCAGCCAAGGAGGAGAGCGATACTGTGAAATCACTAGGCCAGCTAAATACTAAGCCACCAGGCCCAAGAGGCGGAAGAAATTTTCATCGATTTTTGAGGACAAAGCTCACAAAGAGGTTCAGGCTATGGGCAAAGTCAGGGCTCATCCTGGGGAAACAACCAGGGACAAGCCTCGCAAGGTTTCCAGAGGGGCCAGCCTTGATCTCGTGGCCGGGGGAGGTCCTCCCCTTCTAGAGGTGGAGCTACACCTCCTAAACAATGACCACCCGCTTCAGTAGGAGGGCGTATGACACACTTCACCCGCGCATGAGAGGGAATCACCTCGGACAAGAGGGTGCTATCTACCTTAGCAGGCGGTTATTGCATGGAGCTAATGCAGCAACCCTCAAACCATCCCCTGCAACAAAAAACCACCACGAAGGAAGAACGCATCCTTCTTGAGGAGGTCACAGCACTGTTACTCAAGGACGCCATAGAAGTCGTCCCAGCGAACCAGGTAAACAAGGGTATCTATTCAACTAACTTCCTTCTGCCAAAAAAAGATCTAACCATGTGCCCATTATTAGACCTACGCTGTGGAAACACTTATGTCAAGCCACAAAAATTCTGCATGACAATGCTACAAGAAGTAATCCCTCTGCTAAAGTTGGAGGACTACATGGCAACATTGGATATGAAAGATGCCTATTTTCATATTTCAATGTTGCCCGCACACAGAAAACTCTTGCGCTTCAAGATAGCAAACCAGCACTACCAATTCAAAGTGCTGCCCTTTGGAGTAGTATCTGCTCCAAGGGTATTCACCAAGGTACTGACGGTGGTGGCAGCACACCTGCAAAGTGAGGCAATCCAAGTGTACCCCTACCTGGACAACTGGCTGATTACAGGGGAGACACCCCAACCTTGCAGGCAAAACACTCAAAGAACCATAAACCTTCTCTTCCAATTGGGCTTCTCAATAAATGAGAAAAAAATCAAGCCTTGTGCCAAGCAAAAACAAACCGTTCCTAGGAGCTGTCATCAACGCGGAAGAAGGGTTAGTCTTTCCATCACAGGCAAGAGTTCAGAACATCCCACTGCAAATAAAAGTATCAGGCCGGTCACCATATAAGCATATGCAAAGCAATGTTTGCTCGGCATGATGGCATCTTGCATTTACCTCGTCCGACACGCACGTTTGCGCATGCACCCCATGCAGGAGTGGTCGGCGAAACAATGGTCTGAGGCAAGCAGTCAGTGGGATGATCTAGTGGTCATTTCGCCAACATTAGTAGAAAACCTACGCTCGTGGACAAAGGAGAAGGGGAAACCCTCCACGATCTGACGGTGCAAGCGGCAGTTACAACAGACGCGCCACTCTCCGGGTCGGGGGCCCTTCACCTTCACCACACAGCACATGGTCTGTGGACTCGCATGACAACACAGAACCAAATCAACCTGCTAGAACTTCTGGTGGTATTCAAAGCGCTTCAAGCATTCAAAGCTTCAGCTGACAAATCAGTTGGTACAGATCCTCATCGACGGCACCACTGCAATGTTTTACATCAACAAGCAGGGGGGCACACATTCTCCAAATCTGTCAAGCTGGCACCAAAGCTATGGAAATGGGCACTCAGACGGGGGATGTTCCTATCTTCCCAACACGTTTAAGGGGAACTCAACACTCTAGCAGACTCTCTGAGCAGAGATCCCCTACCAGAAGAACACGAGTGGCAACTAGACTCAAATGTCGTAGACCATATCTTTTCACAGTGGGATTACCCCACGCTAGACTTGTTCGCTACAAGAGAAAACGAGCAATGCCCAGACTTCGCGTCCAGGATTCCCCAACCAGACTCAATTGGTCAGGGAAATTTGCTTGCGCTTTTCCCCCCCAGCTCCTCTAATGAGCAGAGTGGTGAACAGGATTCACAGAGGAGAGCAGATGACGCTCATACTAGTTGCTCCCATGTGGGCAAGACAACCATGGTATCCACATCTGTGCAAACTGGCGTTGTGCGACCCCATCAAACTCCTGTGCAGCACTACTCCCTCTACCTCCTCAATGAACTTAGGAGCATGGCTCCTGAGATCATAGTTTGGACATCTACATCTTCCACAATGGTGTATGGATATCCTTAAGGAGGCACATAAACCAAACACCAGACACTGTTATTTAAACAAGTGGAAGAGATTTTGTAATTTGGTGCCAGTCTAAACAAATAAACCCCATATAATGTACTCCATCCAACATTCTTAACTATATGCTCCACTTGTTCGACTCAGGGTTAGTACTCGATAAAGGTCCTCCTGTCGGCTTACACCACCTCTCAGGTCAAAGTATTGTGGTGGAAAGTTCCAGTCATTAAGGCATTTATGGAGGGAGTAAAGAGACTCCAACCTCCAATTTCAAACCCGCCACCAGGCTGGGATCTCAATGTAGTATTTGCAAAGCTCGTGGGACCTCCCTTTGAGCCTATGCATAAGTCAAGCCTTAAACACCTGACATACAATACTGCCTTCTTAGTGGCTATTATTTACATAAGAAGAGTTAGTGAACTACAAGCATTGTCAGTGCAAGACCCATTCTTTGTCATACACAAGGACAAATTGATTTTACGTCCACGCCCTAGGTTTTCACCGAAATTAATTTCCAAATTTCAAGTCAACCAATCCATTGAGCTACCGGCCGCCTTCCAGAATCCATCAAGCTCAGGTGAGAATAAACTCCATACACTAGATGTAAGGGGTCTTGTAAACAAGACCAGACCGCTGAGAAAAACAGACCAACTGTTTGTCTCCATAGCTCCAGGCAGGGAAGGATACTGCATTTCCAAAAACTCCATCTCCAGATGTATAGTCGGATGCATACCGCTCTGCTACTATCTATCAAGCAAAACACTGCCTTTCACACCAAGAGCTCACTCCACCAAGGGTACAGGATCTACCTTGGCTTTTATCGCAAATGTCCTGTTGGACGCCATTTTCAAAGCAGCTACATGGAGCTCTGGCCAAACTTTTACTCGGCACTACTGCATTGACACACACTCTAAAGCAGATTCCCAGGTGGGACAAGCGGTGCTAAAACATCTATTTGCCACTGTACCATCTCACAACCCACCACCTTCTCCAAACACTGCTCGCTAATCTATGCATAGCATGTGATCTAAGCAGATTCCACAAGCCTCAGAAGGGATTACTTACCGTAATCGTATTTCTGATGCTTGTATCTGCTTAGATTCACATGCGCCCACCCTTCCTCCCCTGGAGTAGAAGGTGCATAGATGTTTTCTGGGCTTTATCTGATGTATAATCTGTTTTTCTACACATGTACTCACGGTACACTTCATGCAACCTCATGTTAGAAACAAACAATCTGAGGAACCATGGGCACAGTAGACATCACACTAGAGCTAGTATTATTGGCACGCCCTGTCGAATTCCCTTTTCGACTTTCGAAAACAACTGTAATACTCTGCAGCTTCCAGTAGATGTCGGCCTAGGCATAGCATGTGAATCTAAGCAGATACAAGCATCAGAAATATGATAACAGTAAGTAATGTATCCCATATAAGTCCATTTAAGCCAAGCCACACATTCCACAATGCCACCTAGGAGCCATTGCTGGAAGTTCGCCTCCAGTTATGAGCCACAACAGCAAGTCATTGTGGGTATATAAATTAGCTGAAATGCAACTTTGTCTAAGAAGGCAGGATCATGGTCTTTCATTTCCAAACAAGGGTCTACCCGCTGGCCTCAACTCGGCCCCTAGGGTCTTTACCAAACTTATGAATGTGGTGGCAGCCTTGCTCAGGGCCCAGGGTCACCATGTCTACCCATACCTAGACGACTGGCTCGTCCGGGCAAGTTCCCCGGAGGCAGTCGATAAAACCCCTTCCGCCCTGATGAATATGCTGCACGAATTGGATTTTTGATCAATCTCAAGAAGTCACAGCTGGATCCTAAGCAGAATCTAACGTTCCTGGGCCTCATCTGGGATACGAGCAATGAGAGAGTATTTTCCTTGGAGGACAAGATCACAGCCATCAAGAGGGCCACAGGTCATTTTCTCAGCAGAGCAGTGACCTCAGCATGGTGGTATCATGGTGGCATGTCTACTGGCAGTGCCGTACATGAGGCTCAAAATGAGACGATTGCATCTGCACTTTGCAACCTCATGGAATCAGGAGCGGCATTCCTCAGTTTCTCCACCAGGACCTCGTCTAGTGGAGAACGGACTTCAACTTGAGGATAGGGAGGCCTTTCAGGTTACTATCACCACATACTCTTCCTTGGAAGGGTGCGGGTGGGGGGCACACTGGACACTCGCGGCGTCGAGAGTTTAGTCTCTCCAGGAACAAGAGGCCTGTATCAATTGGCTGGAGCTGAAGGCCATCTGGCTTGCTCTCAAGGCCTTCCTTCCCATGATCGGGGGCAAGATGATCCTCATCCAGACGGACAATTCCACCAGCATGTACTACATCAACAAGCAGGGTGGCACCAGGTCTCTGCCCCTATGCTCCTTGGCAGTCAGCATCTGGGAATAGGCTCTGAAGAACGGCATGCATTTAAGGGCAATCCACCTCCTGGGGGAGTCCAACCTGGATGCGGACAGGCTCAGCAGACTGGTTGCTGACAACTAAGAGTGGCAGTTGAACAAACCGGTCCTTCAGGGGATCTTCAACAGATGGGGTCGTCCTCAGGCGGATCTGTTTGCCACCTGGTCCAACAGGAGGTGCCCTTCCCCTTTCCTTCCACTCCCCTGGTTCACAGGGTAATCTGCAAGATCAGGGAGGCCTGACATCTCTGGGTCATCCTGATAGCCCCGTGGTGGCCCGGGAGGCCATGGTTCTTGCTAGGCCCAGCTCACCTAATCTTACAGCATGGAGGCACTGTCATCCACCCCGCTCCCCAGAAGCTAGCCCTCGCAGCGTGGTTCCTGAACAGGTCACACTGAGCCACCTGCATCTGCCTCAGGCCAACCTAGACATTAACAGGGCGCAAGGAGTGATGCTACCAGGAGCCAGTATATAAGCAAGTGGACTAGGTTCGGCCACTGGGCTTTGTCGAAGGTCGATCTGTGGACCTGCACTATGTACGACTTTCTATCCTTCTCTGCACACGTCGCACATTCGTGGGGTGGGCGGGGGCGGTTACAGGTGGACACCTGTCACACCTACTCTACAGCAATCTGAGCCTACTGGAATTCTGAGGAGAGGATTTTTTCCTCCTCTAATCCGGTGGTTAAGACATTAAAAAGACCTTAACCTGGTCTTGGGCGCCTTGGCGCAGAAACAGTTTGAACCCATGCCATCCACGGACATCAAGCTAGTCACTTTTAAGACAGCCCTACTGGTGGGACTTACATCTGCACGCAGGGTCAGTTAAATCCAGGCACTGGTGGCTTTGGAGCTTTACACTGGTACTTAGAACGCACCCCACTTTCTTACCAAAAGTCGACTCCTCCGTCCACCTGAATGAGGAGATGGTGTGTTAGGGAAAATTCTCCCTTTAGGCTGAATTTCCTAACCTAGTGAGTCCCCCAGCAGCTTTGCTGGATTTCTGGAGTTTGTTTTTTTTCTCCTGCCAAGAGTGAGACTCTTTTTCACCCACTCTTGGACATGATTTATGGTGTTCCTTTGACTGTTAGTGTTTTATGGGCTATGGGGTCCTTTACTCCATAGGGTCTCATGTGTTTTTACTATGTGTGTTACACAGCACCCTCCGTGCAATGACACAGGGGTGTCATAGTGACACCCCACCATAGACTCCATACCCTGGGACTGACTACTGTCTCCCAGGGCATGTAAAGTCACCATTGGCTTTACTAGTCCCAAATATTAATAGAAACCAGTATAAACCATCATATTGTGGACGTACTGGTCGGGGCAATTCGATTGCCCCGGGGTCTGTTAGTCGAGGGGGCACGTCTCCGTCCCCCCTGATCGAGTTTTGGCTGGTGGCAGTGGATACTACTTTTTATATTCGACCGCGAATATATTCCTATGGGATTTTCCCATACCGCCGGTTTATTTATTTAATATTACTTCGCCGGTTGGTATTTTTTGCCAGGACTCGATTCTAAAATGGCGTTTGTGTTCTCTTCTGTGACTCCAACCCAAGTCGAGCCCTTTGTTCCACTTTTTGGCGGGCTTCTCCACAGAAGCCTCCAAAAGTGGTGCCACTCTGTCTGGGTACCACAGGGGGTGTGGGAGGGGGTTTAGGCACCTTGGACTGAGTTACCTTGGTAACTGAAATCGCACTCTTGTGTGATTGGCCCAAGTGGTGAGCCGGCCGGCTCACCACTTAGCATGTTTGATTGACAGCTAGGCTGAGTGAATGGGGGTGTGCTGCATAAAAGCAGGGCTTTGGGGGCTGGAACTTCAGAAGTCGCCACAGGACCTGAGAATCTGACAAGGGAGAAGCTGAGCCTTCCTACCACGACAACACCACCGGTGGAGCCCTGCAGAACCGACTCACCACTTCCCAACGACAGAGAAGATCTCCCGGCTGGAGAGGCTTCTTCCTCTGACTGGTGGGCACAACCAGTTTACCTTCTTCTCTTCGCACCCCAGACCGGCGTGTGATCGAATTGCCCGTGCCAAGCACCCCGGCAACCGGATAGCCACTTACCACTGGACCACGAATCAAAGGACCGCTCCTTTTACCTGAGAAACTCTGCGGCTGGTTTCTTCCGTGGCAGTGCAACGGACTCCTGTCTTCCTCCCCGACGAGATACTCTCTTCCCCCAGACGAAGCACCGACTTGCATCCGCTGCCAGGAACAACTGCCCCCGCTGGACTATTCTCACCACTTTAAGGTACCATTTCCGCCAGGCCTCCCTTTCTAAAGATTGCTACAAGGTAATAATAATCCCTTAACCTTCTGGACTGGGCTGGCCGCCTTGACCTTCTAACTGGTCCCTTTCTTTGGTCCAACTCCTTTTTGAACCGTTACAAGACTTTTGTGCACTGCAACCGTGTGACCTTGGACACATTTCGTTTTGATCCTCTTAAAGTGGATCCGGCCTACTGACTCTAAACTCACGGTGTTACTTTGCCTTCCTCTCTTGTTGTGTTCGTGAAAAAGTGTTGGGATCTGTTTCAATTTATTCTCTGCTTTTCTCTCCCTTTTAAAACAAGTTATTAGAGTGCCATCTACGTTAAGCGCTCACCGATGTCTGAAAATAAGTGGGGCTTTACTAAAGAATTGTCTAATTCTTTTAAGGGAGTGTATATCTTTTAGTGACCGTGTTTCTGAATTGCTTACTATTAGTTCCTGTGTGTTTTTCTAGATGTGGTTTTAATAAATAATTATATCTCTTTTACACCAAGCCCTGGTCAGTGTTTACTTCTTCTACTATGTTCTTTTGACCTATTGTGAATACTCTGTATACTGCCTAACTCTTCTTGAGGGAAGTCAGCCACAGCTACCAAGTGAATCTGTGTGGTACAGACTGCTACCAAGTGGGTTTACTGCCAAACACCTGTAGTCTTAAATCTTTTGCAGTGGTCCCAGAGGGAACTGCACAGGTTTCTGACTAACATGGTGTTACCAACTTTAGTTCCTGGACCATACGGACGATGCTCAGAGGGTTCTGCACTGTCTAGACGTCGGGCGCACTTTAAAATTCTACCTGGACAGGACTAAAGGCTTTCGCAAGTTGGAGGCTCTTTTTGTCACCTTTGGTGGGTCAAGGCTAGGCTATCAAGTCTCCAAAACATCAATAGCAAGAGGGATGGTGGTGGCCATCAAGGAGGCATATGAGGGGCAGCACAACCGCTTCTGGCAAATATGCATGCCCACGCTATCATAGCTGTGGCTTTTTAAAGACACGTTCCGTGGCAGTCATCAGCAGGGCAGCTACCTGGGCTACCCCTTCAACCTTTTGTAAAAACTACCGTTTGAATGCCAGCTCCAGGGCTCACGCAGTATTTGGGCAGGCAGTGTTAAGGAACTTATTTGCTTAGGAGGGTCACCTCTCCACCCTGGGTCTAAATTCAATTGTAATTGCCATGCAGTATGGAGGAAAGGGGACGGGATGTAGGAGTAATTATTATATACTCACCGTAGAGATTAACGTACTCCTAGTCCATAGTCTCCTTTCCTCCACAAGTCCAACCGTCCTCCCCCCCCCCTAATAAAACTGGTGTCATCAGGCAGTGTTAATATTGTCTACGCGTCAAAGGAGACTGAGGGGTGGCGCCTGTGGGTGGAGTCAGGGGAGCGCATGCTCCCACGGCCACTCCCCCGCACGCCACTAAATTTAAAGGGGAAGATGATTTTTTCTGGTGAAAAACGTTCTGTCTCCCGTCCCTAGCGAGGGACGTCCATGCAGTATGGAGGAAAGGGGACTACGGACTAGGAGTACGTTAGTCATTATGGTTAGTAACTTCTTTCTTACAGAGCCACGCGTGCGCCTGGAGACCATGCAAATGGAAGCAGTGCGCTGTAGAAATCAACATAACAAATCACATCCACAATCCATTTCTATCACACGATCAGCCCTTCAGGATATATTTCTTTGACAAATATCCCAATTTGAGCTAGAAAGCACTCAAACAATGTAAAGTCCATGAATTCTGAATGTGTCCTCGATCGATGTGTAGGCAGACCCTCCACAGGTCTCACAAATTTGTATTTGTTACAACCATACGTTGTTCCAGCTGCATGATGGGGGCAGAGTCCCTACAGTTTGTAATGAAAGGCGATCTTGGTAACAAAGATCTCTGTAGTTAATAAAAAAGAAAAAGCGCTTTACCTTAATTGGCCTGGATGTCGGGGATTACTTTTTAATTTAGCAAGTTGCTTGGTCTTGACAAGGTTTTGTTCATTTCCCAGGAATGATACTGTGCGATATGCACTGGATGTCCTGGCCATTTTAACTGTGGTGCCCAAAATCCAGCTGCAGTTGGCAGAGCCTGTGGACGTTCTAGATGATGCTGGCTCTACTGTCTCTACTGTGGGTAAGTCCTTCCGCCATTTATTGAAAAACTGATGCTCCAAGTGCCTGACAGCCATAAAGTGAACTTGAATACACGTCCGTACTTCATTGTGTGTTTATTCTCTCATGCGTAACTTTTAAATTGAGCTTTGAGTTTACAGTCCTTTAAAGTTCTGGACTGCGTTTGGATTTCTGTCTAGTACAATACTAGATGAAAGAGAACATGTCATTTGTTAAATTATAATCTCCAAATCCTAGAGTTTATGCTCGTATTTATTCTGGTCCCCTCTGATTACCTTCAGGACCCCGGCTTCCTTGGAGATACAGGCCCCCATGATTTAACATTTAAATGAGTCAAACAATATAAATGTGGGAGGAGACCGAGCCTCTGCTTGTCTTAAAACAAAAAAGTTACTATTTCCTTGTGCACTGAAGACCTTGATGCCCCTCAACCTCAGTGCCTGGTTGATTTCCGTGAAGTACCTCCTGGAGGCTTGAACATGAGGAGTCCGGAAAGATGTGAATGATGGCATTCCTGTATTGCAACTGTCCTTGCTCCCTTGCCAGCTTCAAGACACACACACACCAAGACACACACACACCAAGACACACACACACCAAGACACACACACACCAAGACACACACACACACCAAGACACACACACACACCAAGACACACACACACACCAAGACACACACACACACCAAGACACACACACACACCAAGACACACACACACACCAAGACACACACACACCACGACACACACACACCAAGACACACACACACCAAGACACACACACACCAAGACACACACACACCACGACACACACACCAAGACACACACACCAAGACACACACACCAAGACACACACACCAAGACACACACACCAAGACACACACACCAAGACACACACACACCAAGACACACACACCAAGACACACACACCAAGACACACACACCAAGACACACACACCAAGACACACACACCAAGACACACACACACCAAGACACACACACCAAGACACACACACCAAGACACACACACCAAGACACACACACCAAGACACACACACCAAGACACACACACCAAGACACACACACCAAGACACACACACCAAGACACACACACCAAGACACACACACCAAGACACACACACCAAGACACACACACCAAGACACACACACCAAGACACACACACCAAGACACACACACCAAGACACACACACCAAGACACACACACACCAAGACACACACACCAAGACACACACACCAAGACACACACACACTTACACACACACACACTTACACACACACACACACTTACACACACACACACACACTTACACACACACACACACACACTTACACTTACACACTTACACACACACTTACACACTTACACACACACTTACACACATACACACACTTACACACACATACACTTACACACACACACACTTACACACACACACACACTTACACACACTTACACACACACACACACACACACACTTACACACACACACTTACACACACACACTTACACACACACTTTTGTGAGGGGCTACAATAATCTTACCCGTGTCTGCAGATCTTAATGCTCGACTAGGTGTGTAGAAGTTGATTTTAGATTTTAAGTATTCTGGGGCTTTCCCTTAGAGGCATCTGTGCACAAGGGGTCAAGGCCTTAAACCGCACCCTATCTTCAATTTTCAGCCAGTGAAGTTCTCTTCTGGCCTCGCTGATATGATCGAATCTTGACTTTTGCTAGGTAATTCTAACTGCATTGTTTTTTAATTTGTTGGTTGATAGCTAGGCACTGTTTATTTGTTCCTAGGATAAGAGCATTGCTGTAGTCAAGGCGTTATAATATAGTTGCCTTTGCTATAGTGGCACGGTTGACGTTCTCCAGGCAGGGTTTAATGGATTTTAGCAGCCTAAGTAGGAAGTTTTATTTTCATATTGAGCTTGTGCTTCGGTTCCCAGGGATGCTTCGAGCATCATTCTTAAAGTTTTAACTTTATCCAGAACCTGGATAAGGGTGTCCTTTATCTGGAAGGTACTGTAAGAGGGGGATAATTTAGCTCTGGTTTCATTGGAACCAAACACCATTAGCTCTGTTTTCTTACTGTTCAGACACATCCAGTTTGCGTCCATCCACGATTCTACTGTGTTATAAGTTGTAGATAACAGTTCACTGTCCTCCTTGTAGTCACCACTCAATTCAATCACCAGCTGAGTATCATCAGTGTAATTCCTGAAAAAGATGTTAATGTGGTCAGGAACTAGGCAGAGATACCTCAGGTAGAGATTACATAGTAGAGGCGACATACTGGCTCCCTGTGGGATGACACATATGATGTCTTTTTCAGCGGTATTTTGTCCACCCAGTGCACTCACGATTTTCTGTTGTTGAGGCAAGATACTAAGATGTTATCCTTCCAATTGCCTCTTTAGAGCAGTTGGCAGTTTTCTCTAGAGCCAATTTGAGGAGGTCATGATCTAGGAGATCAAACGTGGCGCTATGATCCAGGAGGATTAACAGGCCAGCCTTACCTCTGTCCAGAATGCTTAACATTTTGGTTTGTAGGTCGAGCATGACTGTCTCGGTGCTGTGGGCTGCGCAAAATCCTGATTGTTGATAATGCAAGGATTCGGAGGCTTCGGCGTGGGCCTGTAATTACTTGGTGGCTATCTTATCCATGATTTTCAGGATAAAGTTGCAGTTTGTGTTAGGCCTCAAATTACTTGGGTCTCTTTGGTCAAGGTTTTTTTTTATTTTTACCAGGGGTGTTACAGTAACCTTTTTTATTGTACTGGGTACTACCTGGTCACGGAATGACGCATTCATGATTTTCGTGAGAATGGGAGCAAAAATGTCTGCATTCTCCAGTATTATTTTGGGTGGTAGTATATTTTCCACGCAGGAGGTCAGTTTAATTATGGCCAGCACTCTCACCATTTCCTCATTTGTGATTTCCGTGAACTTAAAAGATTCAGTATCCTTGGTACTTATCTCGGGTGGAAGATTATTTATCTCCCCTTTATTGGATTGAGCCTTTACTATTTGTTCCCTAGCGCTGGAGATTTTATGGAAGAATTCCATTTCAGTTTTATTGCATTCCTCTTGCGCAGGTGTGAAAGAGGTGTGATTGCGCTGGGTTTTTCTATTGATTTTCAGAATGTTGAAAGGTTTGCTGGTGGTATTTGCCGCTGTTGAAATGTGCTCATTATAATTATTTTTTGGGGGCTCAATCATTTTCTTGTATTTTTTCTCACAATCCCTCCAGAGTTCCCTGTTGGGTGTGGATGGATTCTTTAGCCATTCATTTTCCCTTTTTCCTTTTTTAGTTCTGCAAGTTCGCCAGAGAACCACTTTTGGTGATTGTTGTTAGATCTGACTGTTTTAGCTTGCAACGGGAGGCCCTCTGGTCCACCAGCTTCTTAGTATGGAATAGCAGATTTGTCATAAGGATGTCGCAGGAGTCGTCATCCTTGTAATCGTTCTTGATGTCTTCTATGCATTGCTCTAAATGGGCCCTTTCAATATTTTCAAAATTCTGGCAGGTCAAACTTTTTTAGGTTCATTAGGGGCTTTAGATTTTGGGAGTGGTGGAGTCATTAGAAAGGTGACAGTATATTGATCCGACCAGATGCATGGTGTAGTCTTGTGTTCTCTTGTTACAAGATTATGCGTTACTACCCAGTCAAGTTGGTAACCATTGGCCATTGTTGGTTTGTGATTCACAACCTTGAAGTCGATGTTATTCATTAATTTCTCTAGACTAGTAGCTTCCTTGTCTTTGGGATCTCCAAACCAGTGATTGAGATCTCCCAGTAACATGGTTGCTGTGTTAGGCCCTATTAGTAAGTTGAGTTGATGTGCAAGTTCCTCATTAAATTCAGGCATTATGGTGGGAGGTCTGTAGACTGCAATTAGGTTAAGACTGCTATTGTCTGTTGGAAGGTAATTCAAATGCAGAATTTCACTACTGCTGCAAGAAATATTAGTTGGAAACAAGTGGATGGAATATCTAGCAATTGTTGCAACAACCCCATCCCCCGGTCTATTTCTCTATTGGTGTAGTAAATTGAGTATCCTTCTGGAACGGCGATGTGACAGGTTGGTCCTATTGGATCTTTAAGCCAAGTCTCAGTAATACATAGTATGTCCAATTTTTCCTCCACGGTCATGTCGTGGATACATTGGGCGCGTTTGTTTAGGGACTAAGTGTTTAGTAGGCAGATCTTCAAATCTAGTTTTGAGCTTGAGTGACTTATGTTTTGCCGTTTTAAATGGAGGGGGGACGGTGTGTCTTTATCTTCAGAATGTTTGAGTTTGACAGAATCACTAGTCGTTGCAGTGTGTTTTAAATTATTTCTTTCCATGACCGCAGCAGCCACTTGTTTGACTATGTTCCTGCGTTGATGACTCTAAGTCTAGCGGTAGTTCTTCTAACGGTAAGAATTCCATGCTTACCGTTTAGGTGATGGCGGGTAGCCTGGACTCCCACAGGCAGCATTTCGTGCACCAGATGCTGTGGACGGTGAGGACTGGCGCAAGACCGGCTCGGGCCTCGAAGCGCCGACGCTGAAGCGTCTGACGTTAGGATTTATGGATGTCTGGGCTTCCGGGATTGGTAGCCCCTAGGTGGTATCACGCAGAGTGCGGATGTCCAATGTCAATTACGCACAATTCAGTATACAATGACTTTAGCAAGGATCGTCTCTGCAATTACTGTTTCACTTCCTGATAGGTATGCGAGTTAAAGGCAGACTTTAAGTATGGTATCTGATCAGAATGTTTCACACACGCTGCTTTATAAGTCACAGCATGTGCAATCGTTGCTGCTTGTCAATTACACATTTACATCTCAAGCGGAGCACACACAACAGCTGTTTCAGCAGAATGCAATGTTCTGAGTTATATTTGAATGCACGCACAGGAGCTCATTCATTCACAATATTCACAAAATACACTGGACTAACTGAGAAAAAGCATGTAGCCCTAGCTCCCTAATATATTCCCTTAGCAATAATACGTAAGGCACATGAAGAGTTGGCTGGTTACCACCCTCGTAACGCTCAGCCCTAAGAAGTAGGCAAATGGGCAGTTCTTAAATACTGCAGTCCGGCGGGACCAGCGCAAGACCGGCTAAGCCCTCGAAGCACCGGCGCTGAAGCGCCTGACGTTAGGATTTATACATGTCGGGGCTTCTGGGATAGGTAGTCCCTAGTTGGTATAACACAGATTTGCGGTATGCTGTGTTCTCGGTCTTAGTTTCCCAGCGTTAGCTCCTGCCTATGGGTTGATGCCCGACACCCAGGAGCTGGTTTTACTCTTTGAATCTTAATGTCGAACCCTTCAATGTGTAGGTTTTCCCCAGAAATGTTTATGGAAGTTAACGGTTTCTGAAATGTTTTATTGATACTTGAAATCCTATGGCTATGGTTTACAACGGTTTCATTTTTCCTATGGCTAAAATGTATTATTGTGTTACTGTGCATTAATACATCTATAATGCCCTGGAAGTCTAAATCACGTGGATTGTTATTATAGGCCTTAGGGGTTTTGAAAAATAGTGTCTCTTTTTATCCCATAACCTATGATAGACCGGCATGGTAGCAAGAGATGACACAGACCACAAACGTAACAGTTTGAAAAACCTTTATTAAAATTTCAGGATGGGTGTAATGCCTAACTTGCCCTATTACTATGGTGGGAATTTCCCTACCTAAAGAAAGTAAGGAACGTCTATGTCTCAAATCCAAAACAAAAGTCTGTCTGTGTCAAGACCTATGCTTGCCCTGACATTTAATACTTCAATGTGGTGTAGGAATATGACCACTCAAAATAGTGTTCAAAGTAAATGTTTGGAGCAGTCTCTAGCTCCCTCTCCCACGTTGAGAATACTGTTCCAAAGGATAATGTTCATCAAAGTTCCAAAGGGACACAGGGATCTTCCCCATGCTTCAAACCATAATTCACAAACACAAAAGTTCCAATGAAGAATGTCTTTGAGGAGCCCATGGATCCTTCCCTAAGCCTCTAGTCGAGATTCACAAGGTAGTAGTTGAAAGGAGCTCAGGGGTTCCCTTAAGCTTCCTGTCTTGGCACACAACAATTTGTCTGGTTGGGCTGGATCATTTAATTGGACCGGGTTTCAGCCTTAATAAACACAAAACAAATGTCTAAAAGTATATTGGGGGCTCCCTTCTCCAAGCTGCCAGCCTTTGTCTGGATGAGCTGGAATTTCTTCCCCTGGTCTAGGCGCACTTACCGGGCTGCACAGCCCACCCATTACAGGTCATGCAACCAATGTTGTTCGCCCTACCTTCAGCCACCTCTGCAATTCTTTCAGGCGCACAAAGTCACAGTAATTCAAAGAATGGAAGGCTATTGGTTGTTTAGTAACTTTGTGGCTTTTCTGTTCCTCTAATATTCTTCCTTGGATGTTTACAAAAGCCTTCACTCTGCTGGTTTAATGTAAAGAATGCTAAAGGAGCTTCTTCTGAATTTTGCTCCCACTTCTCAGCTCCTCTCGGCTGCGCATTTACTAGTGTTCTGTTTCCCAGCAACATTGTTTCTTTCAGTATATTAGTTTCTGATGTTTGTTAATCTGCTTAGAATCACTTGCTGTGCATAGTCCGACATCCAGTGGTCACCGCGGAGTATTGCATCTTGTTTTTCGAAAGTCGAAAAGGGACGTCGACATAGGCGTGTCTATAACACTATCCCTATAGTGACTTGTAGAGTCCCCAAAATCCCTCACACGTCGAGGTCCCTCAGATTATTTTTTTCCGCCCAGAATCTGGTCGCCTTAAGCAGAACTCGTAAGAGACATTCCCATTACTCGATCTTCGGTCGTTTTTTGTAATATCTCACCACAGCCCTCTTTTGACGGCCATTCCACACCGCCGAGACCAGATCTTTGACGGACGGTGGCTTGACGGACGGTGATCCTATCGGCGCTACCGACCACGTGGCCTGGCCTCGCCAGCCTACACAGTAGGGAAAGTGGGGGTCGGGGTGGACATTTCTGTTTCTTCTAGAATGCCTTTCCTTTCCTCCCCCCTTTCCTTCCGGGTTGTTATCACTTATTAGGTCCTCAGCTATGGAGAGGACTCCTTTTAGATTTTGGCCAGTTTGTAAAGGCAAATTTCCGTGGAAGGACGAGCACAAGCAGGGTCAAAAGGTGGGCAGCCTACGGGATGTCGAAGGCTTATTACTCACCCGCTGCCGCCGAGTGTGACGAGGGAGATAGTGATAACTCGACCTCTGTAACGGAGGTTGTTGCCACATCCCCCCCCCCCCTCCCCCCCAAAATCAGAGAGCTTTTGCTCCGTGGCGTCCGTCCCCAACAGGCACGGCTCCGGCCCTGCTTTTGGGGATGTACACCCCGGCGGCGCTGACGGACACAAACAAGTCACTAAGCACACAACCCACGGTCATTCGTCGAGTAAATCGAGGAAGGCCTTAGTGCCAACAGAGACGCCGACACAGCCGGCGGCCTCCACCGACCGGAAGGGTCGGCAGCCCCTCCCCGCAGCCGCATAAGCGCCTAGCGACTGGCCCATCTAGTACAAAGGGCGCTACCACTAAAACATCATCCATCAAAACACCTCGGAAGAAGGCGTCCGTCGACGGCAAGGTTCCGGCTCTGCCGAAAACTACTCACGACCAGCCCCCTACTGAAAAGATGGTCGTGGAAAGCATAGCAAGTATAGTCTCCCAGGACTCTCAGAAACAGCTGGTGAAGGAGTCACCGAAGCCCGCTCAGAAGGTCAAGGAGACGCTGAAACCTAGCGAAGGTACGCCGGAACCTCCCCCTAGGTCGAAGGAGAGACCCAGAGGTACTTCTCCACCGTCGGGCCCACAGGAAGGCTTCTCAGAGGGCGGCAGGGGTATCTCCTTCACCTTATGGGAGAGATCTCGACGCCTAGAGGCGGAGGAGCAAGCCTTTCCGCCACTAGACCGTTCTGCGTCGTCCCACTGGACTAGGGAGGGATTTGAATCCTGCATGAACAGGCTGGTTAGGTTTGTGTCCACTTCTGAACACACTACACCTAAAAGGCCAAGGGAGGTATTCCCTCAAGACCCTATAGCCAAAGTCCCAAGATTTTTCGACCCCCATGAGGAAGAAATAGACACATATGACCTCACTGAGGAGGATCCCCCCTTTTAGGAAGAGGATGAATTCATAAATACTGAGGATTTAGAAGACCCTATAGGGGCCTTTGAAGAAGACCTCGACATGGGTGAGCCACAGCCTTGGCAGTCCCCAGGGGCATCAACGGACCCTTGATGCTTTGGATCTGGCCTCTCCACAGACTGCGCCTGTCAGAGATCCTTCACCTGTGGACGATCATCCCACATTTAATGCCATGCTACGCAAGGCGGCGGCACACTTTCAAATCGATACGGGGAGACTACACCAGAAGTCGATTTTGTTGAAAGAATAATCAAAGAAAAGCCACCTGCTATCCAAGCCTTACCTCTCCTCGCCTCCATCGAGAGATGCCTCATTCCCTCTTTATCTACACCAGCCTTAGTTAGAGGTGTGAACCCACGGATTGAGAAGCTTTTTAGCCCCTCACCCTCAGATCCCTTATATATTAGGGGTCATTCCATACCAGATTCTTTGGTGGTGACCACCACGAGAAAAAGGGCAGTGGTTCTGCTGTCCACCAGTGAAGCACCTCCCGATGAAGAGGGGAAAAAGCTCTATGCTCTAGTGAAAAGGATTACATCCTCTGCAGCATTCGCCATGCGTATTGCCAACAATACCACTGTTGGCTAGTTACGCTGATGCCCAATGGGGCATGTTGTGCGAAGGTCTACAAGAAGTCCCCAAGCCTTTTCGTACCCGCTTATTGGCCACTGTCACAGAATGCACACAAGTGAACCAAAGCATCATCAAGAATAGTTTAGATGCCTTAGTCCAGGGCGTACTCCGTAAAAGACATGCATGGCTTAGAAACTCAGGTTTCAAGCCAGAGACACAGGCATCCCTCATTAACAAACCCCTTGAGGATTCCAACTTGTTTGGTAAAGCGGTTGATGACGCACTGGAAACAGCTAAGAAGGAGCATGAAACATTAAAAACCCTGGACCAAACCACAAGACCCCCAAATAAGCGCAGATATGGCAGTAGGCGCTTTTTTCGTGGCCAACAACAAACTCAAGAGTAGTATAACTCAGCCAGCAACTGGTCCTCCCCTCAGGGAACCAGTGGTTACAACACGCAGTATGCTCAAAGAGGCCAACGTTGTGGCAAAGGAAGAAGTCGGGGCCCTACTCCTAGAGGCTTCCTGGCCACCGCCACCAAATGACCCAAAAATTTGGTTCCCCTCCCATGCATCTCTGGTCGGGGGCCGGTTAACATCTTTTCTGCAGGCATGGGAGGGGATTCCCACAGACCATTGGGTACGGTCAACAATAGCCCACGGTTACTGTATCGAGTTCAGCTGGTCCCAGACATTCAGACCTCCAAAGGGAAGACGTCTCACACCAGAACACCTTCTCATCCTTCTTCAGGAAGTGGAATCGCTGCTCCAAAAAGGAGCCCTAGAGGTCGTGCCTCTGTCACAGGTAAAGGAGGGTATTTATTCAGTGTACTTCCTTGTACCCAAAAAGGATCTAACCATGCGCCCTGTATTAGATCTGTGCCCAGCGAACAAATTTGTAAAACCTCAGAAATTTCGTATGGTGACTTTGCAGGAGGTAATCCCCTGCTAACACAGGAGGATTACATGGCAACACTGGACATGAAAGATGAATACTTTCATATTTCAATGTTGCCAGCTACAGAAAATACCTCTGGTTCATAATAGAAGGCAAACACTATCAGTTCAAGGTGCTACCCTTCGGTATAGCTTCAGCACCAAGGGTATTCACGAAGGTACTGGCAGTGGCAGCAGCACATCTGCGCAGGTTATCCATTCCAGTTTATCCTTACCTCGACGACTGGCTCATAACAGGGGGTTCTTACGAAACATGCCTCTCAAATACCCAAAAGACTATTGACCTCCTGTTCCACCTGGGCTTCTGTCAACAAGAAGTCGTCCAGTCTAGACCCCAGCCAAATCAAACAATTCCTAGGGGCTCTAATTCGAACAAGGGACAGCCTCGTCTTCCCCTTCAACGAGAGGGTCCAAAACATGCTGTTTCAGATCCCTCAATATATAGTCGGTCGAGAGGTGACGGTACGCAAAGCCATGCGGTTGCTAAGAATGATGGCGTCATGCATTTACTTGGTTCCTCACATGCGCATGCGCCCAGTGCAAGATTGGCTCAACAGCCAGTGGTGTCAGGCCAGCGGACAATGGGACGATCTGGTGGTTGGTGTGCAGTCATTTTTTCGAAAACATAATGTCGAAAGACAATGATGGTGAAAAAAAATATCGAAAAAAAAGTAATTCTTTTTTTAAAAATTATATATTTATTTTGGGGTCCAGGAATATAAAAAAAGGGGTAAAATTAAAAAAATAGAAAAAAGGGGGGTTGGAGGGGAAGCCCCATTTCGGGAAAAAAAAACGTATTGAAAAAGAAATTCAAAAAAATGACTATGAACCCTGGTGGTTGTCTCGCAAGCCCTGGTTCTCTCGCTGCGGTGGTGGTCGAGGGAGAACCTTGTGAAGGGGAAGTCCTTCACCACCCCCGCAGTGGAAGCCACTCTAACCACAGACTCATCCCTCACAGGATGGGAGGCTCACCAGTCCCATCAGACTGCACAGAGTTTGGTCGTCAAGTGTGGCGTTCAACCACATAAATTTGCTGGAATTGTTGGCGGTCTTCAAAGCACTAAAAGCCTTCCAGACACATCTGCAAGGGAAGACCATACTGATCCTCACAGACAGCACCACGGCCATGTACTACCTGAACAAACGGGGAAACTCACTCTCCAGGACTGTCAAAGCTGTCCCAGAACATCTGGAAGTGGGCTCTCAAACACGTTTCTGTTAGCACAACATGTACCAGGGGAACTCCATCTTCTGGCAGACAAACTCAGCAGAGACTTCCCTCTACCAGCAGAGTACGAATGGCACTTACACAGAGACTTCGTCTCCAACGTGTTCGCAGAATGGGGTTTGCCAGAGATTGACTTGTTCGCAACTCTGGAGAACGCCCAATGCCAAGATTACGCCTCCAGGTACCCCCAAAACTGCTTCAAAGGAAACGGTCTCTGTATAACATAGTCAGGAAAATTTCTTTACGCCCCTCCCCCCCTCCCGACTCCCATTCTGAACAAAATAGTTCACAAGATGCACCAGTGCACCAGTAACCAGTCACAATGATACTGGTAGCTCCCATGTGTGGGCCCGCCAACCCTGGTTCACTCATCTGATGGAAATGTCACCATCTCCTCCGGTGAGACTGCCATGTCCATACAACATATTGTCACAAGACAAGGGCCTGACGTTGTACCCATGCCCGCAGACCCTGAATTTGGCAGCCTGGCTCCTGAGATCATAGAATTTGGACATTAACAGCTTCCTCAGAGATGCATGGACATTCTCAGAGAAGCGCGAAAACCTAACACTTGTTACTGCTACTCCAGTAAGTGGAAACGGTTTGTCATCTGGTGTAACTCGAAGAGCATCAACCCTGTTTGACTGCTCTCGCACTCATATTGTCCTATACCTTACTCATCTACTGGACTCAGGTTTAGTCTTTAATTCCATTAAAGTTCATCTAGCCGCACTCTCCGCCTACACTGCGCCACAACATAAGGTGTCATGGTGGAAAGTTCCAGTGATTAAAGCTTTTATGGAGGGAGTGAAGAGGATTCACCCTCCTATTTCAAACCCAGCTCCCGGGTGGGACCTGAACGTCCTCTTGACCAGGCTCATGGGCCCCCCCATCGAGCCCATGCAGAGCAAGCCTTAAGGATCTCACTCTTAAGACTGCTTTTTTAATAGCTATCACCTCCATCAGGAGAGTGAGTGAGCTACAAGCTCTCTCTATCTTAGACCCCTTTGTAACAGTTCACAAGGATAAGGTGGTTCTACGCACACACCCAAGGTTTGCACCGAAATTCATTTCAAAGTTTCATGTCAACCAATCTATAGAACTACCAACGTTGTTTCAAAACCCCTCAAACTCGGGGGAGAGGAGCCTGCACACACTTGATGTGCGCAGGGCGGTCATGTTTTATATGGAAAGAACTCGTCCACTAAGAAAGACTAATCAGTTCTTTGTCTCAGTGGCGGCAGGAAGAGAAGGAGATGCAGTTCCAAATCCACTATATCTAGATGGATTGTCCAGTGCATCACTCTGTTACACTCTTGCTAAGAGAACTGGCCTTCAAGCCTAAAGCGCACTCTACTCGAGGTACTGGGGCATCCATAGCATTCATTGCAAATGTTCCCCTGGAGTCCATTTGCAAAGCGGCAACTTGGAGTTCTGTACACACCTTTACAAAACACTATTGTCCAGATACTCATTCTAGATCTGATTCCCAGGTGGGACAAGCAGTACTAAGACATCTTTTCTCTACTGTTCCTTCTCACAACCCACTTCCAACTCCGGGTACTGGTCGCTAGTCTATGCACAGCATGTGATTCTAAGTAGATTAACAAACATCAGAAGATATGCATTACTTACCGTAAAAGCATTTCTGATGGTTGTAGCTGCTTAGATTCACATGCGTCCACCCTTCCTCCCCGCTAGGATGGAAGGAACATAGACGTCTTATTACTTTCTTTTCTGTACTCCCTCATGTTAGTCATAAGGCTCCCTCATGGCAGAAAAAATACAATCAGAGGGACCTCGACGCGTGAGGGATTTTTGGTACTCTACACGTCACTATAGGGATGGTGTTACAGACACGCCTATGTTGACGTCGCCTTTCGACTTTCTAAAAACAAGATGCAATACTCTGCGGTGACGTCGGACTATGCTCAGCATGTGAATCTAAGCAGACACAACCATCAGAAATGCTTTTACGGTAAGTAATGCATATCATTCAGAACTTCAAGCCATTTCAATTCAGTTCCAGAGAGGCTTTCGACAACGTGCCGGCTGCATGCAACCACTCCGATACAATGTAATACCTATAAAAGTCTTCGCCTTTATACATGTCAGGTTTCAATACAGTTCTATGAAACTCACCGGCTGCTGCTTACTCTTCTCCATTCAACAGCTCCTTGATACTTGCAGTCAGAGTGTTACCGCCTGCCCTCAAGACACCCCTGGAGGACGTTTCCTCCCAGGGGAACGAGCTCTTGTTAAGCATGGCGAAGGGGGCTACAACGTTCCATGGCTCCCTTCCCTATCGCAC
Source organism: Ambystoma mexicanum (assembly GCF_040938575.1). Taxonomy (NCBI): domain Eukaryota; kingdom Metazoa; phylum Chordata; class Amphibia; order Caudata; family Ambystomatidae; genus Ambystoma; species Ambystoma mexicanum. The sequence goes on along the minus strand of NC_090923.1, from coordinate 594,717,374 downwards.
TCCAGCTCTTTCGGGACACAACTCCCTCACCACGCATCAACACCATCTGGCAATGTCTCCTTCCAGCGTCTTGGCAGGCAGTGCTCCTCCGCACTGTAGTGCTCGCTTCTCCTTCCTCCTTTTCTCCCTCTCCTTTTATACACCTGTGCCCCTGGGAGGGCTTTTAGCTGTGCACCACTTTCCTTATATGCCTGACTCCAATGAGACCATGCCTGACCTTCAGATCTGCAACTCTTAGGCTCCCTCCTCTTCATCTCAGTACTATAATGGTACTTTCTGTAGGTAACCTGCATTACTCTGGGCATGATCTTGATCTTCTTCCCAGTACTGGACTTCACTTCAGGGAAATCAATAGGATAAGAGTGACAATATCCTATAAAAGCTGAGGGAAGGTGAATTGGGTCACTGTCATGAAAGGGGGGGAGGGAATACTCTGTCTCGCCCTCTGGTACTCTTTCCCCAACCCCCAAGGGCCCACCGCCCAGGTGACCCTCCCTCACTAGTCCACCCAAGGGTGGGGGATCCAAAAGGTATGGCCCTTTCCTGGCCACCTGAACAGAAGATCCCCGGGAGCAGATGTGAGGGCACCTTCAGTTTTCTCACACATACCATGTGTTTTAGGTACTGACCAACAGGTCCATACCTTCCACATATTACATATATAGTATTGGGTTGTGTCTTTTGAGACCCTGTACATCATTGTACAGGCCCACAGAGGACGCGTCAGCTAGCTAGGTTTTATGGTTCTGTGGTTCTCTCCACCTCTGTTACTTTGTTGTGTGCTCGCCTATGGTAAATGGCCCACATATAGACAATAGGTTTAAGAGAGTCCTTGTATAGGCATTATTGTTTTTATAATGTGCTTGATATCGTTTTAATACTGTGTATTATTTTTATTTTATTACCGTATTATACAGTTGGCAAAAACCAGCTTTTAATAAAACACAGCAAATCATAAGATAACACCAATATCAATTACAATCCAGATAGATTTCCTAAAACAAAGAATCAAATGAAAATAATCGTAGCACTGCTTCCTCATGACAATATATACAATAATTTTTTTAAATTATTTAATATTTGTTTATGGTTACATAGTAACCTTTACAAAAGATTTTTCTTTAAAATGTATAGTTAAAACAATGTAGATAAAATAATACTGTCACATACATAAGTACATGCACATCAAAACAGGCACAATGCTCCTAATACCTTGACATGTCAATTAATGCGTAGTACATATACCTTCTAATTCATTTAAACATAGACACATTTATTTTATTTTTATTTCATTTTTTTAGTCCACAATGCTTCTTCAAGAATCTCAATACGGCCAGCTGTAATTTAATTTGTCTACCATGTAACATATCCAGCTATTAGAGTTTCAAGTCAACACATTCCGTGTTCGGGACTTATTGGCTGAAACTGCTGATTCGTTCTTTCCTTAGACTATCACATTCTGTCAACATATGTACTAATGTTTCACAAGTTTCCTTTTGTTTACAAAATCTACAGAGGGTAGAGTTCTCAATCTGACCAGCTCTAATATCCCTAATTTCCCCTGTTCCGAGCACATTAAAACAAAATCGCATGTACTCCTTTCTCCATGCCCTATCAGGGAATTGGATCAGATATGGTTCAGGCTCCCCCAACCTTTTATAATGAGATGCAAAATGCTTATACAATTTTTAAACTTCATAACCTTGTTAACGGTGAGATTCCAGTCGAAATGAAGTAGTAGTTTCTTGACTTTCATTGGATTCGAGATGAGCAACTCTCGCGGAACCCCCAGTTTATCAAGGGCTGCATATACTTCCTCCACCATATCCTTAAGATACTTCGATACCGGAGAGCCACCCCTGATCCCCTTACCCATGATGTCAGATAGGGTTGTTCCTTTAAAGGTGTTAGGCAGAATTATATGCAGTACCCTTTGGAAACAGAACACACAATTAAGACTACAAGTGACAGTACAAATTCACCTTTGGTACAAGCCTGTACTACACAGTTAAAGTGGTAGCAGAGCAGCCAGACCTATCTCAAGAGTAAGTGAGCAGTATCAAATAGTTACACAAAGGACAGCAAATACTATGATTCAGGCACACACTGACTCAAGGTTTTTAAGTAAAAGAATATACATTTATTTTACTCTCAGTTGTATAACATTACACTATTATTAAAGCAGTTTAAAAATCACACTCTTAATGCACCACACCACTTCCCTTAAATTCCAGACAAGTTAAGCTCACACAATGAAGTGGGAGCAAAATGGCACTCCAGCAATTTAAAAGGGAGGGAAAAACAAAGTTAATAGAAATTGAACCACACCAACAGGTAAGTACTCATGGCAATTGAGCAAGAGGAACTACAGTGATAGAATCGGGTAGAAAAGGCTTAGGGCCAAAGTCAATGGGTCAAATGTTTTTTGCTCAAGATCACACGGTTCAGGGTAGTTCGCAGTAAAGTTCGTGCCACGGATTCAGGACGAGGTTGGTTGGCAGAAAAGTTAGTTCGAAAGAAGGACAAGCCCTCGGTTTGGAGAAGGATTTCAAAACACTTTCACTGCGGTTGAATGAAACGAACAACCAGATTTGCAAAGTACCTTAAAAGGGAGAGGAAGCTGTAGCTGAGGCACACGTTCCTGGTAGTTCCTGCAGGCTCACGGTTCCTGAAGTGACTGTCAGACTGACGAGAAGTAGGAAAACTGGAGGGTCTTGCACTTCCCAGGGAAGAAACCAGCAGCAGAGCAAAGCAACGAATAAAAGGTACGCTCCTTAAAACCGAAGCAGGGTCCGACCTTCGTGGCTATCCAGCCCACTGTAGCTCTGTACAGCGAATTCGACCAGAGGAGGGCTCCTGGCTTGCAGTTTGGGCGAACTGGTTGGTCCCACCAGCTCAAGAGAAGAAGTTTCCTGGAGGTTCTTCTCTGTCGTCGGATTCTGAAGATTCGGACCTGCAACAGGGCTTCACCGGGCAGTTCAGTTGTTGTAGGGCTCCTCTTCTGTCAGCTCCTCGTTGGTTAATTCGTTCCAGTGGCGACTGTCTTTCCAGTCCCAGAGACCTGCTTTTTATGCAGTTTTCCCCCATTCATACAGCCTGACCGTCAATCACACAGCAGGGTGGCTGTCCTGGCAAGGACAGTCACCCAGCCAATCAAACAGGAGTGCGACTTAGGTTACTAGGGAACCCATGACAGTGGTCCTAAGACCCCGCCATCACATCCTGCCTACCCAGACTTTCAGGCACCTTAAGGAGGGCTTCTGTGCAGAAGCCAGCGAAAAGATGGCGAACAAAGGAATATACCCCAGTTTGGCATGCAGAGTAAAACACGAGAAAGACTTTAACAAAAAGAAATGGCGAATAAACCCAGCCGGAGCCAAAATAAAATGTATCTGGTCAAGCGGGTTTATGTTCAAGGCTAATATAGCCTAAAACAATACCATGGTTTTATGGTAGAAAAGTTAGGGTAGTTACCACTGCCACCAGCCAAGTCTTGATGTAAAGGGAGCAAATCAGTGCTCCAAGAGAAACGGACAGAAAGGGATAAGAATTAACATTTTCCAATACTCCATGTAAGATGGGGTTCACTGGGTCTGTGGTTTAAAGAGACTTCATAAAGTTAATGGCATCTTTACATGTTTCTGGGAGACAGTAGTCAGCCCCAGAAAAATTGAGTCAGTGGGAAGTCTAAAAGACAACCCTGTGTCACTGCACTGAAGGTGCTGTGTAACACACACACAAAAATGATGCTCATGGAGTAGGTGAGGCTCCAGAGCCCAAGATCACACAAATGGTATAAATACACACAGCAAAACACATGTAAGAGTGGGAAAAAGGTTCACACACTTACCAGGTGAAAAAAGTAAATCCTAGAAATCCAGCAAAGCTGCTGAGGGACTCATTAGGTAAGGGAAATCAGCCATTTATGAGAATTCTCCCTAACAGGTAATCAGTTTCCTATAGAGTGATAATCTCCGCCATTCTATTACACTTCTTATTAAAAGCAGTCCGAGTTCATAGCGAATGGCTGCCAGAGGCACACATTTGGACAAGCATCTAACCATTGATTTTACCAATCTGGACTCCTATATTACAGCTTCACCCCTACACCACAAGGGTGCTAATTCCATGCCATAGCATAGTTGGGCCACTATTTTGTTTCTGTACAAGCGTAGACATGGTAATAAAGAAAGTTTGTCATACTTTAAGTCAATTTTGCATAGCTGGCATGTCATCGGGCTGACTTTAGAATCCAAGTAGGCCCGATAATTTGCTTTTTTCCTGTCTCCATATACAGGATATCTCGAGTATCTTATAGCAGTACGAGTAGGTAATTTCTCATGATATAAGAACCAGGAGTATTTTTTTGGCTTTTTGTTATGTGTCAGGCATAGAATCACAGTTTTGCTATAATTGATTTTTAGGGCATTTATACAGATGTATTCTTTAAAGGCAGTAGGGAGATGCTGAAGGCCTATAGGGGTATGATCGTACAATGTCACATCATCTGCATATGCTGTCCAATGTACCTTCTACTTTAGGTGAATTTACGACTAGATTTTTTAAGTAGCTTCCCACATCAGAGAAGTATAGATTAAAGATAGTAGGTGCAAATATACATCCTACCTTAGACCATTTTTTACCCTTCTTTCTTGTGATAATGTCCCATCCGCACTAAGTCGCATTTTTATTCTTGAGTCTTCATGCATATTATATATAATGGACAACAAAGGCGAAGGCATTCCTAGATTGACCAGTTTGGTCCACAGAATTTTTCTGTCCACCAAGTTAAACGTTGACGTTGGGTTGTTAGATACCACATAGATGGGAAGATTCCCAGGGGTCTACACATATTGTTGCAAGATGTTAATCAGTAGGCCTCCTGCATCTGTTCCCACGTTCTTTCTAAAACCAAACTGATATGGTGTCAAGATATTTCAATTTATCCATCCAGTTCCGAATGTGCTCTAAAATACGACTAGCAAATGCAATCAGTCACAATCTTTCGTCAGAAAATGGTAAAAAAATACAATATAAGCTTCATGATCTCCCCGCATGAATAAAGACCGCATGGCGTCTGCTGATGGCAATCCTGTGAGACCCGCTGCATTCAAAGCATTCAACCGAAGATCGAGAAGAGGAACCGGTCAGCAGATGTCTATCTGCACTCTTCCCCCACACAATCTACACTGTCTTCCCCCCATTGGTATATTAGACCAAGCACTCACCGTCTCTCTGATCCTTGGGATATAAAATCTTAGTCTATCCTGGGATTATCTAAAACTATTACCCGCAACGTTTTTAACATTTTGCGGTTTTGCTTCTCAAGCCTTAATGTGCTCCACAAATTGTGCTACAAGATTTTTGTAGCAAAAGCCACGATCAGTTGTTCCTGATTGTGCTCAATTAATATATTATTCATATTTTTTTTTATATTTCTTAAATACCCAGCCCAAGGCCTGCTCTGGGGCCTTTTGATAGCCATTTTTATTGCAATAGATACAGTTTTCGCTATCTTAATACAGTGATTTTTATTCTGGTTACTATTACTCCGTAAAGTAGGCCCATCAGTGTGTCACCTGGTATGTTAGCCAATTAATTTCCAGAACAAAGTCCGACAACCAAGATGTAACTTCCCATAAATAGGCACAACTTCGAATTCCAGATATATAATTTCATTCGCAGTTCGAGGGGGCATTCTCAGTCTCAAGTATATAGCGCTCTAATTTAAAGATATCGGGCAAGTTGGCAAAAGCCCCGATTTCAGACCCATATAACGTAATGGGCAGAATCTTACCAAGGTACTGCTAGATCAGTGCCCCAAGAAAATAACTGCGTATTACTGGAGTAATAAATTGTATGGTTAATTGTATGTGTCTGACTTTATTAAAAGTATATACTTTTCAGTATAGCAGTGTGGTATATTTTTTTCGGATAATTTTGTGGACGGATTGTACCTTTTTGTTGGCCCACTACCTCTTCTTGAGAGTTGCATCTTTTTGCTCTGTCAATGTTACCTACCTAAGGAAAGGTTTGGCTACTCTTTCTTTTTAGATGCGCTAGCCTTCCCTCTAGGATTATTCGTAGTATCATCCTCAACAGTTGTCCAAAAACGTCCTTGCTAAGAAGCATCAACCAACTCTCGGGTCTGGGTTTTCTCACCGTTAATCCGTCACCGGAGAGTTTGATGTTGCAGGCCGGTATCCAGTCATTGCATCGTATACAAAGCATTGAATGCCAAAAGCATCGGAAAAAAAGCATCAAATGTCTTTTTTTCAAAGGAAAAGGTAACGGTTTTATTTCAATTATAATGGGTTTTAAGGGGTAAAAAAAGGGGGTTAAAAGAAAATGGAAAAAAATACATTTAATGCTTTTTTGTAGATGCTAAGGCATTCAATGCTTTGCCATTCGATGCAATCACTATAAACCTGCAGGCTGAGACAGCTGGCTTGAAGACCATGTCTTTTTCTTCTTTAACCCGTGACCGGGAGCGCACAGAAATGGGAATGCCATGGAAGGCAAGATTTTTGCAACCGGCAGCCTGGTTTTGCATGCTGTGAACTCTACTTGCACCCTGGCCAAGTATACTTTTAGTCTGTGGAGCGTCTCCGGCGCGTCTGAGAATTTTCCATCCATGGAGATGGGAGTGGGTTTCAACAACCTTCTGGGAGACTGGATCACAGTGGGAGCTGCTCACCAGATTTTGCAATAGGGCCTTGACACAGCTGGTTGTCAGGCGAGTGCTGTGAGTGTGTGTTCCGTCCTGAGGAGGCGCTCTTGAATGATAACCTCTGGATATGCTCCTGATGTTCAGATAAACCTCTGGACATGCCTTTTGATGCCAACCATCTCTTTAGGGTGAAAGCTAACAAATCTTTGCAGCAGAGGTTTCAGGCCTCTGTAGCCACAGAAAAGTCCTTGGATATACCTTTTTAACAGCCTTCTCTGTTGGCGCTGTGCTGTCGTGCTTTTTGACTCTCCCTTTCTTTCGCCCTCTGGTGCAGGGGGCAAGCGTCCTCCGGCCAGCAGCTGCAGCCTGGTCTCCCCTGCTAGGGTAGAGATCATGGAGCGCATTTAGGTTTGCCCCCTCCCACTGTACTTTGTCCATTTATTTTCATCTGGCACTTGGTTGTCCCTGTTTGTCTGGGAGTGGCATCTCATCACTATGGGTGCTTGGACCGTGCAGGTTGTAACTCAGGATTACTGCCTCTTGGCTCTTTCAGCCTCACCTGACCACCCCCCATTCGGCATTTCTTTGCCTCCAAACCCTCCGCTGTTGGAGGCAGTCCATCAGCTTGTGAAAAGGGCTCCATAGAGCTGGTGCCCTTTTGAGAGCAGGAGAAGGGCTGATACTCTTTACTTTCTGATCCTGAACAATGAATCCTGACGTTCTGGAATTTACACATGCGCACAGACATGATATGATGTATCATTTATAACGCACTTGTACACAAGTGTTTCTAGGCGCGAAAAGACAAGGAGGGGGAAACAAAGGGAGGACAAAACAATCTTACTAGTCATTCAGATCGCGCAAGCGTGGGGAAGAGGGACGTGAGAAGTGCTACAGGGGGGAGAGAGAGAAGTGCAGGTAACTCAATAAGTGCAGCCAGAGGGTGGGCAACTGGCCATCAACCTGGGCTCGAGTTTAGTGGGTGGCCAGATGACCAGTGCGTGGAGCAGTCGGGCTCATCAGCAGGGGAGAGGAAGAGAGAAAGCGGAAGCAAAAAGGAAGGTCTTAAGTTGCTGCCGGAACTGGAGGTGGTGCTGCTCAAGTTTGAGAGAGGCAGGGGGGCTGTTCCAGAGGGAGGCCCCAGCTGAGGAAAGAGATCTGCCCCCCAATCTCTGCTTGGAGAAGTGTCTGACCCTCAGAGATTTGGAGGTGGAGCCCCATAAAGCTTTGTGGATGATGCAAATGGTCTTGAACTTGATCCTTGCAGCCTCAGGGAGCCAGTGAAGAGATTTCTGAGCTGGAGGGATACGGTCCCTGTGCTGGAGGCCATAGACAAGTCTAGCAGTCTTGTTCTGGATTAGTTGTAACGGTCGAAGAGTAGAGACAAGCATATTTAAGAGGCTGTTGCAATAGTCCGGCCTAGAGAAGACCAGGGCTTTGGAGACAAGTGAGCTTCTGGGGTAAAGTGAGGAATGGCAGAATAACTCTGAGGAAGTGCAGCTGAAAGTGTGACTTCTTAGAGATATCAGAGATGTTAGGAGAGAAGGATAGGGTGGAGTCGAAGATTAAACCAAGGTTCTTAACCTCATAGGAAGGAGCAGGAAGAGGGCCTAGGGTGGGCGGCCAGAAGAGAAGGGAAGGGAAAGGAGGGAGCAGGTGTCCCGATGTGGAGGATCTCAGTATTACTGGGATTAAGGCAGAGATCATTGGTGGCACACCATTCCTGAACTGCAGCCAGACGGTCTGGTATGAGAGAAGGAGCAGAGGTGGCTGAGGGGAGCCTAAAGGAGAGCTGGGTGTAATCCGCATAACTCTGAAAGTTATTGTAGAATGTAGCGATGCAGTGGGCAAGGGGTGCCATGTGGTGGTTGAAAATCCAGGGAGAAAGGTTAGACCCCTGGGGAACACCACAAGTAGAGAGAGATTAGAGGAAAGACCCCAGTTGGACTCGGGATGGCTTATCAGTGAGAAAAGAGGTCAACCAAGCCATGGCCTGACCAGTGATACACAGGTTGTCACAGAGGTGATTGAGCAGGATGGCATGCTTGACCGTGTCAAAAGCAGAGAATAGATTGAGGAGAATGAGGACATTAGGAAGATTGGAATCAAGATTAGAGAGCAAGTCTTCACAGGTGTTCGGGATAGATGTTTCCATGCTACTGCAGCTCTGAAGCCAGACTGGTGGTCGTGGAGTCAACCAACAGATTAGGTATGCAGATTAAGCTGGGAGATGGCCTGCTTTTCCAGAAGTTTTCCCAGGAAAGGAGTGATGGAGATCGGGTGATAGCCGGAGAGGAAGGATCGGCGAAAGGCTTCTTATGAAGGTGGTGCACAAGGGAGTGCATAAGGGGTGAGGGGAAGGTTCCAGTGCCAAAGGAGTGATTGCAGAAATCGGCCAAGGGAATTGATGTGGTCCTTGATGGTTCTGGATGAGCAGCAGAGAATCTGCTTTGACAAGACTTTCATAGATCAGACTCGTCTAGAAACATCGTCTGGGTGGGTGGGACAGTTGAAAGGAGGAGAAACATCCGAAGACAGGCGAGGGGTGGTGGAGGAGGTCATTATCAAGATGGTCATCTTGACCCAGATACCTTGAACTGTAGGGCTGGTTGGTGTCAATAGATCACAAGGACGCCAACTTCCATGTGCCAGTTCATCTTGCATACAAGAAGTACTTGAGGTTTGTGGTTGGAAACACCCACTGGCAGTTCATTCAGAGTTCTGCCGTTCACAGTTGGGTTTCCCCATGAATTTCAAAAAGTTCCTTGTTTCTTTGCCTCAGTCTCTCCGGTTCCATGGAGAGGTCTTGCACATCTGCCTGAGCAGGGCTTTCCCTCCCGAGGATCAGGTGGCAAACATCCTTCAGATGTGTGAAAAGGCCAAGCCTTTGACCTTGTCTTTAGGGGCTGGCAATCCCACTTGTTGTGAGGTGGGAGATGCAAAAGGGGAATCCAGTGCCAGTCCTGCCCCTGAGGTGGATGTTGGACAATTCCTTCCCTCCTCCCCTGTCTTGTACCAGAATGCTTTCACGCACTGTTATCGCCTACAATGGCTATTGAGACATTATACAGACATGCTCTCTAGTGTTTTTCTTCTTATTACATATCTGAGGCATTGCCATCTTGTCAGCCTGACTCGAGCAAGAGAAACGACGAAACCCTGTGACAGATATCACCCACATCGAAAATCAAAGGCCATCAGTCCCATCGAGCTACTTGCGCCATGAAGAATAAGTGCAGAGCTGCCCATAGAATGAGAAGGCCACACCGTAAAGCCACGCACATATGTGACAATCGCAGTAACAGCAGGGTCCTGCCAGGATGCACTGCCTGGAATTTTGTGCATACATCCATTAAACCACCACAGACCTGCTCCAAGACTGACTGACACTGTCTGGGAGTTGGCTTCTCGAAACACGATCTGTTGTATTGAACTTGATATGCTGCCGTTAAACCACAAATGCCAGCTGAACCGATTAGGCCCTTTTCAAAGCTTCCATGTGCACATACACATCCCGGGTAAGGGAGAACAGCTCAGATTAGATGGGGTAAGAAGAACAATCCCTACGAAGGGAGGGATATGTAACGGGAGACGCGAAGCGTGAAGTTGTTGGTGTACGGGGTAAGGTCAGTGGTGAAAGTGTACTGTGACCAGGAAACGAACAGGAGCAAGGTAGGAGTGGTGGCTTGTGGAAGAGATTGTTGAAGAAGGTGAGGTGTTTTAAGTATTGATGATGGGTCTGCAGTGCGAGTGTCTGAAAGGTAGTGCGAGAGGGCTGGTCCAGAGAAAATGGATAGTGTTGAGTAGTGGTCTCGGAAGAGTGTAGTAGTCAGAAGAGTATAATAGTTGGAGGAGTGGTGTAGTAGTGAGGGTCGTAGCGGAAGGAGGAGGAGGAGGAGGAGGAGGAGGGTCGTAGCGGGAGGAGACACTTAGTGAAGTGGATTGAGAGGAGTTGGTACATCAAAGGGTGGAGTTGAGCAGTAGGAGGAGTGAAAAATCGGAGGAATTGGCACCTGGTGGGAGGAGTAAGTCAAGTGAAATGTTAGGAAGAGTAATGGAGAGGAAGTGAGTGAACGGGACTGATCTACCCTCCATACACGAGTCATTGCAAGGCACTATCCAAACTCCCTTTTCGAAAACAAACCTATTGCTAGACTAGGGACAGTTAGAAAATCGCTGAGGGAATTTAGATAGCCTGCTCTTAGGAAGTCCATCATAAGTAAAATATTAAGTTCTAGACAATAGGGGTTAGCAATCTCTAGAACTAACCACAGCTCATGGGCGCTTGGGAATAGGTAGGGGGTTTTTGGGCAGACAAGTGATTTAGCCCAAGCCCCAACAAATAAAAATAAAAACCCTTAAACTGTACTCCCTTACTGTGTTTTTTCTAGCTATCTTTGACAGATGGTACATGTCTTCCATTCACAGAGGCTGGTCTTTGCCTCCGCCTTTCTGCGTCTTAAGTTTTTCATGGCCCCTTTCATCCTGGTTGGTACATGAGGTCGCTCCAGTGGCTACTTAGGATTTAGTGGTCTTTGTTCCCAGGGTGCTACTCCAGACTGGTTACAAGTCTTGAAATTTGTATCTTGGGATCTTGGGGGCCAGACCCTGCGAAATAACTTGCTGAGATGGCCATTGGTTCACCAATCCTAGCCCCAAATGACAGTAATCATGGACACATATCAAAGGCTGGGAAGCTCACCTGTTGGATCTTACAATGAGTTGACTCTAGTCTTTGACATAAGCCTGGGGACACATCAACTTGTTGGATCTGCAGGAGATCCTGCTTGCCCTGGTCGCCTTCATCCCCTCTCTGAGATGCAAGAATGCACTTGTCTTGACAGAAAACACCATTGCCATGCACTACTTTAAACAGGGTGCTATTGGGTCCTTTCCATTGTGCAGAGAAGCAATGAGACTGCAGTTTTGGGTTATGGAAATTGTCTCTGCCTGCCAACAGCCCATCTCTATGGGAGCATGTCCTTGCTGATGCTCTGAGCAGACAGACCAGCCTCCCACGAGCGAGAACTCTGCCAGGAATTTCTGGAGAAGATCTTCGCCTTTTGGAGGGTCCTGAAGTGGACCTCTTAGCTGCTTGTGTACAGTAAGTGTGAATTGTTTCCTCCAGGGATTTTTCCCCTGCAGGTAGTTCTGGGGGATTCATTGACTGTCAAATAGCTGGTCGATCTCCTCTATGCAGACTAGTTTTCTGGAGATGACCGCATTTTGTTCGGGTCCTTGTTGATTGTGATCACTCCAGATTGGGCCAAGAGGACATGGTACCTAGGGTATCTGGACTTGTCCATCTGCCCTCCCTGGTGTCTTCTGGCAATGGTGAATCTGCTATCCCACTCTAGCTAGAGGTTTCTTCACCCGAGCCTCAACAGCCTTAATCTTCATGCTTGGCTGCTGGGATAGGAGTGGGACTTATCGGATTACTTCCTGACTGTGAATCTGTATGCTCTGAGGCAGGCCACGAAGTCCATATATGCTTGTAGGTGGCTAAACCTCTCGGCTTGGTGCCGGAAAAGAAGTCTGGACCCTCTGACATGTTCTACTTACTGTGTTCTGGATTTCCTGGTTTCTTTGGCCATGAATGGGTCTGCAGATTGTCTCTGTGAAAAGGTATCCGACTGCCATTTCATTCTTAAAAAGACTGATCACCCCAACGACTATTAAACATATTGTTTTATAAACCATCTTTACTGTTTGTTCTAATTGTCTTACTGTAACATTGTACAAGAAAGTTTCATAAGTTGTCTGTAACCTCGCCGTGATACCCCAGGGTCTGGGCGAGTAACAAATGAAATAAATAAAAAATAAATAAAATAAATACACCCCTGAACAAGGGCTCATTCTTCACAAACCCTGCTGTTGTACAGTTTGTGGGGTTTGTGTAACCAGTTCTCCCTACCCTCCCCCAACCCCCACCTCAACGCGCCAATTTGTTGTTTCTCCGTGGGATTTGAAGTTAATTTTGATTTTCCTTATGGGGGCTCCATATTTAAGGAAGTGCATTCATGTTCATTGTGACGGCTCGCCTTTAAAGTGATTTTCCTGGTAACCATTGCTTCTGCAGGAAAGTTGAGTGAGCTCCTGGTGCTGTCTGCTAAACCTCCTTACTTGGTGTTCTCTGTGATGAAGCTATCTTTGAGCATGAGACGGTCCCCTCTGCCTAAGGTACTGCTGGATTTGTATCCCTCTCAGAAAATCTAACTTTCTTTGTCTTTTCTTCCTCCTCAAACCTCTAATTATGGAGACAAGGTTTCATTGGCTGGATCCTTTGTAGGCTCTCAGCTACTATATATCTTGGAGGAGGGACATCATAAAAGAGGACTACTCTGTTATGCCTGTGCTGGCAGGGGGGCTGTGACTAAATAGAACCTATTCAGATGGTTCATCCTCTGCATCTCAGAATGCAATAGCCTGGCTCTGAAGGATGTTCTTGAAGGTGTCAGGCTCGTTCCACTAGGGGCTTGGCTGCCACCTCTACCTTGCAACGAGGGGGGTTCCAAGTTGTCAGATGTGAGCAGTGAAACCCACCTAGCTGCTTGACAGTTGTTGAAACATTACCGCCTGGATTCCCTGTCTGGGCAAGATGCTCGCCTTGGACGGAGTAGACCTCCAGTGTTTTCTGGTGTAAGTGGTGCTTTCTTGCTTTTCTTCCTCCTCCACTTTCATGTACTGCTTTGGGAATGTACCAAAGATGAGGAATCTGTGGGAGAAATAATCCATGAGGCGGGGTTTATGCCATCCTCCCACAGATGTATCATCGCCATCGCAACCTGCCTCTCGGCATGTCGGTTGCGTACCTCTTTTGTTCTGCGTGTCGTCAGCTGGTGAGTGCTACGAAAAAGTTGGGTCTGAAGTCCTGGGGCCTGGCTGCTCCATATATACTGGCACAACATCCTGTTGGGTATAGGGGCATGCATGGACTTCATGAAGAGCTGATATGGAGCAGCAGTGTGTGTGTGTGTGGCCCTCTTACCCTTCACAGCATTGAAGACATTTCTGAAGAAAGCTGATGCTGGAAAGGGAATATTAAAGATTTCCATTATGGAGAGAAGGACTAATCCATCAGGAAGAACATTACCTACAGGTAAAGTAAAGTGTTCTGACAGCCTTTCAATTAAGCGGGTTGCACAGTAGGATGAAGGCAACTGTGCCTTGTGATGCTGCCTACACTGATGTGTGATACACGTTAGTGTTTGTTTGGGTAATCTCAATATGTAGATGAGCGGTAAAAGGATATGTTTGGGGAGTATTTTAATCTTGAAAGCATAGTGGAAGATGTACTGTTGTATGACTTCTAGCAATAAGTGAGCAGTCAAAGTGAGTAGTAGATCCTTCGAAATCATGTCTGCATGACTGCTCAAGTGTCCATCATTGCTGGTACTTTTGGTGTGCATTAGAGCTTTGAAAAATCATTGTCTGAAGAGCATGGGCCTTGATCTAGCAGCACTAATCAGTGATTTGAATAGAGGTGCAAAAATACATGATTAAATTGCTGCGATTTGGACCAATAATTGTCTTGTCTTTATTGCTTTCCCTAGGTATCAGCATTATTCTGGGTGTTGCTGAAGGTGAATTTGCCATTCATGATGCTGAGATCCAGAAATCGGCCCTCCAGATAATTATAAACTGTGTGTGTGCACCAGACACCCGCCTCCCGAGCATTGGGAAGTTTATTTCTGGAACCCCTCGGCGAAAGACTCATCTGCACCCCAAGGGCACAGAGCATGTTCTCAGCAAGATGTGGAATGTGGTGCAGTCTAACAATGGGATTAAGGTGTTGTTATCACTTCTTTCCATCAAGATGCCCATCACAGATGCTGACCAAATTCGGGCCCTTGCTTGTAAAGCACTAATGGGTCTGTCGCGCAGCACTACAGTACGTCAGATCATCAGCAAGTTACCACTGTTCAGCAGCAGCCACATCCAGCAGTTGATGAAAGAGCCTGTGCTGCAGGACAAGCGAAGTGAACATGTGCGTTTCTGTAAATATGCAGCCGAACTAATTGAGCGTGTCTCAGGCAAGCCATTGCTGATGGGCTCTGATGTCTCGTTAGCAAGGCTCCAAAAGGCTGATGTTGTGGCCCAGTCCCGTATCACATTTCCACAGAAGGAGCTGCTGCTGCTCATCCGCAATCATTTGATTTCCAAGGGGCTGCAGGATACCGCTAGCATTTTAACAAAAGAAGCCGACTTGCCTATGACTGCTGCCTCCCATTCTTCTACATTTGTCCCAGCCATAAATGCAGTAGCAGCTGCCTCCCCAATTACCTTGCCTCGCACTCCCCGTCTGGCCAGTTCCACCTCTACTCGGCTGGGAGTTGTGACAGCTCCTTCCACCTCAGTGCACTGCCCCACAAGGCAACCGGTACCACCACTTCCTCCATCCCTGCCTGGACATGGTCCAGTAAGCAGCTCTCCCCTCATTGGTCGTATAAGTTTTGTTCGGGAAAGACAGTCCCCATGCAATGGAAAGAAGGTGCGAGTGTTGCGGCAAAAGTCTGACCATGGGGCCTACTGCCAGAGCCCAGCTATCAAGAAACAACTTGACCGTCACCTCCCCTCACCACCTACGCTGGATGGTATCATGACTGAGTACCTGCGAGAGCAGCACGCCCGCTGCAAAAATCCTGTGGCCACTTGTCCTCCCTTTTCCCTTTTTAACCCTCACCAGTGTCCAGAGCCCAAACAAAGACGACAAGCACCTACGAATTTCACATCTCGGGTGACCCGCCGGGGGGCCTTTCCAATGTATGGGGGGGTGGACGGAGGTTGCTTTGACCGTCACCTTATCTTCAGCAGGTAAGAAGCAGTGATTGCATGGTCTCAAACCGTTGAAACCTCCACTGATAGAAATCAGTTTTTTAGTAATGCTCTGATCGCTACATGTTTAAATTGCCATTTCAATATATTGGAGTCCAACACACTGAGTACTCACTGGAACACCTAGCATAGTACATGCTCGCAGTTTAACCTTTCACAGTATTTAATTACACTGGGTTGGATCTATTCTGGCTCTTTACCACTGTTTGCCATCATGGAATCGTCATTATTATTTGTATACATGTTTGTTGTTGTATTTATTAGGTGAAGAATAGCTTTTACCAAAATCTCTGTACATAACCACCTATGGCTGACTGGTAATTCTATTATTGGATGGCTTCCAATAGTAAATGAGATGCAAGGACAGATTAATTGCCCCATGTTAAAAAGCTTTTTTCGCAGCCTTCTGGTGGGAGTTGGTGAGACCTAGCCTTAGTAACAGGGTGTCCACCAAGCAAGAACAAACTCACAAAGGGTAACTTAGAGCAGTCAGGTTCCCATCTTGGGGGCAGGTGGGTTGGTACCAAAGTACAATTCATCCCATACAAATACCACTCATAAAATACGGTCAGCATATATGAACCATTTATTTGCTATTGCATTAGAATAAAGACACTGTCAAATAAGTACCCAAAATAAACTAACAAGTGGAGAAGTATTTAATATTTAACATCTACAAATAAAACTTTAAACATTGAATCTTCCTCACTCTTAAAAATACAGTATAGAGCACTATCTAATCCTAGAAGTACTAGGCGTATGTGGCCCCTTGAAGTGCAGGAGGAAAAGGGTTAGAGTATAGGAAAACGGCCCAGAGGGTCAACAAACATCTCGTAAAAGCAAAGCCAGTAAAAGGTAGAAACAACTTAACCAGCTGTGAAAGAGTGGAACAACAGTGTTTTACCATTCAAACAAGTATAGTAAATCATTTTCACCTATTTCTCGAAACTGCAGGCCCCAAAGGGGACCAGTGAAAATGTTCAGTTCAGGTAGGTACCTTTTAAAGTTACTTTTCAGGAGTTTGTAAAGTTTGCAAACGTTTTCCCCATAGAAATCAATGGGACAAACCCAGTATGCCTGCTGCAGTTATGGGGGAAATATTAGACATCTTCTTATTTTATCCCAGAGGTGCAGCGGGAGTGGGTAGCCAGAGGGAACCCCCAAAGATGTGTTCAAACGCAAGGTTCAAGAACCAGCAGCCCAGGAAGAGCTAGATGCAGAAGGTGCCCAGGGCCAACTCCAGTCAGTGGAGAGAGATAGAAGGTGGAGGGGCTCCAAAACCCCCACTGCTCTTGGGCCAAGTGGACCCCATAGGGGAGTTTGTGTTTTGGGTTTAGGTTGACCAAGCAGCGCTTGGGTGCTCCAGTTGGTGCAACCCACCACCCAACAAGGATGTAGATACGGTGAACCCAGTGAGGACACCTGGAAAGACAACCAACAGTTGAGCACAACAATGTTCACAGTTACGTCCAGGCGGGCAGAGGGTACACGGTACACCCTGCAAGCAAGAAAATTGCCATGCAGCAGCGGCAATGGTGACCCAGGATTTCCCACAGCAGAGCTGAAGTGGAGTATCCAAAAACTACTCCAATTTCCAGACTTTGAAATGCCCTACTTCTGGGCATGGGGGCCAGGAATCTGTTACCATGGATGCAACTCTGCAGGCAGGAGGAAGGGTCCATGAAGGACAGTCATTACATTCAGCAAGGAAGACTGGAGGAAGTTGAGGAAAACCCCAGCAAGGAGAAGCAGGAATACAAGGAAAAAGGGGTCACGGACCAGCCAGCAAGGCTAAACGAGAATCTTCAACAGCAGCCCATCTTATCAGCAGTCTTTCAGAGTTTTGGTTAAGACATAATGCCTGGGGTCTCCACACAGATAACATCTTTCATCCAAGCCAAGCTAGCCCACCAATCACATCCCAGGCAGCGTGCAAAGGTTTTGGTTTCCAACCAATGAGGATTGCCTTATTTCTCCAGCATGTGGGCTGGCATGGATTAACATGCTCATGTTTATTCCCAGTTGTCAGGCTGGGAATCCTCGGTAAAGATAACATCAGTTTCATTTCTGAATTGTCTTTCTCCCAACAACCAATCACTGGTCTCTGGGTCATAATGCCCTGGCCAATGACTGCCCTCTACCTAAGCACCTCCTCTGGCAGCCATTTTCTGATTTTTACCGCACGTTTGAGTGGTGGGAGTCCTTGTGATTAGCTCTTGGGCTTTTTTCTGCGTTTTGCGCTTTTTCTTAGTTTACTCTAGTTTTCCGGTCAATCGAGCCTCAAGCTCCATCGATCCATTATCTGATTAACGGGGACCCGTTTTCGGATTTTCCAGCGCCCCGCAAAGGCGAGTTTTCATAGAGTTCGCTTCTTGGAGGATTCCAGAAGATTCTTGGAGGCCTACACAGCGTGGACATGGAGGAGGCGAAGGAAGACTTGACGCCTCTGTTCAAGATGTGCCCTGGATGCAGCCTACAGAACATCTACTCTGACAACAGGCAATCCCTGTGCCTCTATTGCCTGCATTTGGACCAAACGCACTTGGAGGATGACGGTGCATTTTGCAAGGAGATGGTCCCCCACACCATGAAGGTTCGGAATAGGCATCTTACCGAGTGGCTTCAGGCCAAGGCCCCTGCTACGGGTGAGTCCCGGCAGCATGCCTCCCCTAGACACAAGAAGAAAACAGAAGGCTAAGCACCGTTAGTCCGCGGTTACCGGGAGCACCATTGCAACGGGCTCCCTGGTGGCCAGGGCGAGCAGTGTCTCCAGCACCTTCCACCACGTCCCAGCGCTCCGGTTCTGTGAAGAAGAGGAAGTAAGACCACCCGGGTAAGCTTCTGGAGAAGCCCCGGACGGGCCCGACGGAGAAGGCAAAGGAGGAGCGGGACTCTGACCAAGTTCGTGAAGGCCCAGATTCACCTGGCAAAGGCCCAGCCTTCCATTGAAGGAGCGATGGCGTCCCTCACGAAGGCCGTTGATGTGGGTTCACAGGGTACGACTTCTAAGGCGAGAGTTTGCCTGCCTGCCTGCCAGGAGGGAATCTTCTTTCCATCCCATAGAGAAGACACTGGAGAAGGCGACTGCTGTCATCTCCCCGAAACAGTCTCCCCTGGTCGCAGGGAAAGAGAGGGCACTGTAGTCCTGCAGGGCACGGACATCTCCTATGAGGAGGAGCTTTCTACTCTCCAGACTATTTTGGAAAAGAAGTTCGTCGAGGCCAGCTTCTACGGCAGGGACTCAGACGAGGGTGACGTCGAGAGTGGCGATGAGACCGACGAGAAGGAGCAGCACAATGAGGACTTGAAGGACCCTACACCGCTGCCTTCGTCGCCCCCAAACCCCCCCATTCCCGCTTCCGCCTCCTTAGCAACCACCTCAAACACACGGCGGACATTTTCAAAGCACTGCACACCTAGTGCTCGGAGATCCGGTGTGGGGTGCCCCTTAAGCCTGCGGGAAGACGCTGCAGCACCTGGGCCGTCAGGTGAACCCCCAGGCCAAGAAGAGGAGAGTTCACCCTCCACCTCCTTGTCACCCTTTGCCTCCCTCCCCTCCACTGAGGGATGAGACGGACCCGGACATGGTGACAATAGGCACGGACGACGACGGCGGGTTAGACCTCCCGTCTCTTCCACCCAGGGCCTCACCGCCCGACGAGATAGGTTTGTTCCACACGATGATCTCTAGGGCCTCAGAGCTGTTTCAACTGACCCCCGAGGAGAAGAAAGAGGGTTTCCTGTACCAACAATGTGAGGCTAAGCGGAAGACTGTACTTTCAATTCCGCTCTTGGATGATATTTGGGACGAGGGACTGTCCCTGATGAAGAATCCGTCCTCTGCCCCGGCGAAGAGGGACCGATACGAGAAAAAGTATAGAGTGCTCGACTGTGCACCCAAGTGTTCGGTGGTCTCGGCGGCGGCTAAAAGAAATCATCTGGCGCTTCCTCATCAATGTCCTCCTCCCTCCCCCCGCCCCCAGACAGTGAGGGGAAGGAGTTGGATCGCATGAGACGACGAGTCATCTAGGCGGTGACGACCTTCGAGGCGGCCAACACCCTTGACATTGTGGCACGTTACAACAGGGAGGTCTGGTTTAAGATCACTCCCCACCTGAACTTCCTTCCTGACGACAAGAGGATGGAAGCATTGGAGATCCTGCAGGAGGGGGAAGTGGCTTCGGATCATGCCATTTCAGTGGCCACAGACTTTGCTGACACAGGGTTTTGCCAGATGGGCAACATCGTTTGCCTTCGTCGGCGTCGATGGTTATGGGCCACGAATTTTCACCAGGATGTTCAGTCGAGGGTATTGGACATGCCTTTCGACGGGGAGAACTTGTTTGGGAAGACTGTGGACAAGTCTCTTCAGGCCATCAAGGCGGACAAGGAGACGGCTCGTGCCTTGGGCACACTCCAGCAGCGATGGCTGTTTTTTCGGACCTCCAGAGGTAAATCCCAAGGCTCCTCCAAAGGCTTCGGTGGAAGTACTTTGGCCTACCGTCAACAGTCCCGCTCTTCGGCCCAGGAGGCCTGCAGGGGCTGCAACAAGTCTGGAGGATGTCGCCGTCGCCGGCAAGGACCCCAAGGCGTTGCCTCCACAGTGAAACAAGATTGAACCTGCCGTGACGTCGGGCCCTCACCCACACATCCCGGTGGGAGGCTGGCTGGCGAACTTCGTCGGTATGGAAATCCATCTCCACCGACTGTTGGGTGCGGGACGCTCTCGCCCATGGACACACCCTGGAATTCCGATGAGTGTCCTTGTGTACCGCCAGTGGCCAAGCAGACAAACCACGTCACTCAGCTTCTGGCGTGTGCTCTCGTTACTTCCTCGTCAAGAAGTCGGGGAGTTGGAGGCTCATCCTAGACCTCCGCCGTCTGAACAATTACATAAAATCTCAGAAGTTTCGGATGATCACCCTTCAGCACATGCTTGGAAAGCTGGAAAAAGGGGATTTTCTATCGTCGCTGGACTTGGAGGATGCCTATTGTCACATACCCATTCACAAGGGACACGCAAGTTCCTGAGCTTCGTGGTTCAAGGGCCTTGAACTGGATTGAAGTCGACGCCAAGGATTTTCACCAAGTGCCTGGCGCCGGTGGCGGGGCGGCTGCGTCTAAGAGGGATCCACGTGTGGCAAGAATGTCCAGCTGCTGACGAAGCTGGGGTTCTCGGTGAACTATGTGAAGTCCTGATTGGTGCCATCGCAAGACGCGCTGTTTCTGGGGTCCCGACTCAACACAGTGTCGTGCCTTGCGTCTTCGTCGGAGGAGAGGATAGCTGCCATCCCGGGCAAGGTACAATGGCTGTTGACCCTGAAGATCGCAACGGTGAGGTCCATCAAGTCCCTTCTCTGCATAATGTTGTCATGTATATACCTCATTCGGCTGTGCAGGCTGCGGATGCGTCCACTGCAAGGGTTCCTCGACACCCGTTGGCTTCAGGTATAGGGAAGCTTCGAGGACAAGATCACTCTCGACAAGAGTTTCCCTCGAGCGATACGGTGGTGGGGGTTCTGTGCGCATTTCCAGACACCGCCTCATCAGGAGACGGTCACTACAGACGCATCCTTGGAAGGATGGGGGGCACACACCGGAAGTCTCCACGCATGAGGCCTGTGGCTACTGTAGGAGAATTGTTGCATATCAACGTGCTGGAGCTGCGAGCAGTATTTTGGGCCCTCAAGTCTTTCTTTACTTCCGTCCCTCAAGGGCAAGGTGGCATGGGTCTTCATGGACAACACCACCACGATGTTCTATATCTGGAAACAGGGGGGCACCAGATCCCCAGCGCTCTCCAGAGAGGTGCAGGACCTATGGCACTGGGCCTTTGCCCAGGGGAGGTTCCTCATCCTGTTTCATCTGGCAGGATTGAAGAACACCATTGCTGACTCGCTCAGCAGGGAGCTGTGCGCTTGCCACGAGTGGGAGCTTCGGCAGGACCAAGTGGATCTTCTGTTCCGACGATGGGGCAATCCCCAGACCGATCTGTTTGCGTTGGCGACGATCACCAAGTGCCAGAGGTTCGCCACCAGGTTTCCCTAGCCGGGGAGCATGGGGGACGCATTCTCATTCCCCTGGGACGGCCCGTTCCTGTATGTGTTCCCTCCGTTGCCGTTGCTTCTTTGACTAGACAATCAACTCAGACGGTCCCGGTGCAAGATGATCCTCGTCGCACCGCCATAGCCAAGACAGATCTGGTACCCAAAGCTTCTGGACTTGTCAGCGTCCCCTCCAGTGAAGCTTCCGGCAGCCGCAAATCTTCTCACCAGAGAAGGAGGCACAATTCTGCACCACGACCCTGGGTCGCTGAACTTGCAGGCTTGGCTACTGCAGCGCTAGAGTTTGGTGGATACGATCTCCCGGTGGACTGCAAGGAGGTGCTTTCCAAGGCCAGTGCTTTGTCTACACTGAAATGCTACAGACATAAGTGGAAGAGGTTCTGTCTGGTGCCGTGCACAGAAGATCGACCCTCTACGAGTTATGGCTCCTCAGGTGCTGCCGTATTTGCTGTCGCTGACCAAAGCAGGACTGGCTCATGCTTCCATCAAAGTTGATCTGGCGGCGATCTCCCGCTACACCAAAGTTCTGGGAAGGTCATCGTTATGGTCACACCATCTGGTCAAGAAGTTCATCAAAGGACTTTTCCGTTTGTTCCCGCCGGTGAACGCCCCGGCGTGTGAACTCAATGTGGTTCTGACTAGGCTCATGGGTCCTCCATTCGAGCCTATGCATTCAGCACCGCTGAAGTTTTTATCGTGGAAGACCGCGTTCCTCATGGCAATCACCTCTGCACGGCGAGTGGGAGTTATTCAGGCCCTGTCCTTGTAAGCCACCTTACTTGACTTTTCACGACACAAGGGTGGTCTTAGGACGCACCCCTCCTTCATGCCCAAGGTGCCGTCGGACTTTCATCTCATCAAGCCCTTGGTGTTACCTGTGTTTTTTCCGATGCCTTTGTCGCTGGTTGAAAGGACTTTGCACTCGCTGGATGTGGCTAGAGCGCTGAAGTTCTATGTGGACCGCACAAAGAGTTTCCGGAAGAGGTCGCAACTTTTTGTGAACTTTGGCCCTGTGAATACTGTGAAGGCCCTCTCCAAGGCTTCCATTTCCAGGTGGCTCTCCGGCTGCTTCACTCATTGTCACCGGTTGGTAAACCGACCGTTGCCTGGCCGTCCAAGATCCCATTCAACCAGAGTGATCGCTGCCACTACGGCGTTCCTGTCTGGTGTGCCCCTGCTGGACATCTGCAGGACTGCTAAGTGGAGGTCGATGTATACCTTCAAGAGATTCACATGCGAAACCTCCCGCCTACCCCTCTGCGGCTCTTCTCTTGGTCCTACTGCCACTTTACGTGCTACCAAATCTGAAGATGGCTGCCAGAGGAGGGGCTTAGGTAGAGGGCAGTCATTGCCTTGGGGCAATATGACCCAGAGACCAGTGATTGGTTGTTAGATGAAAGACAGTTCATAAATGAAACTGAAACTGATTTTTTCTTTACTGAGGATTCCCAGCCTGACGACGGAATATTCAGGAGCATGTGAATCGATGCAAGACCCATGCTTGAGAACAGTTACAGGTAAGTAACTTGTTCCAAACCACCTAACAGACAGACGCCATCAAACAGGATAGAGAGTGGGAAGTCTGGTGGACTTTAAACCACAACTGAGTGTGTAGGCATGTGGGCTGAGGATGGGCTGTCGTCAGTACACACACACAAAGGCAACAATACAAAATGGCCAAAGCAGGTTGGACTCAGAAAAATGTATCGGTGACCCAATCACTATCATATAGGTGTTATGGGCTACTAACGTTGTAAAAATTACTACACGACTGGGATAGCCTAATCTAAATCATAAAACTGCCATCCGTCTACTCCTCAACATACCTTCAGAGTGAATTAAGAAAATTAAATCCAGACGCTACCATGCGCTGTGGTGCCTAAAAGGTTTTTATAACATTAACTAGTTAGCGAGCATGTGCTAATGTTTCGTCCGTTTTTTGGGCTTTGTCCAGGCAAAACTGGAGAAAGATTAGCACGTGTTCGCTAATCAGTTAATGTTTTAAAAACCTTTTTAGAACCACAGTGTCTTGATTTCTTTTTCTTAATTCTTAACACTGGTTGTTTTTTTAGTGTTACAACCTCCGGACGATCCACGCAGCAGAGGTGATGCATTAGAAGTAGCTAGAGTTGAGATTGAAGCAAACTAATTACAATTGTAAGTCACGCTGAGTCACGATATTAAACACTTAAGCTAGTTTTTTCAATTACTTAAAGAGTGATGTAATTATCTTGGGTCCAACATAAGGTGCATGAAAGCACCCCTGCCCTGCTAGTCACAACGGCTAGATAGGGCAACTCATCAGAAAAAAAACTCTAGTCACAAAAAATAAGTTAAATAAACTGTGGAAGCCAGCTTACAGTTCAGGGGCCCCACGGTCAAATGAACCCAAAAAATGAGATTGTCTTTGCACCTAGTGTAGCAGAGATAGGGCATTTGAAGTTTGTACATATGCTACAATATTATCGAT
Organism: Ambystoma mexicanum; assembly: GCF_040938575.1. NCBI lineage: Eukaryota > Metazoa > Chordata > Amphibia > Caudata > Ambystomatidae > Ambystoma > Ambystoma mexicanum. The sequence continues at coordinate 594,693,334 of NC_090923.1, read as the reverse complement.
TAGAGTGTTTCTATCCATATACAAGTGATTGGACAGGCTAGGGGAATCCATGGGGCGTCTGATACCATAAAACAGTTTTGGTGCTGCTTCAGAGCAGTCTTTTTAAATCTGTTACAGGATTGTTTGGAGGAATCTCATGAGGCTTGTGTTAAAGCCCTCAGATGACCACACTGAACTAAGGAAGCTTACTTTTCAAGTATCCCTAGACCCACCTTTGGTAGGAATGGTTGAGCAGCCAAGGCACACTTCTGTATAGGGACGCGAGGCAACAGAAATACCTTCAACACGTTTTTAGCTCAAGTGTCCACACATGGTTTCCCTTACATATGGACTTTTCAATGTATGCACTTTTCAATCTACTGCTGATGGTGACAATCAGTAGAGTACGTATGTATAACTTTGAGAAGTCGCTTTTGAGTAGATAGAACGGTCTCTGGTATGTTTAGTGTCGCCAGAATATGACCCATAGCCCGAACAGGGTTGAAATGTTGCAAGTTTGAATGTTTAGAAGTCTCAGGACCTGTTTTCTCTCAACCGTGACTGGTTGTGTGGGGGAATACTGGTCCTGAAGTTGAGGTTTCCCAATGTTTTACATATGCTAAGGGAAGTCTGTTGGAACCTGGCGGTTAGAGAATTTCACCTCTTTCTGACAAGTTTGTTGCTCTCTAGTTACTGAAGGTCAACTGCTTGCTATTCTTGCAATTCTGCTGGCAATTTCAGTTGTGTTGTATTGCCACTGAAAAAGGTTAAACAAATAAGTCTTTGCTGCTGCTGAGGGGCTTTTGGACCTGTGTGTTCCCGAGTAAAACAAGGATTCATCGACAGCAGTAGGTAAGCAGATGTACCTTTGGTAGCTACCAAAGTTCTTTGTAAAAACGAATGTCTTCGTTTTAATCCATATTTGTTTCATATTTTGTATGTATTTAGTGTTCTAGTACTCACAGAACTTTTCACACAATTACAAAAGTTAAAACCTAATTAGCATCACATTGCATTTCCATATATTACGTTTCACATTACAATTCAATACACATACACCCTATATTTCATCTTATTAAATTCAATTGATCACGTGTAATAAATACTACTGTATATACACTTTAAGATGCATTGCAACAATACAAATCTCCAGTGCAGAGAAGGGAATTTTACTAAATACAGCTGTGGTAAAGTATACTTAAAATTAATATGCAAAATCCCTCCATGTTCTTAAAGAAGAAATATGACTGGTGCTCTTACACCAATCTCACGGATTTACCTTTTCAGTAAAATCTTGTATCAAGCGAATTGAAACAAAATCCCAGGCTGGAATGTGTTTTATGGTGTTTCCCAGTAAATAAAGTAGCATGTACAGTGGCTCTTTCATAACCTTTATATATACGAAAAGGCACATTTATTGCAGTGCCAGCCCTGATAATGAAGTCAATCCTAACTCCAATCTGGTGGCCTCTACTGAGATACTTTGAGCTAATCCCAATAGTCTTCTCAATTAAAATCCTTACAGTGCCTTGCCTGTAGGCTGTAAAGGATAGTAGTGGCGAGGCTCTGCTTATATGCTGCTGTTATGCCCTTCAAGCTGTAACCAATGTTTTTTCTGCACATTTTGTAATCATTATAAGCAAGATGGATTTCGTACTTTTTTTTTCTCAAAGAGTTCACGGTTCTTTTTTCCCACCGTAATTACGTGCCCCAAATAGCAATAGAAGTAACTTCTTCAATCATAAACTCCACACTATTCAAAGTGCAACTGTGTCTGTTCCCATCGCAGAAGTGCCTATATTTTGTTTTATGTAAATTGTTAGTCTTTTCTCTTTAGTATACTCAAATCCACATGCACTTCTCTTGAGGCCCATGAAAGTGTAGTTCAAAATAATGACGTCATCCGCATACACCAACCATGGTATGTGGACATGACCCATTTCGGGTGGCACGTTGTTAATGCTGGTTAGCTTGCAAGGTAAGTCTGCTATATACAGGTTGCTCAACATGGGCGCAAGAACGCATCCCTGCTTAAATCCTTTTTACAGTCGTATTTCTTTGGTGAAAATGCCCATGCTGCTCAACCTTACCTGAACAGTCGTCCCCTCATGCAATTGTATCAAGAGTGTGAGCAACCATCCCTGTATATTCCAGCTTCTTAGTTTCGCCCATAACAGTTCCCTGTTGATAGAATCAAAAGCTGCCTTGAAGTCAACATAAAGCGCAAACAGAGGAGGCTTTTCATGTGTTTGTGCCGACAATATCGGGGTATTTCGGGTAAGTGTGTGTGTGTGTTGTCGCAGATCTTGTTCTGAAACCAGTCTCTAATGTGCATAATACATTTTTCCCCACAGTCCAGCATTTTATCACCTTTAATATGTACAAATATCTTGCTTGTGATGTCGAGTGCTTTGCTCTATGATGTTGGTATAACACCCTGCCTAATGATTTTGTTAAACAGATCAGCAAGTCTATCTGCCCAAATCTGTGTGTCTCTGCAAAACTACATTTGCAAGGCAGTCGGGCATAGGGGCCCTGAATTTTTTACATTCGCGTATGGTTAATATCCATCAGCAAGAACATTAGCAAGAGGTAAGTAATGTTGTTGTATTCCAAGACGGGGGAAGGGAAGTCTTTAAAAGGCTTGCTGCCATCTTGGATTTTTCATTTGGTTTCCAAGTGCAGGAGTTGGTGTTTGTCTGCTGCTCTGTTCCCATGCGCCTACCTTACCCCCCTGGCTGTGCCCCCGCAGAGAAGTTTATTTTGTGGGTTTCTCCTAGATAAAAGGCTATCTCAAAGGGGCAGGAAAATCTCTATGAAGTTCCCACCTGTTCAAAAAAAAATGACCCCCAAACATAGACTCCATACCCTGGGACTAACTACTGTCTCCCAGGGTATGTAAAGTCACCATTGACTTTACTAGTCCTAAATTGTGAACAGAACCAGTACAAACCATCATATTGTGGAAGTACTGGAAGGGGTTAATTATATTGCCCCTGGGTCTGTTTTCAAGGGGGCACTGTCCAGTCCACCCACCCTTGTAGAATTTCTGGCTGGTGGCAGTGGTTACCACGCAAAATATTCCACCGGAATATTCTCTATGGGATTTTCCTATTGATTTTAAACGCACCGCTTTTTGGTGCATTGTTAAAGATACCGCTGGTTTATTTATTTAATATTAGATCAACGGTTGGGTCTTTTTGCCAGAACTCTTTTCTAAAATGGCGTTCGTGTCCATCTCTAAAATTCTGACCAAGGTCGAGCCCTTTGTTCCACTTTTTGGCGGGCTTCTCCACAGTAGCCCTCCAAATGGTGCCACTCTGTCTGGGTTCCACAGGATGGGTGGGGAGGGGAATTGGCACCCTGGACTGCTATGCCTTAGCCACTCAAGTCGCACTCTGTTCTGATTGGGCCAGTGGTGAACCGCCCGGCTCACCACTTAGCATGTTTGAGTGACAGCTAGGCTGTTCAATGGGGGGTTTTCTGCATAAAAGCAGGGCTTTTGGGACTGGAACTTCAGAAGTCTCCACAGGACCTAAGAATCCGAAGAGGGAAGAAGCTGAGCCATCTGCAACGACGACACCACCAGTGAAGCCCGGCTGCAATTACCTCACCACTTTCCCGACGACAAGAGAAGATCTTCTGCTGGACGAGTCTCTTCCTCTGAGCTGGTGGGACCAACTAGTTCACCCTTTTTCGCCTTCCAAAGACGTCTCTTGGTCGAATTGCCCGTGACAAGCACACCGTCGGCCGGATAGCCAAGCTTCACCACTTTGTCCGCAAATAAAAGGAACACACCATTTATTGACTAACTCTGCGGCTGGTTTCATCCCTGTGCAGTGCAACGACTCCACGTTTTCTCCTCGACGAGATCCTCTCCTCCCCTGGTCGAAACAACGAACTGCAACCACTGCCAGGAACAACTGCCACCGCTGGAGCTTCCTCTCTCTTTAAGGTAGTGTCCTGCCTGGCCTCCCTTTCTTCGGTTTGCCCAAGGTGACCCTTCAGTCCTTGGCTTGCCAACTGGGTTGGCCCCAGACCTGCTAACTTTTCCTTCTCGAATCACCCCAACCTCTTTTGAACATTCTGCAAAGACTTTTAGCGCACTTTAAACCGTGTGATCCTGGGCACATTTCGCTTTGCTCCCTTTAAAGTGGGCCTGGCCTATGAGCTTTGGCTCTACAGTCTATACTGCCTTTATTACCTTGCTGAGAACTCCTAAAAGTGTTGGGACCTGTTTTATTTCTATGCTCTGTCTTTTTCTCTCCCTTTAACTGAACTATTGGAGTGCCATCAGGTTATGCGCTCACACCTGTTTAACAAATCTTGGGGTTTTAATTCTGACTTGTCTAATAGTTAAGGGAGGTGTGTATACTTTACCTGACTGTGTTTTAACTTGCTTTTGATTTAGAGTGCTGGTATATTGCCTATAGTGTGCTTTAAATAAATAATGATATACTTTTTATACAAAGCTCTGGTCAGTGTTTGTTTGCTCTACCGTGTTTTTGGCCCTATTGTGTATGCTTTATATACTGCCTTACTCTTCTTGAGAGAAGTCTGACTGCTCAGCCACAGTTACCAGGTAAACCTGGGTGGTGCAGACTGCTACCAATTGGGTTTACTGCTTACTCCTGTAGTCTTAATCTTTTTGCAGTGTTCCCTAAGGGAACTGCACAGGATTCTGCCTAACTGATCCGCTCTGGATTTTGAATGACTAAACCTGAGAATACCCTGTTTCTTTGGGACCCAGTAGTTTCTAACAAGTTATTCTCTGAGGATTTGGGAGTAGTTCGAGGCTGGTGTTGTCAGTCATACTCTCAGGTGACCGGAGTAGTGACTGTGAGGCTGTCATTGTGACTTTGTCACTTAGCCCCGCAGTTTCTCTGTGGCTCCCCTTGGCCTCTAGCCTTTCCTACTTTAGAGGGTTTGCACTGTATCTTGGTAGATATATGGGACATATCTTTCTTTGATTTCACAGTAGGTCGACTAATATCTGTTCTACATGCATGGTAGGTTTTCCCGGATAGCCTGGGTTTGTTAACTAGTCTTCCAAGACTTCATCTGGCACACATAACAAACCACTGGTTGAATTCAGGAAAGTCTGTTCCCAAGAACAGTTCTTCAGGTAACCTCGGGATTACTCTAGCCTCCATCTGCCATGATCTTTTCCCTTCTCCACTAACACCTTGCCCTTGTGATAATATTCCCTACAACCATGAATACAGATGATATACAGGTGGATGGTATACAGGTGGATGGTATACAGATGGATGGATGGTACACAGATGGATGGATGGATGGTACACAGATGGCGTACAGATGGTTTGTACTTTGGTTTTCCACAGCCTATGTTCTGGAGTTAGTATTTTCGGGTGAATAGCATTCTCTTGTTTTATGTTCACTGATACCGGATATCGTCTTTGGGTATTGTCGGACGGCCCATATAAGTACCTGGAGATTTTCTTCTTGGGAATTCTACTTTTTCTTGGTGTTTTTCTGGGATCTTGTATCATTTTGTCTGGGTTATGGCTTCCAATTTCCTGACTCTGGTGGTCTTGACAAATTCCCCATTGTTCTATGAGTGGCAAGCCTTCATCTTCTTACTTTGAGGCTAGTAGATAATAGGATAGGACATCTAGAAGGAGATGTGGAGCAAACTTCTGTGTTTGTTCAAGGATTTCCATCATATCCTCTGGGCTTGGATCCCTTCCAAACTTTGAATCAGTGTCTTCATTGGTAGACCATCTATCCAGTGTTCTTTAGAATCCTGCCTGGGCTGCATCATCAGAACAGTAAATTAATTGGGTAGATTTGCGTCATAAGCTGCTGTTCTCTGTCTGTTACCATGTCTTCGGCCAGCATTCTGTCTAGCATCTCTCCCAGTTGCACTATAGGCTGATATGCTGAACTGGCAACTATCAAACAGCTTTCTCTTGTGTTGGTGGTCTGATGTATTCTGGGTTAGGTGGGTCTTCATTCTCTTCCACAGGAAGACTCATCTGCTCTGGGAAATCCAGCTCCTGTGCTGCTTCATCCAAGTGCAAGGATGTTTCCATATCCTTTGCCATCAGCCTGGCTCACTTGACAGGTGACTATTCATGGTGGATATTGTGAAACTTTTGGATTAACTAGTATCTCTTCTCTGGAGAGTTGCCCAGAATCTTCCTATTTTTTTGCCATCAGTTGGAGCCTGGAACCACACTGGTTCTTTTTGGGTTTGGACACTTTTGAAGGGATGTATTGTCTCCTCTCTATTTTGTGCTCTTCCTGCAGCTCTTGGGAGAACTCTATATACCAGACCATGTCATGGTGGAATTGAGGGACATCTCCCTTCTTACTCTTCTGTTGGGGTGAGGAAAAATGTACACCAAGCACAGCTAGATTGCTTGGATGGTTTGTAGAGACCAATATAGTTGACACCATACAACTTCTATCAAGAGTGGCTGCATTTGAAGGCATGAGGTAGCCACAGCAGTTGGGGAGCAATTCGCCATTCAGGTTAGTTTTCACTACAACGTTCTCCCTCACCAAGGTTTTCAGTATTATTAAGCACTACGCATGTCGTAACAGTTTGTCCAGGGTGGGAGGTGGTGCTGGAGGGGTTAGGAGGTGAACAATGAATCCTGGTATTCTGGATTTCTCTTCTAACTCAATATTCTCAAGGTCTAGCCAGTGTTGGGCTTCTGGAAGCTTTCTTAAGCTTTCACTGGGAGGCATAATAAAAGTAGACCATACCTTATCCCCGGGGGAAAAAGATGTTTGAGGGTATAAGGTGAAATTTGCATCGGGTTCTGCAATCCCACGGATGAAAACAGATGCCTGAGTGAACCCTAAACTGCAGACAACTGAAGAAGCTTAAAGGGATTATACGGATGCAGAAGGAGGAGACTGACTCACAGGTGGCATGGTTGTTGGCAGATTATACCAGAAATAAGAGAAAACCTTCCTCTCCCTAACTCTAAGAGGGTTTCCCTACCTCAATTAAAATACTAAGGATACAGTTAGGAGGTCCATGTAAATCAAGAGTCCACCGTCCTGTGTCAAAAAACCTATCTCTGTCCCTTACACTTATAAGTAAATAATGAAGTGGAGGATCTTCTTGGCCCAGAGGAGTGACTCCCTTCTTCTGGACAACGGATCGCAGTTCCAGGTCTTTGGTGGGACCTTTACCCGAGGGAATGACTCCCTTCCCCAGGTCTCAATCCCTTTACAAGGCACAAAACTAAGTTCAAGGCTGAAATGTTAAAATGCAGTAAACTGGTAAATTCAAACTCAAAATGTAAAGTTCCAGTTCAAACATCAACATTCCTTATTGTCCATAGTTGTTTCTTCACTATTGGTATCCTGGAGAATGCCTCCCTTCTCCAGGTGTCTTGTACTCAGGGGGAATGACTTCCTACCCCCCTGGCTTTTCTTCGTTTATATTCAGTATGACAGTCCTGTTTCACTGTCAGGTACTGCCACAAAGAAGAAAATTATTTTGTGGGTGCGGGTCCCAGACCTGTGTTTCTCTTTGTTTCTCTTCTGCAACAATCTTCCTTTTTGGTTGAGGGTCCCAGACCCTGTCCTCCAAGCTTTTTTCTGCACGACTATTAGTGTCCTTTGATATGGGGACTTTTCTTCTTTCCCCTGTGTTGGGAAACTTTTCTTTGGTTCCCCTCCTGTTACTTCTGTGACCCTTTTGTGCTCCAACAACCGTTCCAGTAACCCCTCTATCTTCAGGGTTGGTCATGGCGTCTCCTGGTCAGTCTCAGGATCATCTCTCTCTTTGTTTGGGTCTTCTGCAGTTTCCCTGGCTCCCTGGTGTGCTGCGGTGGCTCTGCAGTTGTTGGCCCCTTGCTGGCAGCGCATTTTCCTTCCAGCACACTGTCAGACTCCCAACACTCCCCTAGACCTCTGCTCTGCCAATTTATCGCCCGGTCCATCACCGTATGACCACGTGTGGATGCCTTTTCCTCCGCGTCCTGGTTATTAGGCTCTTCTTCCCGCACTGAACCGCTGTCTTGTTCTCGGTTCCTCCAGAGAGGGATTGACAATTGAGGAAGTCTTTCCTTTGTCTTTATTTGGAATGGCCACTGACAACTAGAATGCTCAGTCACGTTCCTCCAAATACTCTTCAGTGCTGTGCACCTCCTCGTCCCAGTGCGTTTCAAGGAAGTCCTTGTAGATCATCCTGACTCTTCCTCGTCTCAGTGAATGTTGGAAATTTAGTTTTACAGATATACATAGTGGGTGATATAGAAGTGGGGTCCATAGGATAGGAGGATGCATAGGATGAGCGGTGTCCTACTGCATTCTCCCTATATGGTCATCCTTGTCCCCAGTGGTGGAGTCTCTCCATGAGATCCTCCTGCTATGTACCACCCCAGAGGGACTAGTGCCCTCACCACCCTGGCCTCATGGGAAGGGGCTACGCCTTGGGGAGAAGTTAACGACATCTAAAGATTTGTCTCATGTTTTATTTGAACAAAAGTCAAACCTAACACTAATGCATGGAAATTGTTTCAGGGTGGCTTTAACAAAGATTCTTGAGAGACAGTCCTTGAACTCAGGATTTTAAACGAATGACCGGGAACAAAAAGGCATTCAACGTTTCATACGGGAAGGAGGACTGTTTAGCTTGCTCTAGCATTCAGTCGTCATCACTTCTTCTGGGGAGCACAATGCCTCTCCCTCAGGACTTAGTGCTTCTTCTCTTTTCCAAGTGTCCCAAATGTCCTCGCTTTTACTGGGGCCATCCTTCTCCAGTTAGTTATTTCTCTTTTCCAGGTCCAAAAGGCTCTCCCCCTCTGTTCTTTTACTCAGTGATATGGTGCCCTGCTCACCCTTCTACAACTACGGATATTGTGCACTGCTTACTAATCCACACCCATTGATCTAGTGCCATGCTCACTCTCTCTTCACTGTAGCATACCTTTCCTTGATTCCTGTGGGTTTCTTTTCTGTTGCATCCCCTCTTATGGGAACAAAACCACTCTTTCCATTTCTCTGCCCTCCCTTCTTGTTAAGATGGATTTTCAGAATCCGCCCTCTGAGAGCTCAACCTATTATGTTGAACAGACACTGATGTCTAGCCAAAACCAATCGAGTGTAGCAGAGCAGTAAGGCTTAGAGGCAGGAGGGTGTATGAGTGGTTTAGGGATTCAATGTGATACACACAGAGCACTCCAATAATTCAAGTAAGGTGATGTACAAAAATATAAGATTATTTATCAGGCCTTTGAAAATACTCTAAGCAATGAAAACCTCCGGTATTGTCACACAACTACTATACATGTATATTTTCACTAGTGGGATGTTCTGCTTACAGAACACCAACACTTTACAGTTAAACAGTTACAGAATAGTTAAGCAGTGTTAATAGTAACACTTAAAGTAACTGTGTATGGTAAAGCAAGTGAGAAACGGAGCAAATAACAATTTAGAACCAGACTGAGATCGGTAAGTGAACTGATACAAAACACAACACCCTCAAGAAAACCTAGATTAAGGTCCCTAGTTCTCCAGCATGGGATCTTTCATGGATTCACATGCTCTTGAATGTTCCCCATCGTCATGCTGGGAATCCTCTGTAATAATAAAGCAGTTTAACTTTAAAGCTTAAACTACTAGTCACTTATATACCCTATTGCTGTCACTTAGGGTCATACTGCCCCAGCCAATGGCACTAGACCTCCTAGCTCCACCCCTGGAGGCCATCTTCAGATGATTTTCTACTGCACATTACGTGTGGGGAGTTCTTGTGTTTAACTCCTCGAAATATCTTCTATTTTCATCTGTTTCTGGGATATCTTCAACCGTTTTTCCTCATCATTGGTCCCATCTGGGACTGCGGTTAGCAGGGATCTGTTGCTGGTGAAGATCTGGACATTGGAAGATCTTCAAACCGCAGTAGGCCCTCTACTCAACTTTGAGGCCTCCTCCACGCAGCCATGGCAGACGCCAGCGAAAGAGCCTTTTCAGGCCCTGCTCGAGGTGTTGCCTGAAGAACATTTTTGTGGATGATCAACACAAAGATTGTATATATTGCCTGCACCTGCACAACAATGTGTGTACGCCTTTTGCCAGTCCTTCTCCATTGAAGACACGTAAGGATCACCATTGAATGTTGGTGACTTGGCTGGAGGCCGGTGCCAGGGCTTCTGAGTTGGCCTCAGTGCAAAGTCATGCCTCTGTCAGGCTCGGCAGAACTACGGAAAAAACTCCATAGCGTCCGTTGACATCCACGACAACGACCACACCATTGACGAGTCACCTGTCAAGCCACGAGCAGAAATCTTCTACATCATCTTTGCAAACGACCTTGTTGACGAGTTGTAGTTCCAAATCTACTGCGCCCTCTGATTGAATCGTGGACCACCAAGTCCTGTGTTCCGTTGCCTCCCAGGCTTGTGCCCACAACAACATAAGCTCCTGTGATCGCTGCTTTTGCTAAAAGTGCTAATGTGGAGAGGGATGAGCTGCCAGCACTCATTTGTCTTTAAGACATCTTGCCACTTTGCAAACCTTGGTGACCGAACTACAACACTGCTTACCCCTTTCAGCCCTTCAGGGTGCCCCTAGTAGGAGTCCTACAGCATTGCCTGCACAGGAAGATATAATCCCCCAGCCTCTGCCTCCTTGATCAGTGTATGGCTTGCTTTGCCCAGTGGCTGCTCTCATGGACATGGATGCCGGTTACGGACACGTCCCTGGGTGGGTGGGTATGTATGTATGTATGTATGCATGCATGCATGCATGCATGCTACTACTACTGAGTATGATGACTTAGTGCCAGCGGATGGAGAACCTCCAGCGGTACCCTCGCCTAGTTCTCCACCCGATGAAATGGTTCCTTCCACGTACTTTTAACACGAGAAGTGAAACTATACGACATTGTCCCGTAGGAAAAAAGAGGATTTCCTGTTTCAGAGGGGTGAAGCCTCCAGAAAATCATCTGTGGCTTTCCCCTCTGCTAGATGAAATCTGGGATGATGGTGTGTTGGTCATGAGAAACCCTTTTTCAGTGCCACCAAAGGAGGATCGTCTGGAAAAGAAATATAAAGTTCCTGACACTGCGCCCAAGTGTCTCCGCACTCAGCCATATCTAAACTGTGATCTCGGCTACAGCAAGGAAGAGATCCGCTAACCCGTCCTCCCCATCCATGGTTCCCCCTGGCAAAGAGAGTAATTACCACCGCTGCCACTACTATCAAGGCCACAACTTCCTTGGCCATTCTCTCCCAGTACGACCGGGAATTGTGGTATAAGGTGGCTCCCATATTGGATTTCCTACCTGACGAGACGGAGGAGGCTTTGGTCTTGCTACATGAGGGTGAATCAGCTTCTGATCACACCATCACCATGGCCTTGTATGTTTCAGACACATGATTCTGCCAGACCTGAAGTGGGGCTGTTCTGAGCACCAGAGGTGGTTAAAGGCCACCAATTTCCACCCTGACGTGCAGCCCAAGGTCATGGACTTGCCCTTTGATGGAGTCAACCTCTTTGATATAAAGGTTGATGAGATCCTTCAGGTGATCAAGACGGACACTGACTCCGCTGCTCCCTTGGCACCCTGCAACAGCGGAGGGTTCCCTTACGTTCTGGCAAGGGAAGGTTTTCAAGAACCACGAGAGATTATCAGCCATCATTTCGCTAACTGTCTCACCACCTCGCAGGACGCATATTCGGGGAGATCGCAGGCATACAAGGGTACACAGAGACAGCGCAAAACCTCCTCCAATGCTCAAACGCCCAAGCAAGCCTGACCAGCATCAGGTTCTGGGTTCCCACTTCAGCACCCCAGTGGGAGGCTGGTTATCACAGTTTGTCAAACAGTTGCGCAATATCTCTACTGACCAGTGGGTGCTCAAAATTGTTCAACAGGGTCATATCCTCAAATTTCTAGGAAAACTCCCCGCCAATCCACCAATAAACACAAAGGAACAGCATCTGTCCCTCCTCTTACAGGAAGTTTGGTTGCTGCTAAAATAAAAGGGGGGCTATAGAAGCCATACAATCGCACCTTCGGGGCTCTGGAGTGTACTCCTGATACTTCTTGGGGAGAAAGAAGTCAGCTGGGTGGATACCCATTCTCGTCTCCGGGCAGCACAATAAGTCCCTAAAATCGCAAAAGTTCTGCATAGTCAGGCTACAACATGCTCTTGTGCAGCTGGACCTGGAGGATGTCTGCTTTTACATTCCCATACATGCGTACGCTTCCTTAGTTTCGTGGTGTAAGGCAAGCATTTCCAGTTGAAAGCTCTACCCTTTGGCCTAAAATCAGCTCCAAGAGTTTTCACAAAATGCCTTGTTCTGGTGGCTGCCCATCTCCACCATGCAGGCATTTACGCCTACTCCTACCTAGATGACAGCTTAATACATGCCCCACACAGACAAAAGCTCTGCAGCACACGCAAGAGACCACCCGCTGCCTGACTTCTCTGGGATTCTCCACCAATTTTCCAAAGTCATGCATACCGCCATCTCGCACACTTTCCTCGACGTTATGGGAGAGGTTGAGCCGTTTTCAGGCGGAAGACACTAATTTTCCCCCGCTAGACCGCTCAGGGGTACCCCATGAGACCATGGAAAGGCTCCATCTCTGCAGGCAGAGAATGGAGAGGTTTATGAAGACCCAGAACCCTCCCACTCCCAAGAGAACAAGAGAAGGGCCTCAGGAGGACCCCAGGGCTAAATATCCGAGACTATTCAATCCCTCCCAGCAGGACACAGCCTCAGATTTCCATAATGTGTATGACCTCACTGGTGAGGAACAATACTTGGAGGAGGAGGATGAATTTGTGAACGATGAAGAGGGACAGAACCAGGAGGAAGGTCTGGAAGACAGCCCAGACATGGTTGGAGAAGGCTTCGGAGAAAATCCAGAAGAAGGGCCTTCACATCCCTGGCAATCCCCATCAGGATATTCGGACACTGATGTCCTGAACCTAAACCCTCCTGACAATTCACCTGTTAGGAACACGTCTCCCATAGACGATCAGCCCACATTCAATGCCCTGTTGCGCAGAGCAGCAGCACATTTCGAACTGGACACTGGGGAGATCTCTCCTGAAATAGACTTTGTGGAAAGAGTAATTAAGGAGAAACCCCCGGTCAGCCAGACCATTCCCCTCCTCGCTTCAGTGAAGAGAAGAATCATCCCTTCGCTATCCACGCCCGCACTAATAAGAGAAGTTAATCCAAGAATTGAAAAACTTTTCACTCCTTCACCCTCAGACCCGCTGTACATCAGGGGACATTCTATTCCTGACTCCCTTGTAGTAACTAATACAAGGAAGAGGGCAGGGGTGCCGCTGTCCACCAGCGAGGCACCACCTGACAAGGAGGGCAAGAGATTATATGCCCTTGGAAAGAGAGTCACATCCTCGGCTGCCTTTTCTGCAAGAATTGCGAACAACATTTCTTTGCTAGCTAGCTACGTGGACGCGCAGTGGGCCAAACTGCGCAAAGATGCCGAAGAAGCACCAGAACCACTACGGACACGCCTGCTATCAACTATTGGCGAAGGAACACAGGTCAACCAGAGCATTGTGAAGAACTCTCTGACAGAGACAGCGTTACGTTCCCTGGTTTAGGGAATACTCCTAAAACGCCATGTATGGCTGCGTAACTCAGGGTTCAAACCGGAGACACAGGCGTCTTTAATAAATAAACCTATTGAAGACTCAAACCTCTTCGGGAAAGCGGTGGATGAGGCTCTGGAGATGGCTAAAAAAGAGTTTGATACTATCAAAACTCTTGACCAGATCTCTAAGCCCACTACCAGATGCGGCTATGGCAACAAACGCTTTTTTCGTGGCCAACGCCAACAGCAGAATCAGCAGCAACAGTACCCTGCCACCAATTACCAGACCAATAGTGGGCAGTTCAGCCAAAGAGGCCAGCGCCGTGGCAAAGGGAGAGGTCGGGGGTCCACCCCCAGAGGCTCTCAAGCCCCCAACAACACCAAGTGACGCGAAGATTCGCGTCCCCTCCCATGCAACACCGGTCGGGGGCCGGCTAACATCCTTTCTTCCAGCATGGGAGGGAATAACGTCAGACCGCTGGGTACTTTCCACCGTAGCCCACGGATACTGCATCGAATTCAACGGTTCCCCATCATACAGACCCCCGAGGGGACGACGCATGACACCAGAACACCTTGCCATCCTTCTCCAAGAAGTAGAACAACTGCTGGAAAAAGGAGCCATCGAGGTCGTGCCTCTATCTCAGGTAACGGAAGGTATTTATTCAGTGTACTTCCTTGTACCCAAAAAGGATCTAACCATGCGCCCTGTATTAGATCTGCGCCCAGCGAACAAGTTTGTCAAACCCCAGAAGTTTCGTATGGTGACCTTACAGGAAGTGATCAACCTGCTATCACAAGGAGATTACATGACAACACTAGACATGAAAGATGCATACTTTGATATTTTAATGTTGCCAGCGCACAGAAAATACCTCAGGATCATGATAGAGGGCAAACGCTACCAGTTCAGAGTGCTACCCTTCGGCATAGCATCTGCACAAAGGGTATTCACGAAGGTACTGGCAGTGGCAGCGACCCACCTGCGCAGGTTGTCCATCCCAGTTTACCCTTACCTCGACGACTGGCTCATAACAGGGGATTCTTACGAAACATGCTTCTCCAATACCCAAAAGACTGTAGACCTTTTGTTCCAGCTGGGCTTCTCCATCAACGAAAAGAAGTCCAGCCTAGACCCCAGCCAGATCAAACAATTCCTAGGGGCTCTAATTCAAACAAAGGAGGGCCTCGTCTTCCCCTCCAACGAGAGGGTCCAAAACATGCTGTTTCAGATCCCTCAATATGTGGCCGGTCGAGAGGTGACGGTACGCAAAGCAATGCGCTTGCTAGGAATGATGGCGTCGTGTATTTATTTGGTACCTCACGCGCGCCTGCGCATGCGCCCAATGCAAGAGTGCTCAACAGCCAGTGGTGTCAGGCCAGCGGACTATGGGACGATATAGTGTTGGTCTCGCAGGCCTTGGTTCTCTCGCTATGGTGGTGGACAAAGGAAAACCTGGCAAGAGGGAAACCCTTTGCCACACCCGCGGCGGAAGCCACTCTAACCACAGACGCATCCCTCACAGGATGGGGGGCTCACCTATCCCATCAGACTGCTCACGGAGTGTGGACTCCGAACGTAGCATCCAAACACATAAATCTACTGGAGCTACTAGCTGTGTTCAAGGCGCTAAAAGCCTTCCAGGAACACCTACAAGGCAAGACAGTGATGGTCCTTACAGACAGCACCACAGCCATGTACTACATCAACAAGCAGGGGGGCACCCACTCTCCAGGATTGTCCAAACTGGCCCAAAATATATGGAAGTGGGCTCTCAAACAAAACATGTTCCTACTGTCACAACATGTACCAGGGGAACTCAATCTGCTGGCAGACAAACTCAGCAGAGATTTCCCCCTGCCCGAAGAGTACGAATGGCGACTGCAAGAAGACATCGTCTTCGACGTCTTCACGCAATGGGGATTCCCAGAAATAGACCTGTTCGCAACCCTGGAGAACTCACAATGCCAAAGTTACGCCTCCAGGTACCCCCAGAACCAATCCAAGGGGAACGGTCTGTCGATTCAATGGTCAGGGAAATTTGTTTACGCTTTTCCCCCGACTCCCCTTCTCAACAAGGTGGTGCACAAGATGCACCAGGAACAAGTGACCATGATACTGGTGGCCCCAATGTGGGCCCGACAGCCATGGTTCGCTCACTTGATGGAGATGTCTCTATCTCCCCCAGTGAAACTCCCCTGCCTGTACAACATGCTGTCACAAGACAAGGGCAGGACTCTGCATCCATGCCCCCAGAACATGAACTTAGCAGCCTGGCTCCTGAAATCATAGAATTTGGACATCTACAGCTCCCGCAGAGATGCATGGACATCCTCAGGGAAGCCAGAAAACCTAACACTCGCCACTGCTATTCTAGCAAGTGGAAGAGATTTGTCATCTGGTGCAGAGGAAAAGAGCATCAACCCGATTGACTGCTCTCCCACACATATTGTTCTATACCTGACCCATTTATTGGACTCAGGTCTAGTGTTCAATTCCATTAAAGTCCACCTAGCGGCACTTTCTGCATACACCACTTCCCAACTCAAAGTGTCGTGGTGGAAGATCCCTGTTATAAAGGCCTTCATGGAGGGAGTAAAGAGAATACACCCCCCGATAGCTGACCCAGCTCCCGGATGGGACCTTAACGTGGTACTTACCAGACTCATGGGCTCACCATTTGAACCCATGCACAAAACATCTCTTAAACACCTCACTCTTAAGACTGCTTTTCTAATAGCTATCACCTCCATCAGGAGAGTAAGTGAACTACAGGCTCTTTCTGTTCTAGACCCCTTCGTTACAGTTCACAGAGATAAGGTGGTTCTACGCACGCACCCAAGGTTTGCTCCGAAATTCATCTCGAAATTCCACGTAAACCAGTCTATAGAACTACAAACGTTTTCAAAATCCTTCCAACTTGGGAGAAAAAAGTCTGCACACACTAGATGTGCGCAGAGCGGTCATGTTCTACATGGAAAGAACCAGACCACTGAAGAAGACTAATCAGTTCTTCGTCTCGGTGGCAGCAGGAAGAGAAGGGGATGCAGTTTCAAAGTCCACTATTTCTAGATGGATTGTTCAATGCATCACTCTCTGCTATACTCTTGCTAAGAGAGAACTGCCCTTTAAGCCAAGAGCACACTCTACTCGAGGCACGGGGCGTCCATAGCATTCATTGCAAATGTTCCCCTTGAGTCCATCTGCAAAGCGGCTACCTGGAGTTCTGTGCACACCTTTACAAAACACTACTGTCTAGATGCACACTCGAGATCTGACTCCCAGGTGGGACAGGCAGTATTAAGACATCTTTTCTCTACTGTTCCTTCTCATAACCCACCGCCAACTCCGGGTACTGCTCGCTAGTCTATGCACAGCATGTGATTCTAAGCAGATTAACAAACATCAGAAGACAATGCATTACTTACCGTAAAAGCATTTCTGATGGTTGTATCTGCTTAGATTCACATGCACCCACCCTTCCTCCCCGCTCGGATGGAAGGAACATAGACTTCCTTTTATATCTCTCTTTTCTGTACTCACTCACGTCTAGAAGGCTCCCTCAGGGCAGAAAAATACAAACAGAGGGACCTCGACGCGTGAGGGATTGTGGGTACAACGCACATCACTATAGGGATAGTGTTTCAGACACGCCTTGTCGACGTCCCCTTTTCGACTACGAAAAACAAAATGCAATACTCCGCAGTGACCACTGGATGTCGGACCTATGCACAGCATGTGAATCTAAGCAGATACAACCATCAGAAATGCTTTTACGGTAAGTAATGCATTGTCTTAGGCAGAAACCTGTGCAGTTCCCTTAGGGACCACTGCAAAAAGTTTGACTACAGGTGTTAGCAGTAAACCCAATTGGTAGCAGTCTGTACCACCCAGATTTACTTGGTAGCTGTGGCTGAGCAGTCCAACTTCTCTCAAGACGAGTTAGGCAGTATATAGAGTATACACATTAGCTACAAAAATACAGTAGCACAAGCAAACACTGACCAGAGCTTTGGTATAAAAGTATATAATTATTTATTTAAAAACACACTTATGAAAATACACTGGCACTAATATGTCAAGCAAGTTCAAACAGTCACTAGAAATATATACACCTCCCTGATTAATTATTTGACAAGCCTTAGGAAAAGAACACCACTTATTATCAACACAGAGGTGAGCGCTTAACCAAGATGGCACTCCAATAATTATTTAAAAAGGGAGAGAGAAATAGGAAAACACACAATACCAACACTTTTAAAGAACCACAGCAAGTCAAGAAAGGCAGGGGCTACTGTAGAGCAAAAAGTTCATAGGCCAGGCCCACTCTTGGAGAGAGCAAGGCAGAATGTGCCCAAGATCACACAGTTAGTACACTTTAAAAGTCTTTGCAGACAGTTCAAAAAGGAGTTAGATCAGTTCAGAAAAATTAGTTAACAGGTCCAAGGTCACCCCAAGATAGAGAGTCAAGGATTTACGGGACACCTTGGATGGTCTGTTGCAAGGGAGACCACAAACGCCATTTTAAAACCGAGTCCTGGCAAAAAGACCCAACCGGGGAATAAATATTAAATAGATAACCCGGCGGTATCTTTAACATTGCACCAAAAAAGTGGTGCGTTTAAAATGAATGGGAAAATCCCATAGGAAATATTCCGGTGGAATATTGTGTGTGGTAACCACTGCCACCAGCCAGAAACTCGACAAGGGGGGGACTGGACAGTGCCCCCTTGAAAAACAGACCATGTGGCAATCGAATTACCCCTACCAGTACTTCCACAATATGATGGTTTGAACTGGTTCTGTTCACAATTTAAGACTAGTAAAGTCAATGGTGACTTTACATGCCCTGGGAGACAGTAGTCGGTCCCAGGGTATGGAGTCTGTTTGGGGGTCACTATGACACCCCTGTGCTACTGCACTGAGGGTGCTGTGTAACACGCATACAAAAACCATATGAAGCCCTATGGAGAAAAAGAACCCATAGCCCATAAAACACATTACATAGTCAAAGGACATTCTCAAATCATGCCTAGGAGTGGGAGAAAGAGTCTCACTCTTAGCAGGAGAAAGAATTAAACCCCAAAAATCCAGCAAAGCTGCTGGGGGACTCACTAGGTTTGGGAAATTAGCCTTAACGGAGAATTCTCCCTAACAAGCAGCCCTCAGTGTCCACTGCAGTGTTTGTGAAGGTCGCTATCTTGCAGATGCTGAGTGAATGTCTCCCTTCCCACTAGTTCAGGGTGTCTCGTGTTCCTTCGCTGTGGTGCTGACCAATGGCAGATGAATAAAGGACCAGAGGTCAGCACAAATATTTTTCACTAATTGCAAACTGTTTGCGGGAGGAGTGGGAAGCAATGTAGTACCACATTGGGGAGAAGATGAGGCTCCAATCATGTTTGACTAACGTATGCCTATCTATAGGGGTATGACGCATCTAAAACAGGAAGCTTTGTGGGAAACGCAAATACGCAAAGTTTGAAATGCAACTGTTTCGAAATCCAAGAACATTGTACTAATAGTATAAAAATCAGTTTGCTGTGTGCCACTTTATCAGCTTTAATCAACCAGTTCTGTTCCACTGTTCTGTTTTATTTGTGCTCACCCAGCTGTAATAAATGGTGTTAATTGCCCTGTGCATGCTCCTTTTTGGACTACTTGTGATAAGTATTTATTACAAGCTTTTGGACGACCCCGGATACTCTTTCTTCCATTCCTATGGTACCTTACTGCAGATTGCATATGAGACTTCTTGAGTAGTTCCTAGATGCCAGGTTGAATCCGGCGTTAGGCTCCTGGAACGGCAAAATCAAGCTCAGCCCGAGGGTTCTGCCGAACTCTACAGTGGTGGAGTCATCGACAACACCTCACACAGGACGCTCCATTTCACCCACCGGTGCATCAAGCCACGTTGACAACCAATGCCTCCCTGGAAGGTTGGGGAGTGCACACAGGAAAGAAACTTCCACACCAGAGGCCTCTGGCAGCCAGAGAAAAAGTTGCTTCACATCCATTTGTTGGATCTCCGCGCGGTGTTGTGCCCCTCAAGTCATTCAGACCCTAGCTACAAGGCAAGGTGGTTTGCATCTTCACAGATGGCACAACCACCATGTTCTTCATCAGGAAGCAGGGAGGGACCCACTCTCCTATTCTCTGCAAGGAATTGCAAGCAGTGTGCAACCGGGCGATCTCGCACAATATGTTCCTCATTCCGTTTCATCTGGCTGGGGTTCACAACACCATTGCGGATTCTCTTAGCATGGATCTGCGATCCTGCCACGAATGGGAACCTCTGTCAAGACCAGGTTCTTTGTCTTTTCTCAACATGGGGCCAGCTGCAAATAGACTGATTCGCCATAGCGGCCAACTCAAAGTGCACCCCGTTTGCTAGCAGGGACCCTCCATGAGGAGTCTGGGGGACGCCTTCTCCATTCCATTGGAGGGTCTGTTCGTCTCTGCATTCCCTCCAATCCTGCTCCTACGAGTAATCAAAGCATTGAAATGGAGTCGGTGCAGGATGATCCTCATTGCTCCGGCGTGGCGATGCCATATTTGATACTCTTACCGTCATCTGTCGGCAGCGCCTTTCATCAACTGCGTCCTCTTCCAGACCTACTCTCCAGAGAAGAAGGATCTGTGCTACACCATGACCCAGCATCCCTCAAATTGATGACTTGACTCCTGCAACCTTAGAGTTTGAACATTTCCCACTGCCTTTAGAATGCTGTGCCATCCTGGCGAAGGCTAGGGCTCTATCTATCATGCTACAGGCAAGTGGTATCGTTTTACAGTATGGTGTAATTCGCAGTAGCTTGACCTTCTTCGAATCAAGCCTTCTCAGATTCTGCCATATCTGCTATCTTTATCAGAGGCCGGATTAGCGCACACATGCATTAAAGTACAACTGGCTGCTATCTCGTGTTACACTTGCACAAGGGGCAAGCTTTCTCTTTGGTCTCATCGACTGGTTAAAGATTTCCTCAAGGGCCTGTTTTGAGCTTTCTCTCCAGAAAAGGAACCTGTCCCCAGCTTGGGAGTGGAATGTGGTCCTTTCCAAATTGAGGGTCTGCCCTTTGAACATCTGCACCGGGCTCATCTGAGGTTCCCACCACGGATTACTGCCTTTCTAGTGGCTATTACTTCTGGCAGACGTGTCAGAGAAATACAAGTGCTATCCTGCAAGCCACTGTATTTAACGTTCCATCCATCCATGGGGGTGCTGCGCACTCATCCTGCATTTATGCATAAGGTACCTTCAACTTTTAATCTCATCAACTTCTAGTCCTTCCCATGTTCTTTGGCTGTCCCACCTCCCCAGCAGAGGGAGCTTTGCATTCACTGCAGGTTGCATGTGCGTTGAATTTCTACATCTAACGCACTAAGGATTTACACAAGACTTTGCAACTCTTTGTGACATTTGGACTTGTTGATGAAGTTGAGCTCTGTGGAATGCTTCCATTTCAAGGTGGCTATCTTGCTACATTTCCATTGTCATCGGCTCGCAAACAGGCCGCTGCCATGTAGCTCTAAAGCACTACCAGGGCCATGGCCTATACTATGACTTTCCTGTCTAGTGTCCCCTTGCTCGACATCTGTAATGCTGCTACATGGAGGTCTACCCACACCTTCACAAGATTCTACTGCGTTGATAGCGATTCCTGGGAATCGTCTCGTGTCGGACAAGCAGTGCTTCGCAACCTATTTGCTTGAGGTGAGTGCCATTGCTTCTGTGGAGCTGTACTGCCTCCTGTTGGTTGTGATGTGTGTATTTTATTCATTAGCATGTGAATCCATGAAAGATCCCATGCTGGAGAAGGAACAAGTTACTTATCTGTAACTCCTGTTCTCCAGTGTGGATATCTTTCATGGATTCACATGCAAACCACCCTCCTGCTCCTATATGGTTCCTACTGCCACATTGCATCCGATTTCAAAACTGAAGATGGCCTCCAGGGGTGGAGCTGAGAAGGTCTAGTGCCATTGGCCGGGGCAGTATGACCCAAAGTGACAGCAATAGGCAATATAAGTGGCAAGCAATTTTTAAGCTTTCACTCTAACCTAGGATTACAGAGGATTCCCAGCCTGATGACAGGGGAAATTCATGAGCATGTGAATCCATGCTGAAGAAGCTATGCCCACGCAAACCTCAAGATTGTCAGCCTACACTGCGGTATATGTGCTGCTGCATATATGCCCATGTAACTATGTAAAACCATGTACTTGTTCTCTGTAACAACGCCTCGATGCCCACGGGCTGTTGCACTCTCTATAAATGAAGACAAATAAATAAAAAGGGAAAGGGGTCATTTGAAAGCAAAATACTGAAAAGAGCTGAAGTGTGAAAGAATGTGACAGAAAGGTAGGGAATACATAAGACCACCCCAAAGTGAACTTTTCTGCATGGTTACAGTGTAGCAAGGCCAAAGACTGGCAAGAGATGTGTGACACATAATGGCAAAGCCAAGAAGCTAACCAGGAGAAGCCAGAGTAGTGTGAAACTGCACATAAAGCCAAGAGACCAACACAGAGAAGCAAAGTGAATGTGAATTTGAACACCGGAGCAAATGCAGAAGAACCTGTGGGGGCTGAAGAGCCTAGGGTTCCTGGTTGCGGGACCTGTGATGGGTGGACCGTGTGGTCTGACAACGGTGCCTGGACCAGGAAGCCCAGAATTGTGAAAGCCAAAGACATTACTAGGATCAAGTAAATTCAGGAAAAACTACCTGCGTGACCAAAGGGGCAACTATGAAGACACCCTGCTGAGGATTGTTCTGGTGGATCGTGGGAAGCATTGAATGTTAGACACGAACGGGAAGCAGGGAAAGGCAATTGCCTGCCTTGAGAGATTTAAGTCTTGTTATGTTGGGGAACTACGAGGGATAGAGCATTGGGAGGGATCACGCTACTGTGTGGATTGTGGTCGGAGGTAGAGCTATCCATGAAAAGTAGGAAGGACACAGTGAACTGATTACTGTATGGTAGGAGGGATGACCAGAAATATGGGTAAATTGAAGGTTGCAACCCTGAATGCAAGGGGCCTGAATTCTCCCCATAAAAGATCTTTTCTCGTGAGAGAATTTGTGAAGCAACAATTGTCCATTTTATTTATACAAGAAACCCATTTTCTTTTTCAAATTGAACTTTATAGGGGTTTCCAGTAATACAATAAACTCCCTGCAACACCCCCCCTCCCAAGCACCAAACCCCTCCAAATATCCCTACGCGCCACCAACTCCATTCTCCCCCTGCCTACCCATCCTCCTGCTCCCCCCTGCAGCAGCCGTTAAGTAACTCCAATAAGTTTGTGTCCCGAAAGATGGTCCCCTCCCAGTGGAACAGTTTCCAGGCTGAATACATGGCAATTCCCCAATGGACCACCGTCTCCAGGCAATATCGAAGATCGCAAAGCACACCTTCATGTGTCCCTCGCAGCAAATCCCCACAGTTCCATCACACCTTGCATCTCAATCCCCGATGCTTATCACCCATATTTCTCAAAAAAGTGCACTCATAAGCCTTCAACATTAGACCGGTACTTGTCGAGAAAGTGTTAGGAATTCCATTGTAAATGGCCTTAACTTTCGCCACCCACTCTTTCTTTTGGGAGGTGTGGGCTCTTCCACCGTTGGGCTAGACGACACATAGCAGCCACTAACATAACCTGTACCATGTGCCCCTCCTCCACCTCATTCTCCTCCTTCTCCAACACCACTCCAAAAAGGAGTAACCACTGCAATAGCTTTCTGATCCATGCTAAGACCTCCCTCCAGTAAGCTTGCACGCTAGGGCATCCCCACCACATATGGTAGTAGTTCCCCTGGGCCCAATGACACTTCCAACAGTGAGGTTTGTATCCCTTACACATTTTGGCTAACTCAGTGAGCGGATAGTGCCACCTATGTAGCAATTTCATGGCCTGGTGTCTGTATTGTAAGGACAATGTTGAGTGTTACTCACCTGCACATAAGTGCCCACAGGGCATCCTCAATGTCCTTCCCCAAGTCCTATCCCCACTTGATCCTGGCTGTGAGTGAATCCCTAGGCTCCGCCAACAACATGGCCTTGTACAACCTAGCAATCGGCCCCCGTGGTCCTGTCCTCATGATCAGGATGCACTCAATCTGTCAACCCCCTCTGCAGATTTTCCACCCAACGACCATCCAGCAGGGTTCCCTTTAACTGGAGATAGCGAAACACTGATGGCCTCCCCACGTGCAGGCATTCCTCTAACCTCTCGAGTGACAAAGACCCCTCCTCCCACATCTGCACAGCCCTGCTTAGCTCCCCTTCATACCACAATTTAAATGCCACGGGTTCCTCAACCCGTTCCGCAGAGGCGGGGCCCAAACACAGTTTAGGCCCCTTACCCCCTTCCGCCCCTCCCCCCCAGAGAGACCACAGGATCTCCAGGGCTGGATGATGCAGCACCATCCTTGGGATGCGTGCCTTGGGCACCCACAGCCATTCCCCCAACAAAACAGGGGCCAAGAACACACAATCCAGCGACACCCACTGCTTGTCAGTGAGTGGGTCGAGATGGTCCCCCATAACCCAAAACTGGGCTACCCATTAGTATGTCAAGAGATCTGGAAGCCCCACTCCCCCCCCCTCCTCCTTTGGTAGGATTAAAACCCTATAGGCAATCCTATGCTTGGCTCATGCCCAGAGAAACTTCAACAGCGCCACCTTGACTTCCTCCAAGAGCTCCCTCGGGACCACCACCAACTATAACATTTGGAACAAGAACAGGAATTTGGGCAGCACCATTATTTTAATGCAGTTAGGCTGGCCATCCACGATAGCCGCAACCTCTCCCAATTCTCCATGTCTTTCTGCACCCCCCACCACAGTGACCGGTAGTTCTTCACAAAGAGATTCCCATAGTTGCGTGACACCTGTATCTCCAAGTATCGGACAGAGTCCCCCTGCTCCCAGAACGGCAACCCTTTGTACTCCTTTTTCAGCCTGATAACCCATAACGCTCAAGACTGTCCAACAGACATGGTACCGATTGCGCCGGCATAATATATAACCGGGCATTGTCCGCAAAAAGCCTAACTTTCCACATTAACCCCCCTATCGAGACCTCTTATTCCCTCATCTTCCCTGACCACCCACAGCCCAGGGCTCCATGACCAACGCATAAAGCAACAGGAAAAGCGGGGCACCATTGTCTCCTGCCCCGCTGCATTGTGAAGGCTTGCACCGTGTTCCCATTCACCACCACCCTGGTAGACGGGTTGGAATATAAGGCCGCAATCCGCCCTTCCATCTCAGGCCCATTCCTATGGTCGAGAGGACCTCCCCCATGAAGGCCCAGCTCACCCGGTCAAAGGCCTTCTCTGCATCCAAGGTCAGCAGTAGGGCCCCCTCTCTTGCCACCACCGGTGTATTAATAATGTGGAGCATTTTCCGCATATTATCAGCCCCCTACCTGTGCATGATGATGCCTGTCTGGTCTCCATGAATCAACCGTTGGAGACAGGAATCCAGACTCCACGTTAGCACCCTAGCGAATATTTTCATGTCCACATTTAGAAGGGAGATGGGCCTATATGAGCGACTGTTAGTGCAATCCTTACCTGATTTTGGAATTACTGCTATTAAATCCTGGAGAAATGTTGGTGATTTGGATCCCTCCTCCACAATAGAAATATATAGTTTGGCGAGGGGTGCCACTATTAATAATTGGTGCTGTTTGTAAAAGTCTGTGGTGAATCGGTCTTCCCCAGGGCCCCTGCCTGCTTTTAGCTTCTGAATTGCTCTCATCGCCTCTTCCCTTGCTACCTCTGCCTCGAGTGCCGCCCCTTCCTCCACTGTTAGTTTAGTAAGTGGTAAGCCGTTGAGGTAGGCGTGCATCTGCTCACCTGTTGCCTCCACCAGCCTGGCATAGAGCTGCTGATAGTAAGGAGCGATTTGGGCTGGGATGTCATTTCCACTTTCCACCATGTCCCCATCGGTTCCTCGCACCCTCTCAACCCTCCTCTCTGTCCTACACCCTTTAACCCTGTCTGCCAGGAAGGCTCTGGCGGCATCATCCTTTTAGTAGTACTTTTGCTGCGTAAACCTCATTCTTTACCATCTCACCTATAGACACTGAATGGAGCTCCTGCCTTTTGTCCCCCATCTCCTCCAGAAGCCCCTCCCTGTCGGCACCTTCCCGCCCCAGCTAGACCCTTAAAACCTTCAGCTCCTCAGAGAGTCTGGCCTCCGCCAGGGCCCTCTCCCTTTTCCTCCGAGCCCCTTCCACAATGAGCAGTTCCCTAAATGTGGCCTTTCCTGCCTCCCACACCATGTACATGCACACTTCCTCATTGTTGTTGGCCTCGAAATACGCCCCTATCTCTTTCCCCAAAAAGTATCGGAACACCTGATCTGTCATCAGTGTATCGTTACACCTCTTGCAGTACTGTCTGTGTCAATCTCGCCACCTTCCATTTAGCCACCACAAACTTGTGGTCCAACCAAGTTATCGCGTCAACTTTGGGGCACCTCGCCTCTCCCGACCACTCTCTCGGGACCAGGAGCAAGTCTATTCTGATGTATGACCGAAGTGGCAGGGGGGGAGCGGGAGGAAAATGACTATGCCAAACATCCACCCAGTCATAATCTGGTAGGAGGCTGCGAAAGTCAATGTTCTTCTTTGCCGACATCCTCTGGGCCCCCTCTTTGCTGACCACCGATCTGATGCCGGGTCGGCCATTAGATTGAAATCGCCCCCCAGGAACGTGGCCCCTGTAACGCTCACCTGATTCCCACGGAGGCGCGGGTCTTGGCAGGAAGCTGTCTGTGACTCAAAGTGATGTGCAGGACTCGATTGGCTTCTGGGGTCGAACCTCTTCGCACTGTGTGTCGGACTCGAAGAGTGATGTTTCTGCAGGTGAAAGAATATGGGGGTTAATGGTCTGGGTTGTTGAATGTCCCTCTCTCTCTCTTCCCAGCTTTTTCGTAGAGCCCCCAGGTCAACGTGCTCACCTTATATAGGTGAATGCTGGGCTCTCCATCTGCGTCTGGTGCAGGGTGCCGTTGCCAGTTCCTTCACTGGTGAAACACAGGCCTCTTGAATTCAGAGGATGGTTACCGTCGTTATCTGCACGAGGGGTGAGTTTCTGGACACCTTTTGTCTTTATAGTCTTTACATGCGTGGCCCGTTTATATGCAGACTCTGTATAATGCCTTTCCCTTATGTATTGCAGGGCTCTTGAGATGAAAGATGAAGTGAAGCGCCTGGAAGTTCGTAAGTATGGCAAGCGCTCTAACTGTCTCTTTCCTTGCAGCTTAGTTCGAGTTAAAGAGGCGCCGGAGTATTCGCAGGCGTTTTATTGCGACGAGCGTGATGGACGTAAGTAAATACCTGCTTAATGTCTTTTCTTTTGCCTTTCAGATGTTGGGTTGCAGGGCCGGAGTCCGCGGAATGCCAGTAAGTTGTTAACGATAGTTTGTCTTCACAGGCGGCGATGCAGAACGAAGAAATCCGGAATTCCCAGCGTGCCGGTAAGTATGGCAATGCCTTTGTTCTTGCAGGTGGAGATGCGGCGTGAAGAAACGGCCGCAGCCGATGGATCAGGTAAGTAAGCACTGCGAGTAAAGTTCGCCTTGCTAACCTGTTTCTGTTCTTTGCAGGTGCTGATGATGTCTGGATACTGAAATGGTAAGTAGGATTCTTGCAGGTCCAGGATCGGAAGAAGAAAGGCCGGAGCAGACTCGGTGAGCGTTCTGCTGCAGATGCAGAATAACGCGAAGCACGCTTCATCTATCGGGTGTGGTTTAAATAGCCTTGGAGTGATGAGGCGTCTTCTTCCACGGCCCCGCCTAGGTAAGAAAAGAGTTCCAATTTCCAGAAGAGTTCCAGTGCTGTATCCAGGGAGTGGAGCTGCCCCACCCAGGTAAGAAAGTAGTTCCTGTTCTCAGATGGTTTCTAAGTGGCTGGTAAGTAAGCAGCATGGTCTGCTGCAGGTAAGTCCACCCAAGCATCTTCACACCTATTATGAGCCCGGCGCTTCCAGTGCCGGGACCAATGGTTTTGATGAGCCTGGTGCCACCGGCGCCAGGACAAGGTCCAAAAGGTCCCAGTGGGGACCGGCTGGTGCTTAGGATTAGGGTTAGGGGCCTGCTTCCAAGGACGTTGGGCTGGTCCTGGCTCCTTGGAAGCAGTGATCATGACAGCCCCTTCCGCCCAGCCCTTCAACATCCCGAAGTTCTGGCACAAAACTGTCACATATCCCTCGTTGGGCGCGTATAGTGTAGCCAGTGTAACCAGCATGCTCTCGTAGTAGCCCTTAATCCCCAGTAACCGCTCCCCATACTCCCTCTTGATATACACCCCCATCACCTGGAATCCTTTTCCAACTATGATGCCTACTCCCTCCTTCTTACAATCCTTATGAGATGGCCCAGTAAGTCTTGCTGATATCTTTTCCCTTTATTCATGATTCAGCCCCCTGCTTATAGTGAGTCTCTTGCAGCAAGAGTATCACCAGATGCTGTTTATGGAACATATTGCTGGTGAGCAATCTATTATTCTACGAGTTGAGCCCCTTTGCGTTTAACGTGACCACCCTAATTTCAGCCATAGCCCTTCTCTTTCGCCACTTGTCCACCCGTACCAGTAGGTGGTCTTCTAGTTTCCCCCTCTGTGCCAGCTGCTGCATAAGGTCCTCCCACCCCTTATTCCCCTACCTAATTCCCCCTACCCTTTCCCATCCCATCTGAGGCATCCACTCTGCGTGTCCCGCCCTTCTTGGGCACACCAATCGAACCACCAGGATTGGTTTATCTGCCCCCAACCTACTCCTAACCCCTCTCCCCAACTCCCACAACACCACCCTGATCTTCCCCTGACATAATACCAGCAAAAAGGAGAGCTAACTTTAAACATTGTAAGCAAAAAACAGACACATTATCTGCTCATCTCCCAGGCCCCCTTCATGGGCCGTTCCTCCGCGGCGATGGGGTGTTGAGCTTCTGAAATTTCCCACAGCGGACAGTGCGCTTCGGCCTGCACGGTTCCCAGAATCAACTCCACTCCCTCGCCTCCTTCTGTGAAGTACCGCTTCGTGGACCCATTAAATCTATGGCATGTTTAACCTCTGCCTCTGTGACCGGATGGTATCTTTTCCCCCTTTCCCACTCGGAAATCAGTGCAAACGGGTAGCCCCATTTAGACTTCACCCCTTTCTCCTGAAGCCATGTAGTGAGGGGGCACATTTCTTGTGCCTCAGCAGTGTGTTGGATGAAAGGTCCTGGAAGATGGCAACCCTGGAGTCACCATACTAAATGTCGCCCATATAACGTGCCTTTTCAGGGATCCTCACCTTGTCACTGTAGAAGTGCAACCGCACCAGGACCGAGCGTGGACCCCGGCTCCCTCCCCCAGCACGGTGCACCTGGTCCAAGGTTACTCTTTCACCCTCTTTAGAGCCCAGTACCATTCCCATTATGCCCTGAATCTTCTGCTCCAGGTCGCTTCCGCCTCACTTAACCCAAAAAAACAGAGGTTATTCCACCTCTCTGTTTTCAATGTAATCCCCTTTGAGACGCAGCTCCTCCTCCCACTGCTCCAATTCCGAGAAGCGTGCCTCTGTCTGCGCCTCCAGGATACCCATCGGGCCTGATTGTCTTCCACCCCTTCCACTCTGTCCGTCCTCATTCCTCTTATCTCTTCCAGAATGACCTGAATGTCACTTTTGATCGGGCCAATCTCGCCCACGCAAAGATGGGGGGGGTCCCCGTCCCCCTTAGCTTTTGCCACCTCCTCGCTGACTTCATATTAATATTGCACAAGGGTCTCTCTCTAACTCATCCATCTGTGTCCCTCACGTGGGCTTGGTCCGTTAAGTCACTGTTGCGCGTATTTGGTTTTTTCTCCATCCTCACTGCCACCTGATGCCAAAGGTGGGATGTCCTACCAGAAGAGTATTTTCCACCCTTGCTCACCTTTGCTGGGTTGGCACACACCACAAGGTCTTGTTGGGCCACCTTCTGCCCCAAGGCGTCTATCACAGTCCAGTTCGCTCCAGTTTGTCTCTGCCTTGCGGCGAGTTCCATTGCATCTCCTCCAGGGAGAGAGGGGGGGACGGCCTCACACTGCACTGTGCTCCACCGCTGTCCACCACTACCTTCCCATACGCCACCTCACAGGGCTTCCTCTGGCAGCTACACTCATGGGATCCCTTGCTCACTGCTGTTGGGTTCTGTAATATACGACGGGCCACCCAAATGGTTCCACACTTGGGCCCGCTGTCTAGACGACCACCACAAACGTCTCTATTGCAGTACGAGCCCTGCATTCACCAGCCTTTGGGCTCCTGTCTTCCACACTTCTGGAGAGCCCAGTTTTACTTCACCTGCCATGCTGCGGGCCCCCTCCTCCACTGGCTAACGGGCTTGTGTATTTACGCTCTTCCACTATTTCTCCCTGTGCGTTACAGCCATACTTATTGTGAGGCCCTGCCATGCACCACCCCACACTGCTTGCCTTTACCGGTCCTCCCGTGGTGTGTGCTATGTTGCGGCCCCTTCTCTACTGATTCGCTTCCTGGGTCTAAAGCTGGTGCATCTGCCTCACAACACTCTTCTCCTGCACCTTGGGCTGGTAGCGCAGACCGTCCACAGGCCACGCCTCTAGTGTGGGGGCTCGTCTTGTCCAGCGCTACGGGTGCTGTTGGGTCCTCTCCACCACACAGCTCTTTCTGAGCCCGCACCCTTCACTGGGCTTGTTACCCGCTCCTCTGCCTCAGTGTTTTCAAACAGCCCCACCGGCGCTGCAATGGTCCTCTGCTTCCTCCCACGACCGGTGCTCAGCGCGTGGCTCACCACGTTCGTCCCCTCAGCCTGCTCTGATTCCAAGGGTGGGGGGCGGGAGAGGACTCCTCCCAAACAGGGGGCTTCCCACCCCTTTTAATGCAGCGGCTTTGATTGCCACCAATTCGAGGACACTGTGCTCTTTGTTTGCGGCACTGGTCATCTCCCGCCTCGCTACTTAATTTCTGCACTGCCAGCCTGAGCTGTTTCTGTCTTCTTGGTCCATTTGCAGGGATTCCGTTGCTGGATCGTCGCCCCACTGCTGCAAGGTGGGTTTACCCGCTCAGGGACCCTCTTTCAGGGGTCACGGGTCCAACTCCACCAGCCTCCACAAAAACTCCTGGGCAGGGGAACAGAGCTTGATGATCAGGCTGCCATCTTGCCTGCGCCCATGGTGGCCCCCAAAAACCCATTTTAAGGTGGGGGAGGAACACTCATTTGGGGAGGCGTGTCGTACAATCGTTCTGGGCTTCGGAAAGGGAGAGGAAGAGGGGATGGGGTGGTTATACTTCTTAGTCTTTTCAGCTCAAGGACGTGCACATTAAAAAGGCCCTAGAGCAGAGACTGCTGATGGTTAAAGGCTGGTGGAAGGGTACCTTGATTTCACTGATTGGGGTTTATGCCCAAAATACAGCTCATATCCTCTTCATACAGTTTGCTTTCAAAATGATACTCTTGGGCAGAGTTTATTTGTGTATTATTTTTATAGCGCCTAGCACCTAAACGCTGTACAAAGAACAGTAACAGTACTATAAATTGCAATGCCTAGTACAAAAGGAGATTAAGAAGAAGAAATAAGATGGCCATTGAGCTGGGTTTTAAAGAGAGGAAGTAGAAAAAAGTGATAGAGGGAGAGTGTTTCAGTGCATATGGGCTAACCAAGAGAAGGTGCAGAGACTGGAGGAGGCACAGTGAGGAAGTGGAACGGATGGAAGAAAAAGGGGATGAGAGCGAGAAGGAACATAGAAAAAATAAGTGAAGAAAGATGGGTTGGAGCAAGACCATATAGGGATGGGAGTGAAATGGGAGCCAGCCCGGTGAGTTAAGAGAAGAGATGGAGTCGTGAGAGGAGGCAGAGGGAGCGAATGGCAGAGTGGTAGACAGATTTGACGGGGGAGAGATGAGAGATGGGGAGTCCAAAGAGAAGAGTAGAGCAGTAGAAAAGCCTGGAGAAGAGGGAGGAGATGAGTTTGGTAGCTTGGAAAGTTAGGAAAGGATGAATTTTGCAGATGTTTTAGAGGTGGAAACGGCAAGATCTGGCAGTGAGGGATATGTGATGAGACAGGTGGGTGTCAGTGTGCAGACCAAGGTTGCAGGCATGAGGAGAGAAGGGGAGAATGGAAGGAGGAGCAGACGGAGGAGGAAGTGTTGGCAGGGAAGAAAAGGAGTTCAGTTTTATCTGCATTAAGAGTAAGGAAGTGAGAAGACATACAAGATTTACTAGCAGTTAACCAGCGCAAAGAAGATTCTTGCGTTTAAAGATAGCCATTCAGCACTACCAATTCAAGGGGCTACCCTATCATCTGCTCCAAGGGTATTCCCGAAGGTACGGGTGGCAGTGGCAGCACACCTGTGCAGGGAGGCAATATAGTATACCCTATCTGGACTGGCTGATTACAGGGGAGACCCCCCCCCCCCCAATTTGCAGGCAAAACATTCAATCAACCCAATCAACCTACTCTTCCAATTGGGCTTTTCCATCGAGAAAAAAATCAAGCCTTGTGCCAAGCACGACCAAACAGTTCCTAGGAGCTGTCATACCAACCCGAGGGGTTGGTTTTTCCATCATAGTAAAGAGTCCAAAATATTACTGCAAATACCACATTATCAGGCCGGCCGCCCGCCAGATAAGGGTGCGCAAAGCAAGGCATGATAGCATCTTGCATTTTACCTGGTCACTCACACGTGACTGCGACCCATGCAGGAGTGGTTGGCGAACAGTGGTCTCAGGCGGCGAGTGGTCAGTGGGTTGATTGAGAGGTCGTTACGCCAACACTAGTACAAATTCTTTGCTGGTGGACAAGAAAATCTGCTGAAGGGGAAACCCTTCTACAATCTGGAAGTACAAATGATTGTAACAACGGACGCCTCGTTCGCGGGGGGGGGGTCGCCCCACTGCCTTCACAACACTCCTCTGGGTCAGTGGTCGCGCAGCACAGAACCACAATCTGCTAGAACTACTGGCAGTGTTCAAAGCCCTTCAGGTGTTTGAATCTCACCTAGCAAACCAATCTGTGCAAATCCTGACAGCACTACGGTGGGGATTTACATTAACGGGGGCA
Source organism: Ambystoma mexicanum (assembly GCF_040938575.1). Classification (NCBI taxonomy): domain Eukaryota; kingdom Metazoa; phylum Chordata; class Amphibia; order Caudata; family Ambystomatidae; genus Ambystoma; species Ambystoma mexicanum. The sequence continues at coordinate 594,660,699 of NC_090923.1, read as the reverse complement.
CGTGTTCTACAAATCTGTCCAGGCTTGCGCAACAAATTTGTAAATGGGCACTCAAACGGAAGATATGCTTATCGTCACAGCACATTCCAGGGGAACTCCACTCTCTCGCAGACTTTGAGCAGCGATCCCCTACCAGAAGAACATGAGTGGCAACTACACGCGGGGGTAGTAGAACACCTCTTCTCTCAATGGGGTTTCCCCCCAATCGACTTTTTCGCTACAAGCGAAAAAAGACAATGCCCAGACTTCGCGTCCAGGTTCCCCCAGGCTCCAAGGGGAACACCCTAGGGATGAACTGGTCGGGAGATTTGCTTACGCCCCCCTCCCCAACGCCTCTAATGAGGAAGGTGGTGAACAAGATCCACAAGGAGCAGGTGACGCTCCTCCTAGTTGCTCCTATGTTGGCAAGACAGCCCTGTTATCCACATCTCCTGCAGCGCCGGTTCCCTTTCACTTCCGTGATCGGGAACCGGCGCTGCAGGGTCCTTTTTTAAAAAAATGTTTTTAACACGGACGGCTGCAGGGGTGTCCCCCAAAACCCCCGTTCGCTATACCATAAAGTATAGTGGGCGGGGCAATGCGGCGGACACCCCTGCAGCCCCCGTTTTTATTAAATGCTACCACCAAAGGATCAAACTTTTGGTGTTCGATCCTTTGGTGGCAGCATTTTTCGAACTTTTGGTCATTTCAACCTTTTTTTTTTTTTTAGATCATTTCAACCTAAACCTTCAGTACGGGGGACTAACGGTGCACCCTCAACCTCACTCAATCAGCATGGCTCCTGAGGTCCTAGTTTGGACATCTTGATCTGCCACAAAGATGTATGGATGTCTTGAAAGAATCAAAGCCTAACAATAGGCACTGTTATTTTGACAACCTTGAGGGGCTGGTAGATTCTGAGTGAGTAGTTTCACAATGATTTTAATCCGTTTTTGGCGGGATTTATGCCCTCTTTTGGAGTGGTGTGAGCGTTTTTTATATATTTTTTTTACATTTATTTTTAAATTTATTTAATCATTTATGTATCTATTTTTTGGTGAGCATTGTGTGCTAATCTGGTGCCTGTCTAGTGTATCTTTTGGCTTCTGAGCCTGTTTCTGTTTCTGGGCTGCATCCAAAGGGTGCAGTCTGTGGGGTGTAGTCCTTTGTTTATGTCTGGCCTTTTCACAGTCCCACCCTCCCCCTCCAACCCGTCCACCTCCCCTGATTGGTGCATCCACCTGGTCATAACAGACCTTCCCAGGGCAGCCCTCTGCCCGGCAGCCCCCTTGGCTAAGGGCCCCGAGGCAAAGGGCGGCTCCTACAGTAGCGGCGCCAAGGCATGTCTACAGGTGTCCGCAGGGGAAGCAAAGGAAGCCAGCAGCCAACAGACAGCAACAAAACTAAGTGTGGCATGGGTGGGGTGTAGAGCAATTACTCTACTCCAGAAAGCCCTTGCCACTCTACCTCACCTCTCCATAACGTAGACTGCCATAGAATTACGCCATGCATTCATAGAGAGATTTGTGACCACAAGCCTAATTCCATTCTTGGCATGACTGTAAATGTTGCATTGCACTATGCACTAACACACTAGCCAATGTTAACTAGTGCGAAACCTATACAGAAATGTTAAGATTAGCCTGCGTCATCTTTAGACAGGGTTAACAATGTTAGCATGCGCCACACTTAGATGGAATTCTTAACCTTAGCTTGCGTCGCATCTAGATAGAAATGTGATTGTTAGCTTGAGCCACTTGGATGGAATTCTTAACCTTAGCCTGCGTCACATCTAGACGGGATTATGAATATTAGCATGCGCCACACTTAGATGGAATTCTTAACCTTAGCTTGCGTCACATCTAGATGTAAATGTGAATGTTAGCTTGCGCCACTTAGATGGAATTCTTAACCTTCGCCTGCATCGCATCTAGATAGAAATGTGAATGTTAGCTTGTGCCACTTAGATGGAATTCTTAACTTTAGCTTGTTTCGCATCTAGATAGAAATGTAACTGTTAGCAGGTACCTCACTCCGAATTCTGAACCCTAGCTTGCGTCTCATCCGGATAGAAATGTGATTGTTGGCATGTGCCACACCTAGATGGAATCCCATAATTGCAATGGACAGTAATGCCAACTAACTAACCAACTAACAATTCCATCCCTCTGCATACATCTCTCAAACTCTAACTGAACACAACGACAAGCCTAAAATGCAGCAATCCGCACAAACTTCACAACAATGCAAAAAAAAACCAAAAAAAAAAAAACCAAACACACATAGACTTGCACCACAGCACACGACGACTATGGACCGTAAAACACCCCAAGCCCAGCCAACGGACCCACCGGGCTGAGGCGGCCAACAGCATATCACTGCTCTCTTGCACTTTTCCAGCTTATTCCCACTAACCCACCCCCTCTCCTCCCCTTTTCAGAGCCGCCAGAGCACCAGGGGACCATTTCGGTGATGATAGTGCGTGGTACAAATGTCCTTTAACATTAACATATGCCACACTTAGAAGGAATCTCAGATATTTGATTGTTAGCATATGCCACACATAGATGGAATTTCTCAAGTTTAGTCGGCGCCAAATCCAGGCAGGAATGTGATTGTTAACATATGCCACACTTGGAGGGAATCTCAGAAATGTGATTGTTAGCATATGCCACACTTAGATGGAATTTCTCAAGTTTAGTCTGCGCCGAATCTAGGCAGTAATGTGATTGTTAGCATATGCCCCAATTAGATGGAATCTCTAATAGCCTCCTGTGAAAATTGTATTTAGAAGCGTACCCAATAGCCGCTCATGGAAAGTTGTATTTAGAAGTGTGACCAATACCCCCTCTGTGAAAAGTTGAATCTAGAAGTGCCCAATAGCTTCTAGGTGGAAGCTGAATTTTGAAGTGCATTTAGAAGTCGAATTTAGAAGTGTGCCCAATAGTCTCTCTGTGAAAAGTGCATTTAGAAGTGTGCCCAATAGTCTCTCTGTGAAAAGTGCATTTAGAAGTGTGCCCAATAGCCTCTGTGAAAGTGCATTCAGAAGTATAAATGGCCCCTCTGTGAAAAATGCATTCAGAAGTGTGCCCATTGCCTCACTGTGAAAGTTAAATTTGAAGTGCATTTAGAAGCTGAATTTAAAAGTATGCCCAATAGCCTCTCTGTGAAAAGTGCATTTAGAAGTGTGCCTAATAGCCTCTCTGTGAAACCTGCATTTAGAAGTGGATTTAGAAGTGTGCCCAATAGCCTCTCTGTGAAAGTTGAATTTAGAAGTGTGCCCAATAGCCTCTCTGTGAAAGTTGAATTTAGAAGTGCATTTAGAAGTTGAATTTAGAAGTGTGCCCAATAGCCTCTCTGTGAAGTGAAAAGTGCATTTAGAAGTATGCCCAATAGCCTCTCGGTGTGGAGGGGATGAGTGTGTAGAGGGGGTGAATGCATAGTGCGTGTGAGGACATAAAACGGACGAGTGCGTAGAGCGGGTGAGTGAGCAAAACTGATGAATGCATGGTGCGTGACGTACATAGTATGGTTTGGAATGCAGGGAATGCTTGAAACAGCATATAACCCATCATATCTCACCACCACGCTTACTCTCTTCTTTACACCACCACTCAACTAGAACACAGAGATACTAAGACACCATTCGGTATAACTGTTCTCATACCAACATCCGCCGCTCACTCCATCATTCTAAGTAAACACTGCTGGTTACACACCCCCAGCCAGGCGTTCTCCTCAGGCCTAACGCAGCCACATTCGGTCTGGATAAACCCTGTCAGAACGATCACATACTACTGATCTCGCAACCACCACACCTACCGCTAAAAAGCAGCTATTAAATGAATACCGCCCCAGCTGCACACATGCCCGGTGCTCACATGCACCTTGACTCTCTCTACTCTCTATTGACCTGAACTTCGGTTCCCAAGGGCGTTCAACCTACCAGCGCCTTCAGACCATACCAATGGTATATAAGGCGCTATATAAATGCAAAATAGCATAACATAACATTTAAAAACAATGCAAAGTGAATTGAAAAGCAAACTAGTTTTAGCATGGGAGGAGTTTTTGAAAGGCGGGACTCCCTCACTCCTGCGCACCTATTTAGTCAGTTGTTGACTATGTTGAACCTGCTGCCTGCGTCCTAGTTTGTCAAGGAACCAACTCCGGGGTTCCTGGTTGTTTGGAAAGTTTGTGGGATTTTGGCAAACACTGGACTAGTGAGGCGCTGGTAGGATTTGATAAGCCACTAGCATTTGAAAAACAGCTTACGCAAATAATTGATTGTTCAAGTTTTTAGTGTTTTCATGGTGATTGTCACCCATGAGATCGTTTTATTTGTAACCAGATGTTACGTTTGCACAGCCGACGCGCGTTTCAACCTTAGTCTTTTTCAAGGCTAAATGAGTTGAGGATGAGCATCCGGGTGAAGTGTGCTGGTCCTCCCAATTAGGGTGCCAGTGGACTGGTTAGTCGTTTCTGGTGCCGGGTTCGGCTGTGCTGCTGCCGGTGGAGTCGCGGGTCACCCTGATGCTCACCCTCAACTCATTTAGCCTTGAAAAAGACTCGGGTTGAAACGCGCGTCGGCTGTGTAAACGTAACATCTGGTTACAAATAAAACAATCTCATGGGTGACAATCACCATGAAAACACTAAAAACTTGACCAATCAATTATTTGTGTAAGCTGTTTTTCAACTGCTAGTGGCTTATCAAATCCTACCAGCGCCTCACTAGTCCAGTGTTTGCCAAAATCCCACAAACTTTGAAAAGCAAACTAGCCTCAGAGGAAAGCCAGTGAAGGTGCTGCAAGGCAGCAGAAATAGAATCTAGTGCAGAGAGGGTGGACAATACACAAATAGAAGCATGATAAATGGACCGAAGAGGGACAGGATGGGAGACAGGGAGACAAGTAGGGTAGAGCAATCGAGTCGAAAAAAAACAAGTGACAAGAAGTTTTGTTAGCTTAAAAATGAAAGAAACGACTGTTAAAAAGATGAAAATGGCAAGATTTAGAAATGTACGTAATATGAGCGGTGAAAGAAAGAGAAGTGTCAAAGATGATGCCCAGATTGTGGGCTGAGGCAGAAATAGGAAGAGAAGATGGGGGTCGGGAGGGCAGAGATATAGATTAAGGGGAAACAGGGAGGGGGAATAGCGAAAGCAGGAAAGAAAACCGCTTCCAATTTAGACTGGTTAAGCTGAAGCTAGTGAGAAGACATCCAAGATTCGATGGAGAACATATACAGTTAGAAAGAGTAGAGTAAATAGAGTCAGAGAATAAAGAAAAGGAGAGCAGAAGCTGCAGGTTATCTGCTTAAAGATGATAGGAAAGCCCAAAGGAAGAGGTAATGGAGGCAAGAGGAATGGTGTACAAAGAAAACAGTAGGGGGCCCAGGACAGAGCCTTTGGAAATACCATTAGTAAGTGGGAGAGTGGGGGAGGAAGGCCCACCCCAGGAAATCGAGTAGGAGCAGTGAGATACAAACAAAACCAGTCAAGAACAGAGTAGTGGAAGCCAAGATGACTGAGGCGAGATAGAAGAATAGAGTGATCAACCGTATCGAACGCAGCTGATCGGTCAAGAAGAACGAGGAGAGGGAAAGGTGTCCGACACAGCAAGAATGGCAGTCTGAGTGAAAGTCCCAGAACCCAGATTGATAGGAAGGAAGAAGTCAGTATGCAGAAATGAGACGAGAAACCGGAGAATAAACGATTTGTTTGAGTAATTTAGAAATAAAGTGAAGAAGTGAAATAGGATGGAAGTTTGTGGAAATAGAAGGATCAACGGAGAATTTTTTTTAAGGATGGGGAGAATAGAAGCATGTTTGACCATAGAGGGGAAAGCAACAGATCGAACAGAGGAATTAAATAGAGCAATAAGGAAAGAAACAAGAGAAGAATATACCAAAGGAATAAGAGAAGATTGAAGAGTTGCAGGGGGCTGCAGGCAGTAGGATGGGCAGCATGAAGAAAGAATAGAGTATCGGAGTCTGATAGAGAAGAAAGAGTCCATAAAAACAGACTGAAGGGGAGGTAGAGAAAGAATTCCCAGGTGAAGAAGAAATAGAAGAACTAAGAAGAGAGATTTTTTAAGAGAACAAATTTGCAAAGCCAGAGGCAGAAAGAGACGAGAGAGAAGAGGGATCAGGTGAAGGTGAAAGAATACAATTGAGATTCAGAAAAGGTCTGCGAGGATTGGACTTTTGGGAGCGGGGGTGGTGAATCTCTGCTTAATATTAGGCCCAGCATTAGACTGGAAGTCAGGTGGGTCTAGCATGGGGAAGGCGTTTGTGGAAGAGCAAGTGCTACTCAAGTTAAAAATGTGTCATGGGCGCACCTCTATGAGAACGAACAAGGCATAAATGGCCTGTTCTTTGGGAAGATAACCCACTCTAGAGTCTGCTGCCACACTTTGGCTCACTGTACTGAGCAAGTGGTCCACGTCTGGATGACCCACTGTTAGGCAGAAACCTGTGCAGTTCCCTTAGGGACCACTGCAAAAAGTTTAAGACTACAGGTGTTAGCAGTAAACCCAATTGGTAGCAGTCTGCACCACCCAGATTTACCTGGTAGCTGTGACTGAGCAGTCAGACTTCTATCAAGAAGAGTTAAGCAGTATATAGAGTATACACATTAGGTACACAAATACAGTATCACAAGCAAACACTGACCAGAGCTTTGGTGTAAAAGTATATCATTATTTATTTAAAAACACACTTGTAAAAATACACTGGCACTAATATGTCAAGCAAGTTCAAACACAGTCACTAGAAATATATACACCCCCCTGATTAATTATTCGACAAGTCTTAGGAAAAGAACACCACTTATTATCAACACAGACGTGAGCGCTTAACCAAGATGGCACTCCAATAATTATTTAAAAAGGGAGGGAAAAGGCAGAAATGGGAAAACGCACAATGCCAACATTTTTAGAGGACCACAGCAATTCAAGAAAGGCAGGGTCTACTGTAGAGCAAAAAGTTCATAGGCCAGGCCCACTCTTGGAGAGAGCAAGGCGGAATGTGCCCAAGATCACACAGTTGAAGTACACTTTAAAAGTCTTTGCAGATAGTTCAAAAAGGAGTTAGATCAGTTCAGAAAAGTTAGTCAACAGGTCCAAGGTCACCCCAGGATAGAGTGTCAAGGATTTACGGGACACCTAGAACAGTCTGTTGCAAGGGAGACCCGGCGGGACACAGTACCTGAAATGGTGAGAAAGCTCCAGCGGGGGCAGTTGTTCCTGGCAGTGGGTGCAAGTCGGTGCTTCGTCCAGGTGAAGAGAAGGTCTCGACGTGGAGGAAAGCTGGAGGTCGTTGCACTGCCAGGGAAGAAACCAGCTGCTGAGTTTTCTGGTTAAAAGGTACTACCCTTTTATTCGCGGTAGTGGTGAAGTGTGGCTATCCGGCCGCCGGGGTGCTTGGCACGGGCGATTCAACCACGAGACGATTCAGGAAGGTGAAAAAGAGGGCGAACTGGTTAACCCCACCAGTTCAAAGGAAGAAGACTCTCCTGGAAGAAGATCTTCTCTGTCGTTGGGAAGTGGTGAGTCTGTTCAGCAGGGCTCCACCGGTGGTGTCATTGCAGGTCGGCTCAGCTTCTCCCTCTTCAGATTCTTTAGGTCCTGTGGTGACTTCTGAAGTTCCAGTCCCCAAAGCCCTGCTTTTATGCAGAAACCCCCCATTCATCAGTCCTAGCTGTCACTCAAACATGCTAAGTGGTGAGCCGGGCGGCTCACCACTGGGCCAATCACACAAGAGTGCGACTTGAGTTGCCGAGGCAACTCAGTCCAGGGTGCCTATTCCCGCCTCCCACACATCCTGTAGACCCAGACAGAGTGGCACCACTTTTGGAGGCTTCTGTGCAGAAGCCCGCCAAAAGTGGAACAAAGGGCTCGACTTGGCTTGGGGTTACAGAGGCGAACACAAACGCCATTTTAAAACTGAGTCCTAGCAAAAAGATCCAACCGGGGAATAAATATAAAATAAATAACCCGGCGGTATCTTTAGCATTGCACCAAAGAAGTGGTGCGTTTAAAATGAATGGGAAAATCCCATTGGAAATATTCCCGTGGAATATTTCGCGTGGTAACCACTGCCACCAGCCAGAAACGCGACAAGGGGGGACTGCACAGTGCCCCCTCGAAAAACAGACTTCCACAATATGATGGTTTGTACTGGTTCTGTTCCCAATTTAAGACTAGTAAAGTCAATGGTGACTTTACATGCCCTGGGAGACAGTAGTCAGTCCCAGGGTATGGAGTCTATGCTTGGGGGACACTATGACACCCCTGTGTTACTGCACTGAGGGTGCTGTGTAACACACTTACCAAAAATCACATGAAGCCCTATGGAGTAAAAGACCCCATAGCCCATAACACACATTACAAAGTCAAAGGACATTCTCAAATCATGCCCAAGAGTGGGAGAAAAAGAGTCTCACTCTTAGCAGGAGAAAAAAATAAACCCCAAAAATCCAGCAAAGCTGCTGGGGGACTCACTAGGTTTGGGAAATTAGCCTTTACAGAGAATTCTCCCTAACACCCACTGAGACACTCAGAGAGGCACAGCTCCACCTCACTGATGATGCCCAACAAGGCTGAAACACGTGTATGGGGTTGCTGTTGGTACTCTTGTTCAGAAGGGAATTGCCGTGGTGGCAAAGGACAATTTTAGAGAGATTCCCTTTTCTTCTGAAATGAGGGGGCTACTGGAGGCTAAATTGTGGGGACGTTAAGACAATTGAATCAAACATGAATATTTCTGGGTCTCGTATTGGCCCTTGTTAGTGAAAATTCTCATAAATGGCTGATTTCCCTTACCTAATGAGTCCCTCAGCAGTTTTGCTGGATTTCTAGGATTTGTTTTTTCATCTGGTAAGAGTGTGAGCCTTTTTCCCACTCTTACATGTGTTTTGCTGTGTGTTCACTTTTTGTGTGTTCTTGGGCACTGGAGCCTCACCTATCCATGAGCACCACTTTTTGTGTTACACAGCACCTTCAGTGCAGTGACACAGGGTTGTCTTTTAGACTTCCCACTGACTCCATTTTTCTGGGGCTGACTACTGTCCCCCAGAAACATGTAAAGTTGCCATTAAATGTATGTAGTCTCTTTAAACCACAGACCTAGTACACCCCATTTTACATGGAGAATTGGAAAGGATTAATTCTTATCCCTTTTTGTCTGTACCTCTTGGAGCCTTGTTTCGCTTTCTTAACATTAAGACTTGGCTGGTGACAGTGGTACCTACCCTAACTTTTCTGCCGCGATTATCTCATATAAACATGGTATTGTTTCAGGCTATTATATTAGCCTCGAACAGAAATCCGCTTGACCAAATACATTTTATTTTGGCTCCGCCTAGGTTTATTCGCCATTTCTTTTTGTTATTTATTTGTATTTATTTATTTATATTTGTATAGCGTGCAGACAGCCCAAGGGCATTGAGGCGCTGTTACTCGTAGGAGCTTAGTTACAGAGGTACAGGAATGGTGGCAGTTGTTGATAAATTATAAATACTACAGACATAATCCTATCATTACAGCTTATGCGATGGGTCATATGTATAGTATTAATGCTCATACGAGGGACCTTATGTGAAGAGGATGGTTTTCATAGCTTTACGAAAAGCAATGAGGGAGGCCTCACCTCGGATTGTGGGGTGTAGGGCATTCCAGTGTGTGGGTGCAAGATATGGGTAGCTGGTTCCGCCCGCTCTGGCTCTTTTTACTAGTGGCACATAGAGCATGTTGGTATAGGGTTATCTGGTTGGCCTTGTAGAGGAGACGGGGTGGATCCTTTGTGAGAGGTAGACAGGAGCAGTGATGTGAATGCACTTGTGGGTCAGTGTAAGAGCTTTGAAGACGATTCTTTCCTTTATTGGGAGCCAGTGGGCTAGTTTTCTGCCCTCTGAGATGTGTTCTCTTTTAGCAATGCCTTGGGCTGCACGGAGAGCACTATTCTGTATGACTTGTAGTTTCTCTAGGTTTTTATTGGACATTCCTAGAAAGAGTACGTTGCAGTAGTCTAGCCTGGAGCCAGTGATGGCTCTGGCTATGTTTGTGCAGTTCTCTTTGGAGAGAAAGGGCCTGACTGCGTTGATTAGTTTAGCGTGATATGCAGCTGAGGAGGCTATAGCGTTGACCTGTTTGTCCATGGATTTAACACACGTCTTTCTTGTGTTTTTCTCTGCGCGCCAAACCGGGTCCGATTCCTTTGTTCGCTGTCTTTTCTCGGGCTTCTGCACAGAAGCCCTCCTTAAGGCGCCTGAAAGTCTAGGTAGGCAGGATATGAGGGAGGAATCTTCGGACCCCTGCCATGGATTCCCTTGGTAACCCAAGTCGCACTCTTGTCTGATTGGCTAAGGGGACTGGCCTAGCCAGGCCAGCCACCCTGCTGTGTGATTGACATCAAGGCTGTATGAATGGGGGAAAACTGCCTTTCCAGTCCTAGAGACCTGCTTTTTATGCAGAGTCTCCACTGGAACGAAAGAACCAACGAGGAACTGGAAGAAGAGGACCCCTACAATAACTGAACTGCCCGGTGAAGCCCTGCTGCAGGTCTGAATCTCCCGAATACGACGACGGAGAAGATCTTCCAGGAAACTTCTTCCCTTGAGCTGGTGGGACCAACCAGTTCGCCCAAACTACAAGCCAGGAGCCCTCCTCTGGTCGAATTTGCTGTATAGAGCTACAGTGGGCCGGATAGCCAGGAAGGTTGGACCCTGCTTGGGTTTTAAGGAGAGCACCTTTTATTCGTTGTTTTGCCCTGCTCCTAGTTTCTTCCCTGAGTGGCGTAGGACCCTCCAGTCTTCCTACTTCTTGTCAGTCCGACAGTCGCTTCAGGAACCGTGAGCATCCAGGAACCACAAGGAACGTCCGCCTCAGCTACAGCTCCCTCTCCGTTTTAAGGTACTGTGCAAATCCGGTTGGCCGTTTTGTTCAACCGCGGTAAAGGTGTCTTAAATCTTTTACCAATCTGAGGGCTTGTCCTTCTCTTCTCTTTGAACTAACTTTTCTACCAACCAACCTCGTCCGGAATCTGTGCCACAAACTTTACCGCAAACTACCCTGAACTTTGTGATCTTGAGCAAAAGACTTTTAACCCATTGACTTTGGCCCTAAGCCTTTTCTAGCTGATCTCCTCACTGTAGTTTCTCTTGTTCATTTACCCCCGAGTACGTACTTGTTGGTTTGCCTAATTTCTAATAACTTTGTCTTTCCCTCCCTTTGAAATTGCTGCAGTGCCATTTTGCTCCCACTTCAATTTGTGAGCTTAACTTGGCTGTAATTTAAGGGAAGTGGTGTGGTGTATTTATGATTGTGATTTTTAACTTGCTTAGAATAGTGAAATGTTATACAACTGTTGAGTGAATAAATATATATATTTTAGTTAGAAACCTTGAGTCAGTGTTTGCCTGAATCATCGTAATTGCTGTCCTTTGTGTAACTATTTGATACGGCTCCCTTACTCTTGAGATAAGTCTGGCTGCTCTGCTACTGCTACCACTTTAACTGTGTAGTACAGGCTTGTACCAAAGGTGAAATTGTACTGTCACTTGTAGTCTTAATTGTGTGCGGTGATCCCAAAGGGTACTGCATATAATTCTGCCTAACACCTTGATGCCATGGTTTTCACGAGAATATTTGCGTTGAAACTCTAGAGTACTCCCAGCTGTGATCCATTTAGACCAGCCAGACGGGTTTCGTGAAAAATAGACCAGGTGCAGATAATTAATGCAGATCTGTGCACCTGATGGTGACCCCGAAAGTATTGCAAACAGGAGTGATCATCCTGTCCTTTGATGCTAAGAAGGCGTTCTATCAGGTGTTTGGCGTTTCTGAGTATGGTGTTAGAGAGGTTGGGTATGGGTGGGAAATGGAAGTGATGGCTTGAGGTTTTGTAGAAATCGGGGGCAGAAAATATAAGCTTCACTTTCCAGGACTTATGGAGACTACAGGTCCTCCTACTGTCCAAGTGTCCCGCGCCGGCCCCACCCAAGAGGGCTATAAGTGACAATGATCTCAACTCTACAGAAGAAACCAGCGAAGATACAGAGCCTCCTCCAGATGTCAAGCCCTGTAACAGGCCTGACCAGGACACCAAGCCCATCCCTCACTTCACCCCAGTAGGGGGGTGGCTTGACAACTTTGTCACACAGTGGAAGAACATCACCACCGATAAATGGGTGCTGTCCATCATACAACAGAGTCATACCTTGGAATTCATGGGAAAATGCCCATCCATTGCCGTTTCTAAAAAGGCAGATAAAAACACTAAGCTTTGCTTCTTCAAGCAGTACGGTCCATCCTAAAAAAGAGCGATCGAAACCGTACCAATGCGCCTACTACACCTCCTCAAAGGTACTCTGCCTTTCCTCTCCTTCCCCCAGAAGCTCATTGTCTCCCAATCTCTGGTTCTCTCTAGGTTGAACTATTGTAACAGCCTCTTTCTTAATCTACCTGCCTCTACTCTCCGCCCTTTACAACTAATCCAGAACAGGACTGCAAGATTTGTCCTTGGCTGCAAACCCTGAGATCTTATCTCTCCAGCTCTGAAATCCCTTAATTGACTCCCTGTGGATGCAAGGATTAAATTCAAAACAGTTGTCCACAAGGCTTTCTGGGGCCTGGCTCCAAAATACCTTCAACTATTCCTCCATAAATACCTCCCCTCTCAAACTCTTCGCTCCTCTACCTCTAACTCCCTCAGGGTCCGTTTTTTTTTTTTTGTAAATATATTTTTATTAAACTGTTGGAGCAAATAACAATACAATACCATTGTGGATAGACAACCAGAGTCAGTCAGTTGTTTTTCAAAGAAACAAGCTGGGGGTAGATCTGTCTTCGTCTGGGGCCTCCCTTTGGAACAGCCTCCCTGCCACTCTGAAACTTGAGGAGAACCACCTCTGGTTCCAGAAGCACCTTAAGGCCTTTCTCTTTACCTCTGCCTTTGCCCCCCTTTCCTTGCTGATCTATTTCTCTCTGCACTGTGCACCTGGCCACCCCCTGTCCCCTGGGCCCAGGTACCTGCTCACACTGCCACCCTCATGCACTGCCTCCAGGCCAGCCCCCATACTGGGGTCTGTATGTGTCCCCCACTCCCTTTCTTTTCTTTGTGCACTTATCAGACATACCCTGTCTGCCGCCTTAAACCCAGAACTTGCCAATTGCTGGCTGCTCTACCACTGGTTTTTGCCTTATTTTTTATTTATTTAATGTATTCATTATTTTTCTGTTTCTCCTTTGCTCCGCACTTTCCACTCCCCCCCACCCCACCTTGGACTTTCACCCTTTCCCTTTCCCATGCACTTGCGCGTTCGCAATGTCAATGGGCCTAGTAAGATCATTGTTTTGTTTTCACTGTTCCCCTCCTTTGCCTTGTCGCGCTCTGAAACACTTGTGTACGAGCACGATATAAATAAAATATAATTATCAATACTCCAGATACTTTCTGATAAGGATAGAATCAGGTGGATGGAGAAATATACTAGACCTCAGGAAGTTAAACGCATTCCTTGTGTCTCAAAAGTTCTGCATGGTAGCGCTGCAACACGTCCTAGATCAACTGGAAGAAGGGGGTTTCCTCCCTTCTCTAGACCTAGAGGATGCTTAATTTCACGTTCCCATTCATCTGGACACAGGCGTTTCCTCTGAAATCGACCGCAAGAGTCTTCACAAAGTGCCTAGCTCCAGTGGCAGCCCACCTCTGGCGTTCAGGCATCCATGTTTACCTGTAACTAGATGACTGGTTGGTGCGTGCTCCTTCTCTAACGCTAGCAGCGAGACAGACCGAGGATAGTTTACAGTTTCTGACATCCCTGGTGCTCTCAGTGAACTTTGCAAAGTCATGCTTAGATCCTGCTCAAGACTCACTTATCTTGGGCTCGCATCTCAACACTCACTTGTGTCATCACGCCTTCAGAGGAGACGGTGAAGACAATGATGAACAAGGTTCAGAAACTATTGAGCCAGCCGATTGCATCATTCCACCTCCTCACGTACCTCCTGGTGATGTCGTCTTGCATCTCATTAATCCCACACAGCAGGCTCCATATGAGACCACTTCAAGAGTTCCTAGACGCTCATTGGCAACAGATATCAAGGTCCTGGGAAGACTAGCTTTACCTCGTGCCAAGCTCTTCAATGGTGGAACCGACAGCACAATCTCACTCAGCGAGCACATTTTTGCATTACTGCACATTAAGGCACACTCACCACGAATGCCTCCCTAAAGGATTGGGGAGACCACATGGGACAGTTCCACGCCAGAGGTCTTTGGCTTCCAGAAGAAAAAACTTGTACACATCCAGGTCCTTGAATTAAGGGCAATATTCTGGTCCCTGAAATCCATCAGACCACATTTGCAGAACAAGGTAGTTTGCATCTTGACAGACAACACCACCACCATCTTCTATATCCGCAACCAGGGTGGGACCCGCTCTGATTCTGTCGGCGGAAGTGTAGGCCCTATGGAAATGGGCGCTCACGCACATGTTTCTGATTACTTTACATCTGCCAGAGATCCACAATAAACAAATACAAAATAGATTCTGTCCGCCGGGAACTCCGGTCATGCGACGAATGGGAACTTCACCAAGCCAATTTCTCTGCCTCTTCTCCAACTGTGGGTGGCCTGAGATCGACCTGGTTGCTTCAGCGACCAACACGAGTTGCAACAAGTTTGCTAGTCGGCTTCACCAACAATGGAGCATGTGTGGGACTTGGTCTCATTCCAATGGCAAGGACTTCCTTTATGCTTTCCCCCGATCCCTCTGCTAGATTGAGTACTCCTAACACTAAAACAGAGCAGCTGTACAATGATCCTGGTGGCCCCAGCTTGGCTGTGGTAAATCTGGTACCCAGACCTGCTTCACTTGTCGGATGTCCCATTCATCAGATTAAACCCCCTTGCAGACCTACTCTTCAAAGACGGCTGGTCCGTGTTACTCCATGACCCAGCATTCCTCAACTTGACGCCCTGACTCCTGCAACATTAGTGTTTGGGAGCATTACGGTACCCCCAGAATGCAAGAGGATCCTAGCTAGGGCAAGAGCAAAATCTACGTTGTCCTGCTACAAGAGAAAGTGGAAATGCTTTACCATTTTGTGTGCAACTCTGCAACTGAATCAGTTACACGTTCAAGCAGCACAAGTCTTAACATACCTCCTGTCATTGGCAGAAGCTGGACTAGCACACTCTTCTATCAAGGTGCATTTAGCAGCCATCTCGCGCTACACGCGTCCCACAGGTATCCCTTCTCTCTGGCCTCACAAGTTGGTTAAAGAATTCCTCAAGGGAATGTTTTTGCACTTTTCCACCCATTGAAGCCCCCTGCTCCAGCTTGGGAACTCGTTGCCATTACTTCAGCTAGGTGGTTGGGCAAGCTGAAGCACTTTCCTGAAAACCTCCCTCCTTTAATTTTCACCAATCTAAGGTAGTCCTTTGCACAAATCCTTTCTTCAGGCTGAAGGTTCCTTTTTCTTTCCACCTTAATGAACCCTTGATTTAACCAGTAGTCTTTGCCTCGCCGTCTCCGGTCGAGCAATCCCTACACGCTCTAGATGTCACCCAAGCCCTCAAGTTCTATCTGGCTCATACAAGTTCTGAAAGTCATCACAATTGTTTGGCAAGAGCACTGCCCTGTCAGTCTTCCATGTCATGAGCACTACTCCCGAGAAGCCAGGACTGGCCCAGCGCCCCCGGAAGCAGACCCTTCTTCCACATTTCCGGACCCAGCAGACCCCTACAGGGGCCCTTTGGACCGTGTCCTGGCTCCTTTGTAATAATGCTTGGGTGGACTTACCTGAGGCAGACCAAGCTGCATACTTACCCAGAACAATCCAGTCTGGCTGAAGTCCCCAGCCATCAGGGCTGGGAGGAACCATTTCCTCTATTCAGGAACTCTTTTGTTACCTGGGTGGGGCCGGTGGAAGAACACACACCTGAAGCACTTCTCTGCTATTTAAACCACGCCCAATGGAATACACGTGCTTCGCGTTATTCTGCATCAGCAGCAGGACGCTCACCGAGTCGGCTCCTGCATCCTGGCTCCTGACACGCCCGCCAGCACCCGGAACACCTGCAAACAGACAAGAAAAGAGAAGGCGAGCATTAGAAATTATACTTACCGGAATCCAGCCTCAGCAATCCTACCTCCGACGATCCTGCAAAGGAAAGGTACAAGATTAGCAGCGCTCTCAAACGCTCGCAGCCGCGCCGCCTTGCCTTACCCATCCGTGGCCTCGCCGAACTCCACCGCGGCCACGACCCCGGCAGCATCTCGGCACCTGAAAAACAGAAAAAGACAGTCATTGGAGGTGCCCGCTCTAAAGCGGCCACATTTCTTCCACTTACTTACGTGCCTCATCACGCGCGACAGCGGCTGTGTAGCCGGCAGCATCTCGGCACCTGTAAGCAGAAAGACAATCATTAGAAGTAAGCAGTCGCTTTTCTTTCACTTACCTTCCTCCACCGCGGCTACGACGCCAGCTACATCCCAGCACCTGCATAAGAGGAATACATGGTGAGCACTACTAAGCACGGGGAACAAATACTCACCAAGAGACTTACCTACTTTAGGTTTCTGGGCCCCGGCTCCTGTGGAGAAAAGACACTCATACTTGCGGCTACCGCAGGAGAGACGAAAGGACAGTGTCCGCAACTATTTCCCATCCAGTGACGTAACTGGATTCTGCGCACCCCTGCACCTGAAGCAGGATGGAGAGCTCATCTTTACAATACCTAAGGTGAGAGCTCGCAGAAACCAAGTTGGGGGGTCAAGAAGAGTGAGAAACGGGAGCTTGGTGGGAACACATATCCACCCCAGCTGGTAATCAATCCCTTTTCTTCCACCTGCAGAAAACTTACTCTACAAGCCAGGCAATCCAAATTCGGAGGCCCCGTCCAGAGCATCTTCCGGGCCCTGCGCCTCACGATAGAAGAAACGGTAGCAGTCCAGTTCGGGTCAGCGTCTCTGTGGGAATCAGGTGAGTGTTACATTCCATTGCAAGGTGGCAGTCGCGTGCATTTCCCACTGCCATCGTCTCGACAGCAGACTCCTTCCAGGAAGACCAAGAGCACACTTGACAAGAGTCATAGCTTCTACTGCGGCACTCCTGTCCGGTGTTCCCCTGTTCGACATCTGCAGGGCTGCCACGTGGAGGTCTATCCATACCTTCACAAAGTTCTATTGCGAGATCGGGATTCCAGGGATTAGTCCAGAGACGGCCAGGCAGTGCTTTGCAACCTGTTTACATGAGGTGAGTTTAGTTGACTTCTGTTGAGCTGTTCCTCTGCCTGGCTTTGGTTGTATATATGTACTGCTATATAATATTTTCGAGGGGATTGGGTCCTCCGACGTATTCCATATCTATGACAGTAATCACCACAGCTGTGCTGCTTTGGAAAATCTTTGGGCGTCTGCGTCCTGCGTCGATGACGTCGATACGCCATCCTTGAGGGCTTCCTCTGACGGCCGACGTCACCGGATGTTATAAGTAGGACACATGACGCCCGTAGCCTCAGTTCCGTTTTTTCCATGAACGTGCTCGCTTCGGAGATCTCGGCGCGCCTCGACTCTTTGGAGTTCTTGTTCTTTCAGTTCTTCGAACTTGTTAGTTGTGAAGTTTATCGGGATGTCTTCCTCTTCTTCCACCCCGCGTCCGGGCTTCAAGAAGTGTGGGGACTGCGGGTCCAAGATGTCAGTGACGTTCTCGCACGACGCATGCCTCCGGTGCCCCGGAGAGGGCCACGACACGGATGATTGTGTCGACTGCCAGTCGCTTACGTCCAAGGCCTTACGGGAGCGTAACTAGAAGCTGTCGTTAAGGTGTCCAAGCCCCGGAAGTCGAGGTCCACTGGGCTTTCGACAGACGATTCGAGGGGCGACTCTCCGCATCATCGTCGTTGGTCTAAGGGGTCTCGGTCCCGGAGTGGGTCCTGACACTCCTCTGCCTCTTCGAGGCACTCACGGAAGCGCAGTCATCGGTCGCCTTCCTCGTCCGAGGACTCTGCCCGTCGGCGGGTTGCTTATCCCATCAAGCATGCGACTCCGGAGGAATGGGCTTCCTTCAGTAAGAAAATGTTGGCGATTCTTTAATCGCAGGGCACCGATCCGTCCGCGCCTCCGAGTGGGGTCGGGCGTGACCGTACTAAAGATACCCCTCGTACGCCTTTGGGCTCGGGTGGTCGGCACGATTCGCGGGAGAGGTCCCGCTCGGACAAGGGGAATTGTTCTAGTCATGCCCGTTCCAGGTCCCGGTCCTCGACGTCCTCATGACCGTGTGCACCTGTGAAGTCTTCGAAGAAGACGTTGACACCTGTGGTGCTGAGGTCGTCTAGGGACTCTCGAGGCTCCGCCTCCGAGGAAGTCGTCGACGCCATCGTTGCCTAGGCTGTCGAAGGACACGCTCGGGGCTCCACCCTCGAGGCCTGTGTCGAAGCCGTCGACGCCGATTCACTCGACGCCTTTCGAGGCTGTCTTGTCGGAGGTACCCCGTGGCACGGTGGAACCCCCTAGAAAGGCTCTGGCCAAGGCCAAACATGTCTTTGTCCCCCATTCTGTGCCCACTTTCCACCATCTAGATTATATTTCTGAGGTGGATGAGGGTTCTGAAGATGGGATGGTACCAGACAAGATTATCTCTGGACATAGCCAGATTGAGGACCTGCGTCAGTCGCTGCATGACGCCAGTCGTCTGGACACCTCTCCGGAGGTGGAGTTCTGTAGGCCTGAGCCTGGCACCCATGCCGAGTCCTCGTACCGGCGCCTTATGTCGAGGGTCACCGAGTACTTGGGGTGGTCTGCTCCACCAGGGGATTTTCTGCAGGATGACCTGACGGATATCCTCGACCAACGTCCACCAACTGACCCGGTACTGCCGTTCCATATGGCTCTACAAAGGAGGGTGGCAGCGACTTGGACTGCTCCGAAGAGTCTCCCGGCAGTGGGCAAGTCTTTGCCGTGAAAATACCGCCCAGCCAGTAGCGACCCCTGCTACTTGACCATGCACCCCACTGCAGAGAGTTTGGTGGTGCAGGCAGCTGCAGCCCCAGCAAAGCAGGCGTCGTATCCTACCATCCCTCCTGATGGGGACGACAAGCACTTTGATGATTGGGCAAAGAAAGTGTTTTCTTCAGGGGGTATGGCTCTTCAGGCAGCCAACTCTCCATATGTGCCTTGTCACGTTTCACGCACACTCTGTGGAACTGTTTCCTTAGCGGCTGAACATATTGCCGAAGAGGACAAACGGGATGGTTTTCTTGCTATGATACAGGATGGCAAGGATGCCATGTGTGAGGCCGTTCAGTCGGGTCTGATATGGCAGATTGCGTCAGCCGGTCCATGGCAGCGAGCAGCGTAATACTCAGGTTTGTGTGGTTGCGGAAGTCGGGGTTTGCTCCTGATGTGCAAGCCAGGCTCCTCAACATGCCCTTTGATGGTGTACATCTTTTTGGCAGCAAGGCTGACGAGAGCCTTGAGAGGTTGCAGACATCAAAAGTCATTGAGCGCTGCAGTTCGCCAACCTCTGCCTTTTCGTCCTAGGGGACAGCAATGGAGGGGGAGGTTCCTTTCGTTATTGCTCATCCTTTAGTAAAGCGAGAGGAGCTGCTAGTCAAAGGGGCCACCGTAGGAGTGCCAGAGGTGGAAAACCAGGTACTCAAGGTGCCAAGGCCGCTCAGGCAGTTGCCTCTTTGCCCTCGGGCAACGCCGCAGCCGCTTCAGGTCAGTCATGAGGCCATGTCCCATGGTTCGCCGGTTGGGGGAAGGCTGGCGCAGCATCTTGTAGAATGGCGTGCCATTACTTCAGATGTGTGGGTTCTGGAGATCATAGCCCACGGTTACTGTCTTCCCTTTCGGCAGAGGCCTCACGACCATCCACCAGGGAACCTCTCTTTGAAGTGTCCGGATCCGCTTCTTGCGCAGGAAATTCAAGCCCTGCTGGAGAAGGCGCCATAGAACTGGTGCCCGTAGCGGAGAGGAACAAGGGATGGTATTCCCCTTATTTTTTGATTTCAAAGAAAGACTGGGGATTGAGACCCATCATGGACTTGCGCGGTTTGAACAAGCTCCTTCGTAAGGACAAGTTCAAGATGGTTACTCTTTCTCAAGTCCTCCAGGCCCTTCAACTTCAGGACTGGTTGGTGTCTCTAGACCTCAAGGACACTTATTTTCATGTGCCAATCCATCCCAAGCACAAGAAGTTCCTGAGGTTCGGGTCCTGCCGTTCGGATTGACCTCCGCCCAGAGGGTCTTCACCAAGCTCATGGTGGTGGTGGCAACGTATCTAAGGAAAGGGGGGATTCATGTATACCCCTACCTGGACGATTGGTTGATCAGGGCGTGCTCTCCTGAGCAAGTCCTGGATCATCTGTCAGTCACCTGCCGCTCACTTCACAGACTGGGCTTCTCCCTCAATTTAAAGAAGTCCCATTTGACGCCAACTCAGCGGCTCCAGTTCATCAGAGCAGTGCTCGACACGTCCCTGGGGCAGTCTCCAGATGAGAGCTCATCACATTCAGCAGATGGTGCACAAGTTTCAACATGCCCAGAGTCTCCCAGCGTTCGAGTTCTTGAGGTTGCTCGGCCTCATGGCATCCTGCATTCTTCTGGTGCCAGAGACCAGGTTGCGGATGAGATCTTTGCAATGGGCTCTCAAACTCAAGTGGTCAGAGTCCTCCGGCAGGATGTCGGACCCCGTTCAGGTGCCGCCCTCGGTCGCCCAGGACCTTCTGTGGTGGGCCGTCGAAAGCAATCTGATGAAGGGGGCTCCGTGTTGGCTGCCCTGGCTGGAGTTGACGATCGTGACGGACGCGTCCCTCACGGGATGGGGAGTTCATGTCAACGAGCTGACAGTCAGTGGTCGTTGGTCTCAGTCGGAGTCCAGACTCCATATCAATCTGTTGTAGCTGAGGGCCGTCAGGCTTGGCCTGAAGGCTTTTCTGCCGACTGTGCGAGGAAAGAATGTCCTGATTCTGACAGACAACACAGTGGCCATGCACTACCTCAACAAAAAGGGGGGTGGGAGGTCAGGGTCACTTCCTCTGTGCAGGGAGGCAATGCAGCTCTGGTTATGGGCAATCCAGCAGGAAACTTTGATCTCTGCAGTTCATCTGGCCGGAGACGAAAACGAGACGGCGGACCCTCTGAGCAGGCAGAGCGCGATCTCTCACGAGTGGGAGTTGGCTCAGGAGATTCTCCTGGAGATCTTCGCCCTTTGGGGGACCCCTCAAGTGGATCTCTTCACCTCCAGTGTCAACCGGAAGTGCGAAAAGATCTGCTCGCAGGAATTTCCTCCAAGAGGAGCCTTAGGAGACGCGTTCGTAGTGGAGTGGTCATTCCCACTGCTGTACGCGTTTCCTCCAGTCCCCGTCATCCCGCAAGTCCTGCGGAGGGTACGGAGGTTCGGTTCCCGGATGATCCTCATTGTTCCAGTATGGGCCAGGAGGACGTGGTACCCGGACCTTCTCGGCTTGTCCATCTGCCCACCACGTCGTCTTCCCTACCGAGACGATCTGCTCTCGCGGGAGGGGGGTCAGATTCTCCACCCAGAGTTCAGATCCCTCAACCTTCACGCTTGGCTTCTGAAAGGTTGAGGTATAAGGATTGGGACCTCCCTGAAGACGTGATGGAGGTATTGCTTTCGGCCAGACGACCGGCGACAAAGTCCCTGTACCGTTGCCGTTGGAGAAAGTTCTGCGACTGGTGCAGGGTTGAGAATGTGGATCATTTTTCATGTGACATTCCTGTGGTTCTGTCTTTTTTGCTTTCTTTAGCCCACAGGGGCTTGCAAGTGGGTACCGTTAAAGATTACCTGGCGGCGCTGTCCATATTTAAGCGCCCGTTTGAGGAGTGTTCTTATTTTAAAATTCCTTTAATTTCTCAGTTTCTAAAAGGGCTCACTAATGTGTTCCCTCCGTCACCTTTCCAGGTGCCCGGTTGGGATTTGAACCTTGTTCTCAAGTTTCGAATGGGTGCTCCGTTTGAGCCTTTACATTCTTGCCCTTTGAGACTTAACTCTTAAAACTGTATTTTTAGTTGCTGTCACTTCCGCTCGCAGAGTGAGTGAGTTACAGGCACTTTCAGTTAAGCCACCCTTCACTGTGTTTCATAAGGACAGGGTTGTCCTTGGAGTTCGTCCTTCCTTTCTTCCGAAGGTGGTGTCGGAATTTCATTTAAGCCAGAAGGTTATTCTTCCAGCGTTTTATCCTCCTCTGCATCCTGGTAAGGACGAGGAGAGGCTCCATAGGCTGGATCCTAGGAGAGCTTTAAGCTTTTATATTTCACGCATGTCCCGGGTCAGAGTGGACGATGAACTCTTTATTGGTTACACTGAAAGGCGTTTGGGACAAGCTGTTACTAAGCGGACTTTGTCTCGATGGATTATCTTGGCAATTTCTGAATGTTACTGCTTGGCGGGTAAGGACCCTCCGGTAGGCATGCGGGCCCATTCTACCAGGGGTATGGCTGCCTCTACTGCCCTGTAGAGTGGTATTCCTATTCGTAACATCTGTGATGCAGCCACCTGGGCTTCGGTCCATACTTTTGTACGTCACTACTCCCTCGATTCTATCCGTGGGCAGGATCTGGCCTTTGGCAAGGCGGTCCTTTATTCTGCAATTTGTTTGGGCATTCTAAATTTCTGTATTCTAAATTCTTTTCTCACCTCCTTACGTTGGTACTGCTTTCGGAGTCTGTCATAGATATTGGATACGTCGGAGCACCCAATCCCCTCGAACAAGTTACTCTCTTACATGGTAACGTTCTGTCGATGGGATGGTCCGACGACGTATTCCATATCGCTCCCTCCCTGCCTTCTCCGCTACAGAATTTCTTATGCGATTGCAACTTACGTTTCTGCAAGGCTTTCTGTGGTCATACTGGCAGAAGATAGGTGCCACGCGTTCTGGGAAAAAACTACAACTGAGGCTACGGGCGTCATGCGTCCTACTTATAACATCCGGTGCCGTCGGAGGAGGTCCTCGAGGACGGCGTATCGACATCGACGCAGGACGCAGACGCCGAAAGATTTTCCGAAGCAGCACAGCTGCGGTGATTACTGTCATAGTTATGGAATACGTCGGAGGACCATCCCATCGAAAGAACGTTACCAGGTAAGAGAGTAACTTGTTCTTCTGATGTTTGTCAATCTACTTAGAATCACATGCTGTGCATAGTCCGACATCGAGTGGTAACCGCAGAGTATTGCATCTTGTCGAAAGGGGATGTCGATATGGGCGTGCCTGTAACACTATCCCTACGTGACGTGTAGTGTACCCAAGATCCCTCATGCGTCGAGGTCCCTCAGATTGTTTTTTTCCTCCCAGCTAACTGGTCGCCCATATGTGGAGTTCGTAAAGAACATTGCTTTTGTCCCACAACCTTTGGTTGAGTTGTTCTATAAAGAACATTTAATATTACCCCTTCCATCCATTGTCTAGACAGCTGTTCCAGTCCCTGCCAAAGACCTGCGAATTTTGACGGAAAGTGATCTGTCGGTGTCACCGACCACGTGGCCGGGCCTTCCGCCGGCCTATACTGTTGGGAGAGTGGGTTTGGGTGGACATTTCCTTCTAAGGCTGAAAATGCCTTTCCTTTTCTTCACTCTTTCCCTATTTGGTACAGTCACTCTGGGTCACCTCATCTATGGAGAGGACTCCATTTAGATTTTGCCCTATTAGTAAGGGAAAATTCCCATGGAGGGATAAGCACAGACTGTGCAACCGGTGCTTGCCGCTCGATCATAAAGAGCAAGGGTGTGCAGTCTGTAAGCTTCTCCGCCCCAAAACTTTAAAGGTGCGTATAGTTAAAATGTGGGCGGCCATCGGTATGTCCAAGGCCGGGACTTCACCCACTGCTGCTACTACCGAATGTGATGACGGCGAGAGTGACTACCAAACCTCTGAACCAGGAGGTTATCGACCTTTCGACGGAACGTTCACGTTCTGCATCGTCTGTCCCCGGCCATGGGCAGATCACACCCCGGTTACAAAGACAGACACGTGCATGACACTAAGAACACAACCCCTAATCTTTCTTCGACTGCGTCGAAAAAGACTTCAGCGCCAAAGGGTGGACCGGTAGTTCAGGTCAAACCCATGGACCGACAAGATCGGCAGCCCTCCCCGCATCCGCCTACACCCCTGACGAATGGGCATTCCAAAACAAAGGGCGCTACCCACAAAACTCACAGTTCCGTCGACACGCATCAGAGGAAAGCGTTCGGTGATAACAAAGGACTCAGGAGAAGGCACCGTCGAAAGTTGCGGCAACCGATAAAAACAAGGCCCAAATCCCCCCGAAACAGACTTCCATACAATCAGCAGACGTACCGGCACACCTTCCGACGAGGAGGTCGAAGCCAGTCTGGCAAGGATTGTAGCTGCCTATTCACATAAACGGCAGGCTGGGGAATACCCGGTGGTCTCTGAAAGTGCCAAACATCCGTCGAAATCTAAGGACAACATTCCGAAGCAAAGAGTAGGTCACAGACAGACCCCACCTTCATCGGTCCCGCCAGAAAACTTCTCTGAGGGAGAGGAAGGACTCCATTCGACGCTGAGGTACAAAGCTCTACGTTTCTCGATGGAAGAGAGTGCTAGACAAATTATTTCAACGGAAGACCTAGAAAAAGACACCGTTCCTAGACCACTCTAAATCTTCAGTCTGGACTAGAGAAAAGTTTGAGGACTGCATGGAAAGGCTAGACAAATTTGTCTCATGTACAGAACAACCTAGACCCAGAAGGTCAAGAGAGGAAAGCCCTGCCTACCTCAGAGCCAAATACCCAAGGCTTTTTTACCCCTCTTTAGAAGAGGACATTTATAATTGTGACCTTACAGAAGAGGACACCCCACCAGTTAGGGTGGAGGAGAATCCTTTCAATGACGAAGAGGAACTCATTGAAAATAAGCCCATGGAAGGGATGGGGAGTGGAGCCAGATGTGGGTGAACAACAACCCTGGCAGTCTCCAGAACCACAAGACCCGGACCCAGATATCCTGGCTTTGGACTCCCCTAGGAATCCCTCTCCTATTGATGACCAACTAACATTTAATGTGATGC
This sequence comes from Ambystoma mexicanum, assembly GCF_040938575.1. NCBI lineage: Eukaryota > Metazoa > Chordata > Amphibia > Caudata > Ambystomatidae > Ambystoma > Ambystoma mexicanum. The sequence goes on along the minus strand of NC_090923.1, from coordinate 594,635,651 downwards.
TACGTAAAGTAGCTGACCACTTTGAAATTGCCACTGAAGAGGCAGTGCCTGAAGCCGACTTTGTTGAGGATATACTAAAAAAAAATCTGCCTTCTAGCCAAGCCATACCACTTCTCAATTTGATTAAAAGACACATTGCTCCATTCTTCGCCACACCTGCTTTTACAAGAGGCGTAAATCCAAGGATTGAAAAACTCTTTCACCCCTCACCATCAGACCCTCTTTACATTAGAGGTTATTCTACCCCAGATTCTTTAGTGGCCACTACCACCAGAAAAAGAGCAGGGGTTCCTTTATCCACAGGTGAGGCTCCCCCTGACAAAGAAGGGAAAAGACTGTACACCCTGGGAAAAAAGGTTACCACAGCGGCAGCGTACTCCACACGCATCACTACCTTATTGGCCAGTTACGTAGATGCACAGTGGGCCCTAATACAAGAAGGACTACAGGAAGCACCAGAACCTCTGCGGACACGCCTACTTACCATAGTCTCTGAAGGCAGACAAGTCAACCAGAGTATTTTAAAAAACACTTTAGACTCTGCCGAGACAGCCAGCCGAGCCCTCGCTCAAGGCATTCTCCTCAAGAGACATGCTTGGCTCCGAAATTCATGGTTTAAACCTGAAACGCAACCGGATCTTATTAACAAACACGTGGAAGTATCCAACTTGTTTGGAAAAGTGATCGATGAGGCCTTACTCAAAGATCTTCCACAAGGCGAGGATTTGGAAACAGAAGGTTTTTTTGTGGCCGACGCTCTACTCATCAACACTACCCTTCTGGAAACAACTGGAACTCGCGCAAGGAACCAGTACTTACAATACGCCATACCCCCAAAGGGGACAGCGATGGGGTAAAGGAAGATGCAGGAACCCAACCCCCAGAGGCTCTCCTGCCTCAGGCTCCAAATGACTCAAACATTCGGGTCCCCTCCCATGCCTCTCCGGTCGGGGCCGGCTGACATAATTCCTGAAAGCTTGGGAGGGAATAACCATGGACCAGTGGGTGCTAAAAACCATAGCCCACGGATACTGTGTAGAGTTCAACCAATCCCCAAAATACAGACCTCCACGTCAACGAAGACTAACACCAGAACATCTTTGCATACTTCAAGAAGTCAAGGTACTGGAACAAAAAGGAGCCATAGAGATCGTAACTCTATCACAGGTAAAGGAGGATATTTATTCAGTGTACTTCCTTGTACCCAAAAAGGATCTAACCATGTGTCCTGTTCTAGACCTGCGCCCTGCAAACAAGTTTGTAAAACCACAAAAGTTTTGCATGGTCACCCTGCAGGAAGTAATTTCCCTGCTCACACAGGGGGATTACTTGGCAACTCTGGATATGAAAGATGCATACTTTCATATTTCGATGTTGCCAGCTCACAGAAAGTACCTCAGGTTTATGATAGAAAAAAACATTATCAGTTCAAGGTACTACCCTTTGGGAAAGCATCTGCACCAAGGGTATTTACAAAAGTGCTAGCAGTAGCGGCAGCACACCTGCGCAGGCAATCCATCCCAGTTTATCCTTACCTCGACGACTGGCTCATAACAGGGGACTTCTACAAGACAGGTCTATCAAATATCCAGAGGACAATAGATCTTTTATTCAGCCTAGGGTTCTCGATCAATGGGAAAAAGTCCAGCTTAGACCCCGGTCAAGTCAAACAGTTCCTAGAGGCTCTAATTCGAACAAAGGACAGCCTCATTTTCCCCTCCAACGAGAGGGTTCAAAACATGTTGTTTCAGATCCCTCACTATGTAGCCAGTCGACAGGTAACATTACACAAGGCTATGCGACTGCAAGGAATGATGGCGTCATGCATCTACTTAGCTCCTCACGCACGCCTGCACATGTGTCCAATGCAAGAGTGGCTAAGCAACCAGTGGTGTCAGGTGAACGGACAGTGAGACGATTTAGTAGTGGTCTCGCTGGCCCTAGTTCTCTCACTGCGATGGTGGTCGAGGGAAAACCTCTTGAAAGGGAAATCCTTCACCACCCCCGCAGTGGAAGCCACTCTAACTATGGAATCCTCCCTTACAGGGTGCAGAGCCCACCTCCTCCAGAGGACAGCAAGCAGAGTTTGGTCGTCAGACATAGCGTCCAACCACATAAACCTGCTGGAACTGCTAGCAGTGTTCAAAGCACTGAAAGCGTTTGAAACACAACTACAGGGAAAGAGTATCCTTATCCTTACAGACAGCACCACTGCCATGCATTATTTTATCAAACAGGGAGGCACTCATTCTCCAGGGCTGTCCAAACTGTCTAAGAACATTTGGAAGTGGGCTCTCAAACGCAACATGTCCCTATTATCACTACATGTCAGTAGAGACTTTCCATTGCCCAGGGAGTACGAATGGCAATTACACAAAGACATTGTCTCCAATGTTTTCTCACAATGGGGTTTTCCAGAGATCGATCTGTTCGCAACCCTGGAGAACGCCCAATGCCAAGATTACCCTTCCAGATACCACCAGAACCGATCCAAGGGGAACGGACTCTGGATAACATGGTCAGAGAAATTTGTTTACGCAGTGCCCCAACTCTTCCCGGCCCCCCCCCCCCTCCTGAGTCCCCTTCTCAACAAGATCGTGCACAAGATGCACCAGGAACCAGTCACAATGATATTGGTGGCCACCATGTGGGCCCGCCAACACTGTTTTGCTCATCTGATGGAGATGTCCCTATCTCCTCCAGTCAAACTGCCTTGCCCGTAGAACATGTTGTCGCAAGACATAGGGGAGACGTTTCACCCATGCCTGCAGACACTGAATTTAGCGGCCTGGCTCCTGAGGTCATAGAATTTGGACACCTGCACTTCCCTCAAAGATGTATGGACATAGTCAGGGAGGCTACGAAACCTAACACTAGATATTGTTATTCTAGTAAATGGAAAAGGTTTGTCATCTGGTGTAACTCAAAGAGCATTAACCCAATCGACTGCTCTCACACTCACATTCTTATACCTAAATCACTCACTTGATTCAGGGCTAGTTTTCAACTCAATAAAGGTGCACCTGGCAGCACTTTCAGCATATACATCACAACAGAAGGTGTCATGGTGGAAGATTCCAGTGATTAAGGCCTTCATGGAAGGAATAAAAAGAATTCACCCTCCCATTTGTAACCCAGCTCCCGGATGCAACCTAAATGTGGTGTTAACTAGGCTTATGGGAGCTCCTTTTGAGCCAATGCACAAAGCAAGTCTTAAGAACCTCACCCTCAAGACTGCTTTTTTAATAGCAATCACCTCCATTAGAAGAGTAAGTGAACTACAAGCACTCTCTATTCTAGATCCTTTTGTCGCAGTTCACAAAGACAAGGTGGTTTTGCGCACTCATCCTAGATTTGCGCCTTAATTCATTTCCAAGTTCCATGTGAACCAGTCAATAGAGCTACCTACGTTCTTTCAAAATCCTTCAAGCCTTGGTGAAAGAACCCTGCACACACTGGATGTATGCAGAGCTGTCATGTTCTATATGGAAAGAACTCGGCCACTAAGGAAAACTAATCAGTTTTTCATTTCAATGGCCACAGGCAGAGAAGGAGACACAGTCTCAAAATCCACTATTTATAGATGGATTGTCAATTGCATTACACTCTGCTATAATCTTGCTAAGAGAGAACTGCCCTTCAAGCCTAAAGCACATTCCACTCGAGGCACTGGCGCATCCATAGCATTCATTGCAAATATTCCCCTTCTCTATTTGCAAAGCGGCAACCTGGAGTTCTGTACACACCTTTACAAAACACTATTGCCTAGACACTCATTCTAGGTCTGATTCTCAGGTGGGACAGGCAGTACTAGGACATATTTTCACTACTGTTCCTTCTCACAACCCACCTCCAACTCAGGTACTGCTCGCTAGTCTATGCACAGCATATGATTCTAAGCAGAAGACATGCATTACTTACCGTAAAAGCATTTCAAATGGATTGTGTCCTTCCACGTATTCCTCATTTTAGATATAATCCTTAGCTTCAGCTTGCTGCTTTGGAATTTTTTTTCTTCTTCTTTCCACCAGAGGGCGCTCCTCTCAAGGCCGCGGCGTCTATGTCCCTCAGCGGCTTCCGTCGAGCACCCACGTCATCCACTGTATAAGAGCCTTGAGCGCGCCCGTGGCTTCAGTTCCGTTTTTCCGTTAGCTTCGCTTCGGATCGTTTCAAACAGCGCTTCAATCTTTTGTGAAAAAAGCTATGTCGTCTGCTTCTACCCTTCCACACCGAAGACAGGTTTTACAAAAATGCCTGAAATGTGGAAAGAAAATGTCCCTGGCTGTTCCACACAAGAATTGTCTTTGGTGCCTTGGTTCCGACCCCGTATTGAAGACTGTGGTTCGTGCCAGTCGATGACCCACAATGCCTTGAAAGAGCTTAGCGGTAAACTGGCGACGGGGGAGGGTTTATCGAAGTCCACTTTAAAAGAGAACGACTCGGCCGAGTCTTCGAAAAAGTATCGAGAAAGTCTTCTTCGCCATCCAAAAAGATAAAGAAAAGATGGCACCGATCTTCCTCATCCTCTTCGACATCTTAGGAGGAAGTTATAGCATGCCCATTAAAGCATGACTCCCCAAGTAAATGGGAAGCCTTTCGAGTTTCCATGCTAAACATTTTTGAGAACGCGGCCCAGACCCCCTCAAAAAGACTAAAGACCACCATGCTCCTTCTCACGAAAAACATGACAGAGGAAGGTCCAAAACAAGAAAAGCTGATAAAAAGTCATTGAGGGTGTTATCGAGAGACTCTTCTCGATCACCTCATAAGAAAGACCCTTCGGTGCATAAATCGAAGGTAGAGGGAAACAAAATGGTGTCGAAACAGCATACGCCATCAAAGTCGACATAGACACCATCGAAGGCTTCGAAGGTCCTCGAGTCGACAACTCCCTCGAAGGAAGCTACGTCGAGTTCACGATCAATGACTTCAAAAGCTCCTTCGACAGTTTCCACAACCCCTTCAACGATACGGAGAGTCAACATGATTTTTTTCAGAACCATGTCATCCATCTATGAGGGAGAATCATCAGAAGAGGAAGAAGTCGCCTCTGCTGGTGTTAAATTTGGCACAAGATCTGTTCCAGAGGAATTAATTAATCCTCAATCAAGAATTCAAGATCTACAAGAATGTAGAAAGAATCTACAAACAGCAAGTGGTCTGGACACTTCTCCAGAGTACGAATTTGACAAGCCAGACCCATCAGAACAGGCTGATGCGGGTTACAGAAAACTCATGAATAGGTTTACAGAATTTATGGGGTGGGGTAGAAGTTCACCAGTCTGTCAAGATGATGACATGACTGATATACTATCAGGAACACATCAACAAGACCCCATTTTACCTTTTCATATTGCTCTACAGAGAAGGTTAGTTCTGCATGGGAACACCCCGAAGCCATACCGGCAGTAAATAAAAAATTTGCATCAAAATATAGACCCTGCAGTTCTGATCCGGAATACTTGAGCAAACACCCAACTCCAGAAAGTTTTGTAGTTCAAGCAGCCACTTCCACGAGAAATGCTGCATACCCTACAATCCCCCCAGATGGGGACGATAAAAAGGTGGATGCATGGTCTAGGAAGATTTTTACATCTGGCAGTATGGCTTTGAAGTATACTAATGTAACCTGTATCTTGGCAAGGTTCACATATACCATGTGGGACTGCGTGTCGGGGGCAGCTGAACACATCCCAGAAGGTGAAGAGCGTGATGGCTTTCTAGCCATTATAAGGGATTGAAAGGAGGCTTCGGGAGAATGCCTTCAATCAGGTTTGGACACAGCTGACCGTATCAGTAGGTCCATGTACGTAGATGTGTGTGGCTAAGAAAGTCTGGATTTGCTCCGGATGTGCAATCCAGACTTCTTAATATGCCTTTTGACAGCTCGAGGTGGTTTGGTAGCAAGGCCGATGAAAGTTTGGAGAAGCTACAGACCTCCAAAGCGGCGGCAAAATCTCTGTGCCGCCCCTACACAGGCTCATCTACCTGGAGGGGTCGTCCTTTTCGTTATTATTCCTCAATTGGAAGAGGGCAGGCCAGTCAGAGAGGTCAAAGAAAATGTCATCGGGGGCGAGGGAAAGGTGCTAGATCTGCACCAGCAGCAGCATCTGTACCTTCAGCTGCTGCTGCAGCTGCCGCAAAACCACTGAGGTTTTGACCCACAAGACCATGGTGGGAGGCAGCATTTAGAAGAATGTCGGGGCATTACTTCAGATGCTTGGGCACTGGAAACAGTATCCCAAGGTTACTGCCTTCCTTTTCTAAAGAAACCTCAGAATCAACCCCGGGATACAACTCTGTCAAACATCCGGATCCGCTCCTGTTGCAGGAAGTCTTAACCCTGCTACAGAAAGGTGCAATAGAACATGTACCTGTAGCGGAGAGGAACAAGGGTTGGTATTCCCCATATTTCCTCATCCCAAAGAAAGACAGAGGACTGAGACCTATCTTGGACTTGAGAAACTTGAACAAGTTCCTAAGGAAGGACAAGTTCAAGATGGTTACACTTTCTCAGATCCTTCAGGCTCTCCAACTCCAGGATTGATTGGTATCATTGGACCTTCTGGATGATTAATTTCATGTGCCAATCCATTTCAAGCACACAAAGTACCTGAGGTTTGTGATTGGCAATTCTCACTTTCAGTTTCGAGTTCTGCCATTCGGGTTAACTTCCACCCCAAGAGTTTTCACCAAGTTGATGGCGGTGGTGGCAGCGAGTCTCAGGAGAGGGGGGGGGGGTTCATGTCTACCCCTATCTAGACGATTGGATGATCGGAGCACTTTCCACAGAACAAGCCCAGGATCATCCGTCCAAGACTAGTCACTTCTGTCACAAACTAGGTTTTTCTCTGAACTTAAAAAAGTCAAACATGATACCATCACAGAAACTCGAGTTTATAGGAGCAGTCCTGGATACTTGCTCGGGCAAAGCCTCGCCTCCTGAAGAGAGAGCTCGACACATTCTGCAGATGGTAATTCTAGAATGCCCAGGATCTTCCAGCCTTTGATTTTCTCAGGTTGCTCGGTCTGATGGCATCCTGCATTTTTCTGGTGCCAGAAGCCAGATTGAGAATGAGATCTCTTCAATGGTCTCTCAGAACTCAATGGTCCCAATTCTCAGGGGAAATGTCAGATCTGTTGCAGATTCCAACCAAAGTAGCACAGTATCTACAATGATGGGCTTGCAGATGACATATCCTCAGAGGAGAATCTTTTTGGCAGCAATGGACAGAGATAACAGTAGTGACGGATGCCTCACTCATGGGGTGGGGAGCCCATACCAACGATCTCACAATCGGCGGTCGTTGGTCTCCCTCAGAGTCCAAACTACACATCTACCTTTTAGAGTTGAGGGCCTTCCTGCCCTATGTACCGGGAAAGAATGTTCTGATAATGACGGACAACACAGTGACCATGTACTACCTCAACAAGAGAGGAGGAGTGGGGTCACTGCCGCTGTGCAGAGAGGCGATGCAACTTTGGTTCTGGGCAATACAAGAAGGGATTGCTCTATCTGCAATTCATCTAGCCGGAGAGCAAAACACAACAGCGGACGCTCTGAGCAAGCTGAGCACAGTCTCTCACGAGTGGGAGATTGTTCAGGAAGTCATTCAAGAGATCTTCGCCCTTTGGGGAACCCCTCAAGTGGATCTGTTCGCGACCGGGACCAACCGGAAGTGCGAACTGTACTGCTCAAGGGAATTTCCCCTGAGAGGAGCTCTAGGGGATGCGTTCGTGGTGTAATGGGAGTTTCTACTTCTGTACGCGTTCCCTCCAGTCCCTGTGATCCCTCAAGTAATCAGGAGGTTGAGAAAATTCAGGAAAACCATGATCCTAATTGCCCCGGATTGGGCCAGGAGAACGTGGTACCCGGACCTTCTTGACATGTCCATCTGCCCTCCAATACGTCTTCCAAGAAGAGAGGATCTTCTCTCGCGAGAGGAAGGTCATGTTCTCCATCCGGAGGTCAACACACTCAACCTTCACGCATGGCTTCTGAGAGGCTGAGATACAAGGATTGGGATCTTCCGGATGACGTGTTGGAAATTTTGCTTTCGGCCATAAGGCCAGCAACTAAATCTCTGTATCAGTGTCGTTGGAACAAGTTCAGTAACTTGTGCAGAGAAAAGAATGTGGATCCTTTTCAATGTAATATCTCCACAATTATATCTTTTCTGCTACATTTAGCTAATCTGGGGCTCCAGTTTGGTATGGTAAAGGGATACTTAGCAGCGCCATCCATCTTTAAGCGCTCTTCAGAAGAAGAATCTTACTTCAACATACCCTTAATAATTCAATTCTTAAAAGGTTTAAATAATGTGTTTCCACCAATACCTTGCCAGATTCCAGTGTGGGATCTGAACCTAGTTCTAAAATTTCTCACATGTATACCATTTGAGCCTTTACATTCTTGTCCGCTAAGGCTTCTTACTTTGAAAACAATACTCCTTGTAGATTTGACTTCAGCCCGCAGGATAAGTAAGTTGCAGACGCTTTCTAGCAGTCCTCCTCACACCATCTTTTATAAGGAATTAGAGTTAAACCATCTTATTTTGCCAAAAATTGTTTCGGATTTTCATCTGTCACAGAAAATAACTTTACCTACTTTTTACCCTCCTCCTCATGCAAGCAACAAAGAGGAGCGGCTACATAGACTAGACCCCAGAAGAGCTCTTAGTTTCTACATTTCAAGATTGGCAAAAGTACGTCAGTGTGATCAACGTTTTGTGGGGTACACTGGACGCAAACTGGGACTTCCGGTAACTAAACAAACATTATCAAGATGGATAATCTTGGCCATAACTGAGTGTTATATGCTGGCTGGAAAAGATCCGCCTGAGGGATTGAGAGCTCATTCAACCACGTGCATGGCAACTTCAACAGCACTTAAAAGGGCCGTCCCTGTACAAGATATTTGTGCAGCAGCCACATGGTCATACATGCATACTTTCATAAAACATTATGCTTTGGACTCAAATACCTCTCAAGGAGGTCTATTTGCTAAATCAGTACTCCATTCAGTACATGACTAAAAAATGTCTGTTATCCCACCTCCAATACAAAACTGCTTTGGGAGTCTATCTAAGATGAGGAATATGTGGGAGGACAATATCCATTCGAAGAACAAGTTACTTACCAACTGTAACGTTCTTTCGATTGGATGTTCCTCCCACATATTCCCCATCGACCCTCCCAACCAACCCCACAGTACAGTTTACGTGAATTACACTCTAAATTCTTTTAAGGCTTGGGTCAAAAGAGGCATGCCATTAAAGTCCATGGACTATAATATACGAAAAAACATAACTGAAGCCAACGGGCGCGCTCGAGGCTCTTATACAGTGGATGACGTCGGTGCTCGACGGACGCCGCCGAGGGACATCGATGCCGCGGCCTCGAGAGGAGCGCCCCTCTGGTGGAAAGAAGAAGAAAAAAAATGTCTTAAGCCGCAAGCTGAAGGTAAGGATTATATCTAAAATGAGGAATACGTGGGAGGAACAGCCAATCGAAAGAACGTTACAGTTGGTAATTAACTTGTTATTCTGATGGTTGTATCTGCTTAGATTCACATGCGCCCACCCTTCCTCCCCGCTCGGATGGAAGGAACATAGACGTCTTACTACTTTCTCTCTCTTCTATACTCACTCACGATAGTCATAAGGCTCCCTCTTGGCAGATACATATACAATCGGAGGGACCTCGACGCTTGAGGGATCTTGGGTACACTACACGTCACGTAAGGATAGTGTTACAGGCACACCCATGTCGACGTCCCCTTTCGATTCTTGAAAGACAAGATGCAATACTCTGCGGTTACCACTGGCTGTCGGATTATGCGCAGCATGTGAATCTAAGTGGATACAACCATCAGAAATGCTTTTACGGTAAGTAATGCATGTCATTCAAGACGATGCAAATTCATGAAAGATCCAATGCTGGAGAAGGAACAAGTTAACTACCTGTAACTCCTGTTCTTCCAGTATTGGTATCACATGCAACCCTCTTTCCTATCCCTCTCTGGCTCTTCTTGGCTCATTCAGTCACATTTCGTGCGCTTCCACATCTGAAGATGGCCACCAGGGGTGGAGCTAAAAAGACCTGTCTAATTTGGTGTGGGCAGTATGGCACAAAATTACTGTAATAGAGCACTAAAGTGATAAGCAGTTTAAACATTCAAAGGTAAACTGATTTAATATTACCCAGGACTCCCAGCCTGCCGATGGGGATTATTCAAGAGTATGTGAATCCATGCAAGATACCAACGCTGGAGAATAGGAGTTGCAGGTAAGGAACTTGTTCGTTTTCATGAGGCTGCAGCCAAGTGCCAGTAAAGATCACTGTAAATACCTTGCATGAAGCTGCACCCACAATCTGTTAGCCAACAGCGGTCACTGTAAATTGCATGCATGAAGCTGTTGCCATTACCCATCTGTGCCAGTTATGGTCATTGTTCTCCAGCATGGGGTCTGACATGGATTCACATGGTCATGAATATTCCGTCGTCAGGCTGGGAATCCCGGGTAAAAGAAAAAACAATGTCACTTTCAAAACCGTATTTCTCCTTTAAACCAATTGTATTCTTGGTCGTACTGCCTCCATCCACAGACAGCCCTCTCCATAAGCCCCTCCTCTGGCAGCCATCTTCAGATATTTACTGCACGCTTCAGTGTTGGGAGTCCTCGAGTTTGCTCTGCAAGCTACTTCTACGTTTTTTGTGTGTTTTCGACAGGAAAAGGTTCTATTATTGTTAGAGCCCTTGTGCGCTTTTCTCCATCTGCCGACAGCGGAGATCCGTTGTCAGTGAATTTCAGCGCCCCTCAAGGCCGAAGATTGTCGAAGTTTCCAGAAGGCCATCGGGCCTACTTCGTGCCTTCTGACCATGATGGAGGAGGAGGAGGAGGGAAGGTCCCTCTTCAAGCCGTGCAGGCTACGATATATGTTTGTGGAAGACCAGCACCTACAGTGCCTCTACTGCCTGCATCCGGACCATAAGGAGGCGGAGTGCGAGATATGCCTAGGGTTCTCCAAAAAGACGAAGGACAGACACAGTAGACTGGTGGCTAAGGACTCTGCCCTGTACCCCGAACAGAGTCATGCCTCATGCAGGACCGGCCAGTCCAAGAAGCGGTCGTCTAAATCCTTTGAGGGCGCCTCTTCCGTAGTGGCCCAAGACAAGGCCAAGAACTGCAAGTCAGAGTCCACTGGGGTCGCTGCAAAAGTGGATCCCAATGTGGATAGGGCGCGATCAATGCCACCCTCTGCCTCCATTGCCAGCAGGCACTTGAGCTTCTCCTCAAAAAGGAAATCTAGCCTGGCCAAACTGCAGTAGAAATCTGAGGCCGCGGACAGAGGAGAAAAAGGCCGAACTGCCCAAGCAGGCCCAATCGGCGCATGCTAAGTCTTCACCAATGATGATAAAGTTGGTGGCAGCTGCTCTCACGATGGCTAACAGAGCCGACCCTGTGAAGGTAGCACCCACAACACTGAAAGTTTCCTTGCCCCCTAGGTGTGACACCTCCGCAGTGACTTTAGCAACGTCCTCTGACACGCCAGAAGGGGGAATCTGGCTCAGGCCCTGGATCAAGCCCCACAAGAGGGGTGGGGAAGGGCAGGAGGGGAGTGAAGTGGCCTTGAAACAGCTCTCCCAGGCCAGATTACAAGCCCTGCAGGTCTCGTCCACAGACGATGAGGACCAGGAGTTCTTGCACACGGTCCAAGAGGATGTGGAAGAGAACGACAGAGACCGCAACGACAGGGCTCAGCCGAGGGATATGTCTTTGGACATTCTGTCAACCCTTCACACCTTGGTGTCAGAGATTCAGAAGAGGATGCCACCGGGCCCAGTTCCTGTGGCCCCCAGGCCTCCGTTCAGCCTCCAACTAAGAAGAGGAAGCATCATCTGACGCCCCCACATCGGGCCCCTTCGCTCCCAGCAGTCCAAGACACGGGGACGGGCACAGTCACGACCACAGATGACGACGATATCATTGCAGCGGGTGGCATGTCTCCGCATTTGGATGCTCCACATAGGGCATCCCATCAGACTAGGTTGGGTCCTTCCATTCCATGATCACCAGAGCCTATGAGGTTTTTCAGCTTGTGCCCAAAAAAACCAGGAAGGAGGGTTTTGTGTACCGGAGGTGAGAGTTCAAGACGGAGATAATCATGGCCTTACCCCTTCTGGACAACGTGTGGGATGAGGGCCTGGCCCTCATGAAGAACCCTTGCACGGCTCCAGCCAAACGGGATAGGCTGGAGAAGTAGTATAGGGTGTCAGACTCCGTACCTAAGTGCCCGAGGTTGCAAGCATCGTCAGATTCAATGGTGTCAGCGGCCGCAAGGAAACGGTTGGCTGACCCGTCTTCGGTCCCTCCAGACAGCGAGGGGAGGAAGTTGGACCCCATGGGAAGGAAGGTGATTTACACCGTGGCGTCCACAATCAAAGCGGCCAACGCACTGGCGATCCTAGCCAGGTGTGACAGGGAGCTGTGGTACAAGCTGGGCCCTATTCTGGAGTTCCTCCCGGACGATAAGAGGGGGAAGTTGCGTCTCATCATGCCATTACAGTGGCATTGGACGTAGCGGACACAGGGTTCCGGCAGATGGGGAACAGTCTCTGCCTTTGTCGACAAGGCTGGCGGAAGGCCTCGAATTTCCGGCAGGAAGCCCAGGCGAAGGTGTTGGCCATGCCCTTCAAATTGAGAGAACTTGTTTGGGAAGGTCATCGACGAGTCCCTCCAGGCCATCAGGGTGGAGGCTGCCCATTCCATTCAACACTACACACTGCATTCATACCAGTTTTGGGCAAGGCTGTCTTAGTCATTGTGTTTCATACTAGAAACCAGACATCCACAACAAGATGTGCATATTGGTCACACACTCCATTCACCCAGGTCCCACCCACAGGGTGTACCCGCAACATACAGTCACTGGGAAGGCTCCAGCCAGTCTGGCATGGACTTCACAACACCACCATATATGGCGCTTCCACCCAACAGCCAGTCGGGGGGGAAGGGACAGTCAGGGCTTCACAGGTCTTTGGGAAAACAAGGTAACGGGCAATAGAAAGCAAGAGGCCACAGGGGCCATCTTGTTTCCTGTCAGGAATCAACTGATTCCAATGGCAGGGCCTGGGTATCCCAAAATGGAGGAAACTCAGAGCACCTGTCAAATTCAGCATGGAACTGCCACCAGCCCATACCCTGATCTGTGGGCCACACACAGGTACCCCACCCATGGGTGCCATAAGGGTATCCCATGGGTCTGTACAACAAACCAAAAACAGGAAGAGCTGCACTGCCATGAGTCCCACATGGACTCCTGGATAGAAAACAATACAGAACACAAATTAAACAGGACTACAGGACAAGGACAGGGAGGCCCTGCCCCTACAATGCATTTCCAGCAACACTGGGCACGCCCCAGATCTATCGATTTGCGATGGTGACGAACTCCAAATGCCTTAAGAATCCACCAAGCGAGGAGCGTGGGGGACGGGTTCTTTTTCCTGTTGGAAGGCCTCTTCCTGTACGTGTTTCCTCCGTTGCCCCTCCTGCTACGAGTCGTCAACACACTCACAGTACCAGTGCAGGATGATGCTCATTGCCCCAGCTTGGCCGAGGCAGATTTGGTTATCCAGATCTTCAGTCTGTTAGCATCGCCCCCGGTCAAGCTGCTGGTAGTTCTGGATCTTCTCACCAGAGAAGGAGGCGCAATCCTGCATCACGACTGAGGATCGCTGAACCCGAGAGCTTGGCTTCTGCAGCCCTAGAGTTTGGTGGAAACGCGTTGCCTACGGACGGCAGGGTGGTCCTGGCCAGGGCATCGTTGACTTTGAAGTGCTACGGTCTCAAGTGGAAGCGTTTCGCTACGTGATGCCGGTCGCTGTAGATTACCCCGCTGAAGGTCACGGCCCCGCAAATTCTTCCATACTTGCTCTCTTTGGCCAAGGCCGGCCTGGCACATGCCTATCAAGGTGCATCTGACGGCTATCTTCTGCTACACCAGGTCACCAGGAAGATCTTTGCTGTGGTCTCACCGACTCATCGAGGAATTCCTCAAAGGATTTTTTAAATCTTTCCCGTCGGTGAAGGCTCCTGCCCCGGCATCGGAACTCAACGTGGTTCTGACGAGGCTCATGGGGACCCCCTTCAAGCCGATGTATCAGGCTTCTCTTAAGTTCCTCTCATGGAAAATAGCTTTCCTAATGGCCATCACCTCTGCCAGGAGGGTGGGTGAGATCCAGGCCCTATCTTGCAAACAACCGTACCTGACTTTCCAAGAATCGAAGGTGGTGCTGCGGACGCATCACTCTTTCATGCCGAAGGTTCCGTGGGAATTTCATCTCAACATGCTTTCCCCCAAAACCTTTGTCACCAGCTGAAAGGGCCTTGGATTTGCTGGACGTTGCTCATGCCTTGAAGTTCTACGTGACACGCACAAATGGTTTTCGGAAGACTTCACAACTTTTCCTGAACTTTGGTCCTGTGAACCATGGCAAGGCTTTGTCCAAGACTTCCATTTCAAGGTGGCTCTCCGGCTGCATCATGCATTATCACTGGTTGGTGAACCAACCGCTACCCTACCGTCCGAGAGCCCACTCCACCAGAGTGATCGCTGCGACGACAGCGTTCCTGTCTGGTGTGCCCCTGCTGGACATCTGCAGGGCTGCTACGTGGAGGTCCACGCACACCTTCACAAGGTTGTACTGCGTCAACAGATTCCAGGGAAGAGTCCAGAGTTGGCTAAGCAGTGCTACGAATCCTGTTCGCTTGAGGCAAGTATGTTCCGAAGGTAAGAGTTAATTGCTTCTGTTGACCCTTTCCACCTGCCGTGGTTGTGTAACGTTGTACTGCTATGTATTTGTTATTCATGAGCATGTGAATCCATGCCAGACCCATGCTGGAGAAGGAGCATTACTTACCTGTAACTATTGTTCTCCAGCATGGGTCTGGCATGGATTCACATGCGAATTCTCCCTCCGTCCCCTCTGCCGCTCTTCTTGGTCATACTGCCACTTTACGGCCTTACCAAATCTGAAGATGGCTGCCAGAGGAGGGGCCTAGGAAGAGGGCTGTCATTGGATGGGGGCAGTATGACCCTGAGTACATTGGGCTTCATTAGGAGTTTGCCAGTTCGGAAACAAGGGTGCGGATAAGCTCACCGACACCCTTGTTTCCGGATCGGCAAACTGAGTAGGTCTGCTGTGGCCGCTGTGCCTGACGGGTCTGACCCTGCCGGGCGCCTCGGCCATGGTAGGGAGACAATGGGAGTGGGAACACTGAAGCACCGGCTGGACCTGGAGGACGCCTACGGTGCTGCCGTGTCCCCACTCCCATAGAGTCCAATAGGACTCTATGGGACTGGGGAGTAACAATTTGCCGGCACCTGACTTCCCGGCCCGCCAGACCCGTAATAAACCAGTGGCACCGGGAAGTCAGGCGGCGGTAAATTATTACCGGCCTGATAGCCACCCGCTGGTAGCACCGGCAGGGTTACCGCCAGACCCATAATGAGGCCCTGTGATTGGTTTAAAGGAGAAATACAGTTTGTAAGTGAACATGAAACAGTTTTTTTGTTATCAAGGATTCCCAGCCTGATGACGGGGAATATCCATGAGCATGTGAATCCATGCCAGACCCATGCTGGAGAAGGAGCATTACTTACCTGTAACTATTGTTCTCCAGCATGGGTCTGGCATGGATTCACATGCGAATTCTCCCTCCGTCCCCTCAGGTAAGTAACTTGTGCCACCCCATGCTTAAGCTTACGCTGCAGCCACAATTTCTTTGCCAGTAATGGGCATTGTAAATCACATGCATGAATCTGCTGCCACAACCATCTATGCCATGAAGGGTCACTATAAATCACTTGCTTTAGCCTGCGTGAGGCCACAACCTATTATTTAAATAAGTCACCATATCAAAATTGAACAGAAATCGGCATTACATTGCCCCCCAAACCCGAACCCACCAAACTAACATATGACGTGGCTGACGAGAAGAGGTATGGCCTACCTTCCCTAGAAGCCACTCAGTTGCCTGTAAACCGGTTCAGAAGTGGCTACTCTGAAAGTGTAGGTCCAAAAAAGGAGGAGAAAAAAGCCCAATAAAGGGGGTGGGTGGAACCTGGGCTGTTGTCGGAGCGGGAATGTAGACTGGAGGAGAGGAGGACTTCGAAACAAATGTTCCAGGAATCCAGAAGTAGCAAGATAGCAGATAGTGAAGACTTGAAGGGTTTTTACTAAAATAACTCAAGGACAACTGAAGACGAGAAGAATGAAGAGCCAGGAGCGAATGAATAGCAGGGCAAGCAAAATCAGAGGAACAGCACAAGGAATAAACAAGCCGGGACACAGCGAGGACTAAGGGAAGTACACAGGGTCAGTGCAACGGGAAAGCAGGATAGTTGTGACGCGTCACTCACCGTGCCGGGAAGCTTTTTGTGTACACAAGCTCCTGAACGGGCGGTTGACGTCAAACGTCAGCAGAACATCCTGATGTTTGTGTGCAGAACGTGTGGTCTCCATTTTTGACTGGGATGGTGGACTTGCCATCATTGCCATAGTGACATGGAAACGCTACGTTTCCAGTGTCTGAGAACACAATGCAAAATTAGACACAACAGGCATAGGCACAGCACCTCTGGGCAGACAGGCCAGGCAGGGAGAAATCCAGACATGCACCACCGGCGGGCCATACAAGAATCAGAACACCCGGGTTGCGCCGCATCAATACCTGGTCGCACATCAGCGCGCCGTTCACACATTTAAAAAAACACTACATTGGAAAAATGCACAGACCTGTGGATGGCAAGGGGGTCAGAACGGATACCAGAGAGGAGCTTGGAGGGCTTGATAGACCCTTTGGTTGTGCCACTGCCTTCTTCCCTTCCAACCCTCCCCTTCAGAAGCCATGGTCTTGTCAGCCATTATCAGACTCAAGGCGGCACATATATCTGGGATTCACTCCCAGAGGGATGTATTGCAGAGGTAGGGATGGTCTGGAGTAAGACCCTTTTGGCCACTACAACAAATTAAAAGCTGCTCCTGAGGGACTTTATATTCCCTTCACCCTCTCCGTGCACGCTTGATCTTCCACTTGCTACTGCATCTTTCATATGGGGTCTTAAGGGCCTGGTTGTTGTATGTTCCTCTACTTTGTCTCCCTATCTTCCTGTTAAGGACCACCGACTGCTAGATTCTCTGGTGTATGCAAACTATGTGCTCCATCTGAGACAGATGAATGCTGGTGCATTATTTGTGGCCGTCAGTTAGCGACTCTGGACCAAGTTTGCAGATTTCCAGAATGATCTTCTTCCAATTAAGCCAGTGGCTTTTCGCTCTGGACTAGCTGACGCTAGAACAGTAGTTTAAGATCTTTTAGAGGCCTTGGCACACTGTATTGACATGGCTGCCAGGAGCTTGTACATAGAGGAGGATGCGCAAAAAGATTGGTGTGGCTACTTCGTCAAATTTTGCTTAAGATCTGCAAGGGAACATTAGATTTGCCCTTCAAAGGGTCTGAGTACTTTTACGAAGAAAAAGTACTTTGACTAGGACTGCTACATTCCTAGCAGTGCTGAACAAACAAACACAGAAATCTTTCACATCTGCTTCATTTTCCATGCAGAATGTTAGATCTAGGTCCTTTTGAGGCTTCAGATGATTTCTTGAGAGATTGCAAAGACAAGATGGGTCACCCAGTGCGTCCAGGTGGAAACAGTGAATTGCTACTAAAGGGTTCTACTACCCTACCAGTGCAGCATCTGCCCGTGGCGAAGAGAAGCAGAATGTATATCTTCGTCTGTGTTCACACGTTTCCGGTCAGAGGCAGGATTTTGTGGCAGGATGAAGTGTTCTTACAAGGTATCCATGGATTCTGTCTGTGATGTCCAGAGGCTACAGGTTAGCCATTCCTTGCTCCCCTTCTCCCACCGCCCTTCTCTCCTATATTACAAGTTGGTTCCACAATTCTTCCCCAGAAAGTGCAGAAACTCTGTACTTGAGGGTCTTGGAATTCTTTCTCGTCCCGCGGAGGGGTCGGATTTTTTGTTTTTGGCTCTTTACAGTTATCAAGAAAAACCAGGTGGGCCAGAACCGTTCTGAACTTGTTGCCCTTCAATTCCTTTCTTACTCTAAAACATTTTAAGAGGACAACTACTGCACACATCTGCTCCAATTCAAGTTGATTACGTTGGTTCAGTGGGTCTGAAGGGCGCTTGTCTGTGTGGCCCAGTATTGCCTCCTCACAATAACTTTCTACATAGATTGTTGGAAGATGCACACTTCCAATACAGAGTTCTAACTTGCTGGATGACTGGAGCTCCCTTCGTTTTTTCACAATTCATGTCAATCATCAGGGCTCAATTTGGCCTGAAGGGTATCCACACCTACCAATATCTAGATGGCAGGTTGCTTTGTGCTACCTCAGATGAAGAGGTACAGATGGCTCTATGCATTTGACTCTATCCTCTTTTTGATCTGGGTCTCTTTCAATCAGTTGAAATCTGAGTTCGTCCCTAATCAATCTGTTGACTTTACACCACCAGCGCAAAGGTTATTTTCCACTTTGGACTGTGTAAAGTATATCAAGAAGACTAAACTCTGTTTTTGAAGCGGAAGGAACTCGCCTCATGGTGATTCCAGCACCTTCTGGGGCTCTTGGCTGCCTGAATTCTGGCAGTTGACTTGGCATGCCTCACATTGAGAAAACTCCATTTATGTTTAGTGGAACACAGGAATCAAGTGGAAGCCAGTCTGGTTATTTTCATTCCAGCACCTTTGCATTTGGACCTATGTGGTAGTGTGTTGTGATGTGTGGCTCGGTAAGGCTGAAAGGTGTGTTGTGATGTGTTTTGTGTTATGGATGGATGTAAGCTAGTCTGGAATACATGAGGTCAGAGTGAATGATGGATTGTGTATGTATGAGAAGGTTATGTTGCTAGCGTTCCACCACTGGGAGTTGGAAGATGTAGCTTGGGTGGTGGGAGCTAGTGGGCTTCTGGTTTAAGATCTTGTTTACTTTACTTTAACTGAATAAAGTAACTTATGGCTACTTACCTGCAGTGTCCAGGAGACCTTCTCCATAACATGGTCTTAAGAAGAGAACGTATTGGTGGCAGTTCACAGATCCTTTTCATGAGGTGATCATTATGGATTCCTCACTCATGGTATGGGGGGGCATCCAAAGACCATCTTTCTGTAAACGATTTGTGGTTCTACGACGATCAGTGGGAAAATATCAGGGTCATGGAGTTCAGGACCATTTAGCTAGCGTTGATTCACATTTCCTCCCACTCTGAAGGGCAAGGCAGTGCTCATTCAAACTGGCAACATGACCTGCATGGACTCTTCAACAAGCACGGTGGCACAAGGTTCTCCTGTAATAAGCAGGTTAGCGGTGCACAATTTTGGAGTATGCCCTCAATCATTGCATGAATATTTGGGCCATCCACTTCCCTGGAGTGGAAAATTGGAGTAAACATTCTCATTTCAACCATGAATGGGAGCTACAGGTATGAACCGAAAATGGTCCGTTCTTCGAGTGGTCTTGTTCGCTTCTGAGATCAATGCGAAATGCCGATACTTTGCATTGAGAGAAAGGCATGGCCATCTTTCTCTGGAAGACGCTCTCAAAATCCAGTGTTTCATCTGGACGCTCTTTTGTATTGCTTCCAATCCCCCCCTATCCATAAGGTGATTCCAAAGGGGTGAACTGCTCTCATTGCTTCTGTGATTCCAATCACTCCTCACTGGCTGCCCAGAACCTTGTTTTCTGATTTAGTGGTGCTTGTGGTGAAAGACGCTATATTTCTCTTAGCTTTTCCTGAGATTATAACACAGCAGAGAAAGAGTGTCACTCAGCCCCCTCAATTACTGAGCTTGGTCAGCTGGTTCCTGAAGATCTGACCCTGGGTCACTTGGGCCTTTCACAGGATAATCGAAAAGTAATTCAAACATCTCGAAAGACATCTACTCAGTCACAGTACAAAAGTGGCTCAGCTTTTGCCTTTGGTCCATTGACTTGAATTCTTCCTTTTAAAATGTTCCTCAAATCGGATACTTTCATTCTTGTCCCACTTAGAAAGTTCTGGTATGCAGGTTGACGCCTATAGAACCTGTCATGCCGCTATAGGAGCATATACGAATTCCTCGGATATCTTCCCCACATCCATTACGGTCATTCAGCATCCTTTTTGGGTATCCACCAAAGTAGACACCACATCCAGCAAAGGACTTGTTCCTTTAGGTCAATGCAGTCGATTACATGTTTTTCTAGACAGAACATAGCCCATCAGGACGTACGATAACCTTTTTGGTGCCTTCAGAGCCTCGCAACCAGGCAGAAATGCATTCAAAGCGTTGATTGCATGATGGATAGTGGTGTGCATTTCCGGGTCTTGCTTTTTCAGCATAAATATATTACAGTGGTGTTCATGTACATGCAGTGGGAGCAGCTCCGGACACACATCACTGGTTGCGTGGGAGGTCATTGCTAGATGGTCCTCTTATGCTACCTTTTTCAAACTCCAGTAGCAGGTCAGATGCTATATTTGGACAGGCTGGTCTTCAGAACTTTTTTCATAGGATAGCTTTCTTCCTAGAGTTAATGCTTGGTACTCTCCTATAAATTATGGAGAGAAGGGGATGAGATATTGGTGTAAGAAGTGAGAAAAAGTTATCCACCCTACTGACTGCTGTACTCCTAGTCCCAGTCCTCCATATGCCTCTCCCTCCATGCCTCTGTACTAAAAAGGGTAATGAGGAAGCTTAATGCATGGGGAAATCGGCATTGTCAGGCGTTTACATTTCAGAGGACATTTTGCTGTTTAATGTACTGCCCCAATGTCATGAACAATCTCAAATTATGGAGCAAATGGGGCTATGGATTAGGTGGATGAGGAGTACAGCACTATTTATGGTGATCTATCCTTGTTTAGATAAACAGATATTGTACCAGTTAAGTAAAATCATTGAATACTTGGGCAGCTCAGTTATTGTGAAAAGTAAGCCAAATATTACCAGCATGTCCTAGAAGCTGCAGCGATGGAATCCTTCCATCTGGAGAGACTGTTTCAGGCCTAGGTTCGATGACCAGAGGCCTGGGAAAGAAAAGTTGAATACATTGAGCTAATGCCTTGTTCAGTAGTTTTCGCAGTCTGGGGCCTTGACGCATGACTTCAGGCGTAATCCCAGTTCCTAAGAAGTTGAGACCAGTGATAGTTTCAAATGCTGTCGATCCTAGGGATGTGCCTTAGGCCATTAGAGGCTGTCTAGGAGGCTCGGATGTAGTGGTTGGTTTTGATGATAGGTTTTAGATTTAGTAACATTGCCAGTGACAGGAAGGTGGTGCGCACTCGGCAGGTATCCCCGGTCACGCTACTTCACAGGCTTGCAGCACCTCGCCTGCCTCGTACCCGGAACGCCTCCTTCATGCAGCATTGGAGGTTGCCCTGGCAATATTTGGAACTGGCCGGCAGGGCAAGGCGCTGGTCCTCTGCATGTACCGTTGCCAGGGGAACCTGACGTAAGCTTGCTGATCGCAGCAGACTTTTCACACTCCGCCTCCCGCTCTCTACAAAACTTGGCGGTTCGGGAGCATTGCTGCTTCTGATTGGAGTTGCGGCTTGACCCTTGGTCCCTGCTCATCCTGTGCATTTCCTTGTCTCTGACCCTTGCTTCTCTGTTTCGTTACCTCTGCCTTCCCCGATACGAACTCAGCTGTGATTGCAGATTTCTCCTGTCTCCTCCTTCTGTAACTGCCTTTGGCCCGCTCAACGCTGATCTTCGCTACTCTTCCTGGACTCCGCCTGCCTAGCGTTTTATGATTTTGCCTGCCCGCTTGCTGTCAAGACCTCTGCTACGCTTCCTGGACTCCGCTTGCCAAACGTTTTGTGACCTCACTGCCTTCATGGCACCAAACCCTTTTTTCTCCATGGATTGTCTCGGATTGTGTTTCCATGGTTATCGTCTGAGCGCAGAACTAGAGGAGCTATCCTGTCATTTCCACGTGCTCCATCCCGTTGCTAGTGCGTCCTTGTGCCACCCCGGAATCAGGTCCCTTAACAGTAGCAACTACTCTCCTCTTCTGTTGCTCATTACCTTTTGCCTCATCCCTTGGATTGCATCGACCACACTATTTACAGATCCCAACTAGGCAAGTGGCACTCCACGCACCTAACATCATTCTGCTATCCAGATTGGTTATTACCCTATTTTCTGTTCATGTAGGGCCTGCTGTTCCAGAAGAGACAGTACACCGACACCCTGTCCCTCATACCGACCAATCAACATTCTGGTCCTGGAAGAGTAACCTGGAAATACAGATGAGTTCCTTATTGTTTGGTTCATACACTGCTTGTCCGGCATTCATCAGCTGACAACTGTTATTTTGGTTTTTAGCTGGTGTCCGTGACGTACCTGAACCGTCGCACCGCTCTTTCGATTAATAGATCCCTTGCTTGTATTTCAGAGCAGGCGAGGGATATGTTGATACAGAGGAGACCTGAACCTACTGGTCTGGCCAGGTTCCAGGGCTGTGTCCACGAGAACATCTGTTAGCCTCTGGGACTCCACCACGGGTGAGTCACGACAGCTAGTTCCTGTTGCAGAGTCTGCAAGAAGAGCAAAATGAAATGTCTGTGTGAGACAAATGTGAATGATAGAATTGGTAAGGCAGCCCCCAAAGATCTTGACATGACCGAAGAAACTGCAGCAAAAAAGCACAGTAGTGGCCTTTTTTAAAAGGATCACAAGATGTTCTGATGAAGATAAAGGGATTCAGGACACGGTGCCAAAAGTCTCCTTGGGAAAGAACAGCTGCAAAGGTCAGACCCTAGAAGACCACTGAAGGAAAGTAGCAACAGATCACTCTGGTTCCAGTAAGACATCAGGGACACCCATTTCAGCACTGGTAAGTACCATATGTCCAAGAAGCTTCAAGAGAGCGCCAGAAGGATGTAAGCAAGTAGGTTCCCGCGATTCCTATTGCATGTTTGTGAGATAACAGCCTGAAACAGGATTCCAGTACTCCGAGAACCTGAGTTTCAGGAGGGGAAATAGACCACAGCCAGGTCTTGAGTATGCCCAGGGATGTCTTGTCTCTCAAGCATCATACTACACGTTTGAAATATCTAGAATAGCCTGGGGGGGTCTTCCTTGGGGCAGAGGGGCTAGTCCAGCCCACCAATCAAAATCTGTGCACCCTTTTTAAGGTTTTAGCAGCCATCAAATCTGAATTGCCCATACATGTTCAACATTTGCAGGCAAATAGACACAGGCGCATGCATGCACACACACACATTTTTTTCTCTAAGGTGTTTGAGACAACCTCATCCCCTGTAAACCAGATTCATTTCATACAGGGATTCCTCTGCGCTCTGCAAAACCCTTACAGAGGCGACAAAATTACAGTTCTTTGTGTACATATCGCACAGAGAATAGGGCTGGTTTGTAGCATTTTAAAAGGCCACTACCAAAGCATTCAAAAGGCTGAGGGGTGTAGTCAAAAACAAAATGCTCAGTTGCCACCAGCCTCTTTCCCAACACTTTATGGTTGAGAAAACTCACCCAATGACACAACTGGGTTTTCTAGAAGCACCCCTGCCCGTTTAGCCATATGGGCTACTGAGGACAACATATCCAAAATCAGTTGCAACTTTTAGAAAGATTTAAGTTGAAATCTTTTTCAGTAAGACGAAGTTTGGAACAAGCTAAAGGGACTACTGTTTTACTGAAAATTCTACCTTTTGGCCTAGCCCCACATGGGCGACCACTTGTTAGTTTCCAAAAACTACTTCAGGGGGGTGTGGACCACTATGGCCCCCCTACTAATGTATCTCACGGCGAATGTGCACAGTGTTACTCCTAAGTTACTATGCTATGGACACACAAACATACCCTAATACCATAACCCTAAGAATAGAAACCAAACGAAATAACATAAGGCACAAATAAATCACGTGTCCATCTCAATTATAACAAAGGAATACATGTATTCATACACCGCAAGGCATAATAAGCACTTCTAGCAAAACATAATTTTGCACCCCTTGTACTTGGGTCTAAACTACAATGAATGTAAGCCTTACAGGCTTCTAATGCAAGCAATCTAATTAGCTGGATCTATAATGCTAATGCAGCCTAATAACAATTCGCAAGCGCCAGCATTCAGCATTCCTCTCCAATCCACACCACACTTCCCACTCTCTCTCTCTAAAACAATCCCTGTCTAATTTCCCCTTCTATCAAACCAAAAGCTCTGTGTGAGTGTATGTCCTAATTCCCCATTGGCACATGCCTTATTCAGATCAATTAGGCCTCATACTCAATCAGCAATATTCCGCTCTGTATGTGCAGGCTTCCCAATCTCAAATGTGTCCCATCTCTCTCCTCTCCAGCTCCCTTGCAGCCAGTCAGTCAGGGTCTCTCTCCTTGGCCTCTCAGTGGTCTGGTCTCCTGCCAGTCTCCCTGCTAGATCGATCTCATCTGCTCTCCCAGAATTGCTTCCCCTCTGCATGTCAGCCGATTCAACTCTCTGCCAAACCGCCTCCAACCTGCATGTCAATGCCACACCAAACGTCTCCTTCAGTGGCACCACTTCCTTTCATTCACAAATGCCTCTCCCTAATGTCAATTTCAGGCTTCCAGTTATAGTGTCAAATAACGTGCTCTTTCCCCATGGTTACATGTGTCTCTCAACTAAAATTCCTTCTCTTTCTGTCAGAAAAGCATTTCTTCAAGCCAAGCACCTGAAAGTCTGTGTACGCATGTCTTTGTTCTGTTCTATTCCAGTGTGTTCCGTCACCGTGACATTGTACATCCTATCTTGTGTTATTGTATTACGAAACACCATCCTCCCATCTCTCTCCATATTTCTCCATCCACTGAAATCCCTCTTTCTGTGTCTCTTGGTTTAAAGCTCCCCGCTCCCTGCATGTCCCCACCTTTCTGTCTGTGAGCAAACCCGGGCCTGCTGAGAAAGCCTCCTTCTCCGTTCTCTACTAAGGCAAAAGTCACATCTTATCTTCCTGTCTGCCAGCCTTTGTTTACACATTCCAATCTTTCACAGTGTAACTCAAAACATTCTTCACAGACTGTGGCGCTGATCTTCTGTGTCTCTTCAGAATGGCTTAGGTGCTACATGCTCTATAATGCCTAACACATTCACTCAAACCAAGCGCTATACCATGGCTCAATGCACACTGCTTGTCTCTACAATGCATACATAATGCATAATAACATATGTCTTTCTAAATATGTCTCTACAAGGCACTTAATATAACTGGCCTCTTTCTCTAGCAAACCAAATGGCTGAATATAATGGATAACTAATGTCACTACTAATCAGAATGAAATGATGGATAACTGAATCCCTAAATGACTAATGAATTATGATTCACTAAATGAGTCATGCATTTCTAATGATAACATACCAGGCCTCTTCATATGATATATCTCAAGTTAGCAAAAAGGAGACACCAAAAAGGCCCTTCTTCTAACAGAACTATGTTTATTTTTGCATGATGAATACCTATTTACCTAGGGCAAATTGTTTTCGTACTTGATACTGTGATTCCAGGTGTTTGATGCACACTATCATCCAGAAATAGGAGTTGTTACCTGCAAACTTGCATGGCCTAATCGCACTTTGTCAGATTTTCCTGTAATTTGGAAAGAAGGATGTTCATCATGATGCAAAGAATGATGTGACTACAAAACTAAGGATCGTCTGCAATGAGAGCGGATCAGGCGGGATTCATTCCGGGACGGTCGACTTCTTTCGGATTGCAGAGGATGTTTGAACTGATGTCGGCGCTGTCGGTGGAGGACTCGGTGGTGGTGGTCCTACTGGACGCCACCAAAGCATTTGATTCCGTTGAATGGCCGTTTCTATTCACTGTCCTACAAAGGCTGGACCTGGGCACCTTCTTTATATCCTTGGTATCCCTTCTCTACACGGATCCGGTAGCTAGGGTGAGGGTGAATGGGCGGAACACTAAGGTACTGCCGTTGGGGCGGGGTACACGTCAGGGCTGCCCGCTGTCCCCCCTGATCTTCGCCTTGGCGATAGAGCCCTGGGCGGAGTGGGTTCATGAGTTTCATCTGCAGAGGGGGGTTCAGCTACATACTCATAGAGTAGTTATATTGTTCTACGCGGACGATATGGTCCTGTTCATTCGCCATCCTGAGGTTAACCTATACCCGATTATGTTGGATGTGCAGTGTTTTGGCGAGCTGTCGGGGCATAAACGCCAGCAAATCTGTTATCTTTCCATTGACGGGCGGGGTGTCTCCCTTTCGGGATAGTTGGGGATTCCAGTGGGATCTGCGGAGCACTCGTTACTTGGCGGTCACGGTTGCGAGGGAGTGGTATATACTAAGAACTATGTGGAAGCGCTGAGCTAGGCGGGCGATGGGGAGCTGGACCTCACTCCCACTTAATTTATATGGCAGGATTTTGGTGGTTAAAATGACCATCATTGCTAAGCTCCTATATGTGTTCCTGAATGTGCCTATAAAAGTATCTCCAAATTTTTTTCGGGATCTTCAGTACTGCACTTCGTACTGCACTTTGTGTGGGTGGGCAAGAAAGCTCGGGTTTCTTGGGAAAAGCTTACAGCGCTGGTTTGTGAGGGCGGGCTGGCACTGCCCGATTTTGAGTTGTACTATAAAGTGGCGCAAGCCAGTTATCTTTGGTATGGAATGGCGGCGGAGCATAGGCACGTGGAGATTGAGAGAGAGCTATAGCGTTCCCTGCATTGTTGAGGTCGGTCATTCTGACAGCCCCGGGCCGTTTCCGAACCCCCTGGAATTTGGTGGAGCTGACATGCTGGGCTTGGCTGTTCCTGGAGAGGGCTCCCAGGGGTGGCCTTCTCTATTCATCGCAACTCCCACTGCTGTTCGTTCCTGGGATTCCCCTGACAAGTGCTGTTATGTGACTATGATGAAGCGGTTAGGTGTCACCACGTGGGGCAAGTTATTTCCAGGTGGGAAGTTCATCTCTGTTGATCAAATGAGGGAAAAGGGAGACCTGTCTGCACCGGATATGTTTTTGTACTATAGATTGAGGGTAACGCTACGACGGCTGTTTCCTTCTTTTCCTGAACCACCTGGAGCTGCCGTGATGCTAGATAGGGTGATTGGGGGGGATATAGGGAGGCATATTCTTTCTGAATTGTATGGATTGGCTGTGAGGGGCAGGACTAACATGGGGTTATCCTCGAAAGGGTTGTGGGAGAGGTCCCTAGGGCGGGAAATTCAGGATGATGTATGGGAATACTGTTGCAGCATGATCAAGAAGGGGGCGGTTAATTCGAACTATAAGCTGATCCATTTCAAATTTCTACATCAAAGTTATTATTCCCCAGCTCAGTTAAAGAGCTACTTCCCTCCGAGATCTGGGGCATGCATCCGATGTAGCCAGGAGACGGCAGACTTTTTGCATGGGGCTTAGGGATGCATGGAGCTAGAGCATTTTTGGCAACGGGTGTTCGCGGTCATTGGGGATATTGTTGGGCAGTGGTTCACGCCAGATCCAGTGATGGCCCTGTTGGGATATACGAAGCGGATACCTAAAGAGACTAGGAAATTGGTGGGCCGCCTCTTGATTTTAGCGAAACGCCGGGTGGCTATGAGGTGGGGTCAAAGACGGAGCCAGACGGTTGAGCATTGGTCACGAGACATACTATATTGTAATGATATGGAGACACGTTGGGGTGTGCTGCGGGGAGGTCATCAGAGAGACAGTCGGATGTGGGATGCATACACGATGTACCTTCTTAATCAGTCGGAAAGGATGACTCTGCATCCCCTAGTGTGCAAGGATCTCCTATGCAACTTAACCCCGGGGAAGGATCTCTGCCTGATTTCAGAAATTAGAAAAGCGGATTGTACAACGGGAATGCTACACCTTCACATGTGGGGGGATTAAGTTGGATGGGTCATATGCGGAACAGTAGTTTTTTTTTCTTTTTTTTTGGTTCACCCGGCCCTCTAGACTCACTACTTTCATGTGCGTACCAGGGGGATGGGGGAGGGGTTTAGTGATGTATTGTTTGAGTTGTTGTTTGAAATGCCAATAAAGAAATGTTTTAAAAAAAAAAAAGGATCGTCTGCAAGAAAAGTTTGAGTGGTATATTTATGGCCAGCTCTGTAAATTTAGCTTGTTAGGTTCCTTGCGTTTAAACTTTGCACTAAGTGAGGAACACTGGAATCCTTCATGTTTTAGTGTTTTCATTGCCCTCATAAAGTTGTTCTGTAAGAAGCTAGCTCTACTGTTTCCTGCTGGTATGACTGCTCTGTGACTAATAACTCTTAGCATACCACACACGCTAAATTTAAAAATCTGTCAGCCTAATATGTTTTTATTTGGTTGCTTCCTCAGTTTTTTGCCATCATTTATTTAGTAATTTTGAGTTACTTAATAAAGGTACTAGCACATCCGATTCCTCCCTGAACTCATTAAATTATCTGTCACTTTTGTCCTTCATTGGTCCCCAGGTTTCGTCCCATCTCTGTTTTTCGAGAAGCTAATGAGGATGAGAGTGGATTTACATGCTGTGCGTTCTCTGCACGAGAGCGATTCCTGATGCTTGGTACATGCACTGGGCAGTTGAAGCTGTACAATGTGTTCAATGGACAAGAAGAGGCCAGCTATAACTGCCATAGCTCTGCAATAACGCACCTGGAGCCATCCCGGGTAAGGCAACTGAAGCATTTGCAGCTTTCACAAATGTTGACATTTTCTCATTTCCAAAGATGAAACTATAGTGGTTTAGGCGATTCCTTAACAGATATACATTTGTGTTCAAAATCCGTAAGGCTTTTAGAGCCTGCATGCGCCATGATATATGCATAACCTGCTGGTGGGCATGATACTACTCAAACGCATTGAAAGTAGAAGAAAGGTTGGTTTCCCACTTGCATAATCCCTAACAAACTCCTGAGGCAGGGATGTAAGCTCTGGATGACTAACATAAATACATGCCACATAGGCGCACAAAATGACACTATTAAGTTTCTGGGACAAAAAATTGAAAATTAATTTATTTCCCTCTTTTACCTGTCTCCAGCTAGTTCCCTTTTTGAAACTTTTCCTCTAGTATCATCCTCATTGTCTGTCCCTCCACCAGCGTGTGCATCCTCTTGCTTCTGCTTCCTCCTTGCCCATCACCACTGTGGTGTCCTGCCTCTAGGTATGAAAAACATCACCAGCCTCCTTGGGTTCAAGACTTCACGCTAGCTCTCTCTCCCTGGAAGGGTGTCCTTCCCTATACCAGCACGTTATTCTCATCCTGTCCCGAACGCTCAACACTTCTGCCCATGAAATGCCTATTGTACACACTCCTTTCTATCTATCCCCCCCTCCCCCATCTACCTATATATTTCTGAGGCTTGTGGAATCTGCTTAGATCACATGGTGTGCATAGGCGAACATCTAGTGGAAGCTGCAGAGTATTAGTTGTTTTCGAAATTCGCCAGTGCCAGTAATACTATCCCTATTGTGGCGTCCACTGTACCCATGGACCTTCACGCGTCGAGGTCCATTCGATGGTTTTTCCCGCCATCTTAGACGGACGCTTAGAGCGAAGTTCTCATTCGGCATATCGCCATTTATTAAAAAACAATTAATGATACTTTATTCTTGCTTTCATTTATAATCACCGACTATCGAGACCATCCAACGCTGGTGAACGCAAGGAACGACCGTCGAGAGACTTCCGGCGACGGATCCATTCTGGCCTTGGAAGGCCGCTACAGGCTAGAGCCCAAGCAATAGGGAGAGAGAGGGGTGGACATTTATAATGTATATTCCCTTCCATATACACTATATTCGCCTAGCTGCCGATAGATTCCGTTATGGAAAGAACCCCCTTTAAATTGTGCCCCAAATGCAATAAGAAATTCCTTTGGGTGGATAAACACCTCGTGTGTATTCTGTGTCTCCCGCAAGACCACGTCGAGGGTTCTTGTCAAGCTTGTAGGCTCTTCAAGCCCAAGACACTAAAGGACTGCCTTACTAAGCGCTGGGCACAACATGCCAGGCAGCTAGAGGCCATGGAAGGAGAGGGTGCCTTCAGCGACTGCAGCAATTCCGCAGTATCCGAAGGTGACGGGGTGACTTCGGTTTCCCAATCGCAAGCCACCGACCCCGTGAGACAGGCCGGCGGCCTTGTTGTGGGGACTCTAAATCTGCATCCACCACTAAGCACACAACCCACGGCAGAGACTCGACTCACGTGTTGAGCGGACGGCAGCACACGAAGTCTAGGGAAAGGTCAGTCGAATCCCCGTCCTCTGGGCACGGGGATTCGAGATCGCCACACGACACATCCTGGCCGTCGAAGGACGGTAGAGATGTTGCGCAAAAAACCACTATCTGTGGCCGATCGTCTGCTGTTAGGGAGAATTCTCTGTTAAGGCTAATTTCCCAAACCTAGTGAGTCCCCCAGCAGCTTTGCTGGATTTTAGGTGTTTATTTTTTTCTCCTGCTAAGAGTGAGACTCTCTTTCTCCCACTCTTAGACATGATTTGAGATATCCTTTGACTTTGTAATGTGTTTTATGGGCTATGGGGTCTTTTACTCCATAGGGTTTCATGTGGTTTTTGGTAAGTGTGTTACACAGCACCCTCAGTGCAGTAACACAGGGGTGTCATAGTGACCCCCAAACATAGACTCCATACTCTGGGACTGACTACTGTCTCCCAGGGCATGTAAAGTCACCATTGACTTTACTAGTCTTAAATTGGGAACAGAACCAGTACAAACCATCATATTGTGGAAGTACTGGTAGGGGTAATTAGATTGCCCCTGGGTCTGTTTTTCGAGGGGGCACTGTGCAGTCCCCCCTCGTCGAGTTTCTGGCTGGTGGCAGTGGTTACCATGCGAAATATTCTGTAAGAATATTTACTATGGGATTTTCCCATTCATTTTAAACGCACCACTTTTTGGTGCAATGTTAAAGATACTGCAGGGTTATTTATTTAATATTTATTCCCCGGTTGGGTCTTTTTGCCAGGACTCGGTTTTAAAATGGCGTTTGTGTTCGCCTCTGTAACTCCAACCCAAGTCGAGCCCTTTGTTCCACTTTTTGGCGGACTTCTCCACAGAAGCCTCCAAAAGTGGTGCCACTCTGTCTGGATCTACAGGATGTGTGGGAGGGGGGTTTAGGCACCCTGGACTGAGTTGCCTCGGCAACTCAAGTCGCACTCTTGTGAGATTGGCCCAGTGGTGAGCCACCCGGCTCACCACTTAGCATGTTTGAGTGACAGCTAGGACTGATGAATGGGGGTTTTCTGCATAAAAGCAGGGCTTTGGGGACTGGAACTTCAGAAGTCGCCACAGGACCAAACAATCCGAAGAGGGAGAAGCTGAGCCGACCTGCAACGACGACACCACCGGTGGAGCCCTGCTGAACCGCCTCACCACTTCTTCCAACGACAGAGATCATCTTCATCCCGAAGAGTCTTCTTCCTTTGACTGGTGGGGATAACCAGTTTGCCCGCCTTTTCACCTTCCCGGATCATCTCGTGGCCGCCTTGCCTGTGCCAAGCACCCCGGCAACCGGAATACCACGTTTTACCACTACCGCGAATAAAAGGGTAGTACCTTTTAACCAGAGAACTCCGCGGCTGGTTTCTTCCCTGGCAGTGCAACAACCTTCAGCTTTCCTCGAAGTCGAGATCTTCTCTTCCTCTGGACAACGCCGCAACTTTCACCCGCTGCCAGGAACAACTGCCCCCGCTGGAGGATCCTCTCCACTTCCAAGGTACTGTGTCTGCCTGGCCTCCCTCGCAACGGTCTGTGTGGGGTGTCTCTTAAATCCTCAATTTACCACTTGCGTTGGCCCTAGGCTGGCTAACTGAACTTTTCTGATCTGAACTAATTCCTTTTTGAACTCCCTGCAAGACTTTTCAAGCCTTTTAAACTGTGTGATCTTGGGCGCATTGGTGTTCTGCTCTCTTTATGAGGGAGGCTGGCCTCTGAACTTTTTTGCTCACTAGTAGACTTTGCTTTCCTGCTAGGTGCTTCTAAAGTATTGTGTTGTGTGCTTTTCTAATTTCTGCCTTTTCCCTCCCTTTTTTGATAACTTTAATATTAGAGTCCCATCTTTAGTTAAGCGCTCACCTCTGTCTGGAAATAAGTGGTGTTAACTAAGACTTGTCTAATAAGGAATAAGGGATGTATATATATTAATAGTGAGTGTGTTTTGAACTTGCTTACAATAATAGTGCTGGAGTGTTTCTAAAAGTGTGTCTTTAAATAAATAATGATACTTTGATACCAAAGCTCTGGTCAGTGTTTGCTTGTGCTACTGTATTTTGGTACCTATCTTGTATACTCTATATACTGTCGAACTATTCTTGAGAGAAGTCTGGCTGCTTAGCCACAGCTACCGGGTAAATCTGGGTGGTACATACTGCTACCAATTGGGTTTACTGCCAACACCCGTAGTCTTAAGCCTTTTCCAGTGGTCCCTAAGGGAACTGCACAGGTTTCTGCCTAACATCCGCTGACAAGGCTCTGGTTCAGCCAGCACCCGAGGTTCGACGTTCTACGTCAACTCGGGTACAAAACCCCATACAGTCTGGTTTGGCCCATTTAGTCAGGAAACGCGCCTCTGATATCCAGGGGCAAGAGAGGGAGACCAAGAAAGTAATCTAGGACCCCTCATAGGGAGAAGTCACGAGGGTCGGCCCACTCCTAAGAGTAAAGAACCCTCATCACATGATTCTTTGTCTTCTACCCGAAAGAAGAAGGCTCCTCCTTCGTCCCTAATTCCTCCCCCACCCGAAGATTTAGGGCTCCGTTGTCAGCCGCAGGTCATCCCTAGTTCTGCCCAATGGTTGGCTGAGGACCTAGGGTCATGAAGAGGATGTCCGTAATGGCCAATTTCTATGCCACGGACCCAGACTATTTTACTAGTGTGTACTCCACACCACCTAATGCAGCTCCCTCTGGGGCGCTACTTACTGCTCAAACTCCTGCTTAAAAGTCTTGCCCTGAGAATCCAGTACACGGCACAGTCATAGACCTCTATGACCAGGACTCGGAGCATGAAGACCTCTCCATTCAAGAGGCCGCAGACCCTTATTACAGGGATGATGCAGCAGACCCCTATTATGCAGATAATGAGGACCCTGAGGTTCACCCCGAGTCAAATATGTATGACATGGATTCTCCTGTTAATCAGGACCCCTTTATGTCACTGATTAACCCATTGACAACCAACCCATACTAAATGTGGTGCTCGTCAAGGCGTCAGAGCATTTTCAGGTATCCACACAGGAGGAAGAACAAGATAAGGATTTCGTAGATGTAATCCTAGGAGACAAAGCTGTTAGGCAGAATCCTGTGCAGTTCCTTTAGGGGCCACTACAAACAATTAAGACTACAAGTGGTAATAAAAGTTCACCTTAGGTACAAGCCTGTACTATACTGTTAGTGGTAGCAGTAGCGGAGCAGCCAGACTTATCTCAAGAACAAATGAGCAGTAGTAGAGATTACACAAAGGACTACAATTCAAGGTTTTTGGTTAAAAAGTAAAAGTACATTTATTTTATACCATCTGTTCGTAAAAAACTTCACTTCTATTAAATTAGAACCACACATAAAATACACTACACACAACCAATTCACTTTGTGCGTTACAATTCAAGGTAAGTACCTTTGGTTTTAACAGACTGGTGTTGTGAAACAAAGATGTTACCGGGAGTACAGATGTGTTCGCTTTTTGACAGCAATGACAGTTCGATCTTACTAAAGATACGCGTACCCGCGGGAAGAAATGTTACCGGAGTTAAAACACACTTGGCACATGAATCAACACAGAAGAGTTGGGGATAAAAATCATAGGCAATACTGTTGTCAAGGCAGGTAGAATCGGAGGACACTTTACAAGTGAATAAAAGTCAATAGGCCTGCGCCAGTGTCAAGTGGAACAGGGTTCCTCTTGCTGAAGATCACACGGTTAGTACAGTTCACGATTTGAGATTGCCAGGAGTACTTAGAAATTGTCAACAGAGGAAGCAAAAGTTATAAGAGGGAGGGAAGGAAGGTAAGGACAAGCCTTTAGTGAGGAGAAAAGGGGTTCACCCTAGTTCATCAAAGGTGGACACAGTACCTTATTCAATGTGAAGAAGAGCTGGTGCTTTGGCATTTGTTCCTGGTAGTTCCTGCAGACTCACGGTTCCTGTAGCTTCAGTCGTGGGGACAAGAAGGACGACGTCTGGAGCGATCTGCACTACCCAGGGATGAAGCCAGCAGCAGCAAAAGCAACAGTGAATAAAAGGTGCGCTCCTTTAAAACAGGAGAGGCTATTCAGGTGGCTATCCAGACCCCTACAGCAGTGTGCAGCGATTTCGACCAAGAAGAGGATCCTCTGCCTGTGGACGATGAGCTGGTTGATCCCACCAGGCTCAAGGGAAGAAGACTCCGGACTGGATCTTCTCTTGTTATGGAAGGGTAGATAGCTCAGGACTGCAGCAGGGCTTCACCGGGACTCTGTAGTTGCAGTAGCCGTCTTCTTCTCTGCTTCTCTTCGGTTCCTTGCAGTTCCAGTGGCGACTCTGACTTCCAGCCCAAGAGTCCTGCCTTTTATGGGAAAATCCCCCATTCACACAGCCTGGCTGTCAATCACACAGCAGGTTGGTTGTCGGGCCCGGACAACCATCTCAGCCAATCACGACAAAGTGCGACTTGGGTTTCCAAGGATACTCTGTGCAGGGGGTGACTACACCCCTCCTTCTCATACATCCCACCTAGACACCCAGGCGCCAAAATGAGGGCTTCTTGTGAGAAGCCCGCCAAAAGACGGTGAACAAAGAAGGCAAACCTGGTTTGCCGTACAAAGTAAAACACAAGAAGGACTTTAACAAAAAGGAATAGTGAATAAACCCGACCAGAGCCAAAAGAAAGAGTATTTGGTCAAGCGGGTTTATGTTCGAGGCTAGTATAATAGCCTGGAACAGTACCACGTTTATATAGTATAATCGCAGTAGAAATGTTAGGGTAAATACCACTGCCACCAGCCAAGTCTAAATGTTAAAAGAGCAAATTAAAACTCAGAGAGGCACAGACAAAAAGGGATAGGAATTAACCCTTTCCAGTACTCCATGTAAGATGAGGTGTACTTGGTCTGTAGTTTTAAATGACTATATAAAGTAAATGGCAACTTTACCTGTTTCTGGGGGACAGTAGTCAGCCCCAGAAAAATGGAGTCAGATGGAAGTCTCAAAGACAACCCTGTGTCACTGCACTGAAGGTGCTGTGTAACACACATAAAAAGTGGGGCTCCTGGAGTGGTGTACTCCAGAGCCCAAGATCACACCAACAGTAGCAATACACATGGCAAAACACAGGTAAGAGTGGGAAAAAGGCTCACACTCTTACCAAGTGAAAAAAATAAACTCCAGAAATCCAGCAAAGCTGCTGGGGGACTCAATAGATGAGGGAAATTAGCCATAGAATGAGAATTCTCCCTAACAGCTGTTTTGCAGTTTATCCCTCTCCTCAAATCCATCCAGTGAAAGATAGACCCCTCTCTGGAGACCCCTAGTCTTACGCAGGTGGTGATCCCCCGCATTGAGAAGCTATTTAGACCTGCCCCGTCTGACCCATTATATATCAGGGGCAATTGAAGCCTGATTCTTTAGTGGTCAATACAACCAGAAAAAGGGCAGCCACTCCTCTAGCTTCCTCTGAGGTCCCGCCTGACAAAGAAAGCAAGAAGCTTTATACTCTGGGCAGGAAGGTGGCCTCCTCCGTGGCTTTCCAAACTAGAATTGCTAACAATTCTACCCTGTTGGCTAGTTACAATTGCCACAAATGCGATGAGGATTCGGCACTGCTGTCATTGGCCCCAGAACCACTTAAATCTCAGCTAGCCCAGGTGGCCGCAGAAGGCAGGGCAGTGTCAAGCTGCTTATTAAAGGCCAATCTTGAGGCTGTGGGCAACACCGGCAGGATAATTGCAGAGGGGACAGGTATCAAACGCCACGCTTGGTTGCACCAATCGGGTTTTAAACCAGAGACGCAAGCCACCCTGATTAACATGCCTGTTGTGCTCTTTGGCAAGGCAGTGGAATACACCCTGAAAACAGCCAAAGAGGAATACAACACTTTTAAATCATTGGGCCAATTGACCAATAAACCATCTGGACAGAGGGGAAACAGTCATTTTTGCCGCTTTCACAACCAAAATTCACAACGAGGTTCAAATTACAGCCAGAACCAAGGCACTTCATGGGGAAACAATCAGGGTCAGTCCCCCCAGAACTATAATAGAGGACTGTGTAGATCCCGTGATCGAGGTAGAGGCAACCCCTATCAAGGGTTTACCCCACTACAGAAGCAGTGACAGTCCGCTTCAGGTGCCCTCCCATGCCTCTCCAGTAGGAGGGCACTTATCCAGCTTCACCCACGCATGGAAGGGAATCACCTCAGGTGGGTGCTGTCCACAGTAGCAGGCAGATACTGTATAGAGCTCTTCCAAAGACCCCACGACCACCCCCCTCGATAGAAGATCCATTCAAAGGAACAGCAGCGCATCCTCCTCCAGGAGATCCCCACGCTTCTACTAAAGGACGCCATCAAAGTCGTCCCTGCCAACCAGGTAAACAAGGGTATTTATTCAACGTACTTCCTTGTGCCAAAGAAAGATCTAACATGCGCCCAGTATTAGATTCATGCCCTGCAAACAAGTATGTCAAGCCACAAAGGTTATGCATGACTACGCTACAAGAGGTAATCCCTCTACTAAAAAAGGGGATTACATGGCAACACTGGATATGAAAGATGCCTATTTTCATATTTCAATGTTTCCAGCACACAGAAGATTCTTGCGTTACAAACTAGCTAACCAGCACTACCAATTCAAAGTGCTGCCCTACGGAATAGCATCTGCTCCTAGGGTATTAACGAAGGTACTGGAGGTGGTGGCAGCACACCTGCGCAGGGAGTCAATACCATTGTACCCTTACCTGGACGACTGGCTCATTGCAGGGGAGTCCCCCCTAATTTGCAGGCAAGACATTCAAAGAACTTTCAACCTTCTCTTTCAATTGGGCGTCTCCATCAACGAGAAAAAGTCAAGCCTAGTTCCAAGCACAACCAAACAGTTCCTAGGAGCTGTCATACACACACAAAAGGGGTTGGTCTTTCCGTCAGACGAAAGAGTCCAAAATATGTTACTGCAAATACTGCTATATCAGGTCGGCTGCCAGATAAGGGTGCGCAAAGCTATGCGTTTGCTAGGCATGATGTCATCTTGCCTTTACCTGGTACCTCACGCGCTCCTGCACGTTCTACCCATGCAGGAGTTGTTGGCGAAACAGTGATCTCAGGCAAGTGGTCAGTGGGATGATCTAGTGGTCGTTTCACCAACACTAGTACAAAATCTTTGCTGGTGGACAAGAGAATCTGTTGAAGGGGAAACCCCTTCTACGATCCGGTAGTACAAGCGATTGTCACCACAGTTGCCTCGCTTGCTGGGTGGGGGGCACATTACCTTCACTACACAGCTCAGGGTCTTTGGTCCATTGTATACGAATTGTTCGTTTTACAACTGTTCGAATTACAATTGACCTTTTCACAATTGACCGAATTGTGAAGGTCAATTGTAACATACATGTGGGGGGAAACCCCCCACCTAACGCCAAACCCCCCAAAACCCCTATATATATATAAATAAATATATATTACCAAACACACACATATATATATATATATATATATATATATATATGGTCAATTGTGAAAAGGTCAATTGTGACCCTTTACATTCGGTCAATTGTTCATTTGAACAATTGTAAACAAGTAATTTGGGTAAATACCCTTTGGTCTCATGTGGCAGCACAGAACCACATCAATCTGCTAGAACCTCTGGCAGTATTCAAGGCCCTTCAGGCATTCGAGTTTCACCTAGCAAACCAATCTGTGCAAGTCCTGACAGACAGCACGACAGCAATGTTTTACATCAACAAACAGGGGGGGAGCAGACATTCTACAAATCTATCCAGGCTTGCGCAACAAATTTAGAGATGGGCACTCAGACAGAAGATATTCCCATCGTCGCAGCACGTTCCAGGGGAACTAAACTCTCTGGCAGACTCACTCAGCAGAGATCCCTTACCAGAGGAACACAAATGGCAACTACACGCAGGGGTCGTAGAACACCTTCTATTAATGGGGTTTTCCCACAATAGACTTGTTCTCTACAAGCAAAAACAGTCAATGCCCAGACTTTGCGTCCAGGTTCCCCCAGCCAGGCTCCACGGGGGAACGCCCTATGGATGAACTGGTCAGGGAAATTTGCATTCGCTCTCCACCCCTCTCCCCCAAAACCTCTCACGAGGAAGGTGGTGAACAAGGTCCACAAGGAACAGATGACGCTCATCCTAGTTGCTCCCATGTGGGCAAGACAACCCTGGTATCCACATCTGCGCAAACTGCGCCATCCCATCAAACTCCCGTGCCCGCCTGTACAATCTGCTCATTCAGCACTGGGGACTAACAGCGTACCCTCAACCTCACTCAATTAACTTGGCAGCATGACTCCTGAAGTCAGAGTTCGGACATCTCAATCTGCCACCGATCTGTATGGAAATCTTGAAAGAAGCATGAAATCCTAACACTAGGCACTGTTATTTTGACCAGTGGCGGAGATTTGTAATTTGGTGCCAGTCTAAACAAATTAACCCCATAGAATGTACTCCTTCCCACATTCTAACATATATGCTCCACTTGCTAGATTCGGGGTTAGTATTGAACGCTCTAAAGGTCCACCTGGCGGCCTTGTCAGACTATACCACTTCCCACAGTAAAATCTTGTGGTGGAAGGTACCTGTCATCAAAGCATTCATGGAGGGAGTAAAAAGACTCCACCCTCCAATTTCAAATCTGCTGCTAGGATGGGATCTCAATGTTATATACTCTAAACTCATGGGACCCTCTTTTGAGCTGATGCATAAGTCTAGTCTCAAACACCTGACTTACAAAACTGCCTTCTTAGTGGCCATTGCTTCCATAAGAAGCGTTAGTGAAATACGAGCATTGTCCGTGCAGGACCCTTTCTTTGTCATACACAAAGATAAGCTGGTTTTACATGCTCACTCTAAGTTCTCCCCTTAGTTAATCTCTAAATTTCATGTGAACCAGTCTGTTGAGCCACTGGCTTTCTTCCAGAACCCCACCAGCTCAGCTGAGGTGAAACTCCACACACTTGATTTAAGGAAGGCTGTCCTTTACTATGTAAAGCAGACCAGGCCGCTAAGAAAAACAGAACAACTGTTTGTCTCTGTAGCACCAGGGAGAGACCGAGACAGCATTTCAAAGAATGCCATCTCCAGGTGGATAGTCAGATGTATACAATTGTGCTACTCCCTATCAAACAAGACACTGTCTTTTATGCCCAGGAGCACAGAGCCACTCTGGACTTTATTGCAAATGTCCCTCTAGACAGCATTTGAAAAGCAGCTACATGGAGCTCAGTACGTACTTTCACTCTGCATTACTGCATTGACACTCCTTCCAAGACAGATACACACGTGGGACAAGCGGTTCTAAGACATCTCTTCGCACATGAACCATCTGACATCCCACCACCTTCTCCTAGCACTGCTAGCTAATCTATGCACAGCATGTGATCTAAGCAGATTCCACAAGCCTCAGAAGGGATACATTACTCACCGTAATCGTATGACTGATGCTTGTATCTGCTTAAATTCACATGCGCCCACCCTTCCTCCCCTCGGAGAGAAGGCACATGGATGCTTATGAGCTTGTCTGATATGTATCTGCTTGGATACTTCTGTACTCGCGCTACACTTCATGCTACCTCATGTCAGAAAAATAACCTGAGGGACCTTGATGCGTGAACGACCATGGGTACAGTGGACATCACACTAGGGTTAGTATTACTGTCACGCCCTGTCGACGTCCCTTTTTGAATTTCAAAAACAACTGTAATACTCTGCAGCTTCCACTAGATGTTGGCCTATGCACAGTTGTTCAAGTGTTCTTGTCTTTAGGGCTCCTAGCTCTCTCAACCTTTTTTTTTAACCTAGAAAGTCTTCTCTACTCTATACAGAATGAGGTCCACATTGCACTCATGGGAGGCTTCAACCTTCAACTGTTGAGTTGAGATCAACTGCTGACCACCTTGAACTTTTTCTAATCATTTCTCACTTCTTAGTGGCCACCCTCCACACCCAACTGACTCCCAAGAAGCTCGACAAATCTCTGGTCCTCCTGTTTCTATCATCCTACTTCGCCCGTCCTCTCCATTCATACCGCTCCAGCTGACAACTCTCTCAGGCATTTCATTGTCTATGTCCCTCTCCTCTTGCTTTTTCCAGACTAGCCAATGATAAATGTTAGGAAAGATTCTCTTTACTGCACCTTTCCTTCCATCTTCATGGAACCCCTAAACCTTTTGCTTTTATTTTTGAATCTGACCTGTACTTACTGGCCTTTGCTCATATGTTAGGGGGAAACTGATATGTCCTTCAGGCTATCAGTACTGGGAAACAGTGTTTCCCTTAGTCTTGTGACTATGTTGCTAATTGTGGTTACTTTGTATCACTTGTAACTTTTTATCATTGCACATAGACGCTTACACTGCAGTGCAGTGGGGTGCATTTTTGTTTTGCCCTAGACTCTGTGCTTAAAAGGTGGGCTGGTGGCAGTAGTGACTTTTCCCCACTTTATGGGGGAATTTCGTTTTAGCTTTACCACGTTTGTCTACTAACTGTGGCTATTGGTCAAACATGGTCGTGCCACGAGAATTTTCGCCTGTTCTTTTTCCAACTTGTTGTTTAGCCTTCTTCATGGCTTCAGAGGCCCAGAAATCCTTATAAGGACTTCCAGTGGCCGGGAAAGCAACAGCATTTGGCGGGCTACTGGGGAGGGCTATATGTGTTTGGAGGCCGGATGTGGCTTCGATCAGTCTGACTCCAATCCACATTCTGGTTTCTGTGTGTCTGAGTGGTATGCATGAATGTTCCCGCCAGTGGTCCTGATTGGACCACTGTGGGGGGTGTGTGTGGGCTAGTCCTGCTATTGGTTAGTGGGAGTTTCAGCTCTTAACTGGCTTTTAGGCTAAGAAGGGGACCCCTGCACCCATTCTCCAGAGATCCTGGAGAAACCTGAAGGAGCCAAGTCTCTGGATGATAGCTCAGGGGCAACATGCTCTCCTTGGAAGCAAGACGACACGGCGCAGCACAGGCTCGATCCCTGTGTCCGCGCTTAGAAACCTCTGGGTATTAAGCATGTTATAAATAACCTATTGTATCATATCCTGTCCAGCTGTGAGACCCCCGAAGAAACCTGACTGAAGAAGGCCTGGCAACCAACTTCTGCTGCAGCCCTGGTGTAGCCCTGTCTTGCCCGTGATCTTTAGTAGCCCTGCGGAGGTGCTACGACCTTTGGAGTGGAGGGACCATCCATTCTCGACGTCTGCTCGGTGCCCAGCACAAAAACCGCCTTTGGAAGTGCCCTGGAACCGTCCTGTAGGTGACCAGCTTCGTTTTTGGGCTACTGTGCTAACTTCGGCACTGCACTGAGTTACGGCCTGAAACTTGGTGGACCCTGAGCTGCCACTGCAGCAACACCCTCTGCGGAATGTCGGTGTCCTAGCACAAAGGCGATCTGAGAAAAACCGGAAAGTCAGACTGAGGCTACTGAGTCCTGTTGCATCGCAGTGCACGGCGTGCACCGTCCGAAACCTGCTTACCTGACACGAGTCCAGTCTGAGAGGGGTGCTGCATCGTTTGTTTTTGCATTCATTGACCGAGAGTCCTTGCACCAGCAAAAGACACCAACTGAACCTGCACCCCCTGAAAATCACGGATTTCGGCGGGAAAAGCAACCTAGGACACCCTTCCTTTGTTTTACCAAGACTGGGGAAGATTTGCAGTAAGGGCGGTAAGTTAATGAGCCTTTAACATACCCCTATTCTCCCATTATAAGTCAATGGGCTTATAATAATCCTATTTTGAGTGGATTGTGTCCTCCAACGTATTCCTCATCTTAGATGTATTCCATCCAACTTTGCTGCCCTTCGGAAACTTTTTCGGCAGAGGGCACCGTGCGTCAATGTCGCCGAGTCGATGGTCCCTCGAAGGCCTCCGTCGAGGGTGAAGTCATCGGGTATATAAGTAGCACGCGCAGCGCCCGTTGGCCTCAGTTCCGTTTTTCTGCAGTACACGTTGCCTCGGAGATTCCGCGCGCCTCGAGTTATGTGACGCAGAAGTAAATATACCTTACCAAGTCGATATGTCCTTGTCATCGACGCAGACTACGACCCCGAGATCCGTTTTCAAGAAATGCAAATCGTGCGGTTCAAAAATGTCTATCACAGACCCGCACCGAAAGTGTTTGTGGTGCCTCGGAGAAGGCCACGACATGCAGACCTGTATGAAGTGTCAGACGATGACGGGAAAGGCCTTGCGAGCCAGGAGGGGGAAATAACAGGTAGGTCGTAAACGCGACCGTCATGCCTCTAGAGTCGAGTCGAGGTCCCGTGAGGAGAAGTCTCCTCGAGGTGAAAGGCATCGGTCCAGGTCCCGAAGCGATTCCCATCTCTCGTCTTCGACAAAAAAAATCGAAGAATAGACGCCACAGATCCTCCTCCACCTCGTCCTCGGACGAATCCCCAAAAAGGATGAAATGCCCCACGAAACATCCGTCCTCCGAAGAGTGGGAAGCATTCAGGGTCAAAATGATGAAGGTTTGTGAGAAAGCAAAGTCTCAGTCCGCGCCTTTTTCTGAAGCCGGCCGGGAGCGTCATCGCTCCGACACTCGCACGCCCTCGAGCCCGGGTGATCGAAAGAGGAAGGATAGGGAACCTTCCAGGACGCAGAGCGAGAAAGACCGCTCGAGCCGAGTCGACCGCTCGAGGTCACTACGCCGTCCGAGACCCAACGCACCTCGAAGGGCAAATCTTCGAAGAGCGCCTCAACGCCCTCAAAGCCGGCTCTGTCAACATCAACTATTACGTTGACGCCATCAACGCCTTTGTCGACGTCGACCCCAAAGCCTTCGGCGCCAAAGGCTCCAGCTATGCCAGGCCAGCAAGAGGAAAGGAAAGGGAAGGCTACAAGACCTGTTATGCCATCAGAGCCCATTAATATACCTACTCCTCCTCCCTCTCCCAGAGAAGGTTTTCAAGCCTCTCCCTAGGAAGGAGTTTTTCAAGTCCCTGACCGCAATTTTTAAGGAACAGGAAAGCTCTGATGAGGAGAATATACCTTTTGGGCTAGAATGTCACCCCAAATGTCCCAGAATGCCTGATTTCAGAAGAAAGCAGGCTGAGGGGCCTGGTGGAATCATTACACAATGCAAGTGGCATTGATACATCTCCTGAAAATGACTTTGGCAGACCAGAACCAGGAGAGCATGCCAGTCCATCATATGTCAGCTAATGACGAAGGTGGTAGATTTCTTAGGGTGGGCTAGACCACCAACCCAATTCATCCAGGATGATTTGACAGATATATTGGACCATGGTCCCACCGAAGACCCAATACTACCCTTTCATGTAGCCCTGCAAAATAGGATGGCCTAGAATTGGGAGACTCCGGATTCTATTCCTCCGGTGAATAAATCACTTTCCTCAAAATACCGCCCTGCCAGTAGCGACCCCGGCTATCTGTCCAAACATCCCACTCCCGAGAGTCTGGTCATACAGGCAGCCACAGCTTCTAACAAACTAGCATACCCTTCTATCCCTCCAGACAGGGACGATAAGTGTGTGGATGGCTGGGCGCAGAAGGTATTTTAGCTGGGAGTATGGCTTTAAAATCTGACAACTCCACATGTGCCTTGGCAAAGTTTTCCTACACTCTGTGGGAGTGCATCGCAATGGCGGTGGAGCACATACCAGAAGGGGATGAAAGGGAAGGGTTCCTAGCCATCGTCGGAGATGGAAAGGAAGCCATGCTTGAATCTGGATTGGACACTGTAGATAGTGTGAGCAGGTCCATGGGCACTAGCACGGTAATGTGCAGATTTGTGTGGGTACGGAAGTCAGGTTTTGCACCGGACCTACAGAACCGCCTTCTGAACATGCCCTTTGACGGGTCTCACCTTTTTGGCAGCAAGGCTGACGACAGCCTTGAGAGGTGCAGACCTCAAAAGCAGCTGCCAAGTCTTTAGGTGCTGCTATTAGGCAACCTCAGCCTTTTCTTGCACCAGGACAATCTTGGAGGGGACGATCCTATCGTTACTACTCCTAATATGGAAAGGCTAGAGGAATGGCCAGTCAAAGGGGCCAGAGAAAGGCCACACGCGGTGGACGAGCAAAACATGCAAAGCCAGCTCCAGCTACAGCCTCTTTGCCATCAGCGGCTGCAGCAACCGCCACAAAACCACTTTGAGGACTTGGATCACAAGACACCTGTAGGAGGAAGGCTGTGGCAGCATCTGCAAGAATGGCGAGCCATTACCTCAGATGGTTGGGCTCTAGAAATAATAGCCCAAGCTTACTGCCTTCCTTTTCTAACGCAACCACAAAGCAATCCACCAGGGAGACACCCTTTGAAGTTTTCAGACCCGCTCCTTCAGCAGGAAGTTATAACCCTGCTGCATGAAGGTGGTATAGAACCAGCACCTGCAGCGGAGAGGAACAAGGGATGGTACGCCCTGTATTTTTTGATCCCCAAAAAGGACAGAGGACTGAGACCCATCTTGGACTTAAGAAACTTGAACAAGTTCCTCAGGAAGGACAAGTTCAAGATGGTTACTCTTTCTCAGATCCTTGAGGCCCTACAACTTCAGGATTTGTTGGTGTCATTGGACCTCCAGGATGCTTATTTTCATGTGCCGATTCATCACAAGCAGAGAAAATACCTGAGGTTCGTAGTTGGCGACTCACACTATCAGTCTCGAGTCCTGCCATTCGGATTGACCTCCGCCCGAGGGTCTTCAC
The DNA here is from genome assembly GCF_040938575.1 of Ambystoma mexicanum. Classification (NCBI taxonomy): domain Eukaryota; kingdom Metazoa; phylum Chordata; class Amphibia; order Caudata; family Ambystomatidae; genus Ambystoma; species Ambystoma mexicanum. The sequence continues at coordinate 594,590,720 of NC_090923.1, read as the reverse complement.
CAAGTTAATGGTAGTGGTGGCAGCGCACCTTAGGAGAGGGGGGGGGGGGATTCATGTCTGCCCCTATTGGTTGATCCGGGCACGTTCTGCCGAACATGCACTGGGTCATCTGAAAGCCACCTGCCACTTCCTACACAGACTGGGCTTCTCCCTCAATTTCAAGAAGTCACAAATGACACCTTCCCAACATCTCCAGTACATAGGAGCTGTATTAGACAAATCCTTGGGAAAGAGCTTGCCTCCCAAGTCAAGGGCTCAAGACATTCTTCAGAGGGTTTCCAAAATGCCCAAAATCTCCAGGCCTACGACTTCTTAAGGTTGCTCGGCCTCATGGCATCCCTTCCTGGTGCCATAGGCTCGCCTGAGTATGAGATCCCTTCAATGAGCTCTAAAAACTCAGTGGTCCCAGTTCTTAGGTCAAATGACGGATCTTCACCAGATTCCGAACAAGGTTCGACAAGATCTTCTATGGTGGACTTGTACAGAGAATGTCCTAAAAGGAGAGCTTTTTTGGCAACCGTGGCCGGAGATTACAGTAGTGACGGATGCCTCACTCATGGGGTGGGGAGCTCATGCCAACAATATGACAATCAGCGGTTGTTGGTCTCCATCGGAGTCCAAACTACACATCAACCTTTTAGAGCTGAGAGCAATCAGACTAGCGCTAAAAGCTTTCCTGCCATCTGTCAAGGGAAGAAATGTCCTGATAATGACGGACAACACAGTGGCCATGCACTATCTAAACAAAAGAGGAGATGTAGGGTCACTACCTCTGTGCAGAGAGGCAATGCAGCTCTGGTATTGGGCAATTCAGGAAGGAATCTCTTTAACGGCATTTCATCTAGCCGGGGAAGAGAATATGACGGCAGATGCTCTGAGCAGGCAGAGCACGGTGTCCCACAAATGGGAACTGGCTCAGGAAGTCGTTCAAGAGATCTTCGCCCTTTGGGGAACACCTCAAGTAGACCTGTTTGCGACCGGAATCAACCGGAAGTGGGAAAAGTATTGATCAAGGGAATTTCCCTCGAGAGGAGCCCTGGGGGACGCGTTCGTGGTGGAGTGGAATTTCCCACTATTGTATGCGTTCCCTCCGATTCCTGTCATTCCTCAGATCATCAGGAGACTGAGACGGTTCGAGAACCGCATGATCCTAATTTCCCCAGATTGGGCCAGGAGAACGTGGTACCCGGACCTTCTAGACATGTCCATCTGTCCCCCAGTACGTCTTCCTCAGAGAGAGGACCTTCTCTCACAAATGGAGGGTCGGGTTCTCCATCCAGAGGTCAAAACCCTCAACCTTCATGCTTGGTATCTGAAAGGCTGAAATACAAGGACTGGGACATTCCAGATGACGTCATGGAGTTGTTGCTTTCGGCAAGAAGGCTAGCAACAAGTCTCTATACCGTTGCCGTTGGAAAAAGTTTTGCAACCGGTGCAGAGAAAAGAATGTCGATCCTTTTCTATGTTCTATTCCAGAAGTACTGTCCTTCCTCCTGTCCCTAGCACATAGAGGTCTAAATGTTGGAACCATTAAAGGTTATCTGGCAGCGCTTTCCATCTTCAAGCGCTCGTTGGAAGAATGTTCCTATTTCAAAATTTCTTTGGTAGTGCAATTCTTAAAAGGACTCAATAATGTGTTTCCTCCTTATCCATTCCAAGTGCCAATTTGGGATCTCAATCTGGTCCTAAAATTCTTAATGTGTGCTCCTTTTGAGCCTTTGCACACTTGTCCATTAAGATTATTGACATGGAAAACTGCTTTCCTAATTGCTTTAACGTCTGCACGAAGAGTGAGCAAACTGCAGGCACTGTCTTCTGGGCCACCCTATACTGTGTTCCACAAGGACAGAGTTGTGTTGAGGGTTAAACCCTAATTTTTACTTAAAGTGGTGTCTGATTTTCATTTAAGTCAGAAAATTGTTTTACCCGCATTCTATCCTCCACCTCATCCTACTAAGGAGGAGGAAAGATTACACAGGTTGGATCCAAGAAAAGCTTTAAGCTTTTACATCTCTAGGCCTTCTAAGCTTAGAGTGGACAACCAACTGTTTATCTGCTACACCAGAAGGAAATTGGGACAATCGGTGACAAAACAAACAATATCATGCTGGATTGTGCTTTCGATTTCAGAATGCTACAAATTAGCACAAAAAGACCCACAGGAAGTTTAAGGGCTCATTCCACCAGAGGCATCGCCTCTTCGACAGCCCTTCAAAGAGGTGTTCCAATAAGGTCCATTTGTGAAGCAGCAACTTGGTCTTCACTGCATACCTTTTCAAAATTCTATAGTCTGGATGCTTCCCAGTCTAAGGAGCTGAATTTTGGTAAAGCAGTACTATATTCAGCCATCTAAGGGTATTGAAAAATCTAACCCCTCCTCCAGAGAAATTGTCCATACTGCTTTGGGAGTCTATATAAGATGAGGAATACGTTGGCGGACACAATCCACTCGAAGAACAAGTTAATTACCAACTGGTAACATTATTTTGATTGGATGTTCCTCCAACGTATTCCTCATCGCCCTCCCAGCCTACCCCTCTGTGGATTATTCCGGGTTACTGCCACTTCAACTCTCGCAAGGCTGATACCTGTCTACCGGCACAATTTACACAGTAGAACAAGAGTGAGGGGGAAAAACGGAACTGAGGCCAATGGGCGCCAGGCGTGCTACTTACATACCCGATGATGTCACCCTCGACGGAGGCCTTCGAGGGACCATCGACTCACGGCGCCTTCTGCCGAAAAAGTTTCCGAAGAGTAGCAAAGCTGGATGGATTACATCTAAGATGTGGAATACGTTGGAGGAACATCCAATCGAAAGAACGTTATCAGTTGGTAAGTAACTTGTTCTTCTAACTCTATCGGCTTGGCAAGACTTCTGACTGTTGGGGATAATTCTGGGCATTTGTGTACATTGAACCCTAAAAGAACCCTTCACTGGACCCCAGAGACCCTTCCTGCATTTTTTCCGGCATTGTAAGTTCTGTGGAACTGTATCCTGAACAATAGGGCACAAGACCCCAGGCAACTTAGGGCTGGACAATTTTAGCTAGGGACCCTCTCTGTGGACCTTTTGGTGTATAATACTTACCTATCCATTCCTTTGCAGGAGTACTTGATTTGTATTGTGCATTGAACCAAGTGAATGTATATATGTATTTAGTTTAATAGTATTGTGTGATAAGTCTACCTGATTGTATTCATTTTTCTATATTGTGTTTTGGCCATAATTAAATAACTGTATTTTTATACATCCTGTCTAAGTGTTATTTGTGATGCCTATTGGGTGACCTCATTGTGGACTTTTTACAAGCTCACCACCTCTAAAGAACTTAGCCTAGACCGCCTGTCACTGGTACCTAAACTGGTTTAGCTACAGCTTCCCAGAGCTGTCTCTGTCACAATATAGGTTGGCCTTCTATACATCTGTCCACTAGGCCAGAGTATAGAAAAGCAGTCCTAACAATGAAACACATATTCAGACTTGACTGGTTCCCCATGTAGCAGAGGTTATGTCCTCTTCCCTGGCCCTCTCCCCACCCGGTTTACATGTTTGCTACTTATAGCTCTTTCCATGAATGTTGAATCACCTGTGAGGCCCGCCAGTACAAGACTTCCATCTGGTTCCGTCTATGTAGGTGACACAAGGCACACATCCCTTCACTCTTTGCCTCCTACAAGGATACCCTTTCTTCTGGCTTGAATGCTGCAAGTCCAGTTCCTAATCAAACCTGATCCTGTTACTTTTTTCTCAACGTCCCAAACTGTCCACTACCCTTCAGGTCATGATTTCCCCTGGGCATTCCCCATTTCCTCTCTCTCTGCCAATGACTTTGACCTTTAACTGCTTTAACATGATCTCAAACCTTAGAGACACCCACTCCTCTCCCTACCATCTCTCATTCCTCAGCTATCCTATTTTCCCCAGCCTCCACTGTTAAACTTGCACTCATCTTCTGGGCAGCCAAACAATCCTGTGCACCTGTTGAAGTCTTGTGGACCGAACTATCAAGGCGTTTCTACTGCATATCTACTCGTACACTTCTTTCTTCTAATTTCTTTTGTAATGAGGATCTTAACCATCTGCTTCAAAATAGTCATCTTGGAAAAAAGCTCTCTTCTGTATCTGAACAGCCCAGCCAAATGGCGATTTGCATGTGTTCTTCCACTTTATTTGAGCATGCGGTGGTGTTTTGAAGGACCTGCTACCTGTATGTCAATGGACACTGGAGCCCCTTTCAATCTGGGTTCGGCAGCCGTACTCCACAGAAACAGCTCAGACCCACGTCTCCAAATATGTTAATAAAGGGCAATACTCAAAGTTCTACTCAAATCCCATCTTCCTCAATCCTTCATCAGCCTTTGACAGTCTTTCACCACTCTCACATCCGTAACCTCCCTAATCTTTGCATCCAGGAGTAAATTGCACCCTTGTTTATTTAATGTATTTATTTAATTGTTTTTCTAGAACGCGCTTAATACCGGAGTTCAATTTCTAAGCGCGGATCTGGGATTCAAACATCTTTTTCTCTGCGTGGTCTTGCTTCCAAGACCAGCACGTTGCCCCTGTGCTAGCCTCCGTTCACTCCGTTGTAAAACTAATGCTTCTCTATCTCGTGGAATACAATCCACACAAATCCTACCTCTCTTTAGTGGGAGTCCCTCAAGTCTCTGTGATTGGTCCACTACACTTTAAACTCTTTACTACGTTACTTGGAAAGTACATTTCCTCTTTTGGTTCTACTCATTTCTACCCTTCACATCAACTTTTCACACATTTCTAAGAATCTTGCAACCTGCAATACTAGTTGGCAGTTGGATGCTTCTTGCCTAAATCCTGAAAGTACGGAATAATTTATCTCCCTTCCCCTAACACCTTAATCGTCAACTTCACCACTTTAGCCTTTTCCCCTGACCACCTCACACCAGCGGCCCAATATTTGAAACCTTATTGTAAAAAGAAATCGAGCTCTACCAATTCATAACCTCCACAGCTGAACCAAACAACCAATTGAAAAATCTGTACCTATTGCTCCACTAAATCTCTAATCTATACTCTTCTACTCAGTAGACCCGATGATTGTTCTACTCTTCTGGGACTCCCACTCTGCTTCTTCTCCCGCCCCCTTTAACTTAGTACCTTGTACTCGTTACTTCTCTCGCTCCTCTTCCTCCTCTGCACATTGCCTTCACTCTTGCTGGCTCTCTGTGCATCTGTATGCTGAACTATTTCAACTGCCTTTTGTAAGTTAATTCTCTCCCAGGGTCAAACTGCTTTTCAAAAAGCTCCTCATACTTTTCACCCGAGCGTGCATCTAAGGAAAGTCTTTTCCAATGCAATCATGCACTCCCTACAGCATATTTTACTATAATCTCAAATTAAAACATTAATTGTGGAGTGAATTACTCCAAAATAACTGAAAATGTTTCTTTCCTTATGTTGGCTGGTTTCTTGGTTACTTCTGCATTTCTCAGGACTGACACTCCTCATGAATTATGTCACAACTCACTTATTATGCAGGAGTGAGTTCTGCATTCTGTCCCCATTTCTACATACTTAAGTTTGTCTATCTCATGTGGACAGGATCAGAGGCTTTTGCATGGCAAAGTTCTTCAATCAAACATGGTGACTCCTTTCCAGGAGAACCTAATGAGCACTGCGCATTTCTCTCCCGCCGCCGCCAAATGGATCTCTTCCTTTCTGACAGAACCTCTAGAATCTTTGCAGGCAACTGTGAGGGGTCAGATAGGCGAGACTGACACACAGGTAAAGTTTTCTCAAGGTTTGCCATTTATTTCAAATGAAAAGGGGTTAGAAAAACGCATAACTTTCCCCTAACCTACTAGAATGACCTAGTGTTCATCTCTGGCCCTCACATTAATGCACACAATGAAATTATGCAAGGAAAATATGGCTAACTTTAGTTCAGCAAAGCAATTCTGTAATTCAAACGTAAAAGTCCTTGAAAGCAATCCTTGTGACCAGGGCTGGATTCCCTTCTCCTGGATCAATTCAGGACCACTGGGATTATAGTTCTGATTCAACAAATTTCTATTCAATGCGATCGTCTTTGTCAACCACTGGGTCTTTCTCTGGGACACAACAATGTTACTATCTTGCACCTTCAGTAAAGGAACTACTTCTTGCCAAGATAGCACTTCAGTCTTTCTAAATACTACTTGTGATGAAAAAATGTTGGCAGGATAGCAAAACTTTACTTGTCTTAGTGTTGCTAGTGTTTATCATAATAATAATGAAGTAAATTGATTCTCTTAGTTCAGTAAAGGTTCTTTCAACATCCTCTGCCACAAAGATGTTTTAGGAAACCACCATCTACGTTCCTGGTCCACTCGCATGCCAGGAAGTACAACTATGAGCCCTTACTTGGTATACTTGCCCTCCTGTAAGAAAGCTCCTATTACTTTCAAACTTGATAGCAATATTGATTCCAGGATTCTCTACACCATTATCTCTTGAAAGGAGGATTGAACAATGACTCCTTTTATAGTCTCTTGACTTCTTGTGTTCCAGTTTTCCCTAAACTAAGAAGAAATTATAGAAGAATTATTCACAAATAGTATCTCAATATCTTCAAGATAACCTCTTGACTGATAGCAGTTTGGGGTTGCAAGCTTCCTCCAATTGAAGTCCCAAAAAGGAAGAGTTGCGTCCTTGTTGCCTTGGTATGGTTTCACCGTCGGTTGGCTGTTGACAATATGACATATGAGCTTTCCCAAAATTATATCTTTGATAAGGGGGTTTATGTCTTGATTGCTTTATTGAGATTTGGTCTTAATATGGGTTTCTTGTAGCCTCTTAGCTGTTGGTATTATTGGTTAGAGACTTTCCCCACTGGTAGTTTGCCTAAAGTCTTTTGATAGCCTCTTGGCTGTTCATAATGCTGGTCATAAACGTTCCCCTATTTTAGCTCCCTAAAAGTGAACTTTCGTCTTTGTCACTTCGCTTCGTTTCTTTAACTATTCGATATTCAGAAAACAGTCTCTGCTTTATCAATTGTTCGGTATTCAAATTTGTTGCATTGTAACAGCGTTCCTGTTTGGAGCGCCCTGGGCTGGCATTCGCACTCATGCAAACTCACTGGTTCTCTTTGGTGGCTCCCTCTTGCTATCTGGCTTCTCAGAGGCGCTTCCGCATTCTGTCTGCTTACTTTCCCGCTTCCGTGAGCCTCCGATAAGTAACTCGTCGGTCTTCGGGAGCAATGACAACTCTTGATCTTGCGTGACTTCATGGACCTGCCACACTCTGTGCTGGAAACTTTTCTCCTCAGCTTGGCTTCTTCTTAGTACACTGTTTTCCGCTGCGCATACTCTGCAATTCTGCTTCTGCTCAGCTTCACCCTTCATGGTGACTTCGGCTGGCAGGCTTCTTTCTGTGGCGACTCCCACATCTCGGATGGCTTCAGCGTCTTCAGCTACACTTCCAGCACGGCCTTCCAATGCTCCCTTAACTTTTTCCTCTGCTTCACCTTCATTCCCCAGCTGTGCCTCATTTTGGGTTTTAGATATCACGCTCAGGTGATTTAAATGGCAGCCACTCGACCGCACCTTTGAATGTTCACAATTCTGATCCTCATTGCCTACGTTAATCTTCCTCATCGCAGTACTTTTGGCATTATGGGAACTGATGTCCATAGACAAATGTGTGACATTAGGTTGTTCCCTGTTACTTTTAGTTAATCCATGCTGCTCTATGAACTGAGAGTTGTTAGAATAAGGGGAGAGTGTGGAAAGAGTTTGTAATTCCACATTAGAGTGAGGATCTCTCATTAAGACAGAATTATGATGAATCAAGGTTCTCACCTTTAATTCCCGAACCTTTGAGGCATCAACTTTGTTCTGTTTAAATGACTTTTGATGACTGGTACTTTGGACATTGATATTGGAGGGACTGGTACATTGATAGCATGCCATTAGGTATCTGGGAATGATTTCACTTTAATCCTCAGAAGATGAATACTGTGTCTCTCCTATCTTTTCCCCTAGATTGCTGTCTCCTGCCATGCGATCCTTCCCCCTGATACCACCCCTAGGGTTAAGATCAGGTAGCGACTGCCTTTCCCTGGCCACATGCGAGGAGACTTTAGGCTGGGGTTTGGTGATGACTTCGCAGGATTCATCACATAACGCAATGACCGCCCCACACCTATCTCCTGTGGTGTCCCCGGCGGCTCCTGCGTCTCAACCCCCCATCCCCTCTATAACCCGGGTCTCCAACCAGTAACAAAAGTAGATTGGAAATGTGGTTTGTGGTCATTGTCACCAAGAGGTGCAAATGATGACTGGTCAGTAACGGGGAGGGGTGCTTAAATCTGAATGTCATGTCAAACAAAGCTGGGACTGTGATCGTTTGTCTGTTTCTTAAGATTTATTTCTGTTAGCATTACTTTGTATGCTGGTAATTGTAGGCTTTCAAACAGAATGGGAAAATAAAGCTACAGCTGTAATCCTTTTTTGCTCAGCCGGGTTTTAAGAAGTGTTGGGACTGCGGGTCCAAGATGTCATTGACCGACTCGCACGACGCCTGCCTCTAGACTGCCAGTCACTTACTTACTTCGAAAGCCTTGCGGGAGCGTAAGAAGAAGCTTTCTGTAGGTAAGGTGGCCAAGCCCAAGAAGACGAAATCCACCAGTCTTTCCACTGACGATTCAAGGTGCGACTCTCTGCATCGTTGGCGTAAGTCCGGGGGGGGGGGGGGTCTCGGTCCAGGGGTCGGTCCCGCCATTCCGGTCGCCTTCCCAGTCCTCGTCCGAGGACTCCGCCTGTCGGTGGGTTGCTTGTCCCAACAAGCATTCCACTCCTGCGGAATGGGATTCATTTCGGCAGGAGATGACAATTTTTCAGTCTCAGGGTTCGGTTCCATCCGCGCCGTCGAAAGACGCCGGCTGTGACCATGCTAGAGACACCACTCGCACGCCTTCGGGCTCGAGTGGTCATCGCGATCACCGGGCGCCTTCGAGGTCCCGGTCGGACAATGATGGTCGTTCTAGCGATGCCCATGCCCGTTCCAGGACCCCGGGCCTCGACGTCCCCGAGACCGTCAGAGCCTGTGAGGTCTTCGAAGAAGACATCAATGCCTTCGGCGCCAAGGTCGTCGAGGGACTCTCTCTAGGCTCTGCCTCCGAGGAAGCCGTCAACGCCATCGGCGCCCAGGCTGTCGAAGGACACGCTCGGGGCTCTGCCCTCGAGGACTGTGTTGAAGCTGTCGGCGCCACTCTCGACATCAACGCCGATTCAATCGACACCTTTCGAGGCTGCTTTGTCGGAGATACCCCGTGGCACAGTGGAACCCCCTACAAAGGATCTGGCCAAGGCTAAGAATGTCTTTGTCCCTTTTTCTGTGCCCTCATTCCAGCCTCTGGATTATATTTCTGAGCTGGAGGAAGGGTCTGAGGAAAGTATGGTTCCTGATGAGGTACCTGACGAGATTTTGTCTAGTCATAGCCAGATTGACGACCGGCGTCAGTCGTTGCACGACGTCAATGGTCTGGACACCTCTCCGGAGGTGGAGTTCTGTAGGCCTAAGCCTGGCACCCATGCCGAGTCCTCGTACCGGCGCCTTATGCCGAGGGTAACGGATTACTTGGGGTGGTCTGCGCCACCAGTGGATTTTCTGCAGGATGACCTAACGGATATCCTCAACCAAGGTCCACCAACTGACTTGGCTTTGCAGAGAAGGGTGGCAGCGGCTTGGACTGCTCCGGAGAGTCTCCCGGCAGTGGGCAAGTCTTTGCCACGAAAAATACCGCCCAGCCAGTAGCGACCCCTGCTACTTGACCACGCACCCCACTCCGGGGAGTTTGTTGGTGCAGGCGTTGTACCATACCATCCCTCCTGATAGGGACGACAAGCATTTTGATGGCTGGGCGAAGAAAGTGTTTTCTTCAGGGGGTATGGCTTTACAGGCAGCCAACTCTGTGTGTGCCTTGTCATGTTTCACGCACTCTGTGGAACTGTTAGCGGCTGAACATATTCCCGAAGGGGAAGAATGGGATGGTTTTCTTGCTATTGTACAGGATGGCAAGGATGCCATGTGCGAGTGCGTTCAGTCGGGTCTGGACATGGCATATTGTGTCAGCCGGCCCATGGCGGCGAGCACCGTAATACGCAGGTTTGCGTGGTTGCGAACTCGGGGTTTGCTCCTGATGTGCAAGCCCGGCTCCTCAACATGCCCTTTGATGGTGAACATCTTTTTGGCAGCAAGGCTGACGAGAGCCTTGAGAGGTTGCAGACCTCCAAAGCTGCAGCGAAGTCGTTGAGCGCTGCAGTTCGCCAACCTCCGCCTTTTCGTCCTCGGGGACAGCAATGGAGGGGAGGTTCCTTTCGATATTACTCGTCCTTTAGGAAATCGAGAGGAACTGCAAGTCAAAGGGGCCACTGTAGGTACCAAAGGTGGAAAACAGTGTACTCGAAGTGCCAAGGCTGCTCGAGCAGTTGCCTCTTTGCCCTCAGGCATTGCCGCAGCTGCTTCAGCTCAGTCATGAGGCCATGTCCCATGGTTCGCCGGTTGGGGGAAGGCTGGCGCAGCATCTTGTAGAGTGGTGTGCCATTTCTTCAGATGTGTGGGTTCTGGAGATCATAGCCCACGGCTACTGTCTTCCTTTCTGGCAGAGGCCTCCCGACAATCCACCAAGGAATCTCTCTTTGAAGAGACCCGATCCGCTCCTTGCGTGGGAAATACAATCCCTGCTGGAGAAAGGTGCCATAGAACTGGTGCCTGTAGCGGAGAGGAACAAGGGATGTTATTCCCCTTATTTTTTTATTTCAAAGAAAGACAGGGAAATTGAGACCCATCATGGACTTGAGCGGTTTGAACAAGCTCCTCAGGAAGGACAAGTTCAAGATGGTTACTCTTTCTCAAGTCCTCCAGGCCCTTCAACTTCAGGACTGGTTGGTGTCTCGCGACCTCAAGGACGCTTACTTTCATGTGCCGATCCATCCCAAGCACAGAAAGTACCTGAGGTTCGCGGTTGGCGACTCGCACTTTCAGTTTCGGGTCCTGCCGTTCGGATTGACCTCCGCCCGAGGGTCTTCACCAAGCTCATGGTGGTGGTGGCAGCGTATCTCGGGAAAGGGGGGGATTCACGTCTACCCCTACCTGGACGATTGGTTGATCAGGGCACAATCATCTGTCCGTCACCTGCCACTCCGTTTACAGGCTGGGCTTCTCCCTCAACTTGAAGTCCCACTTGACGCCAACTCAGCGGCTCCAGTACATCGGAGCAGTGCTCGACATGTCCCTGGGACAGTGTTTTCCTCCCCAGGTGAGGGCTAATCACATTCAGCAGATGGTGCACAAGTTTCAACATGCCCAGAGTCTCCCAGCGTTAGAGTTCTTGAGGTTGCTCGGCCTCATGGCATCCTGCATTCTTCTGGTGCCAGAGGCCAGGTTGCGGATCAGATCTCTGCAATGGACTCTCAAGATGCAGTGGTCACAGTCCTCCGGCAGGATGTCAGACCCCGTTCAAGTGCCGCCCTCGGTCGCCCAGGACCTTCTGTGGTGGGCCGTCAAAGGCAATCTGATGAGGGGGGCTCCATTTTGGCTACGCTGGTCGGAGGTGACGATCGTGATGGACGCATCCCTCACAGGATGGGGAGTTCAATGCAACGAGTTGACAGTCCGCGGTCGTTGGTCTCCGTCGGAGTCCAGACTCCATATCAATCTGTTGGAGCTGAGGGCCGTCGGGCTTGCCCTGATGGCTTTTCTGCCGACTGTGCGAGGGAAGAATGTCCCGATTCTGACGGACAACACAGTGGCCATGCACTACCTCAACAAAAAGGGGGGTGGGAGGGTAGGGTCACTTCCTCTGTGCAGGGAGGCGATGCAGCTCTTGTTCTGGGCCATCCAGCAGGAAGTTTTGATCTCGGCAGTTCATCTGGCTGGAGATGAAAACGAGACGGCGGACGCTCTGAGCAGGCAGAGCGCGATCTCTCACGAGTGAGAGCTGGCTCAGGAGATTCTCCTGGAGATCTTTGCCCTTTGGGGGACCCCACAAGTGGATCTCTTCACCTTCAGTGTCAACCGGAAGTGCGAAAGGTTCTGCCCGCGGGAATTTCCTCCAAGAGGCGCCTTGGGGGGGACGCGTTTGTGGTGGAGTGGTTCTTCCCACTGCTGTACGCGTTTCCTCCTGTCCCCGTCATCCCGCAAGTGCTGCGGAGGTTACGGAGGTTCGGTTCCCGGATGATCCTCATTGCTCCGGCATGGGCCCGGAGGACGTGGTACCCAGACCTTCTCGACTTGTTCATCTGTCCTCCACGTCGTCTTCCCTACCGAGACGATCTGCTCTCACGGGAGGGCGGTCAGGTACTCCATCCAGATGTCAGATCCCTCAACCTTCACGCTTGGCTTCTGAAAGGTTGAGGTTTAAGGATTGGGACCTCCCTGAAGACGTGATGGAGGTGTTGCTTTCGGCCAGACGGCCTGCAACAAAGTCCCTGTACCGTTGCCGGTGGAGAAAGTTCTGCGACTGGTGCAGGGTTAAAAATGTGGATCCTTTTTCATGTGACATTCCTGTGGTTCTGTCTTTTTTGCTTTCGTTAGCCCACAAGGTCCTGCAAGTGGGTACCATTAAAGGTTACCTGGTGGCGCTGTCCATATTTAAGCACTCGTGTAAGGAGTGTTCTTATTTCAAAATTCCTTTAATTTCTCAGTTTCTGAAAGGGCTCACTAATATGTTCCCGCCGTCACCTTTCCAGGTGCCCGGTTGGGATTTGAATCTTGTTCTAAAATTCCTAATGGGTTCTCCATGTGAGCCTTTACATTCTTGTTTGAGACTGTTATCCCTTAAAACTGAATTTTTTAGTTGCGGTTACTTCCGCTCGCAGAGTGAGTGAGTTGCCTGCACTTTCTGTTAAGCCACCCTTCACTGTATTTCAGAAGGACAGGGTTGTCCTTAGGGTTCGTCCTTCCTTTCTTCCGAAAGTGGTGTCGGAATTTCATTTAAGCCAGAAGGTCGTTCTTCCGGTATTTTATCCTCCTCCGCATCCTGGTAAGGAAGAGGAGAGGCTCCATAGGTTGGATACTAGGAGAGCTTTAAGTTTCTACATTTCACGCATGTTCTGGGTCAGAGTGGACGATCAGCTCTTTATTGGTTACGCTGGAAGGCGTTTGGGACAAGCTGTTACTAAGCGGACTTTGTCTAGATGGATTATCTTGGCAATTTCAGAATGTTACCGCTTGGCAGGTAAGGACCCTCCGGTAGGCTTACAGGCCCATTCTACTAGGATTATTGCTGCCTCTACTGCCCTGCAGAGGGGTGTTCCTATTCGTAACATCTGTGAAGCAGCCATATGGGCTTCGGTCCATACTTTTGTATGACACTACTCCCTAGATTCTATCCATGGGCAGGATCTGGCCTTTGGCAAGGCGGTCCTTTAATCTGCAATTTGATTGGGCATTCTAAATTTCTGTATTCTAAATGCTTTTCCCTCCTCCATACGTTGGTACTGCTTTGGGAGTCTGTCATAGATATGGAATATGTCAGAGTACCCAATCCCCTCGAAGAACAAGTTACTCTCTTACCTGGTAACGTTCTTTCGATGGGATGGTCCGACGACGTATTCCATATCGCTCCCTCCCTGCCTGCCCCGCTACAGAATTTCTTATGCGATTGCAGCTTATGTTTCCACAAGGCTTTCTGTGGTCATACTGGCAGAAGATTGGTGCCACACGTTCTGGGGGAAAAAAACTACAACTGAGGCTACAGGCGTCGTGCGTCCTAGTTATAACATCCAGTGACGTTGGCTCGACGGAGGCCCTCGAGGACAGCGTATCGACGTCATCAACGTAGGACGCAGACGCCGAAAGATTTTTTGAAGCAACACAGCTGTGGAGATTACCTGCCATAGATATGGAATACGTTGTCAGACCATCCCATCGAAAGAACGTTACCAGGTAAGAGAGTAACTTTTTCATTGGGGATATTTATAGGATTGGTATAGCTTAAACCTAGTTACTACAGAACAGAGCACTGTACAAAACAGGATCATAAGTACTGGGAGAGAACATTGAGGAGTGCCATGGGATGGGAGAACAATTAATAAGATTGATCCCCTTTGGCTATGTACACAGAGATCTATGGAGAACCTGTATGCATATGTTCAAATTCTGGCAGGGTATTTTCAGCCTTTCAATACTGGGCTGGAATGGTGAAATGTATGAGCGTATGTAAAATTCCAATAGATGTCTGGTCACCAACAGGACGCGGGATATGCCGGCACTGTCGCTGTTAAAAAAATGTGTGGATGGCGTTGCAAACAATATGTCATAATTATCATTTTAGACAATTTTTGAGATGTTGGAGTCCTCACTATGTCTGAGAGAGCTGTATGTGCAAGCCTGACATGGCCCATTGTTCATTCACCAAAAGGACCTGAATGATTCCTGCAGGGGGAGGGAGCAATCTTGTGTGCTGCTCTGCGATACTGCCTCTTCGTAAAGGGCAGATGGGTGGCAGGCCATCACCCATTAGTGTACTTTGCCCCTTGCTACAACCATACTCTCATTGCTCAAAATCTTAATATAACAATTCATGTATTGTCTGGTTGAATTGTTATGATTTGTGCACCTTTCAAGTCATCGCTATAAAATGGATTATTTTAGCCCAGTGATTTAAATTATTTTTGCATATAATTTGATCATATGATTTCCACATGTTCATTTTTTCAATCTTTTCAATTGTTTGCGATCCTAAAATGTAGGTAAACCAGCCGCAGCAATGTAAATACTGTTACATAGACATCCCTCAAAGGTTCTAATTATTTGATGAAAAACAAATGTACTTTTTCAGATGGTGCAATTTTAAAGGGCGCACTGACTCATGTGGCTGAGTCTGTTTTAAGAGATTTTAAAAACTGTCCTGAATTTAGTCTGCCATATCAGGTGTGCAATTGGGTTGTGAACACTGTTGAAAGGAGGGTATCTGCACTATCAGCCAATGTGATTGCCTATCACTGCAATTCTGCCTTTTATGACATGAACGTCCTGAAATCAAAATGTTGATCCCGTCTGACAGCATCTGAGTGCTGTTGCTGTTTGAAGTTGCACACTAGATTACTGAGGACAACTGGATAGCTTGCAGTGTTAGCCTTCACAGTGAACCTTTCAATTGGTTTCCTACACTATATGCATTACAATCTTTAGGAGACATCTTATAAAAAAACAATGAACTATGGATGTTTTTGAAGCTATTAATTTCATGGCAAATGCATATTTTTTTTTACTATATAAGGAATAAATACACAGCTGAAAACAATCTTCGTACAAATTCTCATACTCATGGACATCACCTCATTAGCTCCCGTCTAGTGGCCATTAACTAAAAGTAGCTCTTGCTTTCGTAAAGTTAGGAGGCCCCTGCTCTATAACTGCCTTTATTTGACCTCCGACTCCCTTGGCACATCATGCGCAAACCACGTCGAAGATGCACAAAATTCTCATCCCGTTGTCTGGCCATTACTCAAGCCACAATCAAGATAAACTCCATTTATGAAACAAAACATTCAAACATGGATAGCCTTGCATAGCCTCTGTTAATATGACAAAAAAGCAGAGCTACTGCTCATTGGCTCCCCAGCGCGCCTTGCCAAACTAGACAACACTTTCAAATCATTCACCATTGATGGCCACAAAATTCTGGTCACCACTGCAGTAAAAACCTTGGGTGTCTAACTGCATGCCAGCCTCAACTTGACATGGCAGATCAACCACACCACATCACCTTATCCTCCGCCTACGCCACCAAGCTCACATCTATGCAAGCAAACCGTTCATCTCTATGAAAAATCGCCTCCCTGTCGCCTGTGCACTCATCATTTTCAAGTTGGACTATTGTAATTCACTACTCTGTGGCTCTGCAGAAATACATTTGAACAAACTACAAGTGCCCTTCGGGAGGCAATGGTCCTGGGTGAACACTCCCAAATCTCCGAAAGCCAGGAGATCCACTCATTGGCTCCCGATCAGAGACCCATCGCAGCCAATCCAATCATGCTCAGACTTACCTCTCCCAGAAGCTCAAAAGGCAAACTCCCATGAGCTCTCAGCTCGCGGCTTACAGACACTGCCTGGCTATATCAAAATACAACCACAAAAGAGCATGAAGCTCCAGTTTCCCAGTGTGCGCCTCAAGGCTCTGGAACAACCTCCTCCCCCCCTGTGTTGTGGGGGGTACCCTCTTACCTGTCATTCAGAAAGGAGCTTAAAATGTACCTCTTCAACTAACCACTTCACTGTTTTCTCTCCCTGTTCTTTACCTCTGTTTGTAAATGGCACCTAGATGCCCATGGGCTTTGCATGCTGCTATAAATTAACAAATAAATTAATAAACCTGCATCAGGGAGAGACCCTAAAAGTACTTCAGCCGATTACTTCTGTGTTACCAATGCTCGCTAAGTTTTCCCACGAGATGACAAAGGGCAATTTAGATTATTTTTGCTCTGGTTAATGCATGGGTCCTTTGGACCTCGTATTAGTTTTTCATCCGAGGTAATTCCTTGGCATCTGGTTATTGCAAAGGGGAGCTTACTACCCAGAGAGCCAAGCAGCTTGTATCTGAGCCTGCTCCAAGCTTTACGTTACCCCATCTTGTCCAAGGGCCACCTGAGTCTGACATTGGCAAACAATAGGAAGGGAAAGAAAACGTCACTCTCAAGGTATGCCACAGTCACACCAAAAACAAGGTTATGGGTTGAGCTGAGGGGTATTTCACTGCCATTTTGATAGCAAGTACAGACCCGGACACGCCAAGTCTTCACCTCAAGTCTTCTGATAATTCACCTCAGGAGGTGCAGTAGCTCAGTGCCCTGGCTGAGTCTCCTCCTCAATCATGCCGTAAACAGTCAGCACAGGCTGTTTCGTTTCTTGGGTGGACTGGCCCCCATGACTGACTGTGAGCGAATTTGTATCTCCCTCCTGCATGCGCCCCAAGATTTTCTGACCCATGGACAACTCCTAGGGAGTCCATGTATTTCGAATGGATTGTGTCCTCCTACATATTCCTCATCTTAGATATTCGTATTGTCAGCTTTTCTAGACCACAGGCCGCTGTGCTCGATGGTCGTGGCGCCGATGTCCCTCGAAGGCTGCTGTCGAGCATCAACGTCATCCGCAGTATAAATAGCTTGAGCAGCACCCATTGGCTTCAGTTCCGTTTTTCCATAAGCATTTGCTTCGTGTGTATAAAAATGATGCTTCACTCTTTCGAGATGTCATCATCCAATCCTTCTACCCCTGAAACTGGCTTTACAAAGTGCCAGATCTGTGGAAAGAAAATGTCTATAACTGATCCCCATCGAGTCTGCCTTTGGTGCCTATGTGCCAACCATCGAGTGGACGACTGCGGTGCCTGTCAATCTGACGGGTAAAGCTCTCAAGGAACGATGAGGTGAATTAGCAGTGGGGGAGGAATCTTCGAAGGGCTCTTCAAAGAAAAATAAAGGCTCCACGGAGTCTAGGGAAAGTTTCCGACGTAAGACGAAAAAAACTAGATCGAGGAGTCGGTCAAGAAAATCGTCTTCTTCAAAGAAAAGACAGCACCGATCTCCCTCTTCTTCGACTTCTTCCTTATATTCTGTTACAGGGGTTATCACTTGTCCCAAACATGATTCCCCTAGAAAATGCGAGGATTTTAGAGCCTCGATGATGCAAATCTTTGAGAATGCGGCCCAACCCCCTCGAAGAAATGCGGTGAAGACCATGCCCCAGCTCATTCTAAAGATGACAGAGGAAGGTCAGAGACTATCCGCTCTAAATCTCGCGCAAAATCGTCGAGGGTATCATGGGGAGAAACCTCCGATTCTTCATGAAAATGGCAAGTCATGCATAAACTGAAGGCGATACCAGACAAAATGGCGTCGGGTCTGTCATCGAATCCTGTATCAAAGTTTTCCTCGATGCCTGTGTCGAAGGTTTCCTCGACGCCTTTGTCAAAGACTTCCTCGACACCTGTGTTGAAGGCTCTGTCGACACCTTACTCGACGGCCCCTCTATCCAAGGCAGCTTTGACTCTTATCGAAGGCGGCGTCCACAACATTGACACCATCAACGACTTTGTCGAGGAAAACACTGATTCCGGCACCATTATTGACGCTATTGGCAAAACCAAGGTCAATGCCTTCACAAACCACAAAAAACATATATACCCATGTACCAAGAAAAGACTTTCAAGTCCATGGCCTCTATTTATTTATGAGGAAGAACAATCCCCAGAGAGGTCCTCTCCTTTTGGGGTTTCATATGTTACAAAAGATGTTCTGGAGGAACTAATTGACCCTCAATCAAAAATGTCTCACCTCGGACTGTCTCCAAACAGCTAGGTGCATGGACATGTCACCTGAATTGGAATTCTAAAGGCCTGACCCAGCTGATGATGCTGACTCAGCTTATAGAAATATCATGAATAGGGTAGTGGAGTTCATGGGATGGAACAGAAATTCCCCCATTTATGAACAGGACGACATGACGAATATCCTTGGTCCAGGTCCTAAAAAGGATCTTTTTCTTTCTTTCCATACATCACTTCAGAGGAAGGTTATGGGCGCATAGGGAAAGCCCAGAATCTGGACCGGTGGTCAACAAAAACTTTGCAAGAAAATATAGACCACCATCTTCTGACCCTGAATATTTAACTAAGCATCCCACTCCAGAAAGCTTAGTAGTCCAGGCAGCGACGTCCACCAGACAATCTGCATACCCTTCTATTCCACCGGATAGGGACGATAAGAAAGTTGATACCTGGTCTCGCAAGATTTTTTCTTGGAGCAGTATGGCTTTAAAGTCAACAAATGTGACTTGCATCCTTGCAAGATTCACATACAACATGTGGGATTGTATTACTGGGGCGGCTGAACACATTCCTGAGGGCGAGGAACGTGATGGATTCCTGGCGATTGGTAATGATGGAAAGGCGGCTATGGGGGAATGTCTCCAGTCAGGACTGGACACTGCTGACCGCATCAGCAGGTCCATGGCTTTTAGCACAGTGCTACGCAGGTTTGCGTGGTTGAGAAAGGTGGGCTTTGCACCGGATGTGCAGGCTAGACTTCTTAATATGCCATTTGATGGCTTGAGGTTGTTCGGCAGCAAGGCGGATGGAAGTTTGGAGAAGCTGCAAACCTCTAATGCGGCGGCTAAGTCATCCATACGACAACCTCAGCAACACTCCTACTCAGGCTCATCTTCCTGGAGGAGGAGTCCTTTTCGTTTTTATTCCTCATTTGGAAAAGGAAGAGGACGGGCCAGTCAAAGATGACAGCAAAGAAAATGTCCTCGGGGTGGAAGAGGAAAATGTGCTAGATGAACCCCAGCTGCGGCAACTGTCCCCTCAGCCATTGTTGCAGCCGCCTCAAAGCCACTCTGAGGCCTTGACCCACAAGACCCCGGTGGGAGGCAGGATCTCTCAGCATCTGAACGAATGGCGGGGCATTACTTCATATGCTTGGGCACCGGAAACAGTGGCTCAAGGTTACTGCCTTACTTTTCTGAAAAGGCCTCTGGATCATCCACAGGGAGTCAGCTCTGCCAAAATTCTGGATCCGCTCCTGTTTCAGGAAATATTAACCCTGCTAGAGAAAGGTGCAATAGAATATGTACCTGTAGTGGAGAGGAACAAGGTTTGGGACTCCCCTTACTTTCTCATCCCAAAGAAGGACTGAGGATTGAGACCCATCTTGGACTTAAGAAACTTGAACAAGTATCTCAGGAAGGACAAGTTCAAGATGGTAATGTTACGCTCACCTGACTCCCACGGAGGCGCTGGCCTGGTTCGCGCTTCTGTGACCTCTTCTAAGGTGATGCGCAGGGTTCGGAAGACGGACTGGACCGGGCCCCCAAATCTGGCTTGCAGAAGTATCCTTCTGTAGGCGAAAATTGGGGATTAACTGTCTGCGGGGTAATGCAATCGGCCTCCCACTTTCCCCTCTCACCCTCCTCGAAACCCTTCTGTGATTTCTCGTAGCGTCTCACCTTAGGGTCTGGAAGGACGAGCTCTCCATCCTGCTTCTGATGCAGGGGCGCGTTGGTATCCAGTTACTTCACTGGATTTTCGGATTGGTGAGAACCAAACTTGCTTGGTTTCCAGGTAAGTTTTTTGATAAGAGGTTCCCCTTGTGTCCATGCATTAATGTACTAATGCTAGTGTCTTTTTCCCAATAGGGGCCGGGGTACGGAATGCCGGGGAACAGGCACCGACCCGAGATGAGAGGTGAAATCCTTGTAGAAATCAGGCAAGTCTTTAATGAGCGTTTTTTGGTAATGTCTTTTCATTCGCTCATTAACGCTGATGTCTCTTTTTCCCCTTAGGGGCCGAGGTCCGTAAATGCCAGGATGCGGCGCGGACCCGAAATGAAGAGGGAATGAATCAACAGGTAAGTCTTAACATGGAGATTTAGCTTTCCTTATTCCTTTCTCTCTCTCACCTTTTGTTCTGGTCTTTTTCTCCCTAGGCGCTGGGGCGTGACTGCGAATCCGGATGATCGCTGCTGAACATGGAGGCGCCCTGTAAAGGTGAGTGGAATGCGGCGCTGCAGCGATCGACGCGATGAGCTTTTAAATTAGTCTTCCTTTTCTGGATTGTCGGCGAGATGTCTCCGGGATGCGGATTTAGCAGGTAAGGACTTTTCCTTCTTCTGTTCTCTTCTTCTCTTCCTTTGCAGGTGATCCAGGATGCTGGCAGGCGTGGCAGAAGTCAGGATGCAGAAGCAGACACGGTGAGCGTCCAGCTGCTAGATGCAGAACAACGCGAAGCACGTGTGGCTGTTCGGGTGGGGTTTAAATAGCCTTGGAAGAAGTTCCAGGTATGTATCCTTCCTCCAATCAGGTATGTATCCTTCCCCGACCACGTCCAGATGGTAAATTAGTCCCACAGGTAAAGTAGTTCCTTTCGGGACTCAAGGAGGCCGGGATCCTGCAGCATGGTCTGCATCAGGTAAGTGCACCCAAGCACTCCCATAATGAGCCTGGCGCCTATGGCGCCAGGACTTTGTCCAAAGGGCCCCTATATGGGGTTGCTGGGTTCTTCCTTGGGGACTGGATGTCCGCTTTCGGGGACGCAGGGCTTGAACCGGCTCCCCGGGAGCGGGCATCATGACAGGTAACCCTTTCTCAGATCCTTCAGGCTCTCCAATCCAAGACTGGTTGGTTTCATTGGACCTTCAGGATGCTTACTTTCATGTGCCAATCCATTTCAAGCACAAGCTGTACCTGAGGTTCGCGATTGGCAGTTCTATCAGTTTCTAGTTCTGCCATTTGGGCTCACCTCCGCCCGAGGGTTTTCACCAAGCTGATGGCGGTAGTGGCAGCAAGTCTCAGGAGAGGGGGGATTCACGTCTACCTTTACCTGGGCGATTGGTTGATCAGGGCGCGTTCACCTGAACAGGCCCAGGAACATCTAACCATGACCTGCCACTTCTTACACAGACTGGGCTTCTCCCTCAATTACAAGACGTCCCAAATGATACCATTTCAAAGACTCCAATTCATCGGAGCAGTCCTGGACACCTCCTCTGGGACAGCCTCGCCTCCAGAGGTGAGAGCTGGACACATTCTGCAGATGGTAACAAAGTTCCAGAATGCCCAGCATCTACCGGCACTCTGGTTTTCTGAGGTTGCTTGGCCTCATGGCATGCTGCATTTTTCTGGTGCCATAGGCTAGATTGAGAATGAGATCCCTTCAATGGGCCCCCAGGACTCAATGGTCCCAATTTTCAGTTGATATGTCAGATCTTTTGCAGGTTCAGGCCACAGTGTCTCAAGATCTTCTATGGTGGGCTTGTAAGGACAATATTCTCAGGGGAGAAACTTTTCGGCAACCATGGCCGGAGATAACTGTAGTGGTGGACGCCTCATTCATGGGGTGGGGAGCTCACACCAACGATCTGACAATCAGCAGTCCATTGGTCTCCATCGGAGTCCAACCTACACATCAACCTATTGGAGATGAGAGCAATCAGACTAGCGCTGAAGGCTTTTCTGCTCTGTACGGGGAAACAATGTCCTGATAATGACGGACAACACAGTGGCCATGTACTGGTGTAGGGTCACTCCCACTGTGCAGAGATACAATGCAGCTCTGGTTCTGACGCTCTGTCAGCAGTTCACCTAGCCGGAGAGAAGAACACAGAGGCGGACGCTCTGAGCAGGCAGAGCACAGTCTCCAACTAGTGGGAAATAGCTCAGGAAGTCCTTCAAGAGATCTTCACCCTTTGGGGAACCCCTCTGGTGGATCTGTTTGCAAGCTGTGTACACCGGAAGTGCGATCAGTACTGCTTAAGGGAATTTCCTCCAAGAGGAGCTCTAGGAAACACGTTTATGGTTGACTGGGAGTTTCCACTCCTGTACGCGTTTGCTCCAGTCCCCGTGATTCCTCACGTAATCAGGAGGTAGAGAAATTTCAGAAAACCATGATCCTAATTGCCCGGGATTCAGCCAGGGGGACCTGGTACCTGGACATGTCCATCTGCCCTCCAATACGTCTTGCACAAAGAGAGTATCTTCTCTCACAAGAGGAAAGTTGGGTTCTCTATCTAGAGGTCAATACACTCAGCCTTCACGCATGGTTTCTGAGAGGCTAAGATATAAGAATTGGGACCTTCCGGACGATGTAATGGAGATTTTGCTTTGAGCCAGTAGGCCAGCAACAAAATCCTTGTACCGGTGTCGTTGGAATAAGTTCAGTAACTGGTGCAAGGATACGAATGTGGACCCGTTCCTATGTGGTACACCTATGGCACTTCTTTCCTATTACATTTAGCCAATCTGGGGCTACAGATTGGTACAATTAAGGGATACCTAGCTGCGCTTTCTGTTTTTAAGTGCTCCTCGGAAGAGGTGTCTGTCTTCAAAATTCCATTGATTGTGCAGTTTTTAAAGGGTCTCACTAACATGTACCCTCCAGTCCCATTTCACGTACCCGTTTGGGATCTAAATTTACTACTAAAATTCCTTACATGCATTCCTTTCGAACCTTTGCATTCTTGTCCGCTAAGGCTTCTCACTTTAAAGACAATCCTACTAGTGGCTATTACATCAGCCCGCAGGATGAGTGAGTTACAGGCTCTCTTGTAAGCCTCCTCACACCATCTTCGATAAAGACAAGGTTATACTTAGTCAAACCATCTTTTCTACCAAAAATAGACTTTCACCTGTCTCAGAAGAACACATTGCCTTCTTTTTACCCTCCCACTCATGCAAGTAAGGTGGAGGCGAGGCTCCACAGGCTGGACCCAAAAAGGGTTCTCAGCTTGTATATTTCTACACTGTCAAAATTTCGGCAAAGTGACCAGCTTTTTATTGGATACACCGGCCACAAATTGGGCCTATCAGTAACAAAACAGACTTTGTCCAGATGGATAGTCTTGTCGATTACAGAATGTTACAGGCCATTCGAAGAACAAGTTACTTATCAACTGTAACGTCCTCCGACTGGATGTTCCTCCCACATATTCCTCATCGACCCTACCAACCTACCCCGCCATACAGTTTGTTTTTACACTCAATGTTCCTTGAGAGCTTACAGTCTAAGGGCACACCTTATCAACTCCTCCGTTGAGGATATCGAAAAAACAGAACTGAAGCCAACAGGCACGGCTCGAGCTATTTATACTGCAGATGACATCAATGCTCGACGGCAGCCTTCTAGGGACATTAACACCATGACCATCGAGCACAGCGCCCCCTGGTGTGGAAACATATTTTTTCGAAGCAGCAAATCTGACGATACGAATATCTAAGATGAGGAATACGTGGGAGGAACATTCAGTCGAAAGAATGTTAGTTGGTAAGTAACTTGTTCTTCTCCAGCTTTGGATCTTTCATGGATTCACATGCTGTGAATATTTCCCGCTGTCAGGCTGGGAAACCTCAGTAACTTTAATATAGTGGTTTTCCTATGGAAAAACTTCGACACTTTGAGTGTCCTATCAACATCCCTCTGGGTGCTTTTGGCTGCACCAATAGGACGTCCAGTATAAATAGGCCTGCCCCCGCGGCTTCCCTTCAGATTTCAACCGAATCCAAACTGTTCACCTCGGTTTTCTCTCTCGAGAAATTGCTCCTTGTTTTTGCTGTTCAGCTTTTGCTGTTGTTTCAGGCCCCATCATGTCATCTGTGGGTACGAAGAAGTCGTTATTTCGGCTGCGTGAGAGCTGCGGCCTCAAGAACGTTAACGAAGGGGACAGCCATGCGGACTGTTTGTACTGACTGTACCCCAATCACTTTGTGGAGAACTGTGACATTTGCCAGGGTTTCTCCCAGAAGACGCTAAAGGACCGTAACCAGCGTTTAATTTGCTGGTTGGACGAAGGGGTCTATCAGGGTTCGGAGGTGGGATCTGCCCACGGGGACAAGTCCTCTACTCCTTCGGCCAAGCGTTTGCCTTCGCAACAGAGGGCGCAGTCGGCGGAGCCAGCACCTAAGAAGCAACTCACAAGGGCAGGCCCGGCGTCAGATTTGGTAAAAGGCGGTGAGTCTTCCATGGCACGACCAGTGTCAGAGTACGGGGCCGGGCCCCTCTCAAGGCAAACCTGCACACAGGGCTGAGAATCCGAAGGATTTGGGCTCCTGGTCAGAGAAATCGGGGGAACCGTCGCACAAGCTCTCGGCAACGGACAAGCAGAAGTCGAGGTCCCAGTCGACGAAGTAGTCTTCGAAGGACCGGCATCATGCCACGAGTCCTCCAAACACAGGTCCGCTTCCAAGCAGCCCCTTTTTGCCAACGAAGACCATGCTGATGTTTGGGGGACTATCTTCGATTCCGTTGGCGAGCTCATGGACGAGGAACCCACCGGCGACGGCTGCTGTGCTGCCACCCCGTCGATGGAGGTGAGGGTGGTGGACCTGTCAGTGGCCATGCTGACAGCTGCGTCGACTACTGCTTAGTCTACGATAGCCCAGGCGGGCGTGCGCCTGCAGAAATCTTCAGCGCTGCTAGTGGCCAACGTGGGTCCATTGCATTCTGGTGATAGGACATGGCAATCTGGGTCCGGTTTTCCGCCTCTGCGCCCGATGGACATTCTCCAGCAAGGTCACTCGACCTATGCCTTTGCCTCGGATCCGGAGGAAGGTGGTCTTCCGTTTCTAGATCCTTCGGTGTTGGGCCTGCAGCTGGCAGGTCCCTCAACATCGGGTGGCCTGGGTGTGGCTCTGCCGCAATACCCATTGGCCAATCCGCAATCGTTTCTAGCAATGCAGGTGCTCATGACACTGCAGTCACTGCAGTTGGATGCCCGGCTCCCGGTTCCGCAGGCGCCAGTGGTTCCCTTAGGACAAGTCTTGCCAGCGATTGCTGTTCAGATTGAGGCTTTGGAGGCTTCTCGCCGTGGGGGCAGTCACCCAAGGAGGTCTTCCTCGGTTCGGCCTCCTGTGCTGTCGCCTATGGGGTTCAGCCCTCCTCGTAGGGATTAGGAAGAAGGGGAAATGGTGGAGTCGAAACCGGATAGCGTTCCGCAGGACACTCTCTCGACAGTCTCGTCGCCCAGGAGGGCAGATACGTGGGACACTGACCCTGAGATGGAGGCTCCACGTAGCCCGGCGCAGCCTTCCCCGCGGGGTGATGTGGGTGCATTTCATGCCATGATGGCAAAGGCTTGCAATGAATTTGGCCTCACTCCAGAGGAGGAGCGGAAAGACTGTTTTTTGTTTGATCATATGGGGAAGCAGCGGAATGCAGTCTTCTCTATCCCTGTTTTGGACCACATGTGGCAGGAAGCTATTTGCGCCATCCATTCACGGAACCTGCGGTCAAGGGCTGTTTTGAGAAGAAATTCAAGGCGCCGGAGTCAGCGCCAGGGTATTTAACGTCACAGCCCACTCCAGAGTCGGTGGTGTCGTCAGCAGCCTGTCGGAAGGCACGTAGCAAGCACAAGTGTGCAACGCCCCCGGACAATGAAGGCCGAAGCTGGATGCTTTTGGAAAGAAGGTGCTGACGGTGGGGGCTACTACGGTCAAAGCGGCCAACTTGTTGGCGATCATGGCCCTCTATGACCGCGAGATGTGGCACAGGTGTGCTCCGCTGTTGGACAACCTGCTGGAGCAACAGCGTAAGGAGGCGAGGCTTTTGGTTTGCGATGGTGAGGAGGCCTCAAATCATAGTATTAATATTGCGGTGCACCTGGAAGAATTTGGAATTAAACAAATGAATAATGGTGTAGTGCTGCGCTGTACTGACTTCCGGCCTGAAGTCCAGCACAAGGTAGCGGCCATGCCTTGCGAAGGAGAGCAGATGTTTGGGGAGAAAATTGATGAAGCCCAGAACAATACTCTGATACTGTGACGTTCGTGACTTCTTTGCAGGGAGGCAGTCTTTTCGTCCTTTTCGATCATTTCGGGGTGCCTCGGGGAACACCCGGTTTGCAGAATCTCGCAACAAGAGTCGCTCCAGCTATTTCTCCCAGGGTTTCCGATGATCGTTCCAGTCCGCTTAGCGGAGTAAGGACTATCAGAGTCAGCGAAAGAGAGGGTCCTCCTTCGCTCATGGAGGCCTGCAATCTAAGCCTCAGCAATGACTGCCATGTGGGTGGTCGGCTTGGAGGGAGAGTGGCGCAGCATTTCGACAAGTGGCGATTGATCATGACAGAGCGATGGGTGCTGGATGCAGTCCGATACGGCCACTCATTGGAGTTCCGATGGCTGCAACTCCCTATTCCACCGGTGAAGGTGTTGCAGCCGCATCTACAGGTCCTGCAGCAGGAGGTACGTCTGATGCTGCAGAAGGGGGCTGTAGAAAAGGTCCCGGCGTCGGAAAGGGAATGGACCTACTCCCTGGTTGTTGTCATTAGGAAGCCGAACTATGGATCCCTATTATGGATCTAAGGCCGCTCAACAAAAACATGAAACGCCAGAAAGTCAGGATGCTAACTTTGCAAGACGTCTTTGTTGGTTCAGCCAGGGGAATTTTTGGCGTTGTCGTATCTCGATGCCTACTTCCACATCCCGATGCACCCCAATCATCGCTAGTGTCTGTGGTTTGTTTTTGGCAATGAGCATTACCAGTTTCGAGTTCTCCCTTTTTGGCCTCAAGTAGACTCCCAGGACGTTCACCAAGTGCCTAGCGCGAGTGGCGGCTTACCTCAGCAGGGAGGGACACCATGTTTATCCGTACCTGGACGACTGGCTGGTCAGGGGGGGGGGGGGAAATCATCAGCGGGCATTGGAGTCTCTTCACACAGCGATACTCCCGCTACAGCGGCTGGGCTTTGCAGTCAAATTCGCCAAGTCTTTTCTGACACCCTCCAGGGACTTAGTTTTTCTGGGAGCTCATTTTCAGGCCAGCTCAATCTGGTGAAGCCATCGTCGGAAAGGATAGAGAAATTGTTTGTCATGGCGGGCTTTTTTGTGCTGGGAAAGGCCTGCATCTACATGTCTCCTCTGGGCACCATGGCGTCCTGCATCCCACTCATTCCGAATTGTCGGCTTTTCATGCAGCCGGTGCAGGAGTTTCTTGCCTCAAGATGGTCACCGGTCCAGGGCTCCTGGTCCGACAAGGTTCTCATCTCCAGGTCACTGGCAGGCGTGGTGGACTTTCTCCGACAACATAGTGACGCTGGTGGAACCAGAGTTTCAGTACACGAGTTTCAGTGCACAATCATCACAGATGCTTCTCGGGTGGGTTGGTGGGGGGGGGGGGCTCACATCGACCAGTGCCAGGTCTAGGGCCTGTGGTCCATCAAGGAGGCTTCGTTGCACATCAACATTTTGGAGTTGAGAGCAGTTCCCTTGGCGCTAAAGTCATTTTTGCCAGTCATTCAGGGCTCAGTGGTACAGGATCCAACGGACAACAACACCACGACGATGTTTTACCTATGCACACAGGGAGGCACACATTCACGACCCCTGTCCCGGGAGGCCCAGGCGGTCTGGCACTGGGCCATTGCGCACGGGTCATCTCGTGGCTCACTATTTGCCTGGGGTTTAGAATGTTCAGGCGTTTGCTCTCAGCAGAGAATCCGTGCAGATGCACGAATGGTGGCTGAAGGACGACCAGGTGGCGAATATCTTTGTGAAATGGGGGACTCCCCTGCTGGACTTGTTTGCCAGTCTGGAAAACAAGCAGTGCTGTCTCTTCGCCAGCAGGGTGGCTCATCCGGGGTCGAGGCGGGACGCATTCATTTCCGTGGACGGGCCTGTTAGCATACGCGTTCCCTCCATTCCCTCTGATCCGGAGAACGATCCAGAGAGAGGGTTCCCTGCAGGGTGATGCTGTTGGCCCCGTTCTGGCCCCGACAGACCTGGTTCTCAGACATTCTTCACCTCTCGGTGGGCGACCTTCATCTGGGGTCGGAGCTGGATCATCTGTCGCAGGACAAAGGTAGAGTGTGGCATCACGACCTTGGTTCCTTCAGCCTTACACCATGGGTCTTGACCACTCCGTGTTTGGGCACCTAGCAGGGTCGGACTGGGACAAGAAATGGGCCCTGACACCCAAAAAAAAGGGGCCCACCCCTCGCCTCACGACCCTTGACCTCTGATGACATCACCAGAAGTGATATTGACCCCACCCCAAAGTGACATCCCGGGAAGCAATGAAACACAACCTTTCACCCCTTGACAAACGGGAAGTGGCATCAGATAGCATTGTTCCTAAGTACACTATGAAAAATATGGTTAAAATTTCACTAATGTGATACACATTTCATACAAGAATGGATCACCATATGTATCATTAATATCTGTGTGTATAGATCAATATTGCACATTGCAGGTGTTTTTTATTTTTTTCCAAACCGGCCCAGGAGTGGCCAGAAACCGGTCCCACTCCCCAGGGACGATTTTGGCCCGGCCATGGGCCAAAAGGCCGAGGTGCCAATCCGACCCTGGGACCTAGGGATTCCGCTGGCCTGTCTTTGCATCTTGGCAACCACAAGGGTGCCGTCTACCAATGTGTCTTATGCCCAGAAGTGGAAGAGGTTCTGTGCCTGGTGCTCGCAGCAGCTGAACTTCCAGCCATTGAAGGTTTCGCCTCCACAACTCCTGCCTTATCGTCTGCTGTTGGCGAAAGGGGGAGGGGGGGGGGCTGGCGTTGTCGTTGATCAAGGTCCACTTGGCTGCCATTTCCAGGTTCACGAGGAAGCGCAACGCTACACCTCTGTTCACTGACAGGTTGATTAAGCATTTTCTCAAGGGCCTGTTCAGGACGTTTCCGCACAGGAAGAAGTTTTCCCCGGTCTGTAGTCTCAACTTGGTGCTCTCGACCCTCATGAAACCGCTGTTTGAGCCTATGCCCACGGCGGCGGTGAAATTTCTCACGTGGAGTGTTGTTTTTCTAGTGGCCATTACATCTGCCAGTCGGGTGTCTGAACTACAGGCTCTGGTCATCGACCCGCCGTATCTGCGTTTCATGAGGGACAAAGTTCTCCACTCTACCAATCCTCACTTCATCCCGAAGATTCCGGAGTTTCACAAGAACACTACGATAGCCTTGCCCACCTTTTTTTACCAAAGCTACGACTTCAGCGCAGAAAGCGTTGCATTCTTTGGATGTCAAGAGGGCTTTAAAGTTTTATCTGGACAGGACTCAGTCCTTCAGAACATCGAGGCAACTCTTTGGAGCTTTCGGCCCCTCCAACAAATGGAAGCCGATTTCGAAGCAGGGTCTCTCCCGTTGGGTATCGGCTACGATTTCCTACTGCCACGAGAAAGCCAACAAGCATTTGCAGTCGACTCACAGGGCCCATTCTACGAGTTCCACAGCGTCATCAGTGGCACTATGGCAGGCATATCCCTCAGTGAGATTTGCCAAGCTGCAACATGGGCAGTGCCACACACCTTCACCAGACACTGTCTGGGCCAACAACATGATGAGGACGTGCAGGTGGGACAGGCAGTCCTCCAACGCCTGTTCCAATAATGTAAGCCCTGCGGCTTCCGGGGGTTTATGGTGCTAATGTTTTCGTTTGTGAATACCTGCCAATGGTGTTGTATCAGGGCTGGACTGGGAACTAAAAGAGGCCCTGGAAATAATTACTGGGGACCAAAAGAGGCCCTGGAAATAAAGTTCAAAGTGGCCCCATATGACACATTTTCAGCAAGCCCAATGCTTTTCCTATGAGAAAATTTGTAAATGCCACAGAAAAGAGGCCCAGGGTGCAGAGGTCCACCGGGAAATCTCCAGAGTTCCCTATAGGCCAGTCCACCCCTGATTGGTTGTGATTCTTGTTACCTATCGTGTAGGTCTTGTTTGCCTGTTTTACACCTCCAGGTCATCTTACTGCTATGTAGTCTATTCACAGCATGTGAATCCATGAAAGATCCAATGATGGCGAATGGAGGAAGGGAGTAGTATCTTACCTGTAACTCCATTTCTCCAACGTTGGTATCTTTCATGGATTCACATGGGCCCTCGGGCCTACCCCTTCAGGCAAACTTGCTTTATGGGTATTCCTCCAGGTTGGTGAGGTTAAAATCTGAAGGGAAGCCATGGGGCTATTTATACTGGACTTCCTATTGGTGCAGCCTAAAGCACCCAGAAGGACGTTGATAGGACACTCAGTGTTGAAGCTTTTCCATAGGAAAACCACTATATTAAAGTTACCAAGGTTTCCCAGCCTGACGACGGGAAATATTCACAGCATGTGGTGTATTCTTGACGACAACCAGCTTCTTCATTGGGATTATTAAGGAGGTGTACTCCTAGGTCCTGTCCCCTTTCCTCCATTCTGTATGCGCGTCCCTCGCTAGGGACGGGAGACGGAACCTTTTTCACCAGAAAAATCCTCTTTGCTTTTAAATTTAGATGGACGCCGGGTGCGGCCCTGGGAGCAGGCGCTCCCCTTACTCCGCCCACCGAAGCCAGTGTTAGGCAGAATCCTGTGCTGTTCCCTTGGGGAGCACTACAGAAGATTAAGACTACAGGTGAGAGCAATAAATCCCCTTTGGTATCAGTCTGTACCACAAAGATTTAGTTGGTAGCTGTGGCTGAGCAGTCACTTATCTCAAGAGGGAGATGAGCAGTATTCATGGTTTACACAATAGGCCTACAGTACTTTGGCACAAGGAAACACTGACCAAAGTTTTGTATTTAAAAAGTAGATGTATATTTATTTTTATACACTGCTAAGGTAAACACATCTATCACAGAATCAAGTAAGTTAAATTAAGTCAAAGGAAAAATATATACACTCCCAAGTTGAATTGTAGATCAAGGGAACCATAGTGAAAACTGAGCAAAACGGCGCAGTGACTACACACAAGGGATCCTCTAACAATTCCTGACAGGGGAGGGAAAACACAGTTATGTAGAAATAGTTTCTTTAACACCCTAGCAACACTTCCCATCAGTTTGTGAACCAATTTAAGCAAGACAGTACATCAGTATAAACAATACTTAAATGAAAACTGAGCAAAATGGCATTTCACAAGGTTTAAAAATGGGAAGGAAAGGGTAGTTAACAGAAATAGGTGCACCAACACAGTTCTCAGTGGGAATCAATCTCAAGAAGGCAGGTCTAACAGATATAGCCAGAGTCAATAGGCCTGTGCCAGAGTCAGTGGTACAAAGCAAGGGCCCAGGACCAAAAATGTTCTTGTAGCTGCAGTCAAGTCTTTGGTTAACGAATTTGAAAAGGTAGGTGCAGAAGTGAAAAAGACAATGTTAAGAGAGAGGGGTGGCCAACCCAACAGGTAGGTAAAGGATTTAAAACACCTTTAGGCTACCGTGAAGAAAGGGCGGCCTGGCGGAATAATGTACCTTTAAAATTAAGAGGTGGCTCCTGCAGTGGCGGTTGTTCCTGGTAGTTCTGGCAGTTCGATGGATCCAGCAGAGGAAGAGAGGCTCTCGTCGTGGAGGAAGATTCGAGGTTCTGCACTACCCAGGGATGAAACCAGCCGCAGTGCTGCCAAATCGCGGTCCGGGTCGATAGCTGCCTGGCTATCCGGTTCCAAGTGCGGGGCATGGCCCCACCAGCTCAAGGGAAGAAGGCTCTTTCAGATGAAGATCTCCTCTCGTCATGTGGAGAAAAGTGGTGAGACGCTGCAGCAGGGCTTCACCAGTGGTTCAGTCGTTGCAGGTGTCTTTTGGCTTCTCTCCTCTTCGGCTTCTTAGTTCCAGTGGCAACGTCTTGCTCTTCCAGTCCTCAGGACCCTGCTTTTAAGCAAAAAGATCCCCATTCATACAGCCTAGCTGTCACTCACACAGTGGAGTGGTCATCTTGGTGGGAGACCCTCCAACCTATCAGGATAGAGTGTGACATGGGTTGGTGAGGCAACCTTGTCCAGGGGTCCTACTCCCCCCTCCCACACAATGGACCCACCGCAGACTCCGTGGCACCTAAAGGAGGGCTTCTTGGCAGAAGCCTGCCAAAAGGACGAACAAAGGATCCCGACCTGGGTTAGGAGTTTCGAGAAAGACACGAGAAAGAAGTTATATCAAAGTTTTGGCAATAAAAACCTACCGGAGTAAAGTTAATATTAAAATACACCGGCGGTATATTAGAGGCTGTCAGAATATGTGGTAGCCTCGAATAATGGGAAAATCCCACAGGGAAATATTTGCGGTCGAATATTTATGGTAGTAACCACTGCCTCCAGCCAGAAACTTTTGAGAGAGGGACTGTACGGTACACTCTCGAATATGAACAAAAGGGAAAAACTATTAACCCTTCCCAGTACTTCCATAGTAAGATGGGTTGTACTGGTTTAGTTCATAGATTTTGACTAGTAAAGTCAATGGGGACTTTACATGCCCTGGGAGATAGTAGTCAGTCCCAGGGTATGGAGTCTATTTTTGAGGGTCGCTACGACACCCCTGTGTCACTGCACTGAGCGTGCTGTGTAACACATGTGCATAAAGATGGTTGCTATGGGGTTGAGAAAAATCCCATAGCGTTAAACACAAAGAATAGCCTAGGACACACATAGCAAAAATGCCTAAGAGTGGGGAAAAAAAGTCTCACTCTTAGCAGGTAAAAAGAAACCAACCCTTCAAATCCAGCAAAGCTGCTGGGAGACTCTATAGGTAAGGGAAATTATCCATAGAATGAGAATTCTCCCTAACAGCCACTCCTCAGTCCTCTTTTCTGCATCGACGGGAACGGACTGCTTTCACCAGTGCTCCTTGGTTAAGACTCTGGCCTTGTAATTCCAGGCGTTCTTCCCCGGGGAAGTATTCTTATCTTCTTTTTCTATTCCAATTGTTAGGTACTGCTCTGTCCTCTGGTGCTACGCTCCTCCCCGGCGCATGTCGACGACGGCGGGCTTCAGCAGGTGTCCAGCCTGCAAGGGTCCTTTCCGAACGTCCGACCCCCACGCCCTCTGCCTTCGGTGCCTCGGCCCAGACCACAGCCGATGGGACGGCAGTACCGGGTGCAACGCCTTGACTCTGTACGCACGCTCCAGAATAGACTAGCCAGGTTGCGGGAGCTCTGCGGAAGATCACCACCTGAGGACCTTAAGGCATTTGTGAAATGGAAGATCAGGCCCAAGGTAGGTGCCCTGTTCTCCTCTGCACCCCGCAAGGGTGACACCTTCCCTGGGATGCACCCAAGCAGGAGGGACGTTAAACCAGCAGGAATATCGAGACTGCTCCAGCTACCGGCCCACGGGCCGAAGGGTGGCAAGATCCTACCGGGGCGACCGCTGAGGGGCCAAAGGGCACTATTACCGGGTCCCAACCCGAGGGGCTACCCCCTTGTACCGGACCCATGTCTGAGAGTGCTGCGTGCAGGTGCCCCATCGGCACCATGGCCGAGGGCACTCTGCCTACCAGACCTCAACCAGAGGTGCAGGGAAGGTTGCAACCACCACCACCGCCGCTCAGCGTACCGGTGGATGCCGGACCCAGTTCAGCAAGTACCATGACTCGGGCACGTGGCACAGAGCAAAACAAAATGGCGGCTCACCCGGTGCCCTTTCCCTTCGGAGATCAGGCAGAGGAGCGCGCTTCCTGGTGGGATTGGACAACGCCCGTCACCTGGTCCACATCCTATCCCTCCACTTTGCAGGGAAGGTACACATCACCCAATTTAGAGAGACAGGGCACATCAGGACACAGCAGCCTCAGGGCTTGCCCCCTATGCATACCCAGTCAGGCACGCCTCGTGCTTGTGAAGACCGGTTCTTCAAGAAGTTCCTCACTCTCAAGAGATAACCACAGATGGGTACCATCCTCAGGAACGTCATCAGGGATATGCTCCCCCATGTACAGGCACCTAGCACTCCTCCTCCGGCTCCCCCGTATCCGCAGGACACATATGAGGAGTAAGACCTGGACACCCCATCATCAGCCAAAGCATTTCATGAGAGATTGGCAGGCCTGGCTGAGTACCTAGGCATCCCACAGCCACAGGTAGAGCAACCGGAGGTGGGAGTACTGCTGAAGTACATTAGCTACGCCTGCCTACTAGAACTGGAATTCCACTTCAAATGGATGTCGAAGCCTTAGCCAAAAAAGGCTGGCTCAAGCCAAACTCTATCCAGCCTACCAACAGGAGTCTCGACGCGAAGTACAGGCAAACAGAAGGGGACCCATCCTATTGTCGGCACACCCCCAACCGCACTCCTCGGTGATAGCGGCAGCATCACTATACTCCAAGCCACAATCCTTCTCAGCGGCTTTGGCATCTGCAATCCTGGGCAAGAAGGAAAAGCTTTTGGAAGCGTTTGGAAAGAAAATGTAGTCAAACGCCACTCTCCACCTGCGCCAGGCCAGCATTGACGGCATGTTAGCAGCTGTCAACCAGAAAATGTGGCAGGAAATTGCAGACTTCCTTCCTGAGCTCCCCACCCACACCCAGGCATTGTGGCCCAAGTCCATGGTGGCCCACATTGACAACGGATGAGGAACTGGATAAGAAAAAGAATGGCTTCCAGACAGCGTAATCTTTATTCTTACTAAGTCCACACCCAAGACCTACAGTCAAATGCACCAGCGCTCAGATAAAGGTCGGTCCTTCAGAGGATTTAGGGGCT
This sequence comes from Ambystoma mexicanum, assembly GCF_040938575.1. Classification (NCBI taxonomy): domain Eukaryota; kingdom Metazoa; phylum Chordata; class Amphibia; order Caudata; family Ambystomatidae; genus Ambystoma; species Ambystoma mexicanum. The sequence continues at coordinate 594,555,805 of NC_090923.1, read as the reverse complement.
TCCAGGAGAGACTGTCCAGACAACTGGACAGATCCCCTAGCCAGGACAGGCGCAAACAGCACAAGGCGACTAACAGGATTTTTCCAGTCCCCCTCCGCAGCTCCAGCCTCAGAAGGGAACAAGTTGTGACAGGCTCATCCGGATCCACAAGTCTCCGGTGGGGGGCAAGCTTGCCCTTCACGTACACAGCTGCCGGACAAGGTTCACGAACACAGATTCATCCTCCTCCTCCTTCCTCCCCTCTGCTCCTGCAGATTGGTACATCAACTCTGCTGGTGGAAATCTGCTCGCTAGCAGCGAGCCAGGCATTGGAAGAAGTCCCAGGCTCGCAACGGTGCCTGGGCCTCTATTCACTCATTTTTGCCATACACAAAAGAAACCAGGCTGGCCTGAGAGTTGTGTTGGACTTTTCCTCCTTGAAACTTTCCTTCCCCCTCCAAAAGTTCAGGATGGTTACCCCAGCGTTCATAGCGGAGACATTGTGTGTGGAAGGTTGGATGTGCTCCCTGGATTTGAAGGATGCCTACCTACACGTCCCGACCTGGGAACCCCACTGGTCCTTCCTGAGGTTCAGGAGCATGGGTTTTCACTTTCAATACAGGGTTCTACCCTTTGGACTCCATTCGGCCCCCAGGGTCTTAACAAGGCTAGTGAACGTAGTGGCAGCCCTACTCATGGCACAGGGCCACTACATTTATCCTTATCTAGACGACTGGCTAGTCAGGACAAGATCTCCGGAGGCAGTCCAGCACATGGCCGCCGCCGTCATGGACACACTATATGACCTGGGATTTTCTATCAATCTCAAAAAGTCAGTTATTACCCATGCAGAGTCTGACCTTCCTGGTCCTTATATGGGACATGAGGTCCGAGAGGGTCTTCCCCTCAGTGGACAAGATCGCAGCTATCAAGAGGGCCACTGGGCATTTTCTCAGCAGAGCAATGACCTTGGCGTGGTGGTTCCAACACCTGTTGGAAGTCATGGCCACATGTCTCCTCGCAATGCCACATACACGGCTCAAAATGAGGAGGCTGCAGCTTCACTTTTCATCCTCCTGGGATCAGGAGAAGGGATCTCAGGTGGAGCAGGTCAGCATACCACTAAACCTCCACCAGGATCTAGTCTGGTGGGGTACTGATATCAACCCGGGGACAGCCAGGCCCTTCTGCCAGCCAGCACCTCAGGCCACCATTACCACAGACTCGTCCCTAAAGGGATGGGGCTTCTCTGGACAGCCACAGTGTCCATGGAGTATGGTCACATCAGGAGCAGCTGGAGCATATCAACTGGCTCGAGATGATGGCTATCTGGCTTGCCCTCAAAGCCTTCCTCTCCATGATCACCGGCAAGTCTATTCTCCAACAAACATGGTGGCGGACCTCAAGATGACCACCGTAGAGGGAGGACGTGTGTGAGCAGAGCTCCGTCTCCCCTCCCAGGCCGCAGCAGAAGCCTAACAATTGAAGCAGACTCTCGTAGCACATGAAGCAAGGAAATACTGGGGTCGGGCGCCACCGGATAGCGGAAACAAAAACAGCCAGTAATGGCGGAGGGCTGCGTAGTGCGAGGCGGACGAGAGCAGGCAGAGACCCGACCCGCTGAGGAGACTGCCCACCTGCGGGCTGCGACGCCGGAGCCAGCGGAGGAGGAGAGACACCAGGAGAAGCCTGAAGCGAACCGCAACGTGGTCCCGGTGAGGAGAGGCAACAGCGAGGGACGCCCCCCTCAGTAAGACTGCCCAGGGGCCTGCAGGAATTTGGGGAGCCTCGTGCCCGGGAACAGCAACAGTGAGCAGCTGGCACCACAGTAGTGCGGAAGGGGAAGTGAGCCCCGCCTAGACACACGGCGGAACACGGGAAAGAAGGGTCGCTCCCCCTCCAGACCGTGGAACGGAGACCCGGTCCCACAGGAGGAGGATGCCCATAAGCGGGCACCGCACTGCGGGGAACGCGGGCGCCACAGGCCCCAACGTAAGCAAATGGTCCACTGATAGAACCCGCTCCCCCGCCCCCGCATACGGACACTTGATTGGGAGGTCGAGCACACAAAGACACGGAAAGGGGGAAACATACAGCCCGTTCTCCCGCTGAGACTGTTCTTTCCCCCTCCCAGGGAGACAGGGCCTTGGACACACCGTGGGGCGCCCTCCCACACTTGAAAGGGACAAAATCACGCAATATCACTAAGGAGAGAGGCCGCACAGTGGGGGGGCCGCGAGGGCCCCACCCCCCTTGGAGAGAACAGCAAGGGAATCAAGGGCCAGTGAATAGGTGGAGGCGGTGCCCGGCATTGGATATCACGAGACAGACTCCACGGGCCAGCCAGAAAGTAACCCTTGCACAGGCACAAATGTCAAAATCCAGAGGGAGGCAAGGACTAACAAATCCTCCGACCCAGCAGACAAAACCAGAACAAAACCTGGTCCAGCTCTGGGGAGGAGACAAAGGGAACACAGAAAAGGCAAAACCGCAAAAAAGGACAAAGAAACGGATCGGACACGGATCTCCCGCCAACCCCCCGGAAGAAATGGCCACAAATGAAGATTTGAAGTTGTGGTATGGGGAGTTCCAGACGCAGTTCATGGACTCAATGAACACGCACCATGAAAAGCGAATTCAAATCAGCGCTGCAGGAACTGAAAACGGAAGTGGCTGGACTAGGAAAAAGAAGACACCCTAGAAAAAGTAGTACAAAACATGGAAGAAGAGACGCAACAGGTGGCTGAAACTCAGGAACGTCCGGTCCGCCTAACACATAACTTGGAACTCCAGTGCGAAGATTTGGGAAACAGATCACGTAGATCAAACATAAGAATTAAAAACATGCCAGAGTCAGTGGAGGACAAGGATCTTGAAACGGCGGTCCAGCAGGTATTTAAGGATATCCTAGACCAGGAAGAAGAGGAAGAAATCCCGATATACCGAATCCAGAGTGGGGCCGAAGAGAACAGCAGCACAAAACGCCCGACAGAGACGTATTGGTAGCCCTCACCGGGTATACACAAAAGGAACAGATCCTCAGGAAAGCAAGAGCACTGGAACACATACGAATGAATGGGGAAGACATATATCTGTTTCACGATTTGGCACAGTCAACGCTCCAAAAAAGGAGACGCATGTCTCGGGTAATGAGGGAGCTAGCCTCACGTCAAATCAGATATAAGTGGACATTCCCCTTTGGACTCCTGTTCACATGGGAGGGGACGCAAAAAAGAATAACAAGGGAAGAGGGTCTGAGACTGCTGAAAATTCAGGCTCAGGAAGATGAGCTACCACAGGCCAGCGGCACGCACCCCATCACCAGAAGGAATAAATGGGAATGGACTGCTATTAATAGAAGGGCGAGATGCCCCAGCAGAAAGAAGTAACAATCTGGGAAGCACCCCAAAAACAGAAGCAGACAGATAACACAACTGCAAGATTATTGACACTTATCCGCAGTAGAAGATGATTCGAGAGTCCAAATAACAGGTGCCGGGAGGGGAAGGGGGGAGGACCCGTCTGCCTCTGAAGTCATGGGGAAGGGTTTAGGAGCCCCTTCAAAGTTTTCCCTGAGAGTATGTGAGGGCGTGATGCACAAGGCGAAACGCCTGAGCGACCATAGGGAATCATGCCATCCTCAGGGTTGTTGGGGGGTTCGGGGGGGGGGGATGCATCAGTTGGGGGTTGCGCGAAACAAAGTTGGGGGAGCAAGAGGGGGGGGAACAGGGGACGACTGGGAAATTTTCTGAACACAAAAAAAGGGAAAGGTACAGAGCGAAAGACTTCTACAGAAAAGGGGATGGGGCTAAAAATACTGACAAATAACATTAGAGGCCTAAATCACCCAGTTAAGCGAAAATAAGTGGAGCAATTCATCAGGCAGGGCGCCTACGATATTGTAATGCTTCAAGAAACACACATAAGAGCACAAGACAAACATAAAATGCGTATGAAAGGGTTTAATCAGATTCAACAGGCCAACGCACAAGAGAAAAAGGTTGGGGTGCTAATAGCGATCCGAGATTCCCTGCATGCGCAAGTCAACCACACCTGGGGGGACAAACAAGGGAGGTTCCTGATGGTGACAATAGCAATTGAAAGTAGGCCCCTCACATTAGCCACTGTCTATGCCCCCAACACGGGTCAGGATGGCTTCCTAAGGGTGTCATGATCTCTGCTTCCAAAAGATCAGGACTTGCCCGACTCCCTTGGAAGCAGACCCATAACCCTGGTTCCGAGTGCCAGCCAGTCCCAATTGGGACCTTTTGGACCCTGTCCTGGCGCCAGTGGCACCAGGCTCATAAAGATGCCCAGTCCCAGCGCTGGAAGCGCCGGGCTCATAATGCTTGGGTGGACTTACCTGCAGCAGACCATGCTGCTTACTTACCTGCCAGTTGAAACCCTGATCCTCTTCTGTTTGGGACTACTTTTCCTGTTGGGTGGGGCAGGAGCCACTCCCTAGGTTCAGAACACTGGAACTCTTCTGGAAAGCAGGAACTCTTTTCTTACCTAGGCGTAGCTGTGGAAGGAGACACCTAAGCACTACAGGAGGCTATTTAAACCACACCCGATGGATGAATCTTGCTTTGCGTTATTCTGCATTCTCTGCAGCAGAACGCTCATCGTGTCTTCTGCTTCTGATCCTGGGCCTAAGGGAACAAAGGCTTACCATCCTGGAATCCAGTCTTCAGCAGCACCTGTAAAGACAAAGAAAGAACAGGTTAGCACTACGGTCTTCAGTGGCAGCGCATCTCTTACCTGGTCCATCGGCTGTCACCAACGCCTCGCGCTGCATTCCGGCATCTGAAAGACAAAGGCTTACCTACACTTCGCATGCTCCGGAGGTCTTCGCACTGCATTCCGGCATCTGAAAGACAAAAGCTTACCAGCTCTTTGCACGCTCCGGAGGCCTTCGGCGCTGCATCCCGCATCTGAAAGACAAAAGAAGGTGCGTTTAAAGACATTGGGCAACTTTATTACTCACGTGCCATTACTCCTTCCCACGCCGAATCCAGTGGGTATTCCAGCACCCTTCAGCCTCTCTAAAGCTCCGAACTTGTACCTGCAAGATAAAAGGGACAGTTAGTGCGCATCGTGAAGCAGGCTACAAGCGCTTACTTACGTGCTTCCAGGCGCTTCTATTCCTCACGCGGGTTCGATCCTCAACTCTCATCAGCCCGCCATCCGCCATCGCCGGAACCCTACAAAACAAGAGATATCATTACAAAAGACTTTTAAGACATTTGAAGTGCCCAGAACTTACCGTTCGTGCAGTTAACGACGGACAGCAGTCCTCTGAGGTCAAGAGGCCTGCACCCTTATCCAGTGAAGAAACTGGTTACGGCACCCTGCCCCGAGGCAGATGGAGAGCTCGGCGTTCACTTACCTAAGGTGAGGGCGTTAACCTTTGGGGTTCTACAGGAGAAGAGAAAGGGAAGAGGAGAGAGGCACCCAATAACCCCAGTTCATTAATCCCATATTTTCTATCTGCAGACATCTTACTCTTCGAGTCAGACATACAGTGCACAGAGGTCCAGCCCAAAGAGCCAACCGTGTGTTACACATCACCTTTGAAGATACGGCATTCACCCAGTCAAGACCGGCGCCTCTGCGGGAATCAGGTGAGCGTTACAAAGGGAGACGCTGGACAAACTAGAACACCAAGCTACAGGGGACATAGTATTGGGAAGGGATTTCAACATGGCATGAGATCCTTCCCTAGACAGATCAGGACCTAAGCAACAGGATCAAAATACCCCGTCAAAGATATTAAAGCAGAAAATGACACATCTAGGTCTGGCAGACGCATGGCGCAGCATGAACGGGAAGCAGAAAAGCTATACATACTTCTCACATGTACACAATACGGCCTCAAAAATAGATTACTTATGGGTCTCGGTGGGAATCCTAGGCAAAATAAACCCGACAGATATTGACCCCATTACGCTCTCGGATCACGCCCCACTGTGGGCGTCGATTAACTGGGTCGAAAATTACCCTCGGCTATGGGCCTGGCGTCTCCCAGAGGACATAATTAGAGATCGGGCATCGGGACAGACAATAAGAGAACATATCACAGAATACCTGGCTAATAACGATCTTCCAGATACAAATAAGGGAATACTGTGGGATGCCTTGAAGGCATTAACACAGGGGCATCTCATAGCACTCAAATCTCAGAGGGAGAAAATGAACCACCAATGGGAAAAGGAACTAGAAGAACGAAAGATAGGAGTGATTCAAGCCGAATTGGTTCAGGCCCCATCCAGGAAACTCGCGCAATCATTAAGACACGTCCAAGGGCACTCTGCACTAAAAAGGCAGAAAGGGCTCTCCTCCACACAAAACACTGGTACTATATGAAGGCGAATAAAGCCGACAAACTCCTAGCAAAACAATTAAAAGGTAAGCAGCAGGCACAGACAATAAAGGCATTGAAAGATGAATCGGGCCAGCGTAAGACCCTAACCTCCAATATAGGAGACATATTCCAAAGATTCCATCAGAAACTACATACCTTGGATCTCCCGGGAAAGGAACAGCAAAACGCCTTTCTAGCAGGGTTACAGCTCCCTTTGATAACAGAGGAAGACAAACTTACTCTAGACAGGGAAATCACATTAGAAGAGGTCAATGCCGCAATTCAGGCCCTCCCGAAAAATAAAGCCCCGGGTCCGGACGGATTTACGGCACTCTTCTATAAAACCTATAAAGATATTCTGGCCCGCCACTCATAGCCTTGTTTAACAAGTTTAAGGGGAAGTGTAATGTGACCCAAACCATGAATGAGGCAAAGGTGTTGGTGTTCCACAAAAAGGGGAAAGAGGAACAACTTCCCACCGCATATCGCCCTATAGCTTTAATCAACCTAGACGCGAAATTATACACTAAAATCCTTGCAACTAGATTGGCACCACTCCTTCCAAAATGTATACATCAAGATCAATCCGGGTTTATTCCGAGTAGACAAACCCATGATAATATACGTAGAGTACTCCACCTGGTTCAAAAAACTGTGATCAAACAGTTTCCAGCAGCCCTGGTAGCCCTAGAAGCGGAGAAAGCGTTCGATCGTGTAGAATGGTCTTTCCTATTTCGGGTACTCGAGAAAATGGGACTGGGGGAGGGATACATTGATATGATCCGTGCCATTTACAACTCCCCATCCATTAGGATAGTAGTCAACGGAGGCCTATCGGAAATAGTGAGATTGGAACGGGGGAACGAAACAAGGGTGCCCGCTCTCCCCCCACCTCCTATATGCAATTTACCTAGAACCCCTACTGGCAAAAATTAGAGAAACCCCAGATATAGTAGGGATAGAAATGGCGGGACCGGCACATAAACTGGTAGCGTACGCAGATGACATGCTAGTGGCACTGGGGGACCCAAAGAAATCGCTCCTGCACTTAATAGATGTTACAGAAACCTTTGGGGAAATCTCTGGGCCAAAAATAAATAGGCAGAAATCGGAAATTCTGATCCTGGCGGGAAACACAGAAGAAATCTGAACAACCGCATCGGCACTTCAATTGAAAATTGCAAATACGGGAATCAAGTATCTGGGAATCACGCTCACGGGGAAAATGGAAGAGCTATATGCACATAACTACTCACAACTCTTAGCCAAGATCAAAAAAGATCTGTTAAGTTGGAACCCGCTGACTACATCCTGGTGGGGCAGAATAACAGTAGTAAAATGTCAACTGTCCCAAAATTAATGCACCTATTCCAAGCCCTCCCAATAAGGCTTCCCCCAGCGTTCTTTAGATCTCTTACCAAGATGGTTTCTAACTATGTATGGCAGAACAAAACCCCAAGAATCTCAAGTATGGTCCTGACGGCTCACAGAAGGGAGGGGGGTGCCTTACCACATTTTAAGAAATACTATGAAGCCGCCCAGCTTTGGGTGCTGAAAGAATGGATTCCGGAAAATGGGGGGAAAAAATCTGGGAGGCGCAGGATAGGGCAGTAGCAACTACCCCCCACCAGACATCTGTTATGGATCAACAGAAGATTCAGACACGTTAATACACATATCAGTGAGATAATGAAGGCCGCATTGGGGGCGTGGGATGATGCAATTAAAAACGAAACATTAACTAAAGATCCAGCCCCTTTTATGCCATTGTTTGGAAACCCAGAATTCCCACCTGGAATGGAAAGGGGAGCATTCCAGAAATGGGAGGAGGCAGGGTGCAAGATGGTAGAAGATATGCATCAAGATCAGCAGATAAGGTCATTTGAGGAGTGCACAGCACTGCTGAACTTAACTTCCAAAGACAGCTGTAAATATGAACAACTCCACCATTGGCTGAGTTCACCCCGCATAAAAGAAGCAGCGTCAAGGGACCGGACTCACTTTGAAACGTACATTATGACACACACAGGCACGCACAACTTCGTCTCTAATACTTACAAATATGTAAATGGCTAGCAGAAAGCAATCACGTGGCATTACATGAAAAGGTGGGAGAAATCCCTGGGATACACACTACCTAGGGAATGATGGGAATACTTATGGCGCATGATACCAAAACTGACGAGAGCTATCCAAACCAGAGAAATGTGGACAAAAGTGATGCTGCAATGACATTATACCCCGGAGAGACTGCACACGATGTACCCAAACTCCACAGATGGATGCTGGAGGGAATGCGGAGGGAAAGGGGACTGGTGACATATCTGGTGGGAATTCCCAAAGCGGAGTCCTTTCTGGGAAGAGAGTAAAGCTCAAATGAAAATTTTTTTCCCAGGGTTAGAACATATAGGAGACGAAGTGTGGCTGGGGGGACTCTGGGATTCCAGGGATAAACAAGTGAATGTCGCACAGAAAAGGAACTTCATGGGCCTGATGATAATAGGGGCATGGCTGGAAATGGAATACAAGTGGAAACAAAAATCCCGACCACTAGCAGTGGACTGGACGAGAAGGGTGTGGTCTCATATGGCCATGGAACTATTAACATATAATATTCAAGGAGCACACGAAAAGTTCGGAAACGATTGGGGCCTGGTTCTGGAGTTCCTCCAATCCGACTACAAGGAAAAATGGTGCCCACACAAAATAAGGATATTAGACCTGTTTCGGTGAAGGGCGTAAAACTTCAGAGAGAAGACTTGCAAACCGGTCACTTCCTGGTCAGGGAGGGGGGGGTTTGAGGGATGGTTGATATTGTTATGTTTAGAAACACCTCATGTGAAAAAACCAATAAAAATATTCTTTAAAAAAAACAAACAGGGTGGCACCAGGTCTCCTCCCCTCTGCAGACTGTCGATCGACATTTGGGAGTAGGCTCTGGTGAACAAAATGCACTTGTCACCAATCCACCTCCCTGGGGAGATTAACCTAGAGGCGGAGAGGCTCAGCAGGCTGGGCCTGGACAACTACGAATGACAGTTGAACAAGGAGATCCTTCAGGGGATCTTCACCAGGTGGGGTTATCCGATTGTGGACCTCTTCGCCACTAGTATCAACAGGAGAGGCCCCCAGTTCGACTCATAGCTAGGCGATGCAGATCCTGTGGAACATGAATGTGTACGCTTTTCCTCCCACTCGCCCACTCCCCTGGTCCACAGGGTCATCTGCAGGGTCAGGGAGTCGCGGAGCCTTTGACTCATCCTGAATGTGCCATGGTGGTCCACAAGACCCTGGTTCTCGGAACTTCTCAGTCTGTAGGATCAGCCCCCTGGTACACCTCCCGTTGGGCACAGCCCTCCTACTCTCCCAGCAAGGGGGCACAGTGGTTCACCCTGCCCCGCAGAAGTTAGCCCTCGCAGCGTGGTTCCTGAGCAGGTTACCCTGAAGCATCGGCACCAGTCGCAGGCTCACCTGGCTATTATACAAGGGGCTTGGATCGACGCTACCAGGAGCCAGTACAAAAGCAAGTGGACCAGGTTCTGTCACTGGGCAGAATCAAAGGAAATTGACCCATAGACTTGCTTGTTGGATGACGTTCTTTCCTTCTCAGCGCACCTCACCCACTCAGGGGTGCAGGTAGACCCATACCGCAATTATCTGGCAGCCATTGCAGCCTACAAGAACTCCGGCGAGGAGGTCTTTTCATCCTCAAATCCAGTGGTTAAGTGGCTCTTGGCGGGTCTGACTAGACTGTATCCACCTATCTAAAAACTACATCCAGTTTGGGACCTTAATGTGGTGTTGGGGGCCCTAGTGCATAAACCATTCAAGCCCATGGCGTCCATGGACATCAGGCTAGTTACCATCAAGACGGCCCTGCTAGTGGGCCTTACCTTGGCACGCCGAATCAGTGAAATCCAGGCCCTGGTTTCATCAGACACATATACTACATTTCAGAACACACCCCTCATTTCTACCCAAGGTCGTCTCCTCTTTTCACCTGAATGAGGAGATAGTACTAGCGAAATTCTTTGCGGACCCTAAAGATGAGGCTCAGAGGGTATTGCACTGTCTGGATGTAAGACATGCGCTAAGATTTTACCTGGACAGAACCAAGAGCTTCTGTAAATCGGACGCCCTCTTGATCACCTTTGGGAGATCAGAACCAGGCTGTCAGGCCTACAAGGCTTCCATTGCAAGGTGGATGGTTATGGCCATCAAGGAGTCGTATGAGGGGCAGCACAAGCCATTGCCAGCAAACATGCATGCCCACGCCATCCGAGCCAAGGCCACAGCGGTACCATTTCAAAGATGCATTCACTGGCAGGTTATCAGCAAAGCGGCTATGTGGGCTACTCCCTCGGCCTTCTGCAAGCACTACTGCTTGGATGCCAGCACCAGGTCGGACGCAGCATTTGGCCAGGCAGTTTTGAGGAACTTGTTTCTTAAGAGGGGCAACTCTCCACCCTGGGGTTACATTCAGTTGTAATCGCCCATAAAGTATGGAGGAAAGGGGATGGGATGTAGGAGTAATTATAGGTTACTCACCGTAGTGACTAACGTTCTTCTAGTCCATAGTCCCCTTTCCTCCATACGTCCCACCGGCCTCCCCCCTAATACATCTGGTGTCATTAGGCAATATTAATATTGTCGATGCGTCAAAGGGTATTGAGGAATGGCACCGGTGGGCGCCGTCAACGGAGCGCATGTTCCCAGGGCGGTGCGCCTCTAAATTTAAAGGGGAAGATTTTTCTGGTGAAAAATGTTGTTTCCTGTCCCTAGCGAGGGACACCCATACAGTATGGAGGAAAGGGGACTATGGACTACGAGTAAATTAGTCACTACAGTGAGTAATTTATAATTTATCTCAGGCCATGCCTTTTTCACAGCTATCTCTACAGCTGGCTCCGGGAACCCATGTAGCACTGTCTCTCTGAGATTCTAGCCGTGCATGCAGGGTCACTTTCAGGTCAGAGTAGGGTGCAACCCCCCCCATTTTACAGACCATTAGGAAGCCCCGGGCCCACTAGATCCCTTCAATATATCTTTACCAGAGGATACTCCTAGGCTAGACACCTCTTGCCTTGACCATGTCTCTCCTGAAGATGAGATCGATTAGGACCTTCCCCCCCTCAGTTCAGTCCTTTCATGATCGCATGGGAAGGGTGGCAGAGGTCCCAGGCCTGCTTGCGCAGGTTAAACCTTCAGTTGGGGCAGGAGTTATCTACGGTGTTCTGTGACGGCGGATCCAGGTACCTCTTCAAGGCTCTGCAAACATTCTAGGGCTTTTGAGGAAGCCTCATTTGTGGGTTTTTATTAACAGAAATCTGAGTCTCTTGTACAGGCAACTGGCATGCGAGAAGCTGTTAGTCGGGAAACCCACAGCCTTCTGTTGTAGCAACTGTCTCACTTGTTCCCAAATCGAACAATGGGGCATCTTCCTATAACCTTTCCTCTTCCCAGTTGGGAATAGAGGAGAGACTGTGCCTGGTGGTCTACTGCAACTCTGTGTTGAATCTTTGCCAGGACAATACTAATGCTATGCTTGCAGCATTGAAGCAGAGTTTGTGTAAAGAGATGGAGAATTTCCAAGGCAGCTTTTTGCTCTGGCATTGCAGATGTCTGTCCGATTGCTCAAGAATTATTGTAGGTTTTCATATGCCACATTGACATTGTACATGTGTTTGGTGGTTGACCTACAGCATTCAGTTTAGCTCACACAAGATGTTTTTATACTACTGTTTTATATAATGTTCAGGAGAAGATCCTGGATCTCCATACGCAAATGGCCAAGTTACTAGCTCGGAAGCGGCTTCATCCTTCTTCGGACAGGATATCAGAACTACAAACTCTTGCCTGGTTCTTCAGTTTGTTGGAATTAATACATAGACAGCCTGGCCCCTCCACTAGTGCGCCTTGGAAAAAGCCAAGGATTATTCCCCAAGTGGTCTTCTGAACAGCATTCGTTATCCTTGGCTAGTGCCAAGGTCTAAGAGCCGCCACTGTCCAGTTCCACAATTGCCATGTCGCACGCTGTTGGTCATACTTTCTGGCAGGCTGGGAATCGATCTCCTCAGACAACTGGTACGGTTTGTTCGCCAGACTTCTCTTCCTCCGCCCCATCAGTTCACCCTTCTATGTCCCTATTTCTACAGGTGCGTTAGTCATCTCTGCTATAACTAGTTTGGAGTCTTCCTTTAATTTTATTTATTTGTTAAGTATAACAGTTAAAATAACTTTACACACTGTATAAAACATTTAATTTAATATTACAATACACTTCAGTAAAATGAAATTCTTATTTATAAAAACAAGAGGAAATGAGGAACAAAATTAGCTATTAATACGATTGTACATCTTCATAATCTCATTACATTATTTGGAATTAATTATAGAATCAGTTTCCGTCCAGAAGTGCATAATTGCTAAAGTCAAAGCAGTGGAACAGCCAGAATTGCAGAAGCCCCACAATTGTTCTGTTTTGTACCACTCCAGGTTAACAAACTTTTCTCTGGTAATTGCATCTTGTCTCAGAGACTGCTCCATTCTGTTAAGTGCCTTATGCTTTCTAAAGTATCAGAATTTACGCAAATTATACATATTTTTTCTCCCTAATGATCCCACATCTTGCCCCTGTCATCATACCGGCGAAGATTAAATCTTAGCAACATCAAGAATCTGCGTGCTTTAGGTGAAGGGCACATCTGTAGCTACTTTTGTGGGTTTAGCAATGGGAACATTTTTATGGCAAATTCCGAAAATATCTTAGTATTGGACAAATGTTCTCATTCTTAAATGTAATTCTTTTTTCAGAACATAGTATCCTTTAGACCACTCGGGTGTCCATTCAATTTTACTTGAGATATTACAGTGCTCAGAAAATGATAGGGTGGCGCAGCTATTGCCACATTATGCTGAACCCATAATTCCCAATAAAGAATCCTCATTTGTGGTGTAGTTACGCATAAATAGCAAACATTTATGTAGTTCCACCAAGGCAGCCATTGACATAAGGCCTAACTCGAATCAGATGCATTGGATGGAGACACAGTAGGGTAACCTAAGAGAGGTTTCCAGAATTGTCCCTCCAGTCTGGGAGATGAACTGGAGAAAAATCCTTCCCAATAGAAGAGCTATGTTTTTTGGGAAATGTTTCACCTGTCACTAGCTGGGAGGCATACCCAGTACAAGGTACCGCCCTTTGGCCTCAATGCAGCTCCGAGGGTGTTTACCAAGTTTTTGCCATCAGTGCCCTCCCATCCTTGGTTGAGGGGAATTTATATAACTCTTGGATCAGTACCAGGATGACTGGTTGGTCTACAACCCCCTCAGCTGAGGCGTAGCTGTCCTCCCTCCAGGTTCTTCAGTCTCTCCTCTGTGACCTGGGTCCTCTTGGCCAATCAGAAAAACTCAGTTCTCCCCCAAGCAATCAGTTGGCTTTGTGTAGGACTTAATACAAGTGGTGGTGTTTCCCACCTAGGAAAGTGTGTCCCACATGAAGCATGCTGCTTGGAAACACTTCTGCCGGAGCTAGACCTCGGATCAGTGGTTCTAATCAATTCCTTCCCACCACAGGTTCTTTATATCTAGTGCAAGCTGTCCTCTGAAACTTTCTGCCACCAGGAGGCAAATGTGCATGCCACGCCTGACCTGACATTGGGGCCAGTATATATGGAGCTGCCACTCCCTGTGACCTCATTTCCTTTTCTTTCCCACACTTTATAAACTTTGCGAACACCACCTAGCTTAAGTTAACTTTTTCAACTGCATCAAGCCTAACCCCGGAACGGGCTCAGGGTTTAAGCCCTTTGTGAATTGTGGGAGACGGACATTGATCTTGGACTCCCACAAGATCTGCCTGTAGTGTTTAGGGGAGGAACACGTTCTGCAAGATAGCAGGTTGTGCTAATCTGTGCACCCTAAATCTTCTGGTAGCTGGCCACAAAATGTGTCCCTTTTTGCCACAAGAATGGCAAAAGAACCCCTTCTAAAGTCCCTGGGCTCGAGCAGGGAGAAAGTGGTGGAGGATGAAGACTCCCACCCTCCTGCCCGAAAGGACATGAACAAAAAAAAGCAACAGAAGAGATCCCTCTACCCTAGATACTCTTTCAGGCACCCTTTTTCTCATTTGTTGAAGAAAAGGAGTCTTCACTCAAGGTACTCCTCAGAGGATTTGGCTCTTGTACCAGTACTGCAGGTACAGTTTCTCACCCAGTTCTCCACTTCAAAGGAGTGGGAGGAGTTGTGACTGAAAATGCTCTAACTTTTTGTCAAGGTGCCGGCGGCAAGCACAGTACCGTCTGCGCTTGTAGGAGCCGGCAGGGCTTCCTATTGGGACCAGAGCTTCATGCCTACTGGCTCTGCCTTGGATCCAAAAGCTGCAGCTATGGCTCGACGCCGGTCTACTATGCATTAGGCATCGACCCTCGGCATCTGTCTCCCTCTCCACGTTGCTGTCAACATCAATGTCCCTCAAGAATATGCCCCCCTAATGGACAGGTTAAAGGCATGGTCTAGTAAAAAATGTTATTGTCCCTACGGGTCGGCCATGTTTTTTTAAGCCTAAGTGGCTCGATTTTAGAAAACTTTCCTATGGACCTTACCCGAGTTTTCGTCCATTAAACGCATGCGAAAACCAGCACCAGGGAGCCGCCATTTTCTGATAATCCTATCTTTTCCCCCATCGCCCTGGCTGACCTGCTTTTGCGGCACTAAATCAATTCCCACGCCCCTGAACCTGACATTATCAAAACATTCATATTCCCCGCCTCTCTCGGTGACGTTACTGTGCTGCGTAGGCAAACGCGTCCAATCGAGTTCTACGCGACTGCACACAGAACCCGGAAACCAACAGAGACCATCTCACAACACAGCGCGCCACAATTCGGATTATGAAACTACTTTAAAATCAAACAGCAACACGGTACATTTGGTAAAGTACATTTATTTTATATTAAATGTTTAGAGAATATTCAGCAATTGCCATATGAACACCGAAAGCCATTTATTTTATCTGTATCCGCCATGGTACACAGGGTGTTGCTTTTCGTTAAAAGAAGCACTTTGGAAGCACGGTGAACCGCAAGGCTGTTCCATCCACTAGGCACTAGTCCATCGTAAAGGTTGATATGTTGCTTCTAGCCACTAGTACAGCGTAAGGGCATGTGGGCCCTTGGCAATCGTCCCATAAAATTGTTAGTGTGCTCCAGTTGTTCACACGAAGCTGCAGGTGTCTACTGTAAAAGCCTTCTGCTGGTGTCTCAAACCGATGGCAGTAGCAGAATGGGAGCAAATACCTGTTATGAAAACAAAAATTTTTTAATTAGTCTCGCCAGCCGATCTTCATTAATATTACTTATTTTATTTATTACAGCCGATCAGAAACCATTTGCTTGCAAGGATAGTTCAATGGAGTAAGTTCGGCTCTAAAATCAATGCGAAAAGTAACAAAATAAATCGAGGCCAACACATAATGATAAACGACAGTTAGTCTACATGCGTGAGGAATGATATGATATATGATATGGCATTTGTAACGCGCCTATACTCAAGTGTTTCTAGGCGTGACGAGGCAGGTGGGGTACAAGGGCAGACAGACAACGATCCTACTAGGCCAGGTGTCTTTCTGATCGCGCACGGGGGAAGGGTGGTACATGGTTAGTTGAATACAAATTAAATAGGGTCAGCTGGTGGCAAGTGCAAGGTAAATGCCGGGAGAAGGGGCTGAAGGATACAGTCCCGTAGTGCAGGGAAAAGTGGCTGGGCCAAGGACCGAGATTGGTGAGACCAGTGGACCTGCATGCCCATGTGCCCACTACGAACACGTTTTACTTGCTTTTCCTAGCTCTTCATTTATTCATTTATTCATGCATCCATTCATTAAATCTTCATTCCGGTATAAAAGCGTGTAAAGATTTACTTGCATTATATTTGAAATTTCCATTGTGTCTCTTCGTAATGCAGTCTGTAAAACGGACCGTGCTCTTGACAACGGTTTTTCGTATACTGAACTAAAATGAAACTCGGTCTAGTTTCTGAATTTTCTGCCTTATCGTCTCTTACGTTATTGCGCACCCCCTTCAAATGTAGTTCTTTCGGCATGGTCCCTGTCTCAAGGTAAAAAAACAATAGACCCTTATACTTCCAGTGCGACTTGTGGGCCTCATCTGGGCGCTGTCCTTCGCATTCTTTATTTGCAACATCACGTAGTATAGGCATCTGTGAGAACTTGAAGTTTAGAATCCGTCTATGTAGTGCGCCTCAATGTGCAAATGCGAACTGGCTTCTCTCCCAAATGCCACGGCCCGCTTGGCTGGCGTGTTCTAAGTGCCCCAGTTTGTCCCCGTTGTCTGCGAGCTTTGCAGCCCAAATTGAGACATTTAATTTTTGGCGGAAGGTCATGGAAAGTGTAAAGTACCACAGGAGTTCAGTTAAAAGTGAGATTTATTGTTTGTTTGTTTTATTATTTGCAATACGCAAGCCTCCTCTCCGTTAACAGTGCGCAGCATTTACATTTACATGAGATGAGACATGAGAAAAATATATACATACACATATATGAGGTGAATAGAGAGAATTCAAAGATGACACACAGCTTGTTCGCCACCCATGATGGTGAAGGTAGGGGGTTAGGTTTACAGGTACACTGTACAATAACATTTATTTACAAAAAGACAATCGTATTGCAATTATTTAAACCAGGATTTGTACTTCACAATCAGCTGTGCTTCGGGTGGGCATGGCACAGTCGCAATGTTCGGTGGCAATGGATCACTGCTCTGCACAGAAACGTCCAAAATTCCATATCTGTGCTTCTCTAACACAGCAACAATAAGGCCTTTCACAAAGTCGAACTGCATTTCATCATAGACTGGTTTGATCACCCATTGCTTACTTCGTTTTGAAAACACCTTAGTGTAGCGAGGCATCCTTACTTTACCCCTAGTCCTAGATTGTTCACGTCCGACATTGCTGTTATGGGCCAAGACCGCTAGTAGAGTGCGATGTTTCATGCCCCGAAAGCTGTAGCCTCCAAACACAGTTAATTCATGTTCTGGCCATTGGACACGAGCATCTCGAGCCTGAACACGCCTCGCCTCAATTAATAGTTCCTCCATAGTGTACACGGTCTGTCAAGCCACATCTCTCATTCCCTTCACTGTCTGTGTATGTATAGTTCTGACACCCACGGGTAACTGGAGGAGAGATTGGAAAAGGGATGTTCAGTTTAAACACAAGATGGAGTGTAGTAGAATTGACTGGAAAAAAACATAAAATAGTCCCCAGCACAAACATTTTTTTAAAGTTATGAACTGTTTGTAACTAACCTTTTTTTTTTGCAACTTTTTTGACTCGACCTTCAACATCTGCACGCTGTAGCTCCGATTCGTTTATGCATGTCCTCCCTTCCTCTTGCGCTGCAACGACTATATTTTCTGTATCCGCATAGACAGCACAGAATGAGGCTCCATCGTCTCCCTGAAACATAGTACTTTCATTACTATGTATCAAAATATTGTTAGCATAAAACACACGTGAGGACGAACACACAGGTACATCTCAATAGCCAAACACAATTTAAACATTGTGTGCAACAATCAAACGACAAGTATTCGACCAGTGATGATCTATTTCGATGGAACTGTCAGTATCCATACCTCTGACTCTGCATGGACTGCCATGAATGGTTGTATTGGAGAGGAGGCATCCGCATCTCCCTGAAACACAGTACTTGCATTACTATGCTTTTCAATATTGGAAACACAACACACACTTGGGGTCGATGGCACAGGTACATATAAAGAGATAACCACAAATGATGCATTGTCCAAAAGAATCAAGGAAAATCTAAATATGATCACATTTCATCGACTTATTTCTCCGATTCCTTTACATCTGCATCATCTAAATGAGATGTTGTGATTGTGGTGGAAGCTCCGTCGTCTCCCTGAAACACAGTACTTGGATTAGTATGGTTTTCAATATTGGAAACATAACACACACTTGGGGTCGAACGCACAGGTACATATAAAGAGATAACCGCAAATGATGCATTGTCCAAAAGAATCAAGGAAAATCTAAATATGATCACATTTCATCGACTTATTTCTCCGATTTGTTTACATCTGCATCATCTAAATTGGATGTTGTGATTGTAGTGGAAGCTTTATCGTCTCCCTGAAACACAGCACTTGCGTTAATAGGGAAGAAAGTATAGCAAATGGAATCACGTTATATGATCACGCATGATGGAGCTGTCAGTATCCATACCTCGTGCTGCTGAAGAATATCTATGGATGTTGCAAATGTAGTGCGCACTTCCGAAAGCTGTTGCGCCGATTCGTATACGCATGGTCCCGCTTCCACTTCCCCTGGAATTACTTGAATGTCAGGCTCTGCATCAAGTGCAGGGGTTGACGCTCCATCAACTGCCTGAAACATAGTACTTGTATTAGTGAGGATTACAATAGTGAAAACATAACACACACCTGGGGTCGGCAGCACAGGTACATATCAACGGCTAACCACGAATGAAACATTGTGTAGAACAATCAAACAACAAGAATTCCAGCTCTGATGATGACGCTCGATGGAGCTGTCAGTATCCATACCTCCTGCTGGTGAAGAACATCTAGAAATGTTGTAGATGTGGCGGACGCTTCAGCATCTCCCTGAAAGACAGTACTTGCATTAGTATGGATAACACTAATTATAACTGAAAACAAACACCAGTGGACGATAACTAAGGTGTATATCAATTGGAAAGCACTAACCAAACATTCAGTAAAATAATTACACGATAAAATAAAACTATTACTTGACATGCATAAAACAAGTCTGTAGCAGATTAGCCTACTAAGATTACCTGATATGCGCTAGAAGTGGTTGATAACTGCGACCACGTCAAGGATGTAGAATGTTCTTGCGTCAGATTCAAGGGATAGTCAAGAAGTTGTAAAGGTAAATTAATGATTGATAATGAAATGCCAATATTAAAAATAGCCATGTAAGGCGACAGAATACTTGAAAAATGCTCAATACAGCACAGTTCCCTGTTCCCATATATATACATTGCGTTTGTGGGTTATGAAATCGAAAAAGAATATATTGATAAATTTCATTATTCAAAAAACTATACACTCATATCAATATCGAAATTATTACAAGGGATACAACACCTACAATATCAATTAATCCGTTCGGCTACCTACACACTACCGCAAGGCCTAAAGCTAAATCCGGACACTTGACTCACTGGTGGCGTAATGTGGACGAATAGAGTGGGAATAGCGTTTTCGAGCAATTTCCGTTTCGTTCGCCGTTTATTCTTCTTTGTTACCCAAGATGTTGTGTACATGTCCAAGGAAAAGTGCCGGCTGCAGATGCGGTATCGATCACCCCTCTTGTCCTATAAGACTTGTTGGACTCTACTTTCCAGCTCATCCAGTGGATATCCGCAATGTCTGACCCATTCTCTTATTCGATCAACAGTTTTCGGGAATACATGCATTGTAGTGCCTACAGATTTTGCATGGGTCTTGGAAGGGCAACCGCTAATCGAACAGGCAGGCATTGTTGATAAATCTGAAAAGTAAATATCGACATTGTTATACAATCTTCAAGAATAAAGATTTGATACAAAAGTAAATGAATCATACAATGATCAATGCAAGGTTTGTTTTGGTCGCAGGAACTATACCAGTTCATTATGTGCGGCTTAGTATTTGCATAAGTTACAGAAATGTATAAATGATGTGTCTAAAATCTGAACATGTGACTCGTCCCTTGGATGTTCTGTCTTGCACGAGAAGGAAACATGCTTACATTATAGACTGGACCCCCGAAGGATGCAATTCGATGACAATAGACACAGATGAAAATAAATAGATCAATTGATAGCATAGCAATGGAAACTCAAGTCAATAGCAATGAGACCAATGAACATAGCACTATTGTGTACTCTACTCGCAAAAAGATAGAAATTTAAAAATCTGCGAAATATGACTAGGATACATGGCCTTACCTTGACCAACAAACAGTTGGATTCAGCAAGCAGAGCAGTATGTTGCAGGAGAAAAGGTGGGTGGCCACAGGTAGCACACTGATGGGTTTGCTCTAAGCGGTCACAGAAGTTCACGCTTAGCACGACGACGAGCAGATTAGCGTAGATCTCAGTGGTTGCCAGGTAACACTTTCAGGAGTTGACTTGCAAAGCACAAAGATGTTCTCATGAGACATATCAAGTGGTTTATAAAGTATTAGAAATAGGGGTGTGTTTGTGAATGAATGACGTATGTATGTCGTGGTCTTAGCGGGGCAGCCTGCTTGAAGGGGAGGCCTGGCTGGAGACACGGGGTCTGAGGAGGCCATGTGAGCGATGGCCCCTGGGCGTGGGATACCTTTTGAAGTGTACATGCTGTTTGGCACCTTGCCGGTTGCGCCCGTCGCAGCCCCCCATGCGAGCGCTCATCACCGGGTGCGAACCGCCTTTGATAGAGGGGGGTGGGATGGATGGGCCTGGGGCGTGCAGATAAGGCACAGGAAGACTGCTGAATGGAGACACACTTATGTGGATTGCAGGGGGCGGTCTGCTTGAAGGGGAGGCCTGGCTGGAGACACTGGGTCTGAGGAGGCCATGTGACCAATGGCCCCTTGGCGTGGGATACCTTTTGACGTGTACATGTAGTTTGGCACCTTGGCCTTTCGTGCCCCTCACAGCCCCCCATGCCAGCGCTCATCCACTGGCGCGAACTGCCTTTATATCAATATATAGTATATCGCCTTTATATCAATGATAGTATATCGTTGCTTATCAATAACAAATGCCACATACCAGAGATTCTTGTGAGCACAGACCCACACTTCAACCGGTGTATTATAGGGGTCAAGACCCTAAGGCCTGTATAATCCAATGGTAATTGTTAGTATAGATATATGTGTGACTTTTATAGAGACATAACCTACTGAAAGACTTTGAACAAGTGTTATTTAGTGCATGCATTATCGAGAATGTTATGTTAGCTTAGATAGATAGTGACCACCCTGCTTCATAGCGACCAGACCTTCACCCATTCGGAGCACAGATGTCTGACGTCCATCCTTGAATGGAGACACACTTGATTCATTTAAAGAATTGAAACAACCGTTGTTAAAATATATGTGGTGTTTATTTTGTATCTTATTTTCATGACACAAAAATACAAGACTTTAAAGATTATACCGGTCAGGTTGCAGCACAGCGAGAGAAAATCCCCTGTACTGACCGCTGTCACTCGGGAACGTTTCTCTAATGGCACGAACGGCACAGGCGGGTATCACTCTTCGAACGCGGTGTCCAAGCCTCCCGTGGAGCCACCATGTAAAGGAACGATAGGCCTCCAGCCTGTACCACCTGTGAAAAGGAATGAAACAAACTGTTTTTAAATGACCAAGATAAGTTTAAAAAACGTTTGTTGTCAATGACAATTCTTGTAACTAATGGTATTCTGCACGGACAAATGCTATCTAGACAATGCACACTATTGAACGACTTACATGCGTTACAATGAAATGTAAATGTAATTTTGGATATAGTAGAAGAACATGAAATAGGAGTGGCATGACCAGCAGAGTATACTTACTTGCTACTCGGATTAGGAGGACGAACAGTTGCGCGAAGTTCGTGCATAAGCACCATCATTATTCTCAACACGGCCCGTGTGAGGCAGGCTGCCCTGAAGTCTGGCAGCTCGGTGATGCATTGCGGTCGTGGCTCGCCTTCCGAAATGTAGGCCAGGCATCCCAAGTTTTCTCGGCAGCAGCAGTTCTCGTCCTCAGTTGGCATTAGCTCGCACCGATTGCATGTGCACCAGGTGGAGACGCCGTCCATTCGACTAGGCCCAGGCTCTTCATCTGTTGATTCGTCCTGCCAACTGCCGTCCGAATCCCCATCGTTTTAGCGTGCTTCCCTTTCCAGTAGTTCCTCCTCGGTATACTCGGGCTCGTACATGTAGGGCATTATTGTAGCCATTGTGTGTTAAACAAACTAAAATAATTTATAGCGGTGGTACTGTTATCTGTTCACACGGGCTACAAGCGGCGAAGGTAGCTGACCAGAGCAC
The DNA here is from genome assembly GCF_040938575.1 of Ambystoma mexicanum. Taxonomy (NCBI): domain Eukaryota; kingdom Metazoa; phylum Chordata; class Amphibia; order Caudata; family Ambystomatidae; genus Ambystoma; species Ambystoma mexicanum. The sequence continues at coordinate 594,533,362 of NC_090923.1, read as the reverse complement.
TGAAACGAGTCACAGAATACTCAAAGTAACACAGAGAGAGGAATGGAATCGAAAATCTGCTGCTGTGTGTTGTGAAACGGTCTGTTTATACTTATTGAGGAAAGAGGCGTCCTGCCATTTCTATGGCGACACGCCATTAGCTGAAGCGCAGCGAATGTTGACACAAGACGTGCTTTGGCGTTGGGAAATGGGCGGTACGAGTCTGCTGATGACAGGCTCTGGGGCGGGGGATTTGATTTAGTGCCGCAAAAGCAGGTCAGCAAGGGCGATGGGGGAAAAGATAGGATTATCAGAAAATGGCGGCTCCCTGGTGCTTGTTTTCGCGTGCGTTTAATGGACGAAAGCTTGGGTAAGGTCCATAGGAAAGTTTTCTAAAATTGAGCCACTTAGGCTTAAAAAAACATGGCTGACCCGTAGGGACAATACAAATTTTTACTAGACCATGCCTTTAATGTCGACGATGTCTGACATCCTTGAGGTGTTGATCCTGTCTCTATCAGGAAGGAACCCCATTGCTCTGGTGAGGCTGGAGACTTCACAGAGGAGTTCCACAGTGAGGGAGAGGACCTGCTGGATCTGAAAAGCAGCCTGGACACCTCCCCAGAGTTGGACATCCTTCCGACCTGGACTCCGGTCAGACCTCATGCTTCATTCCAGAGAGCAATAGTGAAGGGGTTGGAAACAGTGGGGCTGTCAAAACTGAAAGGGTTCAGTTTGAACTGTTCAACATCATGTATGAAAGCCCTCAGAGAGAAATCCTACCTTTCACCCAGCCTACAGAAGACCTAGTGTTGTTGGCCTCGTAGAAGCTTGCATTGTCCCCCAAGAAGCATTGCCAGGCGCCTTTGGATATGGCTTTTCTTTCTCATATAGCTTCTTGGAGAGTTTGGTGGTACAGGTTGCTATGGCAAATCTTAACACCACCTCTTTCTCCTCAAAGCCTTCAGACAGGGAGAGCAAGAGATTAGATGCTTGTGGTGCTAGCTGTTTGCTTCAGGTTCTGGCCTCTATAGCATCATCTCTGAGGCAGCAGAGAATTTCCTGGTGAAGGAGATACAGGACTTTCACGCCTTGATGGAGGATCACAAGAAAGATGCACAGCCGATTTTGAAGTTAGCCCTTGACATGGCTCATTTTATGGCATGTTCAATAGGTCTGGGTGGGTTCTGAGGCAGCAGTCTTGGATTCGAAACAATGCATTTTCCGCACACATCCTTTGACGGCCCACAACCTCTTTGAGAGTGAAGCTGATGAGTCCATCCAGATGTTTCAGGCATCGAATGCCGATGCCTTAGTCTTAGCAGTTCAACACGCAACCAGTTCAGCCGAGGAGGGGGTCCAGGTTTTTGACCCTTCATCTCCTATGTCCACCATGGTTCTGTTGGATGCCATCTGGCAAGCTCCATTGCCGCTCCTGCCAGGGCAGAGGTCGTGGAGCCTAAAGAGTTGACCTTGCCCCCTCAGCAGTCAACACAGTGACATTGGGGTCAAAACCACTGAGGATGCCTTCATGCCGCCGTAGTGGGGGGCAAAATGTCCCTGCTGGTGGGAAAAGTAGCATCAGATCACTTCCAACACTAGATAGAGCTAAATTATTGCATACAGTTTGCTTTTGGGGGTTGGACACTATTTCCTTTTTCATGGCTAGGAATAATTATTAAAGAAATGTGCGTTTGAATTATCTGTCATTTTATATAACACTGGTAAAAAATGCAAGTTCAGCGCAGTAAAAAAGCGCGAACCTACCAGCTGCGGGAGTAGCGCTCTAAATGGGGAGGGGGGGCCTTAGCCACACAGTAACTTGAACTCGACTGGAGAACGCCCTAAATAAGTGTTTCACGTAAATACACATAGATAATAAGGATGGACCACAGATAAGTATATAAAATTTAGCATTAGTATATACATTTTAGCATTAGGCGGAGGCGCGGCAAATAGGCCTCAAAACATGCTTTTTCAGAAGCGTGTGTTTGTTTCATTAATTTGCTTAGAAGCCGCTGCGGCTGGTAGCCCTTTGCAAGTCCCACGATTCCAGAATCGCACGGTAAGAAACAGGGTCTCAAACCAAAGCTCCTGAGTCCAACTGAAAGGCAACGAATGCACAACCATTTTACAATTCAACATATGAAATTTATAAAGCCTGATCTACTGACACCCATGGCAGTTTCAAATTGCCCCAGATTACATTTATGCCTGGAAAGAAGGTCAAAGGAGGTCTTAATGTGTAACATTTATACAGAAACTTGTACTTGGTTCATGGCTCTGATAGTGTCATGGTAGAAGGCTTTCTCATGAGAACGGAGATGGGATGACCGGGATAGATGAATAAAGTTCTGGTGGTCATCTCAAATGTTTCAATGAATTTGGATTATGATGTGGTAAACGGTGGTTGGAATGCAACGTCACATGGGGTGGAACCAGGTGGTGTGGTAAGCTCTGCGGGACCCAGTCATAGAAAGTAATGTTTGCCCTTCTATAGGGGCTTGCTATGCCATTAGCAATCAGCTATTCATGGGGAGACTTTTTATGTTGCAAAGTGATTGATGTTAATGAGTTTAGATGATTATAAAAGCTTTTAATATAGGGGTGTTTCTTTGACGGTGCCTTTTCATGCAGTTCTGTTTTGAGTTCTGTTTGAATATTGCTGTTCCAGCTGCGTCTGAAGGCCTAAATAAAACTGTTACTTCTTGCCTGGCGTACACTCCTTTTTTGACAAGATTTTTCCTGGTGAGAGCCAAGCCGACCCCCTGCACATTTTTGGAGCCCCCAGCGAGATTCATCAGCTTTCCTGGCCAAGCGTGGGGATTCCAGCCGTGCACCCGGAGGAGTGCAGGATAGTGCTTGCTGACAAGTTCTAAGAGTTCAAATATCGAGGAGGCCCGTGAATGCTGAGTTCCAGAAGATCCTCTTGGTCAGTCCTCTGCCTCGCTCCGACGTGGTAACTGGCCTTTAAAGGGCGAGTCTGAGGAGCGCGAGGGAATGTTTGTATGGTGTATAGGATGCACCCTCAAGAGGTGGAGTAGTCCTAGATTTTTGGTCCACTTATTTGATAGGGAGTAAGTGGGTGTCGGCTTATTTGCATCAGAGAACAAAGTTGTGTAGCAAGGGGTGGACCTTGTTAGACGATAGTTGCGTGTAGTACAGGCAATTGGTATAGTTGTGCCATTTTCTAATATTCTTTTGGGGTTAAAAAGTTCGAATACGAGAAGAAAAAACAGGAAAGAAGCATATGCGTCAGTGTCTTGTGAGTAAGTAGCGGTTTATTACGTTAGAGTGGAAGTTTCGCTTTTTTTGTTTATTGTGGCTGTGGAGATTACGGAAGTGCCAGAGCTTAACGTGTAAATATTTAAAGAGCTGTGTAGCGCATACAGGGTGCGGTCGAACGAAGTAAGGCGAACCACACTCAGTGCACTAACATAGGACATTATTGTTAAGGTGGTGGGCCTGTGGAGAGGGCCATTCATGTACTAATAAAAAGTAAGGAGGACAGGTCTGTGGAGAAGGCCATTGTGTGCAGAAGTAGAACGAGAGGTGAGAGGGCGTGGCCTGTGGAGAGGGCAAGTGTGAATGAAATAGGGCGAACAAGTATAGCAGTAAGTATAAGGTTGAGTGAGTGGAAGTGTGTGAATAAGGATAAAAAGTTTAATGTTTAAATAAACAGGTTTAAGAAGAAAAGGGTGAGGGAAGAGGGTGCGATAATGTCCCACTGGATGGATGCGCCCCTTGATCACATGTGCAAGAAGTTCTCCCAATACTGTGACAAAATAATGAAGCATCACTTCCAGTGGGCAAACGACACAGTAGGGAAGTGTTATCAGAAATGGCCTGGAGAGGGAACATTCGACAAATGTATTATCGACAGTATTTACTCATACATGTAGGCCACCTATAAAGGAGCCAAGTACCTAAATCATTGAGAAGACGCGCCTGCACATGTCCGACATTCTAGGGCTCTGGATGTTGTACAAGGAAAAGAAAAAAGAGACACAAGGGAGACGGGGAGGAGGTAAAGGAGAGTGTGCAGCCCCCTACCTATGCAATGTACCCACTGTTGAAACCAGCTCCAGGATATACACATTCTAGGCGGGTATATCAAGATAACGAGGGAACAAACAAAAAGAAAAATGAATGCGAATATAACTCTGGGAATAAGGATGAGAAAGGGAAAAATAAATATTTGGTGGACATTAAAAAGAGCACACAAAGCAGCAACTTGACTAAGCGTTCAGGGAAGCAGAAAAAGCAATGGAAAGGGAGATAGAGGAGAAAAAAAGGAAGAAACAAGGAAAGACTCAAGACGAGCAGGGATGGACCACAGGATGAATAAACATTACAATTGACAAATGGGGAGAGGACATGGACGATGGCTAAGTAGACACGACAGAGGGCGATCACACTGTATCAGACTGGGAGGACAGCAGCTATAGTGATCATAGGTGACAAATTCAACACATGTAATTTAACCAACACAAGCAGGGGGAGGGGTAGAGACGAAAGGGAAGAAGAGGAAAGAGAGGAATCATGGGGGGGGGGGTGGGATTGGGGAAACAGGCTTCAGAGTAGGAAAACTAGAATAGCAGTAGCTAAAAGACCACAGCGGGGAAATAAACCCAGCGCACGAACACAGATGCCCCTTTTACAGAAAGCAAAAGGTAGGTGTGCATTATGTACTTTGGCTGACAATGGATAGGGATAATCTCGTCTACAGTTTGCTTTCACTAATGGCAGAAGCGAGTAAGTGGATTTATGTTTATTTTTTAAACGAACAGCAGGTCTTCAACTGGCCATAGGGGACATTAAGAGTTTATTGGTGGGGGAACAAATTGACAAAATTTGGCAGCAAGCATGATATGCAGGGGTGAAATTAAGCTCCAATATACATGACGGAGCACCCTTTAACAATTATGGGGCACTCGTGTGGAAAGCTCAGATAGAGCTATATCTGTATATGTCGGATATGGGGTCAATATTAGCACGTAAAATGTAGTTAGACGAAGACCCCGCCGAATATATACGATCCATCCAAGAGATGCAGACACAGGAAAATAAGCACTCCTGGGTTGACAAAATCGCTTGGTTTTATCACATCTTAGTGAGGGGGCTCCCTGTCGATGTGCAGGTTTTCACTGGAAAATATTGTAGGGATTGAAGCGAAAGGATGGCCCGAGATTCAGGCAACAATTGTGCACTATTGTAAAAGGTATCAGTAGAAAATAGTCGACAATGCAGTAAAAACAGAAAATAAATCCGTGCAGAAAAAACTGGCCAAAATAAGCATGGAAGGAGCAGTGCTCACAGGATCAGTTGTCCCACCCAACTAGGGTGGGGCTCCAAGTAGCAGTGGTAACACAGTAAGGAAGGTACACGTAAGTACTATACAATCAACAGTGGAGAACAGTGCAGATGCGTGCTTGTAAATGCTGGTTGTTGCAACAGCAGCCAGGGTTCTCATATGCGGGTGGGGTAAATAATTATACGGGACAGTTCCAGACAGGGAAGAGGGTATTATCCAAGAGGAAGGAGTTGGGTACAAGGCTTTGGGGCCACGGTTTGGTAGGGCAGTGCTTTGCGTGCAGTAACTTTAGCCATTTTGCATGAACATGTCCACTAATGGCACCACAGTTCCGGTTGTTTTTGGGAATGCCATGGTTGGTAGCTCACAATCCTCGAATAGATTGGCGAGCAAAAGAATTGGCCTTTCCAGAGACTTGCGCCCACACATGTTGTCGCCAGGAGACACAATAAATAGACACTGAACCTCCACGCTTGCGACTGTGGCAATCGGCACCCTACCAAGTGAATACCAGGACTTTCAAGATGTCTTTCAGAAAGAACAGGCTAATACCCTGCCACCGCATAGACCATACGATTGCCAAATCGACCTGATACCCGGCGCACAAATCCCTTGTAGGCTAATTTACGAACTCACGGAACCAGAAAACCAGCACCTGAAGGCCTATCTTGACCAATACCTGGCCAACGGGTTCATCCGTCCCTCGAAGTCTCCAGCAGCCAGTCCTCTATTCTTCGTACTGAAAAAGGAGGGGACTTGAGAACGTGCATAGACTATCGTGCACTGAACCAGATTACCGTTAAAAAACGCTACCCCCTGCCACTGATCCCTGAATTGCTTGATAAAGTCAAAGATGCCCAAATCTACACAAAACTAGACCTGAGGGGGGCATATCACCTTGTTCGCGTAAAACAGGGGAACAAACGGAAAACTGCTTTTCGCACAAAATACGGCTTGTACGAATATCAAGTAATGCCCTTTGCACCGCGCCTGCAGCATTTCAATACTTCATGAACGATGTCCTACGGGAATTGATTGATGTCTGTGCTCTAGTGTACATCGACGATGTTCTAGTATATTCCGCATCAAAGCAGGACCACGTTAAACACGTCCGATCCGTATTGGAGAAACTCCGTCAACACCAGCTCTATGCCAAACTTGTAAAGTGCTCATTCCACATCTCCGAGGTGGAATTCCTGGGCTTTATTCTCAGCCCAAATGGAATCCGAATGGATGTACACAAGGTAGATGCATCCTGAACTGGCCATCCCCAAATTCATTCAAGCGGGTTCAAAGTATGCTGGGTTTTGCAAACTTTTACCGCTGGTTCATCCCAGGATTTTCGCAAATCGTGCATCCCATCACGTCTTTGCTAAGGAAAAGCAACAAAAAGTTCCACTGGACAACAGAAGCCGAGGAAGCTTTCCAGGAACTCAAAGCAAGATTCAAATCTGCCCCAATCTTACACCACCCTCGCCCTGATCTCCCATACCTGGTGGAAACGGACGCCTCAAGCATGGCTATGGGAGCCGTCCTCTCACAAAAGGACCCAGAAACGGGCCAGTTACACCCTGTTGCCTTCTGGTCGCGTAAATTCACACCCCCTGAACTCAATTACTCTATCTCAGACAAATAACTCCTGGCCATTTAGTCAGCCTTTAAGGCATAGCGGCACTACCTCTTGGGCGCCAGACACACAATCACCATAATAACTGACCACCGGAACCTCCAGTACCTAAAAACGGCAAAGGCCCAATCCTCTCGACAACTACGTTGGGCTCCTTTTTTTTGCTGAATATGACTACGTGATTACATTTCGACCAGGGGTAAAAAACGGGAAGGCCGATGCCCTTTCCCGTATGGGGGTGGAAGAGCAAGGGTATCAGACCCCTGACCCAATAGCAATCATCCCGAATGACAAGCTCCTAGGAATCACAGCAACCATAAGTCAGAAAGAATTGCATGAAGAAATCCAAAACCTGATGAGTCCGGAGCAATTACAAGCGTGGAGTGCACAAGGAGAACATTACATGATAAAAGATCAGTTGCCCTACTTCAGGAATCGTTTATTCTTACAAACCAAGAACTACGAGAACAAGTCATGTCCGGTTATCATGATTCCTTGATCGAGGGTCACCCCCGAATCGTTAAAACCCTAGCCAAGGTAAAACTAAATTATTGGTGGCCCACGTGGCGTAAAAACATTATCCAATTCATCCTATCTTGTGGAGTGTGTGCTCAAAACAAGTCAGCCAAGCAGAAACAGGCTGGGCTATTAAAACCATTGGAAATCCCACCAGCACCCTGGCACACCTTGTCCCTCGATTTTATTACTGACTTACCACCCAGTCAGGGGTTTAAGACTATTCTTGTGGTCGTGAACCTATTTTCAAAAATGACACATTTGATTCCTGTTAAGGGGCTCCCAAATGCTTCCACTCTGGCAAAGGTATTTCTTGAAGGCATCGTACGGCTCCATGGGTTTCCTTCAGTTTTAGTCTTAGACCGAGGTACTCAATCTGTATCTAACTTCTGGAGAAAATGCTGCTCTATGGCCCAGATCGACATCCGGCTTTCCACCAGTCACCATCCCCAAACGGATGGTCAAACTGAGAGGACAAATCAGACGCTCAAGCAGTATCTGCGTTGCATGTTACACCAAGCTGAAGGAAGCTGGTTCGACCTATTATGGATAGCTGAATATGCTTATAATAATTTCCTACACACCAGCACTGGGCAGACACCCTTTTATACCATGTATGGCAGGCACCCACGTACTTCCGAGTTGGATGTTCCTACAACCCTGGAAATGCCAGTAGTCAAAACATAGCACACAACCATTTCTCTAACTTTTAAAAGGGCAGCTGAACACCTACTTCAAGCTGAGAATTGCCAAAAGAAGTTTGCTGATCAACACCGAGCAAAGGACCCCAACTACCAAGTGGGAGACAAAGTCTGGCTGGCATCTAAACACGTGTTCATTAAAGGAACCCAAACTTTCTGTCCAAGATACCTGGGTCCATTCATTGTCACCTCTGTGATAAATTCTGTGGCAGTCAGACTAGCTTTGCCGTCAAACATGCAGATTCATCCTGTGTTCCATGTGTCTCTCCTTAAACATGTTCAACCCGGGACCCGGGTAGCAACGCCACCGCAGCCAGTAGTAGTCGCCCGGGAGCCAGAATTCGAAGTCAAGGACATCATGGATTCAAAGTATGTCAGATCCAAATTATACTACTTAGTAGACTGGAAGGGGTATGGTCCACAAGACAGGACATGGGAGCCTTATGAGTACATCCATGCACCTTGCTTGCTTAGACGATTTCATCAAAAACATCCAAACAAACCAGGACCAGACAGAAGAGCCACCTGGAGAGGAGCCTTGCGGGGAGTGCTGTCATGATTCCTGCCCCTCATGTCCCCAGCCCTCCAAGATGTCAAGCTGGAGCCAGACCACGATCACCTACATGGCCCTCAAGGGCCTCTCCATCCCTCCAAAGACCACTTGGAGTCAGACTTGGCACTTGTGGCACCAGACTTGCTCACTCCCATAGGATAACATTGGGAATTGGACTTGTAGTGCATTGATGGGGACAAGATGGAGGCCCCCACATGTTTCGGTTCCCAGAACTGCATGTGCAGTCTAGTCTTTTGGGTGTGGTTCAGCCCAGAGACACCTGGGATACCCAGAGACTATTTAAGCCACGCCCAGGCTGAGAAACATGCTTTGTGTTTTCTGCACCTGCAGCGTGACACTCGCTGTGCTCGGATCGGTCTCCAGTAGGCCTGCATCTTTCTTCTGCGCTCAGCTCCTGCAAGAACAAGAACAACGTTAGGAACAGCCTTATCTTGTGGCGCTTCTGCCCATCATTCATCGCTCCTTCTGTTCTGCGGGCATCTTCGGCAGTGTCATTCCCAATCCGGCATGCCGCTAGCATTCAGCAAATCTTTGCTTATTTTTAAAGATTGTACGAGCTTCAAACGTGTACCTGAATCCCAGCCGCTCTGGGGGAACTCTGTCTCCGGAACTTCTCATCCATCTGCAAGAGGGAAAAGACACTCCAGGTTAGCGTTGAAACATCTAGAGGCGCCGCATACCGCACTTACTCACCGCATTTCTTCTTCATAACCGGCATCCACGCTGAAAACGTTGCGGCACCTAAAAGACACAGAAAAAGAAGCCAGTTCAATACAAATACGAAAGGGTCACATCGCGCTCTCACTCACCTTCAGCGCTACTCATCTCAGCAGCACGTCGCCATCCCCAGACGCCGGCCATCAGCTAAGGAAGGAAAGGAACGAAGTTGGAGAACTGTTCAAAAGACTCATTATACTTACCTGTTAGATTCTTGCCAGTGAAGTAACTAGGCAGCAACGAGCCCACATCAATCAATGCGCCCCTGTGCTGAAAGCAGGACGGAGAGCACACTTTCCAAGAAAACAAGGTGAGTTGTGGATCAAAGGGAAGGGTTGGACCCCGGGGAAGAAAGGGTTCAAGTACACAGACAATAGGGAGTTAAACTCTACCAATCCTGTGTTTCAGGCCCAGTCTCCAGTCAAGTAGACTCCAGGGTAGGGTTCGAGGTCGTAAGAGGTCAGAACAGGCTGAGTGACGGCCCCGTGGATACCAGGTGAGCGTTACAGACACCTAACTGACGAACTACACTTCTACCTCTCCATCCCCTACACGACCCTTTGTTTCCGCCAAACTATACTGCAGTTTGCTTAACTATGCACGCATGGTCGTCCGCTCTGTCATATTTGCATGTACCATGGATATACGATAACGTAGACATGTAAGGTTGCATATACGTATGTCTATATGTATGTGTGCATATACTGATACTTCTGATAATGCTTCCTTGATTTACCAAGACCATTGCTTTGTATTTGATGTATCTTGTACCTTTGTATTTTGCTCCTATTGCAATCACTGCTCTATGTATTGTTACCTTTGCACTGTAACTAAGTTTTAAGATTTCTTGTTTCTGTTGCGCCCGTCTACCCAAGGGCTTGGTGCGCATTACCAAACAAATAAACAAACAAACATGGCTGGTCCCTGTGCCCACAATGACGCCTGGTCAGCGGCGAGGTTCCTGGTGAGGGAGGTGGGGGGATTCTAGATTAAATTCGTTTGGACAAGGGTCAGCATTTTGCAAACATTTTAATTAAAGAAATAACGACCCTCCTCGGGATAAGACACAAATGATGCACAATTTATCACCCGCAAGCCAACGTTTTTTTAAAATAAATAATTGGCCTGCTAAAAATGCCCATGGCAAAGCTTACACAAATGCTTGGAAAGTCCTGGGTGCAATGCTTGCCTCTTGCACATTTTGCTTTGCGCAACTCTCCAGGAGTAGATAATCATCCCACTCCTCATGAGATTGTTGCAGGGCGGAGAATGCATGTGCCTTTACCTCTGTCACGTACTATCACTGATGCTCAATCGTCTTCCAGCATTCTAGGGGGAGAACTTGATACGCATCTCACAGAACAACATTGCTTCAATATATATCCTTGCAGACAAGGACAAAAGCTCAATCCTAAAAAAACAAGTGATCAAAAATGACAATTCCCACAAGCAGTACTTCTCTACCCGGTGATAAGGTCTACATTAAAAACCTCATCCGGAAGTGGCAAGAGGGCTTCTATGGGCCCCACATCTTAAACTATTCAACGGCCGTAAAGATTGAGGGCTGGCATGGATGGGTCCACATCACCGATGTGCACAAAGACAAGACCACTGCATCTCATTAACAAGAGGAGCCAAGCATAGCGTAATGGTAAGTATTTGTGAAGTTTCATTCATGTTTTTTCAGCGCTCACTCTTTACAGAAAGCCAGCACAAGAGTTAGGAGATAATGTTTTTAAAGACAATGTTATTATGAAAAGACAACAAACTTAGTCCGATAATATTAACATGTCTTAGTATAGATTTAATATTTTTGTTTTAATTGATTTCAAAAGAAAAATGTGGTACACAGTAAAATAACAATGTAAATATGGTGAAAAGGAGTCTAATAGATGAAGAGGGCTTTCACCATCACAGTGAAAAAGAGCAAAGTGTATCATCTGGAAGCGTTTGATACAACATCATGTTGCATGTGGGAAGAGACAGGGCGAAGGGCACTTGCTAAGTCTGTTCTCTCATCCAACACATAATGGGGTCGCCTAATCTTTTCCTATCCCAGGGTCTATTTTTTGAGGAAACATCTGCAAAACAAGTGGTTTATTTCAAGGAGAACATGTCAGTCCAGTGGGTGAATTGAAGGGGAAAATGTCTATGCTGACAATTACGTGAAAATAAACAAAATGGCCAAAAAGAGAGAGATGAAAAATATGATTATGGAATATATAGCAGAAGGTTCTAGAAGGAAGAGCTAAAAATAAGGGAACACACAATATTTCTGTGTATAAATAAGGAGGGTCAGAGCATTCCCTGGCGTCGCACAAGACCATTAATGAGAATAAAAGGGGCAGTGTGGTATGGTAGCCAGTGGGAGGGGTAGTAATGCATTGTCGTGCTGAAGGGTTGGTGGGATATGAACAGAGCGTGGTAGCTAAAGTGAATAACAGCTGTAAGTCAATCGGCGGAAAATATGTGCGTGCATTGACCTGGTTACTTGAAAGACATCAACCAGTCGATATAAAGAGCTTTACAATTTTTCCTCTATATTTCAGATAGAATGAATCCATCCATCTTGGAATGAGCACGGGTTGTGCCAAGGTGATGAGTGCAGCGCTGACGCAGCGGTCTGCTGTCGTGATGGATGTGCGGTGGGCCTGTGGATCGAAGGCCTATGCCCAGATCATGCCTGAAGGGAGTGGGCTCTGTGCAAGTATCACTCTGCGCAGCCCTGCCCTGATGGTGCCTTGAAACCGCACTGCCACGGAACTTGCGCTGCTGGGAAACGTGGTTTAGCAAAGTGAGAAGCAAAAATCACTAAGCAGAAGAAAAACAGAGAATAATTATTTTTTGGAAAAGAGTGCTGAAAATCTGGCTGCTATCCCTGATTAATTCAGGTTATTCTCCAAGCCTGCAACATTTTTGTACTTCCCTTTTGCTTCCTGGCTTGCAGGCTGTAGCAAATGCGAGGTGGCAGTAGCTTACACTCAATTAGCTGCTGCGGTTGGCCAATTCAACAGCAAAAGGCCTGAAAGCAATAAAGGAAGAGTTGAGGGCACTGCATTTGGTGGCCCTCCAGCACAGGTATGTTTGGACCTTCTAGCTGTTATAGAAGGCGGGGTGTGTGCAAAATTTGAGGGCAGTTGTTGCACCGTCAGACCTGATGGAGAAGCTTTGAATGGAACTTTGAAAGCAGCTATCAGAGAAATGCAAACACTCCATGAAAAAATGACAAATGAAGCTAATCGTGTGCAGTCAAGCAATTTTCACATGCGTGCCCACCTGTCTTTCTTGAGTATTTCGAGTGACTGTCCCTGCATTGGTCCTCGTCATCTTCGGCATTGGCAGACATCTTTTGAGACTTTATACTAACAAACGAAGAAGAAAATGTATGTTGCCCCAGAGTATTGATAAAGATAATAAAAAAGAGAAGGGTAATAATGAACTAATTGGGAAAAATGCAGAGGACGATATTTCTGGGTGGGTCAGAACCCATCCTGAGGATTAAGAGAATTGCGAGCAATTTGGTTCTAATGTCTTGAGGATGGACAGGGGTGTTTATGGGTGGGGGTCTCATTGAATAGTTGGTAGGAAGCTGGGGGGTGACATGACAAGACTAGAAAAAATATAGATTCACAAAAATAAAGTAGCAGAAAAGGAACGGGTGGGACAAAGGCTTAGTTATTGATAGATCAATAAAAGCAGGGAATAATTTGGTAAACATCCAAGTTCAGCGCGGCAAAAATGCATGAACCTACCAGCTGCAGGAGTATCAATCTAAATGGGTTAGGAGGGCTTTCTTGATAGCCACACAGTAACTTGAACTAGACTGGAGAATGCCCTAAATAAGTGTTTCATGTAAGGAAACCTAGATAATAAAGATTGACCACAGATAAGTATATACAATTTAGCATTAGTATATAAAATTTAGCATTGGGTTTAGGTGCGACAAATAGGCCTCAAAACATGCGTTTTCAAAAGTGTGTGTTCGTTTAATTAATTAAGCGACTGGTAGCACTTTGCAAGTCAGACGAACCACAGAATCACATGTTGAGAAGCAAACAACGTTTGTTACTTTCGAGGTCTTAAACCAGACCTCATGGGTCCCACTGAAAGGCAATGAATGCGCAACCATTTTACAATATAACACATTTAATCCACAAAGTTTGATCTACTGACGGTTTCAGAGAGCCCATGGTGGTTTCAAATTGCCCCCGACTACATTTCGGCCTGGCAAGAAGGTCAAAGAGTTCTTAATTTTTAACATTTATACAGAAACTTGTACTTGGTTCAAGGCTCTGATAGTGTCCTGGTAGAAAGCTTTCTCATGAGAAAGGAGATAAGATAACCGGGACAGATGAATAAAGTTCTGCTGGTCATCTCAAATGTTTTAATGAATTTGCATTATGATGTGGGAATCGAGGGTTGGAATGTGACGTCACATGGGTGGAACCAGGGGTGGTGTGCGAAGGTCTGTGGGACCCATTCGTAGAAAGTAATGTATGCCCTTCTATGGGGGCTTGCTATGCCATTGCCAATCAGCTATTCATGGGAAGACTTTTTATGTTGCAAAGTGATTAATACTAATTAGCTTCAACAACTCTAAAAGCTTTTGATTTAAGGGCGTTTCCTTGACAGCGCCTTTTTATGCACTTCTGTTCCGTGTTCTGTTTGAGTATTGCTGTCCCAGCTGCTTCTGAGGCTCTGAATATAACTGCGTTAGTTCATGCCTTGGTACACTGTTTTTTTGACTACTTTTTAAATGATTTCCTGGTGAGTTCCAAGGCGACCCCCTGCCCACAACAATGATACATAATTGGATCATTCAACAAAGGTAACATGAGATGCTTCAACTTGTGCACCTTACTCCATAGCTTTGGCAATACCGAGGCTTCTCCATAAATTTCAAGCATTGCACGCTAGTGCCTATCAAGGGACTTACCTTCCTGGCATTTGTATGGAAGTCCAGCATAGTGATGGTCTTTCTAACGACCGAGCAGATTGCGGACATCGGCCTGGCTATGACACATTTTCAAAACATACTAGCTACAGTAGCTTGCTGCATCCAAAGACTTCTGGCTCTCATAGCAGCCTGTGGGCGATGTGTGCTCTTTGCTCGTCTGAGGATGAGAATGTTACAACTTAATTTCTCTTGAGTCCAAGTACAGGGAGGCAATTATTCGATTGCATTGCCTTGCTGGCCCTTCATCAAGTGAACTGGTGTGGTGAAATAAAGGTATCGGGTAATAATGTCCCCATACATAATGTCCCACTGCATAATGTCGCCGGGAAAAGCCATTGGCGTCATTATATATGGTGACATTATGTATGGGGATGGGTTGCGGGAATGACCCCTGCTCCCCTTGTAAAAAAAAAAAAAACGCAGGGGTTGGAGAGGTGTCCCCCCTCATATTAAATGTAATAATGTCTGCAAAAAACAGCAACTTTTTTGTCAGGAGACATTTTTGCGAGCACATTATTACATGGAACCGAAACAAACTGGACACTTGAACCCTTTGTACAGAGATCATTCTTACAGACTTGTCCCTGTTCAGATGTAGTGTTACCATGAAGGGTCCGAAGACTCATGTACACCGAGCTGCATATCAATCTGCTGGAATGGCAAGCAATTTGAACTTGAAGTGAGGGTCTTACTGTAATTCGGGTGAAGCTGTTTCTTTTCAGGGCAGACTGCACAGCATCATTATTTTGCAAAAAGTGTCACCAATGCTCCACTGCTGTGCCACCTTGCAATGATCCTCTGGGATTGGGCTACCTCCCATGGAATCTCCCTCACGAATGGTCACGTCCCAGGGACCTCAAAAGGCGGCAGACCAGCTGCACAGGCTGCTTCGTTGAAACGATAAATGTTAAATGAGACAGGGTGTCCTTCAATTGATATTTCCACTCTGGTGACATTTGTAGATGTATTTGCAACTACATGCAAACACCAGTACCCCCTCTTTCCCTCTCGAGAGGGAGAGGGTTGAGCGTTGCTCCAAGACACCTTCTCAATTGGGAGGGACTGTTTCTTTATGCTTTTTTCCTGGTTCCTCTTATTCAGATGGTTCTCACAGTTCACAGCGGGCAGGGGATCCTCCATGGACCTGATGGGTCCTGGCTGGGCAGCTAGGTTGTGGTTCTTTCCTCATGGTGCTTTGAACAGAGGGGCACCTTTGCTGGCTGAATTGTTACAACCTCCTTCACCAACAAGGCAATGTGCACCATCCCACCCCACCCCTCAAGTGATTACAGCTTGGGTCCTGAGAAGTTGACAATGAGGCATCCGGCCATTTCTGCATACAACATGGCTATTGGCTATCGTACAGATATACCCAAAACATCTACTTGCTCACAGTATAAAGACAGGTGGACAGCTGTCTGCTACTGGGTTATTGATGATCACATCAATCTGTTGTCCTTCATTGATAATGTCTGGTCTTTTTTTGACACCCTTGGTTACTGCGCGCATCTTGTTCCTGAGCACTCACACAGCCTTTCTTCCAAAGATTGTATCCTTTCATATCTCAGAGAAAGGAAGAGCCCCTTCCTATGACCTTTGCAAACTCTGTCCCTGGTAGAGAACAACCTCCATTGTCTGGCTGTCGCCGTGTTAGTTTTACCTTTATGGAACTTGTCAAATCGGAAAGTCATGCAATGTTCTTTTCAGCATTCAGAATCCTGGATCCCAGGCCTACAATGTGACCATCACCAGATGGTTTTCATAGATTAATCACTGTTCTAAGCTGCTAAACCGACCTTTTCCAGATGTTCTCCATGCCCATTCCTTTATGTCAAAAGACAGCTTCTTGGTCTATCATTTCAGCCTCCTGCAAACACTGTTTAGTTCTGGGTTTGAGGTTGTACGAGATTCGGGCAGGCTGTCTAGCAGAACGTCTTATCTAACTCTTAGAGAGGGTTCTCCTCCTTCAGCACCTTCAGGCAATAGGGGTAAGAAACTGTTACTCACCCAATTGACTACCATGCACTTGGTCCTCTTTCCTCCATATGACCCACCCTCCATCCCCCATAAATCGGTTGGTTAGCAATAGCCAATAAGCAGGCAAAAAACTGACTAGTAATGCCAGTGGGTGTAGCCATGGGGGTTGGACACACCCAGCTTTGACATGGTGTTGTGTGGGCGGCAAAGCTCTTAGAGGGAAAGTATTTTGTGGTGTAAAAAAGCTCTGGTCATGTCCCCATTGGAGAGACTCCCATACGTATGAAGGAAAGGGGACTATAGACTAGAAGTACAGTAGGCACTACAGTGAGCAACTTTCGTTTAGCTCTCCTCTATTGATATGGACTACATTAACTCAATCACTTGATTGGATGCATTACGTTTTCAGTGTTTTCTTCTACAAAGCTGATGTGTCATACTCTGCCTAGGAAGGTTCATTATTGCCACCTATGTCTTTACACTGGTCAATGTTCGCTTTTGCACACTATATTTTTATCTCACTTTTTTGTTCTTATTTCAGGATGGGGCCCTTTTGTTGACATCTGCAACATGGAGTCAGCCTTTGTCTGCACTTTGGGGAATGAAATCCGTCTTTGATCTGAAGTGAGTTACCCCTCCATCCTTTACCACTTGTCCTTGAGTAGCATTTATTTGTTAAAACCAGAGCTTTTCTAGGAAATGCAGTTATTGGCTTTTTATGTTCCAGACTTACTCGGCCGAGTATTGTTTGGTCCTTCTCTTTTTGGTTTTATTAATACATCTGGTTTGTGAAACACCTCTGCCACTTAGATGTTCTTTAACATAAGTTACAGTAAATCAATAATTCTGTCTAATTAATATAAAATGTAGGTGAATGCACGTCTCGACCTGACCATGCTTCCCAATGTGCCTTCCTGCTTCCAAAGCTCTAGCCCTCTAACCTCTTGAGGAGCCTGGTTGTAATTGCACATTTCTTGTTCTCACTCACACTGGCTTCTTTTTCTGCAGTGATTTTCACCTCAGTGCTGAAGTCCGCCACTTCACCCTGTAACTCGCACTGCGCCACAGGTTTGAGCAATGCACATCTTGCGAATCCGATTCCTTCCAAATACTGTATTGGACGGAGCCACTTATGCATTTGGGTGGTGCTTGTTAGGAAATATTTACTTTTTGCACCTTTTTCTCCATATTTTTCTGTTGCACCCAATTTTTTACGTTTGTTTTGTAACCATGTCCCCACTCTTTGGAGGTCACTAAAGCCTTCTGCTTTACTTCCCTGTTTTGCTCATTATTTGGTGCTTTCACCCTGGGACCAATGGGAACAACCAGTCTTGACCCCTGTTCCAGGTTCCATGCCAGCTGAGCCTTGAAGTGTCCCATGACCAACCAGTGGACTGACTAGCTCCCTCCTGTGCTTCTTTGCTGCAGCAGTCATTCCATTTACAGCTTTGGAACTTTGCAGATCTCCAGCTCGTGCCACAAGTCTCCTGCTCCTGCCATTTCAGCCGTTTCACTCCAAGGGAAGCTGTGCTGGGTTGCTCCTGTGTTAGCCACTGTGTAATCGCCTTTCGCTGCCTGACGGTGGTGACCTTCACTGGATATTGTCTTCTTGGTGTCCCCGAGGTGTCCTGAGGCCCCCCCCCCCCTCCCACAGACATCTTCCTTTGTCGTTGTTTGCGTCTTCAACTCAACGCTGCTGGAACTGTTTCCTGTTGACCATAACCAACCAAATCTAAAATTCCTTGAAACAAAGTATCTCTGCTGTCATGGTGGGAACAAGAACAGAAGAATAAGTCCAGAATGAAGTCTGGGACCTACACAAGTGGAGTACGGAACATCCCGAGACCTACTTGATGTTTTCTCCGTCCGTCTCCCATGTGGTATTTTGGGTGCAAGGACCTGAGCCTAACTCACTCTGACTAGAGTTTCTGTATAATCGCATCTGATGACGTTATACTTTGGAAATGGTGACTTTTGGTAATAAGGCACCATACCATTTTGGGGTTGGGATTAAGATTGAGGGAAACTGTTCTCGTGTTGATTTTAAATAGTTCTGCCCATTATTTTCTTTCATCTGACTACTCAAATGTATTGCACTGATAATTGATTCATATGCATTTCCATTCTCCTAATGTAGAATATGTATATATGTTTCGTAAGGTTTTGCCTGGGAATACTTACCTGTGATTTTTATATGGGTGGTGTGTAACTGAAGACCTAATACATAACTGTACTGTTATATACTTACTGCCTAACTTGAACTATTAGTGTTGCTCTGGGTGGACTATATGGCCATAGACCACTCTCACACTTTTCCTGAGACTAGGCCTTGCCTGCACAGCTCTTAACTTGATAGTATTGTGTTTTGGCTAACTGTCTCTGTCTTCCCTGTTGATTATAAATAGTGTGGTCTCCCAAAATCCTCCCATCATGGCTGATTTCGAAAATCTATTTTAGCAGTGCTCTGTCACGATGCCTGCCCCCGGAAAGCCAGACCAGGCCCAGCAACCCCGGAAGCAGGCACCATGCCACTTGAAGCATGCCCAAAAACCCCAGTTAGGGGCTCTTTGGCTACAGTCCTGGCGCCATGGGCGCCAGGCTCATTACAGAAATCTTACCTGTTGCAGACCATGCTGCATACCTACCTGATGCAGACCATGCTGCACGAAGCCAAAAGCCAAATGAGGCTTAAAGGGACTACTTTACCTCAGGGACTCCTTTCCTCTCGGGTGGGGCTGTGGAAGAATACTTACCTGGGACTTCTTCCAAGGCTATTTAAACCACACCCGGACAGCCACACGTGCTTCGCGTTATTCTGCTTGCTGCAGCGTAACGCTCACCGTGTCTTCAGCAGCTCCAGTCTTCAGCCACGCCCGCTTCAGCCCTGGAACACCTGGAAAAAGAAAAGGAGAAGAGGTCAGAACAAAACCCTTACCTGAATCCCTTGATCCAGCACATCGTCGATCTGGAAGAGAGAAGCCTTCTCAGGTGTATTGCCACGCACCTCGCAGAGCCGCGCTGAACTCACCAACCGGGGCTGCATTCCTTTACTCCATCGCGAATCCAGCATCTCCAGGCCATTCTTCAACACCTGGGGGAGACAAGAACAGATAGGTGAGCAAGGGCAATACAAACCACCCCCAAAGACTTACCTGATTTACCACAGGGGGGGTACTCACCTCATCTCGGGTAGGTGTAGTTAATTCTGCATCACTGCCGCACCCCGGGCCCTAAGGGGAAAACGAGGACAATACAAATCACCCCCAAAGACTTACCTGATTACCACAGGGGGGTACTCACCTCATCTCGAGTCGGCGCAGTCAATTCCGCATCACCGCCGCACCCCGGCCCCTAAGGGGAAAAAGCAAGGACAATACAACCTACCCCCAAAGACTTACCTGATTTGCCACAGGGGGGTACTCGCCTCATTTCGGGTCGGCGCAGTTAATTCTGCATCATCGCTGTACCCCGCCCTCAAAGGGGAGAACCACAATAGACTTACCAGGATCTTACCAATTGCCACTTGGAACTCTTCTGGTGGTTTAAATCCGCAACCTGCAAGGGAGTGAAGATCAGACTTTTGAACTCTTACGAACAATTGGACTTAGAGTCAATACTGGAACTCACCAATTCCTCCACGCCAGTGAAGTAACTGGTCGTCTACGCGCCCCTGCGCTCGACGCAGGATGGAGAGCTCATCTTTCCAAATCTTCAGGTGAGATTTAGAGGGAACTTCAGGAGTGTTCTGTGGGCAGACAAGGGGGAGTGGGAAGGCGGGTTAACGCTCAGATTACGGGAGGTTAATTCCCTTTCTCCATTGCAGAAAGATATTCGTACGAATCCAACAAACGAAGCTAAGTGGGTCTCTCCAGTCTGTCATCTCGGCTCTACGTGTTACTCTGGTGGAAGCAACAGCGGGCCAGTCCAGATCGACGCCCCCGTGGGAATCAGGTGAGCGTAACAGCCGCTATGTTGTCTTTTTTACTGGGGATCAACAACGGTTTTACCTTTCACTGTGATCAGTGTTGAGATAGCCACATGCCATCACAACAGAGCTTAACACAGTATTAAGGCATTGGATTCATACTGATACCATATACAGAGTTTTGCAAGAGTGCTCATATACCATAGTTACCCCTAAAACAGCTGTTCTGATTCCAAGATGGCGGCCGGCATGGATTAGACATGCTGACAGCCCGCTTCTGATCTCCCGACGGGATTAAGACATTCCACCACCCCGTTGGCCCCCGTGCGAGGCATTTACACTGCCCCCAAGGGCGTGGTGAGGAGTGAGACAGAGAGCATCGCTCCCTGTAGTGTGCACAGCTCTGCCTGGAGTCTTACGCCGTCTCCAAGTCAGGCGAGAGAAGCAGGACCCAACGCCGAACACTGGAAGTGGGAGCCGGGCAGAGAAAGAGGGACTCGCCAGGCGAGTGCCAATAGGACACAGATCAGCAGCCCCAGGTTGAGGCACCGGACGGAGCCCTGGGTGGGGGCAAGTGGGCAGATCACTCACTGAAAGGAGGATAGAAGAGGGGGGGCCCCACAGTGAGGTGCCCGCCCGGCCCCTAGGGGAGTGGGGAGCCTTCAGGGAACACACAGGGAGCCGAGGAAGAGGCACCGAACCCCGAGGCCCTCCGGCAGTACCCTCTGCATCTGGCGACCAGAGCAATTAGCACCCCCCCGCCCCCAAAGGGACAACCCTGTCACAGGGGTACAAGAGAGGTGTCACCGGAGTATTGGACCTCCGGACCTGGAGCAGATATCTTACCTGAAGGTGGGACAATACAGCACAAGGAGTAAGGGCCTATGAAGAAGGTGTCGAAACCCTGGATAAAGGCGGGAAGTGAGGCAGCACAGATACCGGAAGCCCTGGGTGAGAACGCAGGTCCCCCGTTGAGACAACCCAACAAAAGCTCGCAAAGGGGCTCCCACAAAACTAAAACAATCGAAAAAAGAAATGCGAAAGCCCACCACGTACGGGAGGGAGCTATGGCCTCAAGACCTAAAGGAAAAAGCGGAAAAGGCAACTCAGCCTCTGAGCGACACGCAGGGCACCCTCCACTCCTTGTGGCTAACGAAGGGTGCAAGAGAAGGCACCAAGGGCAGTCATGAAGGGGCGAGGGAGAGAGGAGCCCCGGAAGACTAGCAGGAAATTACCCTGGTCACGAGACAGGACTTTCTGGGGAAACTACAAGCGCTCCAAACCAACCTTGCCAAGATGTTCCAGGATCAATTTCAACTCGTGCGCTCAGACCTGAACGAAGCCTTAGGAGAGATCAAGCGGGATATAAGACAACTGGGCGAAAGAACAGATCTCCTGGAAAGGGGATTCCAGGAAATTGACAAGGAAACCACTGCTAACAGAAAAGCCATAGAGCACCTCGATGTGGCGACCCAAAACCTGGAAATCCAGATGGAAGATATTGAAAACAGGTCTAGGAGGATCAACCTAAGAGTGAAATTGCTGCCAGAAACGGTCCCAGACAAGGAGTTGAAGCAGAAAGTCTGGAGGATCTTTGCTGAAATACTGGGGGAGACAACCCCAGACAGAAATGAGCTAGACCGCATCCACAGAGTTGGCAGGTTGGTTAGGGGGCCCACTTGGAAGCCAAGGGATGCGCTGGCCACGTTTGCTAGATACGCTCAGAAGGAAGCAGTCCTCCAGGCGGCGAGGGGAAGAGAGAGCCAATTATGTACAAAGGCCAACTCTAGCGCTGTATCAAGATCTGGCCAACAGCACACTGATAAAGAGATGACAGATGGGCCCTGTACTGAAAATACTCAACGAACAAGGAATACGCTACAAATGGACAGTCCCGTTCGG
Source organism: Ambystoma mexicanum (assembly GCF_040938575.1). Taxonomy (NCBI): domain Eukaryota; kingdom Metazoa; phylum Chordata; class Amphibia; order Caudata; family Ambystomatidae; genus Ambystoma; species Ambystoma mexicanum. The sequence goes on along the minus strand of NC_090923.1, from coordinate 594,511,173 downwards.
CATAGTGCTTGATTGGGAAGGAAACCAGAAATGTATAACATCAGTACAAGAAGGGGCCAATGTGCTGTAGATCGATCTAGAGGAAGGTCCCCCAGGAAACGGAGGGCAAACTACCGGCAGCAGGCCAAGGCCAAGACCGTGGGAATGGACAACAGTGGGGGACAAAAGGAGAAGGGGCCCGAAAGGAAACAGACCGCCACCGAAGGAGAGTGGCAAGGATCCACTATGGACACAGGAACTGAGGCACAGGAGGAGCCCTAACCGAAAGAAGCATACTAGGGGTGGTGGACCTCTAAAGGTGACAGCAAAGCTCGAGGGGGCATAACATCTTGGGGTCAGAAAGGGCGATGAGGCCCGGTCGGGAGGGATGGAGAGAGCGGAGGGGGTCAAGTCCCCAGACAGAGAGGGGGAGTGAGGGAGGGAAGGGGAGTGACTAGGGGTGGGGGGGCGTCAGGGGCGACACGATGGGAGAGAGAGACAGGGAAAAAGAGGCACAGAGCAACTGCATGAAGAAGGGAGAGAATGGGGACCTAAGGTAGGCCAAGGGCAGGGCAGGACGATAACTATTCAAGTGGGTAACACATAACGTTAGGGGGCTCAATACCCCCCTTAAGAGGAAAAAAATAGAACAATTCACGAGAAAAGAGAGTCTGGATGTCTTGGGGTTACAGGAAACACACCTCCTACACAAGGACCAAGGGTGGCTAAAGTTGCGGGGGTTCGACCAGATTTTGCATGCTTCCGGGAAGAGCAAACGGGTATGGGGGGTGGTGTGGCCCTAGCCATTAAAAACACGGTGAATTTTAGAATCGTCGAAACCATACGAGACAAGGAGGGTAGATATATTATTGTCAGGGGATCGCACTAGGACCTCCCGTATACCATAGCAGTAGTGTACGCACCAATCTCTGGGCAGGAGTAATTTCTGAGGCGCGTTGTGGGGACTCAGCATGGGGTCAAATAATCATGATGGGGACCTCAACATAGCTTAGGATTGTGAGCGGGGGCCCGGCGAGGGGTGGGGGTGCAGTGATGTCAGCAGAATTAAGGGACCGGATCGGGGGGGGCTGGGCTACGTGATGTATGGCGGGAGTTAAAGGGGGATGAATAGGGTTACACTTTCCTATCGGGAGTCCATGAGTCCCAATCAAGGATCGACTATGTGTGGGTCTCTGTGGGTCTGATGGGTCGGATTCGGGAAGTGAAGACGGGCCCCATTGGATAGCGGACTACAAGTTTGTATCCATCCAAATGGATCTAAGGCGAAAGGAAAGAAGGGTGTGGGGATGGAAATACCTGAAGTTCTTACTTAGAGACCCGGTCATCAGAGAGGAAATGGAAGGGAAGATGAAGAGCTTCTTCGCGGATAACGAGAGGGGACACGAGAGAGGACATAAGATGGGACGCCTTCAAAGCCACGCTCAGGGGAGAGTTGATGGCAGCAAGGGCACAGAGGGAAAAGCAGTTGAAGGAGCTAGAGACGCAGCTGGAAACGGAGGTGGAGGCGGTGAGACAGAGGGCGGGCAACTCCAACTAGGACCTCCATGAGGGAATATAGAAGGGCTCTAGGGCAACTAGAAGTCCTCCAAACAAATACAGCCAAAGGGGCACTGCTCTCCGTTTGCCTAAAATATTACGCCAAGGCAAATAAGGCGGATGCCCTTATAGCACAACTACTGAGGGGGGCGAGGTTGAAGGACATGATCACAGCTCTGAAAACGGGAACTGGGGAGCGGGTCACGCGGTCGGGGGACATCCAGAAAACACTGGCAGAGTTTTATGAATCCCTGTATGCATCACAGTACCCTCCGGGCCACCTACAGGTGGAGTTTCTGGAAAAGGTGCAGATTAAAAAAATTGGGAGGGAGGGAGGCAAGGGAAACCCTTAACCGGGAGATCACAGAGGACGAAGTGAGGAGGGTAATTGGTAAACTGCCTTTAAACAAGGCCGCGGGCCCAGTTGGTTACACGGCAGCCTTTTATAAAACATACGCAACAGCACTAATACTGCACCTCACATTTATCTCTAATACTTTCAGGCCCACAGGCAGAATAACCCCATCCATGGAGGAGGCTAGACTTACTCTTCTCCTTAGAGGAGAGAACATCTTACACGCCTATAGCATTGATAAACGTTGATGCTAAGATTTATGCAAAGATCCTGACAAACAGGTTAGAGGTCCTTCTCCCGAGCCTGATCCACCCGGATCAGGTGGGTTTCATAAGGGGCTTCATAAGAGGCAGGCAGACAGCAGACATTAGGAGGGTGGCCCACCTCATGGAAAAGGCACAAAGGACGGACACTTCCGCGGTTCTCCTGGCTCTTGATGCAGAAAAGGCGTTTGCCAGCGTGGAGTGGTCCTTTGTGTTCCGGGTAATGCGGGAATTGGGCCTGGGAGGGGAGTGTCTGACAATGGTTCAGGCCAATTATCAGACACTGTCAATAAGAGTGTCAGTGAACGGGGCAATGTCAAGACCCGTTAGGCTGAGCAGAGGCACGAAACAAGGTTGCCCACTGTTATGAAAATAAACACTGGCAAATCTGAAATCCTAAACCTAACTCTAAAAGCAGAGGAATGCGACACATTGAGGGCAGTCGCTTGTATGGAGCCCGGGGGGAATCGAGTACCTGGGAGAGAGAATCACAGCGACCCTAGCGGGTTGGTACGCAGCCAACTATCCTCCGTTAATGAAGGATATCAAGAGGGACTTCCACGGTTGGAGGAATCTCCGAGTTTCGTGGCTGGGATGACTGGCCGCAGTCAGAATGGTCACACTCCCACGATCATTAGGCAATCCCTCAGGTGGTATCAACAAGCTTCTTCAGGGAGCTAAAGGTCCTAACTAACGAGTTATTATTGGGAAGAAAGAGAGCGAGGATTATTAGACACCTATTGATGGCACCTAGATGGGAGGGAGGGAGGAAGGGAGGGCTGGTGCTACCGAACTATTTGTGAACTTATTTTATTTTATTTGAAAATCCTATCTCACACTTTTTATATTTAATTGTAGGGATTTGACAATAGTTTTTTTTTTTTCAGTATAGGCCATTTATTTTGACAAGACGCTACAAGGACGTGCCTTTTTTTCATTTGATGGTTGAAGCTTGCTCCCACCTTAGATTTAGGTTTAGATTAGGCGTTTTTCCAACCTGCATTCAGTTTCATAAACACCCTTGAACTGTGATCACTTGTCTGTCTATTCTTGATACCATGCCTTCCTTACACCTCCCGTCTCTAACCCTCCACCGGGTTGACATCTTAATGTCATGTTCTCCAAACTCATGGATCTGCCCTTTGCGCCTATGCAGAGAGCCAGCCTAAAACATTTGACTTACAAAACTGCCCTCCTAGTAGCCATCACCTCTATAAGACGAGTCAGTGAGCTACCAGCTTTGTCCGTATAAGACCTTTTATTCATAATCCACAAAGACAGTTTGTCCTTAAAACACATCCTAGGTTTTCACCTAAGTTAATTTCAAAGTTCCATGTTAGTCAATCCATAGAACTTCCTACCTTCTTTCAAAATCCATCCAACTCCGCAGAGAGAAGCCTCCATATACTTGATGTACGGAGGGTGGTCTTGTACTATGTGAACAAAACAAAACCCCTAAGGAATACAGACCAGCTCTTTGTTTCCAAAGCACCTGGGAGAGAGGGCGTTCACATATCAAAAAAGGCCTTCTCCAAATTGATAGTCAAGTGCATACAGCTCTGCTATTCCTTATCCAAAAAAGTTGTGCCTTTCACTCCCAGGGATCACTCTACCAGAGCCACCTTAGCCTTTGTTGCAAACGTTCCTCGAGACGCCATTTGCAAAGCTGCTACATGGAGTTCCATTTATACTTTCACACAATATTATTGCAATGACTTTCACTCTAAAGCAGATTCACAGGTGGGACAAGCAGTTCTAAAACATCTGTTTGCCGCTGTACCTTCTTACATCCCACCTCTTTCTCCAGATACTGCTCGCTAATCTATGCAGAGCATGTTATCTAAGCAGATCCACAGGCCTCAGAAGTGATGCATTACTTAGCTTAATCGTATTTCTGATTCTTTTATCTGTTTAGATTCACATGCGCTCACCCATCCTCCTCTGCTGGAGTCGCAGGCACATAGATGTTTTCTGGTTTATCATTGTTTCTGCTTTATCACATCTGTACTCATGCTACACTTCATGCAACCTCATGTCAGAAACAATCTGAGGGACGTTGATGCATGAAGGACCATGGGCACAGTACACGTCACACTAGGATAGTATTACTAACACGCCTTGTTGACGTCTGTTTTTGAGTTTCGAAAACAAATCTTGCAAAACTCTGCGACTACCTCTAGTTGTCAGACTATGCAGAGAATGTGAATCTAAGCAGGTACAAGCATCAGAAATACGATTTTCCAACATGGGGTCTGGCATGGATTCACATGCTCATGAATACTCCCCGTCTTCAGGCCAGGAATCCTCGGTATAGAAAAAATCAGTATCAGTTTTGTTTCTGATCTGCCTTTCTTAGTAGTAACCAATCACTGGTCTCTGGGTCATACTGCCCCCAGCCAATGACTGCCCTCTCCCTAAGCCCCGCCTCTGGCAGCCATCCTCAGATTTTTACCGCACGTTCAAGTGTTGGGAGTCCTCGTGCTGTAGCTCTGGAGCTTTTGCTGCGTTTTCGCGCTTTTTCAGGAGATTGTTCTCATTTTTTGGTTAAATTGAGCCTCAAGCTCCACCGTTTCTACATCCGATCAACGGGGACCCGTTTCAGAGTTTTCTATGCCCCTCAAGGGTGAAGATTTCGTCGAGTTACGCTTTTGGAGGATTCCAGAAGTTCCGAGGCCTACCCAGGACATGGCCCAGGAGAAAGGAAGCTTGACGCCCGGGATGCTGTTCAGGACCTGCCCTGAATGCCAGCTTCAGAATGTGTTCAAGGAGGACGAGCATTCGTTATGCCTCTGTCTCCATGAGGACAAGACGCACGTGGAGAAGGACTCTGCTTTTTGTGGGAACATGTCGGAGCGGACCATGAAGGATCGCCACCTCCGTCTCGCCAACTGGCTGGAAGGGAAGAGCCCGTTAGGCAAGAAGAAGAAAAAGAAGTCTGAGCGGTCTTCTAAGTCCTGTGAGGGCGCCCCAGCGACGGGGGCCCAACAAAAGGCCAAGCACCGCGAGTCCGCGGGCACCGGCAGCGCCGAACGGTCGGGCTCCTTGGCTGCCAGGCAGGGCGCATCCTCCCCGGCGCCATCAGCCACGAGCCAAAGCTCTGGCTCGGGTAAGAGGAAGTCTGAGAACCCGGAGAAGCTTCTGGAGAGGCCCCGGTCGATCTCAAAGATTCCGGCAGAGAGGGAGTGATGCTCGGACCCTCCCCCCAAGATGAAGGCCCCAGGTGTACAGAAGGTGACGATGGCCTTAATTCACCCTGCTAAGACCTCGATCGAGGATGTCGCAGCGGCCCTGGCTCAGCCTGTGGAGGCTACGCCAGTGGAAGCGACCTCAGGATCCTTGGTCTCCCTGCCACCGCGGAGGGAGTAATCTTTCAAGCCCATCAAGAAGACCCCCGTTGGAAAAGGAGGGGGGGGGGGGCAGGTGGCCATCGTGAATTCAGACACGACCTCTGAAGAAGAGCTCATCGAAGTCGTGGAGAAGGTCCAGCCCATCGGGAGGGATCCCGACTAGGGCGACGAGAGCAACTGTGCCGCCGACGAGGTTCCTCAAGAGCCCTCGCGCCCGTCGTTTCCGGTGCCGCAGGACACTTCGGCGGCCATTTTGTCAGCGATTCAGTCCTTATGCTCGGAGATAAGGACAAGGTTGTCCCTCCCCCCGACGGAGGTACCTGAGCCAGACCCGACGGGGGAACCGGAGCCGATACCTTCGGAAAGTCCACCGCATAAGTAGAGGAGGACGCATCCTCCGCCACCTCTCCCACCTCTGCGGCCTGCTCTGCCTTCCCCCCGGTCTACTACCCACGGGGATGATACAGGCACGGACACGGCTACGACAGGTACAGATGACGACGGAGGTGACGATGGGACGTGTCCCCCATCGCCCCCTGCTCGGCGTCCCCGCCCGACGAAATTGGATCCTTCCAGCCATGATTTTCAGGGCAGCTGAGCTCTTCCAGCTCTGCCCCCCGAAGAGAAGAAGGAGGAAGGGTTCCTTTACCAACGGCGCAAGCCTAAAAGGATGAGGGTCCTCGCCGTACCACTTCTTGATGACATCTGGGATGAGGGGCTCGCCCTCCTCAAGAACCCTGCCACGGCTCCTGCAAAGAGGGACCGGTACGAGACGAAGTACTGGGTCCCCGACACTGCCCCCTTGTGCCTTCGGGTGCAACCTACCCCGGATTCGGTCGTCTCGGCGGCGGCAAAGAAGAAAGCTGTGGGGGCATCGGCCTCGACATCAACTTCCCCGCCGGACGGCGAGGGCAGGAAGCTGGACACGATGGGACGACGGGTCATTTCATCCGCAGCGATGACCATCAAGGCGGCCAACGCCCTGGCTATCGTAGCCCGCTACAACGGAGTTGTGGTTCAAAATCGCCCCTCTATTGGACTTCCTTCCGGACGCCAAAAGGGCTGAGGCCCTTCAAATCTTACAGGAAGGTGAGATTGCTTCGGACCATGCCATCACGGTGGCAACGGACATCGCCGACACCGGTTTCCGTCAGTTGGGCAACGGCGTTTGCCTGAGACGAGGATGGCTCAAGGCGACGGATTTCCGCCAGGACATTCAAACCTAAGTTTTGGACATGCTCTTCGACAGGAACAACCTGTTTGGGAAGACGGTTGATGAGTCCCTTCAGGCTATCAAGACAGACACAGAGACTGCCCGGGCACTGGGAGTGCTCCAACAACGACGGCCGTCCTTTCGGAGCTCCGGAGGCAGACAAGGTGCCTCCAAGGGATCCGGCAGTGGCTCCTCGACGTACCGCCAAGCGGCAAGATCTTCGTCTCAGGAGGCCTACAGGGGACGCGGCAAGTCAGGTGGTGCCCGTCGTCGTCGACAGGGAGGTCAAGGAGGAAAGGCGGCCTCCAAACAAGATTGAACCAACAGTGGGGTCGGGCCCCCGCCGAAGCACCCCGGTGGGAGGCCGGTTGGCAAGGATCGTCAGTGTGTGGGAGTGCATCTCCAAAGACCGTTGGGTGCTGGACGCCCTGGCCCAAGGGCACGCTCTCGAGTTCCAGAAGAAGTGCCCTCGTGTTCCACCCGTGGCCAGGAAGGAAAATCACGTCCCTCAACTACTGTTGGAAGTAAGGGCGATGCTCAAGAAAGGTGCCATTGAGCTCGTCCCAAAGAGGCTTCGGGGCTCCCGAGTTTACTCAAGGTACCTCGTAAAGAAGAAGACAGGAGGGTGGCGTCCCATCCTGGACCTGCAACGACTAAACAGATACATCAAGGCACAGAAGTTCCGGATGGTCACCCTCCAGCACTTGCTGGGACAGCTGGAGAAGGGCGATTTCCTGTCGTCGTTGGACTTGGAGGATGCGTACTTCCACATCCCCATTCTAAAAAGACACAAAGTTCCTCAGGTTCGCGGTCCAAGGGCAGCACTACCAATTCAAGGTCCCTCCCGTTCGGATTGAAGTCTGCACCCAGGGTGTTCACCAAGTGCCTCGCACCGGTGGCGGCACGGCTGCGCCTGCAGGGGGTACACGTCTACACCTACCTGGACGACTGGCTCATCCGGGCAAGGACTAGGGAGCTCGCCGTGGAGCACACTGCGAAGACCGTCCAGCTACTCATGGACCTGTGGTTCTCCATCAACTTTCCAAAATCCCACCGGGTCCCGTCGCAAGTTGCCCTGTTTCTGGGAACCAAGCTCGACACAGTGGCGCGGCTGGCCTCGCCGTCGGAGGAAAGGACCAGGACCATCCTGGGCAAGGTGCAGCGTCTGCTGGCCACGGACATGGCCAGGGTAAGATCTATCAAGTCCCTCCTCGGGATGATGTCTTCCTGCATTTATCTGGTGCGCCTTTGCAGGCTTCGGATGCGCCCCTTACAAGAGTTCCTCGACGCCCGCTGGGTCCAGTCGATGGGCAGCTTCGAGGACAGGATCCCACTCAACGAGACGTTCCGTCAGGCGATCCGGTGGTGGGGTACTCATCTGGCGACAGGCATGGACTTTCAGACCCCAGCTCACCAGATGACGGTGACGACGGATGCCTCCCTGGAAGGTTGGGGAGCGCACTCTGGAGATCTTCACGCGAGAGGCCTTTGGCTCTCGGAGGAGAAGTCACTCCACATCAACATCTTGGAGCTCGGCGCAGTGTTCTGGGCCCTCGGGTCTTTTCTTCCGTCCCTCAAGGGCAAGGTGGTGAGGATCTTCACCGACAACACCACCACGATTTTCTACATCTGGAAGCAGGGCGGAACCAGATCCCCTGCCCTATCCAAGGAAGCCCAGGATCTGTGGCATTGGGCCGTCGCCCGAGGGATGTTTCTGGTGCCTTTTCATCTGGCAGGAATAAAAAACACCATCGCCGACTCCCTCAGCAGAGAGCTGCGCTCGTGCCACGAGTGGGAACTACGCCAGGATCAAGTGGATCGACTCTTCCGATGATGGGGCGAACCCCAGATCGATCTCTTCGCGACGGTGACGAACTCCAAGTGCCGGAGGTTCGCCAGCAGGTTCCCCCAGCCGAGGAGCATGGGCGATGCTTTCTCGTTCCCCTGGGATGGCCTATTTCTTTATGTGTTCCCTCCGTTGCCATTGCTGCTCCGGCTCATCAACCAGCTCAAGAGGTCCCGGTGCAGGATGATCCTCGTCGCACCGGCGTGGCCGAGACAGATCTGGTTCCCGGACCTTCTGGACTTGTCAGCGTCCACACCAGTCAAGCTGCCGACGGACGCGGATCTACTCTCCAGAGAAGGAGGCGCCATTCTTCATCACAACCCAGAGTCGCTGAACTTGCAGGCCTGGCTCCTGCAGCACTAGAGTTTGGAGGGTACGACATTCCAGCCGACTGCAGAGAGGTTCTTGCAAAGGCCAAGTGCTACGGACATAAATGGAAGAGGTTCTCTGTCTGGTGCCGTGCACAGAAGATTAACCCTCTGCGGATTACGGCCCCTCAAGTATTGCCGTACCTACTGTCATTGGCCAAGGCTGGACTAGCTCACGCTTCCATCAAGATACATCTGGCCGCCATCTCACGCTAGACCAGGACTACGGGACCGGCGTCCTTGTGGTCTCATCGGCTGTTGAAGGAATTTATGAAAGGATTGTTCCGAACATTCCCGCCGGTGAAGGCCCATGCCCCGGCGTGGGAGCTCAACATGGTGCTGACCAGGCTCATGGGGGCCCCATTTGAGCCTATGCATTCGGCATCGTTTAAGTTTCTGTCGTGGAAGACAGCTTTTCTCGTGGCCATCACCTCTGCACGACGAGTGGGAGAGATCCAGGCCCTATCTTGCAAGCCAACGATACTTGACTTTTCACGACTCGAGGGTGGTGCTGAGGACGCACCCCTCCTTCATGCCCAAGGTGCTGTCGGACTTCCACCTCAACGAACCCTTGGTGTTGCCAGTTTTCTTCCCTTCGTCACCGGCTGAGAGGACTCTGCACTCGCTAGACGTAGCTAGAGCGATGAAGTTCTACGTGAACCGCACAAAGAGTTTTCGGAAGACATCGCAGCTGTTTGTAAACTTTGGACCTGTGAATCAAGGGAAGGCTCTCTCGAAGGCTTCCATTTCCAGATGGCTCTCCGGCTGCATCATGCACTGTCACCGGTTGGCAAACCGACCGCTGCCCGGCCGTCCGAGAGCCCACTCGACCAGAGCGATCGCTGCTACCACGGCGTTCCTTTCTGGTGTGCCCCTGCTCGACATCTGCAGGGCTGCGACATGGAGGTCGACACACACCTTCAGGAGATTCTACTTCGTCGATCGGGACTCCAGGGAGGAGTCCAGGGTCGGCCAAGCAGTGCTGCACAACCTGTTCGCTTAAGGTGAGCCTGGTGAGGAGCTTAGAGATGCTTAATGTTGAGTGTTTTTGTATTGCTTATGTTGAGCCTGTTGCCACCTCCCGTTGGTTGTGCATGTGTATACTGCCATGTATTCTTATATTCATGAGCATGTGAATCCATGCCAGACCCCATGCTGGAGAAGGAACAAGTGACTTACCTGTAACTGTTGTTCTCCAGCATGGGTCTGGCATGGATTCACATGCGAACCCTCCCGCCTACCCCTCTGCGGCTCTTCACTTGGTCATACTGCCACTTTACGTGCTATCAAATCTGAGGATGACTGCCAGAGGTGGGGCTTACGGAGAGGGCAGTCATTGGCTGGGGGCAGTATGACCCAGAGACCAGTGATTGGTTACTACTAAGAAAGACAGATCAGAAACAAAACTTATTTTTTCTATACCGAGGATTCCCGGCCTGACGACGAGGAATATTCATGAGCATGTGAATCAATGCCAGACCCATGCTGGAGAACAACAGTTACAGGTAAGTAACTTGTTCCTTATAGTGAGTAATGTATCCCATATAGATATATACATATACATCTAGATGAAAGGGTTTGGGAAACTCCTCGCTGACTCTGCTCTGAGTCATTTCCCTACCTCAACCAAAACTAAGGATCTGTCTCTGTCAGGATGTCAAAAATAAAACTGTCCTGTTTCCAAAGTTCTATTCTGACCATCACACTATGAACTCAACTCTAAGGTACAAAGGGAAAGTTATTTAACTTTGGGTGGTTTAGAAAAGTGTTCAAAAGGAAGAATAAATGGCTAAAACACAATTGTTCTTCAACAATAAGGGTCCTTGTTCCAGAGGGTGGTTCCGTTCCCCTGGATTTCTCTTTAACACAAACATTCTGCAAACAATAGTTCCTTTCATGGCTAAATAACACTGTTACCCAAAGTGTTTGGCTTTATAATCCTATTTCTTTCAGGATTCCTCGTATGCTTTTCTGCCAGAGTTTTGCTCCTTCTTTTTTGATCAACATTCCTGATCTTTCTTCTCAGGACTTCTCAGGATCCACCTACTTAATATTGCGTAGTATGTTCTCCTGCCAGGGCTGCTTGTATTCACACAATTGTAATTGCCTGGTATACTCTCCTGCCAGGGCTTCTTTTCATACAGAGTCTCTACCCGGTCCCACAGTTGTACATCTACTTGGTTGTATGATATATCTTCTTGATATATTAGTCTGTTTGGGTTTCCCAAGTACTTGCACTGCATACATTCACATATTTGCAAGGGTCTTGTTTGTAATTCAGTTCCCTCTTTTAGAATAAGTGTTTTCGGCTTTTCCCTTTATGTTGCTTTATTTATGATTATCTGCATTCAGCGTGGTTGCCAATACACCCGGTGTCCCCGCTGTCTCTGAGCGAACTCACCGGCTCTTGTTTGGCATTCCTGGGCTCTTCAGCGGTTTAAGTACTCTACCTGCTTCCTCCTTTTGACCACTTTCTCTTCGCGCTCGTGTCTCTGGCGGCTTCCACTGGACATGCCCATGTCGCTCCAGGCTTCGGTAAATGAAGCATTGCCTTCTGTCGCCTGCGAACGCCCAGGAGCCTCTCACTGTCCTGGTGTTTCCGCAGCGTGTTCGGCTCAGGCAGCGACTTCAGTCTTCTCCGTAAGTGAGCCGCCTGGTTCCACACCTGTCTGGGCTTTTCGGTTCCTCGAGCCTCTCGTAGAGGTGCAGCTTTCTCTCGCCAGCAGAAGCAGCCTTCATTTTTAATACCATACACTCACCCCATCTGGTTAAGGAAACACACTCTCCCTGGTTACCCCTCAGTGGGGGAGTCTGCAGTTTCTTTTGGGCTATGGCACTCTACTGATGCCCAGGGTTTTCCCTTCTTTCTGAAGGGGTTAGACTGGTCTCCTTGGCTCATCCAGTACTTCCCAGCTCCCCACAGGCAGTTAGGGTGCAGGGGTTCCCCCTTCCTACTTCTGGCTCAGCAGTTCAAGACCATTCTCTCTGAAACACAGGATTCCTACAGCTAGGTCCTCCAGGGAGGACCGCTCTCTCACGCTTCCCAAGTCATTCCTTACTTTTAAATTGGCTCTGCCCAATAAGATTTGGAGAACAACTAGACTGCTGACAGCGATTCTCATGGGGAGACCATCATTGCTCCTTGCCTCTTTCTCGTCCCAGTACTGGGAAGGTGATCTTTATTCAGGATACTCCTATTCTTTTTCGTCCCCGTACTTTTTAGGGGATTGGCAGGATCAATACAACCTATGAGTCCATACAGGGGCGGGGGGAGAGTGTTCTTAGGGTTGTAGAAAGAGGGTCTAAGGTCCCTTAATTGGCGTGGATACTGCATCTCACCTGATGAACTCCAGATATTTCCCCGGATGCTGTCTTTCCCCCATGTGATCCTCCCTCATACAGCAGTCCCCCACCGTCAGAATCAGGTAGTGGCTGCCGTTCCCTGACCATATGGTGGAAGGTCACAGCTGGGAAAACAGTGGTGACTCAATCGGATTCATCACAGAGGGCTCCAATACGTCATTTGTGCACCCCATGATCTTGTCGCTAGTGGAGATTGTGAGGGTACCAGCAGGGACTTTGATGTCAACAATGCAGACGCCTTGTGTTAACTAATATCAGATATTGCAATCGAGGACAACGAATGTATAGCATGAGACTCACAAGGGAGTATATTCACACCTTTAGCAGGTTTGTTATGCAAGTTATAACTGGAGGGGATCAAGAGCGAGACATTTCTTAATCATACACTTGTGCGTTTCTAAGCAACGAAGATATTGATCAAAGACCAGACCTACCCCTGTGCTAACTGTAAAACGGCTCTTGCAGATTAAATTTCGAACTAGTGAGTGCCTTTTTACAGCAGTCATGCCTCCACTTGTGCTCACAGAAGGCTGGTCCATGCTGCAATAACGTTGCAGTGCAAAACTGCACTTACGGCTCACACTGTCATACTCGTGCTTCTGTGCGATTAGAGCCTTTTTACAGCAGTCTTTCCTCTACTTGTGTTCGCAGAAAGCCAGTCTGGGATACAACACTGCAGTTCAAAACTGCAATTTTGGCTCACACTACTGCACAGCGAGAGCCTTTTTACAGCTGTCTTTTCTCCACTTTTGCACTGCAGTATGTTTACACAGCCCGGACCTACTTTCTGCAAGCACAACTTCACTTGCAGCTCGCACTGTCCTCTCTCCACCCTCTGGGTGTAACTTTCAATGACGAGCAGCACTTTTGGGGCATAATTGGGGAAGGCTGGGATTAGTTAGCTTCTGGAGTAACACTTAGGGTTGGTGTGGGTTGATGGGTAGGGACTGAAGCTATATCCGATGTAGGCACCATCTTAGATTTTAGTTGTGGCCCTATATCCCTACCAAGAGTTTCTTGTACTGGTATGTTGGTTGTGGAGCTTCCAAAATGTGACTTAGGCTATGGACATATGCTGGGATAAGGTTGTTTCTGTGAGGTTTAGTGAGTATGGTACTTTGGTTCCATGGTGTCAGGGTTTTTGTGGAGTACCATACGAGTTGAACAGTGTCACCAGCTCCTGCCGATTCAGAATGTTCTGGACTAAAATGATTCTTTGGCCGTAAGTTCAGCTGAACTGTAAATAAGGTCCCCTTCAATTATCAGCTGACCCGGCAGAAGCAGCACTGTACCTGCTTCCTTCCCTAACCCACTGGAAACCCTTCTCCTTGATGTGGAAGTCACCCATTTGAGGTTGTGACTTTAGTACCTCACCATTCACTATGTTGGCTAGAGCTGATACGAGTTGTAGTCCAAAATATCTGGATAGCCAAAGGTTGCAGACTCCTGCCCCATTTGATAATTGATCATAGCTTTTATTGTACAGCAATGTTTGGTCTGCACCGGAGTGCAATATTTCCGCTCCCTTTTCACAGTGGAAAGTAGCATTTAATGAGTGATGTTTAATAAGTCCATCAGTAGTAGCGTTTGACCCCTGCTATTTCTCCTTTAGATTTCCTTATTTTTGATAGAATCGTGTTTAGTCTTAATTTAGTAGTTTTGTTTTTTTGCTTACACTGCTGAGTTTCCTTTGCTCTTAACGCTTCACTGAAGGGTATTCGCTTACTTTACTTTGTTACTTATAATGCGCCAACACACCCGGTGGCCCTCGGGCGCACAAAAAACAGGACAGGTACGCACACAAAAAAAGCAGGGGAGAGAAGTAGTGACAGAGAATCTAGTCTACTCGTCTATTAAAAAGAAGGGGCTTGGCTGCTTTCCTGAAACAATCCAGACAGGTAATAGATCTCGGAGAGAGGAAGTTTGTTCCAGGTATGCGGGCCAGGAAGTCAAAACTTATTCCACCATAATTTTTCAGGTTGAACCGAGTTCATTAGACGGAAGAACCATCCTTATTGGTGCAGCCATCAGGCGATCAGCAAGATAGCTTGGCGATGATCCATGAAGGCATCGTCATGGCCACTGGTCAAGGGCCACTACCTCTATCACCCAAAGCGTCCAAATGGACCAGCTCATAAGAAAGTGTGTTCTGCACACTTTGTGTCTAGGGCACGTGCATCCAGGCCAGGCCAGGCATGGCCATTAAGAAACATTGGAGGGCGGCACGTGCAGAAGTCTCTGGGAGGGGCAAGGTGGAGCCACAATGCGGGGCTAAAGGGGAGTGGCTGGGGCCAGGCTATTTAAGCCAGCCCCACCCGCATGCAAGCGCTTTGCGTTAGTCTGCTTTCTGCAGCGTAATGCTTACTGCCGCCTGAAGCACTCTTACCTGTTTCCAGCTCATCATCTCTGCACGCTTCTCATCAGGTTCCTGAACATCATCTTCAGCGCGCAGCTACCCGACTCCAGCCACACCATCGCTTGAAGTGCTGCTTACCTGATTCCAACACTGCATCTTCAGCACGCATCTTACCTGCCTTCAGCAATACCATCGCTCAACGCGCAGCTTACCTGACTCCAGCAACTCCATCGCTGGACGTGCATCTTACCTGCCTCTGCAATCCTATCGCCTGCAGCGCATCGCATTTTACCGGATTCCCATTGTCAACGGAGTCAGACCGCATCCTCACCTGTTCTGGACGTCTAGCTCAGCGGAAGCCTTCTTCTCACCCAGCATCCTCACAGATCCATCCATCCAGCGATTGCTGGCAGGTCTTCGGATAGCCGCTCTCCATCTGACGCCGCCAGGCCATCCCTGCAAGAGAAAAGGGACACACAAGGTTGGAGACTGCATAAATATCTTGCACTTTGTCGCGCAACACATAAGCCTTGCGTACACCTTTGAAACCCTACTTACCTTCTCAGTGGGAACCTCGCAATCCCCTCTGGCATCATTAGGACGCTCCTCCAACACCGCGACTCCGCGTGGACATCTTCACACCTATTGGGGAGAGAAAAGACATTACAAGGGTTACGGACAATAATCATTGGAAAAAGACATTGTAAAAGGATACAGACAATAATCATTGTTACGAACACTTACCTTCAAAGTGGTTCGGTCACAGCCGGTCTGGGCCGCCATGTATATGGACCAGTGAAGCAACTAGGTCCATCAACTGCGCCCCTGCTGAAGTGAAGCAGGACAGAGATCTCATCCTCACAAGAAAACAGGTCCGATTATATGGGTAAACGCATGCTCACCTCGTTCTGGAACAAAGGGTTTGAGGGGAATCGCAATCCAACCGCAGCATTCTCACTGCCTCTCGTATTCTCTCAGGGGCAGTGCCAGCAGCCAGAGCAGCCCACACTACAGAAGCTGGGGAAAGAGGCTGATCCGGGGGAGCCAACTCCAGGGTGGGCTCCAACCATGCCCCAACGCCCCCGCAAAGACCAGGTGAGCGTAACAGGCATTTAAATGTTAAGGTACATGCTTTATGATGGATTCTTTGTTTTTCTGGGAGTCAGTGTAAATTACGCCTGGCTTCACTGACATGTTGCTGTGTTAGGGAGAACTCGCAGAAATGTGCTAATTCCCTTCACCTTAGTGACCCCCAGCAACTTTGCTGGATTTTGAGGACTTGATTTTTTACCTGGTAACAATGTGAGCCTTTTTCCCCACTCTTTCATATATTTTGATGTGTTTTTTACATTTGTGTACTCTTATTATGGAGTTTTATATAACTCCATAGGCATAATCTTTTCTTGTGTTACACAGCGCCCTCAGTGCAGTGACACAGGGATGTCTTTTAGACTTCCCAAAGGTTTAAATTCCTTCTCTGGGATCAACTACTGTTTCCCAGAGAATGTAAAGTTAAATTGACTTTACTAGTCTTTTCCAAATTCATAGACCCAGCACACAGCATCTTACAATGGAGTGCTGGAGGGGGTTACATAATATCCCCTGTGTCTAAACACTCATGTAGCAGTCAAGTGCTACCCTTTCCTATTGAAAAGGCTGGTGGCAGTGGTTTTACAATGAACTACCATGATTTTTCCCGACCGCGAGCAACGGTAGCTAAACATCTCGGGAGCCATGTTTTTCAAGATGGTGCCTTAAGCCCCTTTGTTTAAACAGGTCCCGGTCTTCTTTCTTCACCATTTCTTTTTGGAAAGGTCCTTCTAGTGTTTGTCTCTGCGCGCCAAACCAGATTTGGTCTCTTTGTTCGTGTGCCTTTGGCGGGCTTCAGGATTGAAGTCCGCCCTTGGTGTCGGAGTGTCTGGGGTGGGCAGGAAGTGAGGTAGGTGCCCGAAACTCCCTGTGCTTCGTCTCCTAGGAGACCCAAATGCACTCTGGCATGATTGGCTGGCTGACTGTCCGGCAAGGACAGCCACCCTGCTGGGTGAGTGACAGCTAGGCTGGAATGAAAGGGGGAAAACTGTTTAAAAGGTGAGTCTCGTGGACTGAAAGGCAGAGTCGACCACTGGAACGAAAGAACTGAAGACGAGCTGGAAGAGGATGGCTGCTGCAACTCCTGGACCGTTGGTTTGCCCGGTGAAGCCCTGCTGCAGGTCCGAATTGCCAAACTCCTTTCGACAGAGAAGCTCCTTCAAAGACGACTTCTTCCTTTGAGTTTGTGGGACCAATCATCTCGTAAGACACTTGGATACCATTCTCAAGGCTGCTTAGGATTAACCAGGGAGAGGGACACCAGCGTGTGTTCTTGAATCTACAGCTACTGAAGTGACCATTTTGTTTGTTTTCTTCAACGATCCCGTGCAGTGCAGGAGTCCCACCCGACATCCTCTCTCTTGTCCCCACGACTGAGGCTCAGGAACCGCGAGATCTGCAGGAACTAAACCACAACTTCAGCATCATTTGTTTCTTCATATAAAAGTACTGTGCCAACCCGATTGAGTGAACGCCACTCTTGCGGTGAAAGTTCGTGAAACATTCCCAACTTGCAGGCCTAATCAGCTTGTGGCCCCCACAAATGATCCGTTTTCGCCTAAACTACTTCTGAGAACTTTTGCTAAGATTTTACCGTTTGATACCAGAACTGCTTTTCCTATCCAGAATACTAGCCCATTGACTTTGGCCTGGCCTATTGACTTGAATTGAACTCTTCTGGTGAACTGAAACTATTAGCACTGCCTAGAAAGTATACGTAATCTATTCTACTTCCTTTTGTCCTTTTTGCTCACTGCTAAGTAACTGAACTGCCATTTTGCTCGTATTTCAGGGGAGCTCAAACTGTCTCAAAAACCTTTGTACTGACGTTTATTGGTATATAATATTAAGTTGTATTCTTCTAGTGAAATGTTTTCTAAATGACTGTGTAATACATTAATACGTGTTTTTACCAAGAAATCTCGAGTATGTGTCTACTTGAACCACTGTGATTGAAAGTCCTCTGTGTAGCTACTTGTACTGCTCACATTCACTCTTGAGATAAGCCTGGCTACTCCGCTCGCTACCAACAAACTGTGTGGTACAGACTAAGGATGGCCTTGCTTACGCCTGTAGTCCTATTTGTGTGTGGTTTTCCCAGAGGGTACTGCATGCAATTCTGCCTAACATGCTGTTTCTTAAACCCATGAACAGCTCTGACCGCCCGTCGTGAATGACTTGGAGCTTGTTGATAAATGCAGAAATACCATCCAGCAGACTGTTACAATAATCTGTCTTAGAATTAATTAGGGCTGATAAGATGACTGTTCTATTCTCCAAGGAAAGGTAGGGATGTATAATTGTTGAGGTAAGTGAAAGCTGAGCGCAGCTGAGTTACATGTGTGTTGAAAGACAGCTGAGAGTCAAAATATACTCCCAGAGTTTTCCCATGGGGAGACTCTAGGATGGAACATCCAGCAACTGAAAAATTACTGTAACGTGGATCAGGTTTTTAAGCATGGGGCCTGATCCAATGATCAACAACTCTACTTTGCCACCATTTAATGCTAGGGAATTCAACACCAGCCAAGATTGCATATTAGCGTAGATGTTATTGATGGCTAATGTGTCAGGAGTGTGATCTCCAGTCAATTCCAGGAGAATCTGGGTATCCTCTGCGTAGTTAGTTCAGCAGACCCCGATGCTATCAAGCAGATCGAACAAAGGCCTGGTATAGATGTTGAACAGCATGGGGGAGAAGCAGGAGTCTTGACGAGCACGACAGGTAAGTTTAATCAAAGAGGCCTGAAAGTCGGCCACTGCTACCCTGGCCCTACAAGGCCCCAGAAAATCCATCCATTCTGCAGCGGGTTTAGAGCATCTACTGATTTCAGCTAGCCTCCTAATGAGCAAAGAGTGATCAATTAGATCGAATGCCACTGACTGATCAAGAAGCATCAGCATGGTAGTATGATTCTGATCGATGATACCATCAATGTTCAATTTCTAGCCAAGTAGCACTGCTTCAGTTAGTTGAATCTGCTTCATCTCCTTTTGCTTCACTGGACAAGGTGCTTAGTCTTGCGTACAGGAGAGATTTTCGTAAATAAAATTTAGTGTTGCTGCTTTCACCAGAAAGTAGTGGTCTTCCTTCATAAATCCTGTTACACTGAAAAATACTATTTGCTGTCATACTTTGACTCCAGACTAGCACACAACAGCTTCCTTAGTCATTGAAGAGTGGTGCATTCATTTGTATTTGGTTGACAATGTTGGTACTTTAAGCATACGTGCCTCACATAGACTAAACTGACAGCAGATGGTGTCCCATTTCAGGATGCCTTTACAAAGTATAATAAACATATGATTGGTCGAAGCAGGGTTTTGGGGGTAAAGATGTTAAGACATGAAAAGGTGGCATAAGAAAACAGTGGTACAAATAATTTTGAACTTGCATCTTTGGTTACCTCAATACATATTGTAGCAAAGTCCCCGTGCTTGGCTTTGAGAGCCGGTGATGCAATGACCCTAGGGGTTGTGGAACCCATTGAGCATCACAATGGCAGCCCCCTAGGTACTGCATTGCGGCTTCGTCGCTTAGCAGGGGCCAGTTGCTTAGAACCTACATATCCCATAATTCCCCAGGAAATTATTCATGAATTCCAACTACTGACCTCCCTAGCTATGCTCACTGCCCAGATGTACTTGTGAACCAACCACCCTCCAAGGACCAAATTACCCAAATATAACATCAACCCCTATACTGGCTCCCTCCGAACCAGTGGGACAGACCAGGGGGCCCCTTTAAGGGAACCGAGGAGGGGTGGTCTCGCAGAGTCGGCATCGCCTGCACGCTGTGCTCCTCTCCCACAGGTACAGAATTCGACCTTAAATCTTCACCAGGAGGGGCCATCCACCCATACCCAGAATAGCAATCTAAACATGGAGGAGGAATTGGGAACTCCAAGATGGATGTGAAAATGGATTTTCAAAATTGGCCCTGTGGACCCGTTCCGGGAGGCCTCCCTATTCTGCTGAACTGGAAAAGACGCTAATCTATAGCACAAGTCTATAATAGTATTGTGACTGAGCAGTAGGTCTTAGACTTAGGAGCGTGAGAAGGGTTCAGTGAAGTACACACCAAGCACACTTAGTACAAGTTAGGCAGAACATATAAAAATACAATTGTTTGTTTATGCCTCGGAGAAACTTATCCATCACAAATCACAAGTAAGTAAACTACTACACATTCTTTTTGAGATGTTCTGGCTACAGAACACCAACACTTTACTTATAACACTGTTAGATCAGAATAGTAGATCACTAAAATATAAAAAAGAAAGCAAAGGAAGACAAAATTAAGTAATGAACCAGTTTGAGAACAGGTAATTAATTGGAGATCAAAAAAACAATTCCCAACCTTCTAAAAATAAAGATTTCTAAAGGTATATAACCACACTGTGCTGATTTCAGTTTGTGAGCAAAAGCACCCAGTGTTTTAATAATAAAGAAACAGCCCACACGTGTTTCGACCGCAGGTCTTTTTCCAGGCTTTGATACACCCCAATTATTTGCATTACCACAATTATAGGCAGACATTATAAAGTAAACTTGTTTCCCCCGAATACTTACTCGAAGAGATCCGTAGCGGCTGTCGTAATTGAGATTTAATTAATTGCCAATGTCAGAAACTGCAGAATATTTGCTAACCCGTGATAATGAAATCAGGGCATTGTTTGCACCACTATACTACACCCGTTCAGAAGTTTGGTCTCTCATTCTGAACATCTTCGGCACAAAATCTTACGGTTGGAAACATTAATTCTGATGTTTGTTAATCTGCTTAGAATCACATGCTGTGCATAGGTCCGACATCCAGCGGTCACTGCGGAGTATTGCATTTTGTTTTTCGTAGTCGAAAAGGGGACGTCGACAAGGCGTGTCTGTAATACTATCCCTATAGTGACGTGCGTTGTACCCACAATCCCTCACGCGTCGATGTCCCTCAGATTGTTTTTTTCCGCCCAACTACTGGTCGCCTTTATGCGAAGCTCCTAGAGAGACATTGCAAAATAGTTTCTTCGACCTTTGGTCGTTTGTCATTAATATCAATAACATAGATACCCCCCCACCCCCCCCCCCCCCCTCGACACAGAGCTGTTTCTCCGCCGAGCAAGATCTTCGACGGAAGGACGAGCGGAGGGGATCCTTCGGCGCTGCCGAACACGTGGCCAGGCCTCGAAGGCCATACACAGTAGGGAGAGTGGGGTTTTGTGGTCTGTCTTTCTTCTCTTTAAGAATGCCTTTCTCTTTCCCCTCCCTCTCTTTCGAGGTCGTGGTCACACCTATTGCCCTCAGCTATGGAGAGGACGCCATTTAGGTTTTGCCCGCTTTGCAAGGGTAAATATACCTGGAAGGATAAGCACAAACGGTGCAACCGTTGCTTACCCCTCGATCACCAAGAGGACGGCTGTGCGGCCTGTAAATTACTAAAACCCAAAACTCTAAAAGACCGCAGGGTCTAAAGGTGGGCGGCCTACGCCATGTCTAGGCCTGACTGAGTGTGACGAGGACAGTGACTACACGGCCCCCATAACGGAGGCTGTAGGCTCAAAGGAGTGTTCACGCTCCTCGTCGTCCGTCCCCGGCCCGACAAGCCCGGCTCACGCCCATCTTATGGGGATGAACACCCCGGCGACAAGGACGCACACGGAAAAACAACTAAGCACATACCCCCCGGCACGCATTCGTCGAAGACGAAGGCAGCCATAGCGCCAACGGGGACGCCGGGCCCACCGGCGTCTTCCGCCGACCGTAAGGGTCGTCAGCCCTCCCCGCCACCGCTTCCGCGACAGGCGACTGAGCATTCTGAAAATAAGGGCGCTAGCACCAAAACCTCCGGCGACGCGCATCGCAAGAGCGCTCACGTTGCCAACAAGGACTCGACGGGCAAGGACTCGACGGGCAAGGACTCGACAGGCAAGGACTCGACGGGCAAGGACTCGACGGGCAAAGACTCGATGAGCAAAGACTCGACGTTACATAGCGCGACGGCGACTGATCCCTCGGAAGAGAGAATGATCGCCGAAAGCCTCGCGCGCATAGCATCTAAGGACGACGAGAGACGTACGGTGAGTGTGACGCCGAAAACCGCGCACAAGGCCAAAGATACGCCGGAAAACAGATCAGGCCAGTTCCCGACGTTGACAGAAGGCCCTAGCCAGCGAGAAGGCTACTCAGAAGGCGAAGGCTCACTTTCTTCGACGTTATGCGACAGAACCAGACAATTACAGGAGGAAGAAACTCCTTTTTCATTCCCAGACCGTCCTGGCCGACCTCTGTGGACCTTTGAAAGGTTCCAGACCTGTATGGATAAACTAGACAGGTTCATGTCCATCCCAGAAGACAAGGCACCCAAGAGACGAAGGGAGGCACCCCTGGAGAGTCCTAGGGCTAAATACCAAAAGTGTTATAACCCCATACAGGAGGACATATACTCTTACAATCCCACTGAAGAAGACGCCTTCTTCCAGGAGGAAGATGAGTTCACTTATGTTGAAGACCAACAAGAAGAGGAAGGTTTTCACGATTTCACGATGAAACTAACCTATGTGAGGAGGGATTCCAGGAGGACACAGGCGAGGGCGACCCAAATCCCTGGCAGTCACCGGCTAGGTCGACAGACACAGGCAGTAGCAGTATAGTCATCAGGTCTACTGAGACTACACCAGCCAGGAACCCTTCGCCTGTCGATGATCAACCCACCTTCAATGCACTGCTGAAGAAAGCAGCAGCACATTTCGAAATTGAAACTGGGGAAGTCGCCCCAGACACCGATTTTGTGGAGAGGATTATGGAGGAAAAACCCCCCACTAGCCAAATTATACCCATCCTTGCCTCAGTTAAGAGACGTATTTCACCTTCTCTTTCCACTCCTGCATTGGTGAGAGGGGTCAATCCGAGGATTGAGAAACTGTTCTCTCCCTCTCAATCAGACCCATTATATATTAAGGGTCACTCAATCCCGGACTCCCTGGTCGTGACCAACACCAGGAAAAGGGCAGGAGTCCCACTATCTACCAGCGAGGCACCCCCCAGAGAAAGAAGGGAAGAAGCTGTATGCCCTAGCCAAGAGAATCACCACCTCTGCAGCATTCTCTACCAGAATTGCCAATAATAATACCCTATTGGCAAGCTATGCCGATGCTTAATGGGCTAAGCTCAAACAGGACATCGAAGAAGTTCCCGAACCCCTAAGGTCTCGTTTGCTGGCTACAGTTAACGAGGGCTCTCTGGTCAACAAAAGCATCGTCAAGAATACCCTCGATGCAGCAGAGACGGCTGGCCGCACTTTGGTACAAGGAATTTTGCTGAAGCGTCACGTCTGGCTTCGCAATTCCGAATTTAAGGCGGAAACACAAGTGTCCCTTATTAATAAACCCATAGAGGAGTCCAACCTCTTTGGGAGAGCAGTGGATGACGCGCGGGAGAACGCGAAAAAAGAATTTGACACAATAAAGACCTTAGACCAAATTTCAAAACCCCCTAACAGGCGGGGATTTGGTAATAAGCGCTTTTTTCGTGGACAACGCCAGCAACAAAACCAACAACAACAGTATTCTGCCAGCAACTACCAGGGTAATAGTGGCCAGTACAATCAAAGGGGTCAACGCCGTGGCAAAGGGAGAGGCCGGGGTTCCACCCCCAGAGGCTCCCAAGCCACCAACACCACCAAGTGACGTGAAGATTCGCGTCCCCTCCCATGCAACGCCGGTCGGGGGCCGGTTAACATCCTTTCTTCCAGCATGGGAGGGAATAACATCAGACCGCTGGGTACTTTCCACCGTAGCCTGCGGCTACTGTATAGAGTTCAACAGTTCCCCAACATACAGACCACCGAGGGGACGCCGCATGACACCAGAACACCTCGCCATCCTTCTCCAAGAAGTGGACCAACTGCTGGAAAAAGGAGCCATAGAGGTCGTGCCTCTATCTCAGGTAATGGAAGGTATTTATTCAGTGTACTTCCTTGTACCCAAAAAGGATCTAAGCATGCGCCCTGTATTAGATCTGCGCCCAGCGAACAAGTTTGTCAAACCCCAAAAGTTTCGTATGGTGACCTTACAGGAAGTGATCCCACTGCTATCACAGGGAGATTACATGACACCACTGGACATGAAAGATGCATACTTTCATATTTTAATGTTACCAGCGCACAGAAAATACCTCAGGTTCATGACAGAGGGCAAACACTACCAGTTCAGAGTGCTACACTTCGGCATAGCATCTGCACCAAGGGTATTCACGAAAGCAGTGGCAGCGGCCTACCTGCGCAGGTTATCCATCCCAGTATACCCTTACCTCGACGACTGGCTCATAACAGGGGATTCTTACGAGACATGCTTCTCGAACATTCAAAAGACTGTAGATCTTTTGTTCCAACTGGGCTTCTCCATCAATGAGAAGAAGTCCAGCTTAGACCCCCCCAGCCAAGTCAAACAATTCCTAGGGGCTCTAATTCGAACAAAGGACGGCTTTGTCTTCCCCTCCAACGAGAGGGTCCAAAACATGCTGTTTCAGATCCCCCAATATGTGGCAGGTCGAGAGGTGACGGTGCGCAAAGCGATGCGCTTGCTAGGAATGATGGCGTTGTGTATTTATTTGGTACCTCACGCGCGCCTGCGCATGCGCCCAATGCAAGAGTGGCTCAACAGCCAGTGGTGTCAGGCCAGCGGACAATGGGATGATCTAGTGGTGGTCTCGCAGGCCTTGGTTCTTTCGCTACTGTGGTGGACAAAGGAAAACCTGATAATAGGAAAACCCTTTGCCACACCCGCGGTGGAGGCCACTCTAACCACGGACGCATCCCTCACAGGATGGGGGGCTCTCCTATCCCATCAGACTGCTCACGGAGTGTGGACTCCGAGCGTAGCATCCAAGCACATAAACCTACTGGAGCTACTGGCGGTGTTCAAAGCACTAAAAGCCTTCCAGGAACACCTACAAGGGAAGACAGTGATGGTCCTTACAGACAGCACCACAGCCATGTACTACATCAACAAGCAGGGGGGCACCCACTCTCCAGGACTGTCCAAGCTGTCCCAGAATATATGGAAGTGGGCTCTCAGACACAACATGTTCCTACTGTCACAACACGTACCAGGGGAACTCAATCTGCTAGCAGACTAACTCAGCAGAGACTTCCCCCTGCCCGAAGAGTACGAATGGCGATTGCACGAAGACATCGTCTTGGACGTCTTCACGCAATGGGGATTCCCGGAAATAGACCTGTTCGCAACTCTGGAGAACTCACAATGCCAAAGTTACGCCTCCAGGTACCCCCAGAACCAGTCCAAGGGGAACGGTCTGTCGATTTAATGGTCAGGGAAATTTGTTTACGCCTTTCCCCCCGAATCCCCTTCTCAACAAAGTTGTGCACAAGATGCACCAGGAACAAGTTACCATGATACTAGTGGCTCCAATGTGGGCCCGGCAGCCATGGTTCGCTCACTTGATGGAGATGTCCCTATCTCCCCCAGTGAAACTTCCCTGCCCGTACAACATGCTGTCACAGGACAAGGGCAGGACACTGCATCCATGCCCTCAGACCATGAATTTAGCAGCCTGGCTCCTGAGATCATAGAATTTGGACATCTACAACTTCCGCAGAGATGTATGGACATCCTCAGGGAAGCCAGAAAACCGAATACTCGCCACTGCTATTCTAGCAAGTGGAGAAGATTTGTCATCTGGTGTAGAGGTAAGAGCATCAACCCGGTTGACTGCTCTCCCACACATATTGTTCTGTACTTGACCCATTTACAGGATTCAGGTCTAGTGTTCAATTCCATTAAAGTCCACCTGGCGGCGCTTTCTACATACACCACTTCCCAACCTAAAGTGTCGTGGTGGAAGATACCAGTTATCAAGGCCTTCATGGAGGGGGTAAAGAGAATACACCCTCCGATAGCTAACCCAGCTCCCGGATGGGACTTAAATGTGGTACTTTCCAGACTCATGGGCTCGCCTTTTGAACCCATGCACAAGGCAACTCTTAAAGACCTTACTCTTAAGACTGCTTTCCTAATAGCGATCACCTCCATTAGGAGAGTAAATGAACTACAGGCTCTTTCTGTCCTAGACCCCTTCGTAACAGTTCACAAAGATAAGGTGGTTCTACGCACACACCCAAGGTTTGCACCGAAATTCATCTCGAAATTCCATGTAAACCAGTCAATAGAACTACCAACATTCTTTCAAAACCCTTCCAACTTGGGAGAAAAAAGTCTGCATACACTGGATGTACGCAGAGCTGTCATGTTCTACATGGAAAGAACCAGGCCACTGAGAAAGACTAATCAGTTCTTTGTCTCGGTGGCAGCAGGAAGAGAAGGAGATGCAGTATCAAAGTCCACTATATCTAGATGGATTGTTCAATGCATCACTCTCTGTTACACTCTTGCTAAGAGAGAACTACCCTTCAAGCCAAGAGCACATTCTACTCGAGGCACTGGGACTTCCATAGCTTTCATTGCAAATGTTCCCCTTGAGTCCATCTGCAAAGCGGCTACCTGTAGTTCTGGGCACACCTTTACAAAACACTACTGTCTAGATGCACACTCTAAATCTGACTCCCAGTATTAAGACATCTTTTCTCTACTGTTCCTTCTCATAACCCACCGCCAACTCCGGGTACTGCTCGCTAGTCTATGCACAGCATGTGATTCTAAGCAGATTAACAAACATCAGAAGACAATGCATTACTTACCGTAAAAGCATTTCTGATGGTTGTATCTGCTTAGATTCACATGCGCCCACCCTTCCTCCCCGCTCGGATGGAAGGAACATAGACATCTTTCTACATCTCTCTCTTTTCTGTACTCACTCACGTATAGAAGGCTCCCTCAGGGCAGAAAAAATACAAACAGAGGGACTTCGACGCGTGAGGGATTGTGGGTACAACGCACGTCACTATAGGGATAGTGTTACAGACACGCCTTGTCGACGTCCCCTTTTCGACTACGAAAAACAAAATGCAATACTCCGCAGTGACCACTGGATGTCGGACCTATGCACAGCATGTGAATCTAAGCAGATACAACCATCAGAAATGCTTTAACGGTAAGTAATGCATTGTCGTATTCAGGAAATCAATAAGTTCTGGGAACTGGCCACTCTTGAGCATTATCTTGAACAAAACAAAATTCCACATAGTCTGAGAATACTCATTCTGCCAGATTTTAAAAATCCCTTGAATAGTGATATTGCGACACAATCAGAAGAAAACCTTACAGTTGGTTCCAAAACTATGATCACATTGTTGATTGAGCATGCCTCACAGGAACATGATTGAATTATCATTCATATTGACTCTCTCAAACAAGAAATTGAGGCAGTAGATGCACTGATGGCCACAAAGGATCAAAACTGTAAAACTATGTTCACAGTTCTCCGTCAACATCAGGATGAAATTAAATTATGAAAATCTCACATTTTCTCAGGACGATCGAGATTATAGGGGTGATGGGGTTTATACCATCAACCTAAATGTGATGACACACCATGATCTAGGAGTAGTAGTGTGGCCTCTTCTACGGGGAGTTCTGAAGTCGAAAGTGACCCTGACTCTCAAACAGCGAGTACAAGTGGTACGCCTTTGGGAACTGACCAAGACGTAGGCCCTTCCACTTAATCTTTTTTAGATCGGATACGGCGCTTCAAGAGAGGAAATCAGTGACAAGTGGTAAAACAAGTCAGGTTTCAAGTGCCTGTAATATCAAATAGTTCAACCCCAGGCACAAATTCAGGGGTAGTAGAGGTGGGAAACACAGGCGCAAACAATTCACTACCTGAATGCAGAATAACACGGGCCCTGCAACACGAGTAGAATCAGAGCAAACTTCTAACTTAGTGTACAATCTGTCTACTTATCAGCTCTCACCACAGGAAATTACTTTATTGAACAAAGGTTTATCTTTTGCACCATCAGTATCCAATAATTATACAGATCTACAAATTGATGTATATTTGTCACATCTTTCCCCCTTGGTTGTGTTATGTTGAATCATGGCTTTGGCCACAATTCTTTGCCATCATGGTTACGGGCCATGTATGTTTTGCTATACTATGGTGTTGATTGTTTACTTTATAATGTCTTCCTATAATTGTATCCACATAATTACAGTGTTTCGCAGAATGGAAAAAGACCTTTGGTCTAAACACGTGTCAGCTGTTTCTTTATGATTAAAAAAAATTGGGTGCTTTTGTTCACAAACTGAAATCAGCACAGTGTGGTTATGTACCTTTAGAAATGTGTATACTTGGGACTCTTGGAGCATAGGGTCCAATCTGACACAACCACCCGCAGCAGACAAAAACGATTGAGAAGTGTATCTATTCCGTTTTCCTGCCTTTAATACTCGAGCAGCGCTTTGGATCTTATTCTTATGCTCCACCATTGTACTTCTACAAAAAAAACGATTGAGAAGTGTATCTATTCCGTTTTCCTGCCTTTAATACTCGAGCAGCGCTTTGGATCTTATTCTTATGCTCCACCATTGTACTTCTACAAAATAAAGCCCATCTCTTTAAAATTCTTCCCTTGCTGGAACAGACTGGGCCTGGTGCCCTAAAAGTTAAACTGTAACCCTTTGCATGGAGCTAGGAATCTTACGTAGGCTGAACAAGGTTGGGCAAAGTCAACAAGCAAATATAAGTGTCTCACGTAGTAAGACCAAAGGACGCAAAGTTCTTAGGAGGCCCGCCACCTTAGAGGAAGCCCAGGGGCATGGATAAGATATTTTTATTATTAGGGTATTTATTGAGCGTGGACCTAGCTTCGGGAAGCAATGGAGTGCTTTCTAATCATGGGGAGAAGAACACAGTGAGGGAAGCGAGACATAGTTTTAAGACTTTGCTCCCATTAAACCCTATGGAGGTAGGGACGCCAAAACGGATATGTTGACTCCCTCCCCATACTCTGATTTTCTCTGCGACCACTTCTGAGGTTTCTGAATCCAATGGGCCCATTCATGTTTTGGTTATGTCATAGGAGACCTAGGGGTCACAGGTGCAGAGATAACATTCAGCTTTGGGTTTTAGGTCTGGCCGCTTGGCAGTTCCTTGCTCTGGCAAGATGGTTCCTGGTACTGAACAGTTGGACTACCCAGACACAATGCAGAAAGGACCACCATATTGCGAACTGATGATCTTAAGAACACACCAACTACCAGATGAGGTTCAAGGGTTTTTATTCATTTTGTTTCAACTGGCTGGCATGATGGCTGTCCTTCTCACTAACCTATGCAGGGCATTCCACCCTAACCCAGGCTTCCCTCAAACCCCTGACTGCTTCTAATGATTGGTACCCCCTACTATCTAAAATCTGTATCTTCTTGTGATGGCCCAAAGGCAAATGCCTTAAATGTCTAGTCTCCCTCAGGGATCAATATATAGGGATTCTAGTAGGAGGATGGTTAAGGATTGCGCCGTCCAGAAACCCTGGGTTTCTCTCTTCCTGTTCCTTCTTCAGTATTCCTCTCCTCCAATGTCTCTCTTCACTTCCCTCTGCTCCACCCACTGGCTCACCTCTGGACTTCACTCTCAGGTGATGTGTGCAGTGTAAAATAAACCAAGGATTTAGTAATGGGGGCAGAGTTCCCCCTACACTGATAGACATGGGAACTGATCAGTGCCCCCAAAACAGATGAGCTAAGCAAGGTAAGTAAAGCAAAACAAATGTACTTTACTCCAAAAGTCAGCATTCAAAACAGCAAAAAGATGGTGGGTAGTTCCATAGATGTCTATGGAGGAAAACTGAAAATCTTTTCTTACAGTCGACATAATTCTATGGCAGTCACTGAAGACCCACCTAGGCCCAGTAAACTACAACTCCCAAGCATCCTATGCTAAGTCTGTAGATCTGAGTTCTTTTACCACAAAGAGGCTGGAAGGAGGGGCTAAGGCACTATATAAGCACATGCTCATATTCGGTCAGTGTGGGATTTAGGATGAAGGACAACTGCAGTTGTAACAGGATTAGGAAGGAGTTTGGACAGAGCTGGATGAAGGACAGAATGAGCAGGAATGTGCCTGGAGAGAGACCGGAGCAGAGGATCTGGAAGGCAACAAGGGGAGAATATCCTGGTGGAAACTGGTGAGGGTACGGAGGTGAACGTTTAAGTTATATTAGAAGAGGGAAAAGGGAGTGGTGGTAATGGTGGTAATAGAATATAAGGACAAGGCAGAGGTAGGTTGGAGAGATGCATAGGAGGAGACTGATGGTTTGTTGGAGTAGGTTGGAGAATTTGAGGAGATTTAAGGTGGGGGTTGACCGAGTCGAGGAGGACAGTTGGAAAGTTCAATGGGAGGAGGACTGTAGGTCCAGCCGCTTAATGCTTTACTGGAGAGAAGTCTGTTCTACCCCACTTGTGTGGATTCTGGAACAGACGACATCAAGGAAGCCCAGAGGAAATCCCAATAGCGAGATGCAGAGGCATTATCAACCAGAAGTCCCAGAAGAAGGATCAGCAGAGCAGGAGGGACCCCTGATGTAAGTCTATAGGAAATGTGTTTGAGAATCGCCTTCCAAGAATCTCGACCCCCTGATCAGAGGGACCCATGAGGGTTGAGTATCTTTAATAATCACCCATCCTAGGACCCAGAGGTAGGTACTCCAGTATGGGTGTTTGGCGAGAACTGCTCCAGCAGGCAAAAGCAACCCTGGCAAGTGCAGCTTATTTTCCTAAGTGTGGTTTACTGTATCTCGGTCCTAGGGGGCTTGTACCCTGAGCTAACAATGACCCCACAATCCAGGAAAGGAATAAATTGCCTCCCCACAATGTCAACTTTCAAGCCTGAATTGGAGAACCTGGTGAGAAAGACTCGGGGAAAGATGAGGGAACCAGCAAAGATGGCATCCGGCAGCTTGGTGCACAAATAATGATGACAGCTCAGCAACAAACAATTTGAGGACAGGGAAAACAGCTGCAAGTACTTTAGGATGTCCCAAGCAGCAGATATGAAGGGGTCTTGGTGTTCTAGCACCCTTCTTGGTAACAGCCACCCACAGCCAGGCAGAAGATCCTGGCAGTAAACTGCGGCATGCAGTGGTAAACGCCCACAACATGGTTTGAGAATGGAAGGCTTGACCCAGCAGATGTGGGGAGGCAGCAGGTGATTTCTGGAAGCACAGGCTTGACCTCCTGAGGCAAAAAACCCAAATGGGAATATGCCCCAACCACTGTATCCCGCTAGTATGACCAGGTAAGAGTTCAAAACTGAGTATTTGCAGGGAAAACTCCTTCCACAGGTTAGCAGACCTGCGTCTTCCATAATAGCGGAACAGAACTGCAAATGAGGGAAGCAAGGACTAGGCATAGTTAAGATAGCCAGAGCGGGCGTATCCAGCTTCCCCTATCTCGCACCCATTCACTGGAACGCCCTACCCCCCACGATCCGAGGCAAGGCCTCCCTCACCACCTTCTGCAAAGCTATGAAAACCGTCCTCTTCACATAAGGCCCCACACATTATCATGAATACTCACCACATGACCCAATGCACAAGTTGTAACGCAATGACCAAATGCAATGTCTGTACCAAATGCAATGTCTGTAACACCAGTATGATATTCTCTAGTATTCATAATGTGTCAACGGCCGCCACTATACCTGTACCTGTGTAACTACGTTTTTTGCAAGTAACAGCGCCTCAATGCCCATGGGCTGCTTGCGCGCTATATAAATGAATAAATAGCCTTAAGTCCATTGCAAAAAGGGGCTGGACAAAGGCCAGCCCACCATTCACTGCAGGAGATTGGGGGGGAAAGGGTCAGATGACTGATTATATTGGTTGGTCTGCAGGACTGCCACTCGACCTAGACCACTCCCACAGGCAGTGAGCGGGAGAGTCTAGGAACCTACACAGGTCAAAACAGTTTAAACCTATGTGGAGGCTATCATGTGCACTCTCAAATAGCCCACATGGTCAGAACAGCCATTTTAAACTCTAGCTATGGGAGAGATGCTGAGTTTGAGTGGGATGGGAGACAGTGAAACCCCTAGTTATGTGATGTCCTCCCTACATGCTTTTGTCTAATACTGAGTCAAACCTATGACCTGGAGTGTGCATGGTTTAAACTGTCCCTCCAAATCCAGAATAATACTGTTGTACATGAACGTGGCTATCCTACAGGAAACACATCTTTCACCCTCGGATGAAGCTGCTTTGGCCAACTTTGGGGGATGCCACAGATATTTACCCTCCTACTCGCGCTACTCACAGGGGTGGGTATAGTTATAAGGGGTGCATTAAGTTCCGGTAACAGGAGATGGTTAAAAACACTGACGGGAGGGCCTTGATTCTTACTGGGGTGATCCAAGGACAGGGGTTCACATTTGTCAATTACTATGGCTCTAACACAGATTCATTAGAAACACTGGAGTTTCCCCTCACAGGATTTTCAAACTTGGGTGGCCTCTCCACTGTGTTCACTTGTATTCGGAACTTGTGGTAAACTAGGGCTTGCCGCTTTCTTCCTGTCCGCTTGCGCTTGTCCTGTCTCCCCCCCGCCCACTCCCTTCTATTCCATGGTGCTCTCTATCTCACCTATCTTTTCAAACTGCTTCTCCATTGACTATCCTGCTCTTCTCACTTAATCTGGTAGGAAAAAGTTTAAAAAATACATCCTGGTCTCCAACCCAGGCCTCCCTTTCGCTGACACCTACACCAGTGCCTCCTCCAAGGAAACTCTCACTGACATCCTCTTTTTCGTGCCTTCACCTGACTTATGGACCCTTCATATGATATCTGTGCTCTCTCCTTTCTCCTCTTCTCCCATTAATGGTGGCACCTGATGGGATGTCCTCTTGGCCTCCTTCCACTCCTCTAAGGCCATCATTAATGTCTATGCTAATGGAACCGTCTTGGTCCAAGGCCCTCAGGCCAACCTTCACCTCTTTGATAGACGCTTCCCGCGCCTCATCAACTTCCTTTCCTCTCCTGCTGTCCCCCCTCCTCTATCCTCGGCTACCTTGCCTCCACCCTCCCTCCCTGCCCCCTCGCTCTTTCCCTCCTCACCTCCGCAGGGCGTACCTCTGATCTGTACCCCTCCCTGGAAGTCCTTCAAAGATGGCAACCTTCTCCACATTGCCACACTTAACTCTCGCTCTGCTGTCAAACATGCCTCTAATGTCTGCCGCCTTCTAGAGGAACTGGACCTTGACATGCTCGGTCTCCCTGAGACATGGTTCACGGCCAGCTCTGTCACCAGCTTTGACACACTCTTACCTGATGGCTACAAGATCCTCTCCGTGGCCAGGCCCAACCGTGCTGGGGGGGGGTGGCCCTTCTCTTCCCTGAGTGGATTCCTGCCACTGTTACTCCCACGCAGATCTACTCCTCTTTTGAATGTCTTGTCTGCCGACTCTCTCTCTCTCTCCTAGCCATTCCCTTACTGTGGCTACTATCTATAGGCCACCTGGTCAAATCTCCTCCTTCTCTGGCATGGGTTCACATGCTCATGAATATTCCCCGTCATCAGGCTGGGAATCCTCGGTAAAGAAAAATCAGTATCAGTTTCGTTTCTGATCTGTCTTTCGTAGTAGTAACCAATCACTGATCTCTGCGTCATACTGACCACAGCCAATGACTACCCTCTACTTAAGCCCCGCCTCTGGCAGCCATCTTCAGATTTTTACCGCACGTTCAAGTGTTGGGATCCTCGTGCTATTGCTCTCGAGCGTTAGTGCTATTTTTTCACGTTTTTTTCTCAAAAACTTCGATTTTTCGGTCAAAAGAGCCTCAAGCTCCACTGTTTCTTCATCCGATCAACGGGGACCTGTTTCGGTTTCGTCTACGCCCCTCAAGGGTGAAGATTTCGTCAAGCCACGCTTTTGGAGGACTCCAGAAGTTTCTCAGGCCCATCTCGGACATGGCCCAGGAGAAGTGAAGCTCGACGCCCGGAAAGCTGTTCAGGGTCTGCCCTGGATGCCAGCTTCAGAATGTCTTTAAGGAGGACGAACACTCCTTTTGTATGTACTGCCTACATGAGGACAAGACGCACGTGGAGAAGGACTGTGCGTTTTGCGGCAATATGTCGGAGCGGACCATGAAGGACCGCCATCAACGTCTCGCCAACTGGCTGGAAGGGAAGAGCCCGTCAGGCGAGAAGAAGAAGAAGAAATCCGAGCGGTCTTCTAAGACCTTTGAGGACGCCCCGGCGACGGGGGTCCAACACAAGGCCAAGCACCGCGAGTCCGCTGGCACCGGGAGCGCCGAACGGTCGGGCTCTATGGGCGCCAGGCAGGGCGCACCCTCCCCGGCACCATCAACCACGAGCCAACGCTCTGGTTCGGGTAAGAGGAAGGCCGAGCACCCGGCGAAGCTCCTGGAGAGGCCCCGGTCGAGCTCAAAGGCCCCATCGGAGGGAGAGAGAGGCAGTGACCCTCCCTCCCCCCCCCCAAGGAGAAGGCGGTGAGCGCACCTAAGGTGGTGAAAGCCTTAATCCATCCGGCCAAGGCCTCTATCGAGACAGTCGCGGCGGCCCTGGCTCAGCCTGTGGAGGCTACACCAGTGGTGGCGACCTCGGTGCTCAGAGTCTCCCTGCCACCGCGGAGGGAGTCCTCTTTTATGCCCATCGACAGGACCCCCGTGAAACCTCTGACGGAGAAGAAAAAGGGGGGGCAGGGGGTCGTCGTGGATTCGGCCTCAACCTCTGAGGAAGAGCTGATCGAAGTTAAGCCACGGCATTGGCGTGGAAGAAGACCAGCCCGTCGGGAAGGGACCCCGACGTGGGAGACGACGATAACGTCGAGGGTGCCGACGGGGCCCCTGACCGCCCGTCGGAATCCCCTCAACCAGTGCCGCAGGACAACTCGGCGGCCATTTTGTTGGCTATACAGTCCTTATGCTCGGAGATAAGGACGAGACTGCCGTTACCACCAGCGGAGGAACCGCTCCCGACGGGGGACCTGGAGCCAGGCCCTTCTGGGAGCCCTCCCCCTAAGAGAAGGATTCATCCTCCACCTCCTTTTCAGCCATCGCGCCCTGTTCAGCTCTCCTCCCCGTCCACGACTCGTGGGGATGATACGGGGACTGACACGGCCGCGACGGGTACGGACGACGAGGTTTACGACGAGGATCTGCCGTCGTCACCTCCCACCCGGGCTTCCCCGCCCGACGAGATTGGATCGTTTCACTCCATGATCGCCAGGGCATCCGAGCTTTTCCAGCTCTACCCGGAAGAAAAGAAGAAGGAAGGTTCCTTTATCAACGGCGCGAAGCCAAGAGGAAGACGGTCCTCTCCGTACCTCTACTGGATGATATTTGGGATGAGGGCCTCGCCCTCCTCAAGAACCCATCCACGACGCCGGCTAGAAGGGATCGGTACGAGAAGTAGTACCCGGACCCTTGTGCCTTCGGGCACAGCCGACCCCGGACTTGGTAGTCTCCGCAGCGGCCAGGAAGAAAGCGGGGGGGGGGCGCAGCCTCTACATCTACCTCCCCGCCGGACGGCGAGGGAAAGAAATTAGATACGATGGGACGCAGGGTCATCTCGTCTGCAGCGACGACGATTAAGGCGGCCAACGCCTTGGCTATCGTAGCCCGCTACGACAGGGAGTTGTGGTACAAACTGGCCCCCCTGCTGGACTTCCTACCGGACGACAAGAGGGCGGATGCCCTAGAGATCTTGCAGGAAGGAGAGGTGGCGTCGGACCACGCCATTACGATTGCGACAGACATCGCTGACACTGGATTTCGCCAGTTGGGCAACGGCGTGTGCCTTAGGCGGCATGGATGGCTCAAGGCTACTGACTTCCGCCAGGACGTGCAGACCAGGGTCTTGGACATGCCGTTCGACGGAAACAACCTGTTTGGGAAAACAGTGGACGATTCCCTTCAAGCCATCAAGGCAGACACGGAGACGGCCCGGGCTCTTGGGGTTCTCCAGCAACGGCGGCCGCCCTTTCGGAGCGGCGGGGGCAAACAGGGTGCCTCCAAAGGTTCCGGCGGCGGATTTTCCACCTACCGTCAAGCGACCCGTTCGTCGTCACAGGAAGCTTACAGGGGACGAGGCAAGTCAGGCAGACCCCGCCGTCGTCGCCAAGGAGGGTAAAGGCAGCAAAGCCTTGTCGAAGCAGGACTGAACGAGCTTGGGAGGCCGGCTGGCGAGCTTCGTCAGCGTGTGGGAGTCCATCTCCACCGACCGTTGGGTGCTGGACGCCCTAGCCCAGGCTCACGCGCTCAAGTTTCTAAAGAGGTGCCCGCGCGTACCCCCTGTGGCCAGGAAAGAACATCACGTCCCTCAACTTCTCATGGAGGTAAAGGCGCTGCTCAGGAAGGGCGCCATCGAGCTCGTCCCAAAGAGGCTTCGGGGCTCCGGAGTTTACTCAAGATACTTCCTCGTGAAAAAGAAGACGGCAGGATGGCGTCCCATCCTGGACCTACGACGACTGAACAAATTCATCAAGGCACAGAAGTTCCGGATGGTCACCCTCCAACACGTCCTGGGTCAGCTGGAGGAGGGCGACTTACTGTCGTTGTTGGATTTGGAGGATGCCTACTTCCATATTCCCATCCTAAAGGGACACCGAAAGTTTCTCAGGTTCGTGGTCCAAGGGCGTCGCTATCAGTTCAGAGCCCTTCCCTTCGGACTGAGGTCGGCACCCAGGGTGTTCACCAAGTGCCTCGCACCGGTGGCGGCGCAGCCGCGCCGAGAGGGGATCCACGTCTACCCCTACCTGGACGACTGGCTCATCCGAGCGGAGACTAAGGACCTCGCCGTGGAGCACACGGCAAGGACCGTCCAACTTCTCACGGACCTGGGATTCTCCATAAACTACGCCAAGTCCCACCTGGTGCCCGCGCAAGACGCACTGTTTCTGGGAGCGAAGCTCGACACAGTGTCGCTCCTGGCCTATCCGTCGGAGGAAAGGACGAGGGCCATTCTGGGCAAGGTGCAGCGGATGCTGGTTGCGGACGCGGCCAGAGTGAGGTCCATCAAGTCCCTCCTCGGAATGATGTCTTCTTGCATTTACCTCATCCCCCTGTGCAGGCTCCGGATGCGCCCGTTGCCGGAGTTCCTGGACGCGCGCTGGATCCAGACTACGGGCAGCTTCGAGGAGAGGATCACACTCGACGAGAGTTTCCGACGAGCGATCCGGTGGTGGGGCACCCACGCGCATCTGACGGCGGGCATGGACTTCCAGACCCCCGCCCACCAGGAGACAGTGACCACGGTTGCCTCCCTGGAAGGGTGGGGAGCGCACACCGAAAATCTGCACGCGAGAGGCCTTTGGCTCCCGACGGAGAAGTCCCTCCATATCAACGTCCTGGAGCTCCGTGCAGTGTTTTGGGCCCTCAGGTCCTTCCTTCCGTCCCTCAAGGGCAAGGTGGTGAGGATCTTCACCGACAACACCACCACCATGTTCTACATCAGGAAACAGGGCGGAACCAGGTCCCCAGCCCTGTCCAGGGAGGCGCAGGATCTGTGGCATTGGGCCGTCACCCAAGGGATGTTTCTGGTGCCGTTTCATCTGGCAGGGATAAAAAACACCATCGCCGACTCACTCAGCAGGGAGCTGCGCTCGTGCCACGAGTGGGAACTACGACAGGATCTAGTGGACCGCCTCTTCCGACGGTGGGGCACACCCCAGATCGATCTGTTCGCGATGGCGACGAACTCCCAAGTGCCGGAGGTTCGCCAGCAGGTTTCCCCAGCCGAGGAGCATGGGCGATGCTTTCTCGTTCCCCTGGGAGGGCCTGTTTCTATACGCGTTCCCTCCATTGCCATTGCTGATCCGGCTCATCAACCAGCTCAAGAGGTCACGGTGCAGGATGATCCTTGTCGCACCTGCGTGGCCAAGGCAGATATGGTTCCCGGACCTTCTGGACTTGTCAGCCTCCCCGTCAATCAAGCTGCCAGGGGACGCTGATCTTCTCTCCAGGGAAGGAGGCGCCATCCTCCATCACGACCCGATGTCGCTGAACTTGCAGGCCTGGCTCCTGCAGCGTTAGAGTTTGGAGGATACGACATACCGGCCGACTGCAGAGAGGTTCTTGCAAAGGCCAGGGCGTCCTCAACTCTTAAATGCTACGGACACAAATGGAAGAGGTTCTCTGTCTGGTGCCACGCACAGAAGATTAACCCTCTACGGATTACGGCTCCCCAAGTACTGCCGTACCTACTGACGCTGGCCAAAGCTGGACTGGCGCACGCGTCCATCAAGATTCATCTTACTGCGATCTCCCGATACACCAGAACCACGGGGCGGACGTCCTTGTGGTCTCATCGTCTGGTGAAAGAGTTCATGAAGGGACTGTTCAGATCGTTCCCGCCGGTGAAGGCTCCGGCCCCGGCGTGGGAGCTCAACGTGGTGCTGACCAAGCTCATGGGACTTCCGTTCAAGCCTCTGCACTCGGCTCCGTTGGAGTTCTTGTCGTGGAAAACAGCTTTTCTTGTGGCACGACGGGTGGGAGAGATCCAGGCCCTTTCCTGCAAGGCCCCGTACTTGACTTTTCACGACACGAGGGTAGTGCTCAGGACGCACCCCTCCTTCATGCCCAAGGTGCCGTCGGACTTCCACCTCAACGAACCCTTGGTATTGCCTGTTTTCTTCCCATCGCCTTCGTCGCCGGCTGAAAGGACTTTGCACTCGCTGGATGTGGCTAGAGCCCTGAAGTTCTACGTGGACCGCACAAAGTGTTTTCGGAAGACGTCACAACTCTTTGTGAACTTTTGGACCTGTCAATTAGGGGAAGGCTCTCTC
Source organism: Ambystoma mexicanum (assembly GCF_040938575.1). Classification (NCBI taxonomy): domain Eukaryota; kingdom Metazoa; phylum Chordata; class Amphibia; order Caudata; family Ambystomatidae; genus Ambystoma; species Ambystoma mexicanum. Next base: position 594,472,730 of record NC_090923.1, on the reverse strand, counting down.
GAAGGCTTCCATTTCCAGATGGCTCTCCGGCTGTATCATGTACTGTCATCGGTTGGCAAACCGACCGCTGCCTGGCCGTCCGAGAGCCCATTCCACCAGAGCGATCGCAGCTACCACGGTGTTCCTATCTGGTGTGCCCTTGCTGGACATCTGCAGGGCTGCTACGTGGAGGTCGACGCACACCTTCACGAAATTCTACTGCGTCGATCGGGATTCCAGGGAGGAGTCCAGGGTCGGCCAAGCAGTGCTGCGCCACCTGTTCGCCTAAGGTGAGCCTGGTGAGGAGGTAAGATTTGCTTAATGTTGAGTTTGATGTAATGCTTAATGTTGAGCCTTTGCCACCTCCCGTGGTTGTGCATGTGTGTACTGCTATGTATTCTTTATTCATGAGCATGTGAATCCATGCCAGACCCCATGCTGGAGAAGGAACAAGTTACTTACCTGTAACTGTTGTTCTCCAGCATGGGTCTGGCATGGATGCACATGCGAACCCTCCCGCCTACCCCTCTGCGGCTCTTCGCTTGGTCACACTGCCACTTCACGTGCTACCAAATCTGAAGATGGCTGCCAGAGGCGGGGCTTAAGTAGAGGGCAGTCATTGGCTGTGGTCAGTATGACGCAGAGATCAGTGATTGGTTACTACTACGAAAGACAGATCAGAAACGAAACTGATACTGATTTTTCTTTACCGAGGATTCCCAGCCTGACGGGGAATATTCATGAGCATGTGAATCCATGCCAGACCCATGCTGGAGAACAACAGTTACAGGTAAGTAACTTGTTCCTTCCTCTCTGAGTGGGCGGACCTCTCCTCCTCACTCTTATCCTCAACCACTTAACTCCTCCTTCTTGGAGACTTCAACATCCAACTGGATGCCTCCTGTCCCCCCTCTGGACTCTTTCGCGACCTCTGCGACTCTCTCTCACTCTCTATCCTCCCGTCTGGGCCGACCCATTCTGCAGGGCACACTCTTGATGCTCTGATCTCCTCTGACCTTCCCCTCTCTGTCCCTCTCTTTACTCCTCTCTTGGAGTGATCACTTTCTCCTATCCTCCCACCTCACCCTCCCTACCCCACAGGCAAAGCCACCCTCATCACTGCCACCTTCCTTCTTGGTCATCCGACCTATGAAGCGCGTGTCAGTTGAGGCTTTTGCTGCCACCTTCTCGCCCCCTCCTCTCCTTTCGGCTGACTCCCACCCTGACACAGCCCTCTCCACTCTCCACTCTCCACTCTGCTACTCTTGATATCCTTGCCCCTGTCATGAGAATCCGCCTGAAGCCCAAAGCCAAATGTAACTCCTGGTATGACTCGGATCTCGTCACCCTTAAACGCAAGTGCAGGGTGGCAGAGAGGAAATGGCGTGCTTCATGTGCATCCTCTGACAAACTGGCCTGTCGCCTGCTCCAAAGGCAATACCGGCTCTCCGTTCTCTCCAAGAAGAGAGCCCTCATCCAAGCCGCATCTCTGCGGCATCTAACAATTCGGCCGAACTCTTTGACATCTGCAAGGAGCTGGCCAACCCTGCTTCAGTCTCTAGCTCTCCTGTCCCCTCCCAGGCCCTCTGCACAGCACTGGCCTCTCACTTCATTTCAAAAACTCGGAACATCCTGTCCTCACTCTCCTCCTATCACCTCCCCCTCCCCCCCTCTATTCCCTGCTCTCCCTCTGGCCCTTCTGCAGCCACTCATCCTCTCCCCTTCTCTGCCTTTCCCCTTTTTTCTGCTGACGAGGTTTCGAGACAAGTCCGATCTATGAAAGTCTTGTCAAAACAGGTCCACCCCTGTTCCTCCAAAACTATCAAGGACCACATCGACTCCTTGGCCCCGGCCCTTGCTGACTTCTGCAATCACTCTTTCGCCTCTGGAGTCTTCCCATCCCCTCTCAAGCACTCCCTTGTGCACCCCCTTCTTAAGAAGCCCTCTTCTGACCCCTGCTGCCCAGCTAACTACTGCCCAATCTCTTATCACTCCCTTCCTGGGCAAGCTTCTGGAGAAACTGGTCATCTCTCAGCTTAATCTCCATGCTGAATCTGTTGGCAGTCTTCATGACCATCAGTCTGGCTTCAGAGCTGCCAGAAGCACGGAAACTGCTCTCCTGAACATTCGTGAAGACCTGCTCTCGAACCTTGATTCTAACATTCCTTGTGTTCTCATTTTGCTTGATCTCGCCTCTGCCTTTGATACTGTCAACCATACCATCCTGCTCAACCGTCTCCGTGATAACCTGGGTATCACTGGTCAGGCTCTGACGTGGCTGACCTCTTTCCTCTCCAATCGACCCTCACAGGTCCAACTGGGGTCTTTCCTTTCTGTCATCTTTTTCTCTACCTGTGGTGTCCCCCAGGGTTCTAACCTCTCCTCCTGGCTCTTCAACCAGTATCTGGCACTTCTCGCCCACCGCATCGCCGCTCACTGCCCCTACTTTCAGTGCTATACAGATGATACCCAGCTCATTTTCAGGCTACCCTCGGCCTCCTCTTCTCCTTCCCTCATCTCTGACTCTTTCTGCTATCCAGGACTGGTGTGCCGCCAATGACCTCTGCCTTAATGCCAGTAAGACTGAGATTCTACTCATCGGCACACCCACGCCCTCCTTCCGTGCAGCTCTCTGGCCGGCCTCTCTTGGCCCTCTTCCTGCTCCTACCTGCAAGGCAAAAAACCTCGGGGTCATCTTCGACTCCACACTCTCCTTCTCTCCTCACATTTCTGATGTCTCTAAGAAGTCACACTACCAGCTACACCTCCTCAGAGGTATCCTTCCTTCCTTTCCTCTCCTTCCCCCAGAAGCTCACTGTCTCTAGAGCCATGGTTCTCTCGAAGCTGGACTACTGTAACAACCTCTATCCGAATCTGCCTGCCTCTACTCTCCGCCCTTTGCAACTCATCCAGAACAGGACTGCAAGACTTGTCCTTGGCCTCAAGCCCAGGGACCGTATCTCTCCAGGACTGAAATCACTACACTGGCTCCTAGTGACTGCGAGCATCAAGTTCAAAACCCTCTGCATTGTCCACAAGGCTTTCTGGGGCCTTGGGCCAAAATACCTTCAACTCTCTCTTCCTAAATATCTTCCTTCTCGAGCTCTTCGCTCATCCGCCTCCAACTCCCTCAGGGTCAGCCGCTTCTCCAAACAACGAGTTGGTTGCAGATCTCTCTCCGCTGCAGGGGCCTCCCTCTGGAACAGCCTTCCTGCCTCCCTGAAACTTGAGGAGAATCATCTCCGGTTCCGGAAGCACCTCAAAACCTTCCTCTTCGCCTCCGCTTTCCCTCCCCCTCTCCCCTGCTAAAGTTACTGAAACTGCACTGAATCTGCAACTGGGCCACTCGCCGTTCTCGGTCCTTGGCCCAGCCACTCTCCCCTGCACTGCCTCCCTGGCACCCCCTGCACTACGGGACTGTGTCTGTATCCCACAGCCCCCCCTTCCCAGCACTTATCTGCACTTACTCGCACTGCCACTAGTTGGCCCTTGTTATTTCCTGTATGCTATTGACCCTGTAATGCACTTTCCCCTCTCCCTTTCCCCCTTGCACTTCTCCCTTTCCCCTCTACCCTTGCACTTGCGCGATCTGAATGACACCTGGCCTAGTAGGATCGTTGTCTGTCTCCCTTTGTTTCCCCCCCTTGCCTTGTCGCACCTTGAAACACTTGTGTATAGGCCCGTTACAAATGCCATATCATATCATTGAGGCATAATTTAGGAAATTCCCAGAGAATATTCGTCTGTGGGCAGGGGTCTTCACCGCTTTGATGAGCCCGAGGTGGATAGGTCTGGGGCCAGCAGCAGAGTGACCACAAAGGCCATGTTCAAGTTGCAGCAGCTTTGTGCCACTGGGGAACTGGTGGATGTATGGAGGGGCCGCCACAGAGGGGACGGGGTTTACACATTTAGGTCCTCGGTGCACAGCACTGTTTCAAGGCTCGATTACTTCCTGGTCTCAGTCAGGGGGATTGGCTGAGTTATGGATTGCAGCATCCTGGCACACACACTTTCTGATCATGCCCCGGTGACGGTGTCTGACTATTCCGGGGAGAATACTGAGGGATAGGAACGAACTGGTATTTCAAAAATGATAGCCATCATGACCTGGTTTTCAGGGGGGTAGTAGGGGAAGGGGATACTTTTTTTTTTTTCCTCAGGAAAATGAAGGGACGATGGCCTCCTATGCAGTCTTGTGGGAAGCAGTCAAGTGTGTGATCCGTGGGGCATGTATTGCAAAAGAGGCAGGGATTCCTAAGGTCATTCGGGCAGAGCTGGCGACTAGTGAAACTCGCCTGCAGTCTATGGAAAATGAGGTGGGGTCCCTCAGCAACGCTACGAAGCAGGCACAATTCCACAAGGAGCTGGGAACGTTTTGGGAGGTAGTGGAAAAGGAAGTTAGATTGCTCAACCGAAGGGCGGTGGTGCGGCAGTACGGGGAGGGCCAGAGGCCAGGTAGGCTGCTACCACGGGTGGTAATGGTGGAAACCCTAGATCTCACATAGTTGCCATAAGGTCGGTATCAGGGGCCCTCTTACAGACGCGGAAATCTCATGGGCCCTGGTGGACTACTATAGTGCACTATATTCGGCCAAGGTCCGGGTGAGCCAGTCAAAACTGTATCAATACCTGGATCAGGTAGGGTTATATTAGCTGGCACGGGAGGAGAGGGGGTCACTGGGCAGGTCGCTGACGGAGCAAGAGTTACATGAGGCGACCTGGGCTCCCCCCTCCCGGAAGGTCTCTTGGTAGACTTCTACAAACCATATGTGATGATCGTAGTCCCCCATATGCTGAGCATGTATGTACTGGCAAAGCGTGATGGGTCCCTCTCCGAGTCGATGAGGGAAGCCGTGGTTACCTTACTGTTAAAACCGGGAAAGGATGCTGAGATGTGCTCATCCTATCGGCCGATCTCTTTAATAGACATTGACAATAAAATATTGGCCAGGATATTGGCGAATAGACTCGCACCGCTAATGCCCAAATGTGTCTTGTCTGATCCGGCTGATTTTATCCCTTGGCGCTCCACCTCATATGGGCTCTGTAGGGTATTTGGCCTTCTCTCCCTTAGTGGTGGCAGCACTTTTAGACGCTGAGAAAGCTTTTGATTCTATACCATGGCCTTTCCTTTTCTCGGTTCTTGGGTGCACGGGGGTGGGTTAGTGTTTGTCTTTGGTTTCCCTATCATATAAGGCTCTTGTCGCAAAGCTGCGGGTGAACGGTAAGCTATCCAGCCACCTCGGAATGGGAAGAGGCATGAGGCAGTAATGCCCACTGTCACCCCTGCTCTTTGCTCTGGTGGTGGAGCCACTGGCGGAAATGATCATGTCTAGACACATTATCTGGTGATCTCACTATACGCGGATGACCTGATTCTATTTGTAAATGACGCTGAGCCAAATCTCTCTCCGATCATGGCGGATGTAATTGAGTTTGGGCGTTACTCAGTGGTCAACGTTAATCCCCGGTAAATCAATGCTGTTCTCCCTGACAGGTGTGCAGAGGTTTCAGAATGGGATGAGCTTTCAATGGCACGTAGATGGTACTCGCTACCTGGTGGTTGTGTTGGCCCGATCCCCGGAGGTGCTATTCCAGGATTTATGGGGCTAAGTTGAACCAGGCAACGGAGACTCTGGGGAGATGGAAACATTTACCACTGTCGCTATATGGGCGAATATCCCTGATTAAAAATGGTCATTCTGCCCAGGTTTCTGTACACATTCTTAAACTTGCCCTTGGCAGAACCCTCTTCTTTTCGTCTTTGAAGACTCTGATCTCTGAGTTCTTGTGGCAAGGAGGGCAGGCTCAGGGGCGTTGGAACAAATTGCTAGCCCCTCTCGAGAGAGAGAGAGGTGGGCTGGCGCTCCCGGATCTCAAAGCCTACTGGGTCGCGGCACAGGCTTTGTATCTTACGCACTGGTATGATCCGATACCAGAGAGATCGCATGTCCACGTTGAACAGGCTTTGGCACAGCAGTAATTCTCACCTCTGAGTTTTATGTACAGAGCTTGAAACATGGTTGAGCTTACCTGTGGAGCTTGCCAGCATTTTGAGGGGGGCCGTAACATGGGGTGTTAATATTCATCCCACCACACACGTTCCGGGGATCCCTCTAACCAGCGAGAAGGTTTACATTCAATGTATACCCAGACACAAAATCACTTGCTGGCATAATCTGTTCCGGGTCAGAAGGGGAGGCAGTTTCTGACACTGGTGCAATTCAAGGCAAGGGGAGTGCATCCGCATTGGACATCTTTCTGTACTTTAGGCTCTGTGTTGGGCTGAAGGAGCACTTCCCCTCCTTTCCCATAGAACCCCTTGTGACCCCGGTCCTGCATGTAAAGTAGGTTTCCAGATTATATGCCAATATCATTGACAAGTCGGCGGGATGGGGCGTGGGGGGGCGTCTATGACTCCCGCAGTAGATGGGAGAAAGCCCTGGGGGGGTCCCTATATCGGACACAATGTGGCATTTTTGTTGTGTGCTGACAAAAAGGGTGGTAATTAACAGTTGGTTTAAACTAATACACTTCCTTCACCAGTTTTTCGGAACCCCTGACGACCTTCATATGTTCTTGCAGGGGACGCCCAACACATGCTGCAGATGCGGCTCCTCACCTGCAGCGTTTATCCACCTGGCCTGCCATTGCCCTCCTGTTTGTGCTTATTGGTCACTGGTGTTTGACACCATAAGTGAAGATTGTTGGAGAGGGGGGTGGCTCCAGCTCCTGGAACTGCCTTGCTGGGTTACACAAAGGAATTGGCTAAACATATGAGGCACCTCCTTGGCCTGATGCTGCTGCTCGCAAAGAGAAGGGTTGCTATGGTTTTGTGGAGTGGATGCCCCCCATCTCACGAGCAATGGAGAATAGACATTTCATCCTGCCACGATGCAGAGGCCGAATATTGCACTACTCTGAGCCCTACAGCAAGACCAAAGAACATCTGGGGGCTCTATGTGGGTCATTTGTTATCGACACAGCGCACTAGCACCATCAGCCCAGAACTCTCACCCTGAGCATAGCCGCGGGAGACACATTGCCTCTGTGACACACGCAGTCCCCTGCACTGTATGAGCTGTTAATTGTACTGCTGTCATGTTTTTGTATTCAATCTTGTTATGGCCATGGAAACTAATAAAATGAAAAATCAAAAAAGAGCAGCCCTTTTAAGGACAGTTTGTGGTTGCCCCGAACAAAGGGAGCCCTAAAATGCAGTAAAACATCTGGCACTCCCCCCCCCCCCCCCCCACCCCCAAAACCCCCCAATCCTCCTTCAGGCCAAAACTAAAGTATAACCGCTCCTACCGACTCTCTAAAACCAATGCGGGTCTGTTAGGGCAACCCAAAAGCATATTCAGTGAGGTAAAAAGGGTTGTAATGGCATGGAACTCTAGGAGTTAGTCCCTCAGGTCACTTAAAATAAGTCTGTGATCCAAAATAAATGGAATAAAGCAAAGGTCGAAGGCCCCTAGACAGGGCCCTCAGGATCACCAAAAGTAGGTATTCTGTCTTAAATTGGTTGCAGGAGACAGGAGGAGCGTGAGGCTCAATGAAGAGGAAACGGACTGTGAAGGGCGAGGAGGCAAGATGAGATTAACAGCGGATGAGAAGGAACAGAGCTTGAGGTAAGTGATGAAGACGTAGTGAGGGAACTGATGAGAGAAAAAGAAAGGAGGGACATTCAGGAAATAATCAGAGGAGATGCCCAGGAGGGTTGGGTGGACAAGAACTACCAGCATTGGTAGAGGTTGTTGTTTTTCAGTTTGATTAGGTGAGTGCTATGTTTTTAAGCAGAGATTGATGAGGAACTAGAGTAGGAAATAGCAAGACGATTTAAATATTGGAAGGCTTTAGAGGAGTAGGACAGGAGGAAGAAGGCACTTGAGAGAGTATGAGGTGAAAGAGCTCGAACTAGATAGCTCAGAAGGATACTGGAAGAGTGGTACACCAGAAGAAAGCTTTGGGAGAAGCGGGTACCGAGACGGTGTCAGAAGGTATGTGAGGGCCATACTGACCCTAGGCAGGGATAGGTGGGAGGAGGAACAAGCTGGTGGCAAAGCCGCAAGGTGGGGGGGGGGGATTAGCACAGAGAGCTGATCAGAGGAGGGTGGATTCTCCAGGACTAGCAGAGTTTTCAAAGAGCGGCGAAACCTGAAATGATCCGGTGTTGCATGCAGATCCAGTGGAAGAGCATTCCATAATCTGCCTGCCACCATCGAGAAGGCGCGGCCGCCAGATCTGGAATGGAGAAAAGGGGGAATCTGAGTGAGCAATAAAGAAGCAGAATGATTGGGGACATAAGGAGAGAACTTTTCCTGCAAGAACTCCGGGCCAGTACCGTAGAACACCAAAAGAACTGTTCACTGCGGATGACACCCAAGGACTGATCCAGGGAATAATCGGTTTAAGAAGGGACAACGGGATCTGATCTGATGGGGAATCTGATTTGAGGGTGTGCAAAACAAAGTCCTACTTACAATCAGGGTATGTAATAACCAAAATTTAACGTAACAAGTAGGGACCCCCACCTATTCCTCTGTATTTTCAGGAGTCCTCAGGAATTGGTATATTGCCACGCAGACACAATGTCATAATCCATTACTTAGTAATTACATTCAGTCAGTTAGTCATTTTAAAAACATCTGCTTATCTAATAACAAGAATGCACAAATACATCAGCAATAACTCAGTATTTGTCATCTAGAGGTAAGAGCTACAACCCACCGAAGTAGTGTATTATAGAAGGTCTGGTCACACTGGTAATCCATCTTTCTAGCTTTCCAGACCGCCCATATAAGCTGCCCCTGGTCACTTCCTTCGAAACAACAAGAGGCGTGGGCCATAATCCCTATAACTATAGATGTCATATATAACTTTGAGAACTATGATGTCGCCACTCCATGTTTTGCCCGCTTTTAATGTGAGACAGCTGTTTGTCAGGTGTTTCTCGAGTTCGCCAGCGGCCTTCAACAGGACTGAAGGAGCTGGATGTGCTCCCGATCTGTTTCACCCCTTTGTTGTGCTGCAGTGTTGCTCAATATGGGTCCTTTTACATGAGGTCAGGTATATCTTTCTCTCTTAAATGTAAATCTCTCATTTGTATTGGATCCTAAACACGCTCATAGTTCCTTGTGGGTCCTACAACCTCATCGAAGGTGTCTCCATCTGCACGGTCCCCCTGTTCCTGTTTTGTTTGGTTAGTGGACTTAGAGAAACACTTCCCTGCCGCAGGTCAGCTGGATGAGGTGCTGCAAGGCTACTTTGTATACCAGTTTCCTTTAGAAACATTTGCGTTACCTTTTTCTTGCACATATGACAGTCTGGTGGCAGTGAACCGTGTTATATGCATTTTTGCAGTGCTCTCCTGTACACAGTCCTTTTACCACATTATGCCATTTTGAGTACCATATGCTCATAATGGCCATGCCATTTGGATTAAGCCCTGTTCTTCGGCCTTCTTCCTGCTCTCCGAGGTCTGTAAACAGCCATATTGTGGTACACACTTTCGCAGGATCTGACTTGTATTCGCGGGAACAACGGGGGGGAAGGGGAGTGTTGGGTTGTGTGTGCGATTCCAATCTACTTCAATGCCAGAGCTTGTCTGTTGCTGAATAGATGTGGGGTTTGAGGTTGTTCATGATTTGACAGCCCTTGCCTCTTTGAATGGTGCAGATTACATTGGTTGACGGGAGCAGCCCCCAGCCCACATTTTGTCAAAGAAGAGGAGCCCTGCCGCCATTTCTCAGATCGTCCACTGGAACAAAAACAATGAAGAAGAGGAGCCTGCACTGAAGACCCAGAAGTCTGCTATGGATACTCGGCAGTGGTAACACCATCTCCATTGTTCCGAGAGCATCCTATATGCTGACCAACCTCTGCAAGGGTATCTCTACTGCACTGGTATCTCTACTGCACTGGTTGCTGTCTTGAGTTGGAGCTCGGGACTGCAGGTTGTGGACTTGTGGGCTAAGACCATCTCTTGTTCTGTTGCTGCTCTCTTGCATGAGAAGGGGCCCTCCTGGAGCAGTCTTGCTCATCTCTGTGAACAATGCCTCCCACCCCAGACCGGGGGTTTCTTCACTTCTGCTCTGACATGTTCTGGAGATCTCTTCATTTTGTGGTACCTGTGGTGGCTGCTGTACTGAAGTGCTTGGGCTGTCTTTCTCAAAGTGTATCGGAACTGTTCTATCAGAGTTCAGAACTACTGCTTAGCCAGGCCCAATCCCAATGCCAACTTCAGCCACTGCACCTGCAAGCCCTGGACATTAACACCGGGTTCAATGGCACCATACGTGTCACCAGCAATTCTTATCCTAGGGGTGGTCACTCAGAAAATTGGAGTAAGGGTGGAGATGTGTTTTGTCAGTAAAGGGTGATGTGCGGGTGGATTTTTCTAGCGTATGGAAGGGTGACCCTGGCATCAGATGAAGGTTGTTGTGGTGATTTAATGAAGTATGAGTTAGCTGTGAAAGAGGACCCCAACTGTGTGCGTGTGTTGGGTGATGGAGTGAGGTTGTCAGGATGGTGGAAGACTGGATGGGAGAGTGAGGTTGGCATTGGTGGCCACAAGAAGAATGGTTTCAATTGCAGCAAAATGTAGCATCACAAAGAGTAGTTTTATCCTGTGGCAAATAGCAGAGAGGTAGCTCAGCTCTTGATACCTTCCAAGACGTTAGAGGTGACAGAGTGTTAGGGAAGTTTTTCCGCCACCTTCTCATGAGGGTTGTGAAGAGGGCCATTCTAAAAGCGGAAATTTAGCGTTTAGGTCCACCAAGTTTGACCTAAACGCTCTCAATTGGTAGCACTGACAGCCACATACAGTTAGGCCCTCAAGGTTGCACAACAGAAGATGCAACTAAGATAAACCAACAAATATGTATACAATCTAGATTTATACACAGGCAACTTGAAAGTTTAAATAAGTGCTCGGCAATATACAAGAGCTATACAGTATATTATAAAAAGGAGTGGCCCTAATGCCAGTATTGGGATAATTAGCAGTTTGCAAAATTCTCTACACTGTGAGGGGTCAGAAATGCAAGGCGGGCAACTTGATAGAGGTTTTTCACAAGTAGCCATTCTATTAAATTATAAGGGCGTGACAAACTCCTTGCTTTCCCTAACCTAAAGAGGATTTCTCTGCCTCCCTGCCGGTAAAACTAAGACTAAAGGAAAACACTTTTATATCTAAAGGTATCTGTCCCTCACACTTATACATACAACAAAATCATACAGGTATTTATATGATTTGGGGTTGTTTTACCGCGACTGAAAAGTTAACGACGGAAATGACCGCATGAGAAATGTACGTAATACAAAATTGTTAGTGCATTTCCCATTCGGTCATCCACTGAAAAACAACCCCAAATCTTTAGAAACCCTAACCCACTCCCACCTCCCCGCTCCCCTACTTAGCTTTTCTTCTGACACGCTGTGTCCCTGCGGCACAGGTTCCCTTTCACTTTCGTGATCGGGAACCGCGCCGCAGGGTGGTCCTTTTCTTTTTCCTATTTATTTTTTTATTTTATTTTTTGGTCCCCAGTAACCCCCCGCTCACTATACTATACAGTATAGTGAGCGGGGTGTTGCTGGGGACACACCCCTGCAGACTTTCTTTTTATTTTCTTTTTATTTTTTTTACCCAAACCCCGAAATGGATACTACTAAATGTCCTATGACCATTTAGTCAGTAGGACATTTAGGAGTATCTATTTTCGAACTTTTGGTGGTGTAGGTCATTTAGATACGGTCATTTTGGCCGAACCCATTTATATGGCTGTGAAGCCTCAACAAAATAAGTTATTCTCAAACACGACTTTATAACCAAATATTCTTGTAACCAGGGTTGGATCCCCTTCCCCAGGATTAATGCAGGATTTTCCAAATAAAGAACCAATTTACAAAGTTCCTTTCATTACCCAACTTCTGCTTCAAGGGCAGCACAAAGTTCCTTTCCTCCTTTAGGATTCCACTTGGCGCTTGGATATAATTAAACCAGGTTCATCACTCTGCAAAGTAAAGTTTCTACAAACTCTTATTTATCAAACCAAAAAGCCTTTGCTACATATTTCCAGTGAATATTTCAATAGACCTTCTCCTCTTTGGAAATTACAACTACTTCACATGTCTTCTTTTTAAACAACAATGTATTTGTCCGGATGGTTTTACCACAGTTAATCAAACCCATAAATTGCCTTGCCACGTTCTTTCCACCACAACCTTTCATCACAATGCAGTACTTCAATATTTTCTTCCTGGTACACTAACCTGCCAGGACTACCACTAACCACCCATTTTACTGGTGTAATCGTCTGCCAGGATAAAACTAGTACAAGTACTCTGTGGTGAGGTTAAATTCAAACATTAGCAAAGTCTTTGGCTTTCAGCAACATTGAGATTCTGACTTCTTACATAAGGATACAACACCCATGGATGCTGCTTGTTCCTCTAATCAGGTTGCCACTGGCAATGCAGGTTATATTCCTTTCCTCTTGATAGTTTCTACAAGGAGGGCTACTCTTCTGCCATATTTTGGTTTCTACTATCATACCACGTAACTGATGGTATGGTCTCTTATTCAAGTTTCTCTCTAAGAAAAGTGTCTTCCTTTCTCTATGTAATGGCCTTTCTAATGCTGGTTGTTATCAGACTTGAATAATGCCTCCTCTTTCCTTTGGCAATGTCGGTTACAATGCCAAAGCAAAGAGGGTCCAGCGGCGTGCGCGGCTCTGCTCTGGTCTGAGTGCTCGTGCGCCGCTGGACCAGTGGAGCCTGAGGGGTCGCGCGGCAGCCGTGCGAGGAGGCGAAGAGTTGGCCGCAACCAGCAGCCTTGTGAAGAAGGCCGGTGGAGCGGAGGAAGAGCGAGCGGAGCTCGGCGCGGGCAGAAACCTGCCTTGATGGCGAGGAGGAGCGCTGCAGGGCTTGGGAGAAGTGCCCCCCTGCCCTCTGGTGCGGAAGATGGCTAGCTGCGGGCCTAAATGGGATTCAGGGGCACGGAGTGTCTTTCCAGTGGACGGAAACCCGAGGCCAGAGTGGCAGCGGCCGGAGTAATTGAAGCGGCAGCTGGGCAGTGGTGGTGCAGTTGGAGGACTGGGTTCGGCGGCGCGGCTCGTCTGTTTTGGCCTGAGTGCTCATGCACCGCCGGACTAGCTGTGACGGCGGGACAGTGTGGGTTGCCTCGAAGGGAGGTGTGGAGGAGGCCGTGGCCAGAAGGTTGGCGTGGAAAGCCGGAGGTGCGGGGGAGAGCGAGTGGAGCTCCGCGAGTTCTGGCTTGGCAGTGTGGAGGAGGAGGGCCGCAGGGCCTGCGAGAAGCACCCCCTCCCCCCGCTCTCTGGTGCTGAAGGTGGCCAGCTGCGGACCTCGAAGGAGCGCGGGGGTGCGGTGCTCCTTACCGGTAGAGGAGTAGCAAAGGGCTGGGAAGCCTCAGGCTGGTGAGGTGGAGGAGTGAGGAGGCCTTAGGTACTGGAAACAGTGGAGGCCAATGTGCCCGAGGAGGTCGGGAGGACTCTGACAGCAGGGGGGGCTGGGGTGGGAGGGCCCGGCTGGCTCTGGGATCTCTCTTGCTGGAGCGCAGCAAAGGTCCCCTGCATTTGATCATACGGCCCCTCTGAGGCCTAGAAACTTACTGTGCCTAGAGCGGCAGCCCACTGACACCAGCAGTGCAGCGCCTAGAAAGGGGTGGGGGCAGGCGGATGCAGGAGGCCCTCTGAAGTCACGGATCACTGTGGCCGGCTACACCCATGGGGAAAGTTGGCACGTAGTCAGCACAGGAATTGTACTGCGTGCTGGAGAGCACGAGGGGCCCGCAGCCCAGGATAGCAGACCTAAGGGGCCGCAGTTTAGGGGGGGGCAGGCGGCTGTTGAATGATAGGGGCCTGGAAGAACCTGCTGGCTGAGCAGAGTGCAGGAGCTTGATCCTATACGCACGGAGGGACTGGAAGTAGTGTGCTGGGCTGCTTGGATACTGGGCCCACTTGGTTGAAGTAGTGGTTGGGATCCTGGACTAATCCCAAGGAAGGGGTACGGTTGGAGTAACCGGGATCTGGAAGGGTGCATGGCGGCCGGCAACCTGGAAGACATTGTTGGCGATGGGTGATAAGAAGCAAACTCGTCTGCCATTCACGCATAAGGAGGAATCTCGGAGGGATCGGGAAGCATTTGAGCCGGGGACAGTTCCGGCCAGTATGGCGCAAGCAGTGCACCTCGCGGAACCATCAAAGGGCCTGAGTGAGGAACCCCCCCTCCTCAGAATTGAGTATGATCCTGGCAGAGGTGAGGTCCGGGTTCGCTGCTATTAACTCCATGTTGGATGGACTGACCTATAAGGATCGACAAGGAAAGCAGCAGAACCTCGGAGGTGGAGACAAGGGTGGGGGTGCTAGAAGATGCAAGCAATGAGACAGCCCAGGCGGTGCAAGAACTGAGAAGAGAGGTGAAGGCCATTAGGGATAAAAATTAGGATCTCGAAGTGAGGTCACGTAGGAACAATATAAGAGTGGTCGGAATCTCGGAAACTGTTCCCCAGCAGAACCTGGAGGTGTTCATGGAGACTTTTATCAAGGATGTACTGAAGGGACTTGCTATGTCCTCACAATTCTTAGTAGAAAGAGCACATAGGATAACGCAGGTGGTGCCAAAGCCAGGTCAAAACCTGCGGCCGGTCATCGCTAAGGTACTCCATTATTGTGACGGGATGCCATACTAAGATGGGCTAGGGATCTTGGGGACCTCCTGTATGAGAACAGCAGAGTCTCCTTATATCCTGACTTTACCCCGGCAGTCCAGAAGGCCTGTATGTCGTTTGCAGCTGTGAAGAGACGGCTGCGTGAGAAGGGATTGCAGTATTCCATGCAGTACCCATCCAAACTCAGGGTGCAGAACAATGGGAGAGCGTATTATTTTTACAGATGCGTCGGCTACACATGAATTTATTGAGAATCTGCTGAACCGAGAAGATGGAGATGGTCTGTCAGGCTGCGCTTGAGGAGATATGTAACCAGGCGTATCTATGTCAAGGGAAGGAGGTCAACGGGAAGCAGCCTTAATCGGGACTCTCGCTCCGGAGGGTCAAGCTAGAATATAGCTAGTTATGTACCTAGTCAGTCCTGCGGCATGCATGAATGCTTTTATCTTATTTTATTTTGTTTTGGTTCACTCTCCTCTGCTGTTATGCGGTTGGCCGCTTGGAAAGTGGTGTCCGATTCCGCCGGGCAGTGGCCCATGCTATTGTTTGTGCGGGATTGTTGGGGGGGGGGGTGATCACTGCAAGTTGGTTGTGGTTAGTGTGGGTGGGGGGTGGAGGGAGAGGGGTCTGTGGGATTGGGGGGGGGGTGGAGTATAAACTGGTTGGCAGAGTTGGGGTTCATGAAAAGGGTTCACATCGCATGGGAAAGACCATGGTGTAGGACGCGGCATGGCCACCTGGGCAAGGTATATTGACACTCGGTGCTGCACTGGCTTGAGCCATGGTCTATAAGGTGTTGAGTTGGAATGTACGGGGCCTGAACGACCCGCGCAAAGCTAGGAAAACCGTGCAGTACTGTGAGAGGCATGGCGCTAAAATCGTGTTGTTGCAGGAAACGCATCTTAAGGGACAGGGGAATGAATGGGTTGCTCGAGGGTGGGGTAAATGCAAGTACTTTACCACATATTCTTCATATTCGGCGGGAGTAATGGCTTTGATACACAAATCGTTGGGATTCAGGGTCAGTGGGACCGAGATGGACCCAGCTGGAAGGTATGTCATTGTCTTGGAGTGTCTGGGCCAATCAAAATTAACGCTGGTCAACCTATATGGCCCCAATGTGGACGATCCAAGCTTTTTTAAGGGTCTCCTGGAAAAATGTTTAAAGTATCGAGACACGTATGTTTTGTGGATGGTGGATCTGAATGTTATTCTGGACCCAGGGCTGGACACTACTGGGGAGAGAAAGAGGCGCACAAGGGCGGCGGAAGTGGTGTTTGGGGCCATGGAAGTTTTTGAGTTGGGGGATGTGTGGAGTGTGCTGCATCCGGAATTGGCGGGCTATTCGCATCATTCTACAGCATACAATACATCAACCAGGATATATTTATATATTGGGCTGCGCCCACTTTATTCACTTCACAGTAGGTTGTGAGATGCTACCTAGGACTCTGCCCGATCACTCCCCGGTTTTGTGGTCAGTGGGTTTGGGAGAATCGTTGCCTCGGCCTAGGTGGTTTAAACCAGCAGCCTTCCTTGATATTGCCTTTAAAAGTGATGTACATAGCTTGCTTAAACATTACATCCAGGAAAACGAAGGCTCGGTGCTGAGCAAGGGATTGATCTGGGAGGCGTTTAAAGTGGTGTTGAGAGGGGGGTGTTTATCTGCAGAGCTCGGGGTGTTGAGGACAATACGGAGAGAACTTAATGCAGTGGAATTGGAGATAAAGCAGTGAGGAGGGGGAGGTGGAGAGTCTGGGTTCATCAAATTCGCTTGCCAAGTTAATGGAAGGGTTGGATAGGTTTAGGGCGTTAGCGGAGTGGGGGGTGCAGTACTATGCGAGACCCGCAGGAGCTTGTAAATACGGTGAGGATGGGAGGCCGGGCAGATACCTATTTGCTCTGGTCAGGGCAGAGCGGGGATTCGGGGAAATAACGGTAGTGAGATCCAGCAGCAGAGAGATCCTGTTGAAACCATGTGAGATATCAGGGGAGTTCCGCCGGTTCTACGAATCCTTGTACGTCGCAAGGGGTACACCTTTGGGTCCTGTATTGAGGGATTACATTGAGGGTGCAGCTCTTCCCAGGTTTCATGTGGAGGCAGTGGAGCCACTTGCCAGTCCCATAACGGTGGAGGATGTGTTGGGCGCAATAAAAGCTCTACCCACCGCTAAGGCACTGGGAACTGAGGGCATAACGGCTGAGTTTTACAAAGAATGGGGTCCGGAGGTGGCTAGCCATATGTTGGAGATGTCGGAAGAGGGGATGGACAGGGGTCTACTCCCCCCTACGCTCTGGGAAGCGGTTATCACGCTGATTCCAAAGCCAGGCAAGGACCCACTCGATTGCTCGTCGTACCAGCCAATATCTTTGATAAACCTTGACACGAAGATCTTTGCTATGGTTTTGGCAGATCGACTCCTGCCGCATGTTCCGCAAATAGTTCACAGGGACCAATCTGGGTTTATTCCAGGGAGGTCGACGTCTTTGAATCTTAGGCGACTATTCGCAATCTTGGCGCAAATAGACCCGGGGACGCAGGCAGTGACTGCGCTGTTAGATGCAGAAGGCATTTGACTCTGTTGAGTGGGAATACTTGTTTGAGGTGCTGGCGTGCGTGGGGTCCCCTCCATATTTTATGAAGGCCGTGAGGTTGTTGTACTCGAGGTATAGTGCTCAGATCAGTGTGGGCGGTTTTTGGTCGGAATTGTTTTTGCTCGGGAGGGGGACGAGGCAGGGGTGCCCGCTCTCCCCATTGCTTTTCGCAGTGGCTATAGAGGTGCTGGCAGGCAGACTCCGTAAGCTGCATGGACATAGGGGACTGGGCATGGGCGGGCCGAGGGAGCTGATCTCATTGTACGCAGATGACGCCATTATTTATATAAGGAACCCTGAGGATAACATTAAGTCCGTCGCACAGGAAGTAGCTGAGTCTGGTGAATTCTCTGGTCTCTGCTTGAATCGGACCAAGTCCTCCCTTTTCCCCTTGATCGAGGTAACGACTCCTCCGACCAGCATGGAGGGTTTTGGGTGGGAACAGGATACGGTTACATTCTTGGGGGTGGTGGTTAGTAGTAATGCCCAGTCCCTGCTGGATAAGAACCATGGAGTATTTAAGGTCAATGAGAGCAAAGATAGACAGATGGTTTAAGCTACCACTCACACTTATGAGTTGAGTGGCCATTGTTAAAATGGTAGTTGTCCCCAAACTCTTGTATATGTTTGCAAATTTACCAGTCTGGCCGTGGAAGGGTTACTTTCACGAGATGAGATCTCCACTGATTCGACTGGCCTGGTATCCCAAAGCCCCACGAATAAGCTGAGAGATTTTGACACAGTCATGGGAGAGGGGAGGGATTGGAGCCCCAGATATCGAGGCATATTTTTTGGTTGCCCAGCTGTCTTTTGCGAGATACTGGATGCAGGGGGTGCACATTGAGAGAGGCTCGGTATACCCTTACTCGCTGCAGGGACTCTTGGTTATGGGGAGAGTGGCTGACAAATGCAGGTTTGACCCCGTAGCATGTACGGTGCATGCCTGGAGGTGTGTTATGAAAAGGGTAGGAGTGGAGCACCCGTTTGATCTGGGCATTCGGCTATGGCAGATTGAGGCCCTGGCGCCCACATGCGACATGTCCATAGTAGGGGATTGGGGAGGGGCGGGGATTGAAACTTTGGAGGATATGTATCCTGAAGGGAAGTTTGTCCCAAGAGGTGTTTGGGGCTATGATGGGCAGAGGCCCTCAACGCACATTACAGTATTACAGGATGAGGGCGGCCTTTAAGGAGTGGTCACCGGTTTTCCCAGAGGTCCCTCGGACTACGCCCCTGCTGCATTACATACGCAACTCTCAGGGGTGCAGTTGTGTGGTCTCAACAATATATAAGATGGTACTAGCAGATACACACAAGGATTCCCCCCCCAAGCAAAGGGCAATGGGAACGGGAAAGTGGAGTCACTCTTGGGGACAAGCAATGGGGGAGAATATGTGGAATCGCACACACTTGGGCGTTCAGTTCAAGGTTGCAATTGATTCAACTTAAGACACTCCACAGGGTCTATGTTTCGCCAGCACGTGCGCATACATTTGATGCAACAAAATCTGCTGCCTGCCCGAGGTGTAGGAAAGATCAGGCGGATATGATCCACATGCTATGGGAGTGTGTTGCTCTACGCTCCTTTTGGGATGGGGTGTTTGGGATCATGACGGAAATCATGGGGCAGAACGTTCCACGCACGATGCTATGTCGCATGCTGGGGTGGTCTCCGGGTATACCCACGAAGTGTAGTAAACTTCTGGAATCCTGTGTGATTATAGCTAGAAGATGCATCCTCATGAAATGGACACATACCCCCTCCCCACCCCCTGGGACGTGAAAGGGTGGTTGATGGACCTACTTCGGCTGAGCAGATACTGATAAAGACTATCCCGCCCTGTGTGGACCGCAGAATAGACCTAAGGACATATAGGGTCCATTGACTGCATATCTGTTGGTGAGGGATGAGGTCATGGAATGAAGGGGGGGGTGGGATTGGGAGGCACACTCCCTCACCCGGCAGACAGAGGTGCGGGGAGAAGTGGATAATCAGGAGGTGCGCCAGGTGAGCCCTAAAGGTTACATGGTGTTATTTGTTGTTATCCAGCTGATGAGCTTGTAGTTTACTGATGTAAATGTGATATGGTTTGAGGTGGAGATGTGAACCAGCTAATAAGGAGATGTTTTAATATTCAATTAGTACATGCAACCTAATAATTTAGCCTAAGGTTGCATGTACTAATTGAATATGAATAAATATTCTTTGGCTTAATCATAAGGTAGCATGGACTAATTGAATATGAAACAATATTCTTAGAGTATAAACTAAATCAAACCAGTTGGATTGCTGAGGCATCGTAATTTGTGCGTTTTACTGAGAAGTATTTGACACTGAGCGCACAAATGTGGGGAGATAAATCCTGTCCATTGTAATTATTTATCTTCTTGGAAAGGGGAGACCCACTTTGATACCACGCCATTAGGTATTTTGTCATCATGGAAATCTCATCCTCCAAAGATGATTACTGCGTCTCTCCCAACCGAGTCATTCTATTCCCTTGGTGGCCTTCTCCTCCCAGGTGATTCACCGGGCTAATACCACCCCCAGTGTTAGGATCAGGTAGCAGCTGCCTTTCCCAGGCCACCTGGAGGAGACTTTAAGCAGGGTTTCTGTACTGTACAGTACAGTACCTTGTAATGCTAAGCTAGGGTGAAAGGCACTCATAGACACAGGTGATCATTGGTACCTTCTAAAAATGTGACTGCCCTGGAAATTCAAGTACTTCGAAGGGGACCTGGAATTTTATTTTTATTTTCCAGGTAACCTGTTAGAGGCACTTTAGGTGAGGTTGCAACATTTTCCCACTAGAGGGCAACGGGATAAACCCATTTGATTTTCCATGGTTATGGGGAAAAGGAAGGTAAGTTCTCCTTTTACCCCACAGATGCAGCAGACAGGGCCAGCGTTCAAAAGGAACCCCCAGGTGACATCAAACGCAGTTTTCGCAAAACAATATGCCAGGAAGATTGGTTTACAAAGGGAAAACAAAGCGCACTCCAGTCTTTTCAAATCAGTGTTGGAGGGGGTCCCTCAAAATCCCATCAGGGAACCTGATGAATAATGCAATTATCTGCATCTGCCCTAGGTTCTCCAACCGGGCCTCAAGCGAAGCGGTTCTAGAATGTCATTCCTGATCAGTGGGGCCTAGTTATGACTAAGAAGCGATGGCCACGTCGTAACACCCTTTATTTCTGCCTTCACCCACCACAACTGTAGCAGGGATCCCAGTATTCTGTGAGGTAAAACTCTCTCTACGGGACATGGCCAGTTATGGGGCCGATAACCATTCTCCTAATGTCACTAGCCTCAGTCAGTATTTCTTCAACACCCATTGTTTGCCCGTGTCTCCCCTCAGGTGTGGTATCAGTGCCTGGAACTGTGCTGTCCGATAATTGCATGTCAGGAAGCCCAACTCCCCCTCTCTCCTTGGCATGAATCAATGTTGGATATGCCACCCTCTGCTTCTTTCCCTGCCAAAGAAACATATCTATCCTGCGCATCAGCTCTGTGAAGTGCCCTGTTGGCATGTCTATTGGGAGCATCTGATAGAGGTATAGAACACGTGGGTGAAGCATCATCTTAATTGCATTTAAGCGCCCAAACCAGGACATGGTCAAAGTTGGCCGTCGATCTAGGTAAGAATAGAGACTGAAGGAGTTGAGGGAAATTGATCTGATAACGATCCTGGGTGTCTTTCTGTTACCCTGACTCTCAAATATTTCAACCCTGTGTTCAATGGGGATTCCCAAACTTTGAAGGTCCCCGACATTCTCCTTTCCTTCCCTGTAATATGGGAAGAGGACAGACTTGCCTGCATTGACCTTGTTAGGGAGAATTCTCTTTTAAGGCTAATTTCCCAAACCTAGTGAGTCCCCCAGCAGCTTTGCTGGATTTTTGGGGTTTATTTTTTTCTCCTGCTAAGAGTGAGACTCTCTTTCTCCCACTCTTAGACATGATTTGAGATATCCTTTGACTTTGAAATGTGTTTAATGGGCTATGGGGTCTTTTACTCCATAGGGTTTCATGTGGTTTTTGGTAAGTGTTACACAGTACCCTCAGTGCAGTAACACAGGGGTGTCATAGTGACCCCCAAACATAGACTCCATGCCCTGGGACTGTCTCCCAGGGCATGTAAAGTCACCATTGACTTTACTAGTCTTAAATTGGGAACAGAACCAGTACAAACCATCATATTGTGGAAGTACTGGTAGGGGTAATTAGATTGCCCCTGGGTCTGTTTTTCGAGGGGGCACTGTGCAGTCCCCCCTCGTCGATTTTCAGGCTGGTGGCAGTGGTTACCACATGAAATATTCCTTGAATATTTACTATGGGATTTTCCCATTCATTTTAAACGCACCACTTTTTGGTGCAATGTTAAAGATACCGCCGGGTTATTTATTTAATATTTATTCCCCGGTTGGGTCTTTTTGCCAGGACTCGGTTTTAAAATGGCGTTTGTGTTCGCTTCTGTAACTCCAACCCAAGTCGAGCCCTTTGTTCCACTTTTTGGCGGGCTTCTCCATAGAATCCTCCAAAAGTGGTGCCACTCTGTCTGGGTCTACAGGATGTGTGGGAGAGGGGTTTAGGCACCCTGGACTGAGTTGCCTCAGCAACTCAAGTCACACTCTTGTGTGATTGGCCCAGTGGTGAGCCGCCCGGCTCGCCACTTAGCATGTTTGAGTGACAGTTAGGACTGATGAATGGGGGTTTTCTGCATAAAAGCAGGGCTTTGGGGACTGGAACTTCAGAAGTCGCCACAGGACCAAAGAATCTGAAGAGGGAGAAGCTGAGCCGACCTGCAGCGACGACACCACCGGTGGAGCCCTGCTGAACCGCCTCACCACTTCTTCCGACGACAGAGAAGATCTTCATCCGAGGAGTCTTCTTCCTTTGACTGGAGGGGATAACCAGTTTGCCCGCCTTTTCGCCTTCCCGGATCATCTCGTGGCCGCCTTGCCTCTGCCAACCACCCCGGCAACCGAGATACCACGTTTTACCACTACCGCGACTAAAAGGGTAGTACCTTTTAACCGGAGAACTCCGCGGCTGGTTTCTTCCCTGGCAGTGCAACGACCTTCAGCTTTCCTCCACGTCGAGATCTGCTCTTCCTCTGGACGACGCCACGACTTGCACCCGCTGCCAGGAACAACTGCCCCCGCTGGAGGATTCTCTCCACTTTCAAGGTACTGTGTCCGCCTGGCCTCCCTCGCAACGGTCTGTGTGGGGTGTATCTTAAATCCTCAACTTACCACTTGGGTTGGCCCTAGGCTGGCTAACTGAACTTTTCTGAGCTGAACTAATTCCTTTTTGAACTCTCTGCAAGACTTTCCAAGCCTTGCTCTGCTCTCTCCAAGAGTGAGCCTGGCCTCTGAACTTTTTGCTCACAAGTAGACTTTGACTTTCCTGCCTTGCTGGGTGCTTCTAAAGTATTAGTGTTGTGTGCTTTTCTAATTTCTGCATTTTCCCTCCCTTTTTTGATAACTTATTGGAGTGCCATCTTTAGTTAAGCGCTCACCTCTGTCTGAAAATAAGTGGTGTTAACTAAGACTTGTCTAATAAGGAATAAGGGATGTATATATATATATATATTAATAGTGACTGTGTTTTGAACTTGCTTACAATAATAGTGCTGGAGTGTTTCTATAAATAAATGTTTAAATAAATAATTATATACTTTGATATCAAAGCTCTGGTCAATGTTTGCTTGTGCTACTGTATTTTGGTACCTATCTTGTATACTCTATATACTGTCTTACTCTTCTTGAGAGAAGTCTGGCTGCTCAGCCACAGCTACCAGGTAAATCTGGGTGGTACAGTCTGCTACCAATTGGGTTTACTGCCAACACCTGTAGTCTTAAGCCTTTTGCAGTGGTCCCTAACGGAACTGCACAGGTTTCTGCCTAACAGACCTTGAGACCGGATAGGCGCCCCTGAAATCCTGTATCACCTGTAGTGCTGCTGGAATAGAGGTACATGGATTCGATAGACATACAAGAATGTCATCCACTTACATCCCTAACTTGTACTCACTGCCCCTAATTTTAATCCCTTCTATTTTGTCGTTTTATCTGAGGAGATTACCCAGGGGCTCAATAGACAAGGCGAAGTGAACGGGTGAGCGACTCAAAAGATGTGGGAGGTGAACATTGCACATTTTCTTTATAAAACCCTACGGTATACTGGTCTTCGCCTGGTGCATTCCCACTTGGCAGTCTCTTAATTAATGGCCCCTTGTACTACTTCTGATGTGAACGGTGCCTCTAATGCCTTGTTCTCTTCCCTCAACGTGGCTAATCTCAGGCTCTCTACATACTGTACAGTGTCTAACTACAGCACATAGCCCTCACTTGCATAGAACGTCATGTAATACTGTGCAAAACCTTTTGCCATACCGGCATCCGCTCTGTCCCTCCCCATTCTCATAAAACTTCTGTTTAAGGAATTTCACTTTACGAACTATGTTTACTACTCCCAGAGCCTGACAGTTCCTGTTTCTGCAGCAGAGCCTCTCGTTCCACTTCGCCATAATTCCTCTTCGTATTGTGATAAATCTAGCAATGTCATTGCTCCCTCTCCAAGGAAACTCTCTTCCCATATGGCTAGGGAAGGGCAGCCGCTACCTGATCCCAACCCTCGGGGTGGCTGTCTGACGGGGGACAATATTGGGGAGACAGCCCTCTTGGGAGGGAAGGAGACTCACTGGCAGCAACATGGTATCCCCCTCAAGGTATGACATCACCCCAAATTTCCAAACCTATATGGCGTATTGTGGTATAGATCCAATCCAACCACTTTACACTGACAGTAGGGCTCTTTCTAACTCCTTTTTTTTTTTTTAACCAAAAACACAGATGAGGAAGAGCACGAGAGTAATGCAGAGCACTAAGGCTGCACAACTAGAGTCGCTCTCCTAGTGGTTGGAAGGATCCGATGGGTGTCGGGACATTTAAAACCCCGGCACCACGAAGAAGATGGAGATCCACTTTACCGGATGCTGGTCTGGAAACGAGAAGGAAGCCAGCGACAGCAGGGAGTGGAGGAGCTCCTACTGGTGCTGCCATGAGAAACAGAAGGGAAGAAAGTACGCCGCAACAAAGGCCTACAGCAGGAAACACTGTGAAGAGGAGGCACAGGCACAGCGAGTACCGGAGTGTAGACAGGATGCCTGGAGGAGAAGGTGCCCCCCTGAAGAGACCAAAGACTGCAGAGAAGGCTGACGCTGCCAAATGACACCGGTTAGCCCAGAGCAGTGAATTGGGACACTGGGGACCTTTGCAGCGTATACCGGATGCCAAGCAAAGGCAAAGACGTTCACAGGACGTACCTGGGTAAGGGAGCTGGGATGAAGCATATATTTAAGGAGTTAAATTAAAAGGGGTTGGAGACCCAATACCTGAGTGAATTGAAATGTTGCATGTGGAGAAAGCCCTGGCAGGCGAGTATACCAGGCAATGTGATTGCGAGTAAGGGAGCCGCACCTAATTACAAATAGACTGTGAAATTCAAGAAGAGGACGAGAACCTCTTGAAAGTGTGAATCCCAAGGGAAGGGATTCTTACCCCCTGGGCTGAAAAGGTGAACAAAGTGTGGAACTCAATGAGAAGGAAAAGGAACCCCTTGAGTTTGTGAAATCCAGGGGAAGGGTGACATACCATAGAAAAGGAACTGTATTGCGATCTTCGAGAAAGCTAGCTGGAAAATTGGGGGTATGTGTCCCCCATCCTGAGAGTCGTGGACCTTCAATCATTTGTTTATTTTGTTCGCATCTTTGGAACTTCATTGGAAAAAGCTACAGATGGCCACTTGAGACTATACCCCTTTGCACATTATTTTGAGTTTAGCATGTGAGGTTCAGTTGGGATTATTTTGCCACAGGACTCAGAACTCTTTATTTTTTGACATTCTGACACTGACATCCTTTAGTTTCGTTGAAGCAGGGAAACTCCTCATAGTGATAGGGCGGAATAAGTATTTTCCCAACCATCTTTTTACTTTGATAAGTCTATAGCAACCATTGCAATCCCCCTGTGTCCGAGTCCGACTACTTGTATTTGTATTTATTGTGTTTTATACAGAGCCTTTGTCCAAAGCGCTTTACATAGGACAGTTAACAATATAATGAATCAGAATGCAAATCAGCGTTCATAAACAGTAAGAATCCAACTGTGTTCATAAACAGTAACAATCAATTAGCGTTCATAAGAGTAAATGAATCAGTGTTCAAAGCAGATTAAATCAATTAGGAGGACTGTAGCAGGCGGGTATTTAGAGAGGAACGGAACAGAGGATAGGAAGTAATGGAGCGTAGAGACAGAGGAAGCATGTTTGAGTGAAGTGGGGCTAGGAGCTGGAACGAGCGAAAACGGGATTGGGCACAAGGCGGACGTGGGACATTGAGCCTAAAAAGATTAGTAAGCGGAGGGAGCGAGATGGAGAGTAAAAAGAAAGGAGAGATGCAAGGTAGTCAGGAGCAAGGCCATAGAGACATTTGAACACAAGACAGAGAAAGTTGTATTTAAGTTGAGAATAGAAGGGCAACCAGCCAAGAGAGGCCAGGGAAGGAGAAATTGGGTCATGGCAGGAGAGAAGACCGAGTGAGCGAATTGAAGAATGATAAATTTAAGAGGAGCAAGGGATGAGTGGGGAAGACCAAAGAAAGGAACAGTAGAATAGTCGGGAGAAGACTAGTGAGGGGATGAGGAGTTTTGTAGCGTGTAAAGTGAGAAAAGGGCAGACTTTGTGAATGTTGTAGAGATGAACTCGACAGGCGCGGGATGTAAGGGAGATGCGGTGGTCAAAGGAGAGATTAGAGTCAAAGTAAATGCCAGGATTACGGGCGGAGGGAGAGATTGAGAGACAGAAGGGAGGAAAAGAGATGGAAGAGGGAGGAGATTGCGAGATGAGTGTTTGCGGGAAAGAATAGGACCTCGGCATTGGGAGTGAGGTAGTGAGAGGTCATCCATGACTTGATGGCGGTGAGGCCGGATGAGAGAGTCTGATGAATGTCAGGGGAGAAGGACGAGAAGGATAGAAAGAGTTGGGTGTCGTCAGTGTAGAAGTAATGTGACACTCCAAAGGATAAGATAATGGTGGCAAGAAAGGAAGCATATAAGGAAAATAGAAAGGGACCAATGATTGAACCTTGAGGAATGCCATGGACCAGAGGAACGTGAGAAGTGTTGCCACCCCAAGAGACAACAAAGGTACGGTTGGATAGGTAAGATGAAAACCATGATAGAACAGATCTGTGTAGACCAAGGGAGGAGAGTGTCCAGGAGCAAAGAATTATCTACAGTGTCAAAGGCAGCGGACAGATCAAGTAAAATAAGAATAGATGAGTGTTTGGAGTGGCGACCAGTGCGAAGAGACTTAAGTACGTAGGTAAGGGCTGTTTCAGTTGAATAGTGGGGGTGGAAAGCAGACTGAGTCGGAGGAAGTAGAGATAGGCTAGACACGAATGATGAGATTCGTGGATAAACAAGGCGCTCAAGGAGTAGAAAAGGTAAGAGGGATATAGGACGGAAATTAGAAGCAAGAAGGGGGTTAGCTGTATGTTTCTTTAGGATAGGTATGATCATTTAAAGGCAGAAGGGAAAGGTAGAGGTGGTGAGACAAATGTTAAAGAAGGATGTTAGGTTACCAGAGGTGGGAAGATTTTGGGGCCATCTCAGAGTCCGTTACGGGAGGAGAGGTAGAGACAGTAGGGAAGGATAAGGGGGAGGAGTTATAGGAAGGTGAAGATGGTGCTTCCTGGCGTAGGGAGTGTACTTTGGAAGAGAAGAAATTGTCAAGGTCAGATGCTGATGGGGATGAGTTGATGATCAGGTGTAGGAGGAGAGAGAAGTCGGGTTAGGGTTTGGAAGAGACGTCGAGGATGAGTGGATTGACTGTGAAGGTCAGAGAAGTAGGTACGTTTGGCAGCCTTTACAGTTGTCGTATGGGATGTGATAAGAGAAATAGGTTGCGTGGTTAGTAGGAGAACAGTGTTTGCGCCAGCGCCTTTCAAGGCGGTGAAGAAGGCGGCGCATGGAAGCGAGATGAGGAGAGAGCCAGGGTTGGGCAAGTTTGCGAGCGGGCCGAAAGGAAGAAAGAGGACGAAGTTGATCAAGGCTAGATGTGAGACATGAAGAGAGAGTGTACTTCATCTGCAGAGAGGGAGGAGAAGTGTGTGAGAGATGGTAGAGAGTTTATGCAGATATCATGGAAGAGCGAGGAGTTAAAATTGCGTAGATCACGCCTGTAGAAAGTCTTAGTGGAGGAGAGGGAGGAGGTGCTAGAGGGAGTAGGCGGGAGCAAGGAAGCTGAGATTAGGGTGTGATCTGAAAGGTAGATGGGGAGAGTAGATATGGAGGAGGCAGTAAACGATGAGGTGTAGATCAAATCGAGGGTAGAACCAAACATATGAGTACGAGGAGTGGGAAGTGGGGAAAGTAGGTGAGAGTCAAGTATTGATAAGAAGGGGGATGTTAGGTGAGTAGAGGAAAAATGAAGATTAAAGTCTCTGAGCAAGACAAGAGGTGTAGGACTAGGTAGGATGTGACCAAGAAGGTGGTCATTGTCTTCGCAGAGTGAGCCAAGCAGTCCAGGTGGCCGTTAGATAATGAGAAGATGAATGACATGAGGAGCAGTGAAGATTTTATGTATAAATTCATATGAGGAATATTCTGGTAAGGGTACAGGTGATGGAATAGATGAGCATTTAGGATTGTAGAGTAAGCCGCCATCGCGTTCATTACAGTATGCATTTTGTGCTCAAGTGCTATGATCTCTAAGCGTATCCTAGCCTCTATTGCTCTCTGCTGCCTTTTCTTTCTTGCCCTTTCACTGATTAATAGACCTCACCAGGTGGCCTTTGCTGCCTCCCACACTGTGTTGAATCCCACCTCCCTGGTGTTTAGTTGAAAATATTCTGCCAGCTCATCACCAAATGTCTCAGCGAAATGTGAGTCCACCTATAAGGCGTCATCACTAAATGTCTCAGCGAAATGTGAGTCCACCTATAAGGCGTCATGGTGTGTAGTTGAAAATATTCTGCCAGCTCATCACTAAATATCTCAGCGAAATGTGAGTCTACCTATAAGGCGTCATTGCACCTCCAACAAGATTCCTCTCTATTAAATCCTGCACAGTCCAGTGTCATTCCCAGCATGTCATGATCAGACCATCCCACCGGGAGGATTTCACAGTTGCATACCTTAGACGCGTGTTCTCTACTCAAAAGCACACAATCTATGTGTGTATATGTATTGTGATGAATCCTATGGAGTAATCAGGAAAACCCTACCTAAAGTCTCCTCGGGTGGCCAGGGAAAGGCAGACGCTTCTTGATCCTGACCATGGGGACGGCGTTAGCAGGGAGAATCATCTGGGAGGAGAAAGGCCTCAGGGAAACGGGAGGACTTCATGGGATGAGATGCAGTACTTGTCTACCTCCAGGAAGGGAATATCATTAATGCCGGTACATGTAATGGCCTGTTGTCATAGAGAACGGGTATTCCCTAAAGGTTGTGATAACTATGTGAATTAAGACAAGTATAACCAACCGGTCATGTATTACGGGCGAGAAAAGCTCTTATAAAAATGAACACTCCTAGAAATAGGAAATCCCACGAGTCTTAGTAAAAACTTGCAGAAAGGTATTTAAAAACTATCAATCTGAAACTGGAGCAATCTCAATCCTCTGTAAAAACCAAATATATCTTTTTATTCTTGATACTCCTTTGATGAGTATGCTTAAGGAGAAAAAGGAACTTGGTGGACAAAACATTATTAAGAAAACTGACTTTTGTGTTAGGGACTTCAAGAATTCCCAGAGTACTGAGACGAAGAAGATGGCTGCAGAGGCACAAAGTTGTGCAATGCAGCTCATTAAGGTTGATGACCCACATCCGAGGGAGGCTGAGAGGCATAAAAGGCCCCCTCAGGTGCAGGCCAGGAGACTAAGCTGGTGGAAGGCAAGACAGCCATAATCAGCAGCAGCAGCAGGAGGGCAGTAGTAGTAGTGTTTGGAGGAGTTTTTGTACTTTTTCTCGATTCTTTGGTTTTTGACTCCCTTTTCCCTTTTCCTCCCTGCCTGGATTAATACTAAGCCTCTCTGGAAAGTTATCTCTGTACTTCGTGCTCTGCCTTTAGAGTTCCTAAGACTTCTGTAGCAAGGTTACCCTAAAGGTGCCTGGATAGTGTCCCAAGGTCAGTATGTTCTCCCTGTAAGTCATGTGGCGTGTTTGGTGGTAACTGTCCTTCGTGCTAAATGGCCTCCACCATGGTGGAACATTTTATCTACATGGCGTTCTTTTTGACCCACTCTTCCAGGTACCTAAAATGGAGGCTGTCCTTGTCCTCAAAGTCCTGCAAAGGGGGCGGGGCACATGACTTTACTTTGGTTTGGATGGGTGTGTGGGTGTCTGTGTGTGGATGAACTGTATAGGGCCACATGATGACTGGCGTGTGGACTGTAGTAGCAATTTCTGACTATCATGTGCAGATATTTGCCTGGGGAGAATATATATTTGATCCATTGTTCCCTGGGTGCTTTGTCGGCCTTTGGCTGTACACCAAATGTGTGAATGAAGCACAGTGGGTGATAGACACAGGAAGGGGTCGGGGGAGAGGGGTGTGGATACAATACCCATTCACTTCCTCTTGCTGCCGCAATACAAACATGGAAGCCTGCTTCATGAATCTTACTGCAACTTAATTGCTCGAAAGTATATGATGGCAAAGCTCTGCCTCTCCAGTGACCAAGAAGGAACTGACTGGAGCAGTCCTTCCCTCCTATTCAACAAGGACAGCTGGATCACCTCACCTGCCAAAAGGCCCCATCTCCCTGATGCTCCTGGCTGTGTCTTAACCACCTGTCCAAGAAGCAGGAGCCCCTTTGCGGCAGAATACATGGCAATCTACCCACTGCTGAACACAATTTACCTCAACTTCAGACACCGGGCAAGCACCCTGATTGTAACTGCAACATTTGGGGAACTCCAGGTGTTTGTCCTGCATATTATTGCCTAACCACACTGCAGAACCTACCAGCCAAAGTCTTCCGACTCCTTTTGGTGTGCTTCCGAGGACGATTGTTAAATAATCCTTATTCACTTGGGTCCTCTGATACCGACCCCATCCTGCTCGTGAGCTTGTAATTCTCGTAGAAATTGAGCATTTCTGAATATTACCAACTGCAACTCCAAAGAGAGAAAACTTACTTCCCACGCTGCTAGCTCAGACCTGGGACCGAGTTGGTGGGGAATCCTTTAGAATGTCATCACAGGCCTATGATGGGCC
This sequence comes from Ambystoma mexicanum, assembly GCF_040938575.1. NCBI lineage: Eukaryota > Metazoa > Chordata > Amphibia > Caudata > Ambystomatidae > Ambystoma > Ambystoma mexicanum. The sequence goes on along the minus strand of NC_090923.1, from coordinate 594,442,182 downwards.
GCTCCGCAGTTCACCGTTGCTGAAGCCTTTGAGGGCCGCTCGAAAATCTAACTGCCCTTGAAACGCGCATTTCACTGGGCCTGGGCCCTTGGATTAATATTGTCTTTCTCTGACGTTGCTGGAAGTTTTTTAATCTTGATTCTCATCATGTGGTACCCTCTTCGGGCCCAAGGGTCTGGCAAGCTTCAGTTCATATTAAGATCATCGTAACGGTTAGCACTCAAATGTGGGACCTTTTCTATAAAGAACACAGATTTTCTGCAGGTCTTTGTCCCCTTGATTTCCACTGAGTAGATAGAAAGTCTTATTTACCTTATAAATGTCCTCTCCATCCACTGAAAGACTTTCTAGAAATGCCAATAACTGTCAGTGAACATTTGTTGTTGAATGTAAAGCGCTCTGCTGTGTATCTGTATTGTTGTATACCTCTGTAAAGCGCTTCTTTGCTTCTTGAAGCTAGGTCCGCACTCAGTAAATACAATAACCCTGGAAAAAGAGCCCAAGGAAAATCCACTAAAATACGGAAGAGTAGATCTAGACCAACCAATTTCTTACCCCTAAAGGAGGGTATATCACTGAAAGTAATTGAGTCCTGAGGCCAAATGTAATGGAGAAAAAATTAATGTATTTGGAAAGAAATATTTTCAGCTATGTGTGAAAACAACTGTGCAAGATTTTTTGCTCCACGTTTGGATTTCAGTAGACACCAACATGCAAATACATGTGTTACTGGAGCACTTTATGGCTATTTTAGGTATGTGATGTTGGTACAGTAGATTGTGGGGCAGTGGTAATGAATGTCTGATATTCTGATTAATGATATTCAGTGGATTTTCTGATCAATTCATGTAGGCACTAGCTGTTGTAACCATAACAATTATGGGTGGAAGTTTTGGAATTAATCTGAACCACTGGCATTGGTCTGGGCAACCTTTCCCACCACTGTTTTTTAGCCCGTCTGTGCCATTGCAAAAGGGGTCCAGCCATATGCAAATCAGTCAGGCACTGCCACCAATGGGAGGCCAGGTCCCCTGTGCACAGAAACACAAGCAAACCCACACGTTTCTGCCTTGTTGGGTCTCCTCCGTGAGGTGCAGCTTGGTTCCCTATGGTGCAGAAAGCAAGGGACCCACGTCTGGGCATACCCTCTCTCACATAGGGAGATAAACTGAAACCAAAAAAGTTGTTTGTGTTAGTGACCTGACACTGTTAAGAGAAGGTGGGGTGAGGCCCCTCTCAACCTTGTGCAGGAAGCCTACCAGGGTGTTTTCCAGAGCCAGTCCCGTCCCAGAGTAAGAGTGCTGGAGTTGGCAGGGCCCCAGTCTTCATACATGTACCTGGCAATAAATTACAAAGTGCCACTTTTACTTGCCCTATACCTGCCATACACATGCTGGCCAGTGTTTTCCCTCTTGTCCAGTAGGACCGCTGTGACTAGGATTCCTTTCGACAGACACCCAAACAGGCAGCTCACCAGCGAAAAATGCAGCAAACAGTAAGACAGTTGAATGTTGCATAAAACAGAACCGCAATCCAGACGCTCCTTCAACCACTAAATATGAACTCTGAAATTGACTTTGTATGCAGCGGGCCACCATTGCAGAATGCCTGCGAGCCCACATTGGAAAAGGGGCAGGGTTTACAAGCTGCTTTATGGTTTCCCGCCTCAGTAACCCGCCCCCCCCGGGGGACAGCAAGGCAGGGATTTGCCCGAGACATCAGCTGAGGGGGAGTGCTAATGAAAGGAGGATAAGTGGGCAGATAGGCCGAAGCAGTGTGGGTTGTTCAGGTGAATGTGGAGAAGGTGGACTGTGAGACCAGGCAGAGGAAGGTTTGTGCAGCAGTGTGTGGAGGATGATTATGGAGTGTGTGTGCAAGGTGAGGTATTGATTGGTGCGAAAGTGGTATTTTGGTGTGAGTGCGTGTGAAATGAGTGGGTATGACTAAATAAGAGCGTAGGGGCATGAATGACGTCGGTTTGTAAAGGTGACTGGGAGAGAGTGAATGGTGGGTGGCTGGGCAAAGTTGTGGGTGGAGTGCAGCATAGTGAAAGAATGGGAGTTGAGTGTAGTAGAGAGTGGAAAGAGAGGGTAGTAAGTAGTGGGAGGGGAGTAGACAGTAGTGGCAGGAGAGTGTGGTAGAGAGTAGTGGCAGGAGAGTGCTGGGAAAGAGTGTAGTCGAGAGTAGGGGAGGAGAGTGCCTTAGAAAGTGCAAGTCATTTATAATGCACCTGTACACAAGTAGGTTAAGAAGAGTTTTGGTAGGCGATATAACATCAGTGGGACAGAGGAGGAGTTGGAGATGAAAGGTAGAGTGGGGGGGAAGAAAAGGGAGGAGAGTGTTTCTTTTTCTTGTGGGACCCCAGGTTAGGATTCACTTAGAAGATCCCAAGGGAGAAAGAGAGATAAGGTGATTGCCTTTAGGGCCTAACCACTAGCCAGCCAGATATAAGACAGAAGGGGTTACTGATCTATAGTGGCCACCTTGGGATCTAGGGAAGTCTGGGCTGGGGTGGACGGAGACCTGTGAAAGGCGAGAGAGAGGTGGAGGGCACTTAGCAGAAACCCTATTAAAATGTTCAATAAAATCCATTGAACCATCTTGGAGAATTGGTGCGTTTTTGAGCACATCTGTGACACTGTACTCTTCATATCGTACACCATTGTAGCTCCCTCTTTGTCTCTCACCCTCTCATTATCCCCCTTTCTTTTTGAGAGGGAACCACGTGGTCAGTTGCACGTTTGCTAGAGCCACCCGAATAGTTGCTTGCAGCTGCACCAACAGAAGAAAAAACACAGTGATCTTATTTGTGGCTTTGTTCTTTTGCAAAGTCAGATATTAAGAGATACATGATTTAATTACACTAGCATTGTAAAAAAAAAGAAAACAGGAAATGTGCAATGTTCATATCTAATCATCACTTGAAGTATATACTTTAGAGTGAATAAAGTACATTATCAATACCTAAAATAACCATATGCATTATTTTAGCTAGGTTATCATTCCAATATGAGCGGTCTGGTACATTAAATCAAAGTGCATTTTGGGAATATAAGAATGATATATATGTCTGTGTTGAAAGGGTTCTATGCTTGAATCCCTAGGTCCATAATACATGCTAGGGTTGTTTCAAATTTCATTTTTCACAACACTTCTGCGAACATTAACATATTTGTAACATTAAAGAATATATCCTTCATCAGTAGTTCAATACAAGGTAAAATGGTTTCAACATTTGCCCATCTATTTGGGTCCAAACTCTCTGGAGCCATTTCCCATCACTATGCAAATGTATAGCACGGTATCAGAGTAAGGATGGCTGTTAACCTGCTCAGGACCCAGTGCACAGACATTCAAAGAGAATTATATATTTGTAAATATGCTTTATACGTGGAAAATATACGTTTTTATTTTTTTTGTACAATGAATTCATGTTTAACCTTTTTATTATGGTTGGTCGAAAGAGACCCCTTTCAGAATGAATACCATTTGTCTTACTATGGCACGGAGGAACATGTATTGCTGCTTCTACACTGGAGTGGTGGCCTTTTTTTTAGTAACCTTATTCTCTCACTGATTAGAGTAGTGTTTTATTTCTTGCTTGCGAGTAGCATTTAGGTTCACTTTACTGAAGAATAGTGTTTGCTCTTGCTTCAATGAAAAAAGTAGTAGTTGTCACTGTTTCACTCCAGACATGCACGTGATAGGCCCTGTTGCATTGGAGAGCACTGTTGGGCCTTTTCTTTCACTTTAGATTGTGTGTATAAAGCCCCTTGACCCCCCCCCCCCCTCCCCCCATACTGTGCAATGCTACCCTGTACAAACTTGTCCTAATTGGAAACGCGTTTAACTCCATATTAACCGTTATTCATTTTCATTTTCAGGCACTCTTTCACAGATGATCATTATGTGGAGTTTAGCAAGCACTCGCAAGATCGTGTCATTGGCACTAAGGAGGATATTGCACATGTAAGTATGAGATTGGACTGTATGCTTTGGTTTGCTTGGCAAATGCACCTATCCTGGAATTGTTTGTGCAGGATATGAGAATCTATGGTACTGTTTCATCAAATCATAGGGTTGTGTTTGTGAGTTTAATATGAGAAATAAGTCTCTTGGTGCTGTTTAACTTCGATATCCTGATGTTGACTGCACCTTTTTAATGCCCCGCTGCAGAAATAATTACAAGAAGACATGCCTCATGTTTATGTTATTAGTCTGTTAGACAGCTCACATCACCACTGCAGTGGTCATAACGTGCAGAACCTTGTTTGTGTAGTGGCAAATTGTGACTCTGGCCAGGGTAGCATCCCAGACCATGGTCTGTGAGGTGAAAAGAAAACTGGATGAAAGAGAGCAAGAAAGGCGAAGAGTCATGGAGACAAACACATGCAGACTTAACTCGCAAGTTGTACAGAAATTATAACATAAGGGTGAATAAAAGTGATAGTTGGGATGAATGTATAGTTTTTAGAGTTTTGACCAGAAGAAAAAGTTATTAAAAAAAGGGACAATAGCTCCCTTTTTTGGCTAGAAGAAGTTTAATGGAGGCAGTTAAGTGAGGTGGTGATATTAAATTAACTCCTGTTTATGGATGTTTGATAGCCTTGATGTACCCACGTGTTCTTGGGAATTTTAGGGACTACTAACCAGATAATCATTTTGGGTTCCCTCCTGCTTATGAAGAGGATTCTGGTTAAGAATATCACCAGAATGATATGCAAATTATTTGTTTGCCTTTGCTAGAGCACTGTGACCCAAAACGTAATTGTAGGCCCCTCCCCTCTGGGTTGGCACTGTTAAGACAGAATTACATGTTTGGGGTGTTTGTTGGCATCTTAGCAACCCTTTTGCGTTTTTCCCTCTTATAATTAAGGATCCGTGAACTATTTTTGTGGCCAGAGGGACTTCTACTAAAGTCTCCCTGCCATTCCAACCCCTTTGATCTCTTTAAGTATATGGTCCCATGGTAGCCCAGAAGGCTTCTGGGAGGTGATGCCTGGGCCCCCATTTTGGCGCAATGGCGATTATATAACCCTACATTGGTTTTAGGGACTATATTGGTGACAGATGTAAATACGTGTTGTCTTCACTGTGGGTGCATGCCGTTTTAGCCCAATGTAACTTGTTGGTGGTCAATGGGGTGCCAAGGTATTTTTTTTTTAATTCTGCTGTCAGCCATTTTGTTTTGGGGTCCTTTCTTTGTTTAGGAGAGCCATGAGGCACGTCTAAAATTGATTGTTCGTTTGTTTATTTATTTATAATTCACACCAGACCCACAGGTATTAGGGCGCAGAAGAAGGAAAAGAGGATTGTTCAGCTTAGGTTACATTGCTGTGCGTTGCAGTACAAAATATTGATAGACAGTGCTAGCCTATATCATACAAATGAACAAATGGTATCAGAGAAAATCAAGCAACAGTTGTATACATTATATACAAGGCAGCTTTGCACACATGCTCTTTGTGAGCCCAGCCCTGCACCCTCTGTAGTGGTTTGAACTGTTCTAGACCTGTTCCTGGCCTTAGGCCTTCCATTTAACATCCTGTGGGGGTGGTATGTTATAACCTGCTTTTTCTAGGGGCTATTAATAGTAGGCTACCCTTGTTTGTGTGTGTATTTTTTTTAAAATATATTCTTTATTATATTTTATAAGAAAAGAACCAAACAAAGACAACATGTCCATAGCACTGCAATTCAGCGACATTGCAAACAGTCAATCCAGGTTATTGGTTTTACGCCCCTTAATCATGCTCAAATTTGCCCTGTCACTCACCTACTTCCCAGCTAGATGGCTTCCGGGCCTGTTCTTCAAGTTTCCCCCCCTCTTAGGAAGCCATCAGGGAGTCTGGTGGTCTAGTAATTAGGTTGTTCCAGTAGGGGGCCCCCAACTGTCTCTAGGTGTGGCATGTAATGACACGGTGTCCCTATAATATACTTTCATATCGAGACAATATACTACATCCCTCATCCCGCCTCCCTTCAGAGGCGGGGTGCCCTTCCCCACGTCATTGCAATGCGTAATTTAGCCAATCCCAGCAGCATCCCTCCTAGGTGCCTCAGTTGCCCTGGTAATTCCTTTGTGGGTCACAGGAGCGCTAACTGGGGAGAAACTTCAACTGATTCACCAGTAACCTGTTGGAGTATCTGATATACCTCGGCCCAGAATTTCACCACTGGTGCGCAATCTCATGCTAAATGTAGGAAGGTTGCTTGCATTTGCACACAACGCTCGCAGCTCTCCATAACATCGGGGTAAAATTTGTGACGCGCAACCGGCGTGTAATAAATTGGATGCAAATATTTAATTTGTGGGAGCTTCAATCTACTATGGGTGGACATTTGTCGAGTTTGTGCGCAACAGTATTTCCAGACCCCATCTGGGATCGGCTGACCCAATAATTCCTTCCATCTGCAGTGTGCATCTGCTCACTGTTAGGGAGAATTCTCATAAATGGCTAATTTCCCTTACGTAATGAGTCCCTCAGCAGCTTTGCTGGATTTCTAGCATTTATTTTGTTCACCTGGTAAGAGTGTGAGCCTTTTTCCCCACTCTTACATGTGTTTTGCCATGTGTGTTTTTACTCACCTACTCCATGAGCACCACTTTTTGTGTGTGGTACACAGCACCTTCAGTGCAGTGACACAGGGTTGTCTTTGAGACTTCCCACTGACTCCATTTTTCTGGGGCTGACTACTGTCCCCCAGAAACATGTAAAGTTGCCATTAACTTTATGTAGTCACTTTAAACCATAGACTCATTACACCCCATCTTACATGGAGTATTGGAAAGGGTTAACTCTTATCCCTTTTTGTCTGTGCCTCTTGGAGCCTTGTTTCGCTCCCTTAACATTAAGACTTGGCTGGTGGCAGTGGTAACTACCCTAACTTTTCTACCGCGATTATCTTATATAAACGTGGTAATGTTTTAGGCTACTATATTAGCCTCGAACATAAACCGTCTTGACCAAATACATTTTATTTTGGTTCCAGCTGGGTTTATTCGCCATTTCTTTTTGTTAAAGTCTTTCTTGTGTTTTTCTCTGCGCGCCAAACCGGGGATGATTCTTTTATTTGCTGTCTTTTCGCGGGCTTCTGCACAGAAGCCCTCCTTAAGGCACCTGAAAGTCTAGGTAGGCAGGATGTGAGGGAGGGGTCTTTGGGCCCCTGCCATGGGTTCCATTGGTAACCCAAGTCGCACTCCTGTTTGATTGGCTAAGGGGGCTGCCCTTGCCAGGACAGACACCCTGCAATGTGATTGACAGCCAGGCTGTATGAATGGGGGAAAACTGCATAAAAAGCAGGTCTCTGGGACTGGAAAGGCATAGTCGCCACTGGAACGAAAGAATCAATGAGGAACTGGAAGAAGAGCACCCCTTCCACGACTGAACTGCCCGGTGAAGCCCTGCTGCAGGTCTGACTCTCCGAATCCGACGACAGAGAAGATCCTCCTGAAAACTTCTTCCCTTGAGCTGGTGGGACCAACCAGTTTGCCCAAACTGCAAGCCAGGACCCCTCCTCTGGTCGAATTCGCTGTACAGAGCTACAGTGGGCCAGATAGCCAGGAAGGTCTGACTCTGCTTGGGTTTTAAGGAGCGCACCTTTTATTCATTGTTTTGCTCTGCTGCTGGTTTCTTCCCTGTGTGGCGCCGGACCCTCCAGTCTTCCTACTTCTCCAGCATGGGGTCTGGCATGGATTCACATGCTCATGAATATTCCCCGTCAGGCTGGGAATCCTCGGTAAAGAAAAAACCAGTATCAGTTTCGTTTCTGATCTGACTTTCGTAGTAATAACCAATCACTGGTCTCTGCGTCATACTGACCACAGCCAATGACTGCCCTCTACCTAAGCCCCACCTCTGGCAGCCATCTTCAGATTTTTACCGCACGTTCATGTGTTGGGATCCTCGTGCTATTGCTCTCGAGCGTTAGTGCTATTTTTTCACGTTTTTTCTCAAAAACTTTGTTTTTTCGGTCAAAAGAGCCTCAAGCTCCACCGACTCTCTATCCGATCAACGGGGACCCGTGTCAGATTCGTCTGCGCCCCTCAAGGGTGAAGATTTTGTCGAGCTACGCTTTTGGAGGACTCCAGAAGTTTCTCAGGCCCGGTCATGGCCCAGGAGAAGGGAAGCTCGACGCCCGGAAAGCTGTTCAGGGTCTGCCCTGGATGCCAGCTGCAGAACGTCTTCAAGGAGGACGAACACTCTTTTTGTCTCTACTGCCTACATGAGGACAAGACGCACGTGGATAAGGACTGTGCGTTTTGCGGCAACATGTCGGAGCGGACCATGAAGGACCGCCATCAACGTCTCGCCAACTGGCTAGAAGGGAAGAGCCCGTCCGGCGAGAAGAAGAAGAAATCTGAGCGGTCTTCTAAGACCTTTGAGGACGCCCCGGCGACGGGGGTCCAACATAAGGCCAAGCACCGCGAGTCCGCTGGCACCGGGAGCGCCGAACGGTCCGGCTCTACGGGCGCCAGGCAGGGCGCACCCTCCCCGGCACCATCAACCACGAGCCAACGCTCTGGGTCGGGTAAGAGGAAGGCCGAGTACCCGGCGAAGCTCCTGGAGAGGCCCCGGTCGAGCTCGAAGGCGGAGGGGGAGCGAGGCGGTGTCCCCCCCTCAAGGATAAGGCGGTGAGCGCACCTAAAGTGGTGAAGGTCTTAATCCATCCGGCCAAGCCCTCTATCGAAACTGTCGCGGCGGCCCTGGCTCAGCCTGTGCAGGCTACACCAGTGGTGGCGACCTCGGGGCTCAGAGTCTCCCTGCCACCTCGGAGGGAGTCCTCTTTTGTGCCCATCGATAGGACCCCCGTGAAATTCGCCCGAGGGGAAGAGAAAGGGGGGGCAGGGCGTCGTCGTAGATTCGGCTTCAACCTCGGAGGAGGAACTGGTCGAGGTCTTAAGCCACGGCCTCGGCGTGGAAGAAGACCGGCCCGTCGGGATGGATCCTGATCGCCCGTCAGATTCCCCTCTGCCAGCACCGCAAGACAACTCGGCGGCCATTTTGTTGGCTATACAGTCCTTATGCTCAGAGATAAGGACGAGACTACCGTTGCCGACGGAGGAACCTCTCCCGTCGGGGGACCCAGAACCGGGACCTTCTGGTGTTCCCCCACCCAAGAAAAGAAGGATCCACCCTCCACCTCCTTTTCAGCCGTCGCGCCCCGTCCAGCCCTCCTCCCCGTCCACCCGAGGGGATGATACGGGGACTGACACGGCACCGACGGGTACGGACGACGAGGTATACGACGAGGATGTACCGTCGTCGCCTCCCACCAGGGCTTCTCTGCCTGACGAGATTGGATCGTTCCACTCCATGATCACCAGGGCATCCGAGCTTTTTCAACTCTTCCCTGAGGAGAAGAAGGAAGTTTTCCTTTATCAGCGGCGCGAGGCCAAGAGGAAGACGGTCCTCTCAGTGCCTCTATTGGATGACATTTGGGATGAGGGCCTCACCCTCCTCAAGAACCCTTCCACGACGCCAGCTAGAAGAGACCGGTACGAGAAGAAGCACCGGGTCCCGGACACGGCCCCCCTGTGCCTCCGGGCGCAGCCTACCCCGGACTCCGTCGTCTCCGCGGCGGCCAGGAAGAAAGCGGGGGGGGGCGGGGTGCGGCCTCCACATCGACTTCCCCACCGGACGGTGAGGGAAAGAAATTGGACGCTATGGGACGCAGAGTCATCTCGTCGGCAGCGACGACGATTAAAGCGGCCAACGCCTTGGCTATCGTGGCCCGCTACGACAGGGAGCTCTGGTACAAACTGGCTCCCCTGCTGGACTTCCTCCGGACGACAAGAGGACAGAGGCCCTGGAGATCCTGCAGGAAGGTGAGGTGGCTTCGGACCACGCCATTACCGTTGCGACGGACATCGCCGACACTGGGTTCCGCCAGTTGGGCAACGGCGTTTGCCTTAGGCGGCGTGGATGGCTCAAGGCTACGGACTTCCGTCAAGACGTTCAGACCAGAGTCCTGGACATGCCCTTCGATGGGAACAACCTGTTTGGGAAAACAGTGGACGATTCCCTTCAGGCCATTAAAGCGGACACTGAGACGGCCCGGGCCCTGGGAGTTCTGCAACAACGACGGACGCCCTTTCGGAGCAGGGGAGGCAAGGGCGCCTCCAAAGGTTCCGGCGGCGGTTTCTCCACCTACCGTCAAGCGGCCCGCTCGTCGTCTCAGGAGGCCTACAGAGGACGAGGCAAGTCTGGCGGACCACGCCGTCATCGCCAAGGAGGTCAAGGCGGCAAAGCCTCGTCGAAGCAGGATTGAACCGGCCGTGGGGTCGGGCCCCCACCGAAGCACCCCGGTGGGAGGCCGGCTGGCGAGCTTCGTCAGCGTGTGGGAGTCCATCTCCACCGACCGTTGGGTGCTGGACGCCTTGGCCCGGGGCCACGCGCTAGAGTTCCAGAGAAGGTGCCCGCGCGTCCCCCCCGTGGCCAGGAAAGAACTTCACGTCCCTCAACTTCTCCTGGAGGTAAAAGCGATGCTCAGGAAGGGCGCCATCGAACTCGTCCCAAAGAGGCTTCGGGGCTCCGGAGTCTACTCGAGATACTTCCTCGTGAAGAAGAAGACGGGGGATGGCGCCCCATCCTGGACCTGCGACGGCGCAGAAGTTCCGGATGGTCACCCTCCAGCACGTCCTGGGTCAGCTGGAGGAAGGAGACTTCCTGTCGTTGTTGGATTTGGAGGATGCCTACTTCCATATTCCCATCCTAAAGGGGCACCGAAAATTCCTCAGGTTTGTGGTCCAAGGGCGTCATTACCATTTCAAAGCCCTCCCCTTCGGACTACGGTCGGCACCCAGGGTATTCACCAAGTGCCTCGCACCGGTGGCGGCGCAGCTGCGCCGCGAGGGGGTCCACGTCTACCCCTACCTGGACGACTGGCTCATCCGAGCCAAGACGAGGGAGCTCGCCGTGGTTCACACGGCAAGGACCGTCCAACTTCTCACGGACCTGGGATTCTCCGTGAACTACGCCAAATCCCACCTGGTACCCGCGCAAGACGCCCTGTTTCTGGGAGCGAGGCTCAACACAGTGTCCCTTCTGGCCTCCCCGTCGGAGGAGAGGACCAGGACCATCCTGGGCAAGGTGCAGCGGATGTTGGTGGCCGACGCGGCCAAGGTGAGGTCCATCAAGTCCCTCCTCGGAATGATGTCTTCCTGCATCTACCTCATTCCCATGTGCAGGCTCCGGATGCGCCCGTTACAGGAGTTCCTGGACGCGCGCTGGATCCAAACGACGGGCAGCTTCGAGGAAAGGATCACACTCGACGAGAGTTTCCGACGAGCGATCCGGTGGTGGGGCACCCGCGCGCATCTGACGGCGGGCTTGGACTTCCAGACCCCAGCCCACCAGGAGACAGTGACCACGGATGCCTCCCTGGAAGGGTGGGGAGCGCACACCGAAAATCTGCACGCAAGAGGCCTTTGGCTCCCGACGGAGAAATCCCTACATATCAACGTCCTGGAGCTCCGTGCAGTGTTTTGGGCCCTCAGGTCCTTCCTTCCGTCCCTCAAGGGCAAGGTGGTGAGGATCTTCACCGACAACACCACCACCATGTTTTACATCAGGAAACAGGGCGGAACCAGGTCCCCAGCACTGTCCAAGGAGGCGCAGGACCTGTGGCATTGGGCCATCGCCCAAAGGATATTTCTGGTGCCGTTTCATCTGGCAGGGATAAAAAACACCATCGCCGACTCACTCAGCAGGGAGCTGCGCTCGTGCCACGAGTGGGAGCTACGGCAGGATCTAGTGGATCGCCTCTTCCGACGGTGGGGCACACCCCAGATCGACCTGTTCGCGACGGCGACGAACTCCAAGTGCCGGAGGTTCGCCAGCAGGTTTCCCCAGGCGAGGAGCATGGGCGATGCTTTCTCGTTCCCCTGGGAGGGCCTGTTCCTCTACGCGTTCCCTCCTTTGCCACTGCTAATCCGGCTCGTCAACCAGCTCAAGAGGTCACGGTGCAGGATGATCCTCGTCGCACCTGCGTGGCCGAGGCAGATATGGTTCCCGGACCTTCTGGACTTGTCGGCGTCCCCGCCAATCAAGCTGCCGGTGGACGCGCATCTACTCTCCAGAGAAGGAGGCGCCACCCTCCACCACGACCCGAAATCGCTGAACCTGCAGGCCTGGCTCCTGCAGCGCTAGAGTTTGGAGGATACGACATACCGGCCGACTGCAGAGAGGTTCTTGCAAAGGCCAGGGCGTCCTCGACTCTTAAATGCTACGGACACAAATGGAAGAGATTCTCTGTCTGGTGCCACGCACAGAAGATTAACCCTCTACGGATTACGGCCCCCCAAGTACTGCCGTACCTGCTGACGCTGGCCAAAGCTGGACTGGCACACGCGTCCATCAAGATTCATCTTGCTGCGATCTCCCGATACACCAGAACCACGGGGCGGACGTCCTTGTGGTCTCATCGTCTGGTGAAAGAGTTCATGAAGGGACTGTTCAGATCGTTCCCGCCGGTGAAGGCTCCGGCCCCGGCGTGGGAGCTCAACGTGGTGCTGACCAAGCTCATGGGACCTCCGTTCAAGCCTCTGCACTCAGCTCCGTTGAAATTTCTGTCGTGGAAAACAGCGTTTCTTGTGGCCATCACCTCCGCACGACGAGTGGGAGAGATCCAGGCCCTTTCCTGCAAGGCCCCATACTTGACTTTTCACGACACGAGGGTAGTGCTCAGGACGCACCCCTCCTTCATGCCCAAGGTACCGTCGGACTTCCATCTCAACGAACCCTTGGTGTTGCCTGTGTTCTTCCTGTCGCCTTCGTCGCCGGCTGAGAGGACTTTGCACTCGGTGGATGTGGCTAGAGCGCTGAAGTTCTACGTGGACCGCACAAAGTGTTTTCGGAAGACGTCACAACTCTTTGTGAACTTCGGACCTGTCAATCAGGGGAAGGCTCTCTCGAAGGCTTCCATTTCCAGATGGCTCTCCGGCTGTATCATGTACTGTCACCGGTTGGCAAACCGACCGCTGCCTGGCCGTCCGAGAGCCCATTCCACCAGAGCGATCGCAGCTACCACGGCGTTCCTATCTGGTGTGCCCCTGCTGGACATATGCAGGGCTGCTACGTGGAGGTCGACGCACACCTTCACGAAATTCTACTGCGTCGACCGGGATTCCAGGGAGGAGTCCAGGGTCGGCCAAGCAGTGCTGCGCAACCTGTTCGCCTGAGGTGAGCCTGGTGAGGAGGTAAGATGCTTAATGTTGAGTTTGATGTGATGCTTAATATTGAGCCTTTGCCACCTCCCGTGGTTGTGCATGTGTGTACTGCTATGTATTCTTTATTCATGAGCATGTGAATCCATGCCAGACCCCATGCTGGAGAAGGAACAAGTTACTTACCTGTAACTGTTGTTCTCCAGCATGGGTCTGGCATGGATTCACATGCGAACCCTCCCGCCTACCCCTCTGCGGCTCTTCACTTGGTCATACTGCCACTTCACGTGCTTCCAAATCTGAAGATGGCTGCCAGAGGTGGGGCTTAGGTAGAGGGCAGTCATTGGCTGTGGTCAGTATGACGCAGAGACCAGTGATTGGTTATTACTACGAAAGTCAGATCAGAAACGAAACTGATACTGGTTTTTTCTTTACCGAGGATTCCCAGCCTGACGACGGGGAATATTCATGAGCATGTGAATCCATGCCAGACCCATGCTGGAGAACAACAGTTACAGGTAAGTAACTTGTTCCTTCTCGTCAGTCCGACAGTCGATTCAGGACCTGTGGGCCTGCAGGAACCACCAGGAACGTCCACCTCTGCTACAGCTCCCTCTCCATTTTAAGGTACTGTGCAAATCCGGTTGGCCTTTTCGTTCAGCCGCGGTAAAAGTATTTTAAATCTTTTGCCAATCCGAGGGCTTGTCCTTCTCTTCTCCTTTGAACTAACTTTTCTACCAACCAACCTTGTCTGGAATCTGTGCCACGAACTTTACCACGAACTACCCTGAACTGTGTGATCTTGAGCAAAAGACTTTTGACCCATTGATTTTGGCCCTAAGCCTTTTCTAGCTGATCTCCTCATTGTAGTTTCTCTTGTTCAATTGCCCTGAGTACTTACCTGTTGGGTTGCCTAGTTTCTAATAACTTTGTCTTTCCTTCCCTTTTAAATTGCTGGAGGGCCCTTTTGCTCCCACTTCATTTTGTGAGCTTAACTTGTCTGGTATTTAAGGGAAGTGGTGTGGTGTATTTGATTGTGATTTCTTACTTGCTTATAATAGTGAAATGTTATACAACTGTTGAGTAAATAAATATATATTCTTTTACTTAGAAACCTTGAGTCCGTGTTTGCCTGAATCATAGTAATTGCTGTCCTTTGTGTAACTATTTGATACTGCTCACTTACTCTTGAGATAAGTCTGGCTGCTCTGCTACTGCTACCTCTTTAACTGTGTAGTACAGGCTTGTACCAAAGGTGAAATTGTACTGTCACTTGTAGCCTTAATTGTGTGTGGTGTTACCAAAGGGTACTGCATATATTTCTGTCTAACACTCACCATCCCACCGTTTTCTCTATGATTTTGGCATATATGTTTGACGTTAGCTTACCCTCACCTTCCGTCTCTATGATAGAGTGCAAAAAATGTGTGGGTCCCGACTGGGCTGGGAAAGTTCTGAAAAGCTCTTTCATTACATTGCGGCTCCTAAAGTAAAGTAAGATGTCTAGTGCAGAGACACTACCCCAATTCTTAAAATTTCTTAAGGGTTAGTAACTGCCCATTGGGAAATATATCCTGAAATCCTGGGGCATGGTCTGGCACGCATGATGGGCGGCTGCCTTCTGAGTCGATCCATGATGACAGGAGGCCTCCCGGCCTAGCATGGAAGGTTCCTGGGGGCCAAAAGGTGCAGAAGGGAGACTAAAGAGAGCCTGACTGCAGAGGTGCGGGCGAGAGCGGACACCCGCCCTCCCCTTGAATTGATCCGCAGCTCTGCATGTCGACAAGGTGGAAGGGCAAAGCAGTGGAGTGGAGGCTGTGCCCCAGTGTGGAGGACCTGCACCTGACGGCACCAGCAAGTAAGGAGCGGTTGGTGCCTGCCAGTCTGTGGTGCTGGTGATGGAGGCTCGAAGGAGGAGAATGGCCCTCTGGGTTACCCATATGGTGAGGGAGTTGCAGCGAAGATGTACCTGGAGGGGCTGCTAGGCCAACATGGAGAAGGCCAGCAGGTTGGTGCACTGTATGGAGCTGGCAAGCTTTTGGCCTCCCCCCCCCCCCCCATCCCCCTCCATTCCTATGGTGCATTGCTGGGAGTGAGGCAGGCTGCGCCGCTCCGGCCCAGAGTAGCCGCCTAACCCTCCATGTGAGTGCCCTGCTGTAGTGGGGGCCGGCTGCTGGCGGCGGGGAGAGCAGGACCTGGGCACCCCTTTTCTCCCTTAGCTCTCTGGGAGGCAGTGGAGCCATGCAGTCTGGTCTGCACAGCCTGAAAGGGGAAACTTGGGCAACTGGCCCGACAGCCTGATAGCTCTTGGAATGCGTGGCTGGCACAGACCTCTTCAATGAGTGCAGGTAATCAACCAAGTATGGTGAAGCACTCTAAAACACCCAGATCTGCTGATGTCTTGTCCCCGATATCTGTGGCAGTGATCCAAGAAGCACAAGACAATGACCACCTTCCAAATACATGAGCTGAAGCCCTGAGATCGCCCTGAGGATGCCTAACAACTATTGGCAACCCAAAGACCCTATTTGTGGATCTTAAGAAGGATATTCAGGAGGGGATTCACAGCTTAGCCACCAAAGTTACTGCACGGGACAATCATGCGGCGGAACCTGAAAAGAGCACTGGTGAGCTCGAAGAGGTTACCTGCAAGCAATCTTTTGACATTTCTGAGCTTGCCAACAGAGTGGATGCACTTGAGGCTATGGGGGGGTAGCCTGGTGTTGACACAGGAGGGCGTGCAGAATCGTTCCATGAGGAACAACTTTAGATTCAGAGGTATACCAGCCACAGTCCCAGACCAAGACCTGGTTCGATATCTTCAGGAGTTCTTTAAGGACCGGGACCCCGCAGCGCAGCAAGCAGAACCCATCATGATCGACTGTGCATACCGGATGTACACTACCCATTGAAAGGAGAAAAACCTCACCAGATATCCTCACCCAAATTCACTTTTTCCAAGATAAAGAACGCATCCTAGGGTTGGGCAGTAGGAATGGCTCGGTGCAGTTCCGCTCTGCCCAAATAACGATCTTCCAGGACCTCTCGATGGCTACTCTGACGAATCCCGAGATGTAGTCCCTTCTCCCCAAGGGGTTGCCCCTTCCCATGAGGCAAGGGTTGTGAGGCCGCTACCCTATAATCCCCCTGGGGTTATTACTCAGCAGGAGGATCTCATAGGAAGAGACCTCCCCTATGGGGACAAAGGAGAGCACCTTGGGAGAAAGTGGTATACCCACCTTCCACCAATGCCATATGCACCCTTTCAGTCCTTGGGCCCCACTGCCATTGCATACTCTTATAGTGAGAGAAGGTCCATGTACTTTTGTAACATGTGTGAGATTGACATAACCAAACGTACTGGGACAAAGAAGATATTTGAGAACCATGAGGGTTTGCCTGACCCAAGCAATGGGACGAGGTGGCTCATAGGAGGAATAAGGACTGACATGCCATCTGCAGGTGCAGGTGTTGACATTGCACCAGGGTGGAGCCTGTGCCATTAAACAGAAACAGGACTATTTGTCTTCAGCCCACGACTAACCCAGGAGTTTTTGAATTGCATCCAGAGAGGAACCAAGCAGAGCGGCGGACGCAGGCGAGAAGTCATGGAAATCCAGAGGTCACGCAAGAAGCAACCTCCCCGCCATTCCTGATAAACAGTGCAACCAGGGTGTCCTGGTTTATTTTATTTATTTATTTATATTTATATAGCGCGCAAGCAGCCCAAGGGCATTGAGGTGCTGTTACTTGCAATAACCTAGTTACACAGGTACAGGCATAATAGCGATCGTTGATACATTATGGATATTACAGAACATAATGCTGTTAGACATTGCACTTGGTCATTGTGTTACAGCTTATGCATTGGGTCATGTGGTAAGTATTCATGCTAATGTGCGGGGTCTTATGAGAAGAGGATGGTTTTCATAGCTTTGCGGAAGGTGGTGAGGGAGGCCTCACCTCGGACTGTAGGAGGTAGGGCATTCCAGTGAATGGGTGCGAGATAGGGGAAACTGGATCCACCCGCTCTGGGTTTTTTTTTTTTTACTAGTGGCACAGAGAGCATGTTGGTATACGGTGATCTAGTTGGCCTGGTAGTGGAGACAGGGTGGATTCTTTTTGAGAGGTAGGCAGGAGCAGTGAGGTGAATGCACTTGTGGGTCAGTGTCAGAGCTTTAAAGACGATCATTTCCTTTATTGGGAGCCAGTGGGCTAGTTTCCTGGCTTCAGAAATGTGTTCTCTTTTGGCAATGCCTTGGGCTGCCCGGAGAGCATTGTTTTGTATGACTTGTAGTCTCTCTAGATTGTTATTGGAGGTTCCTAGAAAGAGTACATTGCAGTAGTCTAGCCTAGAGCCGGTGATGGCTCTGGCTATGTTGGTGCAGTTCCCTTTGGAGAGAAAGGGTCTGACTGCGTTGATAAGTTTAGCATGATATGCAGCTGCGGAGGCTATTGCATTTACTTGTCTGTCCATGGATAGGCTGGAATCCAGGTAGACTCCAAGAGTTTTGACAGAATCTGAGACAGGAATTTTAATGGTGTCGATGGTGAAGTGGCTGAATTGTGAGTCTAGGTTTTTTAAGCATGTCGGGGGAACCTACCAGGAGGAGTTCAGTCTTGTCAGAGTTGAGGCATAGTCCATTGTCTGCCATCCAGGCTTGGATGGTGTTGTATAGGTTGCTGAGGGTCAGGGAGTCGGTGTCATAGTTACCAATGAGGGTGAGGAGGATCTGTGTATCGTCGGCGTAGTTGGTGTAGGAGATGCCCATAGCGTCGAGTATGAGGAAGAGGGGTCGTGTGAAGATGTTGTAGAGGGTGGGGGAGAGGCAGGAGCCTTGGGGCACACCACAGAGTATGATGGTTGGTGAGGCGGAGATTAGGTCGGAGAATACTTGCATGGTTCTGTCTTGTAAGAAGGAAGTAATCCATGCTGTGGCCTCTGGGGAAAATTTGGCAGTGGAGGAAAGGTGGTGGCATAGGACGTCCTGATCTACGAGGTCGAAGGCCGCGGATAAGTCAAGGAGTAGAAGTGCTGGTTTACCCATGTCTCTAGCGTCGTCCATCTGGTTTTTCAGGTCAAGAAGGGCGGTTTCAGTTCCGTGTCTGGGGCGGAAACCAGATTGGCAGAGTCCAAGGAGTTTATTTTCTTCAATGAAGTGCTGAACCTGCAGGTAGGCTGCTTTGTCCAATATTTTGAGGAGGAATGGGACAGTGGTAATAGCTCTGTAGTTGTTGGGGGAGGTGGAGGGTTGAGAGTTGGTTTTTTTAAGAGAGGGCGGACCCAAGCTTCCTTGAGGGAGGTGGGAACTTTTCCTGTGGTGAAGGAGGCATTAACGAAGGCTGTCGGGAAGGGAGCTAGCGCTTCAGTGCAGTCTTTGATAATGGGGGCTGGGCATGCATCCCCTTTACAGTTTGAGGGTTTGATGTTCCTCATTATGTTGATGTCTTTTTCCTGAATGGGTTTGAAGGAGAAAGGTTGGGGGGGGTCCGGGGCAGGTGGTGGGACAGGGATGTGTTTATTCGGTAGGGCTTGTTTGGTGGCTCGTATTTTGTTTCTGAGGCGGCTCAATTTGGTTTGCATGGCATTTTCTATGTCATCACACCAGGTTTTGTCTTTAGTGAAATTCTGGGGGGCGGCAGTGGGTGTCTCGAGCTCCGAAAAAATAGCGAAGATTTCTTTTGTGCTAGATTGGGCTTCCAAAATTATGGATTCAAAAGATTTGGTCTTTGCTTGGGTGATTGCCTTTTTGTATTTGATGGATTGAGCTTTATAGATCATCTTATCTTTGTCAGTGTGGGACATTTGCCACTGTGTGAGTGCAGCCTTTTTCTCAGTGCAGAGAGTAAGGAGGTCCCAGGTGAACCGTGAGTTGGAGTGGGTAGTGGGTTTGGATTTGCGGGGTTTGAGAGGGGCAATGGAGTTGATAGCTGCTTTGATGGCAGCATCATATGCTGTTGCGAGTGCTTCTGGGTCTGAAGAGAAAGGTGGTCTGAAGGCTGGCCCTTGGAGGAAGGGCAGTAGCCTTTCCTTTGTGAACTGGCGGGAGTTTCTGGCGGGGCATAGTGGGAGGGGTTGAGGCGGGGGAGCTAGTGGTGAGGATGCTAAAGGTGATGTTTTGGTCAGACCATGGGCTGGGAGTGTTTCCGGTGATGAGTGGGCAGGTATGCTGTGCGATCCAGTCCCGAGTTCTGCCCTGGGTGTGAGTTGGGCTAAAGATGGTGTTCTTGTAGCCCAAAGCCTTAAGGGCTGAGTCAAGGGATTTTGCTGCTAGGTCCTTACTATCCTGGAGACCTAGGTTGACATCCCCAAGGAGAATGGCTTTAGACTGTTTTTTGAGGTTGTCAGAGAGGAGGTGAATGAGAGAGGCTTGAAAGTCTCCTGTTGGGCCTGGAGGGTGGTAGATAGAGTGCACAGTAATGGTGCAGTGGGGAGAGAGGGTTATTTATACTTTGGAGGTAGTTGCTGTTGTTGTGCAGGGATTTCTCCAGCATGGGGTCTGGCATGGATTCACATGCTCATGAATATTCCCCGTCGTCAGGCTGGGAATCCTCGGTAAAGGAAAAAAAAAAAAAACAGTATCAGTTTCGTTTCTGATCTGTCTTTCGTAGTAATAACCAATCACTGGTCTCTGCGTCATACTGACCACAGCCAATGACTGCCCTCTACCTAAGCACCGCCTCTGGCAGCCATCTTCAGATTTTTACCGCACGTTCATGTGTTGGGATCCTCGTGCTATTGCTCTCGAGCGTTAGTGCTATTTTTTCATGTTTTTTCTCAAAAACTTCGTTTTTTCCGGTCAAAAGAGCCTCAAGCTCCACCGACTCTCCATCCGATCAACGGGGACCCGTGTCGGATTCGTCTGCGCCCCTCAAGGGTGAAGATTTCGTCGTGCTACGTTTTGGAGGACTCCAGAAGCTTCTCAGGCCCGGACATGGCCCAGGAGAAGGGAAGCTCGACGCCCGGAAAGCTGTTCAGGATCTGCCCTGGATGCCAGCTGCAGAACGTCTTTAAGGAGGACGAACACTCCTTTTGTCTCTACTGCCTGCATGAGGACAAGACGCACGTGGAGAAGGACTGTGCATTTTGCGGCAATATGTCGGAGCGGACCATGAAGGACCGCCATCAACGCCTCGCCAACTGGCTGGAAGGGAAGAGCCCGTCAGGCGAGAAGAAGAGGAAGAAATCCGAGCGGTCTTCTAAGACCTTTGAGGACGCCCCGGCAACGGAGGTCCAACACAAGGCCAAGCACCGCGTGTCCGCTGGCACCGGGAGCGCCGAACGGTCGGGCTCTACGGGGGCCAGGCAGGGCGCACCCTCCCCGGCACCTTCAGCCACAAGCCAACGCTCTGGGTCGGGTAAGAGGAAGGGCGAGCACCCGGCGAAGCTCCTGGAGAGGCCCCGGTCGAGCTCGAAGACCCCATCGGAGGGGGAGCGAGGCAGTGTCCACCCCCCCCTCAAGGATAAGGCGGTGAGCGCACCTAAGGTGGTGAAGGTCTTAATCCATCCGGCCAAGCCCTCTATCGATACTGTCGCGGCGGCCCTGGCTCAGCCTGTGGAGGCTACACCAGTGGTGGCGACTTCGGGGCTCAGAGTCTCCCTGCCACCTCGGAGGGAGTCCTCTTTTGTGCCCATCGATAGGACCCTCGTGAAATCCCCGGCGGGGAAGAAAAAGGGGGGGGCAGGGCGTCGTCGTAGATTCGGCTTCAACCTCGGAAGAGCTGATCGAGGTCTTAAGCCACGGCCTTGGCGTGGATGAAGACCGGCCCGTCGGGATGGATCCCGACGCAGGTGACGACGACATCGTCGAGGGTGCCGACGGGGCCCATGATCGCCCGTCGGATTCCCCTCTGCCAGCGCCGCAAGACAACTCGGCGGCCATATTGTTGGCTATACAGTCCTTATGCTCAGAGATAAGGACGAGACTACCGTTGCCGACGGAGGAACCTCTCCCGTCGGGGGATCCTGAACCGGGACCTTCTGGTGTTCCCCCACCCAAGAAAAGAAGGATTCACCCTCCACCTCCTTTTCAGCCATCGCGACCCGTCCAGCCCTCCTCCCCGTCCACCCGAGGGGATGATACGGGGACTGACACGGCAGCAACGGGTACGGACGACGAGGTATACGACGAGGATCTACCGTCGTCACCTCCCACCAGGGCTTCTCCGCCCGACGAGATTGGATCGTTCCACTCCATGATCGCCAGGGCATCCGAGCTTTTCCAACTCTGCCCTGAGGAGAAGAAAAAGGAAGGATTCCTTTATCAACGGCGCGAGGCCAAGAGGAAGACGGTCCTCGCGGTGCCTCTACTGGACGACATTTGGGATGAGGGCCTCGCCCTCCTCAAGAACCCTTCCACAACGCCAGCTAGAAGAGTACCGGGTCCCGGACGCGGCCCCCCTGTGCCTCTGGGCGCAGCCTACCCCGGACTCCGTCGTCTCCGCGGCGGCCAGGAAGAAAGTGCGGGGGGTGCGGCCTCCACATCGACTTCCCCACCGGACGGCGAGGGAAAGAAATTGGACGCTATGGGACGCAGGGTCATCTCGTCTGCAGCGATGACGATTAAAGCAGCCAACGCCTTGGCTATCGTGGCCCGCTACGACAGGGAGCTATGGTACAAACTGGCTCCCCTGCTGGACTTCCTACCGGACGACAAGAGAGCGGATGCCCTGGAGATCCTACAGGAAGGTGAGGTGATGTCGGACCACGCCATCACTATTGCGACGGACATCGCCGACACTGGGTTTCGCCAGTTGGGCAACGGCGTGTGCCTTAGGCGGCGTGGATGGCTCAAGGCTACGGACTTCCGTCAAGACGTACAGACCAGAGTCCTGGACATGCCGTTCGATGGGAACAACCTGTTTGGGAAAATAGTGGACGATTCCCTTCAGGCCATTAAAGCGGACACTGAGACGGCCCGGGCCCTTGGGGTTCTACAGCAACGACGGCCGCCCTTTCGGAGCGGCGGAGGCAAGGGCGCCTCCAAAGGTTCCGGCGGCGGTTTCTCCACCTACCGTCAAGCGGCCCGCTCGTCGTCTCAGGAGGCCTACAGAGGACGAGGCAAGTCTGGCGGACCCCGCCGTCGTCGCCAAGGAGGTCAAGGCGGCAAAGCCTCGTCGAAACAGGATTGAACTGGCCGTGGGGTCGGGCCCCCACCGAAGCACCCCGGTGGGAGGCCGGCTGGCGAGCTTCGTCAGCGTTTGGGAGTCCATCTCCACCGACCGTTGGGTGCTGGACGCCTTAGCCCGGGGCCACGCGCTCGAGTTTCAAAGAAGGTGCCCGCGCGTCCCCCCCGTGGCCAGGAAAGAGCTTCACGTCCCTCAGCTTCTCCAGGAGGTAAAGGCGATGCTCAGGAAGGGCGCCATCGAACTCGTCCCAAAGAGGCTTCGGGGCTCCGGAGTTTACTCGAGATACTTCCTCGTGAAGAAGACGGGAGGATGGCGCCCCATCCTAGACCTGCGACGTCTGAACAAGTTCATCAAGGCGCAGAAGTTCCCGATGGTCACCCTCCAGCACGTCCTGGGTCAGCTGGAGGAAGGAGACTTCCTGTCGTCGTTGGATTTGGAGGATGCCTACTTCCATATTCCCATCCTAAAGGGGCACCGAAAATTCCTCAGGTTTGTGGTCCAAGGGCGTCACTACCAGTTCAAAGCCCTCCCCTTCGGACTACGGTCGGCACCCAGGGTATTTACCAAGTGCCTTGCACCGGTGGCGGCGCAGCTGCGCCGCGAGGGGATCCACGTCTACCCCTACCTGGACGACTGGCTCATCCGAGCCAAGACGAGGGAGCTCGCCGTGGAGCACACGGCATGGACCGTCCAACTTCTCTCGGACCTGGGATTCTCCGTGAACTACGCCAAGTCCCACCTGGTACCCGCTCAAGACGCACTGTTTCTGGGAGCGAAGCTCGACAGTGTGTCCCTTCTGGCCTCCCCGTCGGAGGAAAGGACCAGGTCCATCCTGGGCAAGGCACAGCGGATGTTGGTTTCCGACGCGGCCGAGGTGAGGTCCATCAAGTCCCTCCTCGGAATGATGTCTTCTTGCATCTACCTCATTCCCATGTGCAGGCTGCGGATGCGCCCGTTACAGGAGTTCCTGGACGCGCGCTGGATCCAAATGACGGGAGGCTTCGAGGAGAGGATCACACTCGACGAGAGTTTCCGCCGAGCGGTCAGGTGGTGGGGCACCCACGCGCATCTGACGGCGGGCATGGACTTCCAGACCACCAGGAGACAGTGACCACGGATGCCTCCCTGGAAGGGTGGGGAGTGCACACCGAAGGTCTGCACGCGAGAGGCCTTTGGCTCCCGACGGAGAAGTCCCTCCATATCAACGTCCTGGAGCTCCGTGCAGTTTTCTGGGCCCTCAGGTCCTTCCTTCCGTCCCTCAAGGGCAAGGTGGTGAGGATCTTCACCGACAACACCACCACCATGTTTTACATCAGGAAACATGGCGGAACCAGGTCCCCAGCACTGTCCAAGGAGGCGCAGGACCTGTGGCATTGGGCCGTCGCCTAAAGGATGTTTCTGGTGCCGTTTCATCTGGCAGGGATAAAAAACACTATCGCCGGCTCACTCAGCAGGGAGCTGCGCTCGTGCCACGAGTGGGAACTACGGCAGGATCTAGTGGATCGCCTCTTCCGATGGTGGGGCACACCCCAGATCGACCTGTTCGCGACGGCGACGAACTCCAAGTGCCGGAGGTTCGCCAGCAGGTTTCCCCAGGCGAGGAGCATGGGGGATGCTTTCTCGTTCCCCTGGGAGGGCCTGTTCCTCTACGCGTTCCCTCCTTTGCCACTGCTAATCCGGCTCGTCAACCAGCTCAAGAGGTCACGGTGCAGGATGATCCTCGTCGCACCTGCGTGGCCGAGGCAGATATGGTTCCCGGACCTTCTGGACTTATCAGCGTCCCCGCCAATCAAGCTGCCGGTGGACGCGGATCTACTCTCCAGGGAAGGAGGCGCCATCCTCCACCACGACCCGAAATCGCTGAACTTGCAGGCCTGGCTCCTGCAGCGCTAGAGTTTGAAGGATACGACATACCGGCCGACTGCAGAGAGGTTCTTGCAAAGGCCAGGGCGTCCTCGACTCTTAAATGCTACGGACACAAATGGAAGAGGTTTTCTGTCTGGTGCCACGCACAGAAGATTAACCCTCTACGGATTACGGCTCCCCAGGTACTGCCGTACCTGCTGACGCTGGCCAAAGCTGGACTGGCACATGCGTCCATCCAGATTCATCTTGCTGCGATCTCCCGATACACCAGAACCACGGGCCGGACGTCCTTGTGGTCTCATCGTCTGGTGAAAGAGTTCATGAAGGGACTGTTCAGATCGTTCCCGCCGGTGAAGGCTCCGGCCCCGGCGTGGGAGCTCAACGTGGTGCTGACCAAGCTCATGGGACCTCCGTTCGAGCCTCTGCACTCGGCCCCGTTGAAGTTTCTGTCGTGGAAAACAGCGTTTCTTGTGGCCATCACCTCCGCACGACGGGTGGGAGAGATCCAGGCCCTTTCCTGCAAGGCCCCGTACTTGACTTTTCACGACACGAGGGTAGTGCTCAGGACGCACCCCTCCTTCATGCCCAAGGTACCGTCGGACTTCCATCTCAACGAACCCTTGGTGTTGCCTGTGTTCTTCCCGTCGCCTTCGTCGCCGGCTGAGAGGACTTTGCACTCGCTGGATGTGGCTAGAGCGCTGAAGTTGTACGTGGACCGCACGAAGTGTTTTCGGAAGACGTCACAACTCTTTGTGAATTTTGGACCTGTCAATCAGGTCAAGGCTCTCTCGAAGGCTTCCATTTCCAGATGGCTCTCCGGCTGTATCATGTACTGTCATCGGTTGGCAAACCGACCGCTGCCTGGCCGTCCGAGAGCCCATTCCACCAGAGCGATCGCAGCCACCACGGCGTTCCTTTCTGGTGTGCCCCTGCTGGACATATGCAGGGCTGCTACGTGGAGGTCGACGCACACCTTCACGAAATTCTACTGCGTCGATCGGGATTCCAGGGAGGAGTCCAGGGTCGGCCAAGCAGTGCTGCGCAACCTGTTCGCCTGAGGTGAGCCTGGTGAGGAGGTAAGGTGCTTAATGTTGGGTTTCATGTAATGCTTAATGTTGAGCCTTTGCCACCTCCCGTGGTTGTGCATGTGTGTACTGCTATGTATTCTTTATTCATGAGCATGTGAATCCATGCCAGACCCATGCTGGAGAACAACAGTTACAGGTAAGTAACTTGTTCCTTCTCTACCTTTCCGATAGAGAGGCAATCTCTGGCAATAATTGCTACACCCCCACCTTTATAGAGGCGATCTTGTCTGGTGATAGAATAGCCAGGGGGTATGGCGAAGGGAGAGCGCAGGGCCGGAAGCCTCATGTAACCAGGTTTCTGAGATCATGAGCAAGTCTAGGTAATGGGTGGTTAGGAGGTTGTGGATGTCTAGAGCATGAGGATTGATGGACCTAGCGTTAATCATGGCGCATTTCAGATGGGGTTCAGAAGCGTCTGTGGGGGCGTTCGTGGGCAGGGGGTGTGAGGTGGACGGCATGGTAGTGCTGTGGGAGTTGCAAATCACAGATTTTACACTGGGGGGCTCATTTTCAGTGGTGGTGGGCACATGTGAAATGGCATTTGCCATAGTAGCATTCAAAATAGTGGTAGAAGAATTGCACATCACAGATTTTACAATGGGGGGGCTCATTTTCAGTGGTGGTGGGCACATGTGAAATGGCATTTGCCATAGTAGCATTCAAAATAGTGGTAGAAGAATTGCACATCACAGATTTTACACTGGGGGGGGGCTCATTTTCAGTGG
Source organism: Ambystoma mexicanum (assembly GCF_040938575.1). NCBI lineage: Eukaryota > Metazoa > Chordata > Amphibia > Caudata > Ambystomatidae > Ambystoma > Ambystoma mexicanum. Next base: position 594,416,206 of record NC_090923.1, on the reverse strand, counting down.
TGGTGGGCACATGTGAAATAGCATTTGGCATTCAAAATAGTGGTAGAATTGCACATCACATTTTACACTGGGCGGCTCATTTTCAGTGGTGGTGGGCACATGTGAAATAGCATTTGGCATAGTAGCATCCAAAATAGTGGTAGAAGAATTGCACATCACAGATTTTACACTGGGGGGCTCATTTTCAGTGGCCGTGGGCACATGTGAAATAGCATTTGGAATAGTAGCATTCAAAATAGTGGTAGGAGAATTGCACATCACAGATTTTACACTGGGGGGCTCATTTTCAGTGGTGGTGGACGGCTATAAGAGTCATATTCAGTATGGAAGCAGTAGACTTGTAAGTGGGGTAAAATACTTCCTTGGCCGCTATATTGGCAGTTCTTGTATTGACAGTGGGCTTAGAAGTTGGGCGGAGGAGTCTGGCCTTATTGGAAAATAGAGCGGGTTGCATGGTACGTGAGGATAGCCTTGTATTACGGGTGCTTGTGGGGATGGGCTGTGATATGATGGTGGCTTGCAGAGTACGGGCACATAGTCTAAAGCGCCTTGCGGTAGAGCATGGATTAGTAGGTAGATCGCAGTGGTTGTGCTTCTTACCTTCCGGATGCGGCATAGGTTTGGGGCAGACGGTAGACGAGCAGCGAAGAGCTGCAAAGAGCACCGGAGGCTTTTCCTGACGGCCTTCCCAGCTCGGTGCTCTTTGCAGCTCCGCTGCGAGCACGAAGCATCACCAATCAGCTGAGGGCTAAATCAGCTGTGCATCTTGTATTCTGAACATCCACGTGTTCCTCTTTGTCTGCAGCTCCAGCCACGTGTGCTGAAGCACCATCGAGGCCAGACAAAATGGCCCCCGTTTCCATGGATGCACTAACAACTAAAAGTGCAATCAACATCTCTGTTGCGGGCCACTCTGGTCACAGCGTCGAGACTGCGAAGTAGAGAAGCCAAGCAGCCCCTGGACCGAGGCAGAAGCAATGGTGGTGCTGCCGGTTTATGGTGAAAAAATCGAAAACAAAAAGGTTGAAAGTCAAAATGTCGAAAAAAAAAAAAAAGTAGAATTTCTTTTTTATTACGTTTTTTATTCGAAATGGGGGGGGGGGGTTTCCCCCCAACCAGCCTTTTTTATTTTTGTTCCTTTTTTTTTACCTTTTTTTTTTTACATGCGAGAGCCAGAAAAAGAAAAGAATAAATATTTGACTTTTTTTTTTTCGCTCCGTTTTCAATTTTTTTGTCTTTCGACATTTCTTTTTCGATATTTTGACTGCACACCGGTGCTGCCATCAAGATGCCCGATCACTAGAAGGACCGGAGCGATACCCAATCCCAGTGACATGTACTGGGAAGTTCGGGAGGCCCGCAGGGATGTGAGGCAGGTGGCAAGAGGGTCTTGCATCAGAGGAACGCCTCCCCGGCACAGTGACCTAACGAAAACCACTGACTACCAGATAGGGGTCTGCGACCCAAATCAAGAAGTGAGGCATCTTCCTCGTGGCAGTGCTTGGCAAGTGTGATCGGTCAGAAACGTGAGGCATACAACTTTGTAAAGATTTCTCAACACTTTTTTGTTTTTTGTAAGATAAGGTTCGATAAATACCACCCTGACGATTTCCCTGCCTAAAAGAAACTAAAGGACACACTCTAACAATGGATATCTGTCCCTCACACTTGTACATACAGAAAATAAACAAGAACTTGTAACCGTTCTCAACAAACAATAATGATTGAATTTGAAATATCACCAGTTTCTCTTTGTAAATTGGGCAAATCTCCCTTCCCCAATTTTAAGTGTGGTTTTGTTTCACAATTCAAGAAAAGAAAACGAGGAAATCCCGATTTGCAATAATGTTCAACCACAGTTTGATTCCACTTCCATTTGCTTATATAACCTTCCAACTCCAGTTAATATAGTTCCACTTTGTCAACAAAAGTTCCAACTCCACTTCAATTTGTTATCAGAATGTTCTAACTTACAAAATAGAATGTTCCTTTCCTTCCTTGAATACTTCTTCAGTTCGTCAATAGCAATAATAATTGTCTTGGTCAGGATGATTTTAGCCACAAATGTCTTTAGTAGCTTTAACTTGTCAACAGAAGGTTTTATCTCAATGTGTTATACCTGGTTAATAGAAAGTTACCATTCAATTTGGTATACCTTTAGTATCGCCACCAACATTAATTGCGTCTTAGTCAGGATAATTTGCCACAGATATATTTATTCTCACATTCAACATATATTGCTTTGTTCCATACCCCCTTTTAAGCACTCAGTCAACTTTCTCCTTGTGGACTCCCTCGCCAGGCCCGCTTCTTAAACAGTTTGCAGATCAGGTATACTCCTGTACAGCAATTCACAATCACAAGTACTTTTGGGGTTAAATATCATTTGATTCATGTTTTACCACAACTTAAAATTGTAGCTTCAGAACTTCCAACAACTCGAACGGGAAAACAGGATTTATATTAGGGCTTTGTGACACTCTTCTCACAATAATGCTCCTCTCCCTCTGGATCTCTTAGAAGGGCAGCCTTTGTAAGCTTGTTGTTTCCCCACTACACAAGTAACTAATGACTGATATGAAAGGTGTCTTTTAATTCTCTTCCTTTGACTCTGATAATGTGAGTTCATGCCAATTTGTACCACAGGTTGGGTAACCTAGGAGCAACACTTGCCATTGTCTATAAATCTTTCAATGGCCTTTTTCCATGATCGGCAATATCTGTTATTTTGAAATTGCCTTGTTTTAGCTCTCTTGGTTTGGGCAATGCTTGTAGGTGTTCCCTTTTAGTCAGGTTCTCCCTTTATATTGTTGGTGTTTCCATAGACTCACGTTTATAATATCACAGTCTGTTGGCTTTTGTATGATGCAGTTTCGCTGCTTTTTAGAACTTTCATATTCAAAAGCACCTTATAAAGTTCTTTATCTCACTCGCAAATACTTCTTTCGCTTTGTTTTGGTAGCAGGAGTTTCAAAAGTGCTTTTCCAGTCACTCACAGCCACACCCAAGTGTCTCTAACTCGCTGAACACTTTCCTTGCATACTCAAGCGCGGAAGGAGCACTTCGGGGTCACATATAGGCTGTGAACTCACTGGGTAAGACAGGCTTTCATCTTCCTTGCACCATTTGCAGAATTCTTTTTTTTTTTTTTTTTTGGCTTCTCACGATGCAGCAAACCTCTTCTTTAGTTTGCCGCCCCTGCCGCCAGATAATGGAGCCCTCGTTGCTCCTGAGGTTCTCTGGTTCACGCCGGCCACCAGAGTCCTCAAGGCCCTCCGGTGCATGCCAGCCAGCTGAGATGGCCTCTGGGAAGGGAAAATGTCCCTCGTCTTCACTTCCTGCAACAGGGCCTTTTAAGCCTCTCATTCTCCCTCCGGTGTGGGTCATTCACATTAATGAACTGATCTCTCCTAAAGTACTGCACCTCTTCATTCATTTTCCTTATCCTAGTACTTGGAGGATTATGGGACTTGAAGTTCCCAGTAACAAAGTTGCATTTTCTTTGTTCACTTCCAAACCTCAATTTGTTCTTTATAACACGTTTAAAGGAATAGCATGAAGACTGATGGCTAAACCTGATTGAAAAGGAAATTGCAATTCTTTTAGGTTGTTCTCTGTGAATTCCCTTTTTCACTGTACCTTTGGGTGTAACAGGTTTTAAAAGTCTCTCGTTTTAAAAGGGCTTTATTTGTTCTAAGGCCTAGGGTTTTGCAAATGTTTTTACCCCTGTTAACATGTGGATTTTGTGATACCGCAAGATGGTTTTTGCAACAAGCCATTACATACTTTGGCATTACATCATCATCCTCTCTAGAGGAAGACCAATACTGCGCCTCATCCCATGGAATCTTCTCACTCCCCCAAGCCTGTTCTCCTCCCAGGTGATCCTCCCACAGAACACCACCCCCAATGTCAGGATCAGGAAGCGTCTGCCTTACCCTGCCCACCTTTAGGCAAGAGTTTACTGAGGGATCCATAGGATTTGTCACACACAAGAGTAAGCCAAGTGGGCCGAACGGAAGAGTGAGGGAAACCGGGATCTGGGACCCTTCTAACATTTGAGAACTGTGTGTTTGAAACTACATAATACGTAGACCAGGGGAAGAGTCCCTTCCCCTGGTTATATAAAACCCTGAGGCCAAGATACCAGGAAAAGGGAGTCATTCTCCTGGTAACCAAGCTCAGGGGAAGAGAGTCATTCCCCCTGGTTGTGTTGAACTGTTAAATCAAGTCAGTAGGAGAAGGGAGTAATTCTGCTAGTAACCAAAGTTATAAAGACTTTGATACAGACTGTTGGAAGATAGGCAGTGTATCTCCCAAGGAGAACCGTTTGAACTTTGTGTGTTGAAGGACAATTCTGACCGAGGAAAGGCATCCATTTCCCTAAGAAGAGGCCAACAACTGGAAACTAACTTCTACCCCCAGTCCTGAAGAAGGTAGTCATTCTTCTGGACCAAGAAGGTCTACTTTATCTTTTGTTTAGTATTACATGTAAGGGACAGAAGTAGGGGTTTTGACACAGGACTGTGGACTATTGATTTACACAGACATTATGACAGAACCAGTGGTCGAAGTGTAAAAAGTAGCAGTGGAACTATATTCCTTCCTGGCCTGCCCCCACGCTGCACAAACCCTATCACCACGTCACCTTCCACGCACAATCCAAACCCCCAAACACACACACCTGTTTAAGGGAATGTTCATTGCAGTGCACTGACGTGCAAGTTTTTACTGCTTCCTACACTTTTATTTTAAAAGTAAACCATTAAGGAGCAGTTTCTTTTTCAAATAAAAGTATAGAAACAATAAAACTTAACCAACCGCTCCCGCCAACTGGACAGAACCCTTTGTTGAGGTAGGGAAACTCCTCTTAGCTTTAGGGAAAGTTAGGTTTTCTCTTTATTGTGCCGACTAATAAGTCTATAGCAACCACCATACCACCTATGTGTCAGTCCTCTCTTTCTGCACCCTTATACTACCCTTGCCAAATGCTGAGCCCTGCGAGAGGTTGTTTCCTGGATGCAAGCAAAGTACATACGATATTGATGGTGGCCCCTGAGCGCACACTGCTTCATATACGACAACCGAACCTGGCCAATATCTGCCCCCCATGAGGCCCGAGCTCTGCTCCACTAAGAAGATGGAGAATCCGGAGATGAAGGGGCATTGGTTAGCCCCCCCACCCCCCTCGCACTGGGATGGTGCTAGGTCAAGGGGAAGTCTGAGAAGAAAAATTCATCTCACCTCCAAAATAATACTGCGGAACTGCCCCCATAAGGAAACAACTGATTTGACAGGCTGTTCAACGGTCTCACATAAGATATATAAACTAGGCTAGGAGGCCTGTTGCTTTGGAGTCCCCACTGGAAGCCCAGATGAGTAGACCCACTCAGGGGCTCCAAAGTTTGATGATTTGCGTGCCATTATTGGCTTATGCAGATGATGGTCTTACTGGCCTGTACTCCCAGAGCCATTCAGCGCCTGAGTTATGATTAATCCTCATTCATGGATTCACTGGATCTAACGGTTAATGCCCAAAAATAAGCAGTTATGGTTTGTAGCAGGGGCAAGTACCCCCAAATTTCAGGCGATGTATAGCAAGGGGGTCTTGATTCCGAGAGTCTCTAGTTTTGACTATCTGAGGGTTAGATTTCCTTCAAACTTTAGTGCGGAAACCCATGTTGTCAAGATGACTGCTAGGTTTAAACAGGCTGTGGGGGGGAGGCACGAGCCATGGGTATGTTTAAGGCCAAACCGGTCGAGCTGGCACTCAAGGTTTTTAATTGTTAAGCTATTTCTGTTGCCAGGTATGGCATGGAGTTGTGGGGATACAGCAAGGTGGAAGCCATCCAGGTGGTGGAGAATACTTTCCTGAAACTGGTTTTGGGGCTTCCTCGTACGACCCCTAATTTTGCAGTCTATCAGGAATTGGACTGCAGGTTTATTAGTGACTCCATCTCAGGCTAGCCTGTAAACCATTGGCTTAGAATCTGGGGTAACAGCAAAGCCAGTTTAACACAGAACCTAATTAGGCACTTCGTTTCTAGGGACCCTTACCTGAAGATTCCCGTGCTAACATAAATAAAGGCAATGTTGTCAGACGGTTATATGGCTTAATATTTTCTCCTCAGGGTTGTTAAGCTGCACACTGTTTTAAGCGCTCTAAAAGTAAGGGTGTTCCAACGCATTCTGGACAATGGGGAGTCTTCTGAGATCCATGCGATTATTGCAAGCACAGGTCTGCCGAAATGTTTGCTTTGGGCACAGAATCCCTCTCAGCGTCTTGCCACTACCAGGGCACGCTTTAATTGTATTCATCGAAGAGCAGTGGTGGTGGCCTGGTCGAATGGCAATGGAAAGCAATCGGGAAACAGAGGTATAGAGGTGGGCACCACCGTGTTCTTTGTAATATTTTGAAATTCCTTTGTTTTAAAAAAAAAACGGATTTCATCCATCTAAGTGGAGCAGCCGGACTTGAAATGATCCCTAGACACCAGGATACACAAAAATACTGTTATCTTGCAAAAAGTTGGATGGACTCACCCAACTATGTCTGGCGCGCTCACACTGCTCAAACACAAGCTTGCTTTTTTTGCTCAAAATTCCCTCTTATAATCACAAATTCACATAATTTTTAGTCTTTCAGTAATTCTCTGACTTCCAGTTACTTCAAATGTAAACACATCTTATAGTTGTTTGGTTATATACATTAGTTATTTTATTCATCATGGGTTATTGTCACTCAAGATTCATTGAAGAAGCATTTTCTAGGCTTATACATGGTCCGAGAGCCTATGCCTTTCGGAGCGATTCTCCATCTTCAGGTCTTTTTCTCTGGGCCGTGTCGTTCTTGTTTTCTTCAACCTTCTTTAACCCATCCGTTAAGATAACTTGCTCACAGCGGCGTCTGCTGACGGAAAGGAAAAGCAATCGTTCATTTTTTGTGATGCGCCCAGGGAAGACTTGGCCCATTTCCTACTGTTTTGTCCAGCTTTCTCCTTAATTAGAGAGTGTACGCTTAAACCGCTTTTGCGGAGGCCAGAGGTTCCTTCAGTATGAACCAGCACTGTGCTACCTTGTATGGGTGGACTCGGTTTGTGCGAGTTGGGGGTTTATTATCGTTTTTAAAGAATGCGCTAACTTGGAGAACATTTTTTATGAAAATTGTTTGAACCAAATGCTTTTGTATTTAAATATGTGGCTTGGTTTTAATGAAGGTGGAATGTGTATTTTTAGTTTACTGTGTGATATGTCTTTGTGATATGTAATTGTTATTAATTCTTGTTTTTATGGGAAAGTTTTGTATTCCCGAAATGTACCTTTACTTGTCACGATTCCTGCCCCCAGCCCTCTGAGATATCAGGCTGGAGCCAGGCCACGGTCACCTACTTGGCCCCTAACGGCCTCTCCATCTCCCCAGAGGCCCACTTGGACTCAGACCTGGCGCCTGTGGAGCCAATCTCACACACAGCCCTAAGATCCACTTAGCATTGGACTTGCAATGTATTATGGGCAAAATGGATGCCCCCATGTTATTCAGTTCGTTGAACTGAATGGGCAGTCTAGCCTTTTGGGTGTGATTCAGCCCAGGGATACCTAAAGACTATTTAAACCATGCCCGGCCCGAGAAACACGCTTTGCGTTTCTCTGCATCTGCAGCGTGACACACACCGTGCTCGGATCTCTCTCCAAGAGGCCTTCTTTCTTCCGCGCCGGCGCTCCTGCAAGAACACCAGTAACAATACCCTTACCTTGAAGAGCATCGAGCTTCTGTCCATCGCTCCTCCAGTCTTGCGGGTTGCTACGGCAGTGTCATCTCCATCATGGCACGCCGCATCCTACGAAAGGATAAAACAGAAGAAAAGGCATTAGTAAGCATTCTGCAATATCTTCGCTCGCTCGAAAAACTGTAAGGAGAGTTAAACTCTTACCTGAATTCCCGCTGATCGGTGTAACTACAGCTCCGGAGCATCCCGTCGACCTGCAACGGGGAAAAGACATATCAGGTTAGTGCAAAAACTTTAGGAGGCGCCGCACATCGCGCACACCGCAGCTCATCTCCTCAGCTCATATCCACGCTGAGTTATTGCGGCACTTAAAAGGACACACAAACGAACATTGGTTAATGCAAAGAAGAGCGATTAGCATTGCGCTCCGCGCTCTCACTCACCGTTGGTTCTACTCACCTCAGCAGTGCTGTTAGGCATAATCCTGTGCAGTTCCCTTAGGGAGCAGGTGAGAGCAATAAATCCCCCTTTGGTATCAGTCTGTACCACAAAGATTTAGTTGGTAGCTGTGGCTGAGCAGTCAGACTTATCTCAAGAGGGAGATGAGCAGTATTCAGGGTTTACACAATAGGCCTACAGTACTATGGCACAAGGAAACACTGACCAAAGCTTTGTATTTAAAAGGTAGATATATATTTATTTTTATACACTTTTAAGAAAAACACATGTATCACAGTATCAAGTAAGTTAAATTAAGTCAAAGGAAAAATATACACACTCACAAGTTGAATTGTAGACCAAGTGAACCAGAGTGAAAACTGAGAAAAACGGCACAGTGACAACTACACACAAGGGATCCTCTAACAATTCCTCACAGGGGAGGGAAAACACAAGTTAGATAGAAATGCAAGGCAGTGCATCAGTATAAACAATACTTAAATGAAAACTGAGCAAACTGGCATTTCACAAGGTTTAAGAATGGGAAGGAAAGGGGAGTTAACAGAAATAGGTGCACCAACACAGTTCTAGTTGAGAAGCAATCTAATGGAGACGGGTCTAACAAATGTAGCCAGAGTCAATAGGCCTGTGCCAAAGTCAGTGGTACAGGGTGAAAGGGCCCAGGAGCAAAATGTTCTTGTAGCTGCAGTCAAGTCTTTGATTAACGAATTTGAAAAGGTGGATGCAGAAGTAAAATAGACAATGTTAAGAGAGGGGGGCGGCCAACCCAACAGGTAGGTAAAGGATTTAAAACACCTTTAAGCTACCGCGAAGAAAGGGCGCCCTAGCGGAACAATATACCTTTAAAATGAAGAAGTGGCTCTTGCGGTGGCGGTTGTTCCTGGTAGTTCCTGCAGGTCGAGGGATCCAGCAGAGGAAGAGAGGCTCTCGTCATGGCGGAAGGTTCGAGGTACTGCACTACCCAGAGATGAAACCAGCCGCGGTGCTGCCAAACGAAGTTTAAAAGGAACGCTCCTTTTAATCGCGGTCCGGGTCAATAGCTGCCTGGCCATCCGGTCTCCAAGTGCGGGGCACTGGTGATTCGACCACGGCAGGTCCGGGGAGGCGATTGGCGAACTGGTTGGCCCCACCAGCTCCAGGGAAGAAGGCTCTTTCAGATGAAGATCTCCTCTCGTCGTGTGGAGAAAAAGTGGTGAGACGCTGCAGCAGGGCTTCACCGGTGGTGGTAGTCGTTGCAGATGTCTTTGGCTTCTCTCTTCTTCGGTTCCGTAGTTTCAGTGGCGACGGCTTGCTCTTCCAGTTCTCAGGACCCTGCTTTTATGCAAAAAGATCCCCATTCATAGAGCCTAGCTGTCACTCGCACAGTGGAGTGTTCATCTTGGCGGGAGACCCTCCAACCTATCAGGATAGAGTCGACATGGGTTGCCAAGGCAACCCTGTCCAGGGGTCCTACTCCCCCTCCCACACAATGGAGCCACCCCAGACTCAGTGGCGCAGAGAGGAGGGCTTCTTGGCAGAAGCCCGCCAAAAGGACGAACAAAGGATCCCCGACCTGGGTTAGGAGTTTCGAGAAAGACACGAGAAAGAAGTTATATTAAAGTTCTGGCATTTAAAAACCTACCAGAGTAAAGTTAATAATAAAATACACCAGCGGTATGTTAGAGGCTGTCAGAAAATGTGGTAGCCTTGAACAATGGAAAAATCCCATAGGGAAATATTCGCGGTCTAATATTTATGGTAGTAACCTCTGCCACCAGCCAGAAACTTTTGAGAGAGGGACTGTACGGTACCCTCTTGAAAATGAACACAAGGGACAACTATTAACCCTTCCCAGTACTTCCTTAGTAAGATGGGGTGTACTGGTTTAGTTCATAGGATTTGACTAGTAAAGTCAGTGGGGACTTTACATGCCCTGGGAGACAGTAGTCAGTCCCAGGGTATGGAGTCTATGTTTGGGGGTCACTACGACACCCCTGTGTCACTGCACTGAGGGTGCTTTGTAACACATGTAAATAAAGATGGTTCCTATGGAGTTGAGAGAAATCCCATAAGCATTAAACACAAAAATAGCCTAGGACACACATAGCAAAAATGCCTAAGAGTGGGAAAAAGAGTCTCACTCTTAGCAGGTAAAAAGAAACAAACCCTTGAAATCCAGCAAAGCTGTTGGGGGACTCTATAGGTAAGGGAAATCAGCCATAGAATGAGAATTCTCCCTAACAAGCGTGTCACCATCTTAAAACCCCTCTTCACCTAAGGAAGGAAAGACACATTATTAAAGAGACTAGAGCCAACAGAACTGTTCATAAGGCTCATTCCACTTAACGGTCGGGCTGAAGTCACAGCCAGCCCTGTCCGCCGGGCCAGTGCCAGTGAAGAAACCAGGCAACATCGAGCCTGCATCACCCAACGCACCCCTGCACCAAAGGCAGGACGGAGAGCGTGCTACACAAGAAAACAAGGTGAGGAGGATCAAGCAAGCAGAGCCAATAGAGAGTTGACCTCTGGCAATCGTGTGTTTCAGACCCAGTCTTTGGTTAAGCAGATTCCAAGGAAGGGTTCGAGGTCGTCGGAAGTCCAGACAGGCTGAGTGGCGTCCCCGTGGATACCAGGTGAGCGTTACATTACTACTACAAACTAGGTCAGGGGGCCTGTTGCTTTAGAGTCCCCACTGGAAGGTCAGATGAGTAGACCCACTCAGGTACTCCAAATTTGGATGATTTGCTTTTTGTTATCACATTCCCTAGTTATTTAGTTATTTCATTTGTTTCACTGTTTCTGCACAGCCAAGAGGTTTAGAGATTACTAAACAGGAGGAAGACCTCCCAACTTAACACTAATAAACTGGAAGAGGTACAGATTGGGCCCACCGTGACTGAAATACCAGGGAGGAGATCCGGCTACCCTTCTTGAATGTCCAGGGTCTTAACTCTCCCATAAAGCATAAGGGAACCCTTCTGTGCCTCTCTCAGCTTGGGGCAGACATTGTAATGCTCCACAAGACCCATTTGCTGAAGGCACGTGAACCGAGAATGCTCTCTAAATCTTATCCAATGCAGTTCTTCACGCGTGGAGAAAATAAATGTGGAGTGGCCATCCTCGTAGCCGGAGATGTATCATTCACTAACCAAGCTGTACTTTAAGACCCTGACGGACGCTACCTTATTGTCAAAGGGACGCTGAGCAGACATTTGATTACCTTTAGATCTCTTTATGCTCCAAATGAGAGGCACAATTGGTTCTTTTTTTACTTAATTCCCAGAATAGCGTCCTTCATGGGAGTCAGATACTCGTAGGGGGGATTTCAATGCTTGCTGAACCCGGCTCTAGTCAAAACTGGCTGCTAGCAATAATGATTATAAATATGCAAAGGCTCTACAACAGCTGAGCGCTCTGAATCTAATAGATGAATGGAGATTTTAGCATGGGGAGGAAAGACATTATATCTCCTTTTCTCATTTCACAGAGGTCAGTCCCGTATAGACTTGGTTCTGCTCTCCTCGTCCATAGTTCCTGTAGTAGGTAACTCTGACATTTGCATTCAAATACTATCCAATCACTCCCCTGTCCTGGCCAACCTGAGAGTTGTTAACTTGCAGCCCCACGCTAGGGCCATGTGGAGGATGCAAGACTCTCTCCTGAAAGAACTGGCCATTAGACCCGATTTGAAAAACGTAATTCGATATTAACAAAACACAGGGGATGTCACTTAATACTGTCTGGGACGCTGTCAATGCTGTCCTAATGGAGAGCTGATCTTGAAAACCATAGCCTACACCAGGGTAAAAGAGAACCTGAGAAGAGGCTTAGAGACTGAAGTGAGTCAATGTGAGTCAGCCCTCAAGGGTAGGACCTCTCAAAGCCCAAAGAGGGTTTATAGGAACTGTTTCGACAGTCAGTGTCTACATACAAACGTTTCGACACAAAAGCATTGAAAAAAAAAAGTTTAGAATGCATTTATTTATTTATTAATGGGGGGGTTCCCCCAAACCCCCTGTTTTCTTTTTAAAATAAACTTTTTTTTTCTATACGAATAAATAAATAAAACCTGTAACATGAAAAAAATGCATTCTAAACTTTTATTTCGATGCTTTTGTGTCAAAATATTTGCATGTAGAAACTATTTTTTCAAAACTATGACTGGACACCCCCAAAGAGCCCTGTGTATAACTCGTAGTAAACTTGAAGCACACCTAGAAGATCGCACCACTCCAGCCCTAATTTGCATGCAACGGTGCTACTGCACACACAAGAATAAGGCAAACAGACTACTAAAATGCAAGCTGTTGAAAATTCCAAGTAGGAACCACACAGCAGAACTGGGGGATGATGAGGGCATTGCACACTCGACTGATGAAGCCAAAATAGAAATAGCTCGCCACTCTCCGATAAACAAATCTTTGTTAGAGAATCCCACAACTGAAGATGTGGGACTGGCCATTCAAATTGCCTACCCCCACAAGGCCCCAGGTCCGGACGAGTTTACCCGCTCCTTTCATAAAACATTTAGGCCATTCCTCACACGACATCTCACAAGGTTGTTCTACTCATTCTTGACCTCGGAAGCGCTCTCTCTGTCTGTTACAGAATCAGTGACTATCCTAGTGCTTAACCCTTTTCGTGCAGAGGAGGAGCAATCATGTGCTTTTTGTTACTTACCTTTGAGGGGGTGGACCACCCTCATCCCCCGGTGGAGCGACAAGCTCCCCGACCACCAGTTAATGAAAGAGAGGACCTCCCCTCCTATGTCTGGGACCAAGGGGGCAGCCGTGATGACGTCACTGTACACTGTGTATTGATGTCCTCAGGTAGTGAATTGTACATGCCGAAGCCAATAGGCGTCTGCATGTAAATAAACCAGACACGCCTTTGTGTGCTGCTTGGGCAGTTTCTGCTCAATCCGCTTGTGGGAGGGCTTGTTGGAAAGGGCACGCTACCCCTTTCCAACAAGCCCTCCCACAGATTGCCTGTTCGATCCTTGGCCAGCAATCCCACTGGACCATTAGGGAATTGATTTTGAGGCTGGCGGTCCCCCACAGGAGAAACGTCCACTCAAGATGTTTTGTCTTCTTCGGGGGCAAAGTGTTTGTGTTTACCAATGACTTGCCCCACAGAAGGCAACACAAAATACCAGTTTATACAGATTGGCAAACTTTAGGGTAGCAGGGAGCAGGCCCTGTGCCTTTAGGCCAGCCCTCTCGGAATGCCCCCCAAGAAGGGGCAGATCCTTGATGCTTCCCTGGGGGGGCCAAATTGAGGCTCTGCCCCATTTTGCCACGCCTGGGTAGCAGCAAGGACCACTAGACCATCAGACAATTGATTTTAGGGCAGGGGCCCCCAGGGTCCAAACAGCCCTCCACTCCACCCCGAAAATTGCCAGAGTGTTTTACCGTCTTTGGAAGCAGATGGGTGCTTTTTTGCACTGATTTGCCTCCAAAGAAGGCAACACACACCAGTGGATACAGTTTGGTAAACTTGGGGGTTGCAGGAAGCAGGCCCTGTGCCTGTGGACCAGCCCTCCCAGGAAACACCACAAGGAGGTGCAGATCCTTGCTGCTTCCCTGTGGGGCCACATTGTCTTTTTTTTCTCCACCATGTATGCCACTGCTGGTGGGCAGCAATGGCCACTAGACTCCCAGGGATTCCTTTTAGGGGAGGGGGCAGGGATCCACTCAGTAGATAAGCTTTCCTCTCCCCCTCTGAACACAAAAGGGATGAGCCATGCAATATCCCTCTCTAGGGGGCAGATGGGATAACATTTTATGTCTGTTTTATTTCTTGGTGCTTGGGCAGAGCTGGAAATGGACAACATTTACTGGGGTAACTCTCACCCCCGGCTTCTCCCTGCCACACAGTCTTGCCCAATGTCACCAGGTGTGGCAGATAGTCAAATTGGTAATCCCATATCCACGGCAACTCATTCAGAAAATATTGCAATAAAATCATATCTAGGGAAGGCTCATCAGCCAGCCAGCCCAAGACGAACTGTAGTTGTCCTGCAAATAATACAATTCAAACTGAGACAACCTAATCCCCGTCCCCCCCCACCACCACCACCATAATTTCGAGGGAATTGGGTCCTCCGACGTATACCATATCTATGACAGAAATCACCACAGCTGTGCTGCTTCGGAAAACCTTTCGGGGTCCTGCGTCAATGACTTCGATACGCCACCCTCGAGGACCTCCTCCGACGGCCGACGTCACTGGATGTTATAAGTAGGACGCACGACGCCCGTTGCCTGTTCCTTTTTTTCCGCGAACATGTTCGCTTAGGAGATCACGGCGCGCCTCGACTCTTTGGAGTTTCTGTTCTTTCGGTTCTTCGAACCTGTTTGGTTGTAAGAAGTTTTCGAGATGTCTTCCTCTTCTTCCACCCCGTGTCCGGGCTTCAAGAAATGCGGGTTCAAGATGTTGGTGACGGACTCGCATGATGCCTGCCTCTGGTGCCTCGGGAAGGCCCACGACACGGATGATTGTGTCGACTGCCAGTCGCTTACATCCAAAGCCTTGCGGGAGCGCAAGAAGAAACTGTCGATCGGTAAAGTGTCCAAGCCCCGAGGTCCACTGGGCTTTCGATGGACGAATCGAGCGGCGACCCTCCACATCGTCGTCGTAATTCTAGGGCTGTCTCTGTCCCGAAGTGGGTCCCGCCACTCCTCTGCCTCTTCGAGGCACTCCCGGAAGCGCCGTCATCGGCCACCTTCCCTGTCCTCGTCCGAGGACTCTGCCCATCGGCGGGTCGTTTATCCCACCAAGCATGCGACTCCAGAGGAATGAGCTTCCTTCGGTAATAAAATGCTGGCGATTCTTGAATCGCTGGGCACCGGTCCGTCCGCGCCTCTGAGTCGGGTCGGGCGTGACCATACTAGAGACACCGCTCGTACGCCTTCGGGCTCGGGTGGTCGGCACGATTTGCGGGAAAGGTCCCGCTCAGACAAGGGGAATCGTTCTAGTCATGCCCGTTCCAGGTCCTCGGCGCGCTCGAGACTGTGTGCACCTGTGATGTCTGTGGCGCTGAGGTCATCGAGGGACTCTCTCAAGGCTCCGCCTCCGAGGAAGTCGTCGACGCCATCGGCGCCTAGGTTGTCGAAGGACACGCTCGGGGCTCCGCCCTCGAGGCCTGTGTCGACGCCGTTGATGCTGTCGGCGCCACCTTCGACGCCGATTCACTCGACGCCTATCGGGGCTGTTTCGACGGGGGTACCCCGGGGTACGGTGGAACCCCCTAGAAAGACTCTGGTCAAGGCCAAGCATGGCTTTGTTCCCCATTCTGTGCCCACTTTCCACCATCTTCATTACATTTCGGGGGTGGATGAGGGCTCTGATGATGGCATGGTTTCTGATACGGTGCCAGATGAGATTATCTCGGGACATAGTCAGATTGAGGACCTGCGTCAGTCACTGCACGACGCCAGTGGTATGGACACCTCTCCGGAGGTGGAGTTTTGTAGGCCTGAGCCTGGCACCCATGCTGACTCCTCGTACCGGCGCCTTAAGTACCACCCGTACTTGGGGTGGTCTGCTCCCCCTGAGGATTTTCTTCAGGATGACCTTACGGATATCCTCGACCAAGGTCCACCAACTGACCCGGTACTGTCGTTCCATATGGCTCTACACAGGAGGGTGGCGGCGGCTTGGACTGCTCCAGAGTGTCTCCCGGCAATGGGCAAGTCTTTGCTGCAAAAATACCGCCCAGCCAGAAGCGACCCCTACTACTTGACCACGCACCCCACTCCGGAGAGTTTGGTGGTGCAGGTGGCTACGGCCCCAGCAAAGCAGGCGTCATATTCTACCATCCCTCCTGGTAGGGACGACAAGCGTTTTGATGGTTGGGCGAAGGAAGTGTTTTCTTCAGGGCGTATGGCTCTTCGGGCTGCCAACTCTGTATGTGCCTTGTCACGTTTCACGCACACTCTGGAACTGTGTTTCCTTAGCGGATGAACATATTCCCGAAGGGGACGAACGGGATGGTTTTCTTGCTGTGGTCCAGGATGGCAAGGATGCCATGTGTGAGGTCGTTCAGCCGGGTTTGGACATGGCAGATTGCGTCAGCCGGTCCATGGCGACGAGCACCGTAATATGCAGGTTTGCGTGGTTGCAGAAGTCGGGGTTTGCTCCTGATGTGCAAGCCCGGCTCCGCAACATGCCCTTTGATGGTGTCCATCTTTTTGGCAGCAAGGCTGACGAGAGCCTTGAGAGGTTGCAGACCTCAAAAGCTGCAGCAAAGTCGTTGGGCGCTGCAGTTCGCCAACATCCGCCTTTTCGTCCTAGGGGACAGCGATGGAGGGGAGGTTCCTTTCATTATTACTCATCCTTTGGTAAAGCGAAAGGAGCTGCTAGTCAAAGGGGCCACTGTAGGAGTGCCAGAGGTGGAAACCAAGGTACTCGAGGTGCCAAGGCCGCTCGGGCTGATGCCTCTTTGCCCTCAGGCAACGCTGCAGCCGCTTCAGCTCAGTCATGAGGCATTGTCCCATTGTTCGCCGGTTGGGGGAAGGCTGGCGCAGCATCTTTTCGAATGGCGTGCCATTACTTCACTTGTGTGGGTTCTGGTGATCATAGCCCACGGCTACTGTTTTCCTTTCCGGCAGAGGCCTCACGACAATCCACCAGGGAACCTCTCTTTGAAGAGTCCGGATCTGCTCCTTGTGCAGGAAATTCAATCCCTGCTGGAGAAAGGCGCCATAGAACTGGTGCCTGTAGCAGAGAGGAACAAAGGATGGTATTTGTTAGGGAGAATTCTCCTTCTAGGGCTAATTTCCCTCACCTAGTGTGTCCCCCAGCAGCTTTGCTGGATTTCTGGAGTTTATTTTTCCATCTGGTAAGAGTGTACATCTTTTTTTCCACTCTTACATGTGTTTTGGCGTATGTGTTGTTACTCATTCTCCAGCATGGGGTCTGGCATGGATTCACATGCTCATGAATATTCCCCGTCGTCAGGCCGGGAATCCTCGGTAAAGAAAAAATAAGAATAAGTTTCGTTTCTGATCGGTCTTTCTCAGTAGTAACCAACCACTGGTCTCTGGGTCATACTGCCCCCAGCCAATGACTGCCCTCTCCCTAAGCCCCGCCTCCGGTAGCCATCCTCAGATTTTTACCGCACGCTCAAGTGTTGGGAGTCCTCGTGTTTAGCTCTTGAGCTTTTGCTGCGTTTTCGGGCTTTTTTCAACAAGAATTTCTCATTTTTCGGTCAAATAGAGCCTCAAGCTCCACCGTCTCTAAATCCGATTAACGGGGATCTGTGTCAGATTTTTCTATGCCCCTCAAGGGTGAAGATTTCGTCGAGTTACGCTTCTTGGAGGAGTCCAGGAGTTTCTGCGGCCTACCCGAACATGGCCCAGGCAAAAGGAAGCTCGACGCCCGGAAAGCTGCTCAGGGTTTGCCCTGGATGCCAGCTGCAGAATGTGCTCAAGGAGGACGAGCACTCGAAATGCCTGTACTGCCTTCATGAGGACAAAACGCACGTGCAGAAGGACTGTGCGTTTTGCAGGAACATGTCGGAACGGACCATCAAGGACCGATACCTTCGTCTCTCCAACTGGCTGGAAGGAAAGAGCCCGTCGGGTGAGAAGAAGTAGTCGTCCGAGCGGTCTTCTAAGTCCTGTGAGGGCGCCCCGGCAACTGGGGCCCAACAGAAGGCAAAGCACCGCGAGCGCCGAACGGTTGGGCTCCTCGGCTGCCAGGCAGGGCGCATCCTCTCCAGCGCCATCAACCACGAGCCAACGCTCTGGCTCAGGGAAGAGGAAGGCCGAGAACCCGGCAAAGCTTCTGGAGAAGCCCCGGTCGAACTCGAAGGATCCAGCCTAGGGGGAGCGAGGCGGTGACTCTTCCCCCAAGATGAAGGCCATAGGCCCACAGAAGGTGGTAAAGGCCTTGATTCATCCGACCAAGGCCTCTATTGAGGAAGTCGCGGCGGCCCTGGCGCGGCCTGTGGAGGCTACAGCAGTGGAGGCGACCTCGGGGTCCAGAGTCTCCCTGCCTCCACGGTGGGAAGCCTCTTTCAGACCCATCGAAAAGACCCCCGTGAAGACCCCGGCGGAAAAAGAGGGGGGGGGTAGCCATTGTGGACACAGACGCAGCATCCGAGGAGCTGGTAGAAGCCTTAGAGGGCCTCGACGAGGGCGCCCAAGAGGCCCGTTCCCACGGGAGGGATCCCGATGAAGAGGACGACAAGAGCGACGGCGGCACCGGCGAGGGTCCTAGTCACCCGTCGCTCCCAGAGCTGCAGGACAACTCGGCGGCCATTTTGTTGGCAATACAATCCTTATGTTCAGAGATAAGGACGAGATTGCCCTTACGACCGACGGAGGAACCGGAACCAGGCTCGACGGAGGAGCCAGGCCCGGCGGGAAGCCCCCCAAACAAGAGAAGACGGATCCATTTGTCCCCCCAGACACGGGAACGGACACAGCCACGACGGGTACCGAAAACGACATCGGTGACGACGGGGCGGAGCTCCCATCGCCCCCAGCCCGGGATTCCCCACGCGACGAGATCGGATCTTTCCATGCAATGATCGCCAGGGCATCCAAGCTTTTTCAGCTCTGCCCCGAAGAGAAAAAGGAGGAAAGTTTCCTTTACCAATGGCGCAGGGCCAAGAGGAAAACAGTCCTCTCCATGCCTCTGCTGGATGACATCTGGGACAAGGGTCTCACCCTTCTCAAGAACCCGTATACGACGCCTGCCAAGAGGGACCGGTACGAGAAGAAGTACCGGGTCCCCGACGCGGCCCCTTTGTGCCTTAGGGCACAACCGACCCCTGACTCGGTCGTCTCAGCGGCGGCCAAGAAGAAAGCGGGGGGGGGCCTCAACGTCAACTTCCCCGCCGGACGGCGAAGGAAAGAAGCTGGACGCAATGGGACAACGAGTTATCTCGCCGGCGACAACAACGGCCAACGCCCTCGCGATCGTGGCCCGCTATGACGGGGAGTTATGGTACAAAATCGCCCCCCTGCTGGACTTCCTACCGGACGACAAGAGGGCCGAGACCCTGGAGATCTTGCAAGAAGGCAAAGTGGCGTCGGACCAGGCCATAACGGTGGCAACGGACATTGCCGACACCGGTTTCCGCCAGCTAGACAACGGCGTTAGCCTTAGACGACGAGGGTGGCTCAAGGCGACGGACTTCCGCCAGGACGTACAAGCCAAGGTTTTGGACATGCCGTTCGACGGGAACAATCTGTTTGGGAAAACAGTGGATGAGTCCCTCCAAGCCATCAAGGCGGACACAGACAGCTAAGGCCCTAGGCGTTCTCCAACAGCGAAGGCCGTCCTTTTGGAGCACCGGAGGCAAGCAGGGTGCCTCCAAGGGATTCGGCGGTGGCTCCTCTACGTACCACCAAGCGGACCGCTCCTTGTCGCAGGAAGCCTATAGAGGATGAGGCAAGTCGGGTGGACCCCGCCGTCATCGCCTGGGAGGCCAAGGCGGCAAGGCGTCCTCCAAGCAAGATTGAACCGACCTTGGTCTCGGGGCCCCCACCCGGTGGGAGGCCGGCTGGCGAAGTTCGTCAGCGTGTGGGAGTCCTTCTCCACCGACCGTTGGGTGCTGGACGCCCTGGCCCAGGGGCACACCCTCAAATTTCTAAAAAAGTGCCCCCGCATTCCACCCGTGGTCAGGAAGGAAAATCACGTCCCTCAACTGCTATTGGAGGTAAGGGCGATGCTCAGAAAAGGTGCCATCGAGCTCGTCCCGAAGTGGCTCCGGGGCTCCGGAGTATACTCAAGGTACTTCCTTGTGAAAAAGAAGATGGGAGGATGGCGACCCATCCTGGACCTGCGACGACTGAATAAGTACATCAAGGCACGGAAGTTCCGGATGGTCACCCTCCAGCACGTGCTGAGACAGCTGGAGGAGGGCGATTTCCTGTCATCGTTGGATTTGGAGGATGCATACTTTCACATCCCCATTTTCAAAGGACACATCCTCAGGTTCGTGGTCCAAGGACGGCACTACCAGTTCAAGGCCCTCCCGTTCGGACTGAAATCGGCACCCAGGGTTTTCACCAAGTGTCTCGCTCCAGTGGCGGCGCGCCTGCGCCTACAGGGGATTAACGTCTACCCCTATCTGGATGATTGGCTCATCCGCTCAAGGACAAGGGAGCTTGCCGTGGAACACACAGCGAAGACCGTCCAGCTAATCACGGACCTGGGGTTCTCCATCAACTTCCCCAAGTCCCACCTGGTCCCCTCGCAAGTCGCACTGTTTCTGGGAGCTAAGCTCGACACATTGGCGGGTCTGGCCTCACCGTCGGAGGAAAGGACAAAGGCCATCCTAAGCAAGGTGCAGCGTCTGCTGGCCACAGACGTGGCCAAGGTGAGGTCCATCAAGTCCCTCCTCGGGATGATGTCCTCTTGCATATATCTTGTGTGCCTGTGCAGGCTTCGGATGCGCCCTCTACAGGAGTTCCTCAACGCCCGCTGGATACAAGCAATGGGCAGCTTCGAAGACAGTATCCCTCTCAACAAGACCTTCCGTCGAGCGATCCGGTGGTGGGGCATCTGTGCTCATCTGGCGGCAAGAACAGATTTTCAGACCCCTGCCCACCAGGTGACAGTGACGACGGGCCTCCCTGGAGGGGTGGGGAGTGCACACTGGAGATCTTCATGCGAGAGGCCTTTGGCTCCCGGAGCAGAAGCTGCTCCACATCAACATCCTGGAGCTCCGGGCAGTGTTCTGGGCCCTCGGGTCCTTTCTCCTGTCCCTCAAGGGCAAGGTAGTGAGGATCTTCACCGACAACACCACCACGATGTTTTACATCCGGAAGCAGGGCGGAACCATGTCCCCAGCCCTATCCAAGGAAGCCCAGAATTTGTGGCATTGGGCCGTTGGTCAAGGAATGTTTCTGGTGCCGTTACATCTGGCAGGGATAAAAAAACACCATCGCCGACTCACTCAGCAGAGAGCTGCGCTCGTGCCACGAGTGGGAACTACGCCAGGACCAAGTGGACCTACTCTTTCAGCGATGGGGCAAACCCCAGATCTACCTGTTCGCGACAGCGACGAACTCCAAGTGCCAGAGGTTCGCCAGCAGGTTTCCCCAACCGAGGAGCATCGGCGAGCGTCCCGCTCCGACTCATCAACCAGCTCCCGGTGCAGAATGATCCTCGTAGCACCGGCGTGGCCGAGACAGATCTGGTTCCCAGACCTTCTGGACTTGTCAGCGTCCCCACCAGTCAAGCTATCGATGGACGCAGATCTTCTCTACAGAGAAGGAGGCGCCATTCTTCATCACGACCCAGAGTGGCGGAACTTGCAGGACTGGCTCCTGCAGCACTAGAGTTTGGAGGGTACGATATCCCGGCCGACTGCAGAGAGGTTCTTGCGAAGGCCAGGGCTTCCTCAACTCTCAAGTGCTATGGGCATAAGTGAAAGAGGTTCTCTATCTGGTGCCGGGCACAGAAGATTAACCCTCTGCGGATTACGGCCCCTCAAGTATTGCCGTACCTACTGTCGCTAGCCAAAGCTGGACTATCTCATGCTTCAATCAAGATACACCTGGCAACGATTTCCCGGTACACCAGGACTACAGGGCGGTTATCCCTGTGGTCTCATCGCCTGGTTAAGGAATTTATGAAAGGACTGTTTCGATCATGCCCGCTGGTGAAGGTGTTAGGGAAAATTCTCTGTATAGGCTAATTTCCCAAACCTAGTGAGTCCCCCAGCAGCTTTGCTGGATTTTTGGGGTTTATTTTTTTCTCCTGCTAAGAGTGAGACTCTTTTTCTCCCACTCTTAGGCATGATTTGAGGAAGTCCTTTGACTTTATAATATGTTTTATGGGCTATGGGGTCTTTTACTCCATAGGGCTTCATGTGTTCTTGGTAAGTGCGTTACACAGCACCCTCAGTGCAGTAACACAGGGGTGTCATAGTGACCCCCAAACATAGACTCCATACCCTGGGACTGACTACTGTCTCCCAGGGCATGTAAAGTCACCATTGACTTTACTAGTCTTAAATTGTGAAGAGAACCAGTACAAACCATCATATTGTGGAAGTACTGCTAGGGGTGATTAGATTGCCCCTGGGTCTGTTTTTCGAGGGGGCACTGTGCAGTCCCCCCTTGTCAAGTTTCTGGCTGGTGGCAGTGGTTACCACGCAAAATATTCCAACAGAATATTTCCTATGGGATTTTCCCATTCATTTTAAACACACCACTTTTTTGGTGCAATGTTAAAAATACCGCTGGGTTATTTATTTAATATTTATTCCCCGGTTGGGTCTTTTTGCCAGGACTCGGTTTTAAAATGGCGTTTGTGTTCGCCTCTGTAACTCCAACCCAAGTCGAGCCCTTTGTTCCAGTTTTGGCGGGCTTCTGCACAGAAGCCTCCAAAAGTGGTGCCACTCTGTCTGGGTCTACATGATGTGTGGGAGTGGGGGAATAGGCACCCTGGACTGAGTTGCCTCGGCAACTCAAGTCACACTCTTGTGTGATTGGCCCAGTGGTGAGCCGCCCGGCTGTCACCTAGTGACAGCTAGGACTGATGAGGGTTTTCTTCATAAAAGCAGGGCTTTGGGGACTGGAACGTCAGAAGTCGCCACAGGACCTAAAGAATCCGAAGAGGGAGAAGCTGAGCCGACCTGCAACGACGACACCACCGGTGGAGCCCTTCTGAACCGACTCACCACTTCCCAATGACAGAGATCTTCTTCCAGGAGAGTCTTCGTCCTTTGAGCTGGTGGGGTTAACCAGTTTGCCCTCTTTTCGCCTTCCTGGATTGTCTCGTGGTCGAATCGCCCGTGCCAAGCACCCCGGCGGCCGGATAGCCACGCTTCACCACTACTGCGAATAAAAGGGTAGTACCTTTTAACCGGGAAACTCCGCGGCTGATTTCTTCCCTAGCAGTGCAACAACCTCCAGCTTTCCTCCATGTCGAGATGATCTCTTCCCCTGGGCAAAGCACTGACATGCACCCGGTGCCAGGAACAACTGCCCCCGCTGGAACTTTCTCACCATTTCAGGTACTGTGTCCCGCCTGGTCTCCCTTGCAACAGACTGTTCAAGGTGTCCCGTAAATCCTTGACACTCTATCCTGGGGTGACCTGGGACCTGTTAACTAACTTTTCTGAACTGATCTAACTCCTTTTTGAACTATCTGCAAAGACTTTTAAAGTGTACTTCAACTGTGTGATCTTGGGCACATTCCGCCTTGCTCTCTCCAAGAGTGGGCCTGGTCTATGAACTTTTTGCTCTACAGTAGATCCTGCCTTTCTTGACTTGCTGTGGTTTTGTTAAAAGTGTTGGTATTGTGTACTTTACTATTTCTGCCTTTTCTCTCCCTTTTTAAATAATTATTGGAGTGCCATCTTGGTTAAGTGCTCACCTCTGTGTTGATAAGTGGTGTTCATTTCCTAAGACTTGTCGAATAATTAATCAGGGAGGTGGATTTATTTCTATTGACTGTGTTTGAACTTGCTTGACATATTAGTGCCAGTGTATTTTTACAAGTGTGTTTTTAAATAAATAATTATACACTTTTATACCAAAGCTCTGGTCAGTGTTTGCTTGTGCTACTGTATTTTTGTACCTAATGTGTATACTCTATATACTGCCTAACTCTTCTTGAGAGAAGTCTGACTGCTCAGCCACAGCTACCAGGTAAATCTGGGTGGTGCAGACTGCTACCAATTGGGTTTACTGCCAACACCTGTAGTCTTAAACTTTTTGCAGTGGTCCCTAAAGGAACTGCACAGGTTTCTGCCCTACAGAAGGCACCAGCCCCAGCGTGGGAGCTCAACGTGGTGCTGACCAGGCTCATCGGTCTGCCATTCGAGCCGTTGCATTCGGCCCCGTTGAAGTTTCTGTCGTGGAAAACAGCGTTCCTGGTGTCCATCACCTCCGCACGACGCGTGGGAGAGATCCAGGCGCTATTCTGCAGGCCTCCATAATTGACCTTTCACGATACGGGGTAGTGGTGAGGACGCACCCCTCCTTCATGTCCAAGGTGCCGTCGGACTTCCATCTCAACAAGCCCTTGGTGTTACCAGTCTCTTTCCCGTCGTTTTCGTTGCCGGCCGAGAGGACTTTGCACTCGCTGGATGTAGCTAGAGCGCTGAAGTTCTACGTGGACCGAACAAAGAGTTTTCAGAGTACATCACAGCTGTTTGTGAACTTTGGACCTGTGAACCAAGGGAAGGCTCTCTCAAAGGCTTCCATTTCCAGATGGCTCTCCGGCTGCATCATGCACTGTCATCGGTTGGCAAACCGACTGTTGCCCGGCCGTCCGAGAGCCCATTCGACCAGAGCTATCGCTGCTACCACAGCCTTCTTGTTTTGTGTGCCCCTGTTGGACAGCTGCAGGGCTGCTACGTGGAGGTCGACGCACATCTTCACGAGATTCTACTGCGTCGACCGGGATTCCAGGGAGGAGTCCAGGGTCGGCCAAGCAGTGCTGCGCAACCTCTTCGCTTAAGGTGAGCCTGGTGAGGAGGTAAGAAATGCTTAATGTTGAGTTTTGATGTAATGCTTAATGTTGAGCCTTTGCCACCTCCTGTGGTTGTCATGTGTGTATTGCTATGTATTCCTATATTCATGAGCATGTGAATCCATGCCAGACCCCATGCTGGAGAAGGAACAAGTTACTTACCTGTAACTGTTGTTCTCCAGCATGGGTCTGGCATGGATTCACATGCGAACCCTCCCGCCTACCCCTCTGCGGCTCTTCACTTGGTCATACTGCCACTTCACGTGCTTCCAAATCTGAAGATGGCTGCCAGAGGCGGTGCTTAGGTAGAGGGCAGTCATTGGCTGGGGGCAGTATGACCGAGAGAACAATGATTGGTTACTACTGAGAAAGACAGATCAGAAACGAAACTTATACTGATTTTTTCTTTACCGAGGATTCCCGGCCTGACTGGGAATATTCATGAGCATGTGAATCCATGCCAGACCCATGCTGGAGAACAACAGTTACAGGTAAGTAACTTGTTCCTTGTGTGATCTTTGGCACTGGAGCACACCACTCCAAGTGCCCCTGCTCTTGTATGGGTTACACCGCACCTTTAGTGTAGTAACCCAGGGTTGTCTTTTAGACTTCCCTCTGACTCCATTCCGCTGGGGCTGACTACTGTCCCCCAGAGAAAGGTAAAGTTGCCTTTTACTTTACATAGTCATTTTTACCACAGACCCAGTACACCCCATCTTATATGGAGTACTGGAAATGGCTAATCAGTGCATTGTTTTGCTCTTTTAACATTTAGACTTGGCTGGTGGCAGTGGTATCTACCCTAACTTTTCTACCATGATTATATTAGATAAACCTGGTACTGTTCTTGGCTATTATATTAGCCTCGAACATAAACCCGCTTGACCAAATCGTCTTTCTTTTGGCTCCAGTTGGGTTTATTTGCCATTTCGTTTTGTTAAAGTCCTTCTTGTGTTTACTTTGCGTGTCAAACTAGGTTCGCCTTCTTTGTTCACCGTCTTTTTGGCGGGTTTCTGCAGAAGCCCTCCTCAAGGCGCCTGGGTGTCTAGGTGGGCTGAATGTGAGGGAGGGGTGTAGTCAACCCCTGCAC
The DNA here is from genome assembly GCF_040938575.1 of Ambystoma mexicanum. Lineage (NCBI taxonomy): Eukaryota > Metazoa > Chordata > Amphibia > Caudata > Ambystomatidae > Ambystoma > Ambystoma mexicanum. The sequence continues at coordinate 594,390,508 of NC_090923.1, read as the reverse complement.
AGGGTATCCTAGGAAACCCAAGTCACACTTTGCCATGATTGGCTGAGGTGGATGTCCTGGCTGGACAACCCCCTGCTGTGTGATTGACAGCCAGGCTGTGTGAATGGGGGTTTTGCGCATAAAAGGCAGGTCTCTTGGGCTAGAAGTCAGTTGTCTCTGGAACTACAAGGAACCGAAGAGAAGCAGAGAGAACGACGGCTGCTGCAACTACCCCGTCCCGGTGAAGCCCTGCTGCAGTCTTGAGCTATATACCCTTCGACTAAGAGAAGATCCAGTCCAGAGTCTTCTTCCCTTGAGCCTGGTGGGGATAATCAGCTCATCTTCTTCAGCCAGAGATCTCCGCCGTGGTCGACATCGCTGCCGGCTTCATCCCTGAGTGGTGCAAACCCCCTTCAGACGTCCTTCACAACAAAGCTCCAGGAATCGTGGGTCTGCGGGAAACCAACAGGAAAAACTGCCAGGGCTCCAGCTGCATCGTGGAAATAAGGTACTGTGTTCTACACGAGGAAACTGGGTGAACCCCTTTTCTTCATCTCCAAGGCTCGTCCTGGTCTTCCCTCCTTTTAACTTTTGCTTCCAAACATTGACAATATTCAAGTACTCTTGGGCTATGCGGAATCGTGAACTGTCTAACGGTGTGATCTTCGGCACAGGCCTCCGGTGTCATCTAAATCTGGCTCCAACCCTTTGACTTTTGAACTTCTGTTTCTGTGTGTTTCTCGATCCCGTCTGCCTAACCTAAATATTGCCTGTGATTTTTGCCTCCAACTCCATCTGGGTATCTCGGGTGCTAAGTGTGTTTTTGCCCCGGTAGCATTTCATGTCACGGATACGCGTTTATTTAGTAGACCGAACTGTCAAAAAGTGATCGCAACGTATCCGCGGAATCGTGTTTTGTTCATAACACCGGTTCATTCAAACACAGGATACTTACCTTGAGACATACTGTACAAAGGGAATTGGTTAGTTGTTGTATATTTAACGTGTGGTTTTGTTTAAAGTTTAATAGAGGTGTTGTGTTTAAAACTGATGGTTTAAAAATAAATGTTATATTTTTTACCTGAAACCTTGAGTCAGTGTTTGCTTGAGTCACAGTAATTGTGGTCCCTTTGTGTAATCTGATACTGCTCATATACTCTTGAGATAAGCCTGGCTGCTCTGCCACTGCTACCACTTTAACTTAGTAGTACTGGCGTGTACCAAAGCTAAAACTGGTATTGCCACCTGTAGTCTTAATTGTGTGTAGTGGTCCCTAAGGGTACTGCACAGGATTCTGCCTAACAGTATTCCCCTTATTTTTTTATTTCAAAGAAAGACTGGGGATTGAGACCCATCATGGACTTGCGCGGTTTGAACAAACTCCTCAGGACGACAAGTTCAAGATGGTTACTCTTTCTCAAGTCCTCCAGGCCCTTCAACTTCAGGACTGGTTGGTGTCTCTCGACCTCGAGGACGCTTATTTTCATGTGCCGATCCATCCAAAGCACAAGAAGTACCTGAGGTTTGCGGTTGGCGACTCACACTTTCAGTTTCGGGTCCTGCCGTTCGGATTGACCTCCGCCCGAGGGTCTTCACCAAGCTCATTGTAGTTGTGGCAGCGCATCTCAGGAAAGGGGGGATTCACGTCTACCCCTACCTGGACGATCGGTTGATCAGAGCGCGCTCTCCCGAGCAAGTCCTGGATCATCTGTCCGTCACCGCCACGCCCTCCACAAGCTGGGCCTCTCCCTCAACTTAAAGAAGTCCCACTTGATTCCAACTCAGAGGCTCCGGTACATCGGAGCAGTGCTCAACACGTCCCTGGGGCAGTGTTTTCCTCCCCAGGTGAGGGCTCATCACATTCAGCAGATGGTGCAAAAGTTCCAACATGCCCAGAGTCTCCCTGCGTGGCATCCTGCATTCCTCTGGTGCCAGAGGCCAGGTTGCGGATGAGATCTTTGCAATGGGTACTCAATTTCCAGTAGTCTAAGTCCTCCAGCAGGATGTCGGGCCCCGTTCAGGTGCCGCCCTCAGTCGCCCAGGACCTTCTGTGGTGGGCTGTCGAAGGCAATCTGATGAATGGGGCACCATTTTGGCTACCATGGCCGGGGGTGACGATTGTGACGGACGCATCCCTCACGGGATGGGGAGCTCATGCCAACGAGTTGACAGTCAGCGGTCGTTGGTCTCCGTCGGAGTCCAGACTCCATATCAATCTGTTGGAGCTGAGGGCCGTCAGGCTTGCCCTGAAGGCTTTTCTGCCGACTGTGTGAGGAAAGAATGTCCTGATTCTGACGGGCAACACAGTGGCCATGTACTACCTCAACAAAAAGGGGAGGGCAGGGTCACTTCCTCTGTGCAGGGAGGCGATGCAGCTCTGGTTCTGGGCAATCCAGCAAGAAATTTCGGTCTCGGCAGTTCATCTGGCCAGAGAAGAAAACGAGACGGCAGACGCTCTGAGCAGGCAGAACGCGCGATCTCTCACGAGTGGGAGTTCGCTCAGGAGATTCTCCTGGAGATTTTCGCCCTTTGGGGGGGACCTCTCAAGTGGATCTCTTTGCCTCCAATGTCAACCGGAAGTGCGAAAGGTTCTGCTTGCGGGAATTGCCTCCAAGAGGAGCCTTAGGAGACGTGTTTGTGGTGGAATGGTCATTCCCACTGCTGTACGCGTTTCTTCCAGTCCCCGTCATTCCGCAAGTGCTGCAGACGGAGGTTCGGTTCCCGGATGATCCTCATTGCTCCGGCATGGGCCAGGAGGACGTGGTACCTGGACCTTCTCGACTTGTCCATCTGCCCTCCACGTCATCTTCCCTACCGAGTTGATCTGCTCTCACAGGATGGGGGTCAGGTTCTCCATCCAGAGGTCAGATCCCTCATCCTTCACGCTTGGCTTCTGAAAGGTTGAGGTATTAGGATTGCGACCTCCCTGAAGATGTGATGGAGGTGTTGCTTTCGCCCAGACGGCCGGCAACAAAGTCCCTGTACCGTTGCCGTTGGAAACAGTTCTGCGACTAGTGCAGGGTTAAGAATGTGGATCCTTTTTCATGTGACATTCCTGTGGTTCTGTCTTTTTTGCTTTCTTTGACCCACAAGGGCTTGCAAGTGGGTACTGTCAAAGGTTACCTGGCGGCGCTGTCCATATTTAAGCGCTCATTTGAAGAGTGTTCCTATTTTAAAATTCCTTTATTTTCTCAGTTTCTGAAAGGGCTCACTAATGTGTTCCCTCCGTCACCTTTCCAGGTGCCAGGTTTGGATTTGAACGTTGTTCTCAAGTTTCTAATTGGTGCTCTGTTTGAGCCTTTGCATTCCTGCCCTTTGAGACTGTTAACTCTTAAAACTGTATTTTTAGTTGCGGTCACTTCCGCTCGCAGAGTGAGTGAGTTACAGGCACTTTCAGTTAAGCCACCCTTCACTGTATTTCACAAGTACAGGGTTGTCCTTAGAGTTCGTCCTTCCTTTCTTCCGAAGGTGGTGTCGGGATTTCATTTAAGCCGGAAGGTTATTCTTCCGGCGTTTTATCCCCCTCTGCAACCTGGTAAGGAAGAGGAGAGGCTCCATAGGCTGGATCCTAGGAGAGCTTTAATCTTTTATATTTCACGCATGTCCCGGGTCAGAGTGGACAATCAACTCTTTATTGGTTACGCTAGAAGGCATTTGGGACAAGCTGTTACTAAGCAGACTTTGTCTCGATGGATTATCCTGGCAATTTCTGAATGTTACCGCTTGGCGGGTAAGGACCCTCCGATAGGCTTACGGGCCCATTCTACCAGGGGTATGGCTGCCTCTACTGCCCTGCAGAGGGGTGTTCCTATTCGTAACAACATACTTTTGTACGTCACTACTCCCTCGATTGTATCCGTGGGCAGGATCTGGCCTTTGGCAAGGCTTTGTGGTCAGACTGGCAGAAGACTGGTGCCACACGTTCTGGGAAAAAACTACAACTGAGGCTACAGGCGTCGTGCGTCCTACTTATCCTACTTACAACATCCGGTGACGTCGGCCGTCGGAGGAGGTCCTCGAGGGCGGCGTATCGACGCAGACGCTGAAAGATTTTCCAAAGCAGCAAAGCTGTGGTGATTACTGTCCTAGATATGGAATACGTCGTCGGACCATCCCATCGAAAGAAAGTTACCAGGTAAGAGAGTAACTTGCTCTTCTCTGCAACGTACCCCGAGCAATCCAAACAGTATCAAGTTTGTAGAAAAATGTCTTGGGGATGTTGAAAGGTATGTTGACGAAGTGGCACAGCAGGCGGGGAGGCACCACCATCTTTAGGAGTGCCACTCTCCCATCGTAGACTGGGGAGCTTCCTCCAAAACACCATAGACTTAACCACTCCATCCTGGACTCACTGCGTGTTGTGTTTGTGAGGCATGTGCGTCCCGCCACACATTGACCCCCAGGTATTGGAAGGTGTCGGTTTCCCACTTCAAATCTAGGTTGGGTAACTGGCCCAAATGAAGATCCGCAAGCCCAGCCAGTGGGAACAGGGAGGATTTAGGAGGGTTAACACGTATGCCTGAAAGGTTTGCAAACCTGTCTACCAAATCTATTATATGTTTTAAGATTCTCTTCAGGATGCCTGACATATAAGAACATATCATGTGTATGAAGAGACTAGGTTCATCACCCCGTCAATGTGAATGTCAGCGTCTGCATACTCGGCTCGTAGGAACACTCGAGGTGGCCCCAAGGCGAGAATAAAGTGCAGCGGGGAACAATGGCGACCCTGCCTCGAGCCCTTCTGCAATTCCTAACCACTGGAGATCTGTTTGCCCGGGCAGACCCTAGCTTTCAGTTTAGTGTACACCAACCATACCAATCTCAAAAAACTCTCGCCCATATCAAACTGCCAGAGGGTCGCAACAGCAGGTCTTTGTGTGTCTTCTTGGCTGAGTCCGCCCTGAAGGACTAAGAGTCCGAAATGCATCGGCTTGGGCTTCTGCACTAAACTAATTGGAAATTAAAAAGAATATCAGACCGCAATATACCCAAAGGACTGTTGAATTTCTTTTGACACTTGAGCTCTATAAACTGAATGTTTGAACTTTAATTTGTAGTAACATTCACTTGAAACACTTGTGTATAGGCGCGTTACAAATGACATATATCATATCATATACATAATCAGCATCTCCAGGGTCAGTGAGTGTTTCACTGAGCACTTACTCTTCTTCAGTGGGTCTCATATAACCAGTTCCAGCAGACAGAGTCAAATGCTTTGACAGCATCTAAGGAGAGGACCACGCATTCGAGCTCCAGATGTCTGATGCTGTCCATAATGTGGTACAGTCTCTGCAGGTTCCACAAAGTGTTTCTAACTGGGACATAACCAGTGCATCTATCAGCCAACACAGCCATAAGGATCTTGCAATCCTGGTTGACCATAGAGAGGGGCCTATAGAAACTGCATTCTAACGACAGCTTGTTGGGCTTTAATATTGCGACTATGATTGATTCTCTGACTATGTGGCAGCCTTCCGGACTCTTACGCCTCCTTCAGAAACCTAGCAGCAAGTGCTTCAGTAATATTCTTCATAATATTCCCTTGGTATTCCATCAGCCCCAGAGCCGAACCACCAATCTCCACAGCTGACGTGTACAGGCACTCATAGTAATGCAAGAATACCTTGTTCATCTCACTCTGTTCTTCATTAATGGCCCCTGGTCATTCTGTATAGCGTGATCATCTCTCTCCTATTCTCTCTGCTACACAACCATGCCAATAGCCTCCCTGGTTTATCCCCCTCTGCATGCACCTTTTGCATTACATTGGTTTAATTGAATTTACCCAATCGCTCCCAGTCCGAAAGGCACTGCTGCCTCAGTTTGATTAGATCATGAGTTTCCAGATCTAGCTCTGTGTCCCTGCGCTCAGCAGCTTCAATCTGGGCTTCTGTGCCTACTAGGGAATCCAACAGCTCTCTCCGAAGGCCCCCATCTTACCCACCGCCTCTCCCTGTATCACTGTCTTAAAGGCCTCCCACGCTGTGCCAGCGCTATCCACACTACCCACGTTCTGTTCAAAGTAATTGTCAATCGCCTCCCCCATATGCTCCCGGAACATGCCATCTTGCAGTGCTTCTGCCTGTAATCTCCAGGTGGGAATTGGGGGACTGCAATTCTTCTCTTCCACGTGATCAACAGTGGAGCATGATCAGAATGAACCTTGGCTTTGTAAGCAGCCTCTGCAAACTCGGTCAATGTCGCTTGCCTGCAAAGAAGTAATCGAGGCAAGTATGGACCTTGTGCGGGCCTAAATAGTGCGTATGCATGCTCCGTTCCATGTAGCACTCTCCATAGATCTGCTAGGTCAAGGTTCCGCTGCAATGAAATTAGAGCTTTGGCAGGGGGTGCATGCCTCTGGTATTTGTTATCAGACTGGTACACCAGCGGGTCCAGGCTGCAGTTGAAATCTCCTCCCCATATCCACAGCACCTTCCTATACTATGCTAGTCTAGAGTAGATTGACGTGAAAAATGCTGTTGCATCATGATTGGGAGTGTACGTATAAGTGATGGATACCTCCTTTTCTTCGAAAAACCCATTTAGGAAGACCATCGTGCCTATGTTATCACTCTTAAATTCCAAAAGGTTAAAGGGGACGGACGGCACCACCCACACCAGAACACCCTTGCATATGCTGAAAAGGGGGCGCCGTACATCAGCCCACTCCACTTTTTGCCAATCACATCCAGCCCATATTTGGTAAGATGCAGCTCTTGCAATAGTGCGATTCCCACCCCCAACCTGCGCAGGTATGAATGTACTTGGCCCGCTTTAAATAACCATTGAGCCCTCTAACATACCACGTTTCAACTCGCACATCATTGACCATATACACAGTAATCAGGGCCTCGAACGTCCCCACAGACCCCCTCCAGCCGACCTAACAAAGCATGATGCTGGCCTGCCTTCCAATACAAACCTGGGCACATGTATTATCTCGGGAGGCCGCCCCCCCCCCCACCTGTTGGAGGAGGACAATGCCACTTTCAACCCACTCCATCCACTGCACCAGCCACAATTCCAAAGCAACTGGAGAGTGCAGACCGCTCCACAAGTAGGACCAACAAACAGCATAAACATTTCAATAAAAACAACCAAAACAAAAAGCACACGGGCACCAACACATTCTTAAACTGTGCACAACTGGCCCCATAGCATACAACCTATGCAGGACCGACTGCCACCCACGCCTGCCCCTCCTTCCCACCAGACGACATACAGCTGACATCTGAAAGTCCAACTTCTGTAGAGACGCAGCCACAGCGGCTGCCACTGACCCAACTTCTGGCCAAATGATGTCCCCTACTACTCACACAATGATTGTTAAAAAAGAAATAAATAAGTGATCATCCTCAATCTGTATAGTGAAAGAGTACCTTGTTGCTGGGCCAATGCCCGTCTGGGTGCGTTATTCCTTCTGGCAGATAACTGAGCGACCCCATTTGAGTCCATCCTGGAACTTGCAGCAATTATCGGCTTTGAGGGTGCCCCTGACAGAGGACTTCTGGCAAGGGACCGATGTGCACGCTTCATAGTAAAGTACTACATCACGGTGCTTGGGCCTACCTCTTGTAATAGCAAATTCTCAATGTATGAATTGGGATACACCCTTCCCTCGCCCTCGGGCAACCCCAGGATCTGGACATTATTCCTCCTCGCTCTTCCTTCCGCATCCTCAGCACTGTGTTCGAACACCTGCGCTGCCTCTGTCAGCGCATTATATCAGCCTGCTGCCTGGTGATATTAGTGCTGTTCTCTTGTGCTTGTACTCCCTTCATGCCCAGGCGGTCTGCTAGCAAGTGCACATCCTGCCAAAGGAACCCAACGTCCAAAGTCACTGAATCTATTTTATGCGCGAGCATCGCCTGCAACGCCGCAATGGCCGCTATAATCTGGCCCTCCTCCCGGCTATGCCACTGGTATCAAAACGGGGTCCCACTCTGGAGACGGAGAGGCAACACTGTTCTCACCTTTCCGAGCAAAGGCCTCCATGACGGTCTGTCTGGCCTTGCTCCTTTTGTGCTGGTCCGGTATTTGCGGTGGCTCCCACAGACTTATCCGCTTGTAGGCTAACTGGTAACAGCAGCAGGCATGCAGCAGCCGGCCCCGCAAGCCCCTGTAGTGAACGTGTCTGTCAGTGTCTAGAGCGCCCTCCTCACTGCCCATGGCTTCCATTGCATCCACGTTGCACTCTTTGCTTATCAACTTACAGGTTGAACGACACGTCACGTGGTTTGCCGTGGTGGCTCCCTCTCAATGGCAGCGGTATCGTACACCTTCAGCCTGAGGGCAGTCAGCCTTCCACGCAGGCTGAAAGCAATGTCTCCCAAGTGAGCTGCTCATACAGTCATGAGACACCCCCAACTCTGCGCCTCGCTCCCCTCTCACCGTCCGGGTCATCCTCTTCCAAAGGATTCGAATCACTGTGGGCACTGGCCGCATCCTCCACTTCCCCCTTGATCACCGCCCACGGGTCTCCCGGCTTGTACAGAGCCCTCCTCAGCAACTAAGCAAGGGCCCTGATGTGCACACCGCTCCACCGCCAGCACCCCAGGCGCAATCACCAAGGGCTCTCTGATCCGATATACAGCGCCACGGAGCCTCCGCCCGCCCAGTGCTCACGCTCGCCCCCAAAGTCCAAGCCCACAACGAGCTCCAAAAATAGCAGGCGCCAACGTTGTCCGGGCAGGCTCTGACACGTAGAAAGCACCCCTTGATATGAGTAACAATTAATTTTGGGCAAATCTTCAGATGGTCATGCGCAAGCCCAATGAAGCTGCTGTTTACAGCATGGCTGCTGGCCACGCCTTGAAAATAGTGTATTTTGTTGTTGCATTTACAACTTTGCAGTGCGTTCCTGGTAATACATTCTAGCGCGATTCACACACGTGAGGCCCCTTTGGATTCCCACGGGTGTCTTCTTTTCAGAAATACATGGGGTTCTCTGTTTTCCTCAGTAGCTGTGCCACCCCAGACCCAAATCTACAGGTTGTCCACAAGACCAAATACAGTATGGATTTGTTCTTCCCAGGGCGTTTGGTGTACCCAATGGTTTCGCTTTTTCCCAGATCAGTGAGGTACCATTTTAATTGGGACACCTCTCGGAACGTGGCAAGATATAGGACATGTGTGGTTGCCCGCAGGTTTTGGTAGTTTCTTGGTCGCATAATTGAGTTTTTTTCCCCCTACATTCTTTACTTCGATGGGCCTTTTGGGTAAGAAATACTAGTGCGTTTCACGCAAGTGATGATGCCTCTTTCGATTCCCATGGGTATCTTCTTTTCAGAAATACAGGAGGTTCCCTGTTTTCCTTGGTGGCTGTGACAACCCAGTCCTAAATGTCCCTGCGACGCTAAATACAGTGTTGATATGGTTTTCCCTGAGCACCTGACATACCTGTGCTTTCGCCCTTTCCCTTTTGGACTCAGCCATTGCACCCACACATGTGAGGTACCGTTCAACGGGACACCTGGAGGAATGTGAGGTGCGGGATAGGCCTCATGTTCCAACACCAGGCGTCTGTGACTGGGCTTGTTCCAGCAAGTCAACCAGGTACGCGGCCTACAGTTTATCCATCAGCAGTGCAGGGCAGGTTCCCCCTGCACCCCAGGCAGAGTGTGCCCCGGCCTCAGCTGCTGTTAGCCACTCCGTCGATATCACCTGCCACCCCTTCAGCCTCCGAAGACAGGTTCTTCGAAAGATTCCTGGCACTGATCCGAACTCCCCAGATGGGAACCATCCTTTGGGATGCCATCAGGGACATGCTCGCTCAGGTCACCCCACAGGTACCCATAGTCATTCCTCGAATGGCTCCAGTGCCCCAGGCTCTAGCGCAGCCCACACTGCCCTTGCCGGCTCCTCTGATTCCGGCTCCCCTGCCTCCAGCAGTACAGGCGGTTCCACAGCAGCCTCTGCAAAAGCCTCTGGCTTCCGTTATCCACACAGCAGCCCACGGCGCCCAGTAACCCTCCACCAGTTCTGGACCCTATGTACACTCAGCTGGACACAGGTGAGGAGGAGGACACTGACACGCCATCTTCAGCAAAGGGCTTCCAAGAACGCCTTGCAGCCCTGGCAGAATACCTGGGCCTTCCTCAGCCCGAGGTCTAACAGCCCGAGGAGGTGGTCTTGGCAGAAATCCTCACCCTAAGGCCCCCCTCCAAGACTGAGATACCGATGCAGGAGGACATTGTTGCCCTGGTCAAAAAGGGGTGGCCCAACCTGTCAACTGGCGCCTCGATGCCAAGTACAGGCAGTTACAGGGGGATACTGTTGCTTTCTGATCATCCTCAGCCACACACCTGGGCAATCGCTGCAGCGTCACTCTATTCTAAGCCTCAGTTTCTTCGGCAAACTCGTCCTCGGCGCTGCTAGGCAAGGAGAAGATCTTGGAGGCGTACGGGAGGAAGCTGTACTCAAAGGCCTCCTTGCCCATGCGTCAAGCCAATGCCGATGCCATGCTGGCAGCTGTCAACCAAAGGCTCTGGTGGGAAATTGCGGACTTCCTCCCGGAACTTTCGTCACAAAGCTACGCCCACTTCAAGGCAGGATTAGGAGAAGCCAGGCTGGTAGTGCAGGACATCATGGAGTCCTCAATGGCCCATATCGATACCTCTGGCCGGGCCATCTGCATTGCCACGAACATGAGAAGGACATCCTGGCTCCGGGCTACGAAGTTTAACCCCTACATCCAGGAATGCATATTGGACCTTCCATTCGAGGATAGGGACCTCTTCCACTCCACCACGGATGAAGAATTAGATAAAAAGAACAGCTCATAAACGGCTAAGTCTTTATTCTGCCGAAGGTCAAGCACAAGGCGTACACCCAGTCACATCAACGCTCCCACAAGGGGCGGGCGTCTGGAGGGTTTCGAGGCTTCCAAGAACAGAGGTCCAGACAACCTGACCATTCCCAGAGTCAGCATCTGAGGAAACCACAAAGGGGCGGGGGGGCAAGGGCCTTTTCCAATCCCCTCCTCTGCAACACCCTCGGAGGGAAAGAAGGCGTGTCTCTGGTGGGGGGCAGGCTTGCCTTCCATGTGCAATTTTGGCGCCAGAATTTGTCGGACCCCTTCCACTTCTCCCTCGACTCCTTCCTCCCACTGATTGGGACAGCAACTCTGTTGGAGGAGAGCTGGTCGCTCGTCGAGAGCCAGGCAGTTGAAGAAGTCCCAGCCTCTGAGAGAGGATTGGGCTTCTATTCCACAATTTTCGCCATACAGAAGAACCAGGCTGGCCTCAGAGTTGTGTTGGACCTTTCCACCCTCAACCTCTCCCTTCCGCTACAAAAATTCAAGATGGTTACGCCAGCTCTCATTGCGGAGACTCTGAACAGGGGAGACTGGATGTACTCCCTGGATCTGAAGGACGCGTGCTTGCACGTCCCTATTTGACAGCCGTGTCATTCCTTTCTGCGGTTCAGGATCATGAGCTGCCACTTTGAATACAAGGTGCTACCCTTCGTCCTCAATTCAGCCCTCAGGGTATTTACCAGATTGATGAATGCAGTGGCTGCTCTCCTCAGGGCCCAGGGCCACCACGTCTACCCATACCTGGACGACTGGCTTGTCTGGGCCTCATCTCTGGAGGCGGTTCTCCACACCTCCTCCACTCTTATGAACACACTCCACGACGTGGGGTTTGCTATCAATCTCAAAAAGTCTCAGCTGCAACCCACGCAGAACCTGACCTTCCTGGGCCTCATCTGGGACACCGGCTCCGAGAGGGTCTTCCCTTCTGAGGACAAGATCATGGCCATCAAGAGAGCCACTACGCACTTCCTCTCCAGATCTGTGACCTCGGACTGGTGGTACAAACACCTACTGGGTATTATGGCAGCAGTCCTTTTAGCCGTACCCCATATAAGACTCAGGATGAGGAGACTGCAGCTGCATTCACAGCCTCATGGAATCAGGAGAGGGGCTCACATTCGGAGCCGGTGGACATTCCTACATCTCTCCACCCGGACTACAACTTGCGGCGGGGCAAGCCCTTCCGGCAGACTCCTCCCTAGAGGGCTTGGGAGCCACTCTGGACAACCACAGCGTCCAGAGTCTGGACCCGGCAGGAACAGGAGTCCCACATCAACTGGCTAGAGTTGAAGGCCATATGGTTTGCCCTCAAAGCCTTCCTCCCTCTCATAGAGGGCAAGACAGTACTCATCCAGATGGACACCTCCACCAGCATGTACTATGTCAACACGCAGGGGCGCGGGGGGGTACCAGCTCTCCTCCACTATGCAGCCTAGCGGTCAGCATGTGGGAATGGGCCCTGGAGAACAATATCTACCTCACCGCCGTCCACCTCCCGGGGGAGTCCAACCTGGAGGCGGACAGGATCAGCAGGCTGGGGGTCAGACAGTTACGAGTTGCAATTGAACGACCTGATACTGGAAGGGATCTTCCTCAGGTGGGGGTGTCCCCAAGTGGATCTGTTTGCCTCCCAGGAAACGAGAAATTCCAGTAGTTTGCCTCCTTGCAGGGGCAGGGTTCCGGCTCCCTGGGCGATGCATTCCAGATACCATGGAACTACATGGCGGCATACGCCTTCCCTCCCACACACCTGGTCCACAGAGTGATCTGGAAGATAAAGCAGTCTTGGCACCTCAGCATCATTCTGATAGCTCCTTGGTGGCCGGCGAGAACATGGTTCTCTGCGTTACTCAGCCTATCGGACAGACCTCCAATTCACCTACTGCTGGGCCCAGTGTCATGACCCTTGCCCCTGCCCTCACTGGCAAGTCAGCCTTCCAGTTAGGGCCAGGTCAAAGACCTTAAAACCTCATCCTAGACTCTCTTGGAGTCCGCCTTTGGCGCCAGGCTCATAACCATCATGAAGACCAACATTAGAATGGGACTATTTAACTTGGGGGTGGGGGGGGCGTTCAGCCATCATGGAGGCACATACATAGCTCAGTTAGAAGGTACTGAGCTATGCAGTCTAGTCTTTTGGGTGTGGCACGCCTGGGACTATTTTACCTGGACTACTTTACCTGAGACTATTTAAACCACACCCAAACAGCAGAACATGCTTTGCGTTATTCTGCTGTGGGCAGCGTAACGCTCACCGTGTCCAGTTCTTTGATGCCAGCTTACCTAAAACCAAGGACCTGCAGAGAGAGAAAGAACACTACGAAACATACCTGGAACAGTATCCTGTCTTCAATCCATCGCTGACTTCAGTTCCACTCACCTGAAGGTACGAACTCCATTATTCCGGCACCGCATGCATCCTGGAATACCATAACCTGGAAAGAGGAGAAAAAGACAGCATTAATAAGCGTTTACTCACGTTTACTCCCGAATGAAGAAAGCCACACAATTCTTACCTGGGTAGTCACCTCCTGGTCAGTATCATTGCTGGAACATTACGGCGCTCGGCGAGGAACATCGCAACCTGCAAGGAGACAGAAGACACAGATTAGCAATATAAAAGGCGAAACAGCGCAGCGCATCGCGCATTACTCACCGGACAGCATTGCGCACACCGCGCTTTCGCCTACCTGCCCATGCTCATCTTCAAACTGCATGACAACACCAAAATACCTTTCTATACCTAAAAGGAAAGAAGCAAGACATTATTATTCGAACTAAGAGGAACATAAGAACTGCATATAAAGACTGTAAAGCAGCAGGCCTGGATTCCCACAGGGGGGCTTGCACCAGTGAAGTAACTTGGTTGCTGCTCGCCCCCCACATCTACGCCCCCCGGCCACGAGGAGCAGGATGGAGAATCCACCTTTTACAATATTAAGGTGAGGAGAAGGCCCAAGGGGGAGGAAGGAGTTGAGGCCAAGGGAGGTGGGAAAACATAAAGACAATCTGGTATTGAATCCAGCGCTCCTATATTGCAGACCCATCTTTAACCAGAGGCCTTACCAAGGGACCGGGAGAGGGTTTGAGAGTGCAAATCATCCAACCAGGGCTGGGTGGTGTCCCCGTGGATACCAGGTGAGCGTAACACCCAGCTCCACTCCTGACCCAGCATGGGGGCAGGGTACTCCACCCCGCCCCTCACAATCTAGCCCTTGCAGCGTGGTTCCTGAGCAGGTCACTCTGAAACACTTGAACCTATCACAGGCTAACCTGGAGATCATCCAGTGCGCCAGAAGCAAAGCTACCAAGACCCAATATAAGAGCAAATTATCTAGATTCCGTCATTGGTCCAACTCTAAGGAGATTGACCCCCTTCAGTGCTCATTGTATGACATACTCTCCTCAGCACACCTCGCCCCCTCCGGAGTGTAGGTCGACACATGCCGCACCTATCTGGCAGCTATAGGGGCCTACAGGCATTCGGAGGAGGGACTTTTTTTCCACCTCTAACCCAGTGGTCAAGCGACATCTGGCAGGCCTCCACAGACTATACCCGCCTATAAAGAAGCCACACCCTGTGTGGGACCTCAATGTAGTGTTGGGCCCCTTGGCGCACAAACCATTCGAGCCAATGGCGTCCCCGGATATCAGGCTGGTCACCCTGAAAACAGCTCTGCTCGTGGGCCTCACCTCTGCTTGCAAATTCAGCGAGATCCAGGCTCTCGTGGCATCAGAGCCCTACACCACTTTTCACAAGGATAAGGTGGTCCTCCGGACGCATCCTGCGTTCCTACCCAAGGTCTCATCCTCCTTCCACCTAAACGAGGAGAAAGTCTTACCTACCTTCTTTGCCGACGCCAATAATGTGCCTCAGAGTTTTGCATCGTCTGGATGTCAGACGTGCTCTGAAGTACTACCAAACGCAGCTTCGGGCAGGCATTCCTAAGAAACATGTTTACTGAAGGAGGGTCTCCTCTCCACCCTAGGGCTACATTCAGTTGCAATCGCCCATACAATATGGAGGAAAGGGGACGGGACGTAAGAGTAATTAATAGTTACTCACTGTAGTGACTAACGTACTCTTAATCCGTTATCCCCTTTCCTCCATGCGTCTCACCATCCTCTCCACTAATAATACTGGTGTCATTAGGCAATGTTGTATATTATCGATGCGTCAGTGGGGACTGAGGAGTGGCGCCGTTGGGAGGAGTCAGGCGAGCACATGCTCCCAGGGACGCGCCCCGCACGCCTCTAAATTTAAAGGGAAAAAGATTTTTCTGGTGAAAACGGTTCCGGCTCCTGTCCCTCCCAAGTGACGCCCATACATTATGGAGGAAAGAGGACTATGGTCTAAGAGTACGTTAGTCACTATGGTGGGTAAATAAAAATTTTGTTTCCACTCAACCTGTTCCTGAAAGCTTGGAGTTGGGGAATTCAGAACTGCAATATTTTTATTCCGAACTCTTAAAAGAGAAAAATCACAGGCTTCTTTGTACATCATTTTATTGGCATTTCCCGAAAAAATGCAGAATGTTGTCACTTTTGTGATTTATTCACACCCCACTGCATTAAATCACGAATCCTTGGTGGCGTTATGACCTACAGATGGGATGAAAATGTTGCAAATTTGGTCAGGATATCACGTGTAACAAAATGTTACAAGAGATTGAATGCCAACATACCGAAATGTCCAAAAAAGGGCTCGGCCCTGGGAGTGAAAACCCTCAGCATTTAAGTTGCTAAGTCCACTTATGATTGATCCTCCTATAGGCCCATATTGCTTCTAAACATTGCGCTTATACATCCAGATCAAGCCAGATTTATAGAGTGCCATGCTACACATGCTAACAATCGAAGGGTGACGCATCTCATTAGTTGGGCCCCACGGAGGGACAATACCCCTGGTCCTTGTAGGGTTCAATGCCAATAAGGTATATGACATAATTGACAGGAGTTTTTGCTGGAAGTAATGGAGGTATGGGATTTGGTCCCAATTTTATGGCATGGGATCGCTCATCTCTTAAAGCCCGAAGCAATAGGCTTCGAATCAGTGGTCTGCTTTTGTTAAAGATTGCACTGTCCAGGGGAGTGCGCCAGGGATGTCCTCTCTCCCCACTTTTTTAAATCTGTTTATTGAGCCTGTGGCTCTCAAAATCAGAGCAAATGATCGCATTGCAGGGTCTGATGATAAACAGGGTGCCCCATAAAATTGCCCTATACACAGACATCGTCCTATTGTTTTTGACCAAGGCTTGCTCCACACTTGCAAAGGTGATGGTCGAGCTCTTAGGGTTCGAAAAAGTGTTGTATTTCTCCATAAAATACTCTAAATCTAGCTGACAAAATGTATCAGAGGAGTGGAAGCCCTCTACGCTGAAATAACTTGGTATCAAGCTGTCAAAGAAGGTGGGTAACGTTAAGCGCTATAATCAGCTTTACTCAAACAGCTCAAAGCAGACCTGAGACGTTGGGTGAACCAAGATATCTCATGGATTGGGAGAATTCACTCCTTGAAAAAGAATGTGGTCCTTAAATTGCTATACCTATTCAGCAGCCTTGCTATCAAAATCTCAAAGTGAATCCTCCTGCTATTGAATAAGAAAATGTTTCACTTTATCTGGAAGGGGAGGCCCCTGCGCATCCCCCGATGGGCACTTACCGCTCTTGGAAACTTAAGAGCTTCCCAAATAGCGTACATATTATAATTTATTTTTGTATTGATCATGTTTGGTTTTATATAAACCTTTCATATTTCCACGTATATTTACATCATAAACATTTCCATTGAGTATACATTTTAACTTAAAAAATTATTTTGATCACTCCCATCATCAACATCCTTTCCCAATCTCATATCTGTCAATATCATATCTTTCATCTTAAAAATTACAATGCTCCATTCATCTTATTCCATCAAGACGTTTTCCACAAATCTCATAGCTGCCGAGGTCATCCTCACATTGTTCCCCACTAAAAGCATATCCTACCAATCTTTGCCCATTAATGTTTGTAGGTCTTTAAGAATAGTCTCTAAGTAGCTAGTTATTACTGTTGACGCACTCCTGCATTCCACCATTAGACGATATAAGTATTTGCTAGGGTCTCCACCTTCACAATACCTACACTTCAATTGAGATTTCTCTACCTGCTTACGAAACATTAGCACTTACCTAGTCGAAAGCACATTCAGTCGAAATCTCAGTAATATATTGCGATAATGGGGCGAGGTGAACTTCAATAGATAAGGGCGCAATTCATTAACAGCTCTTCCTTTATGACTTAAGCTGAGAGATAAACCATATTGAATTATTTTATCTTGTGTCTATCCAATCTTGAATCAGAAATTTATTTGTAACGTTCCCCGGGTTTGTTACCAATAGCTCAGTTGAAGCGCCTATTGATTTCATCCAGACCAGGCATCTTTGTTTCAATTTTTCCAAGAACCAATCAGGCTTACCACAATTAACATGTCTTAAAATTTCAAACGGGGACAAAGGGTCTTGCATCACGCATTTCCTATACACCGATAGGATCTTCGAAAGAGCAATAGCCCCCATAGATTGGAGGTCAAATTAATATTTTATGGTGCTTATTGGAAGACTCTTAGACAGTCCCAATAATGTTTTCCAAAAAGAACCTTCCAATAACCCCTAGACTTGCCAAAATGGCTTTAGAATCGCTTCTACTCCATACGTCAAAACGGGAACTACCTTCTGTTTATACAATGTCACCAAGTGAGAGGCTGTGAATTTGCAGTACTGTCTATGTAAGGCTCTAACTCCCTGGTTTTAGCTTTCAACATCCCTAGCCAAGGTTTCTCAATTATACTCCTATTTATTAAAATCCCCAAATATAGGATCAGATCCACTTGGCCGATTCTTTCCTGTCAAGCATGTCATTTGAATCTGTCAGTCTCCTTTTTCTGGGAAGCACTCAATACCAGTAATTAAGATTTTTTTTGGCATTGATTCTTAGATTTCTTTCAGTTGCGTAGGCCCAGAATTGATTTGGTCTTCTCTGCAGACCTATTGGGGCTGGTCAATAATAACCAAATTGTCTGCATACAGGATCCACATGATGTAAGATGCCTGCAATTTAGGGGGAAAAGCTTTTCCCAGAGTCTGCAATTCCTTCATATCTGATATATAAAAGTTATATAATACCAGGGCCAAGAGACAGTCTTGTTTAAGCCCTCTACTTGTGTTTATTTCCCTTGAGTACACCCCTTGAGTTGTCAATCTAACCTATACAGATGTTAAAGAGTAGAGGACCGTTGTAGCTTCCACCGGATCTTGCAGACATTTCCACTTTAGTTGTTTACACCACAATTGCTCCCTGCTGACGCTGTCGAACGCTTGTTCAAGGTCTAGAAATGCCATGTAAATGCTTGACTTGATTTTTATTGCTCTTAATTTTAGCAAGCTTAGGAGAAAAAGGTTCAAGTTGGTACCAACTCCTTTCACAAAGCCCGTTTGAAGTGGGTCCAGTCGCCCCGACTTACTAGCCTGGGTGTTTTATTTTTTTTCAAGAGTATTGAAGCAAAGGTTTTCCCCAATATATCCATGAGGGCAATGGGGCGATAGTTCTTAGGATCTTCCCTATTGCCCTTCTTGAAAATAGGGACAATCAATATTCTCCAGCATTGGATCTTTCATGGATTCACATGCTTAGAATATTCCCCGGCGTCAGAATGGGACCCCTCGGTACACATATATAGCCTTTTCCAATAGGAAAACTTCCGACACTTTTGTGTCCTATCTACGTCCTTTTAGGACCCGCCTACGCATGCTCCGTAGGCCGTCCCCGTATAAGAGGCCCGCCCCCGCGGTTCCCCTTCAGATTTCAACCGTCCCCAAAGTAGTGGGATCTCCTCGTATTGTCCTACTGTTTTGTACTAGGTTGCGTCATTGGATTTCGAGTAATAATGTCCTCTGTGCCAGGTAAAGCGCTGTTCCGTCCATGCGCGACATGCGGCTTAAAAAAGGTTTATGAGGGTAACGGACATATGGACTGCATATATTGCCTCCACCCTCACCATTCGGCGGATATCTGCGACATATGCAAGGGGTTTTCTCAAAAAACCCTCAAAGACCGGAACCGACGCCTGGTGGCATGGCTGAATGATGGAGCGGGGGCATAACCCCCCTCGGAGGTGGGCTCCACACAGTCGGCGAAAACATCACGCCGCGCGGCCTCGTCGGAACCACCGCCGAAGAAATCTAGACCGTTTGAAAAAGAGTCGTCTGGAAGTCACTCCACTAGACTCCTCGGCAAAGAAATCATCCTCATCAAAAAAGCATGAGAAGGAAAGGAAACCCTCCTCTGGCGATCATCACAGATCGACCACGAGTCGAGAGTCCAGTAAAAGCGGGCACAGTGTGGAGAAGGCGGGACCGCCGAAACCACCTGCGAAGTCTTCGTCGTCGAAGGCGGTCCAGTCATCGGCCGCCTCCCTGCCACTGGCACAGGGGGCATCCACCATCCCGTCGACAATGGCGTCGACGAGGGCCTCGTCGACGGGGTTCCTACAGGAGGCCTGAAGTCTTTGACCCGACCCCCCCGGAGCCTTTGCTTCAAGAACAAGCTATGTTGCTGTCCTCGGAGGACGAGAACGAGAGAGTTGCCGGCCCAGCAGACCTAGGGCTACGAGCGGCTGACAAGTCGTCGACTAGGGCATCAGTTACACCGTTATCTGCCCCTCTCCTCAATCCGTTCTGTCGTTGGATATTCTGTCCACGCTTCAGTCCTTGTTGCAGTCGTTGGACCAGCGACTACCTCAGGCAAGCCTGCCACAGTCACTCGTCGACGAGCCGGGCCCGTCCCGTCAACCGACGCACCCACGCACGCCAGTCTCAACACTGGCACAGGAGGAAGGTGAGCTACCAGGTTCGGGGTCTGACAGGGGAGCCATGTCGGATATCTCATTATCCCCCTCCAGGGATCCTACCTGGGAGTCGGAGGCGGAGTTGGAAAACCCCAGAAGCCCAGCTCACCCGTCCCCTCCGGACGACATTGCGTCATTCCATTCTATGATGGAGAAGGCATGCAAAGAATTTGGTCTGTCCCAAGAAGAACAGAAAAAGGATTGTTTTTTGTTCGACCACATGGGCAAGAGAAGGAGGTTGGTGTTCTCAATACCAATACTAGACCATGTATGGAAAGAGGGGTTGCAGACAATGAGACACCCATTCTCAGAACCAGCAGTGAAAGGACGCCTAGAAAAGAAGTTTAAGGCTCCAGAGTCGACCCCCAAGTGTTTATCCTCCCAACCAACACCGGACTCGTTGGTGTCGGCGGCAGCAGCGAGGAAGGCAAAGGCACAGCACAAGTGCACGACTGAGGCGAGACGCAAGAAAGTGCTCTCCGTGGTAGCGACCACAGTAAAGGCCGCAAACTCTCTGGCAATTGTGGCCAGATACGATAGGGAGATGTGGCACAGACTAGCCCCGCTGCTTGACCATCTTCCAGAAGAACAGAGAAGGGCGGCGATGCTACTGGTCCGAGAGGGTGAGGAAGCCTCAAATCACGCAATAAACATTGCGGTGGATCTCGCTGAGTCAGGCTTCAAGCAGGTCAACAATGGGGTGGTATTGCGTCGACAGTCATGGCTTAAGTGCACCTACTTCAGGCCAGAAGTGCAATGCAAGGTCTTAGATATGCCCTTTGAGGGAGACCTTCTTTTCGGTGAAAAGGTGGACGAGGCCCTAAAAGGGATGAAAGAGGTTTCGGACACGGCACGTTCATTGGGTGCCCTCCAGAGTGGCAGAAGTTACAAGTCTTTTCGTCCCTTTAGAGGGGCTTCAGGTAATTCAAGATTCTCTTCTGGAGACAGATCCTTTGCCAGATCGGCTTACCCCTCCCAGGGATACCGACGTGCCTCACAATCGGCTAACCGTCGACGAAACTTCCAGTCTTCCAGAAAACGACCATCATACCCGTCGTCGTCGAGAGACAAGCAGAATAAAGATCAGCAGTGACATACCACACACCGTTCTGGGGGGGAAGAGTTTCAGCATATGTCGACGAATGGGAAAGGATAACGACGGACCAATGGGTGCTAGACACCATAAGAAACGGACACTCTCTGCAATTCAAACACAACCCTCCGCAAATTCCACCTGCGTTCACCGTTCAGTCCCATATGAAGGTACTGCAACAAGAGGTTATACGCATGTTAGCGAAGGGCGTGATAGAATTAGTTCCAACATCACAGAGAGGTCAAGGAGTCTACCGAAGATACTTCGTCGTAAAAAAGCCGAACGGCAAATGGCGTCCCATTCTAGACTTACGCGATCTCAACAAGTCCTTAAAGAGCCTGAAATTCAAGATGCTCACTCTGCAGGAGGTGATCCGCGCAGTTCAAAAGGGAGATTTCCTGGCGTCCCTGGATTTGCAGGACGCGTATTTCCATATTCCAATGTGTCGGAAACACAGGAAATTCCTACGCTTTGTAATAGGGCGAACTCACTACCAATTCACGGTTCTTCCTTTCGGGCTCAAGACCTCCCCCAGAACGTTCACAAAATGCCTGGCTCCAGTGGCTGCCTGGCTAAGGAAGCAAAGCCACCACGTATACCCATACCTCGACCACTGGCTGGTAAGGGGATCCTCCCCAGCGTCGACCAACACAAGTCTGCAAGCCACCATGCAGCTTCTACAACGGCTAGGATTCGCCGTAAACTTCGAGAAATCCTCTCTGCGGCCATCGAAAACGCTGGTATTCTTGGGGGCACAGTTCAAGACTCAGTTAGGGCTGGTGAAACCTTCCCTTGACAGGACCTCAAGACTCATTCAACAAGCGGCCCGGCTACGGCGAAACACCAGGATCTCAGTGAGAAAGTATGTTTCGGTCCTAGGGGCCATGGCATCCTGCATCCATCTGGTGAGAAACTGTCGACTATTCATGAGGCCAGTCCAAGAATTCCTCGCGGACCGATGGACACAGGCTCAGGGATCGTGGTCGGACAGGATAACCGTCGACGACGACAAGCTACGTCGGACCCTTCAGTGGTGGCAGAGTTCCCACAATCTGAACAGCGGTGTGCCCCTACAGGAGCCGGTGTTTCAGAGCACCATAGTTACGGATACGTCCCTAACCGGATGGTGAGCGCACATGGTTGCTCTCCAAACGCAAGGTCGCTGGTCTCCAACGGAGTCACTCCTACACATAAACGTACTGGAACTCAGAGCGGTACGATGGGCTTTGAAGGCGTTCCTACCACACATCAAGAGTTTGCGAGTGCGAATACTGACCGACAATACAACAGCCATGTTTTATCTGAGGAAACAAGGAGGGACACGATCAAGGACTCTTTCCATAGAAGCCCAGAAAACATGGCATTGGGCAGCGAAGCACGGAATTTCCCTCGTGGCTCATCACCTTCCAGGAGTGAAGAACGGCCAAGCCGACTCCCTCAGCAGAAGCATGGCCCAGATACACGAGTGGGAAGTGGACACGGGTCACTTGAGGAAAGTGTTCGAGAAATGGGGTCAACCCCCTCTGGACGCCTTCGCGACCAAAGACAACAAGAAATGCGAGCAATTTGCAAGCAGATGGCCCCAAGAGGGGTCAGTGGGGGAGGCGTTCTCCTTCCCATGGACGGACATGTTCCTCTATGCTTTCCCCCCCGTTTCCCCTCATACGGAAAACAATACAGTGGATACGCAGATACAATTGCCGGGTGATTCTAGTGACACCATACTGGCCGAGACAACCGTGGTTCTCAGACCTCCTCCATCTGTCGCTGGAACATCCCATAGCGTTTCCGAAAGTCCCGTACCTTCTATCCCGGGACAGAGGCACGGTGTGGCATCACGACCCGGACAGTCTCAACCTTACGTCCTGGCTCCTGACTTCTCGCAGTTCGGCGCCTTAGACATTTCAGAGGATTGCCAAAAAATTCTACAGGCGGCTAGAGCCCCTTCTACAAACAAATCCTACTCCTATAAGTGGCGGAGGTTCTGTGAATGGTGTAAGGGGCAACAGGGCCTACAACCGTTGTCGGTGACGCCGGAACAAGTTCTACCTTACCTGCTCCTCTTAGCGGAGAAGGGATTATCCTTCACATCGATAAAGGTGCACCTGGCGGCCATCTCGAGGTTCACAAGGAAAAGGCAGTCGTCTCCTCTATTTAGCGACAGACACTTCATGAGGGATTTATTTTGAGCTTTTCCCCCGGAAAAACGTTTCCCCCCCGACTTGGAGTCTCAACACAGTGTTGGCAGGCTTAATGAAACCGCCTTTTGAGCCTATGGCCACGTCCGACATAAAATTCATTTCGTGGAAGTTGGCATTCTTGATTGCTATCACATCGGCTAGAAGAATCTCGGAACTGCAAGCGCTGGTCGTAGACCCGCCATACCTAAGATTCTTTAAGGACAAAGTAGTCCTGGCAACTAATCCTATGTTCGTCCCAAAAGTTCCGACAGTGTATCACAAACACTCGTCCATTGTTCTCCCTACTTTATTCGCCACACCATCATCGGCAGCAGAAAAAGCTCTTCATACCCTGGACGTTAAGAGGGCTCT
Source organism: Ambystoma mexicanum (assembly GCF_040938575.1). Taxonomy (NCBI): domain Eukaryota; kingdom Metazoa; phylum Chordata; class Amphibia; order Caudata; family Ambystomatidae; genus Ambystoma; species Ambystoma mexicanum. Next base: position 594,367,175 of record NC_090923.1, on the reverse strand, counting down.
GAAATTTTACCTACATCGTACACAGGAATTCAGGTCTACTAGACAACTGTTCGTCGCATATGGTCCGTCGACGAGAGGAAAAGCAATCTCTAAACAAGGATTGGCTCGATGGGTCTCATCGACGATTGCGTTTTGTCACTCTAAGGCCGGAAGGCCACTGCAAGGACATCCTAGAGCCCATTCTACAAGATCGATGTCCTCCTCAACAGCTTTGTGGGCAGGAATTCCGTAGACGGACATATGCCAAGCTGCGGCATGGTCAGTGCCCCACACGTTTACCCGCCACTACTGCCTTGCTAGGCAGCATGCGGACGAGGTGCAGATGGGAAGAGCTGTCCTGCGCCATCTGTTTCAGTAAGGTAAGCTCCACGCTGTGGTGAATCTGTTGTCTACCTTTTTAATGACAGTTCATTTTATGTGGGTAAGGTTATATGAGGTAACTTATTCATACTGTACATATGCATTGTGTAGTATGTTGAGGGTATGTTACATTACATTCTCACCACCGTCTCAAGTGTTACTGCTATACAATCTATTCTAAGCATGTGAATCCATGAAAGATCCAATGCTGGAGAAGGGAATAGTTTCTTAACTGTAACTCCATTTCTCCAGCATTGGTATCTTTCATGGATTCACATGCGCCCGCCAACCTCCCCGGAATGTAATGTATTTAATGGATAAAATGAACCCTTCCTACTTTGGAGGGGCCGTAATCTGAAGGGGAACCGCGGGGGCGGGCCTCTTATACGGGAACGGCCTACGGAGCATGCGTAGGCGGGTCCTAAAAGGATGTAGATAGGACACAAAAGTGTCGGAAGTTTTCCTATTGGAAAAGGCTATATATGTGTACCGAGGGGTCCCAGTCTGACGACGGGGAATATTCTAAGCATGTGAATCCATGAAAGATCCCAATGCTGGAGAAATGGAGTTACAGGTAAGAAACTATTCCCTTGTTTTCCATTACTTGGGGACCACTTTAATCACCATATGTTGCCTAAAAAGGCAGGCAGTAAATTTCCCCCATTGTCATTGTGCCTCCTTCAACAATGAGTTGGTAAGCCCATTAGGACCAGGGGCCCGTTACGGATTGAGATTCTTAATAATACCCTCAATGTCTTCTTTTTCCCATTCAAAAGACCACTTTATAGGCTCAATCGGGGGAATTAAACTGCTTATAATCCAGCGCGGCAAACACAGCTGTGAAATGATTCATCCACTCTGTTGCGGACACAGGATTAATCGTTACTGCTTATTGAAGCCGCCTATTGTTATTTAGGAGTTCCCATAGATTACAGGTGTTATTACATGTAACATTTTAACATATCTTCAGCATCGTATTGAGCTCATAGGGCAGCCAGTTCTTAAAATCCTGTTTGCGTTTCTTCACCCAGGGATTCCACCCCATGGAGCTTTTGCAGTTTCCTTATGTTCGCTCGTAGGAGTTTCTTTGCTTCCACTACCTCTGAGTTATATATGTGGATGGGTTTAAAATCCCCCTCATAAAACGATTTAGTTTGCGTAAAATCAGCTAAAAGCCAGGCATATTCTAAATCACTGCTATTGTTTTTTAACTGATTATTAAAATTGGCTATGATCACCGGAGGTCACAAGGTTTCACCCTCACCCTGTTGCTCCCCTGGAAAATACTGTATCACATCTTCCGTAGGTGACGTAGAGAATCTAATCTTTCTATAAATCTTAATTTGAATGGATTGTGTCCTCCAACATATTCCACATCTTTGACATGTAATGTCCACAGCTGGGCACTTCGGAAACTTTTTCGGCAGACCGCGTCCTGCGTCGATGGTGTTGGGTCAATGTCCTTCGAAGGCCTCTGTTGAGGATGACGTTACAGGATGTTATAAATAGGACACACAGCGCTCGTAGCCTCAGTTCAGTTTTTTCCGCCAACGTGTTGACTTTGTGAGACTCGGCACACCTTGTGTGTTCATCTTTACAATGTCTTTCTCTTCAGCCTCTCCTACTCCGCGGTCTGGCTTCAAGACCTGCCGGGACTGCAAGTCGAAGATGTTGCTCAGTGACCCCCACCACATCTGTTTGTGGTACCTGGGCGAGTCGCACGACACTGACGACTTCTCGAAATGCTAGTCGCTGACTGCTAAGGCCTTGTGGTAGCCGAAGGGGAAGCTCCAGGTAGGTAGGGGCTCTAAGCCTGTTAAGTCCCCGACTTCCAGTCCAAGGGGGTTTCTAACGACGACTCGGAGGATGGTGCCTCGAGGAGGGTTACGTGCCCTACGAAGGCCTCGACTCCGGAGGAATGGGTGGCGTTTAAACAATCCATGTCAGCAATTTTTCATTCGCAGGCCACGGGTCCGGTCGCGCCATCTGACGAAGACGGCCAGGATCGCACCATGGCTCGCACGCCTTCGGCTCGGGTACACAACGCGACTCGTATCGGGAGCCGTTGAGGTCCCATTCGGACAAGGATTCTAAGAGTCGGAAGAGACGTGTCTCTAGGTCTCGGTCTTCGTCTCCAGCGAGACCGCAGCAACCTATTGAGGGCTTGGGGCCGGCGTTGACTAATTTGGTGCCGTGTCCGTCCAATTCAGACATCAACGCCTTGCCATCGTATCAGCCCATGGCGCCGTCAGCACCTGTATCAACGTCGAAGCCTTTGGCGATCACGACGTCGATGCTCTCGACGCTATCGGCGCCTTAGGGGATTTTTTCTCAAAATTTGCCATTGGAGTACCCGGATATCGTGGATCCTCCAAGGAAGGCTATGTCGAAGTCTGTGAGGCCGGTATTGGCCTCCAGGCCCTCTTCTGTCCCCAGACCTGGGTTTCGACTCCCTCTGGCTGATCTTTATGAAGAGGAGGAAAGATCTGGGGTTGAGGAACCTGGTGACCTAGATGATGCTCCACTTTTTTTCTGGAGACAGTGCGTTGGAGGAGTTGAGGCAGACCCTCCATGATGCCAGTGGGCTGCAAACTTCCCCGGAAGTGGAATTCGGTAGACCTGAGCCTGTGAGTATCTGGGCTGGTCTAGTCCTCCTGAAGACTTTGTGCAGGATGATCTGACGGACACTTGGATCAAGGTCCGTTCTCTGACCCTGTTTTGCCATTTCATCTTACCTTGCAGAAAAGGGTGGCAGCTGCTTGGCAGTTCCCGGAATCTCTTTCGGCTGTTAATAAGTCGTTGACCAAGAAATACCACCCTTCCATTAGCGACCCTAGCTATCAATCTACTCACCCCACTCCCGAGAGTTTGGTGGTTCAGGCGGCTACGGCCACCTCGAGGCAGGCAGCGTACCTTACCATCCCTCCGTATAGGGACGACAAGCGATTCGACGGTTGGGCCTAGAAGGTGTTTTCTGCTGGGAGCATGGCCCTGAAATCGGCCAACTCCATGTGTGCCTTGGCAAGGTTTTCACACACTCTGCGGAATTGTTTCTTTGGCAGCTGAGCATATTCCCGAGGGGGAAGAAAGGGATGGGTTCCTTGCTCTCGTGCAGGATGGCAAGGATGCCATGTGTGAATCCCTTCAGTCGGGTTTGGATATGGCCAACAGTGTTAGCCGATCCATGGCTGCGAGCACCGTTATACGCAGATTTGCGTGGTTGTGGAAGTCGGGGTTTGCTCCGGATGTGCAGGCCCATCTTCTCAACATGCCCTTTGATGGCACACATTTGTTTGGCATCTTTAAGCGTTGCAGAGCGTCAACCTCCACCTTTTCGTCATAGGGGACAGCAGTGGAGGGGAGGTTCCTTTCGTTACTACTTCTCCTTTGGTAGAATGAGAGGGGCCGCCACTCAAAGGGGCCAGCGAAAAAGTACCCATGGTGGTCGGGGGAAATCGTGGTGCCAAAGCCGCTCAGGCAGCTGCCTCTTTACCTTCAGGCACTGCCGCAGCCTCTTCCAAACAGTTATGAGGCCATGTCCCAAGGTTTACCGGTTGGGGGCAAACTGTCTCAGCATCTCGTAGAATGGCGTGCCATTACTTCAGATGCGTGGGTTCTGAATACCATTGCCCACGGCTACTGCCTTCCCTTCCTTCAGCGACCTCACGACAATCCACCGGGGAAACTCTGTTTGAAGCTTCCGGGTCCGCTCCTTGCGCAGGAAATTTAGAGCCTGCTGGAGAAAGGCACTATAGAACTGATGCCTGTAGCGGAGAGGAGCAAGGGATGGTATTCCCCTTATTTTTTGATCCGAAAGAAAGGTGGGAGATTGAGACCCATCATGGACTTGCGTTGGTTGAACAAACTTCTCAGGACGGACAAGTTCAAGATCCTTACTCTTTCTCAAGTCCTCCAGGCCCTTCAACTTCAGGATTGGTTGTGGTCTCTGGACCTCAAGGATGCTCACTTTCATGTGCCGATTCATCCCGCGCACAGCAAGTACTTGAGGTTTGCGGCTGGCAACTTGCACTTTCAGTTTCGGGTTCTGCCGTTAGGATTGACCTCCGCCCGAGGGTCTTCACCAAGCTAATGGTGGTGGTGGCAGCGTACCTCAGGCGACGGGGGGGATTCACGTCTACTCCTACCTGGACGACTGGCTGATCCGGGCACGCTCTCCTGAGCTGGCGTTGGATCATCTCGGTGTCACCTGCCGCACCCTCCACAGGCTTGGCTTCTCCCTGAATTTCAATAAGTCGCATCCGACACCTTCGCAACAGCTCCACTACATTGGGGCTGTTTTAGATATGTCCTTGGAAGTGTTCGCTTCCCAAGGTAAGGGCTCATCGCATTGTGCAGATGGTGGTCAAGTTTCAACATGCCCAGAGTCTCCCGGCTTTCGAATTCCTAAGGTTGCTCGGCCTCATGGCCGCCTACATTTTTCTGGTGCCAGAGGCCCGGCTGCGGATGAGATACCTGCAGTGGGCTCTCAAGATGCAGTGGTCACAGTTCTCCGGCAAGATGTCGGATCCCTTTCAGATTCCCCTCTCGGTCTCCCAGGATCTTCTGTGGTGGGCCAACGAAGGGAACCTGATGAACGGGGTACAGTTATGGCAACCCTGGCCAGAGGTGACGGTAGTGACGGATGCTTCCCTCACAGGATTGGGCGCTCATGCTAACGACTTGACCGCCAACGGTCGTTGGTCTCCGTCAGAGTCCAAACTCCACATCAATCTGTTAGAGCTGCGGGCCGTCAGGCTAGCCCTGAAGGCTTTTCTGCCCTCTATACGGGGGAAGAATGTCCTGATCATGATGGACAACACAGTGGCCATGCATTACGTCTCCAAAAAGGGTGGGGGTAATTCACTTCCGTTGTGCAGAGAGGCAATGCAGCTTTGGTTCTGGGCCACCCAGCAGGAAATGTTGATCTCGTCAGTTCATCTGGCCGGAGATGGAAATGCGGCAGCGGACGCTCTGAGGAGGCAGAGCATGGTCTCCCACAACTGGGAGTTGGCTCAGGAAGTCCTTCAGGAGATCTTCGCCCTTTGGGGAGCCCCACAGGTGGATCTCTTCGCCATCAGTGTCAGCCGGAAGTGCGAGAGATTCTGCTCAAGGGAATTTCCTCCAAGAGGAGCCTTAGGAGACGCATTTGTGGTGGATTGGTCATTCCCACTGCTGTACGCGTTTCCTCCAGTCTCCATCATTCCTCAAGTGTTGCAGAGGTTCGGTTACCACATGATCCTCATTGCTCTGGATTGGGCCAAGACTGCGTGGTACCCGGACCTTCTAGAAACATCCATCTGTCCTCCACGTCGTCTTCCCTACTGAGAGGATCTGCTCTCGCCCGAGGGGGTGGGGGGGGTCAGGTTCTCCATCCAGAGGTCAAGACTCTCAATCTTCACGCTTGGTATCTGAAAGGTTGAGGTATAAGGATTGGGACCTCCCGGATGACGTGATTGAGGTGTTGCATTCAGCCAGGTGGCCTGCAACAAAATCACTGTTCCGTTGGCGTAAGTTCTGCGACTGGTGCAGAGATCACAATGTTGATCCTTTTCAGTGCTCCATTCCTATGGCTTTGTCTTTCTTACTTTCTATGGCCCAAAGGGGCCTTCAAGTAGGTACCATTAAAGGTTACCTGGCGGCGCTGTCTAGCTTTTAGCGCTCGTCTGAAGAATGTTATTTTAAGATTCCTTTGATTTCTCAGTTTCTTAAAGGACTGACTTATGTATTCCTGCCGTCCCCTTTCCAGGTGCCGGTTTGGGATTTGAATTTGGTTTTGAAATTTCTCATGGGTGCTCCGTTTGAACATTTGCACTCTTGTCCTTTGAGATTACCGTCTATCAAGACTGTGTTTTTGGTTGCGGTTAATTCTGCGGTTACTGTGACTGAATTGCAGACCCTTTCATCTAAGCCACCCTTTACTGTGTTTCACAAGGACAGGGTTATACTGCGAGTACATCCCTCCTTTCTACCCAAGGTAGTTCCTGAATACCATTTGAGTCAAAAGGTAGTTCTGCCATCTTTCTACCCTTCTCCTCATCCTGGTAAGGAAGGGGAGCGACTTCATCGATTGGATCCTAGGAGAGCTCTGAGCTTTTACATTTCTAGGATGTCCAGGGTCAGAGGGGACGATTAACTCTTTGTAGGATATGCTGGACACCGATTGGGCCAGGCTGTTACCAAACAGACCTTGTTCAGGTGGATTATCCTCACCATTACGGAATGTTATCGATTGGCGGGTCCGGACCCTCCTGATGGGTTGAGAGCTCATTCCAGTAGGGGTGTGGCTACTTCCACCACCCTCCAGCGGGTTGTTCCTATTAGGAATATTTGTGATGCCGCTACATGGGCTTCCATCCACACCATTGTAAAACATTATTCCCTGGATACAATCCATGGTCAGAAAATGTATTTATTCTTTATTCCACAATCTAATTGGGTACTCTAAATTCTTTTCCCTCCTCCATTTACTGGTACTGCTTTGAGAGTCTATCAAAAATGAGGAATACGTTGGAGGATACAATCCATTCGAACAACAAGTTAATTACCAACTGGTAACGTTCTTTCGACTGGATGTTCCTCCAACGTATTCCACATCGCCCTCCCAGCCTGCCCCTCAGTAGAATTTCCTATGAGATTGCAGCTTCTGTTTCCGCAAGGCTAAGTGTAGTCAAGCAGGCATGCGACTGGATCCACACGTTCTGAGGGAAAAAACTTAAACTGAGGCTATGGGCGCTGTGCGTCCTATTTATAACATCCTGTGACATCGTCCTTGAGGTGACATTGACCCGACGCCATTGACGCAGGACGCACTCTGCCGAAAAAGTTTCCGAAGTGCACAGCTGTGGACATTACATGTCAAAGATGTGGAATACGTTGGAGGAACATCCTGTCGAAAGAACGTTACCAGTTGGTAAGTAACTTGTTCTAGGAGATTGTGATTACTGTTTCCCATGTGAATCACCTTAAATGATTCCACCACCTGCCACAAATTGAGGAACACAAAACAATCTAAGCGCGCTTTTTGTTCCCCATTTTCCCACGTAAAGCCACTGAGAATATCACCCTTAGTCTGGCCATTTAGCATGAGCAATCAGCTGTTGTTTGCCTCTCTCAGCTAGCAGAGAGTCTGGTTTGAAAGGGCGGTCTTAATCATTGGAGCCCCATGGTCATCAAGGCATTTTATATTTAAAATAACTGCATATAATAATATATGAATTATTCAAATTAATGTCGATGTCATCGACCAACCTGTATACCATTTCAACAAAGGATCATTCCCCACACATCTCATTCCAATATAGGTTCAATATTACAATAGAGTCTCTTACTACTTGCCCTTTTTTTTCTCTATGATCCGCAATTGTGCAAAAAGATTAGGATTCACCACTTATTTCACTGGTAGTCCCTGCCCAGCTTTTATCAGGGTCGGGGGCTCAGAGAAAGGTCTACCTAGGGTGCTTGTCTCCTGAGTTCAGGTAACATGCAGGCATGAGGCTGTATGCTTTGGGGTTACTGCACCCACCCTCTGGGACACCCTCCCGATGGACATCAGAATTGAGCAATCGTACAATGTATTAAAAAAACCTGTCAACACTTGGCTATTCAATAAGTATAAATGATGTCTATTGCAATCTAATGTTATATGTGCAACCTGATGCTATGTGTAACAACGCCATGATACCCTGTGTTTGGCCGTTCTATAAATGTCATAAATAAATAAAATGTGAATCCGTCGCACAGTGGTTTAGATCTGGACCAGGTCTCCCGGCGACATGGAATGTCATAGGTCCCAAGGCCAGAATTTTTATTGTTAAAGAGGTGAGCAAATCCACGAGAGATCCAATATCCTATCCGTAGAGGTTTCCCTTTATGAACCGCCTGACATTAATTCTCAGTAGAGGACACCAGCGTCCCCGCTAGCCACGACCAGTCTTGCTCCACTATAGTTTCTCCCTTCATCATTAGTCACTATCGTAGAGCCTGCCTGGGCTTGTGAGCATTCAATCACCACTCTTGGGGGGCTTGTACTGTATTGGGGGTCTCGCTATAGGAGAAGCCCCTACAGCCTTACAGTGGACATGTGGAAGTTGTCGGAACTCTGGGATTGTGTCATGATGCCTGCCCCCGGAAGACCAGACCAGCCCCAGCAGCCCCGGAAGCAGGCATCATGCCACTTGGAGCATGCCCAAAAGCCCCAGTTAGGGGCTGTTTGGGTGCAGTCCTGGCGCCTATGGCGCCAGGCTCATAAAGATAGTCAGTCCTGGCGCCATGGGCGCCAGGCTCATTATTGATAACTTACCTGAAGCAGACCATGCTGCATACTGACCTGAGGCAGACCATGCTGCATGAAGACTCAAGCCAAATGAGGCTTAGGAGGGACTATTTTACTGAAGGGACTATTTTGTTACTTGGGTGGGGCTGTGGAAGAATACTTAACTGGATCTTCTTCCAAAGCTATTTAAACCACGCCCGGACAGCCACACGTGCTTCGCGTTATTCTGCTTGCTGCAGCGTAACGCTCACCGTGTTTTCAGCAGCTCCAGTCTTCAGCCACGCCCGCTTCAGTCCTGGGACTCCTGAAACAAGAAGAAAAGAAGGATAAAGTTTAGAACAGGAGTTTTAACTTTAATCCTTACCTGAATCCTGATCCATTTCGCCACGGAACTGAAAGACAGAAGTCTTTGAAGCATCGCTTTGCATTCCTACGGCGCCGCGCTGAACTCACCTGCTTGGCGGTACTTCAGCATTCCATCACGCTCTCTCCATCTCGCGGCCGCCCTCCGACACCTAAGGAGACAAACAAGCAAAGTGAGCAAGGGGAGAAAGCAAAGACAATACCAGTTACCCCCCACAAAACATACCTGATTTACCACGGGGGGTCTCACCTCATCTCGGGTCGGCACAGTCAACTCTGCTTCATCGCCGTACCCCGGCCCCTAAGGGGAAAACCACAATAGACTTTACCTGAATCTTACCAAGTGCCATTTGGAAATCTTTGAGTGGATTAATCGGCAACCTGCAAGGAATCAGACAGAGTGCAGATCAGACATTTGAACTCTTATGAACAATTGGACTTTAGAGTCAATACTGGAACTCACCAATTCCCCTACGCCAGTGAAGTAACTGGTCATCAACGCGCCCCTGCGGTCGACGCAGGATGGAGAGCTCATCCTTCCAAACCATCAGGTGTGTCACGCTTACCGGGAGACCGGGGTTCATTGCTCGCGCGCTTCCTCCCTGGCGCCTCTATTCGCGCTTTCGCGCTTGGGGAGGCGCCGGGGGGAGAGCTCCGGGGACATGGGCTGCGGCTCCTCGGCGCGTGCGTCAGGGACCACGGTCACGGTCCTGCGCATGCGCCGTGGGGCGGTCACCCAGGATTGGAGCAGCTTGCTGCTCAAGCCTCATTCTGGGTCCGCCGGCGCCTGGCAACCATCAGGCTTGCGCTCCGGGCCTCGCAGGTGCCGGCGGCCCATAAAGGGAGAGACGCGGTCGGGAGCAGATCGCGTCTCAACGCGTTCTGTTCCGGATCGTGTCCCCGCTCACCCTTGCTTAGCCCAGCTTAGCCTTTTCCCCAGTTTCCTGACCTGCTCCCCTTCTCCTTATGCCTGTTGCCTTTTGGTCTCCCCTTGGGCAAGTTGTTCCCAAGTCTCTCCCCCCTGGTTCCAGTCTGCTTCCCTTCTCTTCCTGGTTCCTCTCCCTCGCCAGCCCTGGTTTTCCTGCCTGCCTACTCCCTCCTATCCTCCTGGCCAGGCCATTTCTCTGTGGTTCCCTCCAGTGCTTCTCTTGGGACTTTCTCCATTTTTTGGACTCTCATCATCTCAGTCCCCAGTACCAGCTACGGAAGTACGGAATCCACACCTTTGGTCTCTCATCTTCACAGCCTCCAGTACCAGCTACGGGAGTACAGCTTCCACACCTTTGGACTCTCATTACCTCAGCCTCCAGTGACTGTTACGGGAGTAGGCTCCCACACCTTCGGACTCTCGTCACCACAACGCCCATTGCCAGCTACGGGAGTACGCTCCCACTACTTGGGACTCTCAACTTCTCAAGACATCCCGTGCTAGTTTCTGGAGAACAACTCTCTCATCTTTGAACTCCGGAGCTTCGCCTCTTCAAGGATAATCTCCTTCTACTTCACCTGCCTGTGCTTGCACAGTTCCGTCGTCACTGAATCCAGCTTGTGGCGTTGGGAATCGGTCCATCTTCTACCCAGTATCCATTCAGGGTGGAGGAGGGGCTGGTTGCTTGCGTCACCCAATCTTCTTGTCAGCCTGGCTGCCCCGTCGAGATCGACCAGGAATTCAGGTACGCAACATTCCCGTGATTCTCACCTTAACAGATTGAGACGCCTACCTTCCGATATGGAAATGGAAGACACACAGGACCTGCGGAACGAGTTGCAAGCCCTCAGAGCAGAAATGACTGCCTTACACCAAGAAAATCAAGTCTTACGTCAGATGGTAACTCAGGGGACAGGAGGTGCTCCGCAGGCTGAAAGTTCTTTGGCCCATACTGCCCCAATCAGGTTCGATGGAGACCCACGTCGAGTGGCGGAATTCTGCAACCACTGTCGTATCCACTTCCTTTTCAGGTCTACCTATTTCAATAATGATAAGGCCAAGATCGGATATATCTTGGGAAATTTAACTGGGAATGCCCTAGCCTGGGCTACACCTTTTGTGGCTACTAATAGCCCCATTTTGAATGATTTTGCTGCTTTTGAGAAGGCATTCTTGGAGGTTTTTCAGACACCCAATCTGGCTGCCGCTGCACAGAATCAGCTAATGGACATCAAGCAGGGCAGTTCCGACATAATAACATACATCAGTCGCTTCCGCCTGCTGGCTACAGATTCACAATGGCCAGAAGTCACGCAAAAGACCCTGTTTCGCCGGGGGTTGAGGGAGGAATACAAGGACGAACTACTTCACATCCCCGAACCTGAGAGTCTCCAACTCTTAATTAATCAGGTGCTTCGCATTGACCAGAGACTAGCCGAACGAAAGGCTGAGAGACGTCGGCTGGAGAAAGTCGATCCCAGAACAGCCAGTCTTCCCGCTGGGGCTTTTGGTTCAACAGAATCTGGACCAGAACCTATGCAGTTGGGAGCAGTGAGAGGGCCATTATCGGACGAGGAGAGAAGACGAAGAAGAACTTTACGCCTATGTCTGTACTGTGGTGCTGCCGGACACTACTTGGGAATGTGTCCTTTACGGCCACAGAAGAAGAAGTCGGGAAACTAGAGGACCTGTCGTGTGGAGGAAAGGCAACGACAGGTCTCACCCCTTTTTCAGACCTTTCCACCTTTTGCTCGATTCTTCTTCCCATGCAACCTGCTGTTCTACAAACATTGAGGGTTCAGATTCAACTGCCCGGTCGGACGCTTGAAGTTTTTGGGCTGTTGGATAGTGGAGCGTCTGGCAATTACATCGATGAGGATTTTGCTAGCAGCCACAAGATTCCTCTTTTGCCCAGACACACAGCCCTTCCTGTGGAGGTTATTGACGGCACTCCTTTGTCTTCTGGACCGGTTCGTCTGCACACTGTAGGATTAAGTCTTCGGATCGCCGATCACGTGGAGAGGCTTGCTTTGGACGTTATCAGGTCACCTACCTATAAGTTGGTCTTAGGGTTACCTTGGCTCCAGCATCACAATCCGGTTATTGATTGGAGGACGCACACCTTGACCTTCTCCTCCACCTCTTGTACCTCGAAATGCAGCTTGCCAGTCCAGACTCTGGTTTCTTCGACTAATTTGGAACTTCGCGACAAGGGGACCAGCCTTTGTTCCGCATTACTGATTCCTCCTGAGTATGCCGACTTCGAACAAGTTTTTGCTGAACCAAGTAACATACCCCTGCCACCTCATCGGTCGTTCGATTGTGCCATAGAACTGTCTCCTGGTGTTGAGATTCCCCATGGCAAACTGTACGCTTTGTCTCGGGAGGAGAGACGAGTGTTGCAGGATTACTTATCGGACTGTTTGAGTAAGGGGTACATCGTACCATCCAAATCTCCCGCTGGATTTCCTTTGTTTTTTGTAAAGAAAAAGGAAGGCACTTTAAGACCCTGTGTAGATTACCGGCAATTAAATGATATTACCATCAAAGACCGGTACCCACTACCGTTGATTCGTAGTATCCTTGAGACCCTACATCAGGCTCGGATTTTTACTAAGCTTGATCTTCAATGGGCCTATCATATGGTCCGCATCAATAGTGGAGATGAATGGCAGACAGCATTTAAGACACCATTTGGGCATTTCGAATACAGGGTGATGCCTTTTGGTCTGTGCAATGCCCCTGCGGTTTTCCAACGGCTCATGGATCACATCTTTGGAGACGTAATTGGAATCTCAGTCTGGATTTATCTGGATGACATTTTAATCTTTTCCAGATCAAAGGAGGAACACATAAGTCATGTACGAGAGGTCCTTAATCGACTTTTCCACAATCATCTGTTTGTTAAGACAGAGAAGTGTTCCTTTCATCAATCCAGGATAGAATTCCTAGGTTTTGTAATAAGTCAATCTGGTATTGAGATGGATTTCAAGAAAGTCCAAGCAATTCAAGAGTGGCAACAGCCTCATGATGTAAGGTCCTTGCAACGCTTTTTGGGATTCGCCAACTTTTACAGGCAATTCATTCCACGCTTCTCTGAGATCTCTGCACCTCTCACTAGACTGACGAGCAGCAAGATTGCTTTCCTGTGGGACTCTTCTGCCACACAAGCTTTTGACGCCTTGAAGTCAGCCTTTATGGCCGCTCCGATCCTACGCCACCCACAGGATGACTTGCCCTTCATTGTTGAAGCAGACGCTTCGGACTTTGCTGTTGGGGCAGTACTTCTACAGAAGGATCCCACTACATCAGTTGAACATCCCGTGGCTTACTTCTCTCGCAAGTTGAATCCTAGCGAAAGGAATTATGCAGTTATTGAGAAGGAACTGTTGGCTATCAAGATAGCGTTTGAGGAATGGAGACACCATCTATTGGGAGCCCGCTTCTCGGTTGAGGTCCGTACTGATCACCGAAACCTGCAGTATTTGCGCTCCTTGCAATGTCGGACACCCAGGCAAGCTCGGTGGGCCTTCTTCTTTTCTCCGTTTGTGTTTCATATTACTTACATCCCCGGGTCCTCGAATTTAAGAGCAGATGCCTTGTCTCGGTCCTTGGAGATAGAGAAGAAAGAAGACAACTCCAGTCAGATTCAACCACTGATCTCTTCTCACCATTTTCTATCGACCTTATCACCACTCTTACAGTCAATAACGGACGCCAGCCGGTAGATTCTTGGAGGTCAGTTTTGCTTCGACGGCCCTCAATATCTGAAAATCATGGCCTCTTATTCTTTCGGGAAAGACTACGTCCCTGAAGGAGAGATACGTGATGGCATTTTGCACGGTGTTCATGATTCCCCCATTGGAGGCCATCGAGGGATTCGTGCAACACAAGAATTACTATCACGACAATTTTGGTGGCCTGGCTGTGCTGGAGAGGTTCGGAGATATGTACAGGCCTGTCCGACCTGTGCTCAATCCAAAGTTCCCAGACAAAATCCTTTGGGGTTGCTTTCTCCTACTGAATTACCGCCATACCCTTGGCACTCAATTGCTACCGACTTTGTCGACCTTCCTCCCTCTGCAGGGCACACTTGTATTATGGTCGTTGTGGACTGTTTTACGAAATATGCCCATTTCATCCCTTTCGTGAAGATACCTACCGCGGTCCAGATGGCCACAGCTTTTCTACACGAAATCTATCGTTTACATGGTCTTCCTGAGAAAATCATCTCTGACCGAGGGGCTCAGTTTCTCTCTTCCTTTTGGAGTAAAGTTTGTGGTCATCTTGGTATCCATAGAGCCTTAAGCTCGGGTTATCATCCGCAGTCCAATGGTCTCACGGAAAGAACGAACCAGACACTGGAAACCTACCTCCGTAGTTTTGCAAATGCCATGCAAACCAATTGGAGTACCTATCTAGATTTAGCTGAGGTGTCCTACAATAATTATTTTCATTCTTCCATTGGGACCAGCCCCTTTCATTGCTCTATGGGACAACATCCCAAGTTGTTTCCTTTCCACCCTGCACCGACCAGTACGGTTCCTTCCGCTGATGCCTTGGTTTCAACTATCCAACGGCAGCATGAATTGGCACGTAACTCTTTGAAAGCTGCTCGTGACCATATGAAGGTTCAGGCTGACCGTAGGAGGCGGGTGGAACCTGATTTCCAGGTTGGGGATAGGGTTTGGCTGTCCTCTAAGAATCTGCCTCTTCGCAACCTACCTGTTAAATTGACTCCTCGGTACTTTGGCCCATTTAGGATTGTTAAACGCCTGTCCTCTGTAGCTTTTCGTCTCCAGCTGCCCCGTTCGTGGCATGTTCATCCTGTTTTCCATGTTTCCCTCCTGAAGCCCTATTTGGTAGATCCCTATGGTCGTACCGGTGCTTGTCTGGCCCCTGTTCTGGTACAGGGAGTTCCAGAATTCGAGGTTCAGGAGATCTGTGATGCCCGCTATCGCAGGGGGGTGCTCCATTTCCTGGTGGATTGGAAGGGGTACCCGGCCTGTGATCGCACTTGGGAACCCTCTCGGCATGTGCACGCTCCGCGTCTTGTGCGCGAGTTCTATCACCGGTTTCCCTGGAAACATGGGGCTCCGGGCCTTCCTGGGAGGGGGTATAGTGTCACGCTTACCGGGAGACCGGGGTTCATTGCTCGCGCTCTTCCTCCCTGGCGCCTCTATTCGCGCTTTCGCGCTTGGGGAGGCGCCGGGGGGAGAGCTCCGGGGACATGGGCTGCGGCTCCTCGGCGCGTGCGTCAGGGACCACGGTCACGGTCCCGCGCATGCGCCGTGGGGCGGTCACCCAGGATTGGAGCAGCTTGCTGCTCAAGCCTCATTCTGGGTCCGCCGGCGCCTGGCAACCATCAGGCTTGCGCTCCGGGCCTCGCAGGCGCCGGCGGCCCATAAAGGGAGAGACGCGGTCGGGAGCAGATCGCGTCTCAACGCGTTCTGTTCCGGATCGTGTCCTCGCTCACCCTTGCTTAGCCCAGCTTAGCCTTTTCCCCAGTTTCCTGACCTGCTCCCCTTCTCCTTTTGCCTGTTGCCTTTTGGTCTCCCCTTGGGCAAGTTGTTCCCGGGTCTCTCCCCCCTGGTTCCAGTCTGCTTCCCTTCTCTTCCTGGTTCCTCTCCCTCGCCAGCCCTGGTTTTCCTGCTTGCCTACTCCCTCCTATCCTCCTGGCCAGGCCATTTCTCTGTGGTTCCCTCCAGTGCTTCTCTTGGGACTTTCTCCATTTTTTGGACTCTCATCATCTCAGTCCCCAGTACCAGCTACGGAAGTACGGAATCCACACCTTTGGTCTCTCATTACCTCAGCCTCCAGTGACTGTTACGGGAGTAGGCTCCCACACCTTCGGACTCTCGTCACCACAACACCCGTTGCCAGCTACGGGAGTACGCTCCCACTACTTGGGACTCTCAACTTCTCAAGACATCCCGTGCTAGTTTCTGGAGAACAACTCTCTCATCTTTGAACTCCGGAGCTTCGCCTCTTCAAGGATAATCTCCTTCTACTTCACCTGCCTGTGCTTGCACAGTTCCGTCGTCACTGAATCCAGCTTGTGGCGTTGGGAATCGGTCCATCTTCTACCCAGTATCCATTCAGGGTGGAGGAGGGGCTGGTTGCTTGCGTCACCCAATCTTCTTGTCAGCCTGGCTGCCCCGTCGAGATCGACCAGGAATTCAGGTACGCAACATTCCCGTGATTCTCACCTTAACAAGGTGAGACTAAGGAGGGGACATGAAGAGTGATCTGTTGGAAGACAACGGGAGTGGGGAAGGTGGGTTGACGCTCAATAACTACTTACAAGGAGAGGAAACCCGGTATACTACTATTCTAAAGAAAATTGGCAGTGTATACTCTGTCTATGTCCGGGAGGATAATGATAAGAGTATCAGGAGACAGAGTTATCTAGCAGGTACTAGAAATGTATGGTGTAAACATTTTTAGTAAAAACATTAACAAGGACCAACAAATGGTAAAAACGACAGTATCAAATTTTAATAATAAACATATCATTAAGATTAAAACCTCAATTAAATAAATAGGTAAGTAATACAAGCATAGTCAAATCCCATGTGCAAAGGCAAAAATAGGGAATACATAACAGGCTCAGGGGCCAGTTAAAAAGATGTTGTAACAATCATACGACCACTGAGGATACTTTCCAAAGTAACAAGGTACCCTATCCAGATATGGATAAATGTGTCATCAGTTATACTCTCTGTCTAGAGTTCAGAGAAATGTCTCGACATGTTTCTGTTCCTAAAGAGCAAGGTGTGGAACATTCATCAGGAGGAAATGAATAACAGTATCGCCTATTTAACAATTGGGATAGAAAGCATTAATGCCGCTACAGTATCATAGCACCTTATAGTATGCCTGTGGGGGCTCTCTACTATAAATAGTAGGAATAGGGTAGTCAAAGTCACGACCCTTGAATCGGGCAACAGTGTGTCAACGAGGGAGATACTTTACTAACCGCACCCATGCGGGAGAGGGGACACGGCAAACAGCTCGCTCGCACGGACCTAAACACAGTGTCCACTAGCAGCGCGAAGGTGCCGATGCAAGTACGTGGGTTGACGCTCAATTCCACGGGTGGTTAATTCCTCTTCTCCTTTGCAGAAGAATATTCTTGCGAGCCAGACAAACTAGGCTGAGCGGGCCAGTCCAGTCAGTCATCTCGGTGCTACACGTCACGCTGGTGGAAACAGCGGCCCAGTTCCGGTCGACGCCCCCGTGGGAACCAGGTGAGCGTAACAGATTGATCAACTTTTAGAGGCTTTCTCCAGTCTCTGTTCATAGCTATCGCCTTCACGCAATTCAAAGCCCAGGGGCAAAACAGTAATTCGAGGGAATTGGGTCCTCCGACGTATTCCATATCTATACAGTAATCACCACTGCTGTGCTGCTTCGGAAAAATCTTTCTGCGTCGATGACGTCAATACGCCGCCCTCGAGGACCTACTCCGACGGCCGACGTCACCAGATATTATAAGTAGGACGCACGACGACCGTAGCCTCAGTTCTGTTTTTTCTGCGAATGTGTTCGCTTTGGGAATCTCAGCGCGCCTCGACTCTTTGGAGTTTCTGTTATCTCGGTTCTTCGAACCTGTTCGTTTTGTGAAGTTTTTTCTTCGTGAAGGTTGTCTACCTTGTCTTCCACCCCACGTCCGGGCTTTAAGAAGTGCAGGGACTGTGGGTCCAAGATGTCGGTGACGGACTCGCACAATGCCTGCTTCTGGTGCTTCAGGGAGGCCCATGACACGGATGACTGTGTCGACTGCCAGTCGCTCACGTCCAAAGCCTTGTGGGAGTGCAAGAAGAAGTTGTCCGTAGGTAAGGTGTCCAAGCTACGGAAGTCGAGGTCTGCGGGGCTTTCGACGGACGATTTGAGGGGCGACTCTGTGCATTGTCGTCGGAAGTCCAGTGGGTCTTGTTCCCGGAGTCGGTCTCGCCACTCCTCTGCCTCTTCGAGGCACTCCCGGAAGCGCCGTCATCGGTCGCTTTCCCCGTCCTCATCCGAGGACTCCACCCGTCGGTGGGTCGCTTATCCCACCAAGCATGCGACGCCGGAGGAATGGGCTTCCTTGGGGAAGAAAATGTTAGCGATTCTCGAATCACAGGGCACCAGTCCGTCCGCGCCTCCGAGTGGGGTCGGTCGTGATCGGTCGAGAGACACCTCTCGCACGCCTTCGGGATCGGGTGGTCGGCACGATTCACGGAAGAGGTCCCGCTCGGACAAGGGGAATCGTTCTTGTCATGCCCGGTCCAGGTCCCAGTCCTCGACGCACTTGAGACCGTGTGAACCTGTGGTGTCTTCGAGGAAGACGTCGACGCCGGTGGCGCCGAGGTAGTCGACGGACTCTTTTGAGGCCCCGTCTCCGAAAGAAGTCGTCGGCGCCCAGGCTGTCGAGGGACACGCTCGGGGCTCCGGCTTCGAGGCCTGTGTCGACGTCATTGATGCTGTCGGCGCCGCGTTCGGCGTCAACGCCGATTCACTCAACGCCTTTCGAGGCTGTGTTGACAGGGGTACCCCGGGGCTCGGTGGAACCCCCTAGAAAGGTTTCTGGCCAAGGTCAAGCACGGCTTTGGTTCACATTCTGTGCCTTCTTACCGCCATCTTGAGTTTATTTCAGAGGTGGAAGAAGGCTCTGATGATGGCATGGTTCCTAATGCAGTGCCCGACAGGATTCTCTCGGGCCATAGCCAATTTGAGGACCTGAGGCAGTCCCTCCACGATGCTAGTGGTCTGGACACCTCTCCGGAGGTGGAGTTTTGTAGGCCTGAGCCTGGCACTCATGCCGACTCCTCGTACCGGCGCCTTATGTTTAGGGTCACTGAGTACTTGGGATGGTCTGCTCCCCCCCCAGAGTTTCTTCAGGATGACCTTACAGATATCGACCTTGGTCCACCAACTGACCCGGTACTGCCATTTCATATGGCTCTACACAGGAGGGTGGCGGCGGCTTGGACTGCTCCGGAGAGTCTCCCGGCAGTGAGCAAGTCTTTGCCGCGGAAAAAAAAATGTCCAGCCAGTAGCGACCCCTGCTACTTGTCCAAGCACCCTACTCCGGAGAGTTTGGTGGTGCAGGCTGCTACGGCCCGGCAAAGCAGGCGTCGCGTGCTACCATCCCTCCTGATAAGGACGACAAGCGTTTTGACGGCTGGCCAAATAGTGTTTTCTGCAGGGGGTATGGCGCTTCAGGCGGCCAACTCCATACGTGCCTTGTCACGTTTCACGCACTCTCTATGGAACTGTGTTTCCCTAACGGCTGAACATATTCCCAAAGGGGACGAACGGGATGGTTTCCTTGCCATGGTTCAGGATGGCAAGGATGCCATGTGTGAGGCCGTTCAGTCGGGTTTGGACATGGCAGATTGCGTCAGCCGGTCCATGGCAGCGAGCACCGTGATACGCAGGTTCTGTGGTTGCGGAAGTCGGGCTTTGCTCCTGATGTGCAGGCCCTGCTCCTCAAAATGCCCTTTGACGGGGAAAATCTTTTTGGCAGCAAGGCTGACGAGAGCCTTGAGAGGTTGCAGACCTCCAAAGTTGCGGCAAAGTTGTTGGGCGCTGCAGTTCGACAACCTCTGCCTTTTCGTCCTAGGGGACAGCAGTGGAAGGGAGGTTCCTTTTGTTATTTCTTATCCTTTGGTAAAGCGAGAGGAGCTGCCAGTCAAAGGGGCCACCGTAGGAGTGGCAGAGGTGGAAAACAGGGTACTCGAGGTGCCTAGGCCACTCGGGCAGTTGCCTCTTTGCCCTCAGGCAACGCCGCAGCCGCTTCAGCTCAGTCATGAGGCCATGTCCCATGGTTCGCCGGTTGGGGGAAGGCTGGCGCAGCATCTTGTAGAGTGGTGCGCCATTACTTCAGATGTGTGGGTTCTGGAGATCATAGCCCACGGCTACTGTCTTCCTTTCCGGCAGAGGCCTCACGACAATCCACCGGGGAATCTCTCTTTGAAGAGGCCGGATCCGCTCCTTGTGCAGTAAATTCAATCCCTGCTGGAGAAAGGCGCCATAGAACTGGTGCCTGTAGTGGAGAGGAACAAGGGATGGTATTCCCCTTATTTTTTGATTTCCAAGAAAGACGGGGGATTGAGACCCATCATGGACTTGCGCGGTTTGAACAAACTCCTCAGGGAGGACAAGTTCAAGATGGTTACTCTCTCTCTCTCTCAAGTCCTCCAGGCCCTTCAACTTCATGACTGGTTGGTGTCTCTCGACCTCAAGGACGCTTATTTTCATGTGCCGATCCATCCAAAGCACAAGTAGGACCTGAGGTTTGCGGTTGGAGACTCGCACTTTCTTTCGGGTCCTGCCGTTCGGATTGACCTCCGCCCGAGGGTCTTCCCCAAGCTCATGGTAGTGCTGGCAGCGCACCTCAGGAAAGGGGGGGTTCTCCAGCATGCGGTCTAGCATGGATTCACATGCTCATGAATATTCCCCGTCGTTAGGCCGGGAATCCTCGGTATAGAAAAAAAATCAGTATCAGTTTCGTTTCTGATCTTTCTTAGTAGTAACCAATCACTGGTCTCTGGGTCATACTGCCCCCAGCCAGTGACTGCCCTCTCCCTAAGCCCCGCCTCTGGCAGCCATCCTCAGATTTTTACCGCACGTTCAAGTGTTGGGAGTCCTCGTGCTGTAGCTCTCGAGCTTTTGCTGCGTTTTCGCAGTTTTTCAGGAGATTTTTCTCATTTTTCGGTTAAATAGAGCCTCAAGCTCCACCGTTTCTACATCCGATCAACGGGGATCCGTTTCGGAGTTTTCTACGCCCCTCAAGGGTGAAATTTTCGTCGAGTTACGCTTTTGGAGGATTCCAGAAGTTCCGAGGCCTACCCCGGATATGGCCCAGGAGAAGGGAAGCTCGACGCCCGGGAAGCTGTTCAGGACCTGCCCTGGATGCCAGCTTCAGAATGTTTTCAAGGAGGACGAGCATTCGTTATGCCTCTACTGTCTCCATGAGGACAAGACGCACACGGAGAAGGACTGTGCGTTTTGTGGGAACATGTCGGAGCGGACCATGAAGGATCGCCACCTCTGTCTCGCCAACTGGCTGGAAGGGAAGAGCCCGTCAGGCGAGAAGAAGAAAAAGAAGTCCGAGCGGTCTTCTAAGTCCTGTGAGGGCGCCCCGGCGACGGGGGCCCAACAAAAGGCTAAGCACCGCGAGTCCGCGGGCACCGGGAGCACCGAACGGTCGGGCTCCTTGGCTGCCAGGCAGGGCGCATCCTCCCCGGCGCCATCAACCACGAGCCAACGCTCTGGCTCGGGTAAGAGGAAGTCCGAGAACCCGGCGAAGCTTCTGGAGAGGCCCCGGTCGATCTCGAAGATTCCGGCAGAGGGGGAGCGAGGCTCGGACCCTCCCCCCAAGGTGAAGGCCCCAGGCGCCCAGAAGGTGACGATGGCCTTAATTCACCCTGCTAAGACCTCGATTGAGGATGTCGCCGCGGCCCTGGCTCAGCCTGTGGAGGCTACACCAGTGGAGGCGCCCTCAGGACCCAGAGTCTCCCTGCCACCGCGGAGGGAGTCGTCTTTCAGGCCCATTGAGAAGACCCCCACGAAGTCCTCGTTGGAAAAGGTGGGGGAGGGGCTGGTGGCCATCGTGGATAAGGACACGACCTCTGAAGAAGAGCTCATCGAAGTCGTGGAAGAGGCCCAGCCCATCGGGAGGGATCCCGACGAGGGCGACGACGAGAGCGACGGTGTGGCCGACAAGGCTCCTCAAGAGCCCTCGCGCCCGTCGTTTCCGGTGCTGCAGGACACTTCGGCGGCCATTTTGTCAGCGATTCAGTCCTTATGCTCGGAGATGAGGACAAGGTTGCCCCTTCCCCCGACGGAGGTACCGGAGCCAGGACCTTCGGAAAGTCCACCGCATAAGAGGAGGAGGACGCATCCTACGCCACCTCTCCCACCTCTGCGGCCTGCTCTGCCTTCCCCCTGGTCTACTACCCACGGGGATGATACAGGCACGGACACGGCTACGACAGGTACAGATGACGACGGAGGCGACGAGGGGACGTGTCCCCCGTCGCCCCCTGCTCGGGCATCCCTGCCCGACGAGATTGGATCCTTTCATGCCATGATTTCCAGGGCATCCGAGCTTTTCCAGCTCTGCCCAGAAGAGAAGAAGGAAGGGTTCCTTTACCAATGGCGCGAGGCTGAAAGGAAGATGGTCCTCGCCGTACCGCTTCTTGGTGACATCTGGGATGAGGGGCTCGCCCTCCTCAAGAACCCTGCCAAGGCGCCGGCAAAGAGGGACCGGTACGAGAAGAAGTACCGGGTCCCTGACGCTGCCCCCTTGTGCCTTCGGGCACAACCTACCCCGGATTCGGTCGTCTCTGCGGCGGCAAAGAAGAAAGCTGGGGGAGCATCGGCCTCGACATCAACTTCCCCGCCGGACGGCGAGGGCAGGAAGTTGGACACAATGGGACGACGGATCATCTCATCCGCAGCGACGACTATGAAGGCGGCCAACGCCCTGGCTATCCTAGCCCACTACGACAGGGAGTTGTGGTTCAAAATCGCCCCTCTGTTAAACTTCCTTCCGGACGCCAAAAGGGCTGAGGCCCTTGAAATCCTACAGGAGGGTGAGATTGCTTCGGACCACTCCCATCACGGTGGCAATGGACATCGCCGACACCGGTTTCCGTCAGTTGGGCAACGGCGTTTGCTTGAGACGACGAGGATGGCTCAAGGCCACGGATTTCCGCCAGGACGTACAAACCAAGGTTTTGGACATGCCCTTCGACGGGAACAACCTATTTGGGAAGGCTGTTGATGAGTCCTTTCAGGCCATCAAGATACACAGACTGCCCGGGCACTGGGAGTGCTCCAACAACGACGGCCATCCTTTCGGAGTTCCGGAGGCAGACATGGTGCCTGCAAGGGATCCGGCAGTGGCTCCTCCACGTACCGCCAAGCGGCAAGATCTTCTTCCCAGAAAGCCTACAGAGGATGCGGCAAGTCAGGTGGTGCCCGTCGTCGTCGACAGGGAGGTCAAGGAGGCAAGGCGGCCTCCAAACAAGATTGAACCGACCGTGGGTTCGGGCCCCCGCCGAAGCACCCCGGTGGGAGGCCGGCTGGCGAGGTTCGTCAGCGTGTGGGAGTCCATCTCCACCGACCGTTGGGTGCTGGACGCCCTGGCCCAAGGGCACGCCCTCGAGTTTCAGAAGAAGTGCCCTCAAGTTCCACCCGTGGCCAGGAAGGAAAATCACGTCCCTCAACTACTGTTGGAAGTAAGGACGATGCTCAAGAAGGGTGCCATCGAGCTCGTCCCAAAGAGGCTTCGGGGCTCCGGAGTTTTCTCAAGGTACTTCCTCGTAAAAAAGAAGACAGGAGGATGGCGCCCCATCCTGGACCTATGACGACTGAACAAGTACATCAGGGCGCAGAAGTTCTGTATGGTCACCCTCCAGCACGTGCTGGGACAGCTGGAGGAGGGCGATTTGCTGTCGTCGTCGGACTTGAAGGATGCGTACTTCCACATCCCCATTCTAAATAGACACCGAAAGTTCCTCAGGTTTGTGGTCCAAGGGTGGCACTACCAGTTCAAGGCCCTCCCATTCGGATTGAAGTCGGCACCCAGGGTGTTCACCAAGTGCCTCGCACCGGTGGCGGCGTGGCTGCGCCTACAGGAGATCCACGTCTACCCCTACCTGGACGACTGGCTCATCCGGGCAAGGACGAGGGAGCTCGCCGTGGAGCACACTGCGAAGACCGCCCAGCTGCTCACGGACCTGGGATTCTCCATCAACTTTCCAAAATCCCACCTGGTTCCGTCGCAAGTCGCCCTGTTTCTGGGAGCCAAGCTCGACACAGTGGCGCGGCTGGCCTCGCCGTCTGAGAAAAGGACCAGGACCATTCTGGGCAAGGTGCAGCGTTTGCTGGCCACGGACATGGCCAGGGTAAGATCTATGAAGTCCCTCCTCGGGATGATGTCCTCCTGCGTTTATCTGGTGCGCCTTTGCAGGCTTCGGATGCGCCCCTTACAAGAGTTCCTCGACGCCCGCTGGGTCCAGTCGACGGGCAGCTTCGAGGACAGAATCCCTCTCAACGAGACGTTCTGTCAGGCGATCCGGTGGTGCGGTACCCGCTCCCATCTGTCGGTGACACAGACTTTCAGATCCCAGCTCACCAGGTGACGGTGACGACGGACGCCTCCCTGGAAGGCTGGGGAGCGCACTCCGGAGATCTTCACGCGAGACATCAACACGTCTACCCCTACCTGGACGATTGGTTGATCAGGGTGTGCTCCCCCGAGCAAGTCCTGGATCATCTGTCCGTCACCTGCCACTCCCTCCACAAGCTAGTCTTCTCCCTCAACTCTAAGAAGTCCCATTTGACACCAACTCAGAGTCTCCAGTACATCGGAGCAGTGCTCGACACGTCCCTTGGGCAGTGTTTTCTTCCCCGGGTGAGGGCTCATTACATTCAGCAGATGGTGCACAAGTTTCAACTTGCCCAGAGACTCCCAGCGTTCGAGTTTTTGAGACTGCTCAGCCTCATGGCATCCTGCATTCTTCTGGTGCCAGTGGCCAGTTTGCGGATGAGATCTTTGCAATGGGCACTAAAGCTCCAGTGGTCTCAGTCTTCCATCAGGATGTCGGACTCTGTTCAGGTGCCGTCCTCAGTCGCCCAGGACCTTCTGTGGTGGGCCGACGAAGGCAATCTGATGGGGGGGTAGGGGGCTCCATTTTGGCTGCCCTGGCCGGAGGTGACGATCGTAACGAACGCATCCCTCATGGGATGGGGAGCTCATGCCAACGAGTTCACAGTCAGCGGTCGTTGGTCTCCGTCTGAGTCCGGACTCCATATTAATCTGTTTGAGCAGAGGGCCGTCAGGCTAGCCCTGAAGGCTTTTCTGCCGACTGTGCGAGGAAAGAATGTCCTGATCCTGACGGACAACGCGGTGGCCATGCACTACCTCAACAAAAGGGGGGGGGAGACAGGGTCACTTCCTCTGTGCAGGGAGGCGATGCACCTCTGGTTCTAGGTCATCCAGCAGGAAATTTTGATCTCAGCTGTTCATCTGGCCGGAGACGAAAACGAGACGGCGGACGCTCTGAGCAGGCAGAGCGCAATCTCTCACGAGTGGGAGTTGGCTCAGGAGATTCTCCTGGAGATCTTCGCCCTTTGGGGGACCCCTCAAGTCGATCTCTTCGCCACCAGTGCTAACCGGAAGTGCAAGAGGTTCTGCTCGTGGGAATTTCCTCCAAAAGGAGCCTTAGGAGACGCGTTCGTGGTGGAGTGGTCATTCCCACTGCTGTACGCGTTTCCTCCAGTCCCCGTCATCCCGCAAGTACTGCAGAGGTTATGGAGGTTCGGTTCCCGGATGATCCTCATTGCTCTGGCGTGGGCCTGGAGGACGTGGTACCCGGACCTTCTCGACTTGTCCATCTGCCCTCCACGTCGTCTTCCCTACCGAGACGATCTGCTCTCGTGGGAGGTGGGTCAGGTTCTCCATCCAGAGGTCAGATCCCTCAACCTTCACGCTTGGCTTCTGAAAGGTTGAGGTATAAGGATTGGGACCTCCCTGAAGACGTGATGGAGGTGTTGCTTTCGGCCATACGGCCAGCAACAAAGTCCCTGTACCGTTGGCGTAAGTTCTGCGACTGGTGCAGGGTTAAGAATGTGGATCCTTTTGCATGTGACATTCCCATGGTTCTGTCTTTTTTGCTTTCTTTGGCCCACAGGGGCTTGCAAGTGGGTACCGTTAAAGGTTACCTGGCGGTGCTGTCCATATTTAAGCGCTCGTCTGAAGAGTGTTCCTATTTTAAAATTCCTTTAATTTCTCAGTTTCTGAAAGGGCTCACTAATGTGCTCCCTCCGTCACCTTTCCAGGTGCCCGGTTGGGATTTGAACCTTGTTCTCAAGTTTCTAATGGGTGCTCCATTTGAGCCTTTGCATTCATGCCCTTTGAGACGTTTGACTCTCAAAACTGTATTTTTCGTTGCGGTCACTTCCGCTCGCAGAGTGATTGAGTTACAGGCACTTTCAATTAAGCCACCCTTCACTGTGTTTCACAAGGACAGTGTTGTCCTTAGAGTTCGTCCTTCCTTTCTTCCGAAGGTGGTGTCAGACTTTCATTTAGGCCAGAAGGTTGTTCTTCCGGCGTTTTAGCCTCCTTCACATCCTGGTAAGGCTTGATCCTAAGAGAGCGTTAAGCTTTTATATTTCACGCATGTCCTGGGTCAGAGTGGACGATCAACTCTTCATTGGATACGCTGGAAAGCATTTGGGACAAGCTGTGACGAAACATACTTTGTCTCGCTGGATTATTTTGGCTATCTCTGAGTGTTACCGCTTGGCGGCTAAGGACCCACCGGTCGGCTTGCGGGCCCATTCTACCAGGAGTATTGCTGCCTCTACTGCCCTACAGAGGGGTGTTCCTATTCGTAACATCTGTGATGCAGCCACCTGGGTTTCGGTACATACTTTTGTACGTCACTATTCCCTCGATTCCAACTGTGGGCAGGATCTGGCCTTTGGCAAGGGGGTCCTTTATGACGCAATTTGATTGGGCATTCTGAATTTCTGTTTTCTAAATTCTTTTCCCACCTCCTTGTATTGGTACTGCTTTGGGAGTCTGTCATAGATATGGAATACGTCGGAGGAACCAATCCCCTCAAAGAACAAGTTACTCTCTTACCTAGTAACATTCTTTCGATGGGATGGTCCAACAACGTATTCCATATCGCTCCCTCCATGCCTTCCCCGATACAGAATTTCTTGTGCGATTGCAGCTTACGTTTCCGCAAGGCTTTGTGTGTCAGACTGGCAGAAGACTGGTATATCACGTTCTGGGGGAAAAACTACAATTGATGCTATGGGCGTCGTGCATCCTACTTATAACATCTGGTGACGTCGGCCGTCGGAGGCGGTCCTCGAGGGCGGCGTATCGACGTCGACGCAGGACGCAGAAAGATTTTCCGAAGCAGCACAGCTGTGGTGATTACTGTCATAGATATGGAATACGTCGTCGGACCATCCCATCGAAAGAACATTACCAGGTAAGAGTAACTTGTTCTTTGCTGCTTCCATCAAGGGGTCCTTGATCGGGCTGGCATTAGATGAAGAATTACCTAGTCCACATGACGCTCATTCACAAATTGGACGACCTGTATGTCGTCTGAATTTATATATCTCTGCTTCGGAAGATGGTTTATCAATATCAGCACATTCCTGTGATTAAATATTAAGTCATCCACATGGAGAAGTCTTTCTAGGATGATGAAATACTCTGCAAGTGGCCTCCATGGTTCTTTAATGGACGAGCTTGTACCAGGTCGATCAACATTTATAGAGGCAGACTTTAGAGTTGCCCTAGATTGTTGATTAGTTTATGGATTGACCCTCTTTTTCTTTTCCTCCAGAGTCAGAAATGTCCGTCTCTGATTCCCTCTCTGAGCCACCAACCTCAGTGGACTAGCTGGCTCATTTAGATATTTTATACTTTTAGCAGAGGCCGGGGAGACTATTATCAAATGCAAATCTTCAACCTCTTCAGCTCCGTCAGATTCTGATATAATATCCAGCAGAGCAGTAAGGTCTAGCTCTTCCTCCATTCACACCCCGAGGAGCTCATTACCCTCTTCTATACTGCCCAATTCCACTCCAACTTTGTACTGCTTATTCATCTAAGGGGGTGACAGACCCCTTTTCTGACCTTGCTGGCGTTGTTGAACTTGACTCTTAGCATGAGGGGTGGTTAAGTTCCGCAAAAATGCCCTTGAGCCTTTTGATTTAGATTCCAGCACCAGTTGGATATTTTTAGTCTTTTTTTGTTGATGTGGAACCACAGAATTAGCTTTGTATTGAATGGGTCTTTTCTTTTTGTCAAATGTTAGAAATGGCTTGAGCACCGAAGATCTGGTTTCGGAGGGTATTTGTCTCACCTTTGTCACAGGTTTGTTAGTGGAGATGACCATTTCAACACCACCCACCTGGCCCATCCCCTTCAATCATTTGTTGCACCCCCAGTTGTTTATCATCCCTCCCCTTCGATAGATCAATCTGTTGCAATATATCCCCTAATGACTTGGCTTGACGGGTAGGTTGGTGGCCCTTATTCCTCTCTAGATTCTTTGTTCTATTTGGGGACTGGCTTCGAGATTGTCCACCGGGCCCCCTCCTTATCTTGAGGTCAGACCATCGTCGGTTTCCTTTTTCAAACTGGTCCTGCATTCATTTACAATCCACCAGAAGCGCATCCATCATGATGATCTTCTCCATCGTTTGCCCTCTTGGCAAACCGCACAATCTACTTTGCCACTCAGCAGATGTTTCAGCTTCATTGTCCTGTCTAGACTGGATAGTTGAGGTGAAAGATTCCAAATATAACATCTTGTTTTGGATCATGGCTTATAGCATAGCTTGGTCTTTTTTTTTATTTTTTTTTGGAAAACCCTTTATTTGCATTTTACAACATAAAGTAAACATTACACAACAACAAACTATAAAAGAGAAACCCCCTTAACTAAATGCCACAGGTAAACAACCCCCCCCCCCCCCCGTGGCCCAATCCACCCCCTTCCCCCCAAGCATCTTGTTAGCGAAATTACTTTAGCACCAAGGGAAGGAAAATCATGTATATAACACCGATATAAACGGAAATGAGACCCAGTTCCCGTACAGCCGCCCTTAAATCGCAAACATAACATTTCACTGACCATGCAAAGTGGGGAACACCCCAGGGCCGCCCCCCCATCCACTACAAGTCCGAGCTCACTTCTGAATCTTCCTCCCTAGCCATATAGCTCCTAAAGGGGCCCCAATAATCCTGAGGTTTGCTGGTAGCTGGAAGCGTCATAATATACTGGGTCTCTGTGTTCACAGCAAGCTATAAATTTGATCCAGTGCTGGAACGAGGGTGGTGCCAGGGCTCTCCGCTTCGTGCCAGCAGCGACTTTGCCACCACTGAAGCCATGCCCACAAGGCGCCTCTGGCAAACAGAACCAAAACCCATCAAAGCCAACAACCAACATTCAGGGGTAAGAGGAATGGAAAAGCCAATCATACTCGACATAGCTTCCGCTATACGCGACTAAAGTGTGTAAACCGGGGGACACAGCCACACCACATGAAGGAAGTCAGCAGAGGTTTGACATCCCCTCCTACACTCCGGGGGTTGAAGAGGAAACATCTTATGTATTTTTTGGGGGGGAAAGAGATGATTGATTGTAAAAATGTAAAGTGTATCAATCAAAATCTGCAATTGACAGAGATAGCCCTGGTCTGAGAGCAAATCAGATTCCACTGCTCCTCAGACAACTCTTTCCCCAGGGCATCCTCCAACCTACCCCTATAGCAAGTCCGTGATGAGGGCTGAGCCGTTCTGGCCAGACCGTAAAGGGTCGAGATGAGCTTCTTAGTGGATACTGGCTCAGTAGTGTATGCCATGAGAGGGTAGGGGGACGGGGCGTTCGGGAACTCACTCCACCTGGTTCTCAGCACCTTCCTCTGTCGAAAATATAGAATCTGTGTTATAGGGTTCCAAGGACCCCTCGCTGTGAGATCCTCCCAGGGCACAAATTTCCCATCCGGCGCAAGATACCCCAGAGTATGAATCTGAAGGTTAGAAAAGTGCTGTATGAACACCGTCTCGTGCGTGAGCAGAATGCCTGAACGCAATATATGGCCATCACAGGAGCGTACCACTGGGATACACCGACCCACCCCGCGAGCCGATGCCAGGCCCTAATAGTAATGTCAGTAGGCTGGATCTCAGTCCTGGGACATCTGTCCCTCGGGGCCCATACGAGACCTCTCAGTTCGTCAGGATACGCAATGGCTTTCTTCAAACGGGACTGTGGCAGATCAACTGAGGGGGACCACCACCACACGGCATAGACCGCCTGAGCTCTCAGAAAATATAAATAAAGATCTGGCACGTCCATTCCCCCCTGAGAGTAGGGCCGGCACATAGTTTCCAGGGAGACGCGAGGATGTTTCCCTGCCCATAGCAACTTGGACATCATACTCTTCACACGTCGCCAAAAGGAAGCAGGAGGCCAAATCGTTACTTATTGAACACATATAACAATTTGGGGAAGATCACCATCTTGGACAATGAAATGCAAGCGGCCGGAGATGGAGGAAGACGGATCCACATGTCCACTCTATGTTCCAAGAATTTTAAGACCGTGAGGTAATTCTCCCCATAAAGTCTAGCATACGATGTAGACACACGGATACCCAAATATCGAATACCTAGTTGACACCAATGCAAAAGATTTGCCCACATCCTTAGGGGAAACGCCGGGGGTAAGTGGCAGCACCTCAGATTTTGCCCAATTGATAGAAAGACCAGACAGAGCCCCAAATTCCAAGACCTCTTCTTCTTCCTTACCATTAGGAAGAGATTGGATAACTTTAATCAATTCTTCATCCGTGCGAGGTTTGTTCAGCAGCGCTCCCACTGCTGCGTCTAACCACCCCAATGCTACCCTGTCTAGGTACCGAGTGATGTCATCATGAGACGCCTCCGTGTTGGAGGTATATAACCTATCATAGTACTCCCGAAACGTGTGTTATTATTCTTATCCCTATCCCTTGTGGACTCGCCCTCTGATGTTACGATTTCCACTATAGATTGTAGATGACGTTCCTGCTCAATAGCCCACGCAAGCGTTTTACTAGGACGATCCCCCTTCACAAACCTGGATGCTATAATCGGGTCTCCCAGAAATCTGTTCTCGTCGGCTAATAGCATACGTATTTCACGATTCTTGACCTCAATGCTGTCCTGAGAATCAGGAGAATTGGTCACTGCCAAGCTCAGCTCCAGCTCTTTCAATTCCTTTTCCTTTAATACTGTGGCCTTGCAAATACACCTCAGGACACCCCCGCTTGAGAAATACACTAGCCCCGAATGAACACCTTAAAGGTTTCCCAGACCACTCTGGGGTCTGGAACAGAGTCTGCGTTTATTTGAAATAATTCAGGTATAGTCCGGCGGGTATCCTCGCGGAACGCCAGATCCTCTAGGGCACAAGCTCTGAATCTCCACCGGCGTGGTCTCAAGGGGATGATGTGGGCATCGAATTGGACCAGAACAGGGGAGTGATCCAACACTAATAATGCGAGATAGTATCAAAGCTTTAGAAACACCACGGGATAGGTCAGGGGTCGAGAAGATGTCTATTCTGGTGGAGCGCCCGTGCACACTAGAACAGAAGGTGCATTTCTGAGAGTTCGGGTGTTGGAGGCGCCACAGGTCAACCAGGGAGAAGTCCCAGGCAATGGAAGACCATTTGATAGCCACGTGAGATGGACGTCTGTGTTGAGGAGGACCTATCAAGTATCAAAGATAACGCTACATTGAAATCCCCCACCCAGAGCACCTCATACCCCGGAAATGTAAGTAGGTGCATCGCACAATTCTGAAAAAAGTCAGGGCAATCGTAGTTGGGGCCATAAATGCTTACAAATAGGACGGACCAACCCGCAATTTCCCCCGCCACAAGTACGAACCGACCCTCCGTGTCGAAGTGTTTTATGTAGTTTAAAGTTTAATTAACGGTGAATGTAGATCGCCACACCCCTAGAATGGGTAGAGTAAGACGAGGCATATCTATGCACTCCCAAGCCTGCTGACGCTGGCAATTTATGCTCCGGCCCCAGGTGGGTTTCTTGGACATATAATACATTGGCACCGTGGTTACTCACATAGTTCGCAAGAAGCCAGACTTTTTTCCTGTTAGTGAACCCCCGGATATTCCATGATACCACAGTAAGAGACCTATTTCAAAGGGTGTCCATCCCACAGGCCTGAATTACGTCAAGTGGGAGCACGGACAGTAACTAGAGGCAGCAATTTTAACAAGGCAGGTGTATACTGACCAAGGTGAACACAGAAAGAAACCCCAAGGTGTCAATAATTCCCAATACCTGAAAGAGAGACCACCCCCCAAAGAAAAACAGTAAAACTTGTCTAATCAACAATGTCTTCTGAACTAGAACTCCCACCCCTCCCTCCTCCCACGCCAGAAACCCCAATCTACCGGCTGACACATCCCAGCCCCTACCCAACAACCCTGTACTTAACACACCACACATGCTGGGCATGGGGGGGGTACTGGCGGCCGCTGCAGCTCCTTCTGTCCGGAGGCTATACCATATACCAAGGCCATATTACCCCTTCAGCATAAATTACAAAATTTAAACCGGCAAATATGTGCCCCTGCGAGGCCCCACGCTCCACATGAAGAAGAAGCATAACACCCAGCGCGCTAATCAGGGGACCCCTCCGGATCAGGAATTTCGTTTACGAATCTCTCGGCTGCATCCGAAGAGGTGAAAAACAAGGTCTTGCCAGCGTGCACCACCTTGAGCTTCGCCGGGTATAACATTGCATAGCGAACAGCCTTTTTTTTAAAGAATGTTCTTAGCATTTTGGAACGGTTTCCTTTGGTCCTGCACTTGCTGGCTGAAGTCTGGGAATAACCGTATTGTAGAGCAGCCCCACCTCAAAGTCTTCTTCTCTCTCGCCGCCCTCGGCAGCGTATCACAGTCTCTGTAGTTGAAAATGCGGGCAATGATGCCTCTCTCTGGAGCACCCGGGGGAGGCCGGTTCGCCAATGAGCAGTGCGCTAGCTCCACAATGAAGTGACTAGTGACCGAGGGGGTTATCAAGGATTTACATCAGTAACCTTTCCACAAATAGCTCCATATTAGCAATCTGGGTGGATTCTGCCACCCCAGTAATCCTTATATTGTTCCATCTGGACCTCCCCTCAAGATCCTCGTTTTTAGCCACAACTTTCCGTACCGTTCATTGAAGGGAGGCGACCTCTCGCTGGAGCAATGCTATTTTGTCCTCGCCATCCCCAATTCTTTCTTCGGCCTCGGCCATTCTGCCACACAGCTTATCAATCTGGAATGCAGATATGTCCACCTTGCAAGATAGTGCATCGATTTTTGCTCCAAGACTGTCCGTACTCCCCTTCAGTGCCAAGAAAGTTTGGTTAAGGGCCCCGATATCTATCTGCAAAGGGTTAGAGCCCAGGTCCTGTTGTGGCGGATCTCGGTCATGCCTGGCATATTGCTCCATTCTGGATTGCTTTTTCTGATTGCCCTTGCCAGGCAGACACCTCGAGGACTGATTAAAGGTGGGAAGCCAGCTCCGTGGAGAAAGACTGAGGCGTACACCAGAATGGCGAGTTCAGTTTCTCCTTAGTCGACAAAGGCCCAGGTCTCCCCCAGTGCACCCCACCAAAATGAATCGTAGCCAAGCATATAGCGGCGGTCGAGGGCAAGAACAGGCCATCTGGGGGACCCAGGTAATCTTGAGGGACCACAATTGGGACTTGGCGGGCACCGACCCAACCAAGCCCTCCACATCTCAACCCCGGCTCCCCACCCCTGATATCCGGCGGGAGTAAACGCTTACAAGGTGCGGCAGCCTCCCCCCCCCACTTCCACATATAGGCAGGCCCCAGCCCTGTCCCAGCCGCGGGTCCTCCCCTGGCGAGTCACCAAAGACAGAGATCCCCAGCCCCACTAGCACTCCTGGGTAACAGAACCACCGGACGCCACACCTGGCATCCGCCCACCGCCCGAGAACTGTTGGAAAGAGGTCCGCATGTATGGGCATAGGATGAGGACCTCGCAGGGCACCGCCACCAGGATATAGCAGGCCGCCAAGATGGAAGGAGCCAGGGGAGGTATATCGCTGCCCAAAGTCAGTTCCTCTCCTCCACGGGCCCCCACCAACCCTCCGGGGCCTGCTCCGAAGCTCACCTCCGAGCCGCGCCCGCCACGCACCGCGGGCGGGAGGGCCCCTCCTCCCGCACACCAGTGCCCAGGGATCACCAGCTCCGGAGCTGTCCACAAGATGAGGCTGGGGCGGAGGACGTCCACCAACACCGAGCGGGGGCACAGCTCGGACGCCGCCTGGCCCCAGCCAGCAGGGACACACCCGGGCCCACAGTTGGATCACCGGCCACCAGCACCTCGGGGACCACCGCGGCCTTCAGCGTTGGGGAAGGGGCGGCACACCACAAATCGCCGGGTCCGATCCCCGGATAATGTCCACAAACCGACAGCCTCCAGAGCCGCCACTTCTTCCAGCGCCTCCCCGCACTCTCCGCCAGAGCCCAGCTCCCGAATCACTGCTGGACAGAATGTCAAGGGTAAATTCCGACTGTATGTGTTAGCCTCCAGTGGAGCGCTTTCAGGCTGCGGCCATCATACGCGCCGCGTCACAGCGCCCCCCGCGTAGCCTGGTCTTTAAGTGTATCATATAGAGTTTCATAAAGTTTAGAAAAAGGAGCCAAGGTTATGGATAAGGCTGCCATTGTTCTAGAGATACGCGCTTGCCGTCGATGATATGCAGGATTGCAATGCCTTTCTTTTGGGTCAAAAGGCAGAGTCACTTTCCGAAGCCTCAGAGGACTGCAGAGACGCTATCTGATCAACTCGTAGGTGCCACCCTGTGCGACTCTCCACTGTCACAGATGATTTCTCAGAAGTAGAAGTCATCTGAGCTTGCTGCTCTGAATTATAATCTACCTGTTGGTTTATACAACATATTGGACTGTGATGAATACCGCTCTCCCCCTCCTTCAAATGTGTCACCTCTGGGGATTCGAGACGCCTTCTCTTTTCTGCCCCCGTTCTACTAGAACTTACACTGGTGTTGCCTTTCTTAATGGAGGACACATTTTTTTATTTTATTTCGGCTTTATAAATGCTGCATATGCAGACATTCCCCTATCGGCACAGTAGCATCGCTCTGAGCCCGGCCACTTCTCTGAGGCCTTTGGCACACCGAAAGGACTTGAGTCAGTGGCAGTGAGTCTCACAATGGCAGTTTTAGCCATAACAACGCTGGCACCCCCAGCTACACTGGCAGACTACAGCACCCCTGCTGCCACTAAGGCGCTTAGCTTCTGTAGCCCCCCACGTCAGGTTGATCCGAAGTAAATGAGGGTAATGACTGCAAGTCTGGAAATTGTGTTAACATCTCTTTATCGGTAAACAGAAATGTTTGACGCGGGAGCTCACCTCAGCTGTGTTCCACGGGGTGCTTGACCCCCTTCCAGCAGTTGCAGTTGTTGACGAGTGAGCGGATCAGAATTCGCCATACACTGCACAGCCGGGGTTGGAGGGGGCAACCGTCTCTGATACTGTGGGCTCTCCAGCTTCACAGCAGCACAACACTTAGCCATGCACACTGCCATACTCCGCTCCAGAGAGGGTACTTGGAAGTGTAGACACTGTAGAATGTTTCTACACAGGATGCCAGGCAAACTGCTGTAGTGTGCACAACAACACTCAGCCAAGCGCTCCACACATATTAGCATGAATAGACCATCCCACAGATAGAAATTGGTGTCAGATTGAACACGCTGCGACAGGGTTATGATTGGCGGATGGATCTGCTAGCAATGGGGGGTGAATCACGCAAAACCAGTGGCCACCTAGAGGACTCAAATCAGTCTTGCTGTCCTACTGGGATGGGGCTCAGAGGTTATAGGGGGATTAGGTTAGTTCTCTCCAGTACTGGGCACCCCTGAATTTACACCAGGAAATGAATGTGTGGCTTTTCGTAGATGAACAGAGTGGGATCTGCAGCCTTTGAAAGACTGCTATGTACAGGGCCATGCCCTAACTTTTCAAGAGGCAAAGATGAAGTTTATCCTTGTGAAACAGACCGCTGGCTCACAAACCCTACACATCACAGAGTTTGAGAGAATGTGGCGAGATAGGCACGGTGGGTCTTAAGTGGTGAGGATGCTGGATAATTTGGAAAGATATACTAGCCAAGATAAACTAAATGATGAGCATTGAACTGCCATTGGACCCACTGATTCTGGTATTGGGCAGTAACCATAATACGGAGGAGGAGGAGAGAGTGGTAATGGTATAACCCAGGTTCAGTACCCAGACGCTAAGCGCTGTTAGAGTTACAGGAGCCCGCTGTAGGAAGAGTGTTGAGGGCCTCTCACTGGGACTGTGGTGGACAGCGCAGTGGAACACATGGACTATGGAGAGAATGTTTGCGATAATCCCGGGCTCTATGCCAAGATGCCAGAATGTCTATGCCCAATTCACATCCTTCTACTCATCCACATTAACAAACACACACACACAACACAAACCTGTTTCGGGCCCTCTCCTTATTCTAAGTTGGTCCAATCTTAGCGCCTCCTGATTGAAATGGCGGGTGGCAGGTACCTTACCAGAATACTAAGTATTAAGCTCCGACCCTGTTGCATTCATGGGCTGACCGCGGGGGCGCATCTGAAGCAAGCAAATTTCATTCAGGTCATGGTGGTCTTTTTTTTTACGCTTTTGCACCTTTTTTCGCTCTTGTATTTGTGCTTACTGAATTTGTAAAACTCTAAAGTTGAGTTAAAAAAAAGTAGATTTATATATCCTCAAATCTGGATAACCAGTTTGCCCATACATTGTACATAGGCTTTTTGACTAATGAGTTACCTCTGGTATATGTGCAATGGGCTATAGAGGGTAATAAAGGGACCAGTCTCCCATTTTATGCACTATTTTCAACAAAGCCACGCAAGTGCATTCCAATATATTCATTGTCCTAGTAGCTGGACCATGGGCACGAGGGCAGCTGCTCTCTGTACTGGGGCTGCTATGGCGCTCTATCTGGACACAGGGCCTGTCAGGATTCAGGGAATACCAGTAAGATAGAAATTGAGCTTGTGCAGCCAGGCAATAAGTCTCAGTCGGAAGGGCCAGCCACCCCTCTGTCCAGTAGGGCAACCGGTTTCTCCCAACTGACCCTCGCCCACTTGCCCATAACAGTACTTTTCAATTTCTTAAAGTACCCTGGAACCATCAAAGGAACTTTGTGGAAAAGATAACGGAACCAAGGCAGCAGAACCATTTTAATCCGAGATATTCTACCATACAGAAATAATGGTAGTTTCATCCACTGATTCACCGCCCCTTTCGCATGTTCCAAAGCCTTACCATACCCCCCCCCATAGTATTTCCGGGCTTCTGGCCAGTGCTTTTCGCAGATACCACATAGTTACTGTGTCACGGGATCCTCAGGACATCCAGGAACTCCACCACCCATTCCATGAGAGGGAAGAGAATCGATTTCCTGGCATTGGTTCTTAGCCCCGAATATCGACTGAAGTCCAGAACATCACCCATGATGGGTGCCAAGTTAGAGAATTATGTCATCCTTCTATAGCAAGACGACCAGTTTGTGCATATATAGCTGTACCCCTCTATGCAGGTGCTGCTATCTGAGAAGCTCTGTCAAGGGCTATGTACCAGTGTGAAAAGCAAAGGAGAATGGGGCCACCCTGCCTCTGCTCATTGGGATTGAAATGGATAGATGGTCATTGACGAGGAGCCTAGCAGTGTGCCGAGTATATAATAGGGAGACAAGGGAAACCAAGAAAGCCCCTGACCCCAGTCTCCTGAGCACAGCAAAGAGGAAAGGCCACTCAATGGAGTCAAAGGCCTTCTCTGCATCAAGCAGGGCTGCCACAACTGGAATGTCTGGGTTTATTGCAGACATCAGGCCAAATCCTCGCTAAAGCCTGTATGAAGTCGATCTACCTGGAATAAATGTTTGAAGGAGATCGGCCGGTGGGCCAAGCAGTCTTGAAGGTCCTTCTCTGGCTTAAGCAACACTGCCTCTCTCATTGAGTCAGGTAAAACCCCTTCTCCAGCATTGGATCTTTCATGGATTCACATGCTTAGAATATTCCCCGTCGTCAGGCTGGGAATCCTCGGTAAGTTATATAGACATTTTCCCTAGGAAAAATTCTGACACTTTTGTGTCCTATCTATGTCGTTTTGGGCCGCGCACACCGGCGCTACTAGGACGTAGAGGTATATATAGCTCTGCCCCTGCGGCTCCCTCAGATTTCAACCGTCTTCCAAAGTAGTGGGATTACCTCGCGTATCTATTTGGTTAGGTTGTACTTTCTACTTCTGCGACTGTTTTTTCTTCTCAAATAAATGTCTGGAAAGGCGTTGTTTCGTCCGTGTGCTACATGCGGTCTTAAGAAGGTGTACGAAGGGGATGGTCATACGGACTGCATTTACTGTCTTCATCCTCACCACACAGCGGACACATGTGAAATCTGTCAGGGCTTCTCCCAGAAGTCCCTCAAAGATCGAAAAAGACACCTTGTCGATCGGCTCAATGACGGGGCGGGTGCGTACCCGGAATCGGAGGTGGGCTCCACGGCCTCGAGAAGTAAGTCAGAACCCCCAACGAAGAAGGCGCGTTCTGCTGAAAAACACCCCTCGGAGAAGCATTCGGAGAAATATTCGAAGGCCCCCTCTTCACACAAGGCGTCGTCTTCTTCCTCCTTGTCTAAAAAGGAGAGAAAAGAACCATCTAAATCCTCCTCAGGAGACCGTCATAAGTCTACCTTGAGTCGAGAGGCCTCGGCCAGCAAGTCGGCCCCGAAAGCGGCAGCAACACCTCAAGGCCCTGCGCCACTTGCTTCGTCGACGGCCCGCTCGTCGACGCCTGCGTGATCGGCGGCTCCTCCCACGTTTCAGACTGAGGCTGTAGGAAACATATCGTCGTCGACGGTGGTTCCGTCTATGGGATGGCAACCAGAGGTTTTCGATCCCATTCCGCCGGAGGCCCTGCTGCAACCAGAGGCGGCTTTTTCCGTCTCGTCGGCTGACGAACGTGGCCCGGTCGCACACCCAACCGATCTGGGGTTGCAACCAACCAGTGCGATGACGCTTTTGAGTGGGGGTACCATCCCTACGACCTCGTCATTACTGAACCCCCAGCCTGTTCTGTCCTTGGAGGTACTAAATACGCTACAGAAGCTGTTACAGCGTTTGGACACACAGATACCTCAGCCCAGTGCCCCGGCACTGCTACAGTCTACGCCACTCGTCGACGAGCCGGGCCCCGCTCCTCGCTTGACGACCAGGATTACTGCCACTTCCCAAGCTGCGGAAGATCGCCCTCGCCCACAAGAAGAACTACCAGACTGTTATTCAGACCGAGAAGGGTCGGGTTCAGACATCTCACTATCCCCTTCAAGGTACCCAACATGGGACTCTGAAGCAGAAATGGAAGCTCCGAGAAGTCCAGCGCAGCCATCACCACCTGACGACGTGGGGGCGTTCCATGCCATGATGAGTAAGGCGTGTGCTGTGTTTGGCCTAGTCCCTGAAGAGGAGAAAGAGGATTGTTTTCTTTTTGATCATATGGGAAAGAGAAGAAATCCATATTCGCCATCCCTATTTTAGACCATGTCTGGCAAGAGGGCCTGAAGACCATGAGTCATCCGTTCTCGGAACCCGCAGTAAAAGGCCGTTTGGAGAAGAAATTCAAGGCTCCGGAATCGACCAAGTGCTTGACGTCTCAACCTTTGCCGGAATCGGTGGTATCTGCGGCGGCTAGAAAGGCCAGGTCTCAAAATAAATGCACGACCCCGCCGGACAACGAAGCCAGGAGGCAAGACGCTTTTGGCAGAAAGGTGCTGTCGGTCGGCGCGACTACAATTAAAGCAGCCAACTCCTTGGCGATTATGTCTAGGTATGACAGGGAAATGTGGCACCGGCTGGCTCCTATCTTGGAACATTTGCCCGAAGAACATAGAAAGTCCGCCATGTTGCTAGTACGGGAAGGAGAAGAGGCCTCCAACCATGCTATAAACATTGCTGTCGACCTAGCCGAGTCCGGATTTAAGCGAATCAATAATGGTGTAGTACTACGAAGACAAGCCTGGCTCAAGTGCACTACGTTCAGACCGGAGGTGCCGTATAAAGTCTTGGATATGCCGTGTGAAGGGGAACAACTATTTGGTGAAAAAGTTAATGAGGCCTTGAAGGGCATGAAAGAGGATACTGACACGGCACGGTCACTCGGAGCCCTCCAGAGTGGTAGGAATTTTCGTTCCTTTCGTCCTTTCAAAGGGGCTTCTGGTAACTCCCGGTTTGGGTCATCTAGAGACCGAGGTTTCAGCAAACCCTCCTACTCGTCCCAAGGCTACAGACGTGCGGCCCAGTCTTCTCGTAGAGGCAGAGATTACCAAACCTCCAGACGGCGGGGTGCCTACCCTTCGTCGACGAAAGATAAACAAGCCAAGAACCAACAATGACATGTTTCAGGACGTCCTGGGGAGCCGAGTGTCTCGTCACGTCGACGAGTGGGAGCGCATAACAGACCAGTGGGTTTTGGACACGATTCATCTGGGCCACTCTCTCAGGGGATTGTCTCAGTTCAAGGACAAGCCACCACACATTCCACCGGTGTTCTCGGCTCAGCCCCACTTTCAAATACTACTGCAGGAGGTGGCGCTTATGCTGCAGAAAGGGGCTATAGAACTGGTCCCGGTGGCAGAAAAAGGACAGGGAGTGTACTCCCGTTACTTTGTTGTCAAGAAACCAAATGGAAAATGGCGTCCCATTGTGGATCTACGAGCGCTCAACAAACTGCTCAAGAATTTGAAGTTCAAAATGCTTACGCTCCAGGAGGTGATCCGATCGATACAACCCGGAGATTATTTGTCGTCGCTAGACCTTCAGGACGCATACTTCCATATCCCGATGCGTTGACAACACAAAAGATTTCTGCGGTTCGTCGTCGGACGAACACAGTATCAGTTCATGGTCCTCCCGTTAGGACTAAAATCGTCCCCCAGGACGTTCACCAAATGGCTGGCTCCTATAGCAGCCTGGTTAAGAAAGGAAGGTCACCATGTGTACCCTTATTTGGACGACTGGCTAGTGAGGGGATTGTCTCCGGAAAGGGCACAAGAAAGCCTAGATGCCACCATGTCCCTCCTACAACGTTTGGTCTTCGC
Organism: Ambystoma mexicanum; assembly: GCF_040938575.1. Lineage (NCBI taxonomy): Eukaryota > Metazoa > Chordata > Amphibia > Caudata > Ambystomatidae > Ambystoma > Ambystoma mexicanum. The sequence continues at coordinate 594,326,482 of NC_090923.1, read as the reverse complement.
AGTTAACTTCGACAAGTCCTCATTAAAGCCATCAAGGGCCTTGGTCTTTTTGGGGGCAGAGTTCCACACATAATCGGGGCTAGTGAAGCCATCCCTCGAAAGGATTCACAGACTGCAACAAAAGGCACCGGAATGGAAGGTCGACACCAGAGTGTCACTGCGAAGGTACATGTCCCTGCTGGGGGACCATGTCGTCCTGCATACCCTTGATCGACAATTATCGACTCTTCATGAGGCCTCTTCAGGAATTCTTGGTGGATCGATGGGCACAGAGTCAAGGGCGCTGGTCGGACAAGTTGACCATCAACGGCCAGCTCGTGCAGGCTCTTCAATGGTGGAGAATTTCCATACATCTGAAAAAGGGAATGCCCCTGCTGGAACCTGCGTTCCAGAGGACAGTGGTGACGGATGCTTCTCTGACTGGATGGGGAGCGCATATGGGGTCCCTACAGGTTCAGGGTCATTGGTCATCGGAAGAATCCTCCCTTCACATCAATCTGCTTGAGTTGAGGGCAGTGCGTTGGGCCTTGAAATCCTTTCTACCACAGATAAAGGGCTCAGTGGTGAGAATCATGACAGACAACACGGCAACAATGTTTTATCTACGAAAGCAGGGAGGAACTCGCTCCAGTATCCTGTCGACGGAAGCCCAGGAGATCTGGCATTGGGCCCTCCAACACGACATAAATCTGTTGGCGTTCCACTTACCAGGAGTAAAAAATGTGCAAGCAGACGCTCTCAGCAGGGAGATGAATCGTCTACACGAATGGGAGCTGAACGACCAACAGCTGCACCGTGTCTTCGCAAAATGGGGTCATCCGGCCCTCGATCTCTTTGCGACGAGAGACAACAAGAAATGCTCACAATACGCGAGCAGGTGGCCACAACAAGACTCGCCAGGGGACGCGTTCTCCTTCCCGTGGATGGGCAAGTTTCTGTATGCCTTCCCCCCATTTCCCCTCATCCGGCGGACTCTGCAATGGATCCACAGATATCCATGTCGGGTGATCCTGGTGGCCCCGTATTGGGCCAGACAAGCGTGGTTCTCCGATCTACTTCACCTTTCAGCGGCAGAACCAGAAGATTCCAGAAGATCCCCAACCTTCTGTCTCAGGAGAAAGGGGTCGTTTGGCATCACGACCCGGACAGCCTCAGTCTGACGGCCTGGCTCCTGATTCCTCCGAGTTTGGCGCGTCAGCGATTTCAGCGGATTGTCGTCGCCTTTTGCAAGCTGCAAGGGCACCTTCCACGAACGCTTCACATTCATACAAATGGAAAAGGTTCTGCATATGGTGCGCAGGTCAACCAGGTTTGATCCCGCTGACGATCACACCGGAACAACTCCTACCATACTTGCTGCTCCTGGCTAAAAATGGTTTATCTATTTCATCCATAAAGGTGCATCTGGCTGCCACCTCGAGATTTACTCGGAAGAGACATTCAACTCCATTGTTCAGTGACCGCCTAGTTAAACACTTCCTTAAAAGGGTTGTTTCGAACCTTCCCTCCCACGAAGAAGTTTCCTCCGATCTGGAGTCTAAACCTGGTTCTGGCAGCCCTGATTAAACCCCCTTTTGAACCATTGTCGTCGAAATCATTAAAATTTTTGTCTTGGAAATTGGCTTTCCTGGTGGCCATTACTTCAGCTCGACGTCTGTCAGAAATACAAGCTTTAGTGATCGACCCTCCGTATTTGAGGTTTTTCAGTAATAAATTTGTGCTGGCCACTAACCCGCATTTCATACCTAAAGTGCCTTCCATGTTCCATAAACACGCTTCTATAGTGTTGCCTACATTTTTTCCAACACCGTCTTCAGTGGCGGAGAAGACTCTCTATACATTGGACGTGAAAAGAGCTTTAAAATGTTATCTCCATCGCACTGAAAGCTTCAGAGACACGAGACAACTCTTCGTAGCTTAGGGTCCTGCGGTTAAGGGTAAGGCGATTTCCAAACAGGGACTATCCAGATGGGTGTCTTCGGCCATTTCCTATTGTCATTCCAAGGCCGGAAAACCGCTAGAAAAGCGTCCAAGGGCCCATTCCACGAGATCTACATCGTCGTCGACGGCGTTGTGGTCCGGAATTCCGCTGGGGGATATCTGCCAGGCGGCTTCCTGGTCAGTACCACACACGTTTACCCGGCATTACTGTCTCGCACAGCAACATGCTGAAGATGCACAGATGGGGCGTGCAGTACTACGTCACCTGTTCCAATAAGGTAAACCCCAAGTGGGGGTTACACCCTTCGGCAACTATGCTTTAAAGTGTTGTGTCTTTCACTGTTAACATACTATAATGTAATGTGTTGCCATGGTAAATATGCATTGTGATTATTGTGATGTTGGTTTGCATACATGCCTCCAATGTTGGGGGATACTGCTATACAATCCTATTCTAAGCATGTGAATCCATGAAATATCCAATGCTGTAGAAGGGAATAGTTTCTTACCTGTAGCTCCATTTCTCCAGCATTGGTATCTTTCATGGATTTACATGCGCGCACCTGCCTCCCCTGAGCATGCAAACCAGAGATCCCCCCATACTACTCTGGGGGCCGAAATCTGAGGGAGCCGCGGGGGCGGAGCTATATATACCTCTACGTCCTAGTAGCACCGGCGTGCGCGGCCCAAAACAACGTAGATAGGACACAAAAGTGTCCGAATTTTTCCTAGGGAAAATGTCTATATAACTTACCGAGGATTTCCAGCCTGACGGGGAATATTCTAAGCATGTGAATCCATGAAAGATACCAATGCTGGAGAAATGGAGTTACAGGTAAGAAACTATTCCCTTCTTCCACTGCCCATTGGTACACTTGCAGTAGATGCTAGGCCAGTCTTGCATCTTATGCTTTATAGAGGTCCTCTGTAAACCCATTGGGCCCAGGTGACTGCCCCCCACCCCTGAAAGGCCTGGATAGCCAATAGCACCACCTGCTCCATGATGACCTCCCTTTACATAGGGGAGAACCAATACTGTGCTATTTGGTCTAGGTACCCCTAAATTAGTTGCAGTGATGTTTCCAGGACAGTGGTTTATAAACAAGTGTAGTAATACGCCACTGCCTTGAGAATCCCCATCTCTGTATACTGCGCCACCCCAGTGTGATCTCACTGTATGTGCGTTGTGGGGCTCTTGGCACGCTCAATGCAAGCCAGTGTCCTCCTGGGCCGCTGTCCCTCACCATAGCGCCTACCCAGATATTGGACTTCTCTCAGCGCCTTCTCCCTAAATTGCAGTAGTGTATCATGTTTCCTGGTCTGTGTTCCAGGATCTCCTATCATGCCCCTGTCTTTTTCAAGATCTCCAAATTTCCCTTCATGCTCTCCTAGATTTCTTCTAATGGTCTTGAGAATGCCACATTCTTTAGCAATGTAGAATCCCCTGATAACACATTGAAAGGCCTCCCAAATTATTAAGGGGGAGGAGGAGACAGTTCCCTAGTTTTCTCTAAAGAAATCATAATTTCCCTTTTGGACCTCAGCCCAAAACACTGCATCAGTCAGGGCCTCACTCTTAAACTTCCAGCGCAATCCACTTGATTGCTTTCCTGAAATCTCATTGCACACCTTCCCTGGCGAGTGATCTAACAGTGTTCGGGCCACAATTTCGCAGTCCACCACCCACCTTGCTCCCTGATCCGACACCAGTATGTAATCGATGCGCAAGGACGAGTAATGCACTGATGAATGAAACTTATACTCCAGCCCTCCAGGGTACCTATCCGCCATCCCAAACGATCTACTTTACTCCAGTATTTTACTTGCCGGCCCAGGTATTATCCTGGGAGTCCCCCCAGACCTAGACAGTAGGGGGGTCCAGCACTGTGTTGAAGTCCATCCCCAAATGATCACGCTATTTGTATAACTGAGTCACTGCTGTTCAATCCATTCTAGATACTCCACGTTGTCAGTTTTAGAAGCATAGCAATTGACCAGTGTGAAAGTGCAATTGCATATAATGCATAATACAGATCTGCCCCCATCTATATAACAGGAGAGAGCCCTTTCTCATGTGCAAGGTGCAGTTCTGCATCGTGGTCCCTATAGTTGAGCAGACGTGCAATAATCAGCCTCGCAGGAATCCCCAGAACGGGCCTTCTCCCTGGTGGCACACACGCTTCACCAGGAAGACAGTGGAGAAGCTGTCAGCCCAGCCCCTCCTTGAGTAGCATCTCCACAAATTGTTTCATGACCTGGTCTCCCCCAATCTGGATATTGTTCCACCGGTACCTCGATTCCAGATCCTCTTGTTTGTCCACAAGCTCTTTCAGTGTTTTCCTGATCTGAACCATTTCCTCGTTGTTGTCGTCCTCTCATCTTCCATAGTCGATATTAGATATTCCACCTCTTCCAGTTGTTCCCCATACTTGTCCAGTCTGACCTTCATGTGGTCCACTTTGCAGGTGAGGAAGTCTGGTTTGGGAGTGTATCCTGGCCTGCAGTTGAACAAACATTTCCTTAATATCATTTAGGTCCCTGTCCCTCCACTTGGCCTGTTCTCCTGGCATTCCGAGGGCAACACTCCCTAGGACATTCCTTTGTTTTTACTAGAGGCTGTTGCTCATAGGGGAGATTTGATGGATGCTTGTCAGTCTTTCCCATTGTTGGCCACAGCAGATCTGTTTCCCCCACCCTGAGCCAAGGTGCTGATTTGCATGTAGGTGTGAAGCCCACTCTTCTCCATCAGGAGCCAAGACTCTACAGCAGGCAGACACCTCCGTCCGGACAATTTCTAGAGGTATCTGGTGCCCCAGGGGTTGCCAGGGGTGTTCTCCGCTAGGCACCATGCCGGAACACGTTAGGGTTGACAGCAGGGGACCACTGGGAGAGGCTCTCATTCAGCAGGACATCATCCCCAGTCTCTCACCCAGCCAACAAAACAAACTTCCAGCACTGTACCAGCTCTTATGCCTCAGTCCCACCTTAAGCCACAACAGCAGGGATCAGCAATCGGGTAGGCCTTACTGGGCTGTGATGCTTTGTGTATGAGGAAGGGTCCCTCCGATTCCCAGCCTCCATGCCTGGCCCCACAGTCTACTGTGGTTCCCTGCTGCTCCTCTGCTCCTCCACCCCTGGGGGGGTGCACGCAACCAAACAGACTTCAACCCCCATCTTTCAGTTGTTTTCAGATCTTCATTGCAGAACGGTTTCTTCAGGTCATGCCGTCTCCATCACTGCATCGGCCCCTAAGCCGGATGGTCCGTATGGCTATGTGGCCAGGGGAAGAACCCAGGAAACGGGAGTGGACATCCTGGCCGCCGACTGCAGCCTTCACATCAGAACCAGGGTCTCCAGGCCCGGAACCGCAATGTTAATGCTGAGGTAGGTGTTTCAGCAACCCAGTCCCTCCACCACTAGCATCGCACAACCCAGAACCGCAGTTTCCCGGACCGCCGATGGTCGTTCCTTCCTGCCACAACACTCCTCCAGCCGGCGGTCGTCCCGATTCCCCTCTCTCCCCCCCACCGATTGCCCCCTGCCAGGCCAAGCTGTTCTCGCTCTCTGAGCACACAGTGTTGAACCAACAGAAGCCTGTCTTGGTCATTTTCTGGGCTGGCCTTGTCTGGGCTGGCAGCCCGTGCCAGCTTGCAGCTTGGCGATACAGGTGGGCCAAAGTCTGTCCGCCCCAAGAGGCAGCTACGCTGGGAGGCCGTGAGCATCTACTGATTCAGGGAGTGATTCTTTTGCTACTCTGAGCAGACTCCCTGACTCACAAGGCTCTCATCTGCTGGTGTCCCAAGTTAAAACTCATCGTAATATTTTTGCCGGGTTATACCAGGGTGTCTCAGGGCTCATATCAGAGTGGCGATCTTGACTGGGCTCTCGAGCGCCACCCCTCTGTGTGTATTTTTCTAAAGGCCATGTGCCTATACTCAGTTCTGTTCAGATTTTCATGTAAGGCAGGTAGTTTATCTGTATTTTAAGGACCAGATATGGCCATACTGCCTGGACTCTGTGTCCTGGACTTAACTCTTGTCATTTTTGGCTTGCATCCGGACGTCCTTCCTGGGCCTCCCTCGCCGTTCTGCTGGCCCCTCTAGTTGGCTGGGCCATGCCTTCCATGCATCTCCATACCGTTTTACCACTGACTTCCTGTTTTACCACATTGGTCATCCCGCCTTGCTGTTGGAATCTGCCATTGCCTGCATAGTGTACTGAGGCCCCAATAGGTCCCCTCATCTACTTGCCTGGTCCGCCATGGGTTGGCCCCACCATAGTCCTCTTCATGGTACCATCTGCTGTTGGTGGACTGCCTTTTTTTGTTCGTTGAGCTGTTCGGAACCTGCTGTATCAGGTTCTCCTGCCTTCCTGTAGTCATATTTGCCATTGCTTCTGCATTGATTTTTTTAGTCTATATATTTATAATGCATTGAAAGACTGCAGGCATCAGGCCGCACAAAGAAACCAGAGACAAAAATATCAGAATCAAGACAAAGAGGAGAGGAGGTCTATTCTGTGAGAAATGGAAAATAGGGATTAGTTGAACACCGTTTCAAAAATCTACAAAAAAAGAACATCTCTGCCTGCCTTATGTTCGGAGGTAGTGCGTTCCAGACTGATTGCCTTTTCCCTTCGTCCGTTTAAATCTAGGACAGCACAGGAGATTCGTGTTGCAGTATCACAGGGCTCTTTTTGGTTCGTATTTGACAAGCTTTTCCTGAAGATGAACAGGGGCTTTGCCATGGAGACACCAGATTAGCCATTTTAAATTGTATCCTGGCAGCCAGTGCATGCCTTTGCTAATGTTGGAAATATGAGTTCTGTAGGGAACATCCTTCACAATGTGGATGGCATCATTTTGTAAGACTTGCAGTCTATGTATGCAGTCTTTATTTGCCCAAGCCAAAAGTGTGTTGCAGTAGTCAATTCTTGGTAGAATGATTGCCTCCTGCTAATGTGGTACAGTTTCTCTCAGACACAAAGGATCTGATATGCCGGAGGAGTCTAAGGTGTTACTGGCACCTTTTGACTATATGACTAATGTGAGCATCTGCCACCAGAGGAGATTTTAAGTGGGAACATAGAGGTTTCACCTGCAAGAGCATTTGTAAGTCATGGCCCTCAATAGTCCATCTAGTGTACTTGGCGTCTAGTTCGGCACGTGCTTGAGAATAACAAAAATTTAGGAGCTCCGTTTTGGAGCTGTTCAAGCACATCCAGTGCATAGATATCCAAGCTTTGGCAGTTTTATAGATACAAGCCAAATTGAATAAAAAAAAAAGATACAAGCCAAATTGACTGCATCGGTTGCGTAGTCTCCATCGAGCTCAGGTATCAGCTGTGTATCAACAGCGTAGTTGGTAAAGTACATTCCAGTCTTGGTTAGAAAATTACATGAAGGTTTCAAATGGATATTGAATAGTGTAGGTAACATGCACCTGCGGTACTCTGCAAGATATAAGGGCGGAGTCAGAGGTGGCATCACCCCCAGCAAACTGGAGGCCTTCGATCACTTGGGTACAAGAAGATCCAGCGCAGTGTTCTGTGAGCAATTGCCCACTGGTACAAGGATATTCAGGAGCGGCTCGTAATCCAAGATATCAAAGGCTGCTGATGAATCCAGCAAGCCCGAGTGTGTAAAGGGCGATTCGCAGTATCACTACACTGCTGTTTGGCTGCTGCTCCTCTGTAGGACTTGGAAGCAGCTTTATTCCTGGTGCCAAGAGACGTGCGTGGAGTGAAGGAGAAGGAAAGCGCTGTCGCGCTTCTTGGCCCCGCTCACTCACGGGAGTGCCCGCCCCAAGCAGGAAGTGTGAGAGGACAAAACAATCTTCGAGGCACCCTCACAGCGCTAAACCCGAGTGTGCAAAGGACGATTCACAGTATCACTAGACTGCTGTTTGGCTGTTTGCTGCTTGCTTGGATGTGTGTGGAACACAGGAACTGAGTCTCGCATTCTAGTCCACACAGCCCTATTTTCTTATCCTTCTCTCTCACCAAGAGGAACTGCATGACGCTGACAAGTTGGCGAAGAATGAGTAAGGTGTCAGCTTCGGAGACTGAAACCAGGATTAAGACCCACCAACAGGTAAGGCAGCGTTTGGCTTCCTGCCCTGTACCTCTGCCCTCAGATCAATTCCGAAAGTCCCCTTATCACTGAAACAGTCTCGCCTACCCTTTGCTAGTAAAGTTGCAGAAAAGGACGGGTTGTCCTGGTTCACGTGTGTAAGGGGGCGAAATGCTAAAATCACCAGTCAGTCCTGAGGCCATGATAGAGGTCTGTCCCCAGGAGGCATCGACATTACTGACTTCGGGAACGCTGCTGCCTCAAGGTGAGGCGCAAGATGCATCTGATCATAACACCCATGCAACCGATAGCCCACCCACCGCAATGGATCTTTGTGGGGGGGCGTAACATTTGTCCTCCCCGGTTAATCTATCTAATGTGAGGGGGAACCTCTCACAAGAGGACGTCTCCCCCAACAGTCCCATGCAAAGACAGCCGGACCAGCCTAGAAACAATCAGGAAGACCTTAACCCAATGAGACAACCTCTGGGAAAAAAATCTGCTCTGAAGAGGTGACAGACCCAACCTTTGGCCACCTCCCTCTAAAAGAGCCACACAATAAAACCCAAATTGAGGCAATCCAAGATCCTCAGGAAACAGAAGAAAGGACTTAATCAGGCGTACTGGATCATACGCCAACGCCGAATTCACCGAATTCGGGGGGAGTTCTCCACGGACCTGATAAGTGCAACCAAAATGCGAGACCAGCTCAAAGAAGCTCCAGTACTGAAAATACCCTTAACGAAGTTTGTATGCACCAGGAGAGCATAAGGACCCTGAGGGGGAAGAAGAAAATCTCTGGGAGGCATGGCCCGACCTCCCCAGATCTTTGCCGTGTATTGATCAGACAAAGGAGAAAAATAAAGTATGGCTGGACATGACTCAGCATGGCATCTCTGAAGATGCTGGGCAGAAACATCTATGCTCCCCTCTTGATGGAAGACCTTATACACCGACACTGATGGTTCCACGATCCCCTGTTCCATCAAATAGCCTGCCTGGGCTAGGAACACCTTTATCATCAAATGCATGCTTGGCGAATAAGCTGATTCAAGACATCTCGAACCTTACGGGAAGAATCATGTCAGAAAAAAGGAGAAGTCTCTCGTTCATCATGGACAAAACAGAAGCCCTTGATGAGGAAGCACCTCCTGGCTGCCATACCCTGAACGAAAACCCTCAGGCGGTAGATCTAGTGTTAGGGAGAATTCTCTTATAAGGCTAATTTCCCAAACCTAGCAAATCCCCCAGCAGCTTTGCTGGATTTTTGGGGTTTGTTTTTTCTCCTGCTAAGAGTGAGAGTCTCTTCCTCCCACTCTTAGGCATGATTTGAGGTATGTCTTTGACTTATTGCGTGCTTATGGGCTATGGGGTCTTTTACTCCATAGGGTATCATCTGTTTTAGTGTATGTGTTACACAGCACCCTCAGTGCAGTAACACATGCGTGTCATAGTGTCCCCAAACATAGACTCCATACCCTGAGACTGACTGTCTCCCAGGGCATGTAAAGTCACCATTGGCTATACTAGTCCAACATTGTGAGCAGAACAGTACAAACCATCATATTGTGGATGTACTGGAAGGGGTTAATTTGATTGCCCCTGGGTCTGTTTCCAAGGGGGCACTGTCCAGTCCCCCCTTGTCGAGCTTCTGGCTGTTGGCAGTGGTTACCACGCAAAATATTCCACCAGAATATTTTCTATGGGATTTTCCCATTGATTTTAAACGCACCACTTTTTGGTGCAATGTTAAAGATACCGCCAGTTTATTTATTTAATATAAAATCACTGGTTGGGTCTTTTCGCCAGAACTCTTTTCTAAAATGGCGTTTGTGTCCGTCTTTGTAACTCCAACCTTTGTTCCAATTTTTGGCATGCTTCTCCACAGAAGCCCTCCAACTGGTGCCACCCTGTCTGGGTTCCACAGGATGTGTGGGTGGGGGAATTGGCACCCTGGACTGCGTTGCCTTAGCAACACAAGTCACACTCTGTTCTGATTGGCCCAGTGGTGAGCTGCCCGGCTCACCACTTAGCATGTATGAGTGGATGCTAGGCTGCTGTATGGGGGGTTTCTGCATAAAAGCAGGGCTTTGGGGACTGGAACTTCAGAAGTCGCCACAGGACCTAAGAAATCCAAAGAGGGGTGAAGCTGAGACATCTGCACGACGACACCACCGGTGGAGCCCTGCTGCAACAACCTCACCACTTTCCCGACGACAAGAGAAGATCTTCTGCTGTAAGAGGCTTCTCCCTTTGAGCTGGTGGGGACAACCAGTTCGCCATTCGCCTTCCAGGACGTCCCTTGGTCGAATCGCCAGTGCCAAGCACCCCGGCGGCCAGATAGCCAAGCTTCACCACTGTGACCGCGAATAAAACAAACATACCTTTTTACTGAACGAACTCCGTGGCTGGTCTCTTCCCTGGGCAGTGCAACGACTCCAAGTTTCCTCCTCGACGAGATCTTCTCTTCCCCTGGTCGAAAGCACGAACTGCACCTGCTGCCAGGAACAACTGCCACCGCTGGAGCTTCCTCACTCTTTAAGGTACTGTGTTCCGCCTGGCCTCACTTTCTGCGGATTGCTAAAGGTGACCCTTAAATCCTTGGCTTTCCAACTGGGTTGGTCCCAGACCTTATAACTTTACCTTTCGCATCAAACCAACCTCCTTTGAACATTTCTGTAAAGACTTGAGTGCTTTTTGAACTGTGTGATCCTGGGCACATTTCGCCTTGCTCCATTTAAAGTGGGCCTGACCTATGAACTTTGGCTCTACAGTAGACTCTGCCTTCACTAACTTCCTGTGTTCTTAGAAAAGTGTTGGCAACTGTTTTATTTTCATGACCTGCCTTTTTCTCTCCCTTTAACTTAATTATTGGAGTGCCATCTAAGTTACGCGCTCACATCTGTTTTTACAAATAGTGGTGTTTTGACCTAGACTTGTCTAATAATTATTAAGGGGGGTGTGTATACTTTATCTGTATTTGAACTTGCTTTGATTTAGAGTGCTTAGTGTATTTCCTAAAGTGTGTTTTAAATAAATAATTATATACTTTTGATACCAAGCTCTGGTCAGTGTTTGCTTGCTCTGTGTGTTTAGCCCTATTGTGGATCCTCTGTATACTGCCCTACTCATCTTGAGAGAAGTCTGACTGCTAAGCCACAGCTACCAGGTACATCTGGGTGGTGCAGACTGCTACCAATTGGGTTTACTGCTTACCCCTGTAGTCTTAATCTTCTTGCAGTGTTCCCCAAGGGAACTGCACAGGATTCTGCCTAACATCTAGACATCCAAGTAAGACGATTGGAGGAGCCGCTAAGTCAACCTGTGCACAGTCGACCACAGAGGCTCATTTTACAACGATTGAGGAGCCTTCTCTGACAAAAATTAGTGAACTATGTAGTAAAGGAAGGACTGATGAATTTATCCATATTCAAAATGTAACGATGGCAGCACTTAACATCGTGATTGCTCCATTCTTAAAACTATATGAGAATATCAACGACTCTGACCTCGGTCCATGTATCAGAGCTGTGCTAAAAGGAGCAGATCAACGAACTGGTAAGCTTTGTGAATAAAATGGACGTAAGAACCAAAAAGGAAGCGGATAACTCCTGCAAGTGGCAAAACCGCCTATGTGATCTGGCATGGCACGAGTCGAATGATAAACGACTACTCATGAAGGCTATCTTGGAAAATCACACATGGATAAGGAAATCCACAGGAACAAAGGCCGCCATGGACACCAATTCAGCGGGTAGCCAACAGAGTAATCCTCTACCTAAACCCCCAAAAAATAAGACCCCCTTAAAGATGCTGGGGGCCCAATGATCCTAGGTAAAGGCCTGGTAGGCTTGGGGACAGGGAGAAAAGCATGTAATGCTGAAATGGCGGAGAAGAAATCAAAGCCGAGCTATTCACTATTTCAAGACCCGAACCAAGTGTCCCAGTCTACAACAGGGGCAACTGGAACTATTCTATTGCCACCTCCCTCAACATCTGTTCAAAAGAAAACTAAAAAAACAATATATCAAGCGGAAAGCAAATGGCTCTTGAGCTTTTTTAAGGAATATACAAATTCCACCCCAGGTCGAAAGGCTACCTCCAGCAAAAAAGCCAAGATGAGAGATAGAACTTAGTCAACAACAGGAAAATTCTCCCCTACAAAGTCAGGATGAGAACCGGCCTCACAAAGGGAAGGCACAAAGAGCAGCAGTTGATTTGGACTCATCGGACTGCCTTAGTGACCTGATTGAAATAATTAATATCACACAGCAGGATGAATTCTGGGGAAACAGGAGTCCTACAGACTGGCAAGTTATAGATGAGTGCTCAAATCAGGAAGATACTAAGGATAGACCGGCCAAGGCAACATGTCGACAGGAAAAAGAGGAGAAACCTAGACATGGCCGCAAAACCCAAGTCCATGGTAAAAGAACATTCAAGCCATGCAAACAGAAGGATATCCTCCAGGATCTAGAGGTAATAAGGAAATCACGAAGTAAGCACCAGTATCAACCAGAAAGATCGTCAAACTAGGCAGAAAGCGAGCCTCATACATCTAAAAAAAAAAAAACGGAAATCCAGACAAAAATACCAGATCTCTTGAACTGTCTGGAACATCGAAGGCAACAACGATGCCAGGAAGGGAGACCTGCCACGAGACCAAGTAACAATAATGAGAAACAGACAGTGAAGGAGTCTGAGGGGACACCAGATGGGGTAAAAGAACGATTAACCCGAACGATCCATGGGAGGGGAAAAAGTTGTAAAAACCTTCCAAGTGAAACTAGAAAGGCTTACAAGAGACCACAAAGAGATGATCCTAAATAGGAAAAATACAGTAATTCTGCTCAATCGGGTGATGGCTTCAGGAAGACTTGAACCCGATGATATAGCAATCATCGAATTTACAGATGAACGCTGATTGGACCTTATCACCATTCATTTTAGATCCAAGACAATAAGGGAGAAGGTGATGAAAATAAAGGACAAGCTCAGGGAGCTGGGCTTTAGGCTCAAGAACGTGGACGATGGCGAGGGACAAGGCTCGAACAAGGAATACTTATGATCTCGATCTGAACGGCCGGCTGCAAACTCCCACTCTATCAGAACCCACTACATGGAATATTCACGCAATTAAAAAAATGGCAAAGGTTCTACGTGAAAAGAAAAAAAGCAAGTTGAAAATAACATCTTATCTAAGTTAAGGTTTATAGTCGATAACACAAGATCAAAGGGGAGCGGCTCTAGAAAGAATGACATTAAACAAGTCCGAGATGGAAAGACCCCACTAAAGCCTGATACACGCTGGGAAAAAAAGAAGCAATAGAACGCAGAGGAGGGGGTGGGAACAAGACCCCTTCTGGCCTCTTGGAACACCAGGGGCTTTAGTCATCTCTACTCGGAGGAATGCGATTTCCTGAGGGACTTTGAAATCATCTGCCTCCAGGAATCCTGGGTGACAACCAGACTGCTTTGCGAGGGATATCAAATCTACATCAATCCCGCATTGAAAGGGCCTCTGGGTAGACCACGAACGGGACTCGTGACCCTAATCAAAGAGGATAGTGAACTGCAAGTTCAAGTACATCAAACACCCAATCCATTCACCCAGGTGTTGAAATTGACTAAAAATAAAGGGAACCAAGAGACTAGACTACTGCTAATTAACATTTATCGGAGCAGCCAAGATTGTGAAATGGAGAAGTTCCATTTAGACATTATGAAAGCCATCGACGAGTCAATGATTGAAGACCCCAATCAGATGATCCTAATCTGTGGAGATCTGAACCTGAAGCTCCTTGATAAAAAGGCCAGACGGAGGAAAAGATCACTACTGGAGCCTTGGGAAAACAGATGGATCACGGAAATGAGCGTTAGAGATATGGTAATGTTAAATGGGCAGACGCTGGGTAATATCCCAGATACTGATACTTGGTTTGGTAATCAAAGTAGCACCTGCCTGGACTACTGTTTTGTGGCAAAGACAGCCCTTCCGTGGATCAAATCATTCACTGTAAAAAACAGCCGATTAGTGATCATGCTTTATTGGAAGTCGAACTCGGCTGGAAATCAAAGGAGACAAACCTACAAAATTTGCGCCCAGTTGAACTATCGTGGGGAAGAACCAGACTGAGAATTAAAGCATCAGCGATTCCTAAACTCACGCAACATCTGGACGATAAAATAAAAAAATCTGCAAATGCAGTGGAATATAGATGAATGCTAAAGGATTATGAGATAAAAGAGATCCGTGAATAATATGTAGCCGGTCAAGTGGCACAGCGAGTAGAGCGCTCGCTTTGACATCTGTGCAGGGCCTGCTAACGCAGGTTCGAATCCCGGCGGGGCCAAACTCAGCCTTTCATCCTTCCGAGGTCGATAAATGAGCACCACACACCGTGGGTAATAATAAGCAGCGCTCAGATACCTGAGGGTTCGTAGCGCTATATAAATGCTAAATTATTATTATTATTATTATTATTATATGTCTATTATAAGAAAACATGCCTATAATAAGGATCTGGTTAAAAAGAGAAGAGACCTGCGTGCTGATCTTAGAAGACTAGGTCGAAGTAATTCGCCCAGTAGAGAGGTAAACAAAAAGCAATGTAAACAACGGTACAAGAACTGGCTAAAATCATTGAAGATCTGGACAGCCCAGGCAGATGCAGAGCACATGCTAGCTTCAGTAAGTACCGCTAATACAAGATCCTTATGGGAAATCCTCAATCAGGGACAAGACTTCCAGATGGCCCAAACCACCAACCAAGTCTCAAAGGAACAGTGGGTGAAGCACTTTACAGCCCTATTTAAAACGGATGAAATCCCCACGCACCCCATAAAAAAGAGAGCAGGATTGCCTTGGCGTATCAAGATCGATAGAGATGACATATTATATCGAATCAAGCATCTCAGCACTTCAAGAGCGGCTGGCCCGATGGCATTTCGAACTATATGCTGAAACAAAATGGGGAGGCATGGGCTGACTTCATCCTGGTTTTGTTTCAACAGATCTTGAAATCCAGATCAATTCCACAATCCTGGAAGGAAGCCCTGATAGTCCCAATCCATAAGAAAGGCGACCGACTTAATCCGAGGAACTACAGGCCCATAGCCCTCTTAAACTCAATAGGAAAGATTTTCACCTCCATCCTCCTAAGAGATCTTAAAAACTGGGTGATCCGGCCAGAAATCATGGACAAGAGACAGGGGGCTTTTCTTACTGGAGTGGGTCCCTCATTGAATCTTTTTCTATTAAACCTCCTAAAATTGCAAGTCCTTTAAACAAAAGGGAAAATGTTTCTAGGATTTATGGACCTCGAACAGGCCTTCGATGCAGAAAGCAGAGAACGTCTATGGGCTAAACTTGAAAAATGGCAATGCCCGGAAGATCTTCTGGAAGCAATTAAAGCACTGTATTCGAGCACAAGAATCAAAATAATAGTTTCAAAGGGGGGGACACAACGGATCAAATACCTACGTCCAAGGGCATCAAACAGGGCTGTGCGCTGGCTCCCTTCCTCTTTATCTTGTACCTAACAGACCTAAAAGACTCCCAGGATAAAATCTGAGCTTTTCCACTTAAGCTTGAAGGGACGGATCTCCCTTGGGTCCTTACGCAGACGATATTGTTTTTCCCGACCAAACAGCTATTGGGCTGCAGTGCCGAATAGCGGAATTTAAGAACTATCTGGACATAAACAAAATGAAAATCAATGTCGACAAATAGATGATCCTGGTAATGCAGTCTGCCAGAGGGGCAAAGAGGAAAAAGAAGGCCTTCACTTGGAGAATAGAACAGGAGCTGAAAGTTGTGGAAACAATAACATATCTAGGGGTCAAAATCAATAAAAATATCAACGAACGAGCTCAAAGCGACTTCATTAGAGAAAGACTGGAAAAATTAACCAATCAAGGTCGAGCTCTGCACAGGAGATACGGCACCTACTCGATACCAATCATCTCCTGTTACAAGCAAAAGGTCGTACCTATCTTGACTCATGGTGCAGAGACCTGTTTAAATCTGTTCTGGGAGGCATGGGGGAAGCTGGAGGCCTATTTTTGGAGGAAAATCCTAAAATTACTGAACTGTTTGAAAATGGAAACAATTAGACATGAGCCAAGGCTCCAATCTATGGCCTTGATAGTCCATTGG
Source organism: Ambystoma mexicanum (assembly GCF_040938575.1). Taxonomy (NCBI): domain Eukaryota; kingdom Metazoa; phylum Chordata; class Amphibia; order Caudata; family Ambystomatidae; genus Ambystoma; species Ambystoma mexicanum. The sequence continues at coordinate 594,310,313 of NC_090923.1, read as the reverse complement.
AGAACACTCTCCCTCTACCGTAAATGCCTATTGGACTCACCTCCCATTCCATTTGAGATATTGGTAAATCCAGGGAATAATAACCCTGAGAAACTTCTATGCAAATGGAGACAGAACTGTAAAGACCTATTACAGCAAAACAATATCTCAATAGAGATCCTGATAGATAATCTGGAGAAGGCCAAGAAGCTATTACGTGAGAAGGACTGGATTGATACTGACTCACATAAGGCGCAAAATATATACTGCCACAATATCATTTGGGAAAAGAAACAACTAAACCATCCCCCTCCATATCTCACAAGATTTCCATCATCTCGGCATAGGAACTTGTTGATGCGCTGTAGACTCAACTTACTGCCGTCAAGAGAAGTACAGTATCTTAGAAAACAGATCACTATTCAAGAGGCAGGTTGCCGCTTCTGCAACAACTCAAATTCTAGAAACGATAAGACACTTGACATTCTCCTGCCCGAAACTTCGAAAAATGAGGAGAATATATCTCTGATTCAATGAATAACATAGCTGAGGAAGAAGGGTGGGAACGTTAAATGACGGTGGACGAACTTTGGCAGACATTGAATGCCTTGAAACTGATAGAACAGATCTACTCACTATTTGTGATAGCCAACGAGCAGCATAGTGAGGATCTGGAGAATCAGGAGGATCTCTAAAAGACTCAGATGACCAGAAGAGTATGGAAACTGGAACTTGATCCAAACTTGGATGTTGGAACGTTTTTCTCTCATTTTGCATGTTAAAGGTTGAAAAATGTATTTAACCAAGAAAACATTAAAAAAAAAAAATCCAGCAACACCAAGGGCCCCGATTTACCTCCATCCAGGATGTCAAGCATCTGTGTCGGGAGATCTAGGGATGTGCTTTCAGTACTATGACTCGGCCGAAAATCAGATTGCCTGGTGTGTTAACTTACAGGTGGAATCTAGATGCTCTTGATTTTGGGCTGTGGCCACTTTATCAATTATTTTCAACAGGAAAAATATATTAGTAATTGGCCTATGGTTCTTGCTGTCCTTTTGATTCAACCCTGCTTTTTTCACCAAAAGGGTAGGGATTGAAAATACATTCATCTCGCCCAGGACATATTTGTGAGAAAAAGGGGGGGGGGGGTGACATCTTTGTGACAGGAGGTAGGACGCATTTCAACTAGGGCCTTTTCCACTTCAGTCACTGAAATAGGTTTAAAGGAGAAGTTTAGGGGATGTGACGAGACTTGATGGTTACTCGAAGAAGTTTTGCGTCAGTCACATTCATTAACAAGTGAATGAATACTTGCTCATTTTCTATTTTATCTCGAGCCATGATTTTGTTTGGCAAATGCATGTTGGATTCTAACACAGTCTGAATTAGTTGGAGTAAAAGGCTATGCTAACACCTTGGGTTTTGATTAAGGGTCCCACTCATAGGAATGGCGATTGTATCTGTCATATGGTTCATTTTTAGCCTGGGGTGCAAGTCACTGTGTGTTTGGATCCTGTAAACCACACCTGAAAGGAAGACTTGTACTCACCCAGTTATTTGGGGCTTCCTGAAAGGAGTTATTGGGAACCATTTATGTCGAAACCTACCTCTGGACAATGGGTTGCTCGTGATACTTGCACACATGGGTTCCTATGGTCGTGCTTTTCTGCAGGTGTGCCTTAACTGCATTTTCCTGTTGACTTTCATTGGGGCTGAATCCTGCTGTGCTGCATCTCCTCTCAAGGCTGATGGTTCTCAGCCTTGTCGCTAGAGCTCTTCTTTAGTCTGTTTAGGGTCTCCTCTGGCCTCCCAGATAGTTTTCCACAAAATCTTCATCCGATAGAATTGAGACTGACCTGCCTGTTCTCCATACACTAGTATCTGTCTTTTTTTTTTGTTTTAATTTAATTGCATTGGAATTTTTACAAAAAGAAATCCCTTCCCAGCTAAATCCCTTCGTGAAACACTTTTGCCATTACTTTAGAACAAGAAAGAAAAACAAAGCAACAAGACATCAAAACAGCAAAATCCTGTTAATTTCCTGTTAAGTTCCATATTGGGCAGGATGTAAAGCTGGAGGTAAAGCTGGCCAACGCCTGCAAGGCCAGAACTTCACCGGCCTCATGAGTTGAGCCTCTCAGTAGTTCCATTTTTAGGACAAGCTGGCTCTGATGGTCCAATTGCAGTTTGGCCATTTTCCTCCAACCTTACTAAATTTTCAAGTGAAAAAACCTCCATATAAAAGATATTGCTGCAATAGTCCATGCTGTATTGTCGCTCTTGATCAAGGCTGACCAACGGGTCTCATCGTCCATTGTACTGAACTTTTTTATCAGCGATTTAAGTAGAAAATCACGCTCCGTAGTCGGACCAGGACAGGCCATGATTCATGCTTAATTGTCTCCACTTGGTCAGAATTTAGACGGAATCTACAAGTCTTGGAAGAACTAAGACCCCGAATTTCCATAATCTCGTTTGTCAAGATCAGGTTGAAACGCATTCTCATGAAGGTTTCTCTGAAAGTTCTATTGGGGAACTTCAGGAGATAAGCACTTGGCTGATTTAACTTCCTGGTGTTAGGTGGCAAATCACTAACAGGCTTATAAGCCCCTGCATTCTCCTCAGTGTAGATCCAGTCTTGCTACATGAGTTTCCTTTTGACTATCATAGGATTTGTCATCAAAACCTCCTCGTTACAACCTAGTTCTTCTAGTTTCTTTCTGGTTTTATTGGCCCAGTTTGTTGACAAGGATGACAAACCTGTCATCATTTCTTGATTTATTAGCTTCAAGATCGTCAGGCTAGTTGGTAGTAACACTTGGGGTAGCAGAGCCAATCCTTTCCATTCTACTGATGCGTACAGAGACGGCAGGCCTAGTTCTCTTCTGATTATTGAGATTGGCGTTGTGTTTGGCAGATTCAGAATTGTTTTCCATATCATGCCTTCAAGTTTTGGCAATAGGCTCTTCGGAATCTGAGGAAAGGCCTCCATGCCATATATTACAGTGGGCATACCCTTGCCTTTGTAGAATTTAATGGCTGCCATAAGCGAAAATCGGCCATATTTTTTATCCATGAGTTTTGCCTGCGTTTTTGCTTTTGTTAACAATGCTTCCTGTAATGGAGTCTCCACTTTACTGTTGTTAATGGTTACTCCCAAGTATTTGAATGTTTCAACCTTTTCAATTCTGTTTGGCCCCAATGTCCGTTTAAAAGGTTCTTTCTTTAGGTTTCCTGGTTGGAAATACATTATTTTTGTTTTCTCTTGGATTATCTTCAACCGATTCAGGTTTACATATCTCTGTAAACTGTCCAACTACCTTGGCAGTCCTATTTAGGTCTGGTCGATCAGTATGAGATTGTCTGCATATAGCAGTCTAGTAACTTTCTCCTCACCGATTGTAGGTGGAAACGATCTCAACTGAGGTTCAAATCGTTGGATGTCGGAGATAAAGAAGTTGTAAATTGCAGGGGCCAAAGAGGACCCCTGCTTTACTCGTTGAGAAGTTGGGAATACTGAAGACAAAAGGCCCGCTTCGATTTAAACACTCTTAGCTTGGTGTCTGTATGGAGGGCAATTAGAGGATCCATTACTTATTTCGGGCAGTTCCTTTCCTCTAATATTGCCCACAACAAGTTACGATCCACCCGATCAAAGGCCTGAACGAGGTCTACAAATGCAATGAAAATCTTTTCTTTGCCATGGTGGGATTTGTCTTTCCAGATGTTAAGTAAAATGATGTTTGGAGCGGTTCCTACCGATTTTACAAATCCCGCTTGGTGGGATCAATTGATTCAGACACCTTGGTCCATGCAAGGAACTTCTCAAATAAGGAGGACCCAAACATCTTGCCTATCACGTCTAACAACGCAACAGGCCTGTAGTTTTGAGAGTCATCCTTAGCCCTCTTTTTTAAAATGGGGACTATTATTGCAGATTTCCACGGCTCTGGTATAGCCCTTTGCTGTGAAACATTCTTAAAGACTGCGTGTATGAAGGCAGACCATTCGTCAGGATTTTCCCTCAGTATTATGTTGTTAAGGCCGTCAGGCCCAGGTGCTCTTGATGGATTGAGCTTACATATTTTTTCCAAGATGTCATCTACGTCATATTGGAATGGTCAAACCTTCCCCTTGGGAGATGTTTCTGCTATTTCAGCTGTAGGAGGAAGACCTTGATGCAGATCTGAATAGTGAATATTCCAAGATGATTCACTCACATGATTATATTGAGTGTTGTCAGTACTGGTTGACGTTTGTTTGATCAAAGACGTTGGATTTTTTTCCCACTTAAGGCCCTCAACATTTCCTCTGAATCCTGTTGCATCATATTGTCTTTTCTTGCGATGATCCAGGATTTATAGTCTTTGCATACTTTCGCTGCATGCTCCTTAACGCTTTCCTCAGTAGAAAAAGCTGCTCTGTGCTTTATTCGCCTCATTTGTCTGCTTTTATCCACAAGTAGCGAATCGTAGAAATGGTGACATGCCTTTTTGGCCTTGGGGTTCGATGAGTTCTTACTATTGTACTGATACAGCAGGGGGCTGTAGCCCACCGGGTCAGGTGTGTGGTCAGCCCTCTCCATACCTTTAATATATGTCCTTGTTAGAGTTGTTATGTCTTTAGGTTTTAACCTCAGGTGATTCCCCTCCGCCCCCCGTTGTTCACCTCCACTTCTGTATTCATAAATTGAGTGAGTGGTTTTAAATCCCCGGTCATCACCATACAGAGGTGGTTATGGTCGCTCTTCACAGTTCTTATTACCTAGGATCTTGGAATTATCTGTAGCAATTCACTTGAGACATAAATATAGTCTAAGTCGGCCGACAGCTCTCCTCTTTCCCAGGTCGGGATCAGGTTAAGAGCTTTATGATCTTTCGCATTTAGCTGGTGCATGACCCAAGACTTCATTGCTTTTACCCACAACATTCCTCTCTTAATCGCCAAGGGGTTGAGCTCTTGCTTTTTCCCACTTGTGGGTAGGGACAGACTTACAGCGTTCAGGTCTCCACAGATCACTATGTATATAGTGTTGACGTTTTCCAATACGTCTTCCGTGATGTTATTAATTTTCTCTAGAAAACTTGTGTTTGAGATGGCCTGGGGGTTCCAATAACAAGTTATGATGACCATATTCCCTGTGTTACCCCCACAAGACTGGTCTGGAGCATGTATCCAGATCACTAAAACCGCTAGACAGTACAAGTCTGTCAACAAGGTTTTCAATGCGTTCAGCCCAGAGCCTGCTTTTAAGGCTATCAACAAGCGTGGGAACGGACTCCCCTTGTCACCTCTCACAGCCAGAGCTGTGAGCACATCGTACCCATCAAGGTGTGGTGCGTTCAACAGCCAAGTTTCTTGTAGGCATAGTAAGTCGTATAAACCAAGGTTAACATCACTAGGTCTTGTCAAGTGGTTAAACCCTTTGGTATTCCAGGATGCCATTTTCAGTTCTTGATTGCTGTTCTCATGCAGGTCTAAGGGCTTCACCAAGGTCAGCTTGTTCTTGTTCTGTCGTGACCAGGGTTGCTATTCGTTTTGTCTTACCAAGGCTTCTGCCACCCAAGACCAGTCCTCCTTTTTTGTTGCGGATACTTCTCCTCATCTGTCTTGGATAGACCAGTGTTCCTGTTATCCACATCAAATGTAATCTTAATGGATGTTTTGGGTACCAAAGGCATCCTACCCACACCCAATAGGGTCCAGGGTCCAGAAACAATTTGGGTGTAAGTGGTTTACTTGATGAACTTTCTACTTATGGTGCAGATGTCTGGTTCTCACTAACGTCCCTCTCCTTTTCTGAACCAGAGGTATTTTCTTTGGGATTCGACGGCCTCTTTGGTTCTGGATGTTTGACTAGCGTTAGATCGAAACCAAGGATACAGAGGTTTTCTATGGAGTCAGTCAACACTCTTTTCACAAACAATGATGCAATATATAGAAAGACAATGTCGGTGCAGTGTTTAATTCCAAATTCTACTATTATTAAGTCGTCCGTAGTCAACAGACGTAAATTCAGTATACAGTGGAATATTTGCATCATTGTTTTTCTGTTAAGAATCCGTTTTTCCTTGTTCCCCAGCAGACTTTCACTCCTTTGGGTGTCGCTCGGAGACTTCTGATGTTTATGACCCAAGTAGGCGCTCTGCTCCTTCTGGGACTTGGGGCTTCTTTTCTCTTTCCTTTTGTTCTCCTCACTACGATCACTGTACTTATCTCTCTTATTGGTCACTCCTATTTCCGTTTTCTGATTTGTAGCGGTGTGAGTACTATCCCCTTGTTTCTTGTGATCTTTTTCTTTTCTCCTGTTGCTGTTGGCAGAAGTATACATTTGTTGCTGTCTGACAGGAGGAGTCAAGGGGTAGCGACCTTAAGGGCCTCAACCGGACATTCCTTCCAATTCTCTTCCTTTTTTCTGATAAAGTCAGAAAGCTGTAACTCGGCGAGCTCACCTTCTTTATCGAACTTCCACGTTTTTCCCCTCCTTCAGTTGAGCTCGTGATTCTCTCCTTCTTTCTTCTTTGACAGAATTTCCAATTCCAAATTTTCAACTGAATAAACTGACAAATCCATCAGGTCTATTGATTCCTCCACCTCAGCGATTACAGACCGAGTAGTGGTATTTACTGAGTCAGTTTTCTTTATTACTTCCAATGCTGTTATTTTTTGGTCCCAATTAGATCTGACTTTAACCATTTGGGCCGGATTTCTTGTTTTGATATTTTACTTGTCAAGAGTGGTCTCGCCTTCTTGCTCTTGTTTTTTATTTAGTTTTTCTTGTAATGGCCGAGCATTTATTTTCTCAAAGATCAGGTAATCTTTATTACCACCTTCCTGGTGGCTATTCACAGGTATAGTCTCCCTTGAATTGGTTAACAACGATGTGTCTCTTATTATTACTGTGTGTTTTAAAAAGTACACATCCGTTAACTTCCCTGTTTTGACTTGAGTCCAGTTGACAAACCGTGGCCGGCCCCAATTGTTTTTTTTCCTTTTGGGTTCTTCTCTTTTTTACTTCAGATGTCAGATCAATGTGAGCGTTTAGAAATAGAATTTTCAGTCATTGTCTGAGGCCCTCCCTTTGTCATTGTTTGTATTGGCATCCTGTTTCCCTACTGTTTGGGAGGATTTCTCCGGGGACCGCTGTTTTCCCCACTGCTGTCACAAAACCCTGCAGAAAAATCAATTTGGTATGAATCATAGCAAGAGTCGTGTTGTCTTTCATTGACTCATTCAGGGATTCATATAATTTGGAGAACGGTGTCAGCGCGATCGTCACAGTGGACGTTATTGAAAGCAAGTCATTTTTCCTTGATGGATCGTTTGATCTTGTGTCCTAGGAGTCATCCAGTCTTTTATCTCTTGGTCTTAGCGTGTTCATGGGCAGTTTGAGGGTTACGGTCAGTATCCCTACATTGCCGTCTTGGTGTGACTGATTGCAGTGATCGAGATGGAGGGTATGTAAACCTACCCATCTCTGTACAGCCTTCATGTGATGGTGTTCCAGACGTTCGAGGTGGGTGTAAAATGGAGAGAGCCACCAGCCTTTATGAGCCCTTCATGTTTAAGTGATCCAGATACCAGAGTCCGCAGCCGCTCTTTGGTAGCAGTTGGAATTATATTAATGGATTGTTGGAAAGAAATCTCCTTGATTCCTGGAGGCGGTCCTAGTACCGGATCTATTATGGTGTTAGACCTCGCTCTGTCATAGGAATAACCTCCGCCCAGACTAGTGATAAGATCCCAATAGCCCCATTCCGCGGGCTAATTTCCTCCAGCCTTTTTTCAAGATTGGATGAACTGCTATTCACACTAACCACCTCTTGTTCTGACTCATGGTACAAACGAACATGCTTTATTATGGGTGACTTCCATTGCTCGTGATCCTGGTTCGACGATCTTCGTCCAATCTGGTTGTCACTTAATGGTGGTTGCTCCAGGTCCGCCGCTCTTCTACTGTGCTCCATCCCCAATGGTTTTTCAAATGTGCTGTTTACTGGGGACTATTATCTGGTGTACACACTACCAACGGTGGGGTTGCAAGCCTCGTCATCCAAGGCGTCACCCACTCCCTCCAAGAGTTCAGCATCTGAAATTTCATGAGGCGACTCTATAGATGCCTCATCTACTTGGATCTTTTGTTTTATAAAATAGTTCCTCAGACTTTCTGAGAAAAGAGGGGCCCTTCAGTTTAATTTTCCGATAAATTCTATTTATTTGAGGCTGCACTTTTATTTTTTGCAACAGAGGGTTCAGATTTTGTTGGTCGGCCTTGTCCGGGGCTTTTCCCAAGTTTGTCAGTCTATACTCTTTTGATTTCATTTGCCCTTTGGTGCCCCCTGACTTAGTACTCAGTTTGGGCAGTTTTTTTTTCCTCTGAAAATTTAGGAGTTTGGTAACAGGTGCTGGGGACACTGAGGCTGAGATTGGCATCAGTTTCGTAGCGGGAACCCAAACGACTTCTGGCAACAAATCAGCACTGCCCACAGGGCACAAGTCCTTGTTTGGGATAGCAGAAACAGAGAGGCCCACCTCTAAAGACTATTCTTGGTTCTCCATCACCAGGGGCATATCTAATGCTTCTCTGGGCTCCTCATCAGTAGTTTCAATCTGGTCCGTGAACAAAAACGTTCTCTTAGTATCTGGCGTTTCAATCCGTGCTGGTAAGTTATTTGTTGTGGGTATGACGGCGTGTATTTGGGCAGTCACTGGCACAACAGAGTTCGTGACTGTGTTTGTAATGGTGTTTGTAGCGTTTTCGCTGTGGGTCCAATAGGGTTCTCTCCTCTGTGTGAGCTGTTCCAATTGCTCACAGACGTTGGTGTTGGAGTGACTGTGATTGGCTGGTTACCATCCGATGCAAATCTCTTGTCCGTTGCTGGGCCAGCCAAACCTGTCCCCCCCCAAATCAGGTCAAAAGCCCGAATGGCCACCGGCACCATCTGTTGGATCGGCGAGTGCCCCCGCCCTGCAACACGATGCACCCAGATGCCTTTGGGCCAGGCACGCTATATAAATAAAATACAAATACAAACACTCTCCCTCCTCAGCGCCCCCAGAATGCAGAGACTCAGATTGTGTGGACGCCGAGGCTCCCCGACGGACCGCTGCCGCTCCCCAACGGACCGCTGCCGCTCCCCACAGTCCTCGTAAGTGTTCCTCGGGGCGCTGCACGCTGTTTGATAATGAGGAAGGTGCAATCGGGTGGAGCTTTGGAGGTAGTGTAGATCTCAAAAAGTCAAAGGTGGCTTACCTTCCCCCGCCGTACTCCCAGTCTTCTGACAGTAACAATTAATGCAATGCACTCGTGTCAACCTTATTCAAGTCGCCCTCTCTCATTCGGTCGGGGCGGCCGCGACGGTCTCTCACCAAACACTGTGACTCTGAGGCACTGCTACCCAACTGGGTACAGGAAGTGATGTGTACGCTCTTTCTCTCTCCGTCTCACGGCGTCTCGTGCTACGTAGCAAGCGCTCCTCATCCATCTTGAGTCTCAATTAGAGCGGAACCAGAAGATTGTGACAGAGCGTGAACAGTCCAAGCAAGCCAAGCGAACCTGTCACTCTCCGCCTGACTATTGTGTTTGTCCCATTGATTCCTATGGGGAACATTTTACTCAACTAAAAGTCTCCCAAAGTGACTTTTGGGGAACTGTCCCTAGTAATTTTTCCTGCATTCTTGAGTACAGTGAGACATGGACCAACAGCCTAAATTTTCCCTTGCAGTATTCCACTTCTGCTCATGAGAATGCCTTATTAAAATGCCACCATTTCTGGGTCACTAGCTATATTTCTCAAAGTGTTAAGTCCTGGTGCTCTCAGCCTATATATATCTTGTATGAAGGTGGCCTCTGGTTGTGTTTGAATTGTCCCTCTTAGCCGTCCCCACCAGCCCTGCATTGAATGTGAAGTGCACATTTGTATCTTCCAAATACTGGGTCTTAGAGGTTGCGGTCAAAGTTATGTATTGGCATCTGGGGTACTATAATGACTTCTAATACTGTGCCTTCAATGTATGGGTCATCTACTCACACACACCTTGTCTCTGTGTAATGTGCCCATCACCAGGTATTGGACCTACATTTATTATAGATGTGGGTGGACTTTTATATTTCTACTGTGTACTTAAGGTATTTATTGAACCAATAGAGAAATTTATATAACGTATTAAAGGTGTACATTTTCCAGTATAGCAGTGTGGTGTGTTTTCTTTGGATAACTGTGTGGACTACCTGCACCTGTGTCAGCCTGCTTCCCCTGCCTGGAGTTGCGCCCAACTGCCCTGCCTCTACCTGCTATAAGAGAGGTTTGGCTTCCCTTATTGGGTTGCGTGCACTGCCCGACGTTGGGGTTAGTGGTTATGTTACATTCGCCAGGGGGTTGGGCATGCACCATCCCATAGAGCAGACTATTTGGCCCAGTTTATTCTCAGCACCAGGGATCTTGTTTAGTTGGCAATTCTTTAAGCAACTATTTGCAAGAAGTTTTTCCACCCTGCAAATAAGTTGTTCTTATTTAATTTAATGTTACCAATAATCATGTGTTCTTAAAGGTTGCAAATCTTCAGTGGCAGTACTACACAATCATTCGTTGTGCCTCAGTTGAAAGTAGTTTCCCCTTCCAAGCAAGAATAGAACGTGGTTTCATTTTTTTCTTTTGTTTTGCAGCAAATATGTGGAAAGCCTCTGGTTCTTAACCAGAAAACTCGCTTCCCTGACCTCTAACTTATCCAGAAAACGACACTCTTAGTACAGGAACAATTTCAAACATTGATCTTTGCACACTTTTATGGAAAAACAGAAGTATTTTCTACATTTCGTGTTACATTTTAAGCTCTCTTCTTCCTATCCACCAATTCAAGCACTATTTTATTTGTATATCTCTCTCTGAATATATGTAAAGCAGCTGTCCCGGGAGTTATTGTATAAAGGGACAATATTCTTGTGTTCATTTAAATAGATATTCAGGTGCTTTTGCGCAAGCAGCAAATGTTTTGTTATCCTTTATGCACAAGATGCCACTTACACTATTTGTGGAATAATAAAATTGTGTGCGCCATATGTTGGTGATGTGAAAGTCCATTTAATTAAGAATACGGTATTAAGGCATAGTTGAGGAAGATAATCATTTGTCCATTTAGTATTATTCTATGGCATCACATGCTTGTAATTTATCCCAGAATGTTTAGTTGTCAGAAGCTATTGCAAAGACCCAGGGATATGGTGCTCTCCTGTTTAACTTTTTGTGAGTTAAGTCACTGGCCTCTTCCCTCCCTGCATTGGTGTGATTAGTTCACAACCTGGGTGGCTCTTTCTTGACAACTTCCTTAATTCTGAACGGCTGGTCGGTCCTGTAAGAAAGAGTGCCCATTGCCAATTGGGCCTCATTACCCATAAGCCACCCACTCCTTAACTCATAGGGCTGTGCTGATCCAGGCTCTCTCCCTCTCCAGGCTTGGTCACTACAACAGTATGCATATGGGGCTTGTCAATTAAAAGCTTGAATAAATAACAAATGGTCCAAATTTAAGATTATTTGGGGGACTGGAAGTGTGATCACAACCTTTAGCGTAGATACAAATTGGACTGGCTCTTCATAGGGCAACTGATCAAACTTAAATTGTGGCTATTTTGTGTAAGGCTGTGTAACATGTCCATTTGACCTGCAGTATTTGTGCGATTGGGTATTTTGCTATTCTCCGGAGACAACACTTTTATCCTCTGCTAATAATATATTGATATCAATGAAATTACATGCTTACAAATGGGGGTGGGCACATTTTCTACAGGTTAGGGGAGTTAAGGTCTGCAGTTCCCTACCCTCTTGGCTATGCCACCACACGTCATACACGCCAAACAATAATTCTATGAGCATAGTTTTCCCACTTGCTATCCCTCTTGCTATTATTTTGGAACTCCTTCAAGTCTGGCTGGTTTTTACAGTGATATTTACGGGAATTTAAGTATTTTTTTATATGTTGAATATTTTCATGTTTTGTGTGTTAACTGTCTTTTTAGTTTGGGCTATTTAGTGTTGCTTGTGACACCTATAAGCCAAAACTATTGAATTAGACTACAGCTTGGGAGAAATGGCATATGAGTAGGGACACACAGCTTCTAGGTGTTTGGTTATTTGGCCACCCTTTGACTGCCCATGACCGTGCTAATCCCTATGGCTGATCTCATCCAGTTCCTGCCCATCCCTGCCCAAAACACCTCCTCATGGAAACTCTTTAAGCTCACTTTAATCAAGCCTTACCATCAAACGTCGAAGTGCCTGCCAATGTGTTTCCAAAGATCTCTTCTGAGAGTTAATGGCTTAATTGGAGTTGTAAACCTGCTACTGGTGTAATACAAATGTCTTAACCAGGTCTGTCCTCAGCCCATCGATTCATAAGCACTATGCATGTCCTTCACTGAAGTCCTGTTAAAAACCAGTATTGGCAAAGCCAACAGTTTTGGGTTCTTTACAAGTATTAAGCATTTGCCAGGCACTGCTATTAGATGCCCAGGTTGGCAAGTTGATTCTTTTAACAGCTCTGTTGGCTTGGAGGTGATAAATCGTACACATTTGGTGTTTAATGCCAAGTAGTGCAGTAATCTCTTTAAACAACTCATTATAAATGTGTGTGCCATTATCTGATCTTAATACATTGAACATACCCCATTGGGGTAAAAACTTCGCGGACCAGAAATGTTGCAGCTCATTTGTCATCTGATGTGCACAAGGACCTGCCTCTACCTAACGTGAGAAGAGGCACACAACGATCAAATACCGAGACCCTCCGCATCTCTTGCCCATGTCTGCGTAGTCAATATACAACTTGTGGAACGCCCAGTGGGGCAGGACAGAGTGCCTCTCGGTGTTCATGTCATGCCTGTGCTGCATCCAATAACCATACTTGTTATGTGCTCTGGATGTTTGGAATGAGCCAATCCTCCTCTATATCATAGACAGGGGGGAATCATTTCATCCATGCCCGCAAACTCTCAGCTTGGCAGCCTGGCTACTAAGATCATAGAGTTTGGATACCTCCAACTCCCTCGAAGATTCATGGACATACTTAAAGAAGCATGAAAACCAAACACCAGACATTGCTACTCCAGCAAATCTAGACGTTTTGTGAGCTGGTGCAATGCCAAGAGCATCAATCCCATTGAATGCTCACCAACACATATTGTGCTGTGCCTAACTCGCCTATTATATTCAGGCTTGATTTTCAATTCCTTAAACTTAAAAGTCCACTTAGCTGCACTTTGTGCTTAAACCACTTCCCAAAAGAAGGTTTTGTGGTGGAAGATTCCATTAATCATGGCTTTTTTGGAGGGGGTTAAAAGACTTCATCCCCCTATCTCCAACCCAGCTCCCGGGTGGGACCTGAACAGTGTACTGACCGGACTAATGGGGCCTCCCTTTGAACCTATGCCTAAGGCTAGCCTTAAGGCGCTCACCTACAAGACCGCCTTCCTGGTGGCAGTAACTTCATTAAGAAGAGTTGGTGAACTGCAAGCCCTTTCAGTTCAAGACCCATTTGTCACGATTCACACAGATAAGGTAGTCCTGCGCACTCCCCCACGATTTGCGCCTACATTTATTTATAAGTTCCATGTGAACCAATCGATAGAACTAACCACCTTTTTCCAGAACCACACTAACGTGGCTGAACGAAGCCTCCACACTCTTGATGTGAGGAGAGCAGTAATCTATTATCTGGAAAAGACAAGACCACTAAGGAAGACAAACCCAGTTTTTAATTTCAGTGTCAGCTGGTAGAGAAGAGGACACTGTCTCTAAATCGGCTATCTCGAAGTGCATTGTGAACTGCATCACACTTTGCTACACTCTTGCCAAGAGAGATCTGCCCTTCAAGCCTAGAGCACACTCTACTCGTGGCACGGGGGCTTCCATAGCATTCATTGCAAATGTTCCTCTTGAGTCCATTTGTAAAGCAGCAACCTGGAGTTCTGTGTGCACCTTTACACAACACTACTGCCTGAATACTCACTCTAGGTCTGATTCTCAGGTGGGTCAAGCAGTGTTAAGACATCTCTTTGCTACTGTTCCTTCACACATCCCACCACCATCTCTGGGTACTGCTCGCTAGTCTATGCACAACATGTGATTCTAGCAGATAACAAGCATCAGAAGACATGCATTACTTACTGTAATAGCATTTCTGATGATTGTATCTGCTTAGATTCACATGCGCCCACCCTTCCTCCCCTCTTGGAGTAGAAGGAGCATAGACTTCTTACACCTCTCTCTCTCTCCGTACTCACTCACGATGGTCATAAGGCAAAAAAACACAATCCGTGGCACCTTGACGCGTGAGGGATTTTGGGTACACTACACATCACGTTAGGGATAGTGTTACAGTGACGCCCATGTCGACGTCCCCTTTCAATCCTCGAAAGAAAGATGCAATACTCAGTGATTATCACTAGATGTCGGACTATGTGCACAGCATGTTAATCTAAGCCGATGCAGTCATCAGAAATGCTATTACGGTAAGTAATGCATGTCTTTGCTTTGCCCAATATATGCATTGCACATTTTATATACTGCATCTGTGGGTAGATGTGTGCAGGCTGATTGGACTCCGCTAAGAAGCTTAGGCTCACAGGACTGGCATTGCCTTTCTGTGGATGACAATTCCTGACTTTAGCTCAGTCTAGTGAGTACCTGAGGGTGATTTTGAGGACATGTTATGTTACCATATCTTGATATAGGGCAGCTATTACCAAGAGGTATGTTGCCGCTTGATACTGAACACCAAAAAATGGATCGGAGAGAGAAGATGGAAAGACTGGCTGGATCAGTGGGGATACAGAAAGGTTTTGAGGGCCCTTCTAAAATTAAGGTGTAGTCATCAATAAGCTTCAAGGACAAGGGGAGGGCATTCCAAAGGCTGGGCCCTGGCGCAGAAAAGGGCCGACTACCAATAGTCCTCTTTTAAACTGAGGTATGCATATACAACGGTGACCAGCAGAGTGCAGGACCCTACCAGGAGAGTAGGAAGTGAGCTTTTTTGAAGGTATGAAGATATGAGACCTGCTTAATGGCCACTCCTGCCCTGGTAGGCATCTGGGCTAAGAAATGCAGCACACCAAAAAGGAATTGCAACTGCAGGGAGGGTTTCAGTGCAAGTCCTCTGGCAGAAACATAGACTAAAAAACAGGAAAGCCAGCAACACATTTAGGGAACTCCTAGTTAGCAAAAATATCCCCAAAAATGAAATTCAGACTTAAAAGACAATATTAAGGAACAAGGGTCATCATAGGGAATAAGCTTTGTGATACCTCGCTTAAATTCCCCATGTGTTTGGAATTAATATAAGATGCCAATCTTGTCTAACCTCTAGTCCCACCTGACACTACAGTCGTGGCCCATGCACTCACTAAGATGTTGAAATTGCAAAGGCATGATTGATTGATTCATTAAAATAATGTAGCTCACCACAGAAACGCATAACAAATAGAGAAAAGTTATATACCTTTTTTTATAACCCTTTCCAAACCTATCCAATGGGTCCCATCATTTCAGGACATTCTACAGTAATTGTGAAAAAGATAGCAGATAGTGGCAGGTAATGTGATGGTGCAAGAAGAGCAGAATTAACTTGTTGAAAGTGAGAAAAAGATTCTCATTCGCTGATGCAGGTTATGCCAAAATAAATATTGCGATTAACTGGTGGCAGATTCTAATCCTAATCTCAGCTTTATGCCCTCAACAAAGATACCCAATATCAGGTAAAGTCAGGCAGGTTCAGATTCTTCACTTCTCTCTTCTGAGCACTGTCTCATTCAGTGATGGCTCTTTCTCGCTCTCGTCATGGTGGACCGCTCTCTTTTGGGAAACATTGGCAGAGTTGTCCTGATCTTCTGATTTTTACTGTTGATACCAAGTGCTTTAACACCCTCCACAGCTGACAAGTCTTTAATCTGTTCACCTTGGAAAGTGATGTGAAGCGAAGTTTGAGATGTTTTGTCCTGCATTCACGCTGTGATCTGATTCAAGTAGCATCATTTTCGGGATTGTGCTTTTTGCTAGGTTTTGAAACAAATTAATATTGTTGACTTTGACAGAATTGTCTTCCTGTCTTCTTTCTTTGGACATAATAAATTCTTTCTTGCCAAAGAAAGATTTCTCTTGAAAATATCTGGGGTGTAACCTTATTTCTTTTGGAAATTTGAAGAGTCTGAGATCTGTCCAACTGAATGTCTGCAGAATCTTCTCTACCCAGAAACTATGCAAATGCTTTGATTATTGCGTAAAGAAATATTCCGTTTTGTCTGGCAGATTATTCCTTTGATATTCCAGAGCCATTACTTAAGTCATTTCAGTTTGTTCATGCGGTTTGTTCAACATGCTCTTGTTTTGGAAGATGTCATGTGTCAGAAGCATTGTCATTTGCTCACCGCTGGGTGAAGGAGCACCTTTCGCTTCAAGGAGACTGGTAAACATAGTGCAACTTTGGTTAGTTTGGAGAAACTCTTAATCCCTTTGGCTATTAGTGGGCCTATTGAGACAGCATGTGATCCAGTGATGTTCTTGAGGTATTGTAGCTAGCCGGAATTGCTGAAGGAACAACTGGAAGAGGAAGCCCAGTTAAGTTTATGACAAAAACCTGTGTTCGGATGAACGTGGGAGACAATTCACCTAGAGAGACGAGTGCTGGTGCTTTCTGTGATTATGTATGTTAGATGCTGATGATTAACTAGTGGACCTTCAAAAGTCCATGCCATGTGTGCCAAATGTCCATGCTTTTGGTCAACTTTCAACCACACCTGTATCTGCTATCTAATTACAAGCTGAAATTAGTGTTGCTCTCCAGCAAATCTTCAGCCGCAGGAGGGTTCTTGCGAATTTAAGTGGTGCTGATTTTGCCAGAGTGAGAGTTCAGACCAGAGTGTTTCCAGGGGAGTGGGAGAAGCCACAGGCTTAACCTTCACAGGACTGGCTTTTATATTCTTTGTTACTATTAGATGACAAATCCTGACTTTATAGCTAAATCTTATGAGAACCTACGTTTTATATTGACAACCTGCTTAATGAGTACTCCTGCCCTGGTAGCCATTTGGACTAAGGGGTGCAGCACATCAAAAAGGAGTTGTAACTGTAGGTGGGGGGGGTTGCAGTGCAGGTCCCTCTTACAGAAACGGTCTAAAAAATAAGAAGACCAATAATACATTTAGGGCACTCGGAGTTAGCAAACATATCCCCAAAATTGGAATTCAGATTTAGTAGACACTTGGGATTGGATGATCGTGTATAAATTAAAGCTGTAAGAGTAATCTGCACCAACACCCTTTTGCTTTATTAGAGGGAGTGGGTGAGGGCTCAGGACAAATTCAGAGAGCATGGACTGTCACAATTGCTATACACGCTGACCATATTTTAGGCAAAATCTTCAACAAACCACCCCGCCCAATCCTGCAGAGTAGAAGTTGATATACCAAGTGTGCCACTTTCTGGTAGACCGTCATCATGTTCCAGCAGTTCATTTTCGAGTGGATTGTTACCCTGAGCCCCTAAAAGAGCACAGAGTGCCCCACGAACATCGGGGAGAATAAATTAAAGAAAGGAGTAAGACGTTGCGGGGACCCTCTCTCGATTGCAACGTGCTTAAGGGTCTCCAAGTGGCAAACACAGGGACCTCAAGGCAACTGCCATATAATTGTGCAGATGGTAGGATCAGGATGAGCAGTCTGCCAAGAGCAGGCTAGCTGTGACATGTATGGTTTCTTCACATTGAACACTTTCTCAGGTCCCAGAGGACAGCAGTGATTGTTGGAAAAACAGTCAACCTAGGGGGATTACTTTCCATCTTGTGCCCTGACAGTGTTGCGAATTTCAGACCTTGCGATTGCTTTCTAGATGTCGTTACTCTGTGCCCCTCTGCAGATGTCTAAGGTGGGTCGGCAGTGTCCACTGGATTGAGAGAGATTGCAGGAGCTAGAGAATATGTCCCAGATTCCAACTAAGACCCAGGATTCTTCTATGGCCCAGCACTGAAAAAAGATCGGTCTCTTTCCAGCTATCTGTGTTTGTATCAGGGTGAGTTTGACTTCTAGAAATACTTTTCTCTAGGGATGTATTCCGATAGGTCTGGGAGATCATTTTACCATGGCGCCCAGCTGGCCATGTTCCCTTCAAGAGGGGTAGGGCAGGCAGTTATGCTGTATGGGTGATGAGTTACCCTTGGATTGTAGCTACTCTATTCTATTCTGATAGGGAGGTTTACTTTGGTATCTATATATTTCTTATTGATTTGCCTTGTGCAGTGAAATGCTAATAAAGATATATTGCGGGGAAAACGGTTATCTCTTCAGCCTGTCCTTCCCTTCCCAGTAGTTGCTTTGCCTTTTTTCCCCCTTCTTATTTGAGTTGTACGTCCTGTCTGATTGCCTGTTCTGCAGCTTGTGACCTTTTAAGATTTTAACATAGGCAAACCCTTATCACGTTTGGCACAGTAAACACTGAGTTTTCAAAGATTCTATGGTGTTTTTGATATTCTGTGTGGGGGCATGTGTCCGTCCCTCTCTTGACTTCCCATGAACCTCCTCCCTAGCCCAGGTGTCCATAACCCCTGGTTAGTTATGACAATTCTTGACCCCTACTAATAGCTGCCTTATTCTGATAGTATCTCCCCCCTAACAAATGGCTTACTAACTCCCTCAGGGACTTGCTAACTTTCCATACTCTCAGCACAGGTTAGTGTTCTAATGGGAAAATAGGGCTTTGTGCCCTGCAGCTACTCTAACATTTGCCTGGTTCCACTCCTGACTAACTTTACCTCTCCCTTCTACTCTCCCTGCACCTCCCTTGTCTCCTCCCACCAAGTTCTTGTCTCTACGATATTTTACTTCACCTCTCTTCTACCTCAATCCTTTGATGTTAACCCTTTTTTCACTCTTCCTACTGCTACCATTTCCCCCTCCCACTCTACTGCTGCTCCTCCTCCCACTCTACTGCTGCTCCTCCTCCCACTCTACTGCTGCTCCTCCTACACCCTCACGACTACTCCCACTCTACCCCTCCTCCACAACTACTCCTCCCACATTACTACTCAGACACCCCCTTTCACCCAGTACCACTCTCCTCACATTCATATCTCACAATGTCCTTTCTACACATGTCTCACAAACACACTCACAACCACTATCGCTCCTAAGCTAATGTCTCACCTGCTCCAAATCTCACTATAATCCACCACTTCCACCTGCTGGTTTCTTGGTTGCCGCCCATCTCCTCTTCTGGCCTCACTCGATACACTTCCTGTTTCCTGCCCTTTGCTTAGATATACCTCTCCTGATGAGGGTTGGGCAGATTTTCCTAACCAATCTCCTTGTTTCCTTTCCCTCATTGGCCGTGTATGTGTGCAGAAACGCTTGAACATGGGTTTTAGCCCTGCCCACTTTGTCTGCACAGGCTTGCCCCCCGGGAGATCGGGCGGTGAAGGAGAAACATGTAAAAATTCTTGTGGTCGCATTGGCAGAAACACCTTAGGCTAAGTTCGGGGAGCCTTCCCTTCAACATCCATCCATGGTGGTCTAGTGAATTGCTTTTCTTTGTGGGATTAGCAACACGCTTTATGCCCTGGCTGTTCTGTGCTGCTGCCCGGCTGGAGTCTGTCTCTCATCAACCCGTTCTGCAGCATTGATCAGGTCCCTACACCGCTGGAGCTATGTTTCAGCAGGCAACTGCTTCTGTTTTTCCTGGTGAGCATAGGCACTCAGAAGCAAGGTCGAAGACATGATTCTGTTCAGATACAGATTGTCACATGAGAGGGGCAGGAATTGGGGCCGTCTCTGCTTGCACCCTCCACTTCAGAGGTAGGGCTGGCTCTGGCACCAACCCTGATAGGCCTTCCAACCACCTTTGACAAGGTCCAGTTATTGGCCTCATTTTATTTATGTATTTATTTATTTATTTTATGATGTGCCTAATACCAGACCTGAGTTTGGTTCCTAAGCACGGATGCGGGATTCAAACCTCTGTTGCTCTGCGAGGTCTTGCTTCCAAGACCAGCACGTTGCCCCTGTGCTATCCTCCATTCACTTTGCGCCTGTGCTATCCTCCATTCTCCTTGTCATAGCCCCCATAGCCAGATGAACATGTTATGGACAAAATACCCACGAATCAACTTCAACCATATGTTGAAGCAAATAAGATTCTGCACGAGCAGCAGTCGGGCTTCCGTGCAGCTCACAGTACGGAGACCGCAATGCTTGACTTGCAGACTGGTATGCTATCCTTATTAAATAAGGGCAAGGCAGGGATGTTAATGCTTCTAGATTTAAGTGCGGCATTTGATCTGGTGGATCATCATCAGCTGCTGGAGAAAACGGCAGGATGTTCCAAGTTGGCGCTGGCTTGGTTGACATCATTTTTGGCAGACCGAGTAGCAAGAGTTCACTGGGGGGGAGAAGTTCTCCAAGGCAGCCCACATAAGTGCAGGAATCCCTCAGGGAGCTAGCCTATCCTCGCTACTCTTCAACCTTTTTATGAAATGTCTGTGAACTACTGGAAACCGTTGGCTTATATTTCACCAATTATGCTGACGATACACAGTTGGTGTTTGAGCTAGAAGGGGTCTATCAAACAGACATGGCCAAGATCGCCAAAATCTACGATATAATTGGCAAGTGGATGGTGGAACATTGGATTTGCTTGAACAGCAAAAAAAGTGAGCTGATGATATTTGGTGCATGTCAAGCAAGAGCCAAGTTAGGAGTAGAATACGAGTCATTTCCTATCAAAGACTCGTCTATTAAGGTAGGCGCTCAGGTCAAAACTCTAGGGATGATGATGGAGGCGTCCTTGGCGAAGAGGCTCAGGTGAACTACCTCCATAAAAACAATACTTATTAATTGCGTTTGCTGAGAGCCATCCGCCCCCTCCTAAACAAGAAGAATTCAGCAACCATTGCCCGGGCCATTATTCTTTCGCGCTTGGACTACAGCAAGCCCTGGAAATAATGTTCGAAGTGACCCCTTATTACACATTTTCAGCAGGCCCAACCCTTTTCCTATGAGAACTTTAGAAAATAAAATAAGTTGCCCACAAAAGAGGCCCAGGGTGCAGAGGCCTGTTGGGAAATGTCTAGAGTTCCCATAGGCCAGTCCACCCCCGCTCCCAGCTGCATCTGTGCAGGGAGAACATGTCCGGTTTGGTGCTGGGCTCTGGAAAACAATGTTGCTCTAACAGCCACTCCTCAGGGTAGAATGGACCAAGTCACGGAGGAGCCAGTTTCCCTTAAGTGGGAGCTGTGCCAATAAGCACTGGAGGAGATTTCTGATTACTGGGTGACCCTCAAGTGGCCCTCACTGCCTTCAGCTTCAACAAGAAGTACTCATTGTTTCTTTTTCTCTGACTTTACCTCACGTGTGTTGTTTGTACTGCATTGATTGTAGAGTGGTTACGACCTCTCTGCATTGCCTCTGATTCTCCACATCCCTCCAATCCTCTTAAAACAGTGGAGGTTTGGGCTCATCTTTATCACCCCAGATTTAGCGATGAGTATGTGATTTTCAGAGCTCCTGGGCATGACTCTTTGGCATTCCTGGCGCCTCCTACTGCAAGAGTGGACTTGCTGTCCCAGCATAGGGTAGAGTCATCCTCCATAAACTGAGTAGTCTCAACGTCATGCCTCAGCTTCTGAGAGGCCGAACTATAGAAATTGGGACTTTTCCGGTGAAGTCCTAGATGTCCTGTCATCTAGGAGGCCGGGCACCAAGTGCATCCATGCTTGTTGGTAGTGTACATTCTCAATTTGTTGCCAGGCCAAAGATTTGGACCCATTTGCTTTCTCAGCTTTCTCTCTGGTTGATTTTCTAGACCTTTCCTCAAGAAGGCTTACTGATTTTGTTAAGTAAAAGGGTACTTTACTTCCATTTCTGTCTTCAGGACTCCTCCTGAGCAGGGTTCTTTCTTGTCCATACCCACAGTTATCCAGTTGCTAAAGGGTTTCATAATGTTTTTCCACCATGCCTGTTTTCATTATGTGACATTCACATACTTTCTTGAAGGTGGTTGCATTCAAGCGATGCACTCCTGATCTCTGTGTTGATAACTGATGGTTATTGCCTGGTCGAGGTGAGTATTTGAGCTCCAGGCTATTTCAGTGAAACCTCCCTACTTCTTCTTTTCAAGTTAGACGGTTACTGAGAGCCAGACAGTCTTTCTTGAAAAAAGTTGACACAGGGGAGCGGCACCATCACCTATAGCCTAAAAAAACTCCTGAGTTTTTAATTTCTAGAATGAGAACATTTCGGAAGGATGATTACCTTTTCATCCACTTTGCTGGCTCCCATCTGAGCTGGGCTGTAAATAGACAGACCCTGACCATGTGACTATCCCTCTGCATATTTGAACGCTGCCTACAGGTGAATAAGGAAGTGCCCACGTGTCTTTAAGCTCATTCCAATAGGTGGAGGGCCTGACTTCTGCCCTGCAAAGAGGTGCTACAATGTGGGCGTCCCTTGACATGTTTGCTGAACCCTTATCAAGGGAAAACTCTGATTGCTTTAAACCTGTGTTGAGCAGTGACTCTGCCTCAGACTGCTAGATACATTGCTGATCGGGGGACATGGTGAGCAGAAGGCTGTGTGTCACTTATGTCATCACCTCTAGTGTCATGGCCACCGAGGACAAAGTGGGCCACAGTGAATTTCCTTGTGGTTGTGAAAAGTTTCTGATGTCAGTTTGTGCCATGGAAAATGGACCCAAGTTGAGAAATCTTTAGTAAACACACATTTTGTATCAGAAAGAACATTACTGAAGTTTAGAAATGTGTTCTTTCTCCAGCATTTGGCGTCTGGCATGGATTCACATGCTCATGAATATTCCCCGTTGTCAGCCTGGGAATACTCTGTAAAAAGAAAGTTTCCCTGTCATTTACAATCTGTATTTCTCATCTAAACCAATCACTGTCCCCTGGGTCATACTGCCCCCATCCAATGACGGCCCTCTCCCTAAGCCCCTCCTCTGGCAGCTATCATCAGATTTTTACTGCACACTTCAGTGTTGGGAGTCCTCTAGTTTGCTCTGCGAGCTACTTGTACGTTGTTTTGTGTTTTTCGCAGAAAAAGGTTCTATTTTTGTTCCGAAAGAGCCTGTGTGTTCTTCTCTCCATCTGCCAACAGCGGGGATCCGTTGTCAGTAAAGTTCAGCTCCCCACAAGGGCAAAGATCATCGAAGTTTGCAGAAGGCCACCAAGCCTACTTCGCGCCCTCCGACCATGATGGAGGAGAAGGAAGGAAGGAAGGTCCCTCTTCAAGTCCTGCAACAAATGTGGGCTTCAAAATGTGTTTGACGAGGACAAGCAACTGCAATGTCTCTACTGCCTGCATCCAGACCACAAGGAAGGAGATTGCGAGATATACCACAGCTTTTCCAAGAAGACATAAAGGAGAGGCACAGTAGACGAGCTGCGTGGCTGAACGCCAAGGCCTCTGCCCCGTGCTCTGAGCAGGGGCATTCCTCACCCAAGGCCGGTCGGTCAGAGGAGCTGACTTTTAAGTCCTGTGAGGGCGCCTCATTCATGGGGGACTAAGATGAGGCCAAGCACTAAAAGTCTGGGTCCCACAGCAGACAGGACGCGATCGACATCACCTTCCGCCTCCATTTCCAGCCGGCAATTAAGCTGCTCTACGAAGAGAAAGTTGTCCAAGCCTGAGAAGGCGGCTGAGTGACCCAAGAAGGCCGGGCAGCACAAGATAAGTCAGTTGACTATAGAGCTGGTGGCAGCTGCTCTCTCGAAAGTTAAAGGGGCTGACCCTGAGAAGATTGCCCCCTCAGCGCTGAAGGTATCCCTTCCTCTGAGGCGCGAGGCCGCCGTGGTGACTGACAAGGTCTGCCGGCATGCTGGAGAAGGAGACACCCCCTCAGAACCCAGTTCCAGCCCCTCTGGGTGGAAAGAGGGGCGGCAAGTTAGCCCGGGATCAGTCCTAGGCTGTGGCCCAAGCCTTGGAAATTTTGTCCGTGGACAGCGAGGATCTAGAGTCCCTACACACAGTCCACAAGGACGTAGAAGCGGAGGGAGATGGCACGGATCCTAGTGTTCCGTTCACTTCAGTTCGGCCGAGGAATGTCTCTCTGGACATCTTATCAATCCTCCACACCTTGGTGTCAGAGATCCAGAAGAGGATGCCACAAGGACCTGTTCCAATGGCCCTCCAGCTCCCTGACCGCTGACGAAGAGGACGCACCGTCCGACACCCCCATTTCAGACTACACATACATGTCGCCCCCCCCTCTACACCAGCAGACCCAGACACAGTGACGGATAAGGCCACGACGATCTCTTCAGAGGGAGCTGCGAGTCCCCACAGCCTAGGTTGTCCCCACCGGACGTGATTCCATTCTATGATCGCCAGAGCCTTTGAGCTGTTTCAGCTTTTGCCCGAAGAAACCAGGAAGGAGGGTTTCCTGTACCAGATGCGCGAAGCCAAGAGGAAGACGATCCTGGCAGTGCCCCTCTTGGACGACGTGTGGGAGGAATGCCGGCCCTCTTGAAGAACACTTGCACAGCTCTATCCAAGCGGGATAGGCTGGAGAAGAAGTACCGTAATCTGCACCCAAGTGGCTGAGGTCTCAACCATCGCCGGATTCAGTGGTTTCGGAGGTCGCGAGGAAACGGTCCTCTAACCTGTCCTTGTCGTCTTCAGTCCCTCCGGACAGCGAGGGTAGGATGATGAATGCCATGGGGAGGAAGGTGATTTACACCGCAGCGTCCACCATCAAGACGGCCAGCACACTGGTGATCCTTGCCAGGTACGACAGGAAGCTTTGGTACAAGCTGGGTCTGATTTTGGAGTTCCTCTTGGACGACAAGAGGATGCAGACGATTGCCTTCTTCCAGGAGGGAGAGGTAGCGTCGGATCACGCCATCACAGTGGCTCCAGACATTGCAGACACAGAGTTCCAACAGATGGGGAACTGTCGGCCTTCGTCGGCAAGGCTAGATAAAGGCCACAAATTTCTGCCAGGAGGTCCAAATGAAGGTAGTGGACATGCCTTTCGACAGAAAACCTTTTCGGGAAGGCCATCGACGAGTCCCTACAGGCCATCAAGGCGGATACAGACACTGCCCATTCCCTGGGCACCCTCCAGCAGCACTGTTCGTCCTTTCATTCTTCCAGAGGAATGCCTGGCAGGTCTGTGAAAGGATTCTCCTCATACCGTCAGCCCTCCAGATCCACGACCCAGGAACCCCACAGAGGCCGTTCCCAGGCCTAGGGTGGAGGACGACAGCGTCGCCAGCAGGGTGCGGCGCCAAAGCAAGCCTGAACCGGCCAGGATGTCGGGCCCCCACCCATGCACCCTGGTTTGAGGCCAGCTGATGAGGTTAGTCAGCGACTGGGAAAAGATCACCACCGATAGATTGGTGTCGGACGCTCTCTTCCAAGGACATACACTGGAATTTCAGGTGGCCTGTCGAGCAGCTCATCCCTCAGCTCTTGGCGGAGGTACGGGCCATGCTACGAAAAGGGGTGATAGTCTATTCCAGATACTTCTTGGTAAGAAAGAAACTGGGGGCAGGTGGGCCTTTCTAGACCTACGACGTCTGAACAAGTACCTCAAGTCACAGAAATTCAGGATGGTCACGTTGCAGCACATGCTCGACCAACTGCAAAGGGGTTTTCTGGACGTCGCTGGACCTGGAGGACACCTTCCATGTCCCCATTCACAGGAAACACCGGACGTTTCTACGCTTCCCAGTGCAGGGACAGCACTACCAGTTCAAGGCTCTACCCTTCAGCTTGAAGTCGGCCCCTAGAGTGTTCACTAAGTGCCTGGCACCGGTGGCGGCCAATCTGCGTCTACAGGGGTACTGGCACCTCGACGACTGGCTCATCTGGGCCCGCTCACGGGATTTGGCCGTCAGACACATGAAGGCGGCTGTCTAGCATCACCCTCAGAGGTTAGGTTTCAGAAGGGGAACAATCATCGACTCTCTGTGACCCGGGCAGATTGCCTGTGTCTAAGGCCTTGTTTAGCATTTCCAGTAGTGGAGCCAAGACTTCAGCCCTATATTCTTTGTAGAATTTGCTGGGCAGCCTGTCTTCTACTGGGACTTTACCTGACGGTAGCCCCCTTATTACACGCTCTAGTTCTTCTGTAGTAATGGGGATCGCCAGCCTGTTCACCTCGTCCGCATCTAGCTTGGAGAGAATTATCTGCGACAATGCTTCCTCGATCTCTGACATGTGGCATTCTGAGGTTTCCTCATACAGCTGCCTGTAGTAATCATGAAAACATTAGTTCACTCCTTCCTGCGTCTCGCATAGTTCTCTTCGCACAATTGCTCTGATCGTCTCCCGCTTAATGTCACTTCTATAAAGCCAGGCAAGCAGGCTCCCAGGCTTGTCCCCCTCTGCATGCTGTCGCTACACATATTTCCTGTAACTCAGTTTGCTTAACCTGTTCCAGTGTTTTCGGCATTCTTGCTGCAGGCGGGACACCTCATGAGCCTCCCCTAGGGACCTATCTCCATATTGCTGTATGGCTTCTAGTTTAGCTTCTGCTTTACGTAGGTGCCGTAGGATGACGTCTTGCATCCCTTTCGACTTTGCCATAGCCGCCCCTCTCACCACAACTTTAAAAGCCTCCCACAATGTACCTTCAGATTCTACACTTCCTGTATTGTGTATGAAATATTCCTTCACCTCTTCCCTCAGGTGTTCTCAAAACCCTGAATCTTGAAGTGCTTCAATCCTAAGTCTCCATGTTGGGATCCTAGCTCGGGGGGCTGTCACGTAACCAGCAAAGGAGTATGATCCGAGAGAACTCTCGCTTTATATTCAGCCCTTGTAATCCCTCCCAGCGCCTCCTCTCCAGCAAACACATAATCTAACGTCATGTAAAGGTTCTTGGGAGCAGTATAATGGGAGTATACTCTGTCATGCGGGTGTATTGCTTTCCATATATAAGCCAACTTAAATGCATGTAACAGCGTGTTTAAGGCTTTTAGCTGCAGGGGCCGGATGGGTGAATTTACCATCTGATCTGTCCATTGCCGGGTCAGGCGTACAGTTAAAATCGCCCCCCACCCCCCCCCATATCACTGCGCCATCCCTGTATAAACTGAACAGGGGGTATAGTGGCCGAAAATAGGCTGCTGTGTCTTGATTCGGAGCATACGTGTTAATGCCACAGATCTCCCTATTTTCCACCAGTCCCTGTAGTATGATCATCCTACCGTCCGTATCAAGGAAGGTCTTGAGGATCCTAAAGGGAACCGTCGGTGCCACCCATGTCGGGACCCCTCTGGCATATGCTGAATATGTCGTACCCAAAGTCCTACCGCCCCACTTCGTGCTAAGGTATCTTGCTTTTCCTTGGTAAGATGAGTTTC
This sequence comes from Ambystoma mexicanum, assembly GCF_040938575.1. Classification (NCBI taxonomy): domain Eukaryota; kingdom Metazoa; phylum Chordata; class Amphibia; order Caudata; family Ambystomatidae; genus Ambystoma; species Ambystoma mexicanum. Next base: position 594,282,971 of record NC_090923.1, on the reverse strand, counting down.
CTGCAGGAGAGCTGTATCTATTTTCTGGCATCTCAAATATGCCATTATCCAGTTTCTCTTAATATGTTCATGCCCCTGACGTTCCAGGTTGCTATTTTAAGTTCCCCATCTCACACAGATGTACCAACATCCATTCTCCACATGTTGCGTTTGCGTTTCCCTGTGTGTATCTGTAGGCCAACTCTCCTCTAACTACCCCAACTTCCCTCTACACCCCTTCCCAACCATTGCCCAGCTACACATGTAGAGCTCGGGCATCCCCGCGTCTCATTCCTATCCCAGGCACTATTACCGGTGTTTGGAGTGCAGCAGGAGGGTGTGTAACTGCTAGTATCCTAGCTAATCTAAACTTAGTGTAGGGTGATTCCTCCTAGTGCGGTCCCCGTTGGGCACAACACCAGTGCTTCCTGCATTTTATTAATTCCTTATCAGCATTTATATCGTTCTATTTTACAGTTGTAATTAATAATTTCCGATGGCCGTACTTCTGCAAAGTTATACATTAGCTAAGTATTACATTCTTGTTTGTCACTCCTGCTTCTCGCCTTATCTGTTTTAGCCGACAAGTTGGCTTTGTCCATCCATTTACTCGCGTCTTCTGAAGTCTCGAAGAAGATAGCTCAGCTTTTATATAGGACCTTCAGTTTGGCCTGATACAGCAGCATGAATTGGAGATTTGCATCTCGTAACCTCCTCTTCACTGCCATATAGCTCATCCTCTGCTTTTGCACCATAAATGTATAGTCTGGGTATGCCGTGGTGTTAGCTGATGCTCTTCGGATCGTGTAGTGGAAATGTTCAAATATTTTCTCTGTGTCCTTTTAGTTTGGTATCCAGGCTATCATCGGCCGAGGTTGAGCTCCTGCTGGCAGCCTTCTCGTCAGGGCTCCAACGTGAATCCGCGAGTGAGGGCTCCCGGGCCTATTTCCTGCAATTGCATGTTCTCAATGAAGTCCGTCGGGTTTGGTCCCTACTCTCCTTCCTGGAGCCCAACAATTCACACATTGTTCTTCCACACTCGTTCTTCTGCTTCCTCTGCCCTGCTTTCAAGATTCCGTATTTGTTGTTGTAATATGGAGACTTTCTTGGAATTCTCGTTACAGCTATTCGTGTTCGCTTGCACCTCCTTCTCTAACATACCTGTGAGGTTGCTGGCAGAACGCACATTTTGCCTCAGGAGGTTCACATCGATACTGATCGCATCCATCTTATATTCCAGTGAGGACTTTAAAGCTGCTATGGCTTCCCGAACCTTCTGACCCCACTCCAAGGGGCTTCTGCACCTTGGGTCGCTGGGGTAGTCTTCTTCGCATTTTCTGATGTTTGGGCAGGCTTAGCAAACATGTCTATCGAGGATTGTTTCCCTTAACTCTTATTGGCCTTGGGTGACATGATTGTACTGATCTGTGCCACTGCACTCTCCAACTACCAGGTCGACCTTAGCACTATTCTTGCCACCGGGGTCCTGTCCACACTGTCTGGGCGTCTTTCCTGCTGCTCCCTTAATTAGTGTCCTGCATATATCGCACTGGAGTTGTTGGCCGTTAAGTGTATATGTTATCAGTTGTTGTTACAGTATATCGATATGGTAGCTGGAGCCCACACCTCTTGTCTCCGTTAGTCTCACCTTGTGCAGAATCACCAATGTACCTCCCTTCTTCTTTATGGTGTGTGGTGGAACCTGTAGTTTTTCTCTGGGTTCTTGCTAATCTTGCCTATCTGCGTGCATGGCTCCAGGACCACTCCTCTTCACATCTCAGTCAGAGCCCCAAATTGGATACAATTGTACTATTGGCTCGACATCCTACGTCTCTCCGGACATTGCAAGATCTTGCAGTCACTTAACTTCCAGTCTTGTGCTATCACCTGCGTCCCAGACAGCAGGCTGCTCAGTTTACTTGTGTTGTTGCACCTCACCTGGGTCCAAAACATCACTTTGTCGACCCAGACATGCAACCGCGCTGGTACATTGCAGTGTCTACTTCATTGCCCTGGCATACCCACTTGAGTGCTCATCCCCCATGTTCAGTGCCACCCCCGGTGTGAATCCAGGACAGTGTTTTATGGTCTCAACTGTGGGTCCCTGCAGGCTCAAAGCAACCCTCCCGCAGGGGGTAGGGGTGTCACACTTCTCACTCTACTTGCCCACCTCACCAGCCTACCGAGCCAGCGCACCTTTCTGTGGGCCCTTGTCCTTTATAGGTCATCTGCTTTCACCCAATATTACGTGCATCAAGCTCACCTTGCGTTTCCAGCATTTTGGAGTTGCAGACCTATTTGTTCCCCTTAGGTCTCAATTGACATCCCAGGGTAACACTCTGCACTGCAAACCTTATGTCGCTGTACCCAGTCCTGCCCGGGGAGAACACTGCCCAGCCGATGGCTTTGGTGCACTCTGACCCTGGTGCTCTGGCTGCAGGCTTAGGCACCTGCAGTCTTCATGCCACAGAACGGATGGATTCCTCCCTGAGTCTTTCGGTTCTTCTGTTGTAGGCTCTGCAGGGGTTAAGTGTGGGCAGGCCACTCAATTCCAAAGCCTTGCCAAATTTGCATCTTCTGTGTGCCCTAGATAGTATGCCAACCTTTGGGAACACGTGTTACTGCACAGAATCACAATATATCGTGGTTTGTCCAGCAGTAATCAGTTTGTGCGCCGGTGATCTCTGTTGTTATTGCCTCCACCAGAGTGGGGCCGTCTCTCTATGTGCCTAATGTATAAGGGCCCGCCGGCACTATCACGGTCCTCCGACCCTTTGCTCCAGCGCGCCGCTTGCCTGTAGTCTGTCCTCTCAATGTCCTTGTCTCCTCCGCTGCAGGCAACACCGGTATACATTCAGTTCTCTCGCGTCCCGATGCAGCCACCGTTCTAGTCCCCTCTCCGCCAACGACACTCTTCATCCGTGCTTACAGCGGCTTACACAGGGCTCCATGGGCAATAATGTAGCATATTTCCACTGATCAATGCTCCGAAGTAAGGCCAGTCCTCGCACCACTCCTCTGGTACTCGACAGAGTCACTCCGGATACATTGTAGCCATCTGCATCGTATACTCTTAGCAGTCCGCTGGCCCCTATCCGGACATCAATGAATGCACCGCAGGTTCGCTGACAAATCTCTGGTCGGAATCCTTCAACCTCCGATCTCACATCCCCGCTGCACCTCAACTTGGCAAACAGTTGCAGCCTGTCCTTTGTTCTCTGGCGCCCTCCAGCTTGCCAACATCCCTTCAAATCCAGATGCCCGCTTAGATCAGGCCGTTCACTGCCATCTCTGAATCTGTTGCACCCGCGTTTGTCTGCAACTGAGCACGTTTGCTTAATGTGCTTGTTCTTCAATTCTTGCAAATAAACGCTTGTTCCGGTCCCAGCATATGCCTCAGATCATGTAGGATCTGCAGGAGCACTGGAAACCACGTCCTACAACATGGCCACTTGGCCATGCCCCCCGCACCTCTTCCAGAGGTAAGAGTTAGTTGTTTCTTTTGAGCCTTGCCACCACCTGTGGTTGTGTAACGTTGTACTGCTGTGTATTCGTTATTCATGAGCATGTGAACCCATGCCAGACCCCATGCTGGAGAAGGAAGAAGTTACTTACCTGTAACTATTGTTCTCCAGCATGGTTCTGGCATGGATTCACATGCAAACCCTCCCTCCCGTTTCCTCTGCGGCTCTTCTTGGTCATACTGCCACCTTACGTGCTTACCAAATCTGAAGATGGCTGCCAGAGGAGGGTCTTGGGGAGAGGGCTGTCATTGGATGGGGCAGTATAACCCAGAGAACAGAGATTGGTTTAGAGGAGAAATACAGTTTGTAAGTGAAGGTGAAACTGTGTTTCTTTTTACCGAGGATTCCCAGCCTGATGACGGGGAATATTCATGAGCATGTGAATTCATGCCAGACCCATGATGGAGAACTATAGTTGCAGGTAAGTAACTTGTTCCTTTCTTCCAGTTTATTTTCTAATCGTTTTCTTTGCCACCTTGTAGGGTTTGCATGCTAAAAGGGTTTTTTTTGTTTGTGGAGAATTAAAAGCGATTGGATGCATTAGAAAAACGGTTTCAGGTAATAATGTAGCTGGGAAAAGCCATTGGCGACATTATATATGGTGACATTATGTATGGGGACTGGTTGCAGGCATGTCCCCTGCTCCCCTTGTAAAATAAATGCAATAATGTATCCGCAAAAAATGGCGAACTTTTTGTCAGGAGACATTTTTGCAGGGACATTTACATGGAGCCTGGAAAACCTCCTCTGCTCTGTTGAACGAATCTGTATAGGCAAAGCTCCTCTGTTCGGATTGTTGCCATGCTTTTCATTCTACTATGAACGATAAGTGCTACCAGAGGCCAGAATTTAACTGCTGCTTTTATTTTTTTTTTAGCAAAATCTTTCGTTGTGAAATATTAAAGGCAATAATGTTGAATTTGCGCAAAATATTTTGAGAACACATTCTTTGTGAATCCACCTTTCCATTGCAAGCCATTGTTGGTCAACTTTTTGCATCACTTTATACACTTTTCTAATTAAGACTCTCAAATTATGGAAGATCTCATACTGGTGAAGTAATGTGCTGAATTAAATCTGTCTTACTGAGCCACAACAGTACTTCCCTACTTCTTTTCCATATCTCCATATGGAAACTATGATTGTATTTGGCTTGTGCATCATTTTTGCGTTGCCTCTGCCATTGCAGGAACTACAACATATGAGCACCTTGAGTGAAAACCATGCATTCAAAGGTGCATTTGTTTAATTACTTTTATAGTTTGATGCTATGATACTCAAACTACATACAGGTTGACAACAGTAGGTAAAATTGACATTTTGCCAATGTGTTCCACCACCTATTTAAAAGAAAGTGATATATCTAGCAAATAGGTTGTATGATGTCTCCCTACCGTAAACTTATGTAAGTCCTCACTTTTATTTATCTTGGCTTTTCAGATCTATGACATACAAACGGGCCAGAAATTGCTGACGCTCTACAACTCCGACTTGGCCAACAATTACAAGCGTAACTGCGCCACTTTCAACCCAACGGATGACCTGGTGCTGAATGATGGAGTGCTGTGGGATGTACGCTCTGCGCAGGCGATCCATAAATTTGACAAATTTAACATGAACATCAGTGGGGTCTTCCATCCCAACGGGCTGGAGGTCATTGTCAACACAGAGATTGTATCTTTTCTAACTCTAATACTGTGGGCATGATGGGTTGATTTGCTAGTCAGCGTCTGACAGACATGCCAAGAATCTGTGGCCAGGATCTTGCTGGTAGTTCGGTCTATGGGGTCTGAACTTGGACAATGCAGAGCGAATGATTAAGTGAACGTGGTATTTATTGAGAAAGTCAACTGCATATTTCAATTCATGGAAACAGGGATTTGCGAGGGGAATCTGTTGATGGAAAGAGAATAAGTATGTGATACAGGTGATGTGTTAGAGTTTATTTGTGACTGGGTAAAGTATATGTGGAGGGATGCATCAGTGTTCCAGTGTCAGTTGATCGCATAAGTATGTTCTGGACAAGTCAAACAACTGAAAAACCTAAGGAGGGAGGAGGGGTCATACAGAGTTGAGTGGTAATGGTAAAATAAGCAGTGTTGATAAATACCGCAAATTTAACTGTCTGGCCAATTCAGGCTTTCATTAAATACCACTGGCAGTATTGTATGGGAATAACAGCAGCAGTATTTTAGGCAAGCACCCTGTCACACAGCTGTCTATTATGACCTAAGAGGTGGAGGTAAAAAAAATCCAGAATTGCCTCAATTTTTATTTTAAAAAACCCTTTTTTGTAGTACAGAAGGTACTTCCCTTCAACACAGTGAAATAGGTTTTTACAAAGTGCCATGGTAAGGTGCTGAAAAGGTGAACATGTCCGATGCACCCCTCACTCAGTTGTGCGTCCTGAGGTTTACGGGCATGTGGCGCGTAAGAAGAAATAAATAATAATATTTTGAGCCACTACTTTGCATAATCCATTTCTACGTTCACATTGAGGGTGAAAATGGCTGAACAAAATGTTTAAATAAACACCTTTTTACATTAAACCAGAAGCCGAGCAAGACTTGCAGTACTGGTGTACATCCAGACATGCTAGATTCTGAAGGATTGTATTTTTCAATTACTTTTGTAAAAAATATATTGCAGCTATGGCCATGGGAGCATCAGCCCAGCCCCTTCTGCCAGACTCCCTCTCCCGCCCCACCCCTCCCTCACCAGCATCCATGTATTACTTGAACATGCAGCCCACATCCCCCCTAATTATCGATGCTCTTGCTGTATTATTGTTTTTTCTTCCTTAGGTTTTGGTCACAGAGTTGACTAGGGAGAAAGGGAATCCAAAGCCTTTGATGCAGTGATCAGGGGTTTCACAGACTGTGTCTGGGGCTGGTCATATAGAAATAATACATTTTGTTTCTCCTCACAAGCTAGTGCTAAGTCTCTTTAGTGTTGGCGCCTCGTGGAAACAACTTTTTAACAATTCAGGAAGAATACTCTGAAAAAAGGTATACCTGACACATAGTTTCAGGCACTGGTGTTTTTATGATTTACCAGGTAAAGGAATCCTCTTTGAGCAACATAGACACTCTTTAAAAAATGTAAATCTCCTAATTATGGAAATGCTAACTTTGGGAAAGAGGAAAGCAGTGGAGGACCGGCCCTCTGCCCGTTACCTGATATTTAAGGTACCTGTACACACTATGCCTATTAGACAGTTAAAGTATGTTTACTTGCCAGATGAAAATGAACTTTTAAACATTAGACTTGGTTTATCTGTGCAGCTACATTATGGGCTCCACAAGCAGGAAGCCCAAATCATTTTGTCACCAAATGACAATCAAGGCAGGTACCACACAATAAGAGATTTAACTGTAATCTTCATCGGGAGAATGATGTAGATTGTTCTCCTTGAAACTCACACTGAGCCAAGGACTGTTCCTGATACCTAACCTATAGTGGAACAGGTTAAGAAACAGCACAACCATACTATGCTCACGCTGTAAGACATTTTAACATTAGGATAAAAATAGGCATAAGCCTATAGCACAGAATCCCATTCTTATCAAAAGCCACCCAAGAGCTGGCTCAGCCATCTTGGCCAGGAAAAGATTCCGCATCAGAGGCACCCAACAATAAAGAAAGAAGACTCATTCATGCTCTAGAAGGTAGATGGGCACCACAGCGACTTCTTATATTCACATCGCTAATGCCAAAGTATTACTGGCAGCGTATGGCCAGTCGACTGGGCGAGAAAAAAGAATTTCTTGAAATTCTGCCATAGGAAGCAAGGACATAAGCATAGGCACATTCTACAGGATAGCGAAATTGTATCTAACACTATGATCAATAACAGTCTAGATGATGCAGCACAACACACCCTGCAATAGTTTCAAAAGATTGGGAACACCAGACATTGATCTGTTTGTGACCAGAGAAAAGGTAAAAAGTCACGACTTTGCCTCCAGATAGCCACAACCCTGGTCTCGAGGCAGTGCATCATGGATGAGCTAGTCAGCAATATTTGATTGTGATTTTCCAGCAACACTACTCATAAACTGAGTGCTACAGAAAATGCAGGGGTCTAACAGAACACTCATACTCATATCGCTATCGGCACACAGATAACGGTATCCACACATGCTGCAGGGGACGGTTGCAGCACCAATATCAAGTCTCTACATCTAAATCTTCTTTGAAATTTCCGACAGATCCCACATCCCTCCCCTCCGAATCCACAAGCACTCAACCCATCTTCTTTGCACCTGAAATCGTGCAGTTTAATAATTTAGAACTGTCAAACTGTCACAAAGATATATGGGCACCTTGAGGGATGTGCAGAAACCTCAGTGTTGCTACTTCGGTGAATTGAAAAGGTAGATCTTGTGGTGCACACAAGAGTTGACTGTTAAACTTGTTGTACTACAAATCTTTTAACACCGATGGGAACATAATGCCAGTTGCTAAGGCGGTAGAGTCTATCTGGACTCCTCATTGTCTTTAACAAGACAAGTCAATGCGATTGCGTCAGCAGCAGCCTACACTTCTAAACTAATTTTCGGTAGTAGACCTTTCCTAATGACCGACAATTGTATCACCTTGGCCAGAGCATTGATCCTCTCAAGAATTGACTTTTGGAACTCCCTATTTGTCGGTTCTAACGCATGAAACATTAGGAAGTTACAAACAATTCAAAACGACGTCATCCGAGCCGCGCTCAACATCCCTAAAAAGGTACATATCTCTTCAGCCAGGCGCAATCTCCATTGGTTAGCGGTGGGATTTCACATCAAATTCAAAGCCCTATTGCTAACACAGAAATGCTGTCTAACAGTGTCCCGATCTACCTGAGCAGCCTAACCTCCAGAGCCCAGTCCAACAGACACACCCACTCAGCATACTCACACGTACTCACCATCCCGAGATTTAAATTACAAAATCCGGTGGGTGCAGTCTCCCGGTGATCGCAGCCAAACAATGGTATTCCATGCCTTTGGCATTAAGAGTGGATCCCTTGCACTGGTCCTTCCGTTAAAGCCTCAAAACCTGGCTCTTTACCCTAGATTTCTAAAAACTTGTCTGACTCAGATCCATTTATCCTGGTATAATGTATGCACGTTTTGTAACTTATGTTAGCAATGTTTCCAAATGTAATCACTGTAAGCAACTGAATATTTATGCAAGTTATGTGCAACGTTTGTAATCCATCACTATGCAAACAACTATTGTAACCACCTTCTTAAGCACCAAGGGCTTGTTGCGCTATACAAATGACCAAATAAATAATTAAAATAAATCGTACAATTCAATAAAGATTCTTTCATCAATCCGAGCAGCATACACCATAAGATCCCATGGTGGTAAGGCCTTTCATAGAAAGGATAAAGCAAATAACATCCACTCAATTGGAATGGGCTGTTGCCTCTGCCTTTAAAATAAAGCGGTGCACTATATAGTAGCTTTCTTAGTGGCAGGCACTTCCACATGAAAGTTACGGAGCTATAGGTTGTCTGAGGGGACCTTTCCCTGCAATTACACAAAGAGAAAGTGGTATTTAGGGCATATACACATTTCTAATGGATTCCTTCTCCCCACAGATTCTAGTGTTAGATACAGATCTTCCATCACCATGTGCATTAGCCATCTTTTTAAGCCACCTGGACGCGGTGGGGCTCCAGCATACAATTCATGCCCATAATGCTGGACATGACATTGGGGGCAGTTTTTATTGAGTTGTTGGCGCATCATGGCAAGGTGGTTACAATAGTTGCTCTCAGTACGCTTCTCAGAATCGCCACTATCTCTTTTCAAATATAGATGGATCAGTTTGATTCCCAAGCTGGCCTTAAAGCCATGTAGGGACTGCGCAATGCAGATGTCTGTCACTGACCCCCACATGAGGTCATTACTGCCAAGGGAGCAACATGATGTGGCCGCTGCGGCTTGTGCCATTTCAAGATTACTGCTCCCATGAAGGTGACTTGAACTGAACGGAAATGCAGCAGTCTAATATAACAGTCCTACTTAGCATACCATTATGGGCGCCACAAGTATGCTATCCACACCTTCTACAGATGTCAGTTGCAGTACCAATGAAACAGTCTCCATTTCTAAATCTTCACAAGCAGTCTTGTTCCCCCTTGAAACATCTGGATGCCATTCTTCCTCCTCATCTTCCAAAAAAAAAGTTGTCACTCCTGTTTCAAGGACGATGAATATTCTCCTGCAGAATCACCACCTTTCCCTGCACATTCTTCTAGGCTGAATGTAGGTAACAGATGGGAGACATCTTTGATAAAGCACTGACAACTTCCGTCCCAGCACCGGTGGTGGAGCAAAGGCCCACCACGCTTGGACATTCTGGCAGAGGCAACCCTTTGGACTGCAATTGCATGCCTTCTGGCGCTGAATTGCGAGGCTGTCCCCCTGCAATTCCGGATGGCTCTGCCTTCAGGCATCAAAGCCCCAGTGCTGACTTCCTTAGCTTTGGCCTCTACACCAACATCTTGCTGGAGTTTTCTCCGACACAAAGAGCAACATTTTTTGCAAAGATGGACCAGGATTTTGATGATTCCATCCCTTAAGTCAATGCCACAGTTTGACCTCACAGACAGTCTTAACCAGCGTCTCCTGACACATCATTTTTTTAACCTGGCAGTAGCTGCCCCAATGTTGCCTATGTAGTTTAAATCAGCTTTCACATTGGCTGTAAATGGTGACCTTGCCAAAAATCCTCCTCTGCTGCCGTAGATCCGAGCTACCTGTCATTGCACCCCACACCCAAGAGTCTGGTGTTTCAGACCACTGCACTGGGCTCAAAACTGACCCCCAGCTAGGCAAAGTTGGATGGTTTGGCAGAAAAGTGTTTGTGTATGGCAACCTGGCCATGAAAGGCAGTGAACACCTCCTGCGCTCTCGCTAAATACACCCACTGTTTGATGAATGTGATCTCCCCACCCCCAATTTGAAAGTTTCCATTCCCTTGTTTATTATGAGAAGGAGGTGACCCATGAGATCCTCCAATTGGGCTTGGAGACAAAGATTGTGTGGGGAGAGCCGTGGGCACTGGCTCTGCCATCCACTGACGTTTATGGATTTGAACTGGTTTTGTCCTCAATATCCTAGTTATCTTCCTGGACATGCCATATGATGATCTTTGACGGTCTTCGGACCAAAGGCAGATATGTCTTTGGAAATGTTAAAACTTTCCAAAGTCCTCACTTGGGTTGCCTCTCCAACAGCAGCCCACCACCACTCCCTCCAGAGCTAGCAACGCCAGCTGCATTTTCCCACCAAGGTATGGGCAAAGGAGCACAGAGATGAATTGTTGCCTCGGCCTCTGTCCCTTCTGGGATCTCGTATCCAAAACCCCTCTGAATCGGACTCCACCCACTTCTCTCCAATGGGAGGGAGGCTGTCCTTGTATGTGCCTGCTCAGCACTTCCGAATCCTAGGCCTTTCAGGTCATCTCGCAGGGATATTGCCTCCCATTCATTTAATGCCCTCTGGACTGTACTCCTCACATGTCTCTACCTGCTCTCCGACATCGTCCTGCTGGAGAAAGTACATAAACTTCTTGCAAAGTGTGCCATACAGCAGGTGTTTTCTGAGATGGGAATCTCAGCTGGTACTCTTTACTTTCTAATACCGAAGGAGGATGGTGGCCTGTGCCCCATATTGGATGTTAAACTTCTGAACATGTACTTAAGAACAAGTACAAAACGGCCACCTTTACCCAGTCCTTTGAGGCCCTTGGGTCACAGGTCTCGCTGGTGTCACTGACTCTTAATGAAGTGCACTTCCACATTTCAAACTATCCCAATCAGAAGTACACGAGGTTTGTGATTATTGTTGAGATGGATTTTTAGAACCAACCCTGAAAGAGAGTTGGGAGATGCCACCCGTGTTGGTGACTTGAAACAAAGGGGTGGCGTCCTGCCACATATATTTCTAACAATTGTCTTTACATTTCTATTTGCTGCAAAGATTTTCACATTTCGCACGCTAAGTATCAGAGGAGCTGTGTACTCATAGTTGTTTAAGTGCAGGGATACAAAATGTCACAGGTGACTATTGGCTTATTTATTCAGCTAATGTCACAAAAGATCTGGGTTTAATTTCCCATAGTGTTTAAATAGTTTTTTTGAACAACACTTGCCTAACAGTTGGCAAACATGTAGAAAAGAGAACAAATAAAGAGCAGACTGAAGCCACAATTCAAATTTCTCAAAACAGGATCATAAATTTGCTGAAGCATGTACATAAAAGCAGAATAATTTTGCAGCAATTATGTACGGAGAAACACATAAAGCATGAAATTGTAGTTAGTGAACCGGAGTTTCGTCTTCACAAAAAAGGCATCCTGGTGGTTGTTCCAAATGATGTACTGGATGTCTTTTTAAGGGGAGATAACCAAGTCTTTGGTCTACGTCTAGATATTTATCAGATGGTGTGAGGGGACGGGCGTGATTGGCCCTGATGGAAAGATGGTCCCATGACGTTTCGGCGTGGAACGCCTTCTTCAAGGGTTTTGACCCAGTCTTCCTAAATGGGGGAATCAAGTGAGGACGTAATTAGTGTGGATGAAACACTGTGGTGTTGTGGCAAAAAAAACGAGATACTAGCATGTGTTAAAACCAAATTAAAAAAACCCTGGGGTAAAGAGTGTGTAAAACAAACTCTAGCTTGTGGACTTGTACTGTCTAGTAACTGACCTGTGGAAGTTTACTTAAAGAAGTGGGTGCTGAAGGTCGACTTCCGATGTTATAGTGATGAATGGTGCCTTGCAGCAACGGTCTGGAGAGCAAGGCTGTGCTCAGAGCATGGGTCTAGGAGATGGAAGAAAAGAAAAGAGACATGGGAACACATGATTCTTCGGGACTAATGGAGTGCTGTAGGTGCAGAGGGGTATGTGATCTGGGGCGGCAGGCCTAGAATTGCCATAAACAAAATTACCTGATCTTCTGTATAGGTGTAGAGCAGCTAATCAGGTGCTCTTGGGGGTGCTGCAAGCCTGCAGCACGAAGCTCGTGAAGAAATGGAGCTCCGGGTATATGCACCGGTGGCAGCAGCCGACTAGGTGGTGCAGGCACAGAAGTGTGGATGCAGGGTAAGCCACTGTGTACAGGGATAGAAAATGAGAGAGAGTCTACTGTAATACATGCATATCCGGGTAGAACAAATTTCTCACGAGGACTGAGGGGTAGGGCAGCGGGAGATGGGAGGAGCCGGGCCCTTACAGTACCTGTAATGTAGTAGGAGACCAGAGAAGTGCGAATCAGCTCTGGAGGAACGCGAGGAGGCGGCGTCAGCTTCCCGTATCGGCAGATGGAGTTCTGCTGTAGCCAGCGTATAAGGCTGGAAAAAGCTATGTGCCGGGTCTCCAGGCACATGCGCGGGTGGGAGACAGTAGACCCGCGAGTTGTATCGCGTGCGCGCGCAGCAGGTGGGAGCCTCGTGCGCATGCTTAAAGATATGCCGCTTGGTCGCTAGGTCGCATTGCTGCGCATGCGCGGATGGGCAGTGTGACTAATAGTGCACATGCTAATAGATATGCCGCTATAGTCGTGGCCAGGGAGGTGGGCAATGATGCGGCAGTTATGCTCAATGGAGTGAATGAGAGCGTGGAAGGTTAAAGGAGAATGACCTCTATCATGGCCAAGATGTAAAGAAGGCATTCAAGTGTAAGTGTGTTCAACAATGAAATCAAGTACATGTACAGTACGTAGATTTGTACGCTGGTCAACATAGGAAAAAACGTGGATGTTGCAGCTGCAACACATTTTGTCTTCTTACAAAGTCAAGGGAACATTGCGAACATTTAAGAGTATACACATACACCAGGCATGATCTACTTTTGGTGTCACATAGTCAATGGGTTAGCAATCAAATGGCATACTCAAATATAGAGATGACAACTTTGAGCAGAAAACTATTTTAAAATGTGAAACAATAGCACAAAGGTTGCTTATATGGTACTCACAAGATTCATGTGTGGAGCTTAGGCCTCGGGTCGAGGGGGTTGTCATCACATTATAGGGATACTAGGGGGTAAGACCAGGTGGACCCAGTAGAGAGGCAGGCAGATCAGTATCCATACCCAAGGGAATGTAAAGGATGGGATGGAAAAAATGCTCAGCTGAAGGTGGTCGGCTCCGCCTCATTAAGACCACTGGTGGTGGATTTTAATTTTAAAATCTACCACGCTTCCTTGTGGTTAAGGGCGTTGGTGGTGTTGGTGTTATTAAGGATGGTGTCGACCACCCACCATTTCATGTCATCCACTCCATGTTGAAGTTCTAAGTAGTGTGAGACCAGGGGCGTGTATGGACCCTACACCGGATGCGGGACCTATGTTCCCCTATCCGTTTGTTCACTTGTCGTTAAGTCTGGCCCACGTATCTCATCCCACATGGACACTCGATTACATAGAGGACGTTAGAGGTTTTGCAGTTTGAAAAATGTTTTAACTTCCAGTCCTGTTCCCCAATCTTGAAGGATGTGGTTCTTTTTGTTAGTTTGCATACGTTGCATGTACCGCATGGGTGATGTCCCACAATTTTGCGTAGACTCCAAAGCTCTGATCTTTGTGACTTCTTATTGAGTCTGGAATGGGTAAGTATATCTTTCAGGTTTTTTCCCCGTTTCAGTGCCATTGATGGCAAAGGTTCATCAGGTAGGCTAATCTGTATCAGGGGCCAAAATTTCTTAATGGTGGCTTTGAGACGAGTGGTGTCGGGACAGAAGGTGGTTACACAGGTTATCTGTTGTTCCATGTCCGGATTTCGTGTTCTTGGAGAGAGGAGGGTTTCTCGAGTAATATATTGGACTCTTTTCCTTGTGTTGTTAACCAATTTTGTCGGGTATCCTCTGTTCCGTAGTTTCATCTGTAGTGTAGACGCATTGGCTGTGTATTGTTCTAGCTCCGTACAGTTGCGCCTTAGTCTTAGGAACTGTCTGATTCTTAGATTATTGGGATGGAAGCTCCTATAGTGAAGCAAGGTGTTGCGGTCAGTTTCCTTTCTAAACAGGGAACAGATGAGTTTGTCCTCCTTGACTGAAATGGTTAGGTCTAAGAAGTTAATGCCTTGGTTACTCTTCTCTAGAGTGGATTGAATCTCACTGGTTTGTCCATTTATCCATTCCAAAAAGTTGTCCAGAGCTGTTTCATTGTCCCGCCATATGAAGATAATGTCATCAATATAACGGAACCACCGTGAGATTTTTTTCCCGGAACGGATTTTTGGTGTTGAGGATGAGCTGTTGTTCGTATTCTGACATAAATATAACTGCCAGGCTCGGTGCAAAGGCTGCACCCATTGCGGTACCGCTCACCTGAAGGTAAAATGTTTTCATCAAACATGAAAAAGTTATTCTGAAGGGCCCATTGCGAGTAGTTCTACTATGAAATTGGTTAGCACTCGAGTTTGTTTCATATTATGCGTCGGATGTTGCTGTATACATTCAGTAGCGGAGTCCTGTGGGATACTTGTGTATAGGCTGGCGATATCCAGTGTTACTAGTAGTTCTTCCGTCGGAAAAAAGGGCTGATTTTCAAACAGGGAGATTGTTGCCATCGTGTCCTGCAGGTACGTGGGTGTCTCCTGGCTCAAAGGTTTCAAGAAGTGGTCCACGAACTTACAAATTGGTTCGAGGATAGACCCACATCCAGATCCCCGTGTTGGTGACTGCAGTATTTGACACTTAGTCTAGCCAAACTCTATCAACGTAACATAGACTGGTAAGGCAGACTTCAGGAGATTTGTGGAGGCTGTATTAGTACTGTTAATCATATACAAAGCAGGCAAATATTCGTCCACACAGAAGTAAGTAAATATACGAATTCATTAGGCCTTCAACACACTTCGCAAGTAATATCCAGAAAAGGCATATATCCCCAAAACACATTTATATACACAGAGAAATCTTTCCCAACAGTAGTGTACCGGAGGTATCCTACCAAAACATCGAAGAGCTTTGCGCGAATCACAAAACATGACATTTTTCTATAACAAATTTTAACACTGTTCATCGAAAATATAGGGGGTCATTACGAGTCGGGCGGTAGGGGATACCGGGCACCGATAAGGAGACCGGTGCCGGTAATCCCCAACCGCCCAATTCCGAGGTCCCCTAACGGGAACCGCAAGGAAGGTGTGGTCGGACCACACGTCCCTTATGGGTCCGTTAGGGGACCAGGCTGCTAATTCCGGGCCTGCCATTAGCAGGCCCGTAAATAGCGCCTTCTCCATTCCCATTGAGCCCTATGTGGGCTCAAATGGGAATGGGGAATGGCATGTTCAATGGGGACTTACCGGTCCCGCCAGGGTCGGACTAGACCGGTAAGTCCCCATTGAACTACACAGTGCCGGTCCCGTTATTTTCCATGAACTGTGGGTTAAAATTTGTGGGAAATAAATGTGATGTTTTGTGATTCATAGTGATTTTTTTTCGAAGTTTTGACGTAGATCTGTACCTGAAAAATGCACAAAACACTGTTAATTGCCACTAGCAAAAAATATATATAAAAAAGTTACTGAAAAGAAAATGGATACAAAGTACCACTGCAGTCCTTTACTATAAGGTGAACGAGAGGTGGAGTTAAACCATACAAACCCCATGTCACTGCGGAGTGGCGCAGAGTTGTGCACTGAGTTGCAGTCTGCGCAGTCCGCAAAGACAAACAGTTGGACAGATACCCACTGCCACTTAAAAGACCTTAAGGACAATTACGCACATGTGCTGGTGGTTTCCCCGCACAGTGCCGAGAGAAGTCAGAAAATCGTTCCTGGTGTCTTCGTGGTGAATGCAGAAAGCTTAAACAACTGTTGAATAAGTGGACTTCTATCCCACCTCCCCCTTGTAATGTGACAATAATAGTATGGAATTGAGTAAAACTGACTTGCATTTCCTCTTTTAAGTCACTGAACGTGCCTGCACGATAATTGTTTATGTACAATCTCAGAAGTGGACATAAAACGAAGAAGGGCACTAACTGCACTCAAATCAGGTATGCAGAAATACTTGCGGCTGTGAATCTCTTGCTCCATTTATCACCAGGAGAGGGACCGGCATCCACATTGCAGGGGGAGAAATTGGTCCTCCCGCATAATGTGGAGAATGCCGCACAATGGGGCCTGATTGGACCCTTGCCCCCGAAGTGGATTAGGAAGGCCTACACAAAGAAAATTACGTAATTTATCACTCATACTCTGGCTGGTGTTGCCCCGAGTGTGGGAGATGGCTCAACTTCTACAACGGAACCAAACTATCAGTCTGGGCTGCCGGAACCTTGTATTCAATGTGAGGAACTCATGGTGGCAACAAGTAAGACGGACACAAGTGATCACAGTTCAAGGTTGTTTATTGAACAATGAATGCTGTATGCAGGTTGGAAAAACGCCCATTATAAACCTAAATCTAAGCTGGGAGCAAGCGCTGAACATCAAATGAAAAATAAGGCAGCCCTAGTGGCGTTGTGTCAAAATAAATGTCCTATACTAAGAAACCGATTGCCAAACCTCACAACTAATACAAAAAGGTGTGGGATAGTTCTCAAGAAAAGAAAAGTGTTCTCAAATAATATGTCAGGATGCGGTAGCCTGGGTTTCCCTTACCCACGTTTTGAGCACAGGGTAAGGTGGGATCTTGGAGCACAGTACAGTCTTGGGCTTCTCCAACACAAGATGACAGTTCGAATGGCAGATCTCAGGACACACTCTCGAGCTTTCAGCTATCAGGGCTGTCGATGGCCAAGTCTCGTTTCACTTGAAACTCTCTTGCCTTCGAGGACCTGACGTGTTCAAACAACAAAGCAAAAGTTCCTTTAACAAATGAGTTTGTTTCCAATGTTCGGTGGGTGATGGGTTCACCCCTGGGTCTACCTCTTCTGGGCGCTGACCCTTCTTACATATCTCGCTCCACAAATTATATGACTGTTCTCTTTCTGTAAACATTTGTATGAATGCTTTACCCCTGGATCTCCCTAGCCTGGGCTCAGACCCCTCTTGACTGCCAATAGTTGCGTGAGGACTTCACCACTGGATCTCCCTGCGTCGGGCTCGGAGCCATCTTGACCGCCAGTTTTTGGGTGATGGCTTCAGCCTTGGATCTCTCTCCGTCGGGCTCGGACCCTTCCGAACTTCACATTTGCTTGTATTTGCGGGATTCACTTCTCTTGCTTTCTCATATGGTGGAATTCATTTCCCTTGTTTCCTCTCTCTCCAGGATTCACTTCCTTTGCTTTCACACAATTTGTAGATCAAAGTCTTTGGATTGTACTGGGATTTTGCTTGACCCTCAGTATGACCACTTTGAGCTATTCCGCTGGCTCTCCTATGGCCTTCTGGTATCTGTAGTTTCTTTCATATGGGGCTCGACCATAGTGTCTCGAGTTAGCACCCATGTGGTGCCGGTTTCCCTGTTAGGGAAAAATTTTGGGTAGTACCCTTAGGGTGCACTACAACAACCTTAGCCTCCTGTAAATAGGACACAACCTTTGGTACAAATCTGAACTACACAGATTGGTAGTGTGGCTGAGCAGCCAGGCTTATCTCAAGAGGGGTCAATGTGAGCAGTAATGCAGTTACACAGCGATTCAAAGTGACAGGTATTCAAATAAACACTGATACTTAAGGTTTCTTGATAAAATCATTATTAATTTATTTACCAGTAATTTAAATAAGCCTTCTTCGGAAGGGAGCAATATAAAAGCAACACTCAAATACACTTAAAAAATCCACACTTAGGTTTCTTTAGATTCAGTAATTCCCGTTAGGGATGGCATACAGACACTCCCTACACCCACAGGTGTCTTAAATAAGTAGGATGCTGTTGGCATAAATATATTACAGTTACATCTAGAGTAGGCAGGGAGAATGTAAAAAGAAAGATTCAACAGAATAAACAAGAGATCTCAAATGTACTTAGCAAACAAGGCAGAAACATGTGAACCCCCCCGCCCCCAATGCAGAATAGTTTAACCCCTTCCTGGAAGGATAGGTGTAACACAACAACAGAGGAGAGAAGAGCTCTTAGGTAACTGGGCTAAGCCAATGTCAATGGGCAAAAAGTCTTAGTAACTGGAACACTTCTTCAAGGTGGGTAAAAGTCTTTTCACAATGTTTTAAAGGGTCTTTGAAGAAGAAAGAAGAATCAAATGTGGAGCCACAAGCCAGGAGACTTGTGAAGTAGAAGCTTAGAAGCAAATCTAGAGTGAGAGGGAAATTCTCTCAGAATGTACAGTACCTTTTTGTTTTGAGGAAAAGATGCAGCTGGTGATCCTGGTTCCTGTGCAGCTCTGCAGATCCTGCTAGTTCCTGGGCCTCAGCCGTGGGGACAAGCGGGAGCACTCTGGGGGCTACTGCACCACAACGGGATGGTCACTGACCACAACCGGCAACCTACAAATCAGTGGCTCTTTGGAGTTTCACCTCCTTGCGTCTACCGCAAACAGCACCACCACGGTTTCTGGCTGTTGAGATGGACTTCCCTTGCATCTGGGGCCCACACTCTGTTGAGTGGGCCTCAGTCCTGCTTCCTAGGAGTCCGGAGGATCTTCCTGGAGTCTCTTGGCCAACTTAAAGCAATGCACACAAAACTGGTGTTCCTCTCTCTGGCTATATGGTTTCCAGCAGCACTCTGTGGAAATTCAACCAGCTCCGAGATGGATGGTTTATTTGTGAGTTTATTGAGTTGGTGGGACCAATGGGAGAAGTCTTTGCAGGGCTTCTCTATTGAGGCGAACTTGGAGCTTCAGCAAAGCAGCAGGGCTTCACCGGGCGACCCAACGGTCCAGGAGTTGCAGCAGGCATCTTCTTCCAGTTCTTCTTCGGATTCCTTCGTCCAGTGGTCAACTCTGCCTTCCAGCCAAAACCTCGCCTTTTATGCTGGTTTCTCCCATTCATTCCAGCCTAGCTGTCAGTCACCCAGCAGGGTGACTAGGATACCAAGCACAGGAAGTTTTGTGTACCTCCCTCACTTCCTGCCCCCACCAGACTCTCTGGAGCCAGAGGCGGGTTTCACTCGTGAAGCCCGCCAAAGACAAAATGAACAAAGGGACCAAACCTGGTTTGGCGCGCAGAGTAAATCTGAAGAAGGGCCAAAACATCAAGAAATGGTGAAAAAAGACTACTAGGGCCATTTGGACAAAAATGGCACCCATGGGTGCTTTACTGTAGCTACGAACGCCGCCCGCGGTAAAGACACGACACAGTAGTAAAAGGTAACCACTCTCACCAGCCATTAAATGTGTTGAGGGTAGCATAAAAAAGTTACACGAGAAGCTAGACAAAGGGGCTACTAAGTAATCCCTCCAGCACCCTATTGTAAGATAGTGTGTGCTGGGTCTAGAAAGTTACAATGTAAGTAAAGTCCATTTCACTTTACTGCTCTTGAAAACAGTAGTTAATCCAAGAGTAAGGTATTTAAACCTTGAGAAATCTGAAAGACTTCCCTGTGTCATTGCACTAAAGGTGCTGTGTGACACAATGCAAAAAGATGCCTATGGAGTTTGTCAGACTCCAACAACATAAGGAAACACAGAGTTAACAATCAGAAAAATACATGAGAGAGTGGGAAAAAGGTCTCACTCTTTCCAGGTTCAAAATTAAAAAGTCCTAGAGTCCAGCAAATGTGCTGGGGGTCTCTTAAGGTAGAGAGGAATAAGCACATTTCTGAGAATTCTCTCTAACACTCGCCCCCCCGGACTAATGGACAGGAGGATTTAATCCACCCCTGGATGAATCTCCTTACTCCAGTCGGTCATACTTTCTGGAGAGACCATCAGCATTTTGGTGATTACACCCTGACCTGTGTTCTATGGTAAAATCAAACCCTTGCAGGCTGATAGACCATCTTAACAATTTAGGATTTTCCCCCTTCATCTGCATTAGCCATCTCAGGGGTTGGTGGTCTGTTTGAATAATGAAAGTAGATCCATACAAGTATGGTCTAAACTTCTTCAAAGACCACACAATGGCAAAACACTCACATTCTTGGGTTGACCACCTTCTTTCAGGGTCCTTCAGTTTCCTACTGATGAAGCAGATTGGGTGTTCCCTGCCTTTCTCATCCAGTTGACTCAGAACTGCACCTATACCTCTATTGGAAGCATTAGTGTGTACAATAAAGGATTGGTTGTAGTCAGGAGCTCTTAAGACAAGTTTGACAAAGGGCTTTCTTAAGTCCTTCAAATGCCCTAGTGCACTCCTCATTCAACCTGACCTTCTTGGGGTATTTGGGTGAGACCACCACATTTAAGGGAGAAGCTATGGTCCCATAGTTCTCAAAGAAGTTCATATAGTAACCTGTGAGACCTGAAAAGGCTCTCACTTGGGTTTGTGTAGTAGGGGTGGCCCAGTCTTGTACAGCTTGTACTTCACTAGGCAATGGCCTGATTTCACCTCCTCCTACCTCATGTCCAAGGTAGACAACGTTACTCTGACCAATTTGACATTTACTTGCCTTGATGGTCAGATTGGCCTGCTCAAGAGCCTACAAAACATATCCCAGGTGGTCAATATGTTCTTTCCAAGTGGGGCTGAACACTGCTATATCATCCAAGTATGCTATGCAGAAGTCCTCCATCCCATTCAGAACATGATTTACCATCCTTTTGAATGTAGCAGGTGCATTCTTTAGTCCAAAAGGCATAACCTTAAACTGGTAGAGGTCTCCAGGAGTTGAAAATGCAGTTTTCACCTTGGCATGGTCTGTCAGAGCTATTTGCCAATAGCCTGAGTTTAGGTCAAATGTACTGAGGAACTTGGCTGATCCAAATTTATCCACCAGGTCATCTGTCTGTAACGCTCACCTGGTATCATCGGGGACATCACTCAGCCTGTTCTGGCCTCTTATGACCTCAAACCCTTCCCTGGAGTCTACTCGACTGGAGACCGGGCCTGAAACACAGGATTGGTGGAATTTAACTCCCTATTGTCTATGTGTGCTTGAACCGATTCTTCCCCGGGGTCCAACCCCTCCCTTTGATCCACAGCTCACCTTGTTTTCTTCGAAAGTGTGCTCTCCGTCTTGCTTTCAGCGCAGGGGTGCCTTGATTGATGCAGGCTCGTTGCTGCCTAGTTACTACACTGGCAAGAGTCCGACAGGTAAGTATAATGAGTCTTTTGAACAGTTCTCTAACTTTGTTCCTTTCCTTCCTTAGATGATGGCCAGTGTCAAGGGATGGCGATGTGCTGCTGAGATGAGTAGCGCTGAAGGGGAGTGAGAGCGCGATGCGCAATGCAACCCTTTCGTATTTGTATTGAACTGAGTTCTTTTTCTGTGTCTTTTAGGTGCTGCGACGATTTCAGCGTGGATGCCGGTTATGAAGAAGAAATGGGGTGAGTAAGCGCGGTATGCGGCGCCTCTAGATGTTTCCACGCTAACCTGGAGTGTCTTTTCCCTCTTGCAGATGGATGAGAAGTTCCGGAGACAGAGTTCCCCCAGAGCGGCTGGGATTCAGGTAAGCGTTTGACGCTCGTACAGTCTTTAAAAAATAAGCGGAGATTTTCTGAATGCTTACTAATGCCTTTCTTCTGTTCTTTTCCCTTTTCCTTAGGAAGCGGCGTGCAGGGATGGGAATGACACCGCCGAAGATGCCTGCAGAACAGATGAAGCGATGAATGATGTGCAGAAGCGCCGCAAGGTAAGGCTGCTCCTAACGGTGTTCTTGTTCTTGCAGGAGCTGAGTGCAGAAGAAAGATGCAGGCCAACTGGAGACCGATCTGAACACAGTGTCACGCTGCAGGTGCAGAAAACACAAAGCATGTTTCTCAGCCTGGGCGTGGCTTAAATAGTCTCTGGGTATCCCAGGTGTCTCTGGGCTGAACCACACCCAAAAGACTAGACTGCACATGCAGTTCTGGGAACCGAAATATGTGGGGGCATCCATCTTGTCCCCATCAATGCACTACAAGTCCAATCCCCAATGTCATCCTATGGGAGTGAGTCTGGTGCCACAAGAACCAAGTCTGACTCCAAGTGGGTCTTTGGAGG
Organism: Ambystoma mexicanum; assembly: GCF_040938575.1. NCBI lineage: Eukaryota > Metazoa > Chordata > Amphibia > Caudata > Ambystomatidae > Ambystoma > Ambystoma mexicanum. The sequence goes on along the minus strand of NC_090923.1, from coordinate 594,260,472 downwards.
GATGGTGAGGCCCTTGAGGGCCATGTAGGTGAGGCCCTTGAGGGCCATGTAGGTGATCGTGGCCTGGCTCCAGCCTGACATCTTGGAGGGCTGGGGACATGAGGGGCAGGAATCATGACAGCACAACAACCCCCACCCATCCCCCCCCAAGGCCCCTCTCAAGGTTGCTCTTCTGTCTGGCCCTGGTTTGTTTGAATGGTTTTGATGAAATCGTCTAAGCAAGCGAGGTGCATGGATGTACTCGCAAGGCTCCCATGACCTATCTTGTGGACCATACCCCTTCCAGTCTACTAGGTAGTATAATTTGGATCTCATGTACTTTGAATCAGAGACGTCTTTATGGGAGGGCAAAAGGGGCACTTGCCCCTGGCCCCCACCTTGCAGGAGGCCCCACACGGCTGTTCATAGTCTAGCCGACTTAAATAGCACATTTCAGGATATTTAAAGGCTTGCTGCTGAGACTCCTCCAATCCTATTGCCTTACTTTTGTTGAAAAGAAAATTCTGCTTTGATCCATTAATCATGTAAGTGTTTGTGTTCACTGTGATATTCATAGTTTGTGTGTTCACTAAGACACCATTTGTGTACCATTCTCACCTTTCTCCTGATTATATTGATCATGTGCAATAGCCAAAGTTCAAATGATTATTAATAAATGTGAGTTCTCCAATAGGTCAGAATATAGCTCAGTGTGTTAAGCATCCATTGCAGAGGTCTGTGTTCATATACAAGATTACAGTAACAAATCCCAGCAAGGTCAACTCAGCATTTCCTTTATCTGAATCTGAAAACATCTGTGTATATGTAGTTTGTTTTTTAGCACAACAGGTGCTATTATTAGCAATGTACCTGCACCACATAATGGTTGCTGTAAAACCAAACAAAGCATCAACATGGTGAAGGTCTAGAAATTGGTTTGTTCCCATGGGGTATTGTAAAACCTAGGCAGCCACCCCAAATGATGAACATAAAGTGTTAGTTTAGAGAGGTGATAAGCTATCCATATTCAAAAATGAGGAACCAATTTGTTCATGCTCGTATCCTGGCTATGCCAGCAGACAGTACAGTGATCCTGGACAAATCATTTATATCACTGACATTACTGTGGTGTCTTCTGTGAAAAGGAATGACTTTTCAAATGCTGGTGGTGTTGTTTACTTTAGCCCATTACCTGATCATCATTCTTTTATGTAGACCACTTGTGTGGTAGGGCTTCAAGACAGAAGAGAGGGGACCAGATAGTGAAGGCTTCTGGCAAGCATATTTTAAAGTCTGCTTCTTGGACATAAAAACGGTTGGCTTTTTTGTACAACTCAAAGGTGTTTCTGCTCATTTATGAATAACAATTTCACAAGCCTGTGTTTTGGGTGAATTTAAAGCTTTAAAATGGAAAAGAGAAACCCAGAAAAAGTATTTTAAGATCATGTCAATTACTGACAATGGAGTCAATGAAGCAACAATCATTACCATTTAGCATAAAACGCTTCTATATCATTTTGTTTTACAAAGTTGACATGTTGGGTTATACAGTTTGTCTACTTTCCAAGTAAATTCTATACAATGTGATTATTTTAGTTCATTGTAAGTGCTAAAAAAGAAAGTTGTGAAGTGCAGAAATTGCAGAATGGGTAAAAATCCCATCTTCATATTTTAACCAATGTGTGATCCTAGGCATCCCATTCAATCTTGTACCTCAGAATTGCCAGTCTCTAAAGCTTTCAAAATTGTCGGCATTTAGTTATTTCGTTTCACTGGCTATAGTGCTGCTGCTTCTATAAAAAATAGTAGGAATTGATATACTGCACACCAAATCCACTTTTTTCTTTGCTATACAATGGTAATTCTGCTTGAAACCCATGTCCATTTTATAATCTGTCTGCTGGGTAAGGACACCTCTCTGGTAGCTTCTAATCTCCATCCACTATTTATATGGTATTTGTAGCTTACTCCTTGCATCCAATGTGTCTCCTGTAGCCATGCCTGAGCACTTTTGTATTCTGTAGGCAGCTAATCTGAGTCGTCTGTCTATTCTGGATTATGTGCGCCTTTTTCATAGGATCTGTTTGCATCTATACTATGGCAGGTATACCTTCCTTGTGGCAGATATTGATAAAGTGTCCTGTACTTATGAAAGACCATAAGTACCCTCCTTATGGACTGTTAATCTTCGCCTTCATATGCTACTTGTTTATCATTCTGATTACAGCAAGTATGAAGAGGGTAAGAGGACTGAAAGAGTACCCTTACCTATTTTGATCGCTGCGCGGCAGCATAGCAACCTATGTGTTGTGATTGCAATGTTGCGGGCGAGACCAGCTACTCTGTACCCCCTTAATTTCTTGGGTTCAGGGAGGGGGGCCCCAAAGGTGTCTGTGCCCCGGGCCCCGAAAGTGCTTAAGATGGCCCTGCTTTGAATCCAGGATGTCCTTGACTTCGAATTCTGGCTCCCCGGCGACAACTACTGGCTGCAGTGGCGTTGCTGCCCGGGTCCCAGGTTGAACAGGTTTAAGGTGAGACATGTGGAACACAGGATGAATCTGCATGTTTGACGGCAAAGCTAGTCTGACCGCCACAGGATTTATCATGGAGGTGACAGTGAATGGACCCAGGTATCTTGGACGGAAAGTTCGGGTTCCTTTAATGGACACATGTTTAGACGCCAGCCAGACTGTCTCCCACTTGGTAGTTGGGGGGGCCTTTGCTCGGTGTTGATCAGCAAACTTCTTTTGACGATTCTTAGCTTGAAGTAGGTGTTCAGCTGCCCTTTTAAAGGTTTGAGAAATGATTGTGTGCAAGGTTTTGACTGCTGGCATTTCCAGGGTTGTAGGAACGTCCAACTCACAAGTACGTGGGTGCCTGCCATACATGGTATAAAAGGTAAAAGGATGTCTGCCCAGTGCTGGTGTGTAGGGAATTATTATAAGCATATTCAGTCAAACCAGCTTCCTTCAGCTTGGTGTAACATGCAAAGTAGATACTGCTCGAGCGTCGGATTTGTCCTCTCAGTTTGACCATCCGTTTGGGGATGGTGACTGGTGGATAGCCGGATGTCGATCTGGGCCATAGAGCAGCATTTTCTCCAGAAGTTAGATACAAATTGAGTACCTCGGTCTGAGACCAAAACTGAAGGAAACCCATGGAGCCGTACGATGCCTTCAAGAAATACCTTCGCCAGAGTGGAAGGGTTTGGGAGCCCCTTAAGAGGAATGAAATGTGCCATTTTTTAAAATAGGTCCACGACCACAAGAATAGGTTAAACCCCTGACTGGGTGGTAAGTCAGTAATAAAATTGAGGGACAACGTGTGCCAGGGTGCTGGTGGGATTTCCAATGGTTGTAATAGCCCAGCCGGTTTCTGCTTGGATGACTTGTTTTGAGCACACACTCCACAAGATGGGATGAATTTGATAATGTCTTTACGCCACGTGGGCCACCAATAATTTCGTTTTATCTTGGCTAGGGTTTTAGCGATTCCGGGGTGGCCCTCGATCAAGGAATCATGATAACCGGACATGACTTGTTCTCGTAGTTCTTAGTTTGGTAAGAATAATAAACGATTCCTGAAGTAGGGCAACCAATCTTTTATCATGTAATGTTCTCCTTGTGCATTCCACGCTTGTAATTGCTCCAGACTCATCAGGTCTTGGATTTCTTCATGTAATTCTTTCTGAGTTATGGTTGCTGTGATTCCTAGGAGCTTGTCACTCGGGATGATTGCTATTGGGTCAGGGGTCTGATACCCTTGCTCTTCCACCCCCATACGGGAAAGGGCATCAGCCTTCCCGTTTTTCACCCCTGCTCGTAATGTAATCACGTAGTCCTATTCAGCAAAAAAAAAGATCCCAACATAGTTGTCGTGAGGATTGGGCCTTTGCCGTTTTTAGGTACTGGAGGTTCCGGTGGTCAGTTATTAAGGTGATTGTCTGGCACCCAAGAGGTAGTGTCGCCATGACTTAGAGGCTGACTTAATGGCCAGGAGTTCTTTGTCTGTGATAGCGTAATTGAGTTCAGGGGGTGTGAATTTACGCAACCAGAAGGCAACAGGGTGTAACTGGCCCGTTTCGGGTCCTTTTGTGAGAGGACGGCTCCTATAGCCATGCTGGAGGCGTCTGTTTCCACCAGGTATGGGAGATCAGGGCGAGGGTGGCGTAAGATTGGGGCAGATGTGAATCTTGCTTTGAGTTCCTGGAAAGCTTCCTCGGCTTCTGTTGTCCACTGGAACTTTTTGTTGCTTTTCCTTAGCAATGACGTGATGGGATGCACGATTTGGGAAAATCCTCGGATGAACCGGCGGTAGAAGTTTGCAAAACCTAGCATACTCTGAACCCCCTTGAATGAATTTGGGGATGGCCATTTCAGGATAGCATCTACCTTGTGTACATCCATTCGGATTCCATTCGGGCTGAGAGTAAAGCCCAGGAATTCCACCTCGGAGACGTGGAATGAACACTTTTCGAGCTTGGCATAGAGCTGGTGTTGATGGAGTTTCTCCAATACGGATCGGACGTGTTTAACGTGGGCCTGCTTTGATGCGGAATATACTAGAATATCGTTGATGTACACTAGAGCACAGACATCAATCAATTCCTGTAGGACATCGTTCATGAAGTATTGAAAAGCTGCAGGCGCGTTGCAAAGGCCAAAGGGCATTACTTGATATTCGTACAAGCCGTATTTGGTGCGAAAAGCGGTTTTCCATTCGTCCCCCTGTTTTACGCGAACAAGGTGATATGCCCCCCTCAGGTCTACTTTTGTGTAGATTTGGGCATCTTTGACTTGACCAAGCAATTCAGGGATCAGTGGCAAGGGTCAGCATTTTTTTACGGTAATCTGGTTCAGTGCGCGATAATCTATGCATGTTCTCAAGTCCCCCAACTTTTTCGATACGAAGAATAGACGACTGGCTGCTGTAGACTTCGAGGGACGGATGAACCCGTTGGCCAGGAATTGGTCAAGATAGACCTTCAGGTGCCGGTTTTCTGGTTCCGTGATTGCGTAAATTCGCTGACAAGAGATTTATGCGCCAGGTATCAGGTCGATTTGGCAATCGTATGGTCTATGCGGTGGCAGGGCATTAGCCTGTTCTTTCTGAAAGACATTTTGAAAGTCCTGGTATTCACTTGGTAGGGTGCCAATTATCACAGTCACAAGCGTGGAGGTTCTGGTATCTATTGGTTGTTACTCTTGGCGATAACATGTGTGGGTGCAATTCTCGGGAAAGGCCAATTCTTTTTCTCACTAATCGATTCGAGGATTGTGAGCTACCAACCATGGCATTACCAAAATCAACCGGAACTGTGGTGCCTTAATTAGGTCGAAAACGATAGATTCTTGGTGTCCATCCTGGCACAGAAGGGTTAAAGCTGCAGTGCATTGGGATACTGGACCAGAAGCTATTTCCGTGCCGTCGACAGTGGCAAGTGTCGGTGGTTGATTTAGGGCGTAACGGAAGCCCCATCTTTGCCGCAAGATCCTGGTTGATGTAATTCCCAACGGTTCCACTGTCAATGTACGCTCTTACTGCGTGCATCCGATATGGTTGTTGGTGATTGATCAAGACCACAGATAGTGCAAAATGGGAGGTCTGTAGTTCACTTTCTTCGCTCGACAAGTGGACCCCTACACTTGCCGGGCTGGGGATTTTTCCGATTCCTTGATGGTATCTTCCTTGTCCATGGCCCCTACCGTCCTCCTCGGTGGCTTCACAGGGCACTCTTTAAGGAAATGACCTGACCTTCCACAGTACAGACATAACTGCTGCTGTCTCCTTTTATCCCTTTCCACTTTAGTCAAGGGGGATCTGACCCCCCCCCCCCCCCCCGATTTGCATTGGTTCTCCTGAACCTTCTGTTGTGCGGGCAATATTGTCCTTTCAACGTACATACATAGGGCGAGGGTCCGGTCTGGTTCGATCTGCTTTTCGGTCCTGCAACCTATGATCCAGTTGAACAACAAGGTCAATAATTCTGAGCAGTCTTTCGGGGGGGGGGGGTTCACTACTTGTGCGAGAACATCCTTGAGCTCCCTCCGCAACCCCTGATGAAATAACGTGGTTCTCTTCTCCACTGGCCATTCTGCTTCAACTACGAGTCTATTGAACGTGGCTATGTATGTTAATAGGTCTTGATTCCCTTGGCGTAGGGACAGAAGTTCGTTGTCTAATGCCTGCCCATGAGTACGATGGGCGAACAGCTTTTCCATCTCCTGCTGAAAGCTCCTGAAGTCATGCAGCAAAGGATCGTCTTGGGCCACAAAGGGTACAGACCAGTCCGCGGCGCTACCACTCAGGTAGGATAGCACAAAAGCGACCCGTGATTGGTCATTCGGAAAAGCCCCTGGTCTACAAAGGAAGTGCAGGCGGCACTGGTTCATGAACGTTGCAAACCTCTTGGGATCCCCCGTAAATCGTTCGAGCGGGGCCAAGGGAATTGCCCCAGGAAGGATTATCTGAACGGGATTGGCTGATGGTTTTGGCATCGCGGGCACGCTTCCCGGCAATGGTGCATGCCCTGCTTGTGACTGGAGAATATGCCGGCTTAAATCATCAGTGCGTTCTTTGGCTACTCTCAGCTCTCTCCTCAGGGTGTTGGTCTCCTGCCTGGCTGCATGTACTTCGGAACATAGCTGCCCCAACATGTGGGCTAACTGGTCGGTTTCTGATGTTTCCATGACGCCCAGGTGGATTTTGATGTGAGGTTTTGGGTTCTGTAACGCTCACCTGGTATCCACAGGGAAGTCACTCAGCCTGTTCTGACCTCTTACGACCTCAAACCCTTCCCTGGAGTCTACTCGACTGGAGACTGGGCCTGAAACAAAGGATTGGTAGAATTTAACTCCCTATTGTCTCTGTGTGCTTGAACCCCTTCTTCCCCGGGGTCCAACCTCTCCCTTTGATCCACAGCTCACCTTGTTTTCTTGGAAAGTGTGCTCTCCGTCCCTCCAAGATGTCAGGCTGGAGCCAGGCCATGATCGCCTACATGGCCCTCAAGGGCCTCTCCATCCCTCCAAGACCCACTTGGAGTCAGACTTGGCACTTGTGGCACCAGTTTCACTCACTCCCATAGGATAACATTGGGGATTGGACTTGTAGTGCATTGATGGGGACAAGATGGATGCCCCCACATATTTCGGTTCCCAGAACTGCATGTGCAGTCTAGTCTTTTGGGTGTGGTTCAGCCCAGAGACACCTGGGATACCCAGAGACTATTTAAGCCACGGCCAGGCTGAGAAACATGCTTTGTGTTTTCTGCACCTGCAGCGTGACACTCGCCGTGTTCGGATCGGTCTCCAGTTGGCCTGCATCTTTCTTCTGCGCTCAGCTCCTGCAAGAACAAGAACACTGTTAGGAACAGCCTTACCTTGCGGCGCTTCTGCCCATCATTCATCGCTCCTTCTGTTCTACGGGCATCTTCGGCGGCGTCATTCCCACCCCGGCACGCCGCTTCCTAAGGAAAAGGGCATTAGTAGGCATTCAGCAAATCTTCGCTTATTTTTTAAAGACTGTACGAGCTTCAAACGCTTACCTGAATCCCAGCCGCTCTGGGGGAACTCTGTCTCCGGAACTTCTCATCCATCTGCAAGAGGGAAAAGACACTCCAGGTTAGCGTGGAAACATCTAGAGGCACCGCATACTCACTGCATTTTTTCTTCATAACCGGCATCCACGCTGAAATCGTCGCAGCACCTAAAAGACACAGAAAAAGAACTGAGTTCAATACAAATACGAAAGGGTTGCATCGTGCTTTCACTCACCTTCAGCGCTACTCATCTCAGCAGCACGTCGCCATCCCCGGACGCCGGCCATCATCTACGGAAGGAAAGGAACGAAGTTGGAGAACTGTTAAAAAGACTCATTATACTTACCCGTCGGACTCTTGCCAGTGAAGTAACTAGGCAGCAACGAGCCCGCATCAATCAACGCGCCCCTGCGCTGAAAGCAGGACGGAGAGCACACTTTCCAAGAAAACCAGGTGAGCTGTGGATCAAAGGGAGGGGTTGGACCCCCGGGAAGAAGGGCTTCAAGCACACAGACAATAGGGAGTTAAACGCTACCAATCCTGTGTTTCAGACCCAGTCTCCAGTCGAGTAGACTCCAGGGAAGTGTTCAAGGTTTTAAGAGATCAGAACAGGCTGACTGACGTCCCCGTGGATACCAGGTGAGCGTTGCACAGCTTCTACAGTATTTATCTACATCAGACCCAATCTTAGGCCAATAGAAATACAGAGAAAGCCTTTCCTTGGTCTTCTTAAAGCTTACGTGACCAGCCAAAGGATTCTCATGGGCTAACTGTAGAAACTGAGGTCTTACCTCCTGAGGCACTACAAGTCTTCTGTTGTCCCCTGGGGTAGTCTCAATATGCTCACTGTAGAGGAGACCATCCTCCCAGTACAGCCTGTGCTTCCTGGCTCTTGCTCTTCCAGCTTGGAAGCTGCCTGTTGGCAAAGTCCTTCAAGGGTAGGACACTCTCTTTGACCTCTGCTGAAGTCTGCCCTACAGGGGCCACCTTCTGCAAGTAAAGTCTGCAGCTAAGGATGGTCTATAGGATCCAGATCTCCAACAGGGGGAAGGGCTTCTTCCCGCTCTGATTCCTCAGTAGCTGATTCACCATCCTCTGGTTGAACCTCACACTCAGCCTCAGCTGGTGTAGGAGTCACTGGTGTGACTTGGGGCTGTCCTCTCAGGGATGTGCTGTTTTTGTGCACAGGAGTACTACTTTTCGGTTTTCCTGAGACTTTGGGTTTCCCCTTGGCCTCTTTCTTCCTGGATTCAGATGGTGGTACTTCCTGTGGACTGGGAGTTAAAGGTGTCTCAGTAACTTCCCATTGAGAGTCAGTCCAAGTCTGCTCTCTGGCCTTCCTAGTCTGCTCCTGCTTCCTTTTGTTGGGAGGCCTGGGGGTGCTTCATACAACTCCAAGAGCTTTTAAGTCATTCCCCAACAGGACTCTCCCAAGCACCTCATTTTGTACACTGACAGGTATTCTTAGTCATATTGTTGCACTGAATGAGAGCTGGTAGTATTGGAAACATCTGTATAGGGCCTCCCACAAGCTTAGTGGGTCCTTTGGGTGCCTTAGCAACATCCTCAGGTTTGAAAGTTTTCATCCACCATTGTGATGCTGGCTCCAGTGTCTCTGATGGCAGGGGTTTCCTGTCATTCACAAGTACACTGTCCTTGAAATATTCCTTTGTGTTTCCTGGAATAGAGTTATACACATCTACATTCTGCTGTTCCCACAGACCCAGGGACACTAAAGAAACACTGGCAGAGACTCCAGTGGTGTCTTCAGCCAGTAGATGAAAGTTTCCACTTGCCATATGAACTCCCTCTGGGATGAAGACTAAGGAGGCAGTGTGGACCCCTGAAGGCTTACCCTTGCATCTGGGATCCCCTTTGAAATGGTCAGTCGACCCACAAGCATAACGTCCCCATTTGTCAAAACATTTGGAACCTCTGCTGACCTCCCTCTGGTTTAGCACCAGAGGTTTCACTAGACTGACCTGGTTTCCCATGGTGTTTACCCGTCTTATGTTTGTGACCCTCTTTTGGATGATAGGTTTTAGAATTCTCTTCGTTATCTTTCTTGGGTCTGCTTCCCCTCATCCTTCTTGTGAGTGACCCTAGAATCCTTTGAGTGGCCTTGTTGGCAACCCACAAGTCAGCAGCCTTTGCTAACTTCTTGGGATCAATTTCCTTAGAATCAGCCAAGTGTCATCTCGGCTCTGGAGAACAGGCATCAAAAATAGACTCGAACAAAAACAGATTTCTCATTCCTTCAAAGGTAGTTACTCTGTAACCCCTAACCCAACCATCTAAGTTTTTCAAACATTCACACACCCAGGTAGCCCAAGGGGTACCATCAGTCTTTTCGAGGGTCCTAAAGCTCTTAAGGTACTGGGAAGGAGTTTTCCCAAATCTAGCTATCAAAGCTAGTTTCACATTCTCATACTCCAATCTTTCAAGTTTCCCCCACCTCCATCACAACATCCTGTGCAACCTGGGGGGCCTAGACAAAAGCCATGGAATCAGCTGATTCCCTGTGAGACCCTGAATCCCATGATTATATTCAAAAGCACCCAACCAATCCAAAATATTAAGTTTCACATCATATACTCACTGCTTCTTTGGGCAGGTGAGGCCTCTTTGGACTGGAAGACATAGAGGACTGTGAGATAAAAATGTTTTCAAGAGACAGTTTCTTCATTTCAAGAGCATGCTGCATTTCTAATTCCCCGAGCTTGATGTCTTGATGTTTTTCAGCTTGGATGTGTAATCTTTTGAATTCTAGCTCAAGTCTCATTTTCTCAAGAGACACAAACTCTGCACTCAGTGATGAACCTTGTGGGGTTCCAGTGGAAATAGCCTGAGGCAAAGGGCAGTTTGGGGCCTAGAGGGGCTCTCTTCCTGAGACTACTCTCCCTCCTTTGACTCTTCTATGACTTTAGAGTTAGACTCTGAATCAACATCCTCATTATCATTTTCCACATTTCCTGGGTTAATAAGTGTTACACGCCCATTACCCAAACTTTGACTTTCCAACAATCTTGTAATAAATTCATTTTTCTAAGTTAGCCATACTTGGAATGTTACAATTGCTTTTCTAGTGGATCTTAGCCTTGTGAAGGTTTTTAGTTGAATAAAAATCAGAGCAATTTGTCAATGTAACCACTCTACAGTAGATCCTCACTGCTTGACACCAGTGTTAGGTAAAGATTTGGGGTAGTACCCTTAGGGTGCATTACAACAACCTCAGCCTCCTGGAAATAGTACCCAACCTTTGTTATAGGTCTGAACTACACAGGTGGGTAACTATTATTAATTTATTTACCAGTCATTTACACAAGCCTTCAGAAGGGAGCAATATAAAAGCAACACTCAAATACACTTCAAAAATCCACACTCTTAGGTTTCTTTAGATTCAGTAATTCCCATTGTGGATGGCATACAGACACTTCCTACACCCACAGGTGACTTAAATAACTAGGATGCTGTTGGCATTAATAGATTACTGTTACATCTAGAGTAGGCAGGGAGAATGTAAAAAGAAAGATTCAACAGAATAAACAAGGGATCTCAAATGTACTTCGCAAACAGGGCAGATACTTTCGAACCCCCCAATGCAGAATAGTTTAACCCCTTCATGGAAGGATAGGTGTAACACAACAACCGAGGAGAAAAGAGCTCCTAGGGAACTAGGCTAAGCCAATGTCAATGGGCAAAAAGTCCTGGGAACTGGAGCACTTCTTGAAGGTGAGTAAAAGTCTTTGCACAATGTTTTAAAGGGTGTATGAAAAAGAAGAATCAAATGTGGGGCCACAAGCCGGGAGACTTGTGAAGTAGAAACTTAGAAGCAAATCTACAGTGACAGGTAAGTTCTCTGACTTTACAGTACTTTTTTTTGAAGAAAAGATGCAGCTGGTGATCCTGGTACCTGCGCAGCTCTACAGATCCTGCTCGTACCTGTATGTCAGGCATGGGGACAAGAGGGAGGACTCTGGGGGACTACTGCAGCACAACGGGCTGGTCACCGACCGCAACTGCCAACCTTCAAATCAGTGGCTCTTTGGTGTTTCAGCTCCTCGCGACTACCGCAAACAACACCACCGCGGTTTCTGGCTGTCGAGATGGACTTTCCTTGCATCTGGGATCCTGAACTCTGTTGAGGGGGGCTCAGGCTCGGTCAGTCCTGCTTCCTGGGAGTCAAGAGGATCTTCCTGGAGTCTCTTGACCAACTTAAAGCAATGCACACAAACTGGTGTTCCTCTCCCTGGCTATACGGTTTCCAGCAGCACTCTGTGGAAATTCAACCAGCTCCGAGAGGATGTCCAGGTGGCTTACTTGTGAGTTGATTGGTCCCACCAACTCAAGGGGAGAAGTCGTCTTTGGAGGGCTTCTCTGTCGAGGCGAACTTGGAGCTTCAGCACAGCAGCAGGCCTTCACCAGGCAAACCAACGGTCCATGAGTTGCAGCAGGCGTCTTCTTCCAGTTCTTTTTCGGATTCCTTCGTCCAGTGGTCGACTCTGCCTTCCAGCCAAAAAGCCTTTCCTTTTATGCAGGTTTCTCCCATTCATTCCAGCCTTGCCGGACTGCCAGCCGGCCAATCACCAAGGAGTGCATTCCTGTCTCCTAGGAGACTAAGCACAAGGGGTTTCGGGCACCTCCTTCACTTCCTGCCTCCACCAGACTCTCTGGAGCCAGAGTTTGGCGTGCAGCGTAAATCTCAAGAAGGACCAAAACAACAAGAAATGGTGAAAAAAGACTAGGGCCATTTTGACAAAAATGTCTCCCATGGGTGCCTTACCGTAGCTGCGAATGCCGCTCGTGGTAAAGTGTAACCACTGCCACCAGCCATTAATTGTGTTAAGGGTAACACAAAAATGTTACATGAGAAGCTAGACAAAAAGGGCTATTAAGGAATCCCTCCAGCACCCTACTGTAAGATAGTGTGTGCTAGGTCTAGAAAGTTACAATGTAAGTAAAGTCAATTTCACTTTACTACTCTTGGAAACAGTAGTTAATCCAAGGTTAAGGTATTTAAACCTTGGGAAATCTGAAAGACTTCCCTGTGTCACTGCACTAAAGTTGCTTTGTGACACAATGCAAAAAGATGCCTATGTAGTTTGTCAGACTCCAACAACAGAAGGAAACACAGAGTTAACAATCAGAAAAATACATGAGAGAGTGGGAGAAAGGTCTCTAGGTTCAAAATTAAAAAGTCCTAGAGTCCAGCAAAAGTGCTGGGGGTCTCTAAGGTAGAAACAAATTAGCACATTTCTGAGAATTCTCGTTAGCATTCCCTCTGCAGCTGGTTTCCCCTTCAATACTTGTTACCGCTCTTTACACAGTTCATTAAACTTGTTTCATACTTGACACTTTGCGATTCTCTCTCTCAACACAGCCTGGTTCTTATCGATTCTCCCCTCGACTCACTGAATGTGATGAACCACTTGGCTTTTGGCTTTCCTGGAGTCAAGACCGGTGCCACGGGCGCAGAAGCTTCCCTCGCTCCTGCTCATCAGCGTGGGCTTGCCCAGTTTACTGTTGACCTTTTGCTAGTGTTTGCGGTCTTAGGCTCTCTTCCACGATGGTTCCGTCGACCTGGTATGAAAAGGGCAAGGTCACTTCTCTCCTCGCCACCCTCTCAATTCCTGCCGCCTTTCTCCTTCTCTTGAACTGCCGCATCTGCGTAGCTGTGCATTGTGCTCGAACTGTGCTCTCTGGCTCCACCTTTTATCCCTGTGGAGAAGGGAAAGGGCCGTCCGGTGTGTGTGTGTGATTCTGATCAATTTCCTGACTTTGCCCGACCCTTGTATTGCTCTAGTCTTAGTCTGTTGTCCTTTATGTTGTGCGAAAGTGTTTGTGTTGAAAAAGGAGGGTGGTAGAGTTCCTGAGTGTCCTACGGGGTAGGATGGAGAAAAGGTATTTTCGGATTTTCCTATGGGATGTGATGGGGAAGGTTTGCGACATGGAGAAGAATGACCGGGATGGAGAACAGAACTTCAGAGGATCGTGGGAGCGGTAGCATTCGGTCATAGTAGGTTTGGGTTTCGAAAGATGACAATCAGCGGGACGGGATTGGTAGGGTTTGTGAAACAAATGAGTAACTGGGATTGTGGAGTGAACAGAGGGGATTGTGGGCATTGTAATGTTCTTTAAATACAGTATACTGGGTTGCCATGAAAGAATAATTAGAGGTACTTGAGGAAAAATGGAATGGGCAATTACCAGGAGTAGGGAACAGACAACCAGGGAGTCTGTGATGGATGATCTTTGGGTGCAAGCAGGTTTGAAATCTTACTGGAATTGTTTCTGTACGGAGGGATCATTGGATCTAGGTAGAAGTGATTTAATGGGAGGTAGATGTGTTAAAGCCTATAAAAGCCTCAGAGATATTATTAGCCTCTCCTCCTTCCTCTGCATAGTACCACGTCTCACCTGGGGCGTTGCTGCAAACATAGCCGCGGGTTCTCCTATCCAGGTGATCCTCCCTCGCTCGTCCACCCCCAGGGTTGGTATCCGAGAGCGCAAGCCCTCCCTTGGCCACCTGAATAATGGTTTTCCATGGTCTACTTGGGAGAACGCCCTCAGATTTCTCACATCAAGCGGGGTGGAGAGGCACATGGTTGGACAGGTGGACTTTACCCCCCTCCAGGAACCAATGTGATTTCTAACTTGCTTGACCTGAGCCTTCTGGACACTCCTCCGGACTTGGCTCAGAGATATTCCCCAGACTTGGATTTTTCCATTTCCTCTATTGATTCAACACTGCCCTTTCTTCCATTTAGAAGGTTATCTTCGGTTATGAGGAAAATAGACCAGAGAGGGGGTGAATCACGTGACGGAATTCTAGTCTAAATCTGTCGAGTGCCATGTATTCTTGTCTCCCTCTACGAGGGTCTCAAAGTGGAAGCAAAGTCCAATTCCGTTCTCCTTGAATCCTTGCTGTTCAAATTTGACAATGTCAAATGCCTCTGTGAAAGAATTTATATATAACGAAAGACTGGGTAGTGCTGTGACTAAGGCTAGTGATGGGAATGAATCCTCCGCCATGGAAAAGGAAGTCAGCCATGAAGCTCGACCTACGGGGAATGTACAGAGTCGAGCACAGGAGGGTGACTCTCAAGTTGGTGTAGCCGGTCAAATGCAGATGGACAAGCTTGCCAACTCTCGTGATTTGAACAAATCACCAACTTTAGTATCCAAGGAAGCAACCCGTCCTTCAAATGATTATGCACCTACCAATGAGGCAGCCGCTCCTCTTGATGAGAGGGTACAGTCTTACCCTGAAGTTATTTGTGTGGACAACCCTAACCACCGACAATTAGGAAATAACAGTCTATAAAGAGGCAATAGTGACGGTCCCAAGTCAATCATTCCCCCGGGTAGGAAAAAATTTGGTATTTAACAAAAAAATACCAAGAATCGTCCATTACAACAGCTGAACAAACAAGCATCTCATAACTTTTTACGGTCTTAGCTTACCCAGCCCATTGTAAAGGCTGCCTAGGTCCGGTCTCCAGTGAACTCGGCAGTTGTTGAGTCAAGTGAAGTTTTTATTTTTTTATTGGTTTATTACAAACCTTTAAAAAATTAAAAAAACACATCATTACACATCACACAATCCATTTTAACAAGAATCACGGTGATTTTAAAAACAAGTCCACCAAATGCTACTCATTTAGTCAATTCGAACCGTCCTCAATTAATTAGCAGTAGAAGCAATCCGAGAAAAGATGATTTCCAATAGGAAAGTCAAAGCTATAGTAAACTTCCTATCGCTTTCATCAAAAAGTATTTGCCACCAATCCTCTAGGCTTAAAGATGGACAAGCACTACTAAATTTCCCCAAGTAAATATTTATTTCATTAGATAAAGCTGGACATAACATTATTAGATGTTTCAGTGTTTCCTCCGATTCATTACACAGTCTACATGAATTTATGACAGTAGTATCATTCACCCATAAGTTAGTACGTTCTCTCGTCTGAAATACATTCAGGCGAAATTTCATATAAAGATTCCTTCGATGTAAATCCGGAAATTTTGCTAAATAACTTTGGATTTCATTGACTCTTCTTTTCAACGGAGGCACATTTTTCATTATGCAATGTTTTTGGCATTGTTCACTAGTTAAAATCCAATCTTGAGTCCACAACTTTGACTTAACATAGTTAGGATTTGTCTGCAATGTGTGAGTGTCAATATCCAGTTCCATCAAGATCTTTTTGGAACGTTCAACCCACATTGTAAAAACAGACCCATTCGTCATCTGCTTTGCTAAGCTCAATATTTAAAATTGGGGATTTTGCAAAGATAGTGTTATTTTTCGATACAAGCTAAGCGTAGACGAACAAACTCTTGCATTAAGTGAGGTCAAACTGAGCTTGTATCTAATGCATGCTGTTGGAATACCCCATTAAAGAGACAGAACACGTGACCAAAACATATTTTCCAGACTATTCCATAAATCAGCACAACACCCAAAAGCACATTCAGTTCCTTAATGAAGAGCAGGTACGGCCTTTTGTTTATAAAATGATAGTATAGGCAAAAGCGAAAATTTGCCATATTTTTTGTTAAGCCAAGCCGCTTGAATTGCCAGTTTCTTAAATTTCATTTTAATATTATTTACCCAAGGCGCATCTGTCATGTTTGAGTTAAACACAGTGCCCAAATATTTAATTTGCGATACAATGGTTAACATTTTAGCACCTAGATACCAATGAAATTGATGCCAGGTTTGTTTGTGAGACCCTTGTAGCTTTTGCAGTATTATAATCTCAGATTTAGTAGTGTTAATAACTAAATCATTATTTTCAACGTATTTCTGGAGAGCATTCAATCTACGTTGCAAACCAATTAGTGTTGAATCAACTAAGATTAGATCATCTGCCTATATCAAGTGGCCAATATGACAACCATTGACTTTTGGTGGGAATAAAACAGCTTCTTTCAAGGTCTGTTCCACATCTGAAAGAAAAAGATTGAAAATGATCGCCGCTAAAGGGCAACCTTGTTTTACCCCACGATAAGTCTGAATGGCCTCAGACAACCTACCAGTCTTATCTAGCCTAATTTGTGTTAGTATGTAAATCTTTAATGGCTAGAAGTAAGCTGGCAGGGCAGTTCCATTCAGACATCTTTTCCCATAATAGTTCACGATTAATACTATCAAAAGCATGTGATACATCGATGGATGCAATATAAATTTTGCTACCGGTTCACAGAGTGTCCATTTTCAACAAATTAAGCAAAAGCAAATTGAGGGAACACCCAATACCGTTGATAAACCCTGTTTGTCGAATATCTATGTGATTACAAGCTATTGACCATTCCCTTAAATCACATTGTAAAAGGGTTGCATAAATCTTTCCCAAAACATCAAGTAATGCAATAGGTCGATAATGGCTAGGGTCCAAACAGTAGCCTTTTTAAAAAATCGGTACGATGATAGCACTCTTCCATGTAATTGGTGTTGTAGCAGTGGCAGCTGTCGTAGAAAAGAGTTCATAACAAAAGTCAGTCCATTCCTCTGGATTTTGCTTCAAAGTAAAATTAGTCAACCCATCGGGCCCAGGTGCTCGAGAAGAACTTAATTTAGTGATGATGTCTAAAATATCAGATTTCTCAAATTGTAAGTCCCAGTGATCTAGCTCTGGTACCGATGATTTTCTCATATCACCTTTGGAACTATAAAGTGTGGAATAATGGTTAAACCAATTTTCCTCTGATATCTCATTATCTTGAAGGGCATCACGAGGAGCACTAAGCTTATTTATCAGGTTCCAAAAGTCTCGGGTGTTTTTATTTGCTAATTTTCGCAGCATATCTTCTGCATCGAGTTGAAGCAAGGACGCCTTCTACTGTTTTAACCAGTTTTTATATGATTGTTTTATTTTTTTCCTTTGCATAAGGGACGTACTGGTCAAATGTTTTGTGCATTGACGAATTTCCATTCTCATGATGCGTTTACGTTTCAAGATATTTAAATCAAAAACATGAAGTTGTTGAAACGTTTGGCGTCTGGGACCTTTGTTAGATTCTTTAAACTGTTTTAGTAAGTGCTGATATTCAATTTGCGTCGGTTCCCTTAGGAATGCTTGATTTAAGGTCTTAACTTTATTACTTTCAAGACGAAGACGAATCCTATTGGATTCGACAGAAATGTCATGTTCCCAATAGGTAGCCGGCTTATCAAACACAGCAATTACCAGTTTCAGTAGGTTATGATCACTTTTTTTTTGTTCCACTACCTGAAGTGAATGCACCCTAGCATGAAGACCATCAGAAACATAAAAGTAGTTGAGATAAGATTTCTGCAACATCCTTTTCCAGGTTGGTTTCGCCGGGATGTCTCCCATGGTACATCCATTAAGCATCGACATTCTACGTGCAGACATTTCAGCAATCCACAACGCAGCATTATTTTGTTTCATGTTGATCACATCCAATTCCTTTATCTGTGTTTTTGAGCAATCAATATTCAAATCACCACACAGAATTATTTTTGGCGATAACTCCTTTTCATAGATGGTATCAATAAGTGTTGATATTTGATCAATAAACACATTTGCACAATTTGCTTGGTGTTGCCAATACACATTAATGATAAAGATTGTGTCGTCCACGTTTTTGACTACATTCACTAATTGAACGGCTACATATTGAACATATGGGGTTACATTTCTACTTTCTTTAATTTGATACCCAGAACTTTTCCTTATCATTGTTAGCAGGCCAGCAATAGGTGTACCTAATTTATGCCGAATTGCAGGGTTTACGGCCACTTCAAACTCGTCGCATAATGGCAATTCTGACAGCCACATCTCCTGATTGCACACAAAATCCAATCCCGTAAACCATGGATGAGTAAACAGATGTCTAAACCCACGGGAGTTCCATGATGCTATTGTCAAGACAGTTGGCACTCCTGGATTTGGGCCTTAGCTAGGATGATTGAGAGCCAAGGCTTTGGCCACCCAATTCCCTTCATCCAGCTGAATAAGATCCACTTCACTTGCGTCCGTAGCATTGTTATGTTTTGGAGCTAATCTGTCGCATGAAAAAGTTATTTGGATGTGTTCGTTCAACAAGGCAACATTTCACATCTTTGAAGGCAAGCCATCATCAACATTAAGACTCCTCAGTGGCTCCGATGGAATCTCCATAAAGTGGGTTTTCTCGGATCCACCAAGCAGCCCAGCAACATGCTTATGTTGTGATGAAGCAACAAGTCTAGGTGATTTTGGAAGAATACAGTTTCTGCGAACAGTCAGATTAGAATCTTGAAAGTTTTGATCTTCTCGGATATCAAATCCCATTGATTGGAGAACAGATGAAGACTCCAAAAGGATATTCCGTATAATTCCTGAATCAATGTGTAGACGCACTGTAACGTTTTGAGGTTCTTTATAGAATTCAACAATTCTAATATCTCCTGTTTCGATTGTACGAAGGTTAGGGACATAATGAAATAAACGAAGGACATTATTCCGATTTAATGTAAGACCATCATTGGAGGCCACTACACGTTCCAGAATCAAAAGATATTTGGAAGTTGGCTTTTGGCAGCTATGCACTTTAGATTGAGTCATGAAAGAGGCACGTGATAAACCTTGTTAGTTTGTTAGAGTTCTTGTAAAGCTATCCTTCTTATTTTCACTTTCTTGTATGTCAACAGACGTAATATCACAGGGTACAATTGGACAGCTCCCGGACCAGTTTTTCGCATCATTGGGAGATGGATCCCTCAATTGACTTTGACCTTGCACGGTCAGATTTTTCCATCTTTCCCCCAATGTGAGAACCCTTGAACTTTCAGTTTTGAGAATTCCAACAGGTTGTGTTTCTTTCGTTGGCACAAGGACACAGAGTCTTATATTCTGCATAGAGCCAGCTGGTTCAATTTTTGAAGGAGAAGTTCCAACCATGTTTGCTTGATTAGTGTCGTTTGGATCATTTGTTTGAGTTTCAATCACGATTTCCGAATCATCAATATCGTCGTATGTTGATAGATCTAAAAGGTCAACATCCAAATCAGATTTTTTTAGTCGCAGTTGTTTTAGCAATGGCACAAGGTACAACCGTATCCGACTCTACCTGACTGGCCTTTTGTTCTTTATTATTTATGACAGGATTCAAGGTAAAGCTTACAGCTTTTAGATTTCGTAAAAATTTGCGAGAGCCATTCGTGACCCATGATTTCTTTTGGATGACGTTTTTTTTTTTTTTTTGCTGAACCACTTTCACACTGACATTTAGAGTCCGATTTGTTCTTAATATTAAATATGGAGAATACGGCCTCTTGATCATCAGAAGTGGCAACAAGGTCTGTTATTACTTTATCTTGCAAAGGTTCTTGGGTGACTATCAAATCATCAGCTTCCAATACTATCTTAGAACTTGCGGGGTCCTGAATATCTTGATTTGCACTATTCAAATTATGCTTAAGATTTTGTAATGCTGATGAAAAGGAATAAATGTCACTTGTTGGTTCGACCCTTCCCGTAATACAAATCTTCGCGTTATCGATCAGGTCATTAGGCTTTTTTTTTGTTCATTATCACAGAACTTTCTACATCACAACCATCCCAGGAGTTGGTAGGTAAATAAGATCTGATGCCACTACATCACTTAGAGCTGAAGAAGGGATAGTGATAATTTCAGAAGTATTCAATGGACCCATTGGAAGACGAGGTCCTACAAGTGGAGGTTCAATGCTATGAGTAGCGACAGATTTCAGGCTCTGTTGTTGAAAGATATTTAAAGCTTGTTTAGCGACCTCCGCAAGTAATTTCTTATCATCGGCATCTTTTAATCTTCGCTCATTTGTGCATGTTAAACTATTGTCAATTCTATCTAACACTTTACACAGCATCTGAATCGATGAGGTACATGTGTTTTCAATTGCGCAGATTTTTGTATTCAGTAGTGCAGTCAACATTGCCAGGTCTTTCACACCATCTTGCACTTGCTCATACAATTTCATAAATGGTGAAAGTGTTATAGACATGGAGGACATCAGGATTGGAAGAAGCTCTTGGGTAATTTTTCCCGTCATCTGGGCATAATCTGGTTCACATGGAGTTAGAGCTGCTGGTTTATGGTAGGTTCTTCGAATTTTTGGAAACGCACGTTCCATGATAGAAGATTCTGACGATTCATCATCAGAAGAACAATCCGTTGACTGATTCTCAACAGTTTCACTGTTAGGGTGATGAGGATTACACCGTTGTGTTGCAAGGACAAGTCCACATGTGGAGCAAAACCCATGGTATTAACAGTCCTGTTATTAACAGAACTAACTCTAGCTTGTGAGCAGTGTAATTCTGGGGATCCACTAAGTTCAGACCTTCTCGGTTTATTCGTGCCAGAGAAACAATTACTTTCAAACTCAGACACGGGTCTAATTAGGCTACTTGTGTTTTTGATTCGTGGTGGGGCGATAGTACAATTCGTATTGCGTTTCCCAGTGGCACGGGAACTGTTAATTTCTTCTACATCAATCAGAAGTTTATTTACAATTTCAATAGAGTTCCACCTATTCGGAGGGTCGGACAATGAGGAAATAACAGGAGCTGCGACCATTAGAAGATCATGCTCGCGTGGGCAAAGGTCAATTTGATTGAAGGAGGCGGCTGAAACATACACCCTCTCCAAGGTACTGTCACAGAATAATGGAGATTTGAGTTTTTCAAGTGCCAAACGAGACAAAACATCCAGCCTTTGAACAGTAACCACAGCAATAGTGCCAATAAGATCTTTTTTAGGACCGGAGGTAAGCATAGGCTTCTTATCCAATTTTTCCTCTATTAATAAGTCACAATCAGGTATTGATGAAATCGACTCATCAGCGGAATTATTCTGGCAAGGAAAGTTTGAAACCATAATATTCTTACTCACTCCAAGCCCACACAAGGCAGATACAGGAGTGTTAAATTGCATATCGGTAACCTCATCTTGAGATACTTCAGCTACGGGGCTAATTTGACTTACTTGGCTTGCAACAGTCGCGCGCAATGTCTTACGAGGAAATATAGATTGGCGTTGATCATTCCTCTCATTTTCTCGGCGATGTTGCAAACGTGTAGAAGGGTAAGAAAGAGTCGTTACTTTACCGTGGAAGCCTTCGATGGTAACAGGCACTGGTTGATCAAGGCACGAGTGAGTGGCCAGACGCACGACTTCATTTCCAGGCCTTCCAGCCAAACAGCAAAACAGGGGCTCCTCGCCCTTGCTCCTCAGGGCTTACGCCGCACAGGCGGTTCGCAGCTCAAGTAGAGTTCGCAGAAGTGACATGTGATCAGTCACGTGCCTTTACTCGGCCACACCTCCTCCAGGAAGCGTCCAGCAAGAGCTCAATACAGCTCGCAGTGCTGGCAGGATACGAAGAAACAGGTAAGCAGTCTCTCAAAGGCGCACTTCCAACTGCAGAAAAAGTGAAGTTTTTGTAGAAACATCCCCATTCATTAATCCTGTGAAGCTAACCCAAGAAGCTCTGTCACAAACAGCAAGGATTGACCAAAGGTGGGGGCAGTCCCGCTCAAAGGTGGGTTTGGGTTGGTAAATTTGTTGGCCTGTACTATAGAGGGGAGGGCTGGCCCAGCTATTGTACTCCAGATTGGGAATCCCGTGGTGCAACACTATGGGTCAGGCATCAACTGGACAGTGAACTACGATGTGATGCTGTGGAACTCTCTGCTTGTCAGGGTAACCCGGCAAGTAATAACACATAATATATGGCCAATCCAGCCTGCCCAGTACCTTCGAATGCCTTATTCTATCCTTTGACGGTTTAACGAGATGGGGAACTGGGAGGGTGGTACTTATGATCGCATTCCCTTGGGCCCAAAATCATTTCAGAAAGTCTGCAATTGGGACTCTGGAATAAGATCTGAGGATAAGTTTGTTGACCACCCTTTAGTGATTTTGATTGAAAGCGTCCTCTCAGATAACAGGTCTCTAGTATTAAATCGTACTAACATCCTTCGCCTCCTTGGTGAAATCCCCACACTGGGTGGCATCTGCTCAAGTGATCTTCAGAGAGTTGACTTTATAGTTCTGTACAGGATGGATCGTTCTGTCATTTGTTAACTCTAAAATTGTATTTGATATTTTGCGCAAGCAAGGAAATTTAAGGACGTTTGAATTTGATCTCCTACATTATTCTCCGCAAATGAGATCTAGTTTACATCTAATTGGTAACCCAAGGATTGTGGCAGCCCCGGTACATCTGAAAGACCAAAGGATTGTCGAGAGGCAATCGTGGCGGAAATTCAGGCACTTAAAAGAAGGATGAAGGATGACAGCATCTGAAGAGAGTAGAGACTGGTCCAGGTTGTTGAGTGCGATGCATCGAGGATAAATTTCAATCTATCTCTCCTCGAATAAGCTGGGCCACCAAGATCTCACTTCTGTCATGGAATACGCAAGGACACGTTCATCTATTTACCAATCCTACTGTGGGTAAAAATGTATAATTTAATTGCTGGAGACTTGGTTGAGGTCTCCTCCCTCGTTTGATGGATATGTGGTATGCTTCCAAGCAGCTAGACAAAAGGGAGTTGGGTCGCCCTTATGGCAGCCTACTTACCCATGTTAGATCTTGTAAGGAAATTGGAGTGGTTGGGAGCCATGAAGTCTGTTTTGGCACTATGGCCACACATTTTAGAATTTGTAGAGCAATTGTTTTCACCTTTTAGTTATAATGTGTGTTGGCACATATGCATATGAGCGTGGCAAATGTCCTAGACTGTATTATGCTTTGTGTCAATGATTGGAGTGATGTAAATGTGGGGTGCCATTTCATTGTATTGGGTGATCTAAATTCAGACTTCATTAATTTTGCTCCCACGGATAATAGTGATCCATTTGGGGATGAAGGCCAGGCCAAATTACAATAAGTGTGAATTTGGATTGAGGCTTTACGCGGTTTGGGTTTATTCCCATTGAATGGTACTGTCCCGCATGATATGCCTCATCAGCCTACTTGGTCAAATGGCATTGTTCACTCCACAATAGATTACATCTTTATGGGAACCTGGTTATTTTAACAATGCATTTCAGTGGCTATCACTCAGAGTGTGGTTCATAAGATATCACAATCAATGCAGTAGGCAGTAGGATTTCCTGGAACCTGGGCTCTGCCTTCCGGGTGAATGACACCCTTGTTAATCTCCTTGCTTCCTCCTCTGATGACTGGAAATATAACACCTTCACAGTGGACAGTTTTGAAGATTTCGTGAGTGACATGTTGAAGTTGAGCCTGCCTATGAGGAAATCTGCAGGAGCTGTAAAACCAAAAACACCCACAGGCTCACAAGGAAGAGGTAGCTAACAATAAAAAGGCATATGAGAAGGGTGATGAGACAGACAAAGAATAGTGCTGATTTATTGTTGTTAAATGGACCAGAATCAAACAGGCCTGACAGTCTTCTAGGAACTGGCTATGTTGCAGTCGAGCCTGAAAGGAGCCTGGTGGACGCTGAAGTAATGCTGTTAACCCTATGCAATAAAAAAAAACAAGTTTTTTGGAGGCTTATTCACAAACTTGATACATCTCAGCCTAGTGAACAGATAAACGCAGTGTACGAGAATGACTGGGTACTCCATTTTCAGTCTCTGTTCTCAGCCACAAGGGAAGATTCTCAGTCAGAGTAAAGAACCCCAAGCTAAAGTCATGAGTACTGTATTAAATGTCAACTACAAGAGTGTTTTTGAAATAATCAACAAGCTCAGTACCTCTCATGCCCCCAGTCCGAATAAGCTCTTAAACTACTTATTCAAGTGTGAGCCAGCAGCTTGGGCAACCACACTGACTTTTTTATTTGAAAGTGTGTATAATACCAAATCCTTCCCTGTCAGATATACACCAACCGCTATTATGGATGCCGGCAGTAAGGTGTTTGCCTCCATCTTATTGAAACACCTTGAGCTGTGGGCAAAGGAAATTGGGAGAATCCATAAATGGCAGATTGGGTATAGGAGAAATATGGGCATCTCTGAACGGCCTCATGTTAAAATGCATGCACCATCTTTCTTGGGGGAGAAAGTATGACTCCATTTACGTTGCGTCAATAGATCTTACAGCTCCTTTCGATGCTTTGGACCGCAATCCTTCGTGGTCTAAAGTTAGCATGTGGGGAATCCCCAGTTGTCTGCTAAGGATGATAGTCGGACTCCATGAGAATCCTAACAAAGTCTGCTTGAGTCCATCAAGGGAGGGGGGATGGTGTCTGTGAAGAGGATCCTCTTATTTTTTTTCCAGATCTATTGGTTTGCGTAAACTGACCCCCATGCCAGGAGGAGAGAGGTTTGTTGGTGGAGTCATCTTTCCATATGTCCTATATGATCCCAGGAACAGGGTGATTCGCTACTCTCTGTGACCACCCTCTTTGGGGACAAAAGGAGATCCCTGACTTGTAAAACGTTGTAAAGTTCAATTCATATAGGTTCTGAAGGTTTTTCAGGATCGGGAAACCCATGGATTTTATATACGTTTAAAAAATGTATATTTTTATTACTTTTTGTAACATTTGCATACAAATTTGCATATATCACAGTGCTTTATGAGAACACATTATCGTCATTTGATCTACTATGTTCTTTTAGCTTAACTCTAAACTGTTCCCACCCCCCCCGCCCGTTCCCCTTAATTTAGCCAAATTGTAATCTCTAGTAACAATGTTTTATTCAGCGTTGTTTCCCTCGCATTGTCCACTATCCCCATTTCGAGTGTTACGTTGCCGTCTTATCTTGTACTGTTATGAACAGGGTCACTGTTAGCTCTGACCATTGTGACAGGTCTCCGCCGGGGTCATGCATTTGCCCTCTTCATGCTTTTTTCACACCTGTGTCTCGGTCATTGTACATTTTTGTAGTTCCTTCCACTACCTTCTATTGACTGGCCTTTATGCGATTTCAATTCCATTGCTATACAGCATTTTGCCAGTATATATGGTAGGTCTTTTAATTTTCCTAGAGCCTTTCAGTTCTTTCCCCTTGGGAAGAGCCCCAGCATGCATGCCTCCGGTGATTGGACGTTCATTTCAATGTGTCCTGTGGATAATGTTTGTGCAATGTCTTTCCAGAACTTTGCTATGACTGGACATTCCCAAAACATGTGAAGCATTCCTGCATTTTCCTCCCTACATTTTGGCCAGCTTTGCTTATTTGCACCTTTTAAGTCCAGCTATTGTTCTCAGTGCAAGTATGCTCTTGCGTTATATACATTTGTATTATTTGAAATCTAGCATTCTTGAGACCTTCTTGTGGTAGTTTACTACTTTTTGACATTCCTTGTCCATGAAGTTCTTACCCAGTTCTGTTTGCCAGCTTGCCCTGGTTTGTAGTTCGCTCTTTGCACGATTGTTTGAGTAGATTATACAACCATAATATCGCGTGTCCTCCTTCTGAGATATTAATCACTGTTTCTATTGCGTCACTTTCTATCGTGCCCTCACCTATCCCGAGCCACCTCTTAATCGTGTTCACAATGGATTGATATGAGGTATTGTCCCTTGTGTATGCCTGTTATGTCCTGTAATTCATCGAAGCTTAACCGTGTACCTTCCTTTCGCAAGTCTCCTATAGTTATTACTCCACATGTCTCCAATTTGGTTCTCACATTGTCCCTCAGGCCTCTATTATCTGTCATCACTGCTGCTAGGGGTGTTTGTGGCGATATCGGGTCTCACACCTGAAGTTTTTTTCAGGTTCTGTGCCAAATCTGTATGCCTAGTTTTACTTAAGTGTGGGTATTCTTGCGGTAGTCTTGGGAGTACCGACAGTACCTCCTTTAGGTGTAGGTGCTTTATTGCTTGCTTTAGCAGTCTTGTGTCCGTTGTGAGTTCATCTGCAAGCCAGCCGACTACGTGCTGTATCTGGTCTGCCACATAATATAGTTTATAATTCAGGATTCTCAGTCCACCTCTTTCGTAGGGCCTTTGGAGGGTGCCAAGCGCGACTGTGTCTACCTCCTTGCCATAGAAAATTTCTCCACTCTTTTTCGAGTTTGGTAAAGAATAGTTTAGGGATATTATAGGGGATATTTCCAAAGCAATGTAGGGTTCTAGGTAGCCCCATCATTTTCAGTAGTGCTACTCTTCCCATTACTGACAGAGGTAGTTCCCCAGAATTTCATCGAATTTACCAGTCCCTCTAGTGCTTTTACTGTGTTAAATGTGTTTTCCTGCTTGGGGGTGTGGTATATGTCTATACCTAGATTTCTGAAGGTGTCTGTTTTCCAGAGGAGTGCCAGTTTCGATAGGTTCCCATTGCCCTTTCTAGCTAGTTTACCTAGCAGAAACAGGCAGGATTTGTTCTTATTGATCGCGATTCCCGTCAGCACGCTGAAGTTGTCTAGTACTTGGAGTATGTGTTGGAGATTATCCTCTGGGTTTTGCAAGTACAGCAGGGTATCGTCCACGTACATAGATATCACATGCCCTCCTCCATCTTTCCTGATCCCAGAATCTTGATATTCTGGTCTCAGAAAAGCTGCTATTGGTTCCATTGCAACTATGTTGAGCATTGGAGACAGGCGGCAACAGGTACCTTTCTGGAGTTCCCATCTTTCCGAGTAAATGCCACCCGTTTGGACCATTGCCAGTGGTTTGGTGTAAACCAGCTTAATCCACTGCATATACTTTACTACAACTATAAACGCCCAAAGCCTACCTAAAACAACTACAATAGTAGAAGCACTGATCAATGCCAGATCTGTCGTGGCCCATGCCACTGAAATAGCTGATATCCTAACATCAGATAACCTTGACCTCGTAGCTGTCACAGAAACCTGGCTACATGATGCAGCAGGTCCAGCGCTCTCATTAGCGATACCTAAAGAGTACCAACTCCTAAGAATGGACAGACCCAACGCTAGAGGAGGTGGTTTAGCCATCATAGCTAAAACCAACCTGGACTTAAGACTTTCCATGCTACCCCCACTAAAATCGTGTGAACTACTATCAGTGAAACTGCCTCTATCCCCATGTCGCACTCTAACCATCTACCTTGTATATAGGCCACCAGGGCCCTTAAGCTCGTTTGAAGAGGATATCTCCAGCCTCTTAGCTAGTAATACAAAAGAATCATCTCAGATAATGGTCCTTGGCGACTTCAACGTAGGACTTAACAACCTAGACGATAAACAAGCTCAAACAATAGCCACCATACTTGATGAACATGGTCTCTCCCAAAAAGTCCTCACCCCTACCCATGATAAAGGCAGGACATTAGACTGGATAGCCATTTCAAATTGCCCAACTACGATTACTAAAATCACACCCCAACCTTGGGCTGACCACTTCCTAATCGACTTCAGCCTAATACTCAATAAAGAAGTAAACAAAGAAAGAATAATGGCGCCTTCTCTCCCTACAAGATCAGGGAAAAATATCACACCTAACAATATCCCACCTCTTCTCCTTCCAGTGATTAATGCCCTACCAAGCAATTCTGATCCAGATACGCTGGTAGACTATTACAATTAAACCATGGCCAAGATCCTAGATTCCATTGCCCCACTTAAGAACTGCAAGAGTAAACAACAGACCCACCTTAACACCTGGTTTACCCCTCACCTAAAAGAACTCAGAATGGAAAAAAGGAAGTTAGAAACCATATGGACTAAGTCAGCTAGCATGTACTCTCTAAAACTAAACAAACTAAATATCACTGCACTAGATAGGACAGCTAAGCTACCTCTCTACGCCGCCTCCCTCATACTAGCGGCACAATCACTCCCCTACCTTATCATGGCTATCTCTCAACAAACCATAGGACCTATAGCAAACCAGTATCAAGAAGATACTGCTACATATAGGCCTCGTAGTACTGCATACAGAAACCTCAAACTTCGTGCACGCCTAGCGAAATTGTACGAACTACCAGCAAAACAAATTGAACAACTAAACCTCCTAAAAAAGAACATACAGCCGAAATTAACTGCAGAACACTCTAGGTAAGTTCATATCCCTAAAAGACCTACACAAAAATGCTCCAAACCTACCTTTATAGCAAGTACCACGTTCACCAAACATCATCTCAAAGGTGCGCTCATAAATGCTAGGTCCTTAGTCGCCCATGCAACAGAAATTCCAGATATTATTCTTGCAGACCAACTAGACTTCCTGGCCATATCAGAATCATGGCTTCACGATGCAGCGGGTCCCGCCCTCTCATTAGCAGTTCCCAACAATTATACCATCATACGAGCAGATAGACACACCTCCCGAGGTGGAGGTCTAGCCATTATAGCCAAGATCAGTCTTGACATGAGAATCTCTACATCCCCTATCACGAAATCTTGTGAATGCCTCTCGGTCAAAATTGCCACCACTAGCTCCCAAACACTAAACATCGTCCTGGTCCACAGACCTCCAGGTCCTATTGGAACCTTTGCTGAGGGCCTCTCCACCGCCCTGTCCAACAATTTGAAAAGCACCTCCCAAACAATAGTGCTAGGTGATTTTAACCTAGGCTACAATGACACCCAGTATATAGCTCTACTGCTCTGATCCTAAAAGAATTGGGTTTCGCCCAAAAAGTGAACCTTCCCACTCATAACAAAGGTCGCGTCCTTGACTTGGATAGCTGAACACAACTGTGGAGTAACCATCACAGACTCTATCCCCCAGATCTGGATAGACCACTAGCTACTACTATTTACAGTTGCTACAAACTCAGTCACAGCCAAGTCCACACCTGCCCCTCCTATACCCACGAGGAACAAAAAGCTGATGATCGTGGAAAAACTGTTGCCCATCATACTTCCACAACTAAACTCGCTACCAGCCAACACGGATCACAATGTACTAGTTGATCACTTCAATGAAACTATGAACACAGCCCTTGACCACATAGCACCACTCAAATTACGAACTAGCAAACCGAAAAAACATCTCAACTCATGGTTCACCCCTCATCTAAAAAATCTCAGGCTAACCAAAAGAAAACTAGAATCCATATGGAGACTCGCTCCTACAGCAGAAAACAAACTGAACCTTGCAAAGGTATCCTCCCAATACAAAAAAGATATCCTACTAGCCAAACAGGAAACATACAATACCAGAATATCCCAATCCAAATCAAGTGTCAGAGAACTGTTCAGTATCTTGAAAGAGCTGGAAACCCCTATCACTCCCCAAGGAAACTGCACCGAGGACAAAAAATGGTGCTCAGACATTGTTTGCCCTTACCAACAAAGTAGTCAACCTTCAAACAAAAATCGCCCTTAAAAAAGCATCTCTCACACCACATGGCGCTCTCACCTCAGCACCTTTACCTAAACCTAAACAAATAACACGATTCTGCTTCTCCAAGGTATCTACCATTGAACTCAAACCGTCCAACTGTAAAGGCGATCAATGCCCTGCCCAACTAATTAAAGATGCTGCTAGAGAATTATCGCCATTCATAACCAAACTCATCCTTCACCACCGGCACTGTACCGAATAACCTGAAAGAGTCGTGAGTCCTGCCACTCCTAAAGAAGCAAACCCTCGACCCGGCCATTCCCACCAATTTTAGGCCTATCACGACCGTGCCCTTTCTTCTAAAAATTTTAGACAAAGTGGCATACATGCAAATACAAAACTTCCTTGAATCCAACCACCTGCTCGGAACCCGCCAATCTGGATTCCGCCCACAGCATGGAACCGAGACTGCCCTTATCGATCTCAAGGCCCAAATAGATCAATGTAGGGACAATGGCCAAGCAGCCTTACTCCTCCTGCTAGACCTTTCAGCAGCTTTCGATTTAGTCGACCATACAGTCTTATGCAGCCACCTAGACTCTGCTGCTCACTTCTCCAAAGAGGCCATAATATGGATCAAATCCTTCTTGAGTAACCGCACCATGAGAGTCTTCTCTCCATCAGCCTCAGCTGACCCGATCCCTATAACGTGCAGCGTGCCCCAGGGATCCTGTGTTTCACCAACCCTCTATAACATATTCACAAAGCCATTCTTCGACGAAATGGATCATTTGGGTATCGCCTACACCAACTATGCAGACCATACCCAGATAATCCTTCCGCTTTCAGGCGATTACGTTGTGGACCTGGCCTTAGTGAATAAAATCTACAGCATCGTTCAGGCATGGATGGCCACTCATGGCTCATGCCTGAACGACGACAAAACCGAGCTCATAATCCTAGGCACCCCGACACACATAACTAAACTTAACCCCGACTATGCAAGCTTCATCATCGACGGTAATATCAAGGTGGCAAAGGAAGTCAAGACCCTAGGTTTCTACCTTGACGCCACTTTAAACTTTGTCAAGCAAGTCAATTCCCTAGCCTCAACGACGGCATATACTTGCAAACTCATTAGAGCCAGCAAACAATTCCTCTCCACAGACAGCTGCATCACGCTTGCCAGAGCCCTCATACTGTCCAAACTGGACTATTGTAATGGTCTCTACATTGGGGCTAACAAACAGACCATCCACAAAATCCAGGTCCTCCAGAATAATGCCCTGAGAGCTGCTCTCAAGATAAACAGAAAAGAGCATATCTCCTCTATAAGAAGAGAATACAAATGGCTATCCACTCAGGATAAAATCCAACTCAAAATTGCCTCCCTTACTCACAAGTGTCTTAATAACATGGCACCACCCTACCTCATGGACAGGCTACACTTGAGAACCTCATCTAGACCTACAAGAATGGCCAATGCGAACTGCCTTCATGTCCCTCGCTTTAAACGTACCACTATTGGAGGACATAGCTTAGCAGTCAAAGCAGCTCAGCTGTGGAACTCACTACCACATGACATAAGAGAACCCCAGCCCTTCCTGAAATTCAGGCAGAATTTTACCAAGTGCCTGAGAGCCAATGACAGCTAATTACTCTGACCTACTGGACCCGACTGTCCCCACTGGCGATCCTCCTGCATGCCCCCAGTACCAATACCTCGGTGGGTATTTACACCAATGTATATTACTGTATTTATTCCACTGTATATTACCTTTATATTCTTAAGTATACCCTCACCTGTATCACCTGCTGGCTGGACCTAGTTCCTGCCTTGTACATATTTTGCTCATTGTATACTGTATTATGACCACGCACATGTACCTGTACATATTTTTTCTATTGCATACTGTACCTGTACTATGACCATGTAGATGTACCTGTAACGAAGTTGAGCATATTCTTGTCTTGTGCGCCCTGATGCTCCAGGGCAAGGCGCCCCTTACAAATAATTAACTAAACTAAACTTAACATATGGCAACATACCCCAACGGAAGAAAATAAACTAAAACTCAAACTTTGCGTCACCAACTACAAGAAAGAAATCATCCAAACCAAAAAAGAAGTCTACAATGAAAGAATCTCCAAAGCATGTTCCAACACTAAGGAACTATTTGTGATTCTGCGAGAATTAGAATCTCCCATACCTCCACCGGATAATTTACCAAAAGATAAGCAATGGTGTACCAACATTCAAAATGCCTTAGCAAATAAAATAAAAACACTGCAAGCCAAAATTGCAATAAAAAAAGCCTCGCTTCCACTCATGGAAACTCCTATTATTTCCTCTCCTATTAACAAACCCAACCTAGTACCATTTAAATTCTTTAAAGTATCCATTCAGGAAACTGAAAAAATCATTGCCTCACTAAAGCCATCAAATTGCAAAGGCGACAACTGCCCTGCCCAAATAATTAAGGATGCAGCCAGAGATTTAGCCCCCTTTATCTCTAAACTCATCAACGCCTCCTTTCTGTCTAATACCGTCCCAAGCAGCTTAAAAGAATCCTAGGTTCTACCTCTTCTTAAAAAACAAACCTTAGACCCGTCCATTCCAACAAACTATAGGCCCATCACCACAGTCCCATTTCTCCTGAAGATAATAGATAGTGGCCTATCTTCAAATTTAAAAGTACCTTGAGACCAACCAACTACTAGGCTCTCGCCAATCTGGGTTCAGACCCCAGCACGGCAGAGAGACTACATTAATAGACCTTAAAGCCCAAATTGATGAGCTTAACGACAAAGGAAACACAGCTATGCTACTCCTCCTTGATCTGTTGGCGGCATTTGACTTGGTGGACCACGCAGTACTATGCAAACACCTAGCATCAGCCGCCCACTTTTCAAGTGAAGCTATAGCCTGGGTCCAATCATTTCTTGACAATAGATGTATGTGAGTCTTCTCTACCTCAGCATCGGCAGACCCAATCATAACAACATGTGGAGTCCCCCAGGGCTCATGTGTCTCACCAGCCATGTATAATATCTTTACTAAGCCTTTATTTGACAAATTGGACAGACTGGGTGTCACCTACACTAACTACGCAAATGACACCCAGATCCTCCTTCCCCTTTCGGGCAATTCCGCTTCAGATACAGCCTTAGTGAATTAAATTTACATCCTCATTCAGGCATGGATGGCAACCCATGGCCTCTGCCTGAACGACGATAAAACAGAGATCCTGACCATTGGCTCAGCCAACAACTTGACACCAATTACAGCGCCTTTAACATCGACGGCAATATAATTACAGTTGCCAAAGAAGTGAAGACTCTTGGCTTCTACCTTGACTCCACGCTTTCCCTAAAAAAAACAAGTAAACTCCCTGGCCTCATCCACTGCCTACACTGGCAAACTTATTAAAGCAAGCAGACCTTCCTCTCCCTAGCAAGCTGCATTATTTTAGCGAATGCCCTCATCCTATCAAAATTGGACTACTGCAATGCACTGTATGTAGGAGCTAATAAATACATCATTAACAAACTTCAAACATTGCAAAATAATGCACTCAGAATGGCCCTGAACCTCCCTACTAGAGAGCATATATCTAACGCCAGAAGAAACCACAACTGGCTAAAAATCAGCGATCCAATCCTTTTCAAAACTGTTACATTAACCTTCAAATGCCTAAATAATGCAGCTCCCCCATATCTGAAGGAAAGAATAACCAGAAAGTCCTCTGCACGACCAACTAGTACAGTCAACTCCTACTGCCTCCAAGTACCCAGATTCTGACTACTAAAAACAGCAGTTAACAGTTTCCCTGTAGAAGCAGCTCAGCAATGGAATGCATTACCAGTCGAGCTAAGAAGGGATAAGTCCTATGACAGCTTTAGGCGCAACACCCGTATCTGGCTATGCCACAGTGACCACTAGACCCACGGCCACGGGTGTCTGCTCTCATGTCTTTCCTCTCATCGGTTAACTATGTAACTGTGACTAAATATTCTATGTACTTGTCTATACCTGTATCTAAGCAAACTGTAACCAAGCTATAATTATTTTTGTCATGCTGTGCGCCCAGCTATCTAAGGGTTTAGGGCGCCATATAAATAAACAAACAAACTTTGGCTCCACTCCTCGTTTCACCATTGTGGCGTATATCCAATCCCAATGGATTGAGTCAAACGCTTTTGTTGCGTCTATTGAAGCCACTGCACAATACTCGTCATTATCGTTTGTGCTGGCGATTATGTGAGGTAATCTACGTAGGTTCCCGGAGATGTTTCTACCTGGCACATAACCTGTCTGATCTGGCTGTATTAATTCAGTTATCACTCTCCCCAGCCTGTTTGCCAGTAGTGCTGTGAGGATTTTGTCTTGATATAATAGAGACAATGGTCTGTAGGAGCCGCAGTCTGTTGCTCCCTTGTTAGGTTTGGGAGGGGTATTATCACAGCTTCACGCATGTTTCGGAGCGTACCTGTTTCATACGCCTCCATGTATACCCTCGTCGGGATCGCTGCAAGGCTGTTTGCGTTCTCTTTATAGAATTTGCCCGGCAGCTCGTCCATGCCTGGGGTTTTCCCTGTGGGTCACGTTCTCATTACTGCCTCTTCAGCCGTTATGTGTTCTTCCAGCATCTGTGCTTTCTCTGACTCTAGGTGCAGTAAGTCTGAGTTCTAGCGCCTCTTGTATCTCACTACTACTCTCCTCTCTGATGTCTTCATACAGCTCCTTATAATATTCCTGAAATGTGGTGTTCACCTCCCTTTGTGTGTTATGCATTGTGCCCTCTTTTCTCTGGATGGAGTGAATAGACGTTTGTTTCCGATCATTCTTGCATAACCATGCTAGCAGTTTGCCTGGTCCATCACCCCTCCCCCGCATGTTTTTTCTCTGAATACTTCACGTAACAAAATGTGCCCAGCGTGTCCCATTGTTTTATGCACTCCTGTCTTAGTCTGATTTCCTCCCTCTTATCCCCAATGCCCGTGCTATTCGCACTCCTCCTGCTTGGGCTATCATTTTGTCTCCTCTGCTTACCACTTTTTACCTTTCCCATACTGTTCCTATTGACCCAGCGCTGCCCACATTTATCTTGAAGAATTCCTCTGTGTTTACGCATATGCTCTTTGAACGCTGTGTCTAACAGTGTTTCGCTACGTAGTTGCTAGGTTGGGATAGCCTGTCTGGGCGCTGTTATTACCCATTTGAGTACTAATGGGGCGTGATCTGGCAGTATTCTAGCTTTGTATTCTGCTTCCTCGAATTCCCTCATGTATATAAGTAGTCTAACCTTGTGTAAACTTTGAGAGGAGTAATGAGAGTAATTTGTTTGGTTTAAGGTTCTCCAGATGTCTACCAGGCTAAAGGACTGCAGGAGGGTGTTTAGGACTTTCGCAGGTGGTGCCAGACTTCTGAATTTGTCATCTGACCTGTCAATTCTAGGATTGAGTGTACAATTAAAATCTCCTCCCCACAATAGTACTTTGTTTCTGTACTGGCCTAATCTTGCATAGAGTGAGCGAAGAATGTAGTTGCGTTGTGGTTTGGTGCGTATGTGTTCACTATGCAAATTTCCCTGTTTTCCAAAGTGCCATGCATCAATACCATTCTGCCTTCATCATCTGTTCTGGTATATAGTATTTTCAGTGGGACTGTAGGAGCCACCCATATTAGGACACCCCTGGAGTAAGGCGAGTACGTAGAACCTGCTACCGTCCCACCCCATTGTTGTGCTAATTTCTCTTGTCAGGCTTTGAGGGCTGTCTCCTGTTATAAGGCTATTCCTATTTTGTTCCTATGCAAATACGTAATTGTTCTGTGCCTTTTCACGTAACTGTTCAGGCCAATACTTTAATAGTACCCTCCATAATGTGTGTACTTTATTGTCTTTGGTTGATGCCACTGTTTTAGGCCTGTATTCTTTGTAGTTATGCTTGCTGATGTGAACCATCTATGAAGTATACGATTTGGCTTCCCTTTTTTCCCTATTGTCAACTCACTCTCATCTCCTTGGCCCCCCCAACTGTCTCTTCTGTAACTTAAACAGCCCAGCCATGTAATGCATGCTCGGGTGATCCCACTTTCGCTCCATCCCTTCCTAGTCTTCCGACAAGGTGTTTGGTGCCCAACGGGCAGGTGCTGATAGCGTACCCTAACAAATATGTATGGGGAAGTTAGGGCGTATCTGTTTCCAGTGTCACCCCGTCTATAGAGTCTGTGTCTGCACTGCTTGTCCTCCTGCGCAGTGGCCTTTGTTCAGCTACGGCTTTGCCATTTCCCTCGCCGGGGACAGTTACACTCGTTTCAATTGCTATCTCCTGATTCTGCTCATGGGACTTGTAGAAGTGTATAAATGTCTGGGCCATATGCCTTTGCACACAGACTTACAGCAAGGTTTGCTCTCACCCAATCACCTGTAGTGTCATTTGCTGCTTAGTGCCAGTGCTTCCACACTATCCAGCCAGTCTTGTTGTTCTTCCGGGTTGCCGAAAAAGAGAGCGCGTCCGTTGTGTAGTATCTTCAGTCTGGCTGGATAGATTAGCGCATATGTCATCCCAGCTTTCCTCAATATTTCCTTTGCAGCAAAAAAATGGGATCTGTGCTTCTGGACTTGGAACATATAATCTGGGTATATAACCAGCTTGGCTGAGGCCCTTTGCATGATTCAGAGTTTTCTCGAGAATGCCAAAGTCTTCTCTCTACCCTTGTAGTTTAGGATTTTTGCGATGATAGGCCTGGGGGGTGCTCCCAGTGGT
This sequence comes from Ambystoma mexicanum, assembly GCF_040938575.1. Classification (NCBI taxonomy): domain Eukaryota; kingdom Metazoa; phylum Chordata; class Amphibia; order Caudata; family Ambystomatidae; genus Ambystoma; species Ambystoma mexicanum. Next base: position 594,224,007 of record NC_090923.1, on the reverse strand, counting down.
GGTTTCCCGGTTAGAGATTGGTGTGCACGGTCCACCATGAATCCTTGCGTTAAATTCCCTGGGCCCATTTGCTGCAGTAGTAGTTTTTCTGCATAGTTGGTGGGATCGGGTCCTTCCATGATATGATACGATATCATACGATAGGTTATTTATAATGTACCTAATAAGCAGAGGTTTCGAAGCGCGGACCCGGGGATCGAACCTGTGTTGCTCCATGTCGTCTTGCTTCCAAGGCGAGCATGTTGCCGCTGAGCTATCCTCATACCTTTTAGGAAGCCCGAGGATTCTGATGTTGTTCCTTCTAGCCCGTCCTTCTGCATCTTCTGCTCTATCCTCAAGCAATTTTACTTTTTGCTATAATATTCTGGCGTCTGTTGTCGCCTGAGAGACTTCCTTGGTGTTGTCTTTCACCTGTACTTCTAGCTGACCAGTGTGTTCTGCTAGTGCTGTCACATCTTGTCATACTAGCCGATGTCCACCATTACTGCATCTATTTTCCCCTTTAGAGCGGTCTTCAGTGCTGCTATGGCAGCTAGTATCTGTTGTCTCCTTTACCCAGCGCATCTTCCGTGTTGTCGACCGGGTTCACAGCTGTACTTCCACTATTTTGGCCTTTGGTGAAGGCTTCCATTATGGACTGTTTACCTTTTGCCTTGCTGCCTTTAGTTGCCATTTGCTTGCTGGTGGTGTTCAGCTTGCGTCTCCCTTATCTTTCCTGCTCTTTTAATTATTGGCAGGCTGGGCCTTTTAGCTGGGGGTATCCGCTGCTTTCTGTCACTTGATTGCTGTGTCCAATTGACCAAAGTGCAGCACAAGCTACACCCTGCGAGGCTACCCACTCCTGGCATCCCCCCTGCTACAGGGTATTATCGTATGGCTTGGCGTTGGCTGTATTTTTTGCATATGGGCCCTTAATCGCCTTTGCCTCCTATCTTGTGCTGTGTCTCAGTGCTAATTGCGCACCTTTTGTTACTGTTATGGGTCCGCTCCACTCGTGTGCTGTTTTGCTGGTATTTGCCTGCCGGAGGTCGGTACCTTGTCTCTTCCATTGTAGCAAATGTATGTGTGCCCTTATATTGCTTGCGCAATGCGGTGCCTCATTTGCTTACTCAGTGACTCTGTGTTTACTTTGTTCACGCTGCCGTTTTACAGGACTCCCGCTTATGCTCTCAAAACACCAGACTTTGATTGCTGGGGTATCTACTCACAGCTTACAAGGCACCCCACTGCGCGACTATTTTTGCTCCATCTTCTCTGCTCCGGTCATCCACCTGCAAACTCCAGGGCTCAGGGAATCCTAAGCATACCTCGTGCTATCCCCAATCCCTTATGGGCCGCCTTTGCTGTTTGGGTGTGCTTGCCTATTGCTTTATCCCTGCACTGTCTTATGGTTAACTCTGCTCTTCTTTCCAAGGGGTTACTCTTCGGGCTGCGCAGCAGCTGTCACCATTTTGGTTACCTCCGTTTTCCACCGCAGCTCGGGTGATACTAGTTCTATATCGCGTCTTCTGCACTAGAAGCCCAGTTTTGGCACACCGTTACAGATTCTTGCCCTTATGCATTTTTTTAACTCAAGATGACTTTCATTTCTGACATTTCTACGGATCAGGCAGGAGCTACTGTGGAACGCCACGCCCCCTCAGGAATTTTATATACTTCTTTTCTAGTCTCATGCATTAGGTATCTGAGTTATTGTTTTGTTCCTTATTATCCCCCACTTTTGGGGAAAATGTATGATTTCGGGTAATTCACTCCCAGTTAGTTTGCCATAGTCGCTAAGTTATTTCAAGATGTAGTTCATTGATGTTAAATAAAGGAGAATGTAGTCACAAATAATGATATTTTGAACTGGATATCGTCGCTTGGGAGGCCCAATACTCTCAGGTTTTGGCAGATTGCCACTGCTTATGGCTCGATTACAAGGGTAAACCGGAGTTGTGAAAGGGAACAGCCCTTCCGAGTCCCCCTGCACAGCTGAAATTCAGATAACTCCAATCAGTTTATCGTAACTTTAGCCATTGTTTTGTCATACATGGCCTTCAACCCATGTTCTAAAGTTATTCCCTAGTCCTACCCTATCTAAACCTTTACTGAGAAAAGGCCATTCAAACCTATTGAAAGCTGTCTCTGCGTCCAGGAAGATCAACCAAGTCTCCTCTACTCTTGTTTGTTCCATTTAAATGAGATCCAGAGCCTTTCTAATATTTTCTGTGCCTTGCGTTCTTTGTATAAACCCACCTGATATCCATGCATTAGCTTGGGAGTAAGCCCTCCAGTCCTATTTCCCTGGGTCTTTGCCAAGATTGTCATGTCTATATTCAGGAGGGGGACTGGGTGGTAGGAGTCAATTTAGTTCTGTCTTTTCCCTCTTTGGGTATTACTGGAATCATTGCCCTAAGCATTGTCCTAGGAATAGCTGGTCCGTCTAAGACCCTGTTGAATACTTTTGGAAGTGTGGGAGCTAAGGAGTTCCTAAAAATCTTATAGAACCTCTTGTTGCCACGCCTGGTGCTTTCCCACTCGGCGTACCCTTAATTGCCTTAACTTTATCCCCAGGCGTTACAGGTTCATACAGTCGTAGAGCTGTCTCACCATCTACTAGAGATGGCCAAACTGTCCAGGTACATATGTTTTCTCACCCTCCTGTGTATAGATTTCATAATAATGTTTTAAATTCCTCTGCATTCCCCTCTTTGTCCCATATTAGGTGACTTGTTATATCCTTTACCATCCCAACTACTTTCGAGTTATGTTGGCATCTCAATCGATATGCTAGCAACTTGTCGGGCTTCTCTCCCTTCTCATGATATTTCTGCTTGAGAAAACTTAGTATCCATTCTAGTTATTGAGTTAACAGGGCATTCAGTTCTACATTTTGTAGCTTCAATTCCACCCTCAGAGACACTGTCCTTTCTCCTGTGTCCCCCATTGCAGTTTGTATGCTCTCAGTCTCATGTCTGAGCTTTGATTCCATTTTTCTTTTTCAGCTTCTTCCTGCTGGACCCTAATTTTATCGGTTTTCCCCATATAGTTGCTTTCAGTGCTTCCCAAAATATCAAAGAATCTACTTCCACATTATCATAAGTTTCCAATTATTCCCAGATCGTATCCCCAATTACTCCAGCTACTGTGTTCTCCTTTAATGAGAAATCACTGCAAATCCATCTCCCCTTTCTGTCTCTGTTGGACCAATCCCCAAGCTTTGTGCATGCAAAGTCATGATCTGGCTATGGTATGGAGTACTGTTCTGTCTTGGCTAGCCTGGGGAGAAGGGATGTATTTTACCAGTATTCTATCAATACGTGCGTAGTAATACTGCACCTGGGAGTTGTGCTTAATAGCTTTTTCCTCTCCTTTATTTTCTATCCATGCATCCCATAGTCCTAGTTCTCGGTTCATATTGCTAAACTTGGCAGACGGTTTACTTTGTAGCTACTACCAATGTGGCCCAGATTCTTAGTCGATCTCTCAAAGGGTGAATGACAATATTAAAGTCCCCCATACTGCGCTACCGCCCTCTGCATATTTCCCTAGCTTACTATGGATCCTCTCCCAGAACCAGATCTGACCTATATTTGGGACATAGATTGATGCCCCTGTTAGTGGGTTACTCTGATACAAACATTTAATGAAGAGGTGTCTTCCTCCAGTGTCTTTGAATCCCTGCAACCTCGTAAGTATAGCCAGACGCAAACAGAATGGCTCTCCTGCCTCCTTACTATGTTTCGAGGCAAAGCACGTCATAGAACACTTTCCTTCTAAGAGCGGGTTCTTTTTCCATTATTTCTTCCATAACTTATTCCCTTCAGTGTCTCTCCTTATCTTCCAAATCGACGGAGGCTGGTCAAACATTTCCCCTTTGGGCAACAGTGGATGTGGGGAGAAAAATTCAACACTTAGGAAAGAGCTGCACTGATTATTATTATGGTATTAGTGTATGTATTGAGTGCGGACCTAGCTTCAAGAAGCAACATAGCACTTTGCAGAGGTATACAACAATACATATATACAGCGGGGGGTAGGATACAGAGGGACACAGAGGAAGGATACATCTGTACCAGGTGCCGGGGAGGAGAGGGCCTGGCGGCATCTAGCGAGCCAGGTGGCACGAAGGGTGACCTGATGGCCTGTGTGTTCAGGAGGAGAGAGTCCTTGAAGAGGTGGGTCTTGAGTTCTTTTTTGAATTGTAGGAGCGAGTCTGATGCAGAGCTCCATAGTCTTGGGGCATAGGCAGCGAACGTGTGTTTTCTGGTCCTTTCCTTCTTGCAGCGGTGGATTTCAAGTCTGCATGTGTCCTGGCTTTTGGTGGTGCGCTGTCCACCGGAGGTGCTGAGTTTCTGACTTGAGGGCGACTGCCTTATAAATGATGCCACAAGACCGATTCATGGGAGCCAGTGAAGGTCGATGAGGGCCAGGGTGATGTATGTATCTGCGTAAACCCTTGATGAGGCGTGCTCCTGCGTGCAGGACACTTCTCAGGGGCACAAGGGAGGACGACTGGAGGTCTTCGAGGAGTGCATTGCCCCCATCCAGGTGGATGAACGGTGGATCGAAAGCTGTCCAAAGGGAGAAAGGGCTTGACGTTTCCGCAGGAGGGAGAGCTGGTACCAAGCTGTCTGAGGTTTCTTGGCTATGTGTGTCTTAGAGGAGAGGTGCATGTCGATGTGGAACCCAAGAGGTGAGCATGGATGTGAAGCCCTGAAGAGTTCATGGTTGATAGCCTGGTCTGGATGGCTGGGCGTTCGGTGTTGTTGGTGAGGATTAGGAATTCGATCTTGGAGGGGTTGAGCATCAAGTATGCACTGGACATCCATGACTGGATTAGTGAGAGGCAGGCTTTGAGCCTATGGCTGTCCTTGATGGAGTCGATCTTGAAGTATAGCTGTGTGTCGTTAGTGTATTTAATACTGAACACATAGAAACATAATATAGTAGTGACTGGTTTTCTATGCAATATTTTCACTCCCCTTTCTTAATGCATTGCCTTGCGTCATTTCCATCAACACACATAAAATTACACCATTTATCCAAGTCCTGTATCTCCAGCCCAGGGAATAAACACTCTGAAGGCAATGTTGCACCTCTGCACCCCACTCATTTTTCAATAAACTAGATCCAGTGCATAGCTCCCTAACTTGAGAGGGAAAAGAACAACAATTCAGTATTTTTCATAGTTTTGCCTTTCCGAGCTATCTTTTTTCCTCTTAGCCCATTTTCTTTCTCTCTTCCTGCCCTATCCTTTTTTGTTGCTTTTCCCTTTCCTTGTCCTTCCCCATTTTTCTTCCCCTCCCCTCCCTTTTCTCTTTTCTTCACTGTGCTTCCCAACCTGCGTTTTCTTTCTCCCTTCCTCTTTTTCTTTTCCCTTCCCGTTCCCCCTTTTTCTTTGTCTTTCTTAGCCAATTTTTCCATTTCCTTTCCTTATTCCCCCTTTATCTTCCTTCCACTTTCTTCCCCCTTCTTATTGTCCTCCCTTTTTCACTGCAGTCTGTTTTTCCTGGTCTCCATTCTTCCTTTTTCCGTATCTTCTTACTACGTTCTTCCTCCCCCTTCTTACCTCCAGCCTATTTCTTCCCTTTACCAGCCTTTCTCCTCCGAACCTGAACACCACCCACAACTTATTTTTCTACTTTCCTCACTTTGATTGTCCCTCCCGCTTTTCTACGCTGAGTTAGCCCCCTCCCATCACAAATGTCTATTCACCTCCGACCTCTTGGTCGATTCTGCAGTAGTGTCATTTCATCTGGGCTGAATTATTCCGTTTCCAAAATGTCCTCGAGCCAGTCATTTTCATTTTACTTTGAACCCCTTTCCGTCTTTCAAAACCCCCTACTTTCTCCACTCGGCTCCTTCTTTCTCCCTGGAGATATTTGTGTTCACCAACTCCATGGTTACTCTCTGTATGTCCTCCTCTGTAACCAGTCTAGAGGCTCCACTTTGCCATTCAGAGAACAACTAGAAGGAGGTACCCCTATCGGGACCTGATGCCTTGGTCTCTTAGCCATTACGTCAGTTCTATGCACAGTTTGCATTTCGCAAGATATTGCTCTAAAGGCCCTGGAATATGCTGATCAGTGTCCAAGCCCTCCTCTTATTTAAGATCTTTGCTTTCATAGTGAAATAGTGGAATCGTACGAGCGCTGCTCTGGGTGGAAACGTTCATCTGTATTTCATCCATAAAGAGTATGTTGACAATCTCTTGGATCTCTGTCTCGATATCCTTTGTCAATACATTTTCTTACTCTGCAATCCCAAAGAAGCATAGGTTGCATTGCCTTTTGCGATTCCCAATGTCATCAAGCTTAAGTCTGTGTTCTTCTTCCCTTCTTTCAAGTTCGACATCCTGAGGTCAAGTTGTTTTTCCAGTATGTCGACCGAGGATTGATTTGTCTGGAGGCCTTATCCCCTTTCTCAATAGAGTCCACTCTTTCCTTTAACTGATCAAGGCGGAGATTCACTTCTGATCTCATCCCTGTAATCTCCTCGGATAGATCTTGTCTCTCCTTTAGTGGCTGTCTGGTTATCTTCTTCGTGTTCCCTAGAGGGGGATTCACCCCTTTTCTTGAGTGGATTTACTCCCTCTTTTTGGTCTCCCTGTGAGGTTGGGAAGTACTGGTTTTAGGAGGGCATGAGTGTGTAGATGGGTTCAGTTAAGCACACACAGAGCACTCTTAATAATACAAGTTGGGCAGAATGTACAGAAATATAGTTATTTATTTAGGCCTTAGACAACTCTTGTCAATTAGAAATTGCAGGTAGTTAACACACTAAAACATTCACTAGTAATATATACACATTAACTTCTAAACACATAAGTACTTTTCAAGGTACTGTAGTAAAGTAAGTGAATAAAGAAATTGAATTTGATAAGTAATCAAGAGTTTGAGAACTAATGGGCTGAGAACAAAGTATTTGGCAAACACCCTACAAAACCTTAGAACTAAGGTTCTATCCTTAGAAAATCCTTCCCTAGCTAAAAAAGCAAGGGGCCTCTTTTCCTTCACGTCACATGCCCCAATAGGTCTTTTCAGGAGTCTAGGACCGGGAGGATAGCTTGGGGGCAACGCACTATCCTTGGAAGCAAGACAAAGCAGAGCAACACAGGTTCGATCCCCGGTTCTGCGCTTAGAAACATCTGGGTATTAAGCGCATTATAAATAACCAATTATAATTAATTACAATTAATTATAAAAATAAATATGTAATTAATAATTAGGCAGACCCCCCCCAGGATATAACACTATTTATTGCAGCAATTTTGCTCACATTTTCTATTGACTGGAGGGTGTAAGATTGGCACATTGAAGGACAGAGGCAGTGTCCAAGGCTGCAAAAGATCCAGGGTGTCATTATTTTTATCTTTTTGTATCAATTTAAAAGGAAGGGTCTTGGCAGAACAGTGTTTGTTTTACCTATGTTTTTGGTTCAATGTGCATGCCTATTTAATATTATTGACAGTATTGATCATAATCAGTTGTAATGCTGAAACATTTACCCTTCTATGTTCTCCAAACCCACCATACCCTCTCTCACCAACATCTCCACACATCTCACCAATTGCCCATCACAACTTGCAGTCCCGAACCTCTCACTCTGCCATACACATACTCATGTTCTCTGTAACACTGCCAAGTCACAATTTGCATTCCCCAGTCCCTGCCACACTTCAAATCATACTCCGAACTCACCCCCCCCAATTCCTTCTGCAGTATACAGTCCTTCATTCTTTCATGCTACTTCTTGCATCCTTTCTCCCATTCTATCACACTCTTCCCTCATCCTTTCTCTCAATCTGCTGCTCACTGCCTCTTTCCGGCCAACCGTTGCCTCTCTTCTTTTTGCCCCACTGCTCAACTGAGCCCATGCTCACCTCTAGTTTCTGTACTTCCTCTCCCTCTCTGATTTCTGGCCCACTGCTCCCTCTCTTATGTCTGGCCCGCAGCCCCACTGCTTCCTCTGCTCTATTGCCTACTGCTTCCCCCTCTGGCCCACTGCTCTCCCTCTGCTTTCTTGCCTACCACTCCACATCTCACCTATCACCCCCCCTCTCTCTCCTGTCCCTCTCATATTGTGACCATTCTCAAAAAATGGGGCATCTAAAAAAAAGAGCAGAGGATATGCTATCTTAAGATAACCCATTTTAATTTAGAAATGAGCAGGACACCTTATTCTCAAAGGTGTGACCTGTGCATTTCCCCAGGGCTGAGCTGTGGTGCAAATGATGGGCTGCTCTGCTGGCCAGCCGCCTTGAATAGGTTTGTGGCAGAAGCGCTCTTCCGATAATGTTCTACAGGCTTCCAGTGCATTTCTCTGTGATGTGCCTTTAAGTGGTATGCCCCTGTCAAATGCGACCACAAAAAATGCATTTCTATTCCGTTAGAGGAACAGAAATGCAAGTGAGATAACAGTTCATAATTCTGTTATCACACTAAAAAAAAAAAAGAATGTTATGACCGGGTCAGGAGTAGTCTATCATGCAGTGGCACCCATTGTGTGCCTACAATTTCTGCACATTTAAAAGCGGCTCTTCCTTGTAAATTTGGGCTGCGCTTTTAAATGTGCAGAAACGGCGCCTAATGCGCAAAGGGGTGAAGGCCATCTGAATGGGCGCATCTTATATGCCCCCATTCAGATGCCATAGTGGATTGGGCTGCTCTTTTTTTTGGCGCAAGCAATGAGATGTGCTTGCGCATTTCATTTTTTGCGTCAGAAATAGTTTTGAGAACATTGCCCATGTGTCTTTTTTTGTTTTTATGAAATGGTAGTTTTCTTTTAAAACGGACGTTGCTGCACTTTTTTTTAAAAAACTGACGTTTTCACAGCATTTTGCGGGATCGCAAAATCGCTATAAGCTGGAGGGTCTGTTTGAGTCTCATTAAGAAGTTGATCAAGTGTTGGCTTTCAAAGCTCAGTAAAAACAAGAGGAAAGTCTTTAAAAGACCCTCTCCCAATCTGACGATGTTAGGGAAGACCCAGCTTTGAATACCAGACCAGTGCACCACCGTTCAGGGTAGTCAAGGGAGGGATAGGGCTAGGACATTGCACCTGTGCAATCCCTTTGAGACAGGGGTCCAAAACAACTGTGTTTACCCAGCCCCTGTGTTCCGATTCACTCAGGGACCACCATAGAAGTTCTGAAATCTTCTGGATTCATGCCTTGATTCTTTTGGACGAAGCTGATGGGCTGTGTGGGTGCAGAGGTCTCTTCAGGCGTCTGGTTCTTGGGCCTGGCTAGTTTGTGGTTCTGTGGTCCGATGGACAAGATTGTGGACAGCTGGACACTCAGGATACACAGACTTCGGGACCACCACTTCCCCAACAACCTCAGGGCGACTCCCAGGATACGACAAGCATTGAGCGGCGATGGCCACTTGGACAAAATGGCATTGGACAACCCTTGTGCCGAGAACAAAGAAGCTGATCCTGCAAGGCCCCTCTTTTGGTGTAGAGCTGCAATTTCAGGGAAATGCTTCTTGTTCTGTTAGCAGAAGATCTGCTGAGTCACAAGGCTCAACTCGGAATGGCGACTGTTGCAGGGACGCAGCCCAGGAGAACATCTGGCTAGCCCGCAGGATGGTGCGGGACTGTTCCAAGCACTTCTAGCTACTGGATTTTCGAGTAGAGGTTGGGATTGGTTTTTCCCACCAGTCATGGGGTTGAAGCACAGATGAAGGTCTTCAGGAGATATGCAGAGAGCCAGGCATCACTGAGCAAGTGAAGAAAGGGCTTCTGCCAATCTTCCAATGACTAGTTACGGATCTTCAGGGAGCTGCTCTCCCTCGTAGGGGTCTTCACTTCAAGGATCTGGAGAACGGCTGCAGGAGCCCTCCTTTTATCCAGGATCCCGGCTGGAGTTGCCCCCGGACCACCAATTGCAAGGATCTGCACCATTTAAACTGGCAGGAGCTGTCCAACCCTGGACAGCCTCTGGCCACTGCATCTGCCCAGCAACAGACACTGCCGGCAGAGATGTGGACTGGGTCTAGAATAACCCAGCACCTAACATCCGACCACACTTGCAGACCACTACTTTGCCTGAGAAAGCTGGGGCTTGTCCCATCAAAGGGCTTACCATATATGGAAAATCCTGCCACTATGGAGCAGGAATACTGTCAAAACACTAGATGGCCAGAGCACAGGCGAAAATCTCATAGCACAGCCATATTGGAGTATATAGTACTGTATATGGCATAAAGCTGTAAAAGGCAAAAAAAGCACAATACTTCAAAAAAGAGAACACTTTAAAAGTATCTGCTACTACACCCCATCCTAGATAAGTCATGCAAGTAACTAAAAGTATTTAAAAACAAACTGGGACAGCGTGTCCTTAACTCACCACTGAAGGTAATGTGTGCAGGAAAAATAACTTGTCAATGGAGTGCAGAGTTCTCCTGCACGGACAACCATAGAGACTGATCAGTGCCACCAAAACCGGTGATCTTGGCAAGGTGTAAGTGTTGCAAAAAGGCAGGACAGGTTCAAAATAATAGCAAAAAGAATAGTCCTTGATGTCTTATGCAGGGTTAAGCGGCAGAAAGTAAAATTGTCCCCAACATCTGCAAAGCGGCAGTGCGATCTTATCTTAATGGCACTTATAGAGTGCAAGGTTCGCCCAGAGGCATCTTGGTGCTACTTAGCCAGGCCAGTGGAGCAGAAGAAGATAGAAAAGATGGGTCTTCAGTGAACGCCTAAATGACACATCATCCGAAGAGCACAAAGAAGCATCAACTACTGAAGAGGACCGGCCGCCGACCTGAGTCAGCTTAAACTGAGGAATCTCAATCAGACGTGCCTTCGCTGAGTGCAGGGTCCGGCGTGGAACATAGAACTTAAAATTCTCCTGAAGATAGATGGCTCCTGACCCATGCAGGGTCTGAAATACTACACAAAGTGCTTTAAATTGAAGAAGCTTTACCTCTGGGAGCCAGTGCATCCTGCGCAGGATGGGAGAAACGTAAGTGCAGCAAGGAGTACAAGTGGCCACACAGGCCGCCGAATTCTGTAGAATTTGCAAACGCTGAATCAGGTAAGCCGGCTGTGAGAGGAACAGGGAGTTGAAATTGTCTAAGGAAGACAATACCAGGGTAGAGACCACGGTGCACAGAGATGTGGAGATATGAAAGGTAGAACCCTGCACAGAATTTGTTTATTTGAGATGCCCCATCTGGCAGACTGCACGGATCTGGGCAGCCATGGACTTGATTGTATTCTTTAGGTCTTTCACCAGCGGCACTGGGATAGGCCATGGACCCAGCGACAAGGGCCACAAAAGAGGTGACCAAAGAGCATCAGCCTCAGGAGAACCTACCACCAATTTCAGACAGTTGTTACACGTCCATTCCCCCCACGGCTTCATGACAAGTCCTAAGCCTGACCGCTGTTTCAGTCAAGGGCCGGTCCAGCCGACCCAAGATCTGGGTATCAGCATATGCATAACAAGAGAAGCAGTGGGAAACAATGAGCTTGGTAAGTGGCTGAACATAAAGATTGACATGCACAGGGTTAATAGGGGATCCTTCGCCAGTAAGAACAGAACAGAACGGAACAGTGGAAGAGAAAGATTGAAAGCAGTCAGAATGAAAGGAAGTGAACCAGGACAGGACGGTACCCGAGAGGCTGGCCCCCGCGAGGCGACTAAGCAAGACATGATCGATGCTACAAAAAGTGGCGGACAAGTCGAGAAGTATCAAAGCGCCCATGCCGCCGTGATCATGCAGCCGAGCGAGGTCATCCACAACTAGGACCGAACCCGCTCCGTACCATGTGCTGGCTGAAAAACCTGATTGAGCTAAATGAAAGAAATGGGATTTATCTAGTGAACTGAGGCGAGGACAGACCAAAGACTTTCATAAGAAAAGGAAGACGAGAACTAGGGCGAAAGATTGTCGGTACAGAATAGGCAAGTGTGGGTTTTTTTAATAAAGAAATCGCCAGGGAGTGTTTGAGAGGCTGGTATCGGGACAGTACTGAATGAAATGTTCACTGCTTGTGAAACCATTGGGGAAATCTGAGTTATCACCTCCTTCAAGAGAAACCATAGAATGGCATCAATAGGGTAAGCTGATTTCAGCTTGTTTGTGGCCACTACAAGCACATTGGTGATAAACACGGCAAAGCCATCCCAAAAATGGCCCGGCAGGGTAATAGTTACCTCCTACTGATGTTGGAGTGACCACAAGCTGGATGCCCGAATATTATCCCGAATTTCCTCAATTTTCATCAAAGAAGGCAAATCTGATAGAGATTGAGACATCGGTACAGTTTCCGTGGGAATAATAATGGTTGACTCAAAGATGCTTTTCACATGGTGAGGCACGAAGATGATTTTTGCTTCAAATACTATATTACCCGAAATGAAATTGCTGAATGCACTTTCAGTGTGAATTCAACATGATCGATAGCTTCGAATCCCATAATGGTGTCCCTCGCTCTTCTAGATCGGCATTATGGGTTTGGAGGTTGCGGGGGTGTCCTCTGCTAAAATTACATTGGAAAGCGGGGGACAATTGTCATTTTAGTGCGTTTGTCATTTTTAAAATACGTAGCTTTCAACTTTGCAGTATTGAGCCGCATTGTTGCCGACTTCCATGTTATAAAGTAGAACTTCAAATACAGCTTTTTGGTACTGCGCAGAGAAGTGCTGCAGGGTCAGCTTAGCTTCCAAACAATACGGAAGACAACAATTGCATTCTGCCTGTCTCGGCTGAAAGCTCATGGCACGAAGTTGATAACTGAACCAGGGTCGGGAAACCTGGCCCTTAGATTTCAGTGCCTTAAGAGGGGCAACACAGTCCACAGTTTTAATTAAAGCATGGGAAATAGCATTAAGATCAAGAGAAGAACGATCCACACAAAGGGATTCTAATTGGCTCGAGATTTGTTAGCATGGTGTACTGACTGCCATTTCCGACTAGAGCGGTTGCAAGATTTATGTACCATAGTGGCGTTATCCACCTTCGAAGAGAACAAAATAAGGAAGTGATCAGACCAGCAAATTGGGATTACAGAATCCACTGAATTTTTCTGAACGGGTGGCAAAAATGTGTCCAGGGTATTACCCCATTGATGGTTAGGACCAACCATTAATTGAGGAGGAGCAAACTCATCCATAACCTCTGCAAACCGAACAGCTGCAAAGTCAAGAGGGTAATTCATTTGAATCTACAAATCGCCCACTATCCCAAAATTGGGGTGGCGAAGTTGAAGGTCAGCTGCCAATTCTAAGAAAACTTCCAATAAAAGAAGTAATTTCCTGGAGGACGATAGACCACCAGAATATGCACAGTTAAGAGGGAAAGGGGAAACGAGGAGAGCAACGGTTACATTTTAATGCCATGGTTTCATAGTAAAATGCTCCCGGAAAAACGGTTGCTGAATATGACTGCCACCCCACCTCCAGGATGAGTAGCGGCACGGTCCACATGCAGAATGTTAGTCTGGCGGAAGTAACTGGGCTATCCCTTATGTGTATGAACCTCTGGGTTCTAGTAAAGGATGGGATTTCTATGTGGAGTTTTACAGCCTGGATGCCTACCTGGCTTCTGATTTGAGGGCTGCCAATGGGCGAGACAACTCTCACGAGCTATTCTTCTTGCAAGCTCCCATCTGTGGCAAACCTAATGCTTCTTTCCAGAAGAGTATTGCCATGGTGATTATCTGGGGCTGGCCTCACCTTACAAACCAATAGTCTAGTTTGAGCTGACAGACATTTTGGCAGAGACATTGCTTCTGTTTGCCCCTGCCGTGGCTGTTTCCATTATGGCTGCATGACAGAAGCCCACCACGTTTTCTTCAGTGGACTGTGGCCTTGCCAAAACACACAATCCAGCTCCCTCTGATGTAGGGTTTGCGTCCCCCTTCCCTACCCCTGAGAGTCTGATTGCTCAGGCTTTCACTGTGTGGTCAATGGTTACTGCTTTTCATTCTCTGCCTCCCTCCACCCCTCCTTGGGCAGGGGGAGCAAGAAGCTTGATGGGTGAAGTAGGAAAGATTGTGCCTTCGGCAGCCTGGCCTTGAGTGGTATCAATGCCACATGCACCCTGGCAAAATACACCCATACCTTGTGGTTCTTAATCTTCTATGGCAACCCTCAACTTTTCTAACCAGGTGATAAAAGATGGGAGTGCCTCTCTGGTGGAGAGGATGGTAAGGAATCCTCACCTCGGGCACTTTAATTTGATCTGGACAGGGTGGATTATGCTACCTGTGCAATGGTCATTGGATTGGTCAGATGCAGGCACTCCTAGCTCAGCTAGGACAAACTGCTCGATGTGCCATTTGACAGTGACATCCTCTTCAGTGCGCCAGCCAATGAGTTCTTGTAGTCGTTTGAGCCTCCAAAGCCACAACGAAGTAACTATGGTTACTGTGTAGCTGCTTGCTACCTCCACGTCAATGAGCCATGGTAGGAGTCAAGAGCACAGCAAGAAAAATGTGTGACTATAAAATTGCCCACAAATGGTTCTAGGGGTCCTGGAGCAACGAGTGAGAGGACATGCAGGAGAACCTGGACAGCCCAGAATTGAGTTAAGGTCAGGGTCTCCTCTAGATATACCAATCACACACCAGGGCACTCACTCACAGGTGTTGGTGGCCATCAAATTAGGCTGGCAGAAAAAAACTGTCAAAAACCAAGGTCCAAATGCACAAGATGTGTATTGGCCTGTTTAGGGTCTTGGACCAATCTAAACCAGTCTAATAAGAAGGTGCAGGGCTGGGCTCGAAGTGAGCACTTGTGTGCATAATGGCCTATTAATGCCCATATCATGGTTTCCCAAACAAAGGAATGGACCTAAAACAAAATGGCTGAGAGCAGGAGATGCATGGCTACCAAAACGTACACTGGGCTAAAAATGTGCTACGTTGGTTTGCACCTCTAGTGAATCAAAAACTAAATTATAGATGCCACCAGCATAATCTATAAAACCAATACAAGGTGATATAATCACCCTAGAAGCCATAGATGCTTCAATAGAACCATATACTTAAAAAGTGTGTTGCATTGGTAGGATGACTTCATTGAAAGTCCCTCTGACCACAGAAATAACCCAGATATTCTACAAAAACCAAATGGGGGGAGGGGGGTTTCAAAAAGGTTTAAGGATGTCAACAATCATGCCCCAATACTTATCTTTTCTAAGGAGAAGGTTACTCTGGGGATAAGACCAACTTTGTTTCCTAAAGTCATGTTGGATTTCCATATCTCAAAGCAAATTCACCTTCCTGTTTTTCTCCATCTACCTCACTCGTCCAAGAGTGAGGAGCTGTTTCACTGCCCAGATCCCAAGAGGGTTCTCAGTTCTGTGTCTTGGACAAGGGGCAGCAGGAAGGATGGCCAGCTCTTTGTGGGTTAAGCTGCTACCTGCACAGGCAGGGCTGTAACTAAGCAGAGCTTCTCCAGACTGCGCAAAAAAGCAAGCAAAGACAAAGCACACTAAAGACAGAGCGCAGCAGAGGTGGCATGGTGGTAGACCCTCCAGCCCCGAGGAAGATTCAGAGGGCATAGACTCTACGAGTCAATCGGAGCCCGATTCGCGACCAAGAGAGATCTCAAATCTGTCAGCTCGGCACGCCCTCAAGACGAGGGACCACGTAAAAAGCACACGAGGGCTGAAGACAAACACTGGGAGAGTCCCCAGGACGATGCATTTGACGAGGCTCTACTGCACCCGTGGTCCGCAGAATGGGAGCCACCAGCTAAGGTGGCTGCCTAGTTATGCAAACGCCTATGGATGCCTCTAAGGAGGCAAGAAGTAAGTTAAGGATTGAATGCCCCAGACCGTTGTTACCAGATAAAGTGGCAGAAACACCCGAGGTAGACTTGACCTTCATGGCAAAATATGCCATAGATATTAGGAAGGGCATAGATCTCTCATGGAGGGCTTGCCAGGGCAAGCTCCTGGATACAGTAGGCCCTCTCGCCAAAATACTGCAGATGGCAGAGGGAGCAAAAGGAGGGAGAGGCCATCGACCTGAACATCCTGACGGGTTGGGCATAGCAAGCGGTATGGTTATTGGGCAACGCGAATTCCGCCATTGCTGCAAAACAGACGATCAATCCTAGTCAAGACTGACCCCAAGCTGGGCGAACTGGCAACCTCAGAAGCCGCGTCAGCAGCCAAAGGACTACTCTTCGGCGATAACTTTATGAAGGATATGTCATAATTCGTCAGTACCTTTGCCGATCAGGTTTTCACCAGGGCTGACGGAGGCAAGGGCTGCTTGGCTAGCCGCAGACGGAGTCAAAGGCCCTACAGAATCAGTAACTGGCACCAAGAGGACAGCAGACCAACCCATTATTTCCCTCTCATGGAAGGGGCTGAGGCTGTGGTTGGCGCGGCAAGAGCAGGACACAGTATGCTATCACAGGTGATAGTGCAGACGCAAGCGTCCAGCGCAGTGACAAGCAGCGCGATCTCTCTCATTGGGGGAATGCTTTCAGCGCACGCACAGTCTTGGCGAGAGTTTACAGCAGATTTCTGCATTTTAGACACTGTGCACCGGTTCTGCCTTGACTTTTTGCAGGCGCCAGGCGCCAGTGCAAGCACAACCGCCTTTCCCCTGTGTAATTTCAGTCGCAGATCATGTCCTCTTAGACAAGGAGCTAACAGAGGTGCTTAGAAAAAAATTGATGATGCCAGCGGTTCAGGGAGAGCAAGGTTTCCAGAGAAATGTTTAGTAAAGAAGCAGCTGAAAGTCAGGCCGGTGATCAACCTCAGAGAGTTAAACACTTTCCTAGCATATCAGCATTTCAAGATTGAGAGCATCCACTTCCTCAGAGACAACCGCCAGAAGGGAGACTGGCTAACCCGCATAGAACTGAGATATACCTATCTAGTGGTCCTCATCCACGAGTCACACCGACAGTTCCTGCAGTTCTTCTGGCGGGACCAGAAGTGGGAACTCACCTGCCTTCCCTTCGGTCTGCCCTCGGCACAGTGGTATTTCGCCAAGCTCCTCCGGCCATTCGTAGCGAAGCTGCGTGAACTAGGTGTGCGGATGGCAGTGTACCTCAATGACACATGCCTTATGGCACACGACCCAGAAAGGCTGCTGGGGCAGGTAGCCCTCACATCAGGGCTTCTGGAATCTCTGGGGTTTCTCGTCAACTGGGACAAATCAGAGATCAACCAACACCAGAGATTGGAATTTCTAGGATTTGTCATAGACTCCATGGTGGGGACACTGGGCCTACCCCTCTCAAAGGTCAACGAAATAAAGAGGGAAGTTAGATAAGTTCTAACGAGGGAGCAGATTTGTCTCAGACAACTGTCAGGGATTGTGGTACGCCACGATTTTTCTGGGGCCCCTCCATTATCGTGCCTTCCAACGGCTCAAGATGCAGTTCCTCAGACAGGGAGGTAATATGAGAGGCTCCTGGTCCCCATGTTGCCAGAAGCAAAGACAGAAGTCCACCAGTGGCTCAAGCACATTGAAGCATGGATCGGAAGGGCCATATTGGGCTCTGCTCCGGACCTTATAGGAGTCAGATTCCAGCCTTAGAGGCTGGGGAGCTTGCTGAGGAGAGCTGACTGGGGACGGTGGTCTCGGGAGGAGTCCAGGCTTCACATCAGTTGCATGAAGCTTCTAGCCGAATCCTTTGCAATCAGGTGTCTATTCCAGTGCAGAGTTCAATGCTTCATCCTGCTGTAAATGGACAACATTTCAGCAGTCCAGTATATCAACCGCCTACGGGGGGCAAAGTCCAAATAGCTGGCGAAACTGGCATAGGACTTCTGGTTCTTCTGCCTGGAGAGGGGACTCAGTGACAGAGTACCTTGCGGGAGCGTCCAACCAAGTGACGAACTGGAACTCCAGACACCTCAAGGACTCCAGTGACTAGAGGCTGCACAGGGGTGTCCCCAAGTCCCTTATGCAGAGGACTGATCCTTGCCAGACAGATTTGCGTCCAGGCTAACCCGTCAGGTAGTGCGGTTCTTTACCTGGAGACCAGCTCCGGAAGCAACAGCCACGGATGCTTTCCTGCAACAGTGGGGCCTTCAGAGGAACTGTGTATTTCCTTTTTCGCCATGATTGCGAGAACCTTGGCATACGCGAGACAGCAGCAAGCAAGGCTGTTAATCATGACACCAGCCTGAATGAGTCAAGCGTGGTTCCTGGACATGCTGGAGCTCTCCTGCGACATCCCGCTTCAGCTACCGGACTTCCCAGGAATTCTACTAGCCCCGGCAGGGCTGCAACATCAGTTTGTCGAGCTAGGATCCATATGCCTGATAGCTTGGGCAATGTCAGGGGTACCTGACGAAAGCATGGTATATTGGGAGAGGCTGAGCACCTCAGCTGAGGCTCCCAAGACAAGTTAAAGCCTATAGGTCAGCTTGGCACAGATGGCACTGTTGTGTGGCTAGCAACGTGCATCCCACTTCAGCGGATGTAGTTCATGTTTCAGCTATCTAGCTAATCTCGACGGTGAACACGCCCAGGTCCACCATCTCTGCAGGAAATGATCAGATCGACAATGCGCCGTTCGGGGAGCATGCTGTGGTGGTGCGACTGCTTAAAGCAGTGAAGGCCTCTGGCTCTGAAGTACTCTCGTATGTGGGACGTAAACGATGTCCTCCAACTCTTCCTGAGTTGGCCAGATAATGATGCCCTGTCCAGGAAGGCTATCTCGGCTAAGTTAGCGATGCTATTGTGCTTGGTAGCCTGCAAGAGAGTTTCAGATGTAGGAGCTCTCAAGTTGGACAACATATATTTTTGTCCAGCGGGAGTTACCTTCCACGTTAGGGGCAGGACAAAAACCTCCATCATAACTGCTACATTTCCAGCTTTGCCGAAACTCTGCCCATTCAGATGCCTAAAGGAGTATGAGAGGCAGACGGGTGCCTATTAGGCCAGCAGGGGTGTGCAGCCTTTTCATCGCACTCCGGAAACCATGCAAAACGTTATCTATCACCACGCTAGCCAGATGGGTGATGCTGGAAGCAGAGATAGCTGACACTCTTTTTGACACTCGCTCTGCGCGAGGGGCCATGGCATCTAAAGCTTTCACCAGCGGCACTCGGCTACAGGACATTGTAAAGGCCACAGACTAGTGTAATGAGTCCACTTTTAAGACTTT
This sequence comes from Ambystoma mexicanum, assembly GCF_040938575.1. NCBI lineage: Eukaryota > Metazoa > Chordata > Amphibia > Caudata > Ambystomatidae > Ambystoma > Ambystoma mexicanum. The sequence continues at coordinate 594,204,929 of NC_090923.1, read as the reverse complement.
TGCTTTTAAACCTGTCGAGCAAGTGGTTTCGATGGTGGTAAATAAGCTTTGAACAAGCATAATACGTGCCTCTGGGTCTTGACATAGAATACAGATTTCCCATACGAACGTTCAGTAAAGTCAAAATTCTGTTAGACACAGGTGCAAAGTATTATCACACCCATTCATTTGCTCAGTTCTCCGTAGGAAAGGGCGTAGTAGGGCGAACTGCAGGGCATTGTGAGCACAAGAGGCACGGCAAGGACGCAAAGCAGCGCAACGTTTGGCCCACCCACAATTAGTCTGAAAGATGGTTGTGTTTTTCTTTTATTTCTTTCATGCAGGGTCAGATACTAAGCAGACGGGCTCCTGAGTGCAATCAAGGCAGAGGCCACGCAGTAGTAGCAGGACAACGTTTCTTCTAAGTTCCAGTTTCGTTATTGCAGCAGTTAAGGCAAACGGAGCTGCAGCGAGTCAGCAGTTGAAAAGAGGATGTTGTAAGGAGGATCCTAGAAGTGCTGGCACAGAGAGGCTGTGATTGGTGGACTGTGACATGCCCTGGAGCATAGAATTATTTCAAGTTCAGAGACTACCTTGGCTAGCAAGTTGTAGTTCTTCCTTGTATATTACTGTTTATTTGTACAGAGGCTGCTCGAGCTTTCAGTAAAGAAAGAGAAAGCATAATACTTTGCCTCTATGTCTTTAATAGAATTATGACCTTCCTGAAGGTTAGTATGGAAAATCTGAATTGACTGGTATTTCATCTGCACAGATCTTGAGCAGGTGGTCTACGCGTTTGTTTTGAAGTTGTTAGATTCTTGGTCCAACCAGAAATATAAGGGTTTTTTCTGGATTTATTTTCTTGCTGACAATCGACATAACTTTAATTCCTCTGTCAAAGCTGCAATAGATAATCTTGGATGGGTAACATAAAGCAACTAATTTACAAAGATTTTACATTTGTATTTTTGCATCCCTATTGGAAATTGCCTCATCTTCTCATTCCTCCTTATAGGTACCACTAGCCATTCAAGAACAAGAGCAAAGAAAGGGGCAGAAAGGACCAGATTGTCTGGTACCCCTGCAAAGTGCTGACAAATGTGAAGCGACTATGTTCAACCTTACCTTTGCTACTGGGGACATGCATTCCAATGCACCAATTATTTTTATTTTAACATTTGTGTAACCCCAAATCCGCAGGTATCACAAGGTGTGTACAGGGTAATAAAAGAGTAAAAACTTTACAGATCATTAAGTTAATTAGTAGTAGTACGTCAAGGTAGCACACAGTTCACGCTTCGTGTTAGTCATACTTATTGAACAAGCCAGGTTTTCAACAGACGCTTGAATGCACGGTAGGAGGGCTCATTTCTTAAGTATGGAGGATAGGTGTTCCACAGGGCGGGGCTGTGGTGCTGAAACTAGCCCCTCCTGCACTGGCTAGGGTGAGCTAGTCAGAGGACCGGAGTGAGCAACAGGGCTGTTTCTTTGTGATGCAATGGTTCAATTATATGGGTGCTTCGTTGTAGATGCATCGGTGCACTGTGGTCAATGTTTTGAAGTCAATCCATGCTTCTATTGGTAGCCAATGGACTTCTCATCAAGTTGCTGAAATGTGGTCCAATTTGGTCAGATTGTCTGACGCCAAGCGGAGTGTGGTGTTCTAGGAATTGCTGGCATTTTAAGTAAGCAATGGGTCTAGGATTTTGAGCAGGAAGGGTACTGTGGTGATGGGCCTGTAGGTGGTTGGTAGGTTACCCCTACGTCCCGACTCCTTCCCTCCATACTGCATGGGCGTCCCTCGCTAGGGACTGGAGACAGAACCTTTGACCAGAAAAAAATCATTCTCCCCTTTAGATTTAAAGGCGCTTGGGGGCGCGGCCCTAGGAGCATACGCTCCCCTGACGCTGTCCCCGCAAGGGCGACTCCTTTCTCTGAAGCTGAAGGGACCGTTCAGGTTCTAACACCAGCACAGGTACCGAGGCTGATTCTGTTACCGGCCGCCAGGCCAATGGGTCGTTAGATCCTTCCAGGGACAGTGCGGAGGGACCACAAGGTTCTTTTACTGGGTGTCCACCCGAGGGGCTATGCCCTACTATCGGACAAATGGCTGAGGAGGTGCCTGTATGCAGCACTACCGGCGATGCAGCCGAGGTCACTGCGCCTACCAGGCCTCGTCCTGAGGTGCAGGGTAAGCCTCAAGCTCCACCGCCAAGAGTTGAGGAGGAGGCCGGGCCCAGCGCGTCAAGCACCATGACGTAGGCACGTGGCATGCAGCCTGACAAAATGGCTAACGCGCCAGACAAAATGGCTGCTCGTCTAACCCCCGTTCAGGGAGCAGGTAAGGGAATGAGTGTCCAGGTGGGACTGGTCTTCACCAGGTACGTGGCCTAAAGATTATCCTTCAGCATCTCAGGGCAGATACACCCCGCAGCCAGCAAGGCAAAGTATGCACATGCCCGAGCAGCCTCCTGCTACTATGTCCATGCCACCTTACCACCCCACCGGCCTGTGAGGACAGGTTTTTTGAAAGGTTCCTCACACTTATGAGGTCCCCTCAGATGGGTGCCATCCTTCGGGATGTGATCAGGAAAAAGCAGCCTCCAGTCCTGCCTCTAGCGCCTGCAGTCATTCATCCTATGGCTCCAGCGCCTCAGGCACTCTGCGCAGCCCCAGCTGCCCACTCTGGGTCCTTCGATTCCAGCTTCCCTGCCTCCTACAGTAAAGGCGGTTCCACACCATCCTCCACCTCCTTTTTCCACACCTCAGCCTTCGGCACCTAGCACTCCTCCACCTGCTCCAGACCAGCCGGACACCTTAGTGGACACTGATGAGGTCAATGACCCCGACACGCAATCTTAAGGCAAGGCCTTCCATTAACGACTCACAGGCTTGGCCAAATACTTGGGGCTTCCACAACCCGAGGTTGAACAACCGGAGGCGGGGATCCTGGCCAAGGTCCTCACTCTACTTCCCACAGCTAGAACAGGGATCCCGATACAGAAGGACGTTGCCGCCTTGGCCAAAAAGGGATAGCTTAAACCCCTTCGGTGCAGCCTATCAATTGGCGCCTCAACGCCAAGTACAGGCAATTGGAGGGGGTTCCACTCCATCTGTCTGCACACTCTCAACCACACTCTTCTGTAATTGCCGCGGCCTCACTCATACCGCTTACACATGCAAGCTCATCAATGCCTGCAGACCTTACCTATCGACCTACAACTGGCAACTCTAGCCAGAGCACTAGTACTCTCTAATGTCGACTATTGTACTGCACTCTACCTGGGCACTAGCCATAAGAAAATCAACAAACTTCAAGCTGTCCAAAACAATGCCCTAAGAGCAGCATTGAACAAACCTAAACATGAGCACATAACTAACGCAAGACGGTCTACCCAATGGCTATCTATATCACAAAGAATGGAGTACAAAACACTTTCGCTAACACACAAGTGCTTGTCCAACCAAGCACCTAGCTACCTCTCAGACCACTTCACGCACAACATCCCATCTCGCCTAACCAGATCAGCTCAAACCCAATGCTTAAATGTCCCCAGATTCAAGCTCCAAAGAGCAGGCAGCACAAGCTTCCCAGTGCTCACTACGAAAATCTGGAATTCCCTACCAACTGATCTCAGAACCGAATCATCCTTTCACCGATTCAGACACAGTACCAAAACATGGCTACTTGCCAAAGAGGCCTAAGCCCACAACTTATATTGCCACCTCAACCCGCAAAATATTATCGCTCAGTTATTCGGCATATATCTAAGATATCCAAAATATCTAGCTATATAAATGACTGTATTTATCTGATTCTTTATAACTGTTTGTATATTTTGCAAGAACCTTGTAACATCATACAACCATGCAAATGTTCATATACTGCCTGCACATACTGTACTATATTAACCCTGTAAATGTCATACAATGCCTTGCACAACCTTGTAATGCTCATATATTGATTATGATAATGACTATAACCATGTCAAGCGCCCAGATGCCCCAAGGCCAGGCGGCGCTGTACAAATAAATAAATAAATACAAATACACTACTCCAAGCCTCAGTCGTCCTCGGGCTACCTTGTCTTTGGCGCTTCTAGGCATGGAGGAGAAGATCTTGGAGGCTTATGGAAAGACGGTCTATTCCAACACCTCGCTACACCTTTCAGTCTAATGCAGATGCCATGCTTGCAGCCGTTAATCTGAGCCTTTGGTGGGAAATAGCCGTCTTTCTTCCAGAACTTCCGGTACAGTCAGGCACATTTGAAGGCGGCGCTGGCAGAAGCTAAAATGGTGGCTCAGGACATCATGGAGTCCACCGTTGCGCATATAGATGCCTCAGGCTGTGCCATCTGCATCACCACAGACATGAGAACGACCGTCTGGCTACCACGTTCAACCCGGACGTCCAAGAACGCATATTGGACCTTCCATTCGAGGGTGGCAACCTTTTTCATTCCACCACCGATAAGCCTGGGAGTTGTGTTGGACCTTTCCACTTTGAACCGTCCCTCCCTCTTCAAAAGTTAAAGATGGTTACCCCAGCGCTTATTGTGGAGACACTGTGCAGGGGAGACTGTATGTATTCCCTGGATCTGAAGGACGCATACCTACATGTCCCGATTTGGTAGCCTCATTGGTCCTTTCTGAGGTTCAGGATCAGGTTCTACCCTTTGGCCTCAGTTCAGCCCCCAGGGTCTTTAGCAGACTTATGAATGTGGTGGCAACCCATCTCAGGGCCCAGGGTCACCGTGTCCATCATTACCTAGACGACTGGCTCATCAGGGCGAGTCCCCAGAGGCGGTAGATCACACTTCCTCCGCTCTCATGAATACGCTAGACTAATTTTGGATTTTCCATCAATCTCAAGAAGTCACAGCTGAAGCCTACGCAGAATCTAACGTTCCTGGGCCTCATCTGGGATACGAGCGCCGAGAGAGTTTTTCCCTTGGAGGACAAGATCACAGCCATCAAGAGTGCCAGTGGTGACCTCAGCATGATGGTTCCAGCACCTCGTGGATATCATGGAGGCATGTCTACTGGCAGTACCATAAATGAGGCTTCAAATGAGGCGCTTGCAACTGCACTTTGCAGCCTCATGGAGTCGGGAGCGGGATTCCTAGGCGGATCTCGTCAGCATTCCTCCCTCTCTCCACCAGGACCTGGTCTGGTGGAACACAGACTGCAACCTGAGAATAGGGAGACCCTGCAGGTTACCATCACCACAGACTCTTCCTTGGAAGGATGGGGAGCCACCCTGGATGGTCACAGCGTCCATGGAGTCTGGTCCCTCCAGGAACAGGCGGCCTTATCAATTGGATAGAGCTGAAGGCTATCTGGCTTGCTTTCAAAGCCTTCCTTCCCATGATCAGTGGCAAGGTGATCCTCATCCAGACAGACAATTCCACCAGCATGTACTACATCAAAAGCAGGGTGGCACCAGGTCTCCTCCCCTATGCGCCTTGGCAGTCAACATTTGTGAATGGGCTCTAGAGAACAACATGCATTTGAGGGCAATCCACCTCCCAGGGGAGTCCAACCTGGAGGCGGACAGGCTCAGCAGACTGGGTGCGGACAGCTACAAGTGGCAGTTGAACAAACAAGTCCTTCAGGGGATCTTCAACAGATGGGGTCATCCTCGGGTGGATCTCTTTGCCACCTGGTCCAACAGGAGGTGCCCCCAGTTCACGTCCTGGCAGGGCAGGGGCTCTCTGGGCGATGCAGATACAATGGGACAACATTAACACGTATGCTTTTCCTTCCACTCCCCTGGTTCACAGGGTAATCTGCAAGATCAGGGAGGCCTGGTACCTCCGGGTCATCCTGATAGCTCTGTGGTGGCCTGCGAGGCCATGGTTCTCGGAACTACTCAGCCTGTCGGATCAGGCCCTGCTACCTTCCACTGGGTCCAACTCACATACTCTCGCAGCAGTGGGGCACGGTCATCCACCCCACCCCCCAGAAACTATCCCTTGCAACGTGGTTCCTGTACAGGTCACACTAAAACATCTACATCTGTCTCAGGCCAATCTAGATGTTATACGGGGCACCAGGAGTGATGCTACCAGGAGCCAGTACGAAAGCAAGTGGACTAGGTTCTGCCACTGGGCCTCGTCAAAGGAGGTCGAGCCATTGACCTGCACTGTGGACGATGTTCTATCTTTCTCTGCATACCTTGCAAACTCACGGGTGCAGGTGGACACATGCTGCACCTATTTGGCAGCAATCGGAGCCTACCGGAATTCGACGTAGAGGCTGTTTTCTTCCTCTAATGCGGTAGTTTAAAGACATCTGGCGGGCCTCACCAGATGCTACCTGCCTATCAAGAAGCCACACCCTGTGTGGGACCTTAACTGTTCTTGGGTGCCCTGGCTCATAGTTAGTGAAATTGAGGGCCTGGTGGCTTCAGAGCCTTGCACTACTTTTCATAAGGACAAGGTGGTGCTTATAACACACCCTGCATTCTTACCAAAGGTGGTCTTCTCTTTCCACCTGAATGAGGAGATAGTGTTAACCACTTTCTTCGCGGATCCTAAGGACGATGCTCAGAGGGTTCTACACTGTCTAGACGTCAGGCACGCACTAAAATTCTACCTGGACAGGACTAAAAGCTTTCACAATTCGGAAGCTCTTTGTCACCTTTGTTGGGTCAAGGCCAGGCTATCAAGCTTCCAAAGCCTCCATAGCAAGATGGATGGTGGCGGTCATCAAGGAGGCCTGTGAGGGGCAGCACAAACTGCTCCCTGCAAATATGCATGCCCACGCTATCGGAGCCAAAGCAACAGGTTTGGCTTTTCAAAGGCACGTTCCGTAGCAGATCATTTGCGGGGCGGCTACGTGGACTACGCTTTTGCCCTTCTGCAAGCCCTACTGTATGGATGCCCACTCCAGGTCTGATGCAGCATTCGGGCAGGCAGTGTTAAAGAACGTGTTTTCTTAGGAAGGTCACCCCTTCACCCTGGGCCTACATTCAGTTGTAATCGCCTATGCAGTATGGAGGAAAGGGGACGGGACGTAAGAATAATTATAGGTTAATCACTGTAGTGACTAACGTACTCCTAGACCATAGTCTCCTTTCCTCCATACATCCCACCGTCCTCCCCCTTAATAAAACGGGTGTCATTAGGCAATGGTGATATTGTCGGCGCGTCAAAGGGGACTGAGTGGCGGCACCGGTGGGCGGAGTTAGGGAAGCGCATGCTCCTAGGGCCGCTGCCCCGAAAATGTGTTCTGGTGAAAGGCTCCACCTCGCGTCCCTAGCTAGGGACACCCATGCAGTATGTAGGAAAGGGGACTATGGACTAGGAGTACATTAGTCACTACGGTGAGTAACTTATAATATCTCCTTTGCATTTGGAGGTTTTTTTTTTCAGTAGCAGGTGAACCAGCCTGCTTTAAGAGAAATGGGTATTTCGCATGAATAGAATGAGGAGTTAACACACTCTGTAATAATGGGGTTAAGGCTGGGTGCGCAGAGCTTTATGATGTTGGCAGGGCAGGTATCTCCTTTGCAGTTGGAGGGTTTGAGGGCCTGGATGGTATGCAGAACAGACACTTGGTATACAGGTTGAGGGGAGGTAGGCTTGGGCGGTATTATGATGGACTGGTGCGTAGGTTTGGCAGAAAGTGGGGCTTTCTTAGTCGTTATTTTGTTAGAGTAAATTGATTTTGGTAGTTAGATTAGTTTGAATATTGATCTACTCTGCTTTGTCAGGCTGAACAAAGGAGGTTTGTGCACAGGGGTTTTCTAATTCGCGCAAGATGGCGAAGAGTTCCTTGGTGTTGGAGCTTGCCGTGTTAGTTATGTTGTCCTAGGAGGCTGCTTCAGTCGCAAAAATAGTGGCCTTGTAGGTCCTGGGAATGCTAGCAAGTCGGAAGGCATTCTTGGGGATGGGCTGTTTTTCATGTAGATGCTCAATGGCTCTTTTCTGTCTGCAGAGCAGAACTAGTTCATCTGTGAACCAGATGTTAGTGGGTTCAAAGGTTTCAGAGATTTGTTTTTATGGGGAGCATGTTGATCTAGTATGACTAGGAGGCTGTCGTGGTAGTGGTTGGCGAGAGTCGCTGGGCTCTTACAGTTGGGAGGCTGTGTTTCAATGAGAGTGACCAAGGTGGGTTTAAGAGTTTCATTAGTGAGCTTCCAAGTTCTTCTCGCTGAGATTTGGATGGGTGGTGGCCGGGTCTTTGTTCAGGGGGGTTCGAGTGTTGTAGTTCAAATTCAATCAGTTTGTAGATCGGACCATGGGACTGAGCTGATGAGATATGTCGATGGTTGAGTTAGTTGTAAGTGTCCAGTCAACGGTGCGTCCTTTCATCTGGGTAGGGTCAAAGATAAGTTGTGAGAAGTTCATTTGTTGATAGCTTTATTATCAGTGGGATTATTGAAACCCAGATTGTGGTCACCTAAAATTATGCGTTTGGTAGCTGGTTTGAGGAAGGGTGTTAGGACGAGGGGGATTTAAGAGTCAGGTGAGTTGGAGGTATTAGGTTGACGGTAGAGTAGGAGAATGGTGAAAGAAGTCTGGGTATTAGTCTTAAGTTTAAGTAATGGAGTTTCATATCCCTCAGTAGGAGGCAGGTAAATGTGGCTATGGAGGTCAGATTTGCAGATTACAGTGACTTTGCCACCAATGGTTCAGTGAATCGAGTAGTTTGGGTAGGGGGGTTGGTGGGTGGATAGCCATGCTGAGCATAAGGCCCGAGGCACTATGCAGCCAGGGTTCTCTGATGGGGCTAGTAGGTAAATTTGGTTGTTCATGATTAGGTCATGAGCTTCTATATAACGTAGGTGCCCAGGGATCTAATTTTGAGAAGGCCGCAATTAAGTGGTTTGTTCTGGGCAGTAGAGGTGATGGGTTGGCATGTGGACTCATGGTAGGGGGAAGTTGTTCGGGTGGTGGTGGGTGTGAGGTCCAGCTGGATAGCCTAAGCAGTCTGAGTTTGGCTGTGATAAGGTAGGATTGTTGTTGATCAATGGGGTGCAGGGACGTTCTAGAGCTCAGGTCGTTATCCTATGGCTTCTGAAGGGGGGAAGAAGTGATCATGTGTTTAGGTCTGGGGGTACAGGTCTTTCGAGCGACAGAGCAGGTGGCAGGGCACTCACATAGGTAGCATGGGTGGCAGGACGCATGGGCTTAGGTAGTGCAGGTTGCAGGGCACTAATGGGCTTGGGTAGCACAGAAGGCAGGGTACTCATGGACTTGGGTGGCATGACACTCAGGGGCTTGGCTAGAGCAGGTGGCAGAGCACTCATGGGCTTGTGTAGCGCAGATGGCAGGGCACTCATTGACTTGGGTAGCGCATGAGAAGAGGCACTCATGGACTTGGGTGGCAGGGTACTCAAGGGCATAGGTAGCACAGGTGGCAGGGCACTCAAGGGCATAGGTAGCCTAGGTGGCAGGGAACTCCTGGCCTTGGGTAGCCTAGGTGGCAGGGCACTCTTGGGCTTAGGTATGGGCTTAGGGCAGTTAGCTGACAGGGTGCCAGTGCAGCTTAGTGGGCTGGAGTTGCTTGAAGGCTTGGACAGGAAGTAGCTTGGGCAGGGCGAGATTGCGTAAGAGCGGTGGAGGAAGTGCGACTGTAACAACCATAGAAAGTAAACTTGATACCCCTGGCTACCCCTAAATGACGTCCCTGAGTCCCCAGAGGAAATGAGCAAAGCAGGTGGGCCACGAGTAGAGGCTAACAGGTTGCTGGGACGCATATTCATATTGGATGAAACGCCCATTGCATAATCCTGGGGTGAGGCACACAGAACATTGCAATCCGAAGGAGCATACAAGGCAGTGTCATCAGGCAAAACATATAATACCTTGCTGTCAGCTAGGGTACATTTCAAGCAAGCATATGGAGCGGCACACATTGCAGTGGTATCTAGCGAGGCATGCATCACTTTGTAGTGAAGTGGAGCATGTAACAAGCTAACAATTGCAGCGGCACGGTGAGGCTCCTGAAACAGTAAATTCAGGTGAGTCGCGCAACAAAATAGAGGTAGCATCAGGTGCATTTGGAACGCCAGAAGATATGCAAGGGTTGAAGGCATATATTGATGGTTTCAGCTGATGATTATTTCAGGGTGGGGGTGAAGGAATGCAGGCAGTAGGGACAGGGCATATGACTCGTGTGGTTAAGGGTAGAGAAGGTTGCTTCTGAGCAAGTGTGTGTTTGCTGGCCAGTGTGGTGACTTGATGTGCACTTCTGGGAGTGCGCAATGCTGAAGAGTGGAATGCTGTGAGGGCAGGTCGGGCAATGGACGTAACAGATTGATGCAGTGTGTGCAGCTGAGAGAGAGGGTTAGAACAATGTGTGATAGCGTGCAGACACATTGTGAGTGGTGGAGGGGACAGCTTATGTGGTATGGGTGAAACGAGGAGGCTGGATGCAGGGGGTGAAGCTGAGATACATCAGACAGAGGCTTGTATAAATCGGCATGGGACTTGCCTGTGTCAGAGACCACGGACGGGCCGCCGCGTGGTAGACATTTTCTGGTGGGCAGTGTGGCCGCGAGCATGGAACAGAGTTTTGTGCCCAGACCTCCAGGTTCCCACAGGAATTGGCCTTGCTTCTGGGCCTTCCTGAGCTGGGCCTGCCAGCTCTGGATACTTGCAGCAGATAGCTGCACTGTGATTGGCCCAGTATCAGCCTAAAGCGGGATCTGTGCAGAGGCACTCCGGGAGGGGCTCTCCAGAACACATGGTAGTGGCCATCGTGGACAGAGTACCACCTTCTTCATTTTCAATGGATTCAGCACAAGTGGGAGCTTCGTTTTGTGCTGTAAAGGGTTGCAGCTTTAAATTAGCACATTTAGGCATAGTGCTTTTCTCAAAACAGTGTAAAATCGAATTTAGAGCCAAATCCAAAGCTCTGTAATGTTGTACAGAAGAACCTACTGCTGATCATTCAAAATTCTTCTTGGCATCCAGTAAGAGTATGATCTGATGAGTCTAGAGTTGTCCTGCAGCGTATTTAAGGTTAATAGTTAATAGTACGCCTTATATTGTCCACTCCTTATCGTAAATGGGCAACTGGGTCTAACAGGTAGTTGTCCAGCATTGAAGCCAGAACCCTTGTTAGTGTTTTATCAACATATAGAAATGATATTGACCTATAAGAAGTGTGACTTTAGGGTCCTTGCGCCGTTATGATTAACTGATCTATAAGCTTACAAGTCGCATGACCTTCTAAAATACTACCAGCATCGGAGCAAATACATCGGAGAGCCTCCTGTAAAATTGAGCGATAAATTCATCTGTGCCATGTGCCTTTCCCATGCACATGCGCTTTATAGACATTTGTACTTCCCAATTTGTGGTTGGGGCTTTTTAATTTCAATAATGCTGTTCATGTTAGTCTGGGTATCTAATTGGTACCAAATCTGGTTCCATGTAATAATGTTGCTGTGAAAAAGTCATCAGGTGCTGGCGACTTTTTCCTGGCTACCAAAATTCTTTCCCCAAATATTCTAGGAGGGATATAATTATATATTATCACCTCCAGTCCTAGAATATTTGGGGAAAGTGTTTAATTGCCTGGAGGGTGCTTCATTAATGCATTTTTTTAAACAATTTGCCAACCTCACAACTTTTTTCATGGGGACATTATTACCCGATACCCCAAATCTGTGCAAAAGAATAATAGTCATACACCCTATATAATGACTCATAATACTTTACAAAGAATTCATGTGTGTCGAGAGGATACCTATGTTCCTGGCATGGGGACAACAACTGTCACTGTTACCCTACGTTCAGCCTCCTGCTTCTGCAATCTCCTCGCCAACAAATGATCTGCCTTGTGCAGCCTCCCTTTCAAGAAACTTAATTGCTTACAGATAACATCCACTTGTAACAATGTTAAACGCTTCAGACAGCCTTCCAATTCTGCATGTCATTGCCCAGTCATACACTCAGTTTTTGTGGACGAAACTCAGTATTAAGGCAAGCCTCTGAGTAACCGCTTCCTTTTTCCCCTGTAATCCTCTGCTTTCAGTAAGCTCCTGATTGTAGCTTGGACAGCATTCTAGGCGATCCATGGAGAAACCTCTCCATTCTCGTAGACTTCAAGATACTTTTCATGCGTAAGGAGTTGTTAAAAATAGGATCTCTCAACAATATAGCGTTACATTGTTCTGTTCTTTGGAAATCCAAATGCTGGTTGACCATATCTGACCAGGCCACGGGTAATCGTAGAACTTCCTTATATGGGGATTTTCCCCATTTTACAGTGTAAAATAATCCAAATGGAAATACATTCCTTGGGGATTGGAGTAGAAGGTATGTCCTCTCTCGCCATGTGTCGACCATACCAAGTAACTGTAACAGAGATTCAAAACCGTTTGTCCCGAGCCTCTGATCCCTGTAAGGTTCCCCTGGACAATGGCAGTGTCTTCCAGGGTCCTCAGCTACATTTTAAATCTCTGCCTGTTAGCAAATACCTTTCCACCATGATGTATTTTAGTGATAGTGCCTGCTCAAGGAAAGGTAATTGACCTTGGTTTGGGCTTTAATATATAATTCTCTCTTTACATCCTTCAACCATTAATCTACCATCTAACTACCTTTTTGTTACAACATCTTCTTTTTCCCCTCTTTTTGTGAAGTTTCACCTGATCCTTTAATAGCTCTTTCAAGATCATTCTTTTTAAAGATCTATAGCCACCTGTTAGGAAAGATTCTTCTTTTTCTGTTTTCTCTCCATAGACATCAGTTGGAAACCCTACCTGCTGTTGTTTTGAACCTTTCCTGACTTTTGAATGTAAGTGAAGCCTTTTTGCTCTACTTACTTTCTACACTCTGTTTGGGGACATTGATCAGTCCCTCTGGCTATCAGTGCAAGATAACTTTCTTCTTCATGTTAACATTTCCTGTTATTTTCCATCTGCACACATCACCTTCAGTGAAGTGCTGTAAAAACATATTGTGTCTTAATAACTTTGTTTTTGGTAAATATGTGGTTACTAGCATGGTGTGTGTAGGATGGACTGGATGTAAAGGCACTTTTGCATTTTACCACTTAGTGCCAATTAGTGTACCATATACCACAAAATGGCCGTGCTATAAGATTGTTGCCTGTTATTTAGCCAGTTTGATCTGCTTCCCGTCCTGGAGTGGCTGGATTTTCCATATATGGTCAGCTCTTTCCCAGGGCTTACGCAGCCAAAGTGATGGTCTGTGTGTGTGACCAGATGTGGGGGCTGCGTCTGTCTGGACTCAGTCTACATTTGTGTCTGTTGCTTTGCAGATGTAGTGGCCAAAGCCTGTCTATGATTGGTCAGCCCTAGCTGCGTTTGACTAGTGCAGTTCCTTACCATTGATTGGCCGGAGCCACCCCAGCCTTCATTCTGGATAGAGGGGGAGGGAGATGCACACTCCTGCAGCCATTCCTCCGGTCATCATTGGATCGAAGACCCCTGCAAATGAGAGCAGCCTGCTGGAGACAGGAGCTAGTCGTTGGAAGATTGGCAGCAGCCCTTTCTTCACTTTACTGGTGAATCCCTGTCTCTATGCAGATCTCCTGAATACCTTCATCAGTGCTTTGACCCCTTGCCCGGTGGTTCCTAACTTTGCTCGAAGATCCAGCTGCTGGAAGTACTCTGAACAGTCCCAGACCATCCTGTGAACTAGCCAGATGTCGTCCTGGTCTCCTTCACTGCAATGGTTACCATCCTGGGTTGATGGGTTGAGCCTTGGGACACAGCATATCCTCAGCCTATGGAACAAGGAGTATTTTCCTGAAGTTGCAGCTGCCCACATGAAGAGGAACTTTGCAGGACCAGTTTCTTTGTTTCAGCCATGAAAGTAGTCCTCTGCCATTTTCTTTAAGTGGCCATCACTGTTCACCTGCATCGCCTCCAGGGGGTCTTCCAAGATCGTCGATAGAGTGTTGGTCTTGATTTCTGTGTCGCCGTAGATTCTTCCTCCACGGCTGCTGAGCTCGGGGTGGAGGAGGAAGGGGGGCACTGAGATACGGGGGCATAGTTCTATGTACTGCAGAAGTCGCATCTGGAGTCGCTGAGTGGCATGGGTGATGCACACTTTGTACTTCATGTAGTCTTGTGGGTTCTTGCCTCAAATTTTGCCAACGTATTTTGCTTATCCGCAAAGTAATGGCAGCAGACTACTAAAGACCAGTGGCTGATGCCAACACAGCCTCCTCCATGTGCTTTATCCATAATCACGGCCCAATCGGCCATCATTGTTGGTAAGATGTTACCTTTAGAGCTAAATCTACCTCACTTGTGAGGACCCCAGAACGTTTTGCTGGACTAGTAGATTATTTTTCCCTATACCTCAGTGAGTGGGAACCTTTTTTCACACTTGCAGATCCTTTTACTCTTTTTATGGGTGTCATTTATAAGACCCTCCATAGTATATTTTTATTTGTATCCTCTTTGACAACTTTTGGTGTATACCTTTTTATTGTTACAGGGTTGCCCTTTGGGCTCCCCTTTTACTTTCTCTGGCTAACCATGTGAGAACTACAGTTCCCAAGGGTAGACGGGTATTTCTATCCCTTCTACGTTTTGTTAGGTGAAAACCAGCACACCCCACCTTATGTGGGGAGATACAATGTATGCCCTTTCTCACTAGCACTGTAACAATTTTGTTACATGGACAAGCTTAACTTAAATGGCTGGTGGCAGTGTACATTTTTACAAATTCGGGGCACAATTACCACGGGCTGTTTTCAGAGCTGCAGTGAAGGCACCCGTGGGTGTCCATTTGACCAAAATGGCCCCTGTCGTTTTTGTTTGCTATTTTCGTGCTCCTTGTCCCTTCTTGGTCTTTCCTTTGAGTGATTTATATCTTCGGCAGGAGACCTCGGTCAAGCCCGCACAGGCTCCAGAGTGTCTTGGAAGGAAGGAAGCGAGGGAGGAGTCCAAAATTCTGCAGCCCTTTGTCTTCCAGCCTGCCTGCGAGAATCCAGTTCAAACTGGAAGGCCGGCTGTCTTGAAAGGACTGCCAGCCCCCCCAAGTTTGAATGTTGCAAGTCTGTTTGATTGGCTGGGTTCCTGAATAAAAGTCTGATCCTGGAAGCTGAAGAGGTAGTCTACCACTGGACCTGAATCCGAAGAGGAAGGTGAAAAAAACACAGCTGAGACGATTTCCATCGACTGGAGAGCCTGCTATGTAACCGGAGCCTGCTGTAGCCTTTCCTTCCAAGCGACCTGAGGACTCTGAAAATGACGACCGCGACACAGAGCCTGGTGAGATCCACTAGACTCAAGAAGACCTGCATTTTGAGATATCCCATGTCATGCTGCGACCTTGCAGGGCTGCAATACCCCAATACCCTGGAACCTCAAGCCAGTGGGCGGTGCACGGTGTTCCAAATCGAGCTGAAACTTTGGTGGCATCCCGCAGGACCTTAAGACCTTAAGAGAGACGTGAATCGAGTTTGAAAAGTCCCCTCATCAGAGTGCTGGACTTTGCAAGTGACGAGAATCCGACTGGCGATATTCAGTCTACTTCTGGCTCTTGAAAAGGGTGCCAAAACCACAGGGCCGCATCCAGCTGTGAAGAAACTCTTGCCTGGAGCCTTCACCATTGATCCTTGCTGCAAACTTCCTTCCAAAGTCCTGTCTTCCATCTTCATGACAAAGGAATCCATTGACCAGATTTTCGGCTGCAGATCCTGAAGTCTTCCTGCTGCAACTGGTCTTCTGTGCTCTTCACGCTGTGTCCCTGCGGCGCCAGTTCCCTTTCACTTCCGTGATCGGGAACCGGTGCCGCAGGGTCCTTTTCTTTTTCTTTTTTTCCGGGAGCTGCAGGGGTTTCCCCTGCAACCCCTATACACTATACTCTATAAAGTATAGTGAGCGGGGTGTTGCGGGGGACACCCCCCACAGCCCTGTTTTAAAAAAAAAAAAAAAAAGTTTTTTGGTGTGCTGTGGGGGTGTCCCCTGCAACATCCCGCTCACTATACCCGCAGTCTTTTTTTTTTTTTATATACTTACCTACATGCTACCACCAAAGGTTTGAACTTTTGGTGTTCGAACCTTTGGTTGTAGCATTTTTCTGACTTTTTGTACGGTCAGACTTTTTTTTTCGGTCGTACATTTCCTGCTTCTTTGAGGCAGGCTGGGACAAGCCCGGTGGAGAAAGAGGCGTTAATAAAGGCAGTGAGGAAGGGGGCGAGGGTGGAAGTGCAGTCTTTGATGAGGGGGGCCGGGCATATGTCCCCTTTACAATTAGAGGGTTTAATGGTAATCATGAGGGCTGTGACATCCTGTTGACTTCCTTGAAGGAGAAAAGGGGGGTGCGTCACTGGTGTTGTGTGTTGGGTGGTTTTGCACAGGGTGGCTGTGTGTCTGTTGGTTGGCTTGGATTTTGCTGTGCAGTGTGTCAAGTTTGCTAAGCATAGCAGATTGGATGCTGTTGCACCAAGCTTCGTCTTTGATGATGGCCTTTGTGGGGTGCGGGGGAGTGGAGTAGGCTATTCTAGTTCCCTGAAAATGGAGATCTCCTTGGTGTCTGATTTGATGTCTGTGATTCTGGTGTTGAAGGAGTTGACTTTGGCTTTGATAATTGCTTGTTTGTAGTCATAGCGATTTTGCTAAACTCTAGCTTGCAGAGTCGCAGCAATTGGCTTTCCAGATGGATAGTGCAGCCCGTTTTTTGGTGCGTAGCTCAAGAAGCTCAGGGGAGAACCAAGCGTTAGTGTGCTTGGTGTGTTTAGCTTTCCTTGAGGTGAGTGGGCCAATGGTGTTGCCTGCTTGTTTTAAGATGGTGTTAAATGTTTGTGCTAGTGTTTCTGGGTCTTTGGAGAAGGGTGGCTTGAAGGCAGGCACTGAAAGGTGTGGTAGGAGACTTTCTTTAGTGAGCTGACAAGAGCTCCTAGTAAAACCGGAGGGGGACAGGTGTCGCAGGACGGTGTGCTATCTTAGCAACGGTGAGGTCGAATAGGATGATGTGGTCAGTCCATGGGAGGGGGGAGTTAGTCTTGATGGTAATAGGGCAGTTGTGGTGCGCTATCCAGTCAAGGGATGCAGGAAATCCGTTACTGGTCAGAGTGGGCAGTATACACTATGGAGGGTGATGGTACAGTTAGGATAGGAGTTGAGCTTGAGAAGTAGATGGTCACTGTTGTTTTGAATTGTCCTGTCCACCTTTCTAATAGGGATGGCTTTTTTCACTATGAGGGCGACCCTGCCACCTTTCAGGTGTGGGTGGTCCTGTCTGAATATGGTGTAGCCTCGAGGGAGTGCTAGGGATAGTGCAGGACCTGATGCTTCTTGGAGCCAGGTTTTGCTGATTATGAGGCGATGAAGGTTATGAGTAGTAATCAGATCATGTATATCCAGGGCGTGTGCAGGGAGAGACCGTGTGTTGATTAGGGCGCAGCTAAGTGGGGAGAGCTGTGCCTTACCTGAGTGGGTTGGGTGGGGAGTTTTGATAGCAGTGGGCAGGGGGGTAGTAGCTTCAGTTGGCTGGTGTGCAGTGCTATTCATGGTGTGTGACAAGGGGGTCCCAGTGGCAGAGTGAGAAGCCAGTGGAGAAGCAACATAAGGTGGTGGCCTGGGGTTGCTGGCAGTGTGATGTTCGAGCTCAGTAGGGGTAGCGTGGGGTGTGATGACAAAGTGTGGTGACATGGGAGCACATAGACGATTAGGCCTGATAGCAGCATGGGGCATCAGAGGTTCAGTTACAGCGTGCATGTGGTCACTTACAACATTCAGCTTGTTAGGAGCAGTGGGAGGGGTATATGCATCAGTAGACATTTTAGCAGCATGGTTGATTAAAGGAGCATGTACATCATTAGACATTTTGGCAGTAGGGTGCTTCGTGGGCGCTTTAGCCTGAGTAGGCAAGTTCGCAGAGTTGTGTCAGTGGAGCACATGTGTCTGGGGTCTGGCTCATACTCTTGTGCCGCATAGGAGCATCATAGATAGCATTATGTGCAGTGCCAGCAATATACAAGGTCTTGGAGCCGGCTTCTACAGGCATAGTGTCTGCAGTGCGGGAGAGCGCCATATGTGCGCACGTGGGACCAGCACTGGCGTGCTTCATTGTGCTGTAGAGTGGTGGGCTTACATGACGGCATGATAGAGGATGCGCAGGGTGCCCGGTGAGCTGGAGGGTGGGACTGGATAACGAGATTCTGAATCTTTGGCCAACCTGGAAGATTTGGGCAATACTGAGCAATAAGTGTGGATGCAAGGAGCATCAGGAGGGGGCGCGCATGGAGGCGGGCCAGCCTGCTGGGGAGTGAGTAGGCCGCATATGTGGTACACGGCGGATGTACGCCTTGGAATCCACCGGAGGGGGGCAACTTATAGAGCCATTGCCTTTCAGGGCGACATGTGGCTTACCTGGTGCACAGACGAGCTGAGGAAGGCCGGAAAAGGGAGGCATCATCGGCGAGCAGCGGAGAGTGGCTGAGTGTAGCAGGCCTTTGCACACAGCCTTCGCTGCACGTCGGCTTCGCCTTCCGGCTGTTACGTCATTATCTTATTGGATGAGGTGAAGAGGGTCAATCCGGGCCTGCGGCCGTGTGTTCCTTTGTTGCCAGAAACACGTTATCCACATGGGCAGCCATTTTAGGAAGGCTACGGTCTTTGTGAGAGCTGCTTACTTTCAGGGATGCAGGGAAGCGCAATAATGCAAGTGTTTAAGAGTGTAATTACTTGTAAAAGAAATAGTTGGTAACTGTAACTCTGAGAGTGATCACTTGCAAAGGTTCTTACTTAACTTGAATGTTTGTGCCGTTCTGAAAAGTATATTTAAGGTTATTTTATTCACCTGTGAATTGGTTGTGCCTCTTCCCAAAAGATGCTGTTGGCCTCACTTAACTATTTCTCCCAGAATATTAGTGTTTAAGTTCACCAACTGGGTCTTGCTTGCCCTGACCTGCTGTATAGCTTCTCTAAAATAAGTCTACATTGGGTTTTGTTTTCCCTGGTCTGTTTTATACAGATGCTAAAACAGTCTTAGGTTTATACCTACTTTTAAGTTGCTGGTAGCTCTTTTAAAAAGTATATGGATTTTACTTACCTTGGTCTGCCTGGGGCCATCCTAAGATACGTGCGTTATTGCTTACCTTAGTCTGAGTTCCTCTGAGCTGAAAAGCAACTGTAATTGTATATCACACCAAAAAGTCTTAAGCTAGTATAACTGTGTGTTGTCCTGAATGTGGTTCTATGTTTCCACTGTTCCTCGAATGAGTGTTCCAAAGTATACTTGCAGGTTGGTTTACTAACCGATTCATTCACTGAATTGTGCTGCACAACTGCTAGGGTCTACTACCATTGTATTACTGAAAGTAATCAGAAATTAACTTATGGTTTTACTCCACATGAATCAGTGTGTCCTGTACTAAATGTGTTTGAGGTCTGACTTGCCTAGAAATACTGTTAGTTTTCTGAACAAGGTTTATGCTTTGGTCTGTGTACATTCAAGCATTGTGTTGTGTTTTTATAATGTGTTTATAATTCTATTACCTAGTACTTACCCCCCAAGATGTATCTTGGCTAACTTTTATTTATAATAAACCTTTATTATTTATAATGCTTCAGGTTGTCAGCATTTCTGTTGAAACTTTGGTATACTAAAAGTTCTTTGTACCTTCATACAGCCCTTTCCCGCTCCCAAGATGAGCCTAGCTGCTCTGTCTACGCCACCAAATGCTCAGGTGGTACAGCCTTATACTAAGAGTGGAGATTTGTACTGTCTCTGTTGTATTGTTTTACTATGCCCTTAGTTGGACTTCAGAAAACTGTCCTAACAATCTCATCCGAGTGTAGCAATAATATTTATTTTACCACATTCTCCACCTGCACTGGTGTAGCCCCACCTTCATCTAGAAACCTCAAAAAAAGTAAATTGCATCCCTTTCCTTCCCAAAAGTATGACGTTCCAACTTTATAATTACAGCTGCCTAGTCTGTGTCTCCAACTCAATCTTGTTCAGTAAATCTATAGAAAGCAATATGGTCTTCAGTTTTTGTGAACCTGCGATTCAGTTGTGTGTTGGAGGCCTGTACATCTGGATTCAGGCCCTGCATTTTCATCAACATATCTTGTATACCTTGTTGCTCCCTCCATCTGCAGCTGATGTGATTGGTGTCTGTGTATTGACTGGTGATCCATCCTGTTCCTGTTGGGTGACGATGAGACTGTTGTACAAATTCTCTTTAGCGGTCCTATTGGGAGGTGTGAGTCAGCAAAGTCACGACACAATAGTGCTCACACCTGTGCTCTGCTCCTTAGTTGCTGTTGTTCTGGCACCTGGACACACCAGTGTGTAAACTAGAGCAGGTTGCAACTGCCATTTTGCTCTGTTTATCCTGCTGCTGCGTTCATCTCCCTGATGAAGCTCCCTTGTAGTGCCTGTTCAGTAGTGGAGACACTTCAGCAGTTAGATATGTTATCCATACCTCAGCGTCCTTTTAAGACTGGCCCAGTTGACCCCACTCCTAACTATACAGCTGGTTGCAATCCGCAAAGGCTACCACTATTTGCCACCTCCATGGCTGCACCTCAGCTGCAGTGACTGAGCAAGGAGGTCCTGCAGAATTATAGGTTATGCATTTTGAAGCAGAGCTCTTATCTTCAGGGATGTAAAATGTTCACTTTCGTAAGCTTTTTTTTTGGCTCTGGTAACCAGCGAACGGTAGTTCTCCAACTGCTCAATGGAGCCCACATGGGCACTCCCACTTCCTTAAGGTATTCCGTTTTGAGAAATTGCAGCTCTCATTTGTGGCCCTGAATGAGAAGGTTTCAGTGTTCTAGTGTTGAAAAGATACATTTTAAAATCTATGAAATATAGCCTCTTACCCTATGCATGTGTTGACTTCTTTTTTGTTTCTAATTTGGTGGTGGTGGTGGGCTTCTCTTAATGAAGTCCTCGCCCAGAAAACTTATGGAAAATGCAATACAATAAACACTAAAAAAAGTATTAATCTAAAGCCTTCCACTATTTTCTATTTTTTCTCCTTAACCCTTCTTGTTTACAGTGGGATCTTCGGACATTTCATCTCTTGCACACAGTACCAGCTCTGGATCAGTGTCGGGTTGTTTTTAATAGCACTGGCACGGTCATGTATGGAGGTAGGAAAAGACCTTGGTACGTTTCTCAGGGTTGGGAGGGGATTTAACTAAAGTGTTCACATTGCCTCCACTTTCTTGGTCTCTTTTCACAGCCATGTTGCAGGCGGACGATGAAGATGACATGCTTGAAGAGCGGATGAAGAGTCCTTTTGGTTCCTCGTTCAGAACATTCAATGCTACAGACTATAAACCCATTGGTAAGTGTAAATCTACCCTGGTTGTGTGATTTGCATATTGATTCCTCTTTTCTAGTGTTAAGGTTTTCAGAATCAGCCCTGTGGACAGATTCTGAGAAGCAACCGTATTCTGGTGAACAGAGAAAGACACTAAGGTCTAGTCGAACTCTGTCTGGTTAGTGTGACTGAGCAGATAGGTTTAAATCTAGGAGTGTGTGTGGGCAGTGAAGAGTTCAGTGAAACACCCAGAGAGCACTATTAATAAGAATTAGGCAGAATGTATAAAAAACGTATTTATTTAGGCCTTAGATAAACTATTAGCAATAAAAAAACACGTGAGCATTACACTAAACATTCACTACTATTATATGCACTTTACCTTGTCACTTTACTTTAGAATCTGTTAAGAATAACTGTAGTGTAGTAAAGCAAGTGAATAAAGAACGAGGTAAGGAGAGACTAAATTAGCGAACTAATATGCAGAAAAGAAATGAGTTAAAAACATATCAAATAAGGTGCTGCACCTTAAGTCCATCCCTAACTAGAAGAAAAGGGGCCTAGTGGCCTTGGAAGGGTGGACACTTGTTACACAAGTAGTCTGCAGAGTCTGAATCTTGAACTTGGGACAATGACCAATGCATCAAGCCCACGAGGAAGCTGATCAGCCCACAGACATTTCCCAGGAAACTTCTGAAGGCTTCCAAGGGCAGGATTCTTAAGCAGGGGTCAAGACCAGTTGTTCCCACCGGTCCAGGGGTCAAAGCACCAATTGAAGGCTTTCTTGAGATAACAAAGGAGCAGTGTTTCGCTGGGACAGTTGAAGACGATGCTGATTGGCTGCAATGATGAGTCCAGGGTCTTTAGTGGGACACACCTGTTCGTAGTGGTCTTGGCTCTGGTGGCGATCTGCCTATTGGTTGCAAGCGTCCCCCTTTTATCCGGGATTTGAGCAGGATTGATCACAAGCCCACACATGGTAAAGATCTACACAATTCAAACATGCTGGGGCTGTCCAGTCATGATATACAAATGACTTGTCTCACGCGCTTGCTCCAAATGAGTTAAGTAAGGCTATATTCAAGTCTCTATTGACACAATTAAGTGATATAGCCTACCTATATTATGTTTCATTAGGTAGGCTAAGGGTATTGCCTACATGCTCTTAGCAACACAGCATGCATACAATCATGGACAGCATCCAGCCACCACATCTTTCCAGCAACATATTCACTTTGGCATGTATGTGGACTGGGACAGAACAGTCCAGGCCCCACCTCTTAGGGGAGGATCTCTCTCTCTCTCCTGAAGCTTTCCATATAATGCAAATCCATCCCTGGGAGGTAAGGAAGAGGGCCTTGTTGCACTACCATTTTAGAGTATATGGTACTCCAAAAGTCCTAAGCGGTAAAATGCAAAAGTGCAAGAGACAATTTAAAGAAACGTGGTACAAAAACATATGCTGCCACCAGCCTGTCTTGGACACATTCATATAACCTCAAGGTTACGAATAACCAGAGACAGAAAGTATTACTACCGCACCTCACAAGGTGAAGTGTGCAGTGCAAACTAATAAAAGGCAGTCCTCCTGCACTGATGGCCAAAGGAATTGATCGGCGCCCCCAAAACAGATGAGTTTAGCAAGGCAAGTGAAGGAAAAAAGCTTCACTTGCCTACAAAAAGTCAAGACATTTATAAAACAGTGTAAGGAACTTGTGGTGGCAACAGTAAAGACAGACACAAGTGATCACAGTTCAATGGTGTTTATTAAATTGTATAATGGATGAGAAAAACGCCTAATCTAAATCTAAGATTGGAGCAACCTACGACCATCAAATAATAATAAAGCAGTCCTAGTGGCATCTTATCAAATAAAAGGGCCTATACTAAAAATAAACTATTGTCAATCCTTATAACTAAGTTACAAAATAGTGTGGGATAATGTTCTCAAGACAAGAAGTGTTACAAAATAATAGGCCAGGAGGGTATGGTTGGGTCTCCCTTCACCATGTTTTTAGCTGGGACAAGGTAGGACCTTTGAGCACAGCACACTCCTGGGCCTCGCAAACATGAGGCTACAGTTCCGTTCAACAATGCCAGGACCTTCTGGGGCCAAGTCTCTTTCCTGCAAAAGTCTCTTGCCTTCAAAGGTCTCTTGCCTTAGAAGGCCGGCTGTACCAAAACAATAAACAAACAAAAGCTCCTTTGTCAATCTTTTCTCGTTGGGCGACTGCTCTTCGCCTCTTGGATCTCCCTTTGCCGGCTTCCGATCCTTCTTGCAACATTAGCCTCCCTCAATCGGGTTCACTACAGCCTTCCATGCACAAACCTGTCATTTAATAGTCTTACTGTCCTTTTCACCAACTATCCATTGTGGACAACCCTCAGCTGGGTTCACACTTGTCGTTACAATGTTCTTCACTAGTTACTCTCAATTCGCAGGCATCCCTTGGTCAGGTCCACCTTCGCCAGCATTGTAGACATCCCTCAGCCGGGTTCACATTTGTCATCACAATGTTCTTCACAAGTTGCTCTCAATACACAGGCATCCCACTTTCGGGTTCACATTTGTCACAGATTCACTAGACCCCTGAGGTTCTGTTCTTTCCTAAGTCCGGGTCTCAGCCCCCAGTCAGGCTTCGCATCTCACAATGTTCTCTGTGTTGTTGTTGGCCACCCTATTTCGTAGGCGTCCCCTTGTCGGCTTCACGTTTGCCAATTCTCACAACTTACTTGATGTTTACCATGTGTCAAATACTTTCGACTGTACGAAGGATTTTGCTTGACCCTCGTATGACCACTTTGACACTACTCACGACCTCCCTTAAGGCCCTTGGTCTTTGTGGTTTTGTTAGCACAGAATACCATAATGAGTCCTTCAAATGAGCACCCACGTGGTGCGGTACCACTCTGTCTGGTTCCAACTTGACTCGCAAAAGACCTTTGTCTATTATCTTCTTTCTGTAGATACACTGTTGCCATTGCAATCTTGGGCTCAACACAGTCCGGTTCGCTATCACTTGCTTCCGACTCACCGGCTGGGTTGAACTCATTGGCGTTTCCTTTTATCGCTGGAGTCAAGGACTTACCATGATGAGAAATGTTTCTCCCTGCCCTGGCAATCGGTGCGGGAGGGTTCCACATACCGTGGACCGGACATCCGATACGCCACTCGCCAGTTGCGCCTCCCCGTTTTAGGTTTGCTTTCACAGAACCTATGCGGGTCTGGGTTGAAAAGGGCAAGGACAATTACCTCCTGGTCGCCCTTTTGCATCTCTCCGCCAACTCCTGTGTTCGGCCTTGCTCGAAGTGTGCTTTCGTGCTCCACCTTTTATCCCTGTGGGGAAGGGAAAGGGACGTCTGGTGTGCATGCCAACTCTGCCTGACCCTTGCGTTGGGACGTCAGGTAAACGGCCCTGTTGTTGGTCTGTTTTCTGTGTCGGTGTAGGAAAGTGTTGATGTTGGAAAACGGGGAGGTAGAACTTTTGAGTATGTTATGAGGTAGGATGGGGAAAAGGTGTCATAAGAAAGGGGGTACCGTGTCTCACCCGTCAGCGACCCACTTTCACTTCCCCAAGGATCCCTCATCCAGGCGATCCTCCCACACTTGTCCACCCCAGGCACTGGATCCAATAATGATGGCCGTGTCCTAGCCACATGGATGACAGAACCCCAGGGACTAGCAAGTGAGACACCTTCAGGTTTCTCACAACAGCCACTGTTTGAGGGAGTGGAGTGGGGTTTCATAGATGTGTGTGGAGGGAAATCGGCAAAAAGAAATCTTGCCTAACACTAGCCATTACATTGACCCATCAAATAAGTGAACAGGTGCTACACGATCCTTACATTTGCTTTCACAAAAACAAACTGGTTCTTTGAATGAACCTCTCCTTCCTTCCGAAAATGGTATCAGAATTCCACATTAATCAAGAAATTGTTTTAATGGTCTTTTTCCACCTCATTGCACAGTGTATAGAATGTGTCCCTTTTGGAGGTGCCCACCAGGGCAAGAGGGGGCCGCAAAGCAATAGGCCGATTGATTGTGCCTTGCATTATGGATGGTTATGAAATGCAAAGCTCCATCTAAATGCCTACAACACATTTGGCAATGGCAAAAAACCCAGTGGTAGGTTTTCAAAGGCACATTCCATGGGGGGTAATTTACAAATCTGTTACATAAGATTCCCCCTGCCCCCCTTCAGCTTTTTAATAGACATCACTCTCTTGACAGCAGCTCCAGAACTGATGCACAATTTGGACAGGCAGTCCTAAGGAACCTTTTATCAGCAGTATAGGTTCCTCCTCCCTTTGGTTGAGCAATGATGTAAGTCTTAAGTCCCTTGTAGACCCTTTATTGCATACATTGCGTACATTGCGTACATTGTAGTTTTAATGCATTTCTGTGTTCTTAATAAGTCTTGTTGATTGCTTATATAGAACTGTTCACTGCTGGAGAACCTTACAGCTTGGATAATAATATACAACAGTATGTGTCTCTTTCTCCAGCATGGGTCTGGCATGGATTCACATGCTCATGAATATTTCCCATTGTCAGTCTGGGAATCCTCAGTAAAAGAAAAATCAGTTTCGTTTTTGAACTGTCGTCCTCCTTTAAACCAATCACTGAGCTCTGGGTCATACTGCCCCCAGCCAATAACTGCCCTCTACCTAAGCCCCTTCTCTGGGAGCCATCTTCAGATTTTTACTGCACGTTCAAATGTTGGTAGTCCTCGTGTTTCGCTCTTTGAACTTTTCAGTGGTTTTTTTCACTTTTTCGATAGGAAACTCTAATTTTGTTTAATGGAGCACATGGGCTCCATCGATTAGCCTTCCTTGAGGCCCCTCAAGGTCAGAAATCGTCAAAGTTTCCAGAAGTTCTCAGGCCTACACTGCGCGGATCATGTCGGACGAGAAGGACGGCGCTTCCCTCTTCAAGCTTTGCTCCAGCTACGGTTTGAGGAATGTGTTCAAGGATGATGAGCAATCCCAGTCCTGTATTGCCTACACCCGAAGCATAAAGGAAATTGTGAAGGACGGACACTTCCGGTTGGTGGCGTGGCTTAAGGCCACGGCCTCTACCCCGGGTGGTTCACAGGGGCATGCCTCTTTCGGATCCAGCCAACCTCAGAGGGCTTCTAAGTCCTTTGAGGGCGCTCCATCCATGGGGGCCCAACACAAGGCCAAGCACCATGAGTCTCCTTCCGTCGGGGTCGCCGCTGCTGCGGGTCCCGCGATGGCCAGGGCGCACTCATCATCAGCCGCCATACCAGCTCTTCGTCCAAGTGGAAGTCAGCTACCCCTGGGAAGCTGCGGGAGAATAGAGTTGGTGGTGGCCTCCCTCGCGAAAGCAGTGGGCCCGGACCAGGTCCAGGGTACCCCGACGAGGGAGGCTTCGGCCAAGCCGGTTGAGAAAACTCTGGAGAAGAGGATGCCGGACCTCAGCCCGAGGCCGACCCCTCAAGACCTGAATAAGGAGGGCAGAGGAACTCCAAGGAACCTACATTTTGTCGTCCGATGAGGAGGCGAGACTTTCCGTCTACACTATTCAGGGTGGCGACGAAGAGACCGTTGGGATGATGCCCGCCGTAGGCAACGGCAGTGATGACGACATTGGCGCTGGGCCCAGCGACCCTGCTAGAGACCTCTCGCAGGACATCCTCCTGACCCTCCACACGCTGGTGTCAGTGATTCAGAGGAGGATGCCGTCTGCACCACCGGCAGCACCTCTGGTGACTCCACTGCCAGTAACCACATTGACACCGGGGGAACCACAGGTGAAGAAGAGGAAGAGACATCCTGGACCTCCATTCCAGCCATAGCTGCACTCCACCCCCTGTACCCACCCCACCCCACCCCCCCAGGGAGACGGAATCGGGCACAGGTGATGATAGTGGGTTGGGAGACATCCCATTGCCACAGCCGAGAGTTTCTCCACCGGACAAAGTGGGATCCTTCCATTCCATAATCGCCTGTGCATCAAAGCTTTTCCAGCTCACCCCAGAGAGCTTCTTGTATTGGCGCTGGGAGGCGAAGAGGAAGACCATCCTTTCGGTCCCACTCCTGGACGACGTTTGGGATGAGGGGCTGGCACTGCAGAGGAACCCTGCCTCAGCCCCGGCAAAGAGAGACCGACTAGAAAAGAAGTACAGGGTGCCGGCCTCTGCACCCAAGTGTCTTCGATCTCAACCGTCGCCGGAACCTGTGGTCTCGGCGGCCGCCAGGAAGAAATTGTTGAGTTTGGCGTCTTCATCTTCTACACACCTGGACAGCGAGGAAGGTCATCTACTCAGAGGAGACGGCGTTCACGGCTGCTAACGCCTTAAGCGATCATGGCCAGATATGACCGGGAGCTTTGGTACAAGATGGCTCCCCTCCTGGATTTCCTCCCCGATGACAAGCGGGTCAAAGCTTTGGAGTTCCTTCAGGAAGGCGAGGTGGTGTCAGACCATGCCATCACATGGCCCTGGAGATTGCGGGCACAGGGTTCTGCCAGATGGGCAATAGGAGTTTGCCTTCGTCGTCGTGGCTCAGGGGCACCAACTTTAGACAAGAGGTCCAGACAAGGGTCTTGGACATGCCGTTCGACAGAGACAAACTGTTCGGGAAGGCCATCGATGAATCCCTCCAGGCTATCAAGACGGACACAGACGGCCCGTGCCCTGGGCACTCTGCAGCAACGACAACCATCATTTCGTCCCTCGGGAGGTAAGTCTAACAGGTCTTTGGAGGGTTTCGGCGGGGGCTCATCCTCTTACCGCCTGCCCTCCTGCTCCTCGACCCGGGAAGCCAAGAGGGGTTTCTAGAAGGCCTTCAGAGTTGACCGCCGTCATCGTCGGGGACCGCAGGGCAGCACGTCGACCTCCAAGCAAGATTGAACCAGCCAGGATGTCGTGCCCCCACCCATGCACCCCAGTGGTAGGGCGGCTGGCGAACTTTGTCAGCATGTGGAAGACCATCTCCACCGATCGGGTGCTGGACGCTCTCATCCACGTACACACCATCGAATTTCAACGAAAGTGTCCGCGAATACCACCGGTGGGTCGGCAGGAACACCACATCCCTCATCTGCTGCTGGAGGTTCGGGCCAAGTTAGGAAAAGGGGAGATAGAGCTGGTCCCACAGCGTCTCCGGGGCTCTGGAGTTTACTCAAGATACTTTCCCGTAAGAAAGAAGACAGGGGGCTGGAGGCCCATTCTCGACCTACGATGACTCGACAAATACATAAAGTCCCAGAAGTTCAGGATGGTCACGCTGCAACACGTGCTCAGCCAGCTGGAGCAGGGAGACTTTGTCGTCGTTGGATTTGGAGGACGCGTACTTCCACGTCCCCATACACGAAAGGCATCCCAAGTTCCTGCGCTCCGTCGTTCAGGGGAAGCATTACCAGTTCAAGCCTCTTCCCTTCAGACTGAAGTCGGCGCCCAAAGTCTTCATCAAGTGCCTAGCTCCGGTGGTGGCCCATCTTCGACTACAGGGTATTCATGTGTACCCTTATCTGGACGACTGGCTCATCTGGGCCAGGTCAAAGAACATCACCGTCCAGCACATGGCGAGGACTGTCCGGCTGCTGTTGGACCTGGGGTTCTCAGTGAATTATGCAAAGTCCTGCTTGACTCCATCGAGGATGCGCTGTTCCTGGGATCCAGGCTCAACACGATGTCCTGCCTGGCGGCTGCATCGGACAAGAGGATAGCAGCGATCTTAGGCAAGGTGCAACGGGTGTTGGCACTGAAGATCGCTACGGTGAGGACCATCAAGTCGCTGCTCGGCATGATGTCATCATGCATATACCTGACTTGGCTCTGCAGACTGCAGAAGTGTCTGCTTCAGGAGTTCCTCGACGCCCGTTGGGTCCAAGTGTCCGGAGGCTTCCAGGACAGGATCGCACTCGCCGAGGAGTTCCTTCGGGCGATAAGATGGTGGGGCGTGCACTCCAACATCGCCGGAGGCACAGACTTCCAGTAACCACCGTACCAGGAGACTGTCATGACGGACACTTCCTTGGAAAGATGGGGAGCCCACACCGGACGTCTTCACGCTAGAGGCCTGTGGCTACCGGAGGAGAAGACTCTTCACATCAACGTACTGGAACTGTGGCCGGTGTTTTGGGCCCTCAGCATGTTTCTGCCGTCCCTCATTGGCAAAGTGGTGAGGGTCTACACGGACAATACCACCACAATGTTTTACATCCGGAAGCAGGGTGGCACCAGATCACCAGCGCACTTCAGAGGTGCAGAAGTTGTGGCACTGGGCTGTCGCCCAGGGGATGTTCCTCATTCCGTTTCACCTGGCGGGAGTAAAGAACACTGTCGCTGACTCTCTCAGCAGGGAGCTGCGCTCTTGCCACGAGTGGGAGCTTCGGCAGGATCAAGTGGACAACCTTTTCCTCAAATGGGGCAGTCCCCAGATCTATCTGTTTGCAACGGCGACAAATACCAAATGCCGGAGGTTCGCCAGCAGGTTCCCCCAGCCGCGGAGTATGGGGGATGAATTCTCCTTTACTTGAGAAGGCCTGTTTCTATACACTTTCCCCCCTTGCCACTACTACTTTGGATCATCAGTCAACTCAGACAGTACCAGTGCAGGATTACCCTTGTTGCATCGGCATGGCCGAGGCAAATCTGGTACCCGGACCTTCTCAGCATGTCAGCGTCCCCTCCAGTCAAGCTGCCAGTGGTCACCAGGGAAGGAGGTGCAATTCTGCACCACGACCCAGGATCGCTGAACCTGAAGGCCTGGCTCCTGCAGCATTAGAGTTCGGTGCTTACGAGCTTCTGGTGGACTGCAGGGAGGTGCTCGCCAAGGCTAGGGCGTCGTCAACGTTAAAATGCTACGGACACAAATGGAAGCATTTTGCGATTTGGTGCCGGTCACAGAAGATTGACCCTCTGAAGGTGTCGGCCCCTCAAGTACTTCCGTATTTGCTGTCATTGGCTAAATCGGGGCTGGCTGATGCCTCCATTAAGGTACATTTTGCGGCTATTTCCCGCTATACCAGGTCCACGGGACGGTCTTCACTGTGGTTGCACCGTCTAGTCAAGGAATTAATCAAGGGAATGTTCTGCACGTTCCCCGGTGAAGGCTCCGGCCCCTGCGTGGGAACTCAACGTGGTGCTGACCTGGGCTCATGGGGGGCCCCATTCAAACCTATGCATTCAGCCCCGCTTAAGTTTCTGTCGTGGAAGACCGCTTTCCTCATGGCCATCACCTTTGCAACACGGGTAAGGGAGATTCAGACCCTGTCCTGCAATCAACCTTACTTGACTTTCTGCCGACGCACCCCTCCTTCATGCCAAGGTTCTGTCAGAATTTCATCTCAACGAGCCCTTGGTGTTGCCTGTGTTTTTTCCTTTGTCGCTGGCTGAAAGGACTTGGCACTCGCTGGATGTGGGTCGAGTGCTGAAGTTTTATGTGGCCCACACAGAGTTTCTGGAAAACTTTTCACAAAAAGCTGAGCTTTGGTCCTGTGAACCATGGGAAGGCCCTGTCCAAGGCTTCCATTTCCAGGTGGCTCTCCGGCTTCATCACTCATTGTCACTGGTTGGCAAACCGACCGCTGCCTGGCTGTCCGAGAGCCCATTCTACCAGAGCAATCACTGCTACGACATCGTTCCTGTCTGGTGTGCCCCTGCTGGACATTTGCAGGGCTGCTACGTGAAGGTCGATGCACATCTTCACGAAATTCTACTGCGTCGACAGGGATTCCAGGGAGGAGTCCAGAGTCAGCCAAGCAGTGCTGCGCCACCCGTTCGCTTGAAGGTGAGCCTGGTGAGGAGGTAAGAGTAATTGCTTCTTTTGAGCCTTGTCACCTCCCGTGGTTGTGCATGTGTGTACTGCTATATATTTTTTATTCATGGGCATGTAAATCCATGCCAGACCAGGAACAAGTTACTTACTTGTAACTGTTGTTCTCCAGCA
The DNA here is from genome assembly GCF_040938575.1 of Ambystoma mexicanum. NCBI lineage: Eukaryota > Metazoa > Chordata > Amphibia > Caudata > Ambystomatidae > Ambystoma > Ambystoma mexicanum. The sequence goes on along the minus strand of NC_090923.1, from coordinate 594,173,810 downwards.
TGGCTCTGGCAGGGATTCACATGCAAACCCTTGCGCCGACCCCTCTGCGGCTCTTCTCTTGGTCCTACTGCAGCTTTACGTGCTACCAAATCTGAAGATGGCTGCCAGAGGAGGGTCTTAGGTAGAGGGCAGTCATTGGCTGGGGGCAGTATGACCCAGAGCTCAGTGATTGGTTTATAGGAGAAATACAGTTCAGAAACGAAACCGATTTTTTTTTTTACGAGGATTCCCAGCCTGACTACGGGGAATTTTCATGAGCATGTGAATCCACGCCAGACCCATGCTGGAGAACAACAGTTACAGGTAAGTAACTTGTTCCTTCTACTGGTTTTAGGAATGAATAACATTTTCTTTAGAAACTTCACTATTTTTCTACATAACTGCATTTAAAAAGTTTAAACTTTAACTGTGCTTACATAATTTACTTCTAAAGAGAGTTATATATATTGTCAGCATATTTTGTGTTGTATATTTTGTGTGCCTATTTGGGACTAATTTTATATTGATGTCAGCCGTCTCCCTTCCTAAGAGTGAAGGCACTGAATGCTCTCCCACATTACATTTCAGTGTGTGTTTAGAACTAATTCATTGGACTGGTGGATATTTTGGTATTGGTATATTTGTTCAGTTTTATTTGACTGAATGTTAGATTTGATCAAAATAAAACCGATCAATTAGGCTAATACATACCGAACATGTGGAGAGGGGTTGTCCCCTGCTCCCTTTGTTCGGCACGTATTAGCCTTGGGAGAGAGGATTGCAGTGGTGTCCCCCGCTTCCTCAATATTGGAGGCCAGGGACGAAAAAAGGACCCTGCGGCGTCGGATCCGACCCGCGTTGGATGGTCGGATGTGATGCCGCAGGGCTGAAGTGGACCAGGCGTTACGATAACAGGTAAGTGGGAGTTGGGGGAATTAATCTTTTATTTTTTAACCCGCAAAGCTGACCACATGCAACATCATACGATTTGATGTTGCATGCAGTGAGCTTTTTTTCGATCTAATTTTCAGGGGGGGGGGTTCTCATTTTTCAGTCATACATACCCAAACCGATATTTATAATGGATTCCTTCCTGCCACGGATTCCTTTTCTTAGATATCGATCTCCAAGCATTGCTGCTGTTCGGAGAACATTTCCTTTGCCAGTTTATGGTCGGTGGCCTGGGGTCAGCTGATATCTCGGAATTCAGGGGTCTTGAGATTCGGACAGTTGTAGGGGTATAAGTCCTAGTTGGCTGGGTGGGGGTCGGAGGCTTGCTCTGGTCTGTTTGTGATGACACATGCAGCAAGGCACCTAGCACTCTTGTGGCCTTGCAGGATACATTCTTTCTGGGGATAAACAGATTGGCAACAGTTTTAGAACAAAGGAGGGTTTTTGTGGAAATTAGCAGTGCTGGTCTCTCATATCAGCGCTTGAGCCTATTCTAGTTTCTTCATCAGGTTTGTAGCCTATGTCTAACGCGCTGCCAATCAGGCCCTATACTTCTGCCATAGCTACAAAATGGCACCGGCTAAAATTTGCTTAATATTGTAGCCGTGTGGGGTCTCATCTTAGTACGCCCCCCTTCTCCCCTGGCACACCACAGGTCTCTTCATGGAACTTACCTTACCCTAAAGCGCTTAGGGTGGTGGGATAGGTTAATTTCCTTCCCAGCACTGTGCTTCATGGTATAAGGGGCTACATTAGGTCTACAGTTATACATGGACAAATCAGGTAGGCGCATCAACTGGTAAAGCCGTGGTTCATGGTACAGGGGCTACATCAGGTATACCGTTGTACTGAGACAAATCAGGTGGGTGCATAAACTTGTAAAGCCGCTCCTCATGGTGCGGGGGGCTACATTAGGTATACAGTTATACATAGACAAATCAGGTAGGTGCACTAGAAACTAAAGAATAAGAAAGTACTGTTCCGGTCCCAGGAGAATGACTCCCTTCCCCTAGGTTGTGGTTTGTTGAAACCGTTTCCAAATCTTAGAACAGCCTCGTGTCTCACACGTTGCCAGCGGGAATGGCTCCCTTCCCCTGATGTCCAGTCTCAGGTAGCTGGAGGGGTAATGACTCCCTTCCCCAGGCATTTTTGGACCTTACTGCCAGTACGGACTACCAGGAGAATGACTTACTTCTCCTGGAATTTTGTTATCAGTTCTGTACAACCAGGGGGAATGACTCCCTTCCCCTGGTCTTCTTTTCATTAGGCTTCGCATCTACAACACACAAGTGTTAGGAAGGTCTGCAATCCTGCGTTCTCTTCTTCTTTGATCTGGCCCACTTGGCTCACTCTCCTGCCAAGTACTGCCATGAGGAAGATGACTCGTATCTTGCTTAGGGTCCCTGACCCTCCTTTGGCTGTCAGTGGATTTATTCCTGGCACTGTTATGAAGGACTCTCCCTCTCAAGTTCTCTTTATCGTGCATCAGGTCCTCAACCCTTCACTGGTGGTCAACACGCTTCGTCCCACCCCTGCAATGAGGAGTAGGTTTGTAGACATTCTGCCCCTCTGGTGCCATCCAAGCATTATGGTTCCAGAGGTACCTAGGGACAACTGTATGCACCCTCTTTGTACGCTGCCCTTCGTCCCCTCTGGGTCTCCCGTGCTTCCCTTTACCTTGTTGGGGTGTTCGGCACATCGCCAGGAGCTTCCTGGGATGGTGGGCGTTCAGTTCGGCTTCTCTGCCATCTTTCTTTCCCTGTGGCTATGTGACGGCATTCCCGGCTGCCGTCCGCGTTCCGGCCTCCTCTCAACACTGCTGGGCACCGGCCTGCTCCTGCAGACCTTAAAATCATCAGACACGGTGGACTGTCAGCATCCTTGGAGCTCTCTTCCTCTGATTCAGCCCACATGTTTGTATATCCACATTCGATGCGCAGTACACCTGCAGTCTTCCGCGCCTGCCCGAGACCACGTATTTAGTCCATTGTAGATTTGTATACATTGTTGCCAACAGTGTCTGGGCCCATTATATTAGTCCTTTCTCCTTCACAGGTTTCATCTTCATTGCTTCACGGGACCAACTTGTTCCAGTACTTGGATTATCTAGGTTCTTGCTGTTCTTCGTTTAAGTATTTTTCAGAATCCTTAGGTACTCTGCCTTACAACAATACATAGGTCTACTGTCTACAAAGAGGGTTAGTATAGGAAGGAGAGGCCGACGGATGTGGCAGTGTGATGTTCTCATTAGGGCTGTACCCTAGATGGTTGTCCTTATCACTAGAGGGGGAGTCCCACCCCATGAGATCCTCCCACATTATACTACCCCAAGGAGGACTATTGTGTAGCGGCCTCACCTACCTGGACTCGGGAAAGGACTCCCCCTCAGAAGAAGTGACATCTAATGAATCATCACAGACCTACACGTTGCATCTGCAGTCAGTTCTGTATGCACCAATATAATATCCAGCATGAAGGTCGTCTCATTGGCCACTAGCTCAAGCACTGCCTGGAGTCTTAAAAGGGCAGTACCTGATTGTGTGATGGCATATGTGCACCCTATTCCTTCCCCTGTAATCTCACCAGATTTTAATGGCCGGTTTATGTCTACAATTGCCTGTGCATCCTCTGCTCCTTTTGCGCAGTGAGCGGGTGCTCCTGATTTTCCCTGAAGGGCGGTGTTTAGACACCTGCAACCCAGGGAATACATATGTCAGGGTACACTGATCTACCCATGTGGAAGGCAGGGCTTTGTACACATTTGTTCCGCAGAGCCAGAACACCCCTATGGAAGCGGGCGGCTAGTTGTACTAAGGGCACATGGATTAGAATAGGACTGTGTTTTCCATACTGCAGTGGCAATGCCACACCAACCTAGTAAGGGGAACATTGGTATTACTGCTGCTGTATGAGAATTGTTTAATAACATTTGGGGCCATTGCATTCTTAAACCAGCATTGTTGTTTTAACATGCGTAGGGCAGGATTAGTGGTATTTGACCATACCAGCCTTATTTCATTATTTCCGCAGTCTATTCCTGTCAATAAGGCAGTGCTATTAGCAAGCAATTTAATTATGATGTATAGCCCATTGTATTGCCACTGGCCTCCTGTTCCTTTATAGCCACACAGAGAGGGAAGCTAATTGAAGGATGTAGTCTGAAGGTCCTAGATAATTAGTTTTGACCCTTAAAAATTGTAATGTTGGTGCACCCTGGAATTAAATTTGATTCATTCCACAATGCAAAGTCAGAGACAGCAAGAACAGTGGATAAGTGGTCTCAGAATTGTGTTGCAGGTGGCTGCATACCCAACTATCACTGATATTTAATTCATAAGAAGATATGTATGCCAATGTCATTTACAAGTTCCCCTTTAGTGAGTGTGGGAGTTTCGCATTGGGCAAAATGGGCGAGAAGGCTCCATGATTCCTGTCGGTGCTATGGCTGATGCAACCTGAGTGGCCCTCATTTTCCTTCCTTTTTGCCCGAATCACTCCTCCCCAGTGGTGGCACAGATCCTTACCTGTTCTTGACTCAGTATTACCAGTGGAGTGTATAGGTTGCAGGTCCCTCAAGTGCAATTGTACCAATTCCTGTAGTGGCAAAGGGTTATTGTCTTCTGTCTGGGTGTTTTTGTGCCTTTTATGGTAATGTGGGAGTGGTGGCCTGTGAGTAATGGGGTCGTATGCCTCAAATTCTGGGTAAGGTGTTTCGTTGTAGAGCCAATATTCTCCCAGTGATCGTCCCACCCACCCTGCCGGGCTGGAGGTAAAGTCTGGTGTAATGCAGTTATGTCTGATGAGTGTCTTTCAAATATGGCAATGGTTAGAAAGATTTATTTGTAACTATTAAAGCTTTCCGGCTGTGTGCATTCCCATCTAACGTATTGTGAAAGTGTAGTAGGGTTTGTGATGCTGGTCAGTGCTTCTTTCATAGCAGTACCCTGTGAAGGGTTTGGGTGCCTATTGTCTTCCTGCCAAATATTCTTCTCTAGGCTGATATGGGAAAAAATTAAAGACAGTCCTTTGGTACTGATAAAAGGTTTACTGACTAGATGGATCATAATCACAATAACTTTTGTGCACTGAAAATCTATTTGGCACCTGCCTGTGTAGATGCGTGTTTGACAATATGTAGTAAGCTCCTGATTCGAGCTATGTGGCAACTAATTGTGTGCACGTGCAATCTTTAGTGGGGGCATGATATAAATAGTGTTTTGTAGAGAAATTGAAAACAGTTTTGTTACTGTCTCCACTGACCACTTCTACTTGCGTGCTGGTACAATCACATCTTGTTCTCTCCCAGCAACGAGTTGCCAATGACTGACTATGACTGACTAATGGTGGTTTCTCCTAACAGGTCCGCTAGTGACTCCTGCTCTTCAATGTCCATTTATGATTTTACTTCTTAGATTATAATGGCAAGATTCTGTCAAATGTCTGTTTGACCAAAGGGAAGGGACAGTTTTTAAAGTTGGTCTTGCAAGGGCAGGGAGCTGCTCCTGCTACTTCACATGAAATTGGTGGATCCACATCGGCAACCTTTTGCAGCGAACATCAGTGTATGATGACAGAAGGACCACGAAAGATCCCTTCCACCTGGGCTCCTGCCAATTTGCACTCTAACGTTGAACAACTCTCCAGACTGTAGGTCATGTAGCGGTTCAGTCGTCTGTTCTCTGAAGGTGGCAGAGACCTGTGAATGAAGAGACTGGAGGGCAGAGGTCAAGGAAGTAAATTACTGTAACATGTTATCGTCACACAATGGAAAAGATGAAAATGCTCCTGCAGGCAAATGCATAGGGCACGCAGTGACAATTTCATAAGGGGAATGACCAGCGGTACGGTTTATGGACCCTGCATATACATGAATGCAATGGGCAGAGCTTGGAACCGATTCAAATGGGTATCTGCTTTAGATCTTTTGCTAGTTTGCTCTTAGTTCCGTCTCTCCATTCGGCCCGATGGCTGTGGCCAATAAGTAGTATGCAATTTAATGTTTAATAGATAATGCTTCACAAATTGGAGACATCAAAGCATTGTTGAAGTGGGGGCCCCTGTCGCTATATATGGAGGCCGGGATACCCCATCTTTGTATAAAATCTTGCAATAACCGCGTGCTACTGTCTAGGTGTCCTCTCGCTTACAGATACGCTTTAACCCATCAGCTATATACATCAATCACTACATGGGGGTAGGTGCATGAGTTTACAGATGATAACATGAGCATAATGAATTTGCAGGGCATGAAATAGGCCCGACAGGGAAAGTGGCATCTCCAAAGGAACCTTTTGGTCCACTCGCGGATTAAATTGGTGGCGCTGGAAAACGTGGAGCACATCATGCGGAATACACCTGTGATACCATGGCGTGTTCGTTCACTTGTGCTAATCAATGTGATCCTCTGGCTAACTGGAAAAGGCATTTTGAGGCACTATAGGTTTCACTTTCTGTCTCCAAATCCCCTCTGCATCCTTCACCGCTCCCATCTGGCCTTTTCTTCTTTCCTTTCCAGTGTTTGCAATTTACTCAAACTGTCTGACACATACACCTGACTGTTGCTCACATATATGCTGGCCATGGCAGCAGGGGTGCACAGAGTGCTTCATGTTGGTGGGATAAGTCCCCAGGGCAACCCCCCTGTGCTGTGCCGACAGCTGTTTGATTACCTTTGGATCCCACCTCCTCCCCATTTGTATGTGCAGAGCATTTGACAATGGCAATGTTTTTGGGTAAAAAGATAGCCTGTCATGGCCACGGGCCCCAGAACACAAAAAACACACCATCTAGTGATGGGGGCAATAGGTCACTTGACTCACTTATGTCTCTTTGGGACCTATAAACACAGGGTCCCTCGCTGGATTCCGTACTGGCGCCTTTGGCGCCAGGCTCATATAGAGATGTGAGCAGGAACACTTTATTTCAGTGCTGGAGTGCTTTTATTTTACAAGAACTTTCCAGGAGCGGAAAGTCTTTATTCCAGAGAACATCCTCATGTGCTGACTCATCGGGAGTAGCTCCCTAGGCCTGTTCATGTGCTGACTCATCAGGTGTGGCAGGCAGGCTGAACCTGATGGGCATGGCTTCAGAAGCTCAGCTATATGAGCTGCTCCATCCTTAAGGCCGGTGCTTCTTGTTATTGTGCGCTCGCGTGCAACGTGACGCTCACCGCCGCTTGGACCAGTTTAGTTACCTTTGAAACCAGGCGTTCTCCTGCATACTCACCTCCAGGAAACCGGTGCTTCATCACTTCATCTGCAGACTCATCTCCTGACATCCAGTGATCTTGATCCCGATACCGCAGCACCACACTCTGCAACCACGAACCCGGACCCTGTGAAGAAGAAGAAAGACAAGGATAGAACATCTGTCCTAGGACCGCGCCGCATTTGAACCCCGCCCGCCCCCTAGTTAACAACTTACCAGCTACTGTACTTCTGCAGCTTCGTTCCTCATTCCCTCCGGCTGTCACCTCGAGCTCCGCAGCTTCTGCCAGGACGGCAACATCACCTGCAAGGGAAGAAAGCAAAAGAGCAAACATCAAAAGTGGAACGTACAGCAATACAAGACGACAAACTTAACAATACAACAAAAACAGACGAGTAAAGACAAAGCCAAACAGGAACACTTACCTGAAGTATAGTGGCTTAGTCGCAGCAGGACTGGACTACCACGTGCATGGGACCAGTGAAGGAACTCGGTCCAGATCATGCAAGCGCCCCTGCCAGAGGCAGCAGGACGGAGTGCTCGCCAAAACTAATCAACAGGTGAGCTTTCCAGGGACAGCGCATCCCACGGGTACCACGGTTTGGGAGAAGGGGTCTGGAAGGGGATCCGGCGCACAAGCTGGCATTCACGCCCCCTATTCTCCATGCAGGAGCAGTCCCGAGCAGCATCACCTATTACCACCAGTCACCACTTAAGCGCAGAGGGCAAAGTCGGACCCAAGCGACCTCACCCCCGGGAGGGCTGCAACTGTGCCCCACCGCCTCCTCAGAGACCAGGTGAGCGTAACAAGCATCAAGAAGTGCTGCAATGCATGGGCCATTGAGGATTGGTGTCCCTGCTGAGGTTAGAAAATCTCACTCTTTAGCTACGCCCCATGCATCACATCAGCGGATCCAAGATGACGTGGATGATAACGCAATAAGCTCAGCAACCTGAGCTGCAGTAGGAACCTGCAATTTGAGCTAACAAAACAAGAAATTAAACATTCAATAGCAACATATGCAGAGAGAGTACTTCCAAAGAGGGGGGGGCACTGGGAGGATCCATCCACAAAAATAGTGCACCCTTTCTCCAAGGTAATGTCCTGTATTTCAAACCTGGCAGAAGTACATTGGGAAACAACAGTAACACAATCATGCAAATATTCAGGCAGCACAGGCGCTGGTAACAAAGAGGCAATATTAAGAGGGTCCTCACTCTCCAATGTGATAGAGTAATTGGAGTGTTTCCTCGTAGCCAACAGGGGAGCAAAGTAATAGGTCATCAGCATACTGAATACATGTTGAATCTTCCGGAAAGCAAATAGATGCTATGTCAGCGTGTACTACCCTAGAGAAGGGGAGTGTATGAATCCCTGGGGGATCCTAGTCTAGGTCATTTGACAATTTTAATATTTGCTACCACCCTCTCAAAAAACAAGGCAAAAAGGATCTGAGATTCGGGTGCAACAGACACTGAGATAAATGCTGAACATAAATTAACTACACTGTTAACAGGTGTGTTGGAGGGAATTGCTCAGAGAGACAATGGGCCTCATTACACGGATGGCGGTAAGGATTTACCAGTACTGGTAAAATACTGGTACCGGTAAATCCTTACCGCCTTACTACGAGGTCCCTTTGCGGGTTGGGGGATTTAACGTCTGCTTTTTGCAGGCGTTAAAAACCAACCCGCAAAGGGACCCAAGGAGCTAATTACGGTACCGCAAATTGTAATTAGCGCCTTCGCCATTCCCATTGAGCCCTATGGGGCAAAAATGGGAATGGGGAAGGGCAATGGTGGAAGGGGGAATTACCGCCCCGCTAACCTTGGAATGGGGCGGTAATTCCCCTTTCCACCAAGGCGGTGCCGGTAATTTACCAGCATGAACCATGGCGCTAATAGCGCCATGGTTCTCCGCCATCCGTGTAATGAGGCCCTATGTGTGGGTTGGGTACCACTGGTGACAGAGGGGCCACAATCTTGTGAATTGCCCCTAAGTCCTGCACTAGTCTCCATTTTACTCCTAAAGTTACCCCACCCTTATGGACTGGGAAAATAGGCATGTGGCAGGGGAGACAGTGTAAACGAGTATGCCTTGAATAAGTCATGAATGATGGGTTCAAAACAATCATCCACTCAGTATTCATATTCATTGTGGTAAGGAAAGAGGCACATCCGCAGATCTTCCACCTCATGAAAGCATTGATAACTACATCTGTGTCCCCTCCCATGTCAGTAGGAGGACAACTAACACTATCCAGCCACGCATGGGTTAGGGGGAAGGTAATAACCACAGAAAAGTGGGTGTTTGGCACAGTGAAGTAGAGTTTTTGCATTGAGCTTGTGACAAGCTGTACAACCTACCTACGCACTACTAAAAGATGCCGACAGACCACCTCTGTCTTCTAGCACACAAAGTAGGCATGATTATGTTAAAGGGAGTAATTGATACAGTGCAAAGACAATATGAAAACACCAGTATTTGCCCCCTGTAATTCCTTGCGCCCAAAACCTGGCAAACAAATGTGTAAAACCAGCACAGTTCTGGATGACAACTTTACAGGTTGTGATTTCCCTAAAGAAAAGGACTGCATGTCAACATCTGGCACGAAAGATGCATACTGTTCCAACTGTTCTAGGCTTCAAGCCCATCCCACGCATCTAAGAGTCAAGGTAGGCCACTGCATTCTTTAATTCAAGGTGCTGCGCTGCCCTTTGGGATTGCATCAGCACCTTGTGTATTCACAAAAGTATCAACGGTGGTGGGGGCTTACCTCCGCGTACAAATACCAGTCTACCTTACCTAGAAGACCGGATCTTGGCAGTGTTATGCTACAAAATAAACACAACAGGCAATCTGCTACAGAGTCTGGTTTTCTCAATAGATGAGAGAAAATCCAACTTGGCCATGAGCCAAACCATTTCCAGGAGCAATGTTAAGGGCACAGGAGACACCACCCTACCTGTCCAAAGGAGGAGTACACGCTTTCTTCCCTTATCAAGCCAGTTGAACAGTAACCATAAGGATAGCCATGAAGTTTCTAAGAATAATGGTGCTATGCCTATATCTCATAACACAACCATGGATCAGTATGAATCCACCTCAACAGTGGCTCGCAGGTTAGTCTCTGATATATATATTTCTGAGGCTTGTTGAATCTGCTTAGATCACATGCTGTGCATAGCCCGCCATCTAGTGGAAGCTGCGGTATATTACAGTTGTTTTCGAAACTCGAAAAGGGACGTCGACAGGGCATGCCAGTAATACTATCCCTGGTGCAGTGGTCTTCAAAATTTTTGGAATGAGCCCCCCCCTGAGCAAAACTTTGCCAGGCCGGGGCCCCCCCCAAACCCCCCCAAAAATGCCAAACGGACAGTATGCACAAATGGCTATGAACTATTGCAAGCAGTCACCGCAACCTACTCCCACCACTATCCCAGTGCTCGCACCCATCCTGCTCCCACCACAGTCTCTGGGCTACCCCCACCCCGTTCCCAACACAGTTCAAGGGCCAGTGGGAGCTGGTGAATTTTTTAAGTGGAGGGGCAAAAATATTTCCCACAGAAATGCCATTGCGACTGAGCGCAGCGAGGGAACCCGAACCAATCAATGGGGGCTCGTCCGTGCTTTTCCACCCATTCATTTTTAAAATGCCTTTGTTGTACAACCCTACTTGTCCCACCCCCCCCACGCCCGCCCCCCTCCCCCCCGCTGCCCTCCACTCGCCAAAATCAGCTCATCGGACCAAAACACACACACCCGCACACACGCATACACGCACACGCACGCATCCATACACATTTAAATGAAAAATATATAAAAAGAACCGCATCTTCTGTAGGGGGCCTGCGTGTGGGTGCTGAAATGCCCCGCTCCAGGTTTCTCTGGCCGCATGTGCAAGGAGGCGCAGGCGCTCCTCCTCGCACATACAGCGTCCCAGCCAGCATTTCCAATGAGCTATGCAAGGCTGGCGAAGCAAAACGCCCCCAGCGTTGCATGGCTCAGTGAGCATGTGCGGCTGGAGAACTGAACTGTCAAAGGGAAACCGTGTTTCCCTTTGACAGTTCAGCCAGCCCAGGAGCACTCCATCAGCTGAAAAAAGCAGCTGAAGGAGTGCTCAGTGTTTCACTGGGCTAGCTCCTCAGCTCCTCCATAATGGATGAGGGGGCCACTGGGTGGACGCTGCGCCCATTATGGATGAGATGCCAGGCTCGGACTGGCATATAGGGTGATGCCCGTGCCAAAAATGCAAAATGCTAGTGTAGGCTAGTCAAAATGGGCCACTTTTTTGGCCAATGTGGGCCAGTTTGATGAGTTACTTCACTATGCAGCTAGTAGTTTTGACCATTGTTGCTGAATAAATAGTCTTTCAATATCACAATTTGCTTACACTTTAACAACAAACACCACCTTGGGTACTATTCAAACAGTCTGACTAAAGGAATGAATATCCATTTGCAACTGCGGCCAGTTTTTCATTGGTGTCCGAGACAGTTTTATGGTCCAGTCCAACCATGTGAGCCGCCCCTGCTCATTTCCTGCAATTGGACACACATTTCATGCTGGGCTCACGCCCCCTCTGGGATACGCCGCGCACCCCTAGGGGGGCACGCCCCACAGTTTGAAGATCTCTGCCCTAATGTGACATCCACTGTACCCATGATCCCTCACGCATCGAGGTCCCTCAGATTGTTTTTTTCCGCCATGCTAGACGGACGCGTATAGCGGAGTTCCTTTCGGCAAATTAGCCATTGACTTTGTTAATTAAGATAGTTTCTCTTTCTATCCTTTCTTCGACTTTGTAATACCACACCAAATAATCAGTAAGAAGACTACCGTCGAAGACCATCGTGACGGACTGAACGGCCTTGGAAGGCCGCCCTGGGCCTCGGTGTCCAAACAGTAGGGAGAGAGGGGGGAGGCCATTGTTCCACTAAGCACTGGGCCCACCACGCCAGGCAACTCAAGGCCATGGAGGTGGAGGGAGCCTTCAGCGATGGCAGAGATGCCGTACTTTCGGACGGCGAGGGCACCGGAGTAGCTGAAGCTACGCAAGCCCCCGACCCCGTAGGACAGGCCGGCGGCCATGTTGTGAGGACTGCACCCGGCGGCGTTAGCACTCCAAGTACACACACCACAAAACACACAACCCATAGTCGACATTCGACAGATGTATCGAGTATTCGACAACGCTCGGCACCCCGTGAACGGTCCACTGGACAATCTCGATCCAGATCGCTGCATGACAAGACAAAGACGTCGAAAGACAGTAAAACGTCAAAAGACGGTAAGATTTCGAAAGACGGCAAGAGTGCCTCGTGAAAAACAAGGCCCGAGGGTCATTCGTCCGCAGACGAGACCTCGGCCCCCACACCTGAAATTCGACGTTCTTCAGCAAGCAAGACGTCAGGCCCCAAAAAGTCAGTTTCACACTACTACGGGACCCAGGGTGGAGAGAAACATAAGACACACTCTAAGACCTCCCATACAGAGGGGAGACCTAAAGACTCTAGGCCTAAGCCTGTCCCACCCACTAATGAAGACATGCATCTTCTCGACTTCGAGCCCAAGGTTGTAATTCCGAGCTCGAAAGATTGGTCCGCAGAGGACATCGACAGGGTTATGATTAGGATGTCCTTTATTGGGAATTTCTTTGAAAAGCATCCTTCCCAGCTTATAAGCCTTCAAAACACCCCACCCACCTCAGCCCCTTTGAGCTCCCGACCCCCTGTCTCTCAACCCCCTTCTAAGTGGGTTCGTACTGATGTCCCAACTCAGGGGCGTACTGATGTCCCAACTCAGGGCAGAGTTTTAGATCAGTATGACCCTGAAGTCTATCCAGAAGAAGAACAGGAGGGTCTTTTGTTTATTGATACATCTGATCCTCAACTTATAGATGAGGACGTAGACTAATTCTATGATGGGAACGATGAAGACCCAGACCAGGAGGCAAACATTTACTCCTTGGATTCACCCATTAATCAGGATCCTCCAGTAGTAGACTCCCCTATAGACAACCAACCCCTACTCAACGAAGTTCTAACTAAAGCGGCAGAACACTTCCGCATAGATACGAAGCGGTGGTAGAAGACAGAGACTTCGCTGAGTAATTGTTGGGAGATAAAAGAACAGTAGGCCAATTTATTCCAGTACTAAACTCTGTACAATGCAGAATCCAACCTTTTTTGGAGGCCCCCAACCTCACACGGGCCGTTAACCTGCATGTGGAAAAAATGTTCAGACCTGCACCTTCCGACCCACTTTACATAAGAGGCCAGTTAAAACCGGACTCCCTGGTGGTTAACACCACACGGAAAAGAGCAGGCATTCCCCTTGCTTCCTCCGAGGCTCCTCCGGACAAGGAGAGCAAAAAGATTTATGCAATGGGCAAGAAAGTAGCCTCTTCTGCAGCCTACCAGACTCGCATCGCTAATAATGCTACACTTCTGGCAAGTTTCAACTGCCACAAGTGGGATGAGGTTTCCGCATTACTTTTTTCCGCACCTGAGCCACTTAAGTCCCAATTAGCCCAGGTAGCAGCAGACGGTAGAGCGGTGTCTACCTGTCTCCTAAAGTCAAACTTTGACACAGCAGACAATGCAGGTAGAATCATTGCAAAGGGCACTATCATTAAAAGACACGCATGGCTTTGCCAATCAAGCCAGAAACTCAGGCCTCCTTAATCAATGCCGGTGGAAAAAGATGTGCTCTTTGGCAAGGCGGTAGAAGATGCACTAAAAACTGCTAAAGACAAATACGGAACCCTTAAGTCTTTGGGCCAGCTCACGAACAAACCCATGGGGCAGAGGGGCAACAGCAATTTTCGCCGCTTTCGGGGCCAAAATTCTCAAAGGGGATCTATGGCAACAACCAAGGACCATCTTTTCAAGGCTATCCACGAGGTCAACAAAGAGGTCGTGGTACTCGGGGCAGAGGCCAAGCTCGAAGTGGCACTACACCTCAGAGCAAGTGACATTCAGCTCCATGCATCTCCAGTAGGACGACGAATTTCCATCTTCACCCACACATGGGAGGGTATCACATCAGACAGATGGTTGCTGTCAACGGTAGCAGGGGGCTACTGTGTAGAACTTCTTCAAACACCTCGCGATCACCCCCCACGAGACAAAAGGTACACTCAGAAGAACATCAACGGATCCTTCTAGAGGAAATTATGACACTTCTATTAAAGGACGCCATAGAAGTGGTCCCAGCCAACCAGGTAAACGGGTATATATTCAACTTACTTCCTTGTGCCCAAAAAAGATCCAACAATGCGCCCTGTATTAGACTTGAGGTCTGCAAACAAGTATGTCAAGCCGCAAAAGTTCCGCATGACCACGCTACAAGAAGTAATCCCGCTTCTAAAAAAGGGGGATTACATGGCAACACTGGATATGAAAGACGCCTATTTTCATATTCCAATGTTTCCAGCGCACAGAAGGTTCTTGCATTTCAAGATCGCGAATCAGCACTACCAATTCAAGGTGCTGCCCTTCGGAATAGCCTCGGCTCCAAGGGTATTCACCAAGGTACTGGCGGTGGTGGCAGCGCACCTGCGCAGGGAAGCAATCCCAGTGTACCTTTACTTGGACGACTGGCTGATAACAGGGGAATCGCCTCTGATTTGCAGACAAAACATTCAGACAACAATCAACCTCCTCTTTCAATTGGGCTTCTCGATCAACAAGAAAGAATCAAGCCTGGTGCACAGCACCTCCAAACCGTTCTTCGGAGCTATTCTAAACACAGAGGAAGGGCTAGTATTTCCTTCAGAAGAGAGAGTAAAGAACTTGTTACTGCAAATACCACTTTATCAGGCCGGCCGCCAGATAAGGGTATGCAAATCAATGCGTTTAATCGGTATGATGGCTTCTTGCATTTACCTGGTTTCCCACGCGCGCCTGCGCATGCGTCCCACACAGGAGTGGTTGGCAAAACAATGGTCTCAGGCAACCGGTCAGTGGGACGATCAAGTGGTTGTTTCGCCAACACTAGTACAACATCTTCGCTGGTGGACAAGAGAGAATCTGACCAAGGAGAAACCCTTCTACGATCCACAGTTACAAGCAGTGGTCACAACAGATGCCTCACTAGCGGGGTGGGGGGCGCACTAACATCACCACACAGCTCAGGGTCTGTGGTCACACTCTACAGCTCAGAACCACATCAACGTGCTGGAACTTCTAGCAGTGTTCAAAGCCCTCCAAGCATTCGATCCCCATTTAAAAAGTCTGTTGGTGCAGATCCTAACAGACAGCACCACAGCAATGTTTTATATCAACAAACATGGGGGGGCACACGTTCTCCAAATCTACCCAGACTTGCACAGAAAATCTGGAGATGGGCACTCGGACGGAAGATGTTCCTGGGGAACTCAACGCTCTAGCAGACTCACTGAGCAGAGACCCCCTGCCAGAAGAACACGAGTGGTGTCTACACGAAGAGGTCGTAGAACACCTCTTTTCCCGGTGGGGTTTTCCAACTATAGACCTATTCGCCACAAGCGAAAATCGTCAATGCCCAGACTTCGCGTCCAGGATCCCCCAACAAGGCTCCAAGGGGAACGCCCTATGGATGAATTGGTCAGGGATATTTGCCTACGCTTGTCTACCAACCCCTCTGATGAGGAAGGTGGTGAACAAGATCCACAGGGAACCGATGACGCTCATCCTAGTTGCTCCTACGTGGGAAGACAACCATGGTATCCACAGCTACGCAAACTGGCGGTGTGCGACCCCATCAAACTCTTGTGCCGGTACAACCTACTCTCCCAGCACGAGGGGCTAACAGTGCATCCTCAGCCCAACTCAATGAATTTAGCAGCATTGCTCCTGAAGTCATAGAGTTTGGTCATCTCAATTTACCCCAGAGATGTATGGATATCTTGAAAGAGTCAAGAAAACCTAACACAAGGCATTGTTACTATGACAAATGGAAATAATTTGTTGTTTGGTGCCAGAATAAACAAATCAACCCAGTTGGTTGTACTCCTTTTAATGTCGTCACCTATATGCCCCACCTATTGGATGCAGGGTTAGTGTTTAACTCACTTAAAGTGCACCTGGCAGCTTTGTCAGCCTACACCACTTCCCATAACAGTGTCATAGTGGAAAGTGCCAGTTGTCAAAGCATTTTTGGAAGGGGTAAAGAGAGTCCACCCTCCAATTTCTAACCCACCACCAGGTTGGGACCTTAATGTGGTACTTGCTAAGCTCATGGGGCCCCCCTTTGAGCCCATGCACAAATCTAGTCTCAAACATTTAACATATAAAACTGCCTTCTTAGTAGCCATCACTTCCATAATAAGGGTCAGTGAAATCCAAGCTCTGTCAATGCAGGATCCTTTCTTTACTATATATAAGGACAAACTGGTTTTACAAACTCACCCTAGGTTTTCACCTAAGTTCATATAAAAATTCCATGTTAACCAGTCTATTGAGCTACCAGCTTTCTTCCAAGAACCCAAAAGCTCCACTGAGGTAAAACTCCACACACTAGATGTGGGGAGGGTGGTCCTCTACTACGTGGACAAGACCAGACCGCTAAGAAAAACAGATCAGCGGTTTGTCTCCATAGCGCGAGGCAGAGAAGGAGATTGCATCTCTAAGAACGCCATCTCAAGGTGGATACTCAGATGTGTCCAACTGTGCTATTCCATTTCAATAAGACACTGCCTTTTACACCCAGGGCCTTCCTCCACAAGAGGTACTGGAGCCACGCTGGCTTTCATTGCAAATGTTCCTTTAGACAGTATTTCTCCAAGCAGCGAGTTGGTAGTAGATCTTTCTTCTGCTTGGTCCTCCCTCTGCAACAGCCTCCCTGCCTCTCGGTAAATTGAGGAGAACCGTCTCTGGTTCCGGAAGCACCTCAAGACCTTCCTCTTTGCTTCTGCTTTCTCTCCACCTCTCCCCTGCTGATCTCCTGGCTGAATCTGATACTGCACTGGTTACCTGGTTACCATCTGATCTTGGGGCCAGGTCCCCTCCCCGCCAGTTGCACACCTGCACTGCCCCCCTGCTGACCCTTGCTCTCGGGGACTGTTTCTGCATCCCTACAGCTCCTACTTGCACTTGCCACCAGCTGGCCGCACTGTTAATTATGGTCTTATTTATTTTGCTGTTAACCTATGTACTGAACTGACCTGCTCCCCTTTCCCCCCCGCACTTTTCCCCTTCCCTCCCTCCCCTGCACTTGCGCAATCTCAATGTCTCCTGGCCTTGTAGGATTGTTTTCTTTGTCTTCCCTCTTTTTCCACTCCCTTGCCTTGTCGCGCCTTGAAACACTTGTGTATAGGCGCATTATAAAAGCCATATCATATCATATTGGCATATAGGGATATCATTAATTTATATAAATATACCTGTATGCTTCTATGCAAATACTGACTCCTTAGCAGAGCTGCTAATGGTTCCATGGCTAGTGCGAAAAGCATTGGGGAAAGAGGGCAGCCCTGTTTTGTGACCCTACCCAGTGAAAAGAAAAATCATAATTGGCCATTATCGTTTATGGTGGTCTTGGACAAATTGTATAGGACCTTCACCGTTGAAACAAATCACTCCCACCACCCCGTCCAAGCTTGTGCAGTACAGCAAACAAATTAAATTGGGTCAAAAACCTTTTCAGCATTGAGAAGCACTGAAATTGGTTTTAATAACTTCTCCAGTATTGGATCTTTCATAGATACACATGCTGTGAACGCCATGGCCATACTCTCCCGCTATGATCGCGAATTATGGTACAAGTTGGGACCCCTTTTAGACTTCTTGCTCGAGGACAAGAAGCACTGGACAGTCTCCATGGGGGTGAGATCGCATCTGACCACGCCATCTCCGTCGACGACAGACTATCGCAAATTGGGTAATGGAGTGGTCCTGCGCCGACAAGGTTGGCTTATGGCCACAGACTTAACAATCCCGGGTTATGGATATGTTTCGATGACACCGCCCTGTTCGGAAAAAAGGTGGATGAGGTCTTACAGGCCATAAAGACGGACACTGAAACCGCCCGTTACCTGGGCACATTGCAGCACCAAACGCTAGTCCTTTCGGGCAGGGAAGGGGCATTACAATAGAACAGCATGGAACAATCACAGCACGTATCAGTCATCCTACAAGACCCCTTATTCATTGGGGGACCAGTACAAGAAGCCAGGACCTCTCAATGCAGCACCCCAGTGGGCAGTCCTCTATCAGACTTCGCTGACAAATGGGCGCAAGTAACATCTGACAAATGGGTGCTGTCCCTCCCCCATAAATCAATTGCAGCTCCTTCTAATCCAAGAAGTGCAGTCTCTGCTAGGAAAAGGCAATGTCAAAAAAGTTCCCAGGAACGAGAAAGTGAAAGGAGTCTATTCCCACTACTTGCTGGTAAGGAAAAAGGGCTCATCTCAAACAACCCAGGGGGTTTCGATATCCATTCTAGACCTAAGGGTGTTCAACAAGTTTCTCAAGGTACAAACCTTTTGTATGGTAACTTTGCAACAAGTGCTCTCTCAGCTTCATTAGGGGTATTTCCTAGCATCCCTCAATCTCGAGGAGGCTTACTTCCACATCCCTATTTGCCCTTCACACCAGCGCTACCTCTGCTTCGTGGTGGCAGGAGAGCACAATCCGTGCAAGGCTCTTCCCTTCGGGCTCAGTTCAGCCCCTCGGGTTTTCACCAAATGCCTTGCACCAGTGGCGGCTCGCCTGCAGCAGAGAGGGGTCCACGTCTACCCATACTTAGATGACTGGTTAATAAGAGCCCCCTCCTACTCACTGGCAGAATCCAACACCGCTGTCACGATCCAATATCTTCAGCAACTGGGATTCTCCAACTTCCCAAAGTCGCAGCTAACACCCTCTGAGACGGCACCATACCTCAGAGCACTGCTAGACACCAGCGCTTGCAGGGTCAGACCCTCGGACAAAAGAATAACGGCCCTTCTGCAGAAGGTGGATTGCCTCAGCAAAGCCCGGTTGACATGAGTCCGCAGCTACAAGTCTCTGCTGGGGATACTGTTTTGTCTTCATGCATCCCACTGGTCACCAACTGCAGATTACGCATGAGGCCAGTGCAGGGATTCCTGGATGCCAGATGGGTACAAGCTTCAGGTTCCTGCGAGGACCACATCACGCTGACTCCAGTGTTCAGGAAGGGCCTGCTCTCTGGTGGCTAGTGAGAGAACATATCCTGCAAGGCGCCCCTTTCAGGCTTCTGGACCATCAGATTACTGTAACCACAGACGCTTCCCTGGAAGGTTGGTTGAACCCACTACCAGGACCAGCACACCAGAGGTTTGTGGTAGACCCAGCACATCAACCTGCTCGAGTTGCAAGCGGTATTCTGGGCACTGAAATCTTTCCTCCCCCCTCCTCGGTGGGAAGATGGTTCGGATCTACACGGACAACACAACGTCCATGTTTGACATCTGCAAGCAGGAGGACCAGATCGCCACAGCTTTCCAGGGAGGCCCAAACGCTCTGGCATTGGGCGCTACAACAGAACATTTTCCTGATTCTCCTCAATCTACCAGGGATCCACAACACTCTGGCGCACTCCCTCAGCAGGGAGTAGCACTCTTGTCACGAATGGGAGTTGCACGTAGAGCAACTACACCTGTTGTTCCAGGAGTGGGGCATCCCAGAGATCGATCTGTTTGCCACATGCAACAACAGCCACTGCAAGAATATTGCTAGCCGGTTTCCTGATCTGGACAGCTTGGGGGACACCTTTGCGTTCCCATGGGAGGGGAAATTCCTCTGCTTTTACCCCAATTCCTCTGATGCTACGAGTCCTACACACTTTCAAACAATATCAGTGCAAACTGATATTAGTGGTCCCTACGTGGCTGAGACAGTATTGGTACTCGGAGCTCCTGGCTCTTTCGGCGACAGCTCAGGTCAGGATACCCCCGCACCAGTCGCTCTTGTCCAGGAACCTGTGAACGGTTCTGCACCACGACCCGGCCTCTCTCGTTCGGATGGCCTGACTCCTGTGTTCCTAGAATTTGAGACCCTCTCCCTCCCTCAGGCTAGCAGGAGGTATTGGCTAAAGCAAGGGCACCTGCCACTCTTAAAAGCTACAAGAACAAGTGGAAGCGTTTCCAGGTGTGGTGCAGAAGGCATCACCTGCGTCCCAGACCATCAAACCAGAGGAACTACTACTGTATCTCTTCTCTCTGACGGAGTCGGGTTGATGCACTCCTCCATTAAGGTGCACCTGGCCGCAATCTCCAGATACTGCCAGTCCTCAGGAAAGTCTTCCTTCTGGTCCCATCGGCTAGTGAAGGAGCTTCTGTCACAGTTAGACAAACTTTATAAAAGGATACAGCCGTGTAAAGGATACAGTCAGCATCCACTCTTGGGAAGCCCTTCTGCTCTGGGGTAGCTTGAACGTGCAGCGAACCAGATTCTTCCGGGACAACTTGCGCGTGATGCTAAACAAGACTTCCCCCCCCCCCCCCCCCCCAAGAGCATAGCCTGTAGGAATTTAATTATAACTAACAGGCCAGGGGCTTGAGCGAAAAGGCAGGAGCAGCGACAACAGAGCTAAGGGAGCAAACAAAACAGTGACTCAATAGAGTAACTAAGGTTACCCAAAATGCAGCGACCAGCCACCCACAATTACCCTCTCTTACCTGCTTAGCCAGAAAGTAATCCCACAACCTTATGTAAGTCCAAACACACCACGGAAACCAGGTGATGCAGGAAGAAGGTCCCAGTTGGTAGAAGTTAGTGAAGAGGTTCACCTAACCCGAACGGCACGAGGGCGCCGCTAGTGTCCAAAAAGCAATCCCTTATTCAATTCAGCAAAGCGTCCCTGAAGTGAAGGTAAGCCATCCAGGTAGTGACCAGTAGAACCAGGAGAGCGTTCATATAGTCACGTTGATGCGTAGAGTGATGTATTTTGTGACAAAATGAAAAGTACCATTAAACAATCCAGAATGCGTAGAATATTGAAGGGGAATTAGGAAGTATGTGAAGATAGCAGCCAGAGGTAAACCAAGCTTAATTGGAAGTTCAGTGATGGGGAAGCAAATCCGAAAGCGTCACAACAAACAGGAGCAGGAGAGAGCAATCCGTATACAAAGCCAGGAGTTCGATTACCAAAGGAAAAACAGTCGAGGGTTTTGGCGCCAGAAATGGTAAGGGAGGAGACGTATGGAATAGTCCTTAAAGCAAGAGCCGGGTCCAGGAGATTCAGAAAACAGGATAACGAGAATCGGGCACTTCAACTAACTGCTTAGTTTTAGGAGCACCCGTTGCATGGACAAGCTGAGTTATTTACGAGTATCTTTCCCAGGACGTGAGACGCGTTGTCGGTGTGTCACGTGATCGCAAAAAGGGGAAATGCTGGGAAATGTAGTGCGGCGTGTCCCGCGACTTGGAAATAGTCGCCAAGGCAACTTCCACATGGAAACGGATGACCCTAGTCGTCCGTGTGCAGGAACACGGGCATGACAGTTTCTACGAGGTCTGTTTCATTCACTTCCTCCAGTCCGTTGTCCCGCACCAGCCTGGGAACTCAACGTACTGCTCACAAGCCTTATAAGACCCCCTTTTGAGCCCATGCACCAGGCATCCATCAAGCACCTGTCATGGAAGACTGCTTTTTTGGTGGCAATTAGTTCAGTGAGGCGAGTGGGAGAAATACAGGCATTTTCTTCGAAACCGCCTTATTTGACGTTCCACAAGGATAAGGCTGTATTGCAAACTAACCCAAGGTTAATACCTAAGGTACCTACAACCTTTCGTTTTAACCAACAGGTAGTGTTACCAGTGTTCTTCGGCTCTCCCGCACCTGCGGCAGAGTGTTCCCTGCACACACTGGATGTGGTGTGTGCCCTAAAGTACTATGTGGCCTGCACAAGTTCACTCCGTTTAACGGATCAACTGTTTGTCGCTTTCAGACCTACAGGGCCCGGCAAGGCTGTCTCCAAGTTTGCTATTGCCAGATAGATTGCAGCCTGTGTCTCATTCTGCCACCAGCAAGTGGGTAGACTGCTCCCGGGTAGACATTGAGTGCATTCCACAGAGCAGTGGCCGCGACTACTGCTTTTCTCTCTGGGATTCCGCTGCCAGATATCTGCTGTGCAGCTACCTGGAGATCGGTGCACACATTCACCAGATTCTACTGCAGCGATAGGGATTCCGCTAGAGTCTACAGTCGGCCAGGCAGTTCTACTAAACCTGTTTGCATAAGCTTGGTAAGTCTCTTTTGGAAAATTATCATTTTTAGTGCTACATTCCTCCCACCTTAGAGGCCCCGGCTCTTTTGCTGGACTTTAGGTCTTTTTAATTTTAACCCTGGCGTGAGTGAGACCTTTTTCTCACTCTCATGTGTTTTGACCTGATTTGGATTTTGTGTTTTGACTGTTTTTGGAGTCTGACAACTCCCTAGGCATCTACGTTTTGTATGGTGACACACAGCACCTTCAGTACAGTGTCCCAGAGAAATCCTTTAGATTATTCTTTAGGTTTAAATACCTTTTCTTGGGTGAACTGCCATTCCCAAGAATAGAAAAAGTGAAATTGACTTTAATTACCTTTTTCTCTTTGTAGGTCCAGCACACACCATCTTATGTGGAGTGCTGGGGGGTTACCTAGAAGCCTCTTATCCTACATCTTTGTTACCCTCACTGCTTTAAATTACTGGTGGCAGTGGTTACATTTTTCCTACCATTGTGCTTTTCTACCGCAGTCTGAACCCTCGGCTGCAGTACAGCACCCATGGGTGACCATTTTGTCAAAATGGCCCCCGTCTTCTTTTTTCACCATTGTCTGTTTGTGAGGTCTTTCTTTTGTTTTACTCTGTGCGTTGAGACAGATTTGAGCCCTTTGTTTGTCTTGCCTTTGGCAGGTTTCAGCCCTAAAGCCTTCGTCTTGCTCCAGTGTCTCTGGAAGGGCAGTATGTGAGGCAGGTTCCCGAAACCCCCCTGTCCTTTGTGTCTAGGAATATCTGAAGGCAACCAGTTCTGATTGGCTGGCTGGCAGATACCCTGCTGCATGATTGACAGCTTAGGCTGTGCATGAATGGGAGAAACCTGCTTGAAAGGTGATGGTTTTGGGACTAGAGGCATAGTCGACCACTGGGAGAAACACCCAACAAAGAAACAGTGAACAAAGCGTGCTTGCATCCTCCTGGACCTTTGAATTGCCCAGTGAGGCCCTGCTGCTGTGCTGAAACATTTTTAATTTCGACAGAGAATCTCCACACGGGAAGACTTCTCCACTTGTGTTAGTGGGACCAACTAACCCTGAGACGAACTCCACTGGACCATCTTCCCCGACTGGCTGTCCTTCTTTGCTGTAAGAACCGAATGCCAGGGGTCGAGTAATCCGTAGTCTAGTGCAACATCTGATGCAGTAACTAATCCGGCTAGAAGCTCCAGGAGTCTCCTACGGATTCTCCAGAAGCAGGACAACCAGATCCTGAGTTCCTGCACTGTGGCCCTCACCACAGTGCAGGACCCAAGTTGTGAAGGAAGCCCAACCGGTATTTGAGGTCCGCAGGAGTGCTGTTTGCTAAGCGCTCAAACTCCGAAGTGCCGCTGAACCGAATAGCTGCCGACAACCTCCCAAGTACTGCCGTAGGAGCCCTCCAGACGTCCTCCCTCTTGTCCCCACGACCGAGGCTCGGAAACACAGGGTCTGCACCGCTGTAGCAAGACAGAACCCAGCTGGGCCACTCTTTTTCAAACCAGAGTTACTGTTTAGGCTTGGGTTGCTTACCTCATTGTCTTTTAGCTGTGCTTTTCTCAGCTGGCAATTGCAGACTTTTTTTCGTTTGTGACCATAGAAGTGATTTTTCTACAAACTCTCTAACTTTGTGCAAGCCTTGGATTTACGAAGCGCCTCGGATCCATAGATATGATATGATAGGATATGTTATTTATATTGCACTCATACACAAGTGTTACAGAGCGCGACAAGGCAATGGAGGGGAACAGGGGAAAACAAAACAGCGATCTTACTAGGGCCAGTGACATTGAGAACACGCAAGTGCATGGGAAAGGGGAAAGGTGCATGGGAAAGGGGAAAAGTGCATGGAAGAGGGGAGAAGTGGAAAGTGCGTAGCAGAGGAGAAACAGATAAATAATAAATAAATAAATAAATAATAAGGGCAATAAACAGTGGTAGTGCAGCCAGCAAGTGGCAAGTGCATTGTTTAGGGCAGCAAAAAGGGTATGTCTGATAAGTGCAGAAAGAAAAGAAAGGGGGTGGGGGACTGTACTGTATGGATACAGATACAGACACTAGTGCAAGGGGTGGCTGGAGGCAGTGCAGGAGGGTGGCTGGGTGAGCAGGTACCTGGGCCCGGAGGACAGAGGGTGGCCAGGTGCACTGTGCAGAGAGAAACAGATCAGCGGGGTAGAGGTGTGGGATATTTCAACCCATGCCAATGTGCCCTACTACACCCCTTTGCCAATGGGGAAAGAAAACTGCCAAAAAAGGGAGGCGCTAACCCCTGTGTGCGCCAAATCTGCAAAATTGCGCATGGTTCAGAAATCACGAAGAGGCTGCACCACCTTGCCACACGCAGGCAAAGTTGATGTCTAAGCAAGAACTCCCTGCGAGAGAATGCCAGTGGGTGTTGTTACCTGTCACATGAATCAAGGCCACAAAAGTGGGCTAAAATCCGGAAATGCCCTTAAATACAGCTTCCTAATCAATGGCAACCTTTAAAATGCTGTTTTGGTGCTAAATTCAGTCATTTTCCCAGTGAATTATTGAAAGGAAAAGGGTGCTGAAATCATAGATTTTCCAGTGCGGTCCGGGGAATCTAGGCCTCACTGACAGCTGCATCAGAAAATTAGCTGTCAAACCCAGTTTAAACCTGTTTCTGTTTCCTGATTAAAGTGGCAGAATTCACCTATTTAAAGCATGTTTGTGAAGGGCTAATTCTTTTAAATGTCCAAATCCCTTATAAACTGTGCTTATGTTTTATATGTGTGAAATGAAAAGACTTTAATTCACACAAAGATGGGAATTGAATGGGAATATAGACAGTCAAATATGAAATGTATGTGTCCGATTTTATTAGGGTACATAATTGTAGAAAGATACAAGTGTGCAAAGGTTATGTTTTGGTAAAAATCAATGTGGGAGTTCCTAAATCCCATCGTAAAGATGACAGCTCTGATGACTGCCAACCAAAACAAAGCACGTGCCTGCAGCCACTCACAGCCGTGGGTTTTCTTTTTTTATTTTATTTTCTGAAATTCTGCCCACACCATAAACCCATAAACTGGGGGATGGTATTTTACAGTATAAATATAGGAACTTCACAACACATGACACTGCTTCAAGAACCCCTCCAGATTTCCATGCAGCACCCTGTTCCAGAACTCTTCATCTTGTAGCTGACTCCAGACTTCTTTGAAGATCCAGATTTCCTTGCAGAATCTAGACTTTAGCATTGCTGAACTCTTGCTAGCTAGACCCAATTTCAAAACATCCAAAACTTATAAGAATAATTCTGATTCAGCTTGGCTTGCTACTGTTAAGGCTTGCCCGCTGAAACTAGCATCCTGTAATCTGCCATGTCCAGTGACCAGAAGGGCCCGTCCAAATCCAGTCTGAGGTGCAGGCCAAAATTGACCAGAACTGCGCCGCTGATCCAATCCCTCCAGAAGTGCCCTGCTGCCGGTAGACCTTACCCGATCCGAGGTCCAGAACTTTGACGGTCCAATTTTAATTACAAATGACTGTAGGTATTAATAGGAAGAACAGTGACCCATAGTATATCTGCATTGTATTATCCCAATCTCAACCCATCCCATCTTTAAATTTGGAACCTGAGTATTGTTAGAATTATTCTTGCGCTGATTTTTCTCATCTGTGTTACAAAACCATAACTCCTTAGTGATTTTGAGCACCTAAAGTAAATCCCAGAAGGAAATTGAGTGTCCACCACGTGAATGGTTGCGCTGGGCCACGTAGCTGTGAAGATTCATGTGTGGCCACCTCTTTTTCATAGTCATTAATATAGTGCAATAATACTTATCTCTCATTTTTAAAACCGAATTCCTGTTCCATTTT
The DNA here is from genome assembly GCF_040938575.1 of Ambystoma mexicanum. Taxonomy (NCBI): domain Eukaryota; kingdom Metazoa; phylum Chordata; class Amphibia; order Caudata; family Ambystomatidae; genus Ambystoma; species Ambystoma mexicanum. The sequence continues at coordinate 594,147,644 of NC_090923.1, read as the reverse complement.
CACGCCTATTTTGCAGAAACGCCTCTCACTAAAACCTCTAACTTCTTCAAATTTATAGATGTAAACAGAATTTCAGTGTATTTGACCCGTTTTTTTCCAATATCGCATAGTAAAAGTTTGCCGGAAATTTGCAGTTTTCAAAAGTTTACGTGTCTTTTTCCCATTTCAAAGTGCTTCTTCCATCCCATCCTGATCTAAAGTGTGTACTGTTGTTTATATTATAGCTCATGTGTGTTAGGTCCTGTTTAGTGTTGCTCTCCTCAGAATTTCTATCCATTTAATCCTTTTTGCACTCTTTTGCATTATGTTACAAAGCAATTGGCACCAGTCAGTTTAAAAGTGTCACTTTCCAAAAAAACGGTTTTCTCTCTTGTTTGGGGAGGGAAGATTGCATTTAAGCTCCGGACATTGTCTTTCACTCCTGAATACCTGCTGATTACTTACATCTGTGTAGGATTGCTCATTTGTATTTAAAAAAAAAAACTTTGCAGGGGGAATATTAACCTAAACTCTATCTGTTCACAAACCAAAACTGTTCTTTTTCCTGTGTTTCTATTCTGCATCATTATAAGTGAATTGCTTATTTTCTGAATTGTATTGTCACTGTTAGGTGATTGCTGTCCTATATATAGATATATAGATATATAGATATATCCTATGTGTGATTTGAATATTAAATAAATAAAATAAATATTTACCTTTACAAACTTTCCTGGTTCAGTGCGACCTGGGGGGTATTTTGAGAAGGGTGTGATATGAGTGGTATATCATTCAGAGTATTGAACTTATAGACACAAATAAATAAGGGTTTAATTGCGCACTACATGCTAGCTGAGACCTGGGTGAAATCCCTTACAGCTGGTGGGCGAAGGCAGAAGCAAAGATGAAGGTCTTGAGGTGCTTCCGGAATCGGAGATGGTTATCCTCAAGTTTGTGTGGCAGGAAGGCTGTTCCAAAGGGAGGCCCCAGCCGAAGACCGAGATCTATCCTCAACTCGTTTTTTAGAAAAATGACTGACCATGGGGGAGTTAGAGGTAGAGGAGAGAAGAGCTCGAGAGGGGAGGTATTTACAGAGGGATAGTTGAAGGTATTTTGAACCCAGGCGCCAGAAAGACTTGTGGTAAATGCAGAGGGTATTGAATGTAATCCTTTCATCCACTGGGAGCCAATGAAGGGATTTCAGAGCTGGAGAGATACGATCCCTGGGGTTGAGGCCCAGGACGAGTCTTGCAGTCCTGTTCTGGATTAGTTGTAAAGGGCGGAGAGTAAAGGCAGGAAGATTTAGAAAGAGGCTGTTACAATAGTTCAACCTAGAGAGAACCAGAGCTTGGGAGACGATGAGCTTCTGGGGGAAGGAGAGGAAAGGCAGAGTACCTCTGAGGAGGTGCAGTAGGAATTTTGACTTTTTCGAGACGTCAGAGATGTGGGCGGAGAAGGAAAGTGGGGAGTCAAAGATGACCCTGGGGTTCTTAGCCTCGCAGGTATGGGTAGGGCCAAGGGAGGCTGGCCAGAGTGTGAGGGGAAAGGATGGTGAAGGTGTACCGATGAGGTAGATCTGTCTTGTTGGCATTTAGACAACGATCATTGGCAGCACACCAATCCTGAATGGCAGTTAGGCAATCAGAGATGAGAGAAGCAGAGGTGGCCGAGGGCAGCCTGAAAATGAGTTGTGGCGTCAGCGATTTGAGCAGAAAATGGCAATGCAGTGGGCGAGAGTTGCTAGGTATTAGTTGAAAAGCCAGGGCGAGACGTTGGAACCCTGGGGAACACCACAGGAAGAGAGGGGGATAGATGATAGGAAGGACCCAAGCTGGACCTGGGAGGGTCGGTCAGAGGAAAGAGGTGAGCCAGGCCAGAGCCTGATAAGTGGTACCCAGGTTATCACAGAGACGGTTGAGCCGGGAGATATGGTTGGCTGTGTTGAAGGCAGAAGAGGGATCGAGTCGGATGAGGACAGAGGGAATGTTAGAGTCAAGGTTGGAGAGCAGATCTTCACAGATGTTCAGGAGAGCAGTTTCTGTGCTTCTGGCAGCTCTGAAGCCAGACTGGTGGTCAAGGAGAGAGCCAACAGAATCGGAATGAAGGTTAAGCTGAGAGATGGGCAGTTTTTCCACAAGTTTACCCAGAAAGGGAGTAATGGAAATTGGGCGACAGTTAGCTGGACAAGAAGTATCAGCTGTGGGTTTCTTGAGAAGAGGGTGCACAAGGGAATACTTCAGGCGGGAGGCGAAGGATCCTGAGGCAAAGGAGAGGTTACAAAAAAGCGGCAAGGGCCAGAGCGAGGGTATCCATGTCGTCCTTGATGGCTTTAGAGGAACAGGGATGAACCTGTTTTGATGAGGCTTTCATAGATCTGACTTTGTCTAGCGACCTCATCAGGGGAGAAAAGAGGAAAGGATGAGAGAGGGGGGGGGTGGTTGAACGAGGGTCTGCAAGAGCAGAACGAGATGGGAGAGGAGAGTGAGGGGAGGAGGGTGAGGGGGGGAGGTGGACAGGATGTCCTGGGTTTTTGAGATAAAGTTAGAGGCAAGGGCATTGCAAAGAGCCTGGTAGGCAAGAGGAGGGGTAGAGACTGCAGCAGTGTTGGCGAGCTCCTTGCAGATTTTAAACAGTTCGGCCAAGTTGTTAGATGCCCCAGAGACACGGGCTTGAATGTGGACTCTTCTTGGTCAGGACAGAGCGTCTGTATTGCCTTTGGAGCAGGCGACAGGCCAGGTTGTCAGAGGATGAACAAGAAGCCCTCCATTTCCTCTCAGCCGCCCTACACTTGACGTTTAAGTATAGATAGGTTGGAGTCATACCAGGAATTGCACTTGGCTTTGGACTTCAAACAGATCCTCAAGACCGGGGCAAGAGCATCAAGAGTATCAGAAATAGAAGAGTAGCGAAGGGACAGGGCTGTGTCCGGGTGTGAGTCAGCCAGAGGAGGAGGAGGAGGAGTAGGAGAAGGAGAGGGCCAGGGGGGTAGAAGGAGGCAGCAAAAGCATCAACTGAAACACGCTTCATGGGCGGGATGTCTGAGAAGGTAGATGGCATTGTTGGGGTAGGCTTGGCTTGGGGGGAAGAGAGGGAGAGAGGAGGGAGTGGTCAATCCAGGGGAGAGGAGTGGTCAGAGGGATAGAGAGGGGGGGCAGAGGAGGTCAAGACATCATGTGTGTGTCCTGCAGAGTGAGTCGGGCCAGAGGGGAGGATAGAGCGGGAGAGGGAGACGGAATAGACTGTGCTCCATTTTACTTTGGCTGCCCTGGCTCCCTGAAGACCTTTCTAGTCCATTGACTTTTTATATTATTTGTCCCTCATAGGTGGTAGCTTGTTGTGAACTGTTACTGCTGGGAAAGGCTTATCTAGATTTCATTGAAAGATTTAGTTGTCCTCACATTTACTGAGAACCTGTTTAACCTTTTCCTTCCTCAAACCTTTCCTTCCTGAACCTCAGAATCTGCAATTTATAACTAGTTTGATATACACATGCCATTACTGTCCTTGTGATTGACGTCACCTCGGGTGTAGGAATTGTGTAAGAAGCATATCCAAAGTTTATCCACTAACTTGTCTTGATTCTGAAAAGTATTTTTAAAGTATATTTACCTTGTTATATAAATTGCCTTTTTAAAGAACGCTTATTTAAAAATTGATGTTAAATAAACAACTTTTTATAACTGAAACCTTGAGTGTAAGTGTTACTTGGCTACTTGTATTTACAGATTTCATTTGTACCGCTCTACAGCTCACATTTAACCCTCTTGAGATAGGCCTGGCTGCTCAGTCACACTACCAACGTGTGTAACACATACCTATACCAAAAGGTGGGTTACCTAATACCAAGCAGATAAGTCTTGTGTAGTCTCACACAGTGTGACTGCATCAATTCTTACCCAACAGTCTCCTGTGGTAAGTGATATGGGAGCTCCTCCACCCTTGTGTATTGGTTGTTGTTTACTACTTTGTTTTCTATTCACAACATGTGAATCTATGAAAGATCCAATGCTGGAGATTGTTTGTGGTCGTCTTGGACAAATTGTATAGGACCTTCACCATGGAAACAAATCACTCACACCACCCCGGCCCAAGCTTGTGCAGTACAGCAAACAAACTCAATTGGATCAAACACTTCAGCATCGAGAAGCACCGAAATTGGTTTTAATAACTTAAGTCCAAAAAAAGCCTTAAGCCGCAGGACGTGTTCACACCAGGGATAAAGTCGGATTGATCAAGATTACCAAGCTTATGCCTGCATGTTAGTAACCTGTTTTCCAGTATCGTGGCATAGATCTCATTAGCGACATTGATGAGAGAGATAGGAAGAACAGCAATCTGTTTCCTTACTTGTTATAAGTAATACAGTGATTGTGGCTTCCCTCATAGTTGGGGGTTGAGTTCCCTTTTCAATGGCCTCTTGATATAACTTTAATATGTGCAGATCGAACATATTCCCAAACGTTTTGTAGAATGTGGCTACTGGTCTGTCTGGGCCAGGTGCTTTAGAGCCTAATAGACTATCAATAGTCTTGTTATCTCTTCAACCGTCATAGCTCGGTTGAGAGCCGCTGAAACTGTCTGGTTCAGCTGGAATAGTTCTATCTCTTCCAGATATTGTTGTGTTGGAGCTGATGAATGTTTTTCTTTAGGTGTGGATAGCTCCCTATAGAACCCACGAAGACCTTAGCCATTTTGCCTGTTTAGTATCTATGGATACCATTTCTGTCCGCAATGGTCTCAATATATTCCCTCTTTCTCAAAGTAATTTTGCCAGCATTGCTCTTGGTTTCTGAACTTCGCCGTACTGACCTACGTGGTGCTGCCTTCCCAGATAAAAATTCTGTGTGTGTAGCACTTCAAGGCCTCCCAGAGTGTATCGGGAAAGTCTATCACGCCCACATTTGTGCTGAAGTATAGCTCTATTTCTTCTAGGATTACTTAAAAGCCGCATCTTTCAGAGTTAAACCAACAGCTCCTTCTCGATTGGTGCGTCCCTGAGAGTCTAATCTTTAGCATCACTATTGAGTGTTATGATTGAGTGTGGGGCAGTATCTCACTGTTCTCCAATAGTTGTATGGCAGTTTTGGAAATTAGTATGTAGTAAATGAGTGAGGCAGTATTATGCTCCCATGAATGAAAGGTGAAGTCTCTGCCGTTCGAGTGTGGAAGTCTCCATATGTCTGCCTGATACTACAATTCACAGAGCTGTTCCATTTTTTGTGATGCGCTGTGTTCCGGGCATGCCACTGTGGTTGACCTGTGTTTCCCGGTGCGTGGTGGGACAGTGTTAAGGCCTCCCACCCCATATTACCATTTGATTCCCCTTCCTCTGCCAGTGTATCCATCGCCCAGGCATAGAATTCAGGGGTATCAGCATTGGGACTGAAACATGTAAGCAGTGTATGTGGGAGCCCTCTGTGTAACCACTGAACTTCAGAAACCTTCCATCCACATATTTCGCCACTTCACAGAGTTTGAATCTAAGTGAGATATGAACTAGAATTGCTACCCCAACGTGCGTAAAATGAACTGGACTAATAGTATTTGTGGCACCCCCTCTGCCGTGCAAACTTTGATAATGTAACACTCGTCAAATGCATTTCCTGAAAGAACACAATATTGATATTGTGCCTCCTCATGTACAGTAACATTTTCATCGGCGTGGTTGATTACTTCCACTAATGTTCAATGTGGCTAGTTTGAGTATCGTACGAGTTCTATCCATCCCGTTTCTATTTATAGGCTTGCTCTATAAATAACTTGTCCCACCATATCGTCTTGATGCGACTTCCAATCATTCAGGTTTGTGCGTTCCCCACCTCTAGTATGCAATATAACCCCAAAGCCCATAGTCAAGGTGTTTATTTTGTTTTAATTGTTTTTTTTAAATAACGCGCTTAATACCCAAGTTTGTTTCTAAGCGCAGATCCGGATTCAAACCTCTTTTGCTCTGTGTGGTCTTGCTTCCAAGACCAGCACGTTGCCCCTGTGCTATCCTCCTTTCACATGTTAACAAGGAACAACTCTGATATAGTTACTTCTGCTGCCATCCTTAATGAAACATACAAAGGAACAACGTATACCCAAATCCCTCCCCAACCCCATCCTGTGGGCTGTCTCCATAATGAATATGGGCGACAGTACATTCCGATAAAATAGATCTCTGCATATATTCTCTGAAACACCCCTCCGTTTGACTCTTGCATTCACGTTTCTCTAACTCGATAATCCTTAGATTATTCTTTCGAGTGTGCTTTTCGAGATCCTCATTCTTGGCAACTACTGCTTTCAGGGAATTTTCTATGGCTTGCATTTTGGATGAGGTGGATGAAGATACATCTTCTAGTTCTGATATCCTGTTTTCCTTCTCGTCAAGCCTGGCACCGTTTCGCTAGTAAGAGCATCAATTTTCTAATTTGCCAATTCCCACTTTAAGCTGTAACAGGATCTCTTTTAAACTAGTACAGGAGTACACGTGTTCCAGCATTATTGCTTCTAGTTTGCGGTTCGGGTACAGAGACGTTTTCTGTTTCTTGGCTCCTGAATTTATTTAGAAGGGGAGCATTTGTAGTTAGTTATTGCTTTTCCCATTTGACGTGGCCTCTGCTATCCCCTGCACAAGTATATGTGCAGGGTTGCTCAAGCTACTCCCCAACCACTGAACTGGGCACTGATGCGTTTGCCACAATTCGGGTCTCCCTCCCGCTCTTTTAGGCATCACTGTTGCAGTGTTGCCGGTGGCACAATTTCACTCTGATGGGCTCTCCACCTAGAGTGGCCGGCCTGCCCAGCTCCAGGTTCCGGTGCACCGCATCCCCAGCTTGCTGTAACTCTAGGTTGCTCTATACCACCTCTGTCATTCTCTTCCTTCCATGGAGGGTCCCTCAATCCTGACCCTCACGGAAAGTCTGGATGCTCGGCACCTCACTCATTGCTTTGGGCATTTCTTTCAATCTGGGAGTCCTTCAAGGCACCCCTCAAAGCTGCCATACGGGCGCGATGGGGCCCGGATCGTGGGCGCACTGGCGCCGGGTGTGCAGTCTCCAGCCTGCTTTAGCTGCCTGGTAAAGCTTCTGCCGCATCGCTGCTTCAGGGTAGGGCCCCTGCTCCGATACCTCGACGAGAAGCCTCGAGGAGTGTCCATGGTTCTTCCAAATTCACTGCATGGTTCTCTGTACGAGGCTTCTATTACCTTTTATGTGGGACGTACTCCTTCCACTGGGCACAAGGGTGTTGATCGCCTTCCATCTGTCGCTTGGACCTTCGTCTGCTCTCCGCCACAGACTAGCGGGAAAGTATGTTGGGATTTAACAGGACTATCGAAGATTAATTGGCTGGCGTCAAGGATGTCGTGGAAAGATTACCCCTGACTGTTCCAGTGGATTGCTGAACAATTTATTAGTAAAAAGCAAGCTAAGAAACGGAAACAAAACCAGCAACAGTACGAGACTTTGATGCAAGTGAGAATGTCCCTCCGTGCACCGTTCTTATACCCAAAGTAACACATGCATTTAATTGGAAAAGGAGGTCAAGACAGGGCAAGGAATCGTACTGAAAGCATGTTACAAGCCGGGAACAAAGCCCTACTATACCATTCTTTGATATCAGCTGCGTTCTTACATGTTATCAGGGAGGACAGCATAACCGGATGCATATAGTTGAGCTGAATATACTCCTCAAAGTTCACACATGTCTGAGGCAGGCGAGCATGCTTACAGTATGACTTCCGTCTATTAAAGCTGCTTTTCCTAAGAAAGTGGGAGCCTAAAACACACATACATATGCCAAAAGGGAAACAGAAGCAAGAGATGTGAAGGCAATCATAACTACACACTAGGCGAAGAGCCTTCATTGCAAAGACGTGTACAGTAAAGCCTAAAACCGCACCTCGCACCTGCAAGAAACCGTGTTAAGACATGGCAGTTTGCAGTGCCAACTCAATATTATAATGAAGCAGTATGCTAGGGGAGCACATACAATTTTTTTATTCCAGACTTTCACCCACACAGAGCTCAAAGGGGAGCTGCAAACTTGGTCGGCTCTCGAGTGCCATTGCCGTCTCTAGCATCAATTTAATTTGATGATCTAGTCATAGTATATATGTGATACAAACACCATTGAAGTGGTAGACACACACACATCTGTTAAAGGGAAACCCCTTCATAAATCCGCCTGTACAAGTGACCATTACAATACCTGCATCACAATCAGGCACACTGACATAAGTTAATACAAAATACAAGAGGTATATCATAAGCACAGCACTTGCCCCAGCACATTAGATTTACTCAGTCATATCGGCATTAAGCTAGTTTTAGGCGCTTCTGCACAGCAAGTATCCTCCTAAACACTGAGAGCACAACAGCTATGTTTTATATGAGCAAACAAGTCGGCACAGCAGTTTTGGTACTAGTGCATTTTCAGACAGATTCACATCCAAGCACAACTTGTGCCAGAAGTGCAATTTCTTTTTCACAGATGGTCTAAGAAGAGTGTTGGTTTAAGAACATGAGTGGGAGCCATATTTGCTTATTGTCCCCCCTGCACCCCCCCGCTTCACAATATAGTTCACAAGTTACAACAGGAGAGCTTAACACACTCATTGCACCAACAAGGGCACGTCAAATATGGTACCCTTACCTACTACATATATCTCTTTGCCTACCAGTCAAGTTGCAGTCATTACACAGCTTACACACACAACACCACTGTTGGGCAATAGTTTCCTTTTTCTGCTTTCTTCCCATAGCCCATATATGGGACACCCTTTACTTCTGCATTGTTTTCATTCATGACTTTGGAGGGAAGTAAAGCCTTCTGCTTTACTTTATGGGGAACATGATGAATCCATAAGACTATCAGTACTGAGAGACTAGTTCTTTCTTCATGGATTTCTTGTATTTTTACGACTGCAAACACCACCCTAAATTGAAGTAGGGTTATTATACTTAGTATCCTCCTTTTATCCTTTTGTAACTTTTTGGTTACAAATACAATGTGTCTACGATGCGCTAGTGGTACCTAATATTTTCCTACCATGTTTTGAAATGTGTACTCGTGCACTTCTTCATTTACCGCAAATGGCTGCTTAAAGTGCTTAGCACTCATGGCGGTGCCACAACATTATCACCTGCCCTTTTCCATATTGTTCTTTGACCTTCTTCATGCCCTTTCCTGGGGAAACTGCTGTTTTCACGGGCTAAGGGGTGGTCTGTGTGAGCCCGGATGTTGGGGCTGGGACTGTCTGGTCCCATTGCACATCCTGGTCCGGAATGTTTGTTGCTGGGCTGAATGTATTGCTAGTGGCGATCCAGGATTTAGTAGCCACTTCCAGTTTGAAAGGTGCAGGTCCTTGCCAATGGTGGACCTGGGTGAGCGCCTAGTCCAAATCGTGGATAAAAGGAGGACTCGTGCAGCCATTCAGCATTGGCGGAAAGACCCCTACGAAGAAGTGCATCCCACTGATGACCTGAGGATGACTCCTGCAGCTGACTAGAAATAACTCCAGGGAAGTCCCATCTATCTCAAGAATACCATTGTCCGTGCCTCGACCTCACTGGACCAGTGGGAACAACCACTGTCGACCCCTGCTTGAGGATCTGTGCCTTCTGAGCCTTTGTAAGTGTACCTGTGCAAATGTGTGGACTGACAAGCTCTCTCCTGGTCTACCTCGCTGTAGCTGTTCTGAGTGCATTCTTGGAACTTGGAGGATCTTTAGCTTGCACTACGAGACGCCTGCGTATTCAGCCTTCTTACAGCCCTGCTCCTTCGTTAGTCCATTGAAGAGCGCCTGGCGCCGCTCAGCTGCAGTGACTCCTGTTGCAATCAGTCTTCTTTGCTCCCAGGAGGTGTTCTGAAGTTACCTGCTCCACCGAAGTCTTCATATTTTCTTCACAATGGTGTTCCACTGGAAGGTGCCTCAAACCGAGATCTAAGCACAGACCAAAACAAAATCCTATGGTTGAAAGTGGCAGCTGCACCCATGACCCCCTGGACCTTCCTTGAGTGGACCAAGCACAGAAGATTGTGTCCCCAACAGAATCCGGAACCTTAGTAGTGGTTGTTAGAGAAATTGGAGTCCGGGGAGAAAAGGTAACATACTGATTCCTTCTCCCCCCCTGTTCTCCATAGGGTTACAGGGGCATGAAGTCCTATCCCCTATCTTATGCTTTCTTGACTTTAGTTTGCTGTTGACCGGGTCAAGTATGCCTACCCTATTGTGGTTGGATTGAGTGAGTTATCTTACCCGGCCTTACTTTCTTTTTTAACTTTCAATCCAATCATCCACTTGCATCATCCAATCGCATAGTAAACCTTCCTTCACAGAGGGAGGATCACAAGGGAAGGGGATAGCCCTATGGGATTCAGGACGATCACCACCATAGAATGCAGTATATCCCTGCATCACCATGTCCAACTCCTCTTCAAATCCTACTGCCTCCTCCATGGATAGGGTTAATGTGTATTACTGTCAAGTTAGCCAAACTAACCTACATGACAACAATGAGAAACTAAGCAGTCCAAAATATTATGCATGCAGTTTTAAGGTTGATACTGTGACGAAGAAGATAGCCAGTAGTACAAGGATTAATCGCGTGAAGCCAGGCAAGCATTCTAGTTTTCCAAGCCTAGGGATTGGCTCGAACAAATACATCAGCCCGACACGCGAGTGCCAAAGGAAGCCAGTGTCAAGCTCAGGCTTGAACAAATGCCGGAAAGACGCGAGAGAGGGAGAGCCGTCCACCAAAAAGGAACATTGACAGGCTTACCCGAACAAACAGCAAATCGTGGAGGTGACAGAACGCGCAACCAGAAAGAAGTGTCACTCTGCAGGGACGCTGGGAACGCTGCTGGATGCTCGAATGCTACCGGAGCCTCCAGAAAGAATCAGCTGCCTGGGAACCATTGGTACCGTGAGGAAGAAAGCAAACCAGTACGAGGATTACCCGGTGACTGTGAGAGGTCTGGGTAAGTATCAGGGTACGCCTAGAAATGTCCAGAAGGGTCTGGGACCTTGAAACCAAGGAGAGACATTTGTATACTTGGCAAGAGAGTGAACAAAGCGTATTGAACGCAAAGGTGCCCGTCTGAGGGCTGCACCAAGAGAAAGAGGGTCTCAGGCCCAAAAGAAAGAGGGGGCCTGGGACCAAAAGCAAATGAGAGGGAGTTGTATACTTGGCTGGAGAGTGAACCAAGTGGATACAACGCTATCCTGCAAGTCTGGACTCACTCCCATGTGTGAAGCCAAAGTTTGCAGTTACGAGTGTCTGAGACCCTGAAAGAAGGAAAGGGGCATTACACGAGAAAACACTTGCTTGGCAGGAAAGTAAGCCAAGCTGTGTAAAGTATTGCTTGTCTGGGAATGGCACACACTTCAGAGGTTAAGGATAAGAGGGTCAAGAACACTAGGACTGATCAGAAAAAGGAATCCTACGCTTCGTAGGGGAGCATACCAAGCTTTTAGTTTCGGACTTCCTGACAATTTCATTAGTTTCCTTTGAAGCAGGGAATCCCCTCTTAGCTTTAGGGATAGAGAGGCATTTTCCAACCCTTTTATTTTAGTAAACGTTTTTACCCAACAACATGCCATCATTGTGTCTGAGCCTTACTTCTGCACCTTTATAGGGGATAAAGCGCATGTTACCACCTATTGTGAACACTCAACTGGCCCAGCACAGTTGCACTAACTGACGTTATGGTTGCAAGGCAAAATTGAAAAACCAAAGAAATTTGCCAGTTATTGTAATCCATGCAACCATAACTCGTTCCACCACCAGGCACCCAGGACATCATACAAATAGGATCATCAAATATTCAAAGTTGAGCCTATAACCTTTTTGCAAACAGTTATGTGCATTCATCAAATGGCACCAACGCTATATCATCCAAAAATTGTGGACCCCCCCTCTAATTTTGCCCCCCTTGACAAAATCCCCCAAAACATTGTAAACATTTTACATTTTGCTTCTGCTTGGTAAAGCAGCACCAAACTTTGCAAAAGCATTCAAAGTTTGGTAAATGTTTTCATTGAAAGGTTTGGTGCAGTTTTGTTGAAAGGCGCCAAAGTTATAAACCATCAAAAAAACTGCTCTTCATCGACCGTGTAATGCAGACATATGCATGGATAATCTCGAACATTTGTGAAGTTTCTGAATCTAGGTGAGCTCACAATATAAACACTGTTTAGCTCATGTGATATTTGGATTTGCATGGTCTGAAGTAGCCATTGCGTTGCACACTGCTGAGCGCTGAATTTGCCATGGTTAAACGACTGAACCCAAGTGAGCCTAATAAACAGAGACTGTTGTACCTAGATGAACACTGATAACCCTAGCGCTGCTGAACCAGTTTAATTTCACAATTCAGACATTGTCTAACCTTAATGAAATTGCACAATATAAATGCTACTGAACCTACTGATAGCAGGCTACAGCACGCCACATCGAACTGCACATTTTCCCACAGTGTTTCCGCCCATAGCACAGAGCGTATCCAAGACTACAACAGCTCGTAACCAACAATAATCTGGATACCACAGGAAGACTACGGTCTCTATGAACCAGATACAGCTATAAAGCTGCAGGACCCCGTAAGGGGAGACAGATGCACAGATCCCCCACAAGGGAAGAAGCAACCACAGGAAATTACAAGTCACCACGGGAAAGCCCCTTCATCTTTGAACCGGTTACTACCAGGCACAATCATAAAAAAGCAATTGTGAAACCCGCAAGGAGAAACAATCAGCCAGGACCCCACAGGAAATCACCACTGGGAGGCTACTGACTCAGTGAATCTGAGAAAACAGGACCAAACCAAGGGACCCCACAAGGAAATGCTGACCACAGCAAATCACCAAAGGAACCAAATAGAAAATATAAACCGTGAACCTTGTACAATTACAAGACCACACGTTCCCATAAGGGAAGATCAAACCTAGGGAACCACAGGGCAGCTCTTGCAACTGTGAACCCAATGCAAGCACAACAGCAAATTTGCAAGAAAATCAGACATTCACAAAACCACAAGTTCCCATAAGGAAAGATCAAGCCTAGGGAATCACAAGGAGGCTTTCGCAAATGTGAACCCAATGCAAACACAACAACAAATCTGTGGGAAACTCACAGGAACTTGTAGCAACACAGGACCTAGCAAGGGAAGATCTAATCACAGAACAGCATAAATCACCACAGAAAGGCCCTCACCACTTAGAATCTAACACAACCGCCACCACATAAACTACAGGACCCAACAAGAAGAGGCAGTCAGCAGGAACCCTCAAGGACAAATCGTACCACTGACCAACACAGGTAGGCCCCCATTACGATTGAACTCAATAAAGCAACCTCCAAACCTAATCCTGATCACCGATCTTAAGACACCTACCCCCAGGGCTAACCCCTGAAGGGCAGGGCTAGTCTGAGCCAGCGAAAGATTTCACCTACTTCCAGGAAATCAATTAACACCAGGCCTAGCCTATAACCCCTAGAACACCCTACCCCAGGGATATCACAGTGCACATAATGGTCCAACTTAAGGAAAGACCCTCTGTCTAGAACAAAAGCCTTCCGAGAAAATAACCCTGTACAATATGCCACGCACCAGCAAGGACCGATGAACAAGGAAAACCAAAACGGAGCAAACAAAACGGGACAATCTCGTAACGCCATACCTGACAATAGATGCACACAGGGATCGAACGTCTCGCTCAACAGAATAAGCCAATTCGCGGAAACAAGATCAACATCGCTCTACCTAAGACCTACATGTGGCCACAACCCACATGGACAGCCAACGATACCAAAAAACTTCAAGCACATTAACAGGATAAAAGAACACCAAGAAGGAGGACGTGAAATGTACAGAAACAAACCAGAAGGAAATGACAGAACCATACCATTCATCACCAAATTCTTGCGCGATCAAAGGCACCATCGACAAAGACGACCTCGAAGAAGACATCAACCCAATGCGGAACCTGACTGAACTACTCAATGAATAATCAGCCCCACAGCCTCAAGCATGCAATCAAGCAGTAATAATGAACAACTCCAACATGGACACCAAAAGACACAACCAAAGACCAAACAGACCACAAGAATCGCAAAGATGCACTGTAACCTAGTCAACACCAGTTCCCTCTCCAAACGCGCAACAGAAATATACGATCTGCTATGTGACAGAGGGATGGACATCCTATTCCTCCCTGAAACCTGGCTACCCCAAAACTACAAAGTCATAGTGCACAACTGCATACCCAACAAGCTAAATCTCAAGCAAGACAACGGATCAGGAAAAAGAGGACAACTCGCCGTGACATACAAGGACCACCTGAAAATAGCAGCCCAAACATTAAAAATCACAAACTGCAATCAGTCATACACCTAGTCTCATACCCTCAAATATAACATTTGTACTCCTTTACAGGCCACCAACGCATGACCATACATTTGTAGACCCTTTCGTACAAGCCTTCGCCAACATGGCCATTAAGCACGACCACATGATCACTTTTGGAGACTTAAATATCTGGTTTGAAGAAGAACATCAACTCACCCAAAACACTAACCAATCAACTAGCGACAATGCATCTATGACAAATGGTGAAAGGAGTGACACATACAGCAGGCCACACACTAGATGCAATCTTCGGCAACAAAAACCTCTGGAGCGACCGCCTCATACCCTTCGTGATCAACAATCATGGATACCTGATATTCTCCGTAATAACCCACCAACCCGGAAAATAAATTGGAGAACCATCAACAGTGTAGACCTAACTGCGAAACTGGAAATCATAAAACCATCACCGACTGACCTAAACGCAACCAACTTAGAAGAAAGGACAGATCATATCCTAAAATGGATCATGAAAACATTACATGACATTGCACTGGAAAAAGCTTTTTACCCATCACAAAAGAAAACGACGGCGATCTGGTTCACGCCCCATCTCAAAGCACTGAAAAAATCAAACTAGAAACAGAATGTAGAAAAAATGACAACCAACACAAAACAACTAGATAGCAAAGGCAGGTTGGACTATACAAAGCTGAAATGCTCAAAGCCAAAAAGACATACTAGAATGAACAGCTTGCAAAAGCAGGCAACACCCAGAAAGACATTTTCAAAATCATAAATCAGATGAGAAACCATCTATGCGCAACAACACCGATACCTTCACAAATACTATGCTACGACCTCACCCAACCCCTTCATGAACAAAATCAGTAACATTCAGCTAATCTCACAAAGCAAGCCAAAAGGTTCCTCAACCAGCCAACACCTGAGCCAACAACCAGACTAACCCTCTTCCCGCCAATCTCAACAGACAAATCTAGCAACCTGGTAACCAAAAGCAACAGAGCTGGTTCCCCAGCAGATCCCTGCCCACCAGATGTCTACAAAGTCCTCCTCGCCCAGCAAACATCGGCAGAATACTGCCTCAACCTCTCACTAGCAACAGGATCAGTGCCAAAAGCCTTCAAATTGGCCTACACCAAACCACTCCTGAAAGATGCCCCTGGAAAACATGGAAGACCCTATAAACTACCGACCAATTTCAGATATACTACAAAGCTACGTCTATGAGCAAATATTGAAACACATGGAAAACAACCGGCTGCTGGATCAGGCACAAGTAGGCTTCAGACCCATGAGAGGAACGGAAACTGCGCTATCCATCTGGGACGATCTAAAGACCAACGCAGACTCCATCACTAACTGCACCAATACTACTCGATCTCTCAGCACCCTTTGACACAGTCAACCACGACAACCATCGAAAGACTAGAAATATCGGGATCAGCAACACTGCACTCCTCTGGTAAGAATCCTTCTTGATATAAAGAACAGAAACAACCTGGATAAAGCATTCAAATCAGCACCTCAGAATACATGTGGAGTCCCACATGGCTCATCGCTCCCACCGTTACTCTTTAACATCTGCATGACTCCGCTGATAAACCTCATCAAATAACACGCCGCAGATGACACCCAAATCATCTATAAAATCGATGCCAGTGAAGAGCAAAACCCGACACTGACCAACTGCCTCATTGAACTAAACCAATGGATGAGCACCAACTACCTTAAACTCAACCCATACAAAACCAAAATTATGATTGCACCCAACGGCCTGACAAACAACCAGCACATTGCATGGCCTGCCGAACTAGGCAACCGCCAGAACAGTCCAAAGTTGTCATATCATGGAATCCTTATGTACAATGAGCTAACACTAGAACCACAAGTAAACACAGTAGTTAAGAAATGCTTCTTCTAGCTACACACAATAAAGAAAATACTTCCCTTTTCCTTCACACAGAATGCTTGCCATCATCTCTCTCGTCTTATCAAGAATAGACTACGCCAACAGCATCTACATTGGAATGCCAGAATTCCTGTTGAGAAAGCTACAACAAATACAGAGCGCAGCTACAGGGCTACTCCTTAAACTCATAACAGGAGGACACATAACACCAGCACTGAGAACGTTGCATTGGCTGCCAGTCAAAAAACATATCTCCTTCAAAACACCCTGCATAACACAGAGTGATCCACGGCCAAGGTGTGGAATGCATACAGAGAAAATAATCTACAAACCAACACAAACACTAAGATCCAGCAGCGACATCTGCCTCAAACACAAACAGTACTCAAAACAAAAATGTGGGGATCAGCATTTTTCTGAACAGCAGCGAAACTCTGGAACTCGCTCCCAGTGGAAACAGAGGATCACCTCAAGCTCAGGAAACTATTAAAAACATGGGTCTTTAACACTCTGAGGTGGAGAAATACTTAAGAGCGACAGAAATCCACACACTGCAATGCAAGTGAACACAGCAAGAATGGACCACTCAAATATCAACCGAGAACACCCCAGGAACAAGATGAAGCATAAGGGCTAACCCATTGCAATAAATCCAAATTGACCAAACAAACCCTATTAATAACTCTCTAACTCGATCACTCAAAATATCCACCACCCATTACATAATTGACTTGACACAAACCATTGACCCGAAACACCTGACCTACAAACACTCACCACAACACCCAACGCACACAGGAAACATCTGCCTACAAGACACAAATGCCAATCTACCAAAATATACCAGCACACAGTGACCGGTTTTTCCGAACTGAAGCTAACAGCACATCAAAACTCTCTTGTGCTTCTCCCTCCCTACCCCACTAACCGTCCCAACGCCCTTACTTTTCAGATCTGCGTGAGCGACTGGAGACTATGAAAAAAGGCAGCGGTGCGCTGTACAAGTCCCAATAACATCTCAGCAATGTCCCTGAATATCTGTTAGCGGACATAGAAGAAGAAAAAACAACTGTTATTTTGGGTTTTTCTAAACATATACCAACCCATCCTCCACTCCCCAGAGACTGTTTAATTTGTTTGCAAAGTTTCATGCAAATTCTTCAAACGACATCAAAGTTGTAAGTCAGACCAAGAATGCCTAACCAGGAGCGGTATAAACTAGAGGATGGACTTCATTAAGCTGCAGCCATTCCAATTATGAACAGGACCCCAGGACAGTGGAAGTTTCACTAGAATCGAAGAACCACAGAAGTTTGTTCATTCAGGAACTACAAGAAACAAAAGAATCGAGAAAAACCCTTCCTTTTTTGTGTGAAATAATAATGGAACATACCTGTACTGTACTAGACAAAGATTGTATCTTATGAATTATACATGCTACACCAAACATGTATTAAATGCCTTGACAAAGCCCAAGAAAGGGCGAAACACAAGCATGTGCCTCCAAGCTGAGAAATGTTGCCACAAGTTTACTAAAGAATGTTACTATGGGCACAAGTTCACTAAAGAATGTTATGTGAAGATTTATTTTCTTTTTTGTGATGAATGTTACACAATTGAATTAAAACAAACCAATTTGCAATCACTAAACAGTTTGCACAGGCTTACATAGAAAACCCTTTTTCTTTTACCCAAGAGACAGAGGTAAATGCCGGTCTCTATGTAGCCATGCAGCCACTGTCGTCCTGCTAACCTGGATCAGTCAGGAATTAAATGAATATAAAAATACAAAGCATTATAAACGGAACAGTAGTGGGTGGAGCGCACAGACTGATATTATTCACCAAATCCAAAAATATACGCTAGTTCTTTTTTTTTTCCTTAGCTGATGGGAGGGAACATATTGGTGCAACATGTACAGTGGCCACAGCCGAAGGCCTTGGCTAGTGGGCCCCTAAAGAGGCCTATTGGTGCAACATGCACAGTGGCCACAGCTGAAGGCCATATGGCTAGAGGGCCCCGGCTGTGTCCACTAGCCATGGCCAAAGACCATGGCTAATGGGTACCATAGAAACCTATTGGTGGAACATGTACGGTGGCCACGGCCAAAGGCCACAACTGGTGGGCTTGAAAGATACCTAGCATTTTATAATATACAGTGGGCACGGCCGAAGGCTGTACTCACTCGCCAGGCACAAAGGCAACCTCTAGGTGGAACATTTACAGTGGCAACGGCCAAAAGCTATGGCTAGGGGCCCTTGAATAAACTATACTATTACAAAATCCTTACATTTACTGAAAAAACCTTAGTTAAGGGACAGTTAAGGTTATCAGATTTAATGCAACAAAACCCTGAAATTCAGCAGCTATGGGAAGTGATGATCATCTTAACTCTGCGCCCCCCCCCCATTGCAAAGCCCATGAGCACATACATAACAGATGTGATTCGCAATGACATACAAAATTGGAGGCTGGCAAGATAGCTCAGTAGGTTCAACGCTGGCTGCTGGGATCTGTGTGAGATCTGCAGGTCGCAGGTTTGAATACCAGCAGGACCAACTCGGCCTTTCATCCTTCCAAGAAAAAAAAATGAATACCAACTCTGGTTGGGTAATATTGTATGTATTTGTAAACTGCTTAGGTGTAAGCGCTATATAAATAACATGTCATTAGATCCTAGGGGTCATCAACGCAGGGGCACCATGTTAAGATGATCATCACTTTCCACATCTGCTGAATTTCAAAGGGTTTTGTTGCGTTAAATCGTATCACCTTAACTGTCCATTAACTAAAGTCTTTTCAGTGACATGCATACATATACGTATATGTATATATATATATACACATTTGAACAAATGTGTTAACCCACTTATGCTGTAAATAGCTGGCATAGCCAAAAAGCAAATTGTGATAAACACCAATTTATGAGAGCACTGTCTTGTGTAAGGTGTAGACAAACTTAAATAATTCTTTTAACCATTAAAATCACATGTCAAATACATGATTTTAAACATAAACCAACATGGTCTTAATGAACAATTTATCTCAGGTTCTGCCGTGTAAAGTAAACGCCACACGTTCCATCCCGCTTTCTGGGACGACTTCAGACGAAATTTGCATTGCTGTAAATGACCATCTTTTATTTTCACACTCTGCCAGGTCACATGGCATTCATGGTCACATGACTCACTTTCAAGTCATGCTCAAGGTATCTAATAACCTGGCGCCCATTTTGTAATGGCGTCTATAATAACTGAGTATATCAAATACACACTCTACTTAGAATAAGCGAGCAGTTATTGTCATTTCATTGTCACCCGTCAGCGTATTATAGAAACAAAAGTTTTCAGTATATATCAGAGAGAACAATTACAGCAACAGAACAACAAATTCTACAGGTTGGCCTCTTTCTCTCCCACTCAGAACTTTGACTTTGCTCAAACTAGAATAGATTTACTCAAATTCTTGCGTAAAGTAAAATTGAAACAATTCCTTACTAAGGTTAGTGGAGATCGCCCTATTATAGCCACTTCTCCCACTGAGCCTAGCCCATTAAGTATCAATGATATGGGAAGTTTGATCTGTGTCGATACTTACTCAGCAAAACAATGATGTTACCTCTCGATTTGAGTGATGAACATATTCTGACCAGATTTGATATATCTACTGATCACATAAAAGACAGTGGGCTGAAAAATAGGTCTGTAATTAATCCACAATTAATTTCAAACAACATAGAGGTCTTTGAAAAATATGTAATAAAAGATCTTGGAGACCTAGAAGGCAAGAAAAGCTCTTTTTGACTTGAAGAATGACACTACTATTGTCATTAGACAAGCAGATAAGGGTAGAGGGGTGGTGGTTTGGGTGAGAACCACATATCTGGAAGAAGCATATGGTCAATTGAATGTTGCTACATGCTATGAAGAAGTATCTAACATTCTCCAGAATGGAGTCTGGCATGGATTCACATGCTCATGAATATTCCCTGTCGTCAGGCTGGGAATCCTCTGTAAAGAAAATATAAGTTTGTTTCATTTCTGAACTCTCTTTCTCCTAATAACCAATCACTGGTCTCTGCGTCATACTGCCCCCAGCCAATGACTGCCCTCTACCTAAGCCCCTCATCTGGCAGCCATCTTCAGATTTTTACCACACGTTCGAGTGCTGGGAGTCCTTGTGATTAGCTCTCAGGCTTATTACCGCATTTTGAGCTTTTTCTCAGAGTTTCACTTAATTTTTTCGGTCAATCGAGCCTCAAGCTCCATCGATCCACCATCCAATTAACGGGCACCCATTTTCGGATTCTTCAGTGCCCCTCAAGGGCTAAATTTTGTCGTTTACATCTTGGAGGATTCCAGAAGCTTCTTCGAGGCCTACACCGCGTTGACATGGTGGAGGAGAAGGACGACTCGACGCCCCTGTTCAAGGTTTACCCAGGCTGTGGCTTGCGGAACATATTTTCGGACGACGGGCACTCCCTGTGCCTCTACTGCCTGCATTCGGACCAGACGCACGTGGAGGATGACTCTGCGTTTTGCCAGGAGATGGTGCCCCGCACAATGAATGATTGGCGCAGGCGCCTCAACAAGTGGCTGCATGCCCAGGCCCCTGCTCCAGGTGAGTCCTGGCAGCATGCCTCCCTTAGCCACAAGAAGAAATCTGAGCGGTCTTCTAAGACCTTTGAGTGTGCCCGTCTTACGGGGGCCCAACACAAGGCTAAGCACCGCGAGTCCACGGTCACAGGGGGCACTGTTGCGACTTGCTCCTCTGTGGCCAGGGCGAGTACAGCATCTCCAGGACCTTCAACCACGAGCCAGCACTCAAGATCTTCGAAGAAGAGGAAGTCGGACCAACCGGGCAATCTCTTGGAGAAGACCCGGACAGGCCCTACGGAGAAGGCCAAGGGGAGCATGGCTCGGACCCTCCCCCTAAGGTGAAGGCCTCAGGCTCGACCAAGGTCGTTAAGGCCCAGATACATCCAGCCAAGGCCCAGCCTTCCAATGAAGGAGTGGTGGCATCCCTCGCGAAGGCCGCAGAGGTGGGTCCTCGGGGTACGACCCCGTAGGCTAGAGCTTCCCTGCCTGCCAGGAGGGAATCCTCTTTTTAGCCCATCGAGAAGACACCGGAGAAGGTGATGCCAATCATCTCACTCGAAACTGTCTCCCCTGGTCGCAGAGAAGGGGGGAGGGGCACGGTAGCCCTTCAAGGCACGGATTTCTCCTCTGAGGAGGAGCTCACTAATCTCCAGACTGTCCTGGAGGAATGGTACGTCGGGGTCAGATCCTACGGGAAGGATCCGGATGAGGGAGATGACAAAGGTCACGACGAAACCGACGAGGAGCAGCAGGTCGTGGACCAGCCTACACCGCAAACGCCTCCACCACCTCAGCAGCCACCTCTACAACCTCCTGCGGACATCTCGGTGGTGGACATTCTCAGGGCATTACACACCCTGTGCTCTGAGATCCGGACGAGGAGGCCCCTTGTGCCGGTGCATCCCCCCCGTCCCCTTTAATGGGTTTCCTATACCAATGCTGTGAGGCCAAGTGGAAAACCGTACTTTCAATTCCACTCTTGGATGACATTTGGGACGAGGGGCTGTCCCTAATGAAGAACCCTTCCTCGGCCCCGGCGAAGAGGGACCGGTACGAGAAGAAATACAGGGTGCCGCACTCTGCGCCCAAGTGTTTGAGGTCCAACCGTCTCCAGACTCGGTGGTCTTGACGGCGGCCAAGAAGAACTCTTTGGGCTCACCCTCTTTGATGGCCTCCTTTGACCCCCGCCTCCAAGCCGGCGAGGGGAAGAAGTTGGACGCCATGGGACGACGAGTCATCACGTCTGCAGCGACTACCATCAAGGCTGCCAATGCCCTCACCATTGTGGCGCGTTACGACAGGGAGCTCTGGTTCAAGATCGCTCCCCTCCTGTACTTTATTCCCGACGACAAGAGGGTGGAAGCAATGGAGATCTGCAGGAGGGCGAAGTGGCGTCGGACCATGCCATTACCGTGGCCACAGACATTGCCGGCACAGGGTTCCGCCAAATGGGCAACAGCATTTGCCTTTGTCAGCAGGGATGGTTAAGGGCCACACATTTTCTCCAGGATGTTCAGTCGGAGGTATTGGACATGCCTTTCGACGGGCACAATTTGTTTGGGAAGACTGTGTACAAGTCTCTTCAGGCCATCAAGGTGGACACTTAGACGGCTCGTGCCTTGGGCACGTTTCAAAGACGACGGCCGTCCTTTTGGACTTCCAGCGGAAAATCCCAAGTTTCTTCCAAAGGATTCGGTGGAGATACTTCGTCCTACCGTCCCGCTCATCGGCCAAGGAGACCTACAGAGGCCGCCCCAAATCTGGAAGAGGTCGCCGTCATCGCCAAGGCCCCCAAGGCGGTACCTCCACGGCGAAGCAGGTTTGAACCGCCCGTGGCATCGGGCCCCCACCTGTTCACCCCGGTGGGAGGCCGGCTGGCAAACTTCGTCAGCATTTGGAAGACCATCTCCACTGACCGTTGGGTGCTGGACGCTCTAGCCCACGGACACACACTAGAGTTCCAATGGAAGTGTCCGCGTATACCACCAGTGGCCAGGGAGGAAAACCATGTCCCTCAGCTTCTGCTGGAGGAGCCGGCCATGCTAAGAAAAGGGGCCATAGAGCTCGTCCCAAAGAGGCTCCTGGGCTCCGAAGTGTGCTCTTGTTACTTCCTCGTCAAGAAGACCGGCGGTTGGAGGCCCATCCTAGACCTCCGCCATCTGAACAAGTACTTCAAGTCTCGAATGTTTCGGATGGTGACTTTCACATTCCCATACACAAGGGCCACCGCAAGTTCCTGCGCTTCGTGGTGGGCAACATTACCAGTTCAAGGCCATTCCCTTCGGATTCAAGTCGGCGCCAAGGGTTTTCACCAAGTGCCTGGGGCCGGTGGCAGCGCAGCTGCGTCTACGAGGGATACACGTTTACCCTTACCTGGACGACTGGCTCATTCAAGCAAGCTTGAAGTACATCACAGTCCAACACACAGCGAGGACCATCCAACTACTGACGGATCTGGGGTTCCCGGGAACTATGCAAAGTCTTGCTTGGTGCCATCGCAGGATGCACTGTTTCTGGAGCCCGACTCAACACAGTGTCGTGCCTGGCGTCTCCGTCGAAGGAGAGGATTTTGGCCATCTTGGGCAAGGTACGACGACTGTTGACCCTGAAACTTGCAAGGGTGAGGTCCATCAAATCCCTACTCGACATGTCGTCATGCATATACCTCATTCGGCTGTGCAGACTACGGATGCATCCACTGCAACAATTCCTCAACGTCTGTTGGATTCAAGTGTCTGGAAGCTTCAAGGACAAGATCACTCTCGACAAGAATTTCCGTCAAGCGATATGGTGGTGGGGAGTCCGCGCGCATCTGTCGGCAGGCGCGGATTTCCAGATCCCACCTCATCAGGAAACGATCATGACTGACGCCTCCCTGGAAGGATGACGGGGTGCACACCGGAAGTCTTCACGCAAGAGGCCTGTGGCTACCGTAGGAGAAGACATTACATAGCAATGTGTTGGATCTGCGGGCAGTGTTTTGGGCCCTCAAGTCCTTCCTTCTGTCCCTCAAGGGCAAGGTGGTGCAGGTCTTCACGGACAACACCACCACGAAGTTCTACGTTCGGAAGCAGGGGGACACCAGATCCCCGGCACTCTCCAAAGAGGCGCAGGACATGTGGTACTGGACCGTTGCACTGGGGATGTTCCTGATCCCGTTTCATTTGGCAGGAGTGAAGAACACTGTTGCCGACTCTCTCAGCAGGGAGCTACGCTCTTGCCACGAGTGGGAGCTTTGACAGGACCAAATGGATCTTCTGTTCCGACGATGGGGGCCATCCACAGATCGATCTGTTTGCGACGACGACGACGATGAACACCAAGTGCCGGAGGTTCGCCAGCAGGTTTCCCCAGCCGGGGAGCATGGGGGATGCATTCTCATTCCCCTGAGATGGCCTGTTTCTGTATGCGTTTCCTCCGTTGCCGTTGCTTCTTCGACTAGTCAATCAAAACGGTCCCAGTGCAGGATGATACTCATCGCACCGCCGTGGCCGAGACAGATATGGTACCCGGACCTTCTGGAATTGTCAGCATCCCCCCCAGTCAAGCTTCCGGTGGTCGCAGATCTTGCCGAGTACGGAGCTGAAGTGCCCAGACTACTATCGGCAGTCACGACATTCACCGCTGGTAAGAGCCTACCGCTCCTATACCCCCGTACGCCCTGCCAACTAATGGGGACCGTTAACATAATTTGACTAATTTACACTGCACCAGCCTTTGGATACAGCATCGAACTCTGCAAACCTGCCTAGTACCGTGTACGAACTACAAACTTTGCCCCGTTCGCACATCAAAATTCGTACTAATGACAGATGCAGCCAAGTCCAGCAAATTGATAGTAACTGCTCCCTACCTAAGATCTGCACAAATGTACAAACTTGACCCACTTGTCACACCCTCTACGACTCATAGTGGCCCCTGCTTGTCATGCAGAAATCGCTTGTCAACTATCCACACAGTAAACTTAGTATTGCCAAATTATTGTTTGTACCACACACCAGCCAGTGCGGCAATACCGCGTACCCGCCTCAGCCCTCTCCCGGATCTTACCTATGTTGGCAGCTTGAACCCAGATTGTCGCAGTTATCTACGTTTGTGCAATCTAATCACCTTCGCCCTTGGCTTTGTGGGACTAGCCTATCCTTAGACTTTGCTAACTGCATTTACACTTGCCCTTGTAGAACTAGCCCAATTTAATTGACTATATGTTGAACTAGTCTTCTCTAAACTCCCCACGCCTAAGCATATGTTGCATGAGCCTACTCTAAAGGGCTATATGTTGAACTAGCCCATTCGAGGGGATTGGGTCCTCTGACGTATTCCATATCTATGACAGGTACTGTCCACAGCTGTGCTGCTTTGGAAAATCTTTGGCGTCTGCGTCCTGCGCCGATGACGTCGATGCGCCGTCCCCGAGGACCTCATCCGACGGCCGACGTCACCCGATGTGATAAGTAGGACGCACGACGCCCATAGCCTTAGTTCCGTTTTTTACGCGAACATGTTCGCTTCGTGAATCTCAGTACGCCTCGACTCGTTGGAGTTGCTGTTTTCTTTCTCGGTTCGTTGAACCTGTTCGGTTGTGAAGACCTGTTTGTGGCGATGTCTTTCATCTTCGACCGCACGTCCGGGCTTCAAGAACTGCAGGGATTGTGGGTCCAAGATGTCGGTCACGGACTCGCACAACGCCTGCCTCTGGTGCCTCGGGGAGGCCCACGATACGGACGACTGTGTCGACTGCCAGTTGCTCACTGCGAAGGCCTTGCGAGAATGCAAGAAGAAACTGTCGGTAGGTCGGGTGTCTAAGCCCCGGAAGTCGAGGTCTGCGGGGCTTTCGACCGATGACTCGAGGGGTGACTCTCCGCGTCGTCATCGGAAGTCCAGTGGGTCTCCTTCCAGGAGTCAGTCTCGCCACTCCTCCGCCTCTTCTAGGCATTCCAGGAAGCGCCGGCATAGGTCGCCTTCCCCGTCCTCTTCCGAGGAATCCGCCCGTCGGCGGGTCGATTATCCCTCCATGCAAGTGACAGTGGAGGAATGGGCTTCCTTCGGGAAGCAGTTGCTAGCGATTCTGGAATCGCAGGGCACCGGTCCGTCTGCGCCTCTGAGTAGGGTCGGTCGGCACCAGTCGAGAGACACCGCCCGTACGCCTTCGGGCTCGGGTGGTCGGCACGGCTCACGGGAGAGGTCCCGCTCGGACAAGGGTAGCCGTTCTCGCCATGCCCGTTCCAGGTCCCGGTCCTCGGCGCGCTCGAGACCGCGTGATCATGTGCCGTCTTCAAAGAAGACGTCGACGCCTGTGGTGCCGAGGTCGTCGACGATTTCTCTCGAGGTTCCGTCTTCGAGGGGGTCGTCGACGCCATCGGCGCCCAGGTTGTCGAGAGACACGCTCAGAGCTCCGGCTTCGAGGACTGTGTCGACGCCGCCGATACTGGAGGCGTTGCAGCTGACGTCGACGCCCTTTCTGTCGGCGCCGATTCGTTCGGCGCCCTCAACGCCTTTTCTGTCGACGCCAGCGCCGACTCGTTCGGCGCCCTCAACGCCTTTCGAGGCGATAGTGTCGGAGGGGCCTCGTGGCATGGGGTTTGCCCCTAAAAAGGCTGTGGCTGGGGTCCGGCACTGCTTTGGTCCGCAGAGGTCTTCCTCTTCCCACCTGGAGTACATTTCAGAGGGTGATGAAGGCTCTGATGGCGGCCTGGTTCCGGTTCCGGTTACGGTTCCAGGTGACCTTATCTCGGGCCATAGTCAGTTTGATGACCTGAGGCAGTCACTGCATGATGCCAGTGGACTGGACACCTCTCCGGAGGTGGAGTTTTGCCGGCCCGAGCCTGGCACTCATGCCGATTCGTCATATCGTCGCCTTATGTCTCGGGTTACCGAGTACTTGGGTTGGTCAGCTCCCCCAGGGGAGTTCGTTCAGGATGATCTCACGGACATCCTTGATCTCGGTCCACCCACTGACCCGGTTTTGCCTTTTCATATGGCTTTGCAGAGAAAGGTGGCGGCGGCTTGGACTGCTCCGGAGAGTCTCCCGGCAGTGGGCAAGTCTTTGTCGCGAAAATACCGTCCAGCCAGTAGCGACCCCTGCTACTTGTCTAGGCACCCTACCCCGGAGAGTTTGGTGGTGCAGGCGGCTACAGCCCCGGCAAAGCAGGCGTCGTATCCTACCATCCCTCCGGATAGGGACGACAAACGTTTTGACGGCTGGGCAAAGAAAGTGTTTTCTTCTGGGGGTATGGCGCTTCAGGCGGCCAACTCCATATGTGGCTTGTCTCGTTTCACACACACTCTGTGGAACTGTGTTGCATTAGCGGCTGATCATATTCCCGAAGGGGACGAACGGGATGGTTTCCTTGCTATGGTTCAGGATGGCAAGGATGCCATGCGTGAGGCCGTTCAGTCGGGTTTGGACTTGGTGGATTGTGTCAGCCGGTCCATGGCGGCGAGCACCGTAATGCGCAGGTGTGCGTGGTTGAGGAAGTCTGGATTCGCTCCTGATGTGCAGTCCCGGCTCCTCAACTTGCCCTTTGAAGGTGAACACGTTTTTGGCAGCAAGGCTGACGAGAGCCTTGAGAGGTTGCAGACCTCGAAAGCTGCAGCGAAG
The DNA here is from genome assembly GCF_040938575.1 of Ambystoma mexicanum. NCBI lineage: Eukaryota > Metazoa > Chordata > Amphibia > Caudata > Ambystomatidae > Ambystoma > Ambystoma mexicanum. Next base: position 594,120,196 of record NC_090923.1, on the reverse strand, counting down.
TCGTTGAGCGCTGCAGTTCGCGAACCTCCGCCTTTTCGTCCGAGGAGACAGCAATGGAGGGGAGGTTCCTTTCGCTATTACTCGTCCTTCAGTAAAGCGAGAGGAGCTAGCAGTCAAAGAAGCCATCGTAAGAGTGCCAGAGGTGGAAACAAAGGTACTCGAGGTGCCAAGGCCGCTCGGGCAGTTGCCTCTTGGCCCTCAGGCAACGCCGCAGCCGCTACCCCTCAGTCATGAGGCCAGTTCCCATGGTTCGCCGGTTGGGGGAAGGCTGGCGCAGCATCTTGTAGAGTGGCAAGCCATTACTTCAGATGTGTGGGTTCTGGAGATCATAACCCACGGCTACTGTCTTCCCTTTCGGCAGAGGCCTTACGACAATCCACCAGGGATCCTCTCTTTGAAGAGTCCGGATCCGCTCCTTGCGCAGGAAATTCAAGCCCTGCTGGAGAAAGGCGCCATAGAACTGGTGCCTGTAGCGGAGAGGAACAAGGGATGGTATTCCCCTTATTTTTTGATTTCCAAGAAAGACGGGGGATTGAGACCCATCATGGACTTGCGCGGTTTGAACAAACTCCTCAGGAAGGAAAAGTTCAAGATGTTGACTCTTTCTCGGGTCCTCCAGGCCCTTCAACTTGAGGACTGGTTGGTGTCTCTCGACCTCAAGGATGCTTACTTCCATGTGCCGATCCATCCCAAGCACAAGAAGTACCTGAGGTTCGCGGTTGATGACTCGCACTTTCAGTTTCGGGTCCTGCTGTTCGGATTGACCTCCGCCCCGAGGGTTTTCACCAAGCTCATGGTGGTGGTGGCAGCTCATCTCAGGAAGGGGGAATTCACGTCTACCCCTACCTGGACGACTGGTTGATCAGGGGGAGCTCTCCTGAGCAAGTCCTGGATCATCTGTCCGTCACCTGCCACTCCCTTCACAGGCTGGGCTTCTCCCTCAATTTAAAGAAGTCCCATTTGACACCAACGCAGCGGCTCCAGTACATCGGAGCAGTGCTCGACACTTCCTTGGGGCAGTGTTTTCCTCCTCAGGTGAGGGCTCTTCACATTCAGCAGATGGTGCACAAGTTTCAGTTTGCCCAGACTCTCCCAGCGTCCGAGTTCTTGAGACTGCTCGGCCTCATGGCATCCTGCATTCTTCTGGTGCCAGAGGCTCATCTGCGGATGCGATCTTTGCAGTGGGCGCTCAAGCTCCAGTGGTCTCAGTCCTCCGACAGGCTGTCGGACCCTTTTCAGGTGCCGCCCTCGGTATCCCGGGACCTTCTGTGGTGGGTCGTCGAGGGCAATCTGATGAAGGGTGGCCCATTTTGGCTGCCCTGGCCGGACGCATCCCTCATGGGATGGGGAGCTCATGCCAACGAGCTGACAGTCAGCGGTCGTTGGTCTCCGTCGGAGTCCAGACTCCATATCAATCTGTTGGAGCTGAGGGCCGTCAGGCTAGCCCTGAAGGCTTTTCTGCCGACTGTGCGCGGGAAGAGTGTCCTGATTCTGACGGACAACACAGTGGCCATGCACTACCTCAACAAAAAGGGGGGGGACATGGTCACTTCTGCTGTGCAGGGAGGCGATGCAGCTCGAGTTCTGGGCCATCCAGCAGGAAGTTTTAATCTCGGCAGTTCATCTGGCCGGAGACGACAACGAGACGGCGGACGCTCTGAGCAGGCAGTGCACGATCTCTCACGAGTGGGAGCTGGCTCAGGAGATTCTCCTGGAGATCTTCGCCCTTTGAGGGACCCCTCAAGTGGATCTCTTCGCCTCCAGTGTCAACCGGAAGTGCGAAAGGTTTTGCTCGCGGGAATTTCCTCCAAAAGGAGCCTTAGGAGACGCGTTTGTGATGGAGTGGTCATTCCCACTGCTGTACGCGTTTCCTCCAGTCCCCGTCATCCCCGCAAGTGTTGCAGAGGTTACGGAGGTTCGGTTCCCGGATGATCCTCATTGCTCCGGCGTGGGCCCGGAGGACGTGGTACCCGCACCTTCTCGACTTGTCCATCTGCCCTCCACGTTGTTTTCCCTACCGAGACGATCTGCCCTCACGGGAGGGGGGTCAGGTTCTCCATCCAGAGGTCAGATCCCACAATCTTCACGCTTGGCTTCTGAAAGGTTGAGGTATAAGGATTGGGACCTCCCTGAAGACGTGATGGAGGTGTTGCTCCCGGCCAGGCGGCCGGCAACAAAGTCTCTGTACCGTTGCCGTTGGAGAAAGTTCTGCGCCTGGTGCAGAGTTCAGAATGTGGATCCTTTTGAATGCGACATTCCCATGGTTTTGTCTTTTTTGCTTTCTTTGGCCCACAGGGGCTTGAAAGTTGGGACCATTAAAGGTTACCTGGCGGCGCTGTCCATATTTAAGCGCTCGTCTGAAGAGTGTTCCTATTTTAAGATTCCTTTAATTTCGCAGTTTTTGAAAGGGCTCACTAATGTGTTCCCTCCGTCACCTTTTTTGGTGCCAAGTTGGGATTTGAACCTTGATAAGTTTCTTATGGGTGCTCCGTTTGAGCCTTTACATTCTTGCCCTTTGAGGCTGTTAACTCTAAAAACTGTGTTTTTAGTTGCGGTTACTTCCGCTCGCAGAGTGAGTGAGTTACAGGCACTTTCAGTTAAGCCACCCTTCACTGTGTTTCACAAGGACAGGGTTGTCCTTAGAGTTCGTCCTTCTTTTCTTCCGAAGGTGGTTTCAGAATTTCATTTGAGCCAGAAGGTTGTTCTTCCGGCGTTCTATCCTCCTCCACATCCTGGTAAGGAAGAGGAGAGGCTCCATAGGCTTGATCCTAGCAGAGCGTTGAGCTTTTATATCTCGCGCATGTCCCGGGTCAGAGTGGACGATCAACTTTTCATTGGTTACGCTGGAAAGCGTTTGGGACAAGCTGTGACGAAACAGACTTTGTCTCGTTGGATTGTTTTAGCTATCTCTGAGTGTTACCGCTTGGCGGGTAAGGACCCTCCGGCTGGCTTGCGGGCCCATTCTATCAGAGGAGTGGCTGCGTCTACTGCCCTGCAGAGGGGAGTTCCTATTCGTCACATCTGTGATGCAGCCACCTGGGCTTCAGTACATACTTTTGTACGTCACTATTCCCTCGATTCCATCAGAGGGCAAGATCTGGCCTTTGGCAAGGCGGTTCTCTATTCCGCAATTTGATTGGGCATGCTAAATTTGTATTCTAAATTCTTTCCCACCTCCTTGCTTGGTACTGCTTTGGGAGTCTGTCATAGATATGGAATCCGTCGGAGGACCCAATCCCCTCGAAGAACAAGTTACTCTCTTACCTGGTAACGTTCTTTCGATGGGATGGTCCGACAACGTATTCCATATCGCTCCCTCCCTGCCTTCCCCACTGCAGAATTTCTTTTGCGATTGCAGCTTGCGTTCCGCAAGGCCTTGTGTGTCTGACTGGCAGAAAACTGGTGGCACACGTTCTGGGAAAAAACTATAACTGAGGCTATGGGCGTCGTGCGTCCTACTTATCACATCGGGTGACGTCGGCCGTCGGAGGGGATCCTCGGGGACGGCGCATCGACGTCATCGAAGCAGGACGCAGACGCCAAAGATTTTCCGAAGCAGCACAGCTGTGGATATTACCTGTCATAGATATGGAATACGTCGTCGGACCATCCCATCGAAAGAACGTTACCAGGTAAGAGAGTAACTTGTTCTTCTATACTGTTTCCACCCATGCCTATGTTGTATTATCCTATGTTAACTAACTGTTGAACTAGGCTATTCTTAACTGCTTGTGCCTATGAACATGTTGAATTAGCCATTTTAAAGACATTTTAGACTGTTTGGTGAACTAGCCTATTGAACTGCCTATGCCTATTCTGACGCTGAACAAACCTGCTTTAACTGACTGTGTTAAACCAACCTATTCTAAAATGCAGTCACCCATGCCTATGTTGATCTAGCCTACTTTATCCGACTGCATATTGAACTAGCCTACTCTAAATTGCATGCACCCATGTACATGTTGAACTAGCCCATGCTAATTGCTTGTGCAACTGCTTATGCCCACGCCTATGAGGAACTAGCCTACTCTATGCCTATGCTAGACTAGCCCACTACTACTGTTCCTGTTCACACCCATGCCAGACTAGCCAGCCCTATTTGTGCCCCCACAGAACTATGTTCCCTAGAAAGACCTTGCTGCCCTCGCTACTACTCCTCCTACCGTTAATCTATACAACAATGCCCCAAACTAGTTAGTTACCATTCCCCCACCTGACAGAAACAATAGACTCGGAGCCAGATTACCATGCCTATATGAGCCCAGAACTAGCAGCATTAAGAATCTAAATTCCCACACTAGATACAACTCCACTAACTTAGGCCCCGAATCAGCACCCAAACTACTAATACCTAATGACAAAACCAATCATCCCAAACTGTCTAATAGTGGACCTCTAAAACCATTAGACTTGAACACTATATCTGGAGCCCTTATTAACACCAGATCTCTAGTGGCGCATGCCACAGAAATAGCAGACCTCCTATCCCCTGATGATCTAGACATCCTAGTGCTCACAGAGTCCTGGCTGCATGATGCAGCTGGTCCTGCCTTAATGCTGGCAATACCAGACAACTATCAAATAATTTGTATGGACAGACCCAATGTCAGAGGAGACGGCCTAGCCATTATTGCCAAAACTAACCTCGCAATAAGACTCACAACCTCACCCACTCTTAAATCTTGTGAACTACTCACAGCCAAAGTGCCCATCTCCAACTGTCGCACTTTAAATATATACCTGATATACAGACCCATAGGACCTACCGGTACCTTTGAGGAGGACTTATCTAGTCTTCTGGCCAAAAACACTAAAGGCCCCTCGCAAATACTAATACTGGGCGACTTCAACCTGTGATTCAATAACCCAGAGGACAAACAAGCCCAAGCAATAGCAGCTACACTTGCACAACATGGACTAACCCAAAAAGTCATCGTCCCAACGCATATCAAGGGAAGAACGCTAGATTGGGTAGCCGACTTGAACTGCACCACTATCACCAAAATAACTCCACAACTGTGGACTGATCACCATTTAATTGACTTCTCCTTAGAAATTGACAAGCAAGTTTCCAAAGCTAAAGTTATGGCACCGTCTCTCCCTACCAGATCTAAAAGAAATATCGCACCTTACAAACTTCTACCACACCTCCTTGCCTCCATCAACTCTCTCCCAAGTAACGCTGACCCCAACGTTCTCGTTGAGGTATATAACACCACCATGACTAAGGCCCTTGATATTATTGCACCTCTAAAACTACGCAACAGTAAACAGCAGGCTCACCTCAATGCCTGGTTTACCCCCCACCTTAAAGAATTAAGACTGCAAAAAGGAAAATTAGAATCCCTGTGGCGACACTCCCCTTCAGAGGAAAACAAATGACAACTAACCCTTTTTGCAAACCGCTACAAAAAAGAAATAATTTGCACCAAAAAAGAGCTCTTTAATGACAGAATCTCAGTATTCAGAATGCCCTATCCAATAAAATAACTACACTTTAAAATAAAATTGCCATAAAAAAAGCCTTCTTGCCTCCCACTGAGATACACCTCACCGGCCCCATTAAAATCACTAGCCCTCTAGCTCCATTTAGATTTACCAAAATTTCCATTCAGGAAACAGAAAAAATCATTGCATCTCTAAAACCATCCAACTGTAAGGGCGATAGTTGTCCCGCCCAACTTATAAAAGATGCCGCTAGAGACCTAGCGCCCTTCATTGCAAAGCTAATTAATGCCTCTTTCACGCCCAATACTGTCCCAAGTAACCTCCAAGAGTCATTGGTTCTACCTCTACTTAAGAAACAGACCCTTGACCCATCCATCCCCACTAACTATATGACCATCGCTACGGTGCCCTTACTAAAATGTTGATTTTATTCTGGTATTATCTGACATCAAATGTTCACAATCTGGTGCGCTTTTTTGAGTTTAATGCACTTTAGCCCACTGGGGTATTAGATTTGTTGCACTTTAGTAAATATAGACATAAGTATATGTACAGATGCACTTTATACCTTGTTCCACTTTAGCCCGATTGGTTATGCCATAGCCATAGGATATCTAGCACGGGACACTTTAGAAATCTTTAGCCCACTGGGGTGCAATTTTTATCTCTATTGTGTCAGTACTATACTTTGCTGGTGTTGTCTCTTGGCCATCTACTTATTGAATGTTCTGTCCATGCCGCGCAGAATTTTACTGCAGTGGTGAATATTAAAAATTGAAGAGCCATTTGGCTCTAGGGCTGTTGCACTATGTTTTTAATTCTCTATATAACACTCTCACAGGTGATAATGAAATGACAATAACCGCTCGCTTATTTTAAGTATAGCGTGTATTTGATATACTTAGTTATTATACACCCCATTACAAAATGGCTGCCAGGTTATTAGATACCTAGAGCATGAATTGAAAGTGAGTCATGTGATTGTGAATGTCATGGGACTTGGCAGTGTGTGAAAATAAAAGATGGCCCGTTTACAGCAATGCATATTTCATCTGAAGAAGTCCCAGAAAGAGGAATGGAACATGTGGCATTTACTTTACACGGCAGAACCTGAGATAAATTGTTCATTAAGACCATGTTGGTTGGTTTATGTTTTAAATCATGTGATTTTAATGGTTAAAAAAATTATTAAAGTTTGTCTACACCTTACACAAGACTGAGTGCTCTCATAAATAGGTGTTTACCACAATTTGCTTTTTGGCTATGCCAGCTATTTATAGCATGAGTGGGTTAACACAGTGGGTTGTTCAGATGTTCTATAAGGCTATTCTTGCAGCCGTTTGAGAGCACCAGCTGTGACCGGGTTGTGCACCATATGAGCAAGAGCACACATGCACACTCTCTCTCTTATCAGGCTTTCTTTTTAATTTGGTTGCAGTCGCAATCCATAGTTAGCATTGACTGCTCCACTGATGGTGCTGGCTCTTCACAAAGGAAAAATAATTTAGAATGAAATAAAAAGATTAGCAAATTAAGCGTAATGTGTATCCCACCATGCAGTGCAGTGACATTTTCAGCTTATGGAGTTAAGTTTCTCTCTGCACACATTGTGCTTTTCACACATTTCTTCACTAAAAATTGATTCTTTTTTCAAAGATTGTGCTTCCCTCTACTTCTATTGTGGGCTGCTGTACATTAAGACTGTTATCTGTGGCAGTAAGGATGTCTTTTACCAGGCTTCCTCGGTCTTGGCGTTCCTCCGCTTTCCTTCAAGGAACATATGGATATTTTTTATAAATGTGACTCATGAAATTCCCCCACACGGAAACCGCTTAAAACATCCTTACAATTGGATGCTTTCCTGGGAAATAGCTTTTAGGCTTCGATCTGAGCCATATAGTGTGATTGAGCTATATTCTTGCATTCTCCATTGGAACACACAAGGTGTTCCGAATTTAAGATGGCCGCCAACCTCCTCACGGGCACATGACCTGCAACCGACCTCACATTACCTCTATTCACCTATCTGCTGCCCTTAGCTTAATTTGCGACCTCTTTGCCCATTGTATTTAGAATGTTTGAAATGCTGCAATGTGCCCATGACTGCCTCTAACACTCTGCTGCCCCCAGTTTAATTTGCGACCTCTCTGCCCATTGTATTTAGAATGTTTGAAATGGTGCAATGTGCCAAGGATTATCTTCAACACATGTTGCCCCAGTTAGAGAGTCTCACCTCATACCCAACTGCATAGAGAAGTATTGATACGCATGATCTGATTCTGACCAGTTTCGAAATTGACTGCTATTGTAGCCATCTTACACATCAAACTTGCCCAAACCTTGAAAACGGTCATCATTACTGCAACTTACATTGTCAATTCTGCCTTAACCTTGGAAATTGACAGCATCTGTTGCCTCATTGTACCTTGAACACGCCTAAAATACGCAATTCGACATTCTGACATTTGCTGCCATCTGCACTCCAAACAAGTCCAACTAAGTCAGCTAACACTTAGGATTCATGCTAGCTAAGTGAAGTAAGCTGATCTATATTGTTGCTGTGCCGCTAAACAACTAGCATTGTCCAACCAAACACCTCCAACAATGCTAACAGTCCTAACCACTATAATGTTCCTGTTTTGCATAATGCCACACTCCGTACCTTGCACAGGAGGACACTTCACCTTGTTAAAGGATGGCCTCGCAAGACTAGGCTGCCAGCGCACCCACCCAATTCCCTGCCCCACTCAATTTCTGCCATCTCGCCCCCATTCCCCGTTATAAGCACACACAATAATATTGCTACCACCATTGCCGCTAATCTAGATGCTCCCACTACTCCCATCCGAAACTCAACACTATCCTCCCCCTGCAACAAGGCCAACTACAAAACTATACCCTCCATGGGGCTCAACAGACTTAATAGACTTAGAGCCAGAACCAGCTCCAACTTTCAAGCGCCCAGACCCACCGCAACCAAAGCCATCGGCGCTAAAACAGCAACCGTACCTACTAATAGACCATTCAAAAACACCTCCAAAAAACAAACCAAACCACTCATAGAAACCAAAAACGTGACCCACCTTCCAAACCTAGTAACCACACCTCCCCTGGAGCCCACCCCTCCGATCAGAGGTGCACTCATCAATGCTCTCGCTCTCTGTGCACATGCCATAGTAATCCATGACCTCATCGTCGATCAACAACTCGATATACTAGTAGTCACCGAAACCTGGCTACATCCTGCCGCAGGCCTGCTACTAGCCATTGCCATCCCCCCAGGGTACAGTACCCTTAGAACAGACAGAAACATCCTCCAAGGAGGCGGAGTTGCCCTTATAGCCAGAACCTCACTGCAATTCAGAGCCTGACCACTGGAACAAATACAGGGCTATGAACTCTTATTAGTCAAATTCTCCCCCAACCCTAAAACCACTACCAACTTTTTAGTGGTAGACAGATCACCCAATAAAACCAGCCTTCCCAACCTTGACATCCCCCCCCCCCCCCTACTGCTTATGCCCCTCATTAAGCCCAAGACTAAATTCATCCTCCTAGGGGATATCAGCCTAGGCTACAGTGACCCCCTTGACACGGACGCTACCGCCTTTCACACAACCATGTCAGATATTAACTTCACCCAGCTGATCAATGAACCCTCTCACTCCAAAGGCAGAACGCTGGACTGGATCCTATCCTACCACTCTTGTCACCATAGATTCCATCCTCCCCGTAGAATGGTCAGACCACTTTATCATCACCTTCACCCTGGAATATAAAAGCACAGACCCCACCAGCCCCAAGGCACCTGACACTTTTGAATCTAGAAATATTTAAAAAAAACTCACAGCAGACAACCTCTCACCCATCCTGCACTTGGCCCTAGCCAACGTCAACCTGAATACGAATAATCCCGACTACTTAGCAGACTATCAACAAAGTCTCACCCGTACTATTGACTCAGTTTGCCCCTGTCGCTACCAAAACTCTTAAACCCGACAAACGCTCCTGCTTCTGGTTTGACTAAGAAGTAGTCTCCCTCAGACGCACTAAAAGATCACTTGAGCACCTATATAGGAAAACTAACACTAGTGATTCAGCACAGGTTTTCTAAACAGCCGATAAAAAATATAAATCAGCCATAATCTCTCATAAAGCCAACGCCCTTAACATGCGTATAACCAATGCCAACTCTGGCAGTAAATAACTGTTCTCCAACCTCAGAGAGCTCGAGAACCCATGCCAAGTGACAGCACCCTATAATTCCAGCAAAACCTGGTGCACCACAATACAAGACGCATTAGCCTCTAGAATTATACTACTACAAAAGAAAATCGACAACAGAAAAACCCTCCTTGCCGAAAAAACGCTTCCTGACATAGCCTCCACCCTACCCACTACCTCCACTTGCACCCCTTTTCAATTCACCAACAAAGAAGTACTAGACACCATAATGAAACTCAAAGCTTCCAACTGCAAAGAAGACCAATTCCCCTCCCATATAGTCAAACTGCGCTCACACCTTAGCACCAGTCATCACAGAATTTGTTAACGAATCCTTCAGCTCAAACACAGTTCCCGCTAGCATTAAAAAAGCCTGGGTAACACCCCTCCTCAAAAAACCGACCCTGCACCCCTCAATCCCTACCAATTACCGACCCATAACCACCATCCCATTTCTACTGAAAATCGACAAAATAGCATACTCCCAAATTCAAAACCACTTAGAACACCATCAGTTACTAGGGGACCGACAGTCAGGTTTCCGCCCCAACCATAGCACAGAAACAGCCCTACTCGACCTGAAGATCCAAATGGATGCCACCAGAGAATCGGGCAAACTCTGCCTGCTAATGCTCCTTGACCTCTCTGCAGCTTTCGATCTGGTCGACCATGACAAACTCTGTGCCACCCTAAATAACAACTTCAACCTATCCAGCAATGCCACAGAGTGGATAAATCATTCCTCGCAGATAGCACCTCAAGAGTTGCCATAGGGAAAGAATCAGCAGATCCCATACCAGTCCCGATAGGCGTCCCTCAAGGCTCTTGCCTCTCCCCCACCCTGTACAACGCCTACACCAAGCTGATGTTCGCAGCACTGGATGCTATGGGTGTCATCTATACAAATTTCGCAGATGACACTCAGATTCTTATCCCACTAACAGGGAACCATGAGCAAGACTCATCGTTTATTAATAAAATCTACTCACTAATCCAAAACTGGATGGCCAACAACAGCCTATGTCTTAATGATGACAAAACAGAGCTACTCATATTAGGATCATCTTCCAAAATTGCATCCCTTCAGCCTGTTTAGGCATCGTTCATCATTGATAGCATCACAATCGCAGTACTTAAACAAGTAAAGACACTCAGGGTTTACCTTGACGTGACACTCACCATGTCTAAGCAAGTAAATACCCTAGCATCCTCTACCTCCTACACAGCCAAACTGATCTCTCTTAGTCGCAAATTCCTGACACCAGAAAATTGCATTACACTTCCAATAGCGCTCATTCTTTCTAAGCTTGACTATTGTAACATCCTCTTCCGAGGCACTTCCAATACCAACCTATCCACACTCCAACTCATGCAGAATAAAGCCCTCCGTGCTGCATTAGGCATAAAAAAATCAGATCTTATCTCCAATATCAGGAGACGAAATCACTGGCTTCCCATCAAAGCCAGAATACTCTTTAAAGCCCTTAGCATCTCCCATAAATGCATCGCCAACAAAGCTCCCAAATACCTTCTCAACACAGTCACCAAGAAACCCCACACCAGACTCCTCAGATCGAATAACGGTGAAAACCTCGAAATGCCATGATACAAAAAAAAAAGCAGGAGGCAGTAGCTTCATAGTACTCGCTCCTAAGAACTGGAATGCCCTACCTATCAACATTAAGAATGAAGGGTCTTTCCCACTTTTTAAAAAATCACTCTCAAAACGTAGTTATTCAACCAGTTCTAAGTTCATCCAAGATACTTTGTATCCCAGACCAACTCTGTATCTTCACTGTATATAAATGTATATAATTGCCACTAATGTAGAAAGGTAAACCTATATTTTTTGTCCTAATGTTTTGATCAACACCAAGATTGTATTTGCTTCTGTCTGCAACTACGCCGTGATACCTCAGGGTCTGGGCGTACAACAAATGTAATAAATAAAAAAATAAATAATGGTGGGAACTAATGCAGAAGGGATGATTATGCAGTTTGTTTTGTCTCCCTCATACCTATTCATTTGAGTGCCTTATTCGTCAAAAATGCAATATAGGCATCCGAATGATAGGGATGTTATTGAACTTGGAGCACAGCAATCCTGCTTACAGTGCTCTGAGCATCCATCCAGCAAGGCACAAACCCACGAAATATCGAGAAGCAAGCCATCCATCTCTGGGACAAACTACACCGGTTGGCATCTGAGCAATTACAGGTCGATGTTCAAATCTTTGACATCTTAAAACAGGTTTGTGATATGTTTGCCATTGAGAATATCTTAAACTGAAGGATCCCTTGATTATGGAAGTTTCGACTCCTGTCCCTTCAGCACCATCCTTCTTGATGTGAAGAGCTAATTTACGAAGGACCCTAGAGCTTTGGGTACTGCTGGAAGGCATAAAGGCACCAGCAGTGTTCATCGCCTGAAGAATCACAAAAGAGGCCCAGACCTCTCACTTTATCCTATTCCAGACTCATTAGTAGTTGCTGTGGCCAGAAATAACTATCCCTTAGGGTCTTAATCATCTTTACAATTGTTTTCTCTTATTGAGGTGTTGTTGAGTAAGTTTTGAAGCAGTCACAGTGTGTGAGACTACACAAGACTTATCTGCTTGGTATTGGGTATCCCACCTTTTGGTATAGGTATGTATTTCACAAGTTGGTAGTGTGACTGAGCAGCCAGGCCTATCTCAAGAAGGGTAAATGTGAGCTGTAAAGCTTTACAAATGAAATCTGTAAAAACAAGTAGCCAAGTAACACTTACACTCAAGGTTTCAGTTATAAATATTTATTTAACATCAATTTTGTAAAAGGCGTTCTTTAAAAAGGCAATTCGTTGTAAGTATATACTTTAAAATACTTTTCAGAAACAAGACAAGTTAGTGGATAATCTTTGGATATGCTTCTTAGACAATTCCTACAACTGGAGGTGACTTCAATCATAAGGGCAGTAATGGCATTTGTATATCACACTAGTTTTACTTTGCAGATTCTGAGGTTGCAGAAAGGAAAGGTTTAAGGAAGAAAAAGCTTAAACAGGTTCTCAGTAAATGTAAGGACAACTGAATCTTCCAATGAAATCTAGACAAGCCAGCAGTAACGGTTCACAACAAGCTACCACCTATGAGGGACAAACAATATCAAAGTCAATGGACTAGAATAGTCTTCAGGGAGCCAGGACAGCCAAAGTCAATTGGAGCACAGTCTATGGTTCTGAGGCACTTCTTAAATCAAAGTCTCGCACAAAGTAAGAGAGTTTGTAGAAAAATCACTTATAGGGTCATAAGTTGTTAAGCCTTCGAAAGGAGAGTTGGAATCAACTCTAAAAGCTAAGCCACTGCAATTCCCAACTGAGAAAAGCACAGCTAAAAGACAATGAGGTAAGTACCCCAAGCCTAAACAGTACCTCTGGTTTGAAGAAGAGTGGTCCAGCTGGATTCTGTGTTGCTACAGCGGTGCAGACCTTGTGTTCCTGGGCCTCAGTTGTGGGGACAAGGAGGACATCTGGAGGGCTCCTGCGGCGGTACTTGGGGGAGGGGGTTGTTGGCAGCTTCGGGTTCTTCTCTGTTCAGCGGCCCTTGGCGGTTTCAGCGCTTAGCAAACAGCACCGTCGCGGATCTCCGATTTTGGTTGGGCTTCCTTCACTCCTTGGGTCCTGCACTCTGGTAAGGGGGACTCAGGATCTGGACGTCCTGCTTCTGTGGAGGGTCCTTAGGAGACTCCTGGAGCTTGTAGCCGGAATCGTTACCGCATCAGACGTTTCACTCGACTACAGATTACTCGACCCCTGGCATTCAGTTCTTACAGCAACAAAGTAGTACAGCCAGTTGGGCATGATTTTCAGTGGAGTTTGTCTCAGGGTTAGTTGGTCACACTAACCCAAGGGGAGAAGTTGTCTCTTCCGGAGCTTCTCTGTCGAAATGAAAAAGGAGTTTCTTCACAGCAGCAATGTTTCACACGACAATTCAAAGGTCCAGGAGGCTGCCCCAAGCTTCGTTCACGGTTTCTTCATTGTGTGTTTCTCCCAGTGGTCTACTCTGCCTCTAGTCCCAAAACCCCCTCGCCTTTTAACCAGGTTTCACCTATTCATGCAAAGCCTAGGCTGTCCATCACAGAGCAGGGTGGCTGTCCTGAAAGGACAGCCAGCCAGCCAATCGGGCTGGTTGCATTCAGGCATTCCTAGAGACAAAGGACAGGGGAGTTTCGGGAACCTCCCTCACATCCTGCCCTTCCAGACACACTGGAGCCAGAAGCGGGCTTCAGGGCTGAAGTCTACCAAAGGCAAGACAAACAAAGGGCTCAAATCTGTCTCCACGTAGAGAGTAAAACCCAAGAAAGACCTCACAAACAGAAAATGGCTAAAAAAAGAAGACGGTGGCCATTTTGACAAAATGGTCACCCATGGGTGCTGTACTGCAGCTGAGGGTTCAGCCTGCGGTGGAAAAGCACAATGGTAGGAAAACTTAAACCACTGCCACCAGCCATTTAAAGTAGTGAGGTTAACATAAAAATGTTACATGAGAATGTAGGATGAGGGGCTACTAGGTAACCCCCCAGCACTTCACATAGGATGGTGTGTGCTGGACCTAAAAAGAGAAAGGGTAAATCAATTTCACTTTACTATTCTTGGGAACGGTAGTTCACCCAAGAAAAGGTATTTAAACCTTATTAGAAATCTAAAGCATTTCTCTGGGATGCTGCACTGAAGGTGCTGTGTGTCACCATACACAAAGTAAATGTCTATGGTGTTTGTCAGACTCCAAAAACAGTCAAGAGACAAAATCCAAACCTAGTCAAAACACAGGGGAGAGTGAGAAAAAGGTCTCGCTCATGCCAGTGTTAAAATTAAAAAGTCCTGAATCCAGCAAAAGAGCTGGGGGTCTCCAAGGTGAAATTCTCCCCAACATGAGGTGGAAAGCAGAAAGATTGACGGACTTGGCGAAAGGACGTTTACTTCAGTCTCAGTCACCCTTAGTCACTAGCTCCTCAGCATTCTTAAGAAGGTATGACAGACTTTTGCAATTGATCTAGCACTTTGTCTAATTCCTGTGAGATGATATGAAGTAGCCTTTTCTTGAGATCACAAAAGAACACTGCCTAGTGTCAGACACATTCTTCAGTACCTAAAAAGACCTTTCTGTATTGGGGAAGCATACGTGTCATGGCCTCGCCCTTTACATGCAGTCCTGGTCTAGGCTTACTTTTCTCATGGTGGACTTCCAGCAAAATATCTTGGACGTCCCTTTCTCAATCAGTAGTCTCTTTGGCTCTCATGCACCCAGGGAGGTGGCCCACACAAAGTCTGGAAAAGTTACCCTGGGGAATGTAACTATGAAACCAGAGAGGAGAGACTAGCCCCAAAACTCATAACACCACTAGTGGAGTAGTTTCCAGAGCTTCAATAACAGAGGTCTTCCCAGCACTATAAAGAAGTACAAAAGAGAAGAGTGGTCAACAATTGGTGGAAACGGGGAAACGCCCTCCTCTGCAGAAGCTACATGTCTGTCCCATGTCTCCCTACCTCTCAATGCCAAGGTGTGTTGAAGGATTTAAAATCACTGGCTTCCTGAATAAACATCACATATGGAGACGTATAGATGTTAAAAATGGTGAAAGCTGGCACAGGATATAATTTTCTTGTACACTGCATATTCCACCTTAAAGTACTACACCTGCACCATGTGTTTTGAGATCTATAGTGGTTTCCTAATCCATAAGAATTCCATATATTCGCAGCATCTCTTGTACCATTTCTCTTCCACCACTCCACCCTAACTAATCGCAGTATTTCGGGTAAAGTTAAATATTAAATTAAATAAAATGCCACAACGTAGGACTATTAGATTTTCCATTTTCCTTTATCAATCCTGCAATAAATTATTGCTGCTCTGTGAGTGTTAAATGTCCTCATTGTAGGCAACCTCTCATACAATATCCGCATTATCTCCAGGTTTGCTTGAACAATTTAAAAATGTTTAATTTACTAAATGTAGTTATTTTAGCAACTATTATATGATGTTGACCTTTGTGATTTTTACCCAAAATCATGTAATGTCCTCAGCTGGTTGGCCACTTGTGAAGTATCTGGTCAAGTCAAAATGTGAGATTGTTATTCTATTGACTTGAGTCTTGTCCGTTGATGAATGCCTGAGTGTGCCCTGTTTCTCAGCAAATTATCCTGCCTATGGTATTTTAACATCAGCCTATATTTGTCTTGCAGCTACCATTGACGTAAAGAGAAACATATTTGACCTGTGCACTGATACCAAAGACTGTTATCTGGCAGTCATAGAGGTAAGATTACCAGGGATTAGATACCTCTTTGCCTTTTGTGCATCTGCATTTCAAGTGGGAGGGTTATACAGAACAGCTCACACAGCAATTTAGGAAGCATGGATGTTAGTTACAAACTGAAGGGGTCATTGGGGTGAGAACCTACATGGTTACACTGCTCTTCTAGCGTCAATAACGTATTTTGATATTTACTTACAAAAATCAAGCAGACGCACTGCACAAGGCCACCACCTTCCTCATACCATCACACTTGTCAGTAACTATCATTCGAGTGGATTGTGTCCTCCAACGTATTCCTCATCTTAGATGTATTCCATCCAGCTTTGCTGCTCTTCGGAAATTTTTTCGGCAGAGGGTGCCGTGCGTCCATGTTGTCGAGTCGATGGTCCCTCGAAGGCCTCTGTCCAGAGTGACATCATCGGGTGTATAAGTAGCACGCACGGCGCCTGTTGGCCTCAGTTCCGTTTTTCCACAGTATACGTTGCTTCGGACATTCGGCGCGCCTCGAGTTCTGTGAAGAAATATAATATACAAAGAAGAAAATATGTCCTCGTCATCGACGCCGACCAAAAAGTGCAAGTCGTGTGGCTCAAAAATGTCGATCACGGACCCACACCGTGAGTGTTTGTGGTGCCTCGGAGAAGACCACGACATGGAGGCCTGTTCGAAGTGTCAGGCGATGACGGGGAAGGCCTTGCGAGAAAGGAGAGGAAAGCTACAGGTAGGTCGAAAAGATTGAAAAGCCTCTAGCGTCGAGTTGAGACCCCATGAGGAGAGATCTCCTCGACGCGAAAGGCATCGATCTAGATCCCGAAGCGATTCTCATCGCTCGTCGTCTTCATCAAAAAAATCGAAGAAACTACGCCATTGGTCCCCCTCCACCTCGTCGTGAGACGAGTCTCCGAAAAGGATGAAATGCCCCACGAAACATTCGTCTTCCGAAGAGTGGGAAGCATTCATGGTCAAAATGATGGAGTAGTTTGAGAAGGCGACGCCGTCCGAGACCTATCGCACCTCGAAGGGAAAATCGTCGAAGACCGCCTCGACGCACTCACAGCAGACCCTCTCGACGACCAATATGTCGTCGAAGCCGTCGACGCCTTTATGGACGTCGACGCCAAAACCCTCAGCGCCAAAGGCTCCAGCCAAGCCAGGGAAGCCAGAAAAAGAGGAGAAGGTTACAAAACATGTAATTTCCACAGAGCCTGGTACTAGACCTCTTCCTCCTCCTCTCCCAGAGAAGGTTTTCAAGCCTCTCCCTAGGAAGGAGTTTTTCAAATTCCTGACCTCAATTTTTGAGGAACAGGAGAGATCAGATGAGGAAAATGTACCTTTTAGGTTGGAATATGGCACCCCAAATGTCGCCGAATGCTTAATCTCAGAGGAAAGCAGAATGAGGGATTTGGTGGAGTCTTTACACATGCAAGTGGCATTGACACTTCTCCTGAGAATGACTTTGGTAGACCAGATCCAGGAGAGCATACCAGTCCATCTTACTGACAGTTAATGACCAAGGTGGTAGATTACTTGGGATTGGCTAAATCACCAGCCCAATTCGTCCAAGATGATTTAACAGACATATTGGACCATGGTCACACTGAAGACCCAGTACTACCTTTTCATGTAGCCTTGCGAAACAGGGTGGCCAAGAATTGGGAAACTCCGGATTCTATTCCTCCGATAAAGAAGTCCCTCGCATCAAAATACCGCCCAGCCAGAAGCGACCCCGGGTATCTGTCAAAACATCCAACTCCCGAGAGTCTGGTCATACAGGCAGCCACAGCTTCCAACAAACTTGCGTGCCCATCTATCCCTCCAGACAGGGACGATAAGTATGTGGATGGTTGGGCACGGAAGGTATTTTCAGCCGGGAGCATGGCATTAAAATCTGCCAACTCCACATGTGCCTTGGCAAAATCTTCGTACACTCTGTGGGAGTGCATCGCAATGGCGGCGGAGCACTTACCAGAAGGGGAAGAAAGGGAAGGGTTCCTAGCCATCGTTAGAGATGGAAAGGAAGCCATGCAGGAATCCCTTCAATCTGGATTGAACACTGCGGATAGTGTAAGCAGGTCCATGGGCACTAGCACGGTAATGCGCATATTTGCGTGGTTACAGAAGTCGGGTTTTGCACCGGACATACAGAACCGCCTTCTGAACATGCCTTTTGACGGGTCCACCTGTTTGGCAACAAGGCTGACTAGAGCCTTGAGAGGTTGCAGACCTCAAAAGCAGCTGCCAAATCTTTAGGAGCTGCTATTAGGCAACCTCAGCCTTTTCGTGCGCAAGGGCAGTCATGGAGGGGACGATCCTATCGTTATTACACCTCATATGGAAAGGCGAGAGGAATGGCCAGTCAAAGGGGCCAGAAAAAGGCCACTCGCGGTGGACGAGGAAAACGTGCTAAGCCAGCTCCAGCTGCAGCCTCTCTGCCATCAGCGGCTGCAATATCCGCCACAAAACCACTTTGAGGACTTGCATCACAAAACACCTGTAGGAGGCAGGCTGTTACAGCATCTGCAAGAATGGCGAGCCATTACTTCAGATGTTTGGGCTCTAGAAATAATAGCCCAAGGCTACTGCCTTCCTTTTCTAAAGCAACCTCAAAGCAATCCACCAGGGAGACACCCGTTGAAGTCTTCAAACCCGCTCCTACAGCAGGAAGTTTTAACCCTGCTGGAGAAAGGTGCTATAGAACCAGTACCTGCAGCGGAGAAGAACAAGGGATGGTACTCCCCGTATTTTTTGATCCCCAAAAAGGATGGAGGACTGAGACCCATCTTGGATTTAAGAAACTTGAACAAGTTCCTCAGGAAGGACAAGTTCAAGGTGGTTACCCTTTCTCAGATCCTTCAGGCCCTTCAACTTCAGGACTGGTTGGTGTCATTGGACCTCCAGGATGCTTATTTTCATGTGCCGATTCATCTCAAACACAGAAAATACCTGATGTTCGTAGTTGGCGACTCACACTATCAGTTTTGAGTCCTGCCATTCGGGTTGACCTCCGCCCCGAGGGTCTTCACTAAGTTAATGGTAGTGGTGGCAGCGCACCTCAGGAGAGGGGGGATTCATGTCTACCCCTACCTGGACGATTGGTTGATCAGAGCGCCTTCTGCCGAGCAAGCACTGGATCATCTGAAAGTCACCTGCCACTTCCTCCACAAACTGGGCTTCTCCCTCAATTTCAAGAAGTCACAGATGACACCTTCCCAACGGCTTCAGTATATAGGAGCTGTACTAGACACATCCTTGGGAAAGAGCTCGCCTCCCAAGGCGAGGGCTCAAGACATTTTTCAGATGGTTTCCAAATTCCAAAATACCAAAATCTCCTGGCTTACGACTTTTTAAGGTTGCTCAGCTTCATGGCATCCTGCTTCTTCCTAGTGCCAGAGGCACGCTTGAGGATGAGATCCCTTCAATGGGCTCTAAAGACTCGGTGGTCCCAGTTCTCGGGTCAAATGACGGATCTTCTTCAGATTCCGAACAAGGTCAGACAAGACCTTCTATGGTGGACCTGTACAGAGAACATCCTAAAAGGAGAACCCTTTTGGCAACCATGGCCGGAGATCACAGTAGTGATGGACGCCTCACTCCTGGGGTGGGGAGCTCATGCCAACGATTTGACAATCAACTGTTGTTGGTCTCCATCGGAGTCCAAACTGCACATCAACCTTTTAGAGCTGAGGGCAATCAGACGAGCGCTGAAGGCCTTCCTGCCATCTGTCAGGGGAAAGAATGTCCTGATAATGATGGACAACACAGTGGCCATGCACTACCTAAACAAAAGAGGAGGTGTGGGGTCACTACCTCTGTGCGGAGAGGCAATGCAGCTCTGGTATTGGGCGATCCAAGAGGGAATCTCTTTAACGGCAATTCATCTAGCCGGGGAAGAGAATATGACGGCAGATGCTCTGAGCAGGCAGAGCACGGTGTCCCACGAATGGGAACTGGCTCAGGAAGTCATTCAAGAGATCTTCGCCCTTTGGGGAACCCCTCAGGTAAACCTATTCGCAACCAGTACCAACCGAAAATGCGAAAGGTATTGCTCAAGGGAATTTCCCCCGAGAGGAGCCCTGGGGGACGCGTTCATGGTGGAGTGGAACTTCCCACTATTGTACGCGTTCCCTCCGATTCCCGTCATTCCTCAGGTCATCAGGAGGCTGAGACGCTTCGAAAACAGCATGATCCTAATTGCCCCGGATTGGGCCAAGAGAACGTACTACCCGGACCTTCTAGATATGTCCATCTGTCCTCCAGTACATCTTACTCAGAGAGAGAACCTTCGCTCTCAAATGGAAGGTCAGGTTCTCCATCCAGAGGTCAAAACACTCAACCTTCATGCTTGGTATCTGAAAGGCTGAGATACAGGGATTGGAACCTTCCAGATGATGATATGGAGATGTTGCTTTCGGCAAGAAGGCCAGCAACAAAGTCTCTATGCCGTTGGAAAAAGTTTTGCAACTGGTGCAGAGAAAAGAATGTCGATCCTTTTCTATGTTCTATTCCGGAAGTACTATCTTTCCTTCTGACCCTAGCACATAGAGGTCTAAATATGGGAACAATAAAAGGTTACTTTGCAGCGCTTTCCATTTTCAAGCGCTCATCTGAAGAATGCTCCTACTTCAAAATTTCTTTGACACAATTCTTAAAAGGTCTCACTAATGTGTTTCCTCCTCACCCATTTCAAGTACCGATTTGGGATCTCAATTTAGTCCTAAAATTCTTAATGTGTGCTCCCTTTGAGCCTATGCACACGTGTCAATTAAGATTACTAACGTGGAAAACGGCCTTCTTAGTTGCTCTAACATCAGCAAGAAGAGTGAGCAAATTGCAGGCACTGTCTTCTGGGCCACCCTATACTCTGTTCCATAAGGACAGAGTTGTATTCAGGGTTAAACCATCATTTTTACCAAAAGTAATATCTGATTTTCATTTAAGTCCGAAAATTGTTTTACCCACATTCTATCCTCCACCTCATCCTTCCAAGAGGAGGAAAGATTACACAAACTGGATCTAAAAAGAGCTTTAAGCTTTTACATCTCTAGACTTTCTAGACTTAGAGTGGACAACCAGTTGTTTATAGGCTCCAGAGGAAGGAAACTGGGTCAATCGGTAACAAAACAGACAATTTCACGCTGGATCGTACTTTGCATTTCAGAATGCTACAGACTAGCACAAAAAGACCCACCTGAAGGGTTAAGGGCTCATTCCACCAGAGGCATCGCCTCTTCCACGGCCCTTCAAAGAGGTGTTCCAATAAGGTCCATTTGCGAAGCAGCAACTTGGTCTTCACTACACACCTTCTCAAAATTCTATAACCTGGATGCTTCCCAGTCTAGGGAGCGGACTTTTGGAAAAGCAGTGCTTTATTCCGCCATCTAAAGGCATTGGGGGGGGAGGAGCGAATCGGACCCCTCCTCCAGAGAAAGTATGCAAAATACTGCTTTGGGAGTCTATCTAAGATGAGGAATACGTTGGAGGACACAATCCACTCGAAGAACAAGTTACTTACCAACTGGTAACGTTCTTTTGATTGGATGTTCCTCCAACGTATTCCTCATCGCCCTCCCAACCTACCCCTCTGTAGATTTTTCCGGGTTATTGCCATCTCAAATCTCGCAAGGCTGATACCTGTCTGCCGGCACAATCTACACAGTACAAGATCACAGGCAAAAAAAGGGGGAAAAACAGAACTGAGGCCAACGGGCGCTGCGTGTGCTACTTATACACCCGATGACGTCACCCTCGACGGAGGCCTTCGAGGGACCATCGACTCGACAACATCGGCACACTCTGCCGAAAACATTTCTGAAGAGCAGCAAAGCTGGATGGAATACATCTAAGATGAGGAATACGCTGGAGGAACATCCAATCGAAAGAACGTTAGCAGTTGGTAAGTAACTTGTTCTTTTAATTTGCTATGCCATGATTTTAAGTGCCAACAGCAAATTTGTTGAGCCTTGTTTTGAACCACATACACCTATCTTCACATGGATGTGGATTCAGTGGGAAATCACAGCTCCCATTGAATCTAATGGGTGAAGGGATCCATTTGTGAGAAAACAGTGTGCCCTGGGCATGCATGTATAGAGAAGTTGGGCTAATGGGGATTGAGCGTGGTGCGTAAAACTTATTGTATAACAACTAATATCTTAAGCAGACATAGTAAAAAGACTTCAGTTCATTGTGGTGAACAGAAGTCTTTTTACTATGTTATGCGTAATGTAATACTTTGCAATTTGTAAGTTGTCATATAACGGCACAATTGCAGTTACACAATCTCAAAACACGCTGTAATTTGATGGCTTGTGTAACTGGAGCCCTTATACCCAGTAAATTGCATTTAGTGCTGACAAATGTGTGCAGGTTTAATGGTTTGCACGTTTTTGCATTAGTCATAGACATAGCAACATGGTGAACCTGTTGCTATGCCGATGCTTAATATAATAGATTGCATATTTGTTTAGGGCAGTACAGTATCTGGCATATTGGGGCACAGCCATCAGAGATGTGTCCTTACAGAGGCAACTGCTGGGATTTTGGGGCAAAGCCATCCCAGGTTTATCCTTACAGGAGAAACTATGAGCACTATTTGGGCAAGTCCATCGTGAGTGTGTTCTTGAAGTGGCAATTCTGCATTTAGGCTTCTTCCTCTCTCTCTACTGTAAAACTACAAAATGTTTCTTTTAAACAGCTAAACATCTGTTCTTCTGCACGTGCAACATTCATTCCTGTGCGGAGTTGCCCTTTTCTATTTGTTCTTATTTTTAACACTGGCTTAACCTCTGATGGTAGACAATGGTCAGTGCAATTAAATAACTAGCAATTAAAAAAGAATAATATTTAGGAATTAGAATATTTTACACATTCTCCAGCATTGGATCTTTCATGGATTCACATGCTGTGAATATTCCCCGTCGTCAGGCTGGGAAAACCCCGGTAATTTTAATATAGTAGTTTTCCTATGGAAAAATGTTGACACCTTGAGTGTCCATCAACATCGTTATGGGTGCGTTGGGCAGCACCAATGGGACGTCCAGTGTATAGCTCCACCGCCACAGTTTCCCCTCAGATTTCAACCGTGTTCCAAACCATTGGGATTACCTTGCGTTCACTCCTCAGAGTATTCGTCTTTTTGTGAGAACATTTCTTCTTCACGTCCGCTTTTGCGGTTTTCCAGTTTTTCGACAAGGGAAAGGTGTGTTTCCGCGCCCGTTATGGAATCCTCGGGTCCGAAGAAATCTTTGTTCAGGTCCTGTGGGACCTGGGACCTCAAGAATGTATACGAGGCGGACAGGCATTCAGAGTGCCTATATACTGTTTATACCGTAATCATTCGACCGAAGATTGCGAGATCTGTCAAGGGTTCTCACAAAAAACCCTCAAAGACAGGAATAGGTGCTTAATTTGTTGGCTAAACGTGGTGGCGTATCCGGCGTCAGGGGTCGGCTCATCACACGGAGGCAGCGATGCCACTCCATCAAGCAAGAGGTTGCCATTGCACCAAAGAGCAAGATCAGAAGAGCCGCTGACTAAAAAACAGCCGACAGGTAAGCCTAGGCCTTCTTCCAGTCAGGATAAAACCAAGCCTTTATTATCCCTGAAAAGCCATCTATCGAGCGATGAGGGGTTGTAAGTTCCCACCTCTCACGATGCCGCCACATCTCGTTCCAAAAGACCAAAGGACAAGGGCTCACACACACAAATCCGCAAACTTGGCCCACAATTCTTCATCGTTCAATAAATCCAAGTCAAGGCCTATGTCTGCATCCTTTTCGGCAGAGAAATCCTCGTCCACTGTCAAACATCACTCCTCATCGACATCCCACAGGTCCTTCTCCGGCCATGAGTCTACAAAACATAAATCCAAGTAGTCATCAAGACTGTCGCCTGCTCCATCGGCGACGACACTGATGATGAAGACAACATCTGTGACGCGTATCCTGTAGACGGGTCCATCGATGACGACCGGTCAATCGACGAGGCTCCCGTCGACGACTGCACCTTAAACACTCGCTCCGTCGACGACAACTTTGTCGACGAAAAAAATCCCCAGCGACACGTACTTCCTCTACTGTGCCGACCCAACCTGAATTGACAGCAAAGGATCCGTCTCCCAAGGACAGATCAAGACATATAGATGTACCTACGGAACAACCTTTTTTACAAAGGTCCCGTCCATACTATCAGAGGACATCATTCAACACAAAATTACTTCTGACTTTGAGGCACCTCCCTACGACGAGTAAGTAGTGTTTGAGTCGGATCTCGAGGAAAGAGGCTCAAGACCCCCTTTCCCAGATCCATCTGTCTTGGGCCTGCAGCGAATAACACAAACACCCTCCTTACCGTCCACATAAATGGACATTGGGCCTGTTCCACCTCAATATCCTCTTATAAATCCCCATTCATTGCTGTCTATGCAAATACTCTCCACTTTGCAATCTCTCCTAGGACAACTAGACGCTAGTCTTCCAATTCCTCATGTTCCATCAGTCCCGCTGTTGCAAAGCCCGGAGATTACTCCTCGCCAGAAGGATACTTCTGATACCTTGCAAGACCAGGGCACTTGCCCTAAGAGGCAATCCCCAGCTAGACCACCTCCATCCCCTAGGGTTTTTAGCCCTCGAGGCAGGGAAGAGGAAGGAGGAAAGCAGGATGACTCTGACAGGACATCGCCCCACAAGACACCTTTTCTACTGTCTCCTCTTCTCCTAGGAGAGCTGAAACATT
Source organism: Ambystoma mexicanum (assembly GCF_040938575.1). NCBI lineage: Eukaryota > Metazoa > Chordata > Amphibia > Caudata > Ambystomatidae > Ambystoma > Ambystoma mexicanum. The sequence goes on along the minus strand of NC_090923.1, from coordinate 594,095,494 downwards.
TGCGATAAAGACCTGGACCAGGATGCACCGGGTAGTTCGGCCCAACCATCTCCCCCCGATGACATAGGCGCATTCCATGCCATGATGGCCAAGGCCTTCCAGGAGTTCGGCCTCACCCCAAAAGAAGAAAAGGACTGTTTCTTGTTCGATCACATGAAGGAAAAGGAGAAAAGCATTTTCTCAATCTCAATACTTGACCATGTATGTCAAGAGGGGCTCCACGCGATGAAACACCCTTTTACAGAGCCAGCAGTCAAAGGACTCTTGCGGGGGGGGGGGGATTAAAGCACCTGAATCGACTCCGAAATGCTTAACATTGTAACCAACACCAGAGTCGGTGGTATCCGCGGCTACTAGCCGACAAGCTTGCACCCAACACAAGTGGGCCACTCCACCAGATAACGATAACCGCAAGCTGGACGCTTTGGGGAAAAAAGTCCTTATGATAGAAGCAACTACCGTAAAAGCTGCTTACTCTTTGGCCATCGTTGCGAGGTATGACCGCGAGATGTGGCACCGTCTGACTCCTCTATTGGACCACCTTCCAGAGCAGCAGAGGAAAGAAGCTATGCTTTTGGTGCGAGAGGGGGAGGCGGCATCAAACCATAGCATAAACATTGCTGTCGACCTGGCCAAACTGGTTTCAAACAAATCAAGAACGGGGTGGTTTTCCAGCGTCAAGCGTAGATTCGCTGCATGGATTTCCACCAGGACGTGCAACACAAGGTTGTAGACATGCCTTGTGAGGGCAAGAATCTTTTTGGTGAAAAGATCGACAAAGCTTTAAAGGCCATGAAAGTGGATTCAGATACAGCAAGGCCCTTTACAACTCTGGAGAGGAGAAGGTATTTTCGCTCCTTTAACTCTTTTCGTGGAGTCTCAGGAAACGCAAGATTTTTGGGTTCTCGAGACAACAAGGGTTACAACAGATCCACCTATTATTCCCAAGGCTACTGGCGCTCCTTTCAAACCGCCAACGCTACAAGGACTACCATGGTCACCGGAAACGGGGATCCTCCTCTTCACAAGGAGGCCGTCAAAGTAAACCTCAACAATGACTGCTACGGGGGACACAAGGACAGTCAGATAGCGGGGACAGTGACGTTCCACCTCACCGAGTGGCGTTCATATTGACAGACAGATGGGTACTAGATGCTATCCATTACGGCCACTTATTTGTGGAGTCCGGTAATGAGATCAGTCTGTAGTTTACTGGTCACCATTGCCTCTTTCCTCGAGGATGGTAAGACTTGTGTTATTTAAATGTTCTCAAATAGCTGCATTAAAACCTTGGACCATAGAATTACGCCTGATTTCAGCATCAAGTTTGAGACACCATCTGGGCCACGAGCATTGAACTGCTTACTTGGTTTTATTTAAAAAGTAATTAAATCCATATCCCGATAAACAGTCCCCACCCAAATGAAGCTGTTAGTAAGACTATCTTGGGCGCGAAATCCTTCACATACAGTTTTGTAAAGTGCTGTACCCAAACATTTTCAGCTGAAGGTTGGGAATGAAGAAAAGAGACTGTGCTACTTTATTTAATTAGACACCAAAAGGAGCTGGAATCCCTGCTACATATACTGTAAAGCATTCTTTCAGCATCTCCGATATGCATTACAAATGTATGGCTCCTTATCCAATTTTAAATCAGATTTCAGCTTTCGTATTGCTAATACAGGCATAGGTATAGCTTTTTATAAAATCTTTAAAGAGCTGCGCAAATTTCACTTACTGTCTTTAAAATCCGAATCAAAGACATGCCTATGGCAATTGCCAACACCAACCGTCATACCCTTTAATAGGCATTGAACAGTGGGTTCAAAGGAAATTGGGCTACATAGATGCTCACTATTCACCTCCAACTGAAAGAGCACCAAGTCGTTAAATACAGGGGCAACCCTTGGACACCACAGAGCAGTATGATCTCTTGTCCTAATTGTCAAGTTTAAATCACCCAGGGGTTGAACCGCAGACCAAATGAGTGGAATGGTATACTCCAACCTGCGATGATCAATCAGTGTTCTTGGGGAGATAACAAAATACCCACCCCCACATAACAAATCCGATGATACAAAAAATGTAGTCGAGGGTAGATCTGCCTCAATTACTAAGCCAGGTAAAACCCACGTGTACATCTCCCCCGCCCCCCGTGTATTACCATTCAAGGGTGACAAATCCCAAGACTCAAGCTCCTGCCTAATTCTTGGGCCTCTTTCCCTGGCCCTCATAGACATTGTCAGCCTTTCAGATAACAAATACCAAGAGGAGTCCAGGCATTCTGCATGAAATCACTTGTGACAACAATATTTGCAACATCCAGTGGAATTTCAGCTAACAAAATCAAATTTCATTCAAAAATTCATTGATCACAGCATTAGCTGGGTTAAAATACATTCTATAAAAGACATGTATGCACCAAGTCAGAATTCAAAAGTCGTGATAGCACCGAAAATGACATTGCATCAACACGCCACCATTGGGTGCTTGACCAAACACCCTGAGGGTTTACTTCATTAGCCGTTAGGGCTGTACTAGACCTGTCACATGTAGCCAGTGGGGAAGTAGCAACCTCCTTGGTGAAAAAGCACCTGGAATATAAGCAGTGTCCCCCAACATATTTGAAAAACTGGGGGCGGACTTGGGTGATATACCAGATTGCAACATAACTTGTTAGTCTGGGTGATATAACATCACCTCCACTAGTTCTTGGGAGTCTGGAGTTTCCTCTGGCAAAATCCAATTGTTTGCTTTAAAATCTAAAGACAGTCTTGCACGCTTTCGCAATTCATGTGAAATTACTGACCCAATTGCAGATTTTATTTCTCCAGCATGGGGTCTGGAATGGATTCACATGCTCAGGAATATTCCCCGTCGTCTGGCTGGGAATGCTCAGTAAAAGTTAAAAGTTTCACTTATTTCTCCTTTAAACCAGTCACGGTCCTCTGGGTCATACTGCTCTCATCCAATGACAGTCCTCTCCCTAAGCCCCTCTTCTGTAGCAGCCATCTTCAGATTTTTACTGCACGCTTCAGTGTTGGGAATTCTCGAGTTTGCTCTCTGAGCTATTTGTGTGCTTTTTGTGGTTTTCGACAGAAAAAAGGTTCTATTTTTGTTTCAAGGGTGAAGATCATTGAAGATTCTACAGGGCCATTGGGGCAACTTTGCTCCCTCAGACCATGACGGAGGAGGGGTGAAGGTCCCTTTTCAGGCTCTGCACCTAATGCGGCCTACGTAACATGTTGGTGGAGTTCAAGCACCTGCAATGCCACTATTGCCTGCACTCGGACCACAAGGAGGCGGAGTGCGAAATTTGCCTCGGTTTCTCCAAGACGACGACGAGGGACAGGAGGCCTCTGACCCGGACTCCAAGCAGGGTCATGTCTCGCCCATTACCGGCCGGTCTGAGAAGCGGTCTTCTAAGTCCTTTGAGGGACGCCTCATCCGTGGGGGCCCAAGATAAGGCCAAGAAACGCAAGTCTGAGTCCTCCAGGTTTGCCACGGAAGCGGGTCCCAAGGTGGATGGGGTGCGATCAACATCACTGTCTGCCTTCATTGCCAGCCGGCAATTGAGCTCCTTCTCGAAAAGGAATTAATCTACCCTGGCTAAATTTCGTGAGAAATCCGAGAAGCCGCGGACGGAGGAGAAGGCTGTTAAGCCCAAGCAGGCCCAATTGGCACAGGCTAAGACCTTGTCAGCAACGGAGTTGGCGACTACTAGTGCCACGACAGCTAAGGGCACTGAACCTGTGAAGGTAGCCCCTGCAGCTCGAGTGTCACTACCCCCAAGGGGAGACACTGCCGCAGTGACCTTGGCAAAGTCTGATGGCATGCCAGAAGGGGGGGAAACCGGCTCAGCCCCTGGTTCAATACCCTCGGTAAGGAGGGGGGGCAATTTTGGAGGGCAAGGAGGTATATCAACAACAAATATCAGCAGTACTTGCACACGGTCCACAAGGACGTTGAAGAGGGCAGCGATGACGGCGCAGGGCCTACCTAATTCGCCTGCTCAGCCGAGGGACATTCTGTCGACCCTGCACACCTTGGTGTCAGAGGTCCAGATGAAGATGCCGCTGGCTCTGGCACCTGGGATACCCCAGGTCCCCGATCAGCTGCCGGCAAAGAGGAAGCTTCATCCGGCGCCCCCTTTTCAACCTCCGCCACCAGATCGGGTGCCTTCTCCCTAGCAGCCCCAGACATGGGTACAGAGAAGGATACGGCCACAACGACGGACGACGATGATATCATTGCAGCGGATGGCGAATCTCCACATTTGGATGCTCCACATAGTGTCTCCACTGGATGAGGTGGGATCATTCCTCTCCATGATCTCAAGAGCCCGAGGAGAGGTGAATTACACCGCAGCGTCCACTATCAAGGCGGCCAACGCACTGGCAATCCAAGCCAGGTATGACAGGGAGTTGTGGTACAAGCTGAGGCCTAATCTGGGGTTCTTCCCCCGACGATACGAAGATGGAGGCAATCGCTCTCTTCCAGGAAGGGGAGGTAGCGTCTGATCACGCCATCACAGTGGCATTGGACGTCGCTGACACAGGGTTCCGGCAAATGGGGAACAGTGTCTGCCTTCGTCACCAAGGCTGGATGAAGGCCACAAATTTCTGCCAGAAAGTCCAAGTGAAGGTGCTGGACATGCCCTTCGACAGATATAGCCTTTTTGGGGAGGTGGTCGACGAGTCCTTCCAGGCCATCAAAGCAGATACAAAGACGGCCCGTTCTCTGGGCACCCTCCAGCAGCACAGCTCTTTTCCCTTCTCCAGGGGAAAGTCGAGCAGGTCTTCAAAAGGTTTCTCCTCGTCGTACTGTCAACCTTCCAGATCCACAACTCAGGAAGCCTACGTTCCCAGGCCTACGGTTGTGGAGGACAGTGCCGCCCTCGCCCGCAGGGCAGGACGCTGGTGCAGAAGCAAGCCTGAACCGGCCGGTACCCCCACGCGAGCACCCCGGTGGGAGGCCGGCTGACGAGGTTCGTCAGCGAATGGAAAAAGATCACGACTGACAGATGGGTGCTGGCCACTCTCACCCAAGGACACACTCTGGAGTTTCAACACAGGAGTCCATGGATCCCTCCGGTTACCCGTCAGGAGCAGCATATCCCTCCGCTCCTGAAAGAGGTACGAGCCATGCTGCGAAAAGGGGCGTTGGAGCTAGTTCCCCAATGGCTCCAGGGCTCCGGAGTCTATTCCAGATACTATCTGGTCAGAATGAACTTAGGGCTTCCTAGACCTCCAACATCTGAACCAATATCTAAAGTCAGAAAAATTCAGGATGGTCATGTTGCAACACGTGCTCAGCCAGCTGGAAAGGGGAGACTTCTTGATGTTGTTGGACCTAGATGATGTCTACTTCCACGTCCCCATTCACAAGAAACATCGAAAGTTTCTACGATTTGTGGTGCATGGACAGCACTACCAGTTCAAGGCCCTGCTGTTCGGCTTGAAATCGGCCCCCAGAGTGTTCACGAAATGCCTGGAACCAGTGGCGGACCATCTACACGTACACCTGTACCTGGATGACTGGCTGATTCCCGCCCACTTCTGGGAGCTGGACAACGGACATATTGTCGAGCTACTTACGGATCTTAGATTCTCCTTCAACTATCCAAAGTCCTGCTTAACGCCATCACAGAACTCGCTGTTCCTGGGTGCCAGACTCAATACGGTGTCCTGCATGGCGTCGCCCTCAAAGGATAGGAAAACCATTCTAGAGAAGGTGCAACAGCTGTCGTTGACAAAGAGAGCCACAGTGCAGGCCATCAAGTCGTTACTGAGCATGATGTCGTCCTGCATCTACCTCTCCCCACTCTGCAGGTTGCAGATGCGACCCCTTCAAAAATTCCTGGACGCCCGTTGGATTCAGGTGTCCGGTAGCTTCATGGACAAGATCTCACTCAACGAGTTCCGTCGGGCGATAGGATGGTGGGGTGTTCGCTCCAACATCGCCCAAGGCAGGGGTTTATAAAGCCCGCCATACCAGGAGACGGTCACCACTGACGCCTCCATAGAGGGATGTGGAGCGCACACCGGACATCTGCACACCAGAGGCCTATGGCTACCAGAGAAGGCTCTTCATATCAACATCCTGGAGCTACGGGCAGTGTTCTGGGCCCTCAAGTCGTTCCTCTCGTCTCTGTAAGGCAGAGTGGTGAGGATCTTCACAGACAACACCACCACCATGTTTTTTACATCAGGAAGGAGAGGGGCGCTGTCATGACCAATGGCTCCAGAACACAAAAATCACACCGTCTAGTGATGGGGGCAATGGGTCACTTGACTCACATATGTCCCTTTGGGACCTATAAACACAGGTGCCCTGGTTGGACTCAGTCCTGGCGCCTTTGGCGCCAGGCTCATATAGGGATGTGAGCAGGAACACTTTATTTCAGTGCAGGAGTGCTTTTACTTTATTTCAGTGCAGGAGTGCTTTTATTTTACAAGAACTTTCCAGGAGCTGAAAGACTATTCCAGAGAACATCCTCATATGCTGACTCATCTGGTGTGGCAGGCAGGCTGAACCTGGTGGGCGTGGCTTCAGAAGCTCAGCTATATAAGCTGCTCCATGCTTAAGACCAGTGCTTCGCGTTACTGTGCACTCGCGTGCAACGTGATGCTCACCGCCGCTTAGACCAGTTTACTTACCTTTGGAAACCAGGTGTTCTCTTGCATACTCACCTCCAGGAAACCAGTGCTTCATCACTTCATCTGCAGACTCATCTCCTGACATCCAGTGATCTTGATCCCGACGCCGCAGCACCGCACTCCACATCCACGTACTCGGACCCTGTGAAGAAGAAAGACGAGGTTGGAACATCCGTCCTAGGGCCGCGCCGCATTTGAACCCTGTGCGTCCCGTAGTTAACAACTTACCAGCTACTGTATCACTGCAGCTTCGTTCCTCATTCCCCTCCGGCTGTCGCCTCGAGCTCCACAGCTTCTGCCAGGCCGGCAACATCACCTGCAAGGGAAGAAAGCAAAAGAGCAAACATCAAAAGTGGAACGGACAGCAATACAAGACAATAAAAACAGACGAGGAAAGACAAAGGAAAACAGGAACACTTACCTGAAGTATAGTGGCTTAGTCGCAGCAGGACTGGACTACCACATGCAAGGGACCAGTGAAGGAACTTGGTCCAGATCATACAAGCACCCCTGCCAGAAGCAGCAGAACGGCGGTTTTGCCAAAACTAATCAACAAGTGAGCAGTCCTGAGCAGCATCACCTATTACCACCAGTCACCACATTGGCGCAGAGGGCGAAGTCAGACCCGAGCGACCTCACCCCCGGGAGGGCTGCAACCGTGCCCCAACACCTCCGCAGAGACCAGGTGAGCGCAACAGGCACTCGATCCCTGGGACTCTCCAAGGAAGCACGTGACTTGTGGCGCTGGGCGGTCGGACAGGGGATGTTCCTTGTCCCTCTCCACCTGGCAGGAGTCAAGAACACCAGTGGGAGCTACGTCAGGATCAGGTGGACCGCCTGTTCGTCAAGTGGGGCAGGCCCTAGATAGATCTGTTTGCGATGGTGGTGAATTGCAAGTGTTAGAACTTTGCCAGCAGGTTCCACCAGCCGAGGAGCCTGGGGACGTGTTCTCCTTTGCGTGGGAAGGGCTGTTCCTGTACGCGTTCCCCCCCCCGTTCCCTCTCCTGCTTTGAATCATCAGCACACTCTGACAGTGTCCATGCAAGATGATACTCATTGCCCTGACGTGGCCGAGGCAGATTTGGTACCCAGACCTTCTCAGCCTGTCAGCGTCGCCTCCGGTCAAGCTGCCAGTGGTTCCGGATCTTCTCAAAAGAGGAGGCGTAATCCTTCATCACGACCCTGGATTGCTGAACCTGAGGGCTTGGCTCCTGCAGCCCTAGAGTTTGGAGGGTATGCGTTGCCAGCGGGCTGCAGGGAGGTCCTCGCCAAGGCCAGGGCATCGTCGACCCTGAAGTGCTACGGTCACAAGTGGAACCGTTTCTCTACGTGGTCACGGCTCCACAGATCCTTCCGTACTTAGTCCTTGGCCAAAGCAGTACTGGGGCATGCCTCCATCAAGGTACATCTGTCGGCTTTCTCCCGCTACACCAGGTCACCAGGAAGATCTTCACTCGGGTCCCACCGACTCGTCAAAGACTTACTCTAAGGACTTCATGTTTTTTCCACTGGTGAAGGCTCCTGCCCCGGCGTGGGAACTCAACGTGGTTCTGACGAGGCTCATGAGGGCCCCTTTCAAGCCTTTGCACCAGGCCCCTCTCAAGTTTCTCTTGTGGAAAACTGCTTTCCTTGTGGCCATCACCTCTGCCAGGAGGGCAGGTGAGATCCAGGCCCTATCCTGCAAGCAACTGTACCAGACTTTCCACGAATCGAGGGTGGTGCTGCGTACGCACCCCTCTTTCATGCCAAAGGTTCAGTCGAAATTCCACCTCAACGAACCTTTGGCGTTAACAATTCCAGCCTCCCCACCTCCCGAAAACCTTTGTCGCCGGTGGAAAGGCCCTTTCCGTCGCTGGACATTGCTTAGGTCCTGTGAACCACGGGAAGGGCTTGTCTAAGGCTTCCATTTCAAGGTGCCTTTCCGGCTGCATCACGCACTATCATCGGCTGGCGAACCGACCGTTGCCCGGCCGTCCGAGAGCCCACTCCACCTGAGAGATACCTGCGACAACAGCGTTCCTGTTTGGTGTGCCCCTATTGGACATCTGCAGGGCTGCTAAGTATAGGTCCATGCACACCTTCACGAAGTTCTACTGCGTCGACAGTGGTTCCAGAGTCAGCCAAGCAGTGCTACTCAACCTGTTCGCTTGAGAAGAGTCTGTTCCAGAGGTAAGCATTAATTGCTTTGTTAAGCCTTGCCACCGCCTGTGGTAACTATTGTCATTGGATAGGGGCAGTATGAACCATGAGGACAGTGATTGGGTTAAAGGAGAAATGCAGGTTTTAAGTGAAATTGAAACTGTTTTTTCCTTTTACCGAGGATTCCCAGCCTGACTGGGAATATTCATGAGCATGTGAATCCATGCCAGACCGATGCTGGAGAACAATAGTTTCCACTTGTTAATTGCCAGTCCATCCTCTTCCTATGTCCATGGCCTGCTCCCCTTGCTGTGCACCAGCTTCCAGAGCTTATTCTCTTTACCTGGGTGATCATAGACTTCTTGCAGCTCTCCAGTCTTCTGTAGCTGCATCTCAGTTGAAATTGTTTTAGGTTGATTATCTTGAGGGTGGGGTTTTCTTCAGGCTTCCAGCTTCCTTGCTGGTTCTTTTTCAATGTTTATGCCATAACAGTTGATCTTCAACTAATGCTGGTGATGTCATGCTTATTTTTCTGAGGTGTACTAACATAAGCTGTGTCTCAGACTGCAGCATCAATGGCCTTGTTATTCCCTTTAAGACCCTTTCAGTGTGGGCCCTCAACATCGCTCTTCACTTTAAAGTAGGATTCTTACACACCAGGATTCTGCTTGATCTGATATAGTGGAAAACATTCAGAAGGTGAGTAAACAACTCTTTGCTAATCCACTGCTCAAGTGATCTGGTCTTTTCAGGCATTTTACATGTTTCATGGTTGCTATGAGGATCCCTCTTTGTACCCATGTTCAGGGTGTGAGAGGAATGTATCCACAAAAGCCAAAAGGGTTACTCACAGGTACATCTAACTCGCTTAATGGGAAGTGTGGTGGAGCAGGGAAGGCAACAAACTCAGGAGGGTACCAGTGTGGTGAAAGGTAAAGTAAGCACTTTATATCATACAATGATACTCCATAAATCATTCCAAATAGATCTGGGCATCGCTGTTCAGGTAAAGCAACTCTACAATTGATAATACAAGTACTGAGAGTCCAGAGTCAACTGGGATCTCCTGGAACAATGGCCGCCGAATAAAACCAGTAAACCCCTGCCATAGAAGCCACTGCAGTGATGGAAGGACAATAGGCAAGCATTTTTTGCGGTTTAAGGAAAGCAGTCACAAGCTATCAATGGTTACATATAGCAAAGACAGTTTTCGCCCAAGCAACAAAGATTCAGGTAAGGAGAAGGGTTCAGTGACAGGAAGGAAGACGCTAGTTAACAAAGAGTTGGACATCAGGGTGATCTGATACTGGGGTAGGGTACAGTTATGCGGTAGCTTGACAACCTAGGCCCAGTTGGAAATAGGTTCAGATGGTGACCCAGTGATGCCGATCAAGTAAGCTGGAGTTCCTTGGGGTGCCAGAGGACTGATTTGAATGTTTTTTGTTTGTATATCGTCTTTTGTAACCATATGCCAAGCCCAAACTCTACCTTTGTTGGATTTATGTGTTTCATTTATAGTGGTAGGGCTAGAACCCGGGTTAGCTTAGGATTCTGGATGGAAGACTTTCTTGTTTGTAAGGGGCATCCTGATGAGCACCCTTTCATATTTTTTGTTAAAGAGTACGGCCTAGTATTTTAGCGTTGGGGCAATATAGGTTTTGTGTGATCTAGAATGAATAAAAGTTCAAGCTGGATGCCACTTTGTCCGTTTCCTGATTCTGGTGTACCACAGTGGGCAGTCCTCCTTAATGTTAGGAAAGATTTTCTTTTTGCTGCTTTCCTCGCAAAGACTTTTATGGGACACCCTTTCCTTTTGCTTTGTTTTCCATCCTGACCTACATTTTTGGAGAAAAGTCTTATGCTTTACTTCCCTTGCTTTTGTGCTTATTTTTATAGGGAGATTGATCAGTCCATAAGACTTCCAGCCAGTTTTACGAGACTGTCTCTTTATGGATTTCTTGCATTTTTTCAACTGCACACATTGCTCTAAAGTGAAGTGTGGTTAGAATACTTTGTATCCTTGTATCTTATTCTTTTCTAACTTTTGTGCTGTAAATACAATGTGGCCAGGATGGGCAGGTGGCAGTCAATGTTTTTCTTCCATCCTCTGAACCTTTTACCTGTGCACTTTTGTGTTTACTGCAAATACTGCTAGAAGTGGATAGCACTCTAAGATGGCCATGCCATGAGATATTTTGCTTGCATTTGGCCATATTGTTCTTTGGCCTACTTCCTGCCCTCTTAGGGCTGGATGACTCTTCTATGGAATGCCCTCTCCTGGGGAGAGCTGCTGTTTTCGCAGGCAAAGGGGAAGTCAGTGTGTCACTACAGGTAGGGACTGGGACCGTCTGCTCCTAGTCCACTTCCTGGGGCCTGATCGCGGTGACTCCTGTTGCAATCAGTCATCTTCACTTTCCAGGGGTGTAAAGGGTGTTCAGCTGGATCCCTCTGCAATCACAATGGATGAAATGGTCAGGAATATTTGCTTACACCCTGTGCTCCAGATAAGATTTTGAGGTGGGAGTATTTTACTCCCTGTTTTTAAACTTTGAGAGTAAATGTGATTTTAAGAGAGTAAAAATTACTTTTCTCCTTTGCAAGAGAGTAAAATGTATGTGACATTCAGCCGAAGCATGCACAAACTGTATGGAAATCATTACCGTACGGCAGCTTTTTTGAATTGTGACAGAATACACCTTTCATTATTTCTCTAAGGTCTGGCCATTTGATCTCTCCTGTATATATTTAAATGTTGAAATCACAAAAACCTAGCCAATTGCATAGCAAAGCAAACCTGAATTGTATTGTGTGTTTTGAGGTTCGAGAGCAGAATTGGCATTTGATGTTTGAGTCCTCATTTTCTGGAGCTATTACTACCTAATGGTATGGCAATGTTACAACAGTGCAGAGAGGCAATGACGCCATGCCAAATTCTACATCTAATCTAATGGTCAAATGGTTATTTATATAGTGCTTTTGGCTAAGCGCTGTACATAGAACATATTTATCACAATTATCACCAAACCAAAGTCGGTACTCCTTTATCGACCTCGAAAGGATGAAAGGCTGAGTTGGACTTGCCGGGATTCGAGCCTGCAACCTACAGATCACGCACAGATTGCAGCAATGAGTGCTCAACAGGCTGAGCTATATTATTGGCTAACATCTTTCAGAGGTCGGTTAACTGAGTATCGACTGAGGTATAATCACAGTACCTAGATGTTGGATGAACCATTTATGAAGCACTACATGAAGTTAAATACCTATCTGAATTATCACAGGGACAGGTTTTGCTGAGTTTCTATTTCAATTACCAATGTAACTTCGCTTGACCTGGAGAGTCAGGTTTTGGATATTTTAATTGTAGACTAGTCTTGAAGATTTGAGAGGCTAGAACACCTGTGATTGGTGTAATGACAATCACTCACCCTTGAGCAAAGACTCTGCTGCCACTGACCATTTATAGTAATGTACCCCATTGACTGCAAGGCTAATGGATGTAATCTAGACTGTGCATAGTCATCATTTTACACACTTATAATTAGAGGGTAAATTAAATTATCAGTGTAAAAATGATCTGCCTTCGCATGATTATGCACACAGCACCAGAACTCTGAAAAATACAATTGTGCAATACTGGTTTGCTTTCACTGGAAAAAAAGCATAATTTGTTACCAAATATTAATTCTCAATTGCAGCTTAGTTTTCCATCTTGTTAATTATACAATCCTAAAATTCTAGGAAATTATGCACAGTGCTTCTAAAGCTGAATGGAAAGAAACCATTCCTTTTATCACAGTGTGCAGTTTCTTTTTTTGAAAGGCTTCAGAGAAATACATTCTGTTTCAGAGGTCGCTTGAAATTACATCCATGTAGATAAAAATCAAAAAGAGCTGTAGAGGAGGTCCCAAATAAAGCCTGCACTCCAGTCTCCCATTTTGAAGTACCAGGAACGTTCACACCGAGATATGTGAAATATGATGAGCAAATAAACCAGCCGAGAGCCGCAGTAGGGCTCTGCCCAGTGCCTATCAGAAGATAGATACCTATTGAAGTACCAATAACCAGACAACCATGGACAGTAAGGTACCCATTGAGAAAACCCTACCAGCAAATGAGACGAAATGAAGATTGCTTAATTACTGTCCAGAAAGAGACCAAAAAGGCCTTAATGGAAGGCGAATGGTGACGTCGCGAGGGCCCGGACTAACGCACAGATAGAAGAAATGACAACCAAAGGATGACGCAAAGAGATGAAATGCCATGAATGAGGATATTGTGAACCTAGAAGAAGAAAGCGATGTTGAAATACAAAGAAGCTTAAGCTGCAAGCAGGATGAATATATTCAACCAGCTAACGCCTGTACATATGCTTGTAACCGCAAGAAAGCTAAGAAAACAGTGTGGCTTGCAATGCTAAGTAGAAGAATAGAGCGGCAAGCGCCATATACATAATCTACCTCAAACGAAGCACAGTATTATAAGTGCGAGTCCACTTTGCTCTAAAAGCAGAACCAACCCAGGTTACTATAGGCCAAACGCAAGAAGATTCATATTTGAGCAACACGAGGAAAGAAGGCTGAATCGAAACTCGACAGAGGCAGCTTGTGCCAGGGAAGCCAAGGTCATACCAATAGAAGCGACGGACAGTAGCTACTTTTAATGGAAACTAAGAACAGAATATCCTGCCTCTGAAGGATCAAGATAAGAAAGCGAAGGCAGGTGGCGGGTGAAACGAAAATCAAATACACAAATTGAGAGAAACAGGGCAAATTCACGGTGTGGTAGCACATGACCATCCGAGCGAGGAGGAGCACGAGTTTACACCTACGCTTGGCATCCGCCCAGACAGAGATATCAGAACTTTTTTGAGACAAGAAGATGCAGTTTCGATCCCAACCACAGTGAACTAATTGACACATAGCCCATAAAGGGATGATTGATTGAAGGAAGGCAGGGTGAATTAGGGGAAACCCTGCACCTGGCTGACCATTCTGCGTGCTGCTAAGCAAAGTGGACATTTATGCATGGGGTGATGCCAATCCAATCACAATGGACCAAATAATCTAGGGTCCTATAGTTAGTAGAACCAATAGGACGTCGTACGTTTAGTGACTGTTAGGCAGAATCCTGTGCAGTGCCCTTAGGGACCACTACACACAATTAAGACTACAGGTGGTGATACAAGTTTTACCTTTGGTACAAGCCTGTATTACTATGTCAGAGTGGTAGCAGTGGCAGAGCAGCCAGGCCTTTCTCAAGAGTATATGAGCAGTAGCAGAGATTACATAAAGGGACCACAATTACTGTGACTCAAGCAAACACTGACTCAAGGTTTCCGGTAGAAAAATATAAGTACATTTATTTTTAAACCATTCGTTATTAACACAACACTTCTATTAAACTTCAATAAAAACCACGTGTTAAATATACTACAACTAACCAATTCACTTTGTACAGTAAGTCTCAAGGTAAGTACCCTGTGTTGGAATGAACCGGTGTTGGGCACAAAACACGTTACCGCGAATATGATTGCGATCACTTTTTGACAGTTCGGTCTACTAAACAAACGCGTATCCGTGACATGAAATGCTACCGGGGCAAACACACACTTAGCACCTGAGATACCCAGAGGGAGTTGGAGGCAAAAATCACAGGCAATATTTTGGTTAGGCAGGCAGAATCAAGAAACACTCAGAGACAGGAGTTCAAAAGTCAAAGGGCCGAAGCCAGGGTCGAAAGACAACGGGGCCAATTGCCGAAGATCACACGGTCCGACAGTTCACGATTCAACGTAGCCAAAAGTACTTGATATTGTTAATGTTCGGAATCAAAAGTTATAAGAAGGAGGGAAGACAAGGGCAAGCCTTGGAAATGAAGAAGAAAGTGATTCACATAGTTTCCTCTACAGAACACAGTACCTTGTTCCAATGGTGCAGCTGGTGCCCTGGCAGTTGTTCCTGTTGGTTTGCCGCAGACCCACGATTCCTGGAGCTTCGTCCAGAAGGACGACGTCTGAAGGGGGTCTGCACCACACAGGGATGAGGCCGGCAGCAGCGACACGGAATAAAAGGTGCTCTCCTTAAAGACAGGAGAGGCTCTTTGGGTGGCTATCCGGACCACTACAGCAGTGTGCAGCGATTTCGACCACGGATGAGGATCCTCTGGCTGTAGAAGATGAGCTGGTTATCCCCACCAAGCTCAAGGGAAGAAGACTCTGGACTGGATCTTCTCTGAGTCGTTGAAGGGCAGATAGCTCAGGACTGCAGCAGGGCTTCACCGGGACGGGATAGTTGCAGCAGCCATCATCTCTCCGCTTCTCTTCGGTTCCTTGTAGTTCCAGTGGCGACTCTCTGACTTCTAGCCCAAGAGACCTGCCTTTTATGTGAAAAACCCCCATTCACGCAGCCTGGCTGTCAATCACCCAGCAGGGGGGTTGTCCGGCCTGGACAACTACCCTGGCCAATCATGACAAAGTACAACTTGGGTTTCCTAGGATCCCCTGTGCAAGGGTGACTACACCCCTCCCTCACATTCAGCCCACCTAGACACCCAGGCGCCTTGAGGAGGGCTTCTGGGCAGAAGCCCGCCAAAAGACAGTGAACAAAGAAGGCAAACCTAGTTTGCCGCACAAAGTAAAACACAAGAAGGACTTTAACAAAAAGAAATGGCGAATAAACCCAACTGGAGCCAAGAGAAAGACGATTTGGTCAAGCGGTTTTATGTTCGAGGCTAATATAATAGCCAAGAATAGTACCACGTTTATCTAATTTAATCGCGGTAGAAAAGTTAGGGTAGATACCACTGCCACCAGCCAAGTCTAAATGTTAAAAGAGCGAAACAAGGCTCTAGGAGGTACAGATAAAAAGGGATACGAGTTAACCCTTTCCAGTACTCCATGGAAGATGGGGTGTACTGGATCTGTGGTAGATTGACTAAGTAAAGTTAATGTTAACTTGACCCTTTTCTGGGGGACAGTAGTCGCCTCAGAAATGGAGTCGAGGGAAGTCTCAAAGACAACCCTGTGCCACGGCACTGAAGGTGCTGTGTGACACACAAAAAGAAGGGGGCTACTAAAGTGGTGTACTTCAGAGTCCACAATCACAAAAACAGGTAGAAACACACAGCAAAACCCAGGTAAGAGTGGGGGAAAAGCTCTCACTCTTACCAAGTGGAAGAAAATAAACTCCAGAAGTCCAGCAAAGCTGCTGGGGGACTCACTAGGTGAGGGAAATTAGCCATAAATGAGAATTCTCCCTAACAGTGACGTCTACAGTAGTCATTTTTGAAGGAAGGGCTTAGACGCCCACCTGATAGTGTTTACCCAATCTCCTCACTCTGTTACCATATACAGATATAGCACCTATATTAATGTTACCTTTTCCTAACCAATGGCTTTGTGTGTTAACTTTTGAGTGTTACACGTCAGATTATGATGCGTTTTGAGTATAAAAGTTATGTTTTGTATGAAGTTCGTTGGAGTTGAAGCGTGACGGACTATCGCATCACTGCTGATTGCCATGACTCCCAGTTTTTTTGTACTTGTCATTAAACGGACTCCCTTTGTCAAACCATTGAGTTGTCCTTATTGATTGGTGTTGGAGTAATACATCTGCACCCCCATCCATCTCAAGGTGCAGCTATCTCGTCTTAAAGTATTTCGGAGCAAACCCTGACTCTATGGGCTGGCCGGGGGTCTCCCTAGTACAAAGCCTCCTAGTTTCTATCAAGTAACCTGACCGTTGTACTACCCTGTGCTCTAAACCTGTGTGTAAATGTACCCAGGAAAATAATAAAGCTGTTGTATTTGCAATATTTTCATGCGTAAAAAGGCCTAGTTACCCACCTTATCTCGAGGCCTGCTTACACCACCTCTCACCCCTTCCTCCCCTCCCCCCTAACTTCATAAAATAGTTCACAAGTTCCAACAGGATAGCTTAACACTCTCATTGCACCAACATGCACTGATCATGGCCTGTAAGAATGTCATTGTATTTTCCCTTGTTCCTTCCCTTGCCTTGAAGCGCTTTGAAACACATTGTGTTTAGGCGCTATATTAATAAACTATCATATCATATCATGCCAAGTTGGTAACCTTACCTTCTGCATATGTCTCTCTGCCCACCAGTCATGTTGCAGTCGTTCCACAACTTACTCGCACAACACCACTTTTATGGAATATTTTTCTTTTGCTGCTATCTTCTATGGGACACCCTTTACTTTTGCTTTATTTTCGTTCCTGACTTTGGAGGGAAGTGTATGGCCTCCTATTTTATTGCATTTATATTTTATTAAGTGCCTTAAACCAAAGCGCTGTACATAGGATACAGAATGGTTACAAAATAAATGTGTAAAGAATCAAATCCAGGAAACAATCACTGAAACGTATTGAAGTAGATGGGATTTCAGAGAACCACAAAACAGAGAATAAGGAGAGATGGAGCGAAGAGAAAGCGGAAGAACATTCCAATGAAGAGGAGCAAGAAGCTCAAAGGAACAAAAATGAGACTGTGCACGGGGAGGCAAAAGAATTGAGAAGAACGATGAGAGCGTGCAGGGATATAAAAAGATATTAGTGCAGCAAGATAGCTGGGAGCAAGACCATACAGAGATTTATATTCAAGACAAAGTTGAATTTAATTTGAGAAGGAAAGGTTAACCAGCCATGTGTTTCAAGAGAAGCAGTAATAGCTTTACTTCCCCTACTTTGTGCTCAGTTTTATGGGGACACTGATGAATCCATAAGACTATCAGTACTGAGAGACTGTCTCTCTTTATGAATTTCTTTTGTTTTTACAACTACGACATCACCCTAAATTGAAGTGGGGTTCTATACTTGGGGCCTCATTACACGGTAGGCGGTGGACCAAGGTGCTTAGCACCTTGGTCCATGCCGGTAAAATACAGGCACCGCCTTGGAGGAAAGGGGAATTACCGCCCTATTCCAAGGTTGGCGGGACGGTAATTCCCCCTTCCCCCATTGCCCTTCCCCATTCCCATTTTTGTCCCATAGGGCATGATGGGAATGGGGAAGTTGCTAATTACGGGACCGCAAATTGCGGTACTGCAATTAGCACCCTGGTCCCTTTGCGGGTTGGTTTTTAACGCCTGCTAAAAAGCAGGCGTTAAAGTACCAACCCGCAAAGGGACCTCGTAGTAAGGCGGTAAGGGTTAACGGTCACCGCTACCATTACCGGTGACCGTTAACCCTTACCGCCTCCCGTGTAATGAGGCCCTTAGTATCCTTCTTTTCTTCTTTTGTAACATTTTGGTTACAAATACAATGTGTCCATGATGGCCTTGGGGCCCTCCTAATATTTTCCTACCATGTTTTGAAATGTGTACTTGTGCATATGTTCAATTACTGCAGATGGCTACTTTGAGTGATTATCACTCTAAGAGTGCCATGCCACATGATTTTTTTTTCCTGTCCTTGGCCATATTGTTCTTTGACATTCTTCATGCGCTTTCCTGATTTCGAGAGCTAAGGGGTGCTCTGTGTGAGCCCGGATATGGGTCCTGGCATTGTCTGGTCCCAGTACACATCCTGTTGCCTGAATCTGTGTTGCTGGACTGAATATGTGGCTAGTGGCTATCCATGATTTATTAGCCACTGCCAATTTCAATGGTGCAGGTCCTTGCCAATGGTGGACCTAGGCTAGCTGTATTGAGGGAGGGGCACAACCTGATGTATTTCTACAAGCATGTTCAGTGTTCTACTTTGCTACATGGGTGCCTAATTTCTGATGTCTAGTAGTTAACACTTCTGGTGCATATGGGTATAGTTCTCAGGCCTATGGAGACTCAAAGCAACAATTCAAAACAGCCTGTTGTCACCAACGGGTGACCAATTCGCACTCTTGCCGGCCATAGTCCCTTCATAGTTTTGCTACAATTTTGCTTAAATATACATCTTACAGGACACAGATATCAATCAAGAAACTTAGAATAGTCTTCAAAATAGGGCTTCAAAGGAGCTAATATTGCTTTTATTTCATTAGTACCATCACAGCCAATTTCTGGGTGTTAAACTAATGTTACATCATAGACTTTATGCAAAACCTTTACAAATTCAAAGGCTAGTATCACATCACTTTTCCTTCGCATTATACAATAATTCCTTATTAACGGTCAACTCAAACTCAGTGATTACAATTACTGCTGCATTTCAGATATCTATTATCCATACTCGGGGCTTTGAGTTGCCTTTCATCCTAGTAATATTCACATACATGTTCATCTGTTTACCTACAATGGGCAATACATCATAATGTTACCTCTCTATTACATAGGCATCAAAGTTCACCTTTATATAAAGAACATAACAAAGACTTACCTCAGATGGTTCTGAGTACTCTCAATTCCAATTCAACATACGGAATAAGATTTTTAACGTCCTGTTAGTTGTGTGTTCACCTAAAATTGAATCATCACATAACGTTAAGCCAACTCAGATAGGGCAATATGTTTCAGCCTGGATCTCGGGGTTCAAGCATCTTCATCAAACATCACAAAATGTGAAGTGTTTCTGTAGGTCTGGATACATGTGCTGGGTATCTTAAAACAATGAATATGTCCTCCACTCTGTCCATTATGTGGTGCCAAAAATGGTCAAAAAGTCACTTGCAGTTTTGTGTGCGTTTGTGTCCCAAAGGTAATACCTGCTGTTATTTTACATTGCTGGTCGGTCATTGTGTTTGTTAGGATGAAGTTCTCTCTCCTAGGGGTATGAAGTCCCTCCACCCCTCCCCCCACACACTCTGGGGGCCCAGTTTTCTGTACTTGTGCCCACTATTTCACTCTGGTGGATATCTGTCAAGACCTTGATCGGCCCAGGATTCAGCAAGCATAGCCTTCTTGGTGCTGGTCACAGACCCTGCCTCAGCCTCTCCCAGCGCGCACTTCCATCTCAACATATCCTATGACTTAACTGACTTGCATACATGGTCTTCCTCCCCCTAACAACCCTCCACAATCTGCAGCTTCTTTCTTGTATCCTGAACATTATGGCATGCTCTGCTGCTCTCCTCCCTTTATTTTTTCTCCTCCTCACCTTTTTCAGTTCCCTTATGCGCACAACTGGTTTCCTCCTCTCTTCCTATTTACGGTTATAGCCACCACTGATGCAGATTTTATTTTATTCCGGGTTAGTTGTCACTATCCCTCCTTCTCATAACATTTGTTCATCTTCTCCACTTGGTCTTTCTTCTTTGCTACTTCTCTTGCCTTCTCTACTTCCCCTCTGTTATTTTCGCCACCTCCTCTGCAACACACATCACCTCATCTGTATCGCTTACCACCTTCACCTCCTCAAGTCCTCTGTAGCTCTCACCACTTCCTTCTCATTGGCCTTCACCTTCTATGTATCTCTCACCAACTCCTTCATCTCCACCACCTTTATATTTCAGCCTCCTTGACACACCACCACACACTCACCAACTCCCTCTGCCTCTGAATCCGAACTCCCACTCACTTCCCAAACTCAAGTGTCTACTTCAGCAGGCTGTCCCACTAACCATTGTAATTGTCCCACTAACCATTGTAATTCTTTTTCTAAGGCTTGTGGAATCTGCTTAGATCACATGCTATGCATAGCCCGACATCTAGTGGTAGCTGCAGAGTATTACATTTTTTGTTTTTGAAACTTGAAAAGGGACGTTGACAGGACGTGCCAGTAATTCTATCCATAGTGTGACGTCTACTGTATACCCATCGTCATTCACGGGTCGAGGGCCCTCAGATTCTCATAGTCTGACGCATATAGAGTTCCTTCTTGGATGACACCATTACTTAGTAAAGTTTAATTCTAGTATTTCTTTCTGTCCTTTCGACAACTGTTTACCGCAAGATCTTTGGTGACATCTTTAATTATAAGTTTCACTCCTCGACGACAGTAGCTCCCGTCGCGACGGCCCTTTGTCTACAGCCTTTCAAGGCCGCATCGGGCCTCGGCCCTGCACGGTAGGGAGAGCGGGGGGAGGTTCATATTTTAGTCTTGTTAAGAGAATGCATTTCCCCTTTACTCCCATTTATTTTGCCAGGCTGCCATCCTCTTACATAATGGAAAACACTTTAAATTTTGCCCTTCCTATATAGGAAGTTTCCCTGGAAAGGTTTGCACCGGGTGTGCAACCTCTGTCTCCCCAGGGACCACGCTGAGGAACAGTGCAAGTCTTGCAAACTGTTCAGGCCAAAAACCCTAAAGGACCGCAAGACCAAACTCTGGGCCCACCACGCCATGCAGACCGAGGCCACCATGGATGATTAGGGAGCCTCCAGCGATGGCAGCATCAATGTCATAAGTGATGCTCAGGGCGATCGGAATGCATTGGATTCCCGTGTGCGGGCCCTTGACCCCATCAGGTAGGCTGGCGGTTCTGCTATGGGGACGACCGCCGGCAGTTCAAGCACTGCCAAGTTACATCACACCAAGCACAACCCCCACAGCCGAAAGTAGACCCCGTTGTTGACCGATCAGCCACAACTGGCGTTAAAGTCAGTTTCCGACACGTGTCTAAATCTGGGAAGTCCCCGAGTGCCAACCACCGGGCTTCAAAAGACGCATCAACGGCATCGCAGAAAAGCTCAAAAAGCTTTAAACTGAGCGAGGTAATTACAAAACACGTTCCTCACACCCTATTAAAGGCCTTAAATTAAAAAAATAAAGTTCAGGCTACTAAAAGCAGGGATTACACTACCCCAGAGGGCACCCTTTCAGGGGATATGCACCATAATAAAACCCCTGTCCCAGAGGCCCCACCTACTCCTACTCCTGCTCCATCTGTATTGCCAAGCTCCTGAAAATGGACCACTGTAACGCTCACCTGATTCCCGTAGAGGCGCCGGTCTTGACTGGGTGTATACCGTATCTTCAAAGGTGATGTGTAACACACAGCTGGCTCTTTGGGCTGGACCTCTGTGCACTGTATGTCTGACTCGAAGGGTAAGATGTCTGCAGATAGAAAATATGGGATTAATGAACTGGGTTATTGAATGTCTCTCTCTTCTTCCCTTTCTCTTCTCCTGTAGAACCCCGAAGGTTAACGCTCTCACCTTAGGTAAGTGAACGCCGTGCTCTCCATCTGCCTCGGGGCAGGGTGCTGTAACCAGTTTCTTCACTGGATAAGGGGAGCAGGCCTCTTGACTTCAGAGGACTGCTGTCCGTCGTTTACTGCACGAACGGTAAGTTTCGAGTAATTCTAATGTCTTTAAAGTCTTTAGTAATGATGTCTCTTATTTTGCAGGGTTCCGGCGATGGTGGATGACGGGCTGAAGTGAGTTGAAGATGGAGCCCGTGTGATGAATAGAAGCGCCTGGAAGCACGTAAGTAAGCGCTTGTTGCCTGCTTCACGATGCGCTCTAACTGCAGTTTTATTTTGCAGGTACATGTTCGGAGCGGCTGCAGGGTGCCGGAATACCCACTGGGTTAGATGTGGAAAGGAGTAATGGCACGTGAGTATTAAAGTTCCCCAATGTCTTTAAACGCACCTTGTTTTGTCTTTCAGATGCGGGATGCAGCGCCGAAGGCCTCCGGAGCGTGCGAAGAGTTGGTAAGCCTTTGTCTTTCAGATGCCGGAATGCAGTGTGAAGACCTCCGGAGCGCACGAAGAGTAGGTAAGCCTTTGTCTTTCAGATGTCGGAATGCAGCGCGAGGCGTTGGTGACAGCCGATGGACCAGGTAAGTGAAGAGCTGTCACTGAAGACCGTAATGCTAACCTGTTCTTTCTTGTCTTTATAGGTGTTGCTGAAGACTGGATTCAGGATGGTAAGCCTTTTTCCTTAGGCCCAGGATCAGATGCAGAAGACACGATGAGCGTTCTGCTGCAGAGGATGCAGAATAACGCAAAGCAAGATTCATCCATCGGGTGTGGTTTAAATAGCCTCCTGTAGTGCTTAGTTGTCTCCTTCCACAGCCACGCCTAGGTAAGAAAAGAGTTCCTGCTTTCCAGAAGAGTTCCAGTGTTCTGAACCTAGGGAGTGGCTCCTGCCCCACCCAACAGGAAAAGTAGTTCCAAACAGAAGAGGATCAGAGGCTCAACTGGCAGGCAAGTAAGCAGCATGGTCTGCTGCAGGTAAGTCCACCCAAGCATTATGAGCCCGGCGCTTCCAGCGCTGGGACTGGGCATATTTATGAGCCTGGTGCCACTGGCGCCAGGACTGGGTCCAAAAGGTCCCAATTGGGACTGGTTGGCACTCGGAACCTGGGTTATGGATCTGCTTCCAAGGGAGTTGGGAATACCCTGACCTTTTGGAAGCAGAGATCATGACAACCACAGAACAATTCAACAAAGTCATGAGAAGAATGTCCTGTTTGATACATTTCTTTGATGACCACCCGTGGTACTCAACCTTCAGGGAACCCCACAAAGTGGGGCAGTAGTCACTCAGCCCCCTGCCAAAAAAGCCCGCCCAGACACCTTTCGGGCTACCACCTCGTCACATCAGGACCTAGGTCAAGACGCTTATTACCATAGCATGCAAGACTCTCATGACCCTGGCACATACATAGACCCAGAGGACGAAGGGGACACGGTGGATTTGGACCAATATAATGCGCTGAGGGCGTATACGTCATCTAGTCCCCGGACCCCACCGATGGCTGACTCCCCAATTGACAACCAGTTGCAATATAATTACCTGCTCCTGAAGGCTGCAGAGCACTTCAAAATAGATACCAGAGAAGCCCAAGTCAACAGACTTTTTGGTGGACAGCCTTGGGGCCAAAAAAATCGGCAACTCGTTTTTATCACCCTGTTACAATCGGTACAGAGATGCATTCATCTCTCTCTCCTTACATCCAATTTGAAACAGGAAGTCAACCCACGCATCGAGAAGATGTTCAGACCAGCCCCCTCAGGTCCCTTATACATTATGAGGCAGCTAAAGCCTCACTCTTTAGCAGTTACCACTACAAGAAAAAGGGCTAGAACCTCTCTGGTCTCTGCCAAAGCCCTTCCTGACAAGGAGAGTAAGAAAATCTACACCCTGGGCAGGAAGGTAGCTTCCTCTGCAGCCTATCAAACAAGGATAGCTAATAACACAACGCTATTAGCCAGTTATAATTGCCACAAGTGTGATTACATTGCACAACAGATAGATTCAGTCCCAGAGCCCCTAAAAACTCAACTCTCACTCACCATCGAAGAGGAAAAACAGGTAGCCAACTGCATCCTTAAAAACAACCTGGATGGGACTTCCAAGATGGCCACCGTGGTGGAGACACCAGTGAGCTCTGTACCCCCACCATCCCAAGTAAAGCGAGATCCAGCTAAAAACCCCTCCCCAGCCAAGGTATAGCGTGGAAAAGAGCTGTGGTACCAGCAGCGCACCCAGGAAGGAGCTGAGATCGAAGGGAGCTTCAGGAAGCGGACCCCTGAAACGACGGTCCTGCAGGGGTAGTGGCACCCAGAAGGCGATGAGTGCCGATTGACGGAACGAAACAGAGAGGGCGGGCAGAGTACCAGCCAGCAGTGAGACCAGAAAGATTAAGGGGGTGGGGGCTGACACCGGATTAAGGAGCCCAGGTCCTGAGCAGAACAAAAATAGAAGTAGAAGGGGATCCGAGCCGAGGACAGGACACGGTTCGGGAGAGGAACATGGCAGCTGCTGAGGTAGAGTGAAGCTGGGGAAGACCGCCGGAGCGGAACTGCTGGAGTGAGGGCCAGACCGACAGAGGTTCTGGAGAGCGGAAAGAAGAGAGGGAAGGAAGCAGCAACGTCCCGAGTGCAGACGAGGAGAGGCGAGAGCCCCGTCGGAGGAGCATGTAGCGGGTCGCAATGACAGAGAGAAGAGAGGGACAGAGGACGCACCAGTGGAACAGGAGTCTGGAGTGGAGACGAGAAGAGGAGGAACGGACCCGGGCCAGTCTTGGCGTGGGACACAGGAGCTGGGACGAAGCCGGGAAGCGGAGTAGGCGGAGACAGGGCAAGCGAACACATGGTAAGAGGTGTGCCGGCCTCCAGCATAAACTGCGGACCACATATCTTACCAGACAGATGCAGAAATTGAATCCTAAAGAGGGTCAGAGACTCACAACAACATAAACCCCGGCCCTCCAAAGAAGAACATGATTACACGGACAGTTGCGGGGGTTGGGGCAGTAACAAGGACCTCCCCAAGAAGACAGCAATAGAGAGGCTTAAGACACACCAGAGGGGGATTCTAGAGGCATCTCACGGGCAATACACGGCCCCACAGGGCTATAGGCCCATTGGCTGATGAACAATTTACAAGCCCTATTCAGCGGAGATAATCCCTGCAAGATATACCAGAACCCGAGCAACAGAGGGACACGAAACTGCACACCCAGCTCTAGACTATACGGCTATGGCATAAAAGAACAACAGAGGCGGATAGGGGCAAAAGCGCAGAGCCGGAAAGACAGAAGAAAGCAGGGAGAGGCTTCCCTCCCCCAGACCCAGTGGCACGCCCGGAAACCCAAAACAACACCCCACAAATAGAGGCGGCCCTGCAGAGGCAAAGGGACCCACGGGGCCATCCCGTAAGCGGCTCCAAGACGTTAAGAGAAGCTGGTGCAAGAACTGACAGGGGAATACAGTCAGATTCACAAAATGGGGGTGGGATACAGTCTCACCCAATAACCGGGAAAAAGGCAGAGAAGGGGCAATAGAGCGGAGTGGAACTGATCTGCGGCGGGGCTGCCCCACAGACAATTCAGGATGTCGAAAAAGCAGGGCAAAAGATCCCCAGATTTCGGCGAAAGGAAACAAAATGGGCTTTGAGGGGGCGATTCAGAAAATGTGGAGGAACCATGCAGGACAGTGACATGGCCGCTGACAGGAGCGAGGAGGAAACCTCCCAAGAAGAGACCCAGGACGAAAAAGGGGTCACACAAAAATTCATGGAGCGATGCTTCCAGAACTTCCGAGACAGGATGGCAAACATGATACAATCGCAACTAGAAAAAATGAAAGGACCTAACAGGAACAATAAAAGACGTCCAGAGTGAACTACATGTTTTAACAAGAGTAGACACCAACAAAAAAGCTCTGCTGGAGCTGGCGGAGGACAACCATAAAATAGACGACATAACACCTGGCTAGGATTACGCATAATCTCGAGATCCAGACCAAAGATTTCAAACAGGTCAAGGAGGGCTAACATCAGGGTAAAAGCAATTCAAGAGTCAGTGGAAGACGCAGAGCTGCAACGAACAATACAACAAATATTTGCATCCCTGATTGACCTATCAGACCCTGACGGAATACTGGTGGACATAGGGTGACACCAAAGAACAATGAGCCAGGAGCCAGGCCTAAGGACGTCCTGGTAGCAATGCACGAATACAGGCAGAAGGAGAGCATATTAGCGTCAGACAGACGGTCCGATGAGCTTAAATACAATAGTACGTCTGTGCAACTGTACCAAGACCTATCCCAAATTACACTTGGACAAAAGGAGATAGATCCGCACGATAGTACAAGAGCTGGTAAAAAGGCTTGAGAGTCCCGGAGAGAGATGCACCACCGGAAATGGAACCATCGGAAAGGAGCCCACAAAAGCAGAGATAAGCACAGTGCCAAGGGACAAAAAGTTAAGAGCCCCTGAGGAGGGGTAAACATAATGGAAGCGGTGGGAGGGGGGTCATGGGGGAAATCGTGGTAGCATCTCGTGGGTCAGGGTAGACCCGCAAAAGGGACCACTGGGGGAGGAAATGGGCTCAACACCCGAGTAGGAGAGTCTGGAGGGGGCTAGAGGCTGGTTGTCACCCCAGCGAGGAGGGTGGTTTGGGGAGGGGGTACTGGTCCAGTGCCAGGTATGGTGGAGAGGAGAGAACACATCCGGGGTGGGAAAGCACTCAGATACACATTAAATAATGGTTAAAAGAAAAGTGATAAAAATTATCATGTTGAATATAAAGGGGTTCCACTCGCCAGTAAAGAGAAAAAAATTGGATCACTACCTAGCAAGGGAGAATCCGGACATCATTGCCCTGCAGGAGACTTATATAGAAGAGAAGGACACGCATAAAATTAGAATAAGAGGGTATGACCGAATACAGCAGTCAAACAGCTCCGGGAAGAAAGGGGGCATTCTTATAGCAATGAGAAATAATTTGGAACTTAAAATAAGTAAGTAGAGATACTAACAGCAGGTACATAGCAATGATGCTCAAGGGGGGAGGGGAGTAGATGACTTTAGCCTCACTATACACCCCGAACACTGACCAAGACCGCTACATACAATCAATGGTACATAATCGGGAGGGGTTTGCCAAGGGAAACATATTATTAGCTGGAGGCTTCAATCTCGCATGGGACCCGGAGAGGGACAGAAGTGCTAGGATATCGCACACTCAAAATAAGCCCTCTAAGGAATTGAAGGGGAAGATGGAAAACCCAGCGTTAGTGGACACATGGAGGGAGATGAGGGGATACACATTTTACTCCCATGTACATATATTAGCATCAAGGATAGATCATATATGGTTGTCACGCCCCCTGTTGGGGAGAATGAAGGAGGTGGAGGTGGGAGCTATCAGATCATGCCCCCATCACAATGTCATTCACGCTATCGACACAAATAGCAGGCTTTCGGAAGTGGAGTTATCCAGCACTCATCTTCAAGGATGAAATACTGAAGAAAGAACTGAGGGATGGGATAGACCAGTACTTCCAATTGAATGAGACCCAGGAGGTAGACCCTCAAATGATCTGGGACGCATTTAAGGCCACTGTAAGGGGGAAGATAATAGCGGTAAAGATAAGATGGGAAAGGGAAACGAGGGGACTAGAGAGGGATCTGAAGGAAAAATTGAAGGCACTCGCACTCCAAATGGCGGCTAGGCCCTCGGGGAAAACATGAAAGGAGTACATGGCGGTGAAAGGCCAGCTCGTAACACTATTAACAAGCAGAGCAGAGGGCCCTGATGCATCTGAAACAGAAATATTACATTAAAGCAGATAGACTATTAGCGATAATGCTAAGAAAGGAGGAAAAGGATAGAACCATCCTAAAAATTAAGACGGGGAGGGGAAAGAACGAACAGATATTAAGTCCATCAAGAGGGAATTCACGGAGTTCTATGTGAAAGTATACAAATCAGAAGTCCCTAAAGAGGCAGACCAGGAAGAATACTTGGAAAACTGTAGACTACCGAGGATCACAGCCCTGTAAAAAGGGAAGAG
Source organism: Ambystoma mexicanum (assembly GCF_040938575.1). Lineage (NCBI taxonomy): Eukaryota > Metazoa > Chordata > Amphibia > Caudata > Ambystomatidae > Ambystoma > Ambystoma mexicanum. The sequence goes on along the minus strand of NC_090923.1, from coordinate 594,067,548 downwards.
TTAGAAAGGGAGATAACCAGAGAAGAGGTGCTCAAAGCGATAGTAGACCTCCCCCTCAATAAAGCCCCGGGACCTGGCGGCTTCCCGTGGGAATTTTATAAAACATACAAGGAGGCCCTCGCCCCACTATTGGCTACACTGTACAACAGATTTGGGTAGGAGGGGGGGATAATACCCTCAGTGGAGGTAGGGAAAGTGATACTCCTGCCCAAACTGGGGAAGGATCATACAGTATGCGGCTCATATAGGCCAATTGCAATTATTAACCTAGATGCCAAAATATATACCAAAATATTGGCAGCCCATCTGGATTCTCTGCTCCCTGGTTTGATAGATCCAGATCAATCGGGTTTTATACACAGGAGGCAAACCCACGACAACACTAGGAGAATTGCCCATATAATGGAGAAGGCCAATAAAACGTGCATGGCGGCCCTAGTGATCATGGTGGACGCAGAAAAATCCTTCGATAGGGGGGTTCCTCTTTCTCACACTGCGCAAAATGGGCTTTGGAGAGGCCTTTATAGCCAAGATAGCAGCCAATTACAAAAAACCCTCTATGCGTTTACTTCTAAACGGGGAACTTTCTGAGCCGGTAGAAGTCTCTAGGGGCGCGAAATAGAAATGCCCACTATCCCCGTTATTGTACGCCATACATTTGGAGCCTCTCCTGAATAGGATTAGGTCAACTCAAGAATTTGAGGGGGTCCCATTTCGGGGTAAGGTGCATAAGGTCGCAGCATTCGCGGACGATATGCTTTTAACAATAACCAACCCAGGGGAATCCTTAAAGGCGATGGATAGAGTACTGACACAGTTTGGGTAGGTAGCAGAGCTGAAAATAAACAAGAGCAAGTCGGAAATTCTAAGTATACAGTTGTCACCGGAGAGGGAAGGGGAGTTAAAACCCTGTCACGTCCCGGTTAAATTGGAGACTACCATGGCGTTTGTCCGAGCGCTATCCGGCACGCAGAGCCCTTTGAGACTACAATCCCCACAACTCTCGTTATTGTAGTCGCGTGACACACACGCACTACATTGCTGTGTTTCCTTCGTTTGTGGACCATATTTAAATACCGTCTATTCGGAGATCGAGTGCTCCTAAACTGTTGTTAGTTGCGAGCATCTGTTTCCGGACTCCTGTTTAATTACCAATTACTCGGCGCTCTAACCAAGTCTTTGTCTCTGCCTTGTCCTTGTCTGTCTCCCGACGCCTGCCTCCCTCGATTGCCTCCCTTGGAATATACGAACCTGGCTTCCTCATTTTGACCTCCCATTTCTGAATCCTTAGGTTTTGGTGACTTGATAATCCGAACATTTCTGTAAGGTAACTAGCGTGAGGTGAACGCTTCCCTGGTCATTCCTTTTTTTTGTGTGTGTTACTATTACTTGGCCAAACACTTTTGACACGTGTAATTATTGCTTTGAACACTTTTGGGACGCTTTGCTGCTTTAACACTGGATTGCTTTGAACACTTTTGGGAAACTTTGCTGTTTGAACATTGGATTGCTCCTGGGCACCTTTTGGATGCTTTGCTGCTTCAACATCGGTGTTCCTGGCACACTCCTCCTTCACCATACACCCTCCTTGTTTCTGCATTCAATACTAGTAGGTTACTGGTATATTGTCTCTACGGAGAAGGTAAGAGTGGGTACTTGTGGGCGGTGTTGGCTGTTTGTTTTCCGGCACTACATGGCTGCATTTCCTGAACAATTGTTTTGTTCTTTGTCCCTCTAGCTCTGATGATTCTGCTCCTGCCTTTTCACTCAAGCCCCTGGCCTACCAGGTGTATTGATCTCTGTAGGCTGAGCTCTTGGGGGGGGGGGGGGGGGGGGGGGAGGAGGAGGAGGGAGTCTTTGGCACATCACCATTAAGATTTCATATTCCCGGAGTGAAGGTAACTTCCCCAGAAGAGGGGGGAGGTATTATCTGCAACGACTGGGATACAATCTCTGAGTTGTGACAAACCCGGAACACCATATTCCTGGGCTAGCAACAAACTGAAATATCTGTGAATATACATCACTAAAACCGTAGACCATATTTATGAAGCTAGCTATACCCCTCTACTAGAAGCCATTAAAAAAACGCTAACCAGCTGGAGTACATTATCCATTTCCTGCCTATGCAGGATAAACGCCGTAAAAATGATAGTGCTGCCAAAACTGCTATACACGTTTATGGCAGTTACCACAAGAGTACCGTTGTCCTTCTTTCGAGCCTTACGAAAGCACACTCAGGCCTTCATATGGGAACAGAAGAAGCCAAGAATTTCATACAAATTGCAGCTGCAACCTAGGAACAAAGGGGGTTTGAGAGGACCGGACCCTAGAACATACTACCGAACAGCCCAAATTGGAGTACTGAGGGATTGGTCGAAAGAGGACAGGGGGAAAAAGTGGAGAGAAATGGACAGAGCGGTGGTGGGATCAGACCTAGAGAAGGTTCTAGGGCTACCCCAGAAAGATAGACCACAAAATATGTACTGTAGTACCATTGAAGCCTTGGTTGGGGCATACATGGAACGAGGTAGTAAAACACTCCAAAAAATAACCACTTTTCCCCTCATCGTTCACCCCGATTTTTGGGAACCCACAATTCACACCGGGCTGGGAAGGGAATGGATGTGACCAATGGCAAGACGGGGGCTGTAGGATGATACAAGACCTATATGAAGGAGATGAGCTAAAAACTTTCATCCAGTGCAAAAGTAATTTCCGACTGGACGAAGGAGAAAGATTCCATTATGCCCAGCTGCGACATTGGGTCCTAAACCCTAAGATAAGGGAGGCGGCGACGCAAGAACTAACACCATTTGAAGAATGTGTGACCACTAGTTCTGCGGATAAACATCTGGTGGGAGACCTGTACAGGCTGATCAAAGAATGGGAGGAAGTAGGGGCGAGGCGGTCCATGCTCAACTGGGAGAGGGAAGCAGAGCAAGAGATAAACATAGAGCATTGGAGCACCCTGTGGACAGATATTCCCAGATTGGCACACTCGGAACAAATCCAAGCAATCTGGTTAAAAATGATGAACCAGTGGCATCTCACCCCCAGTGGACTATCAAAAATATACCAGACAACATCCAGGCACTGTCGGAGTGGGTGTAGGATAGAGGGAACATGGGGACCAATTTGGTGGCAGTGCCCAGCAGTAAAGCAGTTCTGGGACATGGTCCAAGAAGCAATACACAGAATTCTGGGAATGGAAAAAACGCCCAGTAATTCATTCTGGGCGTGGATGGAGAATTGGAAAAGTTGGCTACAAAGGCCCATCGGAAAATCTGTGATCCTGGTGGTGGCCGGGGCCTTGCTGGTAGCTCGTAAATGGAAAGCAAAAGGAGCACCCTCAGAACATGAATGGGTGGGCAAAATCTGGACCCTGGTGGCAATGGAAAAAGTAACACATGACCTTACGGGAGGATCACAAGAAATTCCTTATGGATTGGGACTTGGTGCTACAATTTCTAAAAAATGATTCCAAGAAAGCTTGGTGCCCAAGGAAGATGCAACTCTTGGGGCTAATCTGTGGACCACCATGCACAAAAGTCGGAGGGAGGTCTCCAAGGAGAATTATGAGGACCAAAAGGAAAAGAGGCCATGTCAGACTTAAAAAGAGTAGCGGAGGGGATCACACTGGACCTGGGGAGGGGGGGGGGGGTTGAGGGCAGGGGAGAGTTGGAGGTGCAGGGGAAGTTTAACTGTTTGTGAAATATTGTTAAAAAATGCCAATAAAAAGCATTGGGGGGGAAAAAACCTGGATGCAGCGGATAATGCGGGAAGGATTGTGTCAGAAGGCACACTGATTAAATGCCACGCATGGCTACGCCAATCGGGCTTCAAACTAGAAACAGGCTGATTGAACCCAACGCTTTGTGTGGCAAAGCAGTTGAGGATGCACTTAAAAGCGCAAGAGAGGAATATGATACCTTCAAATCCCTAGGGCACCTCTCCAACAAACCCTTTCAGCAAAGAGGGGGCTTTAACTCTCGCCGGTTTAGAGGACAGAACACTCAACGATCCACTTTCAACCAAGGTGGCCAAGGTTCGTCCTGGGGTTCGTCACAGGGGCAGTCCTCCCAGCAGGGTTTTCAAAGATGCCAAAGGAAGTCTAGGAGTAGGAGCCAATCCTCTTTTAGAGGGGGTGCAACCCCCAAAGCAATTACCACTCGCTACAGGTTCCCACCCATGCCACTCCAGTAGGAGTCGCATTTCACACTTTACCCACGCATGGGAGGTGATCACTTCAGACAAGTGGGTACTTTGCATCGTGGTGGAGGTTATTGCATAGAGCTGATCCAGACACCAGCCAACCACCCGCCAAGATAAAGGCAGACCTCACAGGAAGAACAACGTATTCTGTTGGAAGAGGTGAAGGCACTGCTTCTAAAGGACGCCATAGAAATCGTCCTGGCAAGCAAGGTAAACAAGGATATTTATTCAATGTACTTCCTTGTGCTGAAAAAAGACTTAACAATTGAACATTGGATTGCTCCTGGGCACCTTTTGGATGCTTTGCTGCTTCAACATCGGTGTTCCTGGCACACTCCTCCTTCACCATACACCCTCCTTGTTTCTGCATTCAATACTAGTAGGTTACTGGTATATTGTCTCTACGGAGAAGGTAAGAGTGGGTACTTGTGGGCGGTGTTGGCTGTTTGTTTTCCGGCACTACATGGCTGCATTTCCTGAACAATTGTTTTCTTTGTCCCTCTAGCTCTGATGATTCTGCTCCTGCCTTTTCACTCAAGCCCCTGGCCTACCAGGTGTATTGATCTCTGTAGCCTGAGCTCTTTGGGGGGGGGGGGGTAGGGGGGCGGAGGAGGAGGGAGTCTTTGGCACATCACCATTAAGATTTCATATTCCCGGAGTGAAGGTAACTTCCCCAAAAGAGGGGGGAGGTATTATCTGCAACGACTGGGATACAATCTCTGAGTTGTGACAAACCCGGAACACCATATTCTGCACCCAGCAAACACCTATGTGAAGCCACATGAATTCCGCATGACAACGCTACAGGAGGTAATCCCACTGCTAAAGCAGGGGGGACTACATGGCAACCTTCGATATGAAAGATGCATATGTTCAAATTTCAATGTTCCCAGCGCAATGTACTGCCACGATCCTTCCCGCATTATCCGCTGCATCCAGGTTTTTTTACCCCCAATGCTTTTTATTGGCATTTTTTAACAATACATCGCTACGCTAGGCAACTCGAGGCCATGGACGTAGAAGGTGCTTGCAGCGACGCCACCATTTCGTCGGCGATGGTGACAGGGCAGCCCTGGCTACCCACGCGCAAGCACCGACCCCGGATGACAGGCCAGTGGCCCTGTTAAGAGGACTACAACTGGCAACAGAAGCACTACAATTCCACCTAGCACTCAATAAATACCCTCAAGCTGAGACTCGACACACGTTTCGCGCAAAAGGCAATACGCAACGTCCAGGGAAAGGTCAGTGAAGTCTCTGTCCTCTGGTCACTCTCGCTCGAGATTGCTGCATGGCAGGCCCCGACCGTCGAAAGACGACTCCAGCATTGCGCGAAAACCTCCTGCCGAGAACAGATCGTCCGCAGACGAGGCTCCGGCTCTTCCCATGCCCGTAACCCGACGCTTGCCGTCTAGCCAGGCCAAGGACCCCAAACATCCTGAAAGGTGTCCAGTCATAATATCGAATACAAAATTTCGAATGGCAAAAAAGTCGAATCAAAAATGTCTTAAAAAAAATGTTGAATTATTTTTTTTTCGATATTTTTTTTGGGCTCTAGTTTATATAAAAAAAAATAGGTAAAAACAAAGAAAAAACGGGGGTTGGGGGGGGAACCCCCCCATTTCGAAAAAGAATTTCATAAAAAATAAATTCGACATTTTTGTTTGACATTTTTTTTTCGACTTTTTGACTTTCGACATATTTGTATTCGAGATTATGACTATAAACCATCCTGAAAGACACCGCAGGGGGCCAGGATGGTGGAGGGAGTCCAAAAAGAAGTCCTCAAAGACCCCCCACAGGGAGTAAACCCCTCATAGGTATAAAGCCCCTCACAAGGAGAGATCTGAAGACACTGGGCCCACCCCTCAGAAGGACAAACCTCCACAGACTAGGCCCAAAATATCTGGATTGATAGCCCCTACAGATGAGGATCTAGGTCTCTCTTCACATCCTCAGCCTATGATCATCCCAAGTTCTGCACAATGGTCTGCTGAAGACATAGACAGGGTCATGAGGAGGATGCCCTTTATGGCCAACCTCTACGAAAAGGACCCTTCCTAGTTTTCAGGCCAATCCCCCTTCTACTGCACCCTCTGGATCACAGGCCCCTATTCAATCTACTCTGCCCCCGCTAAGAAACGTCGCTCAGAGATTCCAGTACCTAGTACAGGCATAGATCTCTATGACCCTTACTCTGGGCACGAGGACCTGTTCATATTAGAGGCAGACCTCCTTATGACGACGACAAGGCAGCAGATTCTGACTATGGGGATGACGAAAATTCCTGATTATGACCGTTACACTAATATGTATACTATCGACTCTCATGTTGACCAGGATTCCCCGGTCATTGACTCACCCATTGATAACCAGCCCCTCCTCAATGAGGTGCTAATCGAGGCGGCAGAACACTTTCGAATAGACACTCAGGAGACGTTACAGGATAAGGATTTTGTAGAGGAAATCCTTGTGGATAAAAAAGCTGTTATGCAATTTATTCCCCGCCTTAAGTCTATGCAACGTAAGCTACAACCGTCACTTGAGACCCCCTAAGCTCACTCAGGCTCTTAACCCCCCTATCGAGAAATTATTTAAAACTGCACCTTCAGACCCTGTGTTTATCAGAGGACAAGTGAAGCCCAATTCTTTGGTTGTAACAACTACTAGAAAAGGGCAGGCACCCCTCTGGCTTCCTCAAAGGCCCCGCCTGATAAGGAGAGTAAGCGGCTTTACTCCATGGGAAGAGGAATTGCCTCCTCAGCAGCTTACCAGACTCTAATTGCTAATACTTCATCCCTTTTGGCCAGTTACAACTGCCACAAGTGGGACAAAGTCTCGGCCCTCCTGTCTTCAGCCCTGGAGCTGCTGAAATCTCAGTTAGCACAGATCGCCTCGGAAGGCAGAGTAGTGTCCAGCTACCTACTGAAGTCCAACCTTGATGCTGCAGACAACGCTGGCAGAATAATTGCAGAGGGGACTGTTCTCAAATGACATGCTTGGCTATGCCAATCGCGTTTAAACAAACACAAGCCACCCTCATAAATATGCCAGTTGAATCCAATGTGATGATTGGCAAGGCTGTGGAAGAAGCATTCAAAACAGCTAAAGACGAGTATGCTGCTCTTAAATCTTTGGGACAACTGACTAACAAGCCTTCTGGACAAAGGGGTAATGGCAATTTTCACCGCTTTTGCGGCCAAAATTCCCAACGAGGGTCTAATTACAACCAGGGCCAAAACTCATCCTGGGGAAACAATCTGGGACAGTCCTCCCAAAGCTATCCCAGTGATCCGCAAAGAAGTCGTGGTAGGGGCAACACCTTGCGAGGTGGTAGCCCACCTCAAAAGCAGTGACATTCCGCTTCAGGTGCCCTCCCCTGGCTCTCCAGTAGGAGGGCATATTTCCAACTTCACCCACGCATGGGAGGAAATCACCTCAGACAGATGGGTGTTGTCCACAGTAGTGGGCAGATACTGCATAGAACTCCTTCAACGTCCCTCGACCATGTTAGGCAGAAACCTGTGCAGTTCCCTCTGGGACCACTGCAAAAGATTTAGGACTCAGGTGTTTGGCAGTAAACCCACTTGGTAGCAGTCTGTACCACACAGATTCACTTGGTAGCTGTGGCTGAGCAGTCAGACTTCCCTCAAGAAGGGTTAGGCAGTATACAGAGTATTCACAATAGGTCAAAAGAACATAGTAGAACAAGTAAACACTGACCAGAGCTTGGTGTAAAAGAGATATAATTATTTATTTAAAACTACATCTAGAAAAACACACAGGCACTAATAGTAAGCAATTCAAAAACACGGTCACTAGAAGATATACACTCCCTTAGAAGAATATTAGACAAGTCTTAAGTAAAGCCCCACTTATTTTCAGACAGCGGTGAGTGCTTAACGTAGATGGCACTCCAATCATTTGTTTAAAAAGGGAGAGAAAAGCAGAGTATAATATGAAACAGATCCCAACACTTTCATAAGAACAAAACAAGAGAGGAAGGCAAGTAAAACCGTGAAGTTAGACTTCAGTAGGTCGGATCCACTTTAAGAGGATCAGAACGAAATGTGTCCAAGGTCACACGGTTGAAGTGCACAAGAGTCTTGCAAAGGTTCAATAAGAGTTGGACCAAAAGAAAGGGACCAGTTAGAGGGTCAAGGCGGCCAGCCCTGTCCAGAAGGTTAAGGGGTTATTATTGCCTTGTAGCAATCTTAAGAAAGGGAGGCCTGGCGGACACGGTACCTTAAAGTGGTGAGAATACTCCAGCGGGGGCAGTTGTTCCAGGCAGCGGATGCAAGTCGGTGCTTCGTCAGGGGGAAGAGAGGATCTCGTCGGGGAGGAAGACAGAAGTCCGTTGCACTGCCAGGGAAGAAACCAGCCGCGGAGTTCTCGAGTAAAAGGAGCGGTCCTTTCATTCGCAGTCCAGTGGTACGTGGCTATCCGGTTGCTGGGATGCTTGGCACGGGCAATTCGACCACAAGACGGTCTGGGGTGCGAAGAGAAGAAGGTAAACTGGTTGTGCCCACCAGTCAGGGGAAGAAGCCTCTCCAGCCGGGAGATCTTCTCTGTCGTCGGGAAGTGGTGAGTCGGTTCCGCAGGGCTCCACCGGTGGTGTCATCATGGTAGGTCGGCTCAGCTTCTCCCTCGTCGGATTCTCAGGTCCTGTGCGACTTCTGAAGTTCCAGTCCCCAAAGCCCTGCTTTTATGCAGCACACCCCCATTCACTCAGCCTAGCTGTCAATCAAACATGCTAAGTGGTGAGCCGGCCGGCTCACCACTTGGGCCAATCACACAAGAGTGCGATTTGAGTTACCAAGGTAACTCAGTCCAGGGTGCCTAAACCCCCTCCCACACCCCCTGTGGTACCCAGACAGAGTGCCACCACTTTTGGAGGCTTCTGTGGAGAAGCCCGCCAAAAAGTGGAACAAAGGGCTCGACTTGGGTTGGAGTCACAGAAGAGAACACAAACGCCATTTTAGAATAGAGTCCTGGCAAAAAATACCAACCGGCGAATTGATATTAAATAAATAAACCGGCGGTATGTTTGAGGCTATGTGAATTAAATAATTAAAGTTGGTAGCCTCGAACAATGGGAAAATCCCATAGGGATATATTTGCGGTCGAATATAAAAAGTAGTTTCCACTGCCACCAGCCAAAACTCGATCAGGGGGGACGGAGACGTGCCCCCTCGACTAACAGACCCCGGGGCAATCGAATTGCCCCGACCAGTACGTCCACAATAAGTTGGTTTGTACTGGTTTCTGTTCATAATTTGGGACTAGTAAAGCCAATGGTGACTTTACATGCCCTGGGAGACAGTAGTCAGTCCCAGTGTATGGAGTCAATGGTGGGGTGTCACTATGACACCCCTGTGTCACTGCACGGAGGGTGCTGTGTAACACACATAGTAAAAACACATGAGACCCTATGGAGTAAAGGACCCCATAGCCCATAAAACACAAACAGTCAAAGGAACACCATAAATCATGTCCAAGAGTGGGAGAAAAATAGTCTCACTCTTGGCAGGAGAAAAAAACAAACTCCAGAAATCCAGCAAAGCTGCTGGGGGACTCACTAGGTTAGGAAATTCAGCCTAAAGAGAGAATTCTACCTAACAGACCACCCCCCTCGACAGAAGATACATTCAAAGGGCCAAAGAAAGGTCTCACAATGCCCTCAGTATTAGATTTGTGCCCTGCAAACAAGTATGTCAAGCCACAAAAAGTCTTCATGACTATGCTACAAGGGGTAATCCCTCTTCTAAAAAGGGGGGGATTTCATGGCAACACTTGATATGAAAGATGCCTATTTTCATATTTTAATGTTCGCAGTGCACAGAAGATTCTTGCGTTTCAAGATAGGGAACCAGCACTACCAATTCAAGGTTCTGCCCTTCGGCATAGCATCCGCTCCAAGGGTATTCACAAAGGTACTGGCGGTGGTGGCAGCGCACCTGCACAGGGAGGCAATCCCAGTGTACCCTTACTGGGGCGACTGGCTCATTACAGGGGAGTCCCTCTGATTTGCAGACAAAACATTCCAAGAACTATCAACCTTCTCTTTCAATTGGGCTTCTCCATCAACAAGAAAAAGTCAAGCCTGGTGCCAAGCACCTCCAAACAGTTTCTAGGAGCTGTCCTAAATACTCAAGAAGCGTTGGTCTTTCCGTCAGAGGAAAGAGTCCAAAATGAGTTACTGCAAATACCGGATTATCAGGCTGGCCGCCAGATAAGGGTGCGCAAAGCTATGCGTTTGCTAGGCATGATGGCTTCTTGCATTTACCTGGTTCCTCACGCGCGCCTGTGCATGCAACCCATCCAGGAGTGGTTGGCGAAACAGTGGTCTCAGGCAAGTGGTCAGTGGGACGATCTAGTGGTCGTTTCACCAACAATGGTACAAAATCTTCGCTGGTGGACAAGAGAAAATCTGCTGAAGGGGAAACCCTTCTACGAGCCAGAAATACAGGCGATTGTCACAACGGGCGCCTCTCTAGCAGGGTGGGGGGCTCATTAGCTTCACCACACAGCTCAGGGTCTGTTTCTCTTGCGCAGTGTTAGGGAGAATTCTCTGTTTAGGCTGAATTTCCTAACCTAGTGAGTCCCCCAGCAGCTTTGCTGGATTTTTGGGGTTTATTTTTTTCTCCTGCCAAGAGTGAGACTCTTACCCGCACTCTTGGACATGATTTCAGTGTTTCTTTGGATCTAGAAGTGTTTAATGGGCTATGGGGTCTTTTACTGCATCGGGTTTCATGTGTTTTTGTGATGTTACACAGCACCCTCAGTGCAGTAACACAGGGGTGTCATAGTGACCCCCCAGTATAGACTCCATACCCTGGGACTGACTACTGTCTCCCAGGGCATGTAAAGTCACCATTGTCCATCATATTGGAGGACGTACTGGCTGGGGCAATTCGATTGCCCCAGGGTCTGTTAGTCGAGGGGGCACGTCTCCGTCCCCCCTGATCGAGTTTTGGCTGGTGGCAGTGGATACTACTTTTTATATTCAACCGCGAATATTTTCCTATGGGATTTCCCATTGTTTTAGGCTACTATCTTTATTTAATTATTTACGGTAGCCTCGAACATACCGATGTTTTATTTAATTAATATTAATTCTCCGGTTGGTATTTTTTGCCAAAACTTGATTCTAAAATGGCGTTTGTGTTCTCTTCTGTGACTCCAACCCAAGTCGAGCCCTTTGTTACACTTTTTGGCGGGCTTCTCCATAGAAGCCCTCCAAAGTGGTGCCACTATGTCTGGGGTACTTAGGAGGGGAATTTAGGCACCCTGGACTGAGTTGCCTAGGCAACTCAAGTCGCCCTCCGTCCTGATTGGCCCAAGTGGTGAGCCGGCCGGCTCACCACTTAGCATGTTTGTGGGACTGGAACTTCAGAAGTCGCCACAGGACCTAAGAATCCGACAAGGGAGAAGCTGAGTCGACCTGCCACGACACCACTACCGGTGGAGCCCTGCTGGACCGTCTCACCACTTTTTCCCAACGACAGAGATCATCTCCCGCCGGAGAGTCTTCTTCCTTTAACTGGTGGGGATAACCAGTTGCACCGTCTTTTCGCTTTCTCGACGTACCTCGTGGCCGCCTTCCCCATGCCAAGCACCCCGGCAACCGGGATACCACGTTTTACCACGACCGCGAGAAAAAGGTACCACCTTTAACCGGAAAACTCTGCGGCTGGTTTCTGCCCTGGTAGTGCAACGACCTTCATCTTTCCTCCAAGTCGAGATCTTATCTTCCCCTGGACGATGACGCAACTTGCACCCACTACCAGGAACAACTGCCACCACTGGAGGATCCTTCCCACTTAAGGTACCGTGTCCCGCCTGGCTTCCCTTGCTACCGACTGTACGGGGTAGATTTAGCCCCCGGCTTTCGAACCTGGGTTAGCCTGGGACACCTTGGCTAAACTTTTCTAAGCCTCTCTAAACGCTTTTCTGAACCCTCTGCAAGACTTTCTAAGCCTAGTGTAACTGTGTTATCTTGGGCGCATTTGTGCTCTGCTCTCTCTAAGAGTGGGCCCAGCCTTTGGACTTTGGCTCACCAGTGACTTTTTGCTCTCTGCCTTGCTAACAGTGTTCTGGAATCGTAGAGTGGTGTACCTTTGCATATTCTGTCTTTTTTTCCCACCCCCTTTTTCACAAACTTATTAGAGTGCAATCTAGTTAAGCGCTCACCTCTGTATGAAAATAAGTGGCGCTTTACTGTGATTTTCTAATAGGGAAAAAGGGGTGTATATATCATAATAGTAACTGTGTTTAGAATATTTTTACAATTTTTTTCCCACCCCCTTTTTCACAAACTTATTAGAGTGCAATCTAGTTAAGCGCTCACCTCTGTATGAAAATAAGTGGCGCTTTACTGTGATTTTCTAATAGGGAAAAAGGGGTGTATATATCATAATAGTAACTGTGTTTAGAATATTTTTACAATAAGAGTGTTGGAGTGTTTCAACTGTGTGTTTTTAAATAAATAATTATATACTTTGATACCAAAGCTCTGGTCAGTGTTTGCTTGTATTATTGTATCTGAGTGCCTATTGAGTATACTTTGCATACTGCCTAACTCTTCTTGAGGGAAGTCTGACTGCTCAGCCACAGCTACCAGGTAAATCTGGGTGGTACAGACTGCTACCAAGTGGGTTTACTGCCAACACCTGTAGTCTTAAATCTTTTGCAGTGGTCCCTAAGGGAACTGCACAGGTTTCTGCCTAACACGCGGTTGCTCAGAACCACATCAATCTGCTAGAGCTTCTAGCAGTATTAAAGGCCCTTCAGGTGTTCGAATTCCATCTAACAAACCTATCTGTGCAAGTACTGACAGACAGCACTACAGCAATGTTTTATATCAACAAACAGGGGGGCACACGTTCTCTAAGAGCAGCAAATCTGGAGATGAGCACTCAAATGGAAGATATTTGTATCGTCACAGCACGTTCCAGGGGAACGCAACACTCTTGCAGACTCATTGAGCAGAGATCCCCTACCAGAGGAACACGAGTGACAACTGCACGCAGAGGTCGTAGAACACCTCTTCGAATGGATTGTGTCCTCCAACATATTCCACATCTTTGACATGTAATTCCCACAGCTGTGCTGCTTCGGAAACTTTTCGGCAGAGGGTGTCCTGCGTCGATGGTGTTGGGTCGATGTCTCTCGAAGGCCTCCGTCGAGGGTGACATCATCAGATGTTATAAGTAGGACACACGGCGCCCGTAGCCTCAGTTCAGTTTTTTCCACAAACTTGTTTGCTTCGAGAACTCGGTGCGCCTCATGTAGTTTTCTTCGATTATGTCCTCTTCTTCGACCCCGCGGTATGGCTTCAAGAAGTGTGGGAACTGTGTGTCCAAGATGTCTGTCACTGACCCAGACCCCATTTGTCTGTGGTGCCTCGGTGAGAGCCACGACACTGACGACTGCTCGAAGTGCCAGTCGCTGACTGCCAAGACCTTGCGGGAGCGTAAGGGGAAGTTGCAGGTAGGTCGGGTTCCCAAGCCCAGTAGGAGCCGAAAATCTGCTGGTCCTTCCACCGACGACTCGAGGGGTGACTCTACCCGTCGGCCGTAGTCTAGGGGTTCTCGGTCCCGCAGTGGTTCCCGCCACTTGTCCGCCTCGTCGAGCCGCCTTCCCCATCCTCGTTGAATGATGGCCCTGCGAGGAAGGTTGCTTGCTCCACGAAGTCCTCTACTCGGAGAAGTGCGAAGCGTTCAGGGTGCAAATGCTGGAGTTTTTTCAGTCTCCGGGCACAGTTCCGTCCGCACCTTCTGTTGAAGCCGTCAGGGAACGGTCTCGAGCCACCGCTCGTGTGCCTTTGTGCCCGGGCTGTTGGCGCGATAAGCACCGGGAACTGCCGAGGTCCCATCCGGACAAGGCTCAGATTGATCACCAGAGACATGCCAGATCCCGTTCACGGTCTTTGTCCCCGACGAGGCCGTCGAAGTCGGGGATGTTGTAGAGAAAGATGTCGGCACCTTCTGCGCTGTGTCCCTTGAGGCCGGTTGTCAGGGTTTTACCCTCGGACTGGCCCTTGGAGCCGTTGATGCCGAAGCCCTCAACGCCGGCAGTCCTGGATTTGCCAGTGGAGGTCCCTATGGCTGTGGATCCTCCGAGGAAGGCTCAGTCCAAGTTGGTGAAGCCTGTTCTTGACTCCCGGCCTGCTGTTATGCCCCGGAGGGAGTTCTTCCTTTCACTCCAGGATATCTATGAGGATGAGTAGCGCTCTTATGTGGAGGTGGAGCCTTTTGAAGCTGGGTGCTCCTGGCTTGTCTGAGGACTCTCAATTGGAGGATCTGCATTAATCCTTGCATGATGCCAGTGGCCTGGATACTTCATCAGAGATTGAGTTGGGAAGGCCTGAGCCTGGGGCCCATGCTGAATCCTCTTATCAGAGGTTGATGTCCCGAGTTACTGAGTACCTGGGGTGGTCCGGTCCTTCGGTTGAGTTCGATCAGGATGACCTGACGGACATTTTGGATCAGGGTCCGTCAACTGACCCGGTGTTACCTTTCCACATGGCCTTACAGAAAAGTGTGGCTGCTGCTTGGGGCACTCCGGAATCTCTTCCGGTGGTGAACAAGTCTTTGTCTAAGAAATACCGCCCATCCAGTAGCAGCGCCAGCTACCTATCCAAGCACCCCACTCCTGAGAGTTTGGTGGTTCAGGCGGCTATGACCACCTCGAAGCAGGCGGCGTACAATACCATCCCTCCAGATAGGGACGATAAACGCTTCGATGGATGGGCACGCAAGGTATTTACGGTTGGGAGTATGGCCCTTAAATCGGCCAACTCCACCTGTGACTGAGTTTTTGCACACTCTGTGGAATTGTCTCTCTAGAAGCTAAGCATATTCCAGAGAAGGGAACAAAGGGATGGGTTCCGTGCTATTGTGCAGGATGGCAAGGATGCCATGTGTGAATCCCTTCAGTCTGGGTTGGACACGGCAGATAGCGTCAGCCCGTCCATGGCTGCGAGCACCGTGATATGCAGGTTTGCGTGGTTGCTGAATATGGGCTTTGCATCGGATGTGCAGGCCAGTCTTCTCAACATTCCCTTTGACGGTTCTCATTTGTTTGGCAGCAAGTCTGACGAGAGCCATGAGAGGTTGCAGATCCCAAAAGCTGCTGCTAAGTCCTTGAGCACAGCTGTGCGTCAACCTCTGCCTTTTTTCGTTCTAGGGGACAACAGTGGAGGGGTTCCTTTTGTTACTACTCCTCTTTTGTTGGAAAGAGAGGGGCAGCCAGTCAAAGGGGCCACAGAAAGAAAAGTCTCTGCGGTGGTCGGGGACGTGGTGCCACAGAGGCTCAAACAGTCAGGAGTCCAGGTCTCATTGTTCGCCGGTTGGGGGCAGACTGTCTCAGCATCTCGAAGAGTGGCGAGCCATTACTTCAGACGCGTGGGTTCTGGAGACAATTGCCCACGGCTACTGCCTGCCCTTTTTACAGCTACCTCATGACAATCCAACATGGAATCTCTCTTTGAAGGTTCCGGATCCAGTCTTTGTGTAGGACATTTTTACCCTGCTAGAGAAAGGCGCTATAGAACTAGTGCCTGTGGCGGAGAGGGACAATAGATAATATTCCCCCTATTTTTTGATTCACAAGAAAGACGGAGGACTGAGACCCATCTTGGACTTGGGTCGCTTGAACAAGTTCCTTCGGAAAGACAAGTTCAAGATGATCACTCTTTCTCAGGTCCTTCAGGCCCTTCGACTTCAGGATTGGTTGGTGTCATTGGACCTATAGGATGCTTATTTTCATGTGCCGATCCATCCGAAGCACAGGACATACCTGGACACACTTTCAGTTTTGGGTCCTGCCATTCGGGTTGACCTCCGCCCGAGGATCTTCACCAAGCTCATGGTGGTGGTGGCAGAGTATCTCTGGAGAGGGGTGGTTCACATCTACCCCCTACCTGGGCGATTGGCTGATCGGGGCGCATTCTCCCGAACAAGCCCTAGGTCATCTCAACATCACCTGCCATTCTCTTCACAAGCTGGGCTTCTCAATTTCAAGAAGTCGCATTTGACACCTTCCCAACAGCTCCAGTACATAGGGGCTGTGTTGGACACCTCCTTGGGGAAGTGCTTTCCTCCCAAGGTGAGGGCTCGTCACATTGTCCAGATGGTCGGCAAGTTTCAACAGGCCCAGAGTCTCCCAGCTTCCGAATTCTTAAGGTTGCTCGCCCTCATGGCATGCTGCGTTCTTTTGGTGCCGGAGGCCAGGCTGCGGATGAGGTCCCTTCAATGGGCTTTAAGGATGCAGTGGCCACAATTCTCGGGCATGATGTTGGATCTCCTCCGGATTCTGCCCAAGGTCGCACAGGATCTTCTGTGGTGGGCCGTCGGTGGCCATCCGATGAGAGGAGAGCCCTTTTGGCAACCATGGCCAAAAGTGGCGGTAGTGACGGATGCTTCCCTCACAGGATAGGACGCTCACGCCAACAATCCAACCACCAGCGGTCCTTGGTCTCCGTTGGCAGTCCAGATTCCACATCAGTTTTTTGGAGCTGTGGGCCATCAGGCTTGCACTGAAGGCTTTTCTGCCCTTTGTGCGCGGGAAGACTGTCCTGATCATGACGGGCGACACGGTGGCCATGCATTACCTCAACAAGAAGGGGGGTGTAGGCTTGCTCCCGTTGTGCAGGGAGGTGATGCAGCTCTGGTTCTGGGCGATACAGCACGGAATCTCGCTCTCAGTGTTAGGCAGAATCCTGTGCAGTGGCCTTAGGGACCACTACACACAATTAAGACCACAGATGGCAATATAAGTTTACCTTTGGTACAAGCCTGTACTACTAAGTTATAGTGGTAGCGGTAGCAGAGCAGCCAGGCTTATCTCAAGAGTATATGAGCAGTAGCAGAGATTACACAAAGGGACCACAATTACTTTGTCTCAAGCAAACACTGGCTCAAGGTTTCAGGTAAAAAAATAGAAGTACATTTATTTTTACACCATCAGTTATAAAGACTGATCCCACACGTTAAATATACAACAACTAACCAATTCCCTTTGTACAGTATGTCTCAAGGTAAGTATCCTGTGTTTGAATGAACCAGTGTTATGAACAAAACACGATACCGCGGATACAGTTGCGATCACTTTTTGACGGATCGGTCTACTTAATAAACGCGTATGACATGAAATGCTACCGGGGCAAAAGCACACTTAGCACCTGAGATACCCAGAGGGAGTTGGAGGCAAAAATCACAGGCAATATTTAGGTTAGGCAAGCAGTATCGAGAAACGCTCAGAAACAGGAGTTCAAAAGTCAAAGGGTCGGAGCCAGGTTTAGGTGACACCGGAGACCTGTGCCGAAGATCACACCGTTAGGCAGTTCACGATTCAGCGTAGTCCAAGAGTACTTGGATATTGTCAAATGTTCGGAAGCAAAAGTTATAAGAAGGAGGGAAGCCAAGGACGAGCCTTGAAGATGAAGAAAAGGGATTCACCCAGTTTCCTCGAGTTGGACACAATACCTTATTCCAACAATGCAGCTGGTGCCCTGGCAGTTGTTCCTGTTGGTTTCCCGCAGTCCCACGATTCCTGGAGCTTCGTTGTGAAGGAGGACGTCTGAAGGGGGACTGCACCACGCAGGGATGAAGCCGGCAGCAGCGACAACGAAAAGGTGTGCTCCTTAAAAACAGGAGAGGCTCAGCAGGTGGCTATCCGGACCACTACAGCAGTGTGCAGCCATTTCGACCACGGCGGAGATCTCTGGCTGAAGATGATGAGCTGGTTATCCCCACCTGGCTCAAGGGAAGAAGACTCCGGACTGGATCTCCTCTTAGTCATTGAAGGGAAGATAGCTCAGGACTGCAGCAGAGCTTCACCGGGACGGAGTAGTTGCAGCAGTTGTTCTCTCTGCTTCTCTTTGGATCCTTGTAGTTCCAGAGGCGACTCTGACTTATAGCCCAAGAGACCTGCCTTTTATGCGCAAAACCCCCATTCACACAGCCTGCTGTCAATCACGCAGCAGGGGGGTTGTCCAGCCGGGACAACCACCTCAGCCAATCATGGCAAAGTGTGACTTGGGTTTCCTAGGATACCCTGTGCAAAGGGTGACTACACCCCTTCGCCACATTCAGTCTACCTAGACACCCACGCGCTAAGAGGAGGGCTTCTCTGCAGGCCAAAACACATATAAGAGTGGAAAAAGGATGTACACTCTTAACAGGTGGAAAAAAATAAACTCCAGAAATTCTCTCTTTCTCTCTCTTTCTCTCTCTTTCTCTCCCCTTCTCTCCCCCCCCCCCCCCCCCTCCCACACAGAGGTCAATACTCTCACTCTTCATGCTTGGTTCCTGAAAGGCCGAGATATAAGGATTGGGACCTCCCGGATGACGTGATGGAGGTGTTGCTTTCGGCTAAGCGGCCCACAACCAAATCTATGTACCGTTGCCGTAGGCTTAGTGACTGGTGCAGGGGTCACAATTTCGATTCTTTCCACTGTTCCATTCCCATGGTTCTGTCTTTCTTACTTTCGTTTGGCCCAAAAGGGTCTTCAAGTGGGTACCATTAAAGGTTACCTGGCAGCGCTGTCTATTTCCAAGCACTTGTCTGAAGAATGCTCTTATTTTAAGATTCCTTTGATTACCCAGTTTCTAAAAGGTCTTACGAATGTGTTCCCGCCGTCCCCTTTTCAGGTGCCGGTTTGGGATCTGAATCTAGTCTTGAAATTATTGATCGGTGCTCCGTTTGAACCTTTGCACTCTTGTCCTTTGAGACTGTTGACCTTCAAGACGGGTTTCTTTGTTGCAGTTACATCTGCTGGCAGAGTGAGCGAGTTGCAGGCAATTTAGTCTAAGCCACCCTTTACCGTTTTCCACAAGGATAAGGTGTTACTTAGGGTACGTCCTTCCTTCCTACCTAAGGTAGTGTCTGAATTTCATTTAAGCCAAAGGTGGTGCTTCCCGCTTTCTATCCTCCTCCCCGTCCTTGTAAGTATGAGGAGAGACTCCATCGGTTGGACCCTAGGAGAGCTTTGAGCTTTTACATTTCTAGGATGTCCAGGGTCAGATTGGACGACCAACTTTTTGTGGGATACACGGTACACTGATTAGGCCAGGGTGTTACCAAGCAGACCTTGTCCAGGTGGATTATCCTCACAATTGCCGAATGTTACAGATTGGCTGGCAAGGACCCTCTTGATGGTTTGCGAGCTCACTCCACCAGGGGCGTGGTTACCTCCACAGCCCTGCGATGGGGAGTTGCTGTAAAGAACATTTGTGATGCTGCAACATGGTCTTCCATCCACACCTTAATCAAGCATTACACCCTGGATACTCTCCATGGTCAAGATATGACCTTTGGTAAAGCCGAGCTTTATTCTGCCATCTGATTGGGTGTTAACAAACTCTTCTCCCTCCTCTTCTCACTGGTTCTGCTTTGGGAGTTTGTCAATGATGTGGAATACGTTAGAGGACACAATCCATTTGAAGAACAAGTTACTTACCAACTGGTAACCTTCTTTCGACTGGATGTTCCTCCAACGTATTCCACATCGCCCTCCCAGCCTGTCCCTCTGCAGAATTTCCATTGCTATTGCAGCTTGCGTCCCTGCTAGGCTATTTGCAGTCAAGGCAGTTTGGTGTGAGGTTCTGGCACACGTTGTGGAGGGGGAAAAAACATGAACTGAGGCTACGGGCGCTATGCGTCCTACTTATAACATCCAATGACGTCACCCTCGATGGAGGCCTTCGAGGGACATCGACCCGGTGCAGGGGAAAAGTGTTCGAAGCAGCACAGCTGTGGGCATTACATGTCAAAGATGTGGAATACGTTGGAGGAAAATCCAGTCGAAAGAAAGTTACCAGTTGGTAAGTAACTTGTTCTTCTCTCAATGGTATTTCCCCACACTACTCTTGCTCGCTACAGGAGACAACTAGCAATGCCCAGACTTCGCCTCCAGGTTCCCCCAGCCATGCTCCCAGGGGGAAGGCCCTATGGATGAGCTGGTCAGGGAAATTTGCATATGCTTCTTACCCCCTCGCCCCCGACACCTCATGAGGAAGGTGGTGAACAAGGTCCACAAGGAACACGTGGCGCTCATCGTAGTTGCTCCTATGTGGGCAAGACAACCCTGGTTTCCACATCTGCGCAAGCTGGCGATGTGCGATCCCATCAAACCCTGTACATTCTGATCACTCAGCACAGGGGACTAACAGTGCACCCTCAAGCTCACTCAATGAACTTGGCAGCATGGCTCCTGAAGTCATAGAGTTAGGGCATCTTAATTTGCCTCAGGGATGTATGGATATCCTGACAGAAGCAAGAAAGCCTAACACTAGGCACTGTTATTTTGACAAGTGGAGGAGATTTGGTATTTGGTGCCAGTCAAAACAGATTAACCCCATAGAATGTACTCCTTCCCACATTCTAACCTATATGCTCCACTTGCTAGATTCAGGGTTAGTATTTAACTCTTTCAAGGTCCACCTGGCGGCATTGTCAGCCTATGCCACTTCCCACATTAAAATCTTGTGTTGGAAGGTACCTGTCATTAAAGCTTTCATGGAGGGGGTAAAGAGACTCCACCCTCCAATTTCAAACCCGCCGCCAGGTTGGAATCTCAATGTTGCACTCGCTAAACTCATGGGACCCCGTTTCGAGCTGATGCATAAATCTAGTCTCAAACACTTGACTTACAAGACTGCCTTCTTAGTGGCCATTACTTCCATAAGAAGAGTTGGTGAAATAAAAGCATTATCAGTGCAGGACTCGTTCTTTGTTGTACACAAAGACAAACTGGTTTTACGTGCTCACCCTAGGTTCTCCCCTAAATTAATCTCTAAATTTCACTTGAACCAGTCAATTGAGCTACCGGCTTTCTTCCAGGAACCCACCAGCTCAGCTGAGTTAAAACTCCACACGCTAGATGTGAGGAGAGCGATGCTCTACTATGCAGACAAGACTTGACTGCTAAGAAAGACAGATCAACTGTTTGTCTCCGTAGCACCAAGCAGAGAAGGTGACCGCATTTCAAAGAATGCCATCTCTAGGTGGATAGTCGGATGCATACAACTGTGCTATTCCCTATCAAATAGGCAGTGTTTTATTACGCCCAGGGCTCACTCCACCAGAAGCACAGGAGCCACCCTGGCTTTCATTGCAAATGTCCCCCTAGACCGCATTTGCAAGGCAGCTACATGGAGCTCAATACATACTTTCACTCAGCACTACTGCATTGACACTCGTTCCAAGACAGATACACAAGTGGGACAAGCGATTCTAAGACATCTGTTCGCTCATGATCCTTCTCACATACCACCTCCTTCTTCTAACACTGCTCGCTGGTCTTGCACAGCATGTGATCTAAGCAGATTCCACAATATCTGCATAGGCCGACATCTAGTTGAAGCTGCAGAGTATTACAGTTGTTGTTTTCGAAACTCGAAAAGGGGCATCGAACTAGGACGTGCCAGTAATACTATCCCTAGTGTGACGTCCCATGTACCCATGATCCCTCACGCTTGTAGGCCCCTCAGATTGTTTTTTTCTGCCATACTAGTCGGACGCATGTTGCAGAGTTCCCTTGGCCTTTTCCAATTATACCTAAATATTGTTAAATAATTCTCCTCGTTGTCTTCCATCCTACGCCGAAGATCGACGTCAGCGAAGATCGAGTGAACCAGCTGTCGAAAACTACACGACGAATCTTGGGCCTTGGAAGGCCTCTGGCCTCGGCCCTGTACAAGTAGGGAGAGTGGGGGGTGGTCATAACTTTCCCACATTTCTTCCTACATATACACAGCCCGCTTCCAGATTTACACATATGGAGAGTACTCCTCTCAAATTCTGCCCCAAGTGTAACAGGAAGTTTCCCTGGGTAGATGAGCACAATACGTACAATTTGTGTCTCCCACGAGACCATCCTGAGGCAACGTGTTGAGCTTGTAAGCTCTTCAAGCCAAAAACAATTAAGGTCCGCTCGACGAAGCGCTGGGCCCACTATGCCAGGCAGCTAGAAGTCATGGACGTCGAAAAGTCGTTCAGCAATGGCAGCAACGCCACCGTATCGGACGGCGAGGGCAGAGGGGTGACTTCATAAACCCATGTGCAAGCCCCTGACCTCGGAGGACTGGCCAGCGGCCCCGTTATGGGGACAACACCCGGCAGCAGAGGCGCAACCCACACCACTTCCTCTAAACACATCAGCCCCAGCCGTGACTCGATGTGCGTGTTGAGCTATCGGCAACGGAAGGCACCGAGAGAGCGGTCCAACGATTGTGACCTCTGGGTGTTCCCGTTCGCCCCATGACAAAGACCAACCGTCCACGGTTGGAAAAGGTGCCGCACTCACAATAGTTCCAGAGGCTCGATCGTCAGAAGACTATTCTGACCTCTATGCTCCTTAGTCAAAGGCTGTAGCGTCTACTCCCGAGATTCAGCACCCTCCTTCTACTACCTCTGAATTTGGACGCGAAGCGTCAAAGACCACCTCCGAACCTCAAAGTGAAGCGTTAAAACCCTTGGAACCCCCTAAAACCTCTGGAAAACATTCCTCTAGTCACAGGAAGGGGGATAAACAACACAAAACACCATAAAGAAAAAAAGAAGACTCCTAAAGTGATAGAGAAGTGTTACGCTCACCTGGTATCCACGGGGACGCCACCCAGCCCTGGTTGGATGATTTGCACTCTCGAACCCTCTCCCAGTCCCTTGGTGTAAGGCCTCTGGTTAAAGATGGGTCTGCAATATAGGAGAGTTGGATTCAATACCAGATTATCTTTGATTTCCCACCTCCCTTGGCCTCAACTCCTTCCTCCCGCTTGGGCCCTCTCCTCACCTTAATATTGTAGAAGTTGGATTCTCCGTCATGCACCTCGTGGCAGGGGCGCGTAGATGTGGGGGGTGTGCAGCGACCAAGTTACTTCACTGGTGCAAGCCCCCCTGTGGGAATCCAGGCCTGCTGCGACTCCATAGGTTTGCTGCTTTACAGTCTTCACTTGCAGTTCTTATGTTCCTCTTAGTTTGAATAATAATGTCTTGTTTCTTTCCTTTTAGGTATGGAAAGGTATTTTGGAGTTGTCATGCAGTTGAAGATGAGCATGGGCCGGTAGGCGAAAGCGCGGTGTGCGCAATGCTGTCCCGTGAGTAATACGCAATGCGCGGCGCTGTTTCCCCTTTTATATTGCTAACCTGTGTCTTTTCTCTCCTTGCAGGTTGCGTTGTTCCTCGCCGAGCGCTGTAATGTTCCAGCAATGATACTGACCAGGAGATGACTACCCAGGTAAGAATTGTGTGGCTTTCTTCATTCGGAAGGAAACGTGAGTAAACGCTTACTAATGCTGTCTTTCTTTCTTTCTCTTTCCAGGTTATGGTATTCCAGGATGCATGCGGTGCCGGATGATAGAGTTCGTACCTTCAGGTGAGTGGAACTGAAGTCGGCGATGGATTGAAGACAGGATACTGTTCCAGGTAAGTCTCTCTGCAGGTCCTTGGTTTCAGGTAAACTGGCATCAAAGAACTGGACACGGTGAGCGTTACGCTGCCCACAGCAGAATAACTCAAAGCATGTTCTGCTGTTTGGGTGTGGTTTAAATAGTCTCAGGTAAAGTAGTCTAGGTAAAATAGTCCCAGGCCTGCCACACCCAAAGTAGTCCAGGTAAAGTAGTCCCAGGCCTGCCACACCCAAAAGACTAGACCGCATAGCTCAGTTCCTTGTAACTGAGCTCTGTGTGCGCCTCCTTGTTGGCTGACCCCCCCCAACCCCCCCCCCAAGTTAAATTGTCCCAAGTAAATAGTCCCATTCTAATGTTGGTTTTCATGATGGTTATGAGCCTGGTGCCAAAGGCGCCAGGACTGACTCCAAGAGAGTCTTGGCTGAGGTTGTAAGGCCTTTGACCTGGCCCTAACTGGAAGGCTGACTTGCCAGTGAGGGTCAGGGGCAAGGGTCATGACAAAAGTCCAAGGTCCCTGACACTACTCCTAAGAGTACAATTGTCCCTCCTACTCCTCAGGATATGGGCTTGGATGAGGAACCAGAACAGGAGAGGTTTATTCCCAGTTCCAGGGAATGGAACTCAGCGGATATTGATAGGGTGATGAGAAGGATGTCTTTATTTGCAGACCTCTATGAAAAAGACCCTAATTATTTCCATAGTTATGCCAATACTCCAGCTACCTCTGCCCTTTTGGGCTCCAAGGACTCTCAACCCCGTACTAAAAGGCTCCGCTCTGAGGCTTTGGTGCAGGGATTGGTTTCAGACCCTTTGCTAATTGAACCTTACTATCCAGAGTCACGTGGAGAGGAGACAGAAACACATATGCTGGAAGACCAGACAGGAGTTTCTTATTATGGAGATGACGAGGACCAGGAGGAGGATGAGGCAGAAGTCTACAATCTTGACTCCCCTATTCCTAAGGACCCCCTGGTACATGACTCACCGATTAATAATCAGCCACTCCTCAATGATGTGCTGGCTAAAGCAGCAGCTCATTTTCAAATGGACACACAGGGTGTCCAAGAAGATAGGGATTTCGCTGAAGAAATTATATGGGACAAGAGAGCCATTACCCAGGCTATCCCAATATTAAAATCAGTCCAGCGTAGAATTGATCCCTCGCTGGTAACCCCAAATCTTACTCGTGCAGTGAATCCATGAGTGGAAAATGTATTCCGGGCCACACCCTCTGGTCCCATGTACATAAGGGGTCAATTAAAACCCGACTACCTGGTAGTAACAACCACCAGAAAGAGGGCAGGTACACCACTAGCTTCTTCAGAAGCACCTCCCGATAAGGAGAGCAAGAGGATATATGCTCTGGGTAGGAAAGTTGCCTCTATGTCAGCCTATCGGGCACGTATTGCTAACAGCACCACTCTTTTAGCAAGCTATAACTGCCATCAGTGGGAACATGTAGCTGGTCTAGTAGCCTCTGCATCTGAACCACTAAAAGGCCAGTTGGCCCAACTTGCAGCAGACGGAATGTCCATATCTGGATGCATCCTTAAAACAAATTTTTATGCAGCAGATAATGCTGGAAGATTGATAGCCAAAGGCACAGTAATAAAACGCCACGCTTGGCTAAGGCAGTCGGGGTTCAAACCCGAGACCCAAGCCACGCTTATAGACATGCCGGTAGAGCCAAACGTTCTATTCGGCAGGGCAGTGGAAGAGGCACTAAAGACAGCTAAAGATGAGTATGAGACCCTAAAATCTCTCGCCCAACTCACAAATAAACCCCCAGGTCAGAGGGGAAATAATTTTTGTCGCTTTCGCGGCCAAAGCTCCCAGAGGTGTTCCAACTACTACCAAAATCAAGGAACCTCATGGGGCAACAATCCGTTCCAAACATCAAAGGGATTCAGCAGAGGCCATTGCAGGGGCCGCACTAGTGGTAGAGCCAGCCCCACCAGAGGTGGTATGCCACCTAGTAAACAGTGACGTTCCGCTTCGGGTCCCCTCCCATGCATCCCTAGTAGGGGGGGCGCATTTCCACCTTCACCCACGCATGGGAGGGGATACTTCGGACAGATGGGTGCTGTCCGCAGTGTCCGCAGGATACTGTATAGAACTATTAGCACGCCCCCACGACCATCCTCCAAGACAGAAGGTACACTCGTTGGAGCACCAGAAAATCCTTCTCGAGGAGATTGCCACTCTACTTGCAAAGGACGCCATAGAACTCGTCCCGGGCAACCAGGTAAACAGGGGTATTTATTCAACCTACTTCCTTGTACCAAAAAAGATCTAACAATGCGCCCAGTATTAGATTTGCGCCCTGCAAACAAGTATGTCAAGCCTCAAAAATTCTGCATGACTACACTCCAAGAGGTAATCCCTTCACTAAAAAAGGGGGATTACATGGCAACATGAAAGATGCCCATTTTCATATTTCAATGTACCCTGCGCACAGAAGATTCTTGCGTTTCAAAATGGACAACCAGCACTACCAGTTCAAGGTGCTGCCCTTTGGTATCACCTCGGCTCCAAGGGTATTCACCAAGGTACTGGCGATGGTGGTGGCGCACCTACACAGGGAGACCTCTTCTCTCAGTGTGGTTTCCCCACTATCGACCTATTTTCCACAAGCGAAAACACACAATGCCCAGACTTTGCATCCAGGTTTCCCCAGCCAGGCTCCAAGGGAACGCCCTGTGGATGGTGAAGTGGTGGTGAATAAAATCCACAGGGAACCGATGACGCTCATCCTAGTTGCTCCTATGTGGGCGAGACAACCATGGTATCCACACATACGCAAAATGGCGCTGTGCGACCCCATCAAGCTCCCGTGCCAGTACAACGTACTCTCGCAGCACGAGGGACTAACAGTGCATCCTCAACCCAACTCGATGAACTTGGCAGCATGGCTCCTGAAGTCATAGAGTTCGGACATCTTAATTTACCTCAAAGATGTACGGCTATCTTGAAAGAGTCAAGAAAACCTAACATGAGGCACTGTTACGATGACAAACGGAAACGATTCGTAATTTGGTGCCAGAATAAGCAAATCAACCCAGTTAATTGTAATTCTTCTATTGTTGTCACCTATATGCTCCACCTACTATATGCAGGGTTAGTGTTTAACTCACTTACAGTGCACTTGACAGCTTTATCAGCCTACACTACATCCCATAACAAGGTGACATGGTGGAAAGTGCCATTTGTCAAAGCATTTATGGAAGGGGTAAAGAGACTCCACCCTCCAATTTCTAACCCACCACCAGGTTGGGACCTTAATGTGGTACTTGCTAAACTCATGGGACCTCCCTTCGAACCCATGCACAAAGCTAATCTCAAACACCTGACATATAAAACTGCCTTCTTAGTAGCCATTACATCCATAAGAAGGGTCAGTGAAATTCAAATGTCAGTGCAGGAGCCTTTCTTTACGGTACATAAGGATAAACTGGTTTTACGCAGTCACCCCAGGTTTTCACCCAAGTTAATTTCCAAATTTCATGTTAACCAGTCCATTGAGCTACCGGCCTTTTTCCAAGAACCCAAAAGCTTTGCTGAGGTGAAACTCTACACACTAGATGTGAGGAGAGCAGTCCTCTACTATGTAGACAAGACCAGACCGCTGAGAATGACAGATCAACTGTTCGTCTCCACAGCTCTAGGCAGAGAAGGAGATCACGTCTCAAAGAATGCCATCTCTAAATGGATAGTCAGATGTATCCAACTGTGCTATTCCCGCTCAGATAAAACACTGCCTTTTACGCCAAGGGCCCACTCTACAAGAGGTACTGGAGCCACTCTGGCTTTCATTGCAAATGTACCGTTGACAGCATTTGCAAAGCAGCTACATGGAGCTCCGTTCACACCTTTACTCAGCACTACTGCATTGACACTCATTCCAAGACAGATACTCAAGTGGGACAAGCGGTTCTAAGACCTTTATTTGCTCATGACCCTTCTCACATCCCACCTCCTTCTAACACTGCTCGCTAATCTATGCACAGCATGTGATCTAAGCAGATTCTACAAGCTTCAGAAGGGATACATTACTCACCGTAATCGTATTTCTGATGCTTGTATCTTCTTAGGTTCACATGCGCCCGCCCTTCCTCCCCTCTGAGAGAAGGCGCATGGATGTTTGTAGTCTTATCTATCTTATCTGCTTGGATACACTGTACTCACGCTACTCCTCATGCTACCTCATGTCAGAGAAAATACAATCTGAGGGTCCTACACGCGTGAGGGATCATGGGTACATGGGATGTCACACTAGGGATAGTATTACTGGCACGCCCTAGTTCGCCCCTTTTTGAGTTTCGAAAAACAAACTGTAATACTCTGCAGCTTCCACTAGCTGTCGGCCTATGCACAGCATGTGAATCTAAGCAGATACAAGCATCAGAAATAAGATTATGGTGAGAAATGTATCCCATATATATATTTCGAGGGGATTGGGTCCGCCGATGTATTCCATATCTATGACCGGTAATCACCACAACTGTGCTGCTTCGGAAAATTTTCTGCGTCAATGGGATCGATACGCTGTCCTCGAGGGCATCTGTCGAGCTGACGTCACCGGATGTTATAAGTAGGACACACGACACCCGTAGCCTCAGTTCCGTTTTTTCTGCGAACGTGTTCGCTTCAGAGATCTTGGCACACCTCGGTTCTTCTGCGTTGTTCTTTGTTCTTCGAACCCGTTTGTTTGTGAAGATTTCCATGATGTCTTCGTCGTCTTCTACCCCGCGGTCGGGTTTTAAGAAGTGTCAGGACTGCGGTTCCAAGATGTCGCTGACAGACTCGCACGGCGCCTGCCTCTGGTGCCTCGGTAAGCACCACACCACGGACGATTGTGAAGAGTGCCAGTCATTAACATCGAAGGCCTTGCAGGAGCGTAAGAAGAAGCTTTCTGTCGGTAAGGTGTCCAAGACCCGGAAGTCGAAATCCACTGGGCTTTCGACTGACGATTTGAGGGGCGACTCTCTGCATCGTCGGCGTAAGTCCAGGGGGTCTCGGTCCCAGAGTGGGTCCCGCCATTCCTCTGCCTCGTCGAGGCACTCACGGAAGCGCCATCACCGGTCGCCTTCCTCGTCCGAGGACTCTGCTCGTCGGCGGGTTGCTTGTCCCAACAAGCATTCCGCTCCTGAGGAATGGGATTCATTCCGTAAGGAGATGTTGGCCAATTATTCAGTCTCAGGGTTCCGTTCCGTCCGTGCCGTCGAAAGATGCCGGCAAGGAGCATGCTAGAGCCACTGTTCGCACGCCTTCGGGCTTGAGCAGTCAGCGCGGTCACCGGGAAACTTCGAGCTCCCGGTCGGACAAGATGGATCGATCTAGCCATGCCCGCTCCAGGTCCCGGTCCTTGACGCCCTCGAGACCGTCGGAGCATGTGATTCACAGTTAAAGTGAATATCAAGTTCCATAGGAAACTCGAAAATGGAATTGACATGATGATTTGGCTGATATTTTGCAAACAAAAAGTTGGTCAAAGCCCCGCCCCAAAGATTTGTAAAAAAATTAAAATGTTATTAAGAAAGCAGGAAAACGCAGTTTTCTGCCTATTCACGTTCATTTTCCCATAGAGGAAAAGGTGTCAACATTTCTCCAAAGCACACAGCAAAAATCAATGGATGGAATTGGTCCCGGTATGAAGCAACTTACGCATGAAGCATTGACTCGATTTCCAGGAGAGGTCTGGATTTTTTTTTGTCCCGTACTTAAAATATTTGATGGAGAAAGGGATGCCCCTTCTCCCAAAAAATATAGCTATATCTCCCATGGTCATTTACATCAGACAGGCTTTTCGGAAGTGAAAAAGCAGCCATTTCTCCCAAAATTCTATTGTTAATAACTTAATTTTTTTAAGTTTGTCATTTTCCACAACACAACATTTTTCTCGTGGACTCAGCATCCCAGTGGCTCCTTCTTCCAAGGCGGGGATCCATCTCTCAGAGGGAATCGTCGAGTGAAATGGAGAAACTCTGCCACTTCGCCTGCCAAGGCAACAAAGGTACTGTGACGAGGGAAGAGTATCTTCTAGCCTAGAGTCATCCAGGGATCCCTGATTCATCTTGGATCCTGTTCTCCTGTGGGCTCACGGGTACTTTGGGGTGGTAGAACCTTTTAAAGAAAGCAGAAGGTTATTGACCATTATTGGATTGGGCTGTAAAAGACAAGATAGGTTACTCTTTTCCATTACAGGTTGCCCAGGTGGAGGGTATCTTCACACATAATTGTACATCTAGTCTAAAGAAAGCGTTCCGCCACTATTCACAACTAAACCTGCCTTTCTTCCCTATTCTATGCTGAAACACCTCTCAAGAATTCACATGCCTATTTAAAACTGTCTGCAGTTAGTGCATCTATTACTGACTTTAAGTATTATGTGGTACCACATAGTGTATATATTTGCCATTCTTTGAATAAATATTTCCAAGTACAAAGTGTTAAATACACATTTCTTTAAATGTGTATATATTTTCCTGAATCTCATTTTATATAAAGAAGCTGTGTTATCACCTAACATAGTGTGTGGACATTCCTTTTTGGGGGTTTGGGGACTCACTGTACTTAAGAACCTGCCTGCATCACCTCCTGAAAGCTTAATCCTGGCTGCTTGTCCATTGCTACCAAATTGAGAGCCCTGGCTAGGGTGTTCTGTGCATTTTCCCAACCGTATAGTGGGCAGACGAACAGATACCGCCCTCCAGTCTTTACAGCCCCCCCTTTCCCTTTGCCCAATCCATGAGGAGCAGCTTTTTCCGATTAGTATCCGCACCCTGGAACTCCCTTTCGAATCCCACTTGGACCGAGTGGGGCAGTCTAGGCATGTGTATCTCCAACCTCGAGGCAAGGACCCGAGTAAATATCTTTGCCAGCACATTAAGAAGTGAATTAGGTCTATAGGAACTACCAAAGAGGTGGTCTTTACCTTCTCCAGCATTGGATCTTTCATGGATTCACATCCAACACCTTGAGTGTCCTATCAATGTCATTGTGGGTGCTTTTGGTCCCCACCAATGGGACATCAAGTGTATAGCTCTGCCCCAGCAGCTTCCTCGAGATTTCAACCGTCTTCCGAGCTGTTGTGATTCCCTGTGTTTCTCTCCTGAGAGAAAATTACGTTTCTTATAAAATTAACATTTCTTTAAATTCCACCATCCGGAGCAACTGATGTCTACACGCACACGGTTCCAGTTCCAACCATGGAATCTTCAGGTCCAAAGAAGTCCTGATTTAGGCCGTGCGACACTTGCATCCTAAAGAATGTGTACGAGGGGGACAGACACACAGAATCACTTTACTGCCTCTGCCCAAACCATTTTCCAGGCAGATGTGACATCTGCCAGACTTTCTCGCAAAAAACCCTTAAGGATAGGAACCCTCGCCTAATCTACTGGTTCAATGAACAAGTGTTAGGCAAAGGTTTGGGTTAGTACCCTTTGGGTGCACTACAACAATTCTAGCCTCCTGGCAATAGGAACCCAACCTTTGGTATATGTCTGTACTACACAGGTTGGTAGTGTGGTTGAGCGGCCAGGCTTATCTCAAGAGGGGTCAATATGAGCAGTAGGGTAGTTGCACAAAGATTCACAGTTGCATGTATCCAAATAAACACTTACTTTCAAGGTTTCTTGATTAAACAATTATTTATTTAACAGTCAGTTTGAATAAGCCTTCTTTAGAAGGGGCAATACTAGTAACGCTTAAATACACTTCAATATACACACTCTTAGTGTCTCGAAATCAGCAAATACCCATTCGGGATGACACATTCTGCACCCTCAGGTGACTACTTAAATAGCTAGGACACTGTGGACATTAATATATTACTGTTGCATTTGGAGCAATACTGAGATGAGTGTCGAAGAAAAGAGTTATTAGAGTAAACAAGAGATCACAAATATTCTTAAGCAGGTAAATACTTTTGAAACCCCCAATGCAAAGTAAGTTAACCCCCTCCTGGAAGGAAGATCAAACACAAAGTCAGAGGGAAGAATAGTCATTCAGGGGGCCAGGCCAATTTCAATTGGGCAAAAGTCTAGGTTTACTGAAGCACTTCTCAGAGGTTGGTAAAAGTCTTCCACAATGTTTCTGAAGTCTTTGTAAGATAAGAAGAAATCAAAGTAGGGCCACAAGCTGTTAGGCTTGTGAGTAGTAGAGGATGCAAGCAACTCTACAGGGTAGCCAAGACAAGTCTCAACTGAGAACAAGCAATGCTATAAGACAAGAGGTAAGTTCTCTTAGACTGTACAGTACTTCCGGTTAGAAGAAAAAGATGGCAGATTACTTTCATTTTTTTAAAATTGTTTTAGTTGAAAACGTTACAACGGTTAGAATTTTATCATATTTCCATTTTGTCAATGTCATATTTACAGCTTAAAAAGAAAAGAACAGAAATTTCATATCAGTAAGTAAAGAATAAAAAAGAATTTAAAAAAATGTAGTTTACCCATTTCTAACTATATAATTAAGATCGTTGTTCCTATCAATTTGATTTGATTTCGCAATATCATCCAATCAAATAACTTGATTTTAAAAGAACTAACAACGACATTTCATAATAAATTATTACATAATTGTCACAATTAAATAATGTCAATTGTACCAACCAAGAAAATACACAACTCTTCGAGTTTTTAGCATTGTGTCCAAAACTTTAAAACTTGTTTCTGTTTTATGAATACATTTTCTAGTTTGAGTTGTTGAATACATTTTGCTATAGCTATTTGAACAGATGTCAACTGAGTTTGACAGTCTGTTCCATAGGGTCTGTGATGTTAGATCTCTATATTGTTCAAAATGATGTTTTAAAAGCAACCCTCTTTCAGTTTTTAGAACAGGACACTTAGTAAATAATGCTTCAATGTCTCTGGTAGGGTTTGGTTGCAGCAGAATCGACAGAAGTCCTCACGTTGTGGAATTTGCTTATATCTGGCCTGTAACTGCTTTGTTTTATGAATTTCCAATCTGAATCGTAGGATTATGTTTCTGAAATTTTGATTTGGAAATTTGATAAAATAAGATTCAGCATCTCTGTATTTCTTTCTCAATTAAAGGATGTTCAATTCAAAGTCGATGTGTTTTGGACAGATCTAACGTGTGTATCCAGTCCGATTTCCATAATTCTGTTTTAGCCTTTTTCGGGTTATTCATTAGTGTGTCTACTTGGATATCTGCTGCATCCATAACAGTTTCTACCAGAGATGTCCACTTTTGAGGGAAAACTTGCTTGGATGTCATCATGTATCTGGTTATCTTGTACATTAATCTGCCGTTGTTGGAATCCGTATACAACTTCCTATACAGGCTTAGAATTTTCCAGGAGTATATGGCATACAGGGAGGGCAAAGCAAGCTCAAATCTCAGTACACATATAGGTATGCTTCTGGGCAAAGCTTGCACTTTTTTTCCAAAACTGCCCCTCAGTTTTAGTCCAAAATAATTCCTATTTGGGGGGGGGGTTTGGTTTCCGCTCCATACAAAAGTATTGCAGAAGCTTTTTGTAGGTAAAAAGTGATGGCTGTCAAACAGGAACATTTACCGTATTTGCCTTAAATGGTTCAAGCTTGTGAGGTAACCGTTCGTAACTGCAGATCTTCAGAATATGGTTGATCTGATTATGTGGTTGTTTACATTGAGCCCCAGATACTTATATTGGTCTATTACTTCAAGCTTGTTTTTATTGAGAGACCATTGTATTCTAGTGGTCTCCGTCTTTTTGTTTGAATAACAGAACACCTTGGTTTTCTCTACATTGACCTCTAATAAGTTGGAAGCTGCATATTTCTCCAGACTTGTTAGCAGTTTTTGTAACCCTGCTGGAGTCTTAGTTAAAAGAATCAGGTAATCTGCATACATGAGCCATGCTATCGAAGATGATCCTAGGTGGGATGGATCGCTTTGTGTTGTTGAGAAAGTGAGGCTCATATCTGAGATGAAATGATTAAATATCGAAGACGCCAGTACACATCCCTGCACTAAACCACGACATGTTGGTATTAATGAAGACAATTTGTCGTCTGTGGTTATTCTAACTTGGATGGATGTCGGTATGCAGTTGGGTTATTAGGGTTAATAAGGTCGATGGACACGCAGCATCCTGTAGCTTGCGAGGCATGAGGGCTCTACTTATAGAATCAAAAGCTGACCAGAAAAATCAGGGCATAAGGGACTCGGCTCAGTCGGAGTTGTCGCTTAACTGGCTCGTATGACCTCCTTTGTGCCTGTATTCCTGCAGCGAAATCGGGATAGATGTGTATGTTGTTCTCGTGATGTAGCGTCCCCTTCTCTCTGGCCAGTCTGAGGATCGAATCTCTGACCCTGTAATTGAGTAGGCGAGCAATATTAGTATGGGGCGGCGCTCCGGGTTTAGGCACTGGGCTTGAGTGCGATGGGCCCTCTCGACCAGAAAGTACTCTGAGAAAGACTGTGCCAAAGAGGGATTTCAGGGGGGCCTACATGTGCCCCTCAATTGGGCCTTTACAAAAGGATTCCACAACTCTGACTATCCGGGTGTTATTTCTTCTGGATCTGGATTCTTGATCCTCGCACTTGCCCTGTATCTTGGATAAATCACCTTTCAATTGCACGATGTCATGGCCATATTGCGCGATTGTATCTTCATCCGTGCTGATCCTGCTCTCTGCATCAGTTATGCAGGCACTTTCTTTGTCTACTCTCGCTTTAAGTGATCCGATGGTTGCCTCATTATCGTCAAGTTTGAAATTTATAGAAAGGAATCCATTCTGCACGGTGGCCAATAAGTGTTCATCTCTGAAGTTGGCAGATATCTCTTTCTGGGTGTCTGTGGTAGACGATGTTGCTGCCGACCCTTGGGTCTAGGAGCTTCTGAACGTGTCCATTGGGCCCTTCTTTTTGGCGCCAGAGCCCTTCGTCATTGCCACTATTTTAGCGGTTGTCGTGCCTTGTACTGTAGTATAGGACGGGACAGAACTGTAAAGGTGTGTTTCTTGGCTTATCTAAATAACTACCGGTAGACAAACTCAACAGCTTCCACATAGGCCTCTCCACATCTGGTGTGTCGCATGTGGCGGACTGACACACTGGTCTGGTTATTGATGGGCTCTTTGATCTGGGTTATGAGGGGTGCCTATGCGTTGTTGTATGGCCATGTGTGTCCGGTCCGGCGTCCTCTTCTTATAGGGATCAACTTTGTTCTTCCAACATTACAGGATTTGTTGATACTTGGCAGTGTCCCACACTGGGCGTGGCGTGCAGCAGCGGTGTCGGCTGCAACGCACCGCTGTGACTAAATAGAATCCATTCCACAACCAATAGCATCCAATTCCAGACCGGTTATGTCTGGGATCGTGGCGTGAGCAGGGTTAATATTGCAAGTCGTGGTCTCGGGTGAGGGTCTGCGCTATGAGGCTAGATATCACCACAATTATGTTCAGCGTGCGTAGTAGGTCACCTCCGCGTATCGTTGGGGGGGTAGGTCGATGGCGTGGTAGGCTTGGTGCAATTCATATTGTTCCTTGCGCTGTGATCTAGGATCAAGAATGGGCTGTGTTCTCCCACATCACAGAAAATACAGGCCGGCGCTCCCAGAACGTAATATAGGGTATTGAGAACTTAATGTCATCCCAGCAGTTGTCTAGTTTGGTTGGCTATAGGCCACACACTGTCCCCGCTTCACAGCAGCATCCGTCCCACATACTCCTAGCCTCAATCAGTTGCGGTTTTCAACACATGTCGTGACCCATGATTAGTCGTTTATGGTGTTGGCGCCGCTTGGTTGCAGGTTTATGAAAACCCAGCCCCTCAATTTGGGCCCAAGGCACTTCAGGCTGTGAATAGCCCACTAAAACACGAGGTGTGCGCGGGTTGTTACTTCTCACTTATTCCTCTCACCATTATGCTCCGGATGATGTCCTTCTGGTGTCTCTCTCAGCAGCCTGTCATGCCGGCGTCCAGCAACGTGGGTCAGGCAAGGTCAGTGTCAGGGGATGTCAGCCACCACAGCCCGTCACAACTGCTGCTTCAGCATCACGGCAGCCCCGGTCACAGCCCGGCACCAGGCTGTACCAACCATTAACAACGCACAAGAAGTGTTACCCAGTGGCTCCAGATAGGATGAAGTAAAAGTTTTCCGCTTGTGCGCAGCGGCCTGCATGAGCCGTTATGCAGCGTATGTTGTATTCCAAGGCTCTCTGGATGAAGGATTTTTATCCCGTTCCGGTTCTCCCCCTCGCTCTGTCACAACAGCCATCCCTGCCGGCGTCTTCAGGGCGGAGTGGATAGGGTCGGGTGTTCTATGCTTCCCATTCGTTCTGTGCAGGGTGCTTGGAGCAGGGTAGCCCAGCGTCACGGGCTGATGTTCAGTTCTAGTCAAGAACGGGGCTGGGGCACCAGCTGTCCCGGCTGTAGGCTGGTATGAGGCAGCGCCCCCTTCCCACTAACCCCCGTTCACTCAGTCTTCCGGGGTCCATCGCAGGCCTCACCGTGAAGTCGGCCGTGTGCAGCTTGCTCTCTCTCTTCTGGTGGATCCTTATTGGGGGTGCCTTGCGGAAACGTCCACCGTCCCCTGCCCTACTGGATCGCTGGGTAGCCAGTGCTCGGTGGAACGCTGTGGCGCAGCACACCTCTCTGCTGTTGGGCTCCACGTGCCGGATGGAAGGGCAAGTGTTCTGGGCTCTGTCAACTGGGTCGCAAGGAGGATGTCAGGATCTCCCCAATGTATGGCACAATGCTGTCACCATCCGCCGTGCTCGATTCAATCCGAGAGTCTGTGTGTAGGCAATGTTCTGCTCATCGGGGGGAGGTAATGCTGCACCCGCAGCTGTGTCTGGATCACTTCAGTGAGAGAGGAACTGGTGCAATGTTGCCAGTCCTCAATCCCTCCCCTTCACGTCCTGCAGCTGGGCTCCCCCTGCAGCCTCAAGTGGTCACTGTCCGATCCTCGCGGGCATCCTGCGTCGCCGCCGCAGAAAACAATGATAGGAATATCTCGGCCAATGTTCAACGGTTTCTGCCAGATTTTCGGATGGCCTTCCTTAAGTTATCAGTGACCAGCGTCACTGTTTTTCTCGTCCTTGGGTGGCCCCAGCAAGGATTAATTTGTAACAGGGTTTGCCTTGGATCGGAGCTCCTTAGTTCAGGAGGCCATCACTCACGTGCGCATCAGCGCCCCCCCCTGTGAATGCCAATGAGCTATTGCCTATAGTTCTCTGTCCGCAATAATGTAGATCTGCTCAGCCGGGTTCAGTTTCCTGGAATAATGGGTGTTAATGTCCATTCAGTTCTCGTTGGGACAGTATACCCCCTATGGCATAACTGGAGGCGTCTGTTTCCACAATGAAAGGTCAGGATGGGTCTGGGCTGCAAAAGGACTGGGGCTGTTGTGAATGCCTTTTTAGTTGCTGAAAGCTTCCTTCCGCTGTTGTACCCCATGTTGTAAACTGGATTCCTTTTAGTAACAAACGTGTAATTGGCAGCACCTTCTCTGCGAAAACGCCAGTATATGTTAGCAAAACCTAATATCGCCTGAACGTCTTTTACCATATTAGGGGATGGCCAGTCTAGTATGGCTTGTATCTTTTTCCCATCCATTCTAAGCCCGTCTGGTGATGGGATGAATCCCAAGAATTGTACAGTGGTACAGTGCAACTCACTTTTCTATCTTGGCATACAAATGGTGCTCTCTTAGTTGTAACACAGCCTTTACATGTTGTACATGCTGCTCCCTGGCTTGAGAGTAGATAAGGATGTCATCAATGTATACCACAGAAAATACGTCTAGGTACCCCCATAGGACTTCACCCAAGAAGTGCTGGAAGGCGGCTGGTGCGTTGCAGAGACCGAATGACATGAAACTCATACGGTCGGAATTTCGTCCTGAACGCAGTCTTCCACTCGTCTCCTTCATGCACCCGCACCAGATCATATGCACCCCGTAGATCCAGTTTTGTTTAAATGGTGGCACTACGTACCTGGTCGAGAAGCACTGGAATTAGCGGCAGAGGGTACTCCTTCTTAATTGAAATCCGCTTGACTGCCCGGTAGTCAATACAGGTACTGAGGTCTCTGGTTTTCTTCGGGACAAAACATAATGGAGACGAAACTGGTGACGTTGAATGAAAAATGAACCCGTTCTGTAAGTGAGTATAATATACCCCTTAAGGTATTTGTTTTCAGCTTTGGTCAGGGCATATATTTTGCTGCTCGACAACACATCCCCAGGTTCCAAATCAATTTGGCAGTCAAAATGGCGGTGGGGTGGTAGAGTTTCCGCTGCGGCCTTACTAAAGACGTCCCTGTACTCCTCGTATTCTGATGGTAGATCTCTCGAGGTCCCGTTAACCACCTGTGTAGATTCTGCACCTGTTGCTCTTGTACCATGTGTTGTCTGCGGTGTGATTGGGAAATGTTAAGTCCTTTGTACCCAATCAATAACCGCGTTGCGTAGGTATAACCAGGGAAGACCAAGGATAAGCTGAAATTGCGTTGCTGCTATGACCACAAATTAAATGATTTTCTTATGCCCCGTTTTCTCAAAAAGTAGGTCTGTTTGCTGGGTGATAGGTCCTGAGATTAGGGGTGAGCCATCCACAGATCAGACTTCCCCCCTGGTGCGCCTTTGGGCGGAGGGATCTTGGGGAATTTTTCCTAAAGTCCTACTGGTCGTAACACTTTAGTAAGCTATACCAGTGGTTTGTAGATCCCCAACTCTTAGTATCAGTCTGTACTAGCTCAGGACCTTGGTATAGTGGCAGAGCAACCAGGCTTACCTTAAGAGGAAGATGTGAACTTTTGGTAGGTATACTGAATCTTAGCTAGACAGGCACAAAAAAGAAACACTTACACATTTATTGATATAAAAAGTGTATATTCATTATATTTACACCAGAATCAAGTTAAATACTTCAGACGTTTACAGTAGAACACTTAGGAATACTTGATAATACACTTCAAATGGTACTTTCACTTTTGTGTTTGTTCGCGGTTACATTTGCAGCAACGTTAGAAAGGGAAAGACAATGTTATCGTATTACCGGTTATTGAGCACGCATGCAGTTTTCAAAAGTTTATACGGTAATACATTTACTCTGCAAACACATAAAGTAAAGTCACTTAAAAGAGAGGAAAATGGTTAGGTAGTGTAGCCTGAGCTTAGTTCAAGGTTCTAGAGACAGTTTATTTGTCTAGTAAGTCTTTTTAAGTCCAAAAACACAACCCTAGCTAAAGGCAGGTGGTTAGAGGGCTTGAAGTCTTGACAATTCGCGAATAATGAAGAGTTCCTGTGGATTTATTCCAGCGTCTAGAGTGAATGAAGCTGCAAGTTAACTACTAACAAAGGAGACCTATAAACGACTAGAAAAGGGGACACGAGCAGCGGCTTTGGTCGGAGGTAATAGGGGGTTGCCCTTGACACCTCTAAGTGCACTCCAATGCTCTGGAGCGACTTCTTGGAATCAGGGAAGCAATACCTTTTTCCCCACAGTACCTTAGGTTAGAAGAAAATGTTCATGCTGTATGCTCCACAGTGTTGCAGCTCTGGACCCGACCTCTGGATTCCTTGGACTGGTGACTTGAAGGCAGGACAATGGACAGGATATCTCAGCAGCAGTCTTGAGGGAGGACCTGTAGCACAACTTTCAGCAACGTATTGGTTCACTCTGTGGTTTTGGCACC
The DNA here is from genome assembly GCF_040938575.1 of Ambystoma mexicanum. NCBI lineage: Eukaryota > Metazoa > Chordata > Amphibia > Caudata > Ambystomatidae > Ambystoma > Ambystoma mexicanum. The sequence continues at coordinate 594,028,258 of NC_090923.1, read as the reverse complement.
TTTTCTGCAGCACCAACAAAGGACGCGGATTGCGCGGGCATTCTTCTTCACTTCCTGCAGTCCCACACTCTGGTGAGGGGATCTGGGTGAGTTGGATTGGATCTCTGGAGTGTCCTTACGGGTTCAGCAAAGATTTGGACAGATTCTGCCTTTCTACGACAATGTTCGCAAAATGGGCAGAAGATCTCCTGGTATTGGGGTTTCGCATCTCTGGAAGCTCCTAGGCACCTCGGGAGATGGCTAGTTTAAATTTTGTCTTGGGACCAGTCAAAGGGATGGAGTCCTCTTTCACTTAGAAAACGGGGTCAGGACAGCAGTGGTCGCTTCATGGTGGTTCAAAGAGACTGCAAGGTCATCTTTTTCGGTTACTTCTGTTTCCAATGGTCAATTTGCTTTTCACTCCAGAAGCCTCACCTTTTACACAGTTCCAGCACACACTCCTCTGCAATCTCTCTCAGCATTTTACAGAAAGGGGCCGTTGGCTGTGCAATCAGGACAGACAAGAACCCCTGTGGGAGATAGACCTATTCAGGCATTCAGTCAGACCAAGGGCAGGGGGGGTGGAAGACTCCTCTGCCACTTTCTGCCTGCCCAGACACACTGGAGCCTGGGCAGAGATACATAATGGTTCCTGCCAAAGGCAACACACACACACATGACCTTCCCTTCTGTTAGGCAGAAACCTGTGCAGTTCCCTCTGGGACCACTGCAAAAGATTTAGGACTACAGGTGTTTGGCAGTAAACCCACTTGGTAGCAGTCTGTACCACACAGATTCACTTGGTAGCTGTGGCTGAGCAGTCAGACTTCCCTCAAGAAGAGTTAGGCAGTATACAGAGTATTCACAATAGGTCAAGAGCACACAATAGAGCAAGTAAACACTGACCAAGGCTTGGTGTAAAAGAGATATACTTATTTATTTAAAACCACATCTAGAAAAACACACAGGCACTAATAGTAAGCAATTCAAAAACACGGTGACTAAAAGATACACTCCCTTAAAAGAATATTAGACAAGTCTTAAGTAAAGCCCCACTTATTTTCAGACAACGTAGATGGCACTCTAATAATTTGTTTTTAAAAAGGGAGAGAAAAGCAGAGAACAACTTGAAACAGATCCCAACACTTTTACAAGAACAGAACAAGAGGGGAAGGCAAAGTAAAACCGTGAATTCAGAGTCAGTAGGCCGGATCCGCTTTAAGAGGATCGAAACGAAATGTGTCCAAGGTCACACGGTTGCAGTGCACAAAAGTCTTGTAATGGTTCAAAAAGGAGTTGGATCAAAGAAAGAGACCAGTTAGAGGGTCAAGGCGGCCAGCCCAGTCCAGAAGGTTAAGGAGTTATTATTACCTTGTTGCAATCTTTAGAAAGGGAGGCCTGGCGGACACGGTACCTTAAAGTAGTGAGAACGCTCCAGCGGGGGCAGTTGTTCCTGGCAGCGGATGCAAGTCTGTGCTTGGTCCGGGGGAAGAGAGGATCTCGTCGTGGAGGAAGACAGGAGTCCGTTGCACTGCCAGGGAAGAAACCAGCCGCAGAGTTTCTCAGGTACAAGGAGTGGTCCGTTGATTCGCGGTTCAGTGGTGAGTGGCTATCCGGCTGCCGGGGTGCTTGGCACGGGCAGTTCGACCACAAACCGGGCTGGGGTGCAAAGAAAGAAAGGTAAACTGGTTGTGCCCACCAGTCAGGGGAAGAAGCCTCTCCAGCCGGGAGATCTTCTCTGTCGTCGGGAAGTGGTGAGTCGGTTCTGCAGGGCTCCACCGGTGGTGTTGTTGTGGTAGGTCGGCTCAGCTTCTCCCTCGTCGGATTCTCAGGTCCTGTGGCGACTTCTGAAGTTCCAGTCCCCAAAGCCCTGCTTTTATGCAGAAAACCCCCATTCACTCAGCCTAGCTGTCACTCAAACATGGTAAGTGGTGACCCGGCCGGCTATGTTAGCATGTCCACTCTTAGACGGAATTGTGAATGTTAGCATGTCCACTCTTAGACGGAATTGTGAATGTTAGCATGTCCACTCTTAGATAGAATTGTGAATGTTAGCATGTCCACTCTTAGACGGAATTGTGAATGTTAGCATGTCCACTCTTAGACGGAATTGTGAATGTTAGCATGTTCACTCTTAGATAGAATTGCGAATGTTAGCATGTCCACTCTTAGACGGAATTGTGAATGTTAGCATGTTCACCCTTAGATAGAATTGTGAATGTTAGCATGTCCACTCTTAGACGGAATTGTGAATGTTAGCATGTTCACTCTTAGAATTGCGAATGTTAGCATGTCCACTCTTAGACGGAATTGTGAATGTTAGCATGTTCACCCTTAGATAGAATTGTGAATGTTAGCATGTCCACTCTTAGACGGAATTGTGAATGTTAGCATGTTCACTCTTAGAATTGTGAATGTTAGCATGTTCACTCTTACATATAAGTGCCAAATCTAGACAGAAATGTGATTGTTAGCATATACCACACTTATATGGAATTTCTCAAGTTTAGTCTGCGCCAAATCTAGACAGAAATTTCATTGTTGGCATGTGCCACACTTAGACGGAATTCTCAAGCTTAGCCCGCGTTGCATCTTGATAGAAATGTGATTGTTAGCAAATACCACACCTAGATGGAATCTCAGAAATGTGATTGTTAGCATATGTGATTCTTAGCATGCACCACACTTAGAATTATGAACCTAGCTTGCGCGGCATCTAGATAGAAATGTGACTGTTAGCATGTACCGGACCTAGATGGAATCCCACAATTGCAAGGACAGCAATGCCAACTAAGCAACCAACTAACAATTCCATCCCTCTGCATACACCTCTCAAACTATAACCAAACACAACCACAAGCCTTAAACGCAGAAATCCGCACAAACTTCACAACAATTCAACAACAAAACAAACCACACATAGACTTGCACAACAGCACACGATGACTACGGACCATAAAACACCCCAAGCCCAGCCGACGGACCCACCGGGCTGAGGCTGCCAACAGCACATCACTGCTCTCTTGCACTTTTCCAGCTTATTCCCACTAACCCAAACCCTCTCCTCCCCTTTTTCAGAGCGCCAGGGGACCACTTCGGTGGTGATAGTGCGCGGTACAAATGTCCTTTAACATTAACATTAACTTGGGCCAATCACACAAGAGTGCGACTTGAGTTACCAAGGTAACTTAGTCCAGGGTGCCTAAACCCCCTCCAACACCCCCTGTGGTACCCAGACACAGTGGCACCACTTTTGGAGGCTTCTGTGGAGAAGCCCGCCAAAAAAGTGGAACAAAGGGCTCGACTTGGGTTGGTGTCACAGAAGAGAACACAAACGCCATTTTAGAATCGAGTCTTGGCAAAAAATACCAACCGGAGAATTAATATTAATTAAATAAACCGGCAGTATGTTCGAGGCTATGAGAATTAAATATTTAAAGTTGGTAGCCTCGAACAATGGGAAAATCCCATAGGGAAATATTCACGGTCGAATATAAAAAGTAGTTTCCACTGCCACCAGCCAAAACTCAATCAGGGGGGGCGGAGACGTGCCCCCTCGACCAACAGACCCCGGGGCAATCGAATTGCCCCGACCAGGACGTCCACATTATGATGGTTTGTACTGGTTTCTGTTAATAATTTGGGACTAGTAAAATCAATGGTGACTTTACATGCCCTAGGAGACAGTAGTCAGTCCCAGGGTATGGAGTCTATGGTGGGGTGTCACTATGACACCTCTGTGTTACTGCACGGAGGGTGCTGTGTAACACACATAGGAAAAACACATGAGACCCTATGGAGTAAAGGACCCCATAGCCCATAAAACACATTACCAGTCAAAGGAATACCATAAATCATGTCCAAGAGTGGGAGAAAAATAGTCTCACTCTTGGCAGGAGGAAAAAACAAACTCCAGAAATCCAGCAAAGCTGCTGGGGGACTCACTAGGTTAGGAAATTCGGCCTAAAGAGAGAATTCTCCCTAACACCTTCCCAGAATGGTAGTAGAAAGGGCTAACAAAGAACACAAACGCTAATAATGTTGAAAAAAGAAGGGAGGCCCCAAATTGGTACTTGGGTGCCCCTATCGTGCACTACCGAGGCAATTGACATAGCCTAGGGTACAGGAAATACACAATCTTTGTTAAAACACTGCCACCAGCCAGAACTAGGTGATTATCTCTGTGACTAAAATGTTACAGGAGCAGAGAGAAGGGGGATACTAGGTATCCCTTTGACACTACACTGAAGGTGGAGTGTGCCAATCTCTCTAACTGTAGAGTTTTGGTAGCGATACTAAGTGTAGTTACTTGAGGATACAGAAAAAGAATCTTAAAGGGGGACCCTGTGGGTCCCCAGCAACACTGCCCATAAGGAACTGTGTGCTGCAGTAGTAAAACATGGATGCCTTTAAGAGCATAATATAGGTAGAATACAAAGAATAGAGTTCCAAAAGACAGAGCCCACAAGAATGAATTAGAGGAAAAAGACTCCACCCATTCTTGAAAAAGGTCCAGAAGTCTAGCAAAAAGTGCTAGCGGTCTCACTAGAAGAGGGGATGAAACACAAAAATGATAAATCTCCTTAATAAGGGTAAACCTAGTTTCTGTGCGTATGCTTTATCAATAAATTTGCGGGTAGCCCCCAGCATCCACCATAAGGAAAACAGGTATTTTATTGTGAAGATGATACAGCCAACCAGGCAAAGCAACATGTGACAAAACAGGTTGTGTTAGCTAGGTACTGTACAGGGATGCTATTCATCTGTGGGCTCGACAGTTCAACCCCTACTACTGACGAGCATTGAAGTTTTCCCCTGGGAAATCTCCCTTGGGTTTGGCTGTGCACTCCCTGACGAAGTGCCCAGCCTTTTCGAAATATAGGCACAATTTTTCCTGTTGTATTTTTCCTTTCTCCTCCTTGGTCAGTGGTCCTCGGAGGATTTCTATTTGCATTGGCTTGCCTTCCTGAGGCTTTTCTGGTCATTTTGCCGGTTGCTGGTAACCCAGTTGTGCCAGTACTTTTTGATCCCAACACCTAGGGTCTTGTTTCCGATCATTCTGGCGATGGTCTAGCCGTAAGGCAAGGTCGATCATGGCTGGGCAATGAAGTGGTTGCGGGTCTACTTGTGTTATAAGGTCTTTCAGTTCTTCAGAGGCCTTGATGGAACAGGGCAATCCATTTCTCTTGCAGCCATTCTGCTTCCACCTCAAGCTGATTAAAGGTCGTTCTGTAAGTAACTAGGTCTTTACTCCCCTGACGTAACGTGAGCCATTCTTGATCCCTCACTAGAGATGCCACCTCTGCAAACCCCCTCCAATCGTAGAGTATAGCATCATCTTTTTGGACCCACAGGTTTGCCCAAGCAGCAGCATCCTCATCTAGATAGGAGATTACAAAGGCCGAAATGCAGCAGGCTTGGTCAGAAAGTGCAACTGGCACTGCATAATGAAGGAAGCTTATTTCTGTGGATCGCTATTATAACGCTCGGGTGGTGCTAGGGATATTGGGGCCTGCGTTGTGACCTGAACATTCACTGGGGTAGGGGCTGGCGGTCTTGCTGGTGCCGGAAGCGGTGAATCCTGGACTGTTAATAATTGTACCTGCGTGGCCAGGGTGGCATAGTGCTGCTGTGTAGCATTTCGGTTTTTAGTTCCTGCAGGGCTCTCGTGATATCCTCCATGATCGGAGTCTGTGCTACCTGGGCCTAGGAAGACACGTGGGTTCATGCTTCTGTCAGATCCAGGTACCCTAATTGTCCATGTTGCTTCACTGGGGTAAAGATCAATTTTGCAGAATTTCCTGAAAGCAATATGTAAAACAAGAAAGAATGCCATAATGATATTTCCACTAAAATGTAAATACACTTAGCTTTGTTCCTCCTGCAACTCGCACTATGTAATGAATTCTGCGTGGTCCATAAAAGCAGCCTCAGGTGTGGCGAGCACCGTGGGTAAGTGTGAATATATGAGAGAGTCAGCTTTAGATGCTGCTGGTATACGGGGGCTCCGTTTTACAATATAACAGCGATCGTGATGATCGTTTGTGTACAACCTGATGAGTCTGGTAACTTGTTAATCAACCAGAATGCGGATTAGTAAAATAAACCCTTTAAGTTCTGTGGTTAATGTCCCCAATGTGCAGGAGTTAACTTCCCCCAAGCGGTTGTCTAAGTATTTTGGCCGTCAGAGCCGTAGTACTTGGCTTTGCTGGAGTGGGGCATGGAATGAGGATTCAGGCATGGAGCCGCCCCGCAATGGAGTTCTGCCAAAGGTCAGGCTCAGGAGAGGTTCCGTAGTGCGTCCGTTCAGGTTGGAGCACGAACAGGCTTTCCTTGCACGCACATGCGCGTTGCAGCAGGTTGGGCCCGGGAAACCCTTGCGAGCACGTTCGTGTGAGCGGAGGATGCCGGGAAATTTGTTTTTGTTCTGTGAGAAGCAACCCACACCTGTATCTGGGGCAAATATGACTTCTGCTGTGGGTTGCATGTGTTACATGTGGCTTCACCGATATTGCCTTACATAGATCCCTGATGGCCACAATAACTCTGCCCCCAGCTACCCTTTGACCCCTGCCCCTTAATCCTATTTAAAATGGCTGTAGACTCTACGATTACTCTCAGTATTCTTGTACTTTATCAGCCTCCCCGGTCGAGACTGATATTTGAGGAACAACTTTTAGCTTTTTTAGGGGCTAATTCTAAACCCTTGTCCCCATTCTTTATTCTGGGAGGCTTCATTTTATGGGCTAACGACCTGTCGGATTAAGCTGCAACCTCAATGTTGAACTGCCATGAGGGCCTTGGATTTGAACAACATGTGCAGATAGCCACACATAGTCTGGGAAATATCCTGGATTGGATTCTGACAAAAAATCAGGAATTTCCACCTATTAATATTAAAAGTTGTATTTGGTCGGACCATTTTCTTCTACAGTATGACATTCAACTCTTAGATGCACTCAAGATAGCCATGTGTAATGACGACGCGCACACTGAAGGATGCAGCAAACCTTGTGTTTTATTAACAGGTCTTCAACAAGGTAAGTCAAGCTCACTCATAACAAGCCAATCAATGCTCCTTCCAACGGCTCTCGGTGGAATCAGAACTTCCCTACTACCAGGCTCGAAATTCCACACTCACCCTGCGCCTTGGAGCCTGTAACTAGTTACATCATAACCTAGTAACCATGTTGATGAGTAACTATGTACAAAGATAAACCTGCATTTGCCAACACTCCTAGCATGCATGTCAGCAACTTCTAACACATGTGAATTCACAACCGATTCTATCCTTCAATACTCGGAAAGTTACAAATGAAGCTTTCATCATTGGTTGTCCCTGGACTACTCTTCTCAAGAATAATATTCCTCTGGAGGATTATATTCGCCAGTTTCGGATTATTACCAATGATACTTTTAATACGCTTGCACCATTGCGTACTATCCCTAAAAAGAAAACAAACCATAGTGAATGGTTTTCTTCTGAGGGTCTGGCTGCCAGAAAAATTAAACACGTGGCTGAATGCAGCTTTAAAAAACATACTTCTGAACTCTACCCTTGGGGTCTATAAGATCGCAGTAAAAGGTTTTAAGGCAACAATTTTTAAAGCTAAAGAGATTAAATGAAATGAGCGTATTGGCTCAGCCAAATCGAATTCTAGAGAATTATTTTCTATTCTACATGAATTAAAAGGCATACCAAATGAATCACATGTTGTCATTGACAATAATTGGTGCCAAACAATTCTTGATGGTTTTACACAGAAAATTTATCTGCATCAATCTTGTATCACAGAATGTGTACAAAGGTTCATAAACCCAGAAACAGTGACACCTGGTCATTGCTTAATGGGGACAATAGATAATTCGAGGGGACTGGGTCCTTCAACGTATTCCATATCTTTGACAGTAATCACCTGTCAGAATCGGAAACTACCACCCCCGAAGACTCCTCACCTGACTCCTTAGAGGAATACTCCTTAGTAGATGTCTTTGGTCTTCTTTTCTCCTCCTTCTTGATCTCCTGCGGGTCTTCGTCTGTCTTGGTGCTCTTCCTTCCCTTCTTGTCCTTCTTGCGCTCGTAGAGATAGTGACGAGCTCCGCTTGAGGCCACCCTGACAGTGGTAGGAACAAGCTGTCAGGTGGACCCAGGGGAGCCAGTCCCGTAACGTCAGGGAAAAAGCCAGTGACGGCAGAAAAAAACCCCGTTAGATGGTGAGTCCTTGCTGGCAGGGAGTGTTTTGGAAGTGGAGGGCTGATGTCGAAAAAGGATTGGAAGAGAGTCCACTGCGATCCAAGGAAGGCTAGGCGGAGGCTGTTCACGAGTAGTCAGGAGGAATGGTAAGGCTATAATGAGAGAGAGAGAGAGAGAGAGAGAGAGAGAGAGAGAAAAAACACAAGCGTATGCTCAAGTGTCAGGTATCTGAGGGGCAAAAAGGATGGCTTTACAGTACGGAGCCTGAACAAAAGGAAAGAGCTGAGGAAACAGGGAAGCCAAGGCGGGCTGAGTACTAGGTAGATAAAGTATCAAGGGACCGAGCTCAAAGAGCGGCACTGCAGGCGAAGTTAGCGAAAGGCTGACAATGCGAGTTGCAACGCACAGCGTTGTGGGCGTGGCTACCTTTTAAAGGAAAAAGGACCAAAAAGACTAGAACGGTAAGGTCCGCAAGGTGCCTAAGTAAGCCTCCATCTTTTCCACAGTGTCCAGGGTCGCGTTGTGACAGTATGCCCCCTTCTCATCTGGGGTGCCCCGGGCTTATCCGGATGAAGGCGGTGAAAAAGACGTACCAAGCGAGGGGCATGGATGTGGCTTCTAGGTTCCCAGGTACGCTCTGCAGTGGAGTACCCCTTCCAATGTACCAGGTACTGAACTGTACCATGATTGTAGCGAGAGTCCACCAGCCTCTCCACCTCGTATTCCTCAGGTTCTGGATTATCGGGAATAGATGAGTGTGGCACTGTCCGACCATGCAGATCCAATAGATAGTCCTTGAGAAGGGACGAGTGGAACACAGGATGGATGCACTTCATACTGTGAGGAAGCTTCAGGCGAAAGGCCACCGGATTGATCTGTGCGGAAATGGGGAAAGGCCCAATGAATCTGGCAGAAAACTTCCCTGGGTGTAGCCAGCGTGGTAAGAATTTAGTGGACAACCAAACCTTTGTGCCAACAGTCCATGTGGGGTTTTGAGATCTCTTCCTGTCAGCGTACCTCTTGTGGAGCTCCCTGCTGGTCTCCAAGTTCTTCTTAGCCTCCCCTTGTATACGTCTTAGTTCACTAAGCCTTTGGTCAACCGCAGGGACAGCAGTCTATGGTATTCCGACCAAGGGGATATGCATGGGATGAAAGCCATAGGAGAAAAAGAATGGACTGATTCCTAGGGAAGAGTGTATTGTATTATTATAGGCGAATTCCGCCGTGGAGACAAAAGATGTCCAACTCTCCTGTTCTTGACCACAGAAACAACAAAGGTACTGTTCTAAGGTGGAGTTTAGACGCTCAGTTTGTCCGTTGCTTTGGGGGTGATAACCAGAAGAGAGAGCTCTACTGATTCCCAGAGTCTTGCACAGTGTAGACCAGAAACGAGAAGTGAATTGAGAGCCTCTGTCGGAAACAATAGTTTGGGGTAGACCGTGAAGCCTAACCACATCTCTCAGAAAAACCTCAGCTACTTCTGGAGCCGATGGTAGGCCAGGTAGAGGAGAAAAGTGTGCCATCTTACTCAGGGAATCTACTGTAACCATGATGGCGGTAGAACCCATAGAGAGAGGAAGATCCACAATAAAATCAGTAGAAATGTGTTCCCAAGGACGTGCTGGTAAGGGTCCTTGTTGGAGAAGACCCAAAGGGCGATGCGTAGAGGGCTTACTGGAGGCGCATACAGGACATGCGGCCACATAAGCCTTCACATCCTTGGCTAAAGTGGGCCACCAGAAATACCTTGATACCAAATTGGTCGTGGCTCCTTGCCCCTTGTGGCCAGCAGAGGGTAGATCATGACACCAAGACATAGCTTGACTTTGAAGCTCTTTAGACGGAAGGAACAGGGTGTCCTTGTAGAAATACATTGTCCCTCTTTTCTCCAAAGAAGACAGACTGTCGATGGGTATCTGAGTAGAACTAGTAGTACGTTCAACCTCTTGTAGAAATGAATTGACCGCCCCTAATATCCTCTTCCCCGAAAGAATCTCTTCAGGCTTGTGTCCTTCTACTGGACATTCTTCTCCTAGGCTCCGGGATAAGGCATCAGCCAACACGTTCTCCTTCCCTGGAAGATACGTGATGTCAAAGTCAAATTGGGAGAAGAAATATGCCCACCGGGCATGTCTGGAATTGCGACACCATTTGTTGGAGTACCTTGAGGTTCCTATGATCCGTTCTCACCAGAAATGGATGGGCCGCCACCTGTAACAGATGTCTCCACTCGACACACGCCTGGCGGATGGCCAACTATTCCCGTTCCAATACCGAGTAGTTTCTTTCACTCGGGGTGAGTGTCCGGGAGTAGTACGCCACCGGGTGTTCGATACCATCCTTACCAGACTGTAATAAGGCTGCTCCTATGGCACCTCCAGAGGCGTCCGTTTCAACCACAAAAGGAAGGGACTGATTGGGTTGAATGAGGATGGGCGCAGTGGTGAAAGCTTCTTTGAGTACCTGGAAAGCTTGTTCAGCCTTCGAGTCCCATGAAAATTCTTGACCTTTCTTTAGTAGGTTAGTAATGGGTAGCACGATCTCCGAAAAATTTGGGATAAAGCGTCTGTAAAAGTTTACGAGACCCAAGAACCTTTGTATATCCTTAGGGCTGCTGGGGGTGGGCCATAGAAGTATCGCCTTCACCTTCTCGGGATCCATCTGAACTCCTTCTTTGGAGAGAATAAAGCCAAGGTAGGGAACAGACGAGGATTCGAAGATGCACTTTTCTGGCTTTAACAATAAATGATTCTCTTGTAGTCTTCTTAACACCTGCTCTACGTGTCTGTGATGTTCGGCCGGAGAAGAAGAGAAGACAAGAATGTCGTCAAGATAGACTACTACAAAAGAGTATAGCAGGTCTGAGAATATCTTGTCCACAAACCGTTGGAAAACCGCCGGGGCGTTTACCAGACCGAAGGGCATCACTCGATATTCAAAGTGTCCCAGAGGAGTTCTGAAGGCGGTCTTCCACTCATCTCCCTCCTTGATTCTCAACAAATGATAGGCACCTCGAAGGTCTAGTTTGGTGAAAATGTTAGCCCCTTCAACTGCTTCCAGTACTTCCTTTATAAGCGGCATGGGATATCTGTCTCTTATAGTCATACGGTTCAAACCTCGATAATCAATACACGATCTCAATTCGGAGGTCCCTTTCTTGGGTACAAAGAACATAGAAGCTCCGGCAGAGGAGCGTGACTCTCTGATGAGACCGTTCTGAAGGTTTGCTTCCAGGTATTCCTTAAGGGACCTTCTTTCTGGGAGAGACATGGGATACATTCGGCCAAAAGGAACTGAAGCACCTGGTTTTAATTCAATGGAGCAGTCTTCAGGCCGATGAGGAGGTAAAGAGCGTGGTAGTTCATCTTGAAAAAGTTCGGCGTATTGTTGGTAGCAGAGCGGCACCATCTGCACCACTGAGGCGGACTTAGGAGTAGGGATTCCCTTACCGGGAACCGGATTAGTCTGGAGAAGGCAGGAAGAAGTACAGAAAGAAGACGAAAAGCATAAAGTGTTGGCTGACCAGTCAATAGTAGGATTATGCCTACGTAGCCATGGTATACCCAGTATTATTGGGAAGTGTACGGCTCTTATCACATCGAAAACAATCTGTTCCTGGTGTTGAAAAAGAAGCATAGTAGCAGGTAAGGTTTCTTGTACAATGGGCCCGGAGGAGAGTGGAGTTCCATCCACTCCTTCTACGGGTAAGGAACGGCTCTTTTGTAGAAAAGGCACCCCCTGATCTTGAGCCCACTGGACATCGATGAAATTACCCGCAGCACCACAGTCCAACATAGCCAAGACCTCAACAGTGGGATTGGGCTCGAAAGTGAGATGAATGGTGAACACCAACAATCTGTTATCATCTTCTATAGCCTTCTGACAAGTAAGGTTGCAGGGATTGATCGTCTCTGCCCGGTTCTTATCCCTGCTCAAGACCGAGGAGAAGCGTTTCCCGAACGTCTTGGAGGTACTTCGGGGCAGTTCCGGAGCAAATGCTTAGAAGATCCACAGTACATGAAGAGACCTAGATCTCTACGTCTCTTTCTCTCCTCTGGAGTCAGGGGACCTCTAGTAGTTCCGATCTGCATTGGTTCTTCAGTCTGGCTCCGATTAGGAAGAGAAACTGGAGTAGTACTGGCAGAAGGAAGGTTTCGGAACCTCCTCCTTTCTTGTCTTCGCTCTTGAAGTCGGTATTCCAGCTGAAGAGTCAAAGTCACTAGTTCTTGGAAGGAGGTCGGACGAGCCACTCTGGCTAGCTCGTCTTTGAGATCGTCATGGAGTCCCCGGCGAAAGAGGGTTTGTTGAGCAGAGTCAGGCCATCCTGCATCCTTTGCCAGTCTGATAAAAGCAGAAGCAAAAGTTTGAACATCTTGATTCCCTTGACGAATGTCCAAGAGGGCTTCATAAGAGGAAAACTGTACCTCAGGTCTGTCGAATCTAGCTCTCATCTGTTGGGTAAATAGGGAATAATCGTTGATTGCTGGATCGGATTGGGATATCAACGGGGTGGCCCAAGCCAAGGCGTTTCCGACGAGATTAGCAACAAGGAAACCAACCTTGGACCTGTCCAATTCGTAGGCCTTCGGTCTAAAAGTGAAATAGACCATGCAAGCATCCAGGAATTCCTTCAAATGTTTTGGATTGCCGTCATACTTTCCAAAAGAGAATGACTGTGGAGGCAGGTCGCCACGAGTGTCATCTCGTACTGCGATCTGTTGTCGTAGACTGACATTTTCGGTTCAGAGATTCTGTACTTCAGTCTGAAGGCCTTGGATAGCAGCTACCATCTCCTGAAACTGCTCTAGGGAGGCCATGTTGACTTGTAGGCGTTGCAAACTGTCAGAATCGGAAACTACCACCCCCGAAGACTCCTCACCTGACTCCTTAGAGGAATACTCCTTAGTAGATGTCTTTGGTCTTCTTTTCTCCTCCTTCTTGATCTCCTGCGGGTCTTCGTCTGTCTTGGTGCTCTTCCTTCCCTTCTTGTCCTTCTTGCGCTCGTAGAGATAGGGACGAGCTCCGCTTGAGGCCACCCTGACAGTGGTAGGAACAAGCTGTCAGGTGGACCCAGGGGAGCCAGTCCCGTAACGTCAGGGAAAAAGCCAGTGACGGCAGAAAAAACCCTGTTAGATGGTGAGTCCTTGCTGGCAGGGAGTGTTTCGGAAGTGGAGGGCTGATGTCGAAAAAGGATTGGAAGAGAGTCCACTGCGATCCAAGGAAGGTACGCGGAGGCTGTTCACGAGTAGTCAGGAGGAATGGTAAGGCTATAATGCTGGTAAGAGAGAGGGAGAGAGGGAGAGAGGGAAGGAGAGAGAGAGAGAGAGAGAGAGAAAGAGAGAGAGAGAAGAAGGAGAGCGTGATCAGAAGCGGGAGCGAGCAAGGAGGGGAGAGAGCGAAATAGTAAGGAGAGTGAGCGGGAGCGAACGCGTATGCTCAAGAGTCAGGTATCTAGCGAAAGCGAGAGAGAGAGCAAGCGGGAGCGAAAGCGTATGCACAAGAGTCAGGTATCTGGCGAAAGCGAGAGAGAGAGCAACAGAGGGGCAAAAAGGATGGCTTTACAGTACGGAGCTAGATTCGACAGACCTGAGGTACAGTTTTCCTCTTATGGAATCAAAAGGAAAGAGCTGAGGAAACAGGGAAGCCAAGGCGGGCTGAGTACTAGGTAGATAAAGTATCAAGGGACCGAGCTCAAAGAGCGGCACTGCAGGCGAAGTTAGCGAAAGGCTGACAATGCGAGTTGCAACGCACAGCGTTGTGGGCGTGGCTACCTTTTAAAGGAAAAAGGACCAAAAAGACTAGAACGGTAAGGTCCGCAAGGTGCCTAAGTAAGCCTCCATCTTTTCCACAGTGTCCAGGGTCGCGTTGTGACATCACCACAGCTGTGCTGCTTTGGAAAAAATGTCCTGCGTCGATGACGTCGATGCGCCGTCCCCGAGGACCTCCTCCGACGGCCAACGTCACCCGATGTGATAAGTAGGACGCACGACGCCCGTAGCCTCAGTTCCGTTTTTTCCTCGAACGTGTTCGCTTCGTGAATCTCGGTACTCCTCGACTCTTTGGAGTTTCTGTTGTATTCTTCACGGCTCTTTAAACCTGTTCGGTTTTTGTGAAAAGCCTGTTTGTGACGATGTCTACCTCGTCTTCAACCCCGCGTCCGGGCTTCAAGATATGCGGGGACTGTGGGTCCAAGATGTCGGCAACGGACTCGCACGACACCTGTCTCTGGTGCCTCGGAGAGGCCCCCGACACGGACGACTGTGTCGACTGTCAGTCGCTCACGGCCAAGGCCTTGCGGGAGCGCAAGAAGGAAGTTGTCGGTAGGTAGGGTGTCTAAGCCCCGGAAGTCGAAGTCTGTGGGGCTTTCGACGGATGATTCGAGAGGCGACTCTCCGCGTCATCGTCGGAAGTCCAGTGGGTCTCCTTCCAGGAGTCGGTCTCACCACTCCTCTGCCTCTTCGAGGCATTCCCCGAAGCGCAGGCATCGGTCGCCTTCCCCGTCCTCTTCCGAGGACTCCACCCGTCGGCGGGTCACTTATCCCACCATGCAAGCGACACCGGAGGAATGGGCTTCCTTCGGGAAGAAGATGTTAGCGATTCTCGAATCGCAGGGTATCGGTCCGTGGTCGTGATCGGTCGAGAGACACCGCTCGCACGCCTTCGGGCTCAGGTGGTCGGCACAGTTCGCGGGAGAGGTCCCGCTCGGACAAGGATAACCGTTCTCGCCATGCCCATTCCAGGTCCTGGTCCTCGATGCGCTCGAGCCCGCGTGATCCTGTGCAGTCTTTGAGGAAGATGGCGACGCCTGAGGCGCCGAGGTCGTCGACGACCTCTCTCGAGGCTCTGCCTCTGAGGGGGTCGTCAACGTTGTCGGCGCCTAGGTCGTCGAAGGACCCGCTCGGAGCTCTGGCTTCGAGGCCTGTGTCGACCCCACCGATGCTGGCGGCACTGCGGCTGACGTCGACGCCGACTCGCTCGGCACCCTCGACGCCTTTCGAGGCAGTGGTGTCGGAGGAGCCCCGAGGCACGGGGGTAGCCCCTAGAAAGGCTCTGGCTCTAAGGTCAGGCATAGCTTTGGTCCCCAGGTGTCTTCCTCTCACCTCCTGGAGTACATTTCAGAGGGTGATGAGGGCTCTGATGAGGGCTTGGTTCCGGTTACGGTGCCAAATGAGCTTCTCTCGGGCCATAGCCAATTTGATGACCTGAGGCAGTCACTGCATGATGCCAGTGGACTGGGCACCTCTCCGCAGGTGGAGTTTTGTAGGCCTGAGCCTGGCACTCATGCCGATTCTTCGTACCGGCGCCTTATGTCTCGAGGTCACCGAGTACTTGGGATGGTCGGCTCCCCCAGGGGAGTTTGTTCAGGATGATCTCACGGACATCCTCGATCTTGGTCCCCCCACTGACCCTGTACTGCTGTTTCATATGGCTCTGCAGAGAAGGGTGGCGGCGGCTTGGACTGCTCCAGAGAGTCTCCCGGCAGTGGGCAAGTCTTTGTCACGAAAATATCGTCCAGCCAGTAGCGACCCCTGCTTCTTGTCCAGGAACCCCACTCCGGAGAGTTTGGTGGTGCAGGCGGCTACGGCCCCGGCAAAGCAGACTTTGTATCCTACCATCCCTCCTGATAGGGACGACAAACGTTTTGATGGCTGGGCGAACAAAGTGTTTTCTTCTGTGGGTATGGCGCTTCAGGCGGCCAACTCCGTATGTGCCTTGTCTCGTTTCACAGACACTAGAACTGTGTTGCATTAGCGGCTGAACATATTCCCGAAGGGGACGAACGGGATGGTTTCCTTGCTATGGTTCAGGATGGCAAGGATGCCATGTGTGAGGCCGTTCAGTCGGGTTTGGACATGGCATATTGTCAGCGGGTCCATGGTGACGAGCACCGTAATACGCAGGTTTGCGTGGTTGCGGAAGTCGGGGTTCGCTGCTGATGTGCAGTCCCGGCTCCTCAACATGCCCTTTGACGGTGAACATCTTTTTGGCAGCAAGGCTGACGAGAGCCTTGAGAGGTTGCAGACCTCCAAAGCTGCAGCAAAGTCGTTGGGTGCTGCAGTTCGACAACCTCCGCCTTTTCGTCCTAGGGGACAACAATGGAGGGGAGGTTCCTTTGCTATTACTCGTCCTTCAGTAAAGCGAGAAGAGCCATCAGTCAAAGAGGCCACCGTAAGTGCCAAAGGTGGAAAACAGGGTACTCGAGGTGCCAAGGCCGCTCGGGCAGTTGCCTCTTTGCCCTCAGGCAACGCCGCAGCCGCTACCACTCAGTCATGAGGCCAGGTCCCATGGTTCACCGGTTGGGGGAAGGCTGGCGCAGCATCTTGTAGAGTGGCGTGACATTACGGCTACTGTCTTCCCTTTCGGCAGAGGCCTCACGACAATCCACCTGGGAACCTCTTTGAAGATTCCGGAACTGCTCCTTGTGCAGGAAATTCAAGCCCTGCTGGATAAAGGCGCCATAGAACTGGTGCCTGTAGCGGAGAGGAACAAGGGATGGTATTCCCCTTAATTTTTGCTTTCGAAGAAAGACGGGGGATCGAGACCCATCATGGACTTGCGCGGTTTGAACAAACTCCTCAGGAAGGACAAGTTCAAGGTGGTTACTCTCTCTCAAGTCCTCCAGGCCCTTCAACATCAGGACTGGTTGGTGTCTCTCGACCTCAAGGACGCTTACTTCCATGTGCCGATCCATCCCAAGCACAAGAAGTACCTGAGGTTCGTGGTTGGCGACTCGCACTTTCAGTTTCGGTCCTGCTGTTCGGATTGACCTCCGCCCGAGGGTTTTCACCAAGCTCATGGTGGTGGTGGTGGTGGCAGCGCATCTCAAGAGAGGGGGGATTCATGTCTACCCCTACCTGGAGGATTGGCTGATCATGGGGCGCTCTCCCGAGCAAGTCCTGGATCATCTGTCCATCACCTGCCACTCCCTTCACAAGCTGGGGTTCTCCCTCAATTTAAAGAAGTCCCATTTGACGCCAAACACAGCGGCTCCAGTACATCGGAGCAATGCTCGACACATCCCTGGGGCTGTCGAAGGCAATCTGATGAAGGGGGCCCCATTTTGGCTGCCCTGGCCGGAGGTGACGATCGTGACGGACGCATCCCTCACGGGATGTGGAGGTCATGCCAACGAGTTGACAGTCAGCGGTCGTTGGTCTCCGTCAGAGTCCAGACTCCATATCAATCTGTTGGAGCTGAGGGCTGTCAGGCTAGCCGTGTAGGCTTTTCTGCCGACTGTGCGAGGAAAGAGTGTCCTGATTCTAACAGACAACACGGTGGCCATGGAACTACCTCAACAAAAAGGGGGTCAGGGCCACTTCCTCTGTGCAGGGAGGCGATGCAGCTAGAGTTCTGGGCCATCCAGCAGGAAGTTTCGATCTCGGCTGTTCATCTGGCCGGAGACGACAACGAGACGGCGGACGCTCTGAGCAGGCAGAGCACGATCTCTCACGAGTGGGAGCTGGCTCAGGAGATTCTCCTGGAGATCTACGCCCTTTAGGGTCCCCTCAAGTGGATCTGTTCGCCTCCAGTGTCAACCGGAAGTGCGAAAGGTTCTGCTCATGGGAATTTCCTCCAAAAGGAGCCCTAGGAGACGCATTCGTGGTGGAGTGGTCATTCCCACTGCTGTACGCATTTCCTCCAGTCCCCGTCATCCCGCAAGTACTACGGAGGTTCGGTTCCCGAATGATCCTCATTGCTCTGGCGTGGGCCCGGAGGGCGTGGTACCCGGACCTTCTCGACTTGTCCATCTGCCCTCCACGTCGTCTTCCCTACCGAGACGATCTGCTCTCACTGGAGGGGGGTCAGGTTCTCCATCCAGAGGTCAGATCCCTCAACCTTCATGCTTGGCTTCTGAAAGGTTGAGGTATAAGGATTGGGACCTCCCTGAAGACGTGCTGGAGGTGTTGCTCTCGGCCAGACGGCCGGCAACAAAGTCTCTGTACCGTTGCTGTTAGTGTAAATTCTGCGACTGGTGCAGAGTTAAGAATGTGGATCCTTTTTGAGTGTGACATTCCCATGGTTCTGTCTTTTGTGCTTTCCTCGGCCCACAGGGGCTATTGGGTACCATTAAAGGTTACCTCGCGGCACTGTCCATATTTAAGTGCTCATCCGAAGACTGTTCCTATTTTAAGATTCCTTTATTTCTCAGTTTTTGAAAGGGCTCACTAATGTGTTCCCTCCGTCACCTTTTCTGGTGCCCGGTTGGGATTTGAACCTTGTTCTTAAGTTTCTTATGGGGGCTCCGTTTGAGCCTTTGCATTGTTGCCCTTTGAGACTGTTAACTCTTAAAACTGTGTTTTTGGTTGCGGTTACTTCCGCTCGCAGAGTGAGTGAGTTACAGGCACTTTCAGTTAAGCCACCCTTCGCTGTGTTTCATAAGGACAGGGTTGTCCTTAGAGTTCGTCCTTCTTTTCTTCCGAAGGTGGTTTTGGAATTTCATTTGGGCCAGAAAGTTTTTCTTCCGGCATTCTATCCTCCTCCGCATCCTGGTAAGGAAGAGGAGCGGCTCCAAAGGCTTGATCCTAGGAGAGTGTTGAGCTTTTATATTTCACGCATGTCCCGGGTCAGAGTGGACGATCAACTCTTCATTGGTTACGCTGGAAAGCGTTTGGGACAAGCTGTGACGAAAGACTTTTGTCTCGTTGTATTATTTTGGCTATCTCCGAGTGTTACCGCTTGGCGGGTAAGGACCCACCGGCTGGCTTGCGGGCCCATTCTACCAGGGGTATGGCTGCATCTACTGCCCTACAGAGGGGTGTTCCTATTCGTAACATCTGTGATGCAGCCACCTGGGCTTCTGTACATACTTTTGTACGTCACTACTCCCTCGATTCCATCCGAGGACAGGATCTGGCCTTTGGCAAGTCCGTCCTTTATTCCGCAATTTGATTGGGCATGCTAAATTTGTGTTCTAAATTCTTTTCCCACCTCCTTGCTTTGGTGTACTGCTTTGGGAGTCTGTCAAAGATATGGAATACATCGGAGGACCCAATCCCCTCGAAGAACAAGTTACTCTCTTACCTGGTAACCTTCTTTCGATGGGATGGTCCGACGACGTATTCCATATCGCTCCCGCCCTACCTTCCCGCTGCAGAATTTCTTATGCGATTGCAGCTTACGTTTCCACAAGGCCTTGTGTGTCTGACTGGCAGAAGACTGGTGTCACACGTTCTGGGGGAAAAAACTACAACTGAGGCTACGGGCGTCGTGCGTCCTACTTATCACATCGGGTGACGTCGGCCGTCGGAGGTCCTCGGGAACGGCGCATCAACGCGGGACGCAGACACAGAAAAAAAATTCCGAAGCAGCACAGCTGTGGTGATTACTGTCAAAGATATCGAATACGTCGTCGGACCATCCCATCGAAAGAACGTTACCAGGTAAGAGAGTAACTTGTTCATCTATATTATTTATCTTCAAACAAGTAACAGAAACTGATGTTTTAAATATAGTGCATGCGCTGATGCCCACTTCTTGCAAGGGAGGTGTTCTCCCAGCATCTTTCGTCAGAGTTTCTTCCCTTTTTTGTTTCATGGGTCACTGGTTTCATAAATCGTTCTTTTTTGGAAGGTTTTGTTCCTGATTGCCTCAAGGAGGCGTGGATTTCAGACAGCGCTCTTAGATTTAAAATCAAATATAGCTAAAATTATATACAATGGCGACTTAGCATTGCTCCTACTTCTAGATTTATCGGCCGCTTTTGATTTGGTAAATCATGAGATGTTGGCAGAAAGATTGGTCGGGTGTGGAAAATGCTCAAATTCAGCTGCCAAATGGTTTTCATCCTTTCTTGGCCCAATGATGGCAAGAGTGGTTAAGGGTCACTTTCAGTCACAGCAGGTTACTCTCAATTGTGGGGTTCCACAGGACTTTCCAATTACGTTTCGGTCACTGACTTTCGACTGTACAAGGAGTTTCGCTAGACCCCTGCATGACCTTTTCCTTGCAGCTCTCCTAGGGCCTTCTGCTATTGGTAGTTTCAACAATAGGGGAATCACCCAGAGTCTATCGAGTGAGCACACACATGGTGCCAGCCCCCTCTGCAGCTGGTTTTCCCCTAAATTTGTCATTCGCAACTTTCGTTCAACACAGTTCGGTTTCTTATCGATCCTCTCTTCCACTCAACGGCTGTGATGAACCGATTGGCTTTTCTCGTCTCTGGAGTCAAGAACAGTACCACTGTAGTGAGCGTCTCTCCCTGCCCTGATTATCCGTGTAGGAGGGCTCCGTGTACTGTTGACATCGGCTGCAGCACACGCTGGTTATTGTTCAGTCTTATGATTCCTTTCACTGAGGTTTCGTGGGCCTGGGTTGAAAAGGGCAAGGTTGCTTCTCTCCTTGTTGCCCTTTCGGTTCTCATTGCTTTTCTCCTCCTCATGAACTGCTGCCCTGGGATAGCTGTCTGGTGGAGCAGTTTGCCTTGCTCGTAGTGTGCTCTCGTGTTCCACCTTTTATCCCTGTGGGGAAGGGAAAAGGGCCATCATGTGTGTGTGGTTGTGGTTCCGGTCAATTGCCAGACTTTGCCTGACCCTTGTGTTGGGACATGTCAAGTAAATGGCTCTAGTGTTAGTCTGTTGTCTTTCGTGGTGTAAGAAAGTGTTTGTGTTGGAAAAGAGGGTGAGGGTAGAGTGTCTGAGTATCCTACGTGGTAGGATCTGGAAAAGGTGTTATAAGAAGGGGGCTACCGCGTCTCCCCCGTCAGCGTCCCACCTCCACTCCTTGAGGAGCCCTCATCCAGGTGATCCTCACGCACTGGTACACCCCCAGGAACTGGATCCAATAGCGATGGCAGTGTCCTAGCCACCAGCATGACAGATCCCCGGGGACTAGTCAGGGAGACACCTTCAGGTTTCTCACAGCCCTCATCGCTTGGAACACTTTGCCGCCTTTGCTTAGATCTATCCATCAATGGCACAATTCAAAAAAAGTTAGAAAACATTTCTCTTTGGCAAACGAGCTGATTAATGATTTGTGATCATTGATCCCCATTTCTTCTTTTTATTCTTTGTCGTATGTTTCTGTGAGCGCTCTGAGGCCTTCGGGTGTGTTGGCACTATATAAAAATCATATAGCATAGAATCTTTATTGGGGACTTCCCATACATCTTCGACCCTCCTAGTGGTAGCATCGAAAGACGTGCCGACACGGGTCCACCCATCAAACGCTTCCGAAGCTCCGGGATAAGCTTTTGAAGGTCTGTCCCTAAAAAGGCCTCCCCTTTACCTGAGGGGTATTCTGCAGCCTCACCCCCTCTCTCAGGCCGTGCGGCAAGATTCGACTCCAGCAGCTCCAGCCTTCCCTCCCCCTGATGAGTCCAATACCTCTGGGAGGACTAGGGAAATATTTGAGGCCTGTATGGAGAAGATGTCTCAGTTGATGAACTTTTTAGATCAGTTTGATAATATTCTTAAGAGGCATAGGAATATACCTCTAAAGTCCCCAAGGCACCTTTCTCCAGGTGCACTGTTTACATCCCCGTCTAAACAAGGCCCACTCAAACCTCCTGTGCATGTGTCCCTTGACGACCAGGATGGCCCAGATGAGGACATTTGCTATGACCCTTTCCCAGATCAGGCTTCACAAGACCCTGTCTCTCAAGATCCAGACTGGGTCCCCGCTGATGACCAGGGCATGTGGCACGCTACCCCGAGCCATGACCCTGACCTAGATAACATTTTCTTGGACACTCCTCCTGTTGTTCAACATAGGGATTCGTTGCACATTGACAACTAAATGCTTTTCAGCAATCTCCTCAAGAAGGCTGATGACCACTTCAAGATCATCAGTCAGGAGGCCATACAGCTTTCATGCAGCTTTCGTGGAGGATATCCTTTAGGAAAAGGTCCCTGTCAGTAAGGCAATCCCCCCTCCTGAACTCAGTAAAGAAACACCTCGCTCCTTCCTTACATACACCCTCACTCACTCGGGCTGTCAACCCTCAAGTGGAGAAGATGTTTCTCCTGGCACCCACAGACCTTTTGTTTAACAGAGGCCATGCTGTCCCGGACTCCCTGGTTGTTACAACCACCAGAAAAAATAGCAGGGGTGCCACTATCCTCGTGAGTGTCTTCTCCAGACGAGGTTTGTAAAAAGCTTTACGCTCTGTGCAAACAGATCACCACTTCTGCTGCATTCTGTACTTGCAAACTATAGCAATGCCCAATGGAGACTCGTGCAGAAAGGCCTTCAGAGCACCCAGAACCTACTCCCATCCAACTTTTAACAGTAGTCGCTGAAGGGTGTCTGGTGACCCAAAACCTCCTCAAGACGACACTGGATTCGGCTGAGACGACTGGGCGCGTTCTCGCACAAGGAACTCTGTTAAAGTGCCCCTCATGGCTCAAAAACTCAGAATTTAAGTCAGATACTCAGGTTTCCCTCTTCAACAAGCGTGTGGAAGACTCTGCTCTCTTCGCTAAGGTGCTCGATGAGAACCTGGAAACCGCTAAGGAAGAGCACAAGACTCTCATCCAGATCTCAGACAATACCTTTGTCCAACGAAGTGCCTTTAACACCCACCGATCGTTTTGCCACAGTCCGTTTCCCGCTCCACTACGGAACAGGAAGAACCCCTTGGTTTTTGGTAAAGGTACTTCTAGATAATTCTAGTTCCCCCCCCCCCAACAGCAGGGATTTCGATGCGGAAAGGCAAGAGGGAGGAACTCTGCAGCCAGAGGCTCCCCAACCCTGGCTAACAAATGACTCTGCAGTACGGTTCCCCTCCCGTCTCCCCGGTCGGGGGGTGTTTAACATCTTTTACCCACGCATGGGAGGGCATCACTTCGGATGATTGGGTACTCGAGACAGTTTTCCATGCTGCATAGATTTCCTACAGCCATCTCACTACCATCCACCCACGTGCCAAAGACTGTCAGCAGAGCATCTACAGATCCTGCTAGAAGAGGTCCAGATCCTTCTAGAAAAGGGAGCGATCGATGTCGTACCTCATCTTCAGGTAAACAAGGGTATTTATTCAATATTCTTCCTTCTACCCAAAAAGAATCTAACTATGCACCCTGTTTTAGATATGCGCCCTGCAAACACGTATGTCAAACCTCAAAAGTTCTGGATGACAACTCTTCAGGAAGTAATCCCACTGCTGCAACAAGATGAATACTTTCAGATTTCAATGTTGCCAGCGCACAGAATGTACCTCGGGTTCAAGATAGAGTACGCTCACTATCTGTTCAAGGTACTCCCCTTCGGTATAGCCTCAGCTCCCAGGGTATTTATAAAGGTACTAGCGGTAGCGGCAGATCACCTGCTCAAGTAGTCCATTCCAGTGTACCCTTATCTCGAACGACTGGCTCATAACTGGAAACTCGAACGAAACGTGTCTGGAGAACACACAAAAGACAGTACATCTCTTCTTCAATCTCAGATTCTCAATCGAGAAAGTCTAGTCTGGTCCCCAGTCAAGTCAAGCAATTTCTAGGGGCACTAATTCGGACAGAAGACTGCCTCCTCTTTCCCTCCAACAAGAGGGATGAAAACATGTTGTTACAGATCCTTCAGTATGTAGCCAGTCGCCGGATAACTGTACGGAAGTCCATGCAACTACTGGGGATGATGGCATTCTACATGATTCCACACACCCGTCTGCTCATGCGCCCCATGCAGGAGTGGCTCTCGAACCAATGGTGTCAGGCAATCGGTCAGTGGGACGATCTAGTGGTTGTCTAGACAGCCCTTGTTCAGTCTCTGCAGTGGTGGTCAAGGAAAAAGCATCTGAAGGGGAAATCCTTCACCACCCCCGCAGTAGAAGCCACTCTCACCACGGACGCATCTCTGTTGGGGTGGGGAGTACACCTCCTACAACAGACAATGGACGGCATGTGGTCTCTGTTGTATAGTCTTACTTTCTTTAGTGCTCCCTGTACAGGTTTCTTATTGTATATAGTTTATATCACATTTGGAATGCAGAGCCAGTTAGAATTCTTATGACTTGAGAGCGGACAGTTTCATATTCAGTTGTAAGAAGAGCCCTGAAGGGGTGAGCCGCATTCTTACCTTGATTCTTGAATAAAGCTCTCAAGCCTGCTGCAGTGAAACTGGCATGATCCATCCACCAGGAGCGGTCCCGCCAGGGAATCACTGCTGTAACTTTGCAGCTGAAAGCCGCAGCACTGCACAATTGCCACATTTGAACCTGCAACCGAAGTGGACTCGACTGACAAAGTTTGGTCGAGGGTTGGTGAATACTTGCAACCCTTACCGGTGGCCCCTAGCGCATCCATCCATTTGTACGCACAAGTGTCCCCTGAGGGCCACTCACCTTTCCACAGGTAGCCTGAGCAACTGCCACATTCCCAACTCCTGGAACCTGTTCTGCCCTTTTGGGGAGACCCCACACGAATAGTGGGAACTTATTCTGCATCACCTCACCCACCTTCCTGAGCTGCTACAGACCCTACGAGAGACCCAGTTTTCGCCCTTCTGCACTATCGCGTGCACCAGCACCTGAAAGTACATTTGAGCACTAGGCTCCACTCTTCGTAAGGACTGGACTACCTCCCAGTAAGGACTTGATTGTTGCAGAACTGCCTAAAGTACTATTGCACTGTTTTGGTTTAGGTTGTGGACCCATTCTATGCATTAACCCTTTAGGCCACTTGGTATTCTGTATATATGTGTTATAGTAGTGTTGTATTGGTTTAAAGGTATTACTGTTGATAATTGCTTTGTGTTGAACTTCAAAGGCCTTGAATAAATGTACATGCATTTGTAATATATATATATATACACCTGACTGGGAGTGATTTGTAGTTCCCTTTAGTGTGTGTGTTCATTGTGGGTTTTCAGTCACCCTCATCCCTCCTGAAACCTAGTCTTGACCGCCGCCAAGGCTACCTTGATTGGTCTGGCTTGTCCGGAAGGTAACCCTGTTCCAAGAAACTAGCCTAGCCTTCTGAACCTCTGCCCACCAGGTCAGAGTTCAGAAATCCATCTTTCCATTTTAACGGGCACTCAAACACATGTTCCTACTATAACAACATGTTCCAGGAGAACACAATCTTCTGCCACACATGCTCAGCATAGACTTGCACCTACCCGTAGAACACGAGAGCCGCTTGCAAGAACATATTGTAGGTGAATGGGGTCCTCCAGACATTGATTTGTACCAGACTCAACGCCCAATGCCCAGATTACGCCTCCAGGTACCCTCAGAGACTGTCCAAAGGGAGCGATAACATGCTACAGAAGATTTGCCTACGCTTTTCACCCGATTCCCCAGCTCAACAGCATAGTGCACAAGATGCACCAGGAACAAGTCGTGCTGATCCCATCACATGAGAATGTCAGTCTCTCCTCCCATGACGCTGCCCTGTTTGTGCAACATGCTGTCACAAGACCTAGGGAAGACATTGCACCCGTGCCCCCAAATACTCAACTTAGCAGCTTTTCTACTGGAGTCATAGATGTATGGACATACTTAAAGAGGCACGTAAACTTAACACCAGGCATTGTTACTCCAATAAGTGGAAAAATGTTGTCATTTGGTGCAACTCTAAAAACAGTAGTCTTATTGACTGTTCACCTAAATATATAGTGCTTTATCTAAGCTACCAGTAGACTGTGGACTTGTTTTCAACTCTCTAAAGGTCTACCTGGCTGCCCTCTCTGCGTATACTACATTTCAGTGCAAGGTTTCATGGTGGAAAATTCCTGTAATTAAGGCTTTCATGGAAGGGGTAAAGAGACTTCACCCTCCTATTTCTAACCCCACTCCCAGATGGGACTTAAATGTTCTCAGAAGATTTATGTTTGTTATGTTAGTTATTCATAGAGCGCGCGTTCACCCGAGGGCACCTTGGCGCTGAGAGGAGGAGGAACTGCAAGCAAGAGGGCACAGGGAACCGACATAATTAGAAGAAATATTACCTCCTTTTGAGCCAATGCATAAGACTAGTCTTAAGGCTCTCACCCATAAGACTGCCTTCCTAGTGCTCATTAACTCTGTAAGGAGAGTTAGTGGACTACAGGCACTCAGTTCAGGACCCATTTGTGACTATTCACAAAGATAAGGTGGTATTCTCCAGCATGAGGTCTGGCATGGATTCACATGCTCATGAATATTCCCAGTCAGGCTGGGAATCTGCTGTAAAAGAAAAAGTGTCACTTTCACTTAAAAACTGTATTTCTCCTCTAAACTAGTCACTGTTCTCTGGATCATACTGCCCCCATCCAATGACACTCCTCTCCCTAAGCCCCTCCTTTGGCAGCCATCTTCAGATTTTTACCACACACTTCAGTGTTGGGAGTCCTCGAGTTTGCTCTCAGAGCTATTTGTACGTTTTTTTTCGTGTTTTTGATGGAAAAAGTTCTATTTTTGTTTCAAAGAAGTCTGTGTGCTCTTTTCTTCATCTACCAACAGTGGGGATCCGTTGTTAGTGAAGTTCTGCGCCCCTCAAGGGTGAAAATCAAAAAAGATTTTACACGCTTGTGCCTACTTCATGCCCTCCGGTCATGATGGAGAAGGAGGGAAGGTCACTCTTTAGGCCCTGCACCAAATGCGGGCTACGGAACATATTTGTGGAGGACAAGCACCTGCAATGCCTCTACTGCCTTCACCCGGACCACAAGGTGGTTGAGTGCGAGATATGCCTCGGTTTCTCCAAGAAGACAACTAAGGACAGGCATAGTAGGCTGGCAGCATGGCTTAACGCCAAAACCTCTGATCTGTGCTCAGAGCAGGGTCATGCCTCACCCAGGACCGGCCTGTCCGAGGAGCGGTCTTCTAAGTCCTTTGAGGACGCCTCATCCGTGGAGGCCCAAGATGAGGCCAAGAGCCGCAAGTCAGAGTTCACCGGGGTCGCTGAGGAAGCGGGTCCCCAGGTGGATAGGGCGTGATCCACATCACCTTCTGCCTCCATTGCTAGCTGTCAGTCAAACTCCTCTTTGAAGATTAAGTAATCTACCCCGGCTAAACTACGTGAGAAATCGGAGAAGCTGCCGACGGAGGAGAAGAAGGCCGAACAGCCTAAGCAGGCTCAACCGGCACAGATTAAGACCTAGTCCGTGACAATGGCGACGTCTGCTAGTGCCACGACAGCTAAGGGTGCTGATCCTGCGAGGGTAGCCCCCACGTCTTTGAAGGTATCCCTGCCCCCAAGGTGCGACACCGCTGCAGTGACTTTGGCGAATTCTGCAGGCATGCCAGAGGGGGTGAAATCAGCTCAGGCCCCGGTTCAAGAGTATGGGGAGAGCGAAACAGCCTGAAACAGCTTTTCAAGGCGTCGCCCAAACCATGGAGGTCTCGTCCACAAACAACAAAGACCCCAAGTCCCTACATACAGTCCATACTAGCGCAGGGCCTAGTTTTCTGTTCTGCCTTCTCAGCCGAGGGACATTTCCTTGGATTTTCTGTCGACTCTACACACCTTGGTGTCAGAGATCCAGATAAGGATGCCTCAAGTTCCGGTACCTGTGGTCACCCAGGTCCCTGATCAGCCGCCAGCGAAGAAGAGGAGCGGCATCCAACACCCCCATTTCAACCTCCGCCACCACGTCGGGTCCCTTCTCCCTCAGCAGACACGGGGACGGATACGGCTACGAAGACGGGTGACGAGAATATCGCAGCAGGCAGTGAATCTCCACATTTGGATGCTCCACATAGGGTGTCCCCACCGGATGAGGTGTGATTTTCCACTCCATGATCTCTGGAGCCTCCCAGCTATTCCAGCTGGTGCCCGAGGAAACCAAGAAGGGAGGGCTTCTTGTGCCAGAGGCGCGAGGCCAACAGGAAGACTATCATGGCGGTGCCCCTTCTGGACAATATTTGGGATGAGGGCCTGGACCTCATGAAGAACCCTTGGACTGCTCCAGCCAAACTGGATAGGCTGGAGAAGAAATATAGGGTGCCGAACTCTGCACCCAAGTACCTGAGATTGCAGCTATCGCCAGATTCAGTGGCATCGGCAGCTGCAAGGAAACAGTCGGCCAACCCGTCGTCTTCAGTCCCTCCGGACAGCGAGGGGAAAAGGATGGACACCATGGGATAGAAGGTGATTTACACTGCGGCGTCCACTATCAAGGCGGCCAATGCACTACCGATCCTGGCCAGGTACGACACGGAGTACTGGTACAAGCTGGGGACAATTCTGGAGTTCCTCCCCGACAATAAGAAGATGGAGGCAATCCCTCTCTGCCAGGAAAGGAAAGTGGCGTCTGATCACGCCATAACAGTGGCATTGGACGTCTCTAACAAGGGGTTCCGCCAAATGGGGAATGGTGCCTGCCTTCGTCACCAAGTTTGGATGAAAGCCACGAATTTCCATCATGCCCTTCGATGGAGAGAATCTGTTTGGGAAGGTCGTCGATAAGTCTCTCCAGGCCATCAAAGCGGATAAGGCGACAGCCCGTTCCCTGGGCACTCTCCAGCAGCACTGCTCTTCTTTTTGCTCTTCCAGGGGAAAGTGGAGCAGGTCTTCCAAAGGTTTCTCAACGTCGTACAGACATCCATCCAGATCCACAATGCAGGAAGCCTACGGTTAGCAGAGGACAGCATCACCGTCACCCGAAGGGCTGGCCGCCGCCGCCAAAGTAAGCCTGATCCGACCGGGCCGTCAGGCTCCCACTCGTGCACCCTGGTGGAAGGCCGGCTGTCGCGGTTCCTCAGCAAGTGGAGAAAGATCAGCACCGACGGATGGGTGATGAACACACCCTGGAGTTTCAACACAGGTGTCTGCGGATCCATCCGGTAACCTGTCAGGAGCAGCACATCCCTCAACTCCTGGAAGAGGTACGGGCCACGCTGCAAAAAAAGGCGATAGAGCTAGTTCCCCAATGGCTCCGGGGATCCGGAGTCTATTCCAGATACTTTCTGGTCAGAAAGAAGACTGGGGGCTGGAGGCCCGTCCTAGACCTACAGCGTCTGAACAAATACCTAAAGTCACAAAAATTCAGGGTGGTATCATTGCAAAACGTGCTCTGCCAACTGGAAAGAGGAGACTTCTTGAAGTTGTTTGACCTGGACGATGCCTACTTCCACATCCCCATTCACAAGAAACATCGAAAGTGTCTATGTTTCATGGTGCAGGGACAGCACTACCAGTTCAAGGCCCTACCTTTCGGCTTGAAGTCGGCCCCCAGAGTACGAAATGCCTGCCACCAGTGGGAGCCCATCTACGTCTACAGGGCAAACACTTACACCTGTACCTGGCTGACTGCCTGATTCGGACCCGCTCACGGGAGCTGGCTGACGGACACATGGAGGCGACCGTCCGACTACTAACAGATCTGGGATTCTCTATCAACTATCCAAAGTCCTACTTAATGCCATTAAAGAACGCACTGTACCTAGGCGCCAGACTCAATATGGTGTCTTGCCTGGCATCGCCCTCGGAGGAGAGGATAGCAGCCATTCTAGGAAAGGTGCAATGGCGGCCACTGACAAAGATGGCCACGGTGCGGGCCATTAAGTCGTTACTGGGCATGATATCATCCTGCATCAACCTCGTCCAGCTCTGCATGTTGCAGATGCGACCCCTTCCGGAATTCCTAAACACCCGCTGGATACAGGTGTCCGGAAGTTTCACGGACAAGATCTCTCCCAATGATAAGTTCTGTCGGGTGATAGTATAGTGGGGCATCTGCTCCAACATCGCTCAAGGCACAGAATTCCAAAGCCGGCCATACCAGGAGAGGGTCACCACAGACACCTCCCTAGGGCATCTGCACGCCAGAGGCATGTGGCTGTCGGAGAACGATCTTCATATCAACATCTTGGAGCTACGGGCAGTGTTCTGGGCCCTCAAGTCGTTCCTGCCATTTCTGAAAGGAAAAGTGGTGAGGATCTTTGCGGACAACACCACCACCTTGTTCTACATGAGGAAGCAGAGGGGCACTCGATCCCCGGCGCTCTCCAAAGAAGCACAGGACTTGTGGTGCTGGGCTGTCAGACAGTGGATGTTCCTCGTCCCTCTCCTCCTGGCACAAGTGGGAGCTTCGTCAGGATCAGGTGGACTGCCCGTTTGTCACGTGGGCAGGCCCTAGATAGATCCGTTTGCGACAGCGGCTAATTGCAAGTGCCAGAACTTTGCCAGCAGGTTCCACCAGCCGAGGAGCCTAGGGGACACATTCTCCTTCCCCTGGGAAGGGCTGTTCTGTATGCATTCCCTCCGTTCCCTCTCCTGCTTTGAGTTATCAACACACTCAGTGTCCATGCAAGATGATGCTCATCGCCCCGGCGTGGCCGGGTCAGATTTGGTATCCGGACCTTCTCAGCCTGTCAGCGTCGCCTCCGGTCAAGCTGCCAGTGGTTCTGGATCTTCTGAAAAGAGGAGGAGGCGTGATCCTTCATCACAACCCATGATCGCTGAACCTGAGGGCTTGGCTCCTGCAGCCCTAGCGTTTGGAGGATATGAGTTGCCTGCGGACTGCAGGGAGGTCCTCACCAAGGCCAGGGCATCATCGACTTTGAAGTGGAACCATTTTTTCTACGTGTTGCCGGTCACAGAAGATTACCCCTCTGAGGGTCACGCCCTGCAAGTCCTGTCATGATGCCTACCCCAGGAGCACCAGGCCAGGCCCAGCACCCCCGGGAGCAGGCATCATGCCCTCGGGTAAAAGCCCAGCGGCCCCTTATAGGGGCTCTTTGGACTCTGTCCTGGTGCCGTTGGCGCCAGGCTCATGTTGGACATCAGTCCTAGCGCCATAGGCGCAAGGCTCATAAAGGAAGGTGTTTTGTGCACTTACCTGATGCAGACCATGCTGCAAGATTCAGGCCTCTCTGAGACCTGAAGGGGACTATTTTTTCATCGGGACTATTTTGCCACTCGGGCGTGGCCGGGGAAGGATACTTACCTGGAACTACTTTGGGGGCTATTTAAGCCACGCCCAGACAGTAGCTCACGCTTCGCGTTGTTCTGCATCCAAGCAGCTGAACGCTCACCGTGTCTGCTCCTGCATCTGGTCTCCAGCCACGCCCGCCTCGATCCTGGAACATCTGTAAGGAAAGAAGAGAAGAGAAAGGTGAAAACCAAGGATTTTATCAAACTTCTTACCTGCATCCGGAACCTTCACGCCAGCGTTCCTGAGAAAAGACTTTCATTTAAAAGCACCGCGTTGCTCGCTGCAGCGCTGTTAGGGAGAATTCTCTGTTTAGGCTGAATTTCCCTACCTAGTGAGTCCCCCAGCAGCTTTGCTGGATTTCTGGGGTTTAATTTTTTTCTCCTGCCAAGAGTGAGACTCTTTTACCCTCACTCTTGGACATGTTGAAGTGTGTTTTCTTGGTTAAACCTTGTGTTGAATGGGCTATGGGGTCTCTTACTCCATAGGGCCTCATGTATTTTTGTGATGTGGGTCACACAGCACCCTCTGTGCCGTGACCCAGGGGTGTCCTAGGGACTCCCCAACATAGACTCCATACCCTGGGACTGACTACTGTCTCCCAGGGCATGTAAAGTCACCAAAGACTTTGCTAGTCTTGAATCCTGAACAGAACCAGTACAAACCATCATATTGTGGACGTACTGGCTGGGGCAATTCGATTGCCCCAGGGTCTGTTAGTCGAGGGGGCACGTCTCCGTCCCCCCTGATCGAGTTTTGGCTGGTGGCAGTGGAAACTACTTTTTATATTCAACCGCGAATATTTCCCTATGGGATTTCCCATTGTTTTAGGCTAACACATTTAATTAATTATTTACGGTAGCCTTAAACATACCGCCGGTTTATATATTTATTTTTATAACTCCGGTTGGGACTCTTTGCCAAAACTTGATTCTAAAATGGCGTTGGTGTTCGCCTCTGTAACTCTGACCCAAAGTGGAGCCCTTTGTTCCACTTTTGGCGGGCTTCTCCACAGAAGCCCTCCAAAGTGGTGCCACTCTGTCTGGGGTACTTAGGAGGGGTGGAGGGGGATTTAGGCACCCTGGACTGAGTTACCTTGGTAACTCAAGTCGCACTCCGTCCTGATTGGCCCAAGTGGTGAGCCGCCCGGCTCACCACTTAGCATGTTTGAGTGACAGCTAGGCTGGGTGAATGGGGGTTTGCTGCATAAAAGCAGGGCTTTGGGGACTGGGACTTCAGAAGTCGCCACAGGACCAAGAATCCGACGAGGGAAGAGCTGAGCCGACCTGCTTCGACGACACCACCCGGTGGAGCCCTGCTGAACCGTCTCACCACTTTTTCCCGACGACCGAGGAGAACTCTTAACGGAGTGGCTCCTTCCCTTGACTGGTGGGGACAACCAGTTTTCGCCTTCTTTCCGTTCTTTGAGGTATCTCGTGGCCGCCTTGCCTGTGCCAAGCACCCCGGCAACCGGAATACCACACTTTACCCCCATACCGCGAAAGTCGGTACCAACCCTTTAACCGGAGGACTCCGCGGCTGGTTTCTTCCCGGGCAGTGCAACGACCCTCTTCTTCTGCTCTTCAGCGAGAACTTCTTCTCCCCTGACCGACGTCGAGCCCTGCTGCCACTGCCTGGAACAACTGCCACCGCTGGAGGATCCTTTCCGCTTAAGGTACTGTGTTCTGCCTGGCTTCCCTTGCTACCGACTGTACGGGGTAGATTTAGTCCCCGGCTTTCGAACCTGGGAGTGCCTGGGACACTTTGGCTAAACTTTCTGAGCCACTCTAACCTCTTTTTGACTCTTTGCAAGACTTTGAATCTCTAACTAACAGTGTGATCTTGGGCACATTTTCGCTCCGGCTACTCTAAGAGTGGGCCCTGCCTAGTGACTTTTGCTCACCTGTGACTTTATTCTTCTTTAAGCCTATTGCAAGTGCTCTGGACCTTAGAGTGGTGTGTCTAACCCATTTCTGCTTTTTCTCTCCCTTTCTTGGAAACTACTAGAGTGTCATCTAACGTTAAGCACTCACCTCTGTTTTAATTAAGTGGTGTTTACTTAGAGTTGTCTAGATAGGAGAAAGGATTGAATCTACTTTCATTATAACTGTGTTGAAGTGCTTTTACTATATTTTTGCTAGAGTGTTTTTAACTTATGTGTATTTTAAATAAATAACTATATACTTTTGAAACCAAGCTTTGGTCAGTGTTTGCTTGTGCTATTGTGTTTTGGTACATATTGTGTATACTTTACATACTGCCTAACTCTTCTTGAGAGAAGTCTGACTGCTCAGCCACAGCTACCAGGTAAATCTGGGTGGTGCAGACTGCTACCAAAGGGGTTTACCGCTCTACCTGTAGTCTTAAATCTTTTGCAGTGTTCCCCAAGGGAACTGCACAGGTTTCTGCCTAACACTGGTGTACAGCGGTGGGATTTGTATTGAGTATACATTTTATTGTGCTTTAGATACCTTAGTGCAACTAACCACAAAGCTTAGCACTGAAAAAGTAAAACCTCTAACATGTCAGTTATAGAAAGCTATAGTCAAGAGTCCCTTGCAGCCAAAACTGCTGATTGTTTAAGAGTGCTCTGTAAACATAAGGATCTCCTGACTAAGGGCAAGAAAATGGAGCTGATTGAAAGATTGTTAGCTAACCAAAGTCTGGGTGATGGTTCAGAGGAACCTACCACTCCAGCAACTGTAGATGACAGTGTTGAAGTTAACATGGAACAAAATGTTGATGTTTCTGAGGAAGAGTCAGAAGAGGAGGGTGAGGCTGTTGTAACTGTCCCCCCTAGGCCTCTGCCTGCTCTACCTGCTGTGCCTACTGGACCTTTACCAGGTCCCACATTTAGTCCTCAGTACTTTGAACTAGAGAAAATGAAGCTAGAATTGGAGTATAAGAAACTGAATGCTCAAACTGACAAAGAACTAAGGCTAAGGGAAATGGAGCTCAAGTATGACTTAGAAATGAAGAAATTATCTGTTGAGAATGTTTCTCTCTCTGGCTCCTCTAGAAGTTCCAGTCCTAAAAGACCCCGGATGCCTAAAGAATTGGTTGGTATGTATGAGCCTAAGTTGGATGTGTTGGATTGGTTGTCTCTGTTTGAATATAATCATGGGCTCCAGAACATCACAGGAAATGACTTACTCACCTGGTTGTTCTCTAGGCTTCCCCCTGTTGCAACTGATGTGGTAATGGAGATGGGGGAGGAGGATAGGAAGGACTATGAATGTGTGAAACTAGCTTTGATAGCTAGGTTTGGGAAGACCCCTTCCCAGTATCTTAAGAGGTTTAGGAGCCTCAAAAAGCATGATGGTACCCCTTGGGCTACCTGGGTGAATGAATGTTTGAAAAACTTAGAGGGATGGATTAAGGGTTACAAGGTGAACACTTATGAAGGTATGAAGAATTTGTTTATGTTGGAGACTATTTATGATGCCTGCTCTCCTGAGCTCAGACAACACTTGGCTGATTCCAGGGAATTAGATTCCCGGAAGCTAGCTAAGGCTGCTGACTTGTGGGTTGCCAACAGGGCCACTCACAAGGATTCTGGGGTAACTCAGAAGAAGGATGGGGAAAAACAGTCTAAGAAGGACTCCAAAGAGAATTCTAATACTACAAATTCCAAAGAGGGCCCCAAACAAAACTATAAGGGTAAGCCACAAGGGAAACCAAATCAGGCTAGTGTACCTTCTGGTCCCAGACCAGAAGGAGGTCAGAACAAGCCTCCATTCCAGCGAGCCTTTGGCTCATGCTTTGTTTGTAAGGCTACTGACCATGTGAAAGGAGATCCCAGATGTAAGGGTAAACCTTCAGGGGTCCAGCTTGCCTCCTTAGCCTTCGCTCCAGAAGAGGAAGTACCCATGGCAAGTGGAAACTTTCTATTACTAGCTGATGAACCCACTGGAGTCTCAGCTAGTGTTTCTTTAGTCTCTCTGGGGTTGTGGGAGCAACAGAATTTAGATGTCTATAACTCTATCCCAGATAATACTAAAGAGTATTATAAGGACAGTGTCCAGGTGAATGGTCAGGAGACTCCTGCCATTAGGGACACTGGAGCCAGCATAACTGTGGTGGATGAATCATTTTTCAAGGCAGAGGATGTTGCTAAGGCACCCAAATGCCTCACCAAGTTAGCTGGTGGGCCTGTGCAGATGTGTCCCCAGTTACCAGTTCTCATCCAATGTAATGATATGGCTGTAAAAATACCTGTCAGTGTACAATGTGAAGTGCCAGGTAGGGTTCTGTTGGGTAATGACCTCAAAGCTCTTGGAGTTGTATCTCATACCCCCAGACCTCCTAGCAAAAGGTTTCAGGAACTCACAAAACCTGCAAGGGAGAAAACCCTGAGAGGGTTATCTCAGGAGATGATGACAGAAATCACTCCTCTACCACTGGAGCAACTTACTGCAGTAACTACCAGATCAGGAGCAAAGGGGCAACCCAAGACTCCTAGGAAAAAGCCAGCAGCAAGCACTCCAGTGCTTCCAACAAGGACTTCCCCTAGGTTGTCCAAAGTTACACCTGTAACTCCACCTCCAGCTGAGGCTGAGAGGGAGGTACAACCCTGTGTGGTTGAGCTAGACTCTGAGGAAGAGCTAGAAGGAGGCCCCAACCTTATTGGAGATTTGGACCCTGAGGACCATCCTGAGCTGCAGTCTTTACTGGCAGAAGGTGGGCCTAGCAGGGCAGCTTTTCGTAAGGGGCAAAGAGAATGTCCAACTCTGGAGGGTCTCCGCCACCAGGCAGCTTCTCAAGCTGATGGGCAAGAGCCTGGGAAGTATAGGTTGCACTGGGAAGATGGCCTCTTCTACAGTGAACCCACTGAGTCTGAACCTGGAGACTACAAACGCCTTGTAGTCCCACAGGAAAACAGACAACAGTTCTTACAACTAGCCCATGAGATACCTTTGGCTGGCCACTTGAGTTTCAAGAAGACCAAGGAAAGGCTCTCACTCTACTTTTATTGGCCAAAGATGGGGGCCGAAGTAGATAGATATTGTAAGAGCTGCCATACCTGCCAGACTTCTGGTAAGGTTGGTTCCAAGAATGTGGCACCTTTAGTGCCTCTCCCAGTTGTGGGAGTCCCATTTGAGAGGGTAGGGATTGACATTGTTGGTCCCCTTGATCCTCCAACCTCCTCAGGCAACAGGTTTATCCTTGTTGTAGTAGACCATGCTACTAGGTACCCGGAGGCCATTCCTATGAGGACTGTTACAGCTCCGGCTGTGGCTAAGGCCCTCCTTGGTATTTTTACCAGGGTTGGGTTTCCTAAGGAGGTAATCTCTGACAGGGGGTCAAACTTTATGTCCCACTACATGAAGGCCATGTGGAAAACCTGTGGAGTTACCTACAAGTTCTCAACCGCCTACCACCCTCAGACAAACGGGTTGGTTGAAAGGTTTAACAGAACCATGAAGAGCATGATAGGTGCTTTGGAAGAACCCCTTAAGAAAAAGTGGGACCTTCTACTGCCATGCCTTCTCTTTGCTTATAGAGAAGTCCCTCAGGAGGGAGTAGGTTATTCTCCCTTTGAGCTTCTCTATGGCCATCCAGTCAGAGGTCCATTGGCCCTGATTAAGGAGGGGTTGGAAGGTGCTCCTCCCCTCAAGCCAGTCAGAGTGACTGACTATGTGATAGGTCTCCGGAGGAGAATGTCACACATGATGGCAGAAGCAAGTGACAACTTGAAAGCTGGTCAAGCCCTGGTCAAACATTGGCACGACCAGAAGGCTAACATGGTTGAGTTTACTCAAGACCAGCTAGTTCTAGTTATGCTCCCAACAAGGCAGAGGGCCTTGCAAGACAAATGGATGGGACCCTTCAAGGTTGTGGGAAAACTTGGAGAGGTCAACTATCTGGTGGATCTGGGCAGACCCAGGGAAGCTCCTAGAGTCTTCCACACCAACCGACTAAAAGCCTACATCTCCAGACCTGATGTAGGAGCCTTGCTCCTAGCTTCAGCTGCAGAGGAGGAAGAGAGTGAATCTCTCCCTGATCTCCTCAGAGGTGTACCTTTAGATGAAAAAGTTGAAGGAGTCAATCTCTCTTCAGACCTGACACCTGAGCAACAAGAGGAGTGCAAATCTATGTTAAATCAGTTTGCCTCCCTGTTCTCACTGTCACCAGGCTTGACCCCTTGGGGCCAGCATGAGATACTCACTGGTGACTGTCTGCCAGTCAAAAGCAGAGGATACAGAATGTCAGAACATATCAGAGCCCACATCAAAGGAGAGGTCAAGAAGATGCTTGATCTCGGGGTAATAGAACCCTCTACTAGTCCATGGTCTAGCCCAGTTGTGTTAGTACCAAAGGCAGGATCCAAAGACTTGAGATTCTGTGTGGACTATAGAGCTCTAAATGCAGTCACCAAGACTGATGCCCACCCTTTGCCCAGGACAGATGAGTTGGTGGATAAACTTGGTGCAGCCAAGTACCTCAGCACATTTGACCTGACGTCAGGCTATTGGCAAATAGCCCTGACAGACCATGCCAAGGAGAAAACTGCATTTTCAACCCCAGTTGGCTTGTACCAGTTTAAGGTCATGCCTTTTGGACTGAAAAATGCACCTGCCACATTCCAAAGGATGGTGCACCAAGTTCTGGCTGGGATGGAAGATTTCTGCATGGCATACTTGGATGACATTGCAGTCTTCAGCCACTCCTGGGAAGAACATGTGAACCACCTAGGACATGTGTTGCAGGCTCTGAAACAGGCCCATTTGACAATCAAAGCCAGTAAGTGCCAGATTGGTCAAAGTAAAGTGGTCTACCTTGGACATGAGGTAGGAGGTGGAGAAATAAGGCCTTTGCCCAGCAAGATTGAAGCTGTGCAAAATTGGACAACACCAACTACTCAAACCCAAGTGAGAGCTTTTCTAGGCCTCACTGGGTATTACAGGAATTTCATTGAGAACTATGGGACCATAGCTTCTCCACTGAATGTAATCTCCTCTCCCAAATTCCCTAAAAAGGTAAAATGGAATGAGGAGTGCAATCAGGCCTTTGAAAAACTGAAGAGAGCTCTTTGCCAGGCTCCAGTATTGAGAGCTCCTGACTACCACCAACCTTTCATTGTACAAACTGATGCTTCCAATGTAGGTATAGGTGCAGTTCTAAGCCAACTGGATGAGAAGGGTAGGGAGCACCCCATTTGCTTCATCAGTAGGAAACTGAAGGATCCTGAGACAAGGTGGGCAACTATCGAAAGAGAATGCTTTGCTATTGTGTGGGCACTGAAGAAGTTTAGGCCATACTTGTATGGTTCTACTTTTGTTATTCAGACTGACCACCAACCCTTGAGATGGTTAATGCAAATGAAAGGGGAAAATCCAAAACTATTGAGATGGTCAATCTGCCTGCAAGGGTTTGATTTCACCATTGAGCACAGGTCAGGGTGTCACCATCAAAATGCTGATGGACTCTCTAGGATGTATATCATCGACTAGAGGTATGAGGTTCATCCAGGAGTGGATTAAATCCTCCTGTCCCTTAGTCTGGGGGGGGCGAGTGTTAGGGAGAATTCTCTGTTTAGGCTGAATTTCCCTACCTAGTGAGTCCCCCAGCAGCTTTGCTGGATTTCTGGGGTTTAATTTTTTTCTCCTGCCAAGAGTGAGACTCTTTTACCCTCACTCTTGGACATGTTGAAGTGTGTTTTCTTGGTTAAACCTTGTGTTGAATGGGCTATGGGGTCTCTTACTCCATAGGGCCTCATGTATTTTTGTGATGTGGGTCACACAGCACCCTCTGTGCCGTGACCCAGGGGTGTCCTAGGGACTCCCCAACATAGACTCCATACCCTGGGACTGACTACTGTCTCCCAGGGCATGTAAAGTCACCAAAGACTTTGCTAGTCTTGAATCCTGAACAGAACCAGTACAAACCATCATATTGTGGACGTACTGGCTGGGGCAATTCGATTGCCCCAGGGTCTGTTAGTCGAGGGGGCACGTCTCCGTCCCCCCTGATCGAGTTTTGGCTGGTGGCAGTGGAAACTACTTTTTATATTCAACCGCGAATATTTCCCTATGGGATTTCCCATTGTTTTAGGCTAACACATTTAATTAATTATTTACGGTAGCCTTAAACATACCGCCGGTTTATATATTTATTTTTATAACTCCGGTTGGGACTCTTTGCCAAAACTTGATTCTAAAATGGCGTTGGTGTTCGCCTCTGTAACTCTGACCCAAAGTGGAGCCCTTTGTTCCACTTTTGGCGGGCTTCTCCACAGAAGCCCTCCAAAGTGGTGCCACTCTGTCTGGGGTACTTAGGAGGGGTGGAGGGGGATTTAGGCACCCTGGACTGAGTTACCTTGGTAACTCAAGTCGCACTCCGTCCTGATTGGCCCAAGTGGTGAGCCGCCCGGCTCACCACTTAGCATGTTTGAGTGACAGCTAGGCTGGGTGAATGGGGGTTTGCTGCATAAAAGCAGGGCTTTGGGGACTGGGACTTCAGAAGTCGCCACAGGACCAAGAATCCGACGAGGGAAGAGCTGAGCCGACCTGCTTCGACGACACCACCCGGTGGAGCCCTGCTGAACCGTCTCACCACTTTTTCCCGACGACCGAGGAGAACTCTTAACGGAGTGGCTCCTTCCCTTGACTGGTGGGGACAACCAGTTTTCGCCTTCTTTCCGTTCTTTGAGGTATCTCGTGGCCGCCTTGCCTGTGCCAAGCACCCCGGCAACCGGAATACCACACTTTACCCCCATACCGCGAAAGTCGGTACCAACCCTTTAACCGGAGGACTCCGCGGCTGGTTTCTTCCCGGGCAGTGCAACGACCCTCTTCTTCTGCTCTTCAGCGAGAACTTCTTCTCCCCTGACCGACGTCGAGCCCTGCTGCCACTGCCTGGAACAACTGCCACCGCTGGAGGATCCTTTCCGCTTAAGGTACTGTGTTCTGCCTGGCTTCCCTTGCTACCGACTGTACGGGGTAGATTTAGTCCCCGGCTTTCGAACCTGGGAGTGCCTGGGACACTTTGGCTAAACTTTCTGAGCCACTCTAACCTCTTTTTGACTCTTTGCAAGACTTTGAATCTCTAACTAACAGTGTGATCTTGGGCACATTTTCGCTCCGGCTACTCTAAGAGTGGGCCCTGCCTAGTGACTTTTGCTCACCTGTGACTTTATTCTTCTTTAAGCCTATTGCAAGTGCTCTGGACCTTAGAGTGGTGTGTCTAACCCATTTCTGCTTTTTCTCTCCCTTTCTTGGAAACTACTAGAGTGTCATCTAACGTTAAGCACTCACCTCTGTTTTAATTAAGTGGTGTTTACTTAGAGTTGTCTAGATAGGAGAAAGGATTGAATCTACTTTCATTATAACTGTGTTGAAGTGCTTTTACTATATTTTTGCTAGAGTGTTTTTAACTTATGTGTATTTTAAATAAATAACTATATACTTTTGAAACCAAGCTTTGGTCAGTGTTTGCTTGTGCTATTGTGTTTTGGTACATATTGTGTATACTTTACATACTGCCTAACTCTTCTTGAGAGAAGTCTGACTGCTCAGCCACAGCTACCAGGTAAATCTGGGTGGTGCAGACTGCTACCAAAGGGGTTTACCGCTCTACCTGTAGTCTTAAATCTTTTGCAGTGTTCCCCAAGGGAACTGCACAGGTTTCTGCCTAACAAGCGCCGCGCTTCACTTACCTGTCCTCCGGAGTTCTTCTGGCTCCACCGCGACTGTCTGCACCGGTCGCCACATCTCTGCGCCTAGGGGAAAGAAGAAGATCCAAAAGGTGAGCAGAAGGAACATATGAGGAAAACCTAATTTTCCGCCATAACACTTACCGGTCTTCTGTTGATGGATCATTCCTCATTTCGGGTCGGCGCCGCTTCGTTGGCAGGTACCGCACCCCGGCCCCTATGGGGAAAGGACAAAAGACATTACTGGAGGAATATAAAGACATTAAGAGGGATCGCCCCCATCGCTAACTCACCTGAGTTTACCATCGGCAATTCAATCCCTCAACGCATCGCCTTCATTCTGCACCTGAAATAAAGGACAGATCACAAGTTAGGAAGGCAACAGAAAAGGGAGGCTCAACACTTGAACTTTTGTAATCTTCATACTTACGGTGTTCCGCTCGGAAAAGTCAAGTGGATTTTGCTAGCGCCATTCTGAAAACCAGTGAAGTAACTGGACAAACACGCGCCCATGCACCAGAAGCAGGATGGAGAGTTCATCCTTTCAAACCATAAGGTGAGCTTCAACCGGGGATTTCAGAGGAAGTTAGAGAAGAACGAAGGGGGGAAGGGGGGAGCAAGCACACTATTCTGCAGACTGTTAATCCCCTTTCTCATCTACAGAAGGATATTCCTACGGGCCAGACAAGCAAGATTTGAGGGTCCTGTTCAGTCGGTGCTCCGAGTTCTGCGCATCACGCTTGAAGAGGTCACAGCAACCCAGACTAGACCAGCGCCTCCGTGGGAGTCAGGTGAGCATTACAGGTCCTTCCATACTTGCTATCCTTGGCCAAGGCTGGACAAGCGCACGCCTCTTATCAAGGTACATCTGGCGACTATCTCCTGCTACACCAGGTCTCCAGGTAGATCTTCACTTTGGTCCCATCGACTCATCAAGCTGTTCCTCAAAGGGCTTTTTTCAATCTTTCCCACTGGTGAAGGCTCCTGCCTCGGCGTGGGAATTCAATGTGGTTCTGACGAGGCTCACGGGGGGTGGGTGGGGCCTTCAAGCCTATGCATCAGGCCCCTCTCAAGTTTCTCTTGTGGAAAATGTCTTTACTTGTGGCCATCACCTCTGCCAGGATGGTAGGTGAGATCCAGGCCCTATCCTGCAAGCAACCATACCTGACTTGCACGAAACGAGGGTGGTGCTGCGTACGCACCCCTCTTTCATGCCGAAGGTTCAGTCGGAATTCCACCTCAACAAGTCTTTGGTGTTGTGTTTTTTTTCCCAAAACCTTTGTCACCGGCAGAAAGGGCCTTGCGTTCACTGGACGCATTTGTGAATTTGGGTCCTATGAACTATGGGAAGGCCTTTTCCAAGGCTTCCATTTCAAGGTGGCTCTCGGGCTGCATCACACACCCTCATCGGTTTACGAACCGACCACTGCCCGGCCGTCCAAGAGCCCACTCCACTAGAGCTATTGCTGCAATGACAGC
This sequence comes from Ambystoma mexicanum, assembly GCF_040938575.1. Lineage (NCBI taxonomy): Eukaryota > Metazoa > Chordata > Amphibia > Caudata > Ambystomatidae > Ambystoma > Ambystoma mexicanum. The sequence continues at coordinate 593,986,160 of NC_090923.1, read as the reverse complement.
ATTCCTGTCTGGTGTACACCTGCTTGACATCTGCAGGGATGCTACGTGGTGGTCCACGCACACCTTCCTGAAGTTCTACTGTGTCAACAGGGATTCCAGGGAGGAGTCCAGAGTCGGCCAAGCAGTGCTACGCAACCTGTTCGCTTGAGGTGTGACTGTTCCGGACTGTTGCTTCTGTTGAGCCTTGCCATCTCCCGTGGTTGTATAATGTTGTACTGTTAAGTATTATTTATTCATGAACATGTGAATCCATGCCAGACCCCATGCTGTAGAAGGTTTAAGTTATTTACCTGTTGCATTTTAAAAGCAGCATTGCAATAGTATAGATGTAGTTGGATACCAGTTGGCGTATTCTAACTATTTTGCTATTCAAACGTAGCATTGCAATATTATGGATGTAGTTAGATTCTGTTAGGGAGAATTCTCTTTAAAGGCTAATTTCCCAAACCTAGCGAGTCCCCCAGCAGCTTTGCTGGATTTTTGGGGTTTATTATTTTCTCCTGCTGAGTGAGACTCTTTTCCTCCCACTCTTAGACACGAGTTGAGGTGTTCCTTTGACTTTGTATGTGTTTTATGGGCTATGGGGTCCTTTAACCCATAGGGCTTCATGTGTTTTTGGTACATGGGTTACACAGCACCCTCCGTGCCGTAACCTAGGGGTGTCGTAGCGACCCCCAAACATAGACTCCATACCCTGGGACTGACTGTTGTCTCCCAGGGCATGTAAAGTCACCATTGGCTTTACTAGTCTCAAATTGTGAACAGAACCAGTACAAACCATCCTATTGTGGACGTTCTGGTCGGGGCAATTCGATTGCCCTGGGGTCTGTTGTTCGAGGGGGCACTGTCCAGTCCCCCCCGACCGAGTTTTGGCTGGTGGCAGTGGATACTACTTTTTATATTCGACCGCAAATATATTCCTATGGTATTTTCCCATTGTTCGAGGCTACCACTTTTTAATATAGCCTCGAACATATTGCCGGTTTATTAAATTAATATAAATTCACCGGTTGGTATTTTTTGCCGAAACTTGGTTCCAAAATGGCGTTTGTGTTCGCTTCTGTGACTCCAACCCAATTCGAGCCCTTTGCTCCACTTTTTGGCGGGCTTCTCCACAGAAGCCTCCAAAAGTGGTGCCACTCTGTCTGGGTACCACAGCGGGTATGGGAGGGGGTTTAGGCACCCTGGACTGAGTTGCCTCAGCAACTCAAGTCGCACTCTTGTGTGATTGGCCCAAGTGGTGAGCCGCCCGGCTCACCCCTTAGCATGTTTGAGTGACAGCTAGGCTGAATGAATGGGGGTTTTCTGCATAAAAGCAGGGCTTTGGGGACTGGAACTTCAGAAGTCGCCACAGGACCTAAAGAATCCGAGGAGGGAGAAGCCGTGCCGACCTGCAACAATGACACCACCGGTGGAGCCCTGCTGAACCGTCTCACCGCTTTTCCCGATGCCAGAGGAGATCTCCAGTCCGGAGAATATTCTTCCTTTGACTGGTGGGGATAACCAGTTTGCCCGTCTTTTCGCCTTCCTGGACCATCTCGTGGCCGCCTTGCCCGTGCCAAGCACCCCGGCAACCAGAATACCACGGTTTACCACTACCGCGAAGAAAAGGGTGGTACCTTGTAACCGGGAAACTCTGCGGCTGGTTTCTTCCCTGGCAGCGCAACAACCTTCAGCTTTCCTCCACGTCGAGACCTCCTCTTCCTCTGGACAAAACACCGACTTGCACCCGCTGCCAGGAACAACTGCCCCCGCTGGAGCATTCTTCCCACTTGCAGGTACTGTGTCCTTCCTGGCTTCCCTTGCGACAGATCGTTTGGGGTGACAGTAAAGCCTCGACTTTCTAACCTGGGTTAGCCTGGGACCTGTTAACTAACTTTTCCTGACTTAATCTCAATCTTTTGTTAACTTTCTACAAAGACTCTTTGGGCATAACCCCCCTGTGTGATCCTGGACACATTTTGCTTGCTCTCTCTAAGAGTGGGCCTGGCATTTGAACTTCCTTGCTCTCCAGTAGACTTTGCCTAACCTGCCTCACTGTGGTTCTTTGAAAAGTATTGAGATTTGTGTGCTTCCATAGCTCTGCCTTTTTCCCTCCCTTTTTAATAATTTATTAGAGTGCCATTTCATGTTAAGCGCTCACCTCTGAAAATAAGTGGTGTTTCTCATTAAGACTTGTCTAAATAAGTAATTAGGGTTGTATATATATATATATATATATAATAGTGACTGTGTGCTGAATTTAATTACCTCTTTGTGCAGGTGTAATTTACAAGTGTGTGTTTAAATAAATAATTATATACTTTTACACCAAAGCTCTGCTCAGTGTTTGCTTGTGCTACTGTATCTCTGTACCTATTGTGTATACTCTATATACTGCCTAACTCATCTTGAGAGAAGTCTGACTGCTCAGCCACAGCTACCAGGTAAATCTGGGTGGTACAGACTGCTACCAATTGGGTTTACTGCCAACCACCTGTAGTCCTAAATCTTTTGCAGTGGTCCCTAGGGGAACTGCACAGTTTTCTGCCTAACAGATACCAGTTGGTGTATTCTAACTTTTGATAGTTTTACAGGTCAGTGACTAAATTTAGGAATAAGGAATATTAAGTAGACATATTTTTTAAAGGTATTTTTGAAATACTTAGATACCTGTTGGCGTATTGAAACTGTTTTGCATGTTAAAAGCAGCATTGCAATAGTACAGATGTAGTTGGATATCAGTTGGCGTATTCAAACTGTTGATAGTTTTATAGTTCTGAAGGGGATATTTATAAGCAGTTAGATAGCTGTTGGTGTATTCTAACTCTTTTTCTATTCAAAAGTAGCTTTGCAGTATTATGGATGCAGTTGGATACCAGTTGGCATATTCTAACTGTTGACAGTTTTATAGGTCATTGACTAAATTTAGGTTTAAGGAATATTAAGAAGGCATTTGTTAGATTTGCTGATAATCTCTGTTTTAGAGAAACTGACGTGTTGTTGCATTCAAACCAACCACTTATTTTGTTAATGTATGCAGTATAGTGACCTGCAGTGGTTGTGGCACCAGTGTGGTAGATTATGCATACTGTTGTGAAGGTTTTCTTGCCAAGAGATACTAAGCTTGCAGTGGTTTTTTGTGCCATCTGTGTTGTACCGTAAAGGCATTTGTAGCAGATATTGGCTATGTGAGTTCATGTGCATGGTGGAACGATTGTCTGAATTGCAAAAAATGCATAATATCCCATGATTTGCATTTTGCAGCAGCTAGTAAAATGGAATGAATTCGCAATTTGGTATAGATGCATACACAGATCCTTAATTAGGGATGTGCTCTTGTGAAACATGGTTGCAGAGAGTGAATGTATGTTTCCACATGTATGACATCTGTTAGATTTCATTTATAGGTATGTTTTTGGTTTCCAGTGTTTGCAGTAAGTACATTAGACATTCTTGTGGATCTTCCTGTGTGTTTATGGTGAATTTTGCTATTCGTGTACAGTAGTCCAACTCTTTCCTTATTTCTGAGATGTAAGTGTTAGGATTATCCGAGGTATTTTTATGAAGGATGAGCATTTGCAAACACAACTGGCCTGAGCCATTCAAGTAAATGTTCTGAACAATTGGTGGCAATTGGAAGAGAAGATTGATTGCTACATCTGCCTAGTAATTTACACCGGTTGTGTTGGAAAATTTAAATGGACCAGAGAGTTCTGTTTCGGTCTTATTTGCTGGACCACCACTTGTTTTTTAGAAGAAATATTTCTCTTTATATCTGCTGATCAATGTGCAGTTGTGTATGCACTAGATAGTTTTGTGGTTGTACTGCTTGATTGAGTAGCAGTTGTTTTGTTTCTTTAGTGGTATTGTTCGGAGATCTCTTATACGTTCTGTGTGCATTCATTTTCTTTTTAATACTCTACCTTTTTGCAGAACAGGGTGCATATCTAGATGCGGTGTGTAGAGTGCACATAGTCTGTTGTACTCTAAGATGCAAGGAATGTCAGCTTTGACTTTGCATCAAAATTGATTAGGGATGGTCCTTTGAGTGTACATAGACGTGAAAGTGCTTCATAACTTGTACCTTCTTTAAAGACTGTACTGCCAATTTCAATCAATGCTTCATCTAGGGTTAGACCTTGCGATTTGTGAATAGTGACTGCATATGCAAGAGACAGAGAGAATTGTTATCTGCGTACATACATGTCTTTGAATAGAAGGAATCGTGCTGTTGAGCGTCCTATCCTTTTAATTTCTGAATGTTTGTCAAAGTGGATGTTGACAAACTGAATATTGTTGTCATGTGGATACGTCTGGAAGCCAACCACTGTACCAATTGCTCCATTGACTAAACCCTGCTCTACGTCAATGTTAAGTTTAAGAATTACTCTGCAATTTAAACACAGCATTGACTACAGCTTGCTATGGTTGGCATCAAGTACCTGCATTTTACTTTTTTTGTGCTAATTGCTCCATGACATCATGAGCAGATGTGTTATGCCCAAATAGCTCATGGATGAGTCTACTATTCAAGATGGATTGTGGATCTTTAGAAAGAAGACCAGTTCTAATGTTTTTTAAAATGTTAGCATGGGTGAGGTCTGCAGACTGATGCATGTTTTGAGTTGGTTCTCTGTATTGGAAATGTTGCCACAGATTTACATTTCCTATTCTGCCAAGTGTGTTGCAGCACTGTTTGTATCCTAAGGTTTTAAAAACAGGTTCACCTTTCACTGGTGTCAACTGTAGGAGATCTCCAAAAACAATAACCTGTTTTCCTCCAAAGAGTTGTACGTAGTCCGTTTTTAGGACTTCTTGCCATCTGAGGTGAATTAAAGCCAACATAAGGTTGGAAACCATGCTTACCTCATCTATTAGGAGCATTTTGGTTTGTTTCAGAATTCTGTGTACTTCAGTAGCAGCCTCTGCTGATAGTTTGTAGTATTCTAATTTGTTTTGGTGTTCTACTGGAAGGAGCAGTAGTCAATGTAAAGTTACACCTCCTATGTCGTAGGCAGCTAAACTTGTGAGGGCTGTTACAACAGCTGAAAGGTTGTTTGTTAGGTTTTGTAGGAATATTCTGATTTGAATTAAGAATGTTTTTCCAGAACCAGCTTCACTGCTTTACAGCTACAAGTTTACTTTCATGCTTCAAACCATGTTCAATTTCTTCAGTCACTTCTAGGTAAATGGTAAGTTGCTCATCATTTAGCTGTGATTTCAGCACTGACAAGTTTTCTTCTGATTCAGTACATTGACACGTGGTATTTTCTACTTCAGTCATGGCTATTTCAGCTTAGTTTAGAATGGGTGGTTCTCCAAGTGGTCCTTGGCTTCCTGTAAGAGAAGGTTGACTGCTATAGTGGGGCAATTGTTGGCTAGAAAGCAGGTGCCCCCTGCCTTCCCCATCAAACACGGAATTATAAAATCAGAAAGAACGCTTTTTGAAACTGCACTTTAAATCCTCCTGGAAATGCAGCTGTCACAAAGAATAGTTAGATTCGCTACACAAGTTGGGACAGAAGAGGCATTAGCTGGCGCAATTAGTGTGTCCATTTAAATAAAATAGACTAGGTGGCAGGAAAGCGCATACCAAGAGAGGGTCTCACTACACATGTACGGGCAGGATGGCTATAATAGGTAGGGCTATGTTGCACCGTACCGATATGGAGAACTGAGATGTGCCAGTCATGTACCAGGCCAGTAGGCAGCAAATAAATGCAAAGCTAATGTGTGTTGCAGAAGGAACATAACATGCAAAATGCCACTTTAAAAATTGCGCCAGCAGAGAATTCAACCCTGTAACTTTAAGAAAGGCTCAGTTGACCAGGCTTCAACAAATCAGGAAAAATGTCGTAGCCGGCTGGATGATGACTAAGCCAAAGGAATGTCAAGGCCGAGCCATTGCAGGAAGTGCACATGGCGAAGTAAGGTATTATTGTGTTCGGTCAAGCTGTCCGATAAATCAAGTTGCAAGGACACAGAAATCCGTTTTCAAGTTTATAGCATCCCAGGAAATCAGGAGGAGGTGATAGATTAATGCATTCTGCCCGGCCAGGTATAAAGGGAAGACCAAGCAGCGGCTTAAGAAAAAACAACTAAAATACAGCGATGGAAACTTAACAGTATGACTCACAAAATAATTATTCATAAATATGTCAAGAGCAGGATTGCAATTATGCATGGTGAACAAGGCCTTGGCACTCCTGGCATGGCAGGTAAAATATGGGTTATTTGATTTAATTAAAATAAAGCGATATGCTCATGTCTCCCACTCTGTCTCCTACACAAATGTCATCATACAGCCAGTTCATGGATAGTGTGACTGCATTGTACCCCAGTAGCACATGTCTTTTTTTCAGTGCAGAAGTCATTTAGGGCCTACCAATTAATTTCCATACATAATGAGGTAGCACTTATTTTTAGGGGAAAGTCCATGGGTGGGGTTTTAGATAACGATTGTCCAATCCCTGGGTGCACACACATAGGTTCCATATGTAGCTTAGTAGAGGGAGCCAATGAGCAGGAGCAATAGGTTTCCATAAACTGTGACATCACAATGACTCATTCATGTCATATAAACTCCTGTTTTCTGTTGAAACATTGGAGAATTCTGGAGTGAGAGCTTGGCTTTTATTTTGATTTTTCCCCAGTCTATTGCAATAAACTGGGTTACCTTGTATTTAACATACCACACCCTGTTGTCTCTTTTTTGACAAATGCCAGTTGGAGGGCTTTTTGGCTTTTGACCTCTACTTAACACTACCCTCAGGAGTGTCTTTATCTAGTTGTGCTTGAACTTAGTCCTCTTGTTGGCGTTCATTGTCCAACATTTTTTTGTATTGCTTGAAATTGACATTTGTTATACTGCAGTAGGGCAGTGTGATAAAATTCTCTATGTTGAGGAGTTTTAAATGATAATTTTATATGAATAATTAGGCTGGCTTTGCGAAGTTTGACGAGGCTTCCTTCACAAGCTCACACAACATATTTTCAATTTTTTTCATCTGATTTGACATTTTTATAAGAGTAGTTTTGGGCTGTGGTATAGGCACGTTTTCCAAAGCAGTACTTCTGTTTGGGTAGTATGCGTCTAATAAATTGGTTTTTTCAAATGTCCTGGCTGTATGGATCATTTCTGGCTATTGTTTCTATGTCTTGGTAGGATTTCAGCATTCTTTTTTTGGATGTAGTTGAACCACGGCTTAGCCAGACAAGGCTGTGCCTGTTAAACGGTCTGCCCCTTCGTAGCATCCGCATTCTCTATCAGAGAGCATTTGTATGCCAAAGCTGTACAATTTTTATGACAGTATTTTGTCAGATGATATTTCATCCCCAGAGGTCTTTTAGCTCTGTTTTCTCAGCTTTGCCACACTTATGTTTTTAAAAATGTGAAATTTGTGTACGTAGGTCAGTATGTGTGGTTTCTGAAGGGATGTTGCAGGATATGTATTTATGAATAAACTGCAAAACATGGCATCACTGTCATGACCAAATTTAGGAGTATCTTTTATCCACAAAAGCATGTGGATGTGTGGTGCGCCTCTGGATTGAATTATTTTCTCCAAAAGAAGTGTTCCACTTCTCCGAGCGGAGGGGTACTTATATTGCAGTTGAAGTGCAGCATGCCAATAAAGTGATGATGAAAGTCTCTTGATACATGTACAGGGTCAAGAGAACCGAGTTCTACTGGTGTTATGTCTATTCCTTCTTTATTTTGGTTTACTATGCGTAAGAAGTCGTGCAAGACATCCATTGCATAATCTGCACAACTTAAAGTAACAAGCCATGTGGGTGGGCTGATGTTCCTTAGCATACAAAGTACATCAGCGTGACACCAGAACCAGTTTTGTTTTGTTTTTAATGTGTGTGCAACTCCGTAAAATAGAGTTGCTAGTTCACTTTCGAACAGGAGGTGGAATATGTATTCTACATTTTGTCTGAATCTGTGGTCTTCAGAATACAGTCGTAAAGAGCGATATTCTGATGATGTTATTTGTGTCAATCTTTCATCATATTGTCCTTGTTTTCCTGTAGGAAAGAGTAGAGGAAAGGAACGTGCTTCTACACTTTTCTCCTATATGATGATTGGTGATCCTTTGACTTGACGCATTTCATAACTGTGGTGGGTGAATTATATACTGGTCCAAAATATTGGCTGCAGTAATAGGATCTACATGTTAAAATTGGCCAGTTGGTGATGAATCCTGAATTACTTGGGTGGTTTCTCTTAAGTTCTCTTCTATGTTTATATATTTGTAGTATTGATTGTTTTCTTATAGATATTGTAGGGCTTGTCTAACTTTAAGTATACTAGTTGTTGCCAAATTCTTTTGTCTTTTGTTGGTACACCATTTACTAGGATAATCAGAGATTGATCTATTGGCTGTTGCACTCCTAGAGTTTCTACATTTTCGTTAAGATCTAACGGCAAATACACTACTTTGCCACAAATGCCTTTTAATAATTCAGAAGGAGGCAATTTGGCTGTTTTGTGTTGAAGGCGTATTATGGCTTGAAATGGGTGTACTATTTGGATTATAATGCTCTCATACAAATTAAGTTGTTGGAGAGCTTTTGGAAGTCAGAATATTTCCAAGTTATTAGTGGCAGCATGTGAAGGCATTTGGTTATTATCAAGCTTTGTATTGCAGTATTGCAGTATGTACATAGTATTGAGGGTCACTTATTTTGTATTATTGTTCTGCTATTATTAATTTTCTGTTATAAGATATGAAGCTACGTGGAACATTGGGATTCCTCATTATCCTCTATTTTGTAAGTCCTATCCACAATTTTTGTGCTCTTTTGATAAAAAAAGTTCTGCGATAACAGAATGCTTTATAAGGTTACTGAATTGTCCAAGTCATCTTCACTTCTAAAATACTTACTTTGGATGTGTTCTAATTGTTGAAGGAGTTATTTGACTATTCCATGTAGGAGATTATTAAAATGCTGCATTTGTAAAGCAGGACTTTTTGCATAGTACAGTCTCTGCAGAAGATTCCGTAGAGTGGAATGGTGTGTTGCTAACATTTTGATGTGGTGGAAGGTGCTTTTGCAAGCAGTTCTCGAAATGCAGGCTAATGAATGTCCTTGCAGTCCAGTATAGTTGCGCACTGGACAGGAGTCTATAGTTTGTAAAGTTTGTATTATAATTTTGTCTTTTAATTTCACTTAAGGATTTAGGAATTATTGTAAAGATTTGAAGGATTGTTGACGTAGGTTACATATTGAGATGCATGGCCATTTGTAGACTGGACGGATTGGTTGGGTGAAAGGAACAGTTGAGACAAAGTTTTGTTGTGGAGGTGATTTCGATGAGGATTTCTTTTGCCATAATGGTGTTTTCTACCATTTCATACCCTATGTGCCATTACTATGTATGCAATTGTGTTTTTTTTTTGTTCTCGTTTATAAGCCTCTTCATTGAAATATGGTTCTGTGCTGCTTGTGTGAATCCATTCACCTTCACAGAAGTTGAAAAGGTATCTATGTTGACATTGCGCATGTTTAGAAGTACTTTTTGTAATCTACTGATTAATTTTGTTAGTGGTTTCATTCTGTTTATAATTTATATAATCCATTTTCTTTTCAGCAGAATTGCTGTGTCAATTAGAGCTTCCAAGATTAGTTTTCAGTGTTCATTTTTAAGAGTGTGGCTTTTCAGCTGTTTATGTAAGATTGTAAAGTACTCTATGGTGGAATATTTTTTGTAAAATTAATTTTTTGGAATGCTTAACTGTGGCTACGTTAACATTGTTAGATATAGCGGTAGGGTCATTAGCAGTTCCCTTCTTCTTTATACATTTTTTTAATTTTTATTTTTTGGAAGAGGAGCCCTAGTTTTTTAGTGGTTTGCTGGTGTAGTTTTGTTGACTGATGGTATCAGCAGTTTTGCTATAAATTCTGATAGAGGTGGATGAGTATTTGGCATGCTTTTATTTATATCTGCTCTATTTTTTCTTTGTTTTCTACTGAGTTGCTTTTTACTAGGCATTCTGTTCTGTATGTTGTGAAAAAAGGAACATGTGGGTTTGAAAATTGTGGAATATATACGCTTGTATTGTGAATGAGTGAATCGATGGGAGACATAAATGGAGGGCTGTGTGATTGTAATCGGTTGATAGTTGTGGTTGGGAAGGTTTAAGAGTAGCTGTGTATGTAGATGTTTGAAGGGCTTGGGTTAGTGCGTGGTAGTGTGAATGAATAAGTAAGGACATTACAATGTTTTCAGTTGCCCTCTCGGCAAAAAGTTGGATGAACAATACTGCATATAATCATATATATTGCAGACTATGTGGCAATTCTTTGGAAGAAACACTGTCATCTAATTACTGAATGCGAAAGTCTGAACAGTCTCCGTATGAAATACCTTAAGTCATATAATAATGCTGCTAAGGTGCTAGAGATTCCTCGTCTATGGTTGGAGTTCTTACAGGGTGATGATATTAATTTAATTTACTTTATTGTTAGATTTTATATTTATATTGTAGAGATTTTTAAATGTTTGGCATAACAGCGCCAATGTTGAATGTGAAAAGCATTTTATGTTAGTAAATGATATGTTTTAACTTCTCTAGCCTACATACTAGCTGAATTTTAAACTGTGTTTTATGAAATGTTATATGAAGCTTCTGCTATATGTATATTCAATAAACTTACTTCGAGGGGATTGGGAATCTGGTGGCAACCAGTCTGCAGCACCGGCAGGGTTACCACCCTACTTGTAATGAGCCCCAATCTTATTAACTCTTCTTCCCAACAACTCCTCCTACATTCATAAATAATGTCTTTTAGTACTAAAATTACTTCACCATTACTATATCTACCCACTAATATTCTTGTTTTGCAATTGCAGTGAACAACAAACTCCAGGAAGACAACAACCTGAAGAAAACTACTCTTCACATCCTACAAAGTAAGTGCATTACTGTAGTAGTATTCTTTCTATTACTCATACAGTATAGTTTAGCTGCATAGTAGTCTACAAAATTCCTTTCAAATCAACAATTTTGCTGTTGCTCATTACACCTCAACATGTACACTCTGTATTCTCACCTAAACACCCACTATTATCCTGAAAACATTGTAATATCAAAGAACAAGCTACTCTCTTATCTTGTAACGTTCTTTCGATGGGATGGTCCGACGACGTATTCCATATCTATGACAGTAATCACCACAGCTGTGCTGCTTCGGAAAATCTTTCTGCGTCAATGACGTCGATACGCCGCCCTCGAGGACCTCCTCCAACGGCCGACGTCACTGGATGTTATAAGTAGGGCGCACGACACCCGTAGCCTCAGTTCTGTTTTTTCCGCGAACGTGTTCGCTTAGAAGATCTCGGCGCGCCTTGACTCTTTGGAGTTTCTGTTCTTTCTTGGTTCTTCGAACCTGTTTGTTTGTGAAGTTATCCCTAGTGATGTCTACCTCGTCTTCCACACCGCGTCCAGGCTTTAAGAAGTGCGGGGACTGTGGGTCCAGGATGTCGGTGACGGACTCGCATGACACCTGCCTCTGGTGCCTCGGGGGAGGCCCATGACACGGATGATTGTGTCGACTGCCAGTCGCTTACATCCAAAGCCTTGCGGGAGCGCAAGAAGAAACTGTTGATAGGTAAGGTGTCCAAGCCACGGAAGTCGAGGTCTGCGGGGCTTTCGACAGACGATTCGAGGGGCGACTCTCTGCATCGTTGTCGGAAGTCCAGTGGGTCTCGGTCCCGGAGTAGGTCCCGCCACTCCTCTGCCTCTTCGAGGCACTCCCGGAAGCGTCGTCATCGGTCGCCTTCCTGGTCCTCATCCGAGGAATCCGCCCGTCGGCGGGTCGCTTATCCCACCAAGCATGCGACGGCAGAGGAATGGGCTTCCTTCGGTAAGAAAATGCTAGCGATTCTGGAATCGCAGGGCACTGGTCGGTCCGCGCCTCCGAGTGGGGTCGGTTGTGATCGGTCGAGAGACACCGCTCGCACGCCTTCGGGCTCGGTGGTCGGCACGATTCGCGGGAAAGGTCGCGCTCGGACAAGGGGAATCGTTCTCGTCATGCCCGTTCCAGGTCCTGGTCCTCGACGCGCTCAAGACCGTGTGCACCTGTGGTGTCTTCGAGGAAGACGTCCACGCCTGTGGCGCCGAGGCCGTCGACGGACTCTTTCGAGGCTCCGCCTCTGAAGAAGTCGTCGACGCCATCGGCGCCCAGGCTGTCAAGGGACACACTGAGGGCACCGCCCTCGAGGCCTGTGTCGACGCTGTCGATGCTGCCGCGGTCGTCGTCGACGCAGATTCACTCAACGCCTTTCGGGTTGTTTCGACGGGGGTACCCCGGGGCACGGTGGAACCCCCTAGTAAGGCTCTGGCCAAGGTCAACCATGGCTGTGTTACCCATTCTGTGCCATCTTACCGCCATCTTGAGTTCATTTCAGAGGTGGATGAGGGCTCTGATGATGGCATGGTTTGGCCATAGCCAAATTGAGGACCTGCGCCAGTCCCTGCACGACGCCAGTGGTCTGGACACCTCTCCGGAGGTGGAGTTTTGTAGGCCTGAGCCTGGCACTCATGCCAAGTCCTCGTACCGGCGCCTTATGTCTAGGGTCACTGAGTACTTGGGGTGGTCTGCTCCCCCAGGGGATTTTCTTCAGGGTGACGTTACGGATATCCTCGACCAAGGTCCACCAACTGACCCAGTACTGCCGTTCCATATGGCTCTACAGAAGGAGGGTGGCAGCGGCTTGGACTGCTCTGCAGTCTCTCCCGGCAGTGGGCAAGTCTTTGCCGCGAAAATACCGCCCAGCCAATAGCGACCTCTGCTACTTGACGAAGCACCCCACTCCGGAGAGTTTGGTGGTGCAGACGGCTACGGCCCCAGCAAAGCAGGCGTCGTATCCTACCATCCATCCTGATAGGGACGACAAGCGTTTTGATGGTTGGGCGAAGAAAGTGTTTTCTTCAGGGGGTATGGCGCTTCAGACAGCCAACTCTGTATGTGCCTTATCACGTTTCACGCACACTCTGTGGAACTGTTTCCTTAGCGGCTGAACATATTCCCAAAGGGGACAAACGGGATGGTTTCCTTGCCATGGTTCAGGATGGCAAGGATGCCATGTGCGGGGGTTTGGACATGGCAGATTGCGTCAGCCGGTCCATGGCCGCGAGCACCGCAATACACAGGTTTGCGTGGTTGCGGAAGTCAGGGTTTGCTCCTGATGTGCAGGCCCGGCTCCTCAACATGCCCTTTGACGGTGAGCATCTTTTTGGCAGCAAGGCTGACGAGAGCCTTGAGAGGTTGCAGACCTCCAAAGCTGCAGCAAAGTCGTTGGGCGCTGCAGTTCGACAACCTCCGCCTTTTCGTCCTAGGGGACAGCAATGGAGGGGAGGTTCCTTTCGTTGTTACTCATCCTTTGGTAAAGCGAGAGGTGCTGCCAGTCAAAGCGGCCACCGTAGGAGTGCCAGAGGTGGAAAACAAGGTACTCGAGGTGCCAAGGCTGCTCGGGAAGTTGCCTCTTTGCCCTCAGGCAACACCTCAGCCGCTTCTGCTCAGTCATGAGGCCATGTCCCATGTTTCGCCGGTTGGGGGAAGGCTGGCGCAGCATCTTGTAGAGTGGCGTGCCATTACTTCAGATGTGTGGGTTCTGGAGATCATAGCCCACGGCTACTGTCTTCCTTTCCGGCAGTGGCCTCGCGACAATCCACCGGGAATCTCTCTTTGAAGAGTCCGGATCCGCTCCTTGCGCAGGAAATTCAATCCCTGCTGGAGAAAGGCACCATAGAACTGGTGCCTGTAGCGGAGAGGAACAAGGGATGGTATTCCCCTTATTTTTTGATTTCCAAGAAAGACGGGGGATTGAGACCCATCATGGACTTGCACGGTTTGAACCAAACTCCTCAGGAAGGACAAGTTCAAGATGGTTACTCTCTCTCAAGTCCTCCAGGCCCTTCAACTTCAGGACTGGTTGGTGTCTCTCGACCTCAAGGACGCTTATTTTCATGTGTCGATCCATCCAAAACACAACAAGTACCTGAGGTTCGCGATTGGCGGCTCGCACTTTCAGTTTCGTGTCCTGCCGTTCGGATTGACCTCCGCCCCTAGGGTCTTCACCAAGCTCATGGTAGTGGTGGCAGCGCATCTCAGGAAAGGGGGGATTCACGTCTACCCCTACCTGGACAATTGGTTGATCAGGGCGCGCTCTCCCGAGCAAGTCCTGAATCATATGTCAGTCACCTGCCACTCCCTCCACAAGCTGGGCTTCTCCCTCAACTTAAAGAAGTCCCATTTGACGCCAACTCAGAGGCTCCAGTACATCGGAGCAGTGCTCAACACGTGCCTGGGGCAGTGTTTCCACAGATGAGGGCTCATCACATTCAGCAGATGGTTCACAAGTTTCAACTTGTCCAGAGTCTCCCTGCATTCGAGTTCTTGAGATTGCTCAGCCTCATGGCATCCTGCATTCTTCTGGTGCCAGAGGCCAGGTTGCGGATGAGATCTTTGCAATGGGCACTCAAGCTCCAGTGGTCTCAATCCTCCGGCAGGATGTCGGACCCTGTTCAGGTGCCGTCCTCGGTCACCCAGGATCTTCTGTGGTGGGCCGTCGAAGGCAATCTGATGAAGGGGGCTCCCTTTTGGCTACCCTGGCCAAAGGTGACAATTGTGACGGACGCATCCCTCAAGGGATGGGGAGCTCATGCCAACGAGCTGACAGTCAGTGGTCGTTGGTCTCCGTCTGAGTCCAGACTCCATATCAATCTGTTGGAGCTGAGGGCCGTCAGGCCTGCCCTGAAGGCTTTTCTGCCGACTGTGCGAGGAAAGAATGTCCTTATCCTGACGGACAACACAGTGGCCATGCACTACCTCAACAAAAAAGGGGGGGGGGCAGGGTCACTTCCTCTGTGCAGGGAGGCGATGCAGCTATGGTTCTGGGCAATCCAGCAGGAAGTTTCGATCTCGGCAGTTCATCTGGCCGCAGACGAAAACGAGACGGCGGACGCTCTGAGCAGGCAGAGGCGCGATCCCTCGCGAGTGGGAATTGGCTCAGGAGATTCTCTTGGAGATCTTCGCCCTTTGGGGGACCCCTCAAGTGGATCTCTTTGCCTCCAGTGTCAACCGGAAGTGTGAAAGGTTCTGCTCACAGGAATTTCCTCCAAAAGGAGCCTTAGGAGACGCGTTCGTGGTGGAGTGGTCTTTCCCACTGCTGTACGCGTTTCCTCCAGTCCCCGTCATCCCGCAAGTGCTGCGGAGGTTACGAATGTTCGGTTCCCGGAGGATCCTCATTGCTCCAGCGTGGGCCCGGAGGACGTGGTACCTGGACCTTCTCGACTTGTCCATCTGCCCTCCACGTCGTCTTCCCTTCCGAGACGATCTGCTCTCACGGGAGGTCAGATTCTCCATCCAGAGGTCAGATCCCTCAACCTTCACGCTTGGTTTCTGAAAGGTTGAGGTATAAGGATTGGGACCTCCCTGAAGACGTGATGGAGGTGTTGCTTTCGGCCAGAAGGCCCGCAACTAAGTCCCTGTACCGTTGCCGTTAACAAAAGTTCTGCGACTGGTGCAGGGTTAAGAATGTGGATCCTTTTGCTTGGGACATTCCTGTGGTTCTGTCTTTTTTGCTTTCTTTAGCCCACGGGGGCTTGCAAGTGGGTACGGTTAAAGGTTACCTGGCGGCGCTGTCCATATTTAAGCGCTCGTCTGAAGAGTGTTCTTATTTTAAAATTCCTTTTAATTTCTCAGTTTCTAAAAGGGCTCAGTGTTCACCAATGTGTTCCCTCTGTCACCTTTCCATGTGCCCGGTTGGGATTTGAACCTTTTCCTCAAGTTTCTGATGCGTGCTCCGTTTTTGCCTCTCCATTCTTGCCCTTTGAGACTGTTCGTAACATCTGTGATGCAGCCACCTGGGCTTCGGTCCATACTTTTGTACGTCACTACTCCCTCGATTCCATCCGTGGGCAGGATCTGGCCTTTGGCAAGGAGGTCCTTTGCTTCACAATTTGATTGGGCATTCTAAATTTATTTTGCTAAATTCTTTTCCCACCTCCTTGCATTGGTACTGCTTTGGGAGTCTGTCATAGATATGGAATATGTCGGAGGACCCAATCCCTTCGAAGAACAAGTTACTATCTTACCTGGTAACGTTCTTTCGATGGGATGGTCCGACGACGTATTCCATATCGCTCCCTCCCTGCCTTCCCCGCTACAGAATTTCTTATGCGATTGCAGCTTACGTTTCCGCAAGGCTTTGTGTAGTCAGACTGGCACAAGACTGGTGCCACACGTTCTGGGGGAAAAAACTACAACTGAGGTTGCGGGCGTCGTGCGTCCTACTTATAACATCCAGTGACGTCGGCCGTTGGAGGAGGTCCTCGAGGGTGGCGTATCGACGTCATCGACGCAGAAAGATTTTCCGAAGCAGCACAGTTGTGGTGATTACTGTCATAGATATGGAATACGTCGTCGGACCATCCCATCGAAAGAACGTTACAAGATAATAGAGTAACTTGTTCTTTGATATAACAATGTTTTCAGGATAATAGTGGGTGTTTAGGTGAGAATACAAAGTGTACATGTTGAGGTCTAATGAGCAACAGCAAAATTGTTGATTTGAAAGGAATTTTGTAGATTACTATGCGGTTAAACTATACTGTATGAGTAATAGAAAGAATACTACTACAGTAATGCACTTACTTTGTAGGATGTGGAGTAGTTTTCTTCAGGTTGTTTTCCTGGAGTTTGTTGTTCACTGCAATTGCAAAACAAGAATATTAGTGGGTAGATATAGTAATGGTGAAGTAATTTTAGTACTAGAAGACATTATTTATGAATGTAGGAGGAGTTGTTGGGAAGAAGAGTTAATAAGATTGGGGCTCATTACAAGTAGGGTGGTAACCCTGCCGGTGCTGCAGACTGGTTGCCACCAGATTCCTAATCATTTTTCAGCACCTAGCATCCCAGTGCCACTAGGACATTACAAGTCCTGTTGGCCTGGAAAGTCAGGTGCCAGAAAAGGTTAGTCCCTATTCCTGTGGAGTCCCATTGGACTCTACGGGAATGGGGACACGGGAGCACTGGCACCATTGCTAATGAGGCCGGTGGCCCCGTGATAAGTATGCCTAACAGGGCCAGAGCAAGAAAGTGTGACATTTTTATACAATGGAAAATGCTGAGCGTTTAAAAAGCTGTCCTTTTTGGAAGGCTGTACATGAAAGTTAATATATCATTTTGTGGATTTATAGCAGCACTGTGCGTAACTGTTTCATAACAAAAAAGAAATGGAGATGGAAAATATTTGTGGAACACTTTTAAGTGCCACTTTTCTGAAAAGTTTGTTGTCAGTACATGCATACTTGCCAATGTGATGCGTTCCAATGTGTAGTTGCTTATTAAATGATGGTTCTTTTGTTTGTATTGTGGGAGTTGTGGTTGACCTTTTTGTATTAAAAATATATATACACATATCCATGCACTGAGGACACTGTTACTGGCACATGAAGCGCCCATGACCTATGACTGAAATGGCTGCGTGGCACTTCCTAGTGGCGGTTCCAAAAATGTTGTGCTAGTCTGCACTTGGATAATATTTTAGGGATGAGCACCTTGCGGGAGGAATAGGTTATCCATTAGAAAGAACATTATAAAAGGTAAGTAACTTGTTCTTCCATTCCAACTTGATGTTTAGGCAGGTCCAGAGTCGGCGTAGATGGTCGGCTGTGTTATTTTGGGGACAAACATCTCACCCCATCACTGATTCTCTTTACAGAGCAGCAGGGTCTCTGACAGAGCTACAGCACTCGAGACATGTGTTATGCCTTAGAGCAAATCCACAGCCAAGTGGAAGATTCTGGCGCTAAACAGCTGGATGCTGTGGCAAAACGGCACAAACTATCCCAAAGTAGAGGGTTTGACCTAGATCAGGGTCAAGCTCGCCTCCTCTTCTGACACACCTCTCATAATCTCTTTGTGTGGGTCCCCGGCCTTCTGGCCTCAACAATCTAGGATTGGCCATGCTGCCAAACACCTGTCCTCCCCAAATATTCTCTGCCAGCCATGAACCATTGAGCGATCTATTGCTCCATAATAGCAGGTTTGGTGTTACGCTCACCTGGTCTCTGCAGAGGCATTGGGGCACGGTTGCAGCCCTCCCTGAAATTGCATCACCCCCTTCAGGCCTCTCCCTTAGTAGAAAAGCTGTGAGCGGTGGTACGTGGTGATACTGTTCCTGCATGGAGATAAGAGTTTGTGAGTGCGCCAATCGGTGATTGGGGTGAAGGGTTTGAGAGGTACAACAAAGTACAGTTTCTGTGAGCATACGCCGGCCCATAAGCTTTCCGTTCTGCTTCTTCTTGCAGGGGTGCACCGGAATGGGATCTAGTTCCTTCACTGATCCCTGATCAGGATTAGTCAAGTCCAGCTGCGACTATGCTTCTCCTTATGATTGGTAAGTCTTTCTTGAGCTCTTGTGATGCTGTTCGTTCTGTTTAATGTCTTTATATGTTGCTCCTATTTATGCCTCAATAATGTCTCTCTTCTGTTTTCTTCCCTTAGATGGAAATGCAGCCTCAATGCAGCTGTGAGACGCAAGACGCGGCCGGATGGAAAATGGATGCTACTGCAATGTTCGACAGCAGGTAAGTGATGGTTTAAGGAAAGCGCGAAGTATGGCTAAGCGCAACCTTAAACTGACACTTTTTTTTTTATGTCTAACCTTGTCTTCTGTTTTTCCTTGCAGGGGCTGCTGTCGACGATGGAGCGTGTCGTGCTGCGGTGCCAAGATGAAGATTTCGGCGTTCCGGAAAGTGTAAAGATGAATACTTGGTTCGCCGAAGAGATGTATGGGTAAGAACAGCTTCCCCCAGTTGCTAAGTATGCTGGCAGGAAGCAGGATGCACAGGAAGCGGGATCTTCAAAGGTAAGTCTGACCTCAGGCGACGGTGAGCGTTACGCTGCTTGCAAGTGCAGAATAACGTGAAGCGTCTATCTTGAGGATCGGGGCAGTTTATATAACTGAGATCGTGGGCACGCCCATTAGGGCCGGCTTACCAGCCACACCCTGCCACTCATAGAGAGTGAGCACGTGCAAAGGCAATCCATTACCAGCCACTCCCAAGAATAGACTTGAGGCTGCTTAATGGATGGAATGTTCAAGATTAATGCATCTAAAGCGCTATGTCCATAATAAAAGCTTTTTGGTGTTAAATGGATGTTCG
Organism: Ambystoma mexicanum; assembly: GCF_040938575.1. Classification (NCBI taxonomy): domain Eukaryota; kingdom Metazoa; phylum Chordata; class Amphibia; order Caudata; family Ambystomatidae; genus Ambystoma; species Ambystoma mexicanum. The sequence goes on along the minus strand of NC_090923.1, from coordinate 593,966,991 downwards.
TGTTTACTTTTGATCATGAGCATGGTGCCAAAGGCGCCAGGACAGTGTCCACCCAGGTCTCCTGTGCATGCGACCCCTGCAAGCCTGTGCCCTTGACTTCATGACCATGACATTTGGGGGTGCTCCCCCCTTTTGTTTTTTTTTTTTCTTCATTCTCTCGCAAATTAAACTAACTGTCCCTTTACCACCAACATCTCTTGCTCCACTAGCCACAACTTCCATCAGACAGATGTTGGAAGCGCCTGGATACTCCCAAGAATCCTGGACTTCTGGCAGCAAACACCACAGGCTGGGGTAAATCTAAGCCACTTCACTTTGAAGTTTTGCCAAGTGAGGGCATTACAAATGGCCAACTTGGCAGGGAAACTCCTTTAGCAGGTCTGGAGACCTGCCACCTCAGGTTACAGGAACACGGCAGCAAAAGAGTGATTTAGGGGCAAGGAAGAAACTAAATACCCCTGTGGAAAGGGCTTGGCCAAAAGCCAGCCAATCACAAAAAAGGGCTGGGGGCAGAGGATAGGTTGATCAACCATACTGGCTGATCACTTAGACTGCCACTATGCCAAAACCACCCCCACAGAAAGTGAAAGGGCTAGTCCAGGGACCTCTTTTAGTCTAAACCACTTAGAACCTGTATGGGGCTGCCAGGATGGGCTCACAATGGGAATACATGGTCATAACGTCCATTTTGAACCTACCTCGTAGTCACCTAGGCCAAGGGAAGCTGTAGAAAATAAAATGGGCAGTAGGAGGATTTAAAAAAACGTTGGTATTCCAATAGCTAGTAAAAAGGTGCATTGGAATACTAATGCAGTAAATGTGCTTGCACCCTTAGTGAAGCCAAACCTAAAGCACAGCCATCATCAACCTATTCCCTAAAACCAAATCACGGGGAAATAATCACTCTATGGCAGAAATGGGGTCCTTAAGAGTCACAACTGGGACTGGGAACCTTAGGGACAACCTGTAACGCTCACCTGGTATCCATGGGTACGTCACTCAGCCTGTTCTGACCTCTTACGACCTAGAACCCTTCCCTGGAGTCTACTCGACTGGAGACTGGGCCTTGTTTTCTTGGAAAGTGTGCACTCCGTCCTGCTTTCAGCGCAGGGGCGTGTTGATTGATGCGGGCTCGTTGCTGCCTAGTTACTTCACTGGCAAGAGTCCGACAGGTAAGTATAATGAGTCTTTTGAACAGTTCTCTTTCCTTCCTTAGATGATGGCCGGCGTCCGGGGATGGCGATGTGCTGCTGAGATGAGTAGCGCTGAAGGCGAGTGAGAGCGCAATGCGCAATGCGACCCTTTCGTATTTGTATTGAACTGAGTTCTTTTTCTGTGTCTTTTAGGTGCTGCAACGTTTTCAGCGTGGATGCCGGTTATGAAGAAGAAGTGCGGTGAGTAAGTGGGGTATGCGGCGCCTCTAGATGTTTCCACGCTAACCTGGAGTGTCTTTTCCCTCTTGCAGATGGATGAGAAGTTCCGGAGACAGAGTTCCCCCAGAGCGGCTGGGATTCAGGTAAGCATTTGAAGCTCGTACAGTCTTTAAAAATAAGCAAAGATTTGCTGAATGCTTACTAATGCCTTTTTTCTGTTCTTTTTCCTTTTCCTTAGGAAGCGGCGTGCCGGGATGGGAATGTTACCGCCGAAGATGCCCGCAGAACAGAAGGAGCGATGAATGATGGGCAGAAGCGCTACAAGGTAAGGCTATTCCTAATGGTGTTCTTGTTCTTGCAGGAGCTGAGCGCAGAAAAAAGATGCAGGCCTACTGGAGACCGATCCGAACACAGTGAGTGTCACGCTGCAGGTGCAGAAAACACAAAGGATGTTTCTCAGCCTGGGCATGGCTTAAATAGTTTCTGGGTATCCCAGGTGTCTCTGGCTGAACCAAACCCAAAAGACTGGACTGCACATGCAGTTCAGGGAACCGAAATATGTGGGGGCATCCATCTTGTCACCATCAATGCACTACAAGTCCAATCCCCAATGTTATCCTATGGGAGTGAGTGAGTCTGGTGCCACAAGCGCCAAGTCTCACTCCAAGTGGGTCTTTGGAGGGATGGAGAGGCCCTTGAGGGCCATGTAGGTGATCGTGGCCTGGCTCCAGCCTGACATCTTGGAGGGCTGGGGACATGAGGGGCAGGAATCATGACACAACCCAATGCCAAATATCTTATTGAATAGTATAAAGTGACGTCATGGCAACAGCAATTTAGGAGACGTCCCTCTGGCCACCAAAAAGAGATCAAGGAACCAACGAAGATATGATATGGCAATTATAACGCGCCTATACTCAAGTGTTTCAAGGCGCGACAAGGCAAGGTAGGGGGGAACAGAGGGAAGACTGAGACAGCGATCTTACTAGGCCAGGTGACATTGAGATTGTGCAGGGGAAGGGGGACAGGGAGAGGTGCGGGGGCAAGGGGAGAGGGCAGTGGAGTTCATAAGATAACCGTAAGAAATAAGATAGATAAATAAATAGTAACACAAAGATAATAAATAAAAAGTGCGGCCAACTGGTGGCAAGGGTGAGGGCAGACATGAGGCGTCAAGTGCTGGTAGGGGGCTGTAGGGATACTGAAATAGTCCCTGAGTGCAGGAGTTGCCAGGGAGGCAGTGCAGGTGTGCAACTGGCAGGGAGGGGACCTGGGCCCGAGATCAGAGGGTAGCCAGGTAAGCCAGACTAGTTTCAGTTTCAACCAGGAGATCAGCAGGGGAGAGAAAGCCGAAGCAAAGAGGAAGGTCTTGAGGTGCTTCCTGAACCGGAGATGGTTCTCAAGTTTCAGAGAGGCAGGGAGGCTGTTCCAGAGGGAGGCCCCAGCAGAAGAAAGAGATTTACCACCAACTCATTCCTTGGAGAAACGACTGACCATGAGGGAGTTGGAGGTGGATGAGCGAAGAGCTTGACGTTAGGCAGAATCCTGTGCAGTTCCCTTGGGGGCCACTGCAAGAAGATTAAGACTACAGGAGTAAGCAGTAAACCCAATTGGTAGCAGTCTGCACCACCCAGATTTACCTTGAAGCTGCGGCTGAACAGTCAGACCTCTCTCAAGAAGAGTAGGGCAGTATGTAGAGTATACGCAATAGGGCTAGAAACACAGTAGAGCAAACAAACACTGACCAGATACTTTGTATCAAAAGTATATAATTATTTATTTAAAACACACTTTAGGCAATACACTAGCACTCTAAATCAAAAGCAAGTTAAAACAGAGTCAGGTAAAGTATAGACACCTCCCTTGATAACTATTAGACAAGTCAGAGTTAAAACACCACTATTTGTTAAAACAGATGTGAGCGCCTAACCTATATGGCACTCCAATAGTTAAGTTAAAGGGAGAGAAAAAGGCAGGACATAAAAATAACAGTTCCCAACACTTTTAGAAGTTCAAAGCAAGGGAATAAAGGCAGTATACACTGTAGAGCCAATGTTCATAGGCCAGGCCCACTTTAAATGGAGCAAAGCGAAATGTGCCCAAGATCACACAATTTAAAATGCACTAATAGTCTTCTGCAGAATGTTCAAAAGAGGTTGGGGTGATTCAAGAAGTAAAGTTAGACGGTCTGGGGCCAACCCAGTTGGAAAGCCAAGGATTTAGGGTCACCTTTAGCAATCCGTGGAAAGGGAGGCCAGGCAGAACACAGTACCTTAAAGAGAGAGGAAGCTCCAGTGGTGGCAGTTGTTCCTGGCAGTGGTTGCAGTTCGTTGTTACGACCAGGGGAAGAGAGGATCTCGTTGAGGAAGAAACTTGGAGTCGTTGGACTGCCCAGGGATGAAACCAGCCGCGGAGTTCTTCGGTTAAAAGGTGCATTCCTTTTATTTGCGGTCAAAGTGCTAAAGTTTGGCTATCCGGCCGCCGGGGTGCTTGGCACGGGCGATTCGACCAAGAGACGTCTTTTGAAGATGAAAGGGGCAAACTGGTTGATCCCACCAGCTCAAAGGAAGAAGACTCGTCCAGCAGAAGATCTTCTCTTGTCGTTGGGAAAGTGGTGAGTTTGTTGCAGCAGGGCTCCACCGGTGGTGTCGTCGATGCAGATGGTTCAGCTTCTTCCCTCTTCGGATTCTTATGTCCTGTGGCGACTTCTGAAGTTCCAGTCCCAAAGGCCCTGCTTTTATGCAGAAAACCCCCCATTCAACAGCCTAGCTGTCACTCAAACATGCTAAGTGGTGAGCTGGGCGGCTCACCACTGGGCCAATCAGAATAGAGTGCGACTTGGGTTGATAAGGCAACGCAGTCCAGGGTGCCAATTCCCCTCCCCACACATCCTGTGGAACCCAGACAGAGTGGCACCATTTGGAGGGCTTCTGTGGAGAAGCCCGCCAAAATAGTGGAACAAAGGACTCGACCTTGGTTAGAGTTACAGAGACGGACACGAACACCATTTTAGAAAAGAGTTCTGGCAAAAAGACCCATCAGTTGATTTAATATTAAATAAATAAACCGGCGGTATCTTTAACATTGCACCAAAAAGTGGTGCGTTTAAAATCAATGGGAAAATCGCATCGGAAATATTCCGGTGGAATATTTTGCGTGGTAACCACTGCCACCAGCCAGAAACTCGACAAGGGGGGACTGGACAGTGCCCCCTTGAAAACAGACCCAGGGGCAATCAAATTAACCCCTTCCAGTACTTCCACAATATGATGGTTTGTACTGGTTCTGTTCACAATTTTGGACTAATAAAGTCAATGGTGACTTTACATGCCCTGGGAGACAGTAGTCCGTCCCAGGGTATGGAGTCTATTTTTGGGGGTCACTATGACACCCCTGTGTTACTGCACTGAGGGTGCTGTGTAAGACACATGGAAAACAGATGATACCCTATGGAGTAAAAGACCCCATAGCCCATAAGCACACAAAAAGTCAAAGACATACCTCAAATCATGCCTAAGAGTGGGAGGAACATAGTCTCACTCTTAGCAGGAGAAGAAAACAAACCCCAAAGATCCAGCAAAGCTGCTGGGGGACTCACTAGGTTTGGGAAATTAGCCATATAAGAGAATTCTCCCTAACACTCGAAAAGGAAGATATTGGAGGCCCAAAGCCCCAGACGGCCTTATGGACAATGCAGATGGTTTTGAACATAATCCTCGCCACCACAGGCAGCCAGTGCAGTGATTTCAGTCCTGGAGAGATACGATCCCTGGGCTTGAGGCAAAGGACGCGTCTCGCAGTCCTGTTTTGGGTGAGTTGCCGAGGGCAGAGGCAGGCAGATTTAGAAAGAGGCTGTTGGCAGTAGTCCAGCTTAGAGAGAGCCAGAGCTCTGGAGACAGTGAGCTTCTGGGTGAAGGAGAGCAAAGGAAGAATACCTCTGAGGAGGTGCAGCTGGTAGTGTGACTTCTTAAAGACGTCAGAGATGTGAGAAGAGAAGGAGAGTCTGGAATCGAAGTTGGCCCCAAGGTTTTTACCCTCACACGTGGGAAGAGGGCCAAGGGAGGCCGGCCAGAGAGTAACAGGAAAGAAGGGAGCAGGAGTGCCAATGAGGAGAATCTTGGTCTTACTGGCATTAAGGCAGAAATCATTGGCGGCACACCACTCATGGATAGCAGACAAAGTCCGAGATAGGAGAAGAGGTGGCGAAAAGGGAGCCTGAAAATGAGTTGTGTTGTCCGCATAGCACTGAAAGTTGGGGTAGAGAGCGGCAATGTGGTAGGCAAGGAGTGCCAGGTATTGGTTGAACAGCCAGGGAGAGAGGTTAGACACCTGGGGAACACCACCCGTAGAGATAGAGGAGAGGAAGGACCCAAGTTGTACCTGCGTGTGTCGATAAGAGAGAAAGAAGTCAGCCAAGCCGGGGCCTGATCAGTGATACCCAGGTTATCACGGAGACGGTTGGGTAGGATGGCGTGGTTGACCGTGTCAAAGGCAGAAGAGAGAACAAGTAAGATGAGGACACAGGGGGTGTTGGAATCAAGGTTGGAGAGCAGGTCTTCACTGTTGTTCTTGAGAGCAGTTTCTGTGCTTCTGGCAGCTCTAAAGCCAGACTGATGGTCATGGAGACAACCAACAGATTCAGTGTGAAGATTAAGCTGGGAGATGGCCATCTTTTCTAGAGGTTTGCCCAGGAGAAGAGTGATGGAAATTTGGCGATGGTTAGCCGGTCCGGAAGTGTCGGCAGAGGGTTTCTTAAGAGGAGGGTGCTCAAGAAAGTGCTTCAGGGGGGGAAGGGAAGACTCCAGTGGTGAAGGAGCGATTGCAGAAGTCAGGCAGAGCAGGCGCCAGGGTGTCAATGTGGTCCTTGATGGTTTTGGAGGAACAGGGGTGAACCTGTTTTGACGAGACTTTCATAGATGGGACTTGTCTGGAAACCTCGTCATTGGAGAACATTCGAAAGGCAGAGAAGGAGGGAGGAGATGTGGCCGAAGAATGGCCAGAGGTAGAGGGAGGAGGGGGAGAGGAAGAGAGAGAACAGGATGTCCTGAGTTTTAGAGATCAAATGAGAAGCCAGGGCCGTGCAGAGGTCCTGGGAGGGGACAGGAGAGGTAGAGACTGCAGCAGGATTGGCCAGCTCCTTGCAGATTTTAAAGAGTTTGGCCGACTTGTTAGATGCTGCAGAGACGCAGGCTTGAATATGGGCTCTTTTCTTGGTGCGGACAGAGAGTCGGTATTGCCTCTGGAGCAGGCGGCGGGCCATTTTGTCAGAGGATGTACCCGAAGCACGCCATTGCCTCTCAGCCACCCTGCACTTGCGTTTAAGGGTCTCGAGGTCAGAGTCATACTAAGAGTTGCACTTGGCTTTGGATTTCAAGCGGATCCTCTTGACAGGGGCAAGAACATCAGGAGTATGAGATATAGCAGAGTGGAGCATGGAGAGAGCGAAGTCGGGAGGAGGGGAGGAGAAAGTGGCGGCGAAAGCCTCAACTGACACACGCTTCATGGGTCGGATAACCGAGAAGGTAGGTGGCAGTGCTGGAGTTTGCTTAGCCTGTGGGGTGGAGAGGGTGAGCTGTGAGGAAAGGAGAAAGTGATCACTCCAGGAGAGAGGAGTGGTGATCGAAAGAGGAAGGACCTGAAGATCAGAACATCTAGGGTGTGCCCTGCAGAGTGAGTCGAGCCAGAGGGAAGAATATAGAGTGAGAGATAATCGCAAAGGTCGCGAAAGAGTCCAAAGGAAAGACCGGAAGCATCCATGTGGATGTTAAAGTCTCCAAGAAGGAGGAGTTGAGTGGTTGGGGCCAGGAGGGAAGAGGAGAGGTCTGCCCACTCACAGACGAAGGGGTAGATCTGACCAGGTGGCCGATAGATGGTAGCCATAGTAAGGGAATGGCCAGGAGAGAGGGAGTGAGCCTGCAGACGAGGCATTCAAAAGATGAGTAGGCCTGCGTAGGAATGACAGAGGCAGGAATCCACTCAGGGAAGATCAGGGCTACACCCCTCCAGAACGGTTGGATCTGGGCGAGGAGAGGATCTTGTAGCCATCAGGGAGGAGTGTGTCAAAGCTTGTGACAGAGCTGGCCGTGAACCATGTCTCAGTAAGACTGAGGACATCAAGGTCAAGTACCTCCAGGAGGCGGCAGATGTCAGCGGAGTGTTTTACAGCTGAGTGAGAATTTAGAGTGGCAATGTGGAGAAGGTTGCCATCCTTGAAAGACTTCCGGGGGTGGGGGTACAAATCAGAGGTACGCCCTGCGGTGGTGTAGCAGCCTGAGTGGGGGGCAGAAGAGGAAGGAGGAGAGGGCAAGGTAGCCAAGGAGGTGACAGCAGGGGGAGACAGGGAAGCCGAGGAAGGGAGAGAAGGGACAGCAGGAGAAGACAGGAAATTGATGAGGCGTGGGAAGCGTCTTTCAAAGAGGAGAAGGTTGGCCCGAGGGCCTTGGACCAAGACTGTGCCATTCAGGTAAACATTAATGATGACCTTAGAGGAGGGGAACGACGACTGCGGGGCCTCCCACTGGGTGTCACCATTAATGGGAGAAGAAGAGAGCACAGAGACCATATGTAGGATCCATAGGTCTAGCGAGGGAACGAGAAAGAGGATGTCGGTGAGGGTTTGCCTGTAGGAGGCACTTGTATAGGTATAAGCGATAGGGAAGCCTGGGTTGGAGACCAGGATGTCCTTTTTAAACTTCTTCCCAACAGATTTAGTGAGGAGGGCACGATAGTCGATAGATAAGCAATTAGAAAAGATGGGAGAGACAGAGAGCACCATAGAGTAGGTAGGGAGAGGAGAGAAGAGGGAAGGCGTGGGAGGGGGTGCAAGCATTCGAGACAGAGGGAGACGGACAAGTGGACACGAAGACAGGTTCTTAAAAAATGGTAGATAAAGTTAGCTAGATGAATGCTTTCACAATGCACATTTTAAATACTAGAGAAATAACACACCTAAGTCTGAGAAACCTGTATAGTGGGGAAAAAGGCCTAGGTTTCACAATGCAATTTTAAATATTGGAGAAAAACGCACCCAAGTCTGAAAGTCTTCTATGTCGTCACGTTATCAGGGTAGAGTGAGGCTCTATTCTTAACCCGGGCCAATCCTACCTTACTTAGTAGCTGCTGTTTGATGGCTGGACACTGGCTTCCCCTGCTGACACCTGCAGACATGATATGGAGCTGCCCTTTGCCAAGGTGCCCTTAGCCACAGGAGCTGTCCTGGGGGGTGGGTCAGTAATGACCAGAGGGATGACCAATCAGGGATGGTGGGCGGGGTGGGGGGGGAAGGCAACACACACATAAATTAAGTCAGGAAAAGAGGGAGAAACCGAGGGGAAGGGGGCTCAAAACACGACCAAGAATGAAAAATGGAAGGCCGAGCAGTGTCTAGGGAGCAGAGATCCTCACCTGCTCAGCGCGTGTCTCAGCAACAAGTGATTGGGGGGGTTCAGGGGCCCCAGAAAGTGGCTCTAGAAACCCCAAAATAGAACATTCTAGTTTAACATACACCTAACCTGAATTTATCTCAGATTATTGCCTTTTTTTAATCGCATAATAGCCAACAACCAAGAGAATGGATGTCCTCCTTCAGAAAACGTGGCAGCCATGAAGCTAACGCTGGGTTCATTTTCAGTTTGGGCTATTAGTTCGCGCTTTAGCTGTAACTTTTCTGATTTAGCTTTAACTGTACTGATTTAGTTAAAACTACATTTGAATTTAGCCACCCTTGAATTGTAACACGCTGGTTTTGAATTTAGCCATTCTAGAACTGCACCGATTTGGCGTCTGCTGCTTTGAATTGAGCCACACTAGAACTGTACCCCTCTGCTTTAGAATTTAGCCACATTAGAAAAATAATAATTTGGCATCTGCTGCCTTTTAATTTATCCACACTAGATTTGCGGAAGTCAATTCAGCAAAATGCCATTGGTAGCAAACGTGATATCACGGACCTGATGACATCAAAGGAAGTGATGTCACTTGACTTTTGACCCAGATGGCATCAGTTCCTCTTTAACCCTGGTGACATTACCGGAAGTGGCATGCAGGAGTAAAAAAAAGTACATCAACGTAAACTTTTTAAAATACAAAATACGTACTGAAGCAGACAAGAATATTTTAGATACAACAACATTTTAACAAGGGTGCTGCCTTCATATGCCATGGATGGGATCATGATATAATAGGGTTAGACACATTATTACAACATAGGCAGAGGCAATATTGGTTCCACCATTGTGTTAGCTATTTGCATATATCTTTAAGCAATAATGATGACAATGCATTGAGTCATTGTGGGGAGTGCTGTGACCCGATTCTTGCTGAAATTGACTCTGCCAAGCTTACATTGATGGAAAGCCCAGTGAAGATGTGCAACAAAATGAAAATTATAAAATGGGGAAAGATATGCAGAGGATGTCCTTGTATAAACTACAAAGGCATTTATCAACACATCTGAGGACATCTAAGGAGATGCAGTCTTCTGTGACAAGATTCCCAGGGCTGAAATATTACATTTATATGCGCTTTCATCTTAACGTACTAGGCTCCCTACAAAGGTGGGTTCCCATAAGAGAGAAGCCTTAGCACGAAAGAAAGTCGCCTCTGTAAAAAAAAAAAAACAGGGGAATCCGAAACGCTACAACATTGGCTGATTGGCTTAGCGCAACACTAGGGCCGAGGAAAATGTGATTGGGAAAGTTCATAAGGAGTTTAGAGGATTTAAGCCATGAAGTCAAGTGGGCTAGGCTCTTGTATGGATACTCTATCTCAATGACCATTGCTTTAGTGAATATTGTAATAGTAATTGGAGAAAAATGTTTTTTCTCGATTAGTCCACCATAATGACGGGAGTAATTTCTTGGATAAGTGGAAAAGGTAATCTTGGGGGTTAGAAAGGGAGGCCCTGATATGTATATATGATATGATATGATATTGTGTTGAATACATTCATGTCTGTAATGTTTGTTTTAGAATATTGTGCCTAAAGTAATTTATTGCCATTTGTAATGAACTAAGAGTTGTGAAGTATATAATAAAAAATGTGTTTAATAAACTAAACACAAAAAGAAAATAGGCTGAGGCACCACCATAGATATGCCACTTCAGTATTGTATGGCCAGTTACTTCCATGTTATGTCAATTATAGCTGCATGTCGGGTATTGTCATTGTATGAAAAGTAGATCCCCTATATTGCCAGTTGCTGTGATAATACAGTATCCAAAAATGAAGTAGTGCACAGCAGCTTTAATGATTTGTTATTTATATAGCGCTTTCACCAAAGCACTGTACATGGCTTATATTTACATAAAATGATCATCCTAACCGACGTTGGTACTTCAACCTCGGATGAATTAAAGGCTGTGTTGGCCTTGCCAAGATTTGAACCCGCAACCTGCAGATCACACACAGATCACAGCAGCGAGCGCTAGACCCACTGAGCTATCTTACTGATTTGCTATTAAAAATGCAATGCCACTATAAGAAAGCATGTCAAAACTGGCTGCACAGTGTAGGCCAGACACGTAATAACACTTATCATGTTTGCTGTAGCCTTCATGATGCACAGTAAAAAATGCCATGCCACAGTAAGATGTAACTAAACTGGTGGCACCAAAATGCCAATCTAACCATGTAATAACGCTTATCATGCTTACTTTATCATACCGGCACAGAAACATATACAATGCCAGAGTAAGGACTGGCTGCACCCAAATACCAGTCTAGCCAGGCAATTACAATGATCATGATTGCTTTATCATAGATGCCCTGTAAAAATATCACGCCATAGTAAGAAATGACTTAGTCTGCTCAGAAGCCTTTGAGGGATGCCTGTCCATAGTGGCCAGAAGAGCCTAGGAGGGTACCTTTTCTTTTCACACAGACTATCTGATCACACAGCGAGATGAAAAATCGGCTCCATCTGAGCTTACGGTACGTATAACGCACCACTTCAGTGGACATCTGTCGCAGGCATGGCCATCCTTTCACACACATTAGAATGCAGCTATGACTACGACAAATACTTTCTAGCTGGACATTACGGGATAGATCACAGGCACCTGTGTGGTTTCCGAAGCTGGGAAACCACACAGTTGCCTGCGATCTATCCCGTCAAATATGTTCTGATGCTTGTGAATCTGCTTAGAATCACATGCTGTGCATATAGTCCGACATCTAGTGGTAACCGCAAAGTATTGCATCTTGCCTTTCGAAGATGGAAAGGGGGACGTCGACATGGACATGTTTGTAACACTATCCCTAACGTGACGTGTAGTGTACCCAAAATCCCAGCAGTCATTTGAGGAACATTTTCAAATCCAAACCAAATGAATCAATTTGACTAGTTATTTCTCTGACTAGCCTTGCCAAAACATTTATCAAACAAGACGAGCACACGCACTTCATTATGATTTGGTTGTTGAGACCTTACTGACTTATTATTAAGTCATAGAAAATATACTCAACTGAAAATAAACAACTAATATAAAAACCACTGAATCCATTTGGAATTTTTGATTTACCAACTTGGCGCACTTAGTACCTTCTGCTTAGCAATAACATAAGAGGCAGTGCAAGAAAGATGATCAAAAGGAGTAGCAACCACAACAGAGAAAAGTTTAAAAAATCGATATAGAAAGAGTAATGGCATGAGAGAGGAAGAGGAGTTATATCGACCAATACATCAAGATGTAGGAGGGAAACCGTAATAGCAGAATGTAGAGATGGGAAAGACAGAGTGACAGAGCAGCAGACCACAAAACTTGGCATAGCAACACTTAAGGGTGAGAGGCAGAGCATCATAAAGTGAGAGACTGGGGAAAGCAAGTAGGAAAGAGAAATGGAGCAAACACATGGAGTGACTGTCCAACAAGTTCTGCCAGCCAGAGAAGTGATGCTGGTATAGTGAATGATTTGATTTATGATGTAACTAGCTGGCATATGTAGTAATTCTTAACAGAGTTTTGATGACCAAGAATTATGAAGATGAAGCTGGGTAGAACACAGTTTTCGAACAAGGTTTACATTTTATGCACAAATTGGATAGTTGTCAGACACGGTTTACTCTCTTGCGAAGGAGGAAACTAATTTTTACTTTCTTGAAATTGAATTTACCCTCTATTTGTAAATAAATTAGGAGTAAAATACTCACGCCAAAATCCTATCTGGAGCAGTGAACTTGCCTGACCTCTTGGGTTGCTTACTGGAGCCTAGTCAGCCCACCTAATTCTTAATCTTGGCCAAATGCGCGCACACATTGCAAACCTTTTCTGAGAATGTTCCCATTCCTGGACTTCGGTACCCGAGGGCTTTTCCACCACAAGAGTGTCAATAGCATACAAATGGTAAAAGGTGCTATGTAAATGACTACTACAAGACTTGCTGTACCAAAATGCAAATCTAGACTAATAACACATATCATCCCTGCTTTATCATGGATGCCCATTACATGGTCGCACAACCCCCACCCGCCACACCCTCCTGACACGTCGCCTATCCCTTCAACTCTCCTCCTCCAACCCCAAACTCAGCCCCCTGCTCTATCATTACCTACATGTCCCTCTTCCTTGTCCCAGTACTTGTGCATGAGGCAAGGTGCTTCATAGGCAAGTACTGGGACAGGGAAGAGTGGGACTAGGTGTAATGAGTGCAGATAAGTAATCTAGGTATTGAACACAAGCTCACCATTCACATACTCATTTACACTGCACCCATCCACCATTCACTCACACACTCATCCACCCATATATCATGAACTCACTCGCACATTAAACCCTACTTATCCACCCCCAACCGCTTGGCCATAGCTAGAGCAAATATAGGAGCCAAACTCAATTATTGTAACGCCCTCCTAGCTGGCACCTCAGCCGAAAACATTCACAGACTGCAAACCACACAAAACAATGCCCTCAGAGCCGCCATGAGCATCCCTAGAAGAGACCATATATCCCACGCCAGACGTGAAGCACAGTGGCTCCAGGTCAAAGACCGTATTACTCTGAAAATCCTCACCATCACTCACAGATGCATCAACAACACTGCTCCAGCATACCTATCTGAAGCAATATCAAGGACCACATCCACTCGCCCCACCAGAGCTCAGTACACCAACCAGCTACACATACCATGCATAAAGAGAGCCACAGCGGGAGGTGTAGGCTTCTCCTATATTGCACCGAAACTCTGGAACTCACTCCCTGCCACCCTTAGAGCTGAAATTTCCATCTCTGTCTTCCGCAACAACCACAAAGCTACTCTCCTCAACTAGCAAGTGGAGGACTGCCTCCTCCACTTCTGCCATGTATATTGTAATATAACACAAATGTAATATAACTATATTGTAACCTGTATACATACTGCTAATGACTATGTAACTATATTGCAACCTGTATATATTTTGCTAATGACCATGTAACTAAGTAACTAAGCTTTGTACTGTAACAAGTGCCACGATGTCCTCGGGCTGTTGTGCACTATATAAATACGAATAAAACAAACATAATATACATACACACACACCCTCTCATGCACACACACATTTAAAAAAAAAAAACACTTTCTTAATTTCCAAATTCATTGCTGCTCCGGAAAACTTTGCTGCAGGCAGGCCTCTCTCCCATGCTACACACATTCAAGGAACCTGCTCCGGTCCTGTCATGCTCAGAGCAGGGGAGACAGAGTCTTCCATGTACTGTGATGGGCACGGGGAGAGGTTTCTTTTTTCAGCTTAACTTTGAAAAGAAATGGAAATCATTTATTTTTTAAGAATGAATTTAAAGAGGGCTCTCGTCTCGGAGACTTCTGTATGTTCGGTTTCTGCCAGGGGTCACACAGGACTTGAGAGGGGTGGCAGTTGCAACCCCTGGAGAACTCCTCTCCCCCCCCCCCCCCAATTGATGTCCCGGAATAGATTTGTACTGATTTAGTTAACGCTTCTTTTGAATCTACCCATACTATAACCATACTGATTTGGTGTCTGCTGCTTTTGAACTTAGCCACACTCAAATTGTACTGATTTATCTGTTTAGATTTAGTTTAGAGACACCCCTCTGAAAACCATACACCAGGACCAAAGCAAACACGAGGCAATACAGAATGAAGAACAACAGAATGAAGAAGGCAGAATGAAGGCAGAATGAAGAACGACAATAAAACTACTCAACACCCAGAAATCACCTGAAGCCAACTAACCAGCCCCTTTCTCTTCTCCATACCCTCACACCTCTCAGGTACCACACACGCTCAGAGGGCTCGTGAAACAACCCACCAGAACACTTGCAAACCTTGCACCCCTATCTCTCCCTCACTCCCTCATTAACCAACCCTACCTACTTTTCTCACAGAGCCACATGAGTGTCTGGAGGCCATGCAAATGACAGCGGTGCACAGTATAAATCAACATAACATCTATAGCATAGAGTGAGAAAATGTCCTTTTGTGAGCAAATAAATCAGTCCCCATGGATCAGGCACCCTTCAATTCCATACCTTCAATTGCACGGAACCCAGGATCTGACTAGTAGCAATTTGCCAGATGGGGAGCGACCTTGGGCTCTCCAGAGGTCACCTATCTGTGGCAATCACTATATCTCACATTTTACATATACATTCTGGAATTAAAGTTGTGCTACTGGTTTCTGGTGCTTAGTACAATTTATTCAGGAGACAGTTTTTGGAGGAGAGAGAGTGGGTGTGCTCCAACTTATTTAAGGCAGATGTGCCCATTAGTTTTGGAAAAGGCCCATGTCTCACTGGATCCTTTTGCCATTTTTACCCTACCTTGCAAATAAATCTCATCTAAATGAAGGTCTGATGAGGGAAGGAACTCAGCGGTTGAAAAATCACCAGATAAGGAAAAAGAGGTTGAAAAAGCCCAGAAAAAGATCTAATAGTGGCACTTTTCTTTGTTGAAAAGACGGAGATACTTGTTATCAGACTTGTCACATGACTGACGGGTACGTTTTCCCCTCATCCGCCTTGGTGGAAAATTGGGTGTTTCGTCTCAAAATGTTAGAGGTCTTTGAGAAAGCGGAACTGCCGCTTCTTCTTCGAATATAAAGAAGACCGCCCAGCCCACTGCACCTGACAAAGCAGGGAGTGTGTCGGAGACCTGCCCTTCCCGCGCTACCAAAAGCCCTGGGGATGGTTAAAACATAGACAATGAACGGACTCTGATGGGTGAACGAAGGATAGCACAGGGGCAACGTGCTGATCTTGGAAGCAAGTCCATGCAGAGCAACAAAAGTTTGAATCCTGGATCTGCACTTAGAAACCGAACTCAGGTATGGTATTAGCCGCGTTATGAAAAAATTATTAAATTTAATAAAATGACTCCAGCCCTCGATAACCCTGTTGGTTGTTGCACACTTCCACTGCGCATCTGCTGAACTTCAAAAGGCCCTTCGCCGTAGAGACTCGAGGAACTCTCAACTTTGAAGTACATCCCAAAGTCCAGTAAAGATTTCACAGGCTAATCGCAAAATCTCTTCAACGAAGGTGCCCAATTCCTACCATATTTGAGCCATTGGAAGCACCTTGAATACCTGAAGAATTCCAAAATTAAGAAGATGCTTGGGGGATTTGGCATCAATTTTCAAGGATCCTAAAGGGCTGGACATCTCCCTAGAGGTGAATCTTGAACAACCTAACCCTCATGCTCATCCTAATGTAGCCTATAGTAAAATGATGGCTAAAATTGCAGATGCTTTTGGTGGGGGACCTCCTGCTAAGGAGATAAAAGAATATGACCTGACTAACATTCTGGACAGGGGAACACAGGTAGGGCCTGTCCTCCATTTTCACGCTGCCATAAAAGAGCAATTGTTGGAGCTGTGGCAAAATATCCACCTCTGTGCCAGCAGTGCACAAGGATCTTGACAGAAAATCCAAGCACGTGTCCTCTGACCACAAATTCCTCACAAGACACCCCATATGGTTTATAGTTATTTATAGTTATTTTTTCGAATTCAAAAATGTCTAAAGTAATTTTTTCAAAAAAATATCGGAAAAAAGTCAATTGTTTTTTAATTATGTTTTTTATTTGAAATGGGGGGGTTCCCCCCCAACTCCCTTTTTTGTAATTATTTGTTTTGTTTACCCAATTTATTTATTCCCGGACCCCAAAATAAATATATATATTTCAAAATTATGACCGACCACCACCCCATACATTTCATCTTAGTGGTACAAGCAGCAACTTCAAATGCAAACCTGGGCAAGGTGAGTCTCCAGAGTCCTGGCCCAGATGCCCTCCCAACTACCTAAAACACTGTAAAAGTGTTTACAAAGGGCGTTTCTCCCGCACACTCGGCGTTCCAGTCCCCTTCCTCGTTCCCCCTCCTTCCCCAGCCCAATCCCGCCTCCCAACCCTCCCCTGATTGGTCCACGGGCCAAATATCACGAACCCTCCCAGGGCAGCCTCCTGGGGCTAAGGGCCCCAAGGCCAAGGGCGACTCCCACAATGGCAGCTCCAGAGAGTGTCTGCAGGTGTCTGCAGGTGTCTGCAGGTGTCTGCAGGTGTCTGCAGGTGTCAGCAGGGGAAGCCAATGAAGCCACCAGACACCAACAAAACTGTAAGTGCTGGCATGAGTGGGGGGGTAGAGCAATTACCCTACTCCAGAAAGCTCCTGCCACCCTAACTTACCTTTCAATGGCCTGCAGTATAATGTTAACCAGTACCATAACCCAAACATTAGCCTGCGCTGATTCTAGACAGAAATGTGACCGTTAGCATATGCCACACTTAGATGGAATTCTCAAATTTTGTCTGCGCGAATCTAGACAGGAATGTAACTGTTGGCATATGCCACACTTAGATGGAATTCTCAAGTTTAGTCTGCGCCGAATCTAGACAGGAATGTAATCGTTGGCATGTGCCACACTTAGATGGCATTCTCAAGTCTACTGTGTGCCAAATCTAGACAGAAATGTGACTGTTAGCATGTGCCACACTAGTATGGAATTCTGAACTTTGGCTTGCGCGGCATCTAGATAGAAATGTGACTGTTAGCATGTACCGCACCTAGATGGAATCCCACAATTGCAAGGACAGCAATGCCAACTAACCAACCAACTAACAATTCCATCCCTCTGCATACACCCCTCAAACTATAACCAAACACAACCACAAGCCTTAAACGCAGCAATCCGCACAGTCTGCGCCAAATCTAGACAGAAATGTGATTGTTATCACATGCCACACTTAGATGGAATTCTCAAGCATAGTTTGCGCCAAATCTAGGCAGAAATTTCATTGTTGGCATGTGCCACACTTAGACGGAATTCTCAAGCTTAGCCCGCGTTGCATCTTGATAGAAATGTGATTGTTAGCAAATACCACACCTAGATGGAATCTCAGAAATGTGATTGTTAGCATATGTGATTCTTAGCATGCACCACACTTAGAATTATGAACCATGCCAACTAAGCAACCAACCAACAATTCCATCCCTCTGCATACACCTCTCAAACTATAACCAACCACAAGCCTTAAACGCAGCAATCCGCACAAACTTCACAACAATGCAACAACAAAACAGACCACACATAGACTCGCACAACAGCACGGGATGACTACAGACCATTAAACACCCCCAAGCCCAGCCAACAGACCCACTGGGCTGAGGCTGCCAACCGCACATCACTGCTCTCTTGCACTTTTCCAACTTATTCCCACTAACCCACCCCCTCTCCTCCCCTTTTTCATAGCCGCCAGAGCGCCAGGGGACCACTTCGGTGGTGACAGTGCGCGGTACAAATGTCCATTAACATTAACAAAGACAAGCTCATATACCCCCTAACCCCTGACATGGATGATAAAGCAGTATGACGCTCTTGCGACGCCTCTGGCAGCATGGCCTTAAAGGCTGTAGATGCAACATGCACACTTGACAATTATGCACACCGCTTATAGTCAGTGATATCTGAGGTGGCAGAGCACATCCCATATGGGGAAATAAGGGATGGCTTCCTGAATATTGTAAGGGATCGCAAAAAAGCCATGTGCCAAGCTCTTAAGTCTCCATGCGGTAGACTGCTCTGGAAGAGCAATGGCTGCAAGCTCATTTACACACAGGTTTGCCTAGCTGAGGAAGTCTTGATGTGTGCTTGATGTGAAGTAAAAACTGCAGGACACGCCCATGATGGGACCCACTTGTTTGGCCCTAAGATGATGACCGCTTGGACAAATTACAGGCCTCTGTGAAATCCTTGGGAGTGGCTTTGCATCAGCCCACCCAGTTCGCTACTATAGTTACGCTGGTCAAAGGGGCAGGCAAACAACTGTCTGACCAGGACAGAGACTAATTCCGGGTTCATCAAGAGGGAAGAGGAGGGAAACAACCAGGTCCACTCCTGCTTCAGTCCCCACTAGTACAACATCACCCGCAAAACTGCTTTGAAAGCATTTTCAATTCCTCTCTGGTAGGGGTCCTTCTGTTACACCATTTCTCAGAATGGTGCAGCCTGAGCATGGCAAGTAGTCTCTTAAGGGTATTGCCTCCCTTTTATAGAACGTCCACCAGACTGCCCCCTCCCATCAGGCCACCATCTGTTCCGGAACTACTATCCCAGAACGAGATTGTCGCTCTGCTGTGCCATAGAGCTGGTACTTCAAGTGGAAAGGAATAGAGGGTGGTACTCTTTTTTTATTTTCTGCTCCCGAAGAAGGGCAGAGGTCTGCAACCTATCTTGCCTGAGATGCTTGAGCAAGTTCCTTAGGAAGGACACGTTCATGATGCTAACCCTCTTGCAGATCCTCCAGGCCTTGGAGTTCCAGGATTGGTTGGTGTCACTCAACCTCCAGCATGCTTACTTTCATGCGCCAATCCATCCAAAGCACAGGAAGTACCCGAGCTTCGTTATAAGCAATTCCCTTTAATAGTTCCAGATTTTGCTCTTCGGGCTCACCTCTGTCCAAAGTGTCTTTGCCAAGCTGTTGGCTGTGGTAGCAGCCAGTCTTGTGAAAGAAGCAATTTACGTTTTTCACTACCTGGGCGATTGGCTGATCAGTGCTTGGTCCCTTAATCAGGCTCTGAATCATCTAAATCGCACCTTCTACCTCCTTCAGACTCTGGGCTTCTCCCTCAGCTTCAAGAAATCTTGAGTGACACCTTCCCAAACACTCCAGTTGATGGGAGCGTTTCTGGACTCTCCCTCCGGCAAGGCTTTTCCTCCAGAGGACATGACATGGCTCTACACATCTGGTCGGCAGATTTCAAAAAACACCCAATATCTGCAAGCCCTGGACCTACTATGGTTGCTGGGTCGCATGGCATCCTTCATTTTCCTGGTGTTGTAGGCCAGATTGAGAATGAGAATGCTCCAGTGGCCCTCAGATCTCAATGGTCACAGTTCTCTGGTAGTATGACAGACTTGAATCAAAAGTTGAACAGTCTCTCTCAAGGGCCTCCTGTGGTGGACTCGCAGAGAGAACGTGATTGCAGGGTAACCGTTTTGGCAGCTGTGACAGGAGGCGACTGTTATGAACTCATTGCTTAAAGGCTGGGGCGCTCACCTGAACATGCTGACAGTGAGTGGACTGTGGCACCTGGCAGAGACTAAATTGCACATAAAGAAGTTACAGCTGAGGGCGATCAGATTAGCGCTGATGGCCTTCTTGCCCTCCATACAGTGGGAAGACTGCAGTGGTTGAAGTGGGCAGAAGCGATGCGCCTGTATTTTTTTTAAATTTATGTTCCTAAAATCGTTCCGTAATGGTTTCATTTTAAAATAAAATTGTAGGAACAAGTTGAAACTTGCACTACACTGACTGTTACCTTCAATAGAATGTGCATTTGTTTAGGGTTTTGTATTGCGTGTCAGAGGTGGTTTAGCGGCAGGGTTTGTGGGGAGCGGGAACATGTCAGCAAGGATCATAGTTCCACTACTTCTTTTTGTACTGTTTGACCACTGGAAGGCTGTTCTGATCATGACTGAGAACACAGTGGCATTGCACGACATCAACAACAGGTGGTGTAGGGACACTGCCCCTGTGAAAATAGGCGATGCAGCTCTGGTTCTGGGTGTTACAGAACACAAGCCCTCATTACAACACTGTCGGTAGCTGTGCCGTTAAAAACGGCACAGCTGCCACCGGAGTTGCATTTTTTCTGGCACCTGTGAATGGGCAAGAACCGGGTCATGCCGAGTTAGGCGGACCCGTTAATTGCCCATTTTTGGGTGCCGGAACACGACAGTGGGTTTCCTGAGCAGGCACGAATGGGAACCGTGTCACGAAGTCTTTCTGGAGATCAAGTGAACCTGTTTGAATCTAGTAGAGAAATAGCAAGTGATATATGATCCTGCTTGAAGCATAGTAGAGCCTAGTTAGCTTTAAACCAACAGTTACCAGGAGTTACTTTTGGCTGCTACGGCCAACTGATGCCTTCCAAACATGCAAATGTGACATTAACTGATTATTTGAGAATGTTAATAAAGAAGAATTAGAACACATCTAATACACATTTAAACACAATGGTTGGCAGAGCCGTCCTACAACACATTACTACTTAATGGCTGCAGAGTTTGCTCCTCCTGCCTCCTACAATCTATTACCGCTATTTTAGTCTATCTAAGATGAGGAATCCATTAGAGAACACAATGCATTGTTTCCACCACCGATTCCTCATCCCTTCCCACCCTGCCCGCAATGAGGGAGCCCTTTTCTTTTTGTCACCTCCTTCAATGCTACAAGGCACCTCATATTTTTCATGATCCCCCAACCCAGATGAGCAGAAGGAAAAACGACGACTGCGCAGAGGACCCTCGAAGCCCGAGCCGCACAGTGCCCCTTGCTGTGAAAAGTTTCTGACTGCTGCTGCTGCAGGAAGAATATATCTAAGATGAGGAACATCCATGAGAAAGAACATTACCACAGGTAAATAATTTAGTTCTAGTTTACAAAACAGATTCCTTACCTGGAAATATGCTATAAACATTGCCACTGTAACATTGCTGCTTTCAAAACCATGGGGCCCCTGCCTCTGCTCATCTGCCCGTGTCCTCTGCAGTTTCCAAATCAGCACCCAGGTAAGGTGATTTTGACCTGCACTCATCAAAAACCACAGGTTTCCACGTGTGCCTTCCTTCCTATCCCACTAACACACCCACTTTTTCTTTTTTTGGAGCCATTCACTGCAAGGCCAACATTGGCGGAAGGGCTCTGTATAACATCACTTACCGTATGTTTGGAGGTTTTACTTTTTCTTTTTCTAACTGTTTCCCCTGTTCGGAAAGATTTTACTTTTTGCTGCTTTTCCTCCAGAATACATGAGGGACTCTCTTATTGCTATTGTTTTGAAACTCATCTGACTTTTGTAGATGAGAGAAGCCTTTTTGCTCCACTTAGCTTGCGCAGCTCGTTTGTTTTGGGAGCACTGATCAGTCCCTACGGCTATCAGTGCGGGAGAACTTGTAAAGTTCTTTGTTTATTTTTCCTGCACACATCACCTTCAGTGAGGTGTCCCTGTAACTTTGTTTTTTCGACTTTTTGGTTAATTGCATGATGTGTCCATGATGGACTGGTGGCAGTGATTACTTTTACAGTGTTTTCTTTTTTGTTGTCTTGTGCACTTTTGCATTTCACTGCTTAATGCCATATACAATACTCTATAACTGAAATGCCTGTGGCACAAGGTTTTCGCCTGTCCTTTGACCCTCTTGTCTTTTGACCTTCTTCTTTCACTGGTGTGGCTGGATTATCCCTATATGGTAAGCCCTTTCCTGGGGAAGACTCCAGATTATGCGGCAAAGTGGAGGTCTGTGTCCGTAGCCAAATGTTGGGGGCTGGGTCTGCCTGGCCCCAGTCTGCATCTTTGCCAGGTGTCTGTTGCTGGGCAGATGCAGTAGCCAGAGGCTGCCCAGGACTGACCAGCCCCTGCTGGTTTGAATGGTGCAGATCATTGGCATTGATGAGCTGGGGACAGCTCAAGCCGCATCCTGGCTAAAAAGAGCACCACTGCAGTAGTTTCAAAGATTGTTGGAGCGAAGACCCCTACGAAGGAGAGCAGCCTGCTGAAGACCCAGAACTCATCATTGGAAGATTGCCAAAAGTCCTTTCTTCACTTGCCCGCAAAGCCCTGTCTCTGCAGGACTCCTGAAGCCCCTCATCTGTGCATCGTCTGCTGGATTGGTGGGAACAAACAGTCCCAACCTCTGCTTGAATATCCAGTCGCTGGAAGCGCTCAGGTCCGTACTCCTGCCATGCCTGTGGGCTAGCCAGATGTCCTCCTGGGCTACATCGCTTCATTAGTTGCCATCCAGAGTTGAGCCTTGGGACTCCTCAGTTTCTCAGCATATAGAACTAGAAGTGTTTGCCTCAAGTTGCATCTCTCCACCATGAAGGGGGCGTTGCAGGATTGGCTTCTTTGTTCTCGCCACAGGGGTCATCTTCCAAACTTTTATTTTAAGTGGCCATCACTGCCCGTTGCCTGTGTTTCATCCTGGGAGTCCCCTGAGGGAGTCACTGAAGCGGTGTTTCTGAAGTCTGAGTGTCTGGCTGTCCATAATCCAGCCCTTCGGCTCACGAAACTGCAAACTAACCGTACCCAAGAACCTGATGCTTGAAGAGACCCCAGCACCCATGACCCCTGGGCTTCCACCAATGCCAAATCCAGAATGCCCAGCAATTTCAGGAACTTCTATGGTTTTCTCCTAGTGAATCAGAGTACAGGGGGTGAGGAAACATATAGATCCTGATAGAGTTGTACAGGCATAACGTCCTAGCCCTATCTCTCCTTTGCGAATGGATGGTGGTATTTTGGCCTGGTATCCTCCCCTCGGTCTTGGTGGTTGGATTGGGAGAGGGTCTTTTAAAGGCTCATCTTGTCTTTATTGACCTTTCAAACAAAACTATTTGTTGGCTCATCCCGGCACTGTTCAAATTCCTGAAAGACCTGCACCCCAACCCACCCCCCTCCTCCCCGAAAAGACTTTCATTTGCACCTGTGACTCTAAGGCCCCTTCTAGCTAGAGAAAGGACTTTTTAAGGTTAGCACATTAGTTCTAAGGTTTTGTCCAAGTCTTGATTACTTACCTGGTTCTAATTCTTTATTCACTTAATTTTTACGGTACTGTAGTATAGTAAAGTATTTCTCTTCTCTGTTTAAAAGTAAAGTGTTTTGCGTTCTTAGCAGAGGACCCCAAGGTGCATGTTCATATTAGTAGTTAATGTTTTAGTGTTATTTACCTGATTGATTTTTATTGATAGGCGTTGTCTAAGGCCTCAATAAATAACTATATTTTAGTACATTATGCCGAAGGATGCTCTGTGTGTGCTTAACTGAACGTTTCACTACTCTCAAGCCCTCATAAGTTTAAGCCTTGCTGCGGTTCAGTCACACTACCCGCGTAGTTGGCTAGACATTAGTGTTTGTTCCTGTTCATCAAAATATGGTGGTCTCTCAGGATCTGTCACCAGGGCTGATTCTGAAAATCCTTCTTAACAGGTACCATGGACAAAATATTGGTACCATAGACAAAATATTTATGGTCCTCAGTCCAGAATTCATCGAGCGTCATACGGCTTCCAATCTACGTTATTGAAGGCTTCATGAATGCTGCACACTGCATGGAGGTCAGAGGATTCTTCGTTTTATTTGGACAGGACTAATGCTGTTCATTTACTGGACAGTGTTTTGGTAATTTATGTGGGCTCCCTTGGAAAATAAGCCTCCAAGGCCCCTATTGTACTCCTATTGGAGTATATGCCTCTTTTTTTTCACTGTAGCAAGGTTTCTCGTCTTCGACCCTGAAGACCTTTATGTCCATGCAGTTAAGACCAAGGCAGTGACTGTATTTTTTTTAGCTTTGCCTTTCCATGGATGTTACCTTAAAAGCACTTATTGTGGCTTCTCTGCATTGATTACTCATGCACAGTGCTGTGGACGTGAGCACCAAGCTGGATTGCAAAGTTGGACATTCTCTTAAATGTGTCTTTGCATAGAGCTTCAAAATAAACTTCACTCCTCATGCATAACACAATTCTTTTCAATCTTCCCATGCGTTGACAGGAAAGGGACCATGATGTTCCATACTAGTGAGTATAATTACTTACCATAGTGACTCTTGTACGGCTAGGCAATTCCTTCAGTCTTCCAGGCAGATCTGCCCACCGTTCCCATATTTCTGTCCCCTTTAGTCTAGGAAGAGAAAAAAAGGGTGTTGTGTAGGATTAAAGCAGGCATGTACGAAGGCAAAGCCTGTGCATGCATGTTGCATGCAGCAAATAGCTTTATACATTGCTGTGCAACGTAGAGACTGACATCCAATGAGTATGTTTGTTTTATAAACTGCCTTCGAATGAGTCTCTCATATCATGGCATTGTTAACATACACATATTATCTTAATGTACACACGTTATGTCACATCTTCCATGTTAGGCTTTGATGATAAACGTGGCTATGTTTTTGGAAAATGGGAACACGGGGGGTGGGGTGTGTGGGGGTGGCGGGGGGTGGGTCATAATTACAGGCCAGTACTGTTTTTCAGGGCTGTCATGAAGGAGAGTTATCCTTGAATGGTGAAATTGTATTTTTTTAATAATAACTATTATACTAAGATGTCATAGCTATGTAAACCCTCTACAGAAAGGTTTGGGCTAATGTCTTAAATCTAGCAGGGCACTTGCATATTCTGCATGCATTTTAGAGGTGGTCACAGAAAAGGCATTGAATCTGTGGTGATAGAGAATGAACTGGAGAAAGGAATCGACTAATCAAAGTAGAAATGTTTCAAACAACAAGGAAGCTTATCCATCCAGTTGGGAAGATGCATAAAATAATATGTAGGCATGTTAATGGTGGGGTATGCAGATAACTGATATTTTCATCTTGAACTAAATCTGTACCCTTTTTTCTGCCCTAGAACCAAGGTAGTATGGATGCCTTAAACATGGACACTGTATGCAGACTGTATGAGGTTGGGCGACAGCGCTTGGCGGAGGATGAGGATGAGGAGGAAGACCAAGTAAGTGACAACTATCATATCCACATAACGTGGCATGGTTTCTGAAATGGCATTCCCTCCTTCAAATTACACATACTCCTAATACCTCTACTTCACTCATATTATCAATGTGTGTGGACCCTATTATTCAGTGGTATGTTAATTAATTAGTGTAGCAATTAACCTAAGCTGTGTAAAGCTTAGACAGACCTGCACATCTATGCATGATCGCCCATTTACCCCAACAAGGTTTGAAGAATTGCCTATGCAATTTGTTGGTGGGCCCATCCTCCAAGAAACTTGAAATCTCATTGTGAAAGAGAAGCGTTGGCATCAGCTGTCACAATTTGGCTCGAGTTTCTAGTTCCTTAAAGCCCAGTACGGTACTCGGGCATATGTTTCAGGGCCCCTCGCCTTCCTGAATCAAAGTTGCATAATGTCTGGCTACTCTGAGACTTTAAGTGACTGATCATGGCAAAGGTCTCCGGTTATATGACTATTTGGTTCTTAAGATCCATTTGATACAGACCCACCAAGCCTGCTTCGTCCACATGATTTTTGCATGAAAAAAGCAGTTCTTATGACCACTGCACCATTGGATGCAGCCTAGTTCTTGCTCTGAGTATTGAGATTGTGTTTTTGTGATGACCTTTTTTCAAGCCTTTAACGGTGAGAGATTTAACTGGCCCCTCAGAATGTCTGGAATTCGCTTTGGAGAAAGAGTTAACATATTTTTTCTCTTCTTTAGTCTCTTCAGTGAACATCCCAGCAGTAGACATCCCTGCACAGTGACTCCCTGGTGACTTACTAACCTGGGAGGGGCATGTTGCACTCTTTACTCTTCGACATGCTGCACTCCTGGGTTTGTCCAAAGGGTTCTAGTACCAATATATAGTACACATGAGACTTTTTGGTTTTCGGTCTCCCGCGTCAACCAGGACTAATATTGCCATTGCACAGATATCCGCTCTGCAGCCACTTGCCTCAAACCATAAGCTCCAGGTCCGCCAGTGGCTTGGGCTCTGCCTAAACAGACCTCAGTTTTGCCTGAGGAGTGTAAGAAGTTGCTTAATGAATCACAAGACCAAACAAAAAAGTGTTTCCAGTTTTTATTAAAAAAAATAAGTATTTCAAATACGTGCAATATGCCTAGCTCAGTCTGCCTACTCCCACTGGTTGTATGTCATGCCAGTTTGTCTAGACCTAGGGTACCCCCTACTGTCTGGTTTATCCTTATTCCTAAAGAGGGCCTCAAGGCTGTGACCTTATCTGCCTGACTTTCTCAAGGACTTCCTACAGGACCAAGCGGTGTCATCTCGACGACATGTTGCCCTTCTCCTCTCAATGGCAGTCTGTTAACCTCATTCGGCTGTCCCCTCTTTTCTCCATCCTAGTCTCTCTCTCCCTTTCCGCACACTCAGACTGCAGTTTATACCGTTCTTTCCCCTTTATCCTGTGTGCACTCTCCATCTGATCTCTCCAGGATTCGTCTCGCATCACTCTGTTTCCTGGTTTTAGCTATCTCTTTCCAGTCTCCGGTCGTCACTTGCCAAATCCCTTTTCCTGTGTCTGCTTCTCCCCCAAATCTCACTTTTCACAACACTACTCTACATTTACTTTCCTTCCCGCTCCTGCCTTTTACTTCCCTCTCCTCCCTCATCTACTCTCAGCCCACCTCCTATTTCCCTCTAAAATTACTTTAAACTACTTGATCGCTCAAACCTATTTGGTACCCCTTTCTCAAATGCCTTACCTCCTCTCCACTCCCAAGTCTCCTTCAAGACCACCTCAAGCTGCTATATCGTCCTCTCTGGTCTGTTGGTCCACCTGCACCTTTCTCCGGCCTCACCTGTACACCTTTTACTCCCAACTGAGACTGCTGGCTTTTTATAGCGCCCACATCTCACTTTGCTGCCATTGGCTGCTTGAGTCATCTGATTCCCTGGGCCAATCGCTATCTAAGCTGCCCCCGTGAGCACCAGGACTTCCCCTGGAAGTCTTCAAAAGGACCTCTATGACTCCTGTCAAGCCTACATCCCTGCCACGAGGTTCATGTGGTTACTGGGTTAGATTGTTTGCTGTTCTTCTCCTAGATCCTGTCGGTCCTTGCCTGCAAAGGCTTTGGAGAGGGTTCCCTGGTCTCTCCTAATGCTGGGCAGCGCCTAGCTGGTTCCATCTTCTCTGCTCCTGCTTCCCCATAGCCAATTATGGGTTTTGTTGGTAAGGTGTTTAGTCCCCTGTTCAGCCTCTGAAGGTGTAGGGCTTCAATTAGGCTGAGAGGAACACAGAGCTCAGAACACCACCACCAGAGGCACTCATTCCAGCTGCCTGAAGCTGCCTGCAGAGGTCAGGGGTCCTACAAGAACCAACCAGCATCAGTTTATGGTTTGTCCACGTGATCCTCCCCAAAGGTTTATCGAGAAACTCACTTAAGGGCGTCCTGCACCGGGGCGTCCATTTAAGAGCATTAGGTAGGGAATACCCCCTCCCCCTACTTAGGGGTGCCATTTGACAGCTTGAAGCTTCCCTTACAGTCCTCCTTCCAGCTCTATACCATCATCCTGTTATCTTTCAGCTGCTGCTTTCACTGGCTTCCTTTTTCCTGTTTATATCTCTGCCCTACTGAAGTACTTTCAGGTTACTTTTGTAAATGTAACTAAATAGCCATTATATAAAAAGATAAACGGATACAAAGTATCCTAACTGCACTTCACTGTAAGGTGATGTGTGCAATTGTAACAATACAAGAATTCACAAAGAAAGACAGTCTCTCAATACCAATAGTCTTAGGGACTAGTCATTGTCCCCATAAGTAATTAGCAAACCGGCAAGGGAAGTAAAGCAAATGGCTTTACTTCTCTCCAAAAAGTCCAGACAGGGTTCAAAACAAAGCACCAAGAAAGGGTGTCCCATAGAGATCTATGAGCAGGGGGGAGCGGCGGGGGTACTGAATCAGCACCTAAAACGCCCACAGCCAGATAAGCCAAATAAGTTGGACACAGCCTTAGCACCACTCATACCACCCACCCACGTCCTACACACACACACACATCCACTCTCATCAACAGTTCCAACACAATCATCACACAGACACTCAACAAAATTGCCCCTCTCAAATCACAAAATCCCTGCAGTCTCGACCATGAACCATGGTTGCACAGCTCCTTCCTCTCTATCAAGCAGTAAGCGAGATGCCTAGAAAAGTGGCTGACCAAAGAACCCATGCCCGACAACAGGACACCATTCAAACACTGCTGCAATAAATACAAAACAGCCGTACGCAATGCCAAGGCCACCCATTACTTCCAAGAACTCCAATCTGCCACTAATCTTACACGGAAACTATTCAACATTGTCAAATCACTCTCCAAACCACCATCCAACCTTTCCACAACCACACACCCCTCCACTGCAGTTGGCAACTCTCTGACTGCAAGGTCTCCAAAGTACACATTCGGAAAGCCCTTCCCTCTACTCACCCTGCCCCAAACATTCAAACGCAAGGGACACCTTCCACCCCTTCGACACAGACACCATCATCACCCTAACTACCAAAGTAAAACCTGCACACTTCCTGGATGATACATGCCGACGTCAAGCTGCATCCAATTGCATCCCCACCCCCAACTCGCTCGACATCATTAACTCCTGTCTCTCACATGATATCCATTAAAAACTGGACAAATCTCACCTCTCCTCAAAGACCATCTCTCAACACAAATTACAGCCCCATCTCTATCCTGCCATACCCCACCAGAATCGTGGAATGCTTTGTCACTACCAAACTGCGACAACACATCACGCAAACCACCTACTCCAACCTTTCCAATCTGGCTTTCGACCTGGACACAGCACTGAGAAAAGGTCCTTTTGCGTAAACTGGTCTAGGGAAGCCAAAGCAACATTTGGTATAGTATTTCCCTTTGTTTTTATATCTCAGTCGGCAGTATTTGCCACACTTATGTTTTTGGAAGCATAAGATTTGTGTACGTAGGTCACTGTGTGCTTTCTGAAGGGATGGTGCAGGTTATGTATTTTTCTATAAACTTTAAAACGGAGGCATCACTGTCATGGACACATTTCGGAGCATCTTTTATCAACAAAAGCATGTGTATGTGTGGTGCTCCTCTAGATTGATATTCTTGTCTCCAAAAGTAGTGTTCTACTTCTCTGAGTGGACGGGTACTTTTATTGCAGATGAAGTGCAGCATGGCAATCAAGCAATGGTGAAAGTACCTTGACACATTGACAGGGTCAAGAGAAAAAAGTTCTCCTGGTGTTTTCATATCTATTCCTTCTGTTTGCTATGCGTAAGAAGTCATACAAGTCATCCCCTGCATATTCTGCACAACTTAATGTAACAAAACATGTGGGTGGGTCTAGGTTCCTTACCCTACAACATACATAAGCGTGATGTCAAAATCAGGGTTGTTTTGTACCACGCACGTTTGCCAAGAGATTTGACTGCAAAACCTCATCTTGGTCTTTTATAACTTCATCTTTGTCTTTTATCTTTTGAAGCATTTGGGCTGTGGGCAGGTTTAAAAAATGTGAGCCTGTTTTTAATGTGTGTGCGCAACTCCATAACATAGAGTTGCTAGTTCACTTTCAAACAGGAGGTGGAAATGTATTCTTTGTTTTGTCTGAATATGAGGTCATAAGAATACTTTTGTAAAGAGCAATATTCTGATGCACTAATTTGTGTGGGTCTTTTATCAGATCTTCCTACTTTTCCTGTAGGAAAGAGTAGAGGAAAAGAACATGCTTTGACACTTTTCTGCCATATGTTCATTGGAGATCCTTTGGCTTGACGCATTTTATATGTTTCTAATGCATCGTCTGTGGTGTCTTTGGAGTGCAGTGGGTTAATTGTATACTGGTCCAATATGGTGGCTGCAGTAATGGGAGCTACGCATTCAAATTGCCCAATTGGTGGTAAATCCTCAATAAATTAGGTGGTTGCTGTTAAGTTATCCTCTGTTTATATCTTTGTAGTATTGATTGTTTTCTTTAAGATATTGTAGGGCTTGTCTAACCTTGTTTAAGTTGACTAGTTGTTGCCAAATTATTTTGTCTTTTGTTGGTACACCATTAACTCGGATAATCAAAGATTGATCTATTGGCCGTTGTATTCCCAGAGTTTGAACATTTTCTTTATGATTTAATGGCAAATATACTTACTTTGCCACAAATGCCTTTTTGTAACTCGGAAGGAGGCAACATTGCTAATTTTGGGTTGAAGGCGTATTATAGCTTGAAATGGGTGTACTGTTTGGATTATAATGCTCTCATACAAGTTAAATTGTTGGAGAGTCTTTGGAAGTGGAAATATTTCTAAGTTATTAGTGACAGTACGTGATGGCATTTGGTTATTGTCAAGCTTTGTATTGCAGAACGTGCAAACTATTGAGGGGTCAGTTATTTTGTATTTATTTTCTGTAAAATATAAAGCTAATTGGAACCATTGGTATTCCTGATTGTCCTCCATTTTGTAGGCCATATCTACTATTTGTGTGCTCTTTTTAAAAAAAGTTCTGCAACAACAGTCACATCCTTGGTCTGGTATTTCAGCAGACGTGTTTTCAAACTTGGCTATTTCTCTTTGTATGTGTGTGTTGGTGTTCGTAGGGTTTTCACTCATGTTTTCTAAAGATACCGAACTTTCGAAGTGATCTTTACTTCCAAAATATTTACTTATGTTGTCCTGTATTTGTTGAAGGAGTTCTTTGCCTAATCCATGTAGGAGTATGTTATTTAAATGTTGCAGTTGTAAAGCAGGACTTTTAGCATATTATAGTCTCTGCGCAAGATTCCGTATAGTGGAATGGTGTGTTGCTAACATTTTGATGTGGTGGAAGGTCCTTTTGCAAGAAGTTTCTGAAATGTAGGCTAGTGTAGTTGCGCACTGGACAGGAGTCCATGGTTTGTAAAGTTTTTATTCTACTTTTGTCTTTTAGTTTTACATACTGATTGAGGAATTGTCGTTATAATTTGAATGATTGTTGGTGTACGTTACACATTGAGCTGCATGCCCAGTTGTACACTGGACGGATTGTTTCAGCGAAAGGAACAGTTGGTTGAAAGTTTGTTGGGGACGTTTTTGTATAAGGATTTCTAGTGCCATAATGGTGTCTCCTACCATTTCATACCCTCAGCCATTACTGTGTATGGCAATTGGGTTTTTTTGTTCTCGTTTATAAGCCTCTTCATTGAAATATGGTTCTGTGCTGCTTGTTTGAATCCATTCACCTGCACAGAAGTTTGAAAAGGTATCTATATTGACCTTGCACATTTTTAGAAGTACTTATTGTAATTTACTGATTAATTTAGTTAGTGGTTTCATGTTTAAAATTGATATAAACATCTTCATTTTTATCAGAAATGCGCCGTCAATTAGAGCTTCGAAGATTAGTCTTCCGCAGTAATCTTTAAGGGTAGAGCGTGACTTCAACTGTTTTCATAAGATTGTGAAGTACTCTACGGTGGAACTTTTTTGTAAAATGTATTTTTTTTAATGTTTTACTGGGACTATGTTACCATTATTAGGGATAGGGTTAGGTGTATTCATCGGTGTGCTTTTGTTCATGCATTTTCTTTTTAGTTTTTGGAAGAGGAGCTTTAGTTTTTTTAGTGGTTGCTGGATTAGTTTTGTTGAGTGATGTTATTAGCCGTTTTGTTTGAATGTTTTCTATAAATTGTTTTAGAGGTGGATGACTATGGCTTGTTTTTATTCTTATCTGCTCTTCTTTCTTTGTTTTCTATGGAGTTGCATTTTAGTAGGCATTCTCTTCGGTCTGTTGGAAAAAGAGTGTGGAATATATATGGATGTATTTTTAACGAGTGTGTGAATGTGATGGTAGAGATGAATACAGGGTTGTGTGATTGTGTAATGGGATGATAGTTGTGGGTGGGAAGGTTGTGGGAGTATCTGTGTGTGTGTCTAGGGGTGTGAAGGGCTTGGGGTAGTAAGAGTGGTGGTGTGAATGACTATATAGGGACATTATGATGTTTTGAGGAGAGTAGTGGGTGTTATAATGATGTAGTGAAATAAATTATGATTTGAAAAGAATACTGTAGGCTAATATATAGCAAAAATGTATTGGTACCATAGTAAAGAGATTAATAGTATAGTAATGTACTTACTTTGTATTGTAAGTGATTTCAATCTGGCACACACCCAAGTCAAAGCCCAGCATGTAGTGCACAACTGAAACCCTTATTTATTTTTGTCTATAAGTTCAAAATTCTGAAAGATATACCACTCATATCACACCCTTCTCCTGGAACTGCCCCCCACCTCCCCTGGTCACACTTAACCAGGAATCAGGCTAGTTTGCAAAGGTAACTATTTATTTATGTATTTAAAATGTAATCGCAGTATATTTTAATAAGTTAACAACCAATGGGGTGACGTAACACTGAATAATATCTTTAATACACTAGGAGTAAGTAATGAGCAAAGCAAATGCAGCACAGAAAATAATACTTTTATGTTGGTTCATATCAGATAGCACTATGTTTAGAGGTTCCCCCTGCAACACCCCTCAACCCCCCAATAGGTAATGTAAAGAGATGGGAGGAGAGAGCGGGTATTCAGGAATAGCACAAATCAAACGGAATATCAGTCCCACCTTCCCCCATAAAACACAAGAGAAAAACGGAATTGACTTTTCAGCTGCCAGAATGGCTTTTAAAATTGTCTTTAGAATTGACTGTGCAAAAACACCAAATATGGTAAAAAATACTTAAATTGTTATAAATTCCTATGAGAGCCATTTGAACAGTTGCACACAATCACAAGCAATGATTTAGTCCAAAGAAAACATTTGAAATCTTAAAGTCCAAGTCGGAAACAAATTAAAGCTATTCACATGTGTAAAAACCTTTCGGAATTGTAATTTGCGGCAAAGTTTTCCTTGCGCGATATTCGCGATAACGGGAGATGTAGCTATGGATGTAAGGTACAAGTAGGAGAAATTTTGTTTCAATCACAAAAACTGAGGGAGTTAGAGGTTTTAGTGAAAGGCGTTTTTCTAAAGTATAGGCACGAATTTGGACAGAGGCTTCAGTTTTAAAATCAGAAAAATATTGACTATGGACTAGAGCATCCAAGCTAAGCCACCAGGATGGCACAACGTAAGAGTCAGGAGTGATTCGCGACTCAATGCTGGTTCCTCGATGTCCACCTTGGAGCGCCAGGCTGGGCACTTGAATGAAATTAATAGATCAAAGTTGACAAAATGAATAGGAAAAGGATGCTTTTACAGATGGACAGAATAAGTTTTCACTACAGATTTAGACAATGTTACTGATTATGGAAGTAAGGCTAGTTCAGAGGTCAGGAGGGGACAAGATAATGCACGGTAATCAACAGTTTCTAGCTTCCTGTTAATACTCGCAAAACAAATGGATTTAAGATTTTGGACCGTCAGGATTCTAGACCGTTGAATCGGATCTATCAGGGACGGACAGCTGATCACATAGGACTGGACAGGGTCAGCAAGGCTCTCTGGCCACAGCACAGCACAGGACTGCACGGGATCTGCCCTTCTTGGGTCTGAGCATATTTCAATTCAGCAGGCAAGCATTAACAGCACGCCCGGCTGTATTATGATGCTTCCCCTAGGCTTTTGGATTATTTTCTAGAATTTAAGGCCTACCTGAGAATGGTTCAGCTATGCATAGGCCTTTGCTTTGCCAAGTTTCTGGAGTCTGGAACAAGGAAGATGTAGATTTCAGCAGCAGAGCGCTCCGCCAGCAGTCAGGAGAGTGAGTGGATCTGTGAGTCCCTATGTGTTGTCTGCTGTCTCTATGCTATAAAATGACATCACAAAGTGGGTGTATGGGCCGGCTTAGCTAAGCTTGCCCCTATGAGCTGGGATAGGATCAAAACTTAATCTCCGCCTTGCAATTTGAGTGATTGGATCAAGGTCGGATGAAGTCACATTTTATGGTTTGCTTTACAGTCCTCAGAGACCTGCCTTTAGCCACTGGTCTCAAAATCGGATTTGATACTAAATGTACATTTCTACATTGGTCA
This sequence comes from Ambystoma mexicanum, assembly GCF_040938575.1. Classification (NCBI taxonomy): domain Eukaryota; kingdom Metazoa; phylum Chordata; class Amphibia; order Caudata; family Ambystomatidae; genus Ambystoma; species Ambystoma mexicanum. Next base: position 593,932,637 of record NC_090923.1, on the reverse strand, counting down.
CCTTTATACAAATTGCACACAAAGATGCCATATTTTATGTAGCAGCTATTCCTCAAAACCCCACAGCGGTGGGATCTTGTCTCAACTTGCTACAGAATTTTGTCCTTTTCGCTATGACCACAATTTCCAAATTTTATGCAAATTTCCACAATTGTGTGTGTTTAACATAGGGATGTGTGTGTACATTTTCACAATTCTAACATTAATACATTTTGCATAAAATCACATATGTTGCCATTCCTGTCTAGAACTTGTTACACGGTTTTGCCGCCTCTTAAAACGTGTAGCCAAAAATTAGATTCACAACTCTGTCCTTAGCATATTTTTCACCCTTTTGGATGACAAGTTATGAGTCTTTTAAGAATTATTTGTTCATGTTTAGCAACAGATGGTCCGCCCCTTTTTGTCTCCCTGCAGTCCATGGGCATCCCCCTCCTTGTTTGTTCCTTCCAGGAGGCATTTTACGACCACCTTCACACCTCCAGTTTCCTGTAAATTCTTTTAAAAGAGAAAGCATTGTAAGAAAGTATGCTGAATGATGCCATACCGTGGCACTTGGTAGAGTGGTTGCAAAAAAGAATGCATTGATTGAGAAGCTTATTACGAGGCAAGTAGAAGCAACCCTGTATATTTATTTATGAAAGTGTTGAAAACAATTACTTATACGCATACCTGCACTATGTTTAGTTAGTTGTCGATCTCGTTGAATATGGAAATGGAAATCTTGGACAGTTGCACAGTAGATTTTGATGCAGATGCCTTTCATTAACGGGCGATATCTGAGAGTTCAAGTGTACATTTGAAGTGTTGATGTGAGATGACAGGGCTAGTTGTAGAGGTTTTGGATGTGATTGGCGAATGGATGTATGACTCCTTGAAAGCAGCCAATGAGGGAGTGTTGAGAACATGAAAGTGGAATCGGTAGAGGGCTGCCCCTGTGTTATGGGGTCCACGGATACAGCGGTAGTCTGCGAATGGCACTTGCCACGTCCGGGTCTTTTGTGGCTGCCTGGCATGGAAAGGGGACTGTGGGGATTAGCCAATCAGGTTTGCTGGGTGTGGTGTACAGGAAGAGAGGGGTAGTAAGAGTTTTGTTTGCTGGAGTTGTGAGAGCAGTGATTATGGCTATTTGTTTCAGAAGGCAGACTGCGGATTCTTGGGGACTCTTCAATTCAGTCATTGGAGGTATATGCTGAGAATCATGGCATCCTTGGAAATATTGGATTGGCAGAAGTGGAAGTTTCCTGGCATGTAGTTTGTGGCTCAAACTGGGCAGGTTTCCTTTCCTTCTGTGAGAGTCCGGCTCATTTGAAAAGTCCCAATATTGTGATTGTCCATTGTGGAGGGGACAGTTTGGGGTTTGTGACTCCAGTGTCTTTGCAAGATGAAGGAATTCTTTATTTATTACATTTTACGCCATAGCGCTTACAAGAAACAACATGAATACATTAGAAGCAATAAAATACAAGTCTTGAGTCAAATAAACAAGAACAGTATGCAGAACAATTTGCCGAGAACATTAGGTAGGAAGCCAGGGTAGAGGAGAAGGAGGGGAAGAAGTAGTAAAGGGCTATCAGGAGGGAGCATGAAGAAGGTGGGATTTTAACGAGGAGCGGAAAGAAGAGTATGAGGAGATGGAGCGGATAGGGAGAGGTAAAGAGTTCCAATGAAGTGGGGCAAGGAGCTGAAAAGATCGGAAGGTAGAAGGGACCCAAGGCGAGGGTGGGACAGAGAGTAGGAAGAGATCAGCAGAACGTAGAGGGGGAGAGTAGAAATAGAGGAGGGAGGATAGGAAGGTAGGGGCAAGATCATAAAGAGATTTAAAGACAAGACAGAGGAAGTTGAATTTGAGTTGAGAGTGGAAGGAAAGCCAACCAAGTGAGGAAAGCGAAGAGGAGATGGAGTCATAAGGAGAGAGGGAGAAGAGGGTGTGGATTGCAGAATGGTAGAGGGATTTGAGGGGAGCAAGATGAGAGGCAGGGAGGCCAAAGAGGAGAGAAGAACAGTAGAAGAGACAGGAAAAGATGAGGGAAAAAATTAAGAGTATGATGGCATGGAAGGGGAGGGAGGATCGTATTTTGCAGACATTATGGAGATGGTGACGACAGGCACAGGACGTAAGAGATATGGTGAGTAAAGGAGAGGTTCGAGTCAAAGTGGAGGCCGAGATTGCGGGCAGAGATGGGGAGATGAGTAGGGGAAAAGAGGCTGGAAGGAGGGGGGAAGGGAGAGGAAGAGTATTGGCGGGAAAGAATACATTTTTGGTTTTGTCAGTGTTTAGGGTGAGAAAGTGGGAGGACAACCATGTTCTAATGGCAGTGAGACAGGAAGAGAGTTTGAGGTGAATGTCAGGAGTGAAAGAAGAGAAGGAAAGGAAGAGCTGGGCATCATCAACGTAAAAGTGGTGAGAGATACCAAAGGAAGAGGTGATTGGGGCTAGAATGGAGGTGTAAAGTGAGAAGAGGAAAGGGCCAAGCACGGAACCTTGAGGAACGCCAAAGTCGAGGGAGTGGGTTGGGGAGGAGTGGCCGCTTCAAGAGACGGCAAAAGAGTGATTGGAAAGATATGAGGAAAACCAGTTGAGGACAGAGCCTTTGAGACCAAATAAGAAAAGCATGTGGAGGAGTAAAGGGTGATCAACAGTGTCAAAGGCGGCAGAAAGGTCAAGGAGAACGAGAATAGAAGAGTGTTTGGAGTAGCGGACAGTGAGAAGGGAATTAAGAACAGAGGAGAGAGCAGTTTCAGGTGGAATGTTTGGGGCAAAAACCAGATTGAGTAGGGGGGAGCAGAGAGAGGTTGGAGACAAAAGCTGAGAGTTGAGCGTAGACTCAGCGTTCAAGGAGCTTGGAGAGAAATGGTAAAAGAGAGATGGGGTGAAAGTTGGAAGCCAGGAGGGGGGTAAGCTGATGGTTTTTTCAGGATGGGGATGATGGCATGTTTTAAGGCTGAAGGAAAGGTGGCAGTGGTGAGACATATGTTGAAGAAGGTGGTGAGGTAAGTTATGAGAAGATGGTAGATTTTGGGAATTAGAGGAGTGGGAAGAGGATCAGAGGGGGCTGTGGTAGGGTGAGTTTTGGACAAGAGGAGGGAAAATGAGTGAGAGACGGGTGAAGTTAGACATATAGGAGGATGGGGTGGAGTGAGGTGGGGAGGGGGGAGAATAAGAAGGGGAGTGTAGAATGTTTTGGCATAAGGTGAGTATCTTAGAGGAGAAGAAGACGGCAAGGTCGGAGAGAGAGAGAGAGATTTGTCTGGGATGAGAAGATTGAAAGTGGAGAAGGTTAGAGAAGTAGGAACGTTTGGCTGAGCTGATACAGGTGTCGTAGAGGGAGTGGTAAAAGAAGTAGGAGGCTTGGTTGGCTGGTGAGCAGTGTTTGAGCCAGTGTCTTTCAAGGCGTCAGGGAAAACGGTGCATTGACAGAAGGTTAGGGGAACGCCAAGGTTGGGTGGGTTTACGGGAGGGGCGGAAGGGGGGGAAAAGAGTAAAGTTGGTCAAGACTGGAGGAGAGAGAGGAGGATGGAGTGGATAGGGCTTCATTAGCAGAGAGGGAGGGAGGAGGTGCAGGTTTCATAGAAGTGAGAAGGGTTAAAATGATGGCGGTCCCGTTGGGAAAAGGAGATAGAGGAAGAGGGGGGAGCGGAGAGACAGGGGGTGTGAGGGAGAATGAGAGTAGAGCGTGATCGGAAAGATAGGTGGGGAGGATAGAGACAGAGGAGGGGGAGAAGGAGAAGGAGGAGATGAAGATAAAATTGAGAGTGGAGCCAGAAGAGTGAGTATGTGTAGTAGAGAGGGGGTAAGAAGATGAGAGTCGAGTAAAGATAAGATGGGGGAGGTTTGGTGGGAAGTGGAGAGATGGAGGTGAAAGTCGCCAAGTATGGTTAGGGGTGTGGGGGAAGGGGAGATGAGGTGGTCTAAGTCATCATAGGAGGTGGTGAGAGGGCCAGGTGGGCGGTAAATAATAAGAATAAGAAAGGAAATTGTAGAAGGAAAAGGTATTTCAGGTGTCGTAATTGCGAATCAGATACCATTACAGGGGTGAGATGGTACAGAGCTTCCAGTTGGTGGCACAGGTGAAGTGCTGGCACAGCGAAGACACAGAGGCGAAAACCGCAGAGGTGGTGGGGGAGAGAGCAGGGACTGGGAGCTTTTTAAAAGCCTAATGAAACTGTTTCCTGCTGCTCAGATTATTTTTTCAGAAATAAATCAGAGACGCACATGGAGCTGTCCAACAAACTTTTTCAGTCCTCAAATTAAACAATCAAGACAGATTGCCAATAAAGGTGCATCTGCTTTTTTTGTCCGGTTCTGAAATATCTTCTGAGAAAGGTAATATCAATTCTCTGGGTGTGAATTATATTTGTCTGGATGGACTTCACAAATATTGGAATTGCAATTTTCCTTTATAATGTAAGGAATGCATTGAACAGGTTCCTGTAAGGAAAAAAAACAACATAAAAACAAAAAAGACATTTTTAAAATGTTAGTTTACAACCTCCCTTACCCCCCGAAAAGGTTCTTTTGAGAACCTCCACTAAAGGGTGAAGGTGTATGCTGAGCATTGTGGATTAGACTCAAATCTCTGGATTCCCTGACATCAGAGTGTTATTGTACAGAGTGCGTAGCGTGAAATGGGCTGACTTGCACCTATTCTGTGCAAATATGGTTCAATTGAAGAATCCTGACATTATCATTCTTTGTGGTGGATCATTGTAGTTTGCAATGAAGAAAGTTGAAGGAAATGTTACCTAATTCTAAAATAATGTTTTCACGCATTGCGCAGAGGCAGATGTGGATGCATTCCAGTTCTTTTTGTCTGCAAATGGAAAAAGCGAGGCTCAATATTAATAAAGCGGTGTGTGCTTTTGTTTGTTATATTGGCATGACATCGTTTAACAATGAGAACATTACATTTGATAGGAGCAACATTTTTCGGTGAGATGGAGTCCACCTAACTGATGTGGATAATCAGATCTTTGTGGAAAACATTCAAAATGTGTTGAAGCAGTTTTTTTGAAAGTGAGAAGAAATCATGAAAATTAGTGAAATGTTTTCTTAGTTCAACCAAAACCAAAAATGAAAAAAATATATAAAAGCTGAAAACACAAAAAAAGGTTCTTTTAGCCACCCGTTTTGAACGCAAAACAATTAAAATGATTTAAATTGTCCCATGCCTTGAATTCTTTAGATGTCCGCGGACTACCATGCTGTTCGCGGACCGTGCAGGCTGCACAGGGGCCTGTGACTTTTTTTCACTTCTCTGTAACTGTTTAAAGTGGCTCCTAAAGGAACAGTTTTATTTGTGTTTTTGTGATTTTGTATTTTTTTTGGTTTTCAAGAGAGGAAAGGTAGGGGAGAGAAAGGGTACCAACCACAGTGACAGAGGGGCAGGTGGGGAGAGGAAGATGTTGGGTGGGTCTTAATCAGGTAGGGGGCAGTGTTTCTTGTGCTCCTTCACTGCGGCCTGCAACATACTCTGAAACTGCTCCCCCCTACAGAGCGGCATGTCGCAGTACATACATGGTACTGTGACTCTTGAAAGATAAGGGTCAGCAATGTTTTGTATGGCTTGCGAGGCGGCCCTGGGATCCTCTGCCCCACAGGAGTACCTCTTGGGGTGACAGGAGCAGATGTTGAAGATTGGGTAGAGGATATCAGCATACTCCTCCCTTCGAAAGGTACCACCTTTCTCACTGCCCCCTTCAGGTTCGACTTGGCGTGGCGCCACATGGAGGTGGTCCAAACCTGCTTCTCCGCAATTGAGTACAAGCTTGCACTCGGTGCATCGAACCTTGTGTGCCTGAGCCTTTGGTACACCGACAGTGGTGAAAAGTTACCACACCCGCAACGGGAGCTGGAGAGAGGGACTTCCTGTACCTCATCTTCATTATCCTCTTGTTCCTCTTCCGTTGCTCGCGCCTGTTCCCTCTCCAGGCCTTCCAGATGGTGGTGGTGGGGGAGGTTGGTGAGCACAGATGTGAAGATTGTAAAGTTCTGTAGAGCAGGTGCTTTAGAAATGCTCTCTCCGACAGCCAGATTGACAATGAGGAAAAGTAATGAGTGGGTCCTTTCAGAGGGTCTGCCCAAGGACCGCGCAACTGTCCGTGGACTATCGAGCCACAGATGGGGCTTAAAAAGTTATAAAAAAGTCGCCAGATCAGCTAAGATATGGTCTAGGAGCTCTGCAAGGGTAAAGTTTCAGCTTGAAACACCACAGATTGGCCACAAATGCAGTTTTAATCTGTCCGGGGGTCCGGACACCATCCGCAAACACTTCCGTAACGCTCCACGGGCGCGGTCACATGATGTCCCCGAACATGGGTAGGGCGGGCAACGAGGTGTGCATGTACACCAGTGTTCGCAGGACAGGGGTGGTGTCGCCAGACGAATTAAAAGTGCGCCACATGAGCACGAACATGTCCGGACAGGCACTGTGTCTGGTGGGCACAGCCATTTTGGGTGCGGACATGTCCCTACAGGTGCAGTGTCCTTTACTTAATTAAAGGTGCATCATGCATAAACGGACATGTGCAGACATCGCTCGTGTCTGGGGGAACCTCCATTTCGAGCACAGAAACGCCAGACAGTCGCGCTGTCCGCGGGCCCATAATTTGGCTTTTTTTTTTTTAATAGTGATTGATTTACAGTAAAAAACATACATTCATTTAATAAAGAGATGGGGAATCAGAATGGGAAACATTTATGGCAGAATTGGGAATTTCTATACAATGTTCATGAGGGGAGGAAGGGAGTGAGGTTTCATCATAGTGTCTTTTATTTAAATTGAGGGAATTTGATGGGGATGATTGGTTGGGAGAAGGTGAACGCGTACAGGTACAACTAGAGCAGTGATAGCGAACATTTTCCTTGACATGATTTTTAACAAAAATTAGGAGCGGAATACATTTATTATTTAGTTGATCCATTTTTGCTGATAATATCAGTAGTGTATTATGTACATTTGGGGTTGGGGCTCTCTGTTTGATAATTTTTCAGATTCTCTGAAATGGAATTGGGCCGTGGTTTCTTCATTACAAGTATGTACTGTTATAAAGAAGGGAGTATTATCGTGAGATTTCAACAAATTAAATTAGTTATTTGTTTTAAAAAAATGTACTGCATACCATTATAGATGTTTTCATCGGGCATTTCTTCTTTAGGGAAATTTTCCTCTACCCATTCCAGTGTGCTTACCATTTCTGTTAAAATAAAAAAGTGGTTTTTAAGATATGTATATGTTACAAATGGTAACAATAGAGAAATTAATACAGTGTGCTTACTATTTTGTAAGAGCCTCTTTTGAAAGAAGTGCCAGGTGTCTCTTTGTCTGTAAGCAGAGTTGTACTGAGATGATACTGTGAGGTGTACAGTTATGCTTTGTGGTTGGTGCATCCATTATATTGTGCGCTAAATGAAAATATAGTTGTACGTTTTGAAGTGAAGATTTTCTATGCACACTTATTTTTGGGTGTAGAACATATACCTTTTGCTGTTTTATGTATATCTGTTTGTCGGTTGAAGGATACAATAGTGTGAGATTACCCCTGTGCTTTTGGGCAGTGTGTATGGCCTCCTCCGTCTGTGGACATTCGCACAGTCTGCAGACTTTGCAACTGTTATGTGTGGGGGGGAGTCAGTATGATGGAAGGGATGTGCAATAATAACCTATGAAATTCAGTGAAAAAAACTTTGTTGATGGGACGTTAAGGTTAAGTTGCCCTAATAAAAACCTATCAAATTCACTGTAAAACCGAAATACCTCAGAAATTCACCAGTTATGGTAAGCTAAGCAACCATAACTCGCCCTACCACCGTGCAATGCTAAGAGTAACACCCAGGACATCAAAGATGACATCACAAATTAATTTTGATGAAAAGTCCTTAGAAGGGGTTGTGTTTATAATGTTGGTAAAAACATGTCAGGGGTGATCAGGAGATCTGTAATAAACTACTTAATGTATTAAAACATGTACTTATCTAAACAAAACATTATATTGGAGTGTTGCTGTTAATACAGGAACGTATTCATACATACACATAGGCAATGCCTCCACCATGCACCATAGAAGTACAGCACTTTTAATCTGGTAATAATGGCCAGTAAAATAATACGTTTAATCCTATTACAATGTTGACTAATGTTAATTATGGAATAAAGAGCGAACAAATGAATACTTACTACACACCTCAGTTAGTACAAACAATATATATGAAGAGCCACAGTGTATGCAAATGTAAGGCACATACAGGGAAACTCAAGTAAGGAAGAAAGCATCAACAACACCAGATAATGTTAATAGCATTAACATGCATATTCATGTATACAAATGAATTGCATCTTTGAGGACTTCTCTTTGCCCAGTGTATGTGTATCATGAGGTAAGGCCAAACCCTAAGACAATTACTTTAAGAACATATGTCACGGGTAACGTCTACATATATACACCTTTTTAATGTTAATATTCTGACTGTCAGTGAAGAAAAACACCTGGCCTATATGTTAGTGAACAAAAACAAGTCCCCCAACTATGTGATGTCATCATTGATGTCATCAATGGCATTTGTGATGTCATCTTTGTCCTGGGTGTTAGTCTTAGCAGTGCACAATGGTGGTGTGAGTTATGGTTGCTTAGCTTACCATAACTGGTGAATTTCTGAGGTTTTTCGGTTTTACTTGTAACCATAACGTTCCTTTAACAAAGTTTTTTCAGTGATGTTATTTATATATATATATATATATATATATATATATATATATATTATTATACCGGCTGTGCGACACCAACCTGTGTAATGTTTTCCCCTTTACGGTTGTCGCTTTCTTGGAATGTTTTGGTGCATGTTACTCCACCTGCTGCCTGAACCATTGAGGCTTCTGTTTTTTTGTCATCAGAGGGTTTAGCGACTGAGTCTCCATATATGACTGACACTACTCCAAATCTTTTGCCATTATTTTATTTTTAATATTAGGGTATTTATTGAGCATGGACCTTCCTTCGGGAATAACAGAGTGTTTTACAATCATAAGGGGAAGAACAGGGCTAGGGAGCAGAGAAACAAGGGAGTGGGGGTCTAACAGAAGAGGGAGGGCAATTGTCAGCAATGGATCTACAAGTAACCTGGGGAGAAATCAGTGGGCATCATATCACCTAGTCTTGGGTATGGTTGGGAGTGCAGAGTGTGTGTACTAAGGTGTTATGGAGGAGCCATTCCTTGAAGAAGAGGCTCCTTAGCTCCTGAACTGTTGAAGCGTAAAGGCGAGGTGTTCTCAGGAGACAGATTTTTGAAAAAATCTATTTCTCGATGTAGGCAAGCTTTCCTTAAGGATTAAGAGTTTAGGGAGAGAGCTCCGTCTTTGTCGGGTAGAGGAGGCAACATCTGAATTAGGTATACCTTCTGACCCTAGCTTAGTGTTGTATTCGGGCAAAATAAATCCACTACCTGCCAAATGGAGCTAAAAGCAATGAGGTTAGTCTCATGAATATACATTGTTATGCTTATGTCTCATTGTACACAGTAGCAAAGGCATGCAAGAACGCCTCCAAAGAACATTGGAGCAATAGTCCCTGCATTTTCAATCGCAATGCTGTGTGCATTGTAACCCCTGATAACTTTGTACTGCATTCTGAAGAGGACATCTGGGTGGGGGTGGATGTTTCAAGGTGATTAAGGAAGCTGCTCATTGATGGACTATTTTAACTTTGTGAATAGTTATTGCTTGCCCTTTGCAGACCTTAAAGATTCAGTGCTTTGCAGCTGCCTGGCCAGTCATACACTATTGATACCATTCTATATGAATGTCATAGAAGGGGATTTCACCCTTTTTACGCCTTCTTCACATTATTATATTTGATATATTGCCTAAGCATAAGCACTAATCGGCAGCTACAGAAAACGGCACACAATCAGAAACATGTAGTGCATTACAGTGTTTGGGGCCAAGAATCCAGAGAGCAGAAATCTGACTGGGCACAAGGAGGGTGGGGAAGATAAAGAACAGTCAGGCAAATGTTTGATACGGACCAAAGAGTTCTGGAGCAAAAATAGACCATAATGGACAAAGAAGTAATGAGGGCACAGTCAGTTAATGAGCTAATACTCTGAAAAGGAAACAGAATTGTAGATTATTAGTTGCATTTGCAGATCAAAGTGTCAATTGTTTTACTTTGACCTGCACTTTGCATTTACAACCCCTGCTACTTTGAATATCTCTATGGCATTGCATATTCAAAGCTCTTTCATACATTGGTCCCTTGTTTTTTCTTTTAATTTATTCTTTTCTGACTTGCTTTACCCAACCAGCTTTATTTGGAAAAATGTCCATAGAAGCACAGCCGATAAATACATTCACAGTGTTGAAGTAATGCATTAGATACCCACATTAAAATCACAGAAAGCCTCCCACATCAAATGCATTCTAATACCCTGGTTACACAGAAAACAAATAAAACTTCATCCTGAGAGGGAGGAAGCTCTGGACTAAAACTACATCTCCGAAGTTTTACTGTGGGAAAATACTTACTTGTATTCCCACCTGTGTTCAGAAAATAACTTTAAGGCAAAATGAAACACCAGAACAGATTTTTTTCTATTTCTATTTCTCAGAGACGCATGTCTTTATTATAGCTGCTGCTAACTCCTCATGATCGTACAATATGCCATGTGAACCACCTGCCCTCTCATTATCTGTCTGTGTCTGCCCTGCCCCATTCAAAAGGAGAGCATTCATACGTTTTACAGTTAGTGTAGTCTTACAAAGGTCTTTGACCCTGGCTAAATCTGCACTCCGGCCAGAGCATCAATGTACTCTCTCACATCTGTTTCTTGCCTATATAACATGGCAAGCTTGTTCTGTAAGCACAAGTGGACAGCTGAATCCATACATAGGCATTCACTGTTATTGCAAGCTCAGGATTTCTAAAGCAAGATATGTTTGCAGTTTTCTGTTTTAGAGAACCTAAGTCAAAAACGACTTCCAAAGCCTGCAATATTTAATACAGAGCTCACAATCGTCCCCTTTCTTACATAGTTCTCTTAAACACCTACTTAATTAAACCTTATCTATAGCTAATATTTCTCTAATCACGTTTTCTTGCATAATAAAATCATTTGAAGTGGATTTCGGAGTTACTTGTGATCTGAGACATGAGGCTAATGTTTGGCACAATGCAGACACACAATACACAAACAGATGAAAAGAAAGATAGCTACTAAAAATAAAAAAACAGAGAATAGACTCCACCCAAATGTCGACATTAAGGACCGTAAAGATCCACCGATATCTAATGTATCCACAGGGAAGTGTGCTTGGTCTGCAATACTCCGGAGATTGATGGCATGCCACACTGAAGGGGAGGAGTAGGTATAAATTAACAACATTATTCCCTGATAGTTTTACAAACTCTTCCTTTCTCTGCTAAAAATCATATCAAGTACTACTCTATTCTGCATTGCTACAAGGTGCACAGCTTTTAACTCAGAGATATTAGCAAGGGCATCCAATGTTTCACCAATAGTGGCTTCTATCAGTTGGGACAGTCTGCATATATCTCTGGAGTTAACAGAAGGGCCATACCAGGGAATCATTGTTTTAAAAATATCTCCCATTACCTTTGGCCCGGTATCATCTTGTATTAGAATACGCTTTTGCCACGTAAGAGAAGGCCAGTTACTATCTTTTACTTTAATGTCAGGCAGCACAAACCCCATGCGGCATCACCCTGCCCAATCCGTGGTAACCAGGAATATCCATTTGTAGCACAAATAAAGTATACTGATTCACCTATGTAGAGGAAACACTTAACACTTGTACGATGGTACAAGGAATAGGAGTTTTACCTTGAACTGCACATACTTCCATAGACAGTATTATTTCTTATATGAGCTGGTGCATAGGAAGGCAGTTGAGAGGCTCGATTGCTGTATACCGACATGTTCAAAAGGAAGGACCATTCCTGCCGTTATCTAGGAAACAAGTCCATTAGCGGGAGGGTTACACCCTCACAGCCCTCCTTTTTTAGAAGCTTTTCATAAAGATATTAATATGGGTTCCCAAGTGAGTTTCGCTTGGTACTACCTAATTTATCAAATATGCTGAAGAAAGGGGAGCCTCCTCTAGCCACAGCTACATGCAGTGCATAACATGAGGTGGAGGAAGGTAAAGGGAGTTGTTGTAACGGGAGACCTTTGCCCACAATTGCTGGTTAAATTAGACCGATACAACAGTTACTTATATTAATAATTTCTGTGTTCTGTAACAGTGAAACAAAGGCATTTTCCTCTAGGAATGTCTCCCTATGGTATTTCTGCGCAGTGGATAAAATGGGCACAGCAGTGGTGGTATTGTAAACAGCTGGAAATATTATATATTCTACCAATACCGATACTCCAATAGCACACAGTATGATGGGAATCAGCATTGTATATACAAAGGTTCCTGTGGTGTACCATTTAGTCCTTTTGTCTTCAATGGATGAATCGTTTTGGAGTGATATAATAGTATGCTCTTGTTGTGGCATATTATATTTCTCAAACAGTAACGGGTAAGGCAAAGGCACAGGTTGTAAAACCACTGTAATTTTATGGAGTGTCTTTTTTTGCTATCTCACCCCTTTATATAGTCCACTAGAGTTGACTGGCTTGCCCACCTGGTTGTTGTCCTCCACGGAAAGGGATTCCTTTTCTTCATTTGCTGATCCGCGTACAGCTTCCTAGGTCTCAGATTGTAGCACAGTTTTTCTGTTGGTCCAACAATGTCTTTAGGTTCACTGGTTTTGCAAAGGTCACTAGTCTCACCACTGGGCGGAGGGGGCTTTTTGATCTGCTTACCGAGCAAAGTACTATCTGCAAGGGCAGGCAAAAAAGAGGAAGGTACACGCTTCACTTGACTATAGTGGTTTCAGGTTTTGTGGCCACTGCACTTCACAGCACTCTGAGTGGTTAGCAGCACCTGCACTGGTCCCTCCCACCCGGGCTGCAACCCAGACATTCGCTGGACATTTATGACGATCCAGTCACCTGGTTGGATGCTGTGTCCTGGCCACTCCAGTTGTTTTGGCAATTTATCAGTGACCTGTTTGTGGAGACAGATAATGTTTTAGTCAGCTCCTTACAGTAATCTAACGGAGGATACGTTACAGTAATCAAGCATTTAGGATCTGGTACACCCCACACATTAGCTGGGTGTCCCATCACCACTTCATAAGGAGACAATCCAATACCTGCATGCACAATATTTCACATTGAGAATAATGCTAATGGGAGTACATCTACCCAGCCCAAGACGTTGGAGGTCTAAAATTTCCAATTGGTGCACCTTCTCCTTTGCTAATATTATGAACAGCACAAATATGACAATTTCTACAATATGCAATTGATGAATAATTTAGCGTTGCTCCATACTGTAGTTATCAAACTAAACATGCCAACATGAGATGGACTATGGGCATGAGACAACATTAAAGGTATGTATTTGTTTGGCAACTTGCATCTATGCATTCCCCATGTAATTTCCAATCCTGAAGCTCTTGTTCAGTGGCCTCAGCCTGTATAGTTCCCAATGTTTCAAGGGTATTATCAAATATGATATTTTCCGGCTGCATAGTTATGGTTAAGTTGCTGTTTCCATAGGAAGAGCACTTTTTTGGGCGGCTTATAACTCCGCTCCTCCTGGACGAATCGTCACCAAACTTTGCGAAAAAAGTATATGGGCCACTGAAGTTTTTTGCAAAGTTTGGAGATGTTTGGTCCGGGGGTGGGGGGGGGGGAAGTTATATGGGGGGTCCCAAAACGTCTTTTTTCCCCATAGACTGAATGGGGGAAAAACTTTGCGTACGGCTACAGATCAAACCGTTGGACGGATTTTCACGAAATTTGCAGCAGGTACTGGGGCTTGGTTCAGAAAGCGTGCTTTTGTAAATTTGGTGACCTTTCGTGCAGTACTTTTTATCAAAATAACCAAAAAAGTAGGTCTGAAAAAATTAGTGATATCTATGTCCACTCTGCAGTCACACTTCCCTGTTCGGACCAAGGACAAGATAGCGATTGGCTAAGGGGCTGGCGTCATGAGCGCGGACACGCGACGCCTCTGTCGATTTGGCTGCTGCGAGACGTGTTGTGCGTCAGATTGCTTGGATGCGCCCAACATCTTGGATCCGCCGATAGTCTTTTGCTGTGTCACAGAGCGTTGGGAAAGTTTCAGACAGTAAGACATGGGTGATCAATGCATTTGTTATGGGGGTCGGTCTTCATGATGCATTTTCAATGGCCACCTTGTACGCACAGAAAATGAGGGGTGTAATAGCGGTAGTATTTCAGTCCATGCAGTGCACAGGAAACTTGTAACTGTTGTAAGGACACGCATAGTGGTAGCGAACATTGAAATTGACACAATGCAATATTTGAATTACTTTTTCCTACGGGTATTATTATATTCATTACTACGCCGCCATGGGTGTGACATGTTACAGTGGTTGTGGCCAGGGCCTGGAGTCTTGGATGCCTGGCCGTCGGCCGGAGGCCTTACTTCCAAGACTGTAGGCCCTGGCCACAACCACTGCAGCATGTCACACCCATGGATACACCCGTAGTATTGCGTATAGATTGCCAAGTTCTGGGGAGTGTGTGCAGTCTTGGGTGCAGGGCGGACGGCCATGCACCCAAGAACAAAGTTATAAGTACTGGACGTGCAAGGCACTGCACACCCATCCCATGTAATATCTATGGACATAAAGCTAGGAGTGAAGCCTTTGGCCAGAAGCACCGAAGGATACTACACCTATAGAAAAAACCCCACTACCACACATCAGACAGAGCTGGTTGTGGGGAGACCCTGCACTCTTGGGTGCATCGTAGTGGTAGCGAACATTGAAAGTGACAACATGCCATAATTTCATAACTTTTTCTTATGGGTATTATTATATTCATTAGTACGCCGCCATGGGTGTTACATACTACAGTGGTTGTGGCCATGGCCTAGAGTCTTGGATGCTTGGCCGTCGGCCGAAGGCCTTACTTCCAAGACTGTAGGCCCTGGCCACAACCACCGCAGCATGTCACACCCATGGATACACCTGTAGTATTGCGTATCAATTGCCAAGTTCTGGGGAGTGTGTGCAGTCTTGGGTGCATGGCCCGAAGTCCATGCACCCAATAACACACTTATACCTTCTTCATGATGTATTTTCTATGGCCTCCTTGTAGGCATAAGGGGTCCAATAAGGGTAGTATTTCAGTCCGTGCAGTGCACGGGCACCTTGTAAAAGTTGTAAGGACACGTGTGGTGTTGGGGAACATTGCAATTGACACCATGCCATAATTGCAATACTTTTTCCTATGGTTATTGTCTTTATCAGTACGCCGCCATGGATGGCACATGCTATGGTGGTTGTGGCCAGGGCCTAGAGTCTTGGATGCATGGCTGTTGGCCGAAGGCCTTACTCCCAAAACTGTAGGCCCTGGCCACCAACACTTCAGCATGTCACACTCATGGATACCCCCTTACTAATGGCTATCGATTGCCTGGTTGTGGGGAGTGTGTACACTGTTGGGTGCAAGGCTGAAGGCCATGCCCACAACAACAAAGCTATAACCTCTTCACTTCCAAGCCCACATGGGTTTCATGTAGTGCGGTGGTTGTGGACAAGATGTGTACATTTGCGTGCATGGTTGCAGGCTGTATGCCATACACCCAAGCATGCACCCAACAGGAAACTTGTAAGCACTGGAGTCATAAGAGACTTCACAAGCATATATTGAAATGTATGGCAATACACCTAAAAGTTTAGGCCCTGCGCACAAACAGTGCAGCATTTCAGAGCTACAGAGATACCCCTAGTATTGAACATCAGTCAAGTGGCTGTGGGGAGAGTCTGCAGTCATGAGTGCATGGCCGCAGGCCATGTACCCAACAGCACAGTTATATGTAGTGAACTTACAAGGCACAATTGGTACGGTATGGTGTGGTAGTGCATCACTGTGGCGGCTGTGGGGAGGACCTGCAATCATGGGTGCATGGCCAAAGGCCATGCCCCCAAAAGTACATTTGTTCGTAGTGTACTTATATGCCACAATGGATAGCATATGGTGTGGTAGTAGTGGCCAGGATGCAGAGTATTTGAACAAAGTAATAAGCACTGCAGTTGTAAGTAACTATTCATTTTAAATACTGTATACCCATAAATTTATAATGCTATGGCCTCAAACTCACCTTTGTAGCCTGTGGCTACAAACTACTGAACCATATCACAGCTATTGGTACACGTGTACTATGCAACATCATTAAGATGGTTGTGGGGAGGGTATAGCGTTTTGGGAGCATAGCCGAAGGCCATGCTCCCAAAACCAAGTTTGTACATAATAAATTGACAAGGCACAATGATTCCGATATGCTGTGGTATTTCTGGCCAGCACCCAGACTCTTGACTGCATGCCCAAAGGCCATGCACCCAAGACTGAAGTCATAAGCAGTGGAGTTACAAGTGAATATGGGTGTGGTGTAATGCGCTAGTTGTGTGGACGCCCTAGTGTCTTGGCTGCATGGCTGCAGATGATGGTCCGAAAAGTAAATGTATAAGTAGGTAATTTACAAGGACCATGGTTTTGATATGCAGCGATGGTTGTGGTTAGAAAGTATACTCCTTGTATCTTGGTCGTAAGGCGTAGGTGGTAGGTTACACACCGAAGATGTAAGGGCCAGTTTACAGGCACTGCAGCATATTAGTATCATAGATTGGACATGTAGATTTGCATGTGTAGAAAATGACTGGCAATATACTTACTCCTTACTTTGTTCCGAATCCACATACAATTTTTAAATAGTTATCGTACTTGCCGGAAGTATCCCTTTTTCCATTTCTGTGATAAAAGAAACATGTATGTTAGTCTTTGCATTTTTTGAAAATTTACTACATTGCTTAATAGACAGTTTACCTTTTTTCTTACCCTCATATTTAGTTTAAAAACCAGTGTACTATGCCTTGTGCTCAGTTTCTGTGTTTGCTTTTCTAATCCTTGGGTCGTCGGAAGAAAAATCCTTGTCGGATAAAAAAAAAAACCTTAATTTACTATGGTACTAACTACTTCCTTGTTTCCTTTGAGTGTTTCCTTCATCTTTCTGATTAATGTTATGTTTGTTGCCTTCCTGCCGATTGTTACCAACAGTTAGATACCTGTAGGCGTATTCTAACTGCATTTGTTCCTAGAGCTTTGTGCTATTCATTCAGTTGTGTCGTTGTTGTATCCTTTTTCCTTCATCTTTCTGATTAATGTTATGTTTGTTGTCTTCCTGCCGATTTTTAACAACAGTTAGATACCTGTAGGCGCATTCTACCTGTGCATTTGTTCCCAGCGATCTGTGATATTCATTTATTTGTCATTCTTACATCCTCTTGGGTAGTTAGATACCTGTTGGCATATTCTAACTGTTTGTAGTCTTTCAAATATATATTATTTTTAAATCTTGAAGTACACACATCATTTCGTAAATTTTGGCTTTAAGAACATTAAATACGCATTTGTAAGATTAGCTGGCAATCTCTGCTTTAGAGTAATGGTGGTATCATTACATTCAAACCATCCACAATTCTTTTTAATGCATGCAGTGTAGTGACCTGCATTGGTTGTAGCACCTGCATGGTAGATATACCTACTGGTGTAAAGGTTTTCTTTCCAAGTGACAGTTGACCATGTGTGAATCCAGTCAGTTTGCAGTTGTTTTTGGTGCCATCTGCATTATAACGTAGAAGCATAAGTATTATGTAGGCACTATGTGACTGGATCAGTAAGGTGGAGCGATTGTCTGAATTGCAAATAGTATATAATCTGCCATGGTTTGCATTTTGTACAAGTTGCTGAAATGGAATGCTCTCACACTTTGGTATGGAAACATACACAAATCGCTCATTTGGGATTTCTTCCTGTATGACTTTGCTACAGAGAGTGCATGTATGTTTCCACATGTACGAAATCTGGAAGATTTCATTAACATGTATGCTTTTGTTTTCCAATACTAATAGTATGTACATTAGAAATTCTTGTGGATCTTCTTGTGAGTTCATAGTGAATCTCACCATTCCAGCACAGTCGTCCAATTGTTCCCTTACTCCATGAACACTGTATGTTTTGTCAGGATTGCTTGTTGCATTTCTATGCAGCACTAACATTTGCAAACACAATAGGTCTGCACTGTGCAGGTAAATATTGTTAACAATTGGTGGCAATTGAAATAGAATATTCATTGCTACATTTGCATAGCAACTTACTCCACTTTCATTTGGAAATTTGAATGGTCCAGCAAGTTCTGTATCTGAGTGCATTTGTCGGAATTTCTGTTGCTTCTTTGCCGACGTCCCTAGTTTACATTCTCTAATAGGTTCTTCTATGTTTGCTGTAATTGGTGAAACTTTACCTTCTTTTCTTTTTTATTTCTGGAATTTGCTGTTGGATTCTGTTGCATTTGTTTCATTTACTTTTCTTTTACCACGTTTTACTTTATCTGGAACAGCGTATTGTTTCAGATGAGGGGTGTACAGTGAACGCAATCTATTGTATTCTAGAATGCAAGGAATATCAGCTTTGACTTTACTTGCGTCAAAGTTCATTAGCAATAGACCGTCAAGTGTACGTAAGCGTGATAATGCTACGTAGCTCATTCCTTCCTTAAAGACTGTGTTTCCTATATCTATCAATGCTTTGTCTAGGGTAAGACCTTGGGATTTATAAATAGTAACTGCATATGCAAGAGTTAGAGAAAATTGTTCTCTACGTACATACATGTCTTTGAAGAGAAGGAATCGAGCAATTGTGCGCCCTATCCTTTTCACTTCTGAAACTTTATCAAAGCGAATATTCACAAACTGGATGTTGGGTATGATTGAAAGCCAACAACTGTGCCCAGTGCTCCATTAACTAGCCCTTGCTCTGCGTCAAGGTTACGTTTAAGCATTACTCTACAATTTAAGGATAATTTCAATATTTTTTCCAACCCAGCTGTGTTGGAGATTGAATTTTCTAAACTATTTAGTCTTGTTGTGGCTTGCTCACACATGGGTACTGTCATACCATGTACGTCTAGTTTGTGGTGCTAATTTCCAGTATTGGTTGCATTTCTTTATTTAACATTATTTAATTGAATTTGAAACCGCTTGCAAGAGTTGGCATTAAGGCCATACAATTGACATTTTTGTGTGCTATTTGTTCCATAACATCAGTTGCACATGCATTGTCGCCATAAAGTGCATGTATGTACCGGTTTTTCAATACAACTTGTGCTTCTTGCGATAATACACCAACTCTAATACTTTTTTAAGATGTGGGCATTAGTGAAATCTGCAGATTGCTGCATGTTCTCAGTTAATTCTCTATATTGGAAATGTTGCCAAAGGTTTACATTACCTATGCTACCAACAGTTTTCCGGCAGAGTTTGTGGCCTAAGGTTTTAAACATCGGTTCTCCTTTTACTGGTGTCAATTGTAGAAGATCTCTGAAAACGATAATGTGTTTCCATGCAAATAGTTCTTCGTTGTTACTTTTAAGTACTTCTTGCAATCTGAGATGAATCAAAGCCAACATTAGGTTGGAGGCCATGCTCACTTCATCTATTAGTACCATTTTCATTTGTTTAAATACTCTGCGTAATTCCATTGCAGCTTCTGCAGAAAGTTTGTAGTAGTCTAATTTATTTTGATGCTCTACTGGAAGCAGTAGTAATCGGTGTAAAGTAACACCGCCGATGATGTAGGCAGCTAAGCCTGTGGGGGCGTTATAACAGCTGACAGTTTGTTGTTTGTCAGTTTTTGAAGGAACTTGCTGATGATTTGTTTTCCCTGATGCAGCTTTACCACTGACGTACAGCAGTATAGGTTTGTAATTTTGGCAGGTACATTCTTTATTTTCATGTTGTACACCATGTACAATTTGTTTTGTTACGTCTTCAAAAAAGGTGCGCTGATCGTTAAGTTTTGCGTGTTGTACAGTTAAGTCTTCTGTATCTTCTTGATACTCATACATGGTGTTTTCTACTTCTGCCATAGCTACTTCAGCCTGATTTGCTATTAGGGCTTGTCCTAGTGGTTCTTGTCTTCCTGTTACAGAAGGTTGACTACTGTTGGAAGAGTCCTTATCTAGTTGGGCCTGAAGTTCTTCTTCCTGTTGCTGTTCATTGTGTAACATTGTTTTCTCCAGCATGGGGTATGGCATGGATTCACATGCTCATGAATATTCCCCGTCGTTAGGCCGGGAATCCTCGGTATAGAAAAAAATCAGTATCAGTTTCGTTTCTGATCTGTCTTTCATAGTAGTAACCAATCACTGGTCTCTGAGTCATACTGCCCCCAGACAATGACTGCCTTCTCCCTAAGCCCCGCCTCTGGCAGCCATCCTCAGGTTTTTACCGCACGTTCAAGCGTTGGGAGTCCTCGTGCTGTAGCTCTCGAGCTTTTGCTGCGTTTTCGCGCTTTTTCAGGAGATTTTTCTAATTTTTCGGTTAAATAGATCCTCAGGCTCCACCGTTTCTACATCCGACAAACGGGGACCGTTTCGGAGTTTTCTACGCCCCTCAAGGGTGAAGATTTCGTCGAGTGACGCTTTTGGAGGATTCCAGAATTTCCGAGGCATACCCCGGACATGGCCCAGGAGAAAGGCAGCTCGACGCTTGCGAAGCTGTTCAGGACCTGCCCTGGATGCCAGCTTCAGAATGTTTTCAAGGAGGACGAGCATTCGTTATGCCTCTACTGTCTCCATGAGGACAAAACGCACACGGAGAAGGACTGTGCGTTTTGTGGGAACATGTCGGAGTGGACCATGAAGGATCGCCACCTCCGTCTCGCCAACTGGCTGGAAGGGAAGAGCCCGTCAGGCGAGAAGAAGAAAAAGAAGTCCGAGTGGTCTTCTAAGTCCTGTGAGGGCGCCCTGGTGACGGGGGCCCAACAAAAGGCTAAGCACCGCGAGTCAGCGTGCACCGGGAGCGGCGAACGTTCGGGCTCCTTGGATGCCAGGCAGGGCGCATCTTCCCCGGCCTATGCTCTGGCTCGGGTAAGAGGAAGTCCGAGAACCCAGCGAAGCTTCTGGAGAGGCCCCGGTCGATCTCGAAGATTCCGGCAGAGGGGGGCGAGGCTCTGACCCTCCCCCCAAGGTGAAGGCCCCAGGTGTACAGAAGGTGACGATGGCCTTAATTCACGCTGCTAAGACCTTGATTGAGGATGTCGCCGCGGCCCTGGCTCAGCCTGTGGAGGCTACACCAGTGGAGGCGACCTCAGGACCCAGAGTCTCCCTGCCACCGCGGAGGGAGTCGTCTTTCAGGCCAATTGAGAAGACCCCCACGAAGTCCTCGTTGGAAAAGGTGGGGGAGGGGCTGCTGGCCATCGTGGATACGGACACGACCTCTGAAGAAGAGCTCATCGAAGTCGTGGAAGAGGCCTAGCCCATCAGGAGGGATCCCGAAGAGGGCGATGACTAGAGCGACAGTGTCGCCGATGAGGCTTCTCAAGAGTCCTCGCGCCCGTCGTTTCCGGCTCCGCAGGAAACTTCAGCGGCCATTTTGTCAGCGATTCAGTCCCTATGCTCAGAGATGTGGACAAGGATGCCCCTCCCCCGACGGAGGTACCTGAGCCAGACCCGACGGGGGAACCGGAGCCAGGACCTTTGGAAAGTCCACCACATAAGAGGAGGACGACGCATCCAACGCCACCTCTCCCACCTCTGCGGCCTGCTCTGCCTTCCCCCCGGTCTACTACCCACGGGGATGATACAGGCACAGACACGGCTACGACAGGTACAAATGACAACGGAGGCGACGACGGGACGTGTCCCCCGTCGCCCCTGCTCGGGCGTCCCCACCCGGCGAGATTGGATCCTTTCATGCCATGATTTCCAGGGCATCCAAGCTCTTCCAGCCCTGCCCAGAAGAGAAGGAAGGGTTCCTTTACCAACGGCGCAAGGCTAAAAGGAAGACGGTCCTCGCCGTACCGCTTCTTGAGGACATCTGGGATGAGGGGCTCGCCCTCCTCAAGAACCCTGCCACGGTGCCGGCAAAGAGGGACCTGTACGAGAAGAAGTACCGGGTCCCCGACGCTGCCCCCTTGTGCCTTCGGGCGCAACCTACCCCGGATTCGGTCGTCTCGGCGACGGCAAAGAAGAAAGCTGGGGGGCATCGGCCTCGACATCAACTTCCCCGCCAGTTGGCGAGGGCAGGAAGCTGGACACGATGGGACGACGGATCATCTCATCCGCAGCGACGACTATCAAGGCGGCCAACGCCCTGGCTATCGTAGCCCGCTACGACATGGAGTTGTGGTTCAAAATTGCCCCTCTGTTGGACTTCCTTCCGGACGCCAAAAGGGCTGAGGCCCTTGAAATCCTACAGGAAGGTGCGATTGCTTCGGACCACGCCATCACGGTGGCAACGGACATCGCCGACACCGGTTCCCGTCAGTTGGGCAACAGCGTTTGCTTGAGACGACGAGGATGGCTCAAGGCCACGGATTTCCGCCAGGACATACAAACCAAGGTTTTGGACATGCCCTTCGACGGGAACAACCGGTGTGGGAAGGCAGTTGATGAGTCCCTTCAGGCCATCAAGACAGACACAGAAACTGCCCAGGCACTGGGAGTGCTCCAACAACGACGGCCATCCTTTCGGAGCTCCGGAGGCAGACAAGGTGCCTCCAAGGGATCCGGCAGTTGCTCCTCCACGTACCGCCAAGATCTTCATCCCAGGAAGCCTACAGGGGACGCGGCAAGTCAGGTGGTGCCCGTTGTCGTCGACAGGCAGGTCAAGGAGGCAAGGCGGCCTCCAAACAAGATTGAACCGACCGTGGGGTCGGGGCCCCGCCGAAGCACCCCGATGGGAGGCCGGCTGGCGAGGTTCGTCAAGCGTGTGGGAGTCCATCTCCACCGACCGTTGGGGGCTGGAAGCCATGGCCCAAGGGCATGCCCTCGAGTTTCAGAAGAAGTGCCCTCGCGTTCCACCCGTGGCCAGGAAGGAAAATCACGTCCCTCAACTACTATTGGAAGTAAGGGCGATGCTCAAGAAGGGTGCCATCGAGCTCGTCCCAAAGAGGCTTCGGGCTCCGGAGTTTACTCAAAGTACTTCCTCGTAAAAAAGAAGACAGGAGGATGGCGCCCCATCCTGGACCTGCAACGACTGAACAAGTACATCAAGGCACAGAAGTTCTGTATGGTCACCCTCCAGCACGTGCTGGGACAGCTGGAAGAGGGCAATTTCCTGTCGTCGTTGGACTTGGAGGATGCGTACTTCCACATCCCCATTCTAAAAAGACACCGAAAGTTCTTCAGGTTCGTGGTCCAAGGGCGGCACTACCAGTTCAAGGCCCTCCCGTTCGGATTGAAGTTGGCACCCAGGGTGTTCACCAAGTGCCTTGCATCGGTGGCGGCGCGGCTGCGCCTACAGGGGATCCACGTCTACCCCTACCTGGACGACTGGCTCATCCGGGCAAGGACAAGGGAGCTCGCCGTGGAGCACACTGCGAAGACCGTCCAGCTGCTCACGGACCTGGGATTCTCCATCAACTTTCCAAAATCCCTCCTGGTTCCGTCGCAAGTCGCCCTGTTTCTGGGAGCCAAGCTCGACACAGTGGCGCGGCTGGCCTTGCTGTCGGAGGAAAGGACCAGGACCATTCTGGGCTAGGTGCAGCGTCTGCTGGCCACGGACATGGCCAGGGTAAGATCTATCAAGTCCCTCCTCGGGATGATGTCCTCCTGCATTTATCTGGTGCGCCTTTGCAGGCTTCGGATGCGCCCCTTACAAGAGTTCCTCGACGCCCGCTGGGTCCAGTCGACGGGCAGGTTTGAGGACAGGATCCCTCTCAACGAGATGTTCCATCAGGCGATCCGGTGGTGGGGTACCCGCTCCCATCTGTCGGCGGGCACAGACTTTCAGACCCCAGCTCACCAGGTGACGGTGACGACGGACGCCTCCCTGGAAGGTTGGGGAGCGCACTCCGGAGATCTTCACGCGAGAGGCCTTTGGCTCCCGGAGGAGAAGTCACTCCACATCAACATCTTGGAGCTCCGCGCAGTGTTCTGGGCCCTCAGGTCCTTTCTTCCGTCCCTCAAGGGCAAGGTGGTGAGTATCTTCACCGACAACACCACCACAATGTTCTACATCCGGAAGCAGGGCGGAACCAGGTCCCCGGACCTATGCAAGGAAGCCCAGGATCTGTGGCATTGGGCCGTCGCCCAACGGATGTTTCTGGTGCCTCTTCATCTGGCAGGAATTAGGACTCACTCAGCATGGAGCTGCGCTCGTGCCACGAGTGGGAACTACGCCAGGATCAAGTGGATCGACTCTTCCGACGATGGGGCGAACCCCAAATCGATCTCTTGGAGACGGTGACGAATTCCAAGTGCCGGAGGTTCGCCAGCAGGTTCCCCCAGCCGAGGAGCAAGGACGCCCTGGCCTTTGCAAGAACCTCTCTGCAGTCGGCCGGGATGTCGTACCCTCCAAACTCTAGTGCTGCAGGAGCCAGGCCTGCAAGTTCAGCAACTCCGGGTTGTGGTGATGAATGGCGCCTCCTTCTCTGGAGAGAAGGTCTGCGTCCGTCGGCAGCTTGACTGGTGTGGACGTTGACAAGTCCAGAAGGTCCGGGAACCAGCTCTGTCTCAGCCACGCCGGTGCGACGAGGATCATCCTGCACCGGGACCTCTTGAGCTGGTTGATGAGCCGGAGCAGCAATGGCAGCGGAGGGAACGCATAAAGAAATAGGCCGTCCCAGGGGAACGAGAAAGCATCACCCATGCTCCTCGGCTGGGGGAACCTGCTGGCGAACCTCCGGCACTTGGAATGTCTACTTCTTTTCTCCATGGTTTGAAAAGTTGTAACAGAGACATGTAATATAGTTCTTTTTGTTGAGGAGTTTTTAATGACAATTTTACATGATTAATTAAGCTTAGTTTGGTAAGTTTCACCAGGCTCCCTTTGCAATCGGTCACTCTATATGTACTTTTGCTTTCATCGGGTTTTACATTATTTCTGTATGCAAAGTTTTGGGCTATGTGGTATAGACACATGCCTTCCAGAGTGCTTCTCCTGTTCGGATAGTATGTGTCCAGTAAATTGTTTTTTAGAATGTCTTGGCTGTTGGGATCATTTCTGGCAATTGTTTCTATGTCCTCATATGATTTTTAGCACTCTTTTTCTAAATTTTGCAGGACCAAGATTGAGCCATACTATGTTGTCTGATTTTCCATACAAAGCACTACCGGTTAAACGATCTGCTGCTTCATAGGTGCCACATTCTCTATGAGAGAGCATTTTTATGCCTAAGCTGTACAATTTCTGTGATAATGTTTTGTTTGATGCTAGTTCATCCCAGAGGTCTTGAAGCTCTCTTTTTTCTGCTTTTGTTAAGTAGGCTGTAACATATCGTGCAACAGCAGTTGAATTGTCTGCAATGTACTGCACATCTATGTTTGCATTCCATAAGAAGGCAATGATTGCATTGTAATCATTGATATATTTTGATTCCTCCCTTCTTTTTATCTAATACGTGTTCTTAGGTGATTTACCTTTAACACTATGTCGAACTGAAGACATGAAGTTGTTTACTTTACCTGTTTCTGTAACTGGTCTAGGGAAACCAAAGCAGCATTTGGTGTAGTATTTACCTTTATTTTTGCATTTGTGGCGACAATATTTGCCACATTTATGTCTTTGAAATTGTAAATTCTGTCCATGCAGCTCACTATGTGTCTGTTGAGAAGGGATTTCACAAGTGACATATTTTTGGATAAACTGCAAAACAGTGCTGTAACTGTCGTGACCAAATTTCGGTGCACCTTTGATCCATAACAGCATGTGAATATGTGGTGCTCCTCTCGCTTGATATTCTTTTCTCCAAAAGAAGTGTTGCACTTCTCCAAGGGGAGGAACAGTTTCATTGCAAATAAAGTGTAGCATGGCAATGAAACTATGATGGAAATATCTTGATACATTAACTGGATCTAGAGAGCAAAGTTCTCCAGGTGTTAATATATCTATTGTTTTTGTTATTGTTTGCTATGCGTAGGAACTCATGTAAATCTTCCCATGCATATTCGGCACAACTTAACGTAACAAACCAAGTCGGTGGTCCAAGGTTTCTGATCATACAACGCACGTCTCCGTGCCGTCGGAACAAGTAGTCCTTTGTACCGTGCATTTTTGCAAACAAATTTGTTATACTTGATTGTAAAACCTCATCTTTTTCCTGTACTTTGTATTAACTGCGTAGCTGACATATTTTGAAAGTGGGTACCAGATTTAAGAGTGTGTGCAACTCTGTAACATAGTGTTGCTAATTCACTTTCATAGAGTAGGTGGAATATGAATTCCACATTTTGTCTAAATCTGGGATCTTGCGAATACATTCGTAATGACCAGTATTCTGATGCCCCAATCTGAGTGGGTCTATCATCGTATCTTCCACCTTTGCCAGAAGGAAATAGCAGTGGAAAAGCACGTGCTTCTATACTTTTTTCCCCATATACTCATTGTTGACCCTTTGGTTTGTCGCATTTGCTAAGTTTCTAGTGCATCATCTATGCCTTCATTGGAATGCAATGGTTGAATTGTGTAATGGTCCAAAAGAGTGGATACTGTATCAGGATCCAGAAGTTTGAATTGTCCAGTTTCTGATGGATCTTGAATTATTTCAGTTGTTTCCCTTAAGCTTTCATCAGTATTTATTTCCTTGTAGTACAAATTATTGTGTTTTAGATATTGCAATACTTGTCTAACTTTGTGTAAGTCCACTAATTGTTGCTCAATTTTTTTGTCCTTTGTTGGTACTCCATTTACCAAGACTATTAAAGAATGCTGTATTGAACGTTCCACTACTAGAGTGTGTACATTTTCCGTTAGATCCAATGGCAAATACACTACTTTGCCACAAATGCCTTTCACCAATTCAGAGGAAGGTAATTTTGATGTTTTTGGACGAATGTGTATAATTGCTTGAAATGGGTGAACTGTTTTAATTATTATGCTCTCATACAAATTGAGCTGCTGTAGGGTTTTTGGTAATGGAAACAATTCCACATTATTTGTAATAGCACATGAAGGAGTGTGGTTGTTGTCTAATTTTGTAGTACATTAACTGAAACATATTAGGCGTTCAGTTAGTTCATATTTGTTTTCTGCTAAAAGGTAGAGAGCTAATTCAAACCATTTAGAATCTTCATTGTGTTCTATTTTGTATGCTATGTCCACATTTTTTGTGTTCCTTTTGTAAAACGTTCTGCGGCAACACACACATACATGGTTTGGTACTTCAGCCGATGACCTTTTAAATTTTACTATTTCTTTTCTGTATGTGTTTTAGAGGGTTGCTATGTGCAGAATTGTTGATACTATGTTCTAAAACTGTTGCATTTTGTAAGTGGCTCTCACTTCCAAAATAATTTCTGTGAATGTGGTCAATTTCTTCTTGTATGTATTTGGGTGTACCATGCAGAAGAGTGGTATTTAAATTGCCTAATTTTGAAGCTGGTCTTTTTGCATAGTATATTTTATACACTAGATTTCTTACATTGGAATGATGTATTGATATCCTTTTGATATCATGGAATGTGCTTTTGCAAATAGGCCCAGAAATGCAGGTTAATGAATGTCCTTTTAGTCGTGTGTATTTCCACACTGGACAAATATCCATATTTTGTAGCACTTTCATTTTACTTTTGTCTTTACCTTTTACATATTGATTGAACACACAACATGCACAAACATGTAAGAAATTATTTTTGTTCACATTCTTTTTATTGCTGAGTTTCTTTTGTAGTTTAGTACTTAGTTTTGTTAGTGCTTTCATTCTATTTAACACTAATATAAACAACTTCCTTCTGAGAAGGATTGCTCTGTCCACGAGAGCTTGTAGGATTAACTTTCTACGGTAGGTTTTAAGGGGTGAGGATGATTTCGGTCCTCTTCTTAGTAGATTCTGAAGGACTGAATCTATGGCAAAACATTTTTGTAAAATACTTTTTTACTATGCGTTCTTGTTACACTATTAGGACTATTAGGAGCATTGTTAGCTATACTGGAAGTCGTTTTTTGGACCACATTTTTCTGTTTTGTGACACTTTGATGGAGGAGGTAAAGTTTCGGTAGTTGAGACTTCCTTTGTTTTGCTAACTAACTGCATTAGCTGGTTTGTTCCAACATTCTTTACAAACTCTACAACAGGTGGATGCTTACATTGGGCACTATTTTTATTTGCTCTACATTTGCGTTCCTTTCTACGTAGTTGCCTTTTGGTAGGCATTCTTTGGTGTCTGTTGAAAAAAAAAAGGTATACTTTGGTCTGTTGTCCAATGTATGTTTGCTGTGTGCATGAGTCTGATGGGGAAGCTCTTTGTCATGGTGTATCAATGTGCATTGGACTCTTGAAATTATTTCGTAAGGCTCCTTTACTATTTGTATACTACTACAATGTGCTTCAGATGAGAGTACAAAGTGGCCTCGAGAACCATTATTAACACACGAAATGCCATAAACTTGCGACAGCAACTTATTTTCTAAATCTTACCTTCTAAGGATTACGTATGTTGTTTGAGTTCCAAACACACAGGGATTTGTGAGCCATTCTGCCTGTTATTCTTTGTTCAATAAGTGGATATTTGTACATAGAATGGTTTAGAAATCAATGTTTGCTTTGGCGCCCAAATTAAAGAAATGACCCACACAGCCTCTTTGAGGAATACTTATAATATAAAGATAGTACTGTACTTACTTTTTTTGAAAAATAATCAGGTTTTTTCGGATATGTCGTCTGCAGTGTTAGATGCTGTTGATTCTCAGGACAGTAGTCTTCACTGCGGTGCAAAAAGAAAATGAATTACTATGTGTGTTTACAGCAATGATGATACTGCACACATTAATTGTGCTTCTTTCGTCACAGCATTCTACTTTCATATTTGATACCACTGCATGTGTGCATTTCACTTCACTCTGTGCAGTCTTTGCATGGTATTTGCAATATGGTCCTTGAAAGTCCTTCCAAATTGCTATCAATTTTAAGTTTATGGAAATGCCTTGTTTTTTACACAGTGCTCTATGTATAGGAGAGAGGTTTGTAAGCGCTAGGGCACAGTAGTAGATGGGGGGGGGGGAATGTTCTACTTGCAAATTAAAAACACGATGCTGAGAAATCGGGAAACCCTCAGAGGGAGATGTCACCACAGCAATCGGGAGCGCTTACTTTTCTCATACGATTACATTGCAAGTAGCATTATTGTAGCCCGTACACAGTACACAACAGTGACATTTTCACATACAATATTGAGTTTCGCCCTAAATAGGCATGTTTGCAACATGTGTCTATGTTATGCGGAAGACAGTAAGCAGTTGTGCGATTTGTCAATGATAATTCAGACATCTTGTACTATGTATTCCTATGCACATTTAGCAGCATTAATTTGTCTAAATTAATCAGGGTTGCACATGTTCTCTGATTACAATATATATACCTGTGCCCATGCATGAAGCTGTACGTAGAAATTTGCAATACTTGCACAGTAGCTTCTGAAGTAGGTGCTTTGCAATGATATGCGACTTCCATTCAGATTCATCGATAATAATTTTGAAGTGCGCAATGTTGATGACGGAGTTAGAATTGGCGATGTTCAATGTGATTGGTGGATGGTTGTGTGACTGCTTAGTTGTGTCCAATGAGAGACTCGATTTTATACCGATGTGGAAAGGGTAAAAGGACTGGGTAAGAGTTACGTGCCTCATGTACACAACGCTTGTCCGCGGGTAGGCCGTGTTACATACGGGTTTCTACAGCAAATCTTGCATGGAAAGTGGACTGTAGGCATTAGCCAATCAGTTGTTCACATTACTCTTGTGTGTCGAAAGACGGTGCGTACACTGAAGATGGCAGGGGTGGAGAGGGTCAGGGTTTTGGTGCTTGGAGAAATTTTTCTGAATGCCTTACAACACTATGCTGAGAGTAGGCATGTGGCACACCATTTCGATGTGAGAGGAGTGGAGGTGGTGTGGAGCGGTCACACTGATGCCAATGCTGCTGCAATTCTGCAAGTTTGCAGAGACATGCGTACAATGACCACTCCTCATGTGGTAATTTTGCACTACGGTGCTTCCCATTTGGGATACGTGAGTTCACATACTTAGTTGGCAGATTTGACACAGTTGGTTGAAGCATTCATGACCATCTTCCCAACAACCAAAGTAATTTTTTCTGCTTTACTCCCTAGAGTAAAATGGGACAACAATTCTGTTTTCTGTCCAGATCAAACTATTGGGAGGTGTATCATCAATCGCGGCATGCGTGCATTCATGTTACGAGCTGGCATGTGTTTCTGCAGCCACAATAACATTGCTTCAAGCAATGCGAATTATTTTGAAGCAGATGGTGTTGCCCTTTCTTCTTTGGGAAATGCAATGTTATTTTGGAACGTAAGGCTTGCTTTAAAGAAGGTTCTGTAATGGTTGTAGGAGGAAAGCAAGAACAAAAAATACAAAAAAAGAAATAAAATAACGGTATCTGGCCAACATTTTTGTAAAAACTGCTCTTTTCAGAGCCCACCTTCAAGGGGGAAAATGGGAATAACACTTTACTGTACCGTTATCACGCTCTGATCCTATACATGTCCGCAAACATGGTGGTACTTTGCAGCCAGTGCATATCACCAACAGGGATCCAGAGGTGGCTATGCTTGCAAATGAGAATGAACGGAGCTAGGGATTGGTCCATGAAGTTCAGTAGGTGTGTTCTGAATGGCGCACTTTAGTAAGACCGTCTTCTCCCTGACAGGAGACCACACAGCCATGCCTTTCTATGTTTGAAAACAGATTATCTGGATTTTGGGAGACTCATGGATACATTGGTTGAAGGTGCATGCAGAAAGCTGCCGTTTATCTACAGATCTCGGTTTTCCTGATGTGGAAGTGCACTGGCACGGCGTGCGTGGCATAAGGTGGCTGGACTTGGTACCTCTTTTTGTTACTGTACTGACAGAGCGTCCTCCAGATATACTTATCATTCATTGCAGAGGAAACAGTTTAGGCCATGTCTCTGGAATTTCTTTGCAATTTGCAATGAAGGAAGGCCTTGCAAAGCTCATGGACTAGTTTCCAAATTCTCAAATACTTTTTTTCCGTATTGCACAAAGACAAATATTGCTGCGTTCTTCTGCTTTTGGTCCACAAATGGAGAAAGCGAGACGCAATGTGAATAAGGCAGTTTGTGCCTTTTTAAGAGTTGTTTGCATGTCCTCCTTCCACAATGAAAAATATTTTTTCGCTTTCATTTTCCGTAGAGATGGAGTCCACCTCACATATGCTGGCAATCAGATTTTTCTTTGTAATGTACAAAATGCATTGCGCCCTCTTTTGAATTCACACCAACCTATCTGACAATCCGTTTTCTCCAATCCATTGTTTTTGACCCACACAACACATTACCGAAAGGCTCTTTTCAGAGCCACCACTTACTCCCAGCATTTACTTCATTGTGTTTGCTCCGCCTGTACCCTCCCTTTTTTCCCCTACGACTATCCGCAAACTTTTCCACCACTCCGCGGGGGTGTACGACCGTCACTTCATAGTTCTATCTTTAAACAGAGAAAGGCGGCTCTGAAAAGAGCCTTTTCTGTAATTTTGTTGTTTTCACGTTTATTGCTTCACAGCACACGACACACTAGGAGAAGAGGCCAAAGGAGGGTAAGGAAAGGACACCAGCCACGGGGATAAGAAAGTACAAGTGGACAGAAAAAGATGTAGGTTGAGCTTCATTCAGGTTAGGAGCAGATCTTCTGGTGCTCTGACCGTAGCCTCAAAAGCACTTCGAAAACTCTCCCCCCTGCAGAGTATTGCGTCACAATACGTACACACTATTGTCACCTTTGAAAGGTAAGGGTCAACAGCATTGCGAATGGCTTGTGAGGCAGCTGGAGGGAGGCGCTCCCCCACTGGAGTGTCTCTTGTGGTGGGAGGATCGGACACAGAGGATGCTGTGGAGGAACTCAGTCGACTACGCTCTTCACATGGCACCACCTTGCGAATGTCCGCAGTGTGGAACGAAGTGAGGTGTCGCTTCATGGTTGTACCAAAGCTGTACAAACCCAGTTTCCCGCAAATCAGCACCACCTTGCACTGGTTACACTTCACCAGATTCGCACATGCTTTCGGTACGTTCCCATAAACAGAAAACAACCTCCAAACCCACGACTCCCGGCGAGTGCTCCTAGTGCGGAGTTCCTCCACTTCATTCTCTTCCTCCTTTTCTTCCTCGCTCTCTACATCTTCACCCATATATCTCTCTCCAGGCCCTTGGGGAGGTGGTGGCGGTTTTAGGGGTGGTGCAGAGGCTAATGAACCAACAGCAGCCATGGAAGCCATACAGATTAGTTTCCTTTTGGTCACAACAGCAGTAAAGGCAGTACACCTCAATCTGCTATAGCTAGAAGGACAATGAAGATGCGCTCGGGGGTGTGGCCATTTGTAGGGGTGGAGGGGTGCGCCTTGTGACTGTCTTTATCACTGTAAAGCGGTACAAATTTTTAACACACTACGTCCTCGGGTCAGCTATTGTCTGGGATATGTGAAATTATATTTTTCCACTCTACAATACTTTGCCTTGTGTCTACAAGTTCTTTTGGACTGTTGCGGAAGCACACAAACTGCGCAACTTAGTCCACACGCTCAGCGTGGGTGCGGTCACATGATGACGTCCTGAACACATCCGCGCCAGAAATGGGAGTCTGCTTGCTGGACAGCAAATGCAGAGTACCAAACATTTGCATCCGCGCAAGTGTGTCCTACGGACAGTGTTCGGGTTCTCAAACTAATTGAAAGTGAGACACAAGTGAGACGGACCGTTGGGGACAGGCGCGATGTTTGCAATACTTACGGTTGTACTGCGCATGTGCATACATGATCTGTTCACTGTACGGACAGTTCCAGTGTCCATAGGACAACTCCATTTTGTTTGCCTACGAACTTGCCGGCCACCGCCCCTATCCTACGGACACCACCATTTTAGCTGCACCCGATACGGACAGGTATACTGTCCTTCACACAGTCCCATTTTGCTCATTTGCAGCCATTCCAGACATCTGGTGTGTTCTACGAACATGTTTCATCTTGTTTACAAGCGGTACTGCGAGGTATAATGTCCTTAGGACGCCCCTTTCTCTTTCTCTTTATGTATGCACAACTTCAACAGATGGTGCAGTCAAACATCAAGTCCATCTTACTTGTCATTAGTAAGGATAGGTGTCTTTTTTTTTTTTTTTTAAATGTTTTACTCACAATCTTTCACTACAACTACTGTATAAAAACATTCCAAACACACACACCCTTCAATCCACAGAAATAGCGGGGAAGCGGACACTGATACAAATATGGGGGAATTAGGATTCAATACGGGCTGGTTATGAGGAGAAAATTTGTGAGGGGAAGAAGGGATGGATATTTCGTCAAAACGTCTATTTTCCTCTTCAAGGTTTGAGGAAGGTTCACTACGGAATGGAGAAGCGGGGCAGGTACAGGTGGGGCAATGGTAACAAACTTTTCCTCTCACACAGTCCTCCAAAACTCCCGTAAACATTTAAAAATTTTCGTTCAATATGTACATTTTCTGCTCAATCCTTTCTATTCTATCTTCTTCTGTCTCATTTGTTGCCATTTCTTATTTTCTTTCCTGGTCTGTTGAAAAAAAAATACATATGTTAAATGCCTTTAAAATACTGCTCATTATTTTGAATATGCAGAGCAATGTGTACCATTATTGTCGCTGTCTCTGACATTTCCTCATGCGGAAAATACTCCTCCAGCCACTCCAAAGTACTAGCCATTTCTGAGTCAAAACAACAGAAAGAAATTATTATTTCTGCACCACATACCAAAAATAAACACACATACAAAAAAATGCCCTCCACTCCCTCTTTTCCTGTAATCTCCCTTCATCCTACTGCGTCTGTCCACTGTCATTCCAAGCTGCCGAGTATCTGTGAAATGATTACGATGGAGGCACCCTTTTTCTTTTATGGTTCCATCCATTTCATTCTACATGGTTATTAAATGTGTTCTTTTCTTTTCACATCTTCAGGTTTCCATATTTACTTATTACTTATAGTATCTTTGTCCTTCTTCTACGTTGTACACTTTTTGTGTAAAACAATAGTACTTTTTGACATACCCCCGCCTCGTTGAGTAATGTTGATCCTGTCTGCCCCCCTCTGTAAACAGGCGCTCGGTCCATCCCTTTCTATTATCAATAGGGAGGTGGTTCTGTATGTTCGATGTTAAATGTATATGAAGTACGTAGATTATACTCCAGATCTCCCAAAATCACAACATCACAGTGTATCTTCCACACAACACCTTCATTCACACATTGTCATGATTACGTTCCCCTTCCAAAAACCTGTACAATTCACTACAAAAAAAACTTTGTTGAGGGGACGTTATGGTTGAGTAGCCCTACCACAAACCTGTGCAGTTCACTCAAAGAAATACTTTCAACCTCCCCTTTATGGTACCAATTAAAACCGAAAAACCCCTGAAATTCGACAGTTATGGTAACCTAAGCCCTCAAACCTGCCACCGCCCCTGTGCACTGCTAACACTAACACCCAGACCATGCAAGATGTCATCTCAAATGTCACTGATTACATCACTGAGGACATCACATGTTTAGTCCCTCTGCTTTCGTTCCTTGCTATATATATATATATATATATATATATATATATATATATATTCAGTAAAACAACTTTGTTAAAGGAATGTTATGTTTCACAGTGAAACCAAAACACACTGCTCATTCCCCCATTATGGTAAGCTAAGCAACCATAACCCACACCATCACATGTCTGCCTCACTTATTTGTGTGCATTGCAAACCTTTGCCCAGGTAGTTTTATTCACTGACAATCACAATATAGAAATTGAAAAGGTGCTGTATATCTAAACGTTACCCTTGTCGTGTCTTCTTAAAGTACTTTCCTTCGGGTTTGGTCTGAGCTCATGATGCACATGCATGCGGCAATAGCAGGCCTCAAACACACAATTTGTCTACAGGAAGATATACTTTGTGATGATGCTGTTTCTTTCTTCCTAACTTCAGTTTCTATGTATGTGCCTCTCATTTGTAGTCATTGGGTCTTCATATCTATTGTTTGTACTAGCACAAGTGTGTATTAAGTCATGATTTGTTAGCTAGTTATTACATGTTTAACATTACACAATCACCCCTGACATCTTGCTACCAACATAATAGAAAGAACCCCTTTTAGGTAGCGACTTCATCAACATTCTTTTCACTTGTAATGTCATCAGTGATGTCATCAATGATGTTTGTGATGTCATCTTTGATGTCCTGGGTGTTAGTCTTAGCAATGCGCGTAGATGGTGTGAGTTATGGTTGCTTAGCTTACCATAATGGGGGAATGAGCAGTGTGTTTTGGGTTCACTGTGAAGTATAACATTCCTTTAACAATTATTTTTAACTGAATGTACATATAAATATATATATGGCAGGGAACAAAAGCAAAGGGACTAAACGTGATGTCGTCAGTGATGTAATCAGTGGCATTTGAGGTGACCTCTTTCATGGTCTGGGTGTTAGCAGTGCACAGGGGCGGTGGCAGGTTTGGGGGCTTAGGTTACCATAATTGTCGAATTTCAGGGGGCAACTTAACCATAACGTCCCCTCAACAAAGTTTTTTTTGTAGTGAATATGTAATATACATAGATGATACAGGGGACTGTGCGGTTGCCTTTGTAATTTACAATGGCCTTATGGGTGTCACGTTTTATGAGGGACAATTTCTTTGGCCGGGTCAATGCATACAATAAATTTGAAATGAGTGTACCATGCTATATTTTTGTCCCATGTGGAGTTAAAAACCCTCTCTCAGCCCATATGCTGCAACAGTTGTGAGAAACTCCAAATGAATACTGGCAATCAGTAAAAATATAAACTACGAGACCTGAGCTTAACTCACAAGCTCTGGTAAGGGCAATTATTTCAGCTGCCTGTACTGAGATAACTTGCAGGCCTCAAACATCTGTTTTTAATGTTGTAATAAGATAGGCTGCTGTAGTAGTACCAATTTGCAATTGAAAACGCAACCCATCTACAAACATTACCATCCGGTTTATCAGTGTTTCATTATCTGTTATTAATATATAATCATGCATTACTTTTAATTCGTCCGATGGGAGGGGTAGGAAGGTGGCAGGATTTAGAGTATTACAACGCTGTATGGTAATGTTTGGGGCCAATTTCGTCAGCTCATATCTTGTTAACCTGGCATTTGTCAGGTGCTGTGTTTTTGTTTTATTCAACAAAATATCAATTGCATGTGGCACAGACAACATAACTTGGTGTCCCAGTGTTATGGCATCGGCCTGTTTAATAGAAAGGGGCTGTATCCGCTACAACCCGTAAACAAATCGGAAGTGCTTTTGCCACTTAGTCCAATGTAGAAGAAAAATATGCACTGTACAAGGTCAGATATTGGACTTTGAACTTTTACTTTCCTGGAGAGGGGAATATGGGGCACTAGTTTGTGGGAAATAGATGTATTGTACACACCTTTATCAAGGAGGAATTGCTGCCTGTTTGCCTTGCACCATAGCCTTTACAAATGGCCCCTTTGAATCTACAGGATTACTTATGCACCTTTTTCCCCTCTCCAGGGTAACTTTATACTGTCTAATTCATTGCACTGTAATCAACTTCGTAATATTCCCTAGCTGAACATTGCTGGCCTTGCCTAGGGTCAAAATGATTATGCTGTTGCTCATTATTCTCTGATGTCCCAGTATTTGTTACTACACTGCTCCCAGCCTCAGTTCTTACAAAAGGTCCCCTTGTCATTCCTCGCCCATAAGAACGTCCTTGCCCTCTCCCCGGCACAACAGGCACTCCCTTATCCAACGGCCTTCTGCCTTGCAGAAATGACACCCAGTGTATCATACCTGCTCCATTATTTGATGGGGCACTAGCACCTCTTCCCCCTCTATACATTATTCTTCCCCTTTGCACACGCACATTATCTCTGCCTCTTTCTGGAAAATCCTGTTGCATTAGTGCTCTGGTTTGAAATTCCTTCATTTTCTTTTCCTTCTCCCCTTTATCTTTAGCATGGCAATTTGCATAATATCTAGCCATAGTCCGAATCAGTGCACCAGTTTGAGTTGGCCATGTAGACTCAGAGGTTTGTATATAATGTTCTTTAGGTGAGGCAACAATTATTCTGCAAAATGTGAACAAAAGGCTTTCTGGCCCTCCGGCATCGCCATGTCCATTCCACTAAACAAGGTAAAAGCTTCTTCAATTTATCCCAATTCACTTGCTTGCGGGGAACCACTTGCTGGATATGTGCTATCAATAGTGCTGGTTTTGCTGCCTCTGTCATCTCATCCCATTTTATGGGGGGGTCTAAACTATCTCGTGTCTGCATTAGCGCCATATATCTGCTGGCAGAATACATGAAAACAGCTAATCTGCATCTCCCAATGTGAGTGGATGTGTTCTAAGCACCCGATATTTCTGGGTGTACCACTGTTCCGAATTTTGTCTAATATCTGGATATTCTTTGGTAAAAGACAGTAATTCCATATGGTTCCAAGAGACATGAACCTGGTGAGTCGGGTTCTCAGTATCAAACCCATGCACCTCTCTCATTGGAAATGCTTGAGTTATTATAGACTTTGATGGGGCATTTATGATCCATAATAAAGATGTTGACACTGTTGCAGGACAGAATTTTGTCTCCAGTTTATACTCCTTAACTGCTTGGTCTACGTCCTCTGGTATGTAATTATCTGGCTGGGCATACACTTCCTCCTTGACTTTTAACCTTTTGTGCAGCTCCCACATGTTTTCCCAGACTTTGTACTATTGCAAATACAAGTGTGTCTCGTTCCTGGGGCACATATACTTTAGCTTGTTCCACTCTTAGAAGCCCATTTTATATCCATGCTAACACTACCCATTCTGCGGCTTCTGTGTCACGGGCTGTAATCCAGCAGGCACGATCAATGGATCAGTCTCATCCTCTAAGATCTTTTTTGATTCCAGTGTCAGGACTGAGGGCTAAGCCCTGGCTACATACACACACTTCATTCTTATTAAATGTTCACAGACCCCCTCTTTGTAACCCTTAATCAGACCTTCCAGGATTTTGCGGCATGAAATGGCAAATTTTGCAGCATGAAATGGCAGATTTTGCGGCACAAACCTTTATTTATTGCAGCATTTTTACGGGACATTTTGTATTAACTGGAGGGTGTAAGATTGCCACATTGCAGGAAATAGGCAGAGTGCAAGGCTACAAGTGAGCCAGGGTATCATTATTATGTATCTTTTGTATTAAATTAATAGGAAGAGTCCCAGATGTCTCTGGCATGGCAGAACAGTGTTTGATTTGGCTACATTTCTGGTTTAATGTTCATGCCTATTTAATAGTATTAACTAAATTGATCATTATCAATTGTAATGCTGAAAATATTCTCCTATGTTCGCCAATCCCCCAAACACACACACCTCTCTCACCAACACACATCTCACCAACTCTCCATCACAACTTACATTCCTTAACCTCTCTCTGTCATACAAATACTCATGTGCTATGTCACACTGTCAAGTCACAATTTGCACTGCCCAGCCCCTGCCACACTCCAAATCATACTCCCAACTCACACCTTACACTCTACAATTCCTCCCGCAATATACAGTCCTTCATTCTTTTGTGCTGCTTCTGCATCTTGAATCCTTTCTCCCATGCTATCGCACTCTTCCCTCATCCTTTTTCCCCAATCTGCAGCTCACTGCCTCTTTCTGGCCAACCGCTTCCTCTCTGCTTTCTGGCTCACTGACCACACGCTCCCTCTACTTTCTGTACCTCTGCTCGCTCTCAGATTTCTGGCCCACCCCATCACTGCTTCCTCTGCTCTCTTGTGCAGCGCCTCCTCCTCTGACCCACTGCTCTCCCTCTGCTTTTTTGCCCATCACTTCACATCTCACCCATCACTCGCCCTCTCTCTTATATAGTGTAATCATTTTTTTATTTTCTTTAAATGTAGATTTTGACCCAGTTCCTCAAATAATGGGGCATTTAAAAAAAGAACGGAGGATATGCTATTTTTAGACAACCCATTTTTGGAAATGAGCAGGTAACCTTATTCTCAAAGGTGACCGGCGCATTTCCACAGCTGTAGCGCAAATTGTGCACTGGCCAGCTGCCTTGAATGGTGTTCTGGGTTGTTTGACCGAAGTGTAATTATTTGCGGCGGAATTGACCGTAGTCAATTTTGCTGCGAATTGATTTGCACTTCAGCCAAACAACCCAAAATGTACCTTTCACCACCACCCCACCCCCTCTCCTACTTAACTGCTTGGTCGCTGCCGCTTCCCCTGCAAACCTGCGGTGCCAGATCCGACCCGCGTTCGAGGGACGGATCCGACTCCGCAGGGTCCCTTTTTCGTTATTTTCTTTTTTTCTGTCCTCGCCTCCAATTTTGAGGAAAAAGGGGAAAACACTTCTGCAACCACCCTAGACCAAAAATACTGAACATGGGGAGCGGGTGACACCCCTGCAACACATGTTCAGTATTTATAAAAACCGATCGAATAGTACTGGACGAAATAGGTCAAATTGTAACATTCGATAGATTTTTGTCATCAAAATGGGCAGTACTTTGAATAGAATCGCTCTCCCGACAGTGTTCTGCAAGCTCCCACCGCCTTTCACAGGGACAGACCCCGCAGGTGCCTGCCGCTGTAAAATGCGACCCAAAAAATGCATTTTTATCCTGTTTGATGAACAGAAATACAAGCGACCGCAGCGGTTCATACCTTAAAAAAAATGCATGACAGGGTCAGGAAAGACCCTGTCATGCAGTGGCAGCCCCACATCCCGTGCGCGTAGGGTTGCCTACAATTTCTGCACATTTAAAAGTGCATCTTGCTTGGAAATGAGGGATGTGCTTTTAAATTGACAGAAACGCCACTTTATTTGATCAAGGAGGTGAAAAAGGCCATCTGAATGGGCGTGCACATAAAATGTGCCCATTCATGTGTCCATTTTGTGGGGTGCAAGTGATGAGATGTGTTAGCGCATTTCATTTCTTGTGTAAAAAAAAGTTGAGAACCTGGCTCCCTGAGTATTATTTTTTTTAAAACAGTAATTTTTGGAGATCAATTAATGCATGACAGGGTCTTTAATTTTTAAAGATGCTGTTTTTGAACAAAACGGCCATTTTTGTGTCATTTTGCGCAAAACGGCCGTTTTCGCAGCATTTTGCGGGATCGCAAAATCGCTATAAACTGGAGGGTCTGCTTAATTTATTTCTCATTATCAAATGTGCACGCTTTATCTGTTTCAGATTGTGGTTTGTTTTTTTAATCTGTGCTTCCTTCATCGATTTTTTTTTTTTTTTTTTTTTGTCTAGAAAAAGCTTCCCATTGCTTGTAGACTTCCCATTGTAGTGGCCTGATAGCTTTATCACCCTTAGCAGTTAACACTTCCCTTAAATATCCTATTTTTTCTAGGTCAAAAGAACCGTGCACTGGGAATTGCAAATCCTGGTTGTTTGCAGTTAATTCATACCATTTTTCCAAAAACAACCCTACCCCCAAGCCTTTTTTAATCATTCGCTCCCACCCTGGTGTTCCTTCCAGTGGAGTAGACACGTGTTATTCTAATTTATGTTGACTTACAACATTTTAATACTATCTACCTTTATTGATTACTTTGCACCTTGTTTCCCCGTTTCTTTTGTGATCACAAAAGCTACTTTGATAATGTCCCACTTCACTACAGTGTGGCCACAATGAATGCAGTCTACATACTCATTTCATGAATCCTCCATCCCATGGTTTCAATTGTGTACACAGTGTATTTCCCTATGGTTCATTTTAGCAGTAAGCTTCCATAGAAACACATCATTATATTTCTAATCATATTTCCCTATGGCTCATTAACAGTATGCTTTCCACAGCATTACATTTCCATAATATCAAACCATTAGATATAATTCTGGAACAGTCTCACCTAATTTTCTGCAGTATTTTGTGCCAGTGCTTCACCAGGATCAATGGTGTCGAAGGAGTCAGCTGGTGAGTGAAGGTTTGGCTGCAAGGAAAACTTCTTATCCCGATAATAGCAGTGCGCCCCATGCCCGACCATGGCTCATTTAGTCCAACTGGATCCTAACTGCAATGAGGTCTCATCTGGTGGTGCCATTTGTGGGAAAATAATTATTTGTGTAGTCCAACATGCGTTCAGAAAAGTAAGGCAAAATGAAACGCTGGAACAGAATTTTGTCTAATTCTCAGAGACACAGGTCTTTATTATAGCTGCGCTATCTCTAGATGGTCGTACAATCTGCCATGTGAACCACCTGCCCTCTCGTTATCTGTCTGTGTCTGCCCCCCATTCAAAAGGAGAGCATTTATACATTTTACAGTTAATGTAGTCTTACAAAGGATTTTGACCCTAGCTAAATGTGCACTCTGGCCAGGGCGTCAACTTACTCTCTGGCAGCTGTTCCTTGGCTATATAACATGCTAAACTTGCTCTGTAAGCACAAGTGGGCAGCTGAATCCATACATAGGCATTCATTTTTATTGCAAGCTCAGGATTTCTAAAGCAAGATATGTTCGAATTGTTCAGTTTGAGAACCTATGTCAAAAACTGCTTCCAAAACCTAAAATATTTAATACATAGCTCACATTGCAGCCCCTCCATAGCCTTTAACAGTGCCACTAGAGCTAGCCTTCGACAGGTTTACATCTTAACCTCCACTCCCACCATATAAGACTTGCTTTAAATAATATGTGTTGGTCAAAACAGAGAGAAATAAAAGAACAATGGGAACATTTCTCTAAAAGATAACTTGGATTTGAAAAGAAATACTTTACTCCATAAAGCGTTTATCGGGTTTGTGGCTTGATATATTAAAAAAGAAAAAGCTGAATACTTAAACTTGTCAGTGTTTGGCCAGACATTGATTGTGCTATAAGTTACAGCTCCTGGTATGTGTATGTGTGATATTTATAAAGGGCAAACCTAGCTGAAAGCAACTGAGCGTTGTATGTATGGGGGACCCCCAGGGCGTTACATGTAGGGTGCAGGGGTAGCAGCAAAGCTGAAATGGGAAGCAGGAGCAGTTGAATTAGTGCTGGTTGGAGCTTTTAGCAAGATGTTCTTTGTAGAGTGTAGGGTCTTCAGTCCCTTTCCAAAAGGTAGGATTTATGGGGCAGTGTTTTCTGCCTTGTTAACATGTTCCAGAGACTGGGTGTAACGCAGGAAATAGCCTTTGATTGTTCCCTCTTGCAGTTCTTTGTTTCGGCTCCGTTTATGTTGTGGCTTCAGGTGGTCCATTGGCCTCTGAAGATTGAGTTTTGTGACTAGGTAGAGAGGTGTTTTGGTTGTGAGTGCTATGGAGGTGATGCAGTTTTCTTGAACAGATTGTTTGAAGGGGAGGCCAGTGCAGCTCCTTGAGAATAGAAATTATGTGGTTGACCCTTCTTAGTCATGTAATGAGATATGGTGGATGGATTTCCGGGTGCCCAATATGGCATCTGAGAATTGTGTGAGAAGGGCATTGCCACAATCCAGGTCGGAGATGACCATGGCTTAGACAACTGTTCCGAAACTCGGGACATGGAGGAACGGCTTGAATTTGCAGAGGAGCGCCAGCTGGTATCTTGCTGTTTTGGTGGTCTTGGTGCTGTGTGTTTTGAATGAGCAGTCCCATGATAAATTCGAGGCATTTTGGGCTGGGTGATTGTTGAGGTGTGACTACTTTGAGCTTCATATCTGTCTGGTAATTCTGGACTTGGTCATGCTTTGGTAGGTTTACCAGGAGGACAGATTCTGTCTTCGTCGGGTTGAGCATGTTCAGGTAGGTGCATGACAGCCGGGCTTAGATGAGGGACAATACCCTGTTTGAGTAGATAGATTTCATATATGCAATTTCTATTTGGGTAAAGCTGCTTGTCATGTCCGCATTAGTGTGTTTTTAGGTTGGTGTTAGCAAGGAGGTACCCCAGAGGTTCCATGTAGCCTTGGAAGGTGGGGGTGGGTGTCCCTTTTCTGAACATTTGCCAGGCAGCCACATGGGATTCCCTGCTCACTTTAACAAAGCATTACCGTCTGCATTTCAAAGGCTGGTGAGGATGTGATTGGGTAGGTTGTTACTGCAACATGCCATTCTAGAAGGGCATTCCGGTCCGCTACTCTCTTCTCTCTGCAATCTTAAAGCATGGCTTTGGGCGTCTGTCGGAAGAGGAGGTATCTATCAATGAAAAGAACAAATTACACAAACATTAGAATGCGAGTGTAAGAGGAAAGATAAGTGTAAGGGAGGGAGAAGAGTGGGTGGAAAGTAATGTTAGAAGTACTTGTTAGGCAGAAACCTGTGCAGTTTCCTCTGGGACCACTGCAAAAGATTTAGGACTACAGGTGTTTGACAGTAAACCCACTTGGTAGCAGTCTTTACCACACAGATTCACTTGGTAGCTGTGGCTGAGCAGTCAGACTTCCCTCAAGAAGAGTTAGGCAGTATACGGAGTATTCACAATAGGTCAAAAGAACACAGTAGAACAAGGAAATACTGACCAGAGCTTGGTGTAAAAGAGAGATAATTATTTATTTAAAACCACATCTAGAAAAACACACAGACACTAATAGTAAGCAATTCAAAAGCACGGTCACTAAAAGATATACACTCCCTTAGACAAGTCTTAAGTAAAGCCCCACTTATTTTCAGACAGCGTTGAGCGCTTAACGAAGATGGCACTCTAATCAATCGGTTTAAAAGGGAGAGAAAGGCAGAGCAAAGATAGAAACAGATCCCAACACTTTCGGAAGAACACAGTAGGAGGAGAAGGCAGGTTCAAACCGTAAAGTCAAAGTTAACAAGGCCGGACCCACTTTAAGAGGCTCCGGTCGAAATGTGTCCAAGGTCACACGGTTCAAAGTGCCCAAAAGTCTCACAAAAAGTTCAGAAAGAGTTGGACCAAAAAGAAAGGAACTAGTTAGATGGTCGAGGCGGCCAGCCCAGTCCAGAAGGTTAAGGTATTATTGTTAC
This sequence comes from Ambystoma mexicanum, assembly GCF_040938575.1. Classification (NCBI taxonomy): domain Eukaryota; kingdom Metazoa; phylum Chordata; class Amphibia; order Caudata; family Ambystomatidae; genus Ambystoma; species Ambystoma mexicanum. The sequence goes on along the minus strand of NC_090923.1, from coordinate 593,888,571 downwards.
CTTGTAGCAATCTTTAGAAAGGGAGGCCTGGCGGACACGCGCCTTAAAATGGTGAGAACGCTCCAGCGGGGGCAGTTGTTCCTGGCAGCGGGTGCAAGTCGGTGCTTCGTCCGGAGGAAGAGAGGATCTCGTCAGGGAGGAAAGCAGGAGTCCGTTGCACTGCCAGGGAAGAAACCAGCCGCGGAGTTCTCAATTAAAAGGAGCGGTCCTTTTATTCGCAGTCCAGTGGTAAGTGGCTATCCGGTTGCCGGGGTGCTTGGCACGGGTAATTCGACCACAAGACGTCCTGGGATGCGAGAAAGGAAGGTAAACTGGTTGTGCCCACCAGTCAGGGGAAGAAGACTCTCCAGCCGGGAGATCTCCTCTGTCGTTGGGAAGTGGTGAGTCGGTTCAGCAGGGCTCCACCGGTAGTGTCGTCGTAGCAGGCAGGCTCAGCTTCTCCCTCGTCGGATTTTCAGGTCCTGTGGTGACTTCTGAAGTTCCAGTCCCAAAAGCCCTGCTTTTATGCAGCACACCCCCATTCACTCAGCCTAGCTGTCAATCAAACATGCTAAGTGGTGAGCCGGCCGGCTCACCACTTGGGCCAATCACACAAGAGTGCGATTTGAGTTACCAAGGTAACTCAGTCCAGGGTGCCTAAACCCCCTCCCACACCCCCTGTGGTACCCAGACAGAGTGGCACCACTTTTGGAGGCTTCTGTGGAGAAGCCCACCAAAAAGTGGAACAAAGGGCTCGACTTGGGTTGGAGTCACAGAAGAGAACACAAACGGCATTTTAGAATAGAGTCAAAAAAATACCAACCGGCGAATTAATATTAAATAAATAAACCAGCGGTATGTTCAAGGCTATGAGAATTAAATAATTAAAGTTGGTAGCCTCGAACAGTGGGAAAATCCCATAGGGATATATTCGCGGTCGAATATAAAAAGTAGTATCCACTGCCACCAGCCAAAACTCGATCAGGGGGGACGGAGACGTGCCCCCTCGACTAACAGACCCTGGGGCAATCGAATTGCCCCGACCAGTACGTCCACAATATGATGGTTTGTACTGGTTTCTGTTAATAATTTGGGACTAGTAAAGCCAATGGTGACTTTACATGCCCTGGGAGACAGTAGTCAGTCCCAGGGTATGGAGTCTATGGTGGGGTGTCACTATGACACCCCTGTGTTACTGCACGGAGGGTGCTGTGTAACACACATAGTAAAAACACATGAGACCCTATGGAGTAAAGGACCCCATAGCCCATACAACACATTAACAGTCAAAGGAACACCATAAATCATGTCCAAGAGTGGGAGAAAAATAGTCTCACTCTTGGCAGGAGAAAAAAACAAACTCCAGAAATCCAGCAAAGCTGCTGGGGGACTCACTAGGTTAGGAAATTCAGCCTAAAGAGAGAATTTTCCCTAACAGTACTAGCAATAATAGTGATAATGTGAGTAGAGATAAAGGTTTTGTTGAGGCTAAAATCGATGTGCGGACTACTTGTCCTGTTCTCCTCGGATATCACTTCCTTATTCATGAGTTAAAGGCAGCTCAGAAAAGGGAGGTTATTTTAGGTAGGAATATAAGATAAGAGTTTGATTAAAAAAAACCTTGCAGAAGTTTAAAACTCTCATTGTACGAAACAACCTTTTTTATTTGTAAAGTGTTTATCCATTTAAAGTTAGCTGGAATGATATGCCGGTTCAACTTATGAGCGTAAACAGTTATTGAATGGTCATTTTAGAACTAACAAGTTTCTGCACTAAACATAATTTCTCCCTCTGCCTTGGCCTCTGCTCTGAATCCCAGCAAGTGGCAGTTGATAACAATGGTGTGTGATTTGGACATATTCCCATGAACAACAGACTCCATCTTATTTCACGTTAATCAGAATGACTTAGCATAGTTTGAACTGGTCACTTGAAAGTTTAAATGTTCTCAGAGCTTACTGTTTCGTAATAGTTGTTGTTGAAATTTGCTTGCTTTAATGTGATATTGCCTTCCCTCAATAGGATGAAGATGAACAGGAAGAGGAGGAGGAGGATGATGATGACGATGATGACTCGGACGACCTGGACGACCTTGACACAGACCCACTGCTAGAGGCAGAACTGGAGGACGAAGAGGCTGCTGAGCCTGCAGCTGAGGACGGAGAGCACGACTTCTCACCCTCGGATGATGAAGAGCTGGCAAACATGCTGGAAGATGATGGGGATGGGGAAGGTGAGGACGAGGAGGAGGAAGACGATGACTCTGACGCAGACGAGGAGGTTGAACTGATCCTGGGAGACAGTAAGTACACCCACAGTTGGTGGCCCCTGGACTGGCCCCTGCGGATCACTACTCCCTGACAGTATATTTATGGATGTGCTCTTGCAGCTATCCAGACGGAGCAGCGGAGATGCACTGAGGATAGAGGGGGGAGAAAGTATCTTGGGGGACAAATGAGAAGTGTTGTGGAACAAGACAGAAACTGAAAACCTCATATCTGTGAATTAAATACCTTTGTGGCACAAGTTGTCCGTATGCCTAATAGATAATTCTCAAATGAAATTGGAAATATATTCTGTATAACAAGAAGGTTCACATCCCTACATGCATTGTTGATTCTGCTATAAAATAGAGCTGTTCTACTCCAGTGAGTATGTGCCATAAACTTTAAGTCTGTGCTAAAAACCACAGTATATTCCTGCTTTTTTTGGTCGAGGACGCCTGTTGAGGAGTTTTTATGTTTGCCTATATGCTAGTTTACACCTTAATTATAATACCTGATTTCAGTACCTGGAGATAATTCAGTTTGTAATAACCAGGTAAACTTCCATGTGATGGTAAAAGGGGTACATTGTATAATTGCAAGAAGCTGTTTTCCAAAATATTGACTACTCTCAAATTTAATATAAACATATAGTCTGATCTATGAAAACCCTCGACACAAAGATGAAACATTTTACTATAAGATAGCCTTAAACTGTTGTCTGCTCTGGTGCGGACCGTGCTGTAACAAATGACCCTTTCCAAGGTATATCATGGAACTAAGGACCTCTTGTGAGTTGCAGGTGCCTCGACATACTATTCCGTTTAGGAGATTGTGTGGCCCTGTGTGGTAGCTGGCCAAACATTGGACAGTGGGATGCTGCAGTTGATGAGATATAGTCTTAACTTACTTCTGCAATATGTTTATTTTATTTTCAATCCCTTCGTGCCTCGATACTCCCTATCTTATAGTGGTTTATTCAGTCTATTGTATGAGCCAATTTAGGTAAGCTGGGATATGCTATCATGAGGTGAGCAGACTCTCTAATTTGATCTTTAATCAGGTACACCCTTGAATGCATAATGTCACAATAAGCATGCTTCCAGGCTCATAAAAAATGCATGGGTACCAAGAATATTTTTTCTCATGTGAAGAAGAAATGGCTGAAGAAATGTAACCTTATACTTGAGGTGGCATGGATTGTCTATTAATACTAATCTAATAAGAGAGTGCCTACAAATAATAGTGCTTCATGCAATGTTCCTCTTGCTTTCAAGCACTGGAATATTAGGTGTTACTAGCTACTAAATGGTACTCCTTCAACGACTTCTGAATGATAGACTGAGTTGGCCCTGCCTGGATTTGCACCTGTGACTTAAGATTACGGTGTAACTGTAAGCCCTAAGATGTAGTGGGTCTAGGTGTTGCGCTTTTTCACCGGATTGTTTTTTCAGCTTTTACCCGTCATGAGACCTTATTCAGGGTCTTATCAGAGATGCCTACACAGTTTGTACTCCCGAGTGACTCTTTGGCTGCATGACCCCACAGGACCTGTTTCCCAGTGTGAATAACCTTTCACTGCCGGGTTTAAGTGGTCCACTAGTTGATGTTAGCCTTTTATTAATTACAGTTAGTACATCAATGTAATTACTGTCAGTGTATTTAATGGTGACCCCCCCCACCCACAAATGAAATTTAGTTCACTTCGCTTCAGCCCACAATGGTGGGGGCAGAGTGTGCGTTTGTCGCTTCTGATGGCCTCAGAATACCAAAGCAAAAATGGCCATGACCATATTTCAATTGGGCGTAGATTCAGGGTTTAATCCACTCTTAGTTTTCCATTGAAGAAGCCCACAACGTGTTAATGTTACAGCCTCCACTGATTGGGGGACCACATACACCTTTTCATTGAATGCAACCCTAAGATGTAAGCCTTTTTAGCTTGCTCGCACTCAACCTCAACCCCAATTCCATACTTGTAGACTTTAGGGAAATAATCTCTGGACCCAGGAGAAGGTCCTGTCCTGAAGAACAGGGTTAGGAAGCCCTGTTTAAGCATGCAAACTTCAAGTTATCCTCCAGATGACAAGCCTTTGCCTGGCGAGTGTGTCGCTGTCTTCAAGGATAGTTCACTCCCCTTCAGAATAGCAGTTTTGTGTCAAGCCTCAAAACAACAACCATTAGGAGATCTTGCTTGCTAGCCTCTTCTCTGAAGCAGATTATGAAGAGGCAAGAACACTGGTAGGAAACGGGCCTGCACTGGTAAGTCCTCTGGAGAAGGCTGAGGAAGACCAACGTTTAATAGGTGTACATAGTTTTCACCCAGTTTGTCCACATTCACACTGTGGTAAATGTGATCAAGCATTCTGGCTTTATTCTTGAGAGGGGTGAGGCCTGGTAAAATAAACCGCTTAACTCACACTGCCATACACACGCACACGCACGCGCAACCACTTGCACACACACACACACGCGCAACCACTTGCGTGCACACACGCGCAACCACTTGCACACTTGTACCCTCTCACACACAAAATCGTGCACTTGCACATACTCTCACACTCATGCACGTTCACTTATGCATAAACACACACTCCCTCATACAAGCACTCGCACACGTTTTATTATTATTATTTTCACACTTGCACATACTCTTGCATTCGTACACTTGCACACTCACATAACCACGCACTCCCACATACACACTCGCAGTCTCACACACTCGCAGTCACACACACTCGCAGTCGCACAAACTTGCACATACTCGCGCGCACTCATTCTTGCACACTTGCGTAAATAGTTCTTTAAAACAGTAAAAACATAATGGGACACCCTAGCACTCTTTAAAATAATGTTAGTACATTTGCAACTGTTATATCCATTTTGCTACCATATACATTTTTTAAAGTGAGAGAGTGTAAAACACAAACAAGGTCATCAAAAATACAAGGCAAGTAATTAAATGTTGACACAATGTATCTAGATATCCCAAGCAACAATATACTGAAGTATTCAACTCCATATTGCAGGTGAGTAATACTTTACAGTACGTTGACAGTTTTAAAAGTTTAGGAAAGTTCGTCTATTGGAATGAACACGAGAAAGCCAAAATGTGAACTGGACTTCTCCAAAGATATGTATAGTCTTTGCATTTCATGCCTATTGCCAGAGCACTCCTTACCGCATTTTGCACTTCGACTTTCTGGCTTCTCCATCATGAGAACTTCATTTATATTCATCAACACAGACCATCGCCTGTGTATGGTGTCCTAAACCTTTATCCCACCCTCATCCCCCGACTCCCTAACGCCTCATAAAGTTGCCATTCATAATCTCCATTTGATCAGATGGTAATGATCAATCTTGTCTTCTCCTTCATCTACCAATGCAACAGACACATGAGGAATGGGTTTAACAGAACAAATAGGATCAAACGAGAGAAGCAAAGATGACGATGGGACAAATGTCAAAAGCATGAACAAAAGTCATAAGGAACATTAGAGCAGATTTCCACCTCGACAGCTGACCTTGACCTACAATCTGTTGGCAGAGACTGCACCCACCCATTAACACTGCTGGAGGAGAACACCAGAGGCCAAAGCCCCGTCAGATCAGTTTGACGGCCTAGCATTAAAATTCTAATTTGAGCAAAAAAAGAGAATTTGTTTTGATGCGGTCATCAATGTTTAATCACACATATTGACAATGTGAAGAAGATCACGACTCCACCGTATCTACATCCCAGCCAAATGTTTAAACCCAATCAAAACATTAAGGCACAAACATACCCAAACTTAAAATTTGAACAGAAGTGTGCCTTAATGTAAGCATTCTGATGTAGAAAAAAGGGAAGGGATATGGTGGGGGTGTATCTAGGGTGTACACATATCTGATTATTTCTGTTACTTTTATTTGTCCTCTGTCTTGTTTGTCACAGAAAAAGTTGGCCTAGAGATTTTTGCTTCTGGTGGCCTGTTAAATTGGCATTTGACCTTTGGTTTGGAGTTGAGGCTGTGGACACCTCTGTAGTCTGTCATTAAGACAGATAGGTTAGTATGTATGCATTCCAGATTATTGAAGGATAAGTTCTTACCATGGTTCTTTATCATTTTGACAGTACTTGGACTTACAAACTGAGTCTGTAATTTAATGGATTGCATCCTCCCATAAATTCCTCATCAGGATAGATATTCTCCAGCACATCCGCTCTCTGTAAATCTCGACAGGGGTCGCAGTGTGGTACGATGACACCTTTCTTGTGCTCCTCGACTTTGGACAGGACGTGGGCGTCCATACATATAGTACTCACTACGCACCCTTACTTTAATTGCCTTTTTTCTGAGCGATCAGCTCCAAGATGTCCCTCACTGGCCTGCACAATATCTGTCCCTGTTGTCTGGTGATGGACCATGACGTGGAACAGGGCAGCTTGTGTCAGTCCACAAACCTGGAGGTCATGAGGGAACGTGCAACACAGTTGGCGCTAGGTCGACCCCCATTAAAGTTACCAGCCTGCTCAATCCTTCAATCAGTCAAGTCTTCGGAGGCTGACACAGAATGGCTGACCCTGGTGAAGAGGTATGAAAGAGAGTAGGTGCATTAAAAATATCTTGAGATCTCACTCTAGTTGTGTGTCCCGAAACTCCTCCTCCTCTTCTTCTTCCCACAAGAAAAAGAAAAGAAGGCATATACGGGACAATAGTGACTATACGACCGAGGGACAGGTTAAGTCTTCCGAGGGGGGAATCGTAATAGGAGTGGGAGGAGTTAAAGCAACACAGGTTGGATATTTTTGCTAAGACCGCAACGCTTTAGCCTCAATGTAGTCATTGGTGCTTCCAACTACCACGCCTGATGAAGCTGGTAAGAAAGCGATGGGGCTGGGTTGTACGGCTTCAAACTCATCCACCTAAAAGCCTTTTTTTGAATTGTTTGACCGTTACAGCTGCAGGAATCGGTACATCGAGTTCGACCACTGCCACTGCAGTTACCACCATAACCGCTGCGCTGCCTTTGAGCTACATCCCGGAGTCAAGGATGGAGTATTTCCAGAAAGTGAGATCCATTTTTGACAAGGGGATCTTGTCCCTTTGAGTTTGTACAACTCTCTGGAGTGGGGCATGATCACCTACCAGACTACTTCACTGAGCAAGCTGAGCTCATGGTGCTAGCTTCAGGGTTTCACAACGTCAGTGGCCTCCGCACATACCCTGATGGGGAGATGCAGCAGGCAATGTCATACACGCAGTTCTGGAGGATTATTAAAAAGGTGGTTGCAGCCCCAGGCTTTGACGCCCTGTTGAAAGCATTGGTCCAGTATGATTTGTCAGACATCTTAGATGGTTGTCCCCAGTCAGAAACAGCCCTTCAATTTAATTCAGCCATTGCCAGCCCATTTATGGCGTGGTGGCATCAACCCACCGGTCATCGACAAGGAGCTTAGAAAAACTATAATCCGGCACAGGGTGATCAAGCTTTCCTCTCGGCCCTCCTGACCCCCTGAAGGTCAGTGGTTCAGGCCACAACAGTAAATTCAAGACCGTCTATGTCGACCCTTCCACCAGATAGCGAGGAGAAGAAGACCTTAGTGAAAAAGATTTTTGTGCTTGGAAGCACAGTGCGGAAGCCCGTCAATGCGTTTTGAGCTCTGACCATTTTGTGGACCAATCCTCCATACCTTTGTCACTCCTCTAAGGTGTCCATAGAAATGTGCATGATCATTGAAACTCCAGGTCATTTAGGTACATTCGCCTTCTGGGTTGCGCCACACCCAATTCCCCCAGTATCTCTTTGTATGGGTTGAACTTGGTCGGGAACTTGGGGCATTCCTTTATCCTGACCCTTAGGTTATTTCGTTCTTTTACTATCTCGTCTTTTTCTTCTCCCATGTTCACATCCACCATCACCTTCATCCCTATTGTCTTCTAACTAGTTTTGCAGCATTGTATAATGCAGATCTTCACTAGACACAGTCCCACTAGTACTCATATTAGTGCTCCTATTAATACTTTCAGTCCGTCTGCCAGCCATGATGGCATTCAGGACCATAGGTACGCCAACCAGCTCTGGTCTTTTCCTGTCCCTTTGGCTTCTTCCTCCATCTTGGCATGCATCTTTTATAATCATGTCATGGCTTCTGTCAGTGTGCCATTCTCTCCCTCATTGGCTGGCTCAAATGTGCAACAGGAACTCCCAATCTTGGCGCAAACTCCTCCTTCCATAGCTGTGAGAACGTCTAGAACATATCTGTTCTGGAGTGCCATCAACCTTATTGCTCAGAGCTCTTCTTTTATTGCATTGAAGCCGTTCACTGTAAGGTTTGTCTGCATCAGCCCCCATCTGGCTATCTGCAACCATTTTGCATTTGCATAGGTCTGGACGGCTGGAACCACTGACCACTGACTGCTGAATAACCGATGTTCAGGTGGTACATCATCTAGTGATGTTTCACACTACCAGCTGCACCTCCTCAGAGGTATTCTTCCCTTCCTCTCCTTCCCCCAGAAGCTCACTGTCTCTCGAGCCCTGGTTCTCTCAAGGCTGGACTACTGTAACAGCCTCTATCTTAATCTGCCTGCCTCCACTCTCCGCCCTCTGCAACTTATCCAGAACAGAACTGCGAGACTTGTCCTTGGCCTCAAGCCCAGGGACCGTATCTCTCCAGGACTGAAATCTCTTCACTGGCTCCCAGTGGCCGCGAGGATCAAGTTCAAAACCCTCTGCATTGTCCACAAGGCCTTCTGGGGCCTGGGACCAAAATACCTCCAACTCTCTCTTCCTAAATATCTTCCTTCACGAGCCCTTCGCTCATCCGTCTCCAACTCCCTCATGGTCAGCCGTTTCTCGAAGCAACGAGCTGGGGGTAGATCTCTCTCCGCAGCAGGGGCCTCCCTCTGGAACAGCCTTCCTGCCTCCCTGAAACTTGAGGAGAACCATCTCCGGTTCCGGAAGCACCTCAAAACCTTCCTCTTCGCTTCTGCCTTCTCTCTCCCTCTCCCCTGCTAATCCTGCTTAACTCCCCACTGAACTCAGCTCAAACCTGCATCTGGGCCACTCTCAGCAACCTCGGTCCAGGGCCCAGCCACTCTCCACCTGCACTGCCTCCCCGGCTCCCCCTGCACTGTGGGACTGTCACTGTATCCCTACAGCCCCTTTCCCAGCACTTGCTCTGCACTTACCTCGCACTTGCCACCAGCTGGCCCTTTCTATTTATTATTTATTATTATTTTATTTTATTTTTTTTTTTTTTTACGCTACTTACCTTGTACTGCACTTCCCCCCCCACCTCCTCCCCCCTGCACTTCCTCCTTTTCCCCTTACCTCTGCACTTGCGCGATCTGAATGACACCTGGCCTAGTAGGATCGTTTGTCTGTTTTCCCCTTGTTTCCCTCCCTCCCTGCCTCGTCGCGCCTTGAAACACTTGTGTATAGGCGCGTTACAAATACCATATCATATATCATATATCATATCATATCATATCACTGATGAGAAGTAGTTGTCTCTATTTACTCTACTCACTTCTACAGACTGTTTCTTTCTTCCCTTTTCTTCTACTCCCACAGACCTTTTCTTTCTCGAGTTAGTTTCCATTTTATGGAAGTAGTCTATCTTCAGTGCTGGCATATTGATGTGTACCAACGAGCGAACTCCTCCCCAGTTCGGTGGCAGCTTCTCGTGTGCTTTGGACCCACATGCCCAATAGTGATCCATTAATACTGCTGTGCCAACCTTCATTGCTGGATGCTTTTCTGTATACCTACATTCTATTTCATCTCCAACCTTTACTGCACCTTCATTCTTGTAGCACAGTGCTGGCTTCTTCAGTGGTATTATGGGCATTGGTCCAGCGTCATTGTCTACCGAGGTGAGCAGCTTAGTGCTCGTATCCCATTCCTTCAGGCACTTGTCATTTTCTCCTTGCACTGTTTACTGGTACTTGTACTAGGGTGTGTGCTGTGCTTCCTACTACTCCTTTCCATACTTTCTTTGTGTATACTTGGCCATACACGAGCATCTGTGGTCTTTCCCAACATCCTGGTTCTCCTATTTCCTTGACCCCCCCCTCTTCAGGTATGGTAGTTTCTTCAGTGTTCTTGTTTTTGTCTCTCCTTTCTGCAGGCCATCAGTTATGTATTGTGTAGCTTGGTCTAACTCTCAGTAATTTTTCATCATATCAAGAGTTTATGCAACTGTCTTCATAAGTGAATGTTGCATGGGACATCCATCTAAATGTTGCTGTTTTCCCTTTGAATCTTCCTCGGGTTGTAACCGTGGATAGGTACATGAGGCATTGTGCTCTTGCTGCTGGTATTTCAGTTCCTATAAATGTTCTGGAGGCACTCATGGCATAGTGGATTAGTGAGCAGACATAACAGCTCTCCCCAGTGGTTTCTTTACCTACTTTGGTCATGTGTTTGCACCACATATTGTTAGACACTCGAGCAGTGTTAGTGAGATATAGGTCCACCCCTCTCATGTCTGTGTCCTTGCTGTGCTTACAGTGCTTCCCTGTCCACCTGACATGGTTGTGCCACCTGCTGGAGTTGGGGTAATGTTAGTAGAGGCTACAGCAGTTTCACTAGATAGAAGAGATATTCGCCAAAAGAGAAATGCAAAAACCCCACTTGGAAATAAGAGGCAAGACAAGATATGCATTTTTTTAATGACCCCTTCTTTTACCTGTGCTGCTTGGATCCTGGTGCAGCTTGAGGTTATCAGTTTCCAGCTTGAAATGTGCCGAAACTGTGCGTTGTTGGGTTAGTGTTGTGTTAGTTCAAGCCCTGCTGATCATATAAATTTCCTGCCAAAAATGAATTTCTGTTCCCACACTGTTCTAATTCTAGGATCTCGGAGTACTGCAAGAGCAGATGGGTTTCCTCATTCTAGTTGTGGGTAAGCCTGGGTCAAATAGGCTATGAAAACGTGAAAATACACATTAAGATGGCGTGCTCGGAATCTGTTGGACGTCCTAATGAAATCGACAAATAGGCTTTGGAAGATATCAGGATGTGAATCAGTGGGCAGCATGGGAGAAACGCAATAAAACAGTCACACTTTCACAATGAATGTATGTAGAGAGAAAAATAAGTGTTCTCTCACTCTGGATGTGTAGGAAGTCCTTGCCCTAACTCTGCTGCCCGTGAGCAAGTAACCATTGGGTGTCCTCTGCTTGGCAGTGCTGATTCTGGATCGTCTTTGTTCTCCTTGTTGAGGATCGTTGGCCCATCGATATCGTTGCCAGGTGAGTAGGCTGCAGCCTTGTAGGGCTTGATGTCTCTGATCTGATTCCAGACAGCTTTTCCAACTAACTTAATATATTGCTCAGTCACTTTCTCACCCGTGTACGGATCTGTGAACCTGGGTGCATCTGATAAAGTTTTTAAGGAGAACCTGGTGGTCTCGGTAAATAGGTGGCAGCTTAAGTAAGTCCTCTGGGTTGTTTATGCTGTCACTCTCGACATCCACTTCAGGCCCCTCCCGCAGTCTTTGCATCTGGCGAGAGATAAGAGGCAGTAGCAATCAAGGAAGTCACATATTCATACATTTCCAGACCCAATACATTTGCAGAACTTTGCATCCTTCACTGCACTAGTGGGTGGAGCCTGGGGAAGTTGCATGCGCCGTCCTGTTACCACCTCGTGTGGGATTAAATGGTGGTCAGACCCGGGCTTGTTGCACAATGCGAACAGGGCTAAAGGCAGGCAGTGTAGCCAATTCTTATTGAGGCTCTTTTTAGTCTTGGCTATGGCTTCTTTAAGCAGGCCATTGAGGCGTTCACACATCCCGTTCGCTTGTGGGTGATAAGCACAGGAGAATTTGTGTTGGATGCCCAGCACCATTGTAATATGCTGGAACATCTCATTGGCAAAGTGAGGGCCATGGTCAGACCGCAGGACCTCACACGCGCCCATCGTGGGAACACTTCCCGGACCAGGAATTTCACTGCTCTAAGGGCGTTGGGATGAGAACAAGGACCAGCCTCGATCCAACATGAAAATTGACACACAACCACTATCATGTATCGGTACCCTTGGCAGACTTGGATCATGTCGACGTGGAATTGTTGGAATGGACCAACTTCGTGAGGTATGGCTCCTCTCACAACTCTCAATTTATGCCCTGCAGTAAACTGCTTGCACGTCAAACAGTACTTATGAATTCGGCCACGTGTTTCGCCAAGTTAGGACAGAACCATGTTTTTCCATTGTGGGCAGCAAGCGCCTCCTTCCCTCTATGCGTTGGATAATATAGTTGTGTCAGTGCTGTGTGCAATAATGTGAGTGGCATAACCACTTCCCCTATGTTGGTTTGCTGCAATAGGGCATCTGTTGTAGATACTGTACATCCCCCTCCTAAGCCACAGGTCCTTTTCCTCCCTCCTCCCTGCAGCGCCATGATTTTTGTCGCTGGTAAATATGTTGTACCCCTCCTCGAGTGCGTGTGACGAAGCCTCCATTTAACAGTTTCCCGAAATATTCTGCTCATTTTGCTTCCGCGTCTGCTGCTTCATTTCCCTTTGAGATAGGGTCCTCCCCTTTTGTGTGTGCTTGGCATTTCGCTATTGCTAGTCGCTATTGCTAGTCGCTCTGGCAGATGTAAGACGTCCACCAATCCGCCCAATAGGAGTGCATGCTGCACTGGTGAACCATCAGCACGCCTGAAGCCCCTCCTCATCCAATGTGACAGCCCAGACTGCACTGTGGATGCCACATAGGCTGAATCCGAATAAATCATCACTTCCTTTCCCCTGCTGCACTCCAAGGCCACCAATTCTACTGCTTGTGCTGAGTAATGTGATGGCAGTCGTGCTCTTGTCAATACCTCACTAGTCCCGTCTCCTCTGAGTCTCACTACGCTGTCCCAGGATGTCTTTCCCCATCTGTCTGGTCAATTGTTGAGGAACTGTCAATGTAAAGCAAACCTCCTCCCCCTCAAGTGCGTCATCCTGTACCTTGCAAGTGTCAATGAATTCTTCTAGGTTTGCTGTGGTCATGTGTGTAGTCACCTTCCCCTAGAACGTCAGCAACAAATGTCGCCGGGTTGACAAGTCTGCATCTCACTACCTTGAGAGTTAGGTTGGATAGTTTCACCTCACACCCCGATGCTCTCTGTGTTGTAAGTGTGCTCTTTCGCCTTTCTAGTATTGCGAAGAGAGCATGGCCCACGTAAAGAGTGGTGCTGCATCCCATTGGAATACTCATTGATTTGTCCACTACGAATGCGTATGCAGCCAATGCTCGTTCGCATAGTGTCCTCTCATTACTGGGTCTAGCATCCCGCTGTAAAATGCTAGTGGCTTGTGCCCCAGGCTAGTCTTCTGCGTCAGTACTGCTGTCATTACCACTCCATCAGAATTGGAGAACAGAAAGAAGTCCTTTTGATAGTCTGGGATTCCTAACACTGGAGCTGCGCATATTGCTTCCTTCAGCTTGTTAAATGCTTGTCATCTCTGTTGTCCATCATATTATTTTCTCCCCTTTCTGTGCTTCCTTCAATGCACTTCATATGGGTCTGGTGTATGAGCTGTAGTCAAATACCCATGCCCTGCAATAATTACATAGTCCCAAGAACTACTGCTACAAATGGATTGTGTCCTCCCACGTATTCCTCATCTGATACTCGTATCTTGCCAGCTTCGCTGCTTTGGAAAGAAATGTTCTTCGGCAGAGGGCATTGTGCACAAGGTCGTGGCATCTATGTCCCTTGACGGACTCTGTAGCGCGTCAACGTCACCAGCAGTATAAGTAGTTCGTGCCGCGCCCGTTGGTTTCAGTTCTGTTTTTCCAATAGCTTTGCAATCGAGTTAACGGCACGCTTCGTATTTTCCTCAATAAAATGTAATCTTCTTCAACCCCCTCCACTCCAAAGACGGGGTTCAAAAAGTGTCGGTGCCTCCTTGTGCGGCAGGGCCTCGGCCGGTCCCTTAGCCGAGAGTGAGCCCTGCAACGGGGGCGGCCATGCAACGGTGCACATGGAGCCCAGGCGAAGACCTGTGCAGCGAGGGGGATGACGATGAGCCAGAGGAGGTGTCAACGGCAGCTGGGGAAGGACCGAAGGGACATTACACAGCCTGATTCCACCATTAAACAGAGCAACGCAGGCCACATGGCCGGGTTACCAGAAGCGGTTCCTGGGCTGTAGTAGATACTGGAGAAGCTTAGCGCATTGCCCAACAGGGAAAGGTGAACTCCATCTGACAGAAGACGCACCCCTGCGGGGCCCGTCGGGGGGGGTGGGGGGGAAGGTGAACACAAACTGTCAGCAGACGCACTCCATCAGGGGCAATACAAGAAAGGGAAAAGAGGGTCTACAAAGGACATAATAAACCCTGGCCCAAGCGGAGCAAATGGAATCAGCATCAGTAGCAGCCGCCAGGAGAGCAAGGTAGGAGGCTCGCTCGCGTCCCTCAACTAACACACAACCAGGGAGGGAGGCCCAAAAGCAGGCACTGGTCCAGAAAAGGCCCGACCGGGGCGAGGAGGAGCGGGGTGGAGGCCTAGCGGACGCTCCTTTGGGGCCGGCTGGACTCCGGGAAGTTAAAGGGGACTTAAAGGACAATCCCCCTCGGGGGATAACGCTTCAATAGTAGCAACCCCAAATAATAAAAGTGGGGGGAGAGGCTGCAGCCGAACACAGATGCTCCGGGTGCTCGTGCTGCACTGTACACAATCCCAGTGGCGGGGACGCACGGCCAGCCAAGACCTGCCTCAGCAGCAGCAACGCATTGGCGGAGGGCACAAAAGAGTAGAGATATCTGTGATTAGCCTAGATGCCTGGTGCCAGGACGAAAAGTGCACCCCCAAAGGCGAAAAGGTCCCCCCAAATCCAGGATAACTATCTGGTCAAGTGCTGGAGTCGTCAACAACCACAGGACCTAAACACACCGTCGCTGCCACAACGCCCTGCAGAGACAATGTCGGATACATCCCCTAGCGCCACAGATCCAAATAAGGAGGACCTGCTGACCTGCTTGAAGGAAATGGAGTTAAGAATGACGAATGCATTCCAGACTCAAATAGGGCAACTACGGGACGACCTTAAAACTTCACTACAGGAAGTCCGTAAGGAGATCAATGAGCTGGGAGAGAGTGGACACAACGGAGAATGGCCTCTCCAACCTATCAGAAGAAGCTAAACAAGCCAGCCAGTTGCTGGACCAGATAGCGGTAGCTATGAACAACCTCGAGCTGCAAGTGGAGGATCTGGAAAACAGATCACGCAGATCCAACATTCGAGTTAAGGGCCTACCAGAATCGGTTCCAGACGGAGATCTCCGTGACACATTGCAGCAGGCCTTCGGTAGCCTTCTACTAGACATTAAGCCGGAATCAATAGAGTTTGATAGGATCCACCAAGTTGGGCCCCGCAGAATGGAACCAGGAGCTCGCCCCCGGAACGTGCTGGTGGCACTAACATACTACGCCATAAAAGAAACGATCCTGAAATCAGCCAGAGCCACCACAGATCTGACAATCAATGGGAGTTCGATCCAGCTGTTCCAGGATCTGGCACACTCTACACAGGACAATGTAAGAAGGGCAATAGATGTAATAGACGTAGGGAGACGAACGCAACAAGCAATTGCGGTGGCCACCCTGGATACAAAACGAGCATTCAACAGTATGGATTGGAGCTACCTGGAAATGGTGATGGAGGCCTTCGGATGTGGACCGAAATTCATAAATATGGTGCTAGCTAACTACCAAATTCCGGCAACTAGCTTCATGATCAACGGACAAAGCACAAAATACATCAGAATTTGCAGAGGCACGCAACAAGGATGTCCACTCTTCCCGTTGATATTTGCGATGGCAATGGAGCCATTTGCCACACGGGTTAGGCAGGATGCGAAATCAGGGGCCTGAAATTTGGTCGGACAACTCACAAAATTGCGCTATACGCCGATGACATTATGCTTTTTATGAAAGACCCAGAAGTAACGATGCCCCAAGCAATGTCACAACTACAGGAATTTCGGGAGGTTTCTGGATTCGCCATCAATCTCTCGAAATCCAAAGCCATGAACATTACGGAGAAGAGAGAGGTGATTGAGCACCTAGAGAAGGCCTTGCCGGTGCCGTGGGTGAAAGCCTCACTGGAGTATCTGGGGATTCGCCTAACGAGCGACCCGCATAAACTATACAAAATGAACATACACCCTCCCCTATGGAAACAGGTGCAGGACGATTTGCTCAGGTGGGAAAACCATTAACTGTTGTGGTTCGCCCGAATCTCGGCAGTAAAAATGACTATCCTCCCCCGTCTTCTCTACGTGGTGGGAGCCATCCCAATGACCATTCCTCAGGCCAAAATCAAAGAACTGCAAAACGCGATATCCAAATTCATATGGCAGGGGAAGAAACCTAGGGTCCAGAAACACATCCTGTCGCGCCCACCGCTGCTCGGAGGCCTAGGAGTGCCGGACGTGAAAGGCTACATATTGGCAGCTCAGCTAGCCCCAATGTTACGGTGGGCTAACCCCGAAAATCATAAAGGCTGGTGTCAATGGAGCAAGCGGCCACAGCAACACCTCTAAAAGCCCTAATATTCCTGAAAACAAGGGACAGAGCGAAAAGGGGGCCTTCTCCTGGAAGCGACGAGGTGGTCCCTGCTTAATCGGGACACTGCCCGGAAAAGGAAGAGAATCCCACGAGGGCTAGGTCCTAACTCTCCATTAATGCACAACCCGGATTTCTCACCTGGCCTCCAGAAGAGGTTCTGGGACGGGTGGACAGGAGCAGAATAATTGACCTTACACGATTTATACATTAACGGCACCCCAGTGTGCTTCACGGAATGCCAGCAGAAATTTGGCCTAGATGAAAATGAGCGATTCAGATACACACAGGTCAGGCATTGGATAACTCACCCAACAGTGAAACAGGCGGGCACAAGGACACCTTCAGGCCTGGAACTGACCTTACGGGAAGGGCAGACAACGAAAGGAGTGACTAGACTTTACAGACTACTCTCTAAGGCCCAAGCGGAGGAGGTGCTCCCGTAGCAAGAGCGTTGGGACAAAGACTTAGAGGTACCCTTAACAGAGCAAGAATGGAGCCAAATCTGGACCAGATGCACCACAATCAAGGAATCTGCATATAAACTATGCCTTAGATGGTACCTGACCCCCCCCACCGCATCCACAAAATTAACAGGTCCTATTCACTTAACTGTTGGAGGAAATGCAGTGCGAAAGGCGACCTGTACCACATATGGTGGACGTGCCCTAAAGCAAATGTCTTTTGGAAAGAAATATTGGGCCATATTAAAGACATTACAGGGGTGGAGTTGCCGATGACCCCAAAAACGATACTGCTGGGAGTGCCTGTAGAGGGAATATACGCAATGACAGGGCCCAGAGCCACTTTGATAACCCATCTGCTATCAGCGGCGAGAATGTCCCTAGCACAGAATTGGAAGGACGAGTCAGGCTCACAGACTGCATGGTGGTGGGTTAAGATCTGGAATGTAATGGTTATGGAGAAGATATGCGCCCTCAATGCCGGAAAATACACAAGGTTCCTAACAATATGGTCGCCCTTCCACGACCTAGTGAAAGACAGAGAAGCCCATTACTTCAAGCCACGCCTACTCAGGAACATACACGTTATTTGACTCTTCACTGTGTTATACCCAAGACTCATTTACTCACCGGGAAAACCTCACAGTTTGTTCTCTACAACCCAAAAGTTGGTGTTCAAATGTTACAGGTTTAGGAGGGTATAAGGGGGAGGGGGGAGAGGAGAAGAGGGGAGAAAATGGAAAACACTCGGCGGCTAATAGACAAATGTCACCCTAAAGAGTATACAACAGGTGACGTGCATTATTCTACCAGACTATAAAAAACTTAACAAGGGGTAATGTATTTGTTTTGATGTCAGATGCCTTCGATTAATAAATAAAGTTGTTTTTTAAAAAAAACATATGAAGTCAGGCGAGTCGAGAGACTCGGAACAGCACAGGCACTCTGAGATCTCGATCTCGCAGTAGATTGCGACGTTCTTCTTCGTCTTCTAAGAAGAAGACCAAGAGGAGACCTAGATCTCCCTCTTCTTTGTCTGACACATCTACCGAGATGGTAAGATGTCAGACTAGATCTGATTCCCCTAAAAAATGGGAAGAGTTCAGAGTGCAAATGATGAAGGTCTTTGAGAATGCTGCCCGACCCCCTCAAAGAAACCTCGTAAGAGCCAGACCTCGGTCGATCCTCAGGACAACGCAGGAGAGTCAGAAACTACTGTGGCAAAGTCCAGTAGTAAGGGTGAAACTCGGCGATCTCGACACGACGTATAATCGTCGAAGGTTCCTCGAGAGTCGAGTGATGCCCCGACACTGCCTAAAAAACATAAGTCGTCGAAGCACTCGACAAGTTAATCGACGCCATTGGCGCCGATTGCTTCGACGCCGAAGGAGATATTGGCTCCTTTATCAAAGACGTCATCAACGACTTCAAAGATTCCTCCGATTCCCTCAAGGCAAAGAATATTGTGAAAGATGACAAGGAGGCAATAGGGGAATGTCTCCAATCTGGACTGGATACTGCTGATCGCATCAGCAGATCCATGGCTGCAAGCACAGTGCTAAGCAGATTTGAGTGGTTGAGGAAGTCAGGGTTTGCACTGGATGTGCAAGCCAGGCTACTCAACATGCCTTTTGACGGCTCGAGGCTGTCTGGCAGTAAAGCTGATGAAAACTTGGAAAAACTGTAGACCTCCAAAGCGGCAGCTAAGTCCTTTAGCGTCTCTATGCGACAGCCTCAGAAACCTTATTCGGGCTCATCTTCCTGGAGAAGTTGTTCTTTTCGATACTACTCCTCATTTGGTAGAGGAAGAGGACAGGCCGTACAAAAAGGTCAAAAGAGATTCCCTCAAATTGGACGAGGAAGAGGTGCTGAATCAGCCTCAGCAGCCGCTCCTGCAACTGCTTCCAAGTCACTCTGAGGCCTTGTCACACAAGACCCCAGTGGGAGGCAGAATCTCACAGCATCTGAACGAATGGCGGGCATTACTTCAGATGCTTGGGCACTGGAAATAGTAGCTCAAGGTTACTGCCTTCCTTTTCTAAAGAGGCATCAGGACCATCCATCGGGAGCCAATTCTGTCAAAATTCCAGACCTGCTCCTTGTGCAGGAGATTTTAACCCTGCTAGAGAAAGGTACAATAGAACATGTACCTGTGGCGGAGAGGAACAAGGGTTGGTACTCCCCTTACTGTCTCATCCCGAAGAAGGACGGAGGATTGAGACCCATAAGGACTTAAGAAACTTGAACAAGTTCCTCAGGAAGGACAAGTTCAAGATTGTAACCCTTTCTCAGATCCTTCAGGCTCTCCAACTCCAAGACTGGTTGGTATCATTGGACCTTCAGGATGCTTACTTTCATGTGCCAATCCATCTCAAGCACGGAAAGTACCTGAGGTTCACGGTTGGCGGTTCTCACTATCAGTTTAGAGTACTGCCATTCAGGCTAAACTCCGCCCCAAGGGTTTTCACCAAACTGATGGCGGTTGTGGCAGCGAGTCTCAGGAGAGGGGGGGGGTTCACGTCTACCCCTACCTGGACGATTAGTTGATCAGAGCTTGTTCCCCCAAACAAGCTCAGGACCATCTCTCAATCACCTGCCACTCCTTACAAAGATTGGTCTTCTCCCTCAATTCCAAGAAGTCCCACATGATACCATTCCAAAGACTCCAGTTTATCAGAGCAGTCTTGAATGCTTCCTCGGGGAAAGCCTCTCCTCCCGAGATGAGAGCTCATCACATTCTGCCGATGGTAACAAAGTTTCAGAATGCCCAGCATCTGCCAGCCTTCGATTTTCTGAGGTTGCTCGGCTTCGTGGCATCCTGAATTTTTCTGGTGCCAGAGGCCCAGTTGAGGATGAGATCCCTTCAATGGGCCCTCAGGACTCGGTGGTCCCAATTCTTGGGAAATATGTCAGATCTTCTGCAAGTTCCAAGCACAGGTGCTCAGGACCTTCTATGGTGGGCTTGCAGTGACAATATCCACAAAGGAGAATATTTTTGGCAACCATGGCCGGAGATAACAGTAGTGACAGATGTCTCGATCACAGGGTGGGAAGCCCACACCAACAATCTGACAATCCGCGGTTGTTGGTCTCCATCGGAGTCCAAACTACACATCAACCTGTTGGAACTGAGGGCAATCAGATTAGCGCTGAAGGCCTTCCTGCCCTCTGTACGGGGAAAGAATGTCCTGATAATGACTGACAACATGGTGGCCATGTACTATCTCAACAAGATGAGAGGCATAGGGTCACTACCACTGTGCAGAGAAGCAATACAGGAAGGAATCTCTCTGTCGGCAGTTCACCTAGCCGGAGAGCAGAACACAGCGGCGGAAGCTCTGAGCAGGCAGAGCAGTGTCCCACGAATGGGAACTCTAGCTCAGGAAGTCCTTCAAGAGATCTTCACCCTTTGGGGAACCCCGCAAGTGGATCTGTTCGCAACCAGAGTCAACCAGAAATGCGATCAGTACTGCTCAAGGGAATTTCCCCCAAGAGGAGCTCTAGGCGACGTGTTCGTGGTGGACTGGGAGTTTCTACTTCTGTATGCGTTTCCTCCGGTCCCCGTGATTCCTCATGTAATCAGGAGGTTGAGAAAGTTCAGGAAAACCATGATCCTAATTGCCCCAGATTGGGCCAGGAGGACGTGGTACCTGGACATGTCCAACTGCCCTCCAATACGTCTTCCACAAAGAGAGGATCTTCTCTCGCAAGAGGAAGGTCGCGTTCTCCATCCAGAGGTCAAGACACTCAACCTTCAAGCATGGTTTCTGAGAGGTTGAAATATAAGGATTGGGACGTAATGGAGATTTTGCTTTCGGCCAGAAGGCCAGCAACTAAATCCCTGTACCAGTGTTGTTGGATTAAATTCAGTAACTGGTGCAGGGATAAGAATGTGGACCCTTTTCAATGTGGCACTCCTATGGTGCTATAGTTTCTGCTACATCTGGCCAATTTGGGGCTCCAGATTGGGACAACAAAGGGATATTTGGCAGCGCTTTCCATATTCAAGCGCTCCTCGGAAGAGGTTTCCGACGTCAAGATTCCATTGATCATCCAATTTTTGAAAGGGCTCATAGGTGGGTACCCTCCAGTCCCTTTCCATGATCCGGCTTGGGATTTGAATCGTGTACTAAAGTTTCTAATTTGTATACCTTTTGAGCCTCTACATTCCTGTCCTGTAAGGCTTTTAACATTAAAAACTGTCCTCCTTTTGGCCTTAACTTCAGCCCGCAGGGTTAGTGAGTTGCAGGCTCTCTCATGCAAACCTGTGTACACTACCTTTTACGAGGACAAGGTGGTATTTAGAGTTAAACCTTCTTTCTTGCCGAAAGTAGTTTCTGACTTTCATTTGTCACAGAAAATTACACTACCAACTTTCTACCCTCCTCATTTGGGCAAAGAAGAGGAGAGGTTACACATACTGGACCCAAAAAGGGCTCTCAGTTTATATATATCAAGAATGACAAAATTGCGCCAAGATGACCAACTTTTTGTGGGTAATACGGGCCATAAATTGGGTTTAGCGGTGACAAAACAAACTGTATCCCGCAGGATTACTTTGGCTATAGTGGAATGCTACAAATTAGCTTGGAAAGATCCACCGGAAGGGCTTCATGCCCATTCCACAGGTGGTATGGCTACTTCCGCTGCTCTGAAGATTGGAGCCCCTGTAGTTGATATTTGTTCAGCCGCAACATGGGCATCAATGCATACCTTCGTTAAACATTACTGCTTAGATGCCTCTTCTTCCCACGAAGGTTTGTTTGCTAAGGCGGTACCTCATTCCTTCCATGATAAAAAATAATTAGTACTCCCACCTCCATAAATGTTCACTGATATGGGAGTCTATCATAGATGAGGAATACGTTGGAGGACACAATCCATTCGAAGAACAAGTTACTTACCAACTATAACGTTCTTTCGACTGGATGTTCCTCACACGTATTCCTCATCGCAGTACAGTTTGTTATTAACATGTTTCTCTCACGAAGAGCTTACAGTCTGAGGCACGCCTGGGTGTTCCTCGAATAATTCCACGAAAAAACAGAACTGAAGCGAACGGGCACGGCACAACCTACTTATACTGCTGGTGACGTTGACG
This sequence comes from Ambystoma mexicanum, assembly GCF_040938575.1. Classification (NCBI taxonomy): domain Eukaryota; kingdom Metazoa; phylum Chordata; class Amphibia; order Caudata; family Ambystomatidae; genus Ambystoma; species Ambystoma mexicanum. The sequence continues at coordinate 593,866,204 of NC_090923.1, read as the reverse complement.
CGCTACGGAGTCCGCCGAAGGACATCAACGCCACAACCTTGTGCACAGCGCCCTCTGCAGAAGAATGTTTTTTTTTTTCCAAAGCAGCGAAGCTGGCGAGAAACAAGTATCATAGATGAGGAATATGTGGGAGGAACATCCAGTCGAAAGAACGTTACAGTTGGTAAGTAACTTGTTCATCTCTCTGACTGTTGTGGGTTTTGCTGTCTTACATATTGTCTCCACCCTCTCTGGCATCACTCAGCCATTTTGGGAGATCTGTCCAATGTACAATACTTCTGTCTGGCTATATGGCATTTTGGCCTTGTCCACCTTGTATGCCTTGTCTGCTAACACTGTCAGCATGTGTACTGAGTCATTTCTGCGCTGTTCTTCTGGCTTGCTGCAGATCAATATGTCATCGGCGTACTGTATGACCTTGCTCTCCAACTGTACATTGCCTAGGTCCATCTGAAGACACTATTAAATATGGAAGGTGATTCACAGTACCCTTGAGGAAGTCTTGTATGTTTCTACTTCTTATTTCTATATAGAAATTAAGTCAAGTCAAATCAGTCTGGGTTTAGTGGTGTAGAGAAGAAAGCATTCTTCAAATCTATAACAGTAAAGCAGGAAGCTTCCGTTTGGATGCTGCACAAAATTGTCGTTGGATTCAGAACTAAAGGATATTCTACTTCTACAATGCGATTAAGAGGACGCAAGTCCTGTATAAAACACCAGAACCCCCCCTGTCGCCTTTTTGACTGGGTACACAGCGTTGTTGCATGGTCATTCTGATGGCAGTAGGATGCCTTGCTTCTCTAGTGCTGCAATGGTTTCATAGATACCTTTGCCTCCCTTGAGAGCGGGTATTGATTTACTTGTGGTAAAATCGTTCCTGGCTTCAGCTTTGTCGTCACTGTTCCTACCCACTTCCGAAGCCCGACATCATGCAGATTAGTGGTCCATAAAATGCTGGGTACCTTGGCCAAATCCAATGCTTGCCCTGGGTCATCTGTCCCTTGTACTGCTATCCAATCATCTGCCACAATTACAGCCTCTAATTCTAGTGGCACTATCGTCCCTTCCTCTTCATCCAATGGTATCTGTGGTCTGCATAAGTAATCATTTGGAAGATGCCACATCTTTCCCTGAATCCCTGTGAGCCATGCTATTACAATCTCAGTCCCATATTGGAACAGCTCCTCATCCACTGGTACACCCTTCTGTACCCTTTGTCCACAATAGACATACATGATGTCCCTTACATTAAGAAGGTGTATCCCTGGTGTGGAGCACACTAGCCACTTGTCAGAATGAAATGGTCATGTTGAGTCTGCTCATAATGTCGCTACCCAGTATGTTTACAGGTGTACGTCAGGAGTAAAGTAGGGGCAAGGATAGATCAAGCTCCCCTATAGAAAGTGTAATATCGTCTGTGAAAGGAACCACTTCCGTCGTCCCAGACAAACCTTGAGCATTCATGGCATCACCTGACAAACTGTATTTCCTCTCCCAGATTCAGGATTTAATCGCCCCTGTGTCTACAAGAAAGGAAGAAAGTCTTGTCATCTATTGTCACCCCTATGCGTGGCTGTGTAATCGACAGGATGGAGCACATTGTGTCCGTCTGTGGGCTGTCCTATTAAGGGGTATAAGGACATCCCTTTCCCCAGAAATCAGTTGTTCCCCACCATGGTGAACCCCCCCTGGCCCCAGGTTCCTAATGGGGGTCGTTGCTGTGGAGTCTGTGCATGTCATTGTCCCGTCATTTGGTTGTGCGCTGTTCTGTGTCTGCGGTATCTACTGTGCTGTGTATGCGTGCTGTGTGTTACTTTGCATCTGTGGTGCCTGCGAGTACTGCTGCATAGGCGCTTGCATCTGTGGTGCCTGTGCCATGGGCTGGTGTGTCTGCGGATATGCGTTCAGTGCCTGTCCTTGTTGTGTTTGCTCCTGTTTATAGTACTTGTCCTGTTCCCCTTAGTATTCTGGCTGGTATTGCATCCCCATTCTGTGGCATCCCCCTGCTGCTGCACACTCTCGAAATGTGCCCCATCTGTTCGCACACCCAGCATTGCGGTGGCTCCCTCCCATGCCCTTGGAAAATCCCCAGAACACTGTCCTGGGTCCTACTGCATCTGCTGCCCGTATCCTCAAAACCCCCTGGAAATCCCCCTTGGTTGTGATTTATCTGTGTCCTATACCTGTATCCTCTAGGTGGCCACCCTCTTCCTCGAAACCAGTGCAGCGCATTTGCCCGCCCCATGAAACCTCCCCCCATGGGCAGCGGTTCGTACTGCATCTGTGGTGTCCCTTGTCCTCCGGTGCTCGTCAGTACTGCCCCTTCCATGGCGTATTTAGATGGCTAACTTTGCTTCCTCTCCTCATGCTTTTTCCTTGCATTCTCTAGTAATAGCCTACAATAGTGTACTATGATGAGCTGTATTTCTGACCAAGGCTTTGCTTCCATTCCCACCAGTTTCTTGAGTTGCTTTTGCACCTGCTTTGGCAACCCTTGGCATAATTTGTGATAGAATGATGCTACTGTTTTGTCCCACGGTTCTCGCTTTTCAAGGCGGCAAAGCTCTTGAATCGTCTGAATGTAGTGTAAGGGGTCTTAGTCTTCCCCCATTTTGCATTCTATAATCGCACTAATGTCTGACGTGTCTGGGTATTGCATCCTTAGAGCTTGCCATACGGCTGCTCAGCAGTTTGCAAATGGCAAACCATTGTGTGCCATGTCCTGGGTGGTTACTCCTGGGTAACCCACCTAAACCATACATAATCAGCGGCCTCCCTGAGGATTGCCACTAGTAGCCTCTTTACGTTCTCCACTGCTCATTTCTGTCCCGTTGTCATTCTTTCCATTTCATATATCCATTTTCCACACACCTGTAGCCTACACCTCAGGTTTTCCTTGTCTATGTGCTTCCATGGTATATATTGAGGTCGCCCCCTCCTTTTTCTAGTAGGGGCAACTGTGTGAACGTAATCTCCCCATTTACTCCTCGTGTCAGCCTGATCTGTCCGTCATGTCTGTCGATGTCTTTAATGTCAGTTTATGCTTTTACTGACTCCCCCCAGATCCGCAAACATCTGCACATATGGGATCTGGTCATCTTGACTGCATAAGGCATCCCTCGACTGCTGTGATCGATCGTCCTGGTATCCCTTAGATCCCCCTGCCCCCTTTCCTATGTCCCAGGTCAAACTTCTGTCTGCGATTTTCCCCGTTGACTTGTGCTTGTGTTGCCCCTTCCCTTGTCCACACTTCCCCTTGCGTGAGAGTCAGTATCCATTTCACTGCAAAACACCTCCGCAAAGCTCAGCCTCCTAGAGGCCGTGTCTGTACTGGGCTTCCCTGAAAAGTCAATCAGGTCCTCGATATCCCTCTCAGAGGAAGGCCTCGTGTCAATTCTGTCTGATAAAGTGTAATTCCTGTCCTGCGTGACAGTGCTGTCTGGCTCAGTTCGCCTACTTCCTTCCAGGTTGTCGTCTCCCATGCACTTTGTCCTTATGTCTCTGATCGCGCGCTCTTCCTCCTTGCGTGTGCGCTCTTGCGAGTCGCTCTATATCGCACTTTCTCCACTCCCTGTTTACTAAAACTTGCTTTTCCTTTTCATCTTCTTCCCTTCATCTCTCTATCTTCGCGAGCTCCCTCTTAACCCGCTGCTCACGCTCTTGTTCTTCTTTGCTTGTCTCAGCGCACTCTTCGCGTCTCTCCTCTACTTCCTTCTCTCCACTTCTTCCATTATCTCTGCCCAGTTCCTTGCTTTTTCTGTTTCCCTTAAGGCCCTCCATCTCTTTGGTCGCCCCGCTGCTTCACCCATTGTCTTCCCTTCCAATTTCAGGAGGATCTGTCCCCCTACCCATTTGTTCAAAGCTATGCCCTCTAGCTCCTCTTTACTGCTTGCCTGCGCCACACGCTCCTTTTCCACTGTCCGCCTATCCAACCCCTCTCTGCCCTTCCTCTTTGGCATATGGTGGAGGTTGAAATACTGGGTTTGAGTCCCCCTCTGCTGCCTTTAGCTCCTGTAGTGGATATAACCCTTGCTCGTCATCTGTGTCCCCTTCTTGTTTGCTCGCAGGAGAATGTTGGGGAGCGGAGGGCAGGGACGCTGTCCCTGATGTCTCCTGATTGCTTAACATACATCGCTGCCTCACCAATTCACCCTCGCCCTCCTGGAACACCTTCCAGAGCTTGAATATCGCCATACTATTGGCTAACTTCTTCTCTTAAGTGTCCTGTAAGTGTGTCAATAGTGGCTGCTGCACATCTTTGGAGAAACATCTGCATTGTGTCCATGGCTTAGTCCATTTATCCTCTGTGCTTTTCGCCCATTCCGCGCTATATTTAAATGTCCTTATAGCGCGGAAGGGCCTTACACAAGTGCTGTAGGGGTGTGTCTCCCCGCACTTTCCTTGATACATTGCGTTTATACTTACTTGACCTCAAGTTGAGGTTGTCGACACTCTGCTGTTTATACAAACACAATAAAATAACAATTCTTCCAATTTTCTCTATTTTTTCTTTCTGGCCCCAAAACAATCCGTCATGCGTGCTCCGTGCACCGCCCTTCTGCAATTCTCCACCTACTCAGGCACACCCACTAATATCGCGCATATGCCTTTTTCGCGCACCGCCACTGTACAACCTCCTCTGTCAATCTCAAGTTTCTCAGCACCGCTTCCACAACACCTCATGCTTTCCAAGTCCTCTGCACAGACCTAACGGGTGACGTCACCAACTCACTGAACAAGGTAGTGTTAAAGAGGATCGCTTACAGCGCGCACAATGCTAAGGCCTCACTTACACAAACATTTATAAAAACCTAACATGAACCCACAGCTGTCTTCCTGCCTCCTAACGGGGGATACCAATATTATTTTTGTTCAATCTGTATCTGCAGCGTCGCCTTGCAAATAAAACGCCTCCTCGAGACTTAACCAGACTAACACCTTCCTCAATCTAGGCCAGCTCCCTTTCCTAAACCTTGCAGGAATACCGTCATCTATGACACAAGCTAAAATGCCCAACCCACTGAGAATCCAATATTCACACAACTTCTGTCATCCGTGTCCTTAAGTCAATAGTCTAGGTTATTCACCAAAACCTTTTCCCTCAAGTCCGAATGTGCCCTAATCACAGAAATTACATCTACCTCTGCTCCTTTCCCTACTATGTTTGACAATACTCAACACTACTAGACAATACTCCAACAGTACTGAACAATACTCAGTAGATCCCTCACACCCCCGTTACTTTTCCACTTCCCTTAGTTGTCATGTGGCTGAGTCAATACTTGCACTCTGTGATCTGTTGACGCTGTTCGGCTACCGGGTCTCCCAAAGCTGCCACAACACCCTCCTGGTATGCTGGACTCCTCACGGTTCACGTTCAGAATATTTCCAAGCTGGCTCCTGACAGCCTTTGCACGGGGAGTGCTTTCCCTGTCTTCTCAGGCCCCGCAGTCCTCCAAGCACTGCGGCGGGAGAAGCGGCTTTGTGCCGATTGGGTGTAGCCTAACTGATCCTCTGCTACCAACTTGTTGCAGGGGACACTGTATGACAGTGGTCTGGGGATTGCTAAAAGCTCTCTCGTTCAGCTCCCAAGGGCCCAACAACCCTTTCCCCAGAGTAAATGGAGGACTCTGCCAAGGGGAAGTTAGAACTGTCGTTTATTGCCAAGACCGACCGGGATCATACAGGACAATCACAGTTCTCTAGAATCTCCAATTCTACAAGACGCGTCTCCCCGTTTTGATAGCAGATTGCGTCATCACCTGGGCCCTTCCCCAAAAACCTATCACTTCGTTTGGGTGCTCGGACTGGTACACCCTTTGAAGGATCATTATATGTCTAATTCTACTGGACCTTCCATGTCAGGTGGCTGACCTGCCCCGTCCCCAAGTATTAGGGAGAATTCTCTGTAAAGGCTAATTTTCTAAATCTAGTGAGTCCCCCAGCAGCTTTGCTGGATATTTGGGGTTTATTTTTTTCTCCTGCTAAGGGTGAGAGACTTTTTATCCCACTCTTAGGCATGATTTGAGAAGGTCCTTTGACTATGTAATGTGCTTTATGGGCTATGGGGTCTTTTACTCCATAGGGCTTCATGTTTTTTTGGTCAGTGTGTTACACAGCACCCTCAGTGCAGTAACAGGGGTGTCATAGTGACCCCCAAACATAGACTCCATACCCTGGGACTGTCTACTGTCACCCAGGGCATGTAAAGTCACCATTGGCTTTACTAGTCTTAAATTGTGAACAGAACCAGTGCAAACCATCATATTGTGGAAGTACTGGTACGGGTAATTCAATTGGCCCTGGGTCTGTTTTCCAAGGGGGCACTGTCCAGTCCCCCCTTGTCGAGTTTCTGGCTGGTGGCAGTGGATACCACGCGAAATATTCCACCGGAATTTTTCCTATGGGATTTTCCCATTCATTTTAAACGCACCACTTTTTGGTGCAATGTTAAAGATAGCGCCGGGTTATTTATTTAATATTTATTCCCCGGTTGGGTCTTTTTGCCAGGACTCGGTTTTAAAATGGCGTTTGTGTTCGCCTCTGAAACTCTAACCCAAGTTGAGCCCTTTGTTCCACTTTTTGGCGGGCTTCTCCACAGAAGCCCTCCAAATTGTGCCACTCTGTCTGGGGTCAACAGGATGTGTGGGAGGGGGATTAGGCACCCTGGACTGAGTTGCCTTGGCAACTCAAGTCGCACGCTTGTGTGATTGGCCCAGTGGTGAGCCACCCGGTTCACCACTTAACATGTTTGAGTGACAGCTAGGTTGTTGAATGGGGGTTTTCTGCGTAAAAGCAGGGCTTTGGGGACTGGAACTTCAGAAGTCGCCACAGGACCTAAAGAATCCGAAGAGGGGAAAAGCTGAGCCATCTACAACGACGACACCACCGGTGGAGCCCTGCTGTACGAAACTCGCCACTTTCCCGACGACAGAGGAGATCTTCTTCCAGGAGTGTCTTCTTCCCTTTGAGCTGGTGGGACCAACCAGTTCGCCTTTTTTGCCTTCCTGGATCGTCTTGTGGTCAAAATCGTCCGTGCCAAGCACCCCGACGGCCGGATAGCCACGCTTCACCACTACCGCGAATAAAAGGGTAGTACCTTTTAACTGAGAAACTCTGCGGCTGGTTTCTTCCCTGGCAGTGCAACGACCTCCAGCTTTCCTCCACGTCGAGATCATCTCTTCCCCTCGACGAAGCTCCGACTTGCATCCGCTGCCAGGAACAACTGCCCCCGCTGGAGCTTTCTCACCATTTCAGGTACTGTGTCCCGCATGGTCTCCCTTGCAACAGACTGTTCAAGGTGTCCCGTAAATCCTTGACTCTCTATCCTGGGGTGACCTCAGACCTGTTAACATTACCATTCTAACTTGATTCAACCTCTTTTGACTTTTCTGCAAAGACTTTGAGTGCATTTCCACTGTGTGATCTTGGGCACATTCCGCCTTGCTCTCTCCAAGAGTGGGCCTGGCCTATGAACGTTTTGCTCTACACTAGATCCTGCCTTCCTTGACTTGCTGTGGTTTCTTAAAAGTGTTGATACTGTGTGATTTTCCTATTCTGCCTTTTCTCTCCCTTTTTAAACAAATTATTGGAGTGCCATCTATGGTTACACGCTCACCTCTGTTTTGCTAAATAAGTGGTGTCTTAACCTAGACTTGTCAAATAATAAATTAGGGAGGTGTATATACTTCTAGTTGACTGTGTTTGAACTTGATTGACATATTAGTGCCAGTGTATATTTACAAGTGTGTTTTTTAAATAAATAATTATATACTTGTATACCAAAGCTCTGGTCAGTGTTTGCTTGTGCTACTGTATTTTTAGCCCTATTGTGTATACTCTTTATATTGCCTAACTCTTCTTGAGAGAGGTCTGACTGCTCAGCCCCAACTACCAGGTAAATCTGGGTGGTGTAGACTGCTACCAATTGGATTTACTGCTAACACCTGTAGTCTTAAACTTTTTGCAGTGGTCCCTAAGGGAACTGCACAGGTTTCTGCCTAACACTAAGGAACTATTACATTGTTGCAGGGTTGCCCTCTGCCATCTACCCCTGGATTTCTGTCCCCTGATTGGTTAGAACTGGTCTCCCCAGGCCTGGGACCCAGTTCGGTTCTCAGCCCTCTGCCCATCTCTTCAAGGTGATGTGAAATGACTGTGGCCCAGTGTATAGCTCTCCGGGTCTGCAATTATGAGGATGTATTCTGGTTTATCTGCAGCTGGCCCCTTGTCATTTGAAGTTTGGAATGTGCTTGTTTATCTTGGACCTTGGCTGTTAGCTCGGTCTTCCCAATTCGTGCAGCCTGAGTCTGCTTCCCTCGTCTGGTGTCCTGCAGCTTGAGGCCTTCTGTTATTTTCATTAGATTTAAGCCGCGAAAGTGGTTGGCAAGTGGTGTTCTTGGTGACTTGGCTAGCTCTCCACTACCTGCTCCTTTAAGTCCACCTGGAGGTGAGATTGGGAGATTCCCTACAAAACCAGCCCACATCGCGAAAGTGGCCGCGAAAGTGGTTGACAAGTGGTGTTTTTGGTGTTCTTTGGTGGGCTTGGGGGCCTTGTATGCAGCAGTCTTTGATCACAGAAGAAAGAAACCTGCTTCGTTGAATGAAGAAATTAAACTCAACGGCAGGCGATGAGTGAAACCGGGAGTGCTGGAGGCTCCCGCACAAGACAGCAGGTGAGACAACGCTGCCAATCCCTGCTGACTATCGCCACCCCAGCAAATCCAATCAACCCTCCCTTAAAACAAACCCGATTAACATTTTGGCCCAATTTCCCAAAAATTATTCCCTCGGACAAACAGCCCCCGCATTCACAGTCCATTGAAAATCTTGGGAGGGATGAGGCTGAAAATATAGACTCAAATGTGGCCTCTAAGAACATTAAGGGGGTTGGGAGGCTTAAACAAGGTGAACCCCCCCCAGCGCTACAATCTAGAACAGTTGCAGCTCTAATCAGCCCACTGATCCCGACCCTTGTACTCAACCTATATTTAATGACTAAACCTCAAAGCCCATCCCCAAATCAGAATGGGGAACTCTCACCTGGCGTTGTGGGTGAGCCCTGCTCCACGTTCGGTGCTCCTTTTGGGATTCCTCAGAGGGCGGGCCCCGATGGCGGGACGGCGTTGGCACCCGTTGGGTCTGGCGGTTTGACCCCGGGTGCTGTGCTGTCGGAGTGTGCCTGTCCTGCACGGCTGGAGCCGCTGGCGAGTGGCCGCCCTCCTCGAGAGCGCGATGCAGCACGGGACCTTTAGTCCCGTTGCTTTGGAGGAGCGAGGCCGGGAGGGAGAGCCCCCTGCCTAGAGCAGTAATGAGCCCAGCTTCGTGCCCTGCAGCCCCTGACCTGGGACAAATGTGGCGCATGAGGTGCCTGGCACCTCAATCCCAGGACCTGTGCCGGCAGCGAGTGTTTGTCCTGTGTGGCAGTGGCTGCCGGAGAGCACTGCCCCCTTCATTGGTGAGGCAAACTTTGAGAACTGCAGCCTCGTTACATCAGAACGACGATTAGAGCTCTTAAAGGAGCCATGTCAGTATATGGCTCAGGAACTACCAGCAAGGGATGGTCATCTTCAAGACCTCCAACCAGGATCAACAAATGAAATTCGTCTGCAGTATAACAAAACAAATTTAGGAAGTAGGGAGTTGAAAATGAATAACCCCTGAAGCCCCGAACAGAAGGCTTTAGGAGGGGTTGATGATGAAAATATCCAGGATCTCAACCAATTTTACTGGGAGGACATGGACAACGGAGAAGTCTTTGAAAGGATGCCCAAAGAAACCCTCGAAGGGAGGGTTTCAGATTGCCCTGCCCAGGCGACCAATGGAAAACTACCAACACTGGACCCACAACTCTCTACCCAGCCAACAAGAGAAACTAAACCAGAGCGCCCTGGAAAAAAGGGCACAAAGTCTCCCCAAGTCTCTAACGGAAGATCATCATATTGAAGAAATCCCCTCTACTCCACCCTCAGGTGACTTGAGCAATTCTAAATTGGCAGACAAATTGATTAACGATATAGCCACCCTGACTGGGAAAATTGCCTGGGAAAAAAGTTTTTGTGATTAATTATGTTAATAAGCCTCTATAAATAAATCATTGTTTTTAATTTTTATTGGCTGAACATACTCAACCTTGCACATTTATACACATTAAAATACTCCATGTACTTAAAGCCAAACAATTAAACTTATAAACAATCCCCTAATAAATTACAATAACATCTGACATCAAAAATAAGAGAACCAACCCACCAGTACCCACGCGCACCTCCACTACCATTAATCCTAACCTCCTAGACCTTGCGACGACAAATCGTCCTCAACCACTTGATTACCCATACTACAAACAGAGGAGACCCAACCACCCCAATCCCAGAACTGCCAAAGATAACACGATAAATCCAACACTATCAGGAGCCCTTATTAATGCTAGGTCCCTTATAGCACACAATACCGAAATAGCAGATATACTGTCTTCGGACAATTTAGATATCCTTGCTGTCACTGAAACCTGGCTCCATGATGCAGCTGGCCCTGCTCTCTCGACTGCCATACCAGATAACTTCAATATCCTAAGAGTCGACCGACCCAACACTAGAGGAGGTGGCCTGGCCATCATAACCAAAACACATCTAGCTGCTAGACTCACCCCACACCCAGCTTTCACATCGTACGAACTTCTATCAGCTAAAATACCTATCTCAAACAACAGCACACTAACAATACTTCTTGTGTACAGACCACCAGGCCCACTAGGCAACTTTGAGGAAGACCTATCTAGCCTCCTCACTGACAGCATTAAAGACTCCACTCAGCTCCTTCTACTAGGCGACTTTAACCTAGGCTTTAATGACGCTGAAGACAAACAAGCACAAGCAATCCGATCTATTCTAGCCAATCACGACATTACCCAAAATGTCCTAGCTCCTACACATACAAAAGGCCGCACGCTAGACTGGATAGCCAACCACAACTGCAACATCACCATCTCCAGTATCCTACCTCAAATATGGACCGACCATCATCTTATATGCTTCACAGCCAACATCGAACCTCCCAAACCCAATAAGAATAAAATAGCACCCCGATGCCAACAAGAAGTAAAAAAGAAATCACAGCTGAAAAACTACTTCCACTTCTCCTACCAACTCTCATAGCTAGTCCTAATGATTCCAACCCTAGTGAGTTAGTTGAATCATTTAACAACGCCATGACCAAAGCTCTAGACTTGATTGCCCCTACCAAACTTCATAAAAGTAAACGTGAAACTCACCTTAACTCTTGGTTCACCCCCCATCTCAAACAAATGCGTATCCAAAAACGCAAACTCCAAGCTATTTGGAGGCATACTCCCTCTGCCGACAATAAAACCACACTTGCTAACTTTGCCAAAAAATACAAAAAGGAAATTATTCAAACGAAAAAAGACTCATTCAATCATAGAATCAGTAAAGCCAATTCTAACTCCAAAGAACTCTTCACTATTCTTCGCGAATTGGAAAACCCTATTGCCCCCACAGACAATGTCCCCAAGGACAAATCCTGGTGCACTAGCATCCAAAATGCTCTAGCAAATAAAATCATAACCCTTCAATCTAAAATTGCTGAGAAGAAAGCCTCCTTGAGCCCTCACGGTACTCACACCACCCCTTTGAAGGAGTTACCCAGCACACCCTCCCAAAACAACGGTAAACCCTTCAGGTTTACCAATATCTCTATATTGGAAACTGAAAAGGTCATTCTGTCCCTTAAACCGTCAAATTGCCAAGGCGACAGTTGCCCTGCGCAAATCATTAAGGATGCAGCTAGAGATCTAGCACCCTTCATCTCGAAACTTATCAATGCCTTCTTCAACACGAGCACTGTACCTACCAACCTCAAAGGATCCTGGGTTCTCCCCCTCCTCAAAAAACAGACACTTGACCCAGCTATCCCCACTAACTACAGGCCTATTACTACAGTCCCATTTCTCCTTAAAATCATTGACAGAGTAGCCTACCTCCAAATCCAAAACCATTTGGAGACGCACCAACTGTTAGGTACACGGCAATCTGGCTTCAGACCACTGCACAGTACCGAAACAGCCCTCATTGACCTCAAAACACAAATCGACGAGCTGAAGGATAAAGGTAATACAGCTATGCTCCCCTTCCTTGACCTGTCAGCGGCCTTTGACCTAGTGGATCACGCAGTATTATGCAACCATCTAGCGTCTGCCGCTCACTTCTCAAGTGAAGCTATAGCATGGGTACAATCCTTCCTAGCCAACCGTTCGATGAGAGTGTTCTCCCCTGTAGCAGCAACGGACCCAATCCAGATCACTTGTGGTGTCCCACAAGGCTCATGTGTCTCCCCGACTATGTATAATATCTTTACTAAGCCTCTCTTCGACAAACTTGACAAATTAGGGGTAACCTACACGAATTATGCGGACGATACGCAGATTCTCATACCTCTATCAGGCAACTTTGTCGAAGATACAGCTCTAGTAAACAAAATCTACCTCCTCTCATTCAGGCATGGATGGCCTCCCACGGCCTCTGCCTAAATGACGACAAAACTGAGATATTAATACTGGGTTCCGACTCCAACCTAAAAAAACTGAGCCCCAACTATCGTAATTTCAACATAGATGGCAACACAATCAAGGTGGCCACCGAGGTAAAAACCCTGGGCTTTTACCTCGATTCCACTCTATCCCTCAAAAAACAAGTTAACACCCTGGCATCCTCTACAGCGTACACCTGCAAATTAATCAGGACCTGTAGACCTTACCTCTCTAAAACCAACTGCATCATGCTTGCCAATGCATTAGTCATGTCCAAACTGGACTATTGCAATGCCCTCTATGCAGGTGCCAACAAATCCATCATAAATAAAATGCAAATCCTTCAAAACAACGCTCTTAGAGCAGCCCTTGACATACCCCGCAAAGCACATATCTCAACCGTTAGGAAAGACCACCACTGGCTCAAAATTAGCGACAGAGTCCTGCTCAAGACACTATCGCTCACCCATAAAGGGCTCAACAACACTGCTCCCCCCTACATCTCAGCCAGACTGACTAGAAAATCATCCAGGCACCATATTAGGGCTACCAACCACTACCTGCTCGAAACCCCCAGATTCAGACGCTCCAAAGCGGGCGGAGCAAGCTTCCCTGTCAAAGCTGCCCAGGCCTGGAACGCACTGCCCATTGCACTGAGAGCCAACTTAACCCTACTCCAATTTTAGATGTAAGGTAAAAAACTGGCTCTGGACAAACGACAACTAACCCTCGTGGCACCCAATGACCACGATACCGTTGTCTAAAATGATTCTGTTCTCTTACCTATACCTGTACACTCCCTCAAAACTATAATATGCTAGTTTTTTTTTTTTCTTCCACACGGCGTGTATTGATATGTTCTTACTGCACTGTTATGTTGTTTCTCGCCTATACTCTGTATGTAACCCAAGCTTAAGTAACCTTGTACCTGCTGCGCCCGGCTACCCCTGGGTTTTGTGCGCATTATCAAATAAACAATACAATACAATACAATCTGTGTTCCCTCCTTATCGAAAAAGAGCACATACATTTTTATCTGAGAGATCTGAGAGAAAATCCGATCTCCGGAGTACACAGTAACATTCCTGTCTCCAAGTGGCAAATTCAAAGGATGAAGAAAAGATTTAATATACAGTCCAAATCACCAAAATACCGTAAATGTAACTGGCATGATGTACCATGCACCAATTGTTAAAATAGTTTCCTCCCCACTAGAAATGGGAGTAAATAATTTGTCCCCATCCAGCACTAATGTTGTGCACAAACCTACACAGCCGTTGAGATCTACAGTCTTTGAATGTGGGGCATTGCAGAAGGAGGAGTTCTCTGTTCTGTTTGTTTTGGCATAGATTACAGCACCTTATTGTGTTGGCAGGAGGTTCCGTCTATATCGCAAGAATGGGTGGTCCAATAGCTGTTCGGGAATTTTCTCATATTTTGGAATAGTTACCAAAGGATTGTCCAGGGGCGAGAGGCTCTTGTATAATCTGTACTCTCATATCCTGAACATGGTTCTCATCCAGTCTTGCCTGTCAGAATTTTTATTTAACCTCTGTTTGTGCACATCTCAATCCCGGTCACCACCCGATCTGCTCTTTAGCCTGATAAGTGCATCCATTGATGTTGACTTCAGGATAGCAGCAATGTATTTATATAATGTACCTACAATTGGAACCAGCAAGGCCAGGGACAGGTAAGGAGTACCCCCACCTCCCCCAAAAAAAGCAATATTATTTTGTAAAGGTGCTTAAAAGCACCATATCGCACTCGGCGCTTGGTCCCTCTCCCCCTTCCCACCCCTTCCTGGTTTCCCTCTGCCCACCTCCAAACACGCCCACTCCATCCGGATTGGTCCACATACCCCACATCAAGGACACCCTAGGGCAGCCCTCTGCCTGGCAGCCCTGCGGCGAAGGACCCCGAGGCAGAGGACGGCCCCAAGATGTGTCTGCAGGTGTCCACAGGGGACGCCAAGGAAGCCAGCAGCTAACAGACACCAACAAAAACCGTGAGTGTGGCATGGGTGGGGAGTAGAGCAATCACTCTACTCCAGAAAACCCCTGCCACTCTATTTCACCTCCCTTATTAGCATGTCCACACCTAGATAGAATTGTGAATGTTGGCATGTCCACACCTAGATAGAATTGTGAACACTAGCCTGCGCCACATCTAGATAAAATTGTGAGTATTAGCATGTCCACACTTAGATAGAATTGTGAATATTAGCATGCCCACACTTAGATAGAATTGTGAATATTGGCATGTCCACACTTGGGTAGAACTGTGAACATTAGCATGTCCACACCTAGATAGAATTCTGAACAGTGACCTGCGCCGCATCTAGATAGGATTGTGAATGTTGGCATGCCCACACCTAGAGAGAATTCTGAACAGTGGCCTGCGCTGGTTTTATATAGGATTGTGAAGGCCAACAAGTGCCACGCTTAGACAATACTGTGAATGTTAGCATGCTAAAGGTCAGGTAACCCACTAAACAATATAACCTCAAACTCTGCATACTTATCTCACTCAAAAACTCACACAACCATCTCTCGCACCACAAGCCGCACGCACTTCACAACACTGCAACAACACATAAGCCGGAGCAACAGCACACGCGGACTGACACCGATCCAATTCCAGCACCAAAGCTCAGCATCCGGTGTATACCGAGTTGAAGCTGCCAACAGAACACCACTCCTCTCACTATCCTACTCCCTCTTCACCATACTAACCGACCCCCCTCCCCTTATCGTTCACAGATCCGCCAGAGCGCCTGGGGACCAATTCCGTTGGTGACGGTGCGCGGTACAAATACATTTAACATTTCTAAAGGACAAAATTGCAGCTCTTGATAAGGCCCCCCCCCAAAGGTGGATACTTTCCCGGTAACTCCGAAAAAGAGCATTGAAATTCCAGAAAAAATGGGTGACTCCAACGCACCCGACATGACAACCTTGGAAGACCGTCAATTTGCCAAATGGGAGGCGCTCCATCGAAAGGATTGGATGGAAACCTCTACTCACTTGCAAAGCACAGTTATTGCAGCCCTCACAATTCAGGTGGTCCCATTCTTGAAATTATACAAATCAATCAATGATTCTATGCAAGACCTATTACTGGCTAATTTGAAATCACAAGAACAAATTGCTACGCTGGAGCGATTCTCAACATCAATTGAGTGTAGGCTCAACTATGAAGCTGATCAATCTAGGCTATGGCAAAACTGACTTGGAGACTTAGCTCGTAACGAAACAAATGGCCAGTCTCTACTTATGGAAGCAATCCTTGAGGATTGTAAGTGGATAAGGAATTTTCATCACTTAAATATGGACACCAACAAGAATTTAGAAAATAAGGAGGCCAGTGTCATCATTAATGCCTCGTCTGAGGCAAAATCCCAGGAGGAGGAAAGAATGGAACTGGCAAATCAAGATGTAGTCAGCAATCGACATTGACAAAAAAAGGGACCCCTCAAACTGGCCAAGAACCTCAAGGGCTCAGGCCCAAAAGGAATAGGAAACCAGATTGCTAACGAACAAACCGATGGGGCCCGTCCACCGGGGGCCGCCAGGGACTTCCCTCGTAACACAAGCGTCTCGATTTTTAGTGGCGTGGCGGGCCAAGCCCAACCACAGGATCCTCAACTTGACCAAAAAAGGGGGAAGAAATCAAAAAATTTTACTGGATCCCGAAAGCAGCATGGCTCAAGGGCCTTCTTAAGGAATATAAGGACCCCACCTAATCTGGAGACAACTTAATGTGCCAAAAGATCAAGAAAGGAATTGGCACTTATTAGACGACAACAAGATGAAATTGATCAAGTAATAGTGCCCCAGATGGGAAAGGTCTCGAATAAGTCGTTTGCATCATATGTCTGCTTGAGTGACCTAATTGAAGTCCTGCAAGATAAGGAAGATGAAAATACTTGGAACAGCATCAATTCAGCAGATTGGGAGCAATTAGATGATCCAGAAAATCAAAGGCACAAGTCGAGACTCAATGAGCAATCCTCAGTTTCCCCCGATCTTAAACATACATCAAAGGATAAACAAGGGAAGCCTGTTAAGGAAGATATCCAGATAGCACCGAACCAAACAATAGATGCAGCCCTTGACGCTGCCAAGCCGTTCTTAACATTGCACGAAAAAAGTGTTCTAACAGCGAAATCCCTAAAGTAAAGGGAGTCACACATAAACCCAAAAATAAGGAGGAAACTGATGAAATGGAACAAAGCATAAAAAAAAGAAAGTCCAGTCCCTCGAAGCAGAAAGTTGATCGTAGAAGCGAAAAAGCTTTGAAATTACAATAGGAAAAAACTTTGAGGAGTGATAAAGGACTTATCTTAAATCGGGAAACTGTGATGTCCACATTCTGACAGATCCCAATGCTCAGATTTATGTCCTCAAATGACATTGTAATAGTAGAATTTCAAAAAGAAAAGAGAATGGACTTAGTCATTCTGCATGTGAGGACAGAAACGATAAAAGAAGCTGTCCTAGAGATGAAAACAAAGCTTCAGAACATTGGATATGACTTATCGGACTGGAAAAAGAAGAAAGGCTCACCCAATTCTGGACGTTTCAGAGAAGGAAAGAAGACCATAAGAGGACAAAGTTGGGAGAAAAGAAACCCTACAATCCCAGGCAAAAGCCAGACCCAGGCTGATGATCATAACAGCAAGCATCAGCAAAGACAGCAAGACCAAAGCAAGGAGCCAAAGGGGGGGCCTCCTAACAGGAAAAAAGGGGAATGCACGTGAGGACCCCCTGGCTCAAAATAAAAAACAAAAAGAGGAACTGACGACCCTACCCTCAAGAAAGGAAGGAAAGAAGTACAGATTTACGATCGATAATTCCAGAACAACGAGAAACCTCAAGATGTGTCTGGAAAAAGTCTCTCAATGGTGACGATTGGGTGTGGATGGCTAAAGCTTTATCAGCCAAGAAAAAAGAATAAGCTAGCGTAAAGATCCAGGAAATAAGCCTGCACCTAGCCTCATGGAATACGCGTGGCTTTGTTCATCTGTTCTCAGGCGCGGCTAACTTCTTAAGCACCTATGAAATTATTTGTCTGCATGAGACATGGGTACGAGAGAAACCACTATACGAGGGGATATGAGGTCTTTATTAATCCATCTAAAAAGGGATCTACTGGTCGTCCCTGTGCAGGCTTGTTAACGTTGATAAAACTGATTAAAGGAATTCGGATAACCGAGCATCTAACACAGAGCACTTTGATACAAGTGCTGAAAATGAAATTAACGCTAGAAGCAACAGAAGCTTCTATCCTCCTAATTAATGTCTACTGGAGTGATAACAAACGGCTGAACAATAACTTTATAGCGAAAATTGAGAATATAATTGACAAATCCATGATCGAGGAACCGGAACAACTTATTGCTCTATGTGGCGATCTGAAGATTAAACTTTTCTAAAAAATAAAGCCAAAAGCAAGATCTTAATCCCTTTAGGCGAAAAAGAACAAAGCTGGAAGCTCTTCATGGAGAGTTGCTCCATGAGGATGCTCAATGCAGCCACTAAAGGTGACTTGAGAGGTGCTGATACCTGGTTCTGTGCAAAAACTAACATGTCTGGGCTACTGCTTTGTGTCAAATAACCTATGGGACTCTATCAAATCTTTCGAAGTAAAAAAGCTACTTTTTAGTGAACATGCACTCCTCAGGATAGAAGCAATCTTCATTGGAAAGGCTCAAGAGATAACTAAAATCGCCCCCAACGAAGTATGCTGGGGAAGGAACCGAATCAGAATAAAGGAATGGAATGTAGTTGACCTAATAAAGGGTTATAAGAGGCAAGCAGCTGACAACCCAGATGAAGTTAATTATGGATGGCTCTTGATGGACTACCAAATGAAACAAAATTCAAAGAAGTTTGACGAAATAAAAACTAACCAAACCTACAACAAAACTGGTAGAAAAAAGAAGAGAATATTGAGCACAGTTAAGGCAACTGCGGAAAGAATTCTCCCCAGGAAATCAGGAAGCAATAAGAAAATGCAAACCTATAAAAATTGGCTCAAGATGACAAGAGCCAATAGATTACAACTAGATGGAGAGAAAATGCTTGCTGCCATAAACTCGTGCAACCCTACATATCTCTGGGACATCATTAATATTTGAAAGGATCTCCAATCTGCAGTTGGAACAAAACAAGTCTCAGAAGTCAGCTGGGTCAAACACTATACTTCCCTCTTTGCAAAAACAGAGACTCCGGCTTACCTAACGAAGCCTATAGCTAATCAATCATGGTCGTTTAATTTCAACTTTACAGAAATTCACGAAATGATCAGTAAGCAGAGTACATCTAGGGAAGCCGGCCCGGACGGTATCTCCAACCAAATCCTAAAACAAATGGGCAACGTTCATCAATTTACTATTTCAGTGCATAGTAAAAACCAAAACGATCCGTCGACATGGAAGGAAGCTCTTGTGTACCCATTTTTAAAAAGGGAGACCGTAGTGATCCAAGGAACTATAGGCCCATAGCCCTATTGGACTCTATAGGTAAGCTCTTTGCCTTGGTACTGCTACGGGACTTGAAGAAATGGGCCCTACAAGGAATTATCCTTGACAAGAGACAATCTGCTTTTGTCAGTGGAGTGGGTACCTCCCTTAACCTATTATTTGAAATGTGTTGAAAGCAAAGGCCCTGGAAACAAAGACCAAGGTCTACTTGGGGTTTTTTGACCTGGAACAGGCTTTTGACTGTATAAATCGAGATCGATTATGGGAAAAGTTGGAGAAATGGGGGTGCCAGGTAGATCTTTTGGAAGCAATTCAAGCTCTGTATTCAGCGACCTCAATCCAAATCCAACTTTCCAGAGATGGTACCCTTACTAGGAAAATAAGAACTCAATCAAGCAAGGATGTGCCCTTGCGCCTTTCTTGTTTGTACTCTACCTGGCGGACATGATTAGCTCACAGAACGAAATTAGAGCTTTTCCTACAACAATTGAAGACGACACAATTCCATGGATCCTATATGCAGACGATCTAGTTTTTGTTGATTTAACACCAATCGGGCTGCAACATAGGTTGAACGCATTCAAAACATATTTGGATAGAAATTACATGAAAATGAACACCAACAATTCAAAGATAATGATTATGTAATCAACCCAAGGAATCAACAAAGTTAGATGGGCAACTTATACATGGAAAATTGACAATCGCCCGCAGGAATCAGTAGAGTCCATTCTCTATTTAGGAATTTGTATCTACAAAAACATCAATGAATTAGGCCATTATTCATTAATAAAGGAGAAACTAGCAAAACTGACAAATCAAGGGAAAGCATTCTACCATCGCTATGGAACTTATTCCCTGACACCAATTGTTATTTTCTTTAAGCAAAAGGTAACACCTGTGATTACCTCTGGAGTGGAAGCACTCCTAACTCTGTCTTGGAAAACTTGGGAGATCTGTGAGGCCTTCTTCTGTAGGAAAATCCTGCGATTACCAAATGCTGTCTCTGCTGCGGTTATATGATTTGAATTAAGACTACAATCTCGAACGTCAGTTGTACTCTGGAAGTCTCCATCAATGTTCCAGAAATGTATCATTGATAATCCCCCTGCTCCGTTCGAGGTCTTAAAAGGGATGGTTGCAAACAAACACAAAAACCTCTCAAGATCGAAAGATCGCTGTAAAGAGTACTTGATAAATCTGGGAACTGATTGTGATACTTCAAAGAGCAATCCAAATAAGGTCAAAAAGGCTATCTTGATAAGAGACTGGATAGAAACCATCGAAAAAAAACAGAATAACCTGTGCTTGGCCATCACCAGGGAGCGTCAAATGGTCCATGAACTACCGGGCTACCTGACGAAATTTCCTTCGCCTTATTTCAGAGATCTGCTTTTAAGGTGCAGGCTAAACATCCTACTATCGAAGGAACTGCTCCTGGCCTGAAAGATAACGGCCAAAGAAGTAGTATGCCGATTTTGTACAAATCCTGATGCTGTTGAAACAACTAAACATCTACTGTTGCTCTGCCCGAAATTAAGTCAAGAAAGATGCACTGTCCTACAGTACCTACAGCCGGACCTCGATCGATACGGTGAAGACCTCACCTGGGGGAGAACTCTGTCGGCCACTAAAATAGGGCAAACAATTGACGCTTTGAAATTTCTTGAAAAAATATTGAAAGTAGACAGTATTTCTCTGTAAATAAGGAAAGAAAATCCAGTCTAGTAGCGTAGTGATTGGGAACAAATGTTTTAAAGGTTGAAATTTTGGACACAACCATTCAAAACACATATATATATATATATATATATATTTTTTTTTTTTTTTTTAAATTAGACTTCTAATATGATTGCTACACACTTATTTTGTGCTATGTTTCCGATAGTTTAGTCGTACCTGGTCCTACGATGCTCCTTATATACTCCTGTAGTTCCATTGGGTTAATTGTCACAAGCATCTGCAAGCTTGCTCTGGATTCTTACGCGTTTGTTGTTTAGCATTGCTGTACTTGGCTAATGAGAAAAATAATAAGCTTTGACAGTATGTATATGTATCTGTCCTCTTATCTACAGTACTATGTAAGCATGTTCTTTGTGTATTCAATTGTGTATTTGTGTAAGCTGTGCATGGTTGCTAATGTGTTTCATGACTAACGCAGCTATGTCGTGGTGTCACTAATGACGTCAGCACAGTGGTTTCTTGGCATTTATTCAGTGCTGTCCATTATGGTGTTTGTATCCATGATCACTGTTGAGGCACTTGTATCCATAAAGACATTCACTGGATAAGGTTGCAACGGCTGTCTGAGAGAATATCTCTCTGCCTACGTGCCAGTCAGTGGTGTACTTGGGAGTTGTCCGAATAATGATTAACTTCGGGTGTTCTTGACTCTTTGGGCCGTCATGCTCATGGGAGTGAAGAGAGGCTCATTCCTGGGACCCTCTCTTCAGCATATTTTGTGGAACATAGTATCGGAGGGCCTACTAGAAGGGTTGATCTGCGATGGCTTTGTCAGCATTTTTAATGATGGAAATGAGGCGGCCTGCCAGGCTCTCCAGGCTGACTGCATCAGTGGTCTACAGGGATGTCAATAGTTCTTTGCTTGTCCTCAGAGCTTCATTCAAAGTTTTTGGACATAGTATTTGACAGCAAACACCTTTTTGGCCCTGTAGCTGATGAGTCCCTAGAGAGATTCAAGGAGTCAAAGATCACACCAAAGTCTTTACGATTGACAGTCCAACAGCCTGAGCCGTTTTGGCCACCCAGCTGGGAGCATTGCAGCTTTATTCCGAATAAGGGGACGGGATGGTATTCCCACTACTACTTAGTACCTAAGAGGGGGAGGCTTTCTTCCCAACCTGCACCACAGGAGCTTGAACAATTTTCTGAGGATAGACTAGATCAGGATGGTGATGTCATTAGAGATCCTCCAAGCTCTACTGAGTTTGTGGTACCTCCAAGATGCCTACTTTCATGTGCCAATCCATCAAAACCACGGGAGGTTCCTGAGGTTTGTCATAGGGAATTTGTACTTCCAGGTCAAGGTGCTTCCTTTTGGATTGACCTCCATGCCCAGGGTGTTAACTAAGCTGATTGTAGTAGTCTCTGGCAACTTCGGGAGGAGGCAAGTCTGCGACTTCCTGTATTTGCATTCCGGCCACTCATTGCAGCAGGTATCGATACACTTCAAGGACACCTGCTTACTGCTACACAGTTTAGGCTTTTTCTTCAGTTCCTCAATTTCCTCCAGAAGTACAACCCAACACTATCCCAGAGTCTCCAGTATATTGGGGGCGTCTTGGACATGCAGGTAAGGTGGCTTTCCACCCATGTTAAGAGTTACCAACATTCAGCAAATGGTCACACTGTTCCAGAGCACATGCATGCTACCAGCGTCAGCCTTCTCTACATCCCGGGCCTCATGGCCGTCTGCATTTTTCTGGTGCCAGAGGCCAGGTTGAGGATGCATTCTCTCCAGTGGCTACTGTGCAGTAAATGGTAACAGTTTTCTGCCAACATGTCGGATGTCCTCTGTGCTTCGAGGATCGTGCCTAACAACCTGTCATGGTGGTCCAGTCTGGAGAATTTGATGTTGGGGGAACCATTCGGGATATCTTGGCCGGCGGCTTGGGTTGCAGCTTGGGTTGTCACACATACTTCACTGAAAGGCTGGGGTGCTTACTGTGGGGATCTACAGGTGGGTGAAATTTGGTCGCAGGTAGAGTGGCAATGGCACATCAACCTGTTGGCGCTGCAAGTCATCAGACTAGAATTGGTGGCATTTGTGCCAGTGAGTGTGCGAGTGCAAGTGTGTAAGTGCAGATGTGCTACAAGAGGGGGTGCCGTGTGGTGTCTGCCTCTATGAAGGGAGGCCATACAGCTTTGATTCTGGACATTCAAGAACAAGATTTGTCTCGACAGCCCACTTAGTTCGGACAGAGAACAGGTTGGCTGATGCCCTGAGCAGCAGGGTTGTCTCTTAGGGTGGGAGATTTCCCCAGATGTCCTTGGTTCGGCCTTTGGGGAACCTCTGCAGTGGATCTGTTTACGAGAGTCAGCTTGAAGAGCAGCCTATTCTGCTGCAACGAGTTTCCCCTGCGCAGAGCTCTGGTGGTTATCTTCTTGGGGGAGTGAACCTTCTGCCTCCACTTCGCGTTTCCCTGATTCCAATCATGGTTCTCAAAAGGTTGAGGAAGTTTAGGGCTTGCCTGTCAGTACTCACTATGAGACGGAGAGGTTGTGATGAAATGAACTCTGCAGTGTCGGATAACCTGGACCAATCCTGGGCCAGGTCTCTTCACTGAGGGAGTTCTTTCCAATGATACACCCCTCTACTCAGTGAAAACCACACAAGCAGAGGAGCAAATCAGTTAAAAGAGCAGGAAGGACCACAATTACACTGTCGGCGCCAGGCTGCAAGAAAGGAAAAAGATTTATAGTAAGGCCTCGGAACCAGGATATATACAACACAGGGTGGAAGAACTAACCTAATAATGTGGGTTATGGTTTGGGTGTTCTTCATTGGTGTCGCTCTTAATATCAATCTGGGTCAAGCTGCTGAGAGATGGAAATTGCTTAGACACTAGCTTTACTGAACTAAATGGAAAAGATGAAGTTAGCAAATTCTTACCCAGTGGAATAGCCAAGGCATGAAGGTCAAGATAGAGTTCCAATCACTCCAAAATGTAGAAACAAACTGGAGGAAGGGAGATGTTAGTAGGGTACTGAAACCAGAGCGGCATGAGGGTCGCACTAGTTACGGGATGGTGCACCTGATGGTACCAGCCAGGCGTCCAATTTTAGTGCACTAGGTGGAATAGAGGGTTCCTGATAGTTTGTTGTGTAGCGAGTGAACTCTTGAAGATATTAACAGTGTAAGCAGCTTCTGCGATGTTGAGAGGCAAGTTTGTTAAAGTGCTTTGAAACTAGGAGAGTGAGGCAATCCTTAAGGCATGCAGGAGGTTTGACAACGTGCAGGTTAAATCAGCAAAACAGCAAGACGGAGGCAATCCGTATGGCAGGCGGGAGATTTGTTTGCCGTGCGGACAGTAATCGGCAAAGTCAGAGAGGAGGCAGTCCGTAGAATGAAAAGCAGAAGTCAAGTAGCCAGGAAGTTTTCAAATCATAGGATAAGTATCAGACTTTAATCAGAAGCACTGCATTGAGGAAGCGGTAGTGATTTATGGTGAGACGAAGGGCGAGAGCTGTATCGCGGAGCACATGGTCACATGACCTTGGCGAGAGGTGTAAGAGTGGAACGTAGCGCAGCAGAGGTGCATGAGCATCCTGCAAGCACAGAACGTTTCCCTGGCACCTCCATCGCCGGTAGAAGGGATACGCCGTGGAAGGGAAGAAACAGAGAAAACGCACCCGTCGGGGAGGAGGTGAGTGATTGACATGAACACTACTAGTGCGAACCGTGACATTGCCTAACTCTGATTTCCCCAGGCTGGGCAATACAGACATGGTACCCTGGACTTTCGTAGCTTGCCATTTGCCCACCTGCCTTCTTCCTCTGTGGGTGAATGTCAAAGGGCGCCCTTACTCAGGCTTACTGACTCTAGTGAAAATACACAATTGGGTGACGCCCCTAATTTCGACAAATCCAAATCCTTTCGTACAGGGTACGTTAATCCAAATCTCCACGGCTAATATTAACTACTACAGTCACCTACTTTTAATAAATGGTTATTGGAACCCGGCAATGATCTCAACCTCTCAACCTCGCAATTCATAACAACTGTAACAACTCTAATTGATGACGTTTTTCTTAGTTACTCTGATCTATCAATGATCATATGTGGCGATCTGAAATACAGCTGGTTTTTGATTCAACCATCAAACCCTGGAAAATGTTCTGCTTCCGGAAACCGAAGTAGCCTGGTCACAAGCTCTTGCCTCACAAAATTGTCAGATGGTCAATGGTAACACCAAAGGTGACCAACCATGCAAGACAACTTCGAAACGACTCCAATGTAGAAACACCTTAGATTACTTCTGTGTATCCCGAAATGTGTTTGAAGGAGTGGAGTCCCTAGATGTAGTCTTGATGGACTCTAGTGATCACAATTTGCTGTGCCTTTCATTGGACCACGAAGTACCTTTACAGTCAGATATATATGAAGTACCCCTGTCAATAAATGCATCAGGAAACCGGCTAAGAACTAACGGTGCCCAAATTCAGAAACTAGCCTGGCGGCTCTGAGATTCCAACAATGTCGAATATACTCCGATGTTGGCCGAGTTTATGCTGAAATCTACTAACTCAAGAATACTGGGGTATACTCCGAAATATCTCTTCAGTAATGAAATTGCTCAGGCAAAAAAGATAATGAGGAAAGATCTACGCATAATAAGGAAGTCCCAATGTCATAAAGAGACTATACAAAAAAGAATTAAAGAACGGCGCCAGGCTTACAGAAACTGGCTCAAATCCCACTCTGATAATTGAACAAAACCGAGCTGAAATCATGCTAAAGTTAATTATTACTAAAAACATGCAAGAAATATGGGCTCTCCTAAATAAAGGAAACACAAAAACAATTCCAAACATATCAAATGGAATACCAAGTTCAAAGTGGGTCGAGTACTTCAAAAAGATATACGAACTGCCGTACGAAGATCTTCAAGAAATTTGTCGAACACTATAAAAGCCTGGGATATACCACCTTCCAGTGAAGATCTAGAACTTGCAATCCAACGGTTAAAGAACTCAAGAGCAGCAGGCCCAGATAGAATTTCTAACATCATGCTAAAAAAAACACAAACATCACTGGGCCAAATTCTTGGAATGTTTGTTTTGGAAAATTTCAAGATCCATGAAAATCCCTGACTCATGGTCAAAAGCAATACTGGTCCCGTCTATAAGAAGGGCAATGGAGACGATCCATCTAACTATCGTCCTATTGCCCTCCTGGACACCATAGGGAAAATATTTTGATAATTTCTTTGATTGAAGTTGACAGCATGGGCATCAAAGGAAAAGCAAACAGATCGCTGACAAACTGGCTTTACGGCCCAAGTAGGTGTTGATTTAAATCTCACACTAACCATACTCAAACTTGAAGCATTAAAATCGAAGAATAAAATATTTTTCCCATTCGTCGACGTTAGACAAGCGTTCGCAATAAATCGGGAAAAACTCTGGTCCAAGCTCCGAGGGTGGAACTGTCCAGCACAAATTCTTGATCCGCTCATAGCCTTGCATACCAACACTACAGTTCGAGTAAGAGTAAACTCGCAAGGCGTTTTGACCAAATCAATTCCAACGTATAAATGAGTAAATCAAGGGTGCCTCTTAGCAGCTGAACTTTTCAAATTATTCATCTCAGACTTGCCAAAGTGGTTGGAATCAGTTCACTGTTTCTCCCCAAAAATAAACAGAACATCAATTAAATGCCTTTTATATGCAGACGATATTGTGCTGATCGACCTAACTGATAGGTCTGCAACATCTACTGCTTAGTCTAAACGAGTACTTAAAAGCCAATGATTTACACCTAAACACGGGAAAAACGAAGATCATGTGCATCGGAAAAAGTGTATCGAGGAAGGACAAAAACTATAGATGGGCAATTGAAAAAGCTCCTTTAAGTACTGTCAGATCTATACGATACTTAGGAATACTGATCAACGACTCGATCTGTGAATCTGCTTGGACAAATGACTTAATTGAAAGAACAAATAAATTAGGTCTACAAGGAGCTAAAATTAACAAGGATTTTGGGAAATTCTCATTAGCTCCAATAATAACTTTTTACCTGCAGAAGTTTATACCAACAATAAGTTTTGGCGGAGAAACAGGCTGGAATCTGGATCATCGTCTCTGGCAGCAACTCGAAGGCAGGTTTTGGAAGCGAGCCTTGGGGCTCCCTAAATACATCTCAATGGTAGCATTGAGATATGAACTGACCTTGAACTCGCTCTATATGACGATAAATGTTACTTGGAGCTCAAATTCTGGCTTACAAAATCTTCACCAGTGGAAACGAATATACACAATCGAGCTTACTTTGTTTATGGAAGTCAAAAATCAAAATGATCATGGAAGCCGCAAATATTTCCGTTGAAGAGCTGCTTGATTGACCGCAGCATGCGAAAAAAAAACTTGAAATGTAGGACTGGATTGATACATATGACCATCGAGCAACTCTTAAATCCACCCTCCCTGATTCTCTGGGCATGTTGAAACTACACTCTCAACCTAAGTACCTAACAATGTGTCCTTTACTTTATCACAAGCATCAGTTTCTGAGATTTAGATTGAACGCATTGAATAACAGAGGCTTTCTATGGCTGCAGCGATCAAAAGAAACAGTTTCTGCCAAATGCAGGTTCTGTAATACAGGCGAAGTTGAGTCGCTAAAACATCTTATAACAGCATGTTCTCAGCTTAACATCACACGAGAGTTACACCTCCGTATCTTCAAACCTATATGCTATGACGCTGAAGAATGGTGGGAAACTGTCTCAGCCGGGAAAAACATCATGCTAACATGCAGTATAATAAACTTCCTTGATGCAATCCAGACTGCAGACTAAATTAAAAACAGTAACACAAGAAGTAGACTACATCTGGAAAGCTGGAAAAAAAATCATCAATGATAGGCACCAGGGAGCAGTAGATCTTCATTTAACTTTGAGTGGAGCAGAAAAGTTAAATTTTGAGATACTTCAATGTAACAAAAGTTTGATACATGTATTGAACTGAAGTTTTACAATAAAAATAAAAAATAAATTAAAAAAAGTCTTATCCAAGTTGGAAGGTTGGGTACTTCACAGGAATGTTTGTCTCCATGCGGGGCTCTTGAGAAACTAAGATATGATCGCTGGGATCTGACATATGATGTTTTGGTGGTGTTGCTGGGTACATGCAGGCCCTCTACAATGTCCATCTAGGTAGTGGGGTAGTTGAGACATTGTTGATTTCACAGCTGATCTGAGACGCTTTAGATTGACCATAGTAGGTCTGGGTAATATGTTGCTCTCCGGACACTGTCTGTAGAGATAGTCAAAAACAAAGGGGGAGGGGGGCACTGTGTCAATTGGGGTACGAACTTAATCATGTTTGAATAGATTCGTTTTCCCTATTTAGAAAAACCAGGTGTCATCAAATGTAAATCTCTACCTCAATATCGATTTTTTTTTTCTTTTTTTTTTACCATAACCCTTTTATCGCGATTGTACTTATCCCCCATCGCATCTGCCTCTATGTTGACAGTGCGGTGTGTCAGAGAGTGGACACCTCTATTGGTTATTACTTGCATATCGGTCTATTCTCTACTATATAATAACGCCAGTTTGTTGTTAGTTATCCACTTGCCTTATTTAATGTCGCATGCTGTGCTGTCCGCGTCCTGTTTACTCAGTGTTAGTGTTCACCCTTTCTCCTTGCTAAGGGCTGTGTGCCGGTCTCGCGTTATTAGTAGACTCGAAAACGCCATTTTGATATCTCTAAATCGGGCTGTAGAGTGTGTCCCAATCTGAATTTGAGTCCTTTTTAGTGTTTACCGTTCTGAAATGAACGTAGCTTAGTCTATGTATTGTAAATCAAAAAAAGAAAAAGGTTGTTGCACTCTCTTTCATGCGCCAACTTAAACAAAGAAAACTCCACTCAATTGGAATATAGAAATACATTTCTGTATTGGTGCGGGTAAGTGCCCTTTGTGATGACACGTGTTTCAACGGACCATGCCGTCTTTTTCAAATCAGGGCCAATATTATAAGTTGCTTAATTTGGAACATTGCTTTTCAGCTTAACAAAAAGATTCACGGGATCAATCCCAGCGTCTGCATTACCGCATTAACACCTCCGTACGATTCTGTCTGTTTTGAAGTGTCCCTTGGAAAAAGGTTCCTCATCACGATTTACTTTTATCCTATGTATTGGACTCAAATCACCGGTACGGTGGCAATCTTTAGTTCGACTTAAGGGATTGATAACCTATCCCAGTGGCTCTCTGGATGTCTTAAAAGTAGCAATTTTATGACAATTGATGTTTAGTGGATGACAGTGGATAACTAACAACAAACTGGTGGTATAATATAGTAGAGAATAGACCGATATGCAAGTAATAACCAATAAAGGTCTCCACTCTCTGATACACTGCACTGTCAACATAGAGGCAGATGCGATGGGGGATAAGTACAATCGCGATAAAAGGGTCATGGTAAAAAAAAATCGATATTGTGGTAGAGATATACATTTGATGACAACTGGTTTTTCTAAATAGGGAACACAAATCTATTCGAAAATGATTAAGCTCATACCCCAATTGACACAGTGCCCCTCCACCCCCTTGTTTTTGACTGTATCTCTACAGACAGTGTCCAGACAGCAACATAGTACCCAGACCTACTACGGTCAATCTAAAATGTCTCAGATCAGCTGTGAAATCACCAGCCGGCCCATCCTACACCTGGGAAATTGACCCCAGAGTCTCAACTACCCCACATAGAGGTAAGACAACCTTCCTTAGGTCCATTGGCATACCTATTGAGCAATTATACCCCCATGAACACAGAAACTCGATAGTGTTGTTAAATTTCTGCTTTCAAATTTTAATAAAAATCAAAATACATTTTTATCTACGAAAAGTATCTACTACACTAAACCGTGTAAGTGTGTTGTGCAATACATGTATGCATACCTGCCCTACAGAAGAAAGGCCAATCTAATGATTCCCTTGTACTATTAATTGAATTGGAGTTTGTGGAAGCAAAATACCTTCCCTTTATAAAATTGCCCAACTACTGTGGACGTTTTTCCTCCGCCAAGGGAACTTCTACACTAGGAAGTTCAGGTAAATTAACCATGAATGTCTCCAGATACCTTCATTTGTGTCCCAAGCATATATGCCAAAGTGCCGCTTCTTGTTTTTTCTGTTTTTGTCAACAGCTACTCCGCTTATATTGAATGAACCTTCAGTAAAAGAAGATTTCATACCAGTTATATACTAACTCTAATACTGTTAATGACTACTCCTGAAGAAAGTCCCATCACTGCTGAGAGGGCTGAAACAGGTTGAGTTTGCATTTTGGGAGCTATACCAGATTGTTCAAAAGTATTTAGAGATCTAGAGCGATCAGAAACTTGACCCAATAGGATTTACTGCTGAGGTTTAATTACTTATTGATGTATTTTTACATTTCCATTTTTTCATTTTTAGAATTTTGTATGTGCATTGTCATTATTATATTTGTGTATATTCTTAGAGTGTTTGATATATTTCATATGAATAGTGTCTCTCAATTTTATGAGATTTTTATCCTGAAATCGTTAATAAAATGTATATAATTGTGAAAATTCATGAAGCTTCATTAAGAGGGAATAGCGGTTGACTTTTTCCATTTTCCTACCTTTCCCTGTATTTGAAATGGTTACCACTGCCACCAGCCAAGACTTCATGGAAAGGGAGCAAAACAGTGCTCCAAGAGACATAGACAAAAGGGGGTACAGATTAACCCTTTCCAATACTCCATGTAAGATGGGGTGTACTGGGTCTGTGGTTTAAAGAAACTATAGAAAGTTAATGGTAACTTTATAGGTTTCTGGGAGACCGTAGTCAGTCCCAGAAACTGGAGTCAGCGGGAAGTCTGAAAGACAACCCTGTGTCACTGCATTGAAGGTGCTGTGTAATGCACATTAAAAAGATGATGCCTATGGAGTAGGTGAGGCTCCCTAGCCCAAGATCACACAAAAAGGTAAAACATACACAGCAACACACATGTAAGAGTGGGATAAAAGGCTCACACTCTTACTAAGTGAAAATAATAAATCCTAGAAATCGAGCAAAGCTGCTGGGGGACTCAGTAGGTAAGGGAAAGTAGCCATTTTGGAGAATTCTCCCTAACAGACAGCATGCCCAAAAGACAGGAAAGAATCTTGGGGCATGGGCATTTTACAGTATGTGGTACTTATGCTATATGGTCTTACTGCATTATGCAGTAAAATGCAAAAGTGTGTTTGCTCTCGAAGATTCGCCTGTCCAAGAAAGGGGTGGTTCTGTCGACCAAACAGCTTTCAGAAATAAAGTTGAGAAAGCATTAGAGTTCTCTCTCCCATCACTCATCTTTGAAGAAAAAGAAAACAAGGCGGCACTCCTCTGCAGCCTCCTCTCCAGAAAATGTAAGGTTCCAATCTAAATCTAACTCTTCAGAGTGGTGGGAACAATTTACGCAAAACATTCTTGGTGTATTTCAATAGGCGGCACCATCAACCTATTCGGAGTCGAAGGTTAAAAATGGGTCTGAACTGCACGAAGTAAAGTCGGCTGAGAATCTTCTAAGGCATTGAGTGTGCTGACAGGTCAGAGCGCGATGTCTGGTAGACCCGCGAATGCCCCCATCATCGTCAATGGGCGTGCCCATATCCACTCTTTTCGAAAGAGGCTCAGCACCCTGTTTAAAGGGCACATCAGCCTCTAGGTTTGACGACCTGTTGGTGCCACGAGATGAACTTAGGTTGAGGAGAGACTTTATGCCCTCCTTTGAAAAATTGTATAATGTGGTACCTTTTGTACTAGAGCCCATAAGGCTCACTGATCCACGAGGAGCTAGTCTCGGAACACATGTTGCAGGACTTTTCTACAGATCTCCAAGGGGCAAGTTGGCACCTTCCCTGAGAGTGTCTACATACCAGCAGGACCTCCATGCACACCCCACTGCAGCATACAGGCCAGTCGGAGGCCCTAAGATGTAGATCCCTTCCAAGGTGGTCACAGAATATGAGCTAACTGATGTTCTTGACAAGGGTCAGGTGAAAGAAGCACTTTTACCACTTCATGCTGTCCTGAGAGACCCCCTTATGGAGCTGTTGCTGAAGCCTTGTTTGGTGCCAGGGGTGTTCTACCGAAGAAGTTTAGGCCTGCATCTTCGGATCTGAAGCTTAACTAAACACCCTAGCCCAGAGAGCTTAGTGGTCCAAGCTGCCATATCAGGAGTTAAGTCCTCAGCCTACCCTTCCTTGCCCCCAGATAGGGATGATCCAATGGTGGATGCTTAGGCAAAGACTCCTGTGCACTGGTACAGTACACCTATACTCAGTTATAGAGCAAGCTGCCAAGGACATCCCAGAGAGGGAAAAGAGAGACTGCTTCCTCAACTTCATAACTGATGGCAAGGAAGCGATGTGTCAGGCTATGCAATCGGGCTTAGACACCTGATTGTCTAGTAAGATTAATGGGAACCAGTACAGTTTTGGGAGGTTTCTCTTGGCTGACAAAATCCGGCTTTGGACCTGATGTGCAAGCAGAATGACTGGAAATGCCTTTTGACAGACAGCCTCTTTGGCACAAAGCTGACAGCCTGGAAAAAATGCAAATCCTGCAAGGTGGACCCAAAATCTTTGAGTGCAGCAATTCACCAGCCACCATCGCTGACCACTACTCGTGCATGGAAGAAGCCCTATCACTAATATGGGTCTTTCAGCCAAGGGTGAAGAGATCAACCATCCTCCAGACAAAGAATCTTTCACAAACCTACAAGGGGTGTGGGCTGGGGAGACAAATCAGTCCACCTCTGTTGCTTCTGTTCCTTCAACAGCAACAACAAAACCTTCCTAATCTTGTCTCCCACACACCTCCAGTGGGGGGACGTCTAACCTACTACTTACTTCAGACATTTGGTTCAGACAGATAGTCTTGCAAGGGTACCAACTATCTTGCTTTCATCAGACCCCCCCCTGTCTGCCCTCCTCCCACCCTGAATCCAAAACCAACAGACCTGCTACTCCAGCAGGAGTGTGCTTACCTGCTGGAGAAAGGCGCTATAGAGTATGTGCCTCTAGTGGAAAGGAGTCAGTATTGGTATTCCCATTATTTGTTAATCCCAGAGAAAGACTGAGGACTGCGACCCACCTTGGTCCTGAGGCGCTTGAAGGTGGTCGGATCCTCCACCCCATTGTCGGTACCCTCAATCTCCATGTCTGGCTACTGAGGATAAGGTAAGGAGATTGGCACCTTAGGCCCCATGGAGGTGTTGCTCTCAGTGAGACGACCAGCAACAAAGAGTTGGGTTCTTTTTTCCTGTGACATCGCTGCAGTGCTTTTCTTCTTGTTACACTATGCGAGATAAGGTCTCCAGGGGTCGAAAACTAAGGGGTACTTAGCAGCGCTCTCTATTTTCAAATGAACACCAGACCAAGGCTCCTATTTTATGGTACTTTAGGTCATGCAGTTCTTCAAGGCGCTAACAAACATATTTCCTCCAACAGCTTTCGTGTTGCTGACATGGTACCTGAACTTGGTGTTGACATTTTCAATGGGCAGACCTTCTGAATCTAGGCACTCTTGTCCGGTGGGGCTTCTCTACTTGAAGGCAGACTTCCTGGTTACCATTACATCAGCACGCAGAGTGAGAACTCTCCAGGCTCTTTCATACAAACCCCCTTTCACAGCCTTCACTAGGAAGAAGGTGACACTAAGAGTTTTAGTCTGTCCTTCCTGCCCAAAGTAGTGTTGGAATTTCACTTGAGACAAAACAGTATCCTCTCAGTTTTTTACCCTCCTCAACCTTCCAAGGAAGAGGAGAGGTTGCACAGATTGGACTCTAAGAGATCCTTGAGCTTCTACATTGCAATAACAAAAAGCTTCAGAGTAGAGAGCCAGCTTTTTGTAGGATACACTGGTCATCAAATGGGAAAAGCCATTACCAAGCAGACCATTTCTGGATTTATTGTTTTGGCAGTCTGGAAATGTTGCAGCATAGCAGGGAAAAACTAGTCACGGAATAACTGAGGGCACACTCCACTAGGGAATTGTCAACCTCGTCGGCTCTGCAGAGGGGAGTTCCTGCCATGGACATTAGCCAAGCAGGTATTTGGTCTTCCCTCCAGACATTCTTACCTGGGACCGTCAGGAGGCCCGATTCGGTAGAGCAGTATTTCAAAATGGTGTGTAAAGGGATTATGACTGGTGTGACTTCTTCCAACCTCAGGGAAGAACCCTTCTATGGGAGTCTGTCTAAGATGAGTAATCAGTGGGAGGACCCAATCCATTACAAGAACATTTGGAAATGTTCTTTGTGATGGATGTTCCTCCCACGGATTCCTCATCTATGATAATCCTATCCACCACTCAAATGTTCTTTGGAAACCTTTCCGCCACCAGGGGGTGCAGCATACCTCCGTTTCGGCTCCATCCGTCCTATACCTCTGCCTGCCCCGCGCTGGAAATTGCATCTGGGCCAGAATATTTTCAGGCGCAGTGCCTGTGACTTCAGTTACACCCTTTTCCCCCTCGCGCAGTGGCACAGAGGGGCCGTGGTATCAATGGTATACTGGCTATCTGCCAAGAGGAGCAGTTGGGGGGTAGGGGGGCAGTGAGGAATCCATGGGAGGAACATCATTGGAAAGAGCATTTGTTCTTCTAAATTCCTTCCTCCCACGGATTCCTCAGGAATGATAGACTCAGAAAGCAGCATGTAGATCTGGAGATGGGATAAAGGCAAGGACACCACCTAGACCAGATAATTCAGGAGGACCACCCTACCAAAACGTCTCTTTTGGGAAAAACCAAATGGGGTGGTATAATAAAGAACACCTAGAGCTCCCATACCTCTCTCATGGAAAAGATGGCAACCAGGAAAATCACTGTAAGGGTAAGCAACTTAATAGAGGAGGTATGGAGGGGCTCAAACTGAGCTTGAATAAGGAATGTCAAAACCAAATTCAAATCCCAAGCAAGAATCGCAAACTGGCGGAGGGAACTGGTTACACAAACCCCACTATAACTGCCTAACAGTTAGGATTGTGAAGAATGAGCCCTGTTTCTGGAAATGAAATAGCCCGATGTACCCCCCAACAGTGCTGATCTGCTGGACTGCTGAGGCCAAGGAAAGCAAAAAATCCAGCACAGGGTATAACGGATGGTATAAAGGGTCCACATCCCTCCCGGCACAAATCTGATAATGTATGCCACCTTCAGGCATAAACATACTTTGTTGCGGGTCTCCGAGCTGATACGAACACATCAAGGACGTTGTTCGACAAGTCTGTCTCCTTGTATCTCAGCGTCTTTGTGGCAGCGCTTGAAGGTTCAGGCTGCTGAGATTCGGATGGAGAACCGGCCCTTCTGGTTGTGAGAGCAAGTAGACAACCCTTGGGAGGCGCCAAGGAGGGCCAGATGGACATGCCCAGCAATTCCAATACCACTTCTTCCAGACCCTGTTAGGAGTGATCAGAATCAACATGGTCCGGAACAGGTGCAATCTGCAGAGAAACATGGGAATGAATAGGGATCCACAGGAACTCAAAAAGATGGTCAAATGTCCATGTGACCATCAGTGCATCCCCGGAGCTCCCCGAGGAGGAAAGTCCCTGCAGCAGACAGAACAACTTGTGCTACCTATTCACACTAGAAGCAAAAAGATCTACTTGAGGTCTCCAAAAGGAGAACATCTCTTCTAGAACTTCCTGGCAGAGCTCCCACTAGTGGGAGGCCGAAGTCTGTCTGCTGTGACGATTCAAGGGATCTCGTCACTTCTCTCCAGAGGGTAGCCCTTCCCTATGAGGCTAGCAAGGTGAGCCCGCTATGCAACAATCCCCCTATGGGTGACAGTGAGAGGGATCTCACAGGGATAAACTCCACTCTTGGGGGCAGGGACTCACATTCTGTACAGGAACTCCCTATAACCTCTCCTAGAGAGGTAACTATAACATCAAAGAATCAAAACCTTCCCTGCCCCCAAACCAGTCACCATTTGCTATTGTAATCTTATCAGTAATCAGCCTTCATCAATCACTCGAACTGTGAAGATGAATGGGAGAACCATGAAGAATAATCAATGATTGGCAGCCAACCACACTGAGACTATGAACATAGGTCAAAGCATGGTGAATGCATAGGGGTTCCTATTTTAGGGGTCTTATTTATTTTTATTTTCGGGTGTGATTTTTCCGGCGTTTTCAAAACTTGCAGGATTGTTTTTATCAGTGTTTTCCTGTGTGCCCCCTTCAAAAAAATCACAGATAAATGTTTTTTCCAGTGTAATCACACACATTATTTTATTGTTTAATTGTGTGCCCAAGTAGGGTTATATCTCTGGCACCCACGAATATATGCACAGTATGTGAACATTTATCTTAAAGTGAAATATACAAATGTAGTTCAATTGCGCTTCCCCTTAGAAGAAAGTGCGCAAGACAAAATGGTATTGGACTGTTAAAAAAATATATATATGTAATGGGTATTGGTTTAAAACAAAAATAAGCTGCATTTGCTGGAGCCCTTCCCGCTGTCACATCTCTTGGGGTACACAGAAATGTTATCACCTTGTTGCCTTTAACACAAGTTCTTCTACATCAGCCAAAAAGAAGGATTTATCGTTTTGCAGTGGGCACTTATTGTTTCAGCTCCCTGCTGGCTGGCAGTCTCTTGATAATCAGTGGCAAAGGACACCCCCCTAAACAGTGGCTTTTAGACACAGTTATATCCGTCGTTGCAGCTCACCGGAAAGTAGGTGGATGGGAGCAAAAGGGTGGCACTAGCTCCCCCACAGCAGTACTTGGCTTGATAGTTCCGAAACCAAGAGCATTATGGGAGCTGGCACTATGCATGCGCATCTCCAGGCTTGGGATACTCGTGGCTCTGATTTTTGATTCAAAGTTAGTAATATAAAAATTGATTCACCAAAACCTCTCTGAAAATTGTCCCAGTGACAACACCCCCTTGTCATAAAGACAAAGAAAAATCAGGGGCACACGTGGTGCTAAACGATAGAAAGCACACTTCGGTTGGTCTGTTACCTGTGGGCATGCTCTGTTTGCAGAGGATCTGCCAGTTTGGAATGTGATATACATTTTACATAACGACTCCCTTTATTAAGAGGACTTCATAAAAAGGCTTTAATTTCTTTTAAAGTAAACTTTTCTTTTCTACTAATGTGCTTTCATTGGCTATCAAAAATTAGATAAGCTGGGTAGAATATAAGGAATGAAAATAGCAACATATATCTCATGTCCTCTGCTACCACTCTGCTCCCTCTCCAATCTCCGTTCCCACCTCCAAACTCCACCCCGGCCCTTGTGGGGAACCACCTTTACATTTTTTCCATTTCCACACGAGAGATTTGTGAAAGACGAATAATCCCTTTAAATTTTCACACAGGCCTAAAGGTTGGTGTCACGCATGTCCTGTAACGGAGATCAGAGGGTCATCATGCGGATAGTGTGGTTCCCATCCTCTTATATTGGTATAGCAGTCAGATCCACACACAAGCTTGGGAGCACTGGACATGATCCGAGTGTAAAGAAAATGGGGATTGGCTCCCATCTGTGGCTCTAGACTAGGTCAGCACGGCTGCAGCATGAGTATTGGTGGCTCTATAACTCTGCCAGAGCGCTGTTGTTCCTTGACCCACACAAATCGCATCACTATTTAGTCAGGCCCCTTATGCATAGGAACAAGAAGGCATGAAGGCATTACAAAGCAGCAACAGAAGATGAGGACAGTCTAGAATCTCACTTTCTCTCCTCGGATTAGAGAGGATTGTTCTGGACAAATCGCATGGTTTTACAAGCATTTCAAAATACAAGTTTCTAAGGGTTTCTTGCAAAACGTAATCCATTTGTAAGGTTTTCTTTTGCTGCGGAAAGATGAATGTAATGAGTGAAACATAATATCCGCCTCCTGGACTTTCTATAGAAGTTTCATTTGCATAGTAGCTTTTCTATCTGAATTGGCATTCTTCTGTAGTTTGGCTTCTTATAGTCCATTCCGAGGCTTGGTTTGTGTACCACAAATACACACGCCTCTGACAGGGGAGTGTGGTGTTGCCAGGAGCCAGAAGGAAAGCCAGCTAGAGCGGCATTCAGCATGCCCCCAACCCTGATCGTACTACAAACTGGTGCTTCTCTGTGTTGTTGCAGATTGCACCATCGATGCCTGCTCCTGTCAGCTAGACTGGCAGGTACTGAATAGTCCTACACTCTATGCTGGGCTTGTTCTGTGGAGGAGGTAGCTGCTGACAGCTTTCTTCCTTAGCTCTACTCCTGAGGAGGGGGCAGAGCTGCTGACTTCTCACACCGGCTCTGTGAGGATTACATCATGTAACCTGGCAGTGCACACTGTGCCAGGGATTTACCTGCTCTGGGGTGTTTAAAGGGCGTAGTTTCCAGGGCTGAGAGGACAGCTCATCGCAATGCAGTCTCCCTTGGATGCACAACACGCAGAGCAACACCGTTTCGAATCCTGCTCCCGCACTTAGATACTGTGTGATTAATACATTCTATACAATACCCAGTGTTTTTCAGAGTCACCCGAGGAAGAAAAAGGCAGTCTCAGGGGACTTTTTCCAGATATTGCTGGAATTTAACAGAAACCCTATGAATGCACCAGGAAAAGAGACCAAGGACTGCGGGCCTACTCTGGGAGGGCCCAACACCTCATTAAAACCAAGGAAGCACCATTGAAAAGGTATCTCGATCCTGGTGCCCAGGAGATTCGAACCAGAGCTGAGGAAGCAGTCGGCGAACGCAAAGCTGCCTGTTATGGAGTGGGAGCCCAGACCGAGGAAAGAGAGAAGCATTCCGGAAGCACAAGCCACAGTACAGGGGAAGAGCCCCAGTATTTCAAAAGTTGACAAGGAACAGAGAGACACTTACTGGTTTGGAGGATAGCAAAGACCAGGATCAGTGATCATGAAAGCTTGGACTTGAACACGGAACTGTCAGTTAGGGGAAGCCCCAAAGGGACAAGAGCCCCTTTGAATAATTAAAGGAACTTGTTCGCAGAAGAAAGACTTGCAGGGGAATCGTACAAAAATGTTGACCTGGAAATTGCAACGGCCGAAAATGCCGACTTTTTTTTTTTTAACACCCCTCCCCCCCTTACACCACATATATATGTGGGGGGATTTAGAGTATAATATTAATATGGGGGGTCTCGCCCCACATATATATGTGGCGTAAAGGGTTAAAAAAAGTTGGCATTTTCAGCCATCACAGTAATCACGTAGATCCCTTGCTGGGGCTATAAAAACCTGTCCAGGAGAAGATAGTCATTCTCCTGGACCCCTCTTTTCTCTGAACAGCGGTAGGGACACAATAGGGGATTTTGGGACAGATGACTGTTTATTACTTTGGACACTTTCACTGAAGACGAGCACCCTAGTTAGATTTGCATTGAGTAGGGCGAACACTATACTATTCGGAAAAGATGGGCCTTTTTCTTTATTATTTAAATAAAACGTATTGCTAAAATGCCACCAGTGACTGTCTCCTTCTTCTGACCTACCACACTGCTCAATGCATCCAATGTGACATACTCTCTTCCGTAAAGTTGAGCAGCCGTCGGAAAGATGTCATTCTCCAGAGCCCAAAACCACAGCCACGTTGCTTCTCTGCATAGCAGCAAGGACCCCACACCAGCCTGCATGTTGAAGTAGTGCCATGCCTACTGTGTTATACATCAGGATCGGCCCTGTCTTGCATTTCACAGAATGGAGGAAGGCGACCAGGCCCAGCCTGATCGCTCTCAACTCAGCAAATTGATATCCTCCCGAGACTCTGAAGGAGACCACAGTCCACTCATGGTCATTTCTGGAAAGTGAGTGCCCCAGCCTGTCAGGGACACATCCATGACCACCGTCACCTGCGGCCAGCTTTGATGAAACAATGCACCTCTCAGCTGGTGGTCTCTCTCAGCCCACCACGCAAGATCCTTAGCCACATGGTCCAAAAACCTACAGGAGGTCTGACATTTGGCCCTGAAATTGCAAGCATAGGCAACGGAGTAGCCACTGAAACGGTGTGGTGCAGCCTAGCCTCCACAACCACTAGGACGGAGTGGGCTATGGGGCCAGTAGTTGCGGAAAGTCTGACACGCAGGGACTTGTTTCTGAGACTGGAGGCCAATTACCATCCGAGAGAAGTTTTCCACTCCGTACTCTGGTGGGAATGCCCTGGCCAAGTGAATGTCCAAGACCACTCCGATAAATTGGAGGAACTGGGACAGCGAAACCTGAGACTATTTGAAGTTCAGGGAAAAACCCAAGGTGTGCAACAGACTGCATGAGCGGAGCAGGTGCTCTGACACTATGTCGGGAGAGCGAGCTCGAACTAGCCAGTCGTCCAAGTAGGCAAAGACATGAATGCTCTCCCTCCGGATGTAAGCGCCAGCACTGCTAGCAGCTTGGTGAAAACCCTGGGAGCCAAAGAGAAAACAAACAGGACTTTAAACTGTAGTGATGCTGGACCACCATGAACCCTGGGTACTTAATGTGTTTTTGATGAATAGGCACATGGAAGTAGGCATCTTGAAGGTCCAGTGATAATATAACGAGTCTTGCAGATCGAGAGCTTGCAGGATCTGGGCTACAGCAACTATCTTAAATTTGTCCTTGCGTAGCAACAAATTCAGCAGCCGCTGATTCAGTATCTGATGCAAACCCATGTTCTCCTTCGGCACTAGAAAATGGGTGGAATGCCAACCCTTGCCTCATTCCGAGTGCTGTACCAGTTCTATTGTGCTTTTTGAGAGAAACTGACCGACTTCCTCTTGTAGGATGAGATCCAGAGACAAGGTGTTAGGTGTGGGGACCATAGTCCGGGGGACATTGTACGAAAGGGAGACAATAGACCTGTTGGGTGACCTGCAAAGGCCAAGCATCAAGGTGGTCTTGGACCATTACGAGCTAAACAGGGAAAGCATCCCCTCCCCACAACCCACAAGGGATTTGTGTCCTATGATCTCAGAGGTTTTGCCCCTTGTGGCGGTGAGGGGATAGTGGCAGCAGCCGCTCCACCTTTAGGGGCACCTCTACCCCTTTCCCTTGTGAAGCGCCTGCCTTGCAGACTTCCCGGGGCTGCCTGACCTTGCAGGACATGGGAGGCAGAGGGACAAAACCCCCGACCCCTCCTCACGCAGAACGGCTAGAGGATTGTTGCACAGCCAGACCCAAGGACTTTGCCTTAACCTTTGATGGCTGGATTTTCTGAGGGCATCTGCTTTAGCCCCAAACAGGGTCTGTCCATCAAAAGGCATGTCCAAAGGCTTTGCCTGGACATCATGCATGAAGCCTTATGTCCTCATCCAGGAGAGACGCCCGACCACCGTACCTGTGGCTCTACCGACACAATCAGCTGTGCTCAGTCCCGACTGCAGACTCTCATGAGAAGCTTCCCTGCCATACTTGACCATAGAGAGGAAGCCCGCCCTCAGCTCCCTCTCAGGAGCTGCAGTAAGCTACATTGGCCATTGCGGACCATAGACCAAAAGATAACTTTGCCAGGGTACAAGAGGTGTTAATTTCACGAAGGGTGAGGCTGCCCGGTGCAAATACCTTCTTCCCCCAGGTGTCCAGGCTGTTACTCGCCCTGTCAAGGGGAAGAGAAGGAAACCTGGGTGACTTAAAGTTTGCAGTCTCGGCCTGCACCACTAAGGTTTTACAAATTGTTGCATTTTTGCAGAAAACATCCTTCCCCATTTAGCTCTTTCTCCCACTTGTTTTTATGGCTGTGTTCCTAAGCTCTTCATGCTCACATCAGCAACAGGAAGCAGGGTCCTGTGCTGTTATCTGATCGCCACCCCAGTCTTATGACAGGAGACATCTGTACCATTCCACATGCAGTTTAGGTTTGTCTCCTTCATTTCACCGTTGCTCAACACTGAGGCAAGATATTTCCTGTTCACGGTCCTCCATAATATCGCTATACTTTTCAATGGGAGTTTGGAATGCATGAACATATGCAAATGGCTGGACTTTGAGATGGGTAGAGCCTCTACGTTGGCCCAAAGAGGTCTTCATCCTGATAAAGTACCAATTCTGCCCAATGCTGTCCTTTTGTAGAGGCACCATTTTGGGGAATGCATCAGCCATCTGTAAATGTTATTGAAAGTCATTTCGGATCGAAATAGAAATCCCAGTTCTTCAAATAAATCCAAGTACAGTGGAACCCTTAGGCTCTCCTGCAAACATTCTATGATGGATGCTATTCTTGATCCAAATTGGTTCCTCCAGGAAAAGCACTCCATCCTTGGAGCTGCCATTGAAGAATAAGATTGCTCTGCTGTCAATGGCAGCTTCGTCCAGGAGGATGCCATTGCCTTCGTTGACAGATGCACAACCCCTATCAACCTCTGAGCCTCTATCAACAGCACCTGCCAGACTTGTCCATGATGAAACCTGGGCACCCGTCCATGCTCAATATCTACAACGAAATGCCCTTGGATGGTGCATCCGGCTCTGGCCCAGTCTACGTAAGTAAACCCATGATTCTCGTCCGCTGTAGCAATCCCTCCTACAGGACAGCCTTCTTTATTAGCTTTATCTCCTGTTACGGAGAGAACTGACATCCCAAAAATAAATTTGGCCATAGAACAATGATACTTCTGATGAAGATTCAAGGGGTCTGGGGAGTAGAGGAAGGTCAGGTTAAAGGTGCCTCTCTTGTGGGATGTAAGCCCTCCCTTACATCTAGGGAGGAGCCAGAGAATGTTGACGAAATGAGTACCCTGCCCAAATCCATCCTCCTATTACTCCAACTTGTTATGAAAGATTAGGGGAGGAAACAAAGGCATATCCGTAAAGAGAGAAGGAACAATGAATATAAAGCTTTATGTCCTTCCCACACCACAGGATTTTGAGGTTATCCTTTTTTGCCAGGCAAGAGGCACCCTTTAGCAAACTGTGCCTCTCGGCTGGGGGAAGCAATTTTCCACCTTCAAGATCTCAACATCAGCGTCCCACGATCACCAGGTCTCGTCAACTGACTACCGCTCAGATGATTCCTACAAACAGATTGAGGGATACAACCCCATGAACCGTCAATAAGAATATTACCCATTTGAAGGTAAGGAGCAACCAAAATGCAGTGAATTGCCATCTACTGAGCAAGATGAATATGAAGGCTATATCCTGGCTAAACGGGCCCTTAGTGAACAAGACACCAGAGCATCTCCACTAGTTGACATGTTCTCCTTGGTCTGATTCCCAAGGCTGCCGCCATGTTAGTCTTGCAGGTGCTTACAGAGAAAAAAACAATAATTCCTGTATGACGACAGGGTAAAGAAACTCAGAATTACTACAGTACCACCACAGACGGCCTTTTTTTACATTTTTTTTAGCTAAGTCAGATCAGAAATACAAGACATCTGAAAGTGCTCCCTTATGCCTACGAAGTAATCCGTGCCCAGGTTTGGTTATTACCGTGGCAA
Organism: Ambystoma mexicanum; assembly: GCF_040938575.1. NCBI lineage: Eukaryota > Metazoa > Chordata > Amphibia > Caudata > Ambystomatidae > Ambystoma > Ambystoma mexicanum. The sequence continues at coordinate 593,823,015 of NC_090923.1, read as the reverse complement.
CCAGAAGACCAGCCAACTCTGCAGCCTCCCTGACATTGCTCTGAAAAGGAGGGTAGACATTTTGAGTGTTTCAGAAAAGAAGTAACCATTTCCCACACCTTTCCATCTGTGCGACAAATGTCCTGCCCATCACAGCGCATTTTGACTGAGATGTATGGTACAAGTTGGACACACTCAGCAATCATTTACCAGCAGAGATTCAGACAAAGCCAAAGCCGTTATTGGAGCTGGAGAGATTGTGTCCAACCAGACTTTATACACCGCTTCAGCATTGCAGCTTCTGATATCAAGCAACTAGGCAATGGTGCTGATTTACAATCCCAGGCTTGGATGAAGATTGTTCATTTTCACCCAGACATGTTATATATTGTAAATAGTTCACTCTGTACATAGTTCATGTTGATCTAGAAGTGTCAGTGATGCAATCCTGTTCCAAATGGAAAACTGCCATTGGTTACAATAAGAACTTGGATGTTTTAAATTTTTGTGTAAGAACTGGTGTCAGTTGAAGGGCTCATCAGAAAATAGAGCTGCAGCCTGTATTTAGCTCTGAATAAAGGCTTCACTAACCTGTCAGACTGAGTGACTCATTTGAAATACAATACTGGCAACGTGGATTGACCACTGCCCTGGCTGCAGCTGAAGTGGGCATGGTCTAGATGAACCCATGGTTCTTCTGACGGTCTGTGTGAGTTGTGCGCTGGTAGCAACTGTGTCCCGTTATCACAGGTGAGGAGCAGCTATTTGCAGTGAGACATACCCTAGCGCTACCCGTGTGCACAACAAGACTTTTGTTTTGGTGACTGGCTTAAGCACACGCGTTCAAGCAATGGTCACAGGGAAGAGGAAGCGGAGTACAGGGCCCCTTCTCCCGGTAAGTCCCTTTTTGTGAAAGTTGTGCTTGGCCCGCACAGGGCGCACTCCAGCCAGCAGAGAAAGAGGTCCTGCATGCGAAGGAGACAGCACTGCATAGCGAATATGTGTTCGAGGAAAGAACCTCTGAACGTGCGTGTAGCGGCCATCTTGGTTGCCATAGCGATCACTGTAAACAGTCAATTATGCGGAGACCAGCATAGCTCGAAACGCTGGAACCCTAACTACGAATCATCAGAAATTTAAAGCATTTGTTTTCCACGTAATTGAGTGACTCCATGCACAAGTTTAGGGATCAATAAAGCAAAAAATAGAGAGAAGGAAACAGATTCTTTAAAAGAGAAAAGCCAATATGAATGCAAAAGAAAGCACAGCAACCCAACAGCTGTTTGTCACACAGAGACTAGTACATGAACTGTGCCTTCGAGGCAGTCTGCACAACAAATATTCTGTCACCATGGCAAACATCTCAGGACCAGCGATATTCCTTGCCCAAGGATGTGGTGAGCCAAAGATCAAGTGGAAAGAATGGAAGTATGATTTCTTTTAAATTCAACCTGGCGTTGTATGGCCCAAATTACTCTATGGATAGGAAAGATGCCTTATTGTTTCACTGTCTAGGGCATGGTGGGCAAGAAGTGTTAAAAAGGTTACCTGAATCACCACAAGAGGAATGGTGTGATTTGAATGCATTTGATGTCAGTTTATGGAAACTAGACAAACATTTTGAAGTTAAAGAAAATAAAGTGGGTGAAACCATAGTGGAGTTTCTTACAGCTTTCAGGGGTCTAACTGTAAAGTGCCAATTGAAGCCATGCTGCAAAGAAAAGCATTTGAGAGATCAGCTCATGATAAAATACACAGAGGATAAGATCGAGAGGAACTGTGGAGAGAGAAAGACCCCGACTTGGCCAAGGAAGGGAGAGTTATCGAGAGCAAAAGATAGAGCTTGGAATGATTGGAAACCAGTCTTGTTACGAGTGAAAAGAACAGCAACAAGATCACAAGCATAGGGACATTCTTCAACAAAATCAATGGCGATGAGTATAAGTTCTGAGGTAGAGGTTTTCAAGTACGTGACAGAGGAGGAGCATCATGTTTTCAAGTATACAACACAGGAACCCCTGGTGGTCGCATTTCCAGAGGGACCAGTGGATGCTACAGATGTGGCAGTGCCAACCATTTTGCCAGAGACAAGGAATGCATGGCCAGATTTGTAGAGTGTAGGCAGTCTGGTAGGAGGGGACACATATCTAAATGTTGCAGATTTTGTGGTGGTTAAGTTGGGAACATGAAGTTGATGTTGAAGATGATGATGCTGAACTGTGTGAAGGATTCAACATTATACAAGTGATAGATGCCGTCAATGCAGCTAGCGAAGTAAAGGTCAAGTAGCCCAAAACAGTCATTGGAATAAATGGAACTGGCATTGACAGGTTGGTAGATAGTGGGGCAGATTACACGCTTTTCAGTAGAAAATCATGGCTGGATTTTTTGAAAAGTTGCACATTTAAAGAAGCTTAAGTCAAAGCCAATGCATACAGTGAACATTCCATTGTTCCATTCCATTCATTCCAGAATTGCACCCTGAGCAACACAGCCTCCACATTTGAAGCAAAGCCGAGTGATATTCAAAGAATAGGCTGCCCACTCGAATTTCGGCTGCCTGTGCTACTGTATGCACTTGCCGACTCAAATCGCCATTCAGGTACACAAGGTACCAGTGCAGTCCAAGATGGCCGCCCGCCTGCTGCTATCTACCCCCAGAGCCTGACCTGGCCCCTCACAGCCTCTGCGACCTTTGGATTGGCTGCCTCCACTCTATACCCGCTGATTGGCACCGGCAGGCGAAGCCGGCCCACCTCTCTCAAGGCACTCCGAATCAAGGCCAGCACCTGTTTGCTGCCTGAGAGTCATTGCCCTACTTCCCCGACCAGGAGCAGGAGCTCCCTGCCCAGGACCAGCCCCTGCAGGAGCAGTGGGCACCGGACATCAAGCCCAGCTGACCCGTGATGTTCGATCCGCATTTGGCATGCTCTCCGCATACCTCCGTGCAGAATTGCACCCTGAGCAACAAAGCCTCCACATTTGAAATAAAGCCGAGTGATATTCAAAGAATAGGCTGCCCACTCGAATTTCGGCTGCCTGTGCTACTGTATGCACTTGCCGACTAAAATCGCCATTCAGGTACACGGGGTACCAGTGCAGTCCAAGATGGCCGCCCGCCTGCTGCTATCTACCCCCAGAGCCTGACCTGGCCCCTCACAGCCTCTGCCACCTTTGGTTTGGCTGCCTCCGCTCTATACCCGCTGATTGGCACCGGCAGGCGAAGCCGGCCCACCTCTCTCAAGGCCCGACCTCGTTCCAGCAACTCATTCCATTTAAGCGCACCTCCTGCTAACGTGCTACCCACAGACATCCCGCTGAATGACCCGCGCCACCACTCCGCTGGAGGACAATTGAACATTGTACCAAGCAACTGCACATACTATGCAAGTTACTGTAAGTACATGTGCCTATTTGTATTACCTCATGTCCCAACCCTGATCCTCTTACCTACTGCTATAGCACCTACCACCTTTACCTCAGCCTCTGTGACTCCATGACATTGGTATTAACAATTTAGTCTGCTGTTGATAACTGCCTCTCTCTGGGACCTTATGTATGTACCTGAGACACCACGTGCACTGTCCAACTTAGGTCATCGCCTCTAAATCTGTTAAAACGCCACACACGTTTCATGCACTCTTCGCTATAACGTGTTTGTCTCTATGTCACTAATTTAAACCCCCCCAAACACAGATACCTGGTGCTTTGCACTAATTGCACATTAGTCGCTAACAGGAAACCGTACCTAAGTGCCTAATTGTAGCATATATACTCCTTGAGCCACGAATGGGATGACCAAACTCAGGTGCCACTGCGGTAGCCTCCCAGTCACCAATAGGACGCCCAAATTTAGGTGCCCTGTTGTAGTATGTATGTATTTTAGCCATAAATAGGACTCTCAATTCTAGGTGCCATGTTGTAGTATGTATGCATTTTCAACCATGATTAGGACTCTCAATTCTAGGTGCCATGTTGTAATATGTATGCATTTTCAGCCATGATTAGGACTCTCAATTCTAGGTGCCATGTTGTAGCATGAATGCGCTTTCTAGCCATGAATAGGACTCTTAAATTTAGGCGCCCTGTCGCAGCATGTATGCATATTAGCTACGATTAGGACTCTCAAAGCCAGTTGCCCTGTTGTAGCATGTCTGCCCTATAGACACTAACAGGACTGTCCAATATAGGTGCCTCTGCGATAGTAAATCTGCACTCTAGTCCCTACTGGGCTTGCCAAATCCAGGCGCCTTCTTGCCCCTTTCACAACATGCACGCTACTAAGACCTGCTTCTCACACACACTCGGGTCCCTAGCCTGGACTCTTCTAACCATCACCATAACAATGGTCCTCACCAACTCTATACCTTGCAACTTGCAAGAGAGAAACTTGCGACTTAGAGCTAGGCTGCCACGACTTTGACATCAAAAATAAAAGAACCAGTCCACCAGTACCTACACGTACCTCTACTCCCATTAATCCTAACTTCCCAGACTCAGCGACGATAAATCGTCCTGAACCATATGGTGACCTATACTACAAACAGAGGAGACCTAACCACCCTAATCCCAGATCTGCCAAAGATACCACTACAACTCCTACATTATTAGGAGCCCTTATTAATGCTAGGTCCCTTATAGCACACAATACTGAAATAGCTGATATACTGGCTATGGACAACTTAGATATCCTTGCTGTTTCTGAAACCTGGCTCCATGATGCAGCCGGCCCTGCCCTCGTGACTGCCATACCGGACAATTACAACATCCTAAGAGTCGACCGACCTAACACTAGAGGAGGCGGCCTGGCCATCATAACCAAAACGCAGCTAGCTGCTAGACTCGCCCCACACCCAGCAATCACATCGTGCAAACTTCTCTCAGCTAAAATACCTATCTCAAACAATAGCACACTAACGATACTTCTAGTGTACAGACCACCAGGCCCACTAGGCAACTTTGAGGAAGACCAATCCAGCCTCCTCACTAACAGCATTAAAGACTCCACTCCGCTCCTTTTACTAGGCGACTTTAACCTGGGCTTTAATGACGCTGAAGACAAACAAGCCCAATCTATCCAATCCATTCTAGTTAATCATGACATTACCCAAAAGGTCCTAGCTCCTACACACACAAAAGGACGCACACTAGACTGGATAGCCAACCGTAACTGCGACATCACCATCTCTAGTATCCTACCTCAAATATGGACGGACCACTATCTTATATGCTTTACAGCCAGCATCGAGCCTCCCATGCCAACGAGAAGCAAAAAAGAAATTACAGCTGAAAAACTACTCCCACTTCTCCTACCAGCTCTCACATCTAGCTCCAATGAATCCAACCCCAGCGAGCTAGTTGAGTCATTTAACAACTCGATGGCCAAAGCTCTAGACTTGATCGCCCCTATCAAACTCCATAAAAGTAAACGTGAAACTCACCTTAATTCTTGGTTCACCCCCCATCTCAAAGAAATGCGCATCCAAAAAAGCAAACTCCAAGCTATTTGGAGGCATACCCCTTCTGCTGACAATAAAACCACACTCGCCAACTTTGCCAAAAAATACAAGAAGGAAATAATTCAAACTAAAAAAGATTCATTCAATGATAGAATCAGTAAATCCAACTCGAACTCCAAAGGGCTCTTCACCATTCTCCGTGAATTGGAAAATCCAATTGCCCCTACAGACAATGTCACCAAGGGCAAATCCTGTTGCACCAGCATCCAAAATGCCCTAGCAAATAAAATCACAACCCTTCATCCAAAATTGCTAAGAAAAAAGCTTCCTTGAGCCCTAGTGGAACTCATACCACCCCACTGAAAGAGATACCCAGCACATCCACCCAAAGCAACCGTAAACCCTTCAGGTTTACTAATATTTCTATATTGGAAACTGAAAAGGTCATTCTATCCCTTAAACCATCGAGCTGCCAAGGCGACAGCTGCCCTGCGCAAATCATCAAGGATGCAGCCAGAGATTTAGCACCCTTCATCTCGAAACTTATCAACGCCTCCTTCAACATGAGTACTGTACCCACAAACCTTAAAGAATCTTGGCTACTGCCCCTACTCAAAAAACAGACACTTGACCCAGCAATCCCCACTAACTACAGGCCTATTACTACGGTCCCATTTCTCCTTAAAATCATCGATAGAGTAGCCTACCTCCAAATCCAAAACTATTTGGAGACACACCAACTATTAGGTTCACGGCAATCTGGCTTCAGACCACTGCACGGTACTGAAACGGCCCTTATCGACCTCAAGACACAAATCGACGAGTTGAAGGATAAAGGTAGTACAGCTATGCTCCTCCTCCTTGACCTATCAGCGGCCTTTGACTTGGTGGATCATGCAGTATTATGCAACCACTTAGCGTCTGCCGCCCATTTCTCAAGTGAAGCTATAGCATGGGTACAATCCTTCCTAGCTAACCGTACGATGAGTGTTCTCCCCTGTAGCGGCAGCGGACCCAATCCAGATCAGTTGTGGTGTCCCACAAGGCTCATGTGTCTCCCCGACAATGTATAATATCTTTACTAAGCCTCTCTTCGACAAACTGACAGATTAGGGGTAACCTATACTAATTATGCGGACGATACGCAGATTCTCATACCACTATCAGGCAACTTTGTCGAAGACACAGCTCTAGTAAACAAAATGTACCTCCTCATTCAGGCATGGATGGCCTCCCCCGGCCTCTGTCTAAATGACGACAAAACTGACAGACTGATCTTGGGTTCCGACTCCAACCTAAAAAACTGAGTCCCAACTATCGCAATTTCAACATAGATGGTAACACAATCAAGGTGGCTACTGAGGTAAAAACTCTAGGCTTTTACCTCGATTCCACTTTATCTCTTAAAAAACAAGTTAACACCCTGGCCTCCTCCACAGCGTACACCTGTAAATTAATCAGGACCTGTAGACCTTACCTCTCTAAAACTAACTGCATCATGCTAGCGAATGCATTAGTAATGTCCAAACTAGACTATTGCAATGCCCTCTATGCAGGAGCCAACAAATCCATTATAAATAAAATGCAAATCCTTCAAAATAACGCTCTTAGAGCAGCCCTTGACATAACCCGCAGGGCACATATTTCCAACATCAGGAAAGACCACCACTGGCTTAAAATCAGCGACAGAGTCCTGCTCAAGACACTATCGCTTACCCACAAAGGGCTCAACAACACAGCACCCCCCTTACATCTCGGCCAGACTGACCAGAAAATCATCCAGCCACCACACTAGGGCTACCAACCACTTCCTGCTCGAAACTCCTAGATTTAGACGATCCAAAGCGGGCGGAGCAAGCTTCCCTGTCAGAGCTACCCAGGCTTGGAACGCATTGCCCACTGCGCTGAGAGCTAACCTACCCTACTCTAACTTCAGATGTAAGGTAAAAAACTGGCTCTGGTCCAACGACAACTAATTTTCGCGGTACCTAACGGCCATGATACCCCTATAACCCAGTCCAAGACGATTCTGCTCTCACCCTTTTACCTTTGTACACACTTTCAATACTGTAACATGTTAACTTTTCATTCCAACTGCTTGTTCTGACATGTATTTACTGTATTGATATGATTTTTATACTCTGTATGCAACCTAAGCTTAAGTAACCTTGTACCTGCTGCGCCCGGCTACCCCTGGGTTTTGTGCGCATTATCAAATAATAAACAAACATATTCTGGGGGAACTCGATGCTCAATTAACAGTTAAAGGTAAAACCGTTAAATCCAAATTGTAAGTAACGGATATGGGAGGAAATATACTCTCTTGGACCTGTCAAGCGAGTTTGGGGATCAAATTAGCCCAAATTCGTGATGAACAGGTGTGCAATGAATGCAATATCATAAATAAGTCTTCAAAAAGGGAAGTAAGTGATGGAGAACAGTATGAACAGAGTGATAAAGATGAAATAGAGAAGTGGGTACCCAAAGGTTTTCAGGATAGTGTGAGATATTAGAACAAGTTTGTTCGTAAAATAAAGCTAAAAAGGAATGCAATCCCGTTGGCTGCAAAAGTCAGGCCCGTACCCATACCATGTAAAAAAGAAGTGGAAACAGAGATTGAGAGGATGTTGAAGGATGGTGTCATTGAAAAGGCAGAGGCTCCAGCGTGGGTCAGCCCCATTGTTGTTAAGAAGGCCAATCGGACAATTTGTGCATAGACCTCAGAGAGGTTAATAGAAATGTCATCACAGAGCGGTTTCCGTTACCAAAGATTGATGAGATGATCACTGATATCAATGGTTCCAAGATATGTTCCTTAATATATCTGCGCTCTGCATATCACCAAGTGAAAATACGTCCTGCATCTTACGATACTCTCACGTTTATAACACACATGGGACTGTTTAGGTGTGTTAGGATGCCATTTGGCCTTATTTCTGCAGCCAGTGTTTTTCAGCGGCCCATGCATAATATCCTAGGAGGAATGTGTGGTGTCAAGTTTTATCAGGACGTCATCCTTGTGTGAGGAGAGGATGTCGAGCAGCATGATGATAGACTCAAGCGAATGTTAAGGAAACTAGAAGGAGCAGGTCTGACATTAACCTTGGAGCAGTGCAAATTCAGGACAAAACAAGTAGACTACCTAGGTTACAGCATTTCTGGGGAGAGCCTGAAACCGAAAGGGAGCACTGTACATGCCCTCACGGATATTCCAGCTCCAACGAATAAGAATGAAGTATCTTAGTTTCTTGGACTGATTGAATATTATGCAAAGTTTGTTAGAGGGTTAGCAAGTAAAACCACAATCCTAAGAAAATTGACGAGGACCAGAGTTGTATTTGGGTGGAATGAAAGGTGTGAGAAAGTTTAAATTGGTGAAGGAGGACATAACAAAGGCCCCCCATTCTGCAGGGTTTCAGGGAGGAAGCTAAGACCATGGATTACACAGATGCATCAGAGTGTGGACTTGGGGGTGTGTTGATGCAAGACGACCGGTCAAAACAATATACTGTAGTGTATGCTTCCAGGTCTCTTAAGGAGGTGGGAAGTCGGTATTCAGTTATCGAATAAGAGGCGTTGGCTATCATGTGAGCCATTACGAAATGTAAAGTATATTTATATGGCAAGGAGTTTGTAGTCCGCACTGATCATAAACTGCTTGTGGTGATTTTTAACAAGAAAGGTTTGGATGGAGTGTCCAGGCATATCTCAAAGGGGATCTCAAGACTACAAGGGATAGCGTTTGTTGTGGAGCATGTGAATAGCAAAGACAATATAGTGGCTGATGCCTTATCCAGGAGACCAGTGGTGTTGAATGATGATGTTGAAGTTTTCGGTGATGAAAACACCCAAGACATTTTTGTTGTTGTTTTGTTGTTGTTGAGTCTCTTCAAGAGGAGGAGTGGATAGAGGCGTGTGAGGAAGTTGCTGGTTATCAGGAAACTAAGAGGAAGAGAGGGAGGTGCAACGTGGAAGGGGGTACAGGAGAAAAATCAAAGGATTGTAAGAGAGTCAAGGATGAGTTGTGTGTTATTGATGGTATGTTATGCAGAGGTCAGCCCCTGGTGGTGCCTGTGGGCATGTACGAGAAGGTTGTGGATATTGGACGTAGGTCCCACATGAGAAGCAGTAGAACAAAGCACTCATTAGAATGGAAATCTGTTGGCCCGGGATGGACAAGTTTATTGAGGCAAGGAAAAAGGACTGTAAACAATGGAGAGATAGCAACAAAAGGTTGGGAACGAGAGTGCCTCCCATGGTGATACCAGATACTACAGATATACGCAAACCTCATCGACCTACAGTACAAAAGGTGGAATGAATAGACAAAGTGGGGATGGGGCGAGGTCCCAGCCTTCAAGGAATAAGTGACTTGCATTTGTGGCCCCACAATATTTTGCACCACTGTCCAGGTTGGTCCATAACCTAGATCGATGGAAGGGCATTACCACAGACCAGTGGCTACTTCAGAATGTTTCTAGCATCGATTCGTAGAAAAGCAGTCAGCTGCCTTACCCTCCCTGGACATGCTGTGGAAACGCATCATTAAACTTGTCCCATGTTTAGGGAAAATGATTAGTTTTACTCCTTATATTTAGTCTGTAAGTAAACTATAAACTGGCAACCAAACTTGGATCTTCTGGATGCCAACAAATACATCTCAAAACACATATTTCGCATGACCACACTCCAGCACCTAATTGTTTATCATGCAACAGTGGATTTACAAGATGCGTATTTACATGTCCCCATTCATCAACAACACTGCCATTATCACTGCTTGACATGCAGCAAAGGTTATTACCAACTATGAAAACCCAAGCTTACGAGCCATGCACAGTGTAGGAGCACATATAGACTCCACAATTCTGAGAGTTTGAGCCTCAAAGGTAAGACGAGAAACTAATCAACAATGTTCCTCCAGAATAAATCTGCCCATGCAGTGTATCCATGCTACCAGGTTCTGGGATGACAATCATCTTGAACGACACATTTCACTCAGCTCTTCAGTGATGGGTGGACGTGAACAGCAACAAAACCGGTCTCCCATCTCTGTACCCCAGACCCACCTTCACAATTACAAGGTATGCCTCTCTCATGAGATGTTCGATCCTTGACGAGGGAACATGGATGATGGGCAAAGCTTGGCCTCCGATTCATATATTAAAATTGCGGGTTTGACATCTGCCCCTAAAGAGCTTTCTTCCAATGATCAAGAAATCGCCTATGATGGTGCTGATTGACAGTACGACCCACATGTTTGATAGAAACAAGCAGGGCGGGTTATGATGTCCCTTTTAGCTCTCCTTTAGAGACCAATTCCCTACAGAGTCCGGCAAGCCATCACAACATTTATGTACAGGCGTACCACTTGCTGGGCTCATCCAACTTTCTGGCAGACACTCTGCAACATGTGATGGTAACTGGACCAAACATAACTGTACCACGTTTTTAAGAGATGAGGAGCTTCATCGTTGGACCTCTTTGGGATGGCACACAATTGCAAATGCCTTCAATTTCCCAGCCCTTTCTTTCACCTGGTCTTTCTTGAGAAAGAGTTCTCCATTTGACAGACCATCTTCCGATATGCCTTCCCACCAATCCCCCTGATCGGAAGGTTGCTCACTCATCTCCAGTTCACCAACTGTAGGATGACCTTAATAGCCCCCGTGTAGTCGGACAGATCTGGTACCCCAGATCTTCTCCTTTCTCGGGCAGTCGTCAGACTGCATCTCAATCCACTGGCCAGGGAACATTTTCATGTTCTAATAGATTCCTTCCTCCCACTGATACCTCATCTATGATATTTTCTATCCAGTGGCAGCTGCCTTCGGGAAACGTTATCGCCACCAGGTGGTGCAGGTCCGCAACAGCTCAGCTGAGCGACTTTACACATCCCACTATGTTGGGCCAGAATATATGAAGTTGCTGGGACCCATGACCTACGTTCCTTTTTTCTGCTCACCCTGTATGCTTTGGGAATGCTACTAATTATACAATTTTTCTTCTGTCTTGCCTAATCTGGGAAGCCTCGAGCTTGAAACTGTGCATGGACTGGACTGCGGAAGACAGAACGCCACAGGATCTGTTTAAACTGTTTGAGAGAGAATCACAAAGTGCACAATTGCGGTTTGTGCTAGCCCATGCACCCTAAAGCCCTAGGGGAGCTTGCCACAAACTTTTCAACCTTTTGCAAGCGGGGTGACAAAATTACTTACATAGTTGCTGGTCGCAGGATGTGGAATGGAGGGGAGTAGTCCGATCCCAGAACCGGAAAGACAAGCAGAAGCAGCACCACAAGAGGTCGCACTCTACAAACAATTCCTCAAGGCATCCTTCTTCAAAGAAAAAGAGGATCTCCAGTACAGGGAGTCTTCGGAGGATTCGTCCCCACAAGTATTATTTCCCACCCAATCCTCCACCCCAGAGGAATAGGATTAATTTAGGGTAAAGATGTCGACATCTTCACCAAGGTGCCGACTGCTTGAGGCGTGGGGCCCACTGCTCTCAGTAGAGCTGGCAGGGACCCCTCGTGAGATAGCGACAGCACGCTTACATGCTCCACCCCTGTCCAAAGGACACTTATCCGGACAGGTGCTATGTGGGTACGCCCCTGGCACCAATTTCCTTTGCCTTGGTGCACCTCAGGAATATGTCCTGTTTCCAGTGGGAAAGTACATGTCAAAGATATCCTTTCGACAAGGAATGTGATCCTGTCCCAGAGGACTTTTATCTCATTGTCCTAGCCTCGAACTTGCAGGAAGCCAGTGGCTTCAACACGTCCCGGAGCTGGACATTCTGCTGGCACGGACATTGGGTGAGCCTCATGCTTCCATCCAGAAGATGATGGCAAATTTGTTAGACACTGAGCTTGTCAGCCCCCACCAGACCGAAGATTCAGTTAGAAATAACTGACACCCTTGATGAGGACACAGAGAGAGACCTTATTGCCCTTTAATCTGTCAGTGGAGGCACCAGTGTTGGAGGACTGGGAGAAGAAAGTTTCAGTCTCTGTGGTGGGCTGAGAATTGGCAAAGAAACACTGCACATCACCCCCAAACCCGACCTTCCTCTCCACCCATGACTCCCTGGAGAGGTTAGGGGTACAGGCTGGAACAGCCAACCTCAAGACATCCTCCTTCCACTCTTTGCCACACAACCGGGAGAGCAAGAGGCTGGATGCTCAACGGTGTAAGGTGTTTGCCTCTGGCACTGAGGGTGGTTAACCCATCTTGCATCTTGGCCCAGTTTTCTTATGCCAAGGTGTCTGAGGCAGCTGAAGCTCTCCTGGTGGGACACGGCTGACTGTGTGGCACATGCCATGGCCACTGGAACAGTCCTTGGGAGACAATCCTGGATGAGGGGTCACCCCAGATGATCAGGTTAAACTCCTGGGCATGCCTTGTGTTGGGAACAATCTCTTCGGAGCCAAATCTGATGATGCACTTAATAAATTGCAAATATCTAAGGCCACTGTGAAAGCCTTGGGTTGGCTGTCCAGTAGCCTTCAGCTCCCGGCAGAAGAGGAAGGGGGTTTCAATCATTTTCCCCATAGACCCACTGTGGCAGGGGACAGCTGTCCTCTGGCAAGCAAAGCTATGCCGTTCCTACCTCTGCCACCAGGAAAGAGGTTGTAGAACTCATTGAGTGGTTATCGCCACCTCGGCAGTGCCTTCCACATCCCCAAGTATTAAGCCTCTGTGATGAGAACTTCATACATTGCACTCCAGCGGAGGTTGGAGTGATTTCCCTGTTGGTGCAGGGGGAGCTGTGATTGTGAAATAAGTCCAGTCGGTGTAAAAGTTGTGATTGTGTGTTGTGGGCTGGTAAATTAGATGGATGGAGGCAGGCCGTCGGTGTGAAGGAGGGCGAGCAAGTGAGAGAGAGTGCTTCAAAGAATGTGATTTCCACCACCTTGTTTGTGTGGGTGGTCTCTGGTGGATGAGATAGTGTGGGGGAAGCATGTTGGGGATAAGAGGTGTGTGAAGGGGTTAGAGTCGTGCTTCTGTAAGGCAGAATATATCTAATGAGTTCAATGATTGCATGTGTGTGCGCAGGTGCAATTGAGAAGAATGCAGGTGAATGCAATGTTAGTTGTTTAGTGGATTGTTGTTGTGAAGTTTGATTTTAATGTGTGTATGCTTTGTATGAGACCTTCCCGGGGCAAAGAATGAAAAATGGGAAAGATTAATGCAAGAACCTTTAGCTCTGTCAACCCTTTGCTCTGGACGTCTGGGCGAGTGGATAGCCTAATGAAATTGCTTAAATTCCCAAAGTAGCCCAGAAGTACTTCAGCAGGAAAGAGATCTAAACAGGAAACAGGAAGCAAGTCCTCTTTTGAAAGTGAACACAGCAGCTGAAAGATCATAGGATGCTGGCAAGGCGATATATACTGATCCCAACATTGCGTCCAGCGTGGGGCACGTGGAGGTGATAATGCAAGGCCGCGTTGCGCCCCCTGTTGTCTACAATTTACTCCAAAGGCAACTGGTACTAGAACTGGATAGAATATCAAACATGAGGAACATGCATCCGAAAGAAAAGTTCTGAGAGTTAAGTAATTAGTTCTTCTTCACACTGATCCAGAGATCACTACAACTGGCAGCATGGTGCCTGAAAGGAGCCGGTATGGATGCTTGGATCTCCTAGCAGAAGGCATGGTAGTGCTAGTAGCTGCAAGCGTTGACTCCATACCTCCACCTATACAAAAAGGGGAATATGACCTATTATTTACTTCTCAGGATCGCCATCCACTCAATGCTGCACACCCCCAAATCCTGCCTTAAGTATTGCACAATCGGAACTATGGCAATCGTCCCTCCGAGTGAACTTGAAGGCAATCTCCTATTATGAATAGCGGGAGTGCTTTCTCGTGCTATTTTGGGAACCACTCACTAAACAATTCCTCTGTTACAGACGTTTCTGCCTACTTTCTTCAAGCGGACATCTTTGGAGACTATTTGCAATACAGGTTAAAGAAGCTACCCTTTACGCTTTGCGCAGGTTCGACCTGAAGTTCCTTTCCTGAAAGACAGTTTCCTTCAATACATCATGCCTAAAAGGACGGTCAGTGATATCCAGGCATTCTCTGCCAGGTATGACCTTCTATAACTGAAAGAGAACGCTAGGAACACGCTCTGGATACCTACCTATCGGAATTTCATATGAATCGGTCAATTAACGCTTCCTGTTTTTTTTAAGAAGTCAAAATGCAACTGCAGAGGTAAAGCTTCAATCACTAGATATCAGGAGTGCCGTCAAATTTACATTGACAGTACTGCCTGCCTTAGAAAAACAGATCAACTCTTAATCGCAATCTGACATGCTGCAGCAGGACACCCCTTCAAAGCCGAACTACGGCTCACTCCACTAGCGATAGTGGCCAGGGCTCACTTGCATGCTGATGTCCCACTTAACGAGATATGCAGAGCAGGCACACATGGATATCACGTCACACATTCTCCAAGCAATACTACCTGGACACCGATACATGAATATAGATGACTGGCTAAGCAGAACTAGATCATCTCTTTAGATAAGGTGGGATACAATTGGTTTCCATTCCTGCTATTTGTTTCTATTGAATAACAGTGAGCCTCTCCCTCCTTCCCTATTGAAGTTGAACTGCTTGTTTATTCTGAGCATGTGAATCTATGAACATTACAATTCTGGAGCAAAAATACAAGTTACTTGTAGGACTGACTCTCCAGCATTGGAAACATTTTGATTTTTGGAATGACCTAATTCATAAATCTATGAGATCACTACTTCTCCCGGTCATGTTGAACCGCAATCCATTGGATTTCCTCTTCCCGCATTGGCCATGGCTATGCATCCTCCCTCAGCACAGCCTTGGCACCAGGGTAGGGGGCAAACGAGCTGGGGTGGGAGCTCGGTGCTCCTGGTTCCTTTGCATGCTAAGCTGCCCCTCTTCACCTCCATGCTTGCAGCCACTCCACTCAAAACACTTAGAACTTCTCCTCCCGCCACTGTTTCAATGGCAACGCTCAGTTCCGTCCTTTCAACTGCATTTATGTTGTTTGAATCCGCTTTCATCAGATAGCCCACACTGCCAGCTTCCTCCAACCCTCATCGCCCTCTCCCCAGAATCTGCGGTTGGGATTGCCAGTCATGAATTACTAAGGTTCAAACTTCATTTGCTGGTGCTATGCCTCTCCCTGTCCCGTAACAAATAGGTTTATTAGTGTCTGCTAACAGACACAGCGCAACTCCCACCCCCGTGCACACTGCAAGTCTGCAGTTTTCCTTCAGCTAAAAATATTAAACTCACAAGAGTTTTGCTTCCCCTCTCACTAAACTTGGGTGGATATCTTGGACCCCCATACTCGCCTATATGGATTTTCACCAGCGCTCCCACTTCCTGCAGATCATAGGCCACTATTGTGATAAAGCTGGATATCTTGCAAGGCTGCACCTGGACTCTGTACATGCTCTTGTCTGATCAGATGATGTAAGATTTGTATAAATATATCTTTGACCTAGCTGCCACATGTGCATGCATATTATTCTTTGTGCAGGTGTTCTGCCTGTTAAGTATTGCAGAGCCCACAACTGTAGACAGTTGCCCTTGGGGTTGATATACTGATTTATTCTAGTTCTTGTTCCATCTTTAGTGCTGCATCACGTAGACTGCGGCAGAGTCCCATGATAAATGTGGTTTAGCGGTCACATAGTCTGACCGAGCAATCCACGCCATACCTTAATACTATTCACGCTATAGCTACCATAATGTCAATTCCTTAGTCAGCCTGCTAATTGACCATTTGCTTCAAATTATATTTACTGATTGCATGCAATGTGATGCTCTTCGTCTCAAGACTGTTCAGACGTCAGCCTAAGGGCCATTCAACCGAAAGTGTTTTGAAGCCATAACAAATAGCATTAAGACGCTATGCAACCATTTTATTTCAGAGCGCAGGTAATGTATGCCGTGGAGCAGGGACATCTGAACGCATTTTCCAAACACTTTTTTTTATGGGGGAAGGCCCCCAAAACGTTCCACCAACGCCCCCATCACCCTGGAAACCACTATTTAATGTTACGTATCCTTCCTGCCTTAATAAAAAAAGCACAAATCGACCCAGTGTTTGGGTCCAATATGCCATAACGCAATGCTTTTAGCTAGTTTCTTTGAATGATTAGTTCAAGCACTGCTACTTTGTACTTCCTTATCTACCTCAAGAGATTGGAGTTTAACGCTGCATTTAAGCACCCCCGTCGGAGGGGGCAATACAGTAATAAAGTGTGTTCCATTTACACTTTCACTTGTGCCTTTTGTCAGTGTTAGTGAAGTGTGAAAAGTATGTTCTCTTCAGCGGGTACTGTCTGTATTTGGATAATGTCCATGTTTCATTGGCACAAGTGCAGCATTTGTTATGTGAATTTGGTTTTTAACAGTTCCAAACAATCTGTTCTGAAAGTGAAAACACTTGCGGACGAGCATCTAATAACAGTAGCCGAAATGAAACTCGCTCATTTCGGACGTTCTAAAAACTAGGGGTCAAACAATGTACTGCATAGTAATCTTAATCTATATACCTTTTAATTATAATCTGCCCGAATCCTATGTATGTATGTATGTGTGTGTGGTGCTGATGGGGAGATTTTTTTTTGTTCCACATTTTCTCTTTTCCAAGGAACTCGCAGCAATACTGCCTTTTTTAAAAAAAATAATTTCCATTCTCCCTTGTCTAAAGTGTTTGGGGTCAATGGAAGAAAGTCCATTTGAGTATTGCACAGTATGTAATTATAGGTTCTAATGGATACATTACTCTCAAAGATTCCTCCTTGCTGAAATAATATTCAGGCATAGTCTGGTATAAAAAATTTTGTATCAATTTATTTGAATTTCTGTAACACGGCGCATGCCCATGGGCCTCAGGGCGCACGTGAAACAAGACAAAGGCTAACAGGAAAATCAAAGTCGGAGGAGAACGAGCAAAACAAAAACTGAGAGACAGGTTGAGGTGCATGCTTAGTCTGGTTTGTGGTTGAAAAGGTGATGCTTGACCAGTTTCTTAAAGCGGCCCAGGGTCTCAGATACTCTTATGGTCCCTGTTACAGCATTCCATGCCAGAGGCGCCTCCTGGATGTTGAAGATTGTTCCCCCCCACAAACCGAACCAGCTTGTATCTTGGCTGGTATAAGAAAGGCTGGGCAGAGGAGCAAAGCGGTCTCCCTGGGGTGTAGGACTTCAATCGATATTTGAGTTATTTAGGACTGGCATTGATTTGACATGTATAAGCCAGGGTAAGGCTCTTAAGGGTAATACAATGTCAAACAGGGAGCCAGTGAATTTTCCTGCGAATGGCAGAGACATGGGCCTGATGCAACAATCAGGAGCTTGTTTTTTTCACTAATGAGGGCGAGGGAGTTGTCCGCCATCCAGGTCTGAACTGCATTGTAGATCTTATTTATGGCTGCGAAGGTCCACTGAGTAATTCGCACTCTGCTCAAGGACAATCAGAGTGTCATCAGCATAATTGGTATACTGCACACCCAGGTCATCCAAGAGGCTCAGAAGGGGCCTGATATAAATGTTAAACAAAGTCAGTGAAATACACGAGCCCTGGGGGACACCACATGTTTGAAGAACCGGGGTAGAGCTTGCCTCACCCAATGCAACTCAGCTATCCGTGGCCCGAGGAAAGACAAAATCCATTGTGCCGCCAAGTCAGAGCACTGTGCAAGATCTGAGTCTGGTGGTAAGAAGGGGGTGATCCACAAGGTCAAAGGCAGCAGACAGGTCGAGAAGTATCAGCACGGCGGGGTGACCCCGATCGACTATACTGACTAAGGTGGATTTGAGGACCAGCATAGCGGTTTCTGTCCCGTGCTGTGCTCTAGAACCTGACTGACGTGACCCAAGGATATTTATTTTCTCGTTGTGAGCCTGTAACTGGGTGTGGGCTACTTGTCCATGATTTTAAGGATGAACGGAACGTTGGTAATGGTCCTGTAGTTTTGGGGCATTATGGGATCAAGATTACTCTTTTTTTTTTTTTTTTTTTATTTTATTTTTTTTAAGAGATTTGATCCAAGCTTCCTTGAGGGATAGTGGAACCTGACCTTCAACGAAGGAGAGATTTATGAGCTTGGTCATCCAAGGAAGCAGATACTTTAAAGATGTCAGCGGGACAGCTGTCTCCGAGACGCAATGTGGGTTTTATAGCACAAATGACTTTGAGGATTTGATCTTCCGAACAATGGGTGAAATTAAAATCGCTGCTTTCCTTAGAAGTAGGAATGTCCTGATGGTGGGTGTGTGTAGAAGAGAGCCCCAGGGAATGTGCCTGCAGATTGTGGATAGTCTGTCTATGGCCTGTAATTTTAGCAAGAAATTCATCAGGAATGACCTGACACCAGTTGGAATCTTTAATGAAATCATGATTACCACTTGGTGTGTCCTGAAACTCAGCTAAGATTTTAAACCGTTTGCTGGACCGTGACTGGGCACTTTCAATCTTTGTGTTGAGGTAGACTGATTTGGTGGCAATAATAGCCGCTTTGAAGTCCCTAACGGCTTGTTTGTAATGGAGAATGTTCGGTACAGAAGGGTTTTTACGCCAGGCTCCTTCACAGGACCTTTTAGACCGTCTCGGTGTCCGAATATTGTCATTGAACCACGCATTCTTTTGAGTCTCGGGTTTGAACTTTTTTTTGGGAGCGGGTACAGGAGTCCAATGCCGTTTTTGATGATATCTGTCAGGTGAGTCACCAGATTAGAGGAGTCAGTCAAGAATGTTGAGAATTTAGCAACAAAAATGTTCTATTGTGCGCTTGCGTAACTGCAAGTTTGCTTTTACCTCGGTTCCTTTTCTCTGTGATCACATGCAGAGGCATTTTGGAATAGTGTTTTGTGGAAAAACGTCAAATGCCACTCGATTAAAACTCTAAGCCATGTAAGTAATGTGGCAGACATTTGTCTGTATCGGAACTGTACCAGTTGTGTGTTTGGTGCTTTCCTAAAGATGACGACACCAAGGGGTGAGGCTCAGGTCAGTTGAAGCACTCCAAGGTTGGTGAGAACGAATGGCCAAGGTGTTTCTGGCCTTCAGCGGAAAGAAGACCAAGAAGATGTTCTTTGAGATTTCGACACCAGATACGTAGAAAATTCACAAATCTATAAATAAAAATACCTCTTTTCGAATGGATTGTGTCCTCTCACGTATTTCTTATCTAATGATATTTCCAATATCCAGCTTATCCTCTTCAGAAAATAATTTCAGCAGATGGCGCTGCGTGTCGATGCCTGTCGACTCGATGTCCCTCAGAGGCCTCTGTCTCGATGTCGACATCACCGAAGGCATATATACCGCACGCAGCATCTGATGGCTTCAGTTCTGTTTTTCTGCGGTAACCATTCGCATACAGTACGCTTCGTTCCTTTGTGAAAAAAATCTTATCTTTGAGCAATCTTCGAAAATGGTTTCATCTTCAGTGTCTTCTTCTCCGAAGTCGGGTTTCAAAAAATGCTGTGACTGCTTGTGGTGTCTGGGATCCTCTCATCCTTCATCGGAGTGTGAGGACTGCCTGTCCGTGACGTTGAAAGCCCTGACAGAGCGCAGAGGGAAACTTGGGGCAGGTAGGACCCATAAATCCCCATCGACGACTCCGAAAAGACCGACTTCGGACGAGTCGAGAACTGTTTCTTCTTGCCGTAAGAAAAATAAGCATTCCCGATGACTAAATGGTTACCACCATTTGTCATCAAGACATTCTAAGAAACAGTGCCATAGGTCGCATTCTTCAACATCTTCCAGTTCCTTTACGGAACTGGTTGTATGCCCTCACCAGCTGAGTGGGGAGAGTTTAGACTTAAAATGATGAGTGTTAGAGAAGTCGACCTTGACCCCCCTCGAATACTGTCAAAAGCTATGCTCTGGTTCAAAGACCCAATAAGCATAAAACCTGTGTGCCTTTGGGCCCGGCAGGCAAAACTACTTGAGAGCACTCTAATGATCCCTCAAGTCAAGGAAAAGTCCCTTTGAGGACTGAATCATCAATGTCATTGGCACCGAAAGAACCGTCATTGATGCAACAGGCTTCGAGCTTCTCAATGCTACAGGTGTCGAAGTCATCAACGCAGCCATCAAAGACGTCGACGGTATCGACAAATATTATGACACTGTCGGGTACTATGGAGAAAACATATAACCCTTTACCTAGGGCTGACTTTTTCAAGTCACATTTCTCCATTTATGGGGACGCAGAGCCATCATCAGATGAATCTAGACCTTTTGGCCTCCAATATGGTACTCCATCAGTCCCTGAGGCCCTAATTTCTGAAGGATCCAGAATAAAGGATCTTCAAGAGTGCCTGCATGATGCCAGTGGTTTGGACACCTCACCAGAGGTAGAGCTTGGCAGATCAGATCCATCTGATAATGCAGGTTACCTATAGGCAGTTGATGTCCAGAGTAGTGGATTATATGGGATGGACTTTTGTCACCCATTGGGCCGGCGAGACAAAAGTCAACAACCTCACCCAAAGCAGTATATTAGAACAATATTGTGTGACCTTTCACACAATAGCATCACAGGCAGTGATGCGCCATGCAGTCCCAAAGATGGCTTTTGGCGTCAGGGGCAGTGAGTATCTTAAGGGAGCACCTCCAAATGATCAAAGATCAGTTGCTTGTGATTTCTTTCAGGGTGTTTGTGTTAATATTGTCCTGAAATAGTGGGGGCGATCGAGCGTAGCGAGGGAGCTATAAGGATCCAGGGAGAGTTTGAGGGGGTCCCACGCCAAGACATTTTTTTCAAATATGGGGTTGAAATGGTGCATTTTACAGCAGAAAAACGGGCCAAAATGCCATAAGTTTACAATCGGTTCTAAAGGGGAACATGAAAATTCCATGTCACCAACAGCAGACAACATTTTACAACACACCTTTTACTGATCAATGTGTCCACAGTGTAAGACAGCACTGTCACTGATGTCACACATTGTCACGCTGATTGTGCCCAAAATATGCCTCTGTAGGAAAAGGTCTATGCTGGCTGTTCCCAATTTAGGCCAGCATTGTCCTGT
Source organism: Ambystoma mexicanum (assembly GCF_040938575.1). Lineage (NCBI taxonomy): Eukaryota > Metazoa > Chordata > Amphibia > Caudata > Ambystomatidae > Ambystoma > Ambystoma mexicanum. The sequence continues at coordinate 593,801,523 of NC_090923.1, read as the reverse complement.
ACAAAGCATGATTGATGCTGCCTTTGCATGTGTAGTGTGCCCAATACATATGCCAGTTTATCTCGGTAATACACATTAATTACTTCTGTGTTAATGAAAGAGGCATAATCCAATTCAAGAGATAAAATGTGAAAAAGCGATCACCCAACAGTGAACCTAATTGAAAAAACACAATGTGAGCACAATCTTAAAGTATGAAGAACTGTTTTTATTGCATGATTAGTAACCTGTTGATAACCTTTCCTGAACAGAACAAAAGAGAAACAGACGTAAACAAAAGCCAAACAGTGGCCACAGTGGGTTTTATACTACAGCTGGGATAATTGGCTCCAAATATGATGGGGCCAAGAATGCCAACTGTCCTGTCTTGTGCATATTATTAAGTCTTAAAAAAGCATTCAGCATGGTTAAAATGACTTCAGGCTCATAATCATGGGCATTCTGATTGAACTGGAATTATAAAGGCAAAAAATAGAAAGGATACATTACAACCATTTTAAGCCCTCTAATAAAAGCACACTTAAATACACCCTAAATTCTTACATGCAAAAGTAAATTAGTAAATCATGAAGAAGCGTTAACATTACGTGCCCTTAACACAGGGTATTATTAATATGGGGTATTCTTCAGCGCTCGTACTGCTTTTCAGCCACGTCAGAGCGCCCTGTTTTTTCAATACCACATCATGTAGTGTGAGAGTTTAGAACGTTCTGCATGGATGGAGTAATTAGGGATTGGAAAAAAATGGGGCAAGAACCCTCTTTTTTGTTCACTGGGGGCCTGACTCCAGAGGGTGGATAAGTAGCAGAACATAGGGACGTAGAGTCAAGGCTACCCCTCTCTTTGATGCACAGGGGGTGCGAGAAGACCTACAGCAGGCTAGAAGTTATTGTAAACTAACCATGTTTTTGATCACACAAACCAAGTAAAAATAATGCTGATAAAACAAAATGTATTCACAATAAAGATGCATATTAAAAACACATGCTCAACGAATGACGAATAGTTCTGATTTTAATATGTAGTTTTGACCAGTGTTGATGAGTAAGTATTCTTTAAAATGCACAATTGGCATCCCATTTGTTTAAAAAAAAAAAACTCCCCCTTGGGTACTATTCAAACAGGGTGATTTCTGTTCACCATAAGCAATGTTTTCCTTTACTTGAACCACACCTGGCACAGCTCCTGCAGCTCCCCTCTGAAAGCACAGTTGGGTGGCTGCACGTGTGTGATGTTAATAGGGGTATTTATTTATTCATGCAATGTTTGTCAGATACCTGTATATATTTATTTATGCAACATTTGTCAGATACAGGTATCTGACATACTTTGCATAAAAAAAAACATTTGTCTGTAAATGTATAAAAGCCATTGCAGAAGTTAAAATCATCTTTGCACATCACCAGTCGCTTGCTTTTCAGGGGCCTGTTTCCAGAGTGGCGCTGAAGATTGTAAACAGACCAGGGATGAGTCTGGTGGTCTGCTTCTTGCAGTGCTTGTGGTACAGCTGTGGCCCAGCGAGATGCAGTGCAAGTGGTCGTGCGGTTAGGGCAGCATGACGCAGGGGCTCAGACCCCCAACTCACTCACCCGTGCACCTGTCCTTAATGCAGCACTGGTTGCTCTTCATCCAGGAGGAGGTCAGGCCTGTCAAGCTGCTAATGCCGTTCATGCCATGCACCAAGCTTGCCATGGTGGGCCTGCCGCTGGACATGGCCGGGTGCCCTTCTCGCCCAGGGGCAGCCAGTGCGGATCACTCCAGCCGAGCTAAGGGCCATGTTGTAGGAACTTGGGAGGGAATTGACCTCATGGTGTCCGCTATAAAGCCCACAGTGTCTTGGATCTGGTGGGCTATGGTATTATGCGCTCTGAAACTTCAACTCCTGCAGCTGGCCTTCCTCCGACAGGGGCACAGACACATCCCAAGGGCTGTTTTGCCTCGTCCAGATTAGCACTTGTCAGTTGCAGAAACAAAAACTGGAAAGAGCCCCAGGCTTTTTACCTGCTGTGCTGCTTTTCCGGGTGTGGATTGCGTGATTGTGTTGCCTAGCCATTTTGGCAAGGAATGAATTCCCACATGCAGTAAAATCATGTGGGAATTCATTCCATTTGTGACGCAGTTTGAACAGTACCCAAGGGGGAGGTTTTTGTAAAAAAAAACGGTATGCAAATTGTATCCCCCCTCCCTAGACGGAATGTTCAAACATTCAGGCAGCACACGCTGCTTTTGAGCCTCCGATATACTGCTGTCCAGATACACCAAAACACAAGTATCTGGCGAGCAGTATCTGAGGCTCAAAAGCACTGCGTGCCGCAAACATACATAGGATAATATAGCAAGCAGTACTTACCACTGCTGGAGGCAAGGCGAACTAGGCCTCGGTGTGCACCGAACGTGGCACTGTGAGGCTGGGCTGGGCTGCTGGCTCACGCAGGATCTGCCCTGGGCTCGGCAACGAAGAAGTGTTAAGGTGGTGCTGCGTGCCCGTCACTCCACCAACACACATTACATGATTACGATTTCCATTAGCTGAGAACTGTTACCATGCAAGACATTTATTTATTTTATTTATTTCCACTACTACGACGTGCCTTGCATGGTAACAGTATTTTCATTGGCTGTTTCTCAGCCAATGGAAATCGTAAAGTGTGTGGACTAGGATTCCTACCCTGAAACTGCAGCCACAATGCTCGTTGCATATAAAATTAATCCAAATGTACAAAAGTAACCCTAATGCTTTGTCTGTGCTCTTGGGCTTCAAGGGCCACATTAAATGGCATGGAGGGCCGCATTGTGGCCCGCGGGCCGCATGTTGGACAACCCTGCTGGACTAGACCAAGACCAGTTTTCGAATAAGGTGACCTGACCGACATTCTGGACAGGGGACCTCAGGAAGACCCAATTTTTCCATTCCATACAGCTTTGCAGAAGCGTGTAGCTACCAATTGGGAGGCACCTGAATTGAATCTAGCTGTCAACAAGAAACTGATGTCTAAATACAGGGTGTCCAGCAGTGATCCCTATTTGTCCAAACACCCAACTCCGGAGAGTCTGGTGTTCAAGCTGCTACCTCAACCACTAGATAGAATGCCTACCCTACTATCCCTCCTAATAGGGATGATAAGCATTACAACGCTCTTGCCGGCTGGAAGTATGGCCCTGAGGTCAGCAAATGCCACCTGCACATTGGCTAGGTTCACTCGTACCCTTTGGGAGTGTATATTCGTTGCGGCTGACCATATCCCCAAAGGGGAAGAACGAGGCTGGTTTTTAAAAATAGTGGATAAGAAAGAATGCTATGTGTGAATCCCTCCAGACTGGTCTGGATCTACGTGATCCGACCGCGGCTGATTTTGCTGCGGCTGGAAAGTTTGCATGAGAAAGGTGCAAACCACCAAAAGTTCGCACCTTTCTCATGCGAACACGCGTACATACCCACACCTCCACCCACACCACACCCATGACACACCCCCCACCCACACCCCCAACATAAACAAACCCCACTTACCTTTTTCTTCATGCTGAGTCCCTGCGGCGCCAGTTCCCTTTCACTTCCGTGATCGGGAACCGGCACTGCAGGGTCCTTTTATTTTTTTTTTATTTTTTTTTTACCTCACAGTATAGTGAGCGTGGTGTTGTGGGTGACACCCCTGCAGCCCCCGCAGTCTTTTTTTATTTTTTTTTTTTACTTACCTGCAATGCTACCACCAAAGGTTCGAACTTTTGGTGTTCGAACCTTTGGTGGTAGCATTTTTAGAACTTTTTGTTCATGCAACCGTTTGTCTTTTTGTACAATACCACTGGTCTCGACTCCACTGACAGTATCAGCAGAGCAATGGGGGCTAATACAGTTATGCAAAGGTTTGGTTGGTTGAGGAAGGCAGGAATTGCTCTAGATGTACAATCCAGACTGCTCAACATGCCCTTTGACGGCACACATTTGTTCGGTAGCCAGGCTGATGAGTCTAGAGAAACTGCAAACTTCAAAGGCAGCAGCCAACTCCCATGCTGCGATTAGACAACCTCCAAATCGCCCCACAGGTACGCCCTGGAGGAGAAGGTCCTTTTGTCACTACTCCACATTTGGAAGAGGCAAAGGACAGTCAGTTCAAAGAGGCCAAAGAAGATTCCTCTGTGGTGAACGGGGAAGTGGTACTAAGACCGCCTCACCAGCGGCTTCTTTGCCATCGGCCACTGCGTCAGCCGCCCCAAAACCTCTCTGAAGACTTGGTACCCAAGACTGCAGTGGGAGGCAGACTGTCGCAGCATCTGACATAATGGCAGGCTATTACTTCAGATGCATGGGCATTGGAAACAGTTGCCCAGGGTTACTGCCTTGCCTTTCTAAAAAAGCCTCAGTCATCAACCAGGGAACAGCTCTTTCAAAGTTCCAGATCCGCTCCTTATGCAGGAAATATTAACCCTGCTAGAGAAAGGTGCTATAAAGCCGGTACCTCTAGCGGAAAGAAACAAGGGTTGGTACTCACCGTACTTTCTAATTCCTAAAAAGGATGGATGATTAAGACCCATGGACTTCAGAGATTTGAACAAGTTCCTCAGGAAGGACAAGATCAATATGTTACCCTTTCTCAGTTCCTTTAGGCCCTCCAGCTTCAGGACTGGATGGTATCATTGGACCTTCAGGATGCTTACTTTCATGTGCCAATCCATCACAAGCACAGACAGTACCTTAGGTTCGCCGTTGGTGGTTCTCATCATCAGTTTCTCTGCCCGGAGGGTTTTCACCAAGTTAATGGCGGTGGTCGCAGCGAGTCTCGGGCAAGGAGGGATTCACGTCTACCCCTAACTGGACGATTAGCTGATCAGGGCCAGTTCCCCGAGCAGGCCCTGGAACATCTCAGCTTCACCTTCCACGCCCTTCGCAGACTGGGCTTCTCCCTCAACTTAAAGTGGTCTCACATGATACCATCTCAAAGGCTCCAATTCATTGGAGCAGTCCTGGATGCATCCCTGGGAAAAGCCTCATCACCAGAGGTGAGGGCTCAATACATTCTACAGATGGTCACCAAATTCCAGAGTACCCAGCGTCTCCCAGCCTTGGATTTTCTATGGTTGCTCAGCCTCATGGCATCCTGCATTTTTCTGGTGCCAGAGGTTCGCCTGAGAATGAGATCTCTCCAAGGGGCTCTCAGGACTCAGTGGTCCCAATTCTTAGGAAGGATGTCGGACCTCCTACAGATTCCAGGCAGAGTCTCACTGGACCTTGAGTGGTGGGCCTGCCAGACGATCATTCTGAAAGGAGAACATTTTTGGCAACCATGGCCGGAGATAACAGTAGTGACGGACACCTCACTCATGGGGTGGGGGAGCCCACACCAACGATCGGACAATCAGCGGTTGTTGGTCTCCGTCGGAGTCCAAACTACATATCAACCTTTTGGAGCTAAGAGCAATCAGACTAGTGCTGAAGGCCTTTCTACCCTCTGTACGAGGAAAGCATGTTGTGGTAATGACGGACAACACATTGGCCATGTACTACCTCAACAAGAGAGGAGGTGTAGGGTCACTGTGCAGGGAGGCAATGCAGCTCTGGTACTGGGCAATTCAAGGGGGAATCTCTCTATCGGCAGCTCACCTAGCCGGAGAGAAGAACACAGCGGCAGACGGGGCACAGTCTCCCACGAGTGGGAACTAGCTCAGGAAGTCCTTCAAGAGAACTTTGGGGAACCCCTCATGTGGATCTGTTCACAACCAGTGTCAACCGGAAGTGCAAACTGTACTGCTCCAGGGAATTTCCCCAGAGGAGCTCTAGGAGACCCGTTCATGGACTGGGAGTTTCCACTCATGTACTCGGTTCTTCCAGTTGCCGTCATTCCTCAAGTCATCAGGAGGTTGAGAAAGTTCGGGAAATCCATGATCCCAATTGCTCCGGATTGGGCCAGGACGACGTGTTTGGACCTTTCCATCTGCCCTCCAATAAGTCTTCCACTAAGAGAGGACCTTCTCTCGCGAGAGTAGGGTCTAGTTCTCCATCCAGAAATGAAGACACTCAGCCTTCACTCATGGTTTCTGAGAGTCTGAGATACAAGGATTGGGACCGCCCGGATGATGTAATGGTGATTTTGCTTTAGGCCAGAAGGCCATCAACTAAGTTTTTATAGCAAATTGTATCAAAGAACACATTCTACAGCTGGTGTAGAGATAAGAATGTTGATCCATTTACATGTACGCCTATGGTGGTATCCTTTTTGTCACACCTAGCTAATCTGGGGCTCCAGATTGGTACTATTAAGGGATATCTTGTGGTGCTTTCTATATTTAAGTGCACTTCGGAGGAAGTATCTTACTTCAAATTCCCTCTAATAATACAATTCCTAAAAGGATTGACAAATGTTTTCCCTCCAGTCCCTTTTCAAGTCCTGGTTTGGGATCTCAACTTGGTGCTGAAATTCTTGGTGTGCTCCTTTCAAGCCTATACATTCCTGTCCTTTGAGGCTGCTAACCCTAAAAACCATCTTCTTAGTACCCATTACATCTACCCCAAGGGTGAGAGAACTTCAGGCTTTATCCAGCAAACCTCCATACACTATTTGTTTGGTGAAACCCACCTTTTTACCCAAAATTGTATCTGAATTCCATCTGACTCAGAAAATAACATTACCATCATTTTAGCCTCGTCCGCACCATGCGAAGGAAGAGGAAAGGCTTCATAGGCTTGATCCTAAACTTGCACTAAGCTTCTATATCACCAGAATGGCAAAGATAAAACCAGATGGCCAACTGATCGTTGGCGAATCAGTCCACAAGTTGGGTATAGCTATCACTAAACGGACATTATCCAGATGGATAATATTGGCAATATCTGAATGCTACAGATTGGCGGGAAAAGATCTTCCAGAAGGCCTTCGGGCTCATTCAACCAGAGGTATGGCGACTTCCTCTGCATTACAGAGGGGAGTACCATTAAATGAAATGTGTGTGGCTGCCACATGGTCGTCCGTACTTACTTTCACCAAACATTACAGTTTGGACTCTTCTTCAGGCCGGGAAGGCTTATTTTGTAAGGCAGTGTTGCATTAGGTGCACACAGACCCATGAGAACTACTAAATGTTCTTATAAATTCTGACTCCCTCTTCCGGAAATAATAAAAACTGCTTTAGGAGTCTATCATAAGATAAGGAATACTTGGAAGGACACAATCCATCCTCAAGTAAGTTACTTACCCCTGGTAACGTTCTTTCGACTGAATGTTCCTCCCACATATTCCTTATCGACCCTCCCAACACACCCCGCACTAGAATTTTCTTTGCTATTGCAGTCTGCGCTCTCTCGGGAGGAGTAACTGTCAGGTATGGGATAGATCCTACATTTGTAAAAACGGAACTGAAGCCAACGGACGCTGCACGCGCTTTATATGCCTTTGTTGACATTGAGACGGAGGCCTCTGAGGGACATAGAGTCGACCGGCATCGACGCACAGCGCCCTCTGTTGAAAGATTTTTTCCAGAGCAGCTAAGCTGGACATTGGCAATATCCTCTTCACGCACACACTCCTCCTCACACAGGGAAAAGCATCATAGTCCAATTCTACGAGCTAGAGAAAGGGTAAAGAGGCAATCCAGCGACTTGTTGAGGTGAGCGCAGGACCTTCCCTCCATGCCTCAGAATCCACCGCAGAAGTATGTAAGTTATTTGAAGTTGCAATAGTGAAGGTAGTCCAACAGGCTTCCCTCCTTATGCGGCAGTGACTATAGCTCCTCCTAAAAACAATGCTGGCCACCTTAAGACTTGCCACCAGACATCTAAGAGCTAAGTCCTGAGTTTGGAGATGAGCAATCCAGTGTTTGTGAAGCTGTTTGCTCTGGCATGGCTTCCTAGTGCCACCTCATTGTTGTCAGCAGCTCCGTCATAGTCTGGGCCATTTGGGTGCTTTTTACCCATCCTGGAGCTGGAAGCCCTATTCTGGGTACCAATAGACGGAGGCAGCACTATTGCATGTTTTCAAGGCATTTCTAGTGAAGTATCATATGGCCTTGAAACCACCAGTGACCTGGAATACAGTTGCAGTGTCAACTCTCGGCTTGGACTTCGGAGCCTTAAAGGATGTTATTGCCAGGACGGTCGATAAGCTGGGACTGCTGGCACCTGCCGTTGAGAAGGCTACTTGCATATACACTCAGAACTTACTCACTCAGATATTTTACAACCCAAGGTAACCCTGCTCCCTTTTAATCAACCGTTTATTGAGTTAGTGATGCAAATGTGGAACAGGCCTTCATCTTTGCCTGACTCCAACATGGATGTAGCCCAAACACACCATACTGAGATAGTACCTTTAGAATCAATTCTTTTTTCTTAATACCTCCACCTGAGAGCCTGCTACAATGAGTTTTTTCCTCATGCAGTAATCCCTGATGGGCAATAAAAAGAATTGGAACGCTCAGCTCAGGAATGTATTTGCACCTGCAGGTTAGCGCTGCCTCACATTCATGACTCATGCAGCCAGATAAACCCTTCATTTTTTGATGTCCAACAACTGGTCTGTGGCACAAAGGAAAAATTCAGAGTCAACCGTTATTACATATTGGCCTTGATACCATAGATTGTGGTGATGTCCATGGGCGCTTGCACAGCTGCCAGCCGTCATTCATGGTTGATGTTGGACATACTAGGCCTCAGCTGTTGAGTGAACGAAATGTAAGCCCACTTGGGCACCTTGAACATCCTCACTTCTGTGTGGCAAGGGCAGAACTCACCCTTATTCCTTACCTCTGAAAGGAAAGGTGGTCAAGGACATCAGACTGATTATCAGCAGGGAAGGTTGTTTTTTCACCCTTTTGGGGCAGAACTGCTTGGAAGGGCAAAGCTTGGAACTCTGGGCCCTCTAGTACCTGGGCTGGGCTACTAATCTCTCTTTAAAGAATTTTCAGTCATGGTCAGAGAAACCCTGTGGTGGCAGAATGATTTTGTTTTATGATCAGGGCGGGACTATAACATAAAATTGCTGGGCCCTCCATATCTTGGATCAGGGCATGGCCTCCTTTTTCTACAAAAGCTATCCCTTGATCCTTCTATTCTGCCAATATCTCATTCATAACCGCTTCACATGGAAGAGATCTCTAATACTGCTGAAGGGAACGATGGGGCTTGTACTGTCAGCAGAGGTCAGCAAAGGCTAGTTTTCCGGCTACTGTTTAGTTCCCAAAACAGATTGAAGGCTCAGACATAGCTTAGGTTCGAGGCTCCAGAAAAAGATTCTCTGAAAACACCAGTGTAAGATGGTTGCCATTACCCAGATTCTCCAGGCTTTGCAGATGTGCTGTTCACTTTAGATCCACAGGACACTTATTTTCACTTCCCTATAGACCAACAATGCAGACAATGCCTTTTTTTTATAATGTGTGGCTCTCATTATCAGTCTGTTGTGTACCCATTAACTTGTAATGAGCCTCTCGAGAATTCACAAAGGTGATGGAGGTGGTGGTGGTTTATCTTAAGAGGGAAGGTGTATCTTTTTCCTTTACTGAACAGCTAGATTTTGAAGGCATGGTTGCAAGAGAGCCGTCAAGGCTAAGATTAAGATTAGTTAGGCCATATGTCTCCAGCAAAAATTGTGAGACCTTGGTAAGGGAAATCATAGTGCCCAGGATTGATTATTGTAGTGCTTTACTTAGCGGCGCCAATAAAAACTGTATTCAGAAACTTCAATACCTGCAGAATGATGCAGTCTGCATCAAAAAGAATATATTCAGGAAAGAACATGTTTCCACATATAGAAGAGAACCTCATTGGCTGCCGGCTGCAGCTCAGATCCGTGTTAACATCATCACAATGACCCACAACTGTTTGCATGGGCTGACTCCTTCCTATTTAGGCGAGTGCTTTACTCATCAACCAGTACAAACTACAAGATTAAATAATACCATGCATTTGAGCTATACGCGGTCTAAGCGTACAAGAGGAAATAGTTCCTCTTTCCCAGTTCAGGCAGCTCTAGTCTGGACCAAATGACCAACAGAACTGCGGAAAGGAGGAAACTTGACAACATTCCGTAAATGCCTAAAAACATTGCTGTTTCATTGATAGTGGCTGATTTGACAATTTTTCTCTCATATGCTGATATCGGTCTTTTTTGTGCGCCTTGATGCCCGTGTGCTACAGCGTGTGATAAATTTTTTAAAAAATGTGCCCGTCATTCACTGGGATTCAACATCAACCTCAAAAATCCCTCTGAGTCGCTCCATGTGACTACTGTACATCAGGGGAGTCCTGGATAGAGAACAAGGTATGGCATTTCCACCTTTGTAGAGAGTAACAAATATTTAGACAACAGCAACTCTAGTCCAACTGTTAGGAAACATTTTACTTTTTGCAGCTTGCCATCGCTTTCATTGGGCAATTGAGACTCCCAGCATATCTTTTTACTATGTGATATTGGCCTATTTTTAAGAGAGATCTTTTTTCTAAGAAGCTTTATCAAAGCAAACACATAAAACCGATTACCCTTCTTCCACTCCCCACCCACCACCCTGCCCTTGCTATACTAAAATTAACACCATAGACAACCACACCTAGACCCCAGCACCAAAAGACATAACCGTATATTGTATAATAAGCATGCAGTGTTATACATAATTTGAAATACTTTCTGCCATTTACCCAGACGTTCTGCATTTCACAGAGCAACTCCTTGGTTTATACAATAGCCTTTAAATCCATATAAGATCCATCTGCTTCTCCACTAGCTCATTCTTGGGTCCCTCTACCGCCGCTATTTCTGAGTTGTCACTCTGTGATAATGAGTGTTATTGTAATAAAGAACTTATATCCATCAAAATCAGTGTCACATGAAAAATCCAACCGTCTGCTTGAGTGCTGGTTCTGATCACCTTGGTAAAACATGTGACAGGCCGAGTAAGACTGTCACTGTGCACCAGAACTTATACATGACACAAGAATGTATTTGGGGGATTTTTACTAACCTTTGCCAGATTTAATTATGTACTGAAACATACCGTGTTGCACCAATAGTAACAAATAAGGGTTAGGATGGCACCAACAAATCAGGATTGTTGCTTTGATTGCTCAATTACAAATTGAGGAGAGACCAGTGTCTCAAATGTCCAAAACAAACAGGGCAAACCAGATGATTGGTGCAAATCAAAGTGCCCCAAAGTAATGCATGGTCCCAACAAATGACAGAGTACAACACTAAACCTTTACCTTCTAAATAAGCCTGTAGTCACTCCTCAAAATTGTCCAGAAGGTGAGTCCCTAATCCTTCAACCCTCTTCTCAGGCTGTAAGTTTTCCCACATGCAGAGCCACGACTCCTTGGCAGATAGGTGTTTTCAGGAATTTTCCAGTTTGCTGACTCCTTGGGGTTTCCCTTGGGCTCTCTTCTTATGGGCTGGCAATGACGTCTTGCAGGCTGAGCCCCATGTGGCACTTTTGCATTAGTCTAGCGTGCCCTGAAGGGGTTCGGCACAGAAGAATGGCCCTATATCTCTACTCCGCCCACTTCTCATCTTTGTTCCCTCTTTGGCCCTTCTCCATCCAGAAAGTGCCTATGCTTCAAGATTACGCCAATGCTAGCCTCCCTGCTCCCCTGCATAGTTGTGCTGTTTCGTTATTTCACCCATCCTTCCAATATCCCCTGGACCAACATGGTCCTCTAGAGCTTCCTTATTCGCTCTACATGATTCATTGGCCCCTCCTGCACCTCTTTACTTAGATGGTCCTACGCTAGACCCTCAGCTAGCCCATTGATCTTCTGTTCTCTCTCCCGATGGTATTTTATTCCTCCTATCAATAACGCTCTTTGCTTGAGTGTATCCCTCCTTCTTGATACAGTTCCCTTCTATATCCAAGTCATCGCCTCTGTCCTCTCCTCCTATAGCTTGACCTCTTCTTCTCTCCAAGACCAATGTCCAACTGGGTATCCTCCTCTCCTCTTTAGGGTGACGTCTCTGTCCTCTCTCTCTCTCTCTTGTCCGTCTTATAGATGTTGTTTCCCTCCTTCAATCTGTTATCTCTTTACTGCTTCTCTGAACAATGATCTCATACTGCCTTTCACAGAACAATACCCTCCAATGTTGCTTTCCATGTAGTATTTCTCTCTTCCTCTTACGCCCAGTATATCTATCCTGTACAGTATCGCTCTCTTCCTCTTCCCAGGTAATACTCCTCGCTTTCCTCTCCGATCTGACTATCCCTTATAATCTGCTCCAGACCAATATCTCTCTCTTCTAAGAAAGTCAGATTGCCTCCTCTTCGTTCCACAAAAGGCTCTCCCTCCATGCAAAACACATCTCCTTTCTCAGCAAGAGTTCCCTCTGTCTCCAGCAAACCAGAATCTGCCTACTGAACCGCACTACTACTCCTGTCTTCTAATAGCAATGACTCTCTACCAGATTATCACTCTCCCCACAACTACATGCTTATTCGCCCCTCCTCTCAGCCAACAATACTACTCACACCATCCCTGAACACTTCATTGTTTCCATCACCTTTCCACCCTCTGACATCTACTATACAATTGCCTTACCTATTACTAAACGGAAGCTGAAACATCTACCATTGCTTAACTTCTCTTTGACCTACAGTTCTCGCACCTGATGGCTTCCTTCCTCCCAGAGATTCTTAATCTATGATATCCATATCCCAGCACTGCTGTTTGTCTGACATTTTATGCGGCCAGGGGGCGCGCCTCCGGGTACTCTCCGCCTGACGTCTCTACATGCCCCGTGCCGGTCATGTCGGGCGCCAGTATATATTGAAGTGCCATGCTCAGTGACCTCCGTTCCTATTTTCCACGCACTCTGTTCCCTAACCGGAACACACTAGTCGAGCTGTGAGAATTTTTCTCTGTGCCATGCCTACTCAGTCTAAGGCCTCTGGCTTCAATCTGTGTCTGGATTGCAGCCGGCAGATATCGATATCAGATCTGCACTGGATTTGCCTCTACTGCTTGAGCGAGGACCACGACACCCAGGTTTGCGGGTTGTGCCAGTCCATGCATCCGAAAGCCCTCGGGGAAAGAGCGGTCAAGATCTTCATGGTAATCCACAAGGCAAAGGGCGAGGGTCTGCGATCTCGTTGGAGGTCGGACAGCGCGGATCGCTGTTCCGAAGATAGGGCAACTCCATGCAAGCAGTAGGAAAAGACAAAACATTGTGAGAGGTCCCGCTCCCAAAGTGATTCCTTCCACTGACACTCCTCTTCTTCCGTGAAAAAGAAGAGCCACCGCTCCAAGGATTCTCCTGAGCGGCCGGCGCCGGTACCTTTTCCTTCCCAATCTCCACTCCAGAGGAATGGGAAAACCTCTGCCTTAAAATGGTAGACATCTTCGACAAGATGCCACTGCATCTGTTGCGACAGGCAGGGTACCCGCTGGGGACTACTGCTGTATGCCTACAGGCTGACGCCTGGACCAGAAAACAGCCGAAGTTCCTTGGTGCTGACAAGCCCTGCCTTTTGGGTGTCGAGGTCACAGCACTGGTGCCCACTTTGTTGTCGGCTCAGATCAGCGTTGTTGACTCCACGGGAATATGCCCCACTCCCTATGGACACTTTCATGTCTAAGATGTATGACATCTATGATGAGGAAAATGACCAGGTGCCCTTTGGGTTTAAACCCTAGTTTCTAGGGAGGTGAGATATTACCCTGAGGAGTTCTCTGGGGAAGATGAGGATGTACTGGGTTTGGCTGAGGACCTGCATGTCACCATTGACCTCGATACATCCCGTGAGATGGACATTTTGCCAGCTTCCACCCCAGGAAAGGCTGGAGATGCTTTTCAGTCATTGATGGCTCTGTCCAGATCCAGTAGGAACTGTGTGATATTTTGGACAATGCCCCCAAGAAAAACACTCCTGCTCTTGAATGTGGCTTTGGAAGCCCCTGAGTTGGAAGTGTGGGAGAAACCTGTCTCTCCTCCGGCAGTGGACATGGAGATGCCGAAGAAGCACCATTCTGCCCCATGGGATCTGGTGTTTTTCTCCTCTCATGCCTCACGAGAGAGTTTGGTGGTTCAAGCCACAATGGCTAGCCTGAAGAAGACCTCCAACGTACCTTCCCTTCCGCCTGACAGTAAGAGGCTTGATGCCTGGGATAAGCAGGTGTTCGCGTCAGGCAGTCTTGCGTGACGTGAATGCCTCTTGCACAGTGTCAAAGTTCTCCTTCTGCCTTTGGGCTGCTGTGGCCAATGCAACTGAACAGGTCCCTGAAGGGGTGATGAAGGAAGGGGCTCTGTCCTTATTTGCTGATTTCAAGGAGGTTTTCTGCCAGACGTTGGAATCGGGACTGGACGCTGTGGATTTTGAGAGCAGGTCCATTGCCACATGCATGGTGGTCAAACACCACTCTTGGCTGAGGATGTCAGGATTTGCGGCCAATGACTAGGCCACGCTAGTGGATATGCCTTTTGATGGCCAAAGTCATCTTGGAGCGAAGACTGATGGATGCCCTCCAGAAGGCTCAGTCTTCGAAGGCGATAGCTAAGTCCTTGGGGCTTACCGTGCAACAGCCCACCACAAAGTAATCTCGAGGGGGTGGGGGGGGTCGTCCCTACCCAGCCTATGTCCTAAGATGGCATGGTCAGACTACCCCATAAGGAATGCAGGGCAGGTGCTTCCAGAGAGATCGAGGTGACTAGAATGTAGCGGTCACGGCCACCTTCCCTGCTGCACATCAGGGCACAAAACCTCAGTGGCATGCTCTGCCACCTAACACCGCTGAGGAGGAGGCTTTCCCTGTTCAGCCCAGAATAGTCACAAACCACGTCTGACATTTGGACATTGCAGGTCATTTAACAAGGGTATTGCCTCCCGTTTTTGCATTGCAGCGCCCTCCAGACCACAGCTTTCCTGAGCCTTCTGCATCCTAGTGGTGCCAAAGGCACAGCTGGGCATGAGATCGATTCAGTGGCTTCTCTGTTGCCAATGTCCCCAGTTTCAGGCCCACATATTGACCCTTTTGCAGGACTCAGACCAGGGGGCTCAGAATCACGCATGGTTGGCCATGCGGGTCAACTTGCTGAGAAGCATGTTGTTTCATCAACGTTGGGTCCATGTGACTGTGATCATGGACTTATCTGTGACTGGCTGTTGTGCTCATTTGTCCGACCCGACTCTGAGCGGAATGGGGTCTCCCGCAGAGTCTCAGGAACACATGAACTTGCTGGAGCCGAGGGTGATCAGATTGGCCCTGGTCATTTTCCTGTCTTCTGTGAAATGCAAGTGTGCTAATCCTGAGGGACAAAACAGCGCTCACAGCGAAAGCCTTGAGCAGACCGACTTCGGCCTCCCACAAGTGGGAGCTCTGCCAGGAAGTTCTGGAGGAGATCTTCTTTTTGGGGTCTCCTCAAGTGGACCTCTTTGATTCCAGTTTCAACAGGAAGTGTGAGGTGTTCTGCTCCAAGGAATGTCCTTGCCTGGGGATGCACTGACGGTCGAATGGGCTTTCAACCTCCCTTATGTGTTTCCACCGTTCCCCATCATTCTTCTGGTTCTCAAAAGGTTGTACCTGTTCGGAACCACGTTGATGTTGATTGATTCGGATTAGGCCCGGATACCCTGGTAACCAGAGTTGCTGGACATGTCCATCTGCTCTCCTTGGCGCCTTCTGAGGAGAGTCCACTTCTTCTCCCAAGCAGGGGGGGCGGGTGCTCCACCTGAACCTCAGCAGCGTGAACCTAAATGCTTGACATCGGAGATACAAAATATGGGACTTGTCAGACATCCTCAATGTGCTCCTTTTAGCTGGGCGACCCGCTATGAAGTCCATTTAGATATGCAATCTGCATACATTTTCAATTTGGTGTCGGGAGAGGGACCTGGATCCTTTATCCTGTCCACTATCCTCTGTATTGGATTAGCCCAAGCAGGCCTGCAGATTCGCACTGTAAAGGTGTACCTAACCATTATTTTGGTTTTCAAGGGGTCCCTGGAACCGGGCTCGCTCTTCACAATCCCCACTGTTTAGCAATTTTTGCAGGGTTTGTGTAACCAGGGTCCTCCATGCCAGCTTGTGGTTCTGGCGTGGGATTTGAATTTAGTTTTGACATTCCTTATGGGCCACCGTTTGATACCGTTGATTCCTGTTCTATTAGATTACTCACCCTTTGAGTGATTTTCCTGGTTGTCGTCACTTCTGCGAGACGGGTGAGTGAGCTCCAGGCATTGTCTGCTTTACCTCCCTATTTATTTATTTTCCAAAGAGAAGTCGGATTTCCATCGCTCTCAGAAGACCCTTCTTCCCGTGTTTTTTCCGCTGCCTCACCCTTCCAAGGAAGAGGAGCGATTCCATTGACTGGACATGCTGCAGACCCTTAAGTTCAACGTCTCTCGTACTAAAGAGGCTGGGATAGATGGCTTACTTTTCGTGGGTTACCCTGGGGCACGTGCTGGCATAGCTCTGACCAAACAGACCCTGTTGAGGTGGATCATTCTCTGCATCTCGGAATGCTATCATCTGGCTGGCAAGGATTTCCCTGATGGTCTCAGGGTGCATTCTACCAGAGGAGTAGCTGTCATCTGCCAGACTGTGACGTGGGCATCTCTGCACGCGTTCGCTAAGCATCTTTCTAGTTGTATTTGTCATTTCAAATGAACTGACACACATGAGAATGTTTGGCTGATTGTGCAATCATGTTGGGATGCCAGGAGAATTTAAATGCTTTTAAAAAGAGTTTTTACTTAAAGAAGGGAAGAAATACTTTTAAATGGAACTAAGGGTGTGAATGTTCTATTGTGTATTTTACAGTTGACACTAAAGAGCGCACCACATACAATTTGGAATTTACTATATTATTCAGATTGCAAGTGATTACAGGGAATTCATCCCCCAGAGCCATGTGCGCCCGACACATCTAGAACACGTCACTCTGAGCCGTGCTGATGCGAAGCCTTTTTAGGCTTGTTTGCGGCCTGTGAGTTGGCAGTCGGCGGGATGCGCTGCTGGAATGTAGCTAGTCCTAGTGAGTAGAAACAGAGGTATGGTATGCTTCCTCGAAAGGGAGAAGGGGTGGGGCAGAGATACTCAGCCATGACCGTCAGGGAGTTGGATAACGGGAGGGGTAGTTTGATCCTCAGGACCCTCAACAAGATTCGAATGCTGGGAATTGAGAAAGTAACCCAGGAGACTCCTAGGGTGGAGGTCAAGGAGGACGAATGCATACTGATTAAGGCTGCACTAGTGAATGCACGGTCTTTAGTGGTACACGCGGTGGAGGTGGGGGTAAGTGATTAATGAATATGATCTCGACCTCTTATTATTGACAGAAACATGGTTTACAGAGGTAGCCCAGATCATTCACCATAAATGAGTTCCTGAGAACTATGGTATCCATACTATGAATCGTGGGGATAGGAGATGGGAAGGTATTGCAATAGTTTACAAATCCTCCATCTGCCATATAGAGGAACTGGATTGGTTTGATGACTCACAGATTGGACAATTTGCTCTATATTTAATCCCCTGTGAGATCAGTAAAAGTAGTTCTGGGTTATAGACCACCCAGGCCAGTAGGAACATTTCTGGAGAAATTGGATCTGCATTTAACGTTGGTCGGGAGCAAATATAAAGAACTTCTCTGCCTGGAGGATTGGAATAATTGGTTAGTACTATACATCAAGACTCAATTTAATTAGTCGAACTTTTGGACAATCATGTCCTGGCTATCTTGACCAAGGTGATATCACATAACAAAGGCCATAGCCTGGATCTAGTTGCAGCAAGGGGTAAGTCTGTAACGCTGCCGATTGTCACGACACTCGCCCAAAACCCCCTCTTGCAAACCCATTGCCCAGGTGGAGTCAGGACTCGGGCCTCTAGAGCCTGGCATCCACTTCAAAAGTTCTCATCGGGCCAGTCCTGGCACCTATGGCGCCAGGCTCATACACCATGAAAAACAATGTGCTTGGGAACTACTTTATTGTACTGTCAGCCAACATGGAGGCATCCACATAGCTTGGTTCCTAGGAACCAAGCTATGCGGTCTAGTGTTTTGGGTGTGGTAGCCTAGGGACTACTTTACCTGGACTATTTTGTTGGAGCTATTTAAACCACACTCGAGCAAGACAACACGCTTCAGGTACTTTGCAGCTTGCAACGTGACGCTCACTATGTCCAGCTTTTCCCCCTGAACCTCGGAGAAGCAGAACCTGCAGGGAGACAAAAAGAACATCATTAGCAGCAGCATCTTACCTGCAGTCTTCATCTTTAGCCACTCGCAGCTCCTGAGAACAGCTTCCTCGAATCTGCACGCCTCCCGGACAGAAAGACCTGAAAGAGGAAGATAGAGGCAACATTAAAGAAAGCAGTAGACACATTTGCAAATTACGAACTGCTCAAAAGGCTTTCCTGGCCAGTCGCCTCTCGGCTGCCACCACTCCGGACATTCCACTCGCGCTGAAGAACACTGCGACCTGCAAGGAAGGAAAACATAGGTTAGCAAAGGCAAGACTTCGCAGCGCTGTGCAAAGCGCTTACTTAACGCATCATAGCGCTCTTAATGTGCCATCATTTACCAGCGGGGCTCAACCAAGCCAGTTCGCCACGCTGAAGCGCTGCATGCCTAAGGGAGAAAAAGAGACATTTTAAACAAAGAAAGGCATGCAGGATAGCAATAATACTGAAGAACAGCAATAAGACCTACCTGAACAATATCAAACGGGCCGGTGTCAGTGAAGTAACTGGACCGCACATGCCCACGAAAGACAACGCGCCCCTGCAAAGAAGGCAGGACGGAGAGCACGCCTAACTCTACCACAAGGTGAGGAGAGGGCCCCGGAGTGGCTGAAATCATACGGGGGTGGAGGGAGGATACTTACCCCGGTCGGTCAGTCTTGAACACAGTCCTCCTGTATTTTCAGGCAGAACTTTCCCCACAGACCACATCTGGGCAAAGCTGAGAAGTATACCAGCGAGTAACCCGGATGGGTGGCGTCCCTGTGGATACCAGATGAGCGTAACACTGATATTGTGGTCTGACCATTGTGTCCAGTTGTTTGGTTTGGTTGTAAAGGAGACACATTTGGGAGGAGGTAAGGCTAGTATACCAGTTTGAATGCATAGAGCAAGTGACCTGGCTAAAATTCCAGGGTAAGAAGTGCAGGTTAGGTTAGCAAGTATCGATGATATGCTTCCATGCAAGGATTTTTTAACACTGGAACTGCTATATTGGATGATATATGTTCCAATTACGCCCCCCTAAATCCGTAAAAGAACAAAAAGTCGAAGTCCTGTTTCGGGCCCAATTTGGCTCTGCTTCGCAAACAGGTGCGGCAGGCTAATAAACTTTGGAGGTTTACCAAATTGAACACTGATGCAATTAGAGCTAAGCTGGTACTTAAATCATATACATTGGCTTTATTTGAAACAAAAAGGGACTTCCTCCATAGGGAGATTGAGCAGAGAGGGAATCAAGCAAGGGCAGTATTTGCTGTGGTCTCCAGATTTGGTAGCCCAGCTTGTACTGCGGCATCCCTCACCCCCTCACAGGAACGAGCAAATAACTGTAACATCTTTTTTAAGGAAAAGATTGTGACCATCCAGAAGACCGTTTTAGTTTCCAGCATGTGACTGAGGAACTGATACATGCTGATTCTCCAAATGAAGCCAACAAATGATTTGGCATTTGCAATGCCCGCCTGTGTAACTAGGCGACTGGCTGCCAATGGGTCACCCTTTGTAACGCTATTTGTGAACAAGTACCTATCAGAAGGTTGGGTCCCGGATGCACTGAAGGAAGTATTGGATAAATCCCTGCTAAAAAAATCTAATCTGGACCCAGCAGTTCTGAAGAACTACCGTTGTCTAGCCAACTTAATCTGGCCTGCTAAGATCTTGAAGAAGGTGGTGTCCTCCCAATTTCAGGCATTTGTGGCCAGAGGGAGGCTACTGGATGAATTCCAGTCTGTTTTCCAACTCAAACATGGGACGAGACAACACTGCTAGCGCTAATTATCTGCTGGAGGTCGCAAACGGTGGCAGAGCTACAGCGTTGTAAATGCTGGACCTGTCCGCAGCCTTCGACACAGTGGATCATCAGATTATGCTACAGCATATTAGAAGTGTAGGGAAAGTATCAGAACAAGTGATAATGGTTACGCTCATTTGGTCTCTGTGTAGGTGTTGGGGCACGGTTTTAGCCCTCCCTGAACTTGAATCACCCCCTTCAGGCCTCTCCCTCAGTAGAGCAGCTGTGAGCGGCGGTACTTGGTGTACTGCTCCTGCGTGGAGATAACCGTGTGTGAGTGCGCCAATCTGCGATTGTTGTACCTCTCGAACCCTTCACCCCAAATTACAGTTTCTGTGAGCATACGCCGGCCCATAAAGCTCACTTGTGAATTATGGAAGATGAGCTCTCCGTCCTGCTACTTCTGGAAGGGGCGCATCGAATTGGATCTAGTTCCTCACTGATCCCTGATAAGGATTAGTCCAGTCCAGCTGCGACTATGCTTCTCCTTATGATTGGTAAGTCTTTATTGAGCTCTTGTGATGCTGTTTGTCCTGTTTAATGTCTTTATATGTTGCCCCTATTTATGCCCGCAATAATGTCTCTTCTGTTTTCTTCCCTTAGATGGAAATGCGTCCTCAATGCAGCTGTGAGACGCGAGACGCAGCCGGATGGAAGGTGGATGCTACCGCAATGTTCGACAGCAGGTAAGTGATGGTTTAAGGAAAAGCGCAAACTATGGCGAAGCGCAACCTTAAACTGACAGTTTTTTCGATGTCTAACCTTGTCTTCTGTTTTTCCATGTGGGCGCTGCTTTCGACGATGAAGTGTCGTGCTGCGGTGCCAAGATGAAGATTTCAGCGTTCCGGAAAGTGTAAAGATGAATACTTGGTTCGCCGAAGAGATGTACAGGTAAGAACAGCTTCCCCCAGTTGGTAAATATGCTGGCAGGAAGCAGGATGTCCAGGAAGCAGGATCTTCAAAGGTAAGTCTGACCTCAGGCGATGGTGAGCGTTGCGCTGCTTGCAAGTGCAGAATAACGCGAAGCGTCTGTCTTGAGCATCGGGGCAGCTTATCTAACTCAGATCGTGGGTACGCCCATTAGGGCCGGTCTTACCAGCCACACCCTGCCACTCCTAGAGAGTGAGCACATGCGAAGGCAATCCATTAGCAGCCACACCCAAGAATACACTTGGGGCTGCTTAATGGATGGAATGTTCAAGGTTAATGCATCCTGCTTAATGGATGGAATGTTCAAGGTTAATGCATCTGAAGTGCTGTGGCCATAATAAAAGCTTTTTGGTGTTAAATGGATGTTCTTGTTTAACTTTGTTCATGAGCCTGGCGCCAAAGGTGCCAGGACAGTATCCACCGAGGTCTCCGGTACATGCGACCTCTGCATGCTTTGCCCCTGACTTCATGACCATGACAATAAGATGGTTTAGAGCTTTTCTGATGGACAGAGTTCAACAGGTGTTGCTTGGGGGTTTCACCTCGGAGATGGTGCTCCCGGACTGCGGTGCGCCTTAGGGCTCATCTTTATCTCGGCCGAATTTTTAATTTATATCTTCGTCCAGTGCTGAATATATTGAGAAGGCATGGTCTGAGTTTTAACTCCTACACCAACGACACACAAATCTATATTGAGAAGAAAAACGTAGAGGAAGCTTTTGCAAAAATCAATCAGTGCATGGTAGATATTAACAAATGGATGACATGTAATCAACTTCAATTGAATGCACCAAAGACCAAAGTTGTACTGTTCGGGCCTAAAGGGAAATTGATGGCCGAGAGACAGGCCTCTCCCCCATTTATCCTGGCCGAGGAACTGCAGTTCGCCAGGAAAATAAAAAATCTAGGCTGCGTCTGGCATAGAACTTGGGCAGTGAAGCCCAGGTGGGGGGCCAAGGTGAAGGCTGTGTATTACTCTGTGCGAATGCTTGGGAATGTCCTCCCCATCATACCTCTGGAAGATCATGTAGTGGTAGTGAGGGGCAATGACTAATAACACACCTTGGCTACTGCAATAGCCTGATGGCAGGTATACCAGCAAAGCAGGTAGCTAGGCTTCAGAGGGCCCAGAATGCAGCAGTCAGACTAATTGGACATTTGAAGAAGAGGGATCATGCATCTGCCCTGCGTAGATCCCTTCTCTGGTTAATGGTAGAAAATTGAATTAATTTCAAAGTGGCCTGTTTGATGTGTAAGTGTCTTAAAGGGCTAGCTCCAGATTATCTCAGTGCTAAGTTTCTCTTGTATCACCCGACTAGAGACCTATGCTCTGGAGATAAATTACTGGTGATTGTCCCACTCTCCAAACTGGTCTCCAGAGGAGTAGGCGATTTTGAGTGTATGGACCTAACTTTGGAATCAATTCCCATTGGAAATCGGAGCTCGTCAGTCTCTGGGGCAGTTCAGAAAAATGCTGAAAACCCATTTGTTTAGATAGGCAGTTCTACCATGGATTCCATACAAGGTTCAGTTCCTGTTACAATTTTGCGGTTGTTTTCACCTGCATACCTGTATACAGTTGTCTGTCTGGAGTGGTATATAAATAATCAAAATCAAGGGGCGCTGTTGAGCAGCCTGCAAAATGGCTGCTTAGCTCAGAAGCTCTGTGTGGACCCGACGTCAATCCGACAATAACGGCGGATCCTCCTCATCCTGAGCCCTACAACTGCCTCCACTTCTTGCCAAGAGTGTGGGGCACGTTCAACTCCGGCGCTGAGGGAAATCGGAAAGCTGCACCCGAGGTATTGCCATCCGAACTCACGACAGCGGGCCTGCCACTTGGACTGTGTGAGGTGGCATGGCCCTGGCCCCGGCCCCACGTCGCAACCCGGCTACTCAGACACCCGATATAACCTGGTGCAGCGTCCTGGACAGAGAGGAGCATCGGCCACCCTCCCCCTGCTGAGAGCCCCGGACCAGAAGCAAAGAGCCAAGACCGGTGGGGACCTGTGGCGCGGCGCACCAGACAATATCCTGGAACGAGGAGGGCCGGGCCAGTGATACGCGGTCGGCACTCCACTGTGCTGTACTGCCTGGTGGGAGGTCTGTGATGTGCTGGGATCGCTTGGCGTGGGCCTGGAGCGTCCTCTCCAGTCCCCTGCGCACCGGACCTTGTTTCGGGTGAGTGCACTGGCCGGGGGGGCGCAGGCGGCACCGCTGCGTGGTTTTGCTATACCAGGGAGACAGCCGGCGGCCCACCTGAGGCTGGCCGGGCATCCCGCTTGCGCCCCGCCGGGACATCATTGCCAGTCCCCATCGCCCGGTGGCGTCTGCACCCGCTCCCCCTCCTTCCCCAGCTCGCCCAGCCACCTGCTGCACGCGCCACGCCCGAGAGCCCCCTATTCTCAGTACTGTGCTGCATGAATGCCCCGCCCCACCAACCTGGCGCCGGATGCTGGAACATCCACCATACCCTGCACAGAATGGATACGGAGCGGCCAGTGACCTACATCATTGGAGCCCCTACTGGCTCACTACATCATCTTCTTGAGGCTTAACAGGGCACAATATTGTATACTTGCTGGTTGCCTGCCAGCTTGTAATAGAACCATAGGCTACCCAACTTGGGGCACCCACCCCCGGGCACTGCTACAATACCGCCACCTATGCCCTTGCTCGGGCCTTGCTGCCTATACCTTTGGGAACTGGGCTTACGGTGGAGCTACAACATACCTGTTTCATATCTGCAGCCAGTACGTCTGGGGCCTGACGTGAGACCCTGTAGGGCTGTCCTACAACTCACCATCGCCCCTGGTTAACTAGTCAAGCTCCTTCCTAACCACTACAATCCTGCAGACATCAGTTTGGCGCCTTTTGCTACGAAAAGACTTGATACAGTCAGCCCGCTCACTTCCACTGTGCCCATAGTGGGTACTGAACAACAGTCAAAGGGCGCTCCCCTCTGGTTCCTTGCAGTTTCTAATATCGACAGCCTGGGTCCTCCCGGTCGGGCCAGATGAGGCCTGGGAAGAACTGTAGAGGCCCTCTGACAACCCGGTCTACGCAGGAAGCAAATTAAGATCCCCCAAGGGAACTCAGGCTTGTAAGCAGTGTAACCACCAACATTGCCTGCCCCTTCTCCACATATTCACTGCCACCTATTGGGTCCAGTGAGCGCCGGTCAGCCCTGGTTCGGACTGCAGTAGTGAATACCACGGCTCAACACCATCTACCTAGACCCCATTGCTTCCTCCGCTGAATAGAGATGTCGAAATAGGTCTTGAGGTGCCAACAAGGTAGGCGCCATGGATTAATTCACTAAGATGGCACCTAGGCCGGAGCCGGGCCACTCATCATCCAACCAGGAAGAGCTTGCTCCACCCCCAGGTACCCCGGTCCCCGACCTCACTATGATGATGGAGTCCATGGCCAGGAACTTCGCCTCCTGCCACGAAAAGTTGGACGACATAAACGCCAACGTCGCATCACTTAAATCTCAGCTGGATCAGTCCGGCACCAGGATCACCGACGCAGAATCTAGAATCGGACCCAATGAAGATGGATTGCACATCCTTCAAGATGCAGTCACCTCTCTCACTCGAGACATGAAATCCGTAAATGCGAAATGGAACGATTTAGAGTCCCGGTCACGCAGGAACAATGCAGTCGTTTGACCAGTTGGCTCTTAGCCGACAAAGACAATGAAACTCTTGATGAGGAAATATTGGAACCTGTGCGATCAGTCCTGGGAGGAGCCTGATAATAACTCTTCCACCCCTAATAAGGTCTCTAGGACGAGGAAAATAGGTACACCAATTCCTGCAAAGAAAATGAATTCTGCTGAGCAGTCTGGCAACCATATTTGCATAATCAAGAACTTGTATCAAGAAAGTGAATATAAATGGTTAACAAGATCCGAATTCCTGACTAGACTGCACTCAGTGCTGCAGTTTAGAGTGCTGAAGTCTGATGATTTTGAATTTGTTGAGTCACTTAAAGGTCTCAATCTGAATGTATCAGCAATCCACTGCAAATTCTTAGCAACGGCACAATTAATGTGCAGTAATAAGGAGAACCTTGTGGTGGCTGATGTAGATCCGGAACAAGAAGACCCCAATTGGCCCAAGAAGGATGAGAAGGAAATTAAAAATGAGCAGCCTGTCCCACAGCTCCCGAAAGAGAGTGAGGTTCAGATGACTGATATTCAGAACATATTGAAGTGGCTTGCAGAATTGCTTCCGGTGGTTGTACAAAAACTCTCTCTCTCTCTCGCTCTCTCTCTCTTGCAAGGAAGGCAGTACGGGGGGTTGATTATTGGTGTGTCACAAACTGTTAAATTCAGTCGCAAAGATACCGTCTGCGATGATAATCTGATTGCAGTGGAAGTAAAAAGCTACCTGTGTGGTATACAGGAGAGAATCCTGTTGATCAGCCTATATAATCCGCCAGGGGCCAACCAGAGAGAGTGTTTGCAGTAGGCCATGTACAACCTTTTGGTTGAATGGACTCTGTTTCCCGGGAACACAGCTATCATAATCACTGGTGACTTCAATTATCATATGACTGGGTATAAGGGAACTTCAATCAATCCCCATTTAAAATTTAAGGGCCTAATGGACCCACTCGATAAATTACCCTGAGGGATTCTATTGCCTGAATTTATTCCGTAATTGGGATTTAGAAATGTGAACGGGAGGACTTCTATTGATCACCTGGGGAAGCACTCTTGGAAAAATGGTAATGCCCAGAGTACCCTTGATTACATTTTCATTAGCCCAGTAATTACCTCTTGTGTTAAGGATATGAAGGTAAATCCTAACACATGGAGTGATCATGACTCATTAATCCTCACGTCGTTTGTTGATGAAATCTGTCTCAATTGTAAACCCATGGGTAACATGTCAATAAACTATGCTGCGACCCGCGTTTGCTGGTCGGAAAAAAATATAATCAAAGCGACCCTAGCAGTGTGTGCAGAGACTATTCTTAATTATAGTCTATTTAGATCTATGTCAGTGGCCGATATTGAAAATTGGATGTCTTTATTTACAAGCACACATGCTACCTCAGCAGTGAGGATGATTGGAACGAACATACTAAAAACAAACCGTATGATAAATACATAAGAGACGCAAAAAGAGAACTTGGAGCGGAAATTCCTAGGGCAAGAAATACATGTTACAGATGAGTCTTTTCACTCCACTTGTAGAGCAATTAAGAATAAGTATAGATCTAGAATTAAAATGAAGAGGTACTCAGAAAAGATCACTTGTTGGCAGAAAAAGTGTTGTGCACCAAAAACACCAGAAGCATATGGGTGTTAGGGGAAGCTAGGGGAAAGGATAAATCTCTGTTGATCAACCCTGTAGGTGCTCCACAATGGGAGAGGTTTTTGGAAAATTGCAATAATTTGACTAGTGAAGATGATCTAGCTGTAGCATACATAGCACCATCTAGCTCTCCCTGCTAAGTGATCCATGACATGCTACTCTCTAAGATCAAGAGATTAAAATCTTCTCGTGCTCCAGGTCCTAATAGCCAAGCAAACATTACACTTAAGAGCAATCCGGAATTCTGGGCATCGCTATTAACAATCCTTTTTGATAAAGTATTAACCAAACGAATAATACGCCCGTCTTGGAGGTCTGCCTTCTTAATACCTGTATTTAAGAAAGGTAATAAGATGGAGCCGGGCAATTATACACTGTTGTCTATGGTAGACTGCACAGGCAAACTTTTTGCAACTCTCCTTCTGAATGAGCTTCAAGCATGGGTAGATAAGACAGGACTGCTCTGCCGATTTCAATGTGGTTTCAGACAAGGGTATTCCACAACACATAATCTCGTAATTATGGATACACTTCGTACCCGAGCCAGGATTTAAGGGCAGCACGCCATTATATGCCCTCTACGTGGACTTCAAAGCAGCTTTGATTTGATACCTTGAGATGACCTTTGGGCAAAGCTAGAGTTTGTGGGCTGTCCTGAGGGCCTGTTTTATTATCTTAGGCTGCTGCATCAAAACACTAATGTATCCCTCAAACTTGACTCACAGGGGAACATGACTAAGCAGATACCACAAAATAGAGCGGTTAAACAGGGTTGTGTGACAACACCTTTAATTTACAACTTATTTGTGTATGACCTCCCGGGGGCCATTTCAATAGTGCCTAACTGCCCACCGATGATTGGTTCTGCACATTTCTGGTGATCCTGGATCATACATTCAGTGGACTCCTTAGATCCACAGAAGCTCTATGGGCATATGCAGAAAGCAATGGACTAATAATTAATCGCGAAAAAACTCTGTTGATGGTTTTTTCTAGCAGGAAGATTGCTCACCCAAGGTTAATGGTCTGTGACCAAGAGATTTATTACACACTTCAATACAAATATCTAGGTGTCGAAATAGATGTCCGGGGAGATTGTACAACCTGCAAACATTCACATATCACAAGAGCTGCGCAGATCACAGCGTTTGTCCACTGATTCACTGTCAACACCGGTGGATATACCATCTGGGGTGCGCGACATCTATACACCCAGGTACTTGCACCTATGATAACTTATGGCCTAGAATCTCTTCTCTTGATTAATTTAAAACGGCTACAAGTCATAGAGGGCACATTCTGGCGAAAGATATTAGCTCTCCCCGATTGTATCCCTATGGCAATAATCAGACTAGAACTGGGCCTTGTGTCATTAAAATCTATTGTCCTAAAAAAGCGGGCGGAGCTATATATAAAAATAATCAATGCCCCTGAAAATCGTCTCTTCGCATCGATTTACCAAGAAATGCTTAAGGAGTCTACGAATTTCCATCTAAAAAAAAACTATGGACATTTTTTTCAATGAGATATGCTGGACCCCAGACGGCGAAGTGATATGGCTACAACAAACCGTGCATTAGTCAAGCGTATAGAATTATGGGATTGGCTAGAAAATTATGTGCATTTAAACAGCTTAAAAAAGTATCAATTTGTGTTATAAATATTATACACATTCAAGAAGCCGCAACATTATCTCAATCTTTGTCTTTCAACTAGACTCGGGCGTTTCATCTTACTCATGAGACTGGATTACCTGCCTGTACTAGACGTCACTGGTGCTGTAAGCCACATCCCAGCGTCAGATCGCTACTGTTGGATATGTAAAAATAGGGAAGCAACAGAAACAGCTAAGCATTTGCTATCCGAATGTCCTAATATGATAAAGACTTAGCAGATGCATTATGGTAGATATGTCCATTATCCGGACTCAATAGGAGAACTTACATTCTGGCTACAATGTATTAATAGGAGGAGTATCAAGTTGCTTATCTCAATGTACAATGTCTAGTTGAAGATAGGGAAGACTGTGGGAATCTCTATATAGGAACTTTGAAGTCATTTGATCTTCATTTAGAGCAGGTCTGAGGCCTGTGTCTTGGCTAGGATTCGTGGTCAACTGTATCCTGTGCTGATTAGTTAACGATAGTGGTTGACGTATGTATTTTTTGAAGGGCTATGATTTGGGGTGATTACAATTTCTAATTGAAGTTTACAATCAAAGTTGTCTCAAACATATTTTTCTCCATGTGAAATAACTTTAGGCTTGTTAAAAGTATTATTCTGTAGTATGATTAGTTTATTTTATCTTCTTTGAATTTGTATATATAACACTACTACATATTTTATATTCGCATGAATGTTATTTTTGGTTATTAAGTATTTCCTGATGAGTTATGATTGTGATTGTTATGTATTTATAATACGTGTAAAGTTTATTTATAAACTGAATCACATTAAATAAATTAATTGTCTCGGGGGAGTTGGCACTCTTTCCGTGTTTCCGTTACATCCCTCTGTGTCATACTGTTGCTATCTCGTCGGAACATATCTTTTTTTTATTTTTATTGTGTTTCGGTCACAATAAAAAAAATTGACTTTTCACAAAGTTACAATGAAAAAAGAAAAACAAATGTCAATTCATAAAATGTACGTATACACATACATGTTTTATAAAGTAGCACAAGAGAAGGAAAGAGAAAAGGAATAAGGACACGAATGGCAAGAAAAAAATAAAAAATTTCCGGAATGCAGCCCTTCATTCATAGTCTTACATTAAGAGGCAGAGTTCACGTAGAAAGATTATCACTGCCCAAGTCAAGAGATTTTTATGGCCAGAACATAGCCGGTCCCAAAAGGGTTTGGTCTCCAGCCACCATACTTTATCCACAAATCTTGATAGCTTTTTAATCCTGTGCTGCCGAGTACCCGGTCATTCAATCAGGACATGTCTCGGTGTCTCTTCGATTGCGCTAGCACAGCATCGGCATGTACCATCACTATACAAGTCCTTATGCGTTGAGAAGAGAATTTCCCTCAATAGGATGTTAAGACGGAATCTTAGGAAGTCATTCCGACCTCTAGCATTTGGGAACTGCCTTAGGTAATCCGGCAGGTAACCCTGTGGTTTATCGCGAGGCGAGTGAGAATGTGACAACTTTCTTGATCTCATTTCTGTGATTGTTACCATCCAATTCTTTCTTTTTAGTCATGTTTTGACATACATTGAGTTGTCACAAAGATCACTCACTTCACATTTGCAGGAGCTCAAGATGTCCTGCGCATAGGCAGTAAGACCTGACGAGAACGGATTGCCCTTCTTCATCAATTCTTTGTTTAGGTCTTCATAAAAGGGTGTCAACTCGGGGACAGCTAATCAATCTATATACGCTGACACTATTCTCCACTCTATATGGGAGCAGAGAGAATGAAGATCCAATTCGTACCTCAGTGAAGCTATCGGGAGAGACTGAGGGGGGGAGAGAACATTTTTCCATAATAAGCCTTCTAGCCTCTCCCAGTTTATTGTTGTAATTGCTGGGGGTACTTCTACACCATAAGTCAAAGTTGGAATGACTCTGCTGACATAATTTTTATCAGGGGTGTTCTAGAGAACTTACAATAATTAGAGCTACATTTCTTCATTTGGCTTCCCAGATGAATCAGCTTCTCTTCCAGAATGCCTTTTATGTAGCCCTTAGATGGGAATGAACAGATATTGAACCCCAAATAAAAAACCTCCTTGCCTTTTGAAATTACTTGGCCTGTCATTTTCCATTTAAAGGTGGGGTTCCCTAGTCAGTGGACGTTTATACGCTACTATTTTCGATTTGGCAGGATTTATCCTTGGGTTGTTGGCCCTTGCAAATTCTCCAAAATCGTCCATCAGTCTCTGTAGTCCAATGGGAGTATAGTCCAGTAGCATAATGTCGTCTGCATAGTTCAACCTCTCCTAACCAACCATTGGACAAGAGGCCCTCCCCTCACAGGCTAATGGTCACAGCTGATAGAAATAGATTAAGGAGGCACGGGGCCACCATACATCCCTGTCTCACTCCCTTATGAGTCTGGATGCGAGTAGATAGATGTACTCTAGCATCCAGCCTTATCCTCAAGAATGACTTATTGTGGAGCTCTATCATAATAGATGCAAGTGATTCAGGGATTCCCCAGTGTCTCAATTTCCACCATAACCGTTCTCTGTCTACAATATCGAAAGCCTAGGACAGATTGATCCAGGCCCCGAACAGAGTCGGGCCACCCATCACAAAACTCTTGCTTGATGTTGTACTGAGGATCAGGCCGTTCAGTGTGGTAGATAAGCCCCTCCTAAACCCAATTTTATTCTTCGCAAGAATCCCATGAGTTTTTACCCAACCTTCGAGATCCTTCAGCACTAAGCTTGCAAATATTTTGCTGTCTGCATCTAGAAGGAAGATCAGGCGATAGTTCATAGTATCCGCCCGAACTCCCTTCTTGTAAATAGTTATTACTATGACTTCACTCCATTAGACTGGTAAAGTTCTAGAGCTGATGATCTCCCCAAAGAGATTAAAGAGAATATTTGACCACAGAAGGTCATCTGATTTAAAGATCTGGTTAGTGAGACCATTAGGTCCTGAGGCCCTCGATCCTGATAATTTCTTAATGGCCTCCTTTACGATATCCTTGCTCAGATTTAAGCCCCACCTGCTCTTGCCCTGACCAGACTCAGGAATGTCTCCCAGAGGTCCGTATAGGGCAAAGTGCTTCACCCATTCTGACTCCTGTATGACATTGCTTTGGGAGATAACTTGTCTCTGCTATCTCCTGTTTAGGATAGCCCACAAATGTCTAGAAGTGTGGTTCCCAAGGATCCTAGCATTTGCTCACTATCGTTTTGTAGCCTGTCTCTTTGAGATTTTGACCAGTGATTATATTTACGACGTATCCTTGTTCTCTCTGCACTCAATTCCACCTCATTAAGATCTTTATTATTGAGCCTACGAAGTTCCTTCTTTACTTCCCTCTTCTTTAATAGCGCTTCTTTGCTAAAAGAGTTCCGATGATTATGCCATGGCGGTTCAGGCATTTGGGCGTCCCATAAGGATTCCACAAACGTTACTGGGTAGTAGAGAACATTCATTTCTTGCTCTGACACCATATTGTTAGTTCCCGATTCAGATGAAGTCCGCCCCCTTCAAATATTAACAGTCGATTACCAGTGTTATTCACTACCAAGGCCGATAAATACTGACCTTCATTATTTTCCGTGACTAGATCAATTGATCCTTACATCCTGTCATGGTCACTCCAGGACGTCTTCTCAATATTGAATTCTTTACATTTATCAAAAAGGTCTTTTGTTAATGTATAATCGATGGTTGAACCTTGCTCATACCTCGACCAAGTGACAGCTGGTGGGATGTCCCCCTTGATGGTACCATTAGCCGTGAGGAAATTCCATTCATTCAAGAATGCCAGACATTGACGTCCAGAAGGCGAGGGATCCTTTCAGTTGTCCGAGTTTATTTCAAGTTCTAATACACTGGGCGTTTAAATCATCATTGATGATGTCACCCGCTCCATATTGATTTTTGAACTGTGTTTAGACATGTGCCAAATGACTCAGGAAGGGCATAAGAGGTGAGATACCTGAGTTCCAATAGATGTTGATCACCCATAACACCATATCTACTTTAGGGTCCCTAAACATGGTTTTTATTGCTAGAATACCCAGAAAGTCATTGCATACTGTCACTGAGCCAGAGAGGATAGAATTCCTCAATGCAATTAGCAAGCCCCCCGCTGGTCTACCTTTTCCTTGATGTTTGGCCAGTGTGTTCAGTGGGGGTAAACCCATCTAATGTTAAGGGTTTCTTTAACCAAGTTTCCTGAAGTCCTATTAGGTCATAATTATCAAAAATTACCTTTCTGGTTCCTTATTATTGTACGAGCTGGAACCCTTATGTTCCAGCTTAGCCATTTTAACTCTCTTGAAACTAAAGCAACGTCTCCGCCAGGCCCAGTTTCTGGAAGACTCGTGAGATTATCTCTGTTACGGGAGACCAAGGCGTCGGCGTCTTTGGGAGCAGTGTCAAGCAATTTACTAGAGTTTTAGTATTTTGTACCATTGCTTATTTTGTTAATAAGTGCTAAGCCTACCTTGACTTCCATTGGATGCTGGCCTTCAATTCTAGGACTCACTGGACGTCCCTGTTCTTTAAAAGGTTCCACTGAGGCTTCTGTGCCTAGTGCCCTTAATAGAGATGCTGCTGCTAAAATTACTTTGTCTCCTAATCTGGACTTCAGCCCCAATTCTGTGATATTATGTTTTATATCTGGAAATTTTACATATTCAGTGTCCTGAGTTGAAAGGAGGAATAATTTGCTCAATGAAAGAACGACACTTTCATTTCTGTTCGTTTTTCCTGACATTGATACCTTTAACCCAGATTTTAGATATGGCAAATGGATTTGTGGCCTTGTCGAGCTCATCTTCAAGGTTGCTTCCCTTCACTGCATTGGGCTCATTATCTTCAACCTCTCTTTTCCCGGAGGCTTGTCTGGTCCAAAGCTTGTGATCTTTATGATCTGTTTATCTCTCTTTTTTGTTTGTCACTATTGTCTTAATCTGTATGTTGTTAATGCCTGCAGCATCACAGGGACCCATGGCCTCTTGTGGATCCGTCGATGCCTAGGCATAGATTATCTTACTGTCACTCTTTCTGCTTAAGAATATTGGGGCTATCTTTAGAGGTTTTGATGGAGTCATCATTTGTACCCCAATAGTTGTTTTAGTGAAGGCCATCCCTGACATTTGGAGGTGTACTTTTGATCGTATACCTTACCACCACTTGCCGACCCTTCTTTCTCCTCTAAGCATATAGAACCATTATCTGACGGAGTGCTATTTTTTGATATTTTTCCATTTGTCATGGGCCTGTTAGACCTTGTTGGATTGTTAGGAATAGCAATCGATCTTACAAACTGCACTGTAGCTGATTGATTAGTCTTTGTATCTTTCTAATTTTTAGTTTTTAATTTCAGAACTATGCTTGGAGGCTCATTAGGGACCCCCCTTAGCACTTCTTTTCTTTTTCTTACTTCTAGTTTGACCATTGATCTTAATTGGCTTAATTGCCTGCACACTGTTGGCTTCTTTCGTTAAATCTAAAGAGGGAACACCACCCTCTTCCTTGTCCCCTGAGAGGTCGCAGGATTGAGCCATGCAAATCAATTCCTCCAAAATGGAATCTGAGAGTGGTGTATCATTAAATTATGAAAGTTCTCTTTCCTGATTGATCATCACTGGCCTTGCCTCTGTGCCTAGTCTTATTTGGGCATCATTCAACACTCAGTTAACTGAGGCAAACAATATATCAATAGCCCCTTGTGTAATAGACCATTTCCCTTATATTTCGTCTATTCCCTCCGACTGTTTAATGTCTAGTTTTAATTCTGATAATGGAATAAAGAGATTCTTATTAATAGCTGATTTTAATCCCACCATGGAGCTCTAACATACTCCTACTTCCCAGGTGAGTTCCTTCCAGTAGCAACCCCGACTGTGTTTGTACCTCTCCCCTTAGAAGTTCAAAAACATTCACTAAGGAGTTTAGGACAAAATGTAGTGCTAGCTTCGTTAGCCCCTTTGTGAATCTTCTTCGGTCGCCTCCCCACCTGGTAACTTTCTATTTCCATTCTCGTTGACCAAGTTATTGGCCCGTGTGCCTCCTGGCGTCTGTATTGGACTAAATGCAAGGCTCGAGGCTATGGGGATGTATGTGATCGTAGACTGATCTTGCTTTCTGTACCCTACCTTCGGGAACTGCTGTTAGTGTCACCCGTAAGTCTAATCAGATCAGAATTACCCATTAGGTCTTCTCCTTCACAAAGATCTATATCACCCACACTATGACATTTTCTTCTGGGAAAGACATTTTTGATTGTTTTTTTCATAGTGCTAGCTGTTAGCATAAATTCTAGACCCTTCATTAGTGGTAGTTTCATTCTCGAGATATTAGTTGAAGAATCGACACCTTTCTCGTGGATTATCTCACTCGTTCCTTCTGACATCAATGGACGAGCTTGCTGCATCCAATGATCCCCTTGTAATGAGTGAAACATTTTGCCCTTAGACAGATCGTTTGTCCTTCAGATTGCAAGACACCACTGGTTAATCAAGTTCAGGGGCTCTTAAGTCATCTTACAAGAGCTCACTCCTAAAATAGTGCATTCAAGACATTACTTAGATGGTTTATAGTGATGTAATCAAATGTCATTTTTTCGAAAGTCATAGAGAAAGAAAAGTGGAAAACAAAAATTTTGACATTTTTTGTTTAAATTGCTTTTTATTCGAAATGGGGGTGTTCCCAAACCCCCCTTTTTTTTTTTACCCATTTTTTTTTTTTATTCCCGGACCCCGAAATAAATATATAATTTAAAAAAAGGACATTCGACTTTTTTTTTCGACCTTTTTGTTTTCGATATGACTTTCGACTAAATGTTTTCGATTTTTTGACTGCACACCTACTTAGATATCTATGAAGAGACTAGATTAGCGCACTACAGTGCTTTTTCCAAGGTGATCTACTCTTCTAAAGACAGAACCTTTTCTGCTTACAGTTCGTAGACTGTCTCTAATCTGCTCAAAGGCTCTTCCAGCCCGCAGTCACCGATTTGATGTGAAAAGTAAGCTTCCAACTGGCTCAAAGGCACCAGGCCTGCAGTCACATAGTTGGCTTATACTTCGATCTTCCAACCGGCTCAAAGGCACTAGACCTGCAGTCTTCGAGTTGGAGAATATTTGTTGATTCCACACTGGCTCAAAGGCACTATGCCTGCAGTTGCCCAGTTAGAGTTGACTTTGTCCAGAGAGGACTTTCATACTCCTCACAGGCTTTGTTCCGTTCTGGTATTTCAGCCACTTTGTTTGCACTGCTTCCAGATATCCAAATTGCCTGTTCTCCCAGACTCTTGAGTCCCCCCAATAAAATAAATAGTTCAAAGTGTTATTCAGAGAAGGGAGGGGAGCTTTCTCACACGTGATGGTAGGTAGGAGAATGAGAAATGCTGTTGAAGGACTATACTCTGAATTGCATTACCTTTGGATTTTGCTCCTCTGGCTCTCAAATGAGCTGCTCTTCGTTCCGCTTTGCTAAATCTGACGGTAAGCGGGACCCCTATAGCAGGCACGCTATATTTGCCCCCCTCTAATCGCTCACTGCCGAGCCAAGCTCTGTGGGTCCTGGCTGTTCAAAACAGGCTGGTGCTCAAATCACTCGAAAGACCGCCTGCGTGACTTTCCACAGGTGGCTTGTTAAGGCGGCACGCTAGTGAGAGGGGCTACAGTCTCACCTGGCTTGCTCCAAGTGCCCCGAGTGCCTCCCCACTGAGGGGCTCTGAGTGAGGAAACTACTACTACTCCTCCGACAGTGACCCGGGAATGGGACGACAGTACTCGATAATCAGAATGTTCCGTCAAAAAAGAAAAAGGATAAAGGATCCTCCCTGTGAATCTGCTGAACACCCAACACTTCAGGGGAACTACGCACACAACTTTCAGCCTCTTACCAGTCTAGACGTGCAGTAAATGGGGGTAGGCGCCTGTATCCAGGACATCTGCAGGCCGTCCAGACGCCGCCTCGGATAGAACCACAAGCAAAGCTTCGATGGGTATTTGGACAACACTGGCCGCCTCAGCAGCAAAGCATGGAAACACGGCAACCCACTTACCGCACTCTGATGGGCTTCGCTGCTGAAGCACGTTTTAAGGTTTTAGGCACCTCCTTTCGCAATAGAATGTGAAAAAAGACTGACTGGTAGTAGCTTATCACAGGAGGTCCCACAAACGGCAACACACTCGCCGTACATGTCTCTTACCTTTTCTGAATACCTTTCAATACCTTTCACCATTCCCATGGTTTCCTCTTTGGCAGTGCATGTCTCCCGGTGCCACCCCGCGAAAGACCTCCTCATCTATTTGCAGTATGGCCATCCCCTCCTCGCAGGTTGTGACTCAGGTAAACAGAATCCTGAATGGGAATGTCCACTTGTATGGTATCTTTTTTTTATATGACAGCCCCACTCACTGGGTCCATTGCTCGGCGTTTGATCAGTGTTCATTGAGCTATATCCTGGAAGAGGAGGATTTCTACTCCATTCACCCTGGTGACCCCAGCTGATCTGGCGGCCCACAGGATTCTTTCCATCTGGTTGTAATTTCACAGCGCTGCCAACCCATCTCTTGCTCTGCTGCCGGGTTCTCTCCTCTTAGTGCCCACCCGGTGTATTTGATCACCAGGCCCTCACCCAAGATTTCTCTGAAGATGGTCTCTGGTAGGTTCTTGAGCTGAATGTTTTACCTCCAAGAGCAATTCTCCAGGTCTTCACATTGTATTTCTAAATTTTGTGCTACTTGAGAGAGGTTTTCCAACAGTTTGTCATTTTTCCTTGCATCCTCCACCACTTCCTGTATGGCATTTTCCATGACGTCAGTGTGCACTCCCAGACTAGATATGTCCCCCCTCATCTCATGCATAGTTTGCTTCATATCGGTTTTCATGTCCGCAAATTGGATTTGGAGGGATTCAAGCAGCTTGGTTTGAAAGTCTTGAAAACATTGCAGCATTTTAGTGCCGCCAGGCCTTTCTTTGGCCTTGTTCCTAGGCATTAAAAGATAGTGTGGAGTCCTTATAGTCAGATCTCCTGGAAACAGCCTCGCCTGGCTATGGGGGTGCCTCCTAAGTCCTTCTACTTATGTTATCATAGGTGGTGCGTTATCTGTGGTACTCCCACCTCATCCATCACTTCTACTCCTCAGGAGAGATGGCCTGTGTTGTACATATGGCACCGGATTCCCCGTGTGTTGCCTCTCCCAGGGAGTGTGCTCTCTCTTTCACAGGTGCCCAGGGTGACATGTGCAGGGTTACATGTGCAGGGTTACATGTGCAGCCCAACCTGGTGTCACAGTCCAGTTTGCCTCTCCCTTTGGGATTTATGTGGGCCTCTCCTCGTGTGACCTCCCCTGTCCTTTTTTTTCCTGGTTCTGATCCGGGAGAGAAGAGCACCCTTTTTCATGGCGTTTCCTCTCTGGCAGCCATCAGAAGATATTCTGTGCTATTTCACGCCAAGCTATGTGTTCTCTAAAAAAACACATTTCTTTAACCTCCCAGAGGACGTCAGCGGCTTTCTTGGTCGTTATCGTTAAGTGCATCTGCTGGTTCAGACTGCAAGTAAGGGCAGCCTAATGCCAACAACATACATCGATCCAGAACAAGGGTAGGCACCGTACTGGTAATGAGACTTGTTTTTATGTTTTTTACATGCTACCTTAACATGTAATGGAGCAAATGCCCTGTCTTGGATGAATGTACAGCTTAGCTGGCCGGTACGGGTTCAGTGATGGTCATGGGAGTGGGCATTGCTGGTGCCCCCCCTGCCGTTGGATTCTTTTTTTGTAGCTGTTATTCTGTGTTTAATAAATGGGATTTCTTGTGTTTTACTGTGAGTTGGGGATGGCAATGTGGGCGGATTTTCTTTTTGTAGGGGCGGAATTGATGCAGATTGCTCAGTTATTCAAATATGGTGCACTGGAACGAGGGGAATGGTAATGTAGTGAACTATTGACTCGGGTCTAAAGGCCTGCTTCGATTGTAAAAAGGGTAAAGAACTCAGTCCCTTTTAAGTTTCTAAGTTGGAATGCCCAAGACCTTAACAACTGGGTAAAAGCAAAGGACATTGAGAAGCTGGGGTTCTCGACTTCTACAGGAAGCTCCTCTGAATGGAGAACACAATGAAGCATTAGGGCAGGGCATGCTTCTGCATGTCATATTGTTATTCTTGACACTGATGCATACATCATTGGGATTTTAATTTGACTTTGATCTAGGGAAAGATATGTATTGGTAGATGACACTGTGTGGTGTCACAAACTGACAATACTTAAACTTTAGGCTCCTAATACTGTTAATGTTAATGTTAAAGGTCATTTGTACCGCGCACTATCACCACCGGAGTGGTCCCCTGGCGCTCTGGCGGCTCTGAAAGAGGGAGGGAGGGGTGGGTTAGTGGGTGGAGGCTGGAAAAGTGCAAGACTGCAGTGATGTGCTGTTGGCAGCCTCAGCCCGGTGGTTCCGTCGGCTGGGCCTGGGGTGTATGCGGCCAGTAGTCGTCGTGTGCTGATGTGCGAGTCTATGTGTGTTTTTGTTTTGTTGTTGCAGTGTAGTGAAGTTCGTGCGGTTTGCTGTGCTGGAGGTTTGTGGTTGTGTTTGGTTTGGAGTTTGAGAGGTGTATGCAGAGAAGGAAGTTGTTAGTGGTATTGGTTAGTTGGCATCTCTATCCTGGATTGAGCCGGTTGGGCTCGTGTAACCTTATACGACGGGATGCTTGTACACCCTGTGCCTCAGGAGGTACGTGCTCGTTTTTTTTTTTTTTCTCCATTCGAGGTCGTTTGAGGATTTAGCTGTCCCCTCCGCCCGCTCCCTTAATAACTTTGCATGCTCCTCACCCCCGCACATGACTAGCGCAGCTGCTAGTGTCCATACTTCCGTTTGTGTGGTGATTAGTTGTGTCTTGTCCGTTCCACAGCTCGTGGTACCTAGTTGTGGCTGTACGGGTGATGGGGGATGGTGAGGGTTGGCTGGAGTCGTTGCCTCCGTCTCCCTGGGTCTCGCAGGTGGACCCCTGTGTCAAGGTCCTTTTTGTTGAGTCATTTGTCTTATTGTTGTTTCGGTTTTAGTCTCTGGTTTTGAAGAGCCAGGTTTTTAGTAATTTTCTGAATTTGAGGTGATCTTTGGTGTTCCTTATTATTTTTGGGATGCTGTTCCAGGTTTTCGCGGCTAGGTGGTAGAAAGCGGTTCCTCCGAGTTTCTTCTTGATGTAAGGTTTTTGTTCCAGTCGGATTTCATTGGTTGACCTGAGCGGTCTCGTTGGCTTGTAGATTGTTATTTTCTTTTGTAGGAATTCTGCTCATTGTCCTCTGATTGCCCTGTGCGTTATGCACATTGTTTTGAAGATGATGCGCTGTTTTACTGGGAGCCAGTGTAGTGTTTTTAGGGCCGGGGTGATGTGGTCTCTTCTGGATAGTTTGAGGAGTAGTCTGGCTGCTGTGTTTTGGATCCTTTGTAGCTTCTTCAGTAGGTATTCCGGTATACCGAGGTAGAGGCTGTTTGCATAGTCGATGGTTGACATGATGAGGCCGACGATGGTGAGTGTTTTGTGTGTGAAGGAGAGGAAAGGTAGTATTTTTCTTGCCGTGTGGAGGAGGAAGAAGCATTTCTTGACTGTTGCGTTTATTTGCGGTTCTAAGGTTAGGGTGTTGTCCATCAGGACTCCCAGATTTTTTACTACCTTAGATGGTGATGGTGCAGATCCCATTTCCGTTGGCCACGGGATGGCGGTTTCCTTTTGTTGGTTTTTGGATATGATCATGATTTCGGTTTTACCTGGGTTGATTTTCAGGTTGTTGGCATTCATCCAGTTGAAGACTTCTTTTAGACAGTCGGTTAAGTTTGAATGTAGATTCAAACTTGAGTTTGTTTATGAAATTGGAGGACATTTGCGATGAGAACTCAGATTCTCATTTGATCTAGCAGGTGACTTTAATGTTATTTTAGAATTGGAAAGATCTAGCGCTGCACACAGACAGCCCACGGTGGCATCCAAGGAAGCAGCCCAGGCTGTTTCATTTTTGGATCTTGTTGTCTGGCAACAACTTCATGCTAATACATGTGGATTGACATACTTTTCATCAGTATATGACTCAATAGACTTGATGTTCATTTCAGCACTGTTCCCCAGTGTAAGGAATTGCATTATTCTCCCACGTATGTAGTTTTGGTCAATCTGGCTCACAGTGAAATTTGCACCCATCAGCACTCCATGAGATTTAAGTCTGAAGCCTTGCAAAAGTAACTTTACAAAGTGCAGTGAGAGCACACTTCCTGTAGCATTTTGAGACTATCACTTGGTTGGTCAAGTTATACTCTACAATATGCAAGGTGTTTAAGCTTTTTATGTATTTGGGGTTTGTATTGGTGCAGAAAGCGGCTATTCCAAACTGTGAGGAGGGCGCTGCATGAAATTAAGTTCCCTAAAAACACTGGATAGTGATTGTGCAAATGATTATACAAATGATTGTTATTTGATTTATGTTTTTATAAAGTGTGTGTACGCCAGAGGCATCTTTGCGCTGAAGGATATAGATGGGGGCAAAGTAGCCTAGCACAAGTACGTCTTCACAGCATGCCTGAAAGTAAGATGATCCTTTATGGCCCGAAGATTACGGGGCAACGATTTCCACAGCTTAGCAGCTGCGATAGAAAACGACCGGCCCTGTGTTCTGCTCGGGTGGAAGCAAACAGGGAGCAAATGCGCCTCCTGAGAGCGAAGAGAGGGCCTCGGAACGTATGGCTGAAACCCTTCCTGCAAATACTCTGCCCCCAAGCCATAAAAGACCAGGTGGACAATGCAGAGAGATTTGGATCGTAGCCAATGAAGCGTGTGAAGTATAGGTAAAATATGCACACCATAAGGGGCGTCAGTAGCTATATGGGCCACCAGATTTAGAAGCATTTGCAACGATGGAACAGATACAAAGGTTGGATGAGAAATAAAGAGTTACTGTCATCCAGGCGGCTGAAAGTAAGAGAGGCAACCACCAACGGGTGCAGAAGACTGGGAAGAAAGGGCAGACATTTTTGAGGGACTTTTAGCTGCAAATAGCCAGCCTTACAAACAGTAGCAACCTCGGCAGCGGTAGATAAAGAGGATGTGAATTTGAAGCCCAAGTTTTTTACCACAGATACTGGGGAAGGGCATAAGCCCTACCTCAGGGGGTCCGAAGGCTGGGGACCAGACAGGAGGAGAAGGAAGAGGACCAGAGCGGGGACTGTAAAGGGGGCAGAGATCACCACCACTATCTCTGTCTTGTTGCATTTAAGTTCAGCCAATTGCTGCCCATCCACCTACCCACGGCCACCAAGCAGCCCCTGAGCTGAGACGCTGTGTCCAAGTGGGCCAAGTCCAGTCTGGCAATGTGTCGTCAACACAGGAGTAGCAGGGGAGGCCGTGGGAGCAGGTGAGAAAAACTAAAGGCTGAATATAGATTTTGAACCGGGACAGAGATAAGGCGGATCCCTGGGGAACCCGACAGGACAGCATGGTAGGAGAGGAGACAAAAGAAGATAGAGCAAGCGTCTGGCTCCTGTCCATCAAGAAGGATGTAAACCAGGAAAGGACATGTCTCAAGAAGCTAGCCAGGGAGAGGCGAGTGAGCAATACTGCGTGATCCACTGTGTAGAAAGCCGCTGATCGATCTAAAAGAATCAGGGCCCTCACCCCACCTTGGATGCGTGGGATTGTCCCGTAAGGAGACAAGTACACTTTCCGTCTGTTGACCAGGACGGAAGCCAGACTGGAAAGGATCAAGAAATTCGGAGTGTTCCAGAAAGGAGATAAGCAGAGGCGAAATTAGAGATTCAAGCAGTTTCATAAAAAATGGAAGAAGTGAAATGGGACAAAAGTTAGCAAATACAGTGGGGTCCAACACCAGCTTTTTCAGAAGTGGAATAACGCAGGATTTTTTCAATTCTACCAGAATGACCCCTTGTGAGCCGGAAAGATTAACTGCCTGACAAATCCGTGGGACGACTTGTGGCATAATATCCCGGAGGATCCTCAGAGGGATTACATCTGAAGGTGAAGCAGATTTAAGCAATGGTAGTGGCTTTTAGAATATCGTCACAGGAGAAGAGGGGAGAGGTAGACCACGACTCAGTGTGGAGGGCACAGGAGAAGTCAGCTGGTCAGGCAGGTCAATGTATAAGCAAGTCAAGCAGATGTGATCTCATTGTTCAATACTAAGTGAAATTTGTCCGACATTGTTAGAATTTCAATGCACAGCAAATTGAAAAAAATGAAACTACTGTACAGACTGATGATAGCCGGAAAATATGGGCAAGACGAGAGACTTGTCCAAGAGATGGTTGGGTTGCATAATGGGAAAAAGGCAGGCACTCTGATACTCCTTTTGGGAGGACTCTGACTTGCTAAGTACAGGCAGTGCTCCAGATATGATTTTGAGGTGGGAGTATTTTACTCCCTGTTTTTAAACTTTGAGAGTAAATGTGATTTTAAGAGAGTAAAAATGACTTTTCTCCTTTGCAAGAGAGTAAAATGTATGTGATATTCAGCCGACGCATGCACAAACTGTATGGAAATCATTACCGTACAGCAGCTTTCTGCATTGTGACAGAATAAAGCTATCATTATTTCTCTAAGGTCTGGCCATTTGATCTCTCCTGTATATATTTAAATGTTGAAATCACAAAAACCTAGCCAATTACATAGTAAAGCAAACATGAATTGTATTGTGTGTTTTGAGGTTCGAGAGCAGAATTGACATTTGATGTTTAATGAGTACTCATTTTCTGGAGCTATTACTACCTAATGGTATGCCAATGTTATGATACAACAGTGCAGAGAGGCAATGACTCCATGCTAAATTTTACATCTAATCTAATGGTCAAATGGTTATTTATATAATGCTTTTGGCTAAGCGCTGTACATAGAACATATTTATCACAATTATCACCAAACCAAAGTCGGTACTCCTTTATCGACCTTAAAAGGATAAAAGGCTGAGTTTGACTTGCCGGGATTTGAGCCTGCAACCTACAGATCACGCACAGATCGCAGCAATGAGTGCTCAACCGGCTGAGCTATATTATTGTCCAACATCCTTCAGAGGTTGCTTAACTGAGTATCGAAATCACAGTACCTAGATGTTGGATGAACCATTTATGAAGCACTATATGAAGTTAAATACCTATCTGGATTATCACAGGGACAGGTTTTGCTGATTTTCTATTTCAATTACCAATGTAACTTTTATTTGTTTGTTTTTGAACAGCGCTTGCACTTCCTGGAGAGTCAGGTTTTGGATGTTTTAATTCTAGACTAGTCTTGAAGATTTGAGAGGCTAGAACACATGTGATTGGTGTAATGACAATCACTCACCCTTGAGCAAAGACTCTGCTGCCACTGACCATTTATAGTAATGTACCCCATTTACTGCAAGGTTAATGGATGTAATCTAGACTGTGCATAGTCATCAGTTTACACACTTATAATAATTAGAGTGTAAATTAAATTATCAGTGTAAAAATGATCTGCCTCCACATGATTATGCACACAGCACCAGAACTCTGAAAAATACAATTGTGCAATACTGGTTTGCTTTCACTGGAAAAAAGCATAATTTGTTACCAAATATTAATTCTCAATTGCAACTTAGTTTTCCATCTCATTAATTATACAATCCTAAAATTCTAGGAAATTGTGCACAGTGCTTTTAAAGCTGAATGGAAAGAAACCATTCCTTTTATCACAGTGTGCCGTTTCTTTTTTTGAAAGGCTTCAGAGAAATACATTCTGTTTCAGAGGTGGCTTGCAATTACATCCATGTAGATAAAAATCAAAAAAAGCTGTAGAGGAGGACCCAAATAAAGCCTGCACTCCAGTCGCCCATTTTGAAGTACCAGGAATGTTCACACCGAGATATGTGACGTATGATGTGCAAATAAACCAGCAGAGAGCCCCAGTAGGGCTCTGCCCAGTGCCCATCAGAAGAACGATACCTATTGAAGTACCAATAACCAGACCACCATGGACAGTAAGGTACCCATTGAGAAAACCCTACCAGCAAATGAGACGAAATGAAGATTGCTTAAGTACTGTCCAGGAAGAGACCAAAAAGGCCTTATTGGAAGACGAATGGTGACGTCACGAGGGCCCGGACTAACGCACAGATAGAAGAAATGACGACCAAAGAATGACACTGAGACGAAACGCCATGAATGAGGATATCATAAACCTAGAAGAAGAAAGCGATGTTGAAATACAAAGTAACTTAAACTGCAAGCAGGATGAAGATATTCAACCAGGTAACGCCTGTACATATGCTTGTAAACGCAAGAAAGCTAAGAAAACAGTGCGGCTTGCTATGTTAAGTAGAAGAACAGAGCGGCAAGCGCCATATACATAATCTACCTCAAACGAAGCACAGTATTATAAGTGAGAGTCCACTTTGCACTAAAAGCAGAAGCAACCCAGGTTACCATAGGCCAAACGCACGAAGATTCATATTCTAGCAACGGGGGGAAAGAAGGCTGAATCGAAACTCGGCAGAGGCAGCATGTGCCAGGGAAG
The DNA here is from genome assembly GCF_040938575.1 of Ambystoma mexicanum. Lineage (NCBI taxonomy): Eukaryota > Metazoa > Chordata > Amphibia > Caudata > Ambystomatidae > Ambystoma > Ambystoma mexicanum. Next base: position 593,757,131 of record NC_090923.1, on the reverse strand, counting down.
CCAAGGTCATTCCAATAGAAGCTATGGACAGTAGCTGCTTTTAATGGAAACTAAGAACAGAATATCCTGCCTCTGAAGGATCGAGGTAAGAAAGCAAAGGCAGGTGGCGGTTGAAACGAAAATCAAATACACAAATTGAGAGGAACGAGGCACATTCACGGTGAGTGGCGAGGAGCACGGGTTCACACCTATGCTTGGCATCCGCCCAGACAGAGATATCAGAACTTTTTCAAGACATGAAGATGCAGTTTCGACGCCAACCACAGTGAACTAATTGACACATAGCCCATAAAGGGACGATTGATTGAAGGAAGGCATGGTGAATTAGGGGACACCCTGCACCTGGCTGACCGTTCTGCGTGCTGCTAAGCAAAGTGGAAATGTATGCATGGGGTTAATGCCAATCCAATCACAATGGACCAAATAATCTAGGGTCCTATAGTTAGTAGAACCAGTAGGACGTTATACTTTTAGTGACGTCTACAGTAGTCATTTTTGAAAGAAGGGCTTAGACTCCCACCTGATAGTGTTTACCCAATCCCCTCACTCTGTTACCATATACAGATATAGCACCTATATTAAAGTTACCTTTTCCTCACCGATAAAATTGTATGTTAACTTTTGAGTGTTACACATCAGATTATGATGCATTTTGAGTATAAAAGTTATGTTTTGTATGAAGTTTGTTGGAGTTGAAGCGTGACAGACTATCGCATCACTGCTGATTGCCATGACTCCCCGTTTTTTGTACTTGTCATTAAACTGACTCCCTTTGCCAAACCATTGAGTTGTTGCTATTGATTGGTGTTGGAGTAATAATTCTGCACCCCCATCCATCTCAAGGTGCAGCTATCTCGTCTTAAAGTACTTCGGAGCAAACTCTGACTCTATGGGCCGGCCGGGGTCTCCCTAGTACAAAGCCTCCTAGTTTCTATCAAGTAACCTGACCTTTGCACTACCCTGTGCTCTAAACCTGTGTGTAAATGTACCCAGGAAAATAATAAAGCTGTCGTATTTGCAAGATTTTCATGCGTAAAAAGGCCTAGTACTCACCTTATCTGGAGGCCTATGTACAGGGATAGATGATAATGTATTTTAGTGCTTCTATAGATCCCTGTATACTAGATACTCTACATGAAGAGAGATAGAAGTGTTGTAATACCTTTTAGTGACATCCCCTCCAGCCCCCCAACCCCAAAAAGAAAACACTTGCAGCTAAGGCCATGTACAATGTGAATACTTCATTGTCAGTGGCCGAGTTGCAAGAAGACCATAGATGAATTGGCGATTGCAAAGGTGCCTGGACTGGACGTCCTGATTTATTGAATTTTACAAAGTTTTTGGCCCCTTGCCTCTACCAAAACGCCTGTTAATTTGGGAGGAAACATAAGTGGGTTATTCTCCCTCCTACTATGAGTTGGGCTGTAATAACACTGCTTTTAAAGCCTGGGGAAAAACAGGACAAGTACAGGTCCTGTCTGCCTATCCATCTACTCAAAATGGATAGTAAAATAATAGCCATGGACCTAGCCAACTGACTGATGTCATACATGGTGGCACTTATACATCCAGGTCAGTCAGGATTTATTCAATTATCAATGGCTCCTAATCTCAGACATTTGTTTTGCTCAATGTCACAGATCAATCCATCACTGCAGTTAGAAGTTACAGCACTGGATGCTGAAAAAACATTCAACTCCATCTCATGTATTTCTATTGCATGTGATGAAGCACACGGCTTTGGAGAATACTTAATAAGTAGTATTTGATTATTATAATAATTTCCCACTGCCCGAATTCGTACTAACAAAGCTCTTTCTCAGTCCTCTTCACTAGAGCACAGCACAAAGCATGGGTGCCCTATATCACCCTTGCTCTTTGCAATAAATATGGTCCCACTTGATGAACAGATTAGGAGGGAGTGCATCAGTCACACCCCTCCCTGTTGACCCCCCCCCCCCCACCTTGGCATCAACCTCTGCGGAAGAGCTTCTTCTGGAAGTAGCTCAACAGCTGCTGAAGTGATTTATTTGTGGAGCTTGTTCCAAACGGAGAGAGTGAGGAAATGCTGATATTCCTTTTACTTCCTGGTACCAAAGAAGGTTCTAGGACACCGATTCCTGATTCAAGACTCTTCAGAAAGCTCGTTTGAACATTAATTCAGTTACTAATTCAGTCCTGGATGTCTGAGATGAGGTTGCCATGAAGCTCGATTGAACATCTTTCCTGTCTTTACATAATGCCAAGTGCCAAAGATGGAGGAACAATAGAGGTTGGTGGATTAGTAATCTCTTTATAGGACGCACAATAAAATTGTACCAAGAATGCAAAAGGGAATTTGAGTTATGGGAGGTGGAGAGATTGCAATACTTTCAAGTGAGGCACTGGGTCATGCACTCTCGATTGAGACAAGGCGGCTAGTTGCATGTCAGCTCCGACCATTTGAAAATATGTCGATATACGCGACCTCCAAAGTGCATATATCCTCTATTTACAAGAATTGAGGATGCAGGAGGAGCCCCAAATTAGAGATACAGAGCAAAATGGGAGATAGACGTACATGGGGATATACTGAAAGAATGGTATGAGGAGAATTAGAAGAGAGACTGGAAAGTGTTGACATACCTATAATACAGAGAAATGTATTCTAAACATCTACACAGAACCTGCATATATTATGTTATGGCGCTCTAGTGCATGTTGGAGAAACTGTGGTAGTGTAGGCTCACTGATCCTAAAAAGAGCTAGTGGGACAAATATCTGGAATAGTAGGACTAGACTTACCCTGGGATCCGGTAAACATGCGGTTAGACTTGGGGCCGCAGGGAGCACCATGGTGGCGAGGCAAAGTGGGCTTCATTACTTTGACCATGCTCCTCGCAGCAAGAATGGTGATAGGAGCAGTTTGGAAAAGAGCGTTCTCACCACAAGCTGCTGAGTGGGGGCAGGAGGTCTGGTTCATCTTCTCGATGGAAAAGCTTACAGCTAACATCAACGACAGGCCTTAGTCATTTGAAAAGAAATGGAAATCGGTACTAGAGTACCTTGGAAGAGATGTTAAATGTAAAAGGTATTTGTACCGCGCACCGTCACCAATCGGAATTGGTCCCCAGGTGCTCAGGCGGATCTGCAAATAGGAAGGCGGGTTGAGTTAGTCGGGTGAAGAGGGAGTAGGAAAGTGAGAAGGTGGTGTGCTGTTGGCAGCTTCAGTTCGGTTTTCACTGTGCACTGAGCTTTAGTGTGAATATCGGATCGATGCGAGACCTTGTGTGCTGTTGGTGCAGTTTGTGTTGTTGCTGTGTGGTGAAGGGTGTGCGGTTTGCTGAGCGATAAAATGGTTGCGTTGGTTTTTGTGTGCGTTCAGCTATGCAGAGATTTGAGCATTGGGTTAGTCAATCCTGTCTAGATGTGGCAATGGCTAGTATTCACAGTTCTCTCTAGATATGGCACTGGTTAACATTCACAATCCTGTCCAGATGTGGCGATAGCTGATATTCCAATTTCTCTCAATGTGGCATTGGCTAACATTCACAGTCCTGTCTAAAAGTGGCACAAGCAGACATTTACAGTCCTGTCTAGGTGTGACGCAAGCTAATATTCACAAGATTTGAATAAAGTTATGCAATGGCTACCAATCACAATGCTGTCTAGATGTGATGCAAGCTAACATTCACAATGCTGTCTACATGTGATATTGTCCTGTCGTACTGTCCAGCAAGACTCTGGCCTAAAAACCTCTTTGATCTGGAATACAATCCTAGACCCAGATGGGGTTATGTTTGCCTGCTGGAGACACGTAAAGATAGAAGTAGAGGGTGAGATGGAGACGGTCTACCCATGGACTTGCTTCAGTACACACAGTTCTTTTATGATGGTTTATGAATGTTTGATTATGCAGATCAAGGGGACAGAGAGGAGACTGAGCGTTAAATTAAAGTTTATCTTAATTAAGATACTGAATAATTATGAATCATTCAGTTAGGGAGGGATTTGAGGCAACTTTTTGGGGACAACTGTCTGAGATGTTTGATTTTGTATTTAAACAATGTCCTTATAAATCTCAATAAAATGTGCTTGATAAAAAAATGTACAAAAGTTTGTTCAAAAAGGACCATTTCAAGATGTTCACCCTAGCGCAGACCTTCCAAGTTCCAGAGTTGCATGACTGGCTCATGTTTTTTGAACTGTTGGAATGCATACATGTATGTCCCTATCCATCCCAAAAATTGTAAATAGCCTTATTTATTTATTTATTTATTCAGATTTGTAAAGCACGCAACAGCCCAAGGGCATCGTGGCGCTTGTTACAGACATAGCTTGGTTACAGATAAATGAACATTTGCAAATTACAGAAAAGTTATTGTTACAGACAAATTACAGTGACAGTTAAAAAACAGTTGCATTTTACAGTGCAAAGAGTGAAGTTTTTAGTTTTCTTCAAAAGGTAAGGAGCGAGTTTTCTGCTCTGATGTCTGTGGGTAGCGCGTTCTAGGATATGGCAGCAATGTAAGGGAAACCTAGGACACCGGCTTTGGCTCTATTGATTCATGCGATGTGGAGTTGGTTAGTGTATTGGGTCCTGGTGGGTCGTGTGGAGGAGGATTTAGTAATTGTCTCGGGTAGGTATGATGGTGCAGAGAGAGTGAGGCATTTATGTGCGAGGGTGAGGATTTTGAAAGTGATACACTTTTTGACCTGGAGCTGATTGTCTGGCTTGGGAGATATGCTCCCTTTTTGGGATGCGTAAGGTGGCACGAAGAGCGTTGTTCTGCGTGACTTGTAACCTGTTTAGGTTTTTTTCGGATGTACCTGCCAGTAAAGCATAACAATAGTCTAGTTTATATCCAATGGTTGCTCTAGCTATTGATCGACAATTAGGTTTGGATAAGTATGGTTTTATGGCATTTGAGTTTGGTGGTGTGCGCGGATGGTGATGTGATAGCACTAACCTGTCTAGTCATGGATAGAGGGGAGTCTAAGTAGACCCTCAGTGTCTTGACTGCTGTAGACACAGGAATGATGGAGTTGTCAATGGTAAAGTTGGTGTACAGTTTATCAACTTTGACTAAGGTATTCTTTTGACCTAATATCATTATTTCTGTTTTATCCCCATTGAGGCATAGGCCATTGACCGCCATCCAGGCCTGGATGGTGGAATAAATTGTATGAAGCGCCTCAGCATCTTTGTGGTATGAGCCAGAGAGAGGTAAAAGTACCTGTGTATTGTCAGCGTAATTTGTGTATGCGATACCAAGTGAATCAAGCTTGTCGAAGAGAGGTTTTGTGAACAAGTTGCATAGCGTGGGTGCTGTGCAGGATCCTTGTGGGACTCCGCAGTGGATGGTGGGGGGAGGGGGTAGCATTTGCTATGTTCGAGAATACCTTTGTTGCTCTTCCTTCAAGGAAAGAGGTGAGAAGTTAGCTGAGTGTGTAAGGTGAGATGTGAGAGTCTTGTGGTCCACCAGATCAAAGGCGGCCGAGAGGTCTAAGAGTAACAGAAGGGCTGTATTGCCTTTGTCCATGATTTGGGTGATCTGGTTCTTTAGCTCCACCAGGGCTGTTTCAGTGCTGTGTCCTTTTCGGAAACCAGATTGCCTAGTCCAGAGGATAAAGTGGGTTTCCAGGAAGTGTTGGATCCGGCTTTGGGCGGCTTTATCTAATAACTTAAGGAGGAAGGGCACAGTGGTTATTGGTCTGTAGTTATTTGGTTGTAGAGGGTCGAGAGTAGGCTTTTCTAGGAGGGGGCGAACCCAAGCCTCTTTGAGGCTGACAGGGATAATGCCTGTTCCGAAGGAAGCATTAATGAGCGCCGTATGGAGCGGTGCAACGGTCTGCGCAGTCCTTGATGAGCTTAGGTGGACATTTGTCCCCTTTACATATAGAGGGTTTGAGGTTTTTGAGTAGGTTCATTACATCTAATTCAGTGATGTCCCTGAAGGTGAAGATGGGCTTTGCAGTGATCATGTATTTTCTTTTGGAGGAGATTGATTTTGTGTAGCATGGCAGATTGAATACTAGCATACCAGGCTTCATCTTTGACTATTTCATCTGGTGCATTGGTGGGGAGATGAGCTCATTGAAAATAGTGAATATTTCCTTTGGGTGTGATTTAGCATTAGAGATGCGTGCATTAAATGCGTTTGCTTTGGCTATGGTGATGGCTGCTTTGTATTGGCAGGAGATTAAGTTAAAGCTGTTTTTTGGCACTGTTGCTTGGATTAGTTTGCCAGTTTTTTAGTGCCTCTCTCTTACAGGAGCGCAATGATTGTAGTTCTTCAGTGAACCAAGAATTGGAGTGTAAGGATTTCTTTTCTTTTTTGCATTCATGTGGTGCTATTTCGTTAATGGCTTTGGTGTGAATATCCTTGTAAATGTCTGCTAGGGTGTTAGAATCATTGGAGAAAGGGGGGCTAGCTCAGGGATATTAAGGTAAGGGTGAAGGTTATACTCATTGAGCTTTTTGGAACTTCTCACTTGAGCTGAAATTGCAGGGGTGAGAGTTTTGTGGCTTTTGGAGATGGGTAGATTGAATTCAATACACTTGTGATCAGTCCATGGCATGGGTGTATTGGAAGTGATAGTAGTGAGGCAGTTATGGTCTGCAACCCAGTCTAGGATGCAGCCTTTGGAATGCGTGGGACTCAATACTTTTTGCGTGAATCCTAGGTCAGTAAGTTCCTTAGTGAGGGTATCAGCAGCTTTATCTTTAGTGTCATTGAATCCTAAGTTAGTCTCCTAGTAGAAGGGTCTTGGTGGAGCTTTTGATGTTATTGCTGAGTATGTGGATGAGGTGTCCCTGAAAGTCTAAGGGGAGACCTGAGGGGCGGTATAGCACATGAATGTTGATGGTGCTGTTGGGGGACAGTGCAAGCTTGGCAGACAGAATGTCTGAGTTGCTAGTCGAGGGGTGACTGATAAGTCAAAGAGGGAGGCTCTCCTTGAAGATGAGGGCTACTCCGCCTCTCACTCGGACTGGTCTATCTTGTCTGAGGATGGTAAAGCCTGGTGGGAGTCGGAGTGCGACGGCGGGGCCGGAGACTTCATGTAACCAGGTTTCTTTGATGGCAAGTAGGTCAATGTTATTGTCGGTTATAAAGTCGTGAATTTCTAGTGCATGAGCTGAGAGGGAGCGTACATTGAGGAGGGCACATTTGATGTGAGGTGTAGGTGTGTTTTTGGTGGTTGTGAGTCTGGTGTGGCATGTGTAATAGCAGGGTGGGGCCTGATGTGGTTGGTGTGTGACTGTTTGCGTGTGCTAGTGTTCGATGAGGGGGGTGTGCTTATGGATGAAGCGGGAGCCTAGTCTATTATTTCTTAATGCTTTGGGAGTGGGTCGAAGGCTGTATTCCAGAGGAAAAGTGCGAGCTCTGAGTCAGTACAGTCTGCACATTGTAATGAGGCATTGCTATGCAAAGGATATGGCTGCGAGGGAGTGGTGCGACTGCTGTGATGTATTCAGGGTGTACATGGCAGTAGGCGGTAGAAGAGCAGTAACAGTGCTCAGCAGAGTTAGTTGCATAGAGCAGAGTGCAGTGTAAGGGGAGAGAATGGAGAGTTTGATTAGGAAAGTGAGCAGAGTGGTAGTGGTATGAGACCGTTGTTTTGTAGTGGGAAGCACCCAGCAGCAGTTCGCAGCGCTCTTTCTTCCTTGCTTCCACCCTGAGAGTATTCATGAAGTGGTGTTGGTCACGGCCCATCTTCAGTGGAGGGAGAGTGCACATCTTTCCCCATCTTGACAACTGGCTCCTGCAGGAAAAGTCTGAAGAGTCAACAATGGTGGACCTTAGGACCACATGCACCCTGCTTCATGAGTTAGGTTTCTCCATCAGTCAAAGGAAGTAAAATAAAACATTCTGCCCCCCTTCAAATGTTTGCGGTTTATAGTGGCAGTGTTGGCTATAGAGCAAAGCATGGCTTTTCCTCCCCAATAGAGAGTGACGAGCATCCAGCTCTCTTCCATCTGAATGGAGGACAATCAGATGGGATTTTCTTGATTCTTTTTTTTTTAACAAAATTAAGGTAGGGCTTATGGCATCCTGCATATTCCGGAAGAAAGACTCTACAGTCGGTCTCTGCTGTGTTTGCTGTGGAGGTAGTGTTTCCAAAGCAACAAGGACACAAAGACATTATCCTGGCCCACCAGTGGGGCTACAAGGGCCTGCTTTGGTGGGAATCTACAGACCAACCTTCTGAGTCTAAAATTCCAACAGCTGTGGCCAGGGGTCACACAGGTCACTGGCTTGTCTCTGAATGGATGGACAGCTTAACTGAATGATCTTTCAATGAGCGATCAGTAGTAGCCCCAGAGAAGTCATTCCACATCAACTTGCTGGAACTCATAGCGCTTTATATGGCCAACCCTTCCTTCTTCACATCAGATGTTCGATAGTCCACTTCCTCACAGATAACGCTACTGTGATCTCCATCAACAAGATTGGCAGTGTCTGGTCATTCAGGCTTTGCTTTGGAGTCCATGCTCCTGTTATTTTGACCAATGTAGAATGAGGTTAATTTGACTGCTTCTCACCTCGCCGGCAGTCTGAACACCCGGGTGGACATGCTGAGCCAGCTTTCAGAGGTATTCTATGAGTGGAAGCAGAATGAAGAGATCGTGGAGCAGTTGTTTATTTTTACCGGTTTGCTTTCAACTCAAAAAAGAAGTATGAGACCTTCTGCTGTAAGGAGGTTCCTACTGGGAGTTTCCTTCTGTGGGCTCCCTGAGTGATGCACTATTGCATTTCCTGCATTGGATCCATTTGTGTTGCACTAGTTATTCCTTGCACATTCAACCTGGTATATGTTCTCTCCATTACCACTGATTCCTCTGGTACTGTGGAAGACGAAACCAAGCAGAACAATAATAATCTTGATTGCTCCAGACTGGGTGTGGAAGGTCATCTACCCATTTATGCTGGACATTCTGCCCTCGTTGGGGGTCCCCATGGAGGGATAAAGCACTGATACAGGTTTTTAGCAGAGTGCTTCACCTCAGCACGAGGATTCTGAACCTACATGCATGCCAAATGAGAGGTTGATGTGCAAGAATTGGTATCTCTCTGAGGAAGTCCTTCGTGTTGCTCTCTGTGAGGTGCCAGTCCACTAAGTCCATCTCTGCTTGCCACAAGTTGCTATACTCGGACTGTGCACTCAGCCTGCATGCTCAACCGGCACAGTTCTAGTATTTGTAATCTCTGGCAAAATATGGTTTGAATGTTGGCGGGGTAATAAGTTATTTCAATGGATTGCCTTTCTTCCTCAGATTCCTCATGAGATAGATATCCCCTTCCAGCTTCAGCTGCTCGTAAAAAACTTCGGCAGGGGGCATAGTGGACCTCAACTCGGCTGCCGATACCTCTTGACTCGGTGCTCGATCGTCAGCTCCGGACATGCCGGGCGTCGTACATATATTGCGTCACTACGTCCCCGTACCTTGGTTCCTTTTTTCCATGCTCCAAGCACACTTGCTCGTGAAGAACACTGCGATCTTTCGATCATCCACATTTTTCACTCACGTTTGTTGACTATTGTCAGTGAAGCCAGCAGCCATGTCCGTGCCCTGGATCTCATGTTGCAAGCGCTGCGCAGATTGCGATCCAACAATGTTGGTGACTGACCCACATAACATCTACGTGTGGTACATCGGCACGGGTCACGAAACAGAGTAGTTTATCTTGTAGTAAGATGAACCCCAAGTCTTCACGGGATCGATCAGCGAAGATCGCAGTATGCCGATCGCCCTCTAAGTCACTGGTGCAGGTGCCGTTTGGTCTTTGGAGGCCAAAACGGAAGGGCCTACCCCAGAGAAGGAAGATAGGCATCGACGGAAGGAAGGCCAAGAAGAGGTCCCATTCCCAGAGGCACTCGTCATCTTCCTCTCATAAGAGACGCCACCGGTCCGAATTGAACTCTTCTTCCGAACGCGGTAAGTCATTGGCAGGCCCTGGCCCAAAGTCAAATGGGAGGACTTTAAGTCCCAGATGCTAGTGCTGTTCAGGGAGGCAGCTGTTGGTGCGGGAAAGCCCCCAATCCAGCAGGCCTCGGTAGCTCCAGCGGCGCCTGGTGGCTCCGGCCTCACAGCAAAATCAGTTTTGACACCATCAGCGTCAGCAGAGCCTTCAGGGCCAATGCAAGCAAAACTGTACCTTCGACGCCAGGACCTTCCCACGCACCACCAGTGCCAATTAGCCTTGATGCGCCACCGGGACCCAGGACCCTGTCACTGACTACTGCCAAACCATCAACGTAGACCGCCATCAAAGCTGTCTTCCGTGCCAAAATTGAGATCTAATTTTTTCAGCTCTGTGGTGGATATCTTCAGCACTGATGATGATGATGATAATCAAGGGGACATTGATCCCATTTACTCAGGGGCTTGGTGGAACTGACTATTTTGCCGACTAAGTGGACCTGATAGCCTTGGCTGAGGGACTGCACGACAACCAGCAGGCTGGATACATCTCCGGACGTCGAAATGCAGCAGACCCATCCCTAAGCCCATACAAAAGCAAAGTGTAGGGCTCTTGTTGATAGAGTAGTGGATACCTTGGGGTTAAATACTCCAGCTCTGCCTGTCCAAGGTTATGACCTTATGGACATTCTGGATGAGGATCCTGCCACAGAAAGAGCTATGCCTTTGAACCCAAGACACGGGTCCTTTAATATGAGTAGCAGTATCTGAGGTGGATGGGGATGCAGATGCTACTCATACATCAATAATCAGACCGACTCAGGAAGTTGGCAAACAAGCGACTCTGTTTTATTAACAAATAAAGATGATCATCAACAGACGCTCGTTCGATTTTTCTCAAATCATCTCATGAAAAAATAGTTTTTATACTAAAAATGTGTCTCTACTGACGTCCTGCCACGTGGCAAAGTAAGAAAACCTACTAAGGAATATGATAGGCTTAAAAGAAACAACTTAGTATACCTTTTTATACGGACAGGGGTAGTCATTGAGTTTCTAAAGTCACGTGGGCAACTAAGCCCATCCCTAGTGCAAGTCATATTCCGTGTCATGAGAATATACAACATCCCATTGCCTTCTCAAACTATAGGGCTCTGTTCTACATGGCCCTCTACAATTGGTTGGCACGCTTGTACCCTTCTGGAATATTCCACTCGCTAGCAGCACGCAAGCTGGCGTCCCAGTCGCCGGGAGGGGTGATCTGATCATGCCTCCCCACCCAATTAGCCCTAAATCCATCGTCACTCCTGCGGTCTGTCATTCAATTAAGGCTTATAACTTGGCCTTGTTAGAGGCTCATTGTGCCTGGGAATAGAAGGGAGTGAAGGCATGGCCATATCTTCTGGTTTCGGTGTAGCTCGATCCAAAGTCTATTTTCATCTGACCATGTGACTGTAGACCACGTTTGGAGCTCCTTTGTTGCATTTTAATACCATTAAATGAAGAAATCTTGGCACACTCAGTGGTTTTCATTAAACCCCAAACAGGAGCCCAGTTTACTTCTCACGTTCTTGTAGCTTCTCAAATAGATAATCAGGTTCTCAGCGGCCCCAACTCTTCACACTGGGCCAGCCAGCCTTCTGAATCTTCCTTCGCCATTAGCTATTTTATTCAACTGCGCCACACTTCCAGCCCTCTCATTCACAGGGTTTCAAGTTTGCTAAAGTGCGTTGTGGAACATCCAGATTCTAAACATTCATATATATATATATACATTGGCACATCCCCTGCAGTCTATTCACTACATAGCCAGCCTCATGATTGCTTTGCCTGCTTGCGTTACAGCATCTGTACAATTGTATACTGACTTTGCATTTTTGTCGGTGCTTCTTTGCACATGCAATCTTCATTTCAATCCCGAAATGTTGCTTGCTTCGATACTTCCTCATCAGATTCACCATAAGATCTATATTCTTTCTTCATTGGCATCTCTTCCATGTGCGTCATTTCTGCTTCATGTGACGTCACCAGTCTTCTTTCTCACTCATTTTCATACTTCTTCTGGGAGTTCCTTTAGAAAAACATTATTTCTTTGTGAATGCATATAGGGTTTTCTCAATGGATACCTTGTTTCAAAGATTCTTTGCAGTATAGGTACTCTCACTGGAATTGCACATCACATGTTGCAATTTCTGGTTCCCAACATATAGGCACATTGGCAGTTAACCATATGGCAGGACAACCATATTAATCAAGTTGATTGAACAATTTTGCTTTGACTTACCAGGGTAATTTTTAATACACCCTGGTAATATTTAGTCCACAGGAATAACCGTTTTCCTGTTGGTCTTTTTCATCAATTGGGTTTCTGAAAAATATCCAATTTATTCTCTGATGAAAATATTGTTTTTGGTGAATTTATGTACATATGATGAATGTTATGTTTTATGTCTTTTTTAAACTTGTGTAAAAAGCTTTTAGAATCACAAGAAAATGTGTTGTGTGTAATAAACTTATTGCATGTACTCTTAGGACTTTTTCTTTGGCTTTTTCTCGTGGCTTTCTTTGAAAGCATACGCCTTGTACTAACATAGAGATTTAACTTGAATAACTGACAGAAATTAGGACTGTCACTACCGTGGGTACCTCTTTTGGTTATTTGTTTCAAATGTGTTAATTGCCCCTGCCCACGAGAGCACACTGGGGCACACCTATTGTTCGTATATATATCCCAACATATAGGAAACATGGGGGCGGGGCTTTCAGTAGAGGTACTTAGCCAGATTAAAAGGTGTAGAGGAGGAGCTATCGCCGATCCCATTGCCACCTTATGGCAGCGTCCTTGCACCCTTTCTCCGGTCAATTCAGATCATATAAAGAAATATAGGCGTGAAGAGGAGATCCATCTTTTCTCTTCGCTCACCCTTCACCGGAAGGATTGGTTGTACAGGCGGCCACAGTGTCCACCAGGCCCGCCAGTTCTACATCTAATTTTCCAAACGACAGAGGGCAAGAAAGTGAATGGCCTAACGAAGAATAGATTTTTTCTCTGGGAGCATGGCTTTAAAAGCAACCAATGTCTCCTGTGACTTCGCGAAGCACTCCTTCGGCTTGTGGAAGGTGGCTGAGCAGGGGGGGCAGTACATCCCTGAGGGGGAGATGCAGGGGAGGGTTTCCTGCAATTGGTAGACTATGGAAAGGAGGTGGCCAGAAAGTGTTTGCAGACGGGCCTGGACGTGGCGGACTGTATTGGACGGTCAATGGGCTTGGCTATGGTTCTCAGGAGGCAATCCTACCTGCACTCCTCGGGGTTCTCTTCAAATGTCAAGAATAAGCTTCTCGACATTGCTCTTGATGGGGATAATCTCTTCGCCCAAAGGCCGATGACTCTTTGGAGAAGTCCAAGCTTGCCACAAAGTCGCTCGGGCTAGCTGTGCAGCAGCTGCTCAAACCTGCCTTTAGGTTCTCTTCTAGGGGCAGAGGCTAGAGGCGCTACGTCCCCTACGACAGGAAGGCTCAGCTCCCGCAAGCCTGGCAGGGGCAGAGGTGTTTCCTGCGCTCTAGGTGGGGTATGAGGGCCTAAAAGGCCAGCAGACAGTGGCTGAGGCGGCTCCGCCCTCAAAGCCGATTTGATTTCTCGGTTGGAAGAGCATTGGTTCCAATGGCAGGAGATTACCTCCGACACCTGGGTGCTACAGCTTGTGCAGCAGGGTTATTGTCTGCCTTTCTTATAGAGGCTCCTGGACAGGCCCCCCCCCCCACCACCTCCTTGCCAAGCGGAACTGGAGCTCCATGAACAACTGCAGGCCCTGCTGTTGAAGGGTGCCGTGGAAGAGGTATCACTCAGGCAGAGACAGTTGGGCTGGTATTCCCAGTATTCCCTGGTACCCAAGAAGGGGGGAGGTCTCTGTCTCATCCTGAAGCTCAGGGCGCTGAACAAATTCCTGAGGATAGACTAATTCAGGATGGTGATGTTGAGAGAGATTCTCCACACTCTCGAATTACAGGACTGGCTCGTGTCCATATATTTTCAGGGCGCTTCTGTGCCAATACATCAAAAGCACAGGAGGTTCATGAGATTCCTCATAGGGGACAAGTACTATCAGTTCAAGGTGCTCCCCTTTGGGTTGACGTCCGCGCCAAGGTTCTGCACCCATCTCATGGCGGTAGTCGCGTCTCACCTCTGGAGATCTGGCATTCATGTGCTTCTGTACCTGGATGACTGGCTGATCCGGGGAGGTCGGCGGAGCAGGTCTTGTCCCATCTCAGGGACACCTGGTCACTACTGCACAAGCTGGACTTCTCCCTGAACTTGCAGAAGTCCCACACAACACCAGCACAGAAGCTCTAGTTCATCAGAGCAGTCCTAGACACTCGGCAGGGATGGCCTTTCCAGCATGGCACAGATGGTACAACTGTTTCCAGACCACGCCACCTTACCAGCGCCATTTTTCCTCCACCTCATGGACTCCTGCATTGTTCTTGTGTCAGATGCCAGGCTATGGATGCAATCTATGCAATGGCTCCTCCGAGGTTAGTGGCCCCAATACCTCAGCACTTTGAGGGACATATCAGAGTGTTCAGGTCCGTGGTCGATGACATTTCTTGGTGGATCAGCAGCAGCAGCAACATGCTGGCGGGAAACTCTTCTGGTCTCCGTGGCCTCAAGTCCGACTGGTCACAGATGTGTCCCTGAAGGGTTGGGCTGCTCACTGCGAGGACTTGGAGGTGAGCGGCTTTGGTCAGTGATGTAAGCCATGTGGCACACCAACAGACGGGAGTTGCGAGCCATCATGTTAGACCTGAAGGTGTTAGCTCCTTCTCTGAGGAGGAAGCATGTCCTGGTCTTGACGGACAACATGGTGGCCATACACGATCTGAACAAGCAGGGTGGTGTGCGCTCCCTCCTCCTCTGCAGAGAGGGGCTGCAGCTGTAGTTCTGGCTATTGGAGAACCAAGTCTCGGCAGTTCAACTCGTGGGGACAGAGAACAGTTTGGTGGATGCTCTGAGCAGGCAGAGCATATTCTCATATCAGTGGGAAGTGTGTCAGGAAGTCCTAGAGGATGTCTTTGCGCTTAGGAGTGGATCTGTTTGCCAGGGAGTCCAACAAGAAGTGCAGACATTTTTGCTTGAAGGAATTCCCAGCGAACGGTGCGCTGCTGGATGTGTTTCTGGTGGACTGGACATTTCCTCTCCATTATGCCTTCCCTTCCCTCTGATTCCAGTGGTCATCCCATTGGTTCTCAGCAGGTTAAGGTGCTTTCAAGCAACCCTAATCTTGATGGCCCTGGATTGGGTGAGAAGAACATGGTACTCTAACCTTCTAGACTTGACCATCTGCCCACCTCTCAGATTGCCTCGCTGCCCGGATCTCCTAACCCAGTCGGAAGGTTGGGCGCTCCACCGGAACCCAGAGTCCCTCAACCTACATGTGTGGCTCTTGAGAGGATGAGATATGCTGACTGGGACCTCTCTGAGGGGGTGCTCAACGTGCTTCTTGCTGCATGCATATACAGTCAACAAGATCTCTGTGTTATGAAGGCATCATGAAGCAAGACACAGAATTCAAAGTTTTCTCTCTTCTTTCTTTTTTTTTTAAACTATTTTTATTGATTTTAGTTCAACAAACACCACAAACCAAACTTGCAGTTCATATAGAAACATTTTGAATATACATCATTGTACACGTCCACTGCTTCACCCATTCCCTCCCACCCTTCCGAGCCTACTCTCCCTCATGTTCTACTTCTACGTCTTGCAGTGGGGATTGCTTTACGATGATTTCTGTTGGATCCCAGTCACTTAACCCGTCTTGTGCGGGCCCAAATAGTTCAGCGATTAGTTGTTTCCAGGCTAACAAGGTTTCAGCCTCCCCCCCCCCCCCCAGCACTACTTGCTTCCTGCCATACTACAGTCTCAGCCTCCGCCCATTTCTGTAGGTCTTTCCACCATGCTTCTATTCTTGGTCTATGGCATGCCTTCCACCCCATAGCGATTCTTCTCTTTGCAAGTACATACGCCAGGTCTTTCCGTTTACTCACATGCTTGAGTTTGTGGTCTAGGAAACCCTCCTATCAAGCAAGCCTACACTGTATCCACCACTATTTTAATACCTTTTTCTTCCAGCCTGTGTGCTATTTCTCCCCAAAATCTCTCTCTTACTGGACATGACCAGAACATGTGTACCATTCCGGCGTTTTCCTCGTCACATTTGGGGCATGATTGTCATCATGCATTTTTGAATTTGGCTATCCTCTGGGGTGTCATATACGCCCTGTGGGTTATATATAATTGTATCGGTTGTAGTCTTGCATTTCTTGACACTTTCTTGTGGTACCCTTGGGCTCATTCCCACATCCCATCACTCATTGGGGCACCTACTTCCTCTTCCCAGTCTTGTCTCAGTTGTACCACTTCCTTCTCCACTTTAACATCATCAACTCATATATTCTAGATATCTCATGTCCCCCTTCACCGCACCACGCTTTGGTATTTGATATACTGCCCCGTGTGTAACCCTGTTTCCTCCACCAGCCCCTCAAAATACTTTATACTCCCCTCTTGCCACATATCGGCCATTGTTGCTATCCCCACCGGTTCCAGTGTTTCTTGATCATCCGTTTTAGTTGCTTGTCTTTTCCCGTCAGCGCGACTAATGCCACTTGCGGGGAACACAGGGATGGTTTCTCAATTATCTGACAGGCTCTACACCATATCTCCCACCCAAGTATCATCATCTTTGGGCGTCCTTCCTTATCCGATCTGGGCAACCACATCATTTCTTTTAGGAAGAATGCAGCACAGTCCAATTGGGACAGCCTGGATTCTGAGGTTGGTTCTTTATAGAGCCATTTAGCTACATATTGCAGCTGACTTGCTATGTCGTAAATTTCGTAGTTTGGCAGTTTTATACCCCCTTTCTCATGTGGGTTTTATAGCTTCCAAAGGGCCAACCTGTTCCTTGTCCCATGCCAGAGGAATTCCCTGCATATGCTATTTATCCTGGAAACAAATCGCCTAGATATCAAATATGGGATATTCCCAAAATAGTGCAACAGTCTTGGCAGGACCACCATTTTAAGCATTGCCCCTTGTCCCATCATCGCTAAGGGGAGCCTCACCCAGAACTTAATACTATTTTCAATATTCTTGATAGCTCTCTGTGTTGTAGTTGTATTGATATTCTGCTTCCACCGTGTGATATGTCTATCCCAAGATATCTGACCCTCCCCCCCCCCCATGGTATCTGCAAAACTGGTAACTGCTCTAATGGGATCCCTTTATATCTGCCCAGTGGAAATATAAAAGATTTTTTTGGGTTCACAGCTATGCCTGAAAGCCTTGCAAATCGCTCCATCACTTCCAGGACATACTGGAGGTTTTCTTCCGGCTACCGTAGGTACAACAACATATCATCTGCATACAAGGAAATTAAATGTGGTTCCCCTTTTATGGTGATGTCTATTATATCATACTGTTGCCTTAGGTATATCGCCAGGGGCTCCAGGGCCAAAATGTACAGCATAGGGGACCACCGGCATCCCTGACTAGTGCCTCTACCGAGTTGCCACCTCTCTGATATTACCGCTCCTGTTTTAACCCTAGCTAGTGGCGCTATATAATAATTTGGCCCATTTGAGATATCCAGGTCCTATTCCATAGTTAGTAAGGGCTGCAATCAGCCATGGCCACTTGACAGAGTCAAAGGCCTTTATTGCGTCCAGCGATACTATTGCCATTTCGCCCGCATCCCCGTTTGCGTGTTAAATGACTCGGTGGAGTCGTCTGAGATTGTTGGTTATGTTCCTATTAGGGACATAGCCAGTCTGGTCGGGGTGTATTAATTTATTAATGATCCTTCTCATTCTGTTTGCCAGGACCGCTGTTAGTATTTTACTATCCTGATTCAACATTGACAGGGGTCTATATGAGCCACAATCATAGCCAGGCTTATTTGGTTTGGGAAGTGGTATTATAATCGCCTCTCTTAGGGACTCTGGTAGTCTTCCCATTTCGTATGCCTCGTTTAACATCTCTAAAAGCAGGGGGAGCACCTAATTCTTGTACATTTTATAAAATTCACTAGGGAGTCCGTCGGCCCCCAGGGTCTTGCTGGTGGGTAGCTGCATCACTACCTCTTCCAGTTCCTCTAGAGTGATCGGAGCATCCAGCTCCTCTCGCTCTTCTGCGCTGATTTGCGGCAATCCAATGTCCTCCAGTGTTTCTCTTATTTCCCTGTAATCACTTTCCTCTTCATCTCCATACAGGAGTCTATAATAGTCGGCAAATGCCTGATTAACTCCTTCTTGGTTGTCAACTATGCGCCCATCATCCCTCGTTATCATTCTGATCGTGGGTCTAGGGCTCTGGCTCTTGTATAGCCACGCCAGGGCTCTTCCTGGTTTGTCCCCTCCTGCATGCTGTCTCTCTATGTACTTTACAATTTCTTCCAATGTCCCACGCATTTCTGCTGCAGCTTGAGTTTTGCTTCATTGTCTTCCTTGGTAGTACCTCCCCTTCTCAACGCTATTACTAGCTCTGTTTCCGCTTCTTGTAGTTCGACTAAAATCCCTCCCTGTAGTCCCTTGGACTTAGCTATGGCTATCCCCCTCACTACCACTTTAAAGGCCTCCCAGAGCGTACCTGCTGTCTCAACACTGCCTGTGTTAATCTCAAAATAGCTTATTATTTCCTCTCTCATGTCCTCCCTAAAAATAGTATCTTTCAACGCCTCTGCTCTGAGGCGGCGCCATGTCGGTATCTTTGCTCTCGGGGGTCAGTATTGCCATATCAGTATCAGCGGCGAGTGGTCTGAAAGGACCCTCGCTTTATATTCTGTCTGCGCTACTTCTGTCATGAGCTCTTCTGTAACGAACACGTAGTCCAGCCTGGTGTGCAAATTTTGTGGAGCTGAATAGTGCGAATATTGTCTGTCCTGCCGATGGTGCGACCTCCATGCATCCTCGAACCCAAAATCCGTTAACAGTGACTGCAGTGTCCTAGCGGCTGGAGTGGGCCTATCTATTTTGCCATCTGTTCTGTCTATTTTTGGGTTTAGTGCGCAGTTACAATCTCCTCCCCAAATCACTGCCCCCCCAAAGCACATGCTGAGTTTGTTATACAGGGTCCTAAAGTATGTCCCTGTGTCCTGATTCGGGGCATATGTGTTTATAATACATATTTCCTTGTTTTCCACCAGCCCTCTTATTATAGCCATCCTCCCATATGCTTCAACTGTGGATTGCAGCAGCTGAAACGGGACATGTGGTGCAACCCAGGTAATCACCCCTCTAGCATAGGCCGAATATGTTGCGCCTACAACGGTCCCCCTCCACTTCTTCCGGACCACCTCCAGCTTCTCTTGTGTGAGGTGAGTTTCTTGTATCAAGGCTATGTCTATCTTCTGCCTAAGCAGATACATCATTACCTTATTCCTTTTTAAATAACTATTGAGCCCTCTAGCATTCCAAGTAACTACTCTAAGGTCCCCCCATGACATATTAGGATCCCGCTCCTCCCTTCACAACGCGTGTAGGCGTTCCGCAACTTTTGTCTTCCTCATTACATATAGGCTCGTTCACCAACATAAACTCCCCTTAACTATAAACACTTCAACTTCCCCAGCTGCCCTCCCCCACCTCCCTTCCCAACCCCAACACACTCCCCAAATCCCAACCCAACTCACCCTGCAATCCCCACTCCTCTATACCCCTCCCCAACTGTTGCCCAGCTCCATCCCTGGATCTTAGGCACCCCCACATCTAGCCCTTTTCCAACGAGATATCGCCCTAGTGGCGTTCCTATTACTCTAACTCCCTGGGGTAGGTTGTCTTCATCTTGTGACTCCTGTTTTGCTAAGCGTGCTTAACTCTGCCTTTTACTTTATACAATTTATATTCCAGTTCGGTATGTTAGAGTGTCACATGTTATAATTTCTCGCTACTATAACTTCTGGTCGGGCCAATATCATCTGTCCTACAATCTCTAGCCCTCTCCTTCCCTCCCACCTTCTCTCGAGGTTGGCTATTGAATCACTTATCGTGTTGCTCTCGGCCTTGCTCTTCATCCCGTTCCGGACAGCCATGTGCTTCCAGCCATGTCGCCACATCCTCGGGGTGTCAGAAAAATGTGCTTTTCCTTTGTGTAGCATCTTGAGCTTTGCAGGGTACAAGAGCATGTTTTTGAATCCAGCTGTGCGCAATCAACTCTTAATTGCCAACATAGTTGTAGCGCTGTCTTTGCACCAGCATGGTGTTATCAGGGTACGCAGTGATGGTCGCAGACGCCCTTGTTATCGTCCCTCCTTTCCGAACGAATTCCAAAATGTTCTCTCTTCCCGGTAGTTCAGGACCTTCGCTATAATTGCTCGAGGGGGGGCTCCAGGTTGCGGTTTCCTCATCAGGGCCCTGTGTGCGTGCTCTGTTGCGAACCCCTGGGAGAGTTTACTGGCACCTATTCCCTGTATAAGCATGTTTTCCACATAGTCCGTAGGATCTTGGCCTTCCTCCCCCTCCGGTAGGCCGACCACGTGTATGTTATTGCGTCTCGCTCTTCCCTCTGCCTCTTCCGCTCGGTTGTCCAAGTTGGCCAGCTGTTGATTCAATATGTGGACCTCCTTGTCATTGTTTGTGCTGGTGTCCGTATTGGTTTTCACCACGCTTTCCAGGCTGCTCGTTCTTTCTGCAAGCATTCTCACATCCTGACTCAACAGGATGACCTCTATCCCCACTGCATCTATTTTGGTTTCCAGTGCGGCTCTCAGGTCTGCCATCGCTATTCCCCATGAGGTTTTCAGTTCTGTGATGGCTGTTGGGATCGTCTGGTCGTCTCTCGGTGAGGCCGCGCCTGCAGATGTGGCGGCCACACCTTGTGCTGGGGTAGTGGGGGATTGCTGCGTCTTAGCAAAAATGTCCATCGTGGGCTGTTTGCCTCCTCTTCCAGACATTGTTCCCCCTCGTTCTCACCTAGGATCCGTTTCGCCAGCACTGTGCAGATATATATAGTACGTAGCGTCCGCACGTCCTCAGTATATGGCTGTGTAGCATGTGGTCCCACCACTTGTCTGCCCTTATGTGGGGGCTGGCCAGTCTCAGGCCTGGAGTCTCATAGCAGTAGGTGGGGCCGCTCCCATGTCGCAGTATAGCTGCTTGCTGCGGTTTTCTCCAGTCCTGCTGCTCCCCGACCAGTAATTTGCCCTCACAAGGCGTATGCTGTGTTTCCTTGGCCTCCTGGGGTCCCCATGCCACGCCTGTGGTGCGGCCCTCGTGCTCTTCTATGGGGTCACTGCGCTGTTGGGCGCCTCTTCTGTGCTGGGGCTTGTTTCATGTGGCGCTTGCCCTATTATCCTTGCGGTCCTTTATGTGTGGGCAGCAGGGAGCGCTTTGTGCCTTCACCCTTGTGTTGTTGCACTGCCCTTATAGCTTCATATTAATTAGCCTTCCCAGCCTGCATATGCGCTGTTGGTTGGGGTTCCTCATATGCTGCCTGGAGCGTTGTGCAGTGGGGCCTCCCAGCGCCCACTATACCAGTGCGCTCGCCTTTGCAGGGCCGCTGGCCCTGATTTCACTCTTTTTTTCTACCAGCGTCTCCGCTTTTTGCTTAAATCCCTGCGCTCACGCGCTTATGTTTATTGGTGCCTCTGGGGATGCCGGTCATCCGACTGCATTCGGTCCGTCCGGGCCTTAGGGCTAGACCAGCTGCTCCGCTCCCCGAGCCGTCTTCTGCCCGCAGCGCGTTATTACAGGGCACACGGCGGGGGAGCCTTCAGGCGCTCTCTAGTTCGTTACCTGCAGCCGAGGCTGCCAGCTGCACGCACGAGTCTCTGCGCTCCGCGTCCCCATCTGCACGCAATCTTCCTCAGCTGACGGGCTCCCCACGGCGACTTATCAGCTTGCGTTCTCCCAGCGGGCCTCTCCTCTGCTTTCGCTCCTCTTCAAAGGGTTCCTTTGTCTAGGTCGCTGTCATCTTGTGTTCGATAAGAAAATCAAAGTAGCATTTCTTCTGCTACACTGTTATAATCCACCAGCTGATACGCACTTCCTGATCCCGGCATATTCATGCCCCGGTGATGTTCTTTTATAGTTGAACTGTTCAGTCTGGTTCCGTGCGCTTCCTCGGATCATTAGACGGATCACGGAGCTCTCAAGTGAAGCAGCCTATTCCATGGCTGCCTAGCCACGCCCCCCAAAACAGATTCAAAGTTCACAGTAAAATGGTTTATTAACTCAAATGTCAGGATGGTTGAAGGCCTAACGTGTCCTTTGCTATGGTGTGATTTGCCTACCCGAACGGAACTAAGGAACATCTGAGTCAGAAAGTCCAATGTCTGTGTTTAAAATCTTTCCTTGCCCTCATCAATTTTTTGAGCTTTTTCGAGCTCTGAGCTTCCCTTTCAGCTTCCCTTCCCCACAAAAGTCTTGGGATTACCGTTCTCGAAGTCAAAACAGTTCCACAAATCCTCGGGGTTCCCTTCCCCAAGTTCAAGGCAACACAGTTCCAAAGAAAAGGGTCTTGGGGGCACCTTTGCTTTGCCACGCATTGTCATATCTCCTTGGCCAGTGTTTGGCCTTGCCACACTATATTCATGCATAAAGTTCATGTCGTGGTGATTTTTACCCCTTTACCACCTTGCGGCCATGCTCTCGTCATTTTTCACTCTTACTCTCTTGCCTCTTACTTTGCTTTCAAATAGGCAATACTTGCACTTCATATTCATTTGTCATCTTGTCGTAATTTTGCCCATAAAGGTTTCATTCAGTTCGGTATTCAAAATTCGTAATCATTTGCTTTTCACTCAAACCGCTGCTTCGTGTTCCTTTTCATTAATAACATGCTGGTTTGTTTGTTCGCCATTCACCTTGCTTCCCCACAGCCCCCAGGAGCGCTGTGGTTCGAGTTACTTTCTCCCTTCACTCACCGGTCCCTGGGCATCTGTGCTATTCGGTTTCGGCTCCGCTCGCTGGCTTTCCTTTACACGTGAACCCTGCTCGCACTTCTGATGCTCGTCTGTCCTCGCTAACCGCTCCGCTTGCGACTGCTTTGTTTCCTTTTCTTCACCCACGGAGGCTCCCAAGCTTGTGGTTTTCTCACGGCCGCCTGCTCCTGGGCTCCACTGTTCCTTGGGATTGTCTGCCGGCATCGTCGCCTCCCTACAGGACCCACCACGGCTGCCTCCTCCTACAGAACTCCCCGTTGATCTGAGTGTTGCTGGTTTCCTCCCTTCTTATACACCTGCAACCACTTGACAGGTTGCAGGTGTGAGTTCCCAATTGGCATTGTCTGACTGCAATTAGAGTACAACTTGGGACATGCCTGACCTTTACAGTACTTTGCAGGCATCTTCCTCATCTCAGTACTAGAGTGGTGAAAATACTTACTAGTGTTCACTACTCTTAGTCGCCTCTTACTCTGCCCAGTACTGTACAAGGTTGAATGATGGAAAATGAGGGGAGTTGTTTTCCAACAGCCCATAAAGGCCAGGGGAGGGTTAAGTTGGTTTTCATAAGGGAAAGGGGGATACCATGTCTCGCTTGTGGATACCCTCTTCTCAATCCCCAAGGATCCTCCACCCAGGTGATCCTCCCTCCCTCGCTCCTCCAACCCCAGGGTCGGCATCCAAAAACAATGGCCTTTCCCTGACCACCTGAGAAGAGGATACAGGGGAAGTAGGAGTAAGGATACTGTAAAGATGACCGGAGCCGCAAGGTGGGTCAACTAGTTTATTGTAATGCGCCCGCACGAAGCGTCCCCATTGACATCCAGCCACCAGCTCGCTTCTCGCAACCGCCTCTGCTGTCACGCGACACCTAAAGTTCAAACCATAGCACGAGTCACGTGATAGCACGAGGCACTGCCACAGATAACAATTCCCCACAGATACCCTTAGGTTTCTCACAGCATGCAGGTGGAGATGATTTGTGGCGAGGTACAGGGAATAGGAGATTGACCATATCTCTTACCCCACCGCTACAGTGATGGCGTTTCTTCTGTCACTGGCCTCTTCAGGTCACCACAGACAAAGAATACTTAGCAGGTTTGTCTGTGTTCAAAAGGTCTTTGGGTCAAGGATCTTTCTTCACGATTTCAGTTATGGCCCAATACTTCTGCCTACTCCTTTTTGTCTTCCTGATTGGGATTTGAATCTGGTCCTCACATTCCTCATGGTGGCTCGTTTTGAGCCGTTACGTTCTAAAGGATCGTGTCCTTCCACGTATTCCTCATATTTGATATACTCCGATATCCTGCTTGCAGCTCGGAAACTTTTCACAGCAGAAGGCACTGTGACTCTTCACAACCTTGTGTCCATCAGTCGAGTGTGACGTCGGCATCAGTATAAATGGCATGCGCCACGCCTGTTGCCTCAGTTCCGTTTTTCCCCACAGCTTGCTTGAAACGGTTAATTCGCCTCAGCATGTTTTCTTTGCTGTTCAATTTGAGCAACTATCGAAGAATGTCTTCATCTACCCCAAAAACGTGATTCAAGAGATGTGCCGATTGTGGTTCCAAAATGTCCATAACTGAGCCGCATCGGGTAGGTCTCTGGTGCTTGGAATCGGGCCACAAAGTCAACGGCTGTGGCTTGTAGCAATCAATGACGGTTTAAGCCTTCCGAGAGAATGGGGAAACTCGCTTTAGGCAGGCCCTCCCCTAAATCGGCTTTGTTCACTCCAGACGATTTTCCCTTTGATGAAGACAAGAGCTCAAGAGATGTTTCTCCTCGCTTGTCCAAGAAGCGCGGCAAACATGCTAAGCGCTCTAGGTCGAGTTCTTGATGCTCTTCATCGAGATCTAGGAAAAGGCATCATCGCTCCAGATCGTTCTCTTCGGATGCCTCGCCTGGGTGAAAGCGGGTATGTTTTCCAGATAAAAGGGTTTATAAAGCCAAGTTAGAAAAAGCACCAACCCCTTCGAAGCAGTCGAAAGAGACTTCCGACCCCATCGTGCCAAAGCCTGACATGGAATTCATTAAAAGCTGCTGCTCGAGATTCCAAGATGGCTGCCGACACCAGATAGACGGGTGTCGACGGCGCTCGGGACTCTCCAGTTAAATCTTGCGGCTCCACCACCCCAAGCAGGCTGGAGAGTAGCGGAAAGTGATGTCTGGGGCCCCGCAGCACTAGTAGCCCAGGCCGCATTTGTGAGCGTGATCTGCAGGGGAAGGGATACGGAGGAGCGGGGCCTGGAGCGCACAGGAGGGCCGCGCCGGGAAGGTGTCGCGTTGGGTGATCGGGCGCCGGTGTTGGCAGCGAGCTGAAGCGGGACGTTGCTGAGGCCCCGATCCACTCAACCCCTGAGCAACATGAACATGAACAGGAACTTACCCCCAGGAGAGCGACCGGGGACGCAGAGGCATACTTGGCAGCCTCGCTGCTCTGGCTGCGTTAGCTGGGAGGAGGAGCGGCTGCCCATCTCCGGCGCGGGGCCCCCTGCGGGGGACAAGTTGGCGGCCCCGGTGCCCTGAGGAGCACATCATTTGCTCGCCAGGAGCCTGATTTGGAGGGGCCTGCGGCCGTCTACAGCACCGGGGAGGGAGGGTCGCTCGGTGCGGCAGCGGGCTCCCGGCAGGATTCAGGAGGGCACCGGCCCTCGAGCGCTCAAGGTGAGGAGGCGGCAAATCCAGCGGGGAGGGATCAGGAGAGCGGTGCAGGGCCTCACCACCCTTGGCCCCAGGGAGCATTTCGGGCAGATGAGCCCCCATCCAGAGGGGGATCCGGAAAGGTGGCCCCGTCCCCACCTTGTGAGCTAGCAGACTTCACAGCACTAACCCCCCAAGCAGGATTAGACCCGGGAATGGGGGAAAGACCAGGGGCGGCTCAACTAGTCTGCCAACTGCCCTCCCCTGTCTTGAGCAGGAGCCAACACAAATTCTTATTTAGACTTGACCCGGGCGCCTGGTGTGACCCAGCTCCACGTACA
Organism: Ambystoma mexicanum; assembly: GCF_040938575.1. Classification (NCBI taxonomy): domain Eukaryota; kingdom Metazoa; phylum Chordata; class Amphibia; order Caudata; family Ambystomatidae; genus Ambystoma; species Ambystoma mexicanum. The sequence goes on along the minus strand of NC_090923.1, from coordinate 593,731,308 downwards.
ATCATAAACCCGCTACCCAGTAGTCATACTGGGAAATACTAGGAGCTCTGCTTTCAAGCTTGGCCGGTGGGAGGGCCAGCGAAGCTTCCCGGCCGGTGCCCTGCGGTCAAAGCAGAAGACCATTCACCATCCTCATTTGATAGACTCTCTTAACTATGGCGTCCAAGCCCAAGAGCAAGACAACCAAAAGTGGTCTGTCGCAGGTGAACACTTCAGGCCCCCTTGCATCTATGTGGGCAAATAAAGCCGTGGTTGAATAGCGCAGGGTCACACAGGGGGTAACCATGGAGCAGGAGTATCGTGAATGCTCCGATTTGACAACGCAAATCTCACGCCAAGGCCTACGCGGGAAGATGCACGCCCTCCAAATGTCATTGGGGAAAACTTTTCAGGATCAATTCCAGCTGATGAGATCAGACATAAACAAGGCACTGGCAGAAATAAAGCAGGAAGTAGGGCAGCTCGGAGAGAGAATGGACATAGTCGAAAAGGGATTGCAGGAGGTGGGCGGAGAAACGATGGAGAATAGTGAAGCAATTGAGAGGCTGGACATGGCAACGCGGAACCTGGAAATCAGAATGGAAGATATGGAAAACAGGTCTCGAAGGATTAACATTAGGTTGAAGTTTCTGCCGGAAACGGTACAGGACAAGGACCTTAAGGAGACCGTTCAAGGGATCTACACGGAGCTGCTGGGGGAGTCCTCTCCCGACAGAATGGAGTCGGATAGGGTCCATAGACTGGGCTTCCTCAACAGGAGCCCGAAAGCCAGGCCGCGAGACGTGCTGGCGGCATTTACTAGATATGCCCAAAAGGAAGAGGTTCTCAGGGCGGCCAGGCAGAAAGAACCGATCGCATTTAACGGCCAACGCATCGAACTCTCGCCAGCAGCACCCTACTTAAACGGAGACAATGGAGCCCAATCACCTCAAAACTCAAGGAAAAGGGAATTGGATACAAGTGGACCTTTCCGTTTGGGCTCCTGTTTGAGTGGGCCGGTACTCCGAAGCGGATAGCGAAGATGCAAGAAGGGGTGGACATCCTACAAATTGAGTTGGATCAGGAGCCGGACCTGGAGCGGGGGGCAACTGCCTCGAACAAGCTCTCTGAAGCGGGAGGCGGGATGAGACCTAGAACGTGGGAGTGGTCGGTGGTGGGGGAGGGGGAAAGGAGGAGACCCGTGCCGCGGGGGCCCACAGAGAAAGGAGGGGAAACAAGCTCATTGATGGAAGGGCAGGCTGGGGCCGAGGGAAACTTATCTGAGGAGTAGTTAATTACAAGGGGTGGTGGACAGAAAGGTATCTTATTCAAGGAGGAAAGGAGGGGAGACCAGCAAACATCATGGGATCACCAAGGGCGAGGAAGCCCGGGGAAGTGAGGAGGGAGGCGGGAAGACCTAGTGTTAAGGCCTTTGGGGAACAGGGGGGGCTAGGTAGGAGGACGTTGGGGGGTGGAGGGATCACTTTGATGCTGCTGCGGGGGCGAAGTAGACACGTCAAAGGCGACAGGGTATTTGGAGCATTGAGAATCGATGGAGGCAAGGAGTTGGGGTCGGGGAGGGGGATTCAGCAGGACCGGGCGACATATTTCTGTTCAAGTGGGTAACTCACAACTTTAGGGGTCTTAATTCACCACTGAAAATGAAGAAGCTGGAGCAATTCACGAAAAGGGGGAAACCAGATTTTTTTAGGGCTACAAGAAACGCGCCTGCTTCGTAAAGACCAGGGTCGACTCAAATTCAGGGGGTTTGATCAAGTGTTTCAGGCATCGGGCCCCACAAAATCGGCACGGGTTGCCCTGGCTATCAGGAGTATGGTCAATTTTATGGTGGAGGAGACTCTCATGGACAAAGAGTGCAGATTTGTGCTAGTAAGAGGCAAAATTGCGGATGCAACATACATGATAAGGGTTGTGTATGCACTCAACTCACGACAGGATTCCTTCCTGCGGGACACCCTGGGAAAACGAGGGGAGTGGGCACGGAGCCAAGTAATCATCATGGGCGACCTGAATATAGCTTGGGACAGGGCCAGGGACAGATCAGGAGGGGCCAGGAGCATGGGTGTGGGGGTGGTGGCCTCCACGGGGCTGAGAGACAGAATGACGAGCATGGGTCTGAGGGATGTCTGGAGGGAACTGAAAGGTAAGGCGGATGGGTACACTTTCCTCTCTGGTTCATGGTCCCACAGTCCAGGATTGATTATATCTGGGTCTCAGCGGACTTAGTGCGAAGCGTTAAGGAGATGGAGTTAGGCCCTATGGGGATAGCAGATCACAAAGTACTATGCATGAAGCTTGAATTGGGGGGGGGGGGAGAAAAAGGGGATATGGGGATGGAAATACCCAGAATATCTGCTGATGTATCCCTTAATAAGGGAGGAGATGTAGGGTAAGATGAGAGTTCTTTGACAACAACAAGAGAGGGGACACGGGTGAAGACATCAGATGGGACGCAATCAAGACCACATTGAGGGGGGAAATTATGGCAGCTCAAGCGCAAAGACGTAAGCAGATGCTGGTTCTAGAGACCCGGCTGGAGACGGAGGTCGAGGAGGCGAGAAATAAGGTAGCCAAGATCCCCAACAGGCAAAACCAGAGGGAATACAGGAGGGCGTTGGGCCAATTGGGGATCTTACGAACTAAAAAGGCGGAGGGGGCGCTACTCTGGGTGAGACAAAAATTCTATGTTAAAGGGAACAAGGCCGATGCCTTACTGGCGCATCTCCTCCGGGGAGGCAGCGTCGAGGAACAAAATCACGGCTTTAAACACCAAATCAGGGGAAAGGGTCACACGAACAGAAGACATCCAAGAAGCCATGGCCGATTTCTACAAGACTTTATACACATCGCAAAGCCCCCAGGCCCAGGAGAAATTCCTGGATAGGATTAGCTTGCACAGAATAGATGGGGATGCCCAGACTGGGCTACATCGAGAGATAACTGAGGACGAGGTGAGGGGGGTCATAAGGAATCTGCCCACAGGCAAAGCCCCGGGACTTGATGGGTACTCAGCGTCTTTTTAGAAGTCCTTTGTCGGGGTTCTGGTACCCCAGCTGACCTATCTCTTCAACTCTTTTAAAGGTAGAGGGCAGGTAGCTCCTTCCATGAAAGAAGCTAAGATCTCTTTGATCCTAAAAACGGGAAATGACCCCCTCGAAAGATCATTTTATAGGCCTATAGCTCTCATCAATGTGGATGCTAAGATTTATACCAAAATCCTGGCCAACAGGCTTGAGGGGATTCTCCCTGACCTGATTTATCAGGACCAAGCGGGTTTCATTAAAGGAAGGCAGACAGCTGACAACATAAGGAGGGTGGCCCACTTAGTGGAAAAAGCGAGAAACTCACACTCCGGCAGCACTATTATCTCTAGATGCTGAAAAAGCGTTCGACCGGGTGGAGTGGTCGTTCCTTTTTAAAGCTTTGGAAAGGATGGGACTTGGAGGCGCATTCTTACAGATGGTTAAGGCAAACTACGAGGGCCCCCGTTCAAGGGTGGTAATTAACGGTACAACATCCAGACCGTTCCAACTTCAAAGGGGTACAAAACAAGAATTCCCCCTATCGTCGTTACTCTACGCAATCTATCTAGAACCCCTATTGCAGGCTATTCGGGAGGCGGAGGACATAAAGGGAATCCCATTAGGAGGTAAGCAACACAAGGTGGCGGCCTTTGCGGACGACATGCTACTCGCCCTGACCAATCCCATCGAGTCAAGCAGGCAGTGTAGGCAATTACTCGAGGAATTTGGGGAAGTGTCGGGACTACGCATAAATCTGCACAAGTCCGAGTTGATGGACCTGATGCTGGGGCAAGAGGAGCGGGAGGAGTTAAAGAGGTCAACAACCTTTGCATGGCGGCCTGGGTGAATAACATACTTGGGGGTGAGAATTACCCCGGCTCTCACGGGGTGAAATGCTGCAAACTACCCCTCCCCCACCACCCCATGAGACGTATCTAAAGGGACCGCCATAATTGGCGGAACCTTCGTATCTCTTGGCTTGGGAGACTGGCGGTGATAAAAATGGTCACATTGCCGAAGATGCTCTATCTTTTTCAGGCTATCCCCCAAGCAGTCCCAGCTAGCTTCTTCAGGGAGCTCCAAGTCATAACAAATTGAATTTGTTTGGGAGGGGAAAAGAGCAAGGGTAAGTAGGCAGCAACTTATGGCACCGAGGAAAGAAGGGGGATTAGCCTTGCCCAACTTACGTCAGTACTACGAGGCAACTCAGCTTAGGGTAATTAGGTAATGGCTCCATGAGGGGGAAGAAAAACACTGGGTTAAAATGGACACAGTAGTTACAAAGCATGACCTGGGGGATGTCCTGTGGCTACCTAAGCATCTCCGACCAAAGCACATGTACGAGAGCTCCATTACTAAACTAGTTGCGGATAATTGGGACAGGCTGGTTAAATATAAGGAAATCACAACTTTCCCGTCCCCATTCACAACCATATTTAGCAACAAAGACTTCATTCCAGGGTTGGAGAGGGGGGCATTTAGGAACTGGCAGGAAGGGGGGTATCGAAGGTTGAGAGATAGGTTTATAGGGGGGGAATTTAGCATGTTTGTTAACTGCAAAAGGGACTTCGTATGAGGGAGGGAGAGAGGATGTGATATTCCCAATTACGTCACTAGCTCCTATACCCCACGAATAAGGAGGCGGCCACTAGACCTCCAACCCCCTTAGAGAAATTCCTAATGTCCAACGATGGCTCAAAAGGGCTTATTTCGCAAGTCTACAAGATTCTCGATGAAGCTACTCCTAGGCCACAGTGGGCATATATGGGAAGGTGGGAACGCGTTCTGGGCATAGAGATTGAGTGAGAAGAGAGAATGGGAGAAACTTTGGAAAAAAAATCCCAAAACTAGCGAGAGCCTCACAAACCCAGGAAGCCTGGTATAAAAAACTATATGGGTGGCACTATAGTCCAGCTCGACTCCGTAGGATGTATCCTAAGGTGACGGGAATTTGCTGGAGAGGCTGTGGACAGGAAGGCACAGCAGAACATATTTGGTGGAGGTGCCCAAAAATTGTTTTGTTCTGGAAGGACATCGGCCAAGCGCTAGAGCAAGTGTTTGGGTCAATGGGAAACCTGCCCCCGTAAAGGACCTTACTGGGCCTTCGCCCACAAGAGACAATAGGAGAACCTAGGGGCAGAGAAAGGGTGCGGGTGTTGCTCACAATTGCGGGAATGACAATCATTGCTCAGAGATGGAAAAGCCCAGATATTCCGACGTTCCAAGACTGGTTGCACAAAGTGTGGGAGATGGTGGCAATGGAATGGGCTACATATGCAATGAACAATGCCTTACAAAACTTTGCTGGCGAATGGGGAGATGTTTTAACCTTTCTGAGGGACGATTTCAGGATCGGATGGCGCCCGCAACGCCTAAGACTCCTAGATCTACAATGACCCTGAAGAGACTCTGAGGTCACAGGGAATCACGGAACACCTGGAGTGGCACCAAGGGAGTGGGGGAGAGTAGTTCTGGGGATTGTTATGTTAGTTGAAAATTTCAATAAAAAGAGTTTTAAAAAAAAAAAAGCTGCTGCTCGCGCGCCCAAGAGCCTGGACACCAACGCCTCTCGAATGCCACTTGTGCTCTTGACACCTCGAGGGAAGAACCCACCTCCTCTCGAACCAGAGTCGTCGAAGAGGACCTTGCACGTCCTCTTCAAAGGTTTTCAAGCCACAGGCAAAAAAATACTTTTTTGGGTCTATGAGTTCTATTTATGAGGAGGAGTTGGAGGAAAAGTGCCCTGTTTTTGGTTTTGGGCTAGATTATGACACTCCTGGTGTTCCAGAGGAATTTTTCTTTGCAGAATCTAAGATGAGACCTAGTGGTCATATACCTTATGGGAGGTGGCTCCTGTGGCAACTCAGCATGTCCCAGAGGGTGTAGAGAGAAGGCTTTTTAAACATCATTCAAGATGGAAAAGGCACTTTCTGTCAATCTTTGCAGTCGGGTTTGGCCACAGCCGACTGTGTAAGTTCTCTATGGCTGCTGGTACAGTTATTAGGCGATTGGCCTGGCTAAGAAAATGTGGTTTTGCTCCTGACTTTCAGTCCAGACTTTGGATATACCGTTTGAGGGATCGCAACTATTTGGATCCAAGGCGGATGAGAACCTTGAGAAAGGCAGAGGCTAAATATTAGTATGGTGATTAGACCGGCTCAGAAGGGTCGGTCTTCTCCATCTTCTCAAAGATGGATGAACCGTTCATTTCGGTTCTACTCCTCTGTTGGAAGAACGAGGGGTCAGTTACCCAGAGGAGACAGTCTTGCTGCTCCCGAGGACGTACAGGCAGAGGTGCTGCTACACCTGCTGCCTCTTTGCCATTCGTGCCTTCTGCAGTTTCAAAACTTATTTAAAGACTTAAACCACATGACTGTAGTAGGGGGCAGGTTAACCCAACATCTGGAAGAGTGGCGAAGTATTACTTCCGATGCCTGGGAACTACAAACAGTTGTCCACGGGTACTGCCTCCGTTTTCTGAAAAGAACTCCCGAGTGTCCCCAAAGAGGCCAGTCCTGGAAAGTACCAGATCCACTCCTTTTACAGGAATTTCTAACGGTACAACGTCCTTTCATCGCGGGATGTTTTTTCATGTGTTTTTTTTTTTGCCGCACATTTTTTGGGGGGAGGGGAACCCATCGAATTTTTTAGGGGGTTAGTAAATTATATATATGGGGTGTGGGTGTTTGGGAATAAATACAAATTAAAGAAAAAGGGAGGGTTGGGGGGGGATCCCAAAAATAATTTTTAAAAAATTTGATGGGCTTTTTCATAAATAAAATCACGGTAAAAAACCCAGTGAAAAAACATCCCATGATGAAAGGACATGTAACCGTTCTAACCTTGTTGGAGAAAGGTGCAATTGAATCGGTACCTGCAACGGAAAGAAATCAAGGCTGGTACTCCCCTTATTTTCTGAGTCCAAAAAAGGATGGGGAGGTTGCGACCAATCTTGGACTTGAGATGCGTGAATAAGTTCCTCAGGAAGGACAAGTTCAAGATGATCACACTCTCGCAGATTCTCCAGGCCTTTCAGCCCCAGGATTGGGTGTTGTCATTGGATCTTCTGGATACTTATTTCCATGTGCCCATTTAGCACAGGAAGTACCTGAGATTCGCAATTGCCAGCTCATCAGTTTCGAGTACTGCCTTTCGTTTGACCTCCGCCCAAGGGTCTTCACCAGTTGATGGTGGATTCACATCTATCCCTACCTGGACGATTGGCTGATCAGAGCCCATTCTCCCGAACAGGCTCTGGAACATCTGGACAGCACCTGTCACTCTGCTCTCTCCACAAGCTAGTCTTTTCCCTCTATTTCAAAAAGTCCCACATGACACCTTACCAAAAGCTGCAATTCATTGGCACGGTCCTGGACTCTTCCTCTGGGAATGCTTCGTCACACGAGGCAAGGGCTCTTCGCATATCGCAGATGGTAACCAGTGTGGAAAGTCTTTCCTACCTTAGATTTTCTGAGGTTGCTCGGTCTCGTGGGATCCTGCATTTTTCTGGTGCCAGAGTCCTGTCTGAGATTGAGATCCCTTCAGTGGGCCCTAAGAACCGAGTGGTCGCATATTCCGAGCAAGGTCGCACAAGACCGCCTTTGGTGGGGCCTCCAAGTAGAATGTGCTGAAAGGGGAACCTTTTTGGCAACCATGGCCAGAGATTACAGTGATTACAGACGCCTTCCTCTAAGTTGGGGGGTGGAGGGCACCAATGGTCTGACGATCAGCATAAGCTGGTCTCCGTCGGGGTCCAAACTGCACATCAACCTTTTGGAGCTGAGGGCAATCAGACTAGAGCTAATGGCCTTTCTGCCCTCTGTACTGGGGAAGAAAGTCCTGATAATGATGGACAACACAAGGGCCATTAATTAACTCAACAACAGAGGGGGTGTAGGGGTCACTATCACTGTGCAGAGAGGCTATGCAGCTAGGGTTCTGGGCACTACAAGAGGGAATCTCTTGGTTGGCAGTTCACCTTGCCAGAGAGGAAAACACAGCGGCGGGCGGACTGAGCAGGCAGAGCACAGTCTCCCACAAGTGGGAACTAGCTCAGGAAGTCCTTCAAGAGATCTTCACCCTTTGGGGAACCCCTCGAGTGGATCTGTTCATGTACAGTGTCAACAGGAAGTTGTTATGACAACGTAACAAATGATTATACAGAATATATGGCCCTTACCTGAGTGTTGAAATACCTGTGAGGTGAAAGTGGGGAGTCTTCCACACCCCCTCACTGGTTCCTGTGTGATGGAACCAGAGCCGGTTGGTAGTCTGGGAAACTCTCTTGGGGAATAAAACCCAATATGAAGTTCCTGGCGTTGTTCCTCGGTAGGTATTTCCTTGTGGAATGGACTCTTATGTCGCAGGATAGTTCTGAGACAGAAGTAAAGGAGGGAAAAAGGTTAGAATCAGTTTGAGGTCCAGGAATGCTTAAATTCAGAAAAAGTAACGATAGTAGGGAAACGGTAATGTTCCTCAGATATGCACAGAGTGAACTTGGAGAAGGAATTAAGATAGATTGCAAGGCGTAATAAGCTAGTTAAGCTATGAGATGCAATACTAGACTGTGTAGGAAAAAACGGTACAATGAGGGATAACGCTGCGAGACTTGGAAAAGGAAGGCGAGTCGCTGGCAAGGCTTCAAATGGAAAAGGCAAATGAAGGAAGAGATTGAAGAGAGAAGTAGATGTTTTCCAGGGTGTGGGGAACGTGTTGCGCAAGGGAAGATCTTGGGTGGCAATGGTGAACGAGTTTTACGCTGGAAATGGATGAACAGCCCCGACATCCCACAAAGGAATATCGCCGGAGGAAAGGAAAGGAAAGGAGGATAGTGATGCGGGAAGGGATAAAGAGAAGGCAAAGAGAAATATCAGGAAAGCAAGTTTAGGGGAAAACTCACAGTAGCCTTGGGTCAAGGAAGAAGCAACGTGTTGAGCACCATGTAGGGACGCTACTTATACAGCTGTTTGAGTGTTTCTGAATGAATGGTAGTTTTGCTGTTGGCCATTTTGAAAAAACTAGACCACAGTTGACCTATCTCAATGGGGGGGGGGCAATCCGGTGCCATTTGGATGTCGGTCTAATCAGTCTTATTCCTCTTTTTCTCCATCGCTGCCATAATGACCAAAGAGGATAACGAGTCATGACAAAAGTGGGACCTATTCTGCTCCAGTGAATTTCCTCAGAGAGGAGACTTAGGAAACGCATTGGTAGTGGACTGGGAATTTTCACTTCTGTATGCATTTCCACCAGTCCCTGTTATTCCTCATGTTTTCAGGAGGTTGAGAAAGTTTGGGAAATCCATGATCCCCTGATTGCTCCGGATTGGGACAGGAGGACCTGGTACCCAAAACTTCTGGAAATGTCCATCTGCCCTCCAATTTGTCTTCCCCCCAAAGGGAGGAGCTCCTCTCGCAAGAAGGAGGTTGCATTTTTCACTCAGAGATCAGGACCCTCAGCCTTCATACCTGGTTTCTGAGAGGTTGAGGTACAAAGACTGCTTTCATGGGGTGTTGCTTTCAGCCAGAAGGCCAGCGACAAAATCGCTGTACTGCTGTCGTTGGCACACATTTTGCAGCTAGTGTAGAGATAAAGGAATTGACCCATTTTCTTGTGGCACACCATTGGTGTTTTCTTTTTTCCTACATCTAACCCATCAGGGGCAACCGGTTTCTACAGCCAAGGTATATCTGGCTGTGCTATCCATTTTTAAGCGCTCACTGGAACAGGGTTCCTATTTAAAGGTCCCTATTGTTATTCAATTTTTGAAAGGGTTGACTAATGTCTTCCTGCCGGTTCCTTTCATTGTTCCGGTCTGGGACCTCAACCAAGTCTTAAACTTCCTGATGGGTGCTCCTTTCTGAGCCATTGCATTCCTTTCCTCGTAGGATATTTTGCTTGAAAACTGTTCTTGACATCCATTACCTCTTCTCACAGAGTTATTGACCTTCAAGCTTTGTCCTCCAAGCTACCTTTTACAGTCTTTTATAAGAAAAAGTTGTCTTGAGGGTTCGCCCCTCGTTTCTGCCAAAGGCGGTGCCAGAATTTCCTTTGGCACAAAACATTATTTTGCCTGCTTTCTCTCCCCTTCTCATCCATCTGAAGAGGAGAAAAAACTCCACAGACTGTGCACCCTAAGAGAGTGTTAGGTTTTTATATCAATAGGCTCTCTAAATTGAGACAGGATGACCAACTTTTTGTTGGCTATTCCGGCCATAGGATGGGACAAGCGGTTAAAAAGCAAACGCTGTCTTGATGGCTAATCCTCTGCATTTCCGAGTGCTACAGTCTGGCTGGAAGAAAAAAATCCTGATGGCTTTAGAGCTAATTCGACTTGAGTAGTTGCACTTCCTCCGCCCTTTTAGAGGGGGTTTCCAGTGCATGACATTTGCAATGCCGCCATCTGGGCTTCGGTTCATACCTTCACAAAACATTATTGCTGGGATTCCCTATCGGGCCAGGAAAACAGATTTGGAAAAGCTGTGTTACACAGCGTAAATCAAAATTAAACTCTCCCTTCCCACCTGCTACAAAGCACTGTTATGGGAGTCTTTCAAAGATCAGGAATACGTGGGAGGACCCGATCCAATCGAAGAACAAATGACTTACCTCTGGTAATGTTCTTTCGACTGGATGTTCCTCTCACGTATTCCTCATCGCCCCACCCCTCTATCATGAGAGTTTCTGTGATTTACACCTTCCTCTCTGTTATTGCGCATGTCTTTCTCATCTTCGAGACTGCTGTGCTGGTGAGAGAAAAAACATGAACTTAGGCAACGTACCCTAGTGAGAGGAAAAACATGAACTTAGGCAACTGGCACAGTGCGTGAAATTTGTGCCGACGTCCTATTCGAGACACAGGCAGTATCGAAGCAGATAATCTTGCATTGGATCATTCCTCATATTTCTGAATGCTATTATAGCACAGGCAAGAAGTTGCCCCCTGGCATTAGGGCAAATTCCACCAGAGGGGTTTCTACCTCTACAGCGCTGCAAAAAGTAGTACATACATTCACAAAGCATTACAGTCTGAACGTTGCCCGTGGAACTGATGCTCGCTTCAGAAGGGCAGTGTTGCAAAATCTACTACTGTAAAGCTTTAATCATGCCTCCATTATTTCTACTGCTTTGGGAATCTATCTGATGGGGAATCTGTGGGGAAAAAGGCAATCCATTGAAAGAGAAATGACTTACCGGAATGTTATTTCTATGGATTGTTCTCCCGCAGATTCGTCATCACCACTCCCATCCATCCCTGCTAAGAAAGTGTCTGCAAAAGGTGGTTACCTTCTCTTGCGAGGGAAGTGGTATCGATAGTTTCTGGGTCTCTCATCCTCTTCTTGCTTGTAAACCACATACCTGCATCTAAAAAAAGAATTTAAAGGGAAATTTCTATTATTTCCTAGATGGGATTTGTTTTTTTCGAATCCTCTGATGGCTATTTCGCCATCTTTTTCTCGCTAGTTTTCCTCTGCAGAGGCTGAGCTCGGGGGTTTCTGGGGGAACTGAGGTACGGTGCATAATCACGCAGTATATGTACGATGCCCAACTTCCCATTCGGAGTCGACAAACGAGCACTTCGTTGAGACGGATCGACGGCAGAGTCGAAGTCCACTACGTCCCCTGTCGAAGTTGTTTCTGAGCAGCTGAAGCTGGAAGGGGAGATCTATCTGATGAGTAATCTGCGGGATAAGAATCCATAGAAAGAACATTATGCTAAGCAATTTCTCCAACTAGTCCCTGTCGGTTTGCAAGGACACCTGAATAGAACCCAGGGTCTTGCATTTTCTCAAGGGCCTCGTTAATGTGAAACCGGGTCTGCATCCAGGACCTTAACATAGTTCTTATATTCCTCATGGTGGCTCCTTTTGAGCCAATGAATTCCTGTCGTCCTCATCATTTGTCATTCACAAGTGCCTTTTTAGTGGGTCTCACTTTTACATGGTTATCTGCATTGCAGGCCTTAACCATTTCTACGCAATTACTGCAAAAATAGTAATACAAGTAAAGTGTTCTTCTCTTCCAAAGGCGATTTTTTGAATTCTTTCTTCAGTGAAAAATTAATTTACTGATGTTAATTCCCTCTCCTAAACTGTCCAAGGCAGAGGCAGTGTTCCATTGATTGGACCTTAAGATGCCTCTTAAATGTTACATTTCGAGATCTGATGAATGTATTCTAATTGTTTTGGTTTTCGTCTCACCAATCAACACAAGAGAAATCACCAAACCAGACTATCTCCAGGTGGATTATTCTTTGCTTCAAAGCCTTCTATTGGCGGTCCTTAAGGAGTAGCCAGCCCTCCCCAGTTTAGGGGGGGGCAAACAGCTGCTGCTTCTCTGCAGAGGGAGTTCCCTTGTTTGGATGTTTACCAGTTCCGAGTTCGGTGACGAGTTCAGCCTACCGCAGAAACTTGTACTGCTCGAACCCCCTGAGAGGAGCTGCTGCGACGGACCTTCCTTGTGGAACTACTGTCCCTTTAACTCTTGGCCCTGCCTTTAAAAGCTTTGAAAGAGCACGGAGTGGAGTTCGGTGACGAGTTCAGTGTACCGCAGTCCGCCGCTCGTCCGTTGCTCGCCCTGCCGGTGTTGGTGTGAGCCTGCCTATATTGCTTAAGGAGTAGCAGTGTCCGAGCGGATTGGGTGTTTCATAAAATTTTGCGGCATGGCGTCCACCAGTCCTCAAGACGGGCCGCAGACTTGGCATAAATCCTTGTTATGTCGTAGGAAGCTACCGCCGAGAACTTTAAAAAAGGTGAGCCAAGTGAACCGTATAGAAACTGAAATCGAATTTGAAAATAATTCATGCCCTGTGGAAAGCAAAGTACCATCGCTTGTCTCCCTGACATCAACATTCTTAGCAGAATTGGGATTGTCGCCTATCACGGCAAAAGAAAACCCAATCTATAACATTGCCGCGGCACTAATCCCTTCCGACACAGATGTGGTCGATTTGACGGCGGTACTCTCTCCATCTGTGTATGTCGACGCATGTGAAGTTGCCCAAGTGTCCCCCTTTTGAAGTAACTGATTCTGATCTGATGGCAATTAATCTACCAAATATTCTGAGTCAGGTGGAGGCGCCGGTGATGACTCTTCCGTCTGCCTCGCTAAATTGTATAGGTGACATTGGAGCACTGCATGTGCCGCCTGCTCCCAAACAAATAATTGCCCACAAAAGCGTTTTAGCGGGTGTTCAGTCGTCGCTGAAGCCGAACAGAGCTAAGTGGGCGGAAATGGAAACAAGCTCTCAAGAAAAAAGCTCTAGTGGAAGGTCATTAATTGAATTTCTTCCTACTGTGCATAAAACGGGAGTTGCCGCAGCCCAGGACATGGCGCAAAGTGGAAAAGTGCACGCTGTGGCTGCCTCGAGAACTGTCTCGGCTAAACCAAATGTGCAAAATTCGATCGACCAGACCTGCATTAATACTAACACCACTGCAAAATGTGGAGAAACACCAAAAGGAAAACTGCATGCCGAAAGTGCCATAACCGAAACCTCTGCTCGTGAAGCACGGTTGACAGCAAGACTAAAAGCTGATTTCTTGGCTACATACGATCGTTTAAATGACAGTTTCCTACAAAATCAACAGACACCAAAAAAAGGATGGAACTTGAAAAAAACAGCTCTGCAGTGAAATCTTCAAGAAAATCATCAGATGCAGCGATTTCCTTGGCGACCAAAAATGTACCGTCATCAGTGCCTTTTGGTGGTTTGGAGTCGCCAGTTACAAAGGAAGTAGAACAGAGAGCTGTGATGAGTGACTCAAACTTGACAGGAGTGTCAAATGAAAAACTTTCCACTGTAAATCAGGAACGCGGAGCAACGAAGGAAACAATCGATCAATCTCTAAAAAGCACATTATCCACAGCGGCAGGCATACAAATTCACAACAATGTGCTTGCTGCAACATCGATTGCTCTGTTGCCTTTTACGAAACTTTATGAATCGCTACATGAGGCGGTTCGCGACCAAACGTCTCTGTTAGCAGCGGTAAATAGTAAAATTTCATCAATGGAAAGCTTTTCACAAATCATTGCTCAAAGACTCAACAACGAGGCAGAAACCTCCTTAGAATGGCAAAATCGATTATGTGACCTAGTGCAACAGGTGAATGGTGACAAAGCTTTTTTAACCGATGATGTAATCGACTGCACCAAGTGGATGCATCACAACATATCAACAGAACAGCAGTTCGGTAACGTACCATTTGATATTGATCATAGCCACACTCAGGCCTCCGATGGAAATCCAGTTGTGTCTCGAAAAGGCTTTAAAAATCAACAAGGGGTTGATGGTACATCCGACAGTAGAGCCGTTCATGAGCAAAGTGAAGGTAAAACAATGGACTTGGGGGCGGGGGGGGGGAGCTCTCAAAGTTTCCAAAAAGAAAGATCTGGTGACCAGTAATGCCAGTAAAAGTCAGATGCACCTTGAACAAAGTAAGGCCAATTCACAACAAGCTGCAAAGGATCCAACTAATGATGTTACTCTACTTACAACATCAGAGTTGGAGCAAACTAATGACGCAAGGCAGCCGGTGCAAGGGTGCTTTGGTCTGGAACTAGGAAATTTAACCCAGAAACTGTCCTTTGGGATTTTTAAAAAAGCAGTGATCCCAGAGTCCGAGAATGACCGCCAAACTCAACAAAAAATCGGAGAAGTAAAATAACAGCAGAAACGTTCAACTCAAAAGCCTGTGGCAAAACGTGCACGCACTACTGGCGCAAAAATAATTATAACAAACCTTTCTACTCCGCCTCGTACATCAACATTCACTCACATTGAGAAATCAAAGGAGCAAAAACTGAAATCCACAAATGAACCTGGCTATGAATTTACAAAGCAAAAATGCTCCAAAAGAACAAGAGAAGATTCCGAACATGGAAATGACGCAATTTTAGAAACATCGATTGAATTATGTGAGTTTTCAACATATTCGATTGACGATGACGAAGATGACTCTGCTTCCCTTGTAATGGATAGTCCATCCCCTGTGTTTGGAACAGAAAAGACGAACTCGCTGCAGCCGGGTGTGTCAACTGTGCTTCCTTCCAAAGTCGGCAGCCCGGCCAAAAAACAAAAAATGGCGATTATGTCTAACCCGCTAATAAAGACTAACAAAAAAGCCTTGAGCAAAAATGGTGGATGTACAACCGACCAATCAATTGCTCTGTGTGAAAAGTTCAATCCGAAACTAACAAGAGCCCAAGCAGAAAAACTTGAGCCAAACGAGAGGATTCAAAAACAAATTCCACGAATTGACCATGGAAGTTGGAAGGTTCAAATTAAAAACATTCTGACTGAACAAAAAAAGGTAAATTTGAACCGACGGAATATACTAAAACTCCTACAGTGTATACCAACGCTTCGAGCAATAAATTCAGTTGATATAGCGGTGGTGGAATACATGCCAGAGGACCATCTTGACTGGGTCAGGTTACATCTCTACTCTAATTCTTTAAGGATGGCGATAAAGGAAGCAGCGGAAGACTTATTTTTCTTCGGCTTCGAAGTCTGCTGCAGGGAGGACCAAGATGAAGAGAGTCAAGACGCATCGAGAGTGGAAGAAAAAGACAACGAAAAAAGAAGGAATGACCCCTGGGCCCAGATGAGCATAAAGCGACCATCAAACAAGGCAGTAAAGTCAAATAGCAAATAGCTTAGCACGGACTCCACTGACTGTAGCTACCAATTTATATCATAGAACACTCGAGACTTTTTACATCTTTTTCAAGATAAATGGCAATTTCCAGAACAAAATGTTATAATATGCATGCAAGAAACATGGTTGCGTGACTGTCCAGTGTGTGACGGTTACACCGTTCTCCTGAATCCAGCAAAAAAGAACTTATTTGGCCGCCCATTCTCTGGATTAATCACATTGGTAAAAAAACTCTAATGATTGGAAGATCCTATCTTCGAAAAATCTCAACATGTTTGTACAAGTCACCACAATTCAAAAAAGTCGGTTTACAAATCCATGCGAGCAGGTGATCCTGCTAATAAACCTATATTGGAACTCAGCAATGATATCACAAATTGCCTTTATTGCAGCTGTAATGTCCGCAGTAGATGATTGCTTACTAGCATTTAAGGACCCGACAATATTGATATGTGGAGATTTTAACTATGCATGGCTAAACTGCCCAGTAACAAAGCACAAAATAGCTGGGAAAAACAGCGATATTTTACACCTTGATCGCGGAGATCGATGGGCACTGGAGATTGCTCAGAGAGATTGTGCTATGCTGAATGGGAGCACACGGAGAGATATTTCCCCAAGTTTCACTTGGAAGCGAGGAGACTGCAAGAAGACACTTGACTACATCTGGGCATCCAGGAATTTCATAGACAAAGTTTCATACCTTGAAGTCATAAAGACAGAAAAGAGTGACCATGATGCTCTGTTGCTGTCTTGGAAGTTGGCACCAAAGACAGTAAATGACAAAATTAGAGGCAGCATCACAGTAAATAATGGTGCAAATAGATTACGCTTGAATGCTCCTCAGCTGGCCTTGATGACGAACAGATGTTAAAATTGATCCTAAAGAATGACAGTCGCCGTATTTGGGAGATCATTAACACAGGCAGTGTAAAACATACATACGCAATGTCAAACGGCGTAAATGGAGCCTGTTGGGGTGAACACTTTTCAAAGGTATTTGATGATCTCGACTGTATTGATGTCCCAGGTGTATTGACAACTGCGGAAAGGTGGAATGTGGCCGACTCCGAAGATGACATAAAGTGGGCGATTCAGAAGCTTAATTCCTCTAGGGTGGCCGGCCCTGACGGCATCTCAAATGTAATGTTAAAAACTCATTGTGGCCTTTGGGCAAATTTGATGACCATTCTTTTTGGAGGAATTGCGTCAGGAAAAGTGCTGCCTGAGTCCTGGTTAAAAGCGGTAGTTGTGCCTGTGTTTAAGAAGGGCAATCTGGACGATCCCAACAACTATCGCCCGATTGCCCTCTTGGACACTATCGGAAAGGTCTTTGCTTCCTTCTTCCAAAAACGACTTGCATAATGGGCAGCTGAGAATGCAGTCGTTGATCCACGTCAAACAGGATTCACGAAAGGAGTGGGAGTAGAGCTGAATTTGGTCATTTTTGTACAGTTTGAAATTTGACACAATGAAGCGGAAAAGAAAGCTGTTCATTGCCTTTATTGACTTGAGCCTAGCGTTCGATAGCATCAATCAAAATCTATTATGGAAAAAACTAAACGCTTGGAAGTGTCCTAGCGATTTGCTGTCCCTGCTGTTCGCATTGCATACAAATACCTCCATTCGAGTACGGCTGAATGAGGAAGGCGAGCTGTCCGATGAAATTATAACAAAAAGAGGAGTAAAACAGGGCAGTCCTCTGGCAGCACAACTTTTCAAGTTATTCATTTCAGATCTGTCGCTGTCCTTTACTGACCTAAGGATTTTTCCACCTACAGTAAATGGGCAAAACATAAGCTAGGCCATTTATGCAGACGACATTGTGCTTGCGGACGCCACGCCAATTGGTCTGCATCGACTGCTAAATGCACTACATGGCTACTGCGTCCAAAATGACATTAGTTTAATACAAAAAGAAGAAAAAACTAAGTTACAGTTCATTACGACCGAAAGGTTGCAGAGGGAGAGAAAGAAAGAAAGAAGAGAAGTAATAGTGAAAACTGAATTTGTCATCACCTCACTTCATCGCTCCCTATGATTTCATCATTTTGTTCTTCAATTAATGTTCATCATTATCGAACATCAAAGCGTCCATGAAATGTATTATGGCGCAGGTTAACTTTGTATTAAAACCTGCAATCAAATAGCTCCAAGCAGCATCCATGTTTCCTGATAATGGTGCAGTCAGCCAAGTGCAGAGAATGCTGTGCTGTAGTCGCCTCACATTCAGTAATTAAGTGTCTCACAGATTCTGTATCTTCTTTACAAAATCGACACAGTCTTGGACTAAGGGATCTCGCCTCATCACTTGAATCTCCTTTGTTTTGTAGAGATTAAGACGTAATCGTAGAAACCTATCCCGATGGTAAGGTGATGGAAATTTTGCCAGATATTTCGGGATCACATCAAGTTTATTCTAAACATTTCCAAAGTCAAGTGCTGTTGCAAGATTCTTTCGTTTTTCTTCATTTGTTATCCAATTTCTGTACCGCAATTTCTTTTTTGCTTCTTGGGGGCGTAACAGCAAGGTGTCTAGGGAAACGTTAGCATTGTCTAAAACGCACATGAGTTTTTTCGCCCACTCATTCAGAAGAGAAAACGATGGATGGTTTGAAACTCCATGTAGTATTTCTTCTTCTGATAACTATGTGTCGGCAGGGCGACGGATTAACTGTGGCTATGCAACTGTGAATCTAACATTGTTCTCACACTTTGTACTTGGGACATCTTGATACTGGAAATATTTATTGGGTGCTGTAAGGAATGCATGGTATCAACAGTAAGACAGACCCAAGTGACCACAGTTCATAAAGGGTTTGAAAAACACCTATCTAATCCTAAATCTAAAGATGGGAGCAAGCTACAACCATCAAATAATAACACAGTCCTAGTGGTGTCTTGTCGAAATAGAAGGGCCTTTACCAATAAACCTATTGCCAGTCCTTACCTCTAAATACAAATAGTGTGGGAAACAATGTTATGCAAAAGAAAAGAAAGAAGTGTTCATGAAATTATATGTCCGGATATTCAGTGTCATGATCACTGCTTCCAAGGAGTCGGGACCAGCCCAACGTCCTTGGAAGCAGGCCCCTAACCCTGATCCTAGGCACCAGCCGGTCCCCACAGGGACCTTTTGGACCTTGTCCTGGTGCCGGTGGCACCAGGCTCATCAGAAGCATCGGTCCCGGCACTGGAAGCGCCGGGCTCATCATTGGTGTGAAGGCGCTTGGGTGGACTTACCTGTGGCAGACCATGCTGCTTACTTACCAGACTCTTAGAAGCCCTCGGTGAACTGGGACTACTTTCTTACATGGGTGGGGCAGCTCCACTCCCTGGATACAGCACTGGAACTCTTCTGGAAGCAGGAACTCTTTTCTTACCTAGGCGGGGCCGTGGAAGGAGATGCCTCATCACTCCTAGGCTATTTAAACCACACCCGATTGATGAAATGTGCTTCGCGTTATTCTGCATCTGCAGCAGAACGCTCACCGAGTCTGTTCCAGCCTTTCTTCTTTGGATCCTGAACCTGCAAGAATTATACTTACCATTCCTGTACCCGATCAACATCAGAACCTGCAAAAGACCAGAAACAACAGGTTAGCAGAACGAACTTTAACACGCAGTGTTTACTTACCTGATCCATCGTCAGCGGCCGTGTCTCACGCTGCACCTTCGCCTGCAAAGATAAACAGCATTATCATACTTACTGGCACGCTGTGCATTCCGGCTTCTTCACGCTGCATCTTCACCTGCAAAGATAAACAGCATTATCATACTTACTGGCACGCTGTGCATTCCGGCTTCTTCACGCTGCATCTTCACCTGCAAAGATAAACAGCATTATTCTACTTACCGGCACGCTGTGCATTCCGGATTCTTCACGCTGCATCTTCATAGACCACAGCAGTGTTACACTTACTGGCACGCGGCGAATTCCGGATTTCTTCATTCTGCATCGTCGCCTGCAAAGACAAAGAAAGAGACAGTAAGAGCGCTTGCCATACTTACGCAATTCCAGGCGCTTCACCGCCACGCATAAAAAGACTATAAAGAGTAAAGGTGTCCAGAAACTTACCGGTCGTGCAGACAACGACGGTACCCATCCTCTGAAGTCAAGAGGCCAACGTTTTACCAGTGAAGGAACTGGCAATGGCACCCTGCACTAGACGCAGATGGAGAGCCCAGCATTCACCTATCTAAGGTGAGCACGTTGACCTGGGAGGGGGGCTCAACAGTCAGGCTGAGAGGAGAGAGATAGGGACATTCACAACCCAGACCTTTAACCCCCATATTATTTCACCTGCAGAAACCTCACCCTTCGAGTCCGACACACAGTGCAGAGAGGTTCGACCCCAGAAGCCAACCGAATCCTGCACATCACGTTTCGTGTTACAGACACCTTCCTGCCAAGACCCGCGCCTCCGTGGGAATCAGGTGAGCGTTACATTCAGGCCGTTGGCCTTCCTTCCCCATGGTGTCAGCACATGACAAGGCGGCACACTCGAGCTTAGCACAGTCTTCGACTTCCCTAGCACGAGGGTGCAGTACAGACATTAGGATCAGGGCCTCCTGTGCCCAAGTCTCTTTGCCTTTACAAGTCTCTCCTTTCAGAGGGCCTGGTGTGCCAAACAAACAATATGTTTCTTTCCTGTTAGGATTTCACACGTACTCGATTTCTCAAGTGATTCACTCTTCACCTTGGATCCCACTCAACCAGGCTCAGATCCCCTTTAACACAATGTTCGAAGGGTTTTCACGTATCCAATTTCTCGGGTGATTTGCGGTTCACCCCGCATCCCTCTCATCCCTGTCTCAACACAAAACTCTTCAATTAGTCATCTCTGCTGTGCTCGGTCCAATTTAATTCACTCTAACACAAAGTTGCTTCTACCCAAAGCTTTCAGTAGATCTCCCTCGTTCGGGCTCAGACCAACTTTATCTACTTTGTCATCAACTTTCTTGGCAGTATCAACATTGAAGAGTTTTGATTTTGCAAAGGATTTTGCTTGACCCGCCGCAGGACCACTTTGATGAACAGTTCTTTGCCACTCTTCCACCTTTATCAACTCTCAGTTGGATACCTTACAGAGACCTTCGAATGAGCATGCACACGGTGCCGGACCACTCTGTCAAAGTTATCATACCTTGGCTTCAAAGTTCAATCACTCATCTGTTGTTCAATTTTACTTGCGTTGGTTATCACATGCGTTTCATACATGTTCGCTTCAGCGCTCACCATACAATGTTGCCGCTTGCAACCTTGGCTTCAACACAGAGCGGTCCATTGTATTGGGCTATGTCAGGTGTACGGCTCGGGTGGTAGTCAGTTTTCTCTCATAGCAAGTTATCCGTGAGAAAGTATTTGTGTTCTGAAAGGCGGGGGGTTTGAGATTCCTACCTGGTAGGATGGGGTAAAGGTGTTAACAGGGAAGGGGATATGCGTCTCGCCATCCGGTGTCCCACTCCGCGAAGACCCCTTACCCAGGTGATCCTCCCGCACTGGTCCACCCCCGGGAACTGGATCCAAAAGTGATGGGCGTGTCCTGGCCACCTGGATGAGAGACCCCGGGGACTAGCAGGTGAGACACCTTCAGGTTTCTCACAGTGCACAACCAAGGATGTATTGTTTAGGTGGGATGAATGAAAGTGAGGTAATGGCACAAAGAGAATTGGAGGGGCTGTTGGAAACATTCTAGGTTTTGTACCAGATACAAGTAGGGCTTTCTGTAGGCAGCAAAGCATACATAGACACATAAAGACATTTTTAAAAGTGAAGGGTGTACTAATATCTAATGGCATGCAGTCGAGTTAAGGAAGAGGTTGGTAGTGGCAATAGGATCATACCAATCAGTGAACACTCAACCTGATTTCATGGAGTGCTGTGGAAAACTGGATGGTTTGCTGGTTTAAAGTTTGGAGTGTATAACTGAGATGAATGTGCTTGTGTGGACCACTTCAAAACGAGCTGTGGCAGATCTGTTGTGGTGAGCAGCCTATTGTGATGAATCTCATGTCATCATTCCTTTCCCTGAGGTAGCCTCTCCTCGTGTGACCAGGGGACTTCAGCCACTACCTGATTCTGACCCTGGTGGTGGCTATTTGAGGGAGGACCCACATGGCCGGAGGTGACCCTCGGTGGGGAGGTGACATGGCATCAGGTGAGGCATGGTATCCCCCTTCACTTTTAGGGAAGGGGGATACCTCCATTCCTCATTTTTCATGGCATACTGCCATAGTCCCCTTCGACAACTTGCCAAATCTACAGGCAGTACTCTTCAATATCAGATAATGAACAAAGTGACAAAGACTGAGACGAGCAAGCGTCAAGGAGCAATGATTACTACCCCAATGAGAACCAACACCAGCAGTCTTGTAGCAGGAAGAATCTGATCAGCCCGACGCGGTTTAAAACCAGGCCGGGAAGAGAAGTATGGAGTTTGTCTTCTTCATCCTGGTTCAGATCGAGGATGCCGCGAGAATGGGCGATCTGACCGGCTAGGTGTTGCTGGGAACACAAGCTGTCACGTTGACAGGTGAGCAGAGAAACCAGGTGTGTGGTGACCGGTGGCAGTGCAGAAGGCTGGGCGGCAAGATCGAGTGAGAAGGCACACCAATGAGTGACGCGCTCAGGGCAGCTCTGCAGTGGCAAAGTAGGAGGAAGCAAGCTGGGCTTCCTGACACCCGAGGGACCTGGGGCGCCGACCAAGGACTGAACGCCTGCCGGATCGGAGAGAGTGAGAGAAGAACCTGATTTGGAGTTGGGAACACAGAAAGACTGCAGGGAATGAAACGGTGAGCCCAGGGAAAGGGTTGGAACACAGAAGCACTATCAGGCAAAGTATCAGAAGCCCTAGGCAGTGGAACTGGGGTCTGGAACCCACAGTACAAACTTTGGGAAGACCAAGAAGGGGAAACCAGAGAGACATTGTGTATTAAGACCTGGCAGGAGAATATACCAGGTGTTTTTGGTGCATCTACATGGACTTTACTTTAATAATTTGTTTTGCGCACCACTGACTGTAGGGACTCATGGTGGCAACAATAAAGACAGACACAAGTGATCACAATTCAAGGGTGTTTATTGAACAAGGAATGCAGGGTGGAAAAACACCTAACCTAAATCTAGATGGGAGCAAGCGTCGACCATCAAATGAAAAATAACGCAGTCCTAGTGGCGTTGTCAAATAAAAGGGCCTATATTAAAAAAAAAATATTGCCAAATCCTTACAACTAATTCAGAATGAGTGTGGGATAGGGTTTTCAAAATAAAGTGTTCATAAATAATATGTCAGAACGTAATTTCCAGGGGTCTGCCTTCTCCATGTTTTAAGCACGGGACAAGGTGAGGCTTCTGAGCATGGCACACACTCGAGCTTTCCCAGCACGAATAGACAGTTCTGTTTCCATGATCAGGTTCTGTGAAGGTTAAGTCTTTTTTTCTCAGGAGCCTCAACGTCAAAGTCTCCTTTCACCCGAAAGTCTCTTGCTTTACAAGGTCATAAAATAAAAAACAAACAGTTCTGTTTCACATATATGTTTGGTGATGGCTTCACCCCTAGATGCAGACCCACCAACAGTTTCTTAATGATCTCAGGACCTTGTATAGCTATGTTCTCTTGCTTTTGAGGGCCTTCCAGGTTCAAAGTAACAAAACCAAAAGTTCAATCAAAAGGTTCTTCTCTTTATTCGGGTGATAGTCCTTCACCCCGGGGTTCCTCCTCTTCTGGACTCAGACCCCTTTCGAATCTCAGCATCCCTCCGCCGGGTTCAGTGTGGCTTTCCTCTATTTCACAAAATCTTACTTTCTTTTTAAACAGTTCTCATGGACATCCCTCTGCCAGGTTCACCTTTGTCAACACGCTGTTTCTTGGCACTGTAGGCTTCGCACCTCATTATCGGCATCCCTCCTCCAGGTTCACTCTTGCCACTTTTCACTTTCTTTTTGCTTTCAATGATTGCGAGATTCACTTCCTTTCCTTTCTCATGATGCAGGATTCACTTTGCTTGCTTTATTAACAGTTTGCTGGTCAAAGACTTTCGACTGTATAGGGATTTTGCTAGATCTCCTGTATGACTACTTTGACCTGTTTTGGTGGTTTTCCCACGGCCTTCTGTTAATAGTAGTGTATTCAACATGGGAGCAACAAGTTTCTCAAGTCAGCACCCACATGGTGCCGGTCCCCTCTGCAGCTGGTTTTCCCTTTACTATTCCCAGTTCTTTAAACTCTTCTCAATCTGCCACTTTACTGGTTTCATTCAACACAGTTCGGTTTCTTATCGGTTTCCCCTTCGACTCACCGGCTGTGATAAACCGCTTGGCTTTCCTTGTCTCTGGAGTCGAGGCCAGTACCACGGTAGTAGGAGTCGCCCTGGCTCCGGCTTATCGGCGTAGGCACACTCCGGGTACCACTGACATCTGCTGCAACATACTTGGGCTATTGTTTGCTGTCTTATATTTCCTCTTACGAAGGCTTCGCAGGTCTAGGACGGAAAGTGCAAGGTCGCTTCACTCCTTGTCACCCACTCGGTACTCGCTGCCTTTCTTCTTCGCTTAAACTGCCGGGTCTGGTTAGCTGTCTCCTTGTGCGGTCTGCCTTGGTTGCACTGTGCTCTCTTGCTCCAACTTTTATCACTGTGTGGAAAGGAAAGGGCCTGCCTGACTCTGCCAGACCCTTTTGTCAGGACATGTCAGGTAAACAGCTTTAGTGTTTAGACCTTTGTGTTTTATGTTGGGAAAAGTGCTTGTGTCGGAAAAGGGGAGGGGTAGAGGTTCTTGGTATTCTGCGGAACAGGAAGGAAATGGGGTGTTACATGGAATTATAACCCTCATATTAGGGTTTGTGGTGATCTCGGAAGGGTAGGTTTTTTTTACTATCTTGAAAAAAATAAGGGGGATTGTGCTACTATTTTGTCCTAGTAGACTGGGTGTTCGGAAATGAATAACCAGAAGGACGTTGAGACGGAGGAGGGGGAGTATTTGAGTGGAAAACAAGGATTCTGGGAGTTGTGGGTTTTGAGTGCAACAGGGTTTGGGCTCCTAGGGTATCGATCATCAGATATGGAGGGTTTGTTGGATTTGAATAAGGGAGATCTTTTAGGTAAAAGGGTGGTTGAGTTGGTGCAACCTATAAAAGCTTCAGGGAGCTGGTCTTCCTCGTCTCTTTCTTTGGCATAAAACCGCGTCTCACCTATTCTCCCAGGCATAACCCCAGGCTTCCCTACCCAGGTGATCCTACCTCGCTCGTCCACCCTCAGTGTTGGGATCTGAGAGTGCCAGACCGTCCCTGGCCACCTGAATAAGGGCCTCCCAAGGTCTGCTTGAGACAATACCCTCAGGTTTCTCACATGACCCAGAGGCTTAATGGGCCAAACCAACAAACAAACGGTCAGCAACATTGAAAGATGAGAAAAACCCCTACTGAAATTAGGGAAATAGAAGCATGTTATTTGAACTGCTGCGTTTTCAATTCTTTCTGAAGATGGCAGTGTATTTTAACTCCCTAAATTTGTAAGCAGGAGTTTTGAGTTGTTTGGTGTTATTTGATCTAAGAGTAAGAGTACTTGATTTGATCATCTGCGCTTTGCTCAAAGATAGTGGGCTAGACCCCATCAAGCATTTATGTGCTATAAGCAGGAGCCGAAAGCCAATTCTCGCATCTATAGGGAGCCAGTGTAAACTGCGCCGGGCCTCAGTCACATGATCTCTCCTGTTAAGAACACTGATTACTCTTACCGCACAATTCTGTATAATCTGGAGCCTGTTGCATTCAGATTTAGCTATGCCCCCCAGTAAACTGCTATAGTAGTCCACTCTAGAACCAATTATTGTTCTTGCCACAGTCTCACAGTTGACTCTCGGAATGTAGTTGTACCAGTAGCTGGAAATCATATGCAGTAGATGATACCAAGCTACTCACATGGGCCTGCATATTTGACTTACGATCAAATAATACTACCATAGTTTTAACTTTCTTTCGTTTTCATATTGCATCCTGCAATATCGAAATGGGAGTAATCTGTTCCCAATTTTGTGTAATTTAGCCTCTGTGCCAAGCACCATTAGCTCTGTTTTCTCTGTGTTAAGAGAAAGACCATTATTGGCCATCCAAGATCTGATCAATCCATAGATCTTATTGATGGAATGGTGTTTATATCCTCTTAATAATTACCAGACAATCACCAATTTTCTTCCAGTAAATTAAGAAGCGACACAGTAAAGATGTTGTACAGGGAGGGTGATAAACACGCTCCCTGAGCATACCATGAGCCAGAAGGACTGGTTGAAGGACTGGTTGTGCTTCTGCGACCTTACTACTGACCCTGCACCACAAATTGTTAAAAAAAGACTCAATCCATAGGGTGGCATTTGAGAAACCAGCCACCTCCTTCAACCTGGAGACCAGCAGAGAGTGGTCCACCAGATCAAAGGCGACTGAAAGGTCCAACAACATCAGCAATGCTGTCTGCCCCTTATCCATGAACTGTTACAATCTGGACTTCAGATCAAGTAAAGCTCTTTCCATACCATGATTCTCCCTGAAGCCCGATTGACATTTATTCAGTATCCCCTTGGTCTTAAAATGTGTCACAACTTGCGTATATGCCACATGTTCCAGGATCTTCAATAGAAAAGATTTATTGGTGATGGGCCTGTAGTTCAGATGTGTCAATGAGCATAGATTGGGTTTTTAAGCAATGGAGTAATCCAAGCATTCTTAATGCACAAAGGCACATTATTTTCACTAAACAAGGCATTTACAAATGTACACAACATGCCCATCAATAGGGGAGAAAAGTGTCAAAGTGAATGAACACATTAAGAGTACTGGGCACGGCACAGCCAGAAACTCATTGGGGACCTGAACATTGTGAGAGCTGAAACTGGGCGGCGCCAGCCGGCCCTAGGACCCGCATGCAACTGAAGAGGCTGAGTGCCCAGTCAGGGCATTACACGGCCACCGGTGTTCTGAGGCAGTGGACACTAGGAAAAACAAAGAGCCATAACTAGGCTCCCCCTTCAGAACCTGATCCATGGGGAGTCCGGGTGTGCACAACGGAGCAGCATCACAAAGGCCAGGCCTAGGGCTCGGTCAGTAGCAGCAAGAGGCGAAAACAAGACCCGGGAGGCCACGGCCAAAAGATGGACTGGTGACATGGGAACTACACAGGGGACTGCCAGACGAATAACCAGGTACAGAAGTGCCCCAGTGGCCCTACAGGGCAGCGTTCTAGGAACAAACACACACTGCAGGAATACACTGCAGACCACTGAATGCGCACTGTAGGAGAGCCCGTGAGACTTTGCATCAAACCGACGAATCCAGCTGATAGCCAGCAGAGAACCCTCACTGGGGCTTGCCCCCCCCCTCCTCCGAAAGACAGCACAGACTAACAGATCAGCACAAAATAGAAGCAGTGCACCAAGGCAGCACCCGAACAACTGTTCCACCAGAAACACCAAAACGAACAGCAGGAAGTCTGTGGCCTAACAGGGAAAAGCACAGTGCTAAGGACATAAGACCCTACGCAGCAAGAAGCCAACTTGTAGGCAACAGAAATAATGGTGCAGAAGTGTAGCAAGACCAAAGTAAAGCAACCAACGATGGACATTTTCACTAAACCACTGCAATCCCCGACCGATGCAGCACAAGTGAAACCTAGGCCACAAGACATGCCGGTACCACCGCGGGAAGACGAACTTATCCTGCAGGCCATCACGGACATGAAATCCTTGTGGACCACCACGATAGCGGACCTTAAAGCGGCACTGGAATTCAAGATCGATGCGATGGGTGTGGACGTCAACCTCCTGAGACAAGACGTCAGGGCACTAACGGAGCGCACGAGTAGCCTCAAGAGCGCAGTGAAAACCAACACGAAGGTGGGCACCACCAACACCAAGGAGGTCCACATACTTAAACAACAAGTGCATAACTTGGAAAACCGAGCAGAGGAGGCAGAGGGGCGCGCAAGGCGCAACAACATCCGCGTGGTGGGACTGCCGGAAGGAAAAGAGGGAACAGATCCTACAGAGTACGTGTAAAATATGCTGACCCAAGAAATTGGAGCAGGTAAACTCTCTCAAGGGTTTACGATCGAACGGGCACACAGGTCCTTAGCAAGGAGACTGCCACCCGTAGCTCCCCCACGAGCGATCATTGCAAAAATCCTAAACTACAGAGACAGAGAAAAGATCCTGGAATTTTTTTTGGAAAGGCGGAACAATAATCCGAGCGGCGGCGACAGTCACAGTGTACCCAGACTACCCTATGCTGGTGCAGAGACAGCGCTTCAGCTATGTGGCAGTGAAGCGACGGCAGAGGGCGGCAGGATTCAAATATATACTGTTGTACCCTGCAAAGCTAAAGATTTTACATAAGGGCAAAGCACACTTTTTTGAAGATCCAGAGGATGCAACGAACTGGTTGAACACCCACGGTTGCCCAGAAGAGGAGGACGGATCGGAGAGAGGCGGACAGGATAAGTGAATCAATGCCATATTAAAAATTCTGATGTGGGGACAGAGCTAGCGGGGGAATGTGACGGAGCCGCACAGGGTGCGCCATTGGGCCTAGATAATAGGGATTTAATATACTCAACATGAGGACTTGTGTGGACTAGAGTATAGTGGTTTGAACAGTAAGCTAAGTAGGATTAATAGGCGGCACACTATAGTTTAAAGGGAGACCCACGGACGAAGCAGGACCTACCCCTGATAGAGTAGGTGATTCGCCAGTAGGGCAGTATCCTCCGGCTGTGCACCAAGTATTGGTGGTAGCCAAGAAAGGGGCTAGATGTGGGATAGCCTCAGATCCAGGGATGGAGCGTGGCATCAGTTGGGGATGGGGGGAGGGGAGGAACAGTTGGGGACGGGATAGGCAGGGGGGGCAGTTGGGGAGCAGGAAGTTGGGGTAGTTAGAGGGGTGTTCTGGTTTGAGGGAGGGAAGTGGGGGGGATCAATCAAGAAGACACAGGAGCTCAATATGGAATGTCCACAAACAACTAAATCTGTACAGGAAAAGGTGGGGGAGAATGGGGGGCGGAGTAGGATATAGCTGAAATGGGGGACCTTAGAATTGTGACCTGGAATGTACGCGGGTTAAACACCTATATAAAGTGCAACAAAGTTATGATGTAGTTACGCCGGCAGAAGATAGATATAGCAATGTTACAGGAAACCCACTTAACTAAAGAGAAACTAGAGTTGATGAAGAGGAAGTGGAAAGGGACCATACTATGGGCCACATACTCAGTATACGCTAGGGGGGGTCCTTATATAGATCGCGCCCCACGTCCCTTTAAACTGCTGCAATAGGAGGTAAGAGAAGATGGGAGAATGGTGCTAGTAAAAGGGATAGTGGGCAATAAAATGGTCAACCTGATTAATATCTATGCCCCGAACAACGATACTCCATCTTATTTCAGAAATCTGTATGCCATTGTTAGCCCGTACATGTAAGGAGCGGTCATAATAGGAGGGGACCTTAACTGTACACTAGACCCCAAGATGGATAGGTCAAGGTCCCCGACCACATTCATACGAGAATTCCAGCTCACTGACATATGGAGGAAGCTCCACCCCAATTGTAGGGGGTATTCACATTATGCAGCCCCATATGATTTATACACCAGGTTAGACTATATACTAGTGTCTGGCTCCATGGTGGAAGAGATCAAAGAGGCGGAGTACAAAGCAGCAGTACTATCAGACCATAAGCCACTGTGGGTGACATGGCAGATCTCGCCGCCCATGCCTAGGATCCCGACATGGAGGGATGCCATGTTCAGGGAAGACCTAAGAAAAGCAGTACAGGAATACTTTGAAATAAATACTGGAAGTGTTGCATCAGCAGGCACACTCTGGGAAGCATTCAAGGTAGTAATAAGGGGGCAGCAATATCTAAGTCGACTGGGCTGCTGGGAGGCATAACGATAGACCTGCAAACCACGGAAAAGGAGATTGAGGCTAAAATGCAAGAGGGTCAAGACTCCTCAGAAAAGACTGAGGCGAGAAGGCACCTGACCGAAAAATGTACATCCCACTGGGAGAGATGATGTAACCTCAACTATAGGAAATATATAGAGACAGCATGCAGAAGGGGGTAAACCAGGCAGATTATTAGCCTGATTGTGTAAAAATGAGACCCCGAGACAGGTAACCCGGCGATGCGCCGCTAGGACGGCGCACTCGAGGACACTCAAGGAGGAGTAAATGAGTGCTTTCAGAGATACTATCGCAAGTTGCATACCGATATATTAGAAGTAGATGAAATTGGCGTAAACGAAGTGCTGGAGGACATCATCCTACCTAGGCTAGAGATAGCCGATAGAAAACGATTTGAGGCACAACTGGAATATGTAATCCGTAACCTACCCACCAATAAGGCGCCGGGGGCTGATGGCCTCCGAAGTGAATTTTCTAAGACGTATATGGCAGACCTGCTTCCACCAATGTTGGCCATGTTAAATGAGGCGTTTTAACGGGGTAGGCTGCCGGAGACTTTGAGAGAAGCGGTCATCGTTCCGCTCCTCAAGCTGGGCAAAATAGACACTGATTGCGGATCCTACAGACCGTTGTCAATGTGAAATCAGGACAGCAAGATCCTTACCGCGGTGATGGCAAACAGATTGAAACCACTGATAAGTGCCCTGATACACCATGACCAGACAGGATATGTCCCCCAGCGGAGCATTTCTGATCATCTCAAGAGGTTGCACCATGTTATAGACCAGACCACAGCAAGCTCCCAAGAATTAGCGATAGTCTCACTAGACGCAGTCAAGGCTTTTGACTCTGTTAAATGGTCCTGGCTACGAGCGGTCCTAAGAAAGTTTGGGATAGGACCGCTGTATCTGCAATGGGTGAAATTATTATATAGTGCGCCGATTGCTAGAGTCAGGACGGGTCCGGTGATATCAGAAAGATGGACACTAGGCAGGGGAACTAGACAGGGCTGCCCTTGGTCACTGATGCTGTTTATCCTAGCACTAGAGCCCCTGGCGGCATACCTCAGATATCAATACGGTGAGGTGGGCATTACAACGAAAGGCGCACAGCACTTGATATCACTGTATGCTAACAACATGCTGTTGTATCTAAAGTACCCAGAAGAAAACTCACAATATATACTAGAGGTACTAGATCAATAGGCACTAATATCAGGTATAACGGTAAACCCACGGAAGTCCATGATATTCCCACTAGGGAGATATATAGAATACCTCAAGACAGGTTGCCTGTGTTACAGATTGAATGGGCGGTAGACACCTTCAGATACCTGGGGATAAATGTGTATCACAATGCTAGAGAGAAACATAGGAATAATACAGAGCAAGCAGTGGTAGGGATTCAACGCAGTATGACATTCTGGACAAGGTTACCCCTAACCATGATGGGGAGAACGCTATTGCTTAAAATGATAGTATTGCCAAGGCTGCTACACAACTTTGCAAATGTCCCGTACCTGATACCTAAACGCTTTTTTAATGAAATCCACAATATGTGTAGAGGGTTCATCTGTTATAATACTAGAAATCGGGTAGCCCTATGGAAATTACAAAATCCACATGATCAGGCCGGTATTAAACTACCCAATTTTGAAGTGTATTACCTAGCGGGCCAAATACAATACCTAGCTAGATTGGCTCCGAAGACACCACTTCAGAATCGAGACTATTGAGGGCAGAATGTACACCATATTTCTTAAAAGAATGGATGTGGGTAACGGAACTCCAGAAAAGTGGGAGAGGGGCGCTACTGACCCTGGGTAGGAAGATCTGGCATAGGACCTGTGTAATGCTGGGTTGCCGGACGGCGTGCTCCCCGCAGGTCCCTCTTGTGACATTAAAGGGGATAGATGATCAATTGAGACGTGCCATAAGGGAACACTGGGAGCCGGTGGGGGTGACAACAGTAGGGGATGTGTGGCAAGGAGATGGTAGAATAGAGTTTGATAGCTTAAGCGAGAACATGGGCCTACATAGCGGGCAGTATATTACGTATGTGAGATTGATGACCATGCTAAAAAAGACGTGGTCAGAAGTAGAATTGACCCAGCAGCCAGACAAGGCCATAGAAATGTTCCAAACTGTGTCGGACGGGGGTGATGAGGTCTCCAGAATTTACGAAATACTGATGTCTAAAGTGGGAAAGGAGGTGGTTCAGACGAGGCAGGACTGGGAGGAAGAAAGCGGGGAAACAATAAGTGATGGACTATGGCAAAGGGCACAAGGATACCACAAAAAAGTGTCACGGAATGCCAGATTACAACAGATTATGTTGTATATTACTCATAGAGCATATATGACCCCCAAGAGAATTACTAAGTTCACAAATGCGACTACACAGCGATGCCCGAAATGTGCGGTAGAAAATGCCGGGATGGTACACATGTTCTGGGTCTGTCCCGAAATTGAGCGATATTGGAATGAAATAGCGGATCGACCGCTGGCTTCCAAGGGGATTGAACTAGTGGTAGACTCCTTGTGGGCATGCATAGTGGGGGGCTTACCTAGACCGCGCAAACTCAAGCATGTGTGCAAACTCAAAGACCTGGCTTATATTTTAGCAAAAAGAAGGATAGCTATGGGATGGAAAGCTCAGGCAAGACCCAGTGTAGATACCTGTTGGAGGGACCTTCTGCAGTGGGCCGAGGCTGAAACAGTGGTCTGGAGGGAGGCTGCATGTAGAGGAGGGGAAGAGGAAACAGAGTTATTGATGGCGTGGCAACATCTGATTGCATCTCTTTCGGGCTGGGACCCGAGGAATTGGACACGGATAGCTCCCTGGATTATGGAGAAGAAGAGACAGTTGTGGACTAGTGGACCGAGTTGGCCTTCTTATAGTGATTTTAAAGAGGGGGAGGGGAAGACAAAATGGGGTGTTGGGGTTTGAGTAGTTTATGCACCATGTTAAGGTGCACTGTTTGTTATGAAACTAATAAAATGTTTACAAAAAAAAGAGTACTGGGCACACACTGTGTAAAGAAACTGCATAAGAGTCCTGGCAGGAGAGTATACTAGGCAAACCCAAGTGTGGGCAATGAACTGCTTAAGAAAATCCCAAGGAAGACACATGCCCTTAAGATTGTGAATACATTGCAGATGAAAAGAAACCTGCGGAAGGGAGTCATTTCTCCGGGTGTGGATTGTGGTACCAAGAGGAGGGAGTTATTCTTTTGGCTTACAAAGAACTTGATTGTCTAGTTTTAACTTTTGTTTTGGTGGAGTGAAACCTGGGGAAGGGATTCGTTCCCTGGAACAGTGAATATTTACCAGTTGAGCCTTTTGTTGGATTTGAACATTTTGTGCACTTTCAAGGCCAAAGACAATATCCTTTAAACCTTACTTTTAGAATGTGAGTGCTAGGATAGGATTTCAGACACAGGAAATTGTTTTGCTTTGAACATCTTGACACAGGACAGACACTTATATTTGGTTTTGGTAGGGAAATACCTCCTAGATTAGGGATAATGAGGCATTTTCCAATCCCTTTATTATTTAATAAAAGTCTATAACCAAAAACATGAGTCATTTGTGTCCACGTCTCATTCGTGGCTCTTCACACTATGCAGTTAATGGACTTTACTGGCCATGGCTAGAGCTATTGCAGTTAATTTTGCATCCTATGAAGAAAGGCCAAACACTGCTTAATCTGGTGATTTCTGACAACTGTTTTGCTGAACCATTAGGAAAAAGGGGAAAAGCTGAACTTCCTGCAAATAAACATTGTGATTGGTCATTTCATTGAGACCTGGTTCTGCTGGAGTGGGGGAGGCGGAGGAGGGGAGCATCCTGCTCTTACACATTTATGGGGATTGGTGCACATGAATTGGAAAAGAGGTTGAATGCACTCCTACTACATACGGGTTCAAATAAGTGGTTAACAAACAGCTTTCAGAAATATTCCCCCAGAAAGTACTGTCAACTAACATTACCCCATTTGTCCCCTATTCCAGCAGACAGCTCGGAGAACTCGGATCTTGAAGATGACATCATCTTGGCTTTGAATGAGTGATTGTCTGATCAGATGTCTCTACAGCAATCAACTTTAATGAAGGGAGAACTCCAGCTCTGCTGCCTCGCACTATGAAGGCCCAAACTCCATCCTTGAGGCTGTACATGTGGTGTTGGGAACTCAGCATATCGGGTCTTTTGGTTTGAACACCTCGGCCCATGGTTTGGACGGACGAAGCTGCCTGGTACCTTTTGGGTGAAAAAAAGGGCTGCTCCCAGGGAATATCCTCCCAGCTCATCGTTCCCTGCTTATTTGCTGCCTTGTTTTTTCTTTAGATGTTGGTCCTGTTGTATTTGCACAATCTCATCCATCAAAGCTTAAACAAGTATCAAGACAAACCCATAAAGGATGCGGGACAGTATACCAGGCCGTTTGATCTATGCTTTGTGTATGAAGATTTATTTCTTTAAAAACTGAAATAGTTTTATATAAAACAGTCTAAAAACTATAAAAAAAATAAAAAGAGAGTAATATTTTGGCAATGTGTTTTGAGTGCCAACAGTATGAACTCTGAATCTGAGAAAGATGCAGGTTCCGTGGACACATTTCTTTTATGGTATTTCCAATCAATGTACATTTTTACAGACAAGTATTTAAAAGAAAATGGGAAGAGAAAAAGGAAAAACAATGCCGTTTCTAAACCTTGTAAGATGCAATGGATATTTTTTTATAAATGTGTAATATATATACTTTGACCTGTTTATTTTGTTTTAAATGGAAGGATAGATCTATCCTGATGCTACCTTAGGTGGGGATGACGTCAAGGTTGTAGAGCCAGAAAAGCAGCCAAATATGATGGATCATTTGTTGCATACTTCAATAATTGGCTGAGATGTAATTAATTGTCTGGGATACAATTCTTTGCCCCAATTGCTCTAGTTCCACCGTTTTGTCAAATATTTACACAAGCTGAGCCACAACCAAAAGGGAAGTCCTCTTTTTTTTTTTTTTGCCCCTCAACATAGACCGGTATCTGCGTGAGATGATGTTACCTCAACCTGAAACATTAATCCCAATGTTTTGGCCTTATTCATCAAGGCATCCTGCTAAAACCACACCTATGACAAATCAAGACTTGCAGTGCTCATGTCGTCCACCTTCTTCATCAGAGAGAATCAACGTCTCAATTGCCTCTTGCAAAATAGGTGCTCCCTTAGCCCATTCTTACACTCTATTCACCCATTGAGTCAGTATTTTGGCACCCCTTCTGGGAGGAAAATGTAGTGGGTAGGAGACTGTTGGGCGAAAACCTTGGAAATGAATCTTCATCTGCCTTTAGCAAATCTCATTGAAAACACTTTGCAGTTTCCGAGCCGTTTCTACATTCCAAGCCTTCTCCTGGATATTCTTATACAGAGTTTTTTTATTTTTCTTATTTCTTCAGGGGGAGGGGTTTGAGAATAAAGACTTCTGGTCCTTGTGTTTTTTGTGTGCTCATAAATGCATTTCAGATTGAGTAGATACTGTCTTGCTCAACTGTATTCATTGTTAAGATAACAATATTCATGGTGTTTCCCACCAGAGAGGTTTTAGCAGAGCAGTGACATACTAGGAAGCAATGGTAGTATGTTCTGATGAAAATTAATGCTTTTTCAGTCCATCAAAAACAGTTTTAATAAATGAACAATGAAAAATTGCATATTTCTAGTTCAGGCATCAGGCAAGTATTTTAATGCAAGAAAATGTGTACTAGTCTGGGCTATGTTGTCTGTACTGTTAAATCTGGGATAAGTCATAGGATGATAATCGCACTTCTGAAACACTTGACTAGTTTGCTGGGGTATTGGATTCCCGGTTTCATTGAAAAGAACAGGCTCTGAAGGCACTTAGAGTTACTGTATATTTACAATAACAAATATATAAAGGCTCTTTTAGATACCAATTTCCTGTTTGGGGTGGTGGAGTAGGGTGCAAAGAAAAAGATACTACAGTGATTTCTGAAGAGCAATAGAGAATGGATGGCTTATGTTAGTACATGATACTGGCTGTGAACAATATTGTACTTTCCTATTTTGTTTTAAGCACTTAAGCGAGACCCCCCCCCCCCCCCACTCATGTATATTTTCTAATCAGGATGTTTCCTTTCCTTTTGGAGGCAAGGCTATCCAGAACAGTGTAAAATGTTGGTATAACTGAAATGATTGGGTAGATCTTTTTCAACAATTGCATTGAACCACAGCAGGGTGATGAGTATTTGGAAAGTAAACTTACACATACCAACCACTGAGCAATCTTGTTGTACTTTCAGTATACGGCTAATGTAAATATGTTAGTAAAATTATGTTCAGAGAGACAGATTATATAGATTATTCATCTATTTGGAGAAACTGTTATGGGCATATTGGATGTAGTTTTTCTTTTTTAGGGAACGTAGAATGCAATCTAGGAAGCATTCAATTAGTCCATAGGCATAGATGTGTCCCTTTCCTAAGCAACACTAGAAGTTTAGTGCCCCTTCTGTTACTGGTTTGACCAGGAATGAAATGCCCTCTGACTGAAATTTTGCCACAATATCCCTAATTATCTGCAGTGTTCCTACCCTGCTCATTCCGTGTCAGACTTTCAAGATCTGACTAGCATCAGTTCCAGCACACAGTGTTTTACATCGAGGGTCTCACCAAAACAGATCAGACGAGAGCATGGCTGCTTTCACACATGCCTGGTAGTGGGTAGTGAATCAACCAGTTATGTGACTATTACAAATGCAGTGCATTTTTCCAGATGGGTTGTGGCTTAGTACTACAAGCACATAAACTGCAGACTAATTTGAGGCGTGAAGTGGAATTGTGATATTGATGATGCTTAAAGCAGCAAAACTATGTAGGAAATATTTTTTTACTTGCAATTAAAATTCCTTTAAAAAAAATACTTTCTCGATTCTTATGCAGTCTCTACCATTGAATTTGGATCTGTGTTTAGAAAGTCACAAATCACTGATCATGGTGAAGGCCTAGCATATGTGTGGCAGCAAAACCTAGCAGACTCTCTTCCCTCTGTGTGGTTGCATAGTTTCCCATCTTCCTCTGCCTGTGAAGCCTTAATTTGAATGTGACTTCGTGAAATACAAATGGATGCTGCTCAGATTATCTCTCCATATATTCTCTGTCAAAGTGTTCTGGCTGGGACCAAGAAGTATGCCGCTACCAGGGTTCGAAATTGCTGGGAGCTATTAAACTCCTGGATAGGGCCTAGAAGGGCCTGCTTACCTTGATACCAATAGCTACCATGAACTACTTGTGGCTACCCACGCCAGCTGTTGACATAAAAATATATGTGACCATTACCTATATGGGAATTTGCATGAAAGTTGCAATGGTAAAGGTTTAGAAGACATGCAAAACATAAATGGTCATATGTATTGAACAAAAGTAATAGTTGCATCTCATGTTAGATTTGCATAGTTTGTAGAAGTGCCTCATTGTGCAGGAAGGAGAAAGAGAGTGAGCAAGGTTGCATCACAGAAAAAGAAAAAGGTGGCAGCACAGAAAAATAGTGTGACAGTAAAGGGACAGTAACAGATATTAATGCAGAAACAGGTGTGGCAGAGTTATGAAGTAGCGGTAAAGACTAAATGAGAGGTTAGCAGCAAAATGGTAGAGCGGACAGAAAAGAAATGTAAAATAATTAAAAGTACTTCCACAGCAGTACCTGGTAATAATCCTGATCTTCCAGGTTTCTTTAAATCGTACTATACTAGCTGACTACGATCGTTTCGGATAGATACCTACTGTTATGGTTAACATCAACTCTTTCTGCACCGTGTGGAAATCTTTTTATCTTTAAAAATTGAAATGGTGCTCCATAGAAATGGTACATATATCCATTCAACAAATTATGAAGACATTTGTGTATACAGTATTGCTGAAAAACATGACGCAAGGAACAAGACAAAAGCAATCAAACTTTATTGCATTATTAAGAATTGTTTCCAGGAGTTCCTGTGAATTGTTCTTCCTTTCTCATCGGTACACTCTGATGACTATTTTACCAAAAAACAAATTACAGTACGATTCCGACTTTACTGGGACCTTATTTTACAACATGTTCTTTCGACACAGTGTGTTTCGTCATCTTTGAGCTTCTGATGGTGTGCTCTTTTCACAAGTATGTTGGCCTTAGGTGTATTCCTATGTTCTGGCACCTATCAGAGCTACACAATCATTGACTCCCTAATTTAGTGCAAATGTGAACTGTCTATCCGAACATATTTAGTTCTGCTAATAACTAGCCCCTTGAATCTTTTTTTCATTTTTAATGTCTTGCCCAATGTCTCAATGTTATGTACATTTCTTACATTTTTGTTCCATTGTAATATATCAAAACGGATTCAATGTTGTCGACGATTCTCTTCATGCCCCATGTCATCTTATTCTCATCTGCAACATTTAGGAATAAAACTATTGTTGGCGGGATTATTATTACGTTCTCCTTCCCTACTTCTTTTCATCGTTTAGTTTTGTAGCACTTACCCTACCCATGTGTGGTCTGTTATTGTGTCACTGCTCATGGTTCCTCCTTTATGTGGTATGATTATCACAAACCCTGCAGTCAATAATATAAACTTATCTGGTTTATCCTAAAAAGATTTTTTGTTTTTATGCATTAAATATTGTTTCAGAGAGGTTTTTTTATTGTTAGTGAAGCCAATTTGTGTTGTATCCAACGTGATTACTCACCATACAAAATGTTTTTTGTGTATCTCGACCGGCACTTGTGTCTCTATCTATACTTATGGCCACCAAATGCTCCCATCAAATTCATGCCTGCCGTGTGCATGCACTCAGTGTCCATGTAGCTGTGGAAGCCTCTTCGTGCTCCCAGCTCCCTTTAAAAAAAAAAAAACACACTGTGCTATGCATGTGTTAATCACTGAAGTTTAATCGATTTACACCATTTCAATGTTTATATGAAACTAGAGATGAACTTAGGGGAGAATCTAGGGTGAGTACGTAAAGCCAGCTTGTCCTTGTTTATGATTTAAGGATCCTGTACTGACAATGCTTGTATTTCACTAACTCTTCTTATGGAAGTAATAGCCACTAAGAATGCAGTCCGGTGTTTAAGACTTGACTTCTGCATCGGCTCGAAAGGGGGTCCGATGAGCTTAG
Organism: Ambystoma mexicanum; assembly: GCF_040938575.1. Classification (NCBI taxonomy): domain Eukaryota; kingdom Metazoa; phylum Chordata; class Amphibia; order Caudata; family Ambystomatidae; genus Ambystoma; species Ambystoma mexicanum. Next base: position 593,692,496 of record NC_090923.1, on the reverse strand, counting down.
CGAGTACAACATTGAGAACCAATCCTGGCGGCGGGTTTGAAACTGGAGGGTGGAGTCTCTTTACTCCCTCCATCAATGCCTTGATGACAGGCACCTTCCACCATGAGACCTTATTGTGGGAGGTGGTATAGACTGACAAAGCCACCAGGTGGACCGTTGAATACTAACCCTGAATCTAGCAAGTGGAGCATATAATTTAGAATATGGGATGGTGTACATTCTATGGGGTTAATTTGTTTAGACTGGCACCAAATTACAAATCTCCTCCACTTGTCGAAATAACAGTGCCTAGTGTTAGGCTTTCGTGCTTCCTTCAGGATATCCATACACCTCTCTGGAAGGTTAAGATGTCTGAACTCCATGACTTCAGGAGCCACGCTGCCAAGTTCATTGGGTGAGGTTGAAGGTGCACTGTTAATCCCCTCTGAGAAAAGGCGCATGGATACTTATGAGCTTGTCTGATATGTATCTGCTTGGATACAGCTGTACTCACGCTACACTTCATGCTACCTCATGTCAGAAAAATAACAGTCTGAGGGACCTCGACGCGTGAAGGACCAGGGGTACAGTGGACGTCACACTAGGGATAGTATTACTGGCAAGCCCTGTCGAGGTCCCTTTTTGAATTTCGAAAACAACTGTAATACTCTGCAGATTCCATTAGATGTCGACCTATGCACAGCATGTGAATCTAAGCAGATACAAGCATCAGAAATAAGATTACGGTGAGTAATGTATCATATGTATATATATTTCTGATGTTTGTTAATCTGCTTAGAATCACATGGTATGCATAGTCCGACATCCAGTGGTCACTGCGGAGTATTGCATCTTGTTTTTCGAAAGTCGAAAATGGGACGTCGACATAGGCGTGTCTGTAATACTATCCCTATAGTGACGTGTAGTGTACCCAAAATCCCTCACGCGTCGAGGTCCCTCAGATTGTTTTTTTCCAGCCAGAATACTGGTCGCCTTATGCGGAGCTTGTAGGAAACATTGCCATTACCATTTATTCGACCCTTGGTCATTTTTTGTCAGTTATCGTTAATCCAAACGCTCTTTCGACGGCTAAACAACTTCCCCGCCGAGTCAAGATATTCGACGGCGGTGGTTTCGACAGAGGCGATCCTATCGGCGCTGCCAAACACGTGGCCTGGCCTCGCTGGCCTACACAGTAGGGAGAGTAGGGGTTGTTGTAGACATTTCTGTTTTCTTCTAGAATGCCTTTCTCTTCCTCCCCCCCCCCTTTCCTTCGGGGTCGTTATCACTTATTACATCCTCGGCTATGGAGAGGACTCCTTTTAGATTTTGCCCTCGTAACGGCAAATTCACGTGAAAGGATAAGCATAAGCGGTGTAACCGCTGCTTACCCTTCGACCACAACGAGGCCGGCTGTGCGGCCTGTAAACTCCTTCGTCCAAAAACTTTGAAGGACCGCAGGGTCAAGAGGTGGGCAGCCTACGCTATGTCGAAGGCTGATGCCTCACCCGCCTCTGGCGAATGTGACGAGGGGGATAGTGATAACGCTACCTCAGTATCGGAGGTTGTCGACCTCTCTAAGGAGCGCTCCCGCTTCTCTGCGTCTGTCCCCGGCCCCGAAAAGTTTGGCTCACGCCCTACTTATGGGGATGTACACCCCGGCTACACCGACGCACATGAAAAAGTAAAAACTAAACACACAACCCACGGCCCTTCCTCGACTAAGTTGAAGAAGGCCCCAGCGCCAACGTAGACGCCGAACCTACCGGCAACCTCCGCCGACCGTAAGGGTCGCTAGCCCTCCCTGCAGCCGCATGCACGACTAACGACTGGGCCATCCGCAACTAAGGGCGCTACCACCAAAAATGTCAGACGAAAAACGTCATAAGAAAGCGACTGTCGGTGAAAAAGTTCCGGCACCGCCGAAAACTGTTAATGACCATTCGACGGACAAACTGGTCGTTGAAAGCTTGGCAAAAAAAGTCTCCACTGAAGCTCAGACGGGCGGCGAGAGAGTCGCTGACACCCGCGCACAAGGCCAGGGAGATGCCGAAACCTACGGAAGGTACGCTGGAAACCCCTCTCTCACCCCCCCCCATCGAAGGGAAGACCTAAAGATACATCCCCAGTGTCGGGCCCACGAGAATGTTTCTCAGAGGGCGAAGGGGGTATATAATCCACGCTATGGAAGAGATCTCGACGCCTAGAGGCGGAGGAGCACACCTTTCCGCCACTAGACCGTTCAGGGTTATCCCAGTGGACTATGGAAAGATTTCAATCGTGTATGGACAAACTAGATAGGTTTATGTCCACCCCTGAACATGTTACACCCAAAAGGCCAAGAGAGATACTCCATGAAGACCCTAGGGCCAAATATCCAAGACTCTTTGACCCACTTGAAGAGGAAATTGATACATATGACCTCACTGAAGAGGACCCACATTTTCACGAAGATGAAGAGTTCCTAAATACTGAGGATCTACAAGACCCTGTAGAGGGCTTTGAAGAAGACCCAGACATAGTTGGATCACAGCCCTGGCAGTCTCCAGGGGTCCTCTCCTCAGACTACACCAGTCAGAAACCCGTCGCCTGTGGATGACCAGCCCACTTTTAATGCACTGCTACGCAAGGCGGCAGCACATTTTGAAATTGACACAGGGAAAATTTCTCCAGAAGTAGACTTTGTGGAGAAAATAATTAAGGAAAAACCACCTATTAGTCAAGCCATACCCCTTCTTGCCTCAGTCAAGAGACGCCTCGTTCCATCTTTATCCACACCTGCATTGGTTAGAGGTGTCAACCCAAGAATTGAGTAGCTTTTTAGCCCCTCACCGTCAGATCCCTTATATATTAGAGGTCACTCCATACATGATTCCTTGGTAGTAACCACCACGAGGAAAAGGGTGGGGGTTCCGCTATCTACTAGCGAAGCACCCCCAGACGGGGGAAGAAGCTTTATGCCTTGGGAAAAAAGATTACATCCTCAGCAGCTTTCTCCACATAAATTGCCAATAACAATACTTTGCTGGCAAGCTACACTGATGCCCAATGGGGAGTGTTGCGCGAAGGCCTACAAGAAGCTCCTGAGCCCTTACAAACCCGTTTGTTAGCCATTGTGACAGAAGGTACTCGGGTAAACCAGAGCATCATTACGAACACGCTAGATGCTGAGGAGACAGCTGGCCGGTCACTAGTCCAGGGGGTACTTATTAAGCGTCATGTTTGGCTCAGGAACTCAGGTTTCAAGCCAGAAACCCAGGCGTCCCTCATCAACAAACCCCTTGAAGACTCAAACTTATTTGGTAAGGCAGTTGATGACGCACTGGGGACAGCTAAGAAGGAATTTGAAACCCTAAAGACTCTGGACCAAAACACAAGACTCCTAATAAGCGAGGTGACGGCAACAGGCGTTTTGTTCGTGGCCAACGACAAAACCACCACCAACAACAACAATACTCCTCAGCAGGCAGCTGGTCCTACACTCAGGGAACCAGTGAACAATATGCTCAGAGATTACAACATTGTGGCAAGAAAAGAGGTCGGGGCCCCACTACAGAGGCTCCCCGGCTGCCAACACAAAATGACTCGAAGGTTCGGGTCCCCTCCCATGCATCTCCGGTCGGGGGCCGGTTAACATCATTCCTACAAGCATGGGAGGGAATTACCACAGACCGCTGTGTACTGTCAACTGTAGCCCGTGGTTACTGCATCGAATTCAGTCGGTCCCCTACATTCAGACCCCCAAGGGGAAGACGCCTATCACCCGAACACCTCGCCATCCTTCTTCAGGAAGTCGAACTGCTACTGGAAAAAGGAGCAATAGAGGTCGTGCCTCTATCACAGGTAAAGGAGGGTATTTATTCAGTGTACTTCCTTGTACCCAAAAAGGATTTAACCATACGCCCTGTACTAGATCTTCGCCCAGCGAACAAATTCGTAAAACCTCAAACATTTCGTATGGTGACTTTGCAGGAGGTAATTCCCCTGCTCACACAGGGGGATTACATCGCAACACTGGACATGAAAGATGTATACTTTCATATTTCAATGTTGCCAGCGCACAGGAAATACCACAGGTTCATGATAGAAGGCAAACACTATCAGTTCAAAGTGCTTCCCTTCGGCATAGCTTCAGCGCCAAGGGTATTCACGAAGGTACTGGCAGTGGCAGCAGCCTACCTGCACAGGCTGTCCATTCCAGTCTGCCCCTAGCTCGACGACAGGCTCATATCAGGGGATTCTTACGAAACATGCTTCTCAAATACCCAAAAGACTGTAGACCTTTTGTTCCACCTGGGCTTCACCATCAACGAGAAGAAGTCCAGTCTAGACCCCAGCCAAGTCAAGCAATTCCTAGGGGCTCTAATTTGAACAAAGGACGGCCTTGTCTTCCCCTCCAACGAGAGGGTCCAAAATATGCTGTTTCAGATCCCTCTATATGTAGCCGGTCGAGAGGTGACGGTACGCAAAGCCATGCGATTGTTAGGAATGATGGCATCATGTATTTATTTGGTGCCTCGCGCGCCTGCGCATGCATCCAATGCAAGAGTGGCTCAACAGCCAGTGGTGTCAGGCCAGCGGACAATGGGACGATCTAGTGGTGGTCTTGCAGGCCTTGGTTCTCTCGCTGCGATGGTGGTCGAAGGAATACCTCGTGTTGGGGAAACCATTCGCCACCCCCGTTGTAGAAGCCACTCTAACCATAGATGCATCCCTCACAGGATGGGGGGCTCAGCTATCCCATCAGACTGCACATGGAGTTTGGACTCCGAGTGTGACGTCCAAACACATAAACTTGCTGAACTGCTGGCGGTCTTCAAGGCACTGAAGGCTTTCCAGACACACCTACAAGGGAAAACCGTGCTGGTCCTCACAGACAGCACCACAGCCATGTACTACCTGAACAAACAAGGGGACACTCACTCTCCAGGACTGTCAAAGCTGTCCCAGAACATCTGGAAGTGGGCTCTCAAACACAACATGTTCCTGTTATCTGAACATGTACCAGGGGAACTCAATCTTCTGGCAGACGAACTCAGCAGAGACTTCCCTCTGCCCGCAGAGTACGAATGGCGATTACAAGAAGACATAGTCTTCAACGTTTTCACAGAATGGGGCTTCCCAGAGATAATCTGTTCGCAACTCCGGAGAACACACAATGCCAAGATTATGCCTCCAGGTACCCCCATAACCGCTCCAAGGGGAATGGTCTCTGGATAACATGGTCAGGGAAATTTGTCTACGCTTTTCCCCCCCCCGAGTCCCCTTCTCAACAAGATAGTGCATAAGATGCACCAGAACCAGTTACCATGATGCTGGTGGCCCCCATGTGGGCCCGGCAACCCTGGTGCGCTCATTTGATGGAGATGTCACGGTCTCCTCCGGTGAAACTACCCTGCCCATACAACATGCGGTCACAGGGTAGGGGCCGAACGCTGCACCCATGCCCACAGACCCTGAACTTGGCAGCCTGGCTCCTGAGGTCATATAATTTGGACATTTGCAGCTCACCTAGCTGCACTCTACGTCTCAACATAAGGTGCCATGGTGGAAAGTTCCAGTTATTAAAGCCTTCATGGAGGGAGTGAAAAGAAATCACCCTCCTATATCTATCCCAGCTCCTGGATGGGACCTGAATGTTGTACTAACCAGGCTAATAGGCTCCCCCTTCGAACCCATGCACAAAGCAACCCTTAAGAATATCACTCTTAAAACTGCTTTCTTAATAGCGATCACCTCCATAGAACTATAAGCGGTCTCTATACTAGATCCCTTTGTAACAGTTCACAAAGATAAGGTGGTTCTACGCACGCACCCTAGGTTTGCTCCTAAATTCATTTCAAAATTCCATGTCAACCAGTCTATAGAACTACCAACGTTCTTTCGAAACCCATCAAACTTGGGAGAAAAAAGCCTGCACACACTTGATGTGTGCTGTCAGGAACTGAGATCCATGTAGACTAGAATACCTCCGTCCCCAACTACCAGTCAGAGAGATAATTATACTCGCTGACCGATCGTTGAGGCCACAGGTGGTGGTAGGAACAGGAATCGCTGGAACCCGGATGACTGTAAGGAAAGAAGGCAGGTAAGAATATACACCAAAACACCAACTTAACACCACAATTCCGAAGAATGAAAACACAGTAAGTATCTAACCAGTATATGATAGCTGTTCCCTCCAGAGGTCGATAATAGGCTAGTTTAAAGTACCCAAGAGGCTACTCACACTAGGCAACCATGGGAAGCCACCACGAGTATCAGGAAAAAGGGTGGAAGGTGCAGCATGAAAGGAGGGGAGGGTAGGGTAGGACCAGGAGCAAGAGGGGTTCCAGACAGGGAAGCAGTCCAAAGGCCAATAGTTTGACTCAGACAAGCATGATCCAAAGGCAGTCCAAGTTCAGAATCCAAGGTCAGAGCAGTTTAAGGTATCCAGAGTGAAGATAGGCACCAAATCCAATGGGTAGAATCAAGTAGAAGTCCAAATAAGCATAAGCCAAGGTCCACAATCCGAGAGAGCACACGAAACAGGAACCAACGCCACATGCTGCAAGAGAACAGCTGAGAAGCGTATAGCGGCGTGTCGTGTGTTACTTTATACTTCCTGGTTAAGGTCACATGAGCGCGTGGACAAAGCGCGTGAGGAGACACGTGACCGTAACCTACTGTGTTGACTGGAGGCTGGGGAATCATGTGATGCGGAAGTATTCCATGTTAGGGGATGGCCCCGCCCCCCAACATGCGACCGTCCCACTCGACCTGCGGTAAGCGGCCACAGGACCCGCCAGGATCGGGGCGGCCAGCCTCTCCAGGCAAGACCCCACCCGGAGTGCCCCAAACGCAAGCGCGACCCTGCGGAGAAGCGGGGCGAGTGCGGGCCGAGGTGCCAGAGGTGAGTTCATGACATGCGCAGAGCAGTCATGTTTTATATGGAAAGAACTAGACCACTGAGAAAGACTAATCAGTTCTTTGTCTCGGTGGCGACAGGAAGAGAAGGAGATGCAGTTTCCAAATCCACTATATCTAGATGGATTGTCCAATGCATCACTCTCTGTTACACTCTTGCTAAGAGAGAACTGCCCTTCAAGCCGGGAGCACATTCTACTCGAGGCACTGGGGCATCCATAGCATTCATTGCAAATGTTCCCCTTGAGTCCATTTGCAAGGCGGCAACACACCTTTACAAAACACTATTTTCTAGATGCCCATTCTAGATCTGATTTCCAAGTGGGGCATGCAGTACTAAGACATCTTTTCTCAACTGTTCTTTCTCACAACCCACCTCCATCTCCGGGTACTTCTTGCTAGTCTATGCACAGGATGTGATTCTAAGCAGATTAACAAACATCAGAAGACATGCATTACTTACCGTAAAAGCATTTCTGATGGTTGTATCTGCTTAGATTCGCATGCGCCCACCCCCTTCCTCCCCGCTCGGATGGAAGGAACATAGACGCTTTATTACTTTCTCTCTTTTCTGTACTCACGTAGTCCTAAGGCTCCCTCATGGCAGAAAAAATACAGAGGGACCTCGACGCGTGAGGGATTTTGGGTACACTACACGTCACTATAGGGATAGTATTACAGACACGCTTATGTTGACGTCCCCTTTTCGACTTTCGAAAAACAAGATGCTATACTCCGCAGTGACCACTGGATGTCGGACTATGCACAGCATGTGAATCTAAACAGATGCAACCATCAGAAATGCTTTTACGGTAAGTAATGCATGTCATAAATATCTATCTATATATATATTTATGTATATATCTATATATATATATCTGTGATGCTTGTGGATCTTCTGAGAATCGCATGCTTTGCATAGGCTGCCATGTAGTGGTAGGCGCAGAGTATTGCACATGAAGTTTTCGAAGTTTGAAAAGGTACATCAACAGGGCGTGTTTGTCATCTTATCCCTAGTGTGACTGTATCCATTTTCCCTCAAGCATCGAGGTCCCTCAGATTATTTCTTTCCACCATTGTGGTTAGAAGTGATCTCGCAGAGTTCTGTAGCTATGCTACTTTTTGAGTTATTTAGTTATAACTTTCATCAATATTTCAACGGTCACCGCTCGACAGACATCTCGACAGAAGACCAACTCGATAGCCGAAACAGACAATCGTTCCGGCGACGGGCTTCGCCCTTCATCTAGCTTCACCCTAGCAGTAGGGGTACTGATTCCTTTTTACAAAGAATGCATCCCTCCATTTCTTACATTTACTGCTTTAGTCTTGCTGCCCTTAATATTTACACACACCATGGAGCAAACTCCATTTAAATTCTGTCCTAACTGCAACAGGAAATATCTGTGGAACCATTGCCTGTTTCAAGATCACCAAGGGACCCATTGCGCCTGCTGTAAACCTTTTAGGCCTAAAACCCTAAAGGGATGTCAAATGAAGCTCTGAGCAGCAAGTACTATGATGGCGGAGTCGGAAACCGCCCCCAGTCTTGTTGAGTTTTACCCAGAAGGCCTGGACAGCGAAGGCTCTGGTTCGGAGCCCCAAGACATCACAATGGAACCGTCAGGCTCCTGCATGTCATTCAACACGAAAGGCAGTTGCAGGGCGCTGCTATGGGGAGAGCCCCCGGCAATAAGGATGTACGTGTGCCCAAACACACAACCCCAGACCGCTCTTCAGAGCCGTTTAAAGAAGGCAGCACGCTGGCGGAAAGCGCTTTGCGGCCTTCTGACCAAGCGCAAAAAAAGCCTGCTGCAGTTCCACAACCACATTTACCACAAGGCAATAAAGAACAATCAGCAGTTATAGGCGTGCGTAATACCCATTCGACGCATGATTCAGAGGTGTCACATGACTATAAATCACGCACTCCTGCTGCGCTTCAAGCACTACACCAGTAGGAAGAGTCCCCTTCCCCTCTGTCCCAACCTCTTCCCAAGACCCAGAGGCTATTGTATTCCCCTTAGCAGAAACACCTAAGACAGGGACTTGGACAAAAGATCACTTTTAGCAAATTAGGGACAAAGTTTCTTCTTTTGTTGATTTTATGAACCCATTTCCCATTCGTCAGAAAACATTAGACCTGGAAATGTCTCAACCCTTAGAGACCGGTCAGCCATAGAGCCTTCCCTCACCCACTCATACATCCACACACAGCCATACTTCCCATGACTCCCTACAGGGCAGAGATGTTTTTATGGGAGGCCAAAAGGGGCACTTGCCCAGGGCCCCCACCTTGGAGGGGGCCCCACAAGGCTAGCTGATCTGACGAAGTAAGATCCCATTGTTCACAGGTCTTAAATAGGACACTTCAGGATATTTTATGGGGTGCTGCTGAGGCTCTAAACCCATTGCCTCTGTTTTGGCAAGTACATTCTGCCTTGATCAATTCATCATGTATGGCTTTCTGTGTTCACTGTGGTATACATAGTTTGTGTGTTCCGTATGGCACCACTCTGTAGCATTCTTTCCTTCTGTGGGAATTAGGTTGATCATGTGCAGTAGGCAATGGCGAAATGCATATTGATAAAGTGAGGGCCACAATGGTTCAGAAGTTAGCTGTGTGTGTGAAGCACCTATTGCAGAGATATGCGTTCATATGCAAAATTAGAATATCAAATTCCAACAAGGCTGGCTGAGCCTTTCCTATGTCTCAAGTTTATAAACCTGCCTGCATATGTACTTGGTTTTGCAGAACAACATCTGCTATTATCAGCAATGTACCTGTAGCAGATAGGGGTTGCTATAAAAAAGAATATATCATCTGTATGGTGAAGGTCTAGAAATTGCTTTGTTCAGATGGGGTGTTGTAAAACCTAGGCAATCGCCTCCAATGATGGCATACACTGTTAGTCCAAGAGGTGAACAAGTATCCAAATTAAAGACTATGGAACAACAGTGTTGATGTTTGTATCTTGGATTTGCCAGCAGATGATACAGTGATCCTGGTCAAATCATCTAATATATCTTACGTCACTGTGCTGTTTTCTGTGAGGGTTGCTTTCTTGCATGCTGCTGGTATCGTTTAGCCCATTACCTGATCTTCTTATGTAGGCCATTTGGGTGTAAGGGTTGGTAGACAGAAGGGAGCGGACCATATGTTGCAGGCCTCGGGCAAGCATATTTTAAGGTCTGCTTGTTTGACACAAAAAACGGTTTACTTTTTGGTAAAAGTCAAAGGTTTTTATGCACGTTTATAAATGAAAATGTCACAAGCCATTGTTTTGGAAGTATTTAAAGCTTTAAAATACAAAAGACTACACCAGATTCAATTTGTTAAATCACGTTGATTGGTATGCTGTTACTTATATTCTTTTGATGATGGAGAGAATTAAGCTAGAATCATTCCCATTTTGCATAACACCCTTCTATAATATTTTTTTTGAAAATGATCATGTCTGGTTTTGTGATTTGTGTACTTTCCAAGTCCGTTTTTGAATAAAATGAGATTGTTTAGTTCATGGTAAGAACTGGAAAAGAAAGTGTTCAAATGCAGAAATTGCAGATTTGGCACACATCCCAGCTTCACCCCTTAATCCTGGGAATCTCATTTAATCTTGTATTGCCTAACCTCTCAATATTTCCAGTCCCTAAACCTTTCAAAATTGTCAGCCCTTCCGAGGGATTTCCTTCTCATGGTATGATCTTCATAAAAGCCTTATTCATGGTTCCACTGTGTTAATAGTGAGCATATTTATATCGCACACAACAGGCATTTGTTCCTTTGATATGTAATGGCAACACTATTTGAAAACCATGTCCCACTTCTAATCTCAGTCTGTCTGGAAAAAGACACCTTCCTGGTAGCTTCTAATCTGCCTCCTCTATCTATGCTATGGTATGTGTCGCGTTCGTCTTCCTTCCAATTGGTGGTCTCTATCCATGCATGAGCCCTATTGCATTCTGTGAGGTAGCTAATATAAGTTATCTGTCTATTATGGGTTACAGGTACCTTTTACATACAGTCCTGTATTAATACTACATCTACCTTCCTGGATGTTATTGATAAAAAGTACCATGTATGTACTAGAACAATAACCCCTTTGTAGACTGCTAATGTTGGTCTTCAAATGCTACTTGTTCGTCATTCTGATTAGAGCGAGAATGAAGAGGGCAAGGGGACTTAAAGGGAGTAAATGGGCTTACTATGCTGCAAGACAGCATATCAACCTATAGGTTGTGAGCACGACGGGTGGGGGGCACAACCAGTATTCTTGATCCCTTAATTCCTTTGGTTTGGTGGAGGGGGGCCCCAAAGATGTCTGTGCCCAGGGCCCCAAATTACTTAAAATGGCCCTGCTACTGGGGGATAGACAGGCAGATCAGGACATATGGTATGTAAGCCAAGACGACCCTAGTCAAGACCCTGACCAGTTTGACCCAGATGTCACAATCATTTGAGACCCCGGACATAGCAGCACCTGACAGTGGACATACATCTCCTATTGATGATCTATTGTTGTACAACGACTTGCTCACCAAGGGCTGCTCACCATTTCAACATCCACACAGAAGAAACAGTAGGTGTTAGTACTGACTTCGTGGAAGACATTCTTAATGAAAAGAAGTCCGCCAGCAGTCCATTCCCTTGCTACAATCTGTCTCTTTCTAAACTTTCACTCACAAGGGCAGTCAACCAGTGAGTAGAGAACATATTCAAACCCTTGCATTCACACCATCTATACATTAGGGTTCATATCAAATCTGACTCCCTGGTAGTCACCACTACCAGGAATAGAGCTGGTATTCCACTCTACTTCAGAAGCACCCCCTAATAAAGAATGCAAACGCTTATACACCTTAGGCAAATGCGTCACTACCTCGAGGAAGGGTATTTTTTCCATAGTCCAGCTTGAACAGAACTAGGGCCTGGACTGTGGTATAGAAATCATTGGAGGAAAGATGCCTTATCTTGCATAAGACTGCTTTGCAAGTTTTTCTGATAGCAGCTGCTTGGTGTGTAAAGGATAGGTGGTTGTCCAAAGCCTAGGGACTTGACTGGTGTGGAGGGGGTCTGTGAGGTTTGTCTGTGGTGAGTACTTTGATCTAAGGGATGAGGTTGGATTTGTGCCTGGATCTCGGATGAGGAGTTATTACCTTTTGGATTGTTTGAGGTATAGGAAGTGGATGGCCATGCAGGTGGTGATGGTGGAGTTTTAGGGGCTGAGTTCGGAGGGAGAAGCAATTTGGAACTATATTTTCCTGTCACCTGCATATTATCGAAAGTGGATGTTGTGGTTTCTAAGTCTACCTGAGGGATTCATTGTATAGGTTGATCAGGGTAGGAGATAGGGTGGGTCCTTGTGGTACTCCACATTTTACAGGGGTGAGAATTTGATCAATATGGGGGCATGGAGACGAAGTGTGTCATGCCAGTGAGGAAGCAGGCAAGCAAATTGAGAACAGTGCGTGTATGGTGTTGAAAGCCACAGAGAGATTGATAAGGACTAGAAGGGCTGTGTCCTTTGTCATTGATGTTGTGGAGGTCATCCAGGATGGTAAGTGTTTCAGTGTCTATTCTGTGATTGGGGCGTGTTAGGGAGAATTCTCTCTTTAGGCTGAATTTCCTAACCTAGTGAGTCCCCCAGCAGCTTTGCTGGATTTCTGGAGTTTGTTTTTTTCTCCTGCCAAGAGTGAGACTCTTTTTCTCCCACTCTTGGACATGATTTATGGTGTTCCTTTGACTGGTAATGTGTTTTATGGGCTATGGGGTCCTTTACTCCATAGGGTCTCATGTGTTTTTACTATGTGTGTTACACAGCACCCTCCGTGCAGTAACACAGGGGTGTCATAGTAACACCCCACCATAGACTCCATACCCTGGGACTGACTACTGTCTCCCAGGGCATGTAAAGTCACCATTGGCTTTACTAGTCCCAAATTATTAACAGAAACCAGTACAAACCATCATATTGTGGACGTACTGGTCGGGGCAATTCGATTGCCCCGGGGTCTGTTAGTCGAGGAGGCACGTCTCCGTCCCCCCTGATCGAGTTTTGGCTGGTGGCAGTGGAAACTACTTTTTATATTCGACCGCGAATATTTCCCTATGGGATTTTCCCATTGTTCGAGGCTACCAACTTTAATTATTTAATTCTCATAGCCTCGAACATACCGCCGGTTTATTTAATTAATATTAATTTGCCGGTTGGTATTTTTTGCCAAGACTCGATTCTAAAATGGCGTTTGTGTTCTCTTCTGTGACTCCAACCCAAGTCGAGCCCTTTGTTCCACTTTTTGGCGGGCTTCTCCACAGAAGCCTCCAAAAGTGGTGCCACTCTGACTGGGTACCACAGGGGGTGTGGGAGGGGGTTTAGGCACCCTGGACTGAGTTACCTTGGTAACTCAAGTCGCACTCTTGTGTGATTGGCCCAAGTGGAGAGCCGGCCGGCTCACCACTTAGCATGTTTGATTGACAGCTAGGCTGAGTGAATGGGGGTATGCTGCATAAAAGCAGGGCTTTGGGGACTGGAACTTCAGAAGTCGCCACAGGACCTGAGAATCCGACGAGGGAGAAGCTGAGCCGACCTACCACGGCGACACCACCGGTGGAGCCCTGCGGAACCGACTCACCACTTCCCGACGACAGAGAAGATCTCCCGGCTGGAGAGGCTTCTTCCCCTGACTGGTGGGCAAAACCAGTTTACCGTCTTCTCTTCGCACCCCAGACCGGTTTATGGTCGAATTGCCCGTGCCAAGCACCCCGGCAGCCGGATAGCCACTTACCACTGGACCACGAATCAACAGACCGCTCCTTGTACCTTAGAAACTCTGTGGCTGGTTTCTTCCCTGGCAGTGCAACGGACTCCTGTCTTCCTCCCCGCCGACGAGATCCTCTCTTCCCCCGGACGAAGCACTGACTTGCATCCGCTGCCAGGAACAACTGCCTCCGCTGGAGTATTCTCACCACTTTCAGGTACCGTGTCCGCCAGGCCTCCCTTTCTAAAGATTGCTACAAGGTAATAATAAACCCTTAACCTTCTGGACTGGGCTGGCCGCCTTGACCCTCTAACTGGTCCCTTTCTTTGGCCCAACTCCTTTTTGAACCGTTACAAGACTTTTGTGCACTGCAACCGTGTGACCTTGGACACATTTCGTTTTGATCCTCTTAAAGCAGATCCGGCCTACTGACTCTGAATTCATGGTGTTACTTTGCCTTCCTCTCTTGTCGTGTTCGTGAAAAAGTGTTGGGATCTGTTTCAATTTATTCTCTGCTTTTCTCCCCTTTTTAAAGCAAATTATTAGAGTACCATCTACGTTAAGCGCTCACCGCTGTCTGAAAATAAGTGGGGCTTTACTTAAGACTTGTCTAATATTCTTTTAAGGGATTGTATATCTTTTAGTGACCGTGTTTTTGGATTGCTTACTATTAGTGTATGTGTGTTTTTCTAGATGTGGTTTTAAATAAATAATTATATCTCTTTTACACCAAGCCCTGGTCAGTGTTTACTTGTTCTATTGTGTTCTCTTGACCTGTTGTGAATACTCTGTATACTGCCTAACTCTTCTTGAGGGAAGTATGACTGCTCAGCCACAGCTACCAAGTAAATCTGTATGGTACAGACTGCTACCAAGTGGGTTTACTGCCAAATACCTGAAGTCCTAAATCTTTTGCAGTCGTCCCAGAGGGAACTACACAGGTTTCTGCCTAACAGGGCGGAAATCTGATTTGGAGGGGTTCAGGTTGTTTGTGGTGCTGTGATGTTGGGAGTTTGCTTGTGACAAAGCATTCCATGATTTTGGCAAGATTGTGAAGGAATGGTAGTGTTCAGTGTGCATCGTTTGAGGTTTGGGTTCTTGAAGGGGGGTGATTTGTCCTATTTTGAGTGCAGAGGGGATGGTGGCATGTAAGAGATGGGAGTGGATTTTGTTGAGCCACAGTGCTGATGCAGTTAGGGCATTCGTCATCCAGAAAGTGCTGGTTTTGTTTTCGTCTGGAGAGTGATGAGGATGTCTTTGTTGATTCAGTGGAATGTGCCCTATGCATTGGAGTGTTCATGGTTGGTGTGTGGAAGGAGGACTGTGGAGATCAGGGCTTGTCCGATGTGTATCTTGGATTTGAAGTATAGAGTGTGGGAGTTGAATCCAGTAGGGGATGGGGCATGGCAGTGTTGGACGGCGGTTTGGAGAGTGACTTTGTCAAAAAAGGTTCTGCATGCAGGTGCAGTTGGAGCATATTGGAGCTCTTGTAGATAGTGGGCAGCTTTGGCACTTCTTGTATTTAGAACGTCTATCTTTGAGGCGTGTTATTGTGGAGGCACAAGGTTTATCTTGCAAAGCTCTTTTTAGGTCTTTGGTTTCTTGTTCGATAATGAGGAGGGAATTGTTCAACCATGTCTTGCTATGATGGTTGCAAGGCTTCTGTGATTTGAGTGTAGCAATTTGGTTTAATGCCTGGGTGATTCTGGCATTTTAATTACTGAGGCGTTAAGTGGGGTGAGTGAGGGAAAAGTGGATAAGAGTGGTGCGAGGGCTGTGTTTGTGTTGCATTTGATTTGCTTGGCTGGAGGGATGTGGGGCAGGTAGGAGGATGTTGTGTGGTAGAGTGAGTTTGACGGGGACGTGAAAGTGGTCTAACCACGATTCTCAGATTTGATTTTGTACAGAAATGGTCAAGTGTGTTGGATATATTTGTGGGTTGGTGTGGTCATAGTGGTGGAGTGAAAACATTATTCAGTATGGGGTTTTTGTGTGGGTTTAAATCATCCAGCTAGATGAAGGTTGAAGGGACTCAAGGGTTGTTAATAGTGAAGTCAGACCATTCAGTGTGCAAGTTGGGATTGTGTGTTGGGGGTTGTGTTAGGCAAGATTGTATGTAGTGACCCTGTGGGAGACTACACCAGCCTTGTCCTCTTGGCAATAGGTAACCCAACCTTTGGTATAGGTCTGTACTACACAAGCTGGTAGAGAAACTGAGCAGCCAGGCTTATCTCAAGAGGGGTCAATGTGGGCTGTAGGGTTGTAACATACAGATTCACAGTGACATGTATTCAAATAACACTTGTACCCTAGGTTTCTTGGTTAAAATAATTGATTATTAATTTAACAGTCAGTTTTAAAATAAGCCATCTTTAGCAGGGAGCAATAGGCAACACTTAAATGTACTTCAAAAACACACTCCTTCAGTTCAGTTAAGTAGATACCCTTTCGGGATGGCACACAGATACTTTCTGCACCCTGAGGTGACTTCAATTTCTAGGACACTATGGACATTAATATCTCACTTTTACACTTAAAATGCACTACAGAAGTTATGGTAAAAACAGAAAAGGTTAGGGATGGAAACAATGGTTTACAAGTTTCTCAAACAGGTAAGCACTTTAGAATCCCCCAATGAAATATAGGTTAACCCTTTCCAGGGTATGTGTGACTTTTTGGAGGGATAGATAAACGCAAAGTCAGAGAGTAAGAGGAGTCTTCTGGGAGCCAAGACAGCCAATGTCAATTGAGCAAAGTCTAGGCGAGCTGAGGCTTTTCTTGAAGATAGCACAAAAGTCTTGCACAATGTTAAAGAGAGTTTTGTTGTAAAAAAGGAATCACTGTTGCTCTTCAAGCTGGGAAGCTTGTGAAGGGCAAAGCTGCAAGCAACTCTGCAAAAGGCAACAAATGCAGGTCTCCAGTGAAATCAAGCAAGCTACGCACAACAAGAGGTAAGTACCCCTAGTTTCACAGTACCTTGAGTCTGAAGAAAAGGTTCCAGCTGGCTTCTGTTCCTGTTGTAGTGCTGCAGATCCTGTTGTTCCTGGGCCTCAGTTGTGGGGACAAGAGGGAGGACGACTGGGGACTCCTGCACTATGGTTTGAAGGTCGGCAGCAGCAATGGGCACACCTCAGATCAGCGGCATTTTGCAGTTTCAGCTACTCGCAAATAGCACCACTGCGGTTCTTGGACACCTTGTGGACTTTCCTCACTTCTGGGGTCCAGCACTCTGTTGAGGTGGCTCAGGCATGGTTAGTCCTGCTTCTAAATTCAGAGCTTCCGCACGGCTGCAGGGCTTCACCGGGCAAACCAACGGTCCAGGAGGATGCAGCAAGCTTATCTTCCAGTTTCTTCTTTGTTCCTTCGTCCAGTGGTTGACTCTGCCTTCCTTGCAAAAGACCTCACCTTGTATGCAATTCTCTCCCATTCATTCGCAGCCTAGCTGTCACTCACACGGCAGGGTGGCTGTCCTCCAAGGACAGCCAGCCAGCAAGCCAATCACCTTCGGGTGTATTCCTCTAACCAAGGAGACTAAGCACAGGGAGTTTCGGGAACCTCCCTCGCTTCCTGCCCTGTCAGACGCGCTGGAGCCAGAGGCGGGATTCACCAGTGAATCCCGCCGAAGACAAAACAAACAAAGGGACCAAATCTGGTTTGGCACGCAGAGTAAATCTCAAGAAGGACCTTTCCAACAAGAAATGGCAAAAAAATGGCAAAAGAAGAAGGCAATGTGTGCAATACTGCAGGATTCAGCCTGCGGTAAAAACGCACAATGGTAGAAAAAAGAAAACCACTGCCACCAGCCATTAATTATAGAAAGGGTAACATAAAAATGTTACATGAGAAGGTAGACAAAGGGGATACTAGGTAACCCCTTCAGAACTCTACGTAAGATAGTGTGTGCTGCGTCTACAAAGAGAAAAAGGTAAGTAAAGTCAATTTCACTTTACTACTCTTGGAAACAGTAGTTTATCCAAGAGAAGGTATTTAAACCTATGAGAAATCCAAAGGACTTCTCTGTGACACTGCACTGAGGGTGTTGTGTGTCTCATTACGAAAAGATGCCTATGGAGTTTGTCAGACTCCAAAACCAAAAGAAACACAGGGTTCAAATCAAAGAAAAATACATGAGTGGGAAAAAGTTCTCACTCTCTTCAGGATAAAAATTAAAACTCCTAAAGACCAGCAAAAGAGCTGGGGGTCTCTAAGGTAGAAGGGAATTAACACAGAATTGAGGATTTTCCCTAACACTCGTCATCCCCAGACTAAGGGACAAGAGGATTTAATCCACTCCTGGATGAATCTTCTAATCCAGCCGGCCATACTTTCTGGAGAGACCATGGGCATTTTGGTGATTACACCCTGACCGTTGTTCTATGGTGAAATCAAACCCCTGGAGGCTGATTGACCATCCTAACAGTTTATGATCCCCCCTTCATGTGCATTAACCATCTCAAGGGTTGTTGGTCTGTTTGAATTACAAAACTAGATCCATACAAGCATGGTCTAAACTTCTTCAAAGACCACACAATGGCAAAACACTCACGTTCAATAGTTTCCTCATTGTCCTTCAGTTTCCTACTGATGAAGCAGATAGGGTGTTCCCTGCCTTTCTCATCCAGCTGACTCAAAAGTGCACCTATTCCTGTATTTGAAGCATCAGTTAGTACAATAAAGGATTGCTTGTAGTCGGGAGCTCTCAAGACTGGAGCTTGACAAAGGGCTTTTTTTAGTACTTCAAAGGCTTGAGTGCACTCCTCAATTCACCTGACCTTCTTGGGGAATTTGGGTGAGGAGATCACATTCAAGGGAGAAGCTATGGTCCCATAGTTATCAATGAAGTTCCTATAGTAACCAGTGAGACCCAGAAAGGCTCTCACTTGGGTTTGAGTAGTAGGGGTGGCACAGTCTTGTACAGTTTGTACTTTGCTAGGCAATGGCCTTATTTCACCTCCCCCTACCTCATGTCCAAGGTAGACCACTTTGCTCTGACCAATTTGACATTTACTAGCTTTTATGGTCAGATGGGCCTGTTCAAGAGCCCGCGAAACATATCCAAGGTGGTCAAGATGTTCTTCCCAAGTGGGGCTGAACACTACAGTGTCATCCAAGTATGCCAAGTCCTACATCCCATTCACAACTTGATTCACCAGCCTCTGTAATGTAGCAGGTGCATTTCTGAGTCCAAAGGGCATAACCTTGAACTGGTAGAGGCCTTCTGGGATAGAAAATGCTGTTTTCTACTTGGCATGGTCTGTCAGAGCTACTTGCCTGATGTTAGATCAAATGTACTGAGGAACTTGGCAGAACCAAGTTTGTCCACCAGCTCATCTGTCCTATGTAAATAATGGGCATCAGTGGTGGTGACTGCATTAAGAGCTCTATAATTCACACAGAATGTCAACTCCTTGGATCCTGCCTTTGATACTTGTAGTACTGGACTAGCCCATCTACTTGTAGATGTCTCTATTACCCCAAGATCAAGCATCATCTTGACCTCTTCCTTTATGTGGGTTCTTACATGGTCTGACATTCTGTAACCCCCTTTTTTTGACAGGGAGACAGTCACCAGTGAGAATACCATGCTGGCCCCAAGGGGTCAAGCCTGGTATTAGTGAGAACAGGGAGGCAAACTGATTCAACAGAACTTTGCACTCCTCCTGCTGTTGCAGAGTCAGATCAGAAGAGAGATTAACTCCTTCAATTTTTCCATCTAAAGGTTTTCGCCTGAGGAGGTCAGGTAGAGGCTCACTCTCCTTCTCTTGATCAGATGCTAAAAGCAAAGCTCCTAGTTGTGGTCTAGAGACATAAGCCTTTAGGCGGTTAGTGTGATGGATTGTAGGGGCCTCATTGGGATTGCCCAAGTCCACTAAATAATTGACCTCTCCAAGTTTGCCCACAACCTCGAAGGGTCCAATTCAGTTGTCCTGTAAGGCCCTCTGCCTTGTAGGTACCAGAACTAGAACAAGCTGGTCTGGATTAAACTCCACCATGTTGGCCTTCTGGTCATGCCAATGTTTGACCAGAGCATGACCTGCTTTCAAGTTACCTGAAGCTTCTGTCATCATTTGTGCCATTCTCCTTCGGAGACCCAGCACATAGTGATTTACACTGGCTTGAGGGAAGGAGCACTCTCCAACCCTTCCTAGATTAGGGCCAATGGACCTCTAACCGGATGACCATAGAGCAGCTCAAGGGGGATGAAACTAACCCCTTCTTGACGGATTTCTCTATAAGCAAAGAGAAGGCATGGCAGTAGAAGATCCCACTTTCTTCTAAGGGGTTCCTCTAAAGCACCCATCATGCTCTTCATAGTTCTGTTAAACCTCTCCGCCAACTCATTGGTTTGGGGTTGGTAGGCTGTTGAGAACTTGTAGGTCACTCCACAGTTTTTCCACATAGTTTGCATGTAGTGGGACATACATTTGACCCTCTGTGAGAGATGACCTCCTTAGGAAAACCAACCCTGGTAAAAATACCAAGGAGGGCCTTAGCCACTGCTGAGCAGTAACAGTCCTCGTAGGTTTGGCTTCAGGATACCTGGTAGCAAGGTCTACTACCACAACCAATATAAATCGTTTGCCTGAAGATGTTGGAGGGTCAAGGGGACCAGCAATATCAACCCCTACCCTCTCAAAAGGAACTCCCACCACTGGGAGAGGCACCAAGGGAGCCACATTCTTGGCTCCACTCTTGCCAGAAATCTACAGAATTTATCTACATCAGACCCGATTTTTAAGCCAGTAGTAATGCAGAGACATCCCCTCCTTGGTCTTCTTAAAACTTAAGTGACCAGCCAGAGGAATCGCATGGGCTAACTGTAGAAACTGGGGTCTCACCACCTGGGGCACTGCAAGTCTTCTGTGGTCTCAGTAGGTTCAGTGTAGAGGAGGCCTTCCCCCCAGTACAGCCTATGCTTCCCTGGCTCTTGCCCATCCATCTGGGAAGCTGCCTGTTGGCGAAGTCCTTCAAGAGTACAACACTAAGTCTGCCCTAGAGGGTCTACCTTCTACCAGTAAAGACTGCAGCGGAGGATGGTCTTTAGGATCCAGATTTCCAACATAGGGAAGTGCTTCTTCCAGCTCTGTTTCACCAGTAGCTAATTCACCAGTAGCTAATTCACCATTTTCTGATTGGTCCTCCCACTCCGCTTCAGCTGGTGGAGGGGTCACAGGTGTGACCTTGGACTGTCCTCTCAGGATGTCCTTGTCCTTTGAACAGGTATGATATCTTTCTTCTTCCCGGAGACCTTGGGTTTCCCCTTTGTCTCTTTCTGTGGCCTGGAATTAGAAGGGTGTCCTTCCTGTGGATTGGGAGTTATAGGTACCTCTAACTTCCCACTGAGAGTCATCTAAAGGTGACTCTCTGGCCAATCTAGTTTGCTCCTGCTTCCTTTTACTGGGAGGCCTGGTGGTGCTTGATAGAACTCCCAGAGGCTTTAAGTCATTCCCCAATAGGAGTCTCCCAGGCACCACATTTTGTACACTGACGGGTATTCTTAGTCATATTATTGCACTGGATGAGAGCTGGCAGTGTTGGAACCATCTGGATTGGGCTTCCAGCAAGTTTAGTGGGACCTTTGGGTGCCTTAGCAACATCTGCAGGCATGAAAAAACGTTCATCCACCACTGTAATGCTGGCTCCAGTGTCTCTAATGGTAGGAGTCTCCTGACCATTTACAAGTACACTGTCCTTGTAATATTATTTTGTGTTATCTGGAATGGAGTTGTACACATTCACATTCTGCTGTTCCCACAGACCCAGGGACACTAAAGAAACACTGGCTGAGACGACTCCGATGTGGTCTTCAGCCAATAGTTGAAAGTTACCACTTGGCATATGAACTTCTCCCTCAGGAATGTAGGCTAAGGAGGCAGTATGGACCCTTGAAGGTTTACCCTTGCATCTGGGATCCCCTTTCACATGGTCAGTTGACCCACAAGCATAACATTTATCAACTGTTTTTGGAATGGGGGCTTCTGCTGACCTCCCTCTGGTTTAGCACCAGGGGTTTCACTAGACTGACCTGGTTTCCTTATGTTTGTGGCCCTCTTTTGGATGGTTGGAATTATAATTCTCTTTTCCCCCTTTCTTGTGCTGCTTCCCCTCATCCTTCTTGTGAGTGGCCCTGTTGGCTACCCACAATTCAGCAGCCTTTGCCAACTTTTTGTGATCAATTTCCTGTTAGTCACCCAAGTACTGTCTCAGCTCAGGAGAGCAAGCATCAAAAAGAGATTCTATCAAAAACAGACTTCTCATTCCTTCATTGACATGGACAGTTCATGCACGCCTTAGCGTGGCTGCTCTATATTTATGTACTAGACCTTCTTAGAAGAGCTGTTTTACATTTAGTAGTATACTACTGGCACTTGTTTTAAGTATCAGCTTAAAAGTCAAGGATTTTATTACTATGGGGTATGAACTTGTTCTAACCCACCTGAGCAAGCATGGTGTACACTGGAGGGTGCACATACCACACATTTCACAATTTCTACAATGCCTCCATTTCCGTGGCACTGGCGCAGCAATACAGACCTTTATGAAATATAACTTCTATTACAGTACAGTTGTTTCTTTTTGTTATCCTGTGCATGTTCAAAGAGAGGTATATGTTTCACCCAACAATGCTGGATACTTTGTCAGGGTTGCTTTTCTTTTTGGTATCATATGCCAAGTTTCTGCCTTAACCAGGTATTTGAATCCCATAATATACACCATTTAGCAGTGACCAGCACTATTTATTGAAGGGAAGAACACAAATTGAACTCTTGTACTTTTTCGTGGGCTGTTTAATTGTCCTATGTCTGTAATATGGCGGCATTTGCTCAGTGCCATGGCTATGCAAAGTGGAATCATTAACACACTGTTCTATTGCATTTATTTTTAATTCAGAAAGCTAATGCTGTTTTCAGAAAGACCTTATAAAAATGATATCTTTCCTTTAATGTCAACAGAAGATTACCTGAAGGTTTCAGACAGCGTTCTAAGTGAGCCTGTGTTTGGTGACATCTCTGAATGCAATATGTTGTGTACATTTTATTTTTTGCAAGCAAATGCCATGTGCAATTGCATGAGGAGTTGGCGGAGGGTTGCAGATGTCTGTCCTGTGCATGGTAGAGATCACATTGGATACCCTTCATGCATGCTGCGAATCAGACCTGTCTCCATTGTGCCCGAGATGGATCAGAATGGCCAATCTCTATGATGGTGGGCTTTTCCCAGAGAAATTCTGCTAAAACCACACAGAGCTCTCAATAGGCCATTTCATTGGTGAGCTGGTTTCAAAATGGACCATCCATTAGCATACCATATTTTGTTTGTGTATCATGTGCTTGAAATGCACAAGTGGACCATATATTTTCAAAAATACATTGCTGTGCATTCCCTACCCCACAAAATGGTCCACAAAATGGTTTCTCTGAAAAGTGTTTGGTTTATTACTGCACTCAGTGGATCAGTAGTGCCAGGTGTGATGAATGAACGGTATTCATCCATTGTCCCCAAGGAGGAGCTCCACCTTTCAGTCAAGGGAGGTGAGCCCACTCCGCAAGACCATCCTTGTGGGTCTGGGCAAGTGGGACATCACTGGGAGAGATTCCCCCTTAATGGACAAGGAATTCTGTTCCTGCAAGTTACTCCCTAGTTCATCCACCATAACAGCATATATGGGATTTCCAGTTGTAAAGAACATTGTCAGCTCCAGGGACTTTGCAGAAGACAAAACTAAAATATCCAATTGTGCACAAAAAGCAGGATCTGTCTCCTTAAGGCGAAACATACATTTTCCTGAGACAAGGAGGCTGGTAAGGGAGAGTGTGCTGAGTACAGGTGCAGCAGGACAAGAGATAGAAGAGTGTAAGCAGGGGAAGCCCCCTGACGAGGTGACGCCTGGAGGAGACGGAGCCAAGACAAGGCGCACAGCCCACGACTTTCATAGAAGTCCTGGGCAGTAGAAGGAAACACTGGAATCCCGGCATTTCTGAGGAGAGAGTAACGTAGAAGAATAGAAGCCTTCT
Organism: Ambystoma mexicanum; assembly: GCF_040938575.1. Classification (NCBI taxonomy): domain Eukaryota; kingdom Metazoa; phylum Chordata; class Amphibia; order Caudata; family Ambystomatidae; genus Ambystoma; species Ambystoma mexicanum. The sequence continues at coordinate 593,668,836 of NC_090923.1, read as the reverse complement.
CGTGGTGGCATGACCACGAGGATTTTGTGGTGAGAGGTCCGCCCATTGAACGACACCAAAACCAGCAAGCAAGAGTCCACGAAAGACCCTCCAACCCGTAGTCCGCAGTTGCATAGAGCTGAGTGAGAGATACTGATGCCAAGGACGAAGATAAACAGCGGAGTAGAGGAAGAGAACACAACCGAGCGGTGCGCATTAACATTTTCCCCTGCAAACAAAGGTTTCGAATGGATTGTGTGCTCCACTGTATTCCTCATCTATAACATGATGTCCACAGCTGTGCTGCTTGGGAACATTTTTCGGCAGTGGACGCCCTTGCGTCGATGGCATCGGGTCGATGTCCCTCGGAGCCCTCCATCACGGGTGACGTCATCAGAAGTTATAAGTAGCATGCACGGCACCTGTAGACTCAGTTCTGTTTTTTCCACAAACATGTTTGCTTCAAGAATTCGGCACGCCTCGTGTTTCCTATTGTATTCGGTATTATGTCTTCTTCGTCTACCCTGACGACCCCGCGGTCTGGCTTCAAGAATTGTCAGGACTGTGGGTACAAGATGTCCATCACAGACCCACATCGTATTTGCTTGTGGTGCCTGGACGAGGACCATGCTACGGACGACTGCTCAAAATGCCAGTCGTTGACAGCCAAGGCCTTGCGGGAGCGTAAGGGGAAATTGAATGTAGGCTGTGTTTCCAAACCCCGTAAATCGAAGTCTACTGGTCTGTCGACCGATAAGTCAAGAGGGGACTCGCCTCGTCGGAAGAAGTCCAGGAGATCTCGGTCCGGGAGTGGTTCGTGCCACTCTTCATCGAGACGGTCCAGAAAGCGCTGTCACAGTTTGCCTTCCCCATCCTTGTCGGCCTGCCCCACTAAATCCTCCACCCCTGAGGAATGGGAGTCGTTTCAGGAGCAACTGTTGCAGATTTTCCACACTCCAGGCACAGTTCCGTCTGTGCCTTCGGTAGAAGCCAGCATGGAACGGTTTCGACCAGATACTCGTGCGTGCTCAGGGCCGGGTAGCCGGCATGATGAGCATCGGGAGCCATTGAGGTCCCGTTCGGGCAAGGCATCGGGGGATTGCCAGACGTGCCAAGTCCAGGTCGTGGTCTTCGTCTCCAGCGAAACCGTCGAAGCCTGTGAAGTCTAAGAAGGTGTTGATGCCATCGGCACCATGTCTGTCGAGTGCGTCTGTCTGCTCTTTACCCTAGGACAGGCCCTCGAGGCCGGCAGAGCCTTTGTCGACGCCGACACCGTCTGAGTTGTCAACGCCATCAGAGCCTCCTGGGCTTGATTTATGATTGGTTATTTATAATGCGCTTAATACCCAGAGGTTTCTAAGCACGGACCAGCGGGGATCGAACCTGTAGTGCTCCGTGTCGTTTTGTTTCCAAAGCGAGCACGTTGCCCCTGAGCGGTCCTCCCGAGACTCATGGAAACCCCTGTGGATCCTCTAAGCAAGGCTTCTTCCAAGTCTGTTAAGCCTATTCCTGATGAGAGGTGTACTCCTCTCCCCAGAAAGGAGTTTAATCATTCCCTCCAAAATATCTATGAAGATGAAGAGAGGTCTGAGGAGGAGGTTGGTCATTTTGGTCTTCCATATAGGACTTCTGATGCTCCTGATTGTCTCATTTCCGAGGATTGAGGATCTGCGTCAGTCTTTGCATGATGTCAGTGGACTTGACACTTCTCCTGAGATGGAGTGTGGTGGACCAGAGCCTGGTGATCATGCTGACTCTTCTTATTGGAGATTGATGTTGAGAGTTGAGTTGCTCAGTTCGTCCAGTCCTCTGGGAAATGTGATCGAGATGATCTTACAGACATCTTGGATCAGGATACTTCCACTGACCCGGTGTTGCCATTTCATGTGGCCTTACAAAAGAGGGTGGCTGCTACTTGAACTACCCCAGAGACTCTTCTGGCGGTTAACAAGTCGTTATCTAGGAAATACAGCCCATCCAGTAGCGACCGTTGGCTACCTGTCCTCACACCCCACTCCCGAGAGATTGGTGGTTCAGGCGGCTACGGCCACCTTGAAGAAGGCAGCTTACCCTACCATCCCTCCTGACGGGGACGATAAACGCATGGATGGGCACGCAAAGTCATTTCCGCTGGGAGTATGGCACTGAAATCGGCCAACTCCACCTGTGCCTTAGCAAAGTTTTTGCATACTCTGTGGTATTGCATTTCGCTGGCGGCTGAGCATATTCCCGAAGGCGAGGAAAGGAATGGCTTTCTAGCTATTGTGCAGGATGGTAAGGATGCCATGTGTGAATCCCTTCAGTCTGGGTTGGACACTGCGGATAGTGTCGCTAGGTCCATGGCTACGAGCACCGTGATGCGCAGATTTGCGTGGTCGTGGAAGTCCATTTTTTCACCCGATGTGCAGGCCTGTCTTCTCGCCATGCCCTTTGACGGGTCGCATCTTTTTGGCACCAAGGCTGACGAGAGCCTTGAGAAGTTGCAGACCTCCAAAGCAGCTGCCAAATTTTTGGGCGCAACTGTTCAGCAACCTCAGCCTTTTCGTCCTAGGGGGCAGCAATGGAGGGGTGGTTCCTTTCGCTATTACTCCTCATTTGGAAAGGCGAGAGGGATGGCCGGTTAAAGGTGCCAACGTAAGTTCCCTCGTGGTAGACGAGGTAGGGGTGCCAAAGCCACCCAAGCAGCTGCCTCTTTGCCATCAGGCACTGCCGACCGCCTCTTCTAAACCGCTCTGAGGCCTGGAGTCATTGTTCACCAATGGGGGGGGTTGGCAGACTGTTGCAGCATCTTGAAGAATGGCGAGCCATTACTTAAGATGCATGGGCTTTAGATACAATAGCCCACGGGTACTGCCTCCCTTGTCTCTGCCAGCCTCACGACAATCCACCAGGGAAACTCTTTGAAGGTTCCGGATCTGCTCCTTGTGCAGGAGATTTTAACCCTGCTGGAGAAAGGTGCTAAAGAACTAGTGCCTGTGGCGGAGAGGAACAAGGGTTGGTATTCCCCTTATTTATTGATTCCCAAGAAGGACGGGGGACTGAGACCCATCTTGGACTTGCATTACTTGAACAAGTTCCTCAGGTAGGACAAGTTCAAGATGGTCACTCTTTCTCAGATCCTTCAGGCCCTCCAACTTCAGGATTGGTTGGTGTCATCGGACCTGCCGGATGCTTATTTTCATGTGCCGATCCATTTCAAGCATAGGAAATACCTGTGGTTCGCAGTGGGCGGCTCGCACTATCAGTTTCGGGTCCTGCCCTTCACCTCTGCCCCGAGGGTCTTCACCAAGCTCATGGTGGTGGTGGTGGTGGTGGTGGTGGTGGTGGTGGCAGCAGCGCATCTCCGGAGAGGGGGGGCGAAATCACGTCTACCCCTACCTGGACGATTGGCTGATCAGGGCACGTTCTCCCGAACAGCCTTGGATCATTTCAGCATCACTTGCCACTCACTTCACAAGCTGGGCTTCTCCCTCAACTTCAAGAAGTCGTATATGACACCTTCCCAATAGCTCCAGTACATAGGAGCGGTTTTGGACCCGTCCTTGGGGATGTGCTCGCCTCCCAAGGAGAGGGATCATCACATTCTTCAGATGGGCACAAAGTTTCAACAAGCCTAGAGTCTTCCTGCTTTTGAATTCTTAAGGTTACTCGGCCTCATGGCATCCTGCATTTTTCTGGTACCAGAGGCCCGATTGCGCATGAGATCCCTTCAGTGGTCCCAGTTCTCAGGCCGGATGTCGTATCTCCTTCATGTTCCAATCTCAGTCTCGCAGGAGCTTCTGTGGTGGGCCGACGAGAACAATCTCATGAAAAGAGAGCCTTTTTGGCAGCCATGGCCGGAGGTCACAGTAGTGACGGACGCTTCCTTGACAGGGTGCGGAGCTCATGCCAACGATCTGTCCATCAGCGGTCGTTGGTCTCCGTCGGAGTCCAGACTTCACATCAATCTTTTGGAGCTGCGAGCCATCAGACAGGCGCTGAAGGCTTTCCTGCCGTCTGTATGGGGGAAGACTGTCCTGATAATGACGGACAACACAGTGCAGATGCATTACCTCAACAAGAGAGGTGGTGTAGGGTCACTACCTCTGCAGGGAGGCAATGCAGCTCTGGTTCTGGTTAATTCACGAGGGAATCTCCCTATCAGTGGTTTATCTCGCCTTAGAAGAGAACATGGCAGTGGACGCTCTGAGCAGCAGAGCGCGGTCTCCCATGAGTCCAAGAGATCTTCGCCCTTTGGGGACCTGTTCGCGACCGGTGCCAACCGGAAGTGTGAAAGGTACTGCTCGAGGGAATGTCCTCTGAGAGGAGCTCTAGGAGACGCGTTCGTCGTGGAATGGATCTTCCCGCTACTGTATGCGTTTCCTCCAATCCCTGTCATCCCTCAAGTTCTCAGGATGTTGGGATGGTTCAGGACCTGCATGATCCTCATAGCTCCGGATTGGACCAGGAGAGCGTGGTACCCGGATCTTCTAGACATGTCCATCTGTCCTCCAATGCGTCTGCCCCTAAAAGAGGATCTACTCTCGCGGGAGGAAGGTCGGGTTCTCCATCCAGAGGCCAAGACTCTCAACCTTCACGCTTAGTTTCTGAGAGGTTGAGATGTAAGGATTGGGGACCTCCTGGATGACGTGATGGAGGTTTTGCTTTCGGCTAGGCAGCCGGCAACTAAGTCCCTGTACTGTTGCCATTGGCGTAGGTTTCCTCTTCCAAAACCCTCTTGGGGCCTGTCCTGTTCCTCCGAACCAAGCTATGCGGTCTAGTGTTTTGGGTGTGGTAGCCTAGGGACTACTTTACCTGGACTATTTTGTTGGGGCTATTTAAACCACACCCGAGCAAGACAACACGCTTCGTGTTACTTTGCAGCTTGCAACATGACGCTCACCGTGTCCAGCTATACCCCCGAACCTTGGAGAAGCAGAACCTGCATGGAGACAAAAGGAACATCAACAGCATCTTACCTGCAGTCTTCATCTATAGTTACTCGCGGCTCCTGGGAACATCTTTCCTTGGATCTGCACGCCTTCTGGACTGCACGACCTGAAAGAGGAAGATGGAGGCAACATTAAGAAAGCAGAAGAGACATTGCAAATTACTAACTGCTCAAAAGGCTTACTTGGCTGGTCGCCTCTCGGCTGGCACCACTCTGAAATTCCACACGCACTGAAGAACACTGCGACCTGTAAGGAAAGAAGACAAAACAGGTTAGCAAAGGCAAGCCATCGCAGCGCTGCGCATAGCGCTTACTTACCGCATCATAGTGCTCTTAAAGCGCGCCATCATTTACCAGCGGGGCTGAACCAAGCCAGTTCGCCGCGCTGAAGCTCTGCATACCTAAGGGAGAAAAGGAGACATTATTAAACAAAGAAAGGCATACAGGATCGCAACAATGCTAAAGAACAGCAATAAGACCTACCTGAACGATCTCAAACGGGCCGGCATCAGTGAAGTAACTGGACCGCACACGCCCACGAAAGACAACGTGCCCCTGCAAAGAAGGCAGGACGGAGAGAACGCCTAACTCTACCACGAGGTGAGGAGAGGGCCCCTGAGGGACTGAAATCATACGGGGTGGAGGGAGGATACTTACCCCGGTCGGCTAGTCTTGAACACAGTCCTCCTGAATTTTCAGGCAGAACCTTCCCCGCAGACCACATCTGGGCAAAACTGAGAAGCATACCAGCGAGTAACCCGGCTGGGTGGCGTCCCTGTGGATACCAGGTGAGCGTAACAGAACGCAAAGCCTACTGTAACAAATCCACCTGGCCACCATGGAGACAACAGAAATGGACCAATTGGTCCAATTACTAGGAGAGCTTTGTGCTGAGGTTCATTCTGCCCGACAAGAGACTAATGCTCTCCGGAGGGACTTGCTAGTGATCAAAGATCGTATGGAGGAGATCAGTAGGCAGATCCTGCAATCACAGGCAGGGAAGACTCCTCTGCCTGGGAGCAACCCACTGATGCAAAATCCCACCTTACCATCTACTACCCCCACTCAAGTACAGATCATGTTACCTGGAACAGTTTCCCCTGGCACCACCGGAAAGGTTCTCAGGTGACCCACGGAAGTATGTTGCATTCATCAATCAGTGTCGCCTTCATTTTCTTTGTAGGCCTGGAGCATTTCCAAACGACCAAGCTCGGGTAGCTTTTGTTTTATCATACCTGAGTGGTAGTGCAGCAGATTGGTCAGTGCCGTTGGTGACCCATGATGATCCTCTATTACATGACTTTGGGGGGTTCCAGAGAGAAATGGAAAACCTTTTGCTCGCCATACCCAGGAACAAGAAGCAGACAATTAACTCTTGTCCCTCCGACAGGGGAATCGGGCCTTGTTAACATACAATGCTACCTTCAACAGACTGGTTGCCGAAGCTAGGTGGCCAGAAAACAAAAGAACCACATTATTCCATCGAGGCTTATGAGGCGACTTAAAGGAGAATTAAAGGACGCCTTAGCCCAGGTGGTTGATCCACCCAGAGACTGTGCCGAATTCATAAATCTGGTCATGCAGCTAGACCACCGGTTGCATGACCGAAAAGCAGACTGGTCTAAGACGGACCCTCGGACTGTGTATGTTCGACCAAGGGAAAACACACCCCGTGTACCTGAAAATGCTGTAGAACCCATGCAGATTGGAGGGATACGGCCTCCATTAACAAAACAAGAGCGGGACAAAAGAAGGCAACAACAACTTTGTTTGTATTGTGGGAAACCAGGACATTTCCTGAAGGAGTGTCCAGTAAAAACCCCAAGAACAACAGTCGGGGCCAAAGAGAAGGATGAAGCTATGGAATCGGAAAACTACCAAGCTCGACAAACGTAGAGGTCAGTTTGTCGAGTGAGCAGAAAGAGTTGCTGACCTTGCACTTTGCAATACCAGTGATCTTAATTAACCACCAACAGTCGTCAAGAATGCATGCCGTTGAAGCATACATCGATAGCGGAGCAGTTGGAAATTATATTGATCAAGAACTGGCAGCAGAGATGGGGCTTCCTTTCTGTTCTAAGCCAAATATGGACAAGGTAACCAGCATGGATGGGACAGAAATCGCTTCGGACCAGTAACCCAGTGCGCAGCCAGGGTAACCTTGCTGTGCCAGGACGGACATCGGGAGTCTATTTCATTTGATCTCATCAGGGCACCTCCGTTCAGGCTAATACTAGGGATGCCATGGTTGGTTGCTCACAACCCTTTGATAGACTGGCAGGCACGAAAATTAACCTTCCCCGGTGACTGCTCCCCTGCCTGCTATTACCAAAAGGAGAAACCCGACGTCTGTATCCCCATGACTCCCGGAGCGACAGTATCAACCCTGGGAGCAACTAATACCTTGCCAAGTGAATACCATGATTTCCAGGATGTATTCCGAAAGGACCAAGCCAATACATTGCCGCCGCACAGGCCCTATGACTGTCAGATTGACCTTGTTCCTGGTGCACAAATCCCTTGCGGCAGGATCTATGCTCTCACAAAACCGGAAAACCTTCATTTGAAATCCTATTTAGACCAGTACCTTGCAAACGGATTTATCCGTCCTTCGAAGTCCCCCGCAGCCAGTCCTTTGTTCTTCGTACCGAAAAAGGAAGGGGACTTGAGAATCTGTATTGACTACCGCGCATTGAACCAGATCACCGTGAAGTACCGCTACCCCTTGCCACTTATCCCTGAGATGCTAGACCAAGTTAAAGATGCCCAGATTTACACCAAATTGGATCTTCGAGGAGTGTACCACCTGGTCCGAGTCAGAAAAGGAGATGAATGGAAAACCGCCTTCCGTACTAAGTACAGCTTGTTTGAATATCAAGTCATGCCCTTCGGGTTATGCAACGCTCCTGCGGCATTCCAATATTTCATGAATGACGTCTTAAGGGAGTTAATTGATGTGTGCGCCTTAGTGTACATAGACGACATCTTAGTATACTCAGCCTCGAAACAGGATCACGTCAGGCACGTTCGTTCAGTCCTCTCCAAGCTCCGTCAACATAGTTTGTTTGCAAAGCTTGAAAAATGCTTTCTCCACATCACCGAAGTAGAGTTTCTTGGTTTTATCCTTACTCCAGGAGGCATGGTTTTATCCTTACTCCAGGAGGCATCAGAATGGACGTGCACAAGGTAGATGCCATTCTGAAATGGCCTTCAACGACGTCTCTGAAAGGGGTACAAAGCATGCTGGGCTTTGCAAACTTCTACCGCCGGTTCATCCCAGACTTCTCTCAGGTTGTGCACCCATTCACAGTACTATTACGAAAAAATAATAAAAAGTTTGCTTGGACCGAAGAAGAAGAAGCCTTTCAGGAACTTAAACATAGGTGTACCTCGGCTCCAATCCTGCGACATCCTCGTCCAGACCTCCCTTATGTCGTTGAAACTGATGCATCCAGACTTGCAATGGGGGCTGTCCTTTCACGGAGAGACCCGTAAACCGGCCAGCTACATCCTGTGGCTTTCTGGTCGAAAAAGTTCTCACCTCCAGAGATTAATTATGTCATCCCGGACAAGGAACTCCTGGCTATCAAATCCACCTTTAAAGCCTGGAGGCACTAACTTCTGGGGGCCAGACACACCATTACAGTCATCACAGACCACTGAAACCTGCAATATCTCAAAACAGCCAAGGCCCAGTCCTCGCGCCAATTACGGTGGGCCCTTTTCTTCGCCGAATATGATTATGTAATCACATTTCGACCAGGAGTCAGAAACGGAAAGGCGGCTGCCTTATCTCGCATGGGCATAGATGAAATGGTATATACAACTCCAGACCCAGTACCTATTATACCTGAAGACAAGCTTTTGGGTATCACAACAGCCTTAACACAAGCAGAACTACGAAAAGAAATCCAACGGACAATGAATCCTGATGCCTTCCTCGCATGGCAAACTCAAGGAGAACAATATACCATCAAGGACCATCTACCCTTTTTTAGGGATCGCCTATATGTACCCAAGAAGGAATTACAACAGCATATTATTTCAAACTATCGCGATTCACTGATCGAAGGGCATCCTGGGATCGCCAAACCCTAGCTAAGGTGAAAGAGAACTTTTGGTGGCCTACCTGGCGTAAGGACATCATTCAGTATATTCAGTCCTGCGGTGTCTGCGCACAAAATAAATCACAGAACCAAAAACCATCTGGTCTCCTACAACCATTGGACATTTCTCCAGTTCCATGGCACACTCTTTCCTTCACTTCATCACTGATCTACCTCCAAGCCAAGGGTTCAACACCATCCTTGTAGTTGTGGACTTATTCTCGAAGATGGCCCATTTTATTCCTCTCAAAGGCCTCCCAGACACAGCCACTTTAGCAAAAGTGTTCCTGGAGGGTGTGGTTAAGCTACATGGCTTCCCTTCAGTTCTGGTCTCTGATCGAGGCAGCCAGTTTGTTTCTAACTTCTGGAAAAAATGTTGTGCAATGGTGCAGATCGACGTTCGGCTATCTACCAGTCACCATCCCCAAACGGACGGCCAAACCGAGAGAACCAATCAGATACTCGAGCAATATTTACGGTGCATGCTGCACCACGAACAAAGGAATTGGAAAGACCTACTATGGATAGCCGAATATGCATATAACAATTCTTTGCATTCAAGCACGGGACAAACGCCCTTCTATACCCTTTATGGCAGACATCCACGTACCTCTGAACTAGACCTTCCAGCCAGCTTGGAAAGGCCAGCGGTAAAGACTCTACACACAAGCATTACTCAGGCTTTCAAAAGGGCAAAGGAACATCTTATTCATGCCAAAGAAAAATAAGAGATTCGCCGACCAACACTGGAAAAAGGCCCCTGATTATCAAGTAGGAGACAAAGTGTGGTCAGCCGTTAAATTCGTACCCATCAAGGGAACCCGGACCTTTCATCCCAGATTCTTAGGACCCTATACCATGAAGGCAATTATCAACCCAGTAGCCGGGAAACTGTATTTACCACCTAATCTACAAATCCACCCGGTATTTCATGTGTCCCTCCTGAAACCAATGCAGCCTGGCACACGGATTGGGACACCACCTAAGCCCATACTTGTTGACGGAGAACCAGAAATCGAAGTCAAAGATATCTTGGACTCTAAATGCTCTAGGACCAAGCTATATTATTACGTTGATTGGGAAGGGTTTGGACCACAAGGTAGATCCTGGGAGCCCAGTGAGAATATCCACGCACCACGTCTAATCAGGAAATTCCATCGGAACTTCCCAACCAAACCTGGGCCAGACAGAAGGAACACCATGGGAGGGGCCTTAGGGGGGAGTGCTGTCACGACCCTCGCCCAAAATCCCCTCTGGCAAACCCATTGGCCAGGTGGAGTCCGGACTCGGGCCTCTAGAGCCTGGAATCCTCTTCCAAAACCCTCTTGGGGCCAGTCCTGCCTATGGCGCCAGGCTCATACACCATGAAAAACAATGTGCTTGGGAACTACTTTATTGTGTTGTCAGCCAACATGGAGGCATCCACATAGCTTGGTTCCTCGGAACCAAGCTATGCGGTCCATAGCTTGGTTCCTCGGAACCAAGCTATGCGGTCTAGTGTTTTGGGTGTGGTAGCCTAGGGACTACTTTACCTGGACTATTTTGTTGGGGCTATTTAAACCACACCCGAGCAAGACAACACGCTTCGCGTTACTTTGCAGCTTGCAACGTGACGCTCACCGTGTCCAGCTATACCCCTGAACCTTGGAGAAGCAGAACCTGCATGGAGACAAAAGGAACATCATTAGCAGCAGCATCTTACCTACAGTCTTCATCTTAAGTTACTGGCAGCTCCTGAGAACAGCTTTCCTTGGATCTGCACGCCTCCTGGACTGCACAACCTGAAAGAGGAAGATGGAGGCAACATTAAGAAAGCAGAAGAGACATTGCAAATTACAAACTGCTCAAAAGGCTTACTTGGCTGGTCACCTCTCGGCTGGCATGTGATGCTGGAAATGCATCAGAGGGACAGGGCCTCTGAATCCTTGTCCTTTACTGCCTTTTATCGTCTGTTCTGTCATGTTTTCTGCCCAGGAGTCCATTTGGGACTCCTGGCAGTGCAGCTCTCTTTTGGTTTGGTGAACAGACCCATGGGATACCCTTATGGCACCCATGGGTAGGGGTACAACCCTGTGCCCCTAGTGTATGTTTTTGGGCACCTGTGGGTGGCCCACAGAGCGGGGTATGGGCTGGTGGCAGCTCCATGCTGAACTTGACAGGTGCTCTGGGTGTCCTCCATTTTGGGATATCCAGGCCCGGCCATTGGGATCAGTTGATTCCTGATAGAAACAAGATGGCCCCTGTGGCCTCTTGCTTTCTATTGCCTGTTGTCTTGTTTTTCCCAAAGTCCTGGGAAGCCCTGACTCTGTCCCTTCCCCCTGACTGGCTGTTGGGTGGAAGTTCCATATATGGTGTTGTTGTGAAGGCCCAGCTAGACTGACTGGAGCCTTCCCAGTGACTGTATGTTATGGGTACCTCCTGTGGGTGGGACCTGGGTGAATGGAGTGTGTGACCAATATACACTCCTTGTTGTGGTTGTCTGGTTTCTGGCATGTGAGACAAAGACTGAGACAGCCCTGCCCGAAACTGGCCTGAATGCAGTGTGTAGTGTTGAATGGCTGGGTACTTGTCCCAATCCACATTCCTTGTTGTGAGTGTCTGAAAGGGAGGAGTGTGGCCTGAATGCACTGTGTGCCTGATTGGCTGACTGACTGCATGAATGCCCTTCTGTGTGATTGGCTGCTGTGTGTGTGCCAGCAGTGTGGATGAGAGACAGAATAGTATATCTGGGGACCTCTCACCACTGGAAATTGTTCAGAGGCGTTCAGAAGCTGAGTCTCCACTCAAGAGTAACTGGAACTGCTGATCCTCGACGTCCAGCTGGAAGAAGAAGACTTGCTGCTGCATTTGCTTCGACAGATCTGAAGGTTGCCGAATTCGTTGAGGACTGATCCGAGAGAGGACCTGGTAAGGCGCCCTCTTCCCGTGCTCCGAGGGATCATCGAGCACCGCTACATCTTCGCCGAAGCGCCCTGGAAGTCAGACCCTCGAAAGGCTGCCGACCCGAGACGGGACCGCCGAGGAGATCGAAGTGAAGCACCCGGACATCGACGCCGTCGAAGTCCATTGCCGTCGACCAGGGTTCGCAGGTCTGTGGAACCGCTGGAGGCCCGTCGAAGTTGTGTTGCCCAGCCGTGGGAACCGCTTGACGCCGTGCCGCCGACGACCGGAGCCGTCCGCTCCTTGCCTAAGAACATTTGACTCGAAGGACTCCCTCGTCCGCATCGTCGACCGCTTTTGTCCTGCCGGAGAAAGTCGAGGACGACCAACGCGCCGAGGAGAATCCGCCGGTGGGTTTCCCGCCACCTCACGACTCCAAAGATTCGAGCGACTCGACGCCCTTGCTGGGCCACCGTCATTCACAATCTTTGCGGTCCAGAACTAGTGTCGCCGAGGTGCCCCGCACGCCTCTTCCTCGCAGGACGCCGACGTCTCGACGCCGACGAGCACCGCTCGGATCGAAGCCTGCCGCCTCATCGACGCCGTTCTACCCTGTTTGTTGTCGGACGTTCGACGCCCCGTGTCTCCCGCTTGAAAGGGAAGGCATTCAAGAAGGGCCGTCGATTCCCCGACACCGAACACCGAGTTCCTCGACGCTTCTCGACGCCTCTCGACGATCCGTGACTCCTGCTTTAAAGGGGGTCATTCAAGAAGGATCTGTCGACGCCTCCTCGAAGAACTCGACTCCACCAGGTACATTGGGGGGGTAAAAACATTGTAGGAGAGAATAAGACTATTGAACAATATATGGACTGGGCTTGTGTTATATCTCTTTATTTTACAGGTTGCCCAGGTGGGGGGATCTCCACACAGAACTGTGTCCAGTAGCAAGGGCCAGTCTTCTGCCTATTGTTTCAACCATCTGTTATCTCTCCTCTCTCTATTGCTGGTTTCCTTCTTATTGATCTGCGTGCCATTTTTACAGTATTGTGAATGCACTTTAATGAGGTCTAATATTAGTGGTACCACTTTAGAATTGTAGATATTTACCATTATTGATTTTCCTGAGCACAAAGTGCGTTGTTGTGATAAGTGTACATAACCCTTGAATATTAATTATATAAAGACTGTGTTTTCAGTAATACAGTGTGTGGACATTCCTTTGTGGGGGCTTGGGGATACACTGTACTTAAGAACCAGCCTGCATCACCTCCTGAGAAGCTAGGCCTTGATTGCTCGTCCATCGCTACCGTAATAGAGAATCTTGGCTGGGGTCCTCTGTGCCTCTCCTCTACCATATAGAGAGCGGAAGTACAGACCCCCCCACCGGTCTTTACAAGCTGGTGGCAGCGGTGGGATGCTTATGGTTTTAAGACTCAGTGTATAACCGTGCCACTTACAAAATATCCGCACTTTATTAGATTAAGGTTTGGGTGTGTACCAAATAACTGCATTACAAGCAATGGAGCCCATTGCAAATGGTAAATTGACTCGGATGAGCTTAGAGGCTCTCCAGAGTGCTTGTGAAGCCAGGGAGTTAGACTTTGTGGATAAGTCTAGGGCTGAGCTGATAGCTGCCCTGGTGGACTACCAGACTGATGGTGAAACCCTTGATGAAGGGGGGGATGCAACCAGTGATGACTCTGCCCCTGGGGTTGTCGCTGAATCTGTTTCTGGGAATGCCACCATTCCTGCTGCCTCTGTTCCAAACCCCAGCAATTCCGTGGAACTTGAGTTATTAAGGATGAAATTGGCCTTTGAATATCGCAAGTTGGAAATAGAAGCTGAGCTTAAGAAAGAGGAGCTGGCACAGCAAGTGGAACTCAAGAATAGGGATCTTGCGCTCAAAGACAAGGACACTGAATGTCAGAGAATCCAGTTAGAGAAAGCTCGAGTGGAGACTTCAGCTAAACCAATTGAGAGTGGCAGGTCCCCAGCCACCAAGTTTATGCAAGATTTGGTTGGTGTGTTTTTGGAGGGTTCAGATATCCTCCAATGGATTGAAGCGTTTGAAATGGCTTGTGCAATTCATGATGTGGATAAAAGAGATTGGGCTAAGTGTTTGTTAAGCAGAGTGCCTCAAACTGGATATGACTGTATTCTGAAGCTGAGTGTGGAAGAAAGGGGTCAGTATGAGTGTATGAAGTCTGCTTTAATTGCCAAGTTTGGCAAGACACCTACCCAATACCTTAAAAGGTTCAGGGATTTTAAGAAACGAGAGAATATGTCTTGGGTTGACTGGGTGAGTGCTGCGCACATGAACATGATGGGGTGGATTGACGGGTACAAGGTGAAAACTTTTGCTGAATTATCCCACCTGTTGTTTTTTGAGCATTTTTCTGAAGCCTGTTCACCAGAGCTGCGTCAGTATGTTGCTGACCAGAACATTTTGGACCCCTTTAAGCTGGCTAGGTTGGCTGACAAGTGGGTCTCCCACCGGGTGTCCCCTAAGGACTCCAGTGGGAAGGACAAGGACAAAGAAAAGGGGACCTCTCAGAAAGCTGAGGAGTCCCAAAAGCAATCACAGTCGGGTAAACCAAAACCTTCCTCTCCTAAGACCCAAAAACCTAGTGGGGATAAGTCATCTGTGGGTGGGAATAAGAGTAGTGGTCCACCTGCTGCAAAGCAGGCTCCCAGTGGTTCCAGTACCGTACCTCGCACTCCTAGCACTTGTTGGGATTGTGGGGCTCTGGACCACAGAAGGGGTGACTCCAAGTGTAAAGGTAAGGCACTTGGAGTACAGGCTGTCAGCCTGAGCTACCCTTACCCCATGTCTGAGGTGGAGGCCACTGTCCTCCCCTCCTCTACAGGAATCACCTTTGGTGCTCCTGTAGAGATTTCCTTAGTGTCCCTTGGGGCCTGGGACCAGTACGCAGAAGTACTGGCGACTATCCCGCAGAACACCCGTAGGTTTTTGAGAAGTGTCCTCTTGAATGGCCAGCCTTCTACTGGTTTGAGAGACACTGGGGCAAGCATGACAGTGGTGGACAGGACCCTGCTCAGGCCAGAGGACTATGTCAGTGCTCCTCTGAGAACCACCAGGTTAGCTGGTGGGCCTCCCAAATTATCGCCTGTAGCCTTAGTCACACTCATGATTGGAGACAAGACAGCAAAGCTTCCTGTCTTGGTTCAGGACAATGTCCCTGCTAACATTCTGTTAGGAAATGATCTAGTAGAGTTGGGGTTGATCTCGGATGGTCTTCCCATGACTGCGGCTGCGGTCACTAGGTCACAGGTGACACCGGGTCTGGCTGTGAGTCAGGTACCCGAGCCAAAGGCGAGGCCTAAGGCAAGAAGAAGGAAGACCAAGAAGGCCACCTCTGTGGAGGGAACACCTTCTCTTCCTGCTGTTCCGACAGCACCCATTGGGATCCATGCTCGGACGGGCTGGGTCCAGTGGAAAACCCAAACTCAACTCCTGTGGGAGAAGAGACAGAAGACTCTCCTGTGGGAGAGGTTCTCAACCCGGAGGATCATCCCGACCTTCAATGCTTGTTAGCTGAAGGGGGACCCTCCCGGGCAGACTTCTGTAAGGGACAGAGAGAGTGCCACTCTCTCGAGGGACTGAGGAAACAGGCCCTGTCCCAGGCACAAGGAGAAGTGCCTAAGACATTCCGGATTTATTGGGAGGGTGAGCTCCTTGTTAGTGAGCCCACTAAGCCTGAACCTGGTGCCCGCAAGAGGTTGGTGGTACCCCAGGTTTACAGGTCCTTCCTACTGCAGTTGGCGCATGAGGTGCCCTTGGCTGGTCATCTTGGGACTAAGAAGACTAAGCAGAGGCTCTCTGCCCATTTCTACTGGCCACGGATGGGAGTAGAGGTGGAGTCCCACTGCAGGACCTGCCCCACTTGTCAGTTGTCTGGCAAGACTGGAGGCAGGGTCATTGCCCCACTGCAGCCATTACCAGTGGTTGGCACACCATTTGAGAGGGTGGGCATCGACATCGTCGGTCCCCTTGACCCTCCCACTTCCGGTGGACATCGGTTCATCCTGGTCTTGGTTGATCATGCCACCAGGTACCCTGAGGCTATACCCCTTCGGACTATTACTGCCAAGGTGGTTGCCAGGGCTCTCCTGGGCATTTTTACCCGTGTTGGATTCCCCAAGGAGGTTGTCTCTGACAGAGGATCCAACTTCATGTCCAGTTACATGATGACCATGTGGAAAGAGTGCGGGGTAACCTACAAGTTCTCCACCTCTTACCACCCCCAGACCAATGGTCTGGTTGAGAGATTTAACAAAACTCTCAAGGGCATGCTAGGTGCTTTGGAAGAGCCCCTAAGGAGGAAATGGGATCTCCTCCTGCCATGCCTGCTGTTTGCTTACAGAGAGGTACCTCAAGAGGGTGTTGGTTTCAGCCCCTTTGAGTTACTCTTTGGACGTCCCTTGAGGGGGCCCCTCGCCTTGATCCGAGAAGGCTGGGAAGCCACTCCTCAAGGTCCCGCCAAGCAAGTGGGGGACTATGTGTTAGGCCTCAGGCGGAGGATGACACAAATGATGGGTCAGGCAACAGCAAATCTCAAGGCCAGCCAGGAGTTGAATAAGTACTGGCATGACCTTAAAGCTTCGCAAGTGGATTGGACTCCGGGACAGGAAATCCTGGTGATGGAGCCTACAAAGCCTAGAGCGTTGGCCGACAAATGGACTGGACCCTTCAGGATAATCTCCAAGATGGGCGAAGTCAATTATCTGGTTGACATGGGTGCCTCCGGGGTAGCCCCTCAGGTATTCCATGTCAACAGGCTCAAGCCTTTCCACAGGCGAGCAGAGGTCTCATGTCTCTTGCTAGTTTCAGGGCAAGAAGAGGATGAGAGTGAGCCCCTTCCTGATTTGCTGCATAGCAACCCTCAGGATGGCTCAGGGGAGGGAGTACGTCTCTCTCCAGATTTGACAACAGAGCAGCAGAGGGCCTGCAGGGCTTTGCTCCAGCAGTATGCCTCTCTGTTTTCACTGACACCGGGCCTTACACCGTGGTGTAAGCACGAAATTGACACTGGTGACAGTGTGCCTGTCAAAAGCAGGTGCTACCGTATGTCAGATACCGTCAAGAACCACATCCAGGCTGAGGTCGCCAAGATGTTGGATCTGGGTATAATTGAACCCTCAACCAGTCCCTGGTCCAGTCCAGTGGTCCTTGTCCCTAAGGCAAGTTCCCAGGCGGGTACCAAGGATTGGAGGTTCTGTGTGGACTACCGAGGAGTCAATGCCGTCACCAAAACTGACGCGCACCCATTGCCCAGGGCTGATGAGCTTGTGGACACCATAGGTGCTGCCAAATTTGTGAGCACCTTTGACCTCACCTCAGGCTATTGGCAAATAGCTCTGACGGACCATGCCAAGGAAAAGACGGCATTCTCCACCCCTGAGGGACTCTACCAGTTTAGGGTCATGCCTTTTGGGTTGAAGAATGCCCCTGCCACCTTCCAGAGATTGGTCAACCATGCGCTCAGTGGGCTGGAAGCCTTTTGTGTGGCTTACTTAGACGACATTGCCGTCTACAGTTCCACCTGGGAAGAGCATTTGACACATCTGGATAAGGTGTTGCAGGCCTTGAAAAGGGCTAACCTCACTATCAAGGCCACCAAGTGCCAGATAGCTCAGGGGAAAGTTACCTATCTTGGTCATGAGGTAGGAGGGGGTCAAATCCAACCTCTCTCCAGTAAAGTACAGGATGTACAGAACTGGGAGACTCCCACTACTCAAACCCAGGTGAGAGCCTTTTTGGGCCTCACTGGGTACTATCGCAATTTCATGGCAGACTATGGAACCATAGCTGCACCCCTGACAGCTCTAACTTCACCCAAACAGCCTAGGAAGGTTAATTGGACTGAAGACTGTCAGAGGGCCTTTGATGGCTTGAAAGAAAGTCTGTGTAGGGCACCTGTGTTGAGTGCGCCTGACTACAGCCGACCCTTTATCGTCCAGACGGATGCCTGCGACACCGGAATTGGAGCTGTCTTGTCCCAGTTAGATGACAAAGGGAGAGAACATCCTATCATATTCATCAGTAGACAACTCAAGGGTAGAGAACTTAGGTGGGCTACTGTTGAAAAGGAGTGTTTTAGCATAGTTTGGAGCCTTAGGCGTTTTAGGCCCTACCTTACGGGGTCTGCCTTCAAGGTCCAAACAGATCATACGCCGCTGAAGTGGCTTATGCAGATGAAGGGTGAAAATCCAAAATTGCTCAGGTGGTCCATTAGCCTGCAAGGGCTAGACTTCACCATAGAGCACAGACCAGGGAAGAGTCACGATAATGCAGATGGCCTTTCCAGAAGGTATGTTGACCGTCTGGATGAGGGTGTCTATCCCGTGGGAGATTAGACACCCTCCACCTCAGTCTGGGGGGGCGACTGTGATGCTGGAAATGCATCAGAGGGACAGGGCCTCTGAATCCTTGTCCTTTACTGCCTTTTATCGTGTGTTCTGTCATGTTTTCTGCCCAGGAGTCCATTTGGGACTCCTGGCAGTGCAGCTCTCTTTTGGTTTGGTGAACAGACCCATGGGATACCCTTATGGCACCCATGGGTAGGGGTACAACCCTGTGCCCCTAGTGTATGTTTTTGGGCACCTGTGGGTGGCCCACAGAGCAGGGTATGGGCTGGTGGCAGCTCCATGCTGAACTTGACAGGTGCTCTGGGTGTCCTCCATTTTGGGATACCCAGGCCCTGCCATTGGGATCAGTTGATTCCTGATAGAAACAAGATGGCCCCTGTGGCCTCTTGCTTTCTATTGCCTGTTGTCTTGTTTTTCCCAAAGTCCTGGGAAGCCCTGACTCTGTCCCTTCCCCCTGACTGGCTGTTGGGTGGAAGTTCCATATATGGTGTTGTTGTGAAGGCCCAGCTAGACTGACTGGAGCCTTCCCAGTGACTGTATGTTATGGGTACCTCCTGTGGGTGGGACCTGGGTGAGTGGAGTGTGTGACCAATATACACTCCTTGTTGTGGTTGTCTGGTTTCTGGCATGTGAGACAAAGACTGAGACAGCCCTGCCCGAAACTGGCCTGAATGCAGTGTGTAGTGTTGAATGGCTGGGTACTTGTCCCAATCCACATTCCTTGTTGTGAGTGTCTGAAAGGGAGGAGTGTGGCCTGAATGCACTGTGTGCCTGATTGGCTGACTGACTGCATGAATGCCCTTCTGTGTGATTGGCTGCTGTGTGTGTGCCAGCAGTGTGGATGAGAGACAGAATAGTATATCTGGGGACCTCTCACCACTGGAAATTGTTCAGAAGCGTTCAGAAGCTGAGTCTCCACTCAAGAGTAACTGGAACTGCTGATCCTCGACGTCCAGCTGGAAGAAGAAGACTTGCTGCTGCATTTGCTTCGACAGATCTGAAGGTTGGCGAATTTGTCGAGGACTGATCCGAGAGAGGACCTGGTAAGGCGCCCTCTTCCCGTGCTCCGAGGGATCATCGAGCACCGCTACATCTTCGCCGAAGCGCCCTGGAAGTCAGACCCTCGAAAGGCTGCCGACCCGAGACGGGACCGCCGAGGAGATCGAAGTGAAGCACCCGGACATCGACGCCGTCGAAGTCCATTGCCGTCGACCAGGGTTCGTAGGTCTGTGGAACCGCTGGAGGCCCGTCGAAGTTGTGTTGCCCAGCCGTGGGAACCGCTTGACGCCGTGCCGCCGACGACCAGAGCCGTCCGCTCCTTGCCTAAGAACATTTGACTCGAAGGACTCCCTCGTCCGCATCGTCGACCGCTTTTGTCCTGCCGGAGAAAGTCGAGGACGACCAACGCGCCGAGGAGAATCCGCCGGTGGGTTTCCCGCCACCTCACGACTCCAAAGACTCGAGCAACTCGACGCCCTTGCTGGGCCAACGTCATTCACAATCTTTGCGGTCCAGAACTAGTGTCGCCGAGGTGCCCCGCACGCCTCTTCCTCGCAGGACGCCGACGTCTCGACGCCGACGAGCACCGCTCGGATCGAAGCCTGCCGCCTCATCGACGCCGTTCTACCCTGTTTGTTGTCGGACGTTCGACGCCCCGTGTCTCCCGCTTGAAAGGGAAGGCATTCAAGAAGGGCCGTCGATTCCCCGACACTGAACACCGAGTTCCTCGACGCTTCTCGACGCCTCTCGACGATCCGTGACTCCTGCTTTAAAGGGGGTCATTCAAGAAGGATCTGTCGACGCCTCCTCGAAGAACTCAACTCCACCAGGTACATTGGGGGGTAAAAACATTGTAGGAGAGAATAAGACTATTGAACAATATATGGACTGGGCTTGTGTTATATCTCTTTATTTTACAGGTTGCCCAGGTGGGGGGATCTCCACACAGAACTGTGTCCAGTAGCAAGGGCCAGTCTTCTGCCTATTGTTTCAACCATCTGTTATCTCTCCTCTCTCTATTGCTGGTTTCCTTCTTATTGATCTGCGTGCCATTTTTACAGTATTGTGAATGCACTTTAATGAGGTCTAATATTAGTGGTACCACTTTAGAATTGTAGATATTTACCATTATTGATTTTCCTGAGCACAAAGTGCGTTGTTGTGATAAGTGTACATAACCCTTGAATATTAATTATATAAAGACTGTGTTTTCAGTAATACAGTGTGTGGACAGTCCTTTGTGGGGGCTTGGAGATACACTGTACTTAAGAACCAGCCTGCATCACCTCCTGAGAAGCTAGTCCTTGATTGCTCGTCCATCGCTACCGCAATAGAGAATCTTGGCTGGGGTCCTCTGTGCCTCTCCTCTACCATATAGAGAGCGGAAGTACAGACCCCCCCACCGGTCTTTACATGGCACCACTCTGGAAATTCCACACGCGCAGAAGAACATTGCGACCTGCAAGGAAAGAAGACAAAACAGTTTAGCAAAGGCAAGCCATCGCAGCGCTGCGCATAGCGCTTACTTACCGCATCATAGCGCTCTTAAAGCACCATCATTTACCAGCGGGGCTGAACCAAGCCAGTTCGCCGCGCTGAAGCTCCGCATACCTAAGGGAGAAAAAGAGACATTATTAAACAAAGAAAGGCATGCAGGATCGCAACAATACTAAAGAACAGCAATAAGACCTACCTGAACGATGTAAAACGGGCCGGCGTCAGTGAAGTAACTGGACCGCACACGCCCACAAAAGACAATGCGCCCCTGCAAAGAAGGCAGGACGGAGAGCATGCCTAACTCTACCAAAAGGTGAGGAGAGGGCCCCTGAGGGGCTGAAATCATACGGGGGTGGAGGGAGGATACTTACCCCGGTCGGCTAGTCTTGAACACAGTCCTCCTGTATTTTCAGGCAGAACCTTCCCCGTAGACGACATCTGGGCAAAACTGAGAAGCATACCAGCGAGTAACCCAGCTGGGTGGCGTCCCTGTGGATACCAGGTGAGCGTAACAGTTATCTGGCAGCGCTGTCTATCTTTAAGCGCTCTTAAGAGGAATGCTCTTATTTTAAAATTCCTCTGATCACTCCGTTTTTGAAAGGGCTCACAAATGTGTTCCCACCGACCCCGTTTCAGGTGCCACTCTGGGACCTTTATTTGGTTCTGAAATATCTGATGGGTGCTCCGTTTGAGCCTTTGCACTATTGCCCGTTAAGATTGTTGACATTTGAAACTGTTTTCTTAGTGGCAGGTACTTCTGCTCTTAGAGTGAGCGAGTTGCAGGTACTTTCTTCTAAGCCACCCTTTAATTTGTTCCACAAGGACTGGGTTCTATTGAGAGTGCGTCCGTCCTTTCTACCTAAGGTAGTGTCAGAATTTCATTTGAGTCAGAAGGTGGTACTCCCCGCTTCCTATCCTCCTCCTCATGCTAGTAAGGATGAGGAACGGCCCCATAGGTTGGATCCTAGAAAAGCCTTGAGCTTTTATCTTTCTAGAATGGCCAAACTCAGAGTGGACGACCAGCTCTTTGTGGGGTATACTGGACACCGACTAGGACAGGCTGTTTCAAAGCAGACCTTGTCTAGGTGGATTATCCTCACTATTTCATGCTTGCTACAGGTTGGTTGGTATGGACCTGCCTGAGGGTTTGCAGGCTCATTCCACCTGTGGCATTGCTACTTCGACAGTCCTGCAGAGGGGTGTACTGGTGAAAAATATCTGTGACGCTGCAACGTGGTCTTCTATACACACGTTTAAGCATTACTCCATGGATACTTCCCATGCTCCAGATGTTGCCTTTGGTATGGCTCTGCCGTTTAATTGGGTATATCTAAATTCTTTTCCCTCCTCCAATCATGATTACTGCTTTGGGAGTCTGTCATAGATGAGGAATACGTTGGAGGACACAATCTATTCGAGGAACAAGTTACTTACAAAACTGGTAACGTTCTTTCGACTGGATGTTCCTCCAACGTATTCCTCACTGCCCTCCCAGCCTACCCATCTCAAGAAATTCCCATTTCATTGCAGCTTCCGTCCCGCAAGGCGAAGTGCAGTCAATGCTGTGTTCTGGGTTTGTGTGCCGCACGGGTTGAGGGGGGGAAAACATGAACTGACGCTGTGGGCGCCGTGCGTGTTACTTATAACATCCGATGATGTCACCCTCGATGGAGGCCTTCGAGGGACATCGACCTGACGCCATCGACGCAAGGGTGCCCTCTGCCGAAAAGTTTTCCGAAGCAGCACAGCTGTGGACATCATATATATATCATAGATGAGGAATACATTGGAGGAACAACCAGTCGAAAGAACGTTACCAGTTCGGTAAGTAACTTGTTCAACTGAGAGAACAGGAGCACCGGGAGGCCTCCGGGGGCATCACAATGTAAGAGGACAAACCTGTCTCAGTGAAATTGACAAGATACTGAAAATAACGCCAGTAAAGTGGAACTGTATGAATGTAACCAGGAGAATACTGAATAAGCCTGAGAGAGAGGGTATAAAGCAATGGATACCAAGAGAAATGCGCCCCATTGAAAGTGACAAGTCCCTAAATATAAATCCCATAAAGTTGAACTGTATTAAGGTGATCCTAAGAATAATTAAACCTGAAGGAAAAGGTGTTAAGAACTGGAGACAAAAACCCTGGTGGGAAGCGTGGGACTCTGAATGGGAACTGAAGTCAAGTGAAGGAGCAAAGAAGTTATCAAACTGATCCACGGCAGGAAAGAGGAAGGTTCCGGTTGCTACAAAGGATAGCCAACTTAAACGGCCAGAGCTGTAGAGATCAGAAAGGCATATACGCCTGGGAGAGAGTATAAGAAATAGAATTGCAAAGCCTTGTGTAATAACTATCCCAAGAGGGGCGAGCAAACCTACCTACCTACATTATAAAAGAGCTACAGGATCTTGTCCAGAAGGTGACAAGAGATTATCTGAAGATATCTTACTAAGGAGAACTATGGAACACAGAGGCATCGCATTAAAAGAACAGCCAGAAGGAAGAGACATTTTTCTAGTTTAATTGTTGAAGTAAGTCAGATAGTGGTAGGGTCAGCTGGAATTAGTTTTGGATGGAGGACATCTTCATTTAGGAATTCCTGATGACTGATGAGCACCTCGAATGAAACCCCTAGAGCTATATGGAAAGATAGGCCTTATTCTTATTGCTTTAATAAACCACAATGAAAATTTCCTCTAAGTGTCTGCCTCCTTCTTACGACCCGCACAGGCCGTCATGCCCCCAATAATGTTTGTGATGCAACCCCAGAATGTTAAATGGCATTAGTAATAGGCCCCTAATGTATGCAGATGGTCCAGCTCTTTTGGACATGACACCAGAGGGTGTAGAGCTTGCCTAGTAAAAGCTAGGGATTTGTTTCCATTCATATGTTGTCCCTTAACCTCTCAAACGAAGGTGCACCATTTTGCAATAGTAAAATGCCAGTAAATAGTGTAGACGTGTAGAAATAGTGTAGAAGTGGAGTAGGTAAAGCAACATGATTATCTGAGCAATACCCTTTCCCAGAACGGGAGTTGGAATACTCCCACGGTGGAAATTGGAAAATCTGTGCAACCTAGGATCGCTGCTCTCGTGATATTCTCCTTTATTTATGGGGGCCCAGATGTTAACCCAGTTCTTGGAAGCCTATAAAATAAAGGCTACTTCTGTACTGAAATACAAAAGTAGATGATTTGGAGGGTTATTCCAAGCAAAAGTTTCTGTGCCATCATAGCGTTCATACTACAAGTTTTTCTATGCTCAGGTTAAGAAATTGTATGAACAAGAGTCTTATTTAATAAATGAACTCACCAGGGTCTAGGACATTAATATAACGTCCACCGCAGTTGAAGACTATAGAGAACAAAAAGAACAGTTGGAAGCATCTTAACCTTGATTTATATTGCGATTGTCTGTGCAGAGCAACACTGATCTTTCATGTTTCCTCCTGTCAGGATATTGCTTGATATGCCATGAAACAGAAGGAATTGTTCATATCACACTTGCATAATCACAGTATTGGAACTCTTAAAGGGGGTGTTGACTTTTTTTGCTGGTATTAGCATACTTGGTTGAAAATCATTTGACCTTTTTACTTTTGACCAAATTTATTTGATCGTTTATTTGGTTGAAATTCGGTCAAATTTAATTAAATATATATAGGTTGGGGTAAGGCAATAGGAGGGGGAGTTGCAGGGGGTCTCCCCAACCCCTGAATTTTCAACCAAAAAAAGAGCAAAAGAAATGTGGTTGAATGTGAAAAGGTCAAACATTGTCGACCAACTAGACCCCAACAGTTTTTGCTTAGAGGTGAACATGTAGAAGTATTGTATGCACTTTGGTGTAAGAGACACTGAAAGGAGTTGTGAAATAATTGTACTGGTCTTGCACAGACATAAGGATCAACCCTCTTATAAGGCTGCCCCTTCCCTTCCTGGAAATAAGAGGAAGAACGACCTACAGTTTTTAAATTCTGACTTTATGACCATCAAATAAGATATATATATATATATATATATATAGTGTGGGAGCACAATTGTGCTATGTGAAATAGATGCTATGATTATAAAAAAAAATAAGTGAGGAATCTGAATAAAATGTTTCAACTAGTATTACAGATGTGCGTTGAGGAACTGATAGAGGAAAATGATATCTCTTAACCACCGGACATGGTAGTAGAACTCGAAAATTTTAATCATTTGGGTTACAAGTGACGGCTCTTTTTCCAAAATGAAATTTTCATTTTGTACCTTGTGGGAAAGGTATGGAGAATTGACCATTGGGGTGGACCAGATGAAGAGGAATGAGGAGTGGTTTTCAGAAGCCATTAAGCACATCTCTAATGGCGCTGTTCTGGTGCTTTTTCAGTCTTTGCGAGTGATGCCATGTTTGTTTTGTTAGGCAGTATTTGTAAGGTAAGCATCAGCGACCAGGATGATCTTCGAGTTTGTGGCATGTGATCAGAAACCTCCCATATGTCTTGGTGAGTACAGTAAGATATGGATTATTTAAACCCCCATCTGGCAGTTGTTTCTGTTCTACAGGTCAATTAGCTTTTTCAAGGAGAGGGTCCACATAAAGAGCAATATCATCTCCATATATGCACTTCATAAAGCTGAGGACAACGGCACTGTTCCATGTTTTTCACTAATTTTATGTTTTTCTATTCTCCATCGACCTTATTGGACATTCTCCAGAATGGGGTCACATGCTCATTAATATTTCCTGTCGTCAGGCCGGGAATCCTCGGTAAAAATAAAGCAGCTTTGCTTTAAACTTAAAACTGCTATTCCCCTCTGTAGCCTATCAATGTCCTTTGAGTCTTACTGCCCCCAGCCAATGACACTCATCCTCCTAAGCTCCGCCCCTGGTGTCCGTCTTCAGATTTTACCACACATTTGTAGTGTTGGGGGTCCTTGTGATTTGCTCCTGGAAATTCATGGATGTTTTGCTGTTCTGTAATTTCGAAGATTTTCTTCCATCTCTTCTTCAACAACCGTCTCTCGGTGACTGCCAGCAGTGGGAACCCTTTGTTGGCGAAGATAGGCGTTCTCATCATTGGATCGTCTCTCCGTGACTCCAGCAGGCCCAGGATTGGGCCTACATCTTCACCTCAACCATGTCCGATGTGGTGAAGAAAAGACTCTTCAGGGCCTGGGATTCCTGTGGCCTGAAGAATATTTTCATTGGGGAGCGGCACCTCAAGTGCCTTTGTCTTCATCCGGATCACAATGCGGATGGCTGTGACATCTGCCGTGGCTTCTCCTCGAAGACCAAGAAGGATCGCCACCAGATGTTAGTGGCTTGGATCAAGCAGGAGAAGGCCTTGGACGTAGCCTCCGGGCACAGTCATTCCGCGTCTAAGACTGGCAGGTCACATGAGCGTACTCCCTCTGGAAAGAAGAGGAAGGTCCTTTGAGGATGCTCCTTCTGGGGAGATCCAAAAGAAGACAAGGATCAATGCTCGATCTGCTCACTCAGTGGTCACCACAGCTGCAGGACTAAGTTCTGGAAGGGGTCGGTCTCAGTTGACAGCCTGCCTGCTGGTGGGTTACCTCTGTCTTCGAGGAAGTCCTTGACCCCATCTAATCGCAAACCGTCGAAGAGCAGACCTTCTGGAGGCCCGTCAGTGGTGCAGGCCCAGTCAACAACCTTGTTCACCAGGACCACCACCTCTTTAACCCATCGACAAAATCAGAAAAAACAGCTCTTCCTTCGACAAAGTTCGGCAGCGACTATCCTCTCAGCCTACACAATGACTACTACGCTGAGGGTCTCGTTGCCTCAGAGAACTCAGTCAACCATCCCGACCAGGACCTCATTGTTGGCGGCGCCTTTTCCCATTGTAGCCTCCTCCCCAAAGGATTCAGGTAGAGTAAGAGACTTGTTTCCACCTATGGATTTCCATGCGAGACCTGCTATGGTGCCTCTCGTGGGATCTCCAAGGAAATCTCTGCATATCTACACCAGTTCTGAGGACGATCTTCGAGAAGACTTGTACATGAGGGAGGCCACGGTCACGTGTCGCGGGAAGGATCACCATCTCATGAGCCATACCAGCCGTTTGATCCCACAAGGCTCCGGCTGCACAATTTACACCCCCTCCTGCACTGAGGGATATGTGACTGGACATCCTGACCACCCTGCATACTTTGGTGGCAGAGATTCAACACTGGCTGCCTGCTGCTCCTTTACCTGGTCCAGCCAGAAGTCCTCCCAGGCCACCTAGGTGTCAGCTGACACAGCCCCGATAGGGCACCTGCCGCCCCTGGATCTGGGCTCGGGGCCTTGCCCCCTGTGGAAGAGGAGCCAGTTCGCACAGGCACTAACACCGAAACCACAGGGACTCACACTGATGAGTATGAGGATTATGTTCCCACTGACTGGGAACCGCCAGATGTTGATGAGCCTGCCAGGGCTTCACCACCACACAAAATGGTCTCCTTCCACTTCATCATCTCGAAGGCGGCCAAGCTCTTCAATCTTGTGCCGGAAGAGAAGTAGTAGTCAGACTTCATTTTTCAACAAAGAGAGTCCTCAAGGAAGACTGTCGTGTTTGTCCTGTTGTTGGATGATGCTTGGGAAGATGGGTTCGCTATCATGAAGGCTCAGAATACCACCCCATCGAAGTGTGACAGGCTGGAGAAGAAGTACTGGGTCTCGAATTTGGCCCCCCGGTGTCTCTAGTCTCAGCCTTCTCCGGACTCAGTGATTTCGCTCACTGCCAGTAAGCGATCATCGAACCCCTTGTCATCCATGGTGCCTCCAGAAGGCAAGAAGCTGGATGCAGCTGGCAAGCGCATCATTTACACTGCTGCTTCCATCATCAAGAAAGTCAATGCCCTCGCCATCCTGTCTCGATAGGACAGGGCGCTTTGGTACACACTCGTGCCCATCCTGCACTTCCTCTTATGACAAGAGGGCCGAAGCCATGGTCCTATTCCAGGAAGTAGAAGTGGCATCAGATCACGCCATTACAGTTCCGCTCGACAGACTCCGGGTTCTGCCAGATGGGGAATGGGTGTCACCCTCTGGCGCGAGGGTTGGCTAAAGGCCACACATTTACACACAGACGTGCAGACCAAGGTTCTGGACATGTCGTTTGACGTGGACAACCTGTTTGGGAAGGCAGTAGATGACACTCTCCAGGCCATCAAGACTGACATGGAGATGGCACACTCTCCGGGGACCCTGCAGGAGAGTTGTTCAGGTCCTCCAAGGGGTACACTACCCCTTATCATCAGCCCTTCTGCTCCACCACCCAGGAAGCCTACAGAGGCCGCTCCAAGGCCTACAACATTGGGGGCCAACATAGTCATCCACCATCCAGGACAGAGATGCCCAAGCAGGTCTGAACCGGCCATGGACCTGCAAGCCCCCCCCCCCCCCTTTTGCACCCTAGTGGGAGGCTGGCTATCGAACTTTGTAAAGAAGTGGAGAAAGATGACAACGGACAAATGGGTGCTGGATGTTCTTCAACAAGGGCACGCTTTAGAATTTCAAGATGGGTGCCCCTGCATTCCTCCTTTCGAGTGTCAAGAACTTCACATAGCCCAACTGTTACTGGAGGTTCAGGCCATGTTGCAAAAAGGGGCTATAGAAATGGTCTAATAGCGGATCCGGAGTGTACTCCAGATACTTTCTGGTAAGGAAGATGTCAGCAGGGTAGAGACTGATCCTAGACCTATAATGCCTAAACAAGTATCTAAAGTCCCAAGATGGTCACATTGCAGCAAATGCTTGATCAGCTGGAGGAAGGGGATTTTCTGGCAACTCTCTACCTGGAGGACGCATACTTCCACATCCCCATTTAAGGAAGGTCCTGCGTTTCGTCATCCGGGGGCAGCACTACCAATTGAAGGCTGAAATTTGCCCTGAGGATGTTCCCAAAATGCTTGGCCCCAGTAGCAGCTCACCTATGCCACAAGGGAATACACATTTACCCTTATCTGGACGGCTGGCTCATTTGGTCCCGCTCTCATGCACTGGCAACCCTGCACACAGCGGAGACCATACACCACCTGACTTCGATCGGATTCTCCATCAATGATCCCAAGTCTTGCGTGGTGCCATTGCAGAACTCACTGTTTCTGGGTGCCCGGCTCAACCCGATCTCGTGTTTAGAAACCCCGCTCGGAGGAGAGTGTGAAAGCAATCCTAGGGAAGGTTCAGTGGCTGTCGACAGCATCCATTGCAACAGTCCGGTCCATCAAATCTCTGTTGGGCATGATGTCATCCCGCATCCATCTGGTTCCCTCTTGCAGGCTCCAGATGCAGACCCTCCAGGATTTCCTGGATGCCAGTTGGCAGCAGGCACATGGACAGACAAAATGACCCTCAATCAGGCATTCCGTCAAGCTCTTCATTGGTGGTCTGTTCATCCACATCTGACTTAAGGAGCTCCTTTCCGGATCCCTCCATACCAGGCTTAGTCACTACTGGTGCCTCTATGGAGGGCTGAGGGGCTCACACAGGGCAAACTCACGCCAGAAGC
Source organism: Ambystoma mexicanum (assembly GCF_040938575.1). Taxonomy (NCBI): domain Eukaryota; kingdom Metazoa; phylum Chordata; class Amphibia; order Caudata; family Ambystomatidae; genus Ambystoma; species Ambystoma mexicanum. The sequence continues at coordinate 593,639,557 of NC_090923.1, read as the reverse complement.
CTCTGGCTCCCAGAGTAGAAGGACCTGCACATAAACGTCCTGGAGCTCCGGGCGGTCTTCTGGGCCCTCAAGTCATTCCAGCCTCTGCTACAGAGGAAGGTGGTGCAGATCGTCACGGACAACAGCACCACTATGTTTTACATCCGGAAACAGGGCAGGGCTTGCTCCCCCGGTCTCTCCCTGGAAGCCCAGTCCCTGTGGCGCTGGGCCACTCTTCATGCCATGTTTATCGTCCCCTTCCATCTGGGAGGAGTCAAGGATACCATTGCAGACTCTCTCAGCAGGGAGTTGCGGTTCTGTCACAAGTGGGAGCTTCAAGCGCAGGTGTTGTCATGATGCCCGCTCCCGGGGAGCCGGTTCAAGCCCGGCGTCCACGAAAGCGGACATCCAGTCCCCAAGGAAGGACCCAGCAACCCCATATAGGGGCCCTTTGGACAGTGTCCTGGCGCCATAGGCGCCAGGCTCATTATGGGAATGCTTGGGTGCACTTACCTGATGCAGACCATGCTGCAGGATCCCGGCCTCCTTGAGGCCTGAAAGGAACTACTTTACCTGTGGGACTAATTTACCATCCGGGCGTGGTTGGGGAAGGATACATACCTGATTGGAGGAAGGATACATACCTGGAACTTCTTCCAAGGCTATTTAAACCCCACCCGAACAGCCACACGTGCTTCGCGTTGTTCTGCATGTAGCAGCTGGACGCTCACCGTGTCTGCTCCTGCATCCTGACTTCTGCCACGCCTGCCAGCATCCTGGATCACCTGCAAATGAAGAGAAGAAGAGAACAGAAGAAGGAAAAGTCCTTAACTGCTAAATCCGCATCCCGGAGACATCTCGCCGACAATCCTGAAAAGGAAGACTTTAATTTAAAAGCTCATTGCGTCGATCGCTACAGCGCCGCATTCCACTCACCTTCACAGGGCGCCTCCATGTTCAGCAGCGATCATCCGGATTCGCAGTCACGCCCCAGCGCCTAGGGAGAAAAACACCAGAACAAAAGGTGAGAGAGAGAAGGGAATAAGGAAAGCTAAATCTCCATGTTAAGACTTACCTGTTGATTCATTCCCTCTTCATTTCGGGTCCGCGCCGCATCCTGGCATTTCCGGACCCCGGTCCCTAAGGGGAAAAAGAGACATCAGCGTTACTGAGCGAATGAAAAGACATTACCAAAAAACGCTCATTAAAGACTTACCTGATTTCTACAAGGATTTCACCTCTCATCTCGGGTCGGTGCCTGTTCCCCGGCATTCCGTACCCCGGCCCGTATGGGGAAAAAGACACTAGCATTAGTACATTAATGCATGGACACAAGGGGAACCTCTTATCAAAAAACTTACCTGGAAGCCAAGCAAGTTTGGTTCTCACCAATCTGAAAATCCAGTGAAGTAACTGGATACCAACGCGCCCCTGCATCAGAAGCAGAATGGAGAGCTCGTCCTTCCAGACCCTAAGGTGAGACGCTACGAGAAATCACAGAAGGGTTTCAAGGAGGGTGAGAGGGGAAAGTGGGAGGCCGATTGCATTACCCCGCAGACAGTTAATCCCCTATTTTCGCCTACAGAAGGATACTTCTGCGAGCCAGACAAGCCAGATTTGGGGGCCCGGTCCAGTCCGTCTTCCGAACCCTGTGCATCACCTTAGAAGAGGTCACAGCAGCGCGAACCAGGCCAGCGCCTCCGTGGGAGTCAGGGGAGCGTAACAGAACGCGAAGACTTCCTACAAATTCCCACCCAGGCGCTATGGAAAGTTCTGAGACTGATCAGTTGGCCCAATTACTGGGGGAATTACGGGCCGAAGTACATGCCGCTCGTCAAGAGACTAATGCCCTCAGGAGGGAATTAATAATATCAAAGGAAAGAACTGATGACCTGGCCAGACAGCTTTTGCAAGGTCAAGCTGGGCAAACTCCTCTACCCGGTTCCGGAGGGAACTCCGCTCCTGTGGTTTCCAGTAACCCTGTGCACATTAATCTACCTGAAAACATGCCGCTGGCCCCACCCGAACGCTTTGCTGGGGACCCCAAACGATTTGCTGTATTCATGAATCAGTGTCGTTTGCACTTCCTATGCAGACCTGGGTCCTTCCCTAATGATCAGACCAAGGTAGCCTTTGTATTGTCATATCTCAGCGGCTGCGCTGCCGATTGGTCAGTTCCACTGGTTACTCAAGATGACCCGATTCTCCGTGATTTTCAAAGGTTTCAAGCAAGCATGGAAAGGTTATTTGCTCGACACTCTCAGGGGCAGGCGCTGGATGACGAACTTCTATCCCTGTGACAGGGCAATCAGGACCTCCTATCCTATATTGCAACCTTTAATAGACTAATTGTGGAAACGGGATGGCCAGAGGATAAAAGAGTCACGTTGTTTTATCGAGGCCTTCGCGGAGACCTTAAAGATCTCTTGGCCCAAGTTGTAAATCCGCCCCAAGAATGCACAGAGTATATAGACTTAGTGGTCCAATTGGATCACAGACTTCAAAACAGAAAAGCAGATCGGTCCAGGTTTGAGACCCGGGTGTTGGTCAAGACCCATGCTAATCCCAAGGGAGTTGATGTCTCTGAGCCTATGCAAATTGGAGGGGTTAAAGGACCCTTAACTCAAAAGGAACGTGAAAGGAGGCGGCAGTTAAAATTGTCTTTATTGTGGGAATTCTGGACACTTTCTACGAGATTGCCCAGCAAAACCGCCCCGAAAGGCGGTAGGAGCCGCTGATAAAAACCATCAAGACTCTGTTTCGGGAAACTACTCCGCCCGACAAGTGTAGGGGTCCGCTTGCCGAGCTTGAAAACTAACTCTCAGACCTCGCATTTCATTGTGCCAAGGGTTCTCGTAGATCCAGAACAGCCTAAGCGGTTGCATGCAATAAAGGCATACATCGATAGTGGGGCTATTGGAAACTATGTGGATCGTGAATTGGTCTCTAGGATTAACCTCCCTCTCCGTCCTAAAACCAGCAAAGATGTCATCACCACAGTCGATGGAACTGAAATTGCCTCTGGACCGGTAACACATTCCACTACTGAGGTGACTCTTATTGGTCCTGACGGCCATCGGGAGGGTGTTGTGTTTCATGTAATCAAGGCTCCACAGTTTCAGGTTATTCTTGGAATCCCTTGGTTAGAGACACATAATCCTCGAATTGATTGGCGAGCTAAGAGAATAACCTTCCCAGATTGTACACAAACCTGCTACCCAGAAAACCTGAAGATTAATCTAGCATCTGTAACCTCTGCCTCCATGCAACTACCTCCGGAATACCAAGACTTTCAGGACGTCTTCCAAAAGGAACAGGCCAACATGTTACCTCCTCACAGATCGTGCGATTGCCAAATCGATCTGGTGCCCGGTGCACAACCCCCTTGTAGCAGGATTTATGCCCTTACCGAACCTGAGAATCTGCATTTGAGACAATATTTGGATCAGTACCTAGCTAATGGTTTTATTCGCCCGTCAAAGTCCCCGGCATCCACGGCTTTGTTCTTCGTGCCCAAAAAAGAAGGCGACCTTAGAACTTGTATCGATTACCGCGCATTGAACCAGATAACGGTTAAAAACCGTTATCCTCTGCCTCTGATTCCTGAACTCCTTGACCAGGTGAAGGACGCTTGCATATACACCAAGTTAGATCTCCGGGGGGCTTATCATCTGGTACGAGTTAAAGAAGGCGGCAAATGGAAAACTGCCTTCCGTACTAAATACGGATTATTCGAGTACCAGGTGATGCCTTTCGGATTGTGTAACGCGCCGGCTGCCTTCCAATACTTCATGAATGATGTCCTTTGGGAACTCATCGATGTTTGTGTTGTCGTATATATCGATGACATTCTGGTGTACTCCTCTTCGGAATCTGATCACAGAAAACACGTCAGGGCAGTACTTGAAAAACTGCGCCAACACAAACTATTTGCTAAATTGGAGAAATGTTTTTTCCATACCACAGAAGTCGAGTTTCTAGGTTTCATCCTGACACCCAAAGGAGTCCGAATGGACTCAAGAAAAGTGGATGCCATCCTCAAATGGCCATCACCTAGCTCTGTAAAAGGGGTTCAAAGCATGCTCGGCTTTGCCAATTTCTATCGCAGGTTTATCCCGGAATTTTCACGCGTGGTACAACCCATTACTGCACTCTTGAGGAAAAATAAACGTTTTGAATGGTCTGAAGAAGCCGAGCAGGCCTTTCAGGATTTCAAAGCTAAGTTTACCTCCGCACCTATATTGAAACACCCGCGTCCAGATCTCCCTTATGTCGTCGAGACTGACGCATCCAGCCTAGCCATGGGAGCTGTCCTGTCCCAAAGAGATCCCGAAACTAACCAACTCCATCCCGTAGCATTTTGGTCCAGAAAATTCTCGGCACCCTAGGTTAATTATGCAATCACGGACAAAGAACTGTTAGCCATTAAGTCCGCTTTTAAAGCCTGGCGGCATTATCTGCTTGGCGCTCGACATACCATCACAGTGATCACTGATCACCGGAATTTACAGTATTTGAAAACCGCCAAGTCTCAGTCATCACGGCAGCTCCGATGGGCTTTGTTTTTCGCTGAATTTGATTTCGTGATTACCTATCTACCTGGCTGCAAGAATGGCAAAGCACACGCCTTATCCCGAATTGGAATGGGAGAATCTGATACAAACTCAGAACCAGTACCAATAATTCCCGAACAGAGGATTCTAGGCATGACTTTGTTACAGACGCTTGAAGACATTCAAGCCAGAGTGAAACAACTCCTGGACCCTACAACCTTACAGGAATGGATACAAAAGGGATCAGACTTTACCATAGATAATGGTTTACCTTATTTCCAAGGACGCTTATTCCTGCCACATAAGGAATTACACGAACTAGTTATTTCCGGTTATCATGATACATTAATAGAGGGACACCCCGGTATTGCCAAGACAGAGGAAAAGGTGAAACGACAATTCTGGTGGCCCTCTTGGCGAAAAGATGTTAAATCTTTTGTGATGTCCTGTGGTGTTTGCGCCCAAAATAAAAGTCAAAAGAAAAGACCAGCCGGTCTCCTTCAACCTCTAGACATACCACCAGCACCCTGGCACATCCTATCAATGGATTTTATTATGGACCTGCCTCCTTGTTCGGGGTACAATACTATTCTGGTAATTGTGGATTTGTTTTCCAAAATGGCCCACTTTATTCCTTTGAAAGGTTTACCTTCAGCTTCTGTCCTAGCCAAAGAATTCCTCGAAAATATTGTTCGGCTACATGGATTCCCATCTATACTAATCTCTGACCGGGAAAGCCAAATCATTTCCCACTTCTGGCGCAAATGTTGTCAAATGGCGCAGATCGACGTAAGATTATCGACCAGTCACCACCCTCAGACCGATGGTCAGACCGAGAGGACAAATCAGACCCTTGAACAGTACTTACGGTGTATGTTACAGCAATCTGAAAGCAACTGGAAAGACATTCTTTGGATAGCCGAATACGCATATAATAATTCGGTACACTCTGGAACTGGCCACAGTCCTTTTTATACTTTGTTTGGGCATCACCCTCGAACCTCAAACCTCGACCCACCTCAGAACCTCGGAATGCCTGCAGTAGAACATCTGCATTCTACAATTACCCAAGCCTTCAAAGAGGCAACTACGCATTTACAACAAGCCAAGAGAAAATACAAGGAGAATGCTGATCTACATCGGAGTGAAGCACCTCCGTATCAGATTGGGGATCAAGTGTGGTTAGCTACCAGACATTTGCCACTCAAAGGGCCTCGAACTTTTAACCCAAAATATCTGGGACCTTATTCTATTATGGCAATAATTAACCCAGTGGCTGTTAAACTTGATTTACCAGCTAGTATGCAAATTCACCCTGTTTTTCATGTGTCACTTCTGAAACCAGTGGTCCCCGGAACCCGACTACTCAAACCTCCAGAACCTATTCTAATAGATGGGGAGCCCGGATTCGAAGTGAAGAACATTTTAGACTCAAAAATGTTTAGGTCAAAACTGTTCTACCTAATTGATTGGAAGGGGTACGGACCTCAGGAGAGGTCGTGGGAACCCAGCGACCATGTGCATGCACCTCGATTAGTCAGGAAATTCCACCGACTCTTCCCAGACAAACCAAAACCCCCGGAGGGAACAACCTTGGGAGGGGCCTTGGGGGGGGAGTGCTGTCATGATGCCCGCTCCTGGGGAGCCGGTTCAAGCCCGGCGTCCCCGAAAGCGGACATCCAGTCCCCAAGGAAGGACCCAGCAACCCCATATAGGGGCCCTTTGGACAGTGTCCTGGCGCCTATGGCGCCAGGCTCATAAAAGACATCAGTCCTGGCGACATAGGCGCCAGGCTCATTATGGGAATGCTTGGGTGCACTTTCCTGATGCAGACCATGCTGCAGGATCCTGGCCTCCTTGAGGCCTGAAAGGAACTACTTTCCTGTGGGACTAATTTACCATCTGGGCGTGGTCGGGGAAGGATACATACCTGATTGGAGGAAGGATACATACCTGGAACTTCTTCCAAGGCTATTTAAACCCCACCCGAACAGCCACACGTGCTTCGCGTTGTTCTGCATCTAGCAGCTGGACGCTCACCGTGTCTGCTCCTGCATCCTGACTTCTGCCACGCCTGCCAGCATCCTGGATCACCTGCAAAGGAAGAGAAGAAGAGAACAGAAGAAGGAAAAATCCTTACCTGCTAAAACCGCATCCCGGAGACATCTCGCCGACAATCCTGAAAAGGAAGACTTTAATTTAAAAGCTCATTGCGTCGGTGAGTGGAATGCAGCGCCGCATTCCACTCACCTTCACAGGGCGCCTCCATGTTCAGCAGCGATCATCCGGATTCACAGTCACGCCCCAGCGCCTAGGGAGAAAAACACCAGAACAAAAGGTGAGAGAGAGAAGGGAATAAGGAAAGCTAAATCTCCATGTTAAGACTTACCTGTTGATTCATTCCCTCTTCATTTCGGGTCCGCGCCGCATCCTGGCGTTTCCGGAGCCCGGCCCCTAAGGGGAAAAAGAGACATCAGCGTTAATGAGCGACTGAAAAGACATTACCAAAAAACGCTCATTAAAGACTTACCTGATTTCCACAAGGATTTCACCTCTCATCTCGGGTCGGTGCCTGTTCCCCGGCATTCCGTACCCCGGCCCCTATGGGGAAAAAGACACTAGCATTAGTACATTAATGCATGGACACAAGGGGAACCTCTTATCAAAAAACTTACCTGGAAACCAAGCAAGTTTGGTTCTCACCAATCCAAAAATCCAGTGAAGTAACTGGATACCAACGCGCCCCTGCATCAGAAGCAGGATGGAGAGCTCATCCTTCCAGACCCTAAGGTGAGACGCTACGAGAAATCACAGAAGGGTTTCAAGGAGGGTGAGAGGGGAGGCCGATTGCATTACCCCGCAGACAGTTAATCCCCTATTTTCGCCTACAGAAGGATACTTCTGCGAGCCAGACAAGCCAGATTTGGGGGCCCGGTCCAGTCCGTCTTCCGAACCCTGCGCATCACCTTAGAAGAGGTCACAGCAGCACGAACCAGGCCAGCGCCTCCGTGGGAGTCAGGTGAGCATAACAGGTGTCTTACGACTTCAGCAAGTGGGGTCTTCCCCATATGGACCTCTTTGTGACAGCTGCCAAATCCAAATGCAGGAAGTTTTCCAGCATGTATCCTCAGCCAAGTAGTCTAGGGGATGCCTTCTCATTCTCTTGGGAGGGGCTCTTCCTGTATGCCTTACTTCCAATTCCACTCCTATTACGTGTGATCAACTCAGACATTGCCATTGCAGGATGATCCTCATCGTGCCGGCGTGGCCGAGGAAGATCTGGTACTCGGACCTTTTCCATCTGTCAGTGGTCCTTGCCATCCACCTTCTTCCACTTCCCTACCTTCTCTCCAGAGAAAATGTAACACACCTACACCACATCCCAGCATCACTGAGCCTCACGGCCTGGCCCCTGCTGGGCACTGTTCTTTGCCGCTGGAATGCACGAAGATCCTGGCCAAGGCCAGAGCTTCCTCTATGTTGTCTTGCTACATGCACAAATGGAAGCATTTCACATTTTGGTGCAGGGCACAGAAGATTACGCCACTGCGGATAACGGCTCTGCAGCTCCTCCTGTATCTGCTCTCACTGGCGGGCCAGACTCACGCCTCTATCAAGGTTCATCTGGCTGCCATATCCCGGTACACACGGGCACCAGGCAAGCTCTCCCTGTGGTCACACAGGCTTGTTGAAGAGTTCCTCAAGAGTCTCTTCAGAGCTTTTCCACTGCTAAATGCTCCTGCCCAGGCTTAGGAACTAAACATAGTCCTGTCTAGGCTTATGGGCTTACATTTGAGCTAAGGAATCTGGCCCCTCTAAAGTTTCTATTGTGGAAGACTGCGTTCCTATTGGCCATCGCCTCAGCCAGGCAGGTCAGGGAGATTCAGGCGCACTCATATTTGCCTTCCATATTTGTCCTTCCACACTACCACGGTGGTGCCAATGGCTCCATCGGACTTTCATCTCAACAAGCCTTTGGTGCTGCCAGTGTTCTTTGCAAATTCTTCTATGCCTGCTGAAAGGGTGTTACATTCGCTGGGCAAGTTCTACGTGAAACGCACTTAGGACTTTCGGGAAAACGTTGCAGCTGTTTGTCAATTTTGGACCTGTGCGACATGCCTGTAGGCCCTGTCGAAGCCTTCCATATCCAGGTCGCTCTCCGGCTGCATCATCCACTTTCATCGTCTCGTCAACTTCATGGCTGGCCGAGAGTCCATTCCACTAGAGCCATAGCGGCAACTACAGCATTTCTCTCTTGTGTTCCCCTGCTTGACATCTGCAGGACTTCTATGTGGAGGTCTGCCAACGCCTTCACGAAATTCTACTGAGTTGACAGGGATTCCAGGGAAGAGTCCTGGGTTGGCCAAGCGGTGCTGCGCAATCTGTTTGAGGTGGGTCTTTTCCAGGGGTAAGTGTATTGCTTCTGTGTGCCTTGCCACCTCCCCTGTTTGTGTATATGTACTGCTATATAATCTTATACATGAGCATGTGAATCCATGCAAGAACCCATGCTGGACAAGGAACACGTTACTTACCTGCAGCTCTTGTTCTCCAGCCTGGGTCTTGCATGGATTAGCATGCAAACTCTCCCTCCTTCCCCTCTACAGCTATTTTTGGTTTATACTGCCACTTTACGTGCTCTACCAAATCTGAAGATGACCACCAGAGGTGGAGTTTACAAGTACGAGTTTCATTTGCTGGTGGCAGTATTACCCAAAGCACACTGATAGGCTATAGAGGATATGAGCAGTTTTAAGTTTAACGCAAAACTGCTTTCTTTTCTACTGAGGTTTCCCAGCCTGATGGGAATATTCATGTGCATGTGAATCACTGCAAGACAGATGCTGGAGAACAAGAGTTAGTAGGTCATTTGTTCCTTCATGACCACTCTTCCTTTCGGCTACAGGGGGATAGGCCTGTTGCCCGTATGTTCAGGGGATTACATGTCATAGATTCATGTACTTTTAATATTCCCCATCGTCAGGCTGGGAATCCTCGGTTGCCTACTTTTTGTAAAGGAAAAACAGGTATATTTTGTAGTCTACCTGCCTCGTTATTGTCCCAGCCAATGGGACGTTGAGTGTTATGCCCTTCCCCTAGAGGCCATGTTCAGATTCTAAGCGCACATCTTGCTGAGTCTCTACCCTCCTCTCAGGAGAATATTTCGGCAGACTCTAACCAGCTATGTTTTCTTCTATTTCTCATTTTAAAAGCCAGGTATGGAGAGCAGATCAAAAAAGTCAATTTTCAGGGCTTGCTCTACATGTGGGCTGAAGAATGTGTTTGAGGGAGACAAACATGAGGTTTGTGTTTTTCAGTTGTTCATGAAGATTGTATATACTGCTTTTACCCTAATCGTGCCATAGACTGTGACATATGTCAAGGTTTCAGTGCTAAAAACGCTGAAACAAGGGCATAGAAGGTTGGTAGGTTGGCTAAATGAGAGGAAATATCCCTCAGAAGCGGAGTCTTCCAAGAGTGTGGCAGTTCCAAAACTCCATATAAAAACAATCCTAGCTCCAAAAAAAGGCAAGGCCAGAGGAGAGACCCCCTCACAAAGGGAAAAAGGAGCAAAAAAACCATGGGTAGAAGGGCTCATCTGGGAAACATACACCGTTGACAAACACCTCCACAACTGCTGGTTCGACCACTACCGCCCAACGGGCAGCGATGCAGTCAACCAGCTCCGTACTGTGCACACAGTTTTCTGTGCCGCCATACAAAGCATTAAAGATCTTGTTGTCGAAGTCATCATCCAAACTCCCTTTGATGAAGTTTGTGTCTAAGGTCTCGTCGACAAGCCACCTAGGGCCCCGTCAAAAACCCACTTGTCGCCTAAGGCTCCGACAGCAAGTCCATCATCGAAAGTCCCATTGGTGAAGCACTAGTCGACGACATAATTTCACCACTCACCTACAACAGATTTGAAGCACAGGTCGACGAAAGAGTCAATGAATATTATGGAAGAAGACCTACCCTCAGACCCACATCTACCACCTCAAGTACCCGAAGCACCTCTGCAACCAGTAATGGCAGGTGGTATGGCTCCGCCCCCACAAATGCAGACGTTTCAACAACCAATAGCAAGTGGGCAAAACCCACAAACGCGGGCCCCAGCACAACTGGTAGTAAACTTGCAGATGTTGCCATCAGTGCAAATCCTGTCTGCCCAACATGTGTTACTGTCTCAGCTCAACATGAGGCTTCCGATCCCAACTCCTCCATTGTCGCAAGGCGTAGGGCCGTTACAATACGCACCATCAGCAGCTGGGGAGCAGATGTAAGTGGATCTAGGTCACCTGGCCTAAGCCCCGCCCACCTGGTGCCTTCCTGGTTGCCGCTCTTTTTCACCACATAGTAAGCCCCGCCCACCTGGTGCCTTCCTGCTTGCCGCTCTTTTTCACCACTTAGCAAGCCCCGCCCACCTGGTGCCTTCCTGCTTGCCGCTCTTTTCCCTACTTAAGGAGCCCTCCAGCCTCTTTTCCTTTGCAGCTGGGCAGCAGGTGTAAGTGATATGATATGATATGGCATTTGTAACGCGCCTATACACAAGTGTTTCAAGGCGCGACGAGGCAGGGAGGGGGGAACAGGGGGAAGACAGACAACGATCCTACTAGGCCAGGTGTCATTCAGATCGCGCAAGTGCAGGGGTAGGGGGAAGGGAAGAAGTGCAAGGGGGGGAGGGGGGGAAGTGCAAGGGGGGAGGGGGAAGTGCAGTACAAGGTAAGTAGAATAAAATAAATAATAAATAAGGAGGGCCAGCTGGTGGCAAGTGCAAGGTAAGTGCAGGTAAGTGCTGGGAAGGGGGGGCTGGAGGGATACAGAGACAGTTCCGCAGTGCAGGGGTTGCCAGGGAGGCAGTGCAAGTGGAGAGTGGCTGGGCCCAGGGTCGGGGAGAGTGGCCTAGTTGCAGATTCAGTGCAGTTTCAGCGAAGAATTAGCAGGGGAGAGGGAGAGAGAAAGCAGAAGCAAAGAGGAAGGTTTTGAGGTGCTTCCTGAACCGGAGATGGTTCTCCTCAAGTTTCAGGGAGGCAGGAAGGCTGTTCCAGAGGGAGGCCCCTGCCGCGGAGAGAGATCTACCCCCAGCACGTTGCTTCGAGAAGCGGCTGACCCTGAGGGAGTTGGAGACGGATGAGCGAAGGGATCGGGAAGGAAGATATTTAGGAAGAGAGAGTTGAAGGTATTTCGGCCCCAGGCCACAGAAGGCCTTGTGGACAATACAGAGGGTTTTTAACTTTATCTTCATAGCCACTGGGAGCCAGTGTAGAGATTTCAGTCCTGGAGAGATACGGTCCCTGGGCTTGAGGCCAAGGACAAGTCTCGCAGTTCTGTTCTGGATGAGTTGCAGAGGGCGGATAGTGGAGGCAGGCTGTTACAGTAGTCCAGCTTCGAGAGAACCAGGGCTCGGGAGACAGTGAGCTTCTGGGGGAAGGAGAGGAAGGGAAGAATACCTCTGAGGAGGTGCAGCTGGTAGTGTGACTTCTTAGAGACGTCGGATATATGCGGAGAGAAGGAGAGTGTGGAGTCGAAGATAACCCCGAGGTTTTTTGCCTTGCAGGTAGGAACAGGAAGAGGGCCAAGAGAGGCCGGCCAGAGAGCTGCAGGGAAGGAGGGGGTGGGTGTGCCGATGAGTAGAATCTCAGTCTTACTGGCATTAAGGCAGAGGTCATTGGCGGCACACCATTCCTGGATAGCAGACAGTCAGAGATGAGGGAGGGAAGGAGAGGAGGAGGCCGAGGGTAGCCTGAAAATGAGCTGGGTATCGTCCGCATAGCACTGAAAGTTGGGGCAGAGAGCGGCGATGCGGTGGGCAAGGAGTGCCAGCTACTGGTTGAACAGCCAGGGGGAAAGATTAGATCCCTGGGGGACACCACAGGTTGAGAAAAAGATGTCAGAGAGGAAGGACCCCAGTTGGACCTGGGAGGGTCGATTGGAGAGGAAAGAGGTCAGCCACGCCAGAGCCTGACCAGTGATACCCAGATTATCACGGAGACGGTTGAGCAGGATGGCATGGTTGACAGTGTCAAAGGCAGAGGAGAGATCGAGCAGGATGAGAACACACGGAGTGTTGGAGTCGAGATTCAAGAGCAGGTCCTCAGGGATGTTCAGGAGAGCAGTTTCCGTGCTTCTGGCAGCTCTGAAGCCAGATTGATGGTCATGAAGACTTCCAACAGATTCAGCATGGAGGTTAAGCTGGGAGATGGCCATGCTCAGTGCCCCCAGAGAAAGAAGGATGAGAAGTGCTAGCCATCGGGGTGACCACTTTGAAGGCAGCTAATGCCCTCGCAATCAAGTCACGATACGACAGGGAAATGTGGCAAAGAATGTCACCTATCCAGGAACCATCTTCCAGAAGATGAAAGAAGCCTTAGCCATCTTAAAGGAGGGGGAGGAGGCCTCTAACCATAACATTAATATTGCGATAGACATAGCTGAAACTGGATTCAAACAGACCAGCAACTGAGCAGTGCTCGGATGTCAAGGATGGCTCTGATGTACAGATATCTGGCAAGAGGTAGAAGATTAGGTCTTGAACATGTCATTTAAAGGGGACAACTTGTTCAGGGAAAGAATTGGCGACCCCTCAAGGCTATGAATCCTGACACAGATACAGTCCGATAGTTAACATCCCTGCAATGTAGAAAAACCTTTCACCCCTTCAGTGGGGCCTCTGGAAGAACCACTTCTTCCTACACTAGAGCAGGATGGTGCTATAGCAGAGGCACATATTGCTCTCGATACCGGCGGCCATTTCAAGGATAAGAGAAGTCTAGAGACTATAAGCCAATGCAAGGGCACGGAGGTTCATCCTCCTCTTCTCAGAGGGGTAGGCAGGCCAAAACAGAGGCATGACTCACCACAGACTGGACGGGAGGAGAAAATAGGGGGAAATGTCACACGCTATTTCAACAAATGGGACAAAAGCATGACAGACTAATAGGTCTTAGACGTCATCCAAAAATGGCACACACAGGAGTTTGCCAGACGGTCCCCTACTATCCCACCTAAACAAGTAAGACCTCACCAAATGGTGTTAAAGCAAGAAGTTCAAAACATGCTACAAAAACGTGCAGTGGAAAGAGTACCAAAGCACCTCCACAACACTGGAGTGTAATCAAGGTACTTTGTGATAAAAAAGCCGGCCAGAAAGTGGCAGCCTATTCTGGATCTCAGAACACTTAACAAATCCATAAAGAAACAGAGGTTCAAAATGGTCAGGCTACAAGCTTTTCAGTCACAAGACTATTTGGCGTCCCTCGACCTGCGGGACGCATACTTCCACATACCAGTGCACAAAAAGTACAGAGTACCAAGTGTTGTGGTTGGAAAAGAACATTACCAGTTCAGGGTACTTCCCTTCGGACTGAGATCAGCCCCCAGGACATTCGCCAAGTGCCTCACTCCATAGCAGCATACCTCACGAGACAAGGTCAACATGTACACCCGTATCTAGATGACTGGCAGGCTCCCACACTACATCTGGCACAGTGCTCCATCGCACAGATGAAGAGCATTTTAAAATGGCTAGGATTCACTAAAAACTAGAAGTCGTCCTACATACAGCCATCCAAGCAGCTGTTTTTTCTGGAAGCGGCATCCTCCACATAGGAGGCACGGGTGCGACCGTCGCCAGACAAGATACAGGCTCTCAAAACATTGGTTCCCATGCTAAGGAAGGGAACTTTGTTTTCCCTTCGAAGATGCATGAAACTTCTTGGGACAATGTCCTCTTGCTTGCATACCTCTTTTTTTAAACATCTTTTTATTGGTATTCCAAAGCATATACAACTCAAACAGTAGAAGCATAACCCCCTAAATCCAAACTCACCCCCACCCCCCAAATCCCCCCCCAGAAGATCTGAGGCACTAGCATCGAATTTGCAGGTACTTAAGCTGAAAATATGTCCAGTATCCTAATTTTGTGGGGGCACCACTCTTCCATATAGTCTGACTGGAGGTAGTCCAGTACCGCACCCCATTCTTTCCCGAAGGACCCACCCGAACCCTGCAGGTTATGAGTTAGCCATTCCATCGCGACCAATGCCCAAACCTTCTGCAGCCACCCAAACACCAAAGGGGGGTCTTTTTGTTTCCAGTTCTGAGCAATTGCAAGCCACGCTGTAATGACCAACCCCATGAAACTACTCCATTGTGCCTTTGATAATGTATTGGCGGCCTGATCTCGCAGCCCACAGAGCCAAACTCTCTCCCCCATTTGACTTGCACTCGGAAAAATAGCTTGCATCTGTTGTTTTACGTCTGTCCAGAACTTTTGGATCGCCTGGCAGTCCCACCAAATGTGTTTCCAGGTGCCCTCTCTTAAGCAACCTCTCTAACAGAGTTTTGATGTGTGCGTATACATTCTATTCAATCTCTCGGGGTTATAGTGCCATTGGGCCATCACCTTCACCTACATTTCTCTCATCTGGACCGCTCAAGTTAGTTTGGGGATATTTACCCAGAGGTCCTCCCACTGTGGCCTGCTAATATTCTCCCCTAAAGTGTCTTCCCATTTTTGCATATAGCTCCACTTAGTGGTCTCTGTCTGGACATTTATGAACCTGTATATTGTTGATGCCAGTTTCCTCGACCCTGAGCTTGTCACGATAAATGTTTCAAATGGGGTGAGATCTTGTGTGGTTGCCCTCTTTGTGTTGTGTCCCTAGCCAGTGCTTTAATTGCTCATATTTGTATCTGTCCGCGTCCCTGAGTTTTAGTTGTTTTTGGCAGAGCTTGAACAATTTAATGTCTTGATCCTGTGCCATTTAACCTATTTTCGTGCATCCTGCTATTACCCATTTCTCGAAGGCCCCCTTTTCCATTCCTGGTGGGAATACAGGGTTCTCAAACATGGGGGTAAATGGAGCATATTCCTGTGAAAGGGTGCCTCTGCGTTTCTGCTCGTCCCAGGCACCCATCGGTGCTTGTAGGACTTCACTAATTCTGAGGTTTGGGTGTCTATGTTGCTCATTTGTCCACAGAAGGCCTACCAGTGGGGCTCTCACTACTGCCCTGTCTTGCTTTGCCCACCATTTTTGGTGCTCCTCTGTCATCCATTTCTTCAAAACCCACAACTGCGCCGCTTGATAGTAGTTGTAAAAGTGCGGAAGGGCCATTCCCCCCCTCCCTGATTGCGGCGGTCAGTGCCGCCCTACCTACCCTCAGCTGTTTCCGTTCCATATAAAGGAGACCACCTTTGTGAGTGCCTTAAAAAATGACCTGGGGACCCTAATCGGGATTGCCTGGAAGTAGTATGGACGCTATTCGTCCCCACCAGGAGATCGTCATTGGGTTCCAGCGCTCAAGGTCTTTTTTTATTTTCTCAAAAAGACTCGGGTTGTTTTCCCCATAAAGGAGGTCAACCGCCCTTGTCAGCTTTATACCCTGCTCAGCTATTCTCAAGTTTAGGGTAGCCGCTATCTTTCCTATGTCCCCCTTTGTCCCCTGCCAGCACAAGGAGCTCCGATTTGTGTCTATTAATCTTCAGCCCTGAGGTTGCCCCAAATTTGTCTAGTTCTTGCATTGTTATCGGGAGTGTTCGTGTGACCAGCATATCATCTGCGTATGCCGTTACCTTATGTTGCTCCTCTGCCATTTCAATTCCTGCAATGGAAGCCAATTCTCTAATTCTAATTAGAAGCGGTTCTAGGAAGATGGCACAGAGGAGATGGGAGAGCGGGCATCCCTGTTTGGTACCTCTGGCTATTTCCACTACATTCGAGACTTCCCCATGTATCGCTATCCTGATTGTTGGGTTATTGTACTTTGCCTTGATCATCTGTATATATTGGTCCCCAAACCCCATGGCTTTTAGAGTGCGAAAAACCAAAGACCACTCCACCCGATCAAAGGCCTTTTTGGCATCTAACGATAACAGTATTGCAGGGGTGTGCATTCTGCCAATCTTCTCTATTAAGTGTATGATTCTTCTAGTATTGTCATGGGTTTGCCTACCTGGGACAAAGCCGTATTGGTCCATATGTATCAGTTTTGGGAGAAGAGGTGAAAGTCTCTGGGCAAGAATGTTCGTATACAGTTTAGAGTCCAAATTAATAAGGGCTATTGGGCGATAGGAGGTAGGTTGTTCAGGGTCCTTTCCCGCTTTGTGGAAGACCAAAACTTTGGCTTCATTCATTGACAGAGTCACATTCCCTTCTCTTTTGAAGGTGTTGAATAGCCTAGCTAGGAAGGGGGTTAATAAATCTGCAAATCTTTTGTAGAACAATGCTGTGTACCCGTCTGGTCCGGGTGCTTTGTTCATCGGAAGGGCCCTGATTGCCCCCTTCACCACCTCCTCCGTGATGTCACCTTCCAGAAGTTCTCTGTCAGCTTCTGTAATTTGTGGGATGGTTATGGCCTCTAAATATTCCCCCTGATCAACTCCAATTGGATTATCAGATGCGTACAATGACTGATAATATTCTTTGAAGACCTCCCCTAGCACCTTTGTATGCGTTACTGTCTCCCCTTTTGAGTTGCATATTCTTTTTATGGACATCGCTACCTGCTTAGCCCTTAACTGTCTAGCTAGGGGCTTGTCTGCTTTATTGGCTTTCATATAATATCTGTGTCTTAAGTACAATAGGGTTTTTTCTGCCTTCTTTGTTCTTATAATACCCAATTGACCCTGGATGTGACTCAGAGTCCTTTTGAGGCTCACTTTTGGGTCCCTGTTGAGTTCCTCCTGTATATCCAAAATGTTCCGTTCTAATTCCTCCTCCCATCCCCTCAGCTGTCTATCCTTATTTGCTTTCAGGACAATTATGTGCCCCCTCATAACCGCTTTAAATGCCTCCCAGACCGTACTCCGCACCACCTCACCTGTGTCATTGTGGGTGAAGTATTCTTCCTTTTTTTTCCCTAATCAATCCCTCCAGGACAGGGTCCTGGATCACCTCCTGCGGGAGCCTCCACCTCCAGAGCCCTCTGTTTTTCCCCGTTAGTGCTATGTCCATCCCTAGGGGGGCATGATCTGAGAGTGAGATGGGGCCTATTTCCATCCCTCGGACTTCCCCCAAGAGCCCAACTGAGACCCAGAAATAGTCAATCCTAGACTTGGCGTTATGAGCATGGGAAAAGTGCGTAAATCCCCTTTGTTGGCCCTTGAGATCCCTCCATACATCTCGAAGTGCCAGGTGTTCCATCTTTTGAAATAGTTTCTTGGAGGGGGTCCCGATCCCCTGTGTCCCCACATTACTTCTGTCTAAATTTGGTTGCCAAGATAGGTTTAGATCCCCTCCTAATATAATTTCCCCTTTCGCGAATTCCTCCAGTTTGCCCAGCATTTCCCTTGGGAAAGAATCTTGCCCCGTATTCGGTGCATAAATGGAGGCTACCGTAACTCTGCGCCCTCCTATCTGGACATTAGAAAACAGGTACCGACCCTCCTTGTCTATCAATGTGTCTTGAATATGAATGTCCTTGCCATCTACGATACCTATCAGTACCCCGGCTTTTTTACCCGGTGCGTTGGCTTGGAGTATGTGTTATACCCTCTAAGGTGGAGCTTAGCTTTATCTTGTTGTCTAAGGTGCGTCTCTTGGAGTAATATAATATCACTCCTCTCCCTCTGTAACAATGTTTCTACTTTTATCCTTTTTACCAGGGAGTTGAGACCCCTCACATTAAATGTGAGTATTTTCAGATGCCCCATGTCCTTTTCCCCTTTGTGTTCATGTCAGCTCTTTCCATCCTGCTTTCTCGATGTCTTCCGAGAGGTCACCCCACTCACCCCTCACCGTCCCCCCATCCCCAAAACATCCCCTTCCAACCATAAACTGACCCGAGGAGGGACCAGGGTCCTAAAGATGCTAGGGTGTTTTGTCTGTCCCTCTGCTTACTCGGGTATAACTTTGCGGGGAGTCCTAAACCCTGCATTTACCTTAGTCTTTACTGGGATCTGGCGCTGTGTCCTCCCGCCGGACCTCCTTTTTTAAATTTAATTATTTATTTTTTTGACCATTGGATGCCAAATGTTTCCTTTCATTACTGACCTACTCCTTCCCTCCATTCGGTTTCCCTCCACCGTTTTTCGTTCCGGGGTCTGCCTACTCCGTCGTTGCCCGCTTCCTGTCATTTCGCTGATGTTTCTTACTCTGCACTGTGATCCATCCTCCCGGCTTTCTGCGTCTCTCTTCTCTCGTCCGATGGGTCTTTCCCACGTCGTCTTCTTCTTGGATGCCCATGACCTGAAGCCCTTCCTCACATGTGGTCTCCCTTCTCTGCTTCCCATCCCACGTGAAGAGACGCCTGAAGGGGAAATGTCAGTTTGTACCTTATTCGCCTTGCGTTTAGCTCCTTGACAACCAGCGCCATTCGTCTCCTTTTCTGTAGTTACCATGGCGAGATCCTGAAACAGTTGTATCTCCAACCCATTCATTCTAATGTGGTCCATACCCCGGGCCATCCTTAGGATTTTTTCTTTCTGGGGGTACGACGAAAGAGCAACCAACACATCTCTGGGGCGTTCCCCCAGCTCTCCAGTCCTTCTAGGCCCCACCCTGTGGACTCTGTCGATTTTGACATCCGCCTCTCCTCCTGCTGCGAGTATATCTTTGAACACTTCTTCAACTGCTGATTTCAGGTCTTTATCCTGTACTGACTCCACCATATTTTTTATACGGATATTTGATCTACAAGAATGGTTGCTCTTGTATTTCACTGTTCTGTTGAGCCTCCTCCTCTACATTCTATACTGTTCTCTCTAGCGTATCTGTCCTTTCTTCCAGGTTAGAGACATCTGTGCGTAGTTCCTGCACCACCTGTTTCATGTCCTGCCTTAGGGTCACCAACTGGTCCTGCACCGTTAACATACATTTCTCCTGGAGCTCTCTAAACCACGCCTGCATATCCTCTTTCGATACCATAGTTTGATGCAGTGGATTTGAGTCTTCTGGGGGTTCCTCCCGTGTTTTCCCTTTAGGGCAGGCCCGATTTTCCGCGGACCACATCTGTTCCAGAGTCGAATCCTGTCTGGAGGAGGAGGTTTGCGCCCGAGATTGTCCACTTTTTCCCCGAGCCTTAGACATCTTGGGTGTGGGGGGGGGGGTGACGTGGAGGAGGCCCCGGCCCCACCACACCTATTTCTCGGGACCTCCTGCCTCCGCCCTTCTCCTTTTCTGATGGAACCAAGTGGGGGGGGGCGTTATGAGGACTTAACAGCGTGCTAGTGCCCCCGATTTCTTGTCCTCCTCCTCCTCTTCACCATGGATGCTGTCCTGGGGCCAAGCCAGGGTCTGCTCCAATTAGGTCCTGCGATTCCCTCTCCCGGCGGTTCCTCGCCCCTCCAGTGATTCATGTGAGGTCTCCTTACCACCTTTCCTATGCAGATCCAGAGTTGGGGCCCTTTGTCTCTTGTTCTGCTCGGAATTCCTTCACTTCCACATCGTCCTCCTTCGCTCGCGGCCCCTGTTACCTTCTGCTGTGAGTCTGGGCGGGTGCTCCTCTTGCTTCGTGCCTGGGAAGCCTGCCACTGCCTCTCTGGGCCACAATCCCGCTCCCAGTGACACTGGGCCCGCTACTTCCACCCGGCTCCTGGACATCGCGGGCCAGATCCTCCTGGGAACGCTCACGTCGGCTGGGGGCCGGGGGGTCCCGAGACATGCAGAGACTCCTCCGTCTCCCCGGCTGAGTCCGCTTCTATGCTTCTTGGCGGTGGGGGGAGGTCGGGCATCTACCGCCTGTCCACACTCACTCCCCCTCGCCACCGGGCTTCACCGGTGCCCCCCCAGTGTCTTCCTGGCCCACGGGTGTTCTTCCAGCCATCTTCTCGAGCCTGGGGCCGCCCCTGACTCACTCTCCATCCCGCAGCACTGTCCGCAGGTCTATCGAGGGGGGTGTGCACCCGATCCTGAGACGCACTCTGGTTCACCCGTCTCGGTATGTTTCTCCTCCGTTTCTCGGTCCTTGTATGTGGAGGGGTGCCGGAGCTGCTCTGACAGCTCCCCAATGCTTAATTTATCTATCTTTATAGCTCAGGAAACACGATCCACGTCTCTATACTACGGCCGCCATCTTAAATCTCTGCTTGCATACCTCTTATCCCATATTGCAGACTGCAGATGAGGCCATTGCAGGAATTTATGGATATCTGATGGTCACAAACTTTGGGTTCCCAGGACAAGGTCAAGATCACTCACTCGCTCACCCGCAGGTTCAAATGGTGGTCCTGCCACCAAAACGTAGCCGTGGGCAATCCCTTGCAAAAACCACTGTGCCAAAACACCCTAGTCACAGATGCCTCGCTGTCAAGGTGGGAAGCACACATTGACCATCTTCATGTAAAGGGACTCTGGACACAGTCCGAGGCAACCCTTCATATAAATTACAAGTACAGTACAACTACTAAAGGACAATACAGCAATTATGTACTTACAAAAGGAAACAAGGAGGAACAACATCCAAAACCATGTCGTCTCGGGACTCCCAGGGATCCAAAACTCGGTGGCAGATGGGCTCAGCAGAATAACCACAGTGTCACTAATGGGAGCTTTGCGTCGCTCAACTAGCCAAGGTGTTAGACAGGATGGTCTCACCTGCAAGTGGACTTATTTGCACCGAAAGAGAACACAAAGTGCAGAAGGTTTGCCAGCAGAACCCCTAAGGAAGGGTCGATGGGGGGATGCATTCCTCTTCGCCTATGCGTTTCCCCCAAT
This sequence comes from Ambystoma mexicanum, assembly GCF_040938575.1. Taxonomy (NCBI): domain Eukaryota; kingdom Metazoa; phylum Chordata; class Amphibia; order Caudata; family Ambystomatidae; genus Ambystoma; species Ambystoma mexicanum. The sequence goes on along the minus strand of NC_090923.1, from coordinate 593,618,370 downwards.
CCCTGTGAACCGCAAGGTAGTACAGATGATGAAAGCATACATTTGATGCCTCATTCTAATAACACCAGCATGGCCACACCAGCCGTGGTACTCCGATCTAGTCCAAATGTCAGAGGAACACTGGATGCAACTGCAGGTGGCACCCAACATACTCTCTCAAGACAGAGTGGGGATACTTCACCACAACCTGTAGTCATTGAGGTTATCAGCGTGGCTCCTGACCTCTCTGAATTCGAACAGCTATAGGTGCCAGAAGCTTGTAAACTAGTCCTGCAAGCAGCGACAGCAGTCTCAAGAAATGGCTCCTACAAGTTCATGGTGCGCACAAAAGGGCTTCCAACTGCTGAAAATAAAGCTGGAGCAGTTCGTTCCTTACCTCCTGTCTTTGGCTCTGAATGGCCTGGTACATTCGTCTATCAGGATACACCTGTCTGCAATCTCCAGGTAGAACAGAACAAGGGAGACTGCTCCACTATTCAGTGATAGGCTTATCAAGCACTTCATGAGAGGGTTGTTTTGTCTATTTACACTAGCCAGAAAACAGGTCCCTCAATGGAGCCTCAACACAGTGCCTGCGGGTCTCATGAAGGCGCCCTTCAAGCCCCCAGCCACAACAGATATCAAGTATGTGTCATGGAAAGTTGCATTTCTAGTCACAATTAGTTCCTCAAGAAGAGTGTAAAATCCTAGTGCTGGCAGTTAACGAGCCATTCTTGCGCTTTGCAAGGGATGACGTGGTGATCAGAACAAATCCCTGCTTCATCCTCAAAGTCAAGATGGAATTTCACATGAATACCGCCATTATATTGCCAACGTTCTTCCAAAATGCAATGTCCCCATCAGAGATTCCCCTGCACTCCCATGACGTAAGGAGAGCAATGAAGTACTATTTGGATGTAACAAAGTCCTTCAGAAGCTCTAATAAACTGTTTTTGGCTTTTCGCCCAACAAACAAAGGAAAGGTGATCCAAATGGATATCGTCTGTAATTTCACTCTGTTATGAGAAGGCGAATAAACCTCTACTGGCCAGAGCCGAAGCCCGCTCAAAATGGGCCACGGCAGCATCAGCAGCACTGTGGGTAAGAATGCCACTTGGTGCCCCACACATTTACAAAACACTACTGCCTTGAAGGGATTCATACTGCAGACACAAAGATGGGGAGAGCGGTCCTTCTAAGGCTGCTTCAATAACGTAGAACTTTGTCTCCTCCAAAAATATTTAAATGTACTGCTGTGTATTCTATCTGATTCAGTGCTGGAGAAGGAGTATGTTTCTTACCTGTACCTCCAGCATTGTTATCTTTCATAGATTTGCATGTGACCTGCATCCTCCCCTGGGGCAAAAGGCCTATTTGCAAGTATATGATACGGGTCACCACTCGTCTATTAGAATCTGAACATGGCTTCCAGGGTAGGGATATAACACTCTGACCCATTGGCTGGGACCAAAAGCACCCATACTGAAGAGGGTAAATTTCAAAACACACCTGTTTTTCCTTTACAAAAAGTAGGAAGTAGGTAACCACTGAATCCCAGCCTGACGACCGAGAATATTCAAAGCATGTGAATCTATGAAATATACCAATGCTGGAGAACTGGAATTGCAGGTAAGAAATGTACTCCTTCCTTCTAAAAAGTTAATTACCTCGATTATCTTGCCACATAATTCTCTTTTTTCATTAAAGGCATTATGACTAACTGAAATGTACTTGTCTGATTTTGCCCTCTTTCCTGAGTCTTTTTCTTCACCTTGCTTTGTGGTACTTTACCTTGGGTTTCAAGACCCTGATCAAGGAGAGAAATTAGTTTGCATCCTCATTTTTCTTAAAGGATATTTTATTAACCATCTGCATAATTTTAGTTTAGTAGACAAGGTCCACTGGCTGCCCGTCAAGGAAAGGATTGTCTTCAAAACACTAGCCATAATGCACAAATGTCTTCACGGGCTGGCTCCCCCTTACCTAGCTCAAAGAATTGTCCCCCAAACTCCATCCAGACCCTCCAGAGCTGCATATTCCAACAGAATAACTGTACCCATCACACGCAGAGTGGGTGGGTGGCACTGGCTTCCGAAAGATGGTTGCCACTTTCTGGAACTCCCTCCCCCCTCAGCTACGATTGATTGACTCTCATGCAGCTTTTAGGAAAGCTATCAAAACCAGGTTTTTTGTTTAACAGTCCTCATGCACTATCCATATACTGTTTGAAGCTGCTGCTTACCGGCTTGTACCTAGTTTTTTCTCTGCTGGGTGGCACTTTTTGTTGAACCCTGATTGTTTCCATGTAAATGTAACTAAGCATACTGTATCAAGTAACTTCTGCTGAGCCGCCTTCCTGTAACCTTGAATTAAGCCGCCTTATGTTTCCTTCATAGCGCCTCAATGCATTAGGGCTGTAGTGTGCTCTATAAATCAAAAAAATAAAAAGAAAAAATCAATAAATCCAATCTCTTATACCTCAGTGTTGGTGTGTAGGGGTGTTGCCAGTTCTAGGCTTGTGCGAAATGGTATCAAATAAGATTTTACTTGTACCTTTTAAGAAAAAACAAGGAATTTTTATGCAACATCTTTCTTTCTGGTTGGAGCGATCTATACTAGTACTGCTTTGTCGAACCAAACGAGAGGTAGGGAGGTGAAGTCATTCAAAATCGCATTCCTGCTAACATATGTCTACTGTATGGTTGTAAAGATGCGTTTTAAAATGCACCGTCTATGTGAGGCCTACTACTTCAATCCCGTTCACTGATGTTTCACCAGGTCATTTGACATTTTGTGCCGAGGTAGTCTAATCTCTTAAAGGGATGCATCAATAAAAGGAGAAGTTCTCTCAGGAATGTTATTGGCCGAATGGATAGGGCATGTATTTTAGAGCATATATCGATCAATCGCAGTTTCTTTCCAATGCATTTTACCTTCAATTTTCTGACATTTATACGTGCAAACCCCACAGGTCGGAAACCGCTATCTTGTGATAATCTTATCCGTTGATCAATCACCCTAAGTTCCAATACCCTGGCAGCAGTAAATCGGAACTCCCGCCTGTGATGCTGGAAATGCTTTAGTGGGACATATCCTCCCCGTCCTTATCCTACTACTTCCCTGGTATTTGTTTTCTGCACATGAGTCCAGTTTGTACCCCTGGCAGTGCAGCTCTTCATCTTTATCTTTAGTGAACAGGGCCCATAGGATACCCCTGTGGCACCCATGGGTAGCAGTCCCCCTTGGCAAACCTAGTGTGTGTTTTGGGCACCTGTGTGTTGCCCCACAGAGCAGGGTATAGGCGGGTGGCAGGTACATGATGATTTTGCAGTGACTCTAGATCTCCTCTATTTTTCGGACACCCAGGCCCTGCCATAGGAATCCATGGATTTTTGCCTTTCCCTCTTATTTCTCAAAGTCCTGAGAAACCCTGTTTCTGTCCCCTTCACCCTGATTGGATGTTGGGTGGAAGGGCCATATATGGCTCTGGGGCTGTCCTCTGCTTAATTGGTAGTAGTCCTCACCAGAGACTTTTGGGTACACCCTAGGGGTGGGGTCTGGCTGAATGGAAAGAGAAGTCAACTCACATTCTGTGTTGTGGGTGTCTGGTTTTGGCTGAGTGTCACAATACCTGTGGTCCTGCCTGTGCCAGCCCTGTCTGAAACTGAGCACATGCAATATATGCTCGGATAGGCTGGAAGTTGTCTCCAATACACATCCACTGTTTTTGGGTGTCTGGTTTTGGAAGAATGGACTGAATACCTGGGAGCCTGATTGGGTGCTGCATGAACGCACTAGTGTGTAATGGGGGAATGTGTGTATATCAGAAAAACCCTCACCTACCTCTAGGTCAGAAGCTTGGAGTTTTCTTGGAGGCCTGTATGCAGCTGGCGGAAGATGGTCTGCTGCTGCAACTCTTCATCAAATCCAACAGCTGCTGTGCCGATTCAAGGACTGATCAGAGATGACCTGGACAAGCAACCTCTTCCCATAGCTACCGAGGGGACATCGTGCGAATGCTGTTCTTCACCCAAAGTGTCCTGGAAGCCAGACCTGCATGCCGGCCATCCTGCAGAGGTATCTTTGTGCGTCCTGAAGAAGAATAGCCAGGCTGCTTCTGTCCAAGAAGTCCACCAGCGTCGTCCAAGTTGGCTGTCTGTGACCATTGGAAAGCCAGACTGTAGTGTATCGCACAGATGAGAGGGTACCCTAGCTTTTTGATACTTAATGCCCGGAGCTTGCCAAGTTCCAACCAACCGAAGAAGACTTCAAGTGGCACTGCAACCTCGACATCTGTCCACTTTTCCACGGCTGACGAAGTCCAGAGTCGCTGCTTGAAGAGAAATGCCTGCCCGTGGGATTCCCACCACTCTGCATCAAAGTTTCCAGACTTGGTGGAGGTCTGCAGGGCAGCCCAGTGCTTGAGTCCAACACTCCAGAAGCTATACTGTCATATGTCCCGGGAGAATAGCTCAGCGGCGGCGTGCGCGTCTTGGAAGCAAGACGACACGCAGCAACAACAGGTTCGATCCTCGGGTCCGCGCTTAGAAACCTCTGGGTGTTTAAGCGCGTTATAAATACTTATCTAAGACAAAAAAAAAAAACACACTTACGCAACTAAGAAAAACAAACAATTCCTGTAACGGCGCCTCGATGCCTGCGGGCTGTGTGAGCGCTTTATAAATGTAAAAAAAAAATAATAAAATAAATAAATATGTGCTGCAGCACCAAAGATCCGAACGGGGTGAACAAATGAAACCAGACACCTGCTTCTGTCACTGCATGCGCCACTACCAAAGGTTGACAGAAACCAAACACTTGTCCTCACCTTCCAGGCCTTGCCGAGGTCCACATTGAGTTTCATCTTTGTGGGACATCCACAGCCAACGTAGTAACCCGACCAAAGAGACCCCCGTGACAGACCATCACTGCTACCTTTCCGACACTGCTTGGTTCCCTTCTGCTCAACAGCTGTGACCGAGCGACTTGGGGGTGGGCGGCAGTCCTTTCCTCAAGGGGCCTTTTCGAGTAAAGCTGAGAGACTCCACCACTTCGCCTTCCAAGGCACCCAAGGTTCTGTGACAAGGAAGAGGGGCTCCCTCCTGCAGGAGTAACACTAGGGTCACTGATTCATCCTAGGTCCTGCCCCCTTGCTGCTTCCCAAGTACTTGGTGGTTGGTGTAACCTGTAGAAGCAAGAACAGACAATTAATGAAAACATAAGGACTGGGCATTAATATAAAAGCAAAGTACAACTTGCCATTCAATACAGGTTGCCCAGGTTGGGGTGGGGGGGCGGGGGCGTGGATCTCCACACAGTGTTGCCTTTGAAATCTAAAAAGTATTCCACCAGTGTTCTGAAGTAAATGCCTGCATTTGTTGTGCTTTGAGGTTCAAACAGTACTTAGTAAATTGTAATGCATTTTATGAAATATACCAGTTGATGCATTATTGCCGAATATAAAAATAACTGTGTTACCACATAGTTCTGTAAATATTGTGTTCATTGTTAGTTTCCTAAGTGCAAAGTGAGCCTTATTTCTATGTATTTTATCACCTAAACGTTATCTTTATTTAATCAAAATAACTGTTAGCATGTAACATAGTGTGTAGCCATTCCTTTTGGGGGGGCTTGTGGATTAAGTGTACCTAAGAACCAGCCTGTTTCACCGCCCGGATAGTCTCAGCCTTGTCTGCTTGTCCATTGCTACCCTTTGAGAGCCTTGGCAGGGGTGTCCCTGTGCCTCTACCCCAGCAATAGTGGGTAGTATCCAAGATAAACCCCTCCAGTCTTTACACCACCCCACAAGCTGAAATTGCAATGTCAAACCAATATACTACACCTCTTGTCATGATGTTGGTGCACAGCGTAGCCAAACGTCTGCTGTCAGCAACTACGCCATGTGGGTTGTTTTAACCCACTAGTCTATGCCCTGCAACACCTTTGTGTGCTGTTTCATCAAAAACAGGACGGCTGCCAAAAGATCTATGCACCTAATATCTTTGAAAGTGTGCAGGAAAACCTAAAAAATAGGCTGCCAATCCATGTTGCCTATGTCAGTGGTAACACAGAAGACCACTGCCAAAAACTATCATTTGGCTACCCACGAAGTAAAATGAAACTAATTGAAAAAGCAGTGCTGCATTGCAAAGGAAATACCGAACTGCTTGAAAATCCGTTTTTCCTTGGCTGTTAAATTGGCAAAAATCATGGTTCCCAAACCTCACAAAAGATCCAACCTCCTTGTTGGGTGTTAAACATCACTTTACTTCAAGAATCCACTTAAGTACAATGTCAGCAGAAGTACATGTTATCAGAAGAAAAATACACATTCAAAAGTGCTTGCATGGGAAAAATGTCAGAAATGGGTGCAGTAATGCTGCTCGCCTGCATCAGAAGCCGGCATTTACTTAACCTGTCATTTTAAACTTGTACATTAAAATCAAAGTATGGAAAAGTAAAGACTAAAGACTTCCTATCAAAAGCAAGATGGGTTGTTACAATTCAATCTCTATATTTTAAGAAGGCTGGAATTAAGAGATTTGTGGATATATTTGTTAAAAATGTAAATTGTATTTTAGAAAAAGTTTATTTTAAACCTTGTTTAAAAGTGAGATAAAGCCAGCCACACTGAGCTTCAAAGATATTCCCCAGCTTCTCCCAAACAAAGGAATCTTCCCCCCTGCTCTCTGCTGAGGAATTGGCAGGGAGGTGTGAAAGGAAGTGGGAGGGGGACTTTGGCCTGTTGCTCTGCCAAAGAGACAAAGGGCTCCATTGACTGAAAGGAAATGCTAATTTGGGCGTCAACAGAAACCAACTGCTGGCAGAAAGTGGCTCAGCCAAGCCTTGGAGGCGGGGCTAGACTGAATTGTGTATCTGGAATTGAAGAAACTATATGTTTGAGAAAAAGACTTATAGAAAATGGTGCTAAACTTGTAGAAATCTAGAATTTATAGATTGTTAAAATGAAAATGTTGCTCACAAGTAGAAACTACTCTGGAATGTGTGTGATGCTCAGAGACTGAACCACGAAAATGTTAAGCTTGTAGCAATTGTGATAATGTTAGGAATATAAAAATGTACAGGAGTATGCCCAGATGTTATGTGCATGTATGTGGAAAAATGTGTACAGATCTGACAATGGGTAACCGACTTAAAGCGCGAAAAACTCATTTGTGAACCGAAACACTCAAGAAGGTGGGACTTCGACAGATGGGTGCCTTATTTAATTTGGGATGTAAATATGTAATATTAGCAAGTTGGTGATATTGTGAATATGTTTTTTTATGAAAAATATATTTTCTGGTTAGAAACAAAGGGGAGTTTTTTCCCCGGACCATAAACACAGCATCATTGTGACACATCACGACACACTGGTTTCCTTCTCAAATCAGGAGAGAGGGAATACTTTGACCAATCAGTTTCCTGGAGGGGGTGTGCTTAGTATAATGAAGCCTGCCCACCCCTTTGGGAAATGGATAAATAGGGACTGTTTAGGACCTAGAGACACACACAGATTCACTCCTCCACTGATCTACTGGCGAAGCGCTCTACAGGAGAATCCAGAACCCAGATCCAGGCTCCAGAACTCTGAAAGCAGAAGGCCCAATCCAAAGCTGAACCCTTCTCAGCTGGCCTTTAAAATCTTGCAACCTGATTTTAGCCCAAACTTCCAAGGGGCTCAACAAATCCAACAGCCTGGCTGTGCTGTTTTTCTGCTTATTGCCAAGAACTCTTTCTAGAACCCACAGATCCAAACCAGTAGAGCAGAGCTGTAACCCAGAACCAACCCGTCAGATCCAGTCCAAGAGGCCTTGCAGAGACTAGAGTGCCTTGCTGAGTGCAGAACGAAGCGCCTGAATCCTGTCCGGTGGTGAGCGAATTCCAGTCCAAACCTTTGACCAGATCTTGACGGGCCTATTCCAAAACCATAGTTGAGTATTCAGCATAGAACTGTCTATAGCCAATCTCTTAGTTTTCAGTAATCCTATTCAACCCATTCCAACATCACCAGATTGCATTGTAGAATCTCTTTTGTCCATCCTGAATCCTTCTCTCATCCATATAATTCTTAGATAATTGTAGTGATAAATCATCTTTGCGCTAATATATTTTTGAAGAAAGGCAAGCGTCTCGGCAGGCCCAATCAACCAGTGGCGCCACTGGGCTGGTGGGTGCGCTGTCGTGTAGCTTGTGGCTTCATAGACTCCCTAGTGTAAAGAACCTGTTTGTAATTCAAAAGCGCATCTCCCATTTGTAAAATCCTGACTCTTTTTGAGAAAAAGGGGCCTTTACTAAAACCCTCATAACTTCTGAACCGTACATGCTAGGAACGAAATTCCTCAGCTTTCAAACGAACCAAGAACCACACTCCTTATAGTTTTTCTGTAATCGCGTTTCTTGTGCGCTGAAAAGTTTGCCGCGATTCTGCATTTGGCTCAATTTCATCTCATATAAAACAGCTATTTCTTGCATTCAACTTCTGAATTCAGTTTCCCATCTATCCGTTATTCAATCATCATTGCTAGTGTCTATCTGAACCTATCCAAAGCAACTCCCACTAGTTCTGAATCCTATTTAGAGAATTAAAGTAATTTTTAGCATTTTTCCCAGTCATTTAAAACCACATTCAAAAGCAATTGACCTGTTTTAAAATCAGTCCTGTTTCTCTAAGCTTGCTGGGGGAATTGGGAGTGAACTGCATTTGTTTAGTGTGTATATTCCTGAAACCTGTTTTCTCTCATTCCATATCTTCATACTGCATATTAGGGGGATTGAGTAGTATCAGGGGGAAAGGGTGATTACATTGCATTTGATTGAATTCATATCAAGTTTTATTTCTGTGCTGCATTAATTTCACATCATTGCATTTCATTGAACCCACACAAAGTTTTATTCTCTGCTACATTATTCTTTCATTCATACTCCTATTGATTAAAGAGATTGTTGACTGTAATATCACCCATAGCTGACCATTGTATACATATTAATAGTGTGATATTTAGAGATTGTTCACATTTACAGAAGTGCGATATGTTTTGTTCAAATCCATCCAATAAATCTTTTAACTTTGCAAAACAACCTACTTCTTGGTTCAGTGAGACCGGGGGGGATTCAAAGAGAGGGGCGTGATATAAGGGTACATCATTCAGAAATAAAAGAACTTTAGACATAAAAATATATAATTAAGGGTTCCAGCTGCGCATCACACGCTAGGCATTGACTTAGGTGGAGTGCTGGGTTGAAACCACTTACAGCCATCACGTTACCGCATACAAAATGCGGAAGATGTACGCACACAAATATAAAAATGTTTATTCGCTTTCACAAAAAGTTACACTTTCAATTATTAGCAATTTACTAAGTTGTTATATTTCTTAATGCAAAGGAAACAGTTGAATACATCCAAAACAGCCATTACAACTTTTGTCGCACATAATTGATGGAAGAGCAGATTGTTTACTCCACGCCCTACTAATCATGTTTAGGTTGACAGTAACATTCAATGCAATCTTTCAGATTCTATTCTTTGATATTTTAATCCCAGTACTCTAATTGTGCAAGTGAAAGTTCAATGGAGTAAAATAGAATTAAATTCAGTTCCCTCATCTTTTTTTTTCTCGAAGCACATGGCATTCCGTTTAGGAGAACAAAGTTCCACATAAAACGTTGCTCTCCTCATGTGTTCATTGATGAAATGCGGCCATGTTGTTCTGGATGGCCACCGCGGCAAATGGCCAAACTGGATCGTCCCAGAATATGAAAATCACGGCTCCGTTTGTGATGGTGATGCACCAGTTTTTGTTGAAGAACCGATCCACAGGCAGATGACCATGACATACACACATTTTTAGGACTTAACTATGTAGATTTCAGAAAGAACAAAATATATTTTAGTACACATTGTCAAAATAAATAGCACTATTAACTCCATTTAAATAAAACATCACTTTTTATGTGTTCATTATATTTTAATTTAAAAAACTTGCTGTCTTTGCGTGTAGTTGAAGATAAATGTACAACATTGTTTCTCGTCAAGCACACATTTACATAAATATTATAATAATACCAAAAACATAACCTACATGATTTGCTGTGTTGCCGTTCTCGCAGTGTAAATTGCAGGTCATTCTCTTTCGACCACTATTCTCAAATAGAAACTTGAATTTCACTGTTTCTATCAACCTCATGTTATCTCTCTGTGTTGTAAGGGTCCAGGTTCAAAGCTGCCAAGTGTGGCGCACGTCCCAGTTGTGCAAGTAATGTGTTGGCATAAAAGTCACATCGGGAGTGGTGGGGTCATTGAGTGCGGTACAGCAAGTATACATCAGGAGCAGGTGGGGGATTTATTGTAGGCATGGGGTTGTTCGCGCGGAGGTGCATGGTACTTTAGTGGATAATGAGGTAGGGGCTTCTGAGCAATATGTGACCCGTAGAGAATCCATCGTTTTGTAGGACCGAGTTATGAAAGCATTTTCACAGACGGTTCGTAATTAAGGGCTGCAGGCTTTTATGAAAGCAACATGTATTTTTTGAACATTCAGCAGAAACAATGTGCAGAAAAGACTGAAGCTTCCAATGAGAAAGCTGTCCCATCAAAGTTGCTCTAAAACCTAGGCAGGCACCTGGGTGTCTTAGAAGAATTGGCAGAGAAATAGAAATCAAATACAGCGAATTAAAATCCAGCCACAGTGTGGTAAATTATGTTCATACTACAGTTGACAGCAAGGCGTGAGAAGGAAGCTGGGGGGGGGGCAGAGTAATGTAATTAAGGGTTATGGGGCGTGCAACCGGGAGCCAATCAGCAGTGAGGGTTATCAGTGTCCCTGGGGCGCAACATAGTTAAGTGTCCTTGCTGATGTCTGCGGCCCACATCATTGGACAGACTCGGTGTGAATATCTCACCCCTTGCTATCTTACGATGTCATGCAGCGGTTTATCCATTTGTATATTGGACAATGAAAGCCAATGACAAACAAGTGTTTTTTTGACTGATCAGCACAATTACGTTATTGTGGGGCGGTGTGGGAAGGTTTGTGATGTCACGAGCGGTGTTAATGTGATTTTGTTCCAAGAAGTGGTTTGTCCGATAAGGGTCACTGAAGGTACATATTCTTATAGGGGTCTGATATAGTTCCACCAATCAGATTCTGTGACCTGCCCTAAAAATGTAACTAAAATGTATGTTCATTCTGTATTTTGTGTATAAAATGTTCAGCCGCAGTGGGTGGCATTGAGAGCTCATTTCGTTCAGTTCAGCTTCACCGGCCTGCAGGAACCGTGTCTCCCAGCTGTCTTAGGCCCAATAAATCGGCGTTACTTCTTGCTTGGTGGACGCTCCTTTTTTTTGTATTGTCTTTCCTTCCATGGAATAGTTTTTGACAGAGGTTCCCTGGTACTTTGTTGAGGAGATCCTCAGTTCCCTCGACGAGCTGAGGGGTATTCTTGCCGCACTCCCTGAGGAGCGGGGCAGGCGGGTTGAGACCAGTTCAAAGTGCACTAATGAGTAAGCCCTGCAGATGCCGAGTTTGCAATTGTCTACCTGGCCCCAGCGCTGCCCATGCTCAAAGGGTGCAGGCCATCCGGGAAGACTCAGCGTCGACAGGACGCGAGGATCTCTAGAGCACGTGAGTGTACCCTTGCATGAATGCACAGTGCTGTCCATTTGGTGGTGTTGTTTTTTTGGCAGTACCCACCCCCTTTTGATTCCCTGACCCCCCACCTACCCCCGCCTGCTAAGCCAGCAAATTATCTTAGTTTTGATAATTGTACCACAACTTTATGTTTATATGAATTGACATATCATACAATATCCAAAATGCGTTTTTTTTTTTAGGGCAATAATGAATATTAAAGTCTTCATGTAAAAATGGCAAAACCTCTTTCCAGTCTTCCGTGAATGCAGCAAGTTCCCCCTGCAATGAGTATGACATCCACTCTAGCGACAAGAAGTACCACAATTTACAGAATCATTCCGAGATGTGGGGTGGATCTCTTTTCTTCCAGTTCTGGGCTATCACTAAAAGTGCAGCTAGCTGCAGTATTACGTAAGCTTTCTGAGTAGATTTCGATCGTCGTCTGAAATCCTTTTCAATTGTAATCATCACGCAAGATTGTACAGAGCGGGTTATTTGAATAGCAAAAATTTCTGGGATTTTTGTATAAAATTTTTGCTGTCCTTTGCGGCTTTGGTTTCCTAAATTGGCGATTTCTAACTGTGCAGTAATAAATGATTTGTTTGTTACCTGGATGCTGCACCTGTTGAAGTGTATATTGCGGCTGCTGCAATATAGAACAAACTATTCTTTTTATTAGTACGCTTCCTTAGAGTGCGCTTCCGGTATTCCTTTTCAGAATTTTAAATCAAACAAAGAAACATCTTTGATCGATTATACACATCTTTGTTTTTTTATTTCCTTTCAAACAGAATTATTTTCTTCAAATAAGTATATCCATTCAGTCTCTCAACACGTGTTTCTCCACGTTTAACGCACGTGGTTCATCAGGAGAGTTTTCTGTTTACAAAACAAGACAAAAAACACATTTTTTTCTCCTTAGCTATATAAACTACAATGTATTGTTTGTGTACAACAAATTTGGTGGTCGAGGCAAGCCACCAATATACATTTATCATACTCACCAATTATTTCAATTTTTTCTTTCCCTTTAGTTTAATAAACAATTGTACTTTCTTAACTTCCAGACCAATTTTATGGGATTCCTATGAAAACCAGGAGTAAATAAAAATTTTTTAGGCTAGGGTAAAGTTTAGGTAATCCCTATCTTTTCGGTGACATACAGTATCCCTTAGTTTACTCTCCTCACCTTATTTATCCCGGTACGATTGCCTTCAGTCCTTCTCCATCCATGTTACAATGAAAAGTGTTTTGAGTCCTCTTATTTGTACTTGCGGGCCTGCTACGCGTGACATCATCACATCGCGCAACGCGATGACGTCATGCGTTACGTTGCGTAATGATGTCACGTGTTTCCTACACGATCGAAGATCATCTTGTTGGTCGAAAAAACTATGTTTTTAATTTCAAACAAACTAATTCAAGATCTTAGCACTTTATCACAAGAGAATTCCAATTTTACTTTTCACCATATCTGCAATTATTATAGATTTAAATAAACATTCACAGAATTTCAAAAAACAAAAAAAAACAAAAAAAACAAAAAAAAAAAAACAAATAATTACAACCAATAATTCATTTCATTATCTGAATTTAGTCCTGTATTGCAAGTATCCAGAATACAAATCCATTTCGCTTCCCTTCTTCTCAATTGTAATTCTCTGTTGCCTCCTCTTTCCATGCTTTCAATTTTTTCTATGCCCAAAAACTTGATACCCTTAATATCCGTTGCTTTATGTTCTTGGTCAAAATGGGTTGCCATGGGATATCTTGTGTCCTTATTTTTGATGGCTCTAATATGTTCTTGTAATCTAATTTTCAATACTCTAATAGTACTTCCCACATATTTTTTATTGCATATACATGTGATTGTATAAATCACATATTTAGTGTTACAATTGATAAATTGCTTCAATTTGTGAATTTTTCCATTTGGTAGCCTTATCTCTTTTACACCATTTTCCATTTGGTCACAGATTCCACAACTCCCACACTTATGGGTTCCTGTTGGTGCTGGTACTTGTAAAAATTGACTTAGCACTTCGATTTTTTCTTCTTTCATGTGACTTGGACTGATTTTTTGCTTTATTGTCGGTGCCCTTCTGTAAATTATCCTAGGTTTTGCTTCTATGTACTCTTTCAACATTTCATCGCTTTGCAAAATGTTCCAATGTTTTGTCAATGATTTTTTCAAAAGGTGAGCTTCACTATTAAAGTTCGTTATGACGTCTACCTTTTTTTCATTTTTCTTCACCATTCTTAATTTGTCTTTTAGTAATTCAGTTCTAGGTACTTTTTCTGCTTCATAGATAGCTTTGTCTACATCTTGATCTTTGTAACCTCTCTGGATGAATTTTTCTTTAAGCAATTTGACATGATCCTCGTATTTTTCTTTTGAACTACAGTTACGTTTTGTTCTCAGAATTTCACCATATGGTATATTTTTAATTATGTGCTTGGCGTGATTGTTTTCAGCATGTAGAACTTTATTGACTGAAGTTGGCTTTATATATAAATCTGTTAGGATCTTTTCCCCATCTGTGTAAATTAGCAAATCCAAAAATTCAATTTTCTCAGAGCTTATTTTTTCAGTGAATTTGATATTATATTCATTCACATTTAGATATCTAATGTAATCAAAAAGTTCTTTTTTGTCTCCATTCCATATCATAAGAATATCATCGATATATCTTCCCCAATAGGTTATGTATCCATTAGTAAATGCTGTATGTTGCCATGCATGATTGATTTCAAAATGTCCCATAAATACATTAGCATATGATGGTGCAAACTTGGCCCCCATTGCTGTGCCTCGTTCTTGTCTATAGATTTGTTTGTTGAACAAAAAGATGTTCTTTGTTAAAGCAAAATTCAACATTTCTAAAATCATTAAATTTTGTTGAAAGAACGAAATTGATCTTGTTTTCAAAAAGAACTCTGTTGTTTCAAGCCCTTTCAGATGTTCAATACTAGTGTATAATGATACCACGTCCAAGGTTACAAAAAGAACATTTTCTTCCCAAGGTATTTCTTCTAGTTGTTGGATGACATGTTTACTGTCTCTCAAGTATGATGACAAATTGGTTGTGAGAGGTTGAAGATGTAGATCTATATATTGGGAAACTCTTTGTTAATGAACCTATACCATTGATAATTGGTCTACATGTTGGAAATTGTTCAAATGTTTTATGAATTTTTGGCAAAAAGTATATAATTGGCATAATTAGATGAGTGTTATTCAGATAGTGATATTCATCTTCAGAGAGTAAGCCGATTTCTTCCCAATTTTTTATCATACTGTGCCATTCCGACTGTAAGTCCATCATTGGATTCTTCTGTAGCGGACAGTAGCAATTCCTATCATTCAGTTGTCTGTTACCTTCTTTAATATAGTCTTTTCTTTGCATCAGAACAATATTGCCTCCTTTATCTGCACTCTTAATTATCCATTGTGTATTTTTTGATAGGGACTCAATAGCCATCGATTCTTTTCGTGAAAGATTGTGTTTCATTTTTGTTTGTTTATTTTTGAGATAGTTGTGTCTTAGATCTGCACGCACCATTTTTTGAAAGACATCAATTGCGTTGTTTTCTGCCATTTTTGGAATGAACTTGGATTTTAGTTTTAAATTTGATTCTTCTGATAGACAAGGATCAATGTTTTGTTCATCCAGGAACATTTCTGTCGTATAATTATCTTCTGTAAGATTCATAATATTTATTGTCTTTTCCACAATTTCTACTGACAATGGTGAAATATCCTGAATCATCTTCTTTTGTTTCTCAAATATTGACTCGGCAAAGTATTTTTTCAATTTTAATTTTCTGCAAAATTTGAATAAATCTACATTAGTGTGGAAGTAATCTGCTTTGTTTGATGGACTGAAATTTAGTCCTTTATTTAGTACTTTTTTAGTTGTTAAATCGACTTCTTGTCCAGTTAGATTCATGACTAAATTTACTTCATCCTCTTGTCTTGAGATCTGGTTTGCATTCCCCCTTGTCCGCTTCCTTTGCTTTTGCGTTCCTCCTCTTTTTCCTCTCTTGTTTTTGATACGTTGATTAATATACCTTCGTTTATGCCAGGTCTTATGTCCCTTGTGTTGATGGTACTTTGTTGATAATTCGATTTCGTGATCGACTTGTGCCTTCGAAATTCTGCTAAAAAATCGAATTCTCGTGTTTTACCTGATGTACTTGGTTCTATTTCTCTTTCTACTTCACTAACCGTTTCTGTATCAGAAGATTGAGTAGTTGAAGATGGTATGTTCACATTTTTTGCCTTAGAATAAGATTTAGAGATGGGAGTAGTTCTTCCTTTAATGTCATACTTTCTCTGATAAGTGTATACTCTTCCAATTTTATAATCAATTTCGTCTCTTAGAAATGCTTTTTGTTTTTTGGATTTCAATTCCTCAGTGAATTTATTTAAATAATCATCTAATATTTGATAATTTTTAAACGTGATCTCAGGTAAGTTTAATTTCTCAATTGCTTCTTTTAATATCTTAATTTCTTCCAATGCTTTCTCATGGGCTATCGCTGAGTGATTAATTATTCTGACCATCATATCTTTAGAAGTTTTTGTGAGGAGAGCCTCCCAATTTTTCAAATCTTCTATGTCTTCATCTTCGAAGGAAGGGAAAATACATATTCTTAGTCCTCGTGGAATTCTTTCCATATCCATATACATTCTCAAAGTTTTCATTTCCCACCACTTGGCTAACTCTTTTTTCGAAACCATTTCCAATCTTTCAAATAAATTTCTCAATGACGTCGATGTCTGAGATGAACGTACATCTCCAGGTGTCTGTCTGTGTCTCAAGAAAAGTTCTTCAGCTTCTGCCTCTCTTTTTTCGAATATATCCGACATCTTTACTTTTTTTTATATCCTTTTTTAATTTGTTCTAATTTACTCTTGGGTTTAATTGATTCTATGCGCGACGTCTGCCTATTGGAAAGCCTATGAACAAGATTTTTGTATAAAATTTTTGCAGTCCTTTGCGGCTTTGGTTTCCTAAATTGGCGATTTCTAACTGTGCAGTAATAAATGATTTGTTTGTTACCTTGATGCTGCACCTGTTGAAGTGTATATTGCGGCTGCTGCAATATAGAACAAACTATTCTTTTTATTAGTACGCTTCCTTAGAGTGCGCTTCCGGTATTCCTTTTCAGAATTTTAAATCAAACAAAGAAACATCTTTGATCGATTATACACATCTTTGTTTTTTTATTTCCTTTCAAACAGAATTATTTTCTTCAAATAAGTATATCCATTCAGTCTCTCAACACGTGTTTCTCCACGTTTAACGCACGTGGTTCATCAGGAGAGTTTTCTGTTTACAAAACAAAACAAGACAAAAAACACATTTTTTTCTCCTTAGCTATATAAACTACAATGTATTGTTTGTATACAACAAATTTGGTGGTCGAGGCAAGCCACCAATATACATTTATCATACTCACCAATTATTTCAATTTTTTCTTTCCCTTTAGTTTAATAAACAGAATCCCTTCAACATGTATTCGATATAGCTGGCTTCATCTGGTTTAATCTGGCTGGGGTTTAGTGCCATTGCGCCTTGAGTTTATACCAAAATACTCTTAATCGATCTGGAGAGCTTGGGTATAATTTTCCATAATGCTTCCCATTCCTGATCTGTTAACTCCTTCCCCAGTGTAACCTGCCAGCGTGTTTTGTAGCTAAACATCATATTTGGTGTCCCTTCCCCCATTATTTTGTATAGATTGGAGATGATGGCTTTGTTCCCTGGATTAGTTGACAAAAAATTCTCAAACCGCTGTTAACTCCCTCACTGCAGCTGCCCTCATCTCATCTGGAAGTATTGGAACCTACATTATTCGTGCAACCCTTGCATTGTGCAAATGATTTAAGCGTTGCCCCCATGAACATATCTCTCTGCTTTTCACATCCAGCCACCTTTCATTCCTTAAATGGGTTTAATTCCAAGCCTGGAGTGATCTGGGGGTTAAGAAACATAGGAGTAAAAGGAGAGGGGAACGTTGAGACCATATTTTTTAACCGATACATCCCATGTGTCTTCTACTACATTCATGATTTTGCTTACATGTATTATGGCTGAGTGATCTTGCTTTGGTAACCACAGTATGTCCCTAAGTTTGTGCCCCCCAGCACTTGTACCATTTGTACCTATCTTTTCTCGGGTGCACCTGAGGACCATTCGCGGATCAGCCTAAGTTGAGCTGCTCCATAATATATCAGGAAGTTGGGAAGGCCCATCCCTCGCATTTATTTTCAGTCCCGCCACCCCACCCAATTCCTTTAATACATGAGCGGCTTCTTGTAATGTACTTGATGGTTCTGCTGCTGCAGGTCGTCTGCGTATGCCATCATTTTATGATTGGCGCCGCCAAATAGAATGCCTTTTATCTCTTCTGTTTGTTTAATTTTGGCCTATAAGGGTTCCAGGTGTAATGCATACAACTTAGGTGAGAGGGGGCACCCTTGCTTTGTACCACGCTGAAGATAAAATGAGAGAAGAAAACTGGCCGTTTATTGAGAGTCTCGCAGTGGGATTCTTGTAGTTTTCCTTGACTCAACCAATGTAGTTTTGAACGACTCCCAACTTGTCTAGATCATAAAAAAAAAACGACCATTTCACTCGGTCGAATGCCCTTTCCGCACCTATTGAGACAGGGCCGCTGGAACAGTTCCTTCCCGACTTTCACCAAAGGCAATACCGACTCTCTGTTCGCACTAAGAAGAGAGCTCGCATCCAAGCCTGCGTCTCTGCAGCATCCAACAACTCGGCTGAACTCTTTAAAATCTGCAAGGAACTGGACAATCCTGCCGCAGTCTATACCTCTCCTATCCCTTCCCAGGCCCTCTGCACGACACTGGCTTCTCATTTCATCTCTAAAACTCAGGACATCCTGTCCTCTCTCTCTCTCTCTCTCACCCTCTCCCCCTTCTCCCTCTACTCCCTGCTCTTCCTCTGGCCATTCTTTGGCCACATCTCCTCTCTCCTTCTATTCCTTTCCCTTGTTCTGCTCAGATGAGGTTTCTAGACAAGTCTGTTCTATGAAAGTCTCGTCAAAACAGGTTCAGCCCTGTTCCAAAACCATCAAGGACCACATTGACTGCCTGGCTCCTGCCCTGGCTGATTTCTGCAATCACTCCTTCACCACTGGAGTCTTCCCCTCCCCCCTGAAGCACTCCCTTGTGCACCCTCTTCTTAAGAAACCCTCTGCCAACCCTTCCTGCCCGGCTAGCTATCGCCCAATCTCCATCACTCCTTTCCTGGGCAAACTCCTGGAAAAGCTGGCCATCTCCCAGCTTAATCTTCACACTGAATCTGTTGGTTGTCTCCATGACCATCAGTCTGGCTTCAGAGCTGCCAGTAGCATGGAAACTGCTCTCCTGAACATCTGTGAAGATCTGCTCTCCAACCTTGATTCCAGCACCCCCTGTGTCCTCATCTTACTTGATCTCTCGTCTGCCTTGGACACGGTCAACCATGCCATCCTGCTCAACCGTCTCTGGGATAACCTGGGGATCACCGTTCAGGCCCTGGCGTGGCTGACTTCTTTTCTCTCCGATCGACCCTCCCACGTTCAACTTGGATCCTTCCTCTCCTCCATCTCTATCTCTACCTGTGCGGTTCCCCAGGGGTCTAACCTCTCTCCCTTGCTCTTCAACCAATGCCTGGCACTTCTTGCCCACTGCATTGCCGCGCTCTGCCCCAACTTCCAGTGCATAGAGGCACTCAGCTCATTTTCAGGCTACCCTCAGCCACCTGTTCTCCCTATCTCATCTGCGACTGTCCGCCATCCAGGAGTGGTGTGCCGCCAATGATCTCTGTCTTAATGCCAGCAAGACTGAGATTCTTAATGCCAGCAAGACTGAGATTCTCCTCATCGGCACACCCACACCCTCCTTTCCTATCACTGGCCGGCCTCTCTTGGCCCTCTCCCTGCTCCCACCTGTGAGGCTAAACACCTTGGGGTCATATTTGACTACTCACTCTCCTTCTCTCCTCACATCTCTGATGTCTATAGGAAGTCACACTACCAGCTGCACCTCCTCAGAAGTATTCTTCCTTTCCTCTCCTTCCCCCAGAAGCTCACTGTCTCCAGAGCTCTGGTTCTCTCTGGGCTGGAATATTGCAACAGCCTCTTTCTAAATCTGCCTGCTTCTACTCTCCGCCCTATGCAACTCATCCAGAACCAGACTGCGAGACTTGTCCTTGGCCTCAAGCCCAGGGATCGTCTCTCTCCAGGACTGAAATCTCTGCACTGGCTCCCAGTGGCTGCGAGGATTAAGTTCAAAACCCTCTGCATTTTCCACAAGGCCTTCTGGGGCCTCAATACCTTCAACTCTCTCTTGCTAAATATCTTTCTTCTCGAGCTCTTCGCTCATCAGCCTCCAATTCCATCAGGGTCAGTCGCTTCTCGAACCAACAAGTTGGTGGTAGATCACTTTCTTTGGCTGGGGCCTCCTGCTGGAACAGCCTCCATGCCCCCCTGAAACTTGAGGAGAACCATATCTGGTTCCGGAAGTACCTCAAAACCTCTTTGCTTCTGCTTTTTCTCCTCTCCCCTGCTGATTTCCTGGCTGATACTAAAACTGCAATGGTTTACCGGGCCATCCTCTGATCTCGGGCCCAGGTCCCCTCCTCCGAAAGTCGCACACCTGCACTGCCCTCCTGGCAACCCCTGCACTTGGGGACTGTTTTCTGTATCCCTACAGTCCCACTACCAGCACTTGACACCTGATGCCTGCACTTACCCTTTACCCTTGCACTTGCCACCTGCTGGCCATAATTTACTATTGTTATTTATCTATTATCCCATGTACTGCACTCTCCCCTTACTCCTTCCCCCCCTGCACTCTTCCCCCTTCCCATGCACTTGCACGATCTGAATAACACCTGGACTAGTAGGATCGTTGTCTGTCTTCCCTCTGTTACCCCTTCTCATCAGACAACATCAGATTTGCTTTTTAAATCATCTCACTGTCTTTTTTTTTGAGTATTCTGTGCCTCGTTTCGGTGCTCTGGTCAGCTACCTTTGTTGCTTGTGGCCCGTGCAAACATATACCAGTACCATTACTATCAAACATTTCATGGTTGTCTCCTATATTGTCGTAACTTTGATCTATCAAACAAATGTAGTCTTGCAATTCTACACATCACTCTCAATTTGGGGAAATCATAGTGGTCTCCTTATGTTAATTTCATGTACATCCATGAAGCAATATTTGTTTGTGTCCCAAATGTAATGGAATGCATAGTCGTTCAATATTGTACAGTGTCTAGGTAGCATTTGTACTGGCAACAATGCCATTGGATACAAGAATTGTCATTGGCAACTAAGGTTTAATACACTTATCCTGTTCATTTTAAAACAGTTTGTATCTTTCTCTTTCACAAGTGGTACAGGCTGGTGGCCTATCGTTCGTTTACATGGTGGCTTCATGCGAGGCTTGGACACTGTGTTCAACGAGTAATACCCGCCTGTGTCGTTGGTGCCATTAGAGAAACTTTACCCAGTGACAACGGTCCATACAGGGGATTTTCCCACACCGTGCTGCAACCAGAAGTTTTTAATGTGTAATACATTTGTGCCATCAAAATTAGAAACAAAATAAAACGAAACAAAACTTTTATCAATGGTTGTTTCAGTTTTTCAGTGAATCAAGTGCATCTCCATTCAGCAGTTTTCCAGCCCTTTCCTGCACGCCTCTTGCCCATCTATCCCCCCTCCATTATCAAAGGCAGCTGGCACCAGTGGATGTGCGCTGCCAAATGGGGCTGGCAGGGGTAGGAACGGCCAAGGTGTCAAACGCCATTTACACTTCAAATGTATCTTCCGCACAGGGGCCATTGCACACATGGCCTCCCCAGACCCAGTGTCTCCAGGCAGGCTCCCCTTGAAGGAGGTCACGCCCCACCAATCCACATAAGTGTGTCCCCATTCAGCAGTGTTCCAGGCCTTGTCTGCACACCTCATGCCCATCCATCCCCCCTCCACTATCAATGGCAGTTCACACCTGTGGTCGTGCCCCCCCAAAGGCCTGGCAGGGTGGGAACGGCCAAAGTGCCAAACACCATGTACACTTCAAAGGTATCTTACACGCAAGGGTCAATGTTCACATACCCTCCCCAGACCCTGTGTCTCCAGGCAGGCTCCCCTGAAGGAGGCCGCGCCCCTGCTATCCACATAAGACCACGCCATATACACATCATTCATTCACATACACACCCTCTTTTCAAATTCTTTATAAACCACTTGATATTTTTCATGAAAACATCTTTGAGCACTGCAAGTCAACTCGTGAATGTGCTACCTGAGAACTTCTGTGACCACAGCGATTCGGTTTGTCATCGTGCTACCTATAAACATCTCCCTGTTCTCCTGCCACTAACTACCCTCCTTACTGAATCTGTTTGTTGGTCAATGTAAGGGCAGGTCACCTAATCATATCTCCTTGATCTCTAAATTTCTATCTATTTCGAACGAACGTACACCGTAGTGTTATGTTCATTCATCTCATTGCCATTGACTTGATTTTAATTTATGTTATCGATAGATATCAATTGTCATCCGTGTCAATTGGGATCGAATTGCATCCTTTGCGGACCGTGTCTATAAGCATGTTTCCTTTTGATGCTCAATAGTACATTCAAGTGACGAGTAATGTGTTACGATTTTCGTCACATCAATGAATTGTTTATGAAAGTTATCCTATAATACAGCCGGCTATGCTACACTGGTTTTGCTTTGGTGACCAAAACATAGCTTGCATAGAAAAAATGTATGGTATAATTCTGTCTCTCACGCTTTTATGCTAAGTAATTTTTGAATATTGTTGATGCTTTTTTTTTTCTTTTGTTTTACAGAATTTCCAACAATGCCTGCATGTACGGTTTTTGGTTGCCTTTCTAAGACCCATAACAAATCTAAAGGCACTACAATGCATGTATTCCCGAGGAATATATAGATCGAATAAGAGAATGGGTCAGATATTGCGGATTTGCACCGGAAGAGCTTGAAAGTAGAGCCCATAAAGTCTTGGAGGACACGAGGAGTAATCGATACCGCGTCTGCAACCTGCACTTTGCCACAAATATGTACGACTAATCCAAGTACACAAAGAAGCATTCACTCAGAACCTCTCGTAAAATGCTCCCAAATGCTTTCCGACTCTATTAATGCACAGGCCGCCTCAGGTGAGTCACGGTTCCTGATTTAGCTGTAGACCTTGAGGTAGTGAACAGGTAACTAAATGGACGGATTTGTGATTTAGGTGTAAATGTCCCTTAATACTTTTCATATTCACAAGATTGTATTGCTTTATCTGTCCTTGGGTTTAGGAGCATCATAGAAAACGATGTATGGGCACAGATAACTATGGTATGGTGCCCTTAGAAATAAGCATAATCTTTTTGTAATTTGTCTCTTTACATGCCAATTTTTAAGATTTGCATTTCTAAATCAAATCAAATTTTCCCTTTACAACTCCATGACTATGCACTGAATATGAAGGAGCAAGATTCTGCATCCATGTCTTGCCTGGAGTCAACAACAACTTTGAGCACGTATCAGGTAGTCTTATTTAGCTATTCAGTTCCGGAAATGTTTTATGCACGGAATTTGAGATGATTTGATCATATTTACGTATCGTGTCGTTCGTTTACACAATGTTTCATTCATGATGTTTTATTGATATGTACCATTGTCTGCGTCACATTGAGTGTGTTCAATTTTTTCATCCATACTAAAGCAAGTACTGTGTTACAAGGAGATGCTGAAGCTTTGACTACAATTACATCATCCCTCGTAGTTGATCCAGACCCAGAGGTATGCGTACTGACAGTTCCCTCGAATGAAAGAAAGTAGGTCCTACATCTGATACTATTACACAGTGACATTATTATAAACGAGCAGTTTTTGCAAATGGCTTGAGTGCAACATTTCAATCAGTGTGCTTTGCACAGTCATCTTTGATCTATTAAACTAGCCATCAATCAGGTGGAAATCGAAATGTATTTTTTGACAATATGATGTAGACAGTGTACGATTGTATCTGTGTAAGCCATGTGTGCGATTTAATAATTTGATTTCTAATACGAATTAGTTATTTTGAATGGATACTCTTTTCTAGGGATGTATACATGATTGGGATTTAGAAGAGGAGGCATGTGGACCAGCTTGCTGTTGCTGTTGTTACAGTAAAGAAGGTTTCACAGAAAAGCAAGAAAGATCAGGTAATTTGTAAACAATTTCATTTTTAAATAGTGTATTGTGCTGGTGCCTCTTTAACATGCTTTTTTAATGTAAATTGTCCAATACTGTATATTGGATTTATATTGAACATCTTTTTCCAACCTATCTTCTAGTTGACCGATGCTGTACGAAGTATGCAGACACAGACAGCTACAGAAATCAGAAATGCTGCTTGACAAACTGATTTCACCATGGAGGAACCTATTATTTGAGGCGCAGCGTGTTCAAATCAATAAGCAGACTTGAGATGCTTTTGCCCAATGGCCAGAAAATTAATTTAATGTGACCGGCGAAACAAGCAAAGTGTTGTTGGACTATTGCTACAGTGCGACTGTTCCACCAGATGAAGATGAAACTGAATGTAATGAAGATGCTTTTGAATTAGTCGCAGACCACTTGACACAGTCGACACCCGCCAAAAAAGGGCCACCCAAAAACCAATCGACATTGATGTTTTCTCCCATTCATGATCAAGTAACAGACACTGAAATGACAGAGACTGAAGCATCAATACAATTGACAGAGGAACCAGACAAAGATCTCGAATACAGTATGTCCAGTTTGGCTGATATGTCAACCACAGTTCGGTCAGAAACAACAATAATACCGGATGATAGTCTAATAAAGGAGCCCAAATACATAGTATTCGACAGCAGCTTGATGGACATTATAATGATGCTGAAATGTATGCATTCGATGAGAGGGGAAGTATGTGGGAAGCCATTGGTGAATGTGACTCATTTATCACAGGGCAGTAACCTCAAAATACATGCCACCTGTGAAATGCTCCATAAAAAATGTTCATGGTCCACGCAACCGATGCTGGGGAAACGGCCAGCTGGAAATCTACTGCTTAATTTTTCAGTGGCTCTACTTTCATAAAGTTGTCCAGTTTATATCTATTTGTGGGACTCCATTTCATTTCTAAAACGCGTACTACAAATATCAACGTCCATATCTTTTCCCGGGCATTAGTGAAGCATGGAAAATTGAACAATTGTCTATTCAAAGTACATTCTCCGAAAAACTGTTCAGGCTAGCTGGCGATGGACAGTGTGACAGCCCCAGATTTTCAGCAAAGTACTGCACATACAACTTTCAGGACATGGAAACAAAAATAATTGTGAGTTGGTGGTCGGGCAGGTGTCCGAATATAAATCCTCAGTGGTCATGGAGAAACTTGGTTTTATGAAATCACTGGAAGATCTCCAATCGAGGGGAATGCAAATTGACCTCATAGCCACGGACAGACATGCTTCAATAGCAAAGACAATGAGAGAGCAGTTTCCAAATATTCGCCATCAATTCGATGAATGCCACGTTGCCAAATCCATCAATAAATAAATCTCAGCTGCAGGAAAAAAAAGGTTCTGAAAATATTTTGCAGTGGTCCCACTCTTTCAGCAACCATCTTTGGTGGAGCTCCAAAACTTGTGATGGGTCTGTGGAAATTCTACTAGAAAAATGGCGGTCACTATTGCACCACTGTTCAAACGTTCACTCTTGGACAGAAAACCAATGTGCACATGGCCCTTTGTCGCCGGAGCAGGAACGGAAGAAGTGGTTGATTCCATCTTCACCTCCACACAAAGCCCTTGAGAAGATTGTGTTCGATAAAACTCTATCAAGAGATCTGAAGTGACTCACAGAATTCTGTCACACAGGAGATTTGGAGGTGTTACACAATATGTGCATAAAGTACAGGCCACAGAGATTGCATTTTGGCATAGACGGGATGGAATATAGGACATTACTAGCGGTATTAGCGCACAACGAGAATGTAGGCCGTGAACAATCGAGGACTGCAGGAAACTTTCGGATGCTTCGCTACACAATGGCCTTTACGAACAGAAGCAAAACATGGGTGGTCCAGCCAATATATGAGGTAATGGAATTAGATTTTGTTAAAGATATTATTATGACTGTCTTGGAGATGCATACTCACGGAATCACACACGATTTCCGAGGACACATACATTGCCACAAAACATTGCCAACGTGCCCTGTCCACCTAAAGCAGAGCTTGTGGAACAGTTCACTTCCCGGTACAAATGATTACTACTTGTTTTTTTTGTTCAAGAATGTTTTCAAAGTGTCCAAATAAAGCATCCAATTTGTATTTTGAAATCTATCCTTTGTTGTTTTTTTTCAACAAGTACCATTTTTACGAATGCCATACAATGTAACGCTGTGCTTTCACACTTCCCAGTTTTGTCAAGCTACTGTGGGACCTTCATTGATCGTAGGAGGGCCAGATGGATAACAGTATGAAAACAACTTTGGGGTTCTGCAATTGCCTTACCGAACAGTTGCCCAAATAGCTGAATAACTACTCGTCACACAAAAGGGATGAGACCTAGGCTAGATACGATACTCGGCATGCAAGAACTACTTATTGTGAGCAAAACAGCGCATCAAACTGGGTTGTTGGTGAGAAATGGAAGCACTCTGACCAATATATTCATGGGGGCATGTGTTGGGGGTCGTTGCTAATCTAAGGAAGGATTGGGTCAGTTGAGCCCCCGTGCCCCATACATTATATGCAAAAGTGACATCCTGCTATTGCACTCGTGGGAGGCGCCTCCTTTGTCCTTCTGCTGCCCTGGCGAAGAAGCCTCTGACATAAGCAGAGGTGGGACTGTTGCTAGACATACTTGGACTCCATTTTGTGTACCCTCGACTCCAATATTGGAGTAGGCCGCTATATGCCATTGCGAAGTTTCCCCTACCCCTGAGCAGCACCGCGAACAGCGAGCACTGACACCCACCACATTTTTCCTCCTGTGCCTCACAAGTCCCTTTCTCATGCATGCGCTGAGACCAGATGTTGCAAACTAAGAATGTATCTTCATTCTGAGTGAAGGTCACCAGCTTTGAATTTTGGCTTGCGAGCTGAGGAAGCCCACAGATCGCACACAGTATAAGGTTCAATTGTTTTTCGACCTTGATAGAAGGGGACCATTCCGAAAGGAATTGAATTAAGGGAGGGGTGTATGATGAGGTTCACTAATCAAAAACTGGTCAAAGGAACATGTAATTTCAGTTTATGAAAAATTGTTGATCTGAAAGGAGTCTGCGTTACGGTCTGCGTTACGCCAAGAGAATGGAAATGCCGAATATAATGTAAGTTTGACTTTCGACGATTTTATAGACTTACGAGCCAACTTATCATTAGCCAACCTTTATTGCTGGGTTACATTGTACTTGTTTGTTCTGTGTGGCATATTGCATTGAAATGCAAGTACAAACTTTGTGTGTACTGGTCTTTCTACCGAGCACATGAGCAGTCTAGCATCGAGATGCATGTAGACCACCAATCATTTCCCCCAGGTTCAATGCTAATATTTAATTAAAATGCCATCTGTGTTCCTCAATTTGTAGCATCAGCTTCCGCATCCCATTTCAAGCTGAACATACTCTATAGCACTATCCTCCTAATCAAATTGTAGTTTAATTTATTCACATTGTTTTCTATGTTTTCCCATTGTTTCACGTCTGTGTTCGTTAGTTTCAACACATGGCCAAATTAATGTGTAAAATGATAAATTGTAATAAAGATCGGCTACTGAGACATAATTCTGTTATGTTTTCAAAACAGATAAATCCTGCCTTTTTGCGATTGTCATCGATTCCAGATACCAACTGACGGGTTTTTCAACCGACAGCTGCAGATACACATCAATAGCTGGATATCATTGACTCTTTTTTGGGACGATCGCCACGGCCCGATATGCCCTTACGCGGTACCGGCCATTAAGAGCAACCTAACATTGTTTACGGTGGCCTAGTGCCAAGCTGATGCACAAGCCTTGTGATTCACGGTGCGTCCAAAACGCTTCTTTTACCCAAAAGGAACACTGCATTTGATTGAATATGGCAATCGCCGGATGTTCTCGGAGCGTTTATTGTGAAATAAAAGTACTTTACAAATTGTACAGTCTTGCTATTTCATTTTAAAGTATAGTTTTATATTCCAAATTGTGACGTGCTGTGTTGTAAGATGGTGTGTTTATTTCCGTCTTCTGCGTCACGTCACGTAGGTGATGACTGGGTGCATTTGGCTAGGCTGCCCAGTAACGTCCTGGAGATAGGCAGAGAATATCACTAGGTTTGGTGATGTCAGCCTCAGGGGCGGGGCATATGAATTAGTGCCGCCAGGGCAGTCCTGCTTGAGCGATGCGGCAACGGATAAGATTATCACAAGATGGCCGTGCCCTGCTGCCTGATTTTGCATGTGTACAAAAGAGGAAAACTACGGTAAGGTGCATAGGAAATGTTTGTACAATCGATCAACATATGCTTAAACACATACCCGAACCCACAGGACAATAATATTTCTGAGCACGATATTCCTTTCATGAAACCGGTTTAAAAATATTGGCACCTATACTGATTAGTGCAATTGGGCGATAGGATCCACAAGTAGTTGGGTCTTTGCCTGGCTTAGTGAATAAGATTATTTTGTACTCTTCCATGGTAGGGGAAATCTGTTCTGTATGCAAAATAAAGAGTTACATAATTTGGTAAAGAAAGGAGTCAATATGGAGCAGTATGTTTTATAAAACCTGGCCAGATATCCATTTGGCCCAGGTGATTTGTTTAACGTGCGTTCTCGGATAACCCTGGACATTTCATCCGACATTATGGGTACTTCTATGGTTTGACTATCTATTTGGATGAACCTAGGGGGATTGACCGAATTTAAGTAAGCTTTTTGGAGATAAGGATCCGGGGTGTCAGATTTGTATAAATCAGTGTAAAATGATTGAAATAGTTCGAGGATGCGGTCGGTTTTGGAAGTCACCTCTCCTGAAGTCAATTTAATTTGGCTATCACCCTTGATGAAACTTAAATGCCAGGAGGCGATACATTTTGTTGGCTTTAATACAGTATTTCTGTTTAAGGAATGAAAGGGATTTTCAGCTTTCTTGGTTAATCTGTCTGCTGCTGCTCTGAAAGCTTTCTGCATCGGTGGCCCCTTATCTGTTTCCATTTTTGGTCAAATTTGGGATAATTCCTCCAATAATTCTACTTCCAATAATGTATTCTGTTTGTCTATTGGCATCTGCTGCTATGAGAAGGTCTCTAATTGTGGCTTTAAACGCATCCCAAGTAACATTTAGCGAGGTCGCCCCTCCTAAATTTAACTAAAATAATTCTCTTATTTGTCCTGCTATCATTTCCCTGATAACCTGATCTTGTAATAGGGTAGGCGGGAATCTCCAAGACCAAAACCTTGGTTTATCGTTTGCCATCTCCAGCGTTAAAGTGATAGGAGCATGATCTGATATAGTAATTGTGTGTGTCATGACTTGTGTTGTTGTTCAGAGAAGTGGGGTAGAAATCCAGGCGTAATCTATACGGGAAAATGATCGATTCACGTGAGAATAAAAGGTGTATCCTTTTTAATCTCCCTTGAGGGTGAACCAGATGTCTTTATGAATGTTTGCTGTAATCCACCTTAGGGGGGGTGTGCCCATCGGGTTGCCCCACGGACTGGATCCCATGCCCGTTTGAAGTCACCTAGTATTAACAATTCACCTTCCATAAATGATTCCAAGAGGCCCATCATGTGTTTCAAGAAACCATCTTGGAAGCTGAAGTTCATACAGGCCTATTTCACTCATCAATAGCGAAACTAAAATACTGGCAAAACTACTAGCGGATCGTCTACAGCAGGTTATCCCCTCCCTGATACACCCAGACCAGTGCGGCTTCATGCCACGGAGATCAACACGCATGAACCTTCACAGACTATATTCAGCCTTGGAAAAAGCCAGCAGCATACAAGGCCCGCCAGCCCTACTAGCAATTGACTTCGAAAAGGCCTATGATTCAGTGAGATGGGAGGCCATCTGGAACATAATGCGCTGCATGGGCTTCGGGAAGAACTTCATGAGTTGGGTGCGTCTGCTGTATGAATCCCCATTGGCCAGGACCAGGGTCAACGGCTGGCGATCGGACCCTTTTAGTCTGGGTCGAGGCACGAGGCAGGGCTGCCCATTATCGGCTTTGATCTTCACAATCGCAATTGAACCACTGGCAATCCTCCTGTGAAACGCATCAACCTGGGAAGGCTTCCGCTGGTCTGAAACCTGGGAAGACAGAGTATCGCCCGATGCTGATGACCTGCTCATCTACCTAAAAGACCCAAGCAATTCCTGCCCCAGAGTCACGTACATGCTAGAGCGATATGGGGCATTCAGCGGTTTACGTGTGAACTGGACCAAATCCATCCTATTCCCCATAGGAGACGTTTTGATGGCGAGCCTAGCGGCAGGCCCTTACCAGATTGAAATGGAACAGTTCAAATACCTGGGGATATGCATCACGAAGCACCTCACTGAATACACATTCTTGAACCTCTCCCCCCCCTTGTAACAAGATTCGCAGAAGATACCCGCCACTGGATCTCTGTCATGATGCCTACCCCCAGGCATCCGGACCAAGCCCATCAGCCCCGGGAGCAGGCATCTAGACATTTAGTAAAACCTCAGCAGCCCCGGCTATCTGGGTTCAGTCCTGGCGCCTTAGGCGCCAGGCTCATAGTAGAAATCAGTCCTGGCGCCTAAGGCGCCAGGCTCATAGTCATTACTTACCTCAGGCAGACCATGCTGCAAATGACTCCAATCCAACATGAAGCCTGAAAGGGACTATTTTTCTACAGGGACAATTTTTTTACTCGGGTGTGGTTCTAGGGACTTCTTACCTGGGACTACTTTTGAGGCTATTTAAACCACGCCCGACGAGCTTCGTGTTATTCTGCATCCAGCAGTGTAACGCTCCCCGTGCCTGCAGCCTGCATCCAGTCTTCTGCCACGCCCGCCTCGAATCCGGAGCTCCTAAAACAAAGAGGAAAGAAAGGGACAAGGTTAGAAAACAAACTTATTTCTATTCCACACCAGATTCTGGATCCATCTCGTCTCCGGACCTGTAAAGAACAGCATTTCTGTACGCGCTGCACCTCCAGCTGCAGCGCCGCGCCATACTCACCAGTCTTCACAGCATCCTTCAAGTCGGCGCTGCCTCCATCATTTCTTCGCTGAAGTTCGGCACCTAGGAGACAAAAGAAAACCACAAGGTAAGCCGAGGAAACCAACAAATATAATTCTTACCACCATAGACTTACCTGATTTACCACCAGAGGCATCCTTTTGTGACTCTCCATATTTTCACGTGCCGCATCTGTAAAGAGAGACAAAACAACACGTTTTCCACGTGCAACATTTACCGGACAGCGCCGGGTAACACAGACTCTTACCTGAGCGCCACCAGCTGCCGCAAGAGCATCTTTTCACGAGCCAGCTGAAAAACAAGAAAGGAAGGGGGGAACAAGAGTGAACATCGGACATATTGAACTCTATGAACTTAATACTTATTGGTCCTCACCAGGAACCTCAGAGTCAATACTCTCCGGAACTCTCCCGAGCCTTCAAACCAGTGAAGTAACTGGAATCGACGCGCCCTGCAAATCCACGCAGGATGGAGAGCTCATCTTTCAAGAATATAAGGTGAGATTGCTGTGAGGGCATTTCGGAGGTGATTAGTTGGGGAGGACTGTGGTGGTGCCATCACTTGAATCCACAAGTGGCTAAATCCACCTCTCCACTTGCAGGAGAATATTTCTACGGGTTAAGCAGACAAGATTAGGAGGGGAGATCAGTCAGTCATCGCTGCACTACGCATCACGTGGGTGGAGACCGCAGCTGTCCGGGTCCGACCGACGCCCCTGTGGGAGCCAGGTGAGCGTAGCAATCTCTTTGCCACTGACGCTGATGGGCAGAGCCGCCCTGTTCAAAATGATTGCTTTCCCCAAATTCTTGTACATCCTGCAAAACGCTCCATTATATATTTCATATCAAGAATTCCACAAACTCGACTGCATCCTTCGGAAACTGCTATGGGGAGGAGGACACCCACGGATTGCTCTCGCCACTCTCCAGAGATCCATCTGGGAAGGGGGGATCGGGCTGCCCAGACTGCAGTCATACTACTGGGCCAGCCAGATGGCGGTGGTGAATGATATGCTCCATGGGGACGGGAGCCTTCCACACATCAAAGGGTTCAACTCCAACAGCACAACAACACCATTAGAGCACTTATACGGTGGCCTGAGTCGCACACCAAAATCGGACATGGCAACACACATAGTGAGAATTTGGAAAGAAGCACATCGATACTTAGGGTGGGACGGGAAACTGACACTGGCCCAACCTGTATGGAACAACTGCTGCCTTCCTGAAATACATAAAATTGCCTAGATGGCCCGAATGGGTCCAGTGAGGAATCACAAGCATTGGAGATGTGATACGTGAGGACAACTTGGTACCATTCGAGACATTACACTCGGAGTTCTCCCTCCCAGCTACAGAAAGGTACCACTACATGCAACTGAAACATGCTTGGACTGCCCACCGACAGAACACACAAGACATGCCAGAAAGCTCTCCGCTAGAGCGGAATATAGTACTGGACCGAATGGAACGGAAGGTCACCTCCACCATGTACAATGTGATAACATCCTTCGCAACACCAGAACTAACCAGTCTGAAAACCAAGTGGGAACGAGATGTGGGACCGCTTCAACCAGAAGAGTCGGTTGAGGCCCTGATGTACCCGCGTGAGGCAACAATCTCCTCAAGGCTCAGACTGGTTCAATTGAAGATCCTACATCGCATCTACTATCCGAGAGTGGCTCTCTTCCGCTGGGTAAGACGTCGGACGCACGATGCCTACGCTGCAAGCGCGAGGAAGGTACCTTTTCCATATCTTAGGGGAATGTAGTAACATTCAGCAGCTCTGGTGGAAATGTTGTGACAAACTGTCCAGCGTTCTAGGCAAGACGATACAAAGGTGCCCAAAACACCTTCTCCTAGGGATTTCCAGTGAAACCGACCTATCCCGCTATGAGAAACTTCTCTGGTCAACCGCAATGGCGGTTCTCTGGTGGAACATTGCGCAACTGTGGGGTTCGGAACGCACACCTAGCTATGACCAGTGGGTCACGGATGTGGACATTTGCGCTGCAATGGAGCACAGAGTGTACGCGGCGAGGGGCTGCCCGCAAAAAGCGAACAAAATATGGAGACGGTGGGAGGAAGCCAGCTAAGTGCCAGATGCGGTGCCGCAGTTACCGAGTCTGAGAGATGCCTCGAGACACCGGGCGGAACAAGCCTGATACGAACAATCATTGTCATGAGTTCTTCCTTTGCCAAAGATTGACGGTCCGTTGGACTGTGGTCCCTGATGTTCAGTTCTTTGATGTTTGTTTTTTGTTTGCTTCTCTCTCTCTCTTCCTTTATTTCCTCCTGGATATGTTGATTTCACAAATGCTCCCATTTTTTCCCCCGCCCTGTAATGCAGAGAGATGAATGTAATGTTGCTTTTATGTTTCAAAACCAATAAAATCTTCGATCAAAAAAAAAAAAGAAGAAACCATCTTGGCCTATGTTTGGGGCATATAATGAGACCACTGTCAAATTGATGGAAATCACCTTTAAGATTACAAATACGTATATGCCTTCCCTATGCGTTTTTGTGCAAATCACTTGGACCGGACCCTTCCCAGATTGCAATCATCGTGCCTGCGGTTTTACCCCATGTGCATGCTTGACTGATTGTCGGGTTTTGATGCAGGTGTCATTTACCTTTGTCAGCTTTGCGGATACATAGTAGGAAAAACATTGTAGGCCTATGGCAGCTATATGAAAAGGAAAAAGAGGAACCCCCAAAGAGGTGGGGAGAGGTGGGGAAAGGTAGTGGTGTGGCAGTGCCGCCCACCACACCGCCCCCTCCCTATGGGCTGTACCCTACACTGAGAGTGGTGAGGTCGCTGGGCTGGCAAGTTACAGAGAAGCATCAGTATACAAACAAAATACAGAGAATTTCGCAATGGGTAGCAAGATTTGACTTTTTAGCACAAAGCAAAAACAGCAGTATTTGACTTTGTAGCACAAAGCAAAACCAGCAAGATTTGACTTTGTAGCACAAAGCAAAATAAGTTCTCATGGCTTCCTTCGACTCCTCTAAAGTCATTAATGTCTACCTAAATGGCACTGTCCTGGTCCAAGGCCCTCAGGCCAATCTCCTCCTCTTTGATAGGCGCTTCCCTCGCCTCATCAATTTCCTCTCATCTCCTGCTGTCTCCTCCTCTTCCCCCCTCTTGGCTACCTTGCCCTCTCTCTCCTCCTCCGCACCTCCTAGGGCTCTTTCTCCTCCGCAGGGCGTACCTCTGATCTTTACCCCTCCCCGGAAGGTCTTTAAGGCTAGCAACCTTCTTCATATTGCCACTCTCAACTCTCGTTCTGCTGTCAAACACTCCTATGACATCTTCCACCTCCTTGAAGAACTAGACCTTGATGTCCTTGGTCTTACTGAGACATGGTTTACGGCCAGCTCTGTCACAAGCTTTGAAACTCTCCTCCCTGATGGCTACAAGATCCTCTCTGCACCTAGATCCTCCTGGTCCAGTAGGGGGGAGGAAGGGGGTAGCCGCCCTGATCTTTCCTGAGTGGATTCCTGTCTCTATCATTCCCCCTCAGACCTACTCCTCTTTTGAATGCCTTTCTCTCTCGCCTACCCATTCTCTTACTATGGCTACTATCTACCTGCCTCCTGGTCAAATCAACTCATTTCTCTCTGAGTGGGCGGGCCTCTCCTCCTCCCTCCTGGCCTTTACTACTCAACTCCTCCTCCTCAGTGACCTCAATATATGTTTAGACTCACCTTGTTCCTCCTCTGAACTCTTCCGTGACCTCTACGACTCCCTCTCCCTGTCCATACTCCCCTCTGGCCCGACTCACTCTGCAGGGCACACACTTGATGTCTTCATCTCCTCTGACCTCCCCTTCCATCCCTCTGACCACTCCTCTCTTCTGGAGCGATCACTCCCTCCTCTCCTCTTATCTCTCCCTCTCTTCCCCCCAAGCCAAGCCTACCCCAACACTGCCACCTACCTTCTCGGACATCCGGCCCATGAAGCGTGTCTCAGTTTAGGCTTTTGCTGCCACTTTCTCCCCCCCCACCCCCCATCTCTGGCTGTCTCACATCCTGACACAGCCCTGTCTCTGCTCTACTCTTCAATTTCTGATACTCTTGATGCTCTTGCCCCTGTCATGAGGATCCGTTTGACGTCCAAAGCCAAGTGCAATTCCTGGTATGACTCTGACCTAGCTACACTTAAACATGAGTGTAGGGCGGCTGAGAGGAAATGGAGGGCTTCCTGTTCATCCTCTGACAAACTGGCCTATCGCCTGCTACAAAGGCAATAGCGACTCTCTGTATTCACCAAGAAGAGAGTCCACATTCAAGCTTGTGTCTCTGAGGCATCTAACAACTTGGCCGAACTCTTTAAAATCTGCAAGGAGCTGGCCAACCCTGCTGCAGTCTCTAAGCCTCCTGTTGCCTCCCAGGCTCTTTGCAGTGCCCTTGTCTCTCACTTCATTTAAAAAACCCAGGACATCCTGTCCACCCTCTCCCCCCCACCCCTCCCCTCCCCTCTCCATCTGTGCTTGCTGACCCTCCTTTAGCCACCCCCAACATCCTTCTCGTCCTTTCCTCTTTTCTCCCCTGATGAGGTAGCTAGACAAGTCTGATCTATGAAAGCCTTGTCAAAACAGGTTTATCCCTGTTCCTCTAAAACCATCAAGGACCACATTGACACCCTGGCTCGGGCCCTTGCTGATTTTTGCAACCGCTCCTTTGCCTCAGGATCCTTCCCCTCCCTTCTGAAGCACTCCCTTGTGCATCCTCTTCTCAGGAAACCCACAGCTGATCCTTCTTGTCCAGCTAAATATCGCCCAATTTCCATTGCTCCCTTTCTGGGCAAACTCCTGGAAAAGTTGGCCATTTCTCAGTTTAGCCTTCATTCCAATTCTATTGGCTGTCTCCATTACCACCAGTCTGGCTTCAGTGCTGCCAGAAGCACGGAAACTGCTCTCCTGAACATCTGTGAAGATCTGCTCTCCAACCTTGACTCTAACATTCCCTCTGTCCTCATCCTCCTCGATCTCTTTTTTGCCTTTGACACGGTCAACCATACCATCCTGCTCAACCGTCTCTGTGAAAACCTGGTTCTAACTGATCAGGGTCTGGCCTGGCTGACCTCTTTCCTCTCTGATCGAGACTCCCAGGTCCAACTTGGGTCCTTCCTATCATCTATATTCCTCTCTACCCTGGCTTTTCAACCACTACATGGCAACTCTCGGCAACTGCATTGCCATTTTCTGCTCAAATTTCCAGTGCTACGCTGACAACACTCAACTCATTTTCAGACTGCCCTCGGCCACCTCCTCTCCCTCTCTAATCTCGGATTGCCTAACTGCCATTCAAGATTGGTGTGCCGCCAATTACCTTTGTCTGAATGCCAGCAAGATAGAGATCCTCCTCATCGGCACACCTTCACCATCCTTTCCCCTCATTCTCTGGCTGGCTTCCCTTGGCCCTCCTCCTACCCAACCTGCGAGGCTAAGAACCTCGGGGTCATCTTTGACTCCACCCTTTCCTTCTCCGCCCACATCTCTGAGGTCTCTAAAAAGTCA
This sequence comes from Ambystoma mexicanum, assembly GCF_040938575.1. Lineage (NCBI taxonomy): Eukaryota > Metazoa > Chordata > Amphibia > Caudata > Ambystomatidae > Ambystoma > Ambystoma mexicanum. The sequence goes on along the minus strand of NC_090923.1, from coordinate 593,581,946 downwards.
AACTTACTACTGCACCTCCTCAGAGGTACTCTGCCTTTCCTCTCCTTCCCCCAGTAGCTCATGGTATCCCAAGCTCTGGTTCTCTCTAGGTTGGACTATTGTAACAGCATCTTTCTAAATCTACCTGCCTCTACTCTCCGCCTTCTGCAACTAAACCAGAGCAGGACTGCAAGCCCTGGGATCATATCTCTCCAGCTCTGAAATCTCTCCATTGGCTCCCAGTGGATGCAAGGATTAAATTCAAAACCCTCTGTATTGTCCACAAAGCTTTGTGGGGCCCGGGTCCAAAATACCTTCAGCTATCCCTCCGCAAATACCTCCCCTCTCAAGCTCTTCTACCTCTAACTCCCTCAGTGTCAGTCGTTTTTCAAAGAAACAAGCTGGGGATAGATCTGTCTTCAGCTGGGGCCTCCTGCCTCCCTGCCACTCTAAAACTTGAGGGGAACCATCTCCAGTTCCGGAAGCACCTCAAGACCTTCCTCTTTTCTTCTGCCTTCACTCCCCCTCTCCCCTGCTGATCTTTTCTCTCTTGGCACCGTGCACCTGGCCACCCTCTGTCCTCCGGGCCCAGGTACCTGCTCACCCTGCCACCCTCCCGCACTGCCTCCGGGCCACCCCTTGCACTGCGGTCTTTATCTGTACCCATACAGCCCCCATCTTTTTCTTCCTGCACTTATCAGACCTACCCTGTCTGCTGCCTTAAACCTAGCACTTGCAAATTGCTGGCTGCACTACCACTGTTTGTTGCCTTTATTATTTATTTATTTGTTATTATTTATCTGCTTGGCACTTTCCACTTCTCCCCCTTCCATGCACTTTTCCACTCATCCTCTCCCCTGCACTTGCGCATTCTCAATGTCACTGGGCCTAGTAAGATCGCTGTTTTGTTTTCCCCTGTTCCCCTCCCTTGCCATGCTCTGAATCACTTGTGTACGAGCGCGATAGAAATAAAATATCAATATCAACCCCAGATCGATCTCTTCGTGACAGCAGCGACTCCCTGTGCCAGAAGTTCGCCAGCAGTTTCCCTCAGCCGAGAAGCATGGTGGACGCGTTCCTGTGGGAGGGATTGTTCCTATATGCTTTTCCTCTGTTTACACTCCTACTATGTGTGATCAACACACTCAGACAGTGCCACTGCAGGATAATACTCATTGCCCCAGCGTGGCCGCGACAGATCTGGTACCCGGACCTGCTTCGTGTGTCAGTGGCCGCATCCGCCAGACTGCCACCGTTCCCGGACCTTCTCACCAGAGAGGAAGGGCCATTCTGCACCACGACCCAGAGTCGCTGAACCTGATGTCATGGCTCCTGCAGCCCTAGAGTTTGGAGGTTATGCTTTATCTGTGGAATGTATGCACATCCTGGCCAGGGCCAGAGCCTTGTGAACGTTGAAGTGCTACGGCCATAAATGGAAACACTTCTCCATGTGATGCTGGGCTCAGAAGATTACCCCGTGTCACAGGCCTGCAACTTCTACCATACTTGCTTTCCTTGGCCAAGGTGGTATTGGCTCACACCTCTATCAAGGTGCATCTCGCCATCATATCCTGTTAGACCAGATCTCCAGGTAGACCACCTCTGTGGTCGCACAGACTCGTCATGGAGTTCCTCAAGGGGCTCCTCAGGACTTTTCTGCAGGTGGAGGCTCTTGCCCTGGCTTGGGAGCTCAATATAGCCCTAACTAAGCTCATTGAAGCTCTCTTTGAGCCTGTGCATCAAGCCCCGCTCAAGTTTCTCTCGTGGAAGACAGCCTTCCTCATGGCTATCACCTCAGCCAGGTGGGTCAGGAAGATCGAGGCTCTCTCTTGCAAGCAGCCTTACTTGTCTTTCCACGCTCCAAGGGTGGTACTGCGTACGCACCCCACCTTTATGCTGAAGGTACCATCAGAATTCCACCTCAACAAGCCTTTGGTTTTACCTGTCTTCTACCCAAATCGGTCATCGCCAGCTGTGAGGGCCTTATATTCACTGGACGTTGCTCGTGCCTTGAAGTTCTATATGGCACGTACAAAGAATTTTCGGAAGACTTCTCAGTTGTTCATCAACTTTGGACCTGTAAATCACAGAAAAGCCTTATCAAAGGCTTTTCCCGGGAGGATAGTTTAGCAGCAACGTGCGCGCCTTCGAAGCAAGATGACACAAAGCAACAGAGGTTCGATCCCCGATTCAGCGCTTAGAAACCTCTGGGTGTTTAAGCGCGTTATAAATAAGCAACTAAAACAAAAACAAAACAATTACATGAAAAAAAACCCCAAACAATTCCTGTAACAGCGCCTCGATGCCCACGGGCAGTGTGAGCGCTTTAAAAAAATGCAAAATAAAATAAAGGCTTCCATCTCGAGGTGGCTCTCCGGCTGCATCATGCACCGTCATTGACTGGCTAGCAGGCTGCTGCCAGGACGGTCGAGAGCCCACTCCACCAGAGCCATTGCAGCAATGACAGCGTTTCTCTCTGGTGTGCCCCTGCTCGACATCTGCAGGGCTGCTACGTGGAGGTCCACACACACCTTCATGAGGCTCTACTGCGTCGACAAGGATTCCAGGGAGGAGTCCCAAGTCAGCCAAGCGGCGCTACGCACCCTGTTTGTTTGAGGTGAGTCTGTTCCAGGGTTCAGTGTTTATTGCTTCTGTGGAGCCTTGCCACCTCCTGTGGTTGTGTATATGTACTGCTTTGTAATCGTTATTCATGAGCATGTGAATCCATGCCCGACCCCATAATGGAGAAGGTTTAAGTTACTTACCTGTAACTATTGTTCTCCAGGATGGGTCTGGCATGGAGTCACATGTGAAACCTCTCTCTGTCCCCTCTGTGGCTCTTCTTGTTTCATACTGACAATTTACATGCTTACCAAATCTGAAGATGGCCACCAGGAGTGGAGCTTAGGAAGAGGACTGTCATTGGAAGGGGCAGAGGACAGTGGACAGTGATTGGTTTAGAGGAGAAATACAGTTTTAAAGTGAAAGTTAAGTTGTTTTTTCTTTTACCGAGGATTTCCAGCCTGACAACGGGGAATATTCATGAGCATGTGAATCCATGCCAGACCCATGCTGGAGAATAATAGTTACAGGTAAGTAACTTAAACCTTGCTACGGTGGGAGAGTGAAAGACAAGGTATTTTTTTTAATGTTGTTTTAATTTATTTATTTATTGCTATATAGTTTGAAATCAAACCTTTACCATCAAAACTATTACATAATTCCTCCCAAGGTTTAAGCAAAGACATATTTATCATCAGAAACATTCGAAATTTATAAAGAACAAAATCAAAATTTGAGCACAAGCCTTTCTTACCCAGGCGGAGCATAGACTAAGTATGTCCTACATTTCACATAACATGATCTCACTATTGCAACCGCCCAGTTTGCTCGTGAGCCATCCTAGGTTATTGGTCGTACTTAGAAACCCTCTATTAGTTCAAAAAAGATCTTTAATAAGGCAAGTAAGCCAATGTCAATGATAATTTTTTCCCTGTTGTCAACGTGATCCATCAAGACTCAGCGTCCAATGCTATATATTCCAATAGGAATTTTCCCAGTAATCGAGTATGCTGGTCCCTTAGGGCTTGGCAGAATATCACTAGATGAGTAAGAGATTCATTATCTCCACCACACAGTCTACATTTAACGTTTCTCTCCTCTGTTGGCTTCCTGACCTCTAACTGCTTTTGTAGGAAACAAGTTGAGTCTAAATCGCTTAAATTGCAAGTATTTCATCTTTATTAAAGTTTATGGTCCAGGATTTTTCTTGATCTTTTTGCGTCCATGGAAGTTTGCTATCGGTATTTGGGTTGTAGATGTTTTCAAAATGAGCAGACCATTTGGACTCATTAATTGGATTCAGTTGGACTAGATTTTGTGCATTTTATTCTTTATTTATCAAGGTCCAGAAAAAATCTGAATTTTTGTTTTCCAATGCCATTAGCATTAATTCAGAATCTTTTTGGTACAAGGTCGCTCTTTATGTCTTTATCCAATGCTGATATGTTGACTTGAGCTTTTTTCCAGTTGTCTTTTGCTGGTAGTTTCTATGTTTTCTTTTTTTATTGTTCTTATCTTTTGCTAGCTGTTTCTGCCGTGTATGCACAAGTTTCCTATTCCACGTTGGTGTTTTTGTCTTCTTACCATTTTTTGATTTCCGTGGTTAGTTGTGGTATGTTCTTTACTGTTAATCTCAATCGGTTTAGGACATTATTTTCGTGAACTTTATATGGCCAAACATTTATCTCATTTTTACCATGTTTCTGGCTAGAATGTTCGGCACAGGCTAGGATTAAGGGTTTGTGATCACTTTTTGTTGTTTCCAGAAACTTTAGCGATGTAATTTTTGCATGCGTTGTTTCATCTACAAAAAAAGTAATCTAGTGTTGCTTTGGCATTGAAGGATGTCCAAGTGATGGCTCCTAGGCGATCGCCTTCTACGTTTCCATTTGCCATGTGTAGATTTCTCGATTCTATTTCTTTTATCCATGTCTGTGTCCTAGAGTTGTTTTGGCTGTTTTGTTGTGTCAAACGTTTGATACTCAGCGTTTTGTGACAGTCTATCTTCAAATCACTGCAAATAAAGAGAGCTGGGTTTTCAAATTCTGCTCTTAAATCGTCTATGTGCTTGGTGACTGTGGTTACAAAATTTGCTCCATCTTTCGCTTTGCTGTTCCAATATAAGTTGATTATTACTCGTGTGGTGTTTCTCTCCACCAAATCCTGCTGTAGTACTGTTATTTGTATGAGAGGAGACGTATGTACAATTTTCACCAGTTTTCATGCTGAGTATTTTTGATGATAGTGAGAAGTCCAGCCGACGGTCTCCCTGTCGCTCCTTTAACTGCTTTGTTTAAACAGCAGGTATAACCATCAAGCATAGGGGTTTCCTGCAGCCAACATTCTTGAATGCAGATAACGTCAGCTGTCACAAGGTCTCGGTCAATGTTTATAAACAAATGTGTGAAGCCTCTGGAGTTCCATGAAGCTATCCGGAACACTTTTCAGATATTCTGATGTTCGGTCTAATCCTGATTTGCCAATGATAAAGTATTTGCAAGCCAGTTCCAGGACTTTTGCTTTTCAGATCTTCTTTCCAAGCAGGTTGAGCCCTCTTCAATCGATTTATCGTCTTGGTTACCTTTTATCCTGATCTTGATAGTATGTGGGCCCCGCAGCACGGTTGGGAAGAATCTGACCGGTCTAGAGTCAGATTCATCTTGTGAGTTGATTTGTTCTGAGTGCTCTTTGTACATCTGTAGATGTTCTTCTGTTTGTGCCTTGTGCTTAGTTTCGCCATCTGTGGAAGTATGTTTTAGGTCAAAACCCAAAACACGCAGCTCATCTATAGCTGTTAGAAGCAGGTTTGAAGTGGATTTGGTTGTCAGATGTAGATGGATGTGATCCATTTCTGCTTCAATCCGGAAAGACACCATTTTAATGTCTTTCAGTTCCACAACATGAAGTTGCAGAATATTGTGCAGCAATCTCATTAGGTTGAAACGGTTCATAATAAGCCCATCTTTGGCCTTTAGGACCCGTTTTAGGGATAATTTATAGATGTTAGGCATTTCTTTTGCATAGCTTGCGCTATGTAGTTTAGTTTTCTGTTTGTCCGTGGGTGCGGTTCGGTTGTTGGTCCCGGTATCGAATTGTGTCGCTGCATGTTTGGGTTGAAACAGACATTGCTGCTTAGAGTGATCGATCAGAGAATCAAGTATCTTACATTTCTTAGTTATGGTTTTGTTTTTCGCATCTAGAAATTCACGTTTTTGCTGTAGGGTGATAAAGCCACAAGTGTCCTTTCTTGGACCTGCTGCTACGTCCACTTGTTATTTGCTCTTATCACCTTCTATGTCGGTGAAGCTTTCTTCTTCATATAATGATATTTATTATAGACAGCCTATCTTGCTCATTTTCTGAGAGGTCCTCATCCTTTTGCTCTAGATCTATCACTTTTCGTATAAATTGCCTCTGATTTTTTTTTTTACATCTTTTTATTAAGTTTCAAAATGTAACCTAAACATCTTCAGTAACTTCCCTCCTTAACATCCTCCCCACACTCCCCACGCTTTGATTCCCCTAGGTTCAAGACATTTCGTCATTGCGATCACTCACATGCAAAGAACACAGCATACACATAACATTAAAAAAAATTTAGAATGCGGATATTGTGGGGGCACCATTGGAGCATAAAGTCACTTTGGAGGTATTGAATAACTGGTCCCCAGTCCAAATGAAAGTTCTCAGTGGGCCCCTGGAGTTTACATGTCATCCATTTCATAATTACAAAATGCCATACCTTTCGCAGCCATTGGAGTTGTGTTGGGGGGGTTCTGATTTTTCCAGTCTTGGGCTATGACCAGCCAGGCTGCCACAAAAAGAATCATGATGACCTTCCATTGGCGCTTGGAGTACGCTTTCTGAGCGGGGTCCCATATGCCGGCCAACCACACATCGTCCCCCAGCCGGTCCGATCCCTGAACCATTTTCCCTGCTTGGGCCTTTCGGGCAGGTTCTCCAGATATGACCCCAATCACCTTCCTGTTGACATCCACGCCAGCATAAGCCGTCCGTGTCGGGAAACATGTCTTTTGGTCTTTTCGGTGTTATATGCCATTGCAGCAGAACTTTTTGCCACATTTCCCTCAGGTGGATGGATCTCGTCAAGGTGATGATATTTTGCCATGTACCTTCCCAACGGGCACGCAGAATTTCCCTCCCAAGCGTCCTCTCCCATCTCCTCATGTATAGCCATCTGATGTCCTCTCCTTGTGAGTTCAGATGACCATAGAGCTTAGATACCAGACCCAGCGTGCCTGGGTCCGTAATGATGTAGGTCTCGAACTGCGTGAGATCTCTTGTTCCTGCTTCAACATTGGTCGGGGTGGTTAGCCAATGGCACAGTTGAGTATAACGGTATTTCTCCGTCTTCCCCACACCCAGTTCTTGCAGTCAGTTCTAATGATCTGAGCACCTTGCCTTTATACATATTGCCAATCCTAATGCAGTTTGCTTGTTTCCAGGAGGTAAAAGCTTTTGGATCCATCCCTGGTAGAAAGTCAGGGTTGTTGAAGAGTGGCGTAATTGGGGGGGGGGTGGTGTGTCGTCAAAATTCCTCTTTATCGCTGAGTCCCAAGCATCAAGAGGAGCACGTAGTAGCTCGCTTATGCGTGTGTTCACGTGTCTGTTTTTTGTGGGACCACAGGAGGTTCGATAGGGGGCCCCCAGCCACAGCCATATCTTGATATGCCCACTTGGTCTGTGGGGTGTCCGCCACCCATTCCCTGATGACGCGCAGTTGGGCCGCTTCATAGTACCTCCTGAAGTGTGGGTAAGCTAGTCCCCCCATCTTAGGTGCTGCCATCATTGTGGCCATTGCTATCCTCTGTCTTCTACGCTGCCACACGTGGGTGAGTAGTTCTGGGTAATTTGCCGAATAGAGGTGGCTCAGTTTCGGGGTGAGTTTAATTCCGAGATAGGTGATCTTTTCTCGCGCCAGCTTCACTCCCTGCTTTTGTGCTGTACGAGAGATAGTATCGGGATCCGCAGACAAGTTCAGGACTTCAGATTTCGTTTTGTTTATTTTAAGGTCCGAAATTGCTCCAAATGCTTCTAGCTCGTTCATCAGAGTGGGGAGGGATCCAACCGGGTCCGTCAGAGCCAGGAGCATATCGTCGGCAAATGCACTGTTTTATGTTCCACCCGGCCCATCTGGACTCCTCGGATTGAGTGATGCCAATGAACCATTGCTAGGAGAGGCTCCAGAAACAATGCATAAAGTAGGGAGGAGAGTGGGCATCCCTGTTTTGTGCCCCTCGTCTGCGCGACAGCTTCGGATAAGTAGTCGTTGACTGCGATTCTCAGGGAGGGGTTTTTGTAGTTCGATCTTATCATCCCCAGGTAGGAATCCCTGAAGCCCATATGCTGCATTGTTCAAAAGAACTGCGACCATTCTACATGGTAGAACACTTTTTCCGCGTCCAAAGCTACCAATATAGCCTCCATGTCCATGCGTTCGGCCTTCTCTATTATGTGACACACTCTTCTGGTGTTGTCTGCCGATTGTCTTGTGGGAACAAATCCCGACTGGTCCGCATCCACCAACAGGGACATGTGTGGCGTTAGCCTATTCGCCAAAACTTTGGAGAAGAGCTTTGCATCTAAGTTTATTAATGCAATTGGTCTATAAGAGCTTGGGAGGGCAGGATCCTTTCCCGGATTCACAAAAAGCACTAGCTTTGCCTCATTCATTGATGGTGTAATGGTGCCCCTAGATTTAAAGGTGTTGAATAATCTCGTGAGTTTGGGCGCCAGAACATGTCGAAATTGCTTGTAGAAGATTTCGGTATATCCTTCCGGGCCCTGTGCTTTGTTCTTGGGGAGTTGCTTAATAGCTTGCAACACTTCCTCCTGCGAAATATCTTGCTCCAGAGCTTCCCGGATTTCCTCCGATAATCGCGGGAGGGGTGCTCTCTTTAGGTATAGGTCCTGATCCTCCTCTTTTGGTGTGTCTGTGGTATACAAGTTCTGGAAATAGGATCTCATTATCTCACCCATTTCTTCGTTTGTCGTTTTCCGGATACCCGAGGAATCCACCAGAGCCAGTATGGACCTCTCCTTGGTCTTCTCTCGAAGCTGCCGGGCGAGCAGGGCCTCTGCTTTGTTGGCAAGGATATAGTATTTCTGCTTTGTTTTCATGAGCGCGCGGCCCACCTTTCGGGTATGCAGAAGTTCCAACTGGCCCTGAATGTGCTGCATGGCCCGCTTTTTGGCCCTGCTGGAGTGAGCCGCAACTTCTCTCTGCGCGTCCCTCAACTGAGCCTCCAGGTCCCTCTCCCATTGCGACAGTTGTTTATCCCTCTTAGATTTCATTGCTATCAATTCTCCCCTTAGAACTGCCTTAAAGGCATCCCATACGATATCCTGTCTGTTCTCCCCGTGTCATTGTCGGTGAAGTAGGTATCAATCTTTTCCTTAATTTCCTCTGTCAGCACTGGATCCTGCAAAAGTTCCGAAGGAAATCGCCACGCCCACACTCTACCCTCCCCAGTTTTGAACGCCATGGACAACATTATTGGGGTGTGGTCAGAGAGAACAATGGGGCCCGTCTCCACTTCCCTAATTGCCCCCAGAAGGGTTGTGGAGACCCATATGTAGTCTATTCGCGATAGGGAGTTGTGGACATGGGAGTAGTGCGTAAATCCCCGCTTGTCTGTGTATTTTGCCCGCCAGACGTCGGACAGGGAGAGGGTGTCAAATGTCCTCTTGAGTGCTTCTGAAGGGGCCTTTGATCCCTCGTTGGATTTGCCTGACCTGTCCTGTGCGGGATTCCAGGCCATATTTAGATCACCTCCCAATATAATTTCTCCTGTCGCAAACTGTTCAAGGGATCGCAGCATGTCCTTAAGGAACGCTTCTTGACCCACGTTGGGGGCATAGACCGACACCAGGGTGATCCGCTTCGTCGCTACCGTAATGTTTACAAAAACATATCTCCCTTCCTGGTCTGACCTGTGGTTGTGTATCTGTGCTTTTAGAGTGTCCATTATGGCCACCATGACTCCTGCCCTTTTTCCCTCCGCATTTGACTGGAAGACATGTCCTGCACCCTTAATCTTCAGACGGGTTCGAACACTTTTCTTGATATGCGTTTGCTGGTACAGTAAAATGTTCGCTTTTTGCTTCCAGGCTTGTCTATCCAGCTTGGTCCTTTTCGTGGGGGTAGTCATACCTCTTACATTCTGCGAGAGGACTGTAATCGGAATCTTATGAGTTATGTTCATTAAGTGGTTGGCAAGTTGTTTTGCTGTATCCGCCTCGTATGTCATGTGCACTTTGTGTCCTGTCATGTGATCGCCCTGTAATCTCTGATCTGCAAACCTTTCCCATTTCCCACCCTCCCGATAACACCCTTGAGGTCAGGGCCGGGTTGCTATGTGCCCTGGAACGAAATGTCCAGCGCTCCTGGCTCATGGCTATCCTCTTCAACCTTGCGTGGGGAGTCCTAGACCCCACTGGATATTCCACAGGATTCCTTCCGTTGCCTCTCCATGGCCTTCTATTTGTCTATCGAGTGCATCAATCGCTTTTCTCCTCTCCAGGCGGTATTGTATCAATAGCTCTAAGTTTAGTTTGTGTTCGGGGTGCTCTTAGCCCACCCCCGGGTTTACTTGGGCTTCCGCATTCTACCCTTCTTGTGTGCCATCTCCCATTTTTCCTGTTGGTGTGGCCCTTTAAGCTTCCTCTGGGACCCCTGGCGCGTCCCATCTTCTTCGTGCGTTATGCCCAGTAGCGTTTCTCCTTCGTCACAGGACGTGATCCGGTGCTGGGCTCCTTCCCAAGTAAACAGGAGACCAAACGGGAAAGTCCATCTATATTTCACCTTGGCCACAATCAGGTGGCGGACTACCGGGCCCATCAGCCATCTTTTGAGCAGGGTGGATTGGGCGAGATCTTGGTAAAGCTGTACTTCCTGGCCGTACTCTCTTGTCGGGGGAGACTGCCTGGCCTTCCGCAGTATTTGCTCTTTCTGAGTATAGAATGTTATGGCTACCAGGACATCCCTGGGTCTAATTCCCGGTTCCAACCCTCTTTTTGGCCCCACTCTGTGGATACGGTCGATCCCAATCTCTGGGTCCGTCTCTTCAGCCAGGATGTCTACGAACAATTGTGTAACTGTGGGCTTCAGGTCTACCTCCCCAACCGTTTCTGGTAAGTTTTAAATTCTAATATTGGATCTCCTTGCCCTGTTTTCAAGATCCTCGCACTGCTGGTCAAGATACATTGTGGTTTGGGCCATTCTGTCCAATGTCTCCTCGGATTTCTGAGAGTCATCCACTACTTGTTGGAGTGTGCGTTCAACTACGTCCGTTCTGTCCCCCAATTTAGTAACATCTTGGTGGACTTCATGGATTGATTGCATCAATTCCCCTCGCAGAAGTTTAAATTGCTCTTGAACGGAGCTGAGCAATTGTGTTTGTAGTTCTTTAAAACAGACTTACGTTTCTTCTTTGTTCATTGCACTGTCCTCCATCTTTCCCCGTATGGCGGTGGGGCCCAGCGGGGGAAAGTCTTCCGATGTGGTGGTGCTGTCGTACTGTGTCCCCCAAAACTGCTTTAGATTCCTGTTTTGGCTTCTCTGCTGGGAGGATTGTTTGGAGGATTTGGCCCGCGTGCTAGACATTTATACTCCTGTGAAGCCCAATGACCGTGTAGTGTGGGGGTTCCAGGAAACGCGTTCAGACAGTCCCTGGGGGGCCGCACGCTAAGGTCCAGAGGAGGGCTCAGCCCGCCAGGAGTGTTCTTTCCCGTGTCTGCTAATTCTACTGCTTTTATTGAATATCAGGAATGGCGCTCCTTGGTGGTGATGGGAGCAGGCACCAACTTATTGCTGCTGGACTGGGGCCCCCCCGTTCGCACGGGCACCAGGTCGAGCGTCTCTCTCCTCCTGGCTCCCCACACCCCCATAGACCGGCGTCCGTAAACTTAGCGGGAAGGGGTGGGGATGCCGCGGCTGCTTCCCGCTGGGCCGTGTGCCAAGCGCCGTCCGACGAGTCCTTTTTTGGGGCCTTTCGCCCACTGCTCTCTGGGCGGCTCTCTCCCCTCCTCCGATCCGCCACCGGCAGGGGCTCGCAGCTCCATGTCCTCCCGGGGATGCCGGCGCCCCAACAGCTCCACCCACACCAGCAGTCGACCCGGTCCTACGCTGCTCCTCCTCAGCGGGGGCAGCCCCCACCGGTGGGCCATGGCACTCACGCCCGGGGGGGGACCGCTCTAGGCACAGGAGACTCTAATCCCACGGCTCAGGCCAACACCAACGAAAGGGAGGGGGGCCGCCCACAGTCTGCTCTTCGGCTGGGGCCTCTCCCGCTGTCAGGGTCCATGTATGGCGCAGTTCAACCAGTCCAGCGGCGGTCCTCCTGTTCTTCCGTGAGGAGAGGGGGGACAGTGCAATTGTCACCCCGCTGCCATGATTTCACCTGGGGGTGCACTCGATCCGCTTCGTTGATGGGCTTATTGTCACGGCCCGGAGCGGAGAGACGATCAGACACGTCCTCCGTCGATGGCCGCCTTCTTGGAATCCTCACCTCTGATTTTTTTTTGGTTGCTTTGAGGACGAATTTTCATTTGTGTTGTGTGCCACCTGTATCAGTTGTTGTTGGTTCGATTCTGCTCCAAGTTCTGTGTCTGAATTTGTCTTTGACATTTTTGTCCTGTTTGCTATGTTTGGTTTTGTTGTGTTGAAGTTGCAAGTGGCAATGATATCTCTGTCTCAACTTCTTGTGAATCTTTAGTCACAGGGACATTGTCTTCAGCTGAGCTGTCTTTGTGAAGATTGTTGACCATCGGATTTAACTCTTTGGTTGGGCATATGTCCAATGTACAGGAAGTACATCTAGTTGTTTGAGTTTTCAGCAAGTTTACTTTGTCACTAAAACAACTTGAAGGATCGCTTGTCATCACGCGCCTCTTCAAACAGGGCGATGGGAGTCTTCACGATGATGTTTTCAGATTCTTTTTCTCTGACTCTTCGTTCTTTCTATATAGGTCTCAAAGAATGCCAATTTTGTTTGCATTATAGCCAGTAGTGTAGTTTGATCTTTGTAGTTCTCATGCATCGTTTTATATAGTTTGAGGTAAGGAGCCAGTGTTATGGTCATCATTGAGCTGATTGCAGCTTGTAAATTGGCATTTTGTTCCTTCTGCATCTGAATGATGTCCATCATTGAGATTGCTTGTGCACATTTACCATCTTTCGCTAATATGTGTGGTCTGTCAGCGCGTGTGACTTCTTGCTGGTTTGCTCTATTAAAAACTTCTTCAGTTGAAGTTTCTAAATCGCTAATTGTAGTTGCGTTACTTCATACAGATTCATTTTTGCTTATCAGGCATTAAGTGATCTGCACTAGGTATGCTTGACCTGTTGTTTAGGGTGGTTTATTTTGAGGAAACTGCAACTCTACAGGTTGAGTATCTGGCGGTCTTGTTGATTTTGATTTTTTTCCGGGAGCCATGTTCAATGTAGATTTACTTAAATCCACTTCTGTTATCACTTGTTTTTTTCTTCTTGGATGTGGGGTTAGAAGTATTTATTGGCTTATTGGTTTTGGTTGGTTAGTGCTTGAGCTTTGAAGCTGCGTGTTTCTGCCCTCCAATCTTTGAGTGTCCTTGGAGTGAGATCTTCTTTCTCCAAGTAGTTGGGGATTTGTATGACCAGGCATTTTTCTGTTTGCAGAAATCATTTCCTGTTCATGACTTATACCTTCAACCTTATATGATGAGACGGCCATACCCAAGTGTATGGTTTCATCGTGTCGTCCAGAAGCCAATAGTAAATCCTTATCCGGGATTTCTTGCCAAGCGATATCAGTCTCTTGTGCATTTTTAGTTGTCTTGTTTTTTGGTTATTAAGCTTGATTGGTTTGATGTGATCTCTTTGACTTTGAAATGCCACCTTATTGATTTTGACTCCGGGATGGAGAGTGATTTGGCTCGACTGTTTGAATTTAAGTCGTATGTTTTTTTCCTTTGAAGCTCCAATGCTTTATTTGACACTATGTCCTGATCAACAATTGAAGTATTTGGTGTAATTTTTCCCCTGTTTGAGTTTGAGACCACTTGTTCTTTGTTGTTTAGGTCGTCCTGCTTCACTGTGTTTTTTATAGTTGAAGTCAAACTTATTCTTAGTTTGGGTTTCTGAAAGGTTTGTGAAATTTTTTGACATTGTAGTGAATTCACTGGGCTGTATTATTTCAATTAGTTTGCTTTGTGCATCAACGTGAATCACTACTATTTTTGTTTGTATCTTGATGACAGTGTTTGCTTGTCATGTTGTTCAGTGGAGCTGTGAAAACTCCTTCCATGAGCGGAGTGCAGAAGAACCCGAGATTTGTAGCGTCTGTCTTCTATTTGAATCTCACTGCGCTCTCCCTCTCCCTGTCGTGGCAACCTCGCGCGAGTCCCGACCCGCTCCGGAACTCTGCACGCATGCACAAGTTCTTCGGCGAGCGAGCGATTTGCTGCGATGAGGGCGTCCGGGGATCGCGGCTGCTCCAAGGAGACTTCAGAGCCCGTGCGGCCATCAGGTGAGTTATTATGTGTGTCCAAGAGGGACAGGGGAAGGGGGGATTCGCTGGAAAGTTTGCATGCTGAAATGAAGAACTCAGGATTGCCGTACCTTGCGTCTTGTCCAGTGTGATTTTGTCTCACGTATCCCACGCTTTTTTAGTTGGATCCATTACTGCCAGGCGAGTATCAGCATGATCAGCGATGTTTGTGTTTGAGGATGACACGGCAGGCTGCCCATTTGAGACATTGTTTGGGGACAGTTTGGCCGTGTCAAAAGTAGTGACAATTGAGGGCTGATTTTCTTTGCCTGATGGTGTTGCCGTCCAAATCGTCAGATCCAAGATCCTCAGGGTCCATGCTTGAGTGTTTCGTCCGGCTTTGCGTTCTCGGAGGCAAGTTGTTAATACCCTTCGACATTCTCTCAGCAAACACTCTGCCAACACTCCGCGGATGCGCCACGTAGGAGTGTAGGTTTTGTGGGAAAAAAGTAGCAATGGAAAAAATACTCAGCAATAGTATAGTGGGAATAGCCTCTCCACACTCCTCACTCCTTGCATGTCTGCCACACTCTGCCAACTCTCTGCCGATGTCAGAAATGTGAGAGGAGAAGGAGAGAGTGGAGTCGAAGAGGACCCCAAGGTTTTTAGCCTCGCAGGTGGGTGAGGGTGCAGGACCAAGGGAGGCCGGGCAGAGTGAAAACGGGAAAGTGGGAGCAGGATTCCCAATGCATCTCAGTCTTACTGGTGTTGAAGCAGTGGACGTTGCAGCACAGCATGACTGAATAGCAGACAGTCAGATATGAGCGAGGAGGAGGAGGAGGAGGCGGCTGAGGGTAGCCTGAAAGATAGTTGCGTGTCATCTACGGAACACTGGAAGTTAGAGGTGAAAGTGGCAATTGCACGTGCCAGGACAGCTATATTGACATTGAAGAACCAGGGGAATAGGTTAGATACCCTGGGGAATGCCACAGGTTGAGAGAGCTATAGTTGAGAGAAAGGCTCTGAATTCCACCTCGGATGGGCGGTCAGAGAGAAAGGAGGTTAACCACACCAGAGCTTGCCCTGCGATTCCCTGGGTGTCACAGAACGTGCGATCAGGATGTTGTGGGTAACAGTATCAAAGGCAGAGGAGAGGTCAAGGAGAATGAGGACAGAGGGAGTGTTAGTGTCAAGATCTGAGAGCCTTCACAGGTGTTCAGAAGAGCAGTTTCCATGTCTCTGGATGCTCTAAAGCCAGACTGATGTTCATGGAAGCAACCAATAGATTCAGTGTAGAGTGTCAGCTGAGAGATAGCCAACTTCTCCAGGAGTTTGCCCAGGAAAGGAGTAATAGAGATTGGGTGGTAATTTACAGGAAGGGAGGGGTTGACAGAGGGTTTCTTGAGCAGAGGATGCACAAGGGAGCGCTTAAGGGCAGTTGGGAAAACTCCTGTGGAAGAGGAGAGATTGCAGATATCAGCCAAGGCTGGGGCCCTCGCCAATATTGTCCTTAATGGTTTTAGAGGGGCAGGGGTCTACCTGTTTGGATGAAGCCTTCATAGACCAGACTCGTCTGGTGACCTCATTGGGTGTGACGAGTGAGAGAGGGGGGAGGGGAAGCGGAGGGGGGGCCAAGGGAGGCTCCGGTATTGGTGTATGCCGTGGTCAGGAAGAGGGGGAGGAAAGGAAGGGTTTTTGTCTTGAAGTGTGCAGCCAGGGCTGAGCAAAGATCCTGGGTGGGTGTGACAGAAGAAGAGGCTGCTGCAGGATTGGCCAGTTCCTTGCAGACTTTGAAAAGTTCAGCTGTGTTGTTTGATGCTGCGGAGAATATGGCTTGATTAAAGACTCTTTTTTTGGAGCGAATGCAGAGTTGATATTGCCTTTGAAGGAGGCGGCAGGTCAGTTTGTCAGATGGCTCGCCAGATGAGGTCCATTTATGTTCAGCTGCCCTGCACTTGCGTTTAAGGGCAGTCAGATCAGAGTCATACCAAGCGTTGCACTTTTTGGAAGGCTTCAGTCAGACCCTCATGACGGGGGCAAGTGTGTCAAGAGTGTTGGAGATAGAAGGATTGAAGTTAGCGAAGGCTGTGTTAGGGTGGGAGTCAGCCGCCGGAATGGGAGGAGGAGAGTAGGTCGAGGCAAAGGCAGCCACTGTCACTTTTTTCATGGGTCTGGTGACTTTGAAGCTGAGTGGCTGTGCTGGGTGTGTTGCTGCAAGAGGAGGAGAGCTTCAGGTGTGTTGAGAGGAGAGAGTGGTCAGTCCAAGAGAGAGAGAGAGAGGTAGTGAGAGGATAGAGAGAGGGATGTCAGTGGAGATGAGAGCATCCAAAGTATGGCCCACGGTGTGCATGGAGCCAGAGGGTAGAATAGAGAGGGGGAGAGAGTTGCATAGGTTGCAGAAAGGTCCTGAGGAGTTGGGAGAGTCCAGATGGATGTTGAGATCACCCATCAAGAGGCGATGGGAGGGGGAGGAGGAGGAGGAGAAGAGTAGAGAAGAGGCCAGGTCAGCTCATTCCAAGAGGAAGAGAGTGGACTGTCCTGGTGGCCGATAGAAGATGGCAACAATGAGAAAAGATTTAGGAGAGAGTGATAGCATGCAGACTAGGCATTGGAAGGAGGAGTAGGCCTGAGTAGGGATGATGGACACAGGTATCCATTCTGGGAAGATCAGTGCCACTCCCCCCAACCCCCTGTCTTTTCTGGCCTGGGCATAAAGAGGATTTTGTAGACTTCTGGGAGGAGTGTGTCAAAGCTCGTGACAGAGCTATCCTTGAACCACATCTCCGTGATGGCGAGCACATCAAGGTCCATGAGTTAAAGGTGGTTGCAGATGTCAGACAAGTGTTTGACAGCAGAGTAAGTGTTGAGTTTGGCAGTGTGGAGCAGCTTGCCATCTTTGAGGGTCTTCTGTGGGGGGCACAGGGGATGATGGTACCCCCCTGTGGTGGCAAGAGGACCAAAGGGATAGTGGAGGATGGCAGAGGAGCCAAGGCTGACAAAGGAGCCAGGACAGTGTGGCAAGGTAAGGATGCCAATGCAGAGGAGGAGGGCACAGTGGGCATGAGGGCCTATGCAGCGGAGGAGGAAGGCACAGTGGGAAAGGGAGCCTGTGCAGAAGAGAAGGAAGGCACAGTGGGTAAGGGAGCCTGTGCACAGGTGGAGGAAAGCACAGTAGGCAAGGGAGCCTGTGCAGAGGCAGAGGAAGGCACAGTAGGCAAGGGAGCCAGTGCAGAGGAGGGGGGAGGCACAGATGGGAGGGGAGCATGGGCGGAGTGAGTAATGAGGTTAGAGAGGTGAGGGAGGAGCCTATCAAAGAGAAGAAGGTTGGGTTGAGGACTCTGAACCATGATGGTTCCATTGAACTAGACATTGAGGATGACTCTGGAAATGGTGAGGTGGTCAAGGAGAACCTCCCAGCGAGTGCCACCATTAATGGGAGAAGAGGCGATAGGAGAGAGAAAGCCGACCATGTAGCGAGTCCATAGGTCAGGTGAGTTAATGAAAAAAGGATGCATGCGAGAGTCTCTCTGGCGGAAGCCGTGACATAGGTGTCTGCAATAGGAAGGCCTGGGTTAGATCCCAGTATGCCCTTCTTATGTTTCTTCCGGCCAGATTTAGTGATAGGAGATAGAAAAGCAGTTAGAGAAGATAGGAGAGACAGAAAGCGCCATAGTTAGTAACAGTGGTACTCACTTACCAGTCTCAAGTACTGAGGCACAAGGAGGAAGGGGGTGGGGAGCACAAAGGAGGTGTGGGAGACAGAGGGTAGTTCACACAGCTAATGAAACACCACACAGCCACTAGGCACAGTGAAATTCGATTTATGCAGGACAGAGAGAAAACACAGTGCAGCCACTGGGTGCAGTTAAGTTAATTTTTTTCAAAAGAATATGGGGGTGGAATGAGATGGTGGTACAGTAGAGGTGTGGAGGTAGAGGATCGCTGATTTCAGTAGAGGGAACTAACCTTCAGTGGGATGGAAAATGTTCCTTTGATTGGAGTGTGACCAGAAGTGTACAAGTATTCCTCTGTCTCTGTTTGCACAAGTGGGGGAGTAAGGGAGGACCCTCAGACCCAGCCAGGCAACAGACAGGGGAACAGACAGGGCCTTAGAAAGTGGGCCTTTGATGAGGGGGCTGGCTAAAGCCTGCCGGTCCCCAGTAGGACACTTCATGCTTCCAAGTGGCCAAAGAGCATGCAGGTTGGCAGGATGGAAAGCACTCTGGCAGCCTTTACAACCCGGAAAAGGCGTCAGCCATCTAACAGACTTGACAGGTGAACAACTTTCAGAGGACGAAGAGGAGGGGGAAATGGTCTCCCAGAATGCAGCCCATGTCAGGTAAACATAGGAGACAGACCGGTCCCCCAGAGGATCCAGATAGTAAGCACGGTATCTACTCACTTGCAGTATGATTTTGAAAAAAGTACCAGAGGTACTATGTACCAGTGGGCCCCATGATGGAAGGTTGCTGAAGGGAGCAGGGACGGTCTGCATAAAATTGAAGGAACAATAGCCACTAACATGAGCAGCAGACTAGGGTGTATATGACGCACTCCTTGGTCTATGGCGATAGGGCATAATAAAGACGTCGGAATCCCCATGTAATACGGCCATTTACCCTGTCAAGAAATCGATAGGCTGGCTGTAAAGATTCATTCAAGATCTCTGCCCCCTGAACAACGTAGTGGAAGCAGAGTTTCCACTCGTACCAAATCCAGCCACCATTTTATGTAACATCCCCACAGAAGCGACATGCTTTACAGTTACTGATTTGAAGAAGGCATTATTGTCCATCCCATTGCACCCAGATTTACAGTATCTCACTGTGTTCACTTATTGCAGAACCAGGTTCCAGCACACTTGCTTAACACAAGGGTAAGGGCAAGTCCCCTACTGTTTTCAACAGGGTGATCCAGATCGACCTAATTAACTTGCAAATGCTCAGCACAGTTATCCAGTACTTGGACCACCTCCCGGTGTGCAGCACAACGGAGGGCCAGTGCAGAAAAGATTCAGTGACAACGCTAACATTATTGGCATAGAAGGGATACAATGTGGACAAGGAGAAATTACAGTACTGCCCAGAAGTAGTAGTGTACCTAGGACAGATATCTGTTGACAGCCGGAGGATCACTCCAGAGTGGGCAGAAGCAATACACAGCACACCCCAGCCACACACGGTCAAGCGGATGAAGCAGTTCTTAGTCCTATGCAATTTTTGCAGGCCTGAGTCTTGGACTACTCCACATTTACGAAGCCACTCTTTCAGGGATTAAAAGAACAACAAAAGGTAAAAGGCCCCATAATATGGACACCTGAAATGATTGACTCATTTGTAGAACTGAAGGAAGTGTTGGCCCATGCACCAGTTTAAACGACCCCAAACTACAAAGAAAAATTCTATTTTCTTTCACATTCTTATGGCACAGTGATAACGGCTGTTCTCACCCAAAATAAGCTACAAGGACACAAGCCCCTGGCCTATGTGAGGAGCCAGGAATGAGATGCGGGCACAGAGAGCTCATAAGTGTGGCTATAAACTTTTATTCAGACTAAAAAGGGGTTGGAAAATGCCTTGCGGTCCCTATTCTAAGAGGTGTTTCCCTACCTCAACCAAAACTAAGGTTCTGTGCTATGTCAGGATGTCCACAGCAAAAACGTCATATGTCTGAAATCCTATCCTAGCCCTCGCATTCTAAAAGTAACTCTAAGGTATTAAGGGTAATGTCTTTGGGCTTGAAAGTGCACAAATGTTCAGTTTTAAAAGAAAGATGCAGCTCCAACACAAAATGTCCCAATGGATAAAGTTCACAGTTCCAGAGAATGGCTCCCTTCCCTTGATGTTCTCTTATACTTTAAACTCTTAGGGATACAAGTCTTCCTTGGAATTTTCTGTTAAATAACAACAAAGACCTGAATACAAAACAACTTGGTTGCAAGTCCCAACCTTGTAGGATACCTGGTATACTCACTCCCCTGCCAGGTTTTTCTCCACTTTAACGTAACTTCACTCACAAGCTTGGCTTTAGCTGGTGTACTCTTCTGCCAGGGCATCTTATAGGATTCACTTTACACACTTGCAAACCTGACTTTGCTGTATTCACTCTATTGTTCTTTCTTTGAAAATATTGGGTTTCATATTCCCTTTCATTCATTCCATTTGCTTTTATCTGTGTTCTGTAATGTTGCTGAAGCTCACAGTGTCACCAGGCTCACTGGCTTTCCTTGTCATTCTTCAGCTCCCTTGCAATAAACTGGAAGTAGCAATTCGGTGTCCCGCTTTCACTTTACAGGCTTGCCACTTCGCTGACTGACGTCTTCCATGATTTCTGCTTGCATGCCAAATGCTTCTCCATGTTTGGGCGGTGCGGATGCTGCTCTCTGGATCCTGTGACCGTTAGGAAGCCTCTCCTCTTCCTCTCATGGTTTCCACACGGTAGACCAGCATCTGCAGCCCTCCTTATTTGGCCTTCTCCCTGAGCGGGCTGGCTCCATGGTCGTCCTTGTGGCTTGTCAGTCCCTCGGTCAGCACCGAGTGGGCAAAACCTCTCTGGACAGTGTTTCTCTCCTTCATGCTTGTTCAGGGTTTTAAATGTGCCAGCACCTATCATGCGCTTGCAACCACTAGAGCGCATTGTGTTTCTCCTTCTGACTGATCCTCATTGTTCCATTAAGCTTCCTCGTCCCGGTATTTTGAAATGTCTGGGAACAACAGACAGTTCTTGGTATTTTCTGTACAGAATATTGGATGGTGTCAACAGTAGGTCTCATGGATTGATGATGGGAGCCATCACAGTATGCCAGCAAGGCTTGAGGAATGGAGGAGTATCTCTAAAAGGAAAAGGGGGCTACCATGTCTCATCTGATGTCATGCCACTCCGTTGAGGGTTGCCTCCCCCCCAGGTGGTCCTCCCTCATAGTGCCTCCCGAGGGTCAGGATCAGGTACCGGCTGCTGTCCCCTGGCCACATGAATAGAGGTTACCCCCGGGAAAGAAGTTAGGACATCATCAGATTCATCACACCTATTACAGTGGTCTTCTAGGCCCAGTAATGCAAGGCCACTTCCCATGTCAACAGGCACTTGCCGCAGCAGCATTTGCCATCAAGAAATGAGCAGCAATAACCATCAGACGTGCAGTGATGTTCTATGTGGAGCATTCACTTTTTGCGGTATTAAGAGAAATCAAAGTCCAGATTAACAACACAGAGCGTTGGGACATGAGGTGATACTGTCCAATCCATCTATTGAGGTAGTGAGGTGTCGGGTTGTCAACCCAGCGACATTCATAGCACAGCTAGTGGCAGAAGTGGAGTAGGTGCACAATTGAGCCTCGCACATGGACACCAGTGAGGGCAGCACTAGAGCACATGAAGAGCCCATACAAGGAGGAGTCATGCTCTTCATTGACGGGTCATCAACGGTCGATTCAAGCAAGGATTTTCGGCATACTGTGTGGCAGTGGTTTGTCATATGGACAGAGTTTAGGTGTGGGCTCAGATGAGATTACCACTAAACTGTTCAGCACAGGTGGCTGAGTTGACAGCTTAGACAATGGCCATAGACATGTTGGAAAGACATGCAGTCAACATATTCTCAGATTACGCCTATGTTGCATCCACGGTGCACTCAGGATTGGCCCGATGGAAAAGGGGGTGTTCCGCAGGAGCGACGGCTCCCCCGTACAACATGCAGAGTTACTGTCCTGTTTAATAGACGTACTGCCGCTCCCAGTAGAATTAGTGGTAATAAAATATGACACAATACCAACGTCACAGATTTAATTTCAAAAGGCAATGAGCGGGCCGATATCGCAGCATATCTGCCACTACTCTCAACACTATTTATGCCCTTTAAAAAGGTACCAATGCCCTTGATGGCATTGCTGCAAAGGCAGCACCCCACAAGTGCAGAGCGTTTAAACGTATTACCCATTTACCAGGTGATAGTTACAGGGGGGTGCGCCCCAACAAGCAGGAGTTATGGAAAAGGAGGTGCTGCTCACTGTCACTCACAAATCTGGTGTGGAGACAGGTTCGATGTAGCTGTTACACTGACATATTGCATCCCAGCAGCAGTGAAGGTGACCAAGAGGCAGTCACTGTTCAATGGATAGATGACTGGGAGTACGTGAGTACGTGTATACTGACAATTATATGAAACTTACAAAGGTGGCAAATGGAGAGGCCACAAAACACTTATTGGACTATGTAACAGAGGGGGTGAGAAGGGAGGAAACTTTTCATAACCCACAGCAGATTAGTGTGCTCCAATGCCACAAGGGATAGTATTCTGTGGTTCCAAGAAAATTTGAAGAAAATGTGGTAAAAAAGATGAACTATAGCTGTTGCATGATTTGGAATGAGCATGTTCACGCTCTAACATGGATAGATGAGAGAAAAACCTTTACACATAAGGGAACTCACATGCTTCTCTTTGTGTTTTAGATGCAACAGCTTGATATATTTGGGGACCAACACAGGATGTCAAACGGTTAAGATGTTGCCATCGCTGAGGAGCGGGACTGAAGTTTTAATGGACATATGGTGGGCATGCGGGACCTAGGCATACGCCCAGCTTCCTCCACAATGGGGAGGAATTTGCTCCCTAGTGACTTTTCCCAGCCTATGAGGTGCCCTGCTCAGAGCTAATTCCGTTTGCTAATCATCCTGCACTGTTGAATAAAGATTTACACACTAATAAACCATTGATCGGGAGGGTGCATACACGATTGGCCTGATTGTAAAATGTGCACAGGGTTTGCCATGTAAAATGTGCACAGGGTTTGCCAAATGAACAGAAATCTGTCCGACTAGCCGGAATTCCACCAGAATTTTTCTTGTTCAACAAGGCATCCACATTTTTCTCATCACTTTTGCTTCTAGGTGTCCAAGCAGCAGCGAACTCCAAATGGTTTCAATTAACCCCATATGACGTACTACAACTGATGATTTCCACAGAGAAAGGATTGAATGCAGTGAGGGAGGAGAGAAGGGCTGCAAGACTGGTTGTGCTTCAAAACCGGTGTATTATAGATTTAACGGCAATGGGGTATGGCAATGGAAGTGGTGTGTCCAGGAAGATAAGAAGCAGCTGCTGTACATTCGTGCCTGCAAACAATGCAGTCAATGGAACTTTGTCTGAGGCTATTGAAGAGCTGCACACACTCCATGAGACTGATAACAGCAACAAGCCCAGCAACACCTGACAACTGGCTCAACAGTATTCTTTGTGTCCCCATGTGGTTCTCCAATATTTTAAAGATAACTGTCCCAATCCTCGTTTTCGTACTCATCACCTTTTGTGCATGCCAGCTAGGACTAGGAATTTGTCAGGGAAGTGGGGGATCGGGGACGTACATGTTGCCCCTGAATGTTGATGGGGCAAGGGAAGCGACACCGTGAGTATGACGCACACAAACAGGCCTGAATATGGCCCCCTGGAAATGTTTACAATGCCACCCCTGGATATAGATAACTGAGGCCTTTTGGGTAGACTGTTCAGCTGAGGAGGAGCAATAACAAACCACAAAGCCTGTTGGGCAAAAAACGTATTTCCTGTGAAGTGAGAAAGATTCTATCCATTATGAAATCTGTACCCCTAGCTAAATGTCCATAGAAAGGTACTAAGTATCCCATCTGCAAGGGTGTGCTGGCCCTAGCAAGTGGTGATGGGATGCCTAACTAGAGTAAGATAGAAGAGAGAGAGAGCGAGCTACCCCTATCTAGACTACCAACCTCTCTTATGCAATTTAAAAATTGGTGTTAGAGACTAGTCTGGATGTACTCTATTATTGAATGGCCATCCACCATAAAAAAGGTCTAAAAACAATCTCAAAATTCCTAGTAAGTCTGCTGTGTAACTTGATCCACAGTGTCGGTTTTCTTGCATACCCCACATCTATTTTCATATATCACTGAATGTTGTGGCAAAAGAAAAGTGAGAAAAAAACATTTGGGAGAAACTCACATTAATACCACTACCATCAGGACGGTGGGCTCAGCAGTGGATCATGAACCCCCTTATTTATTCTGTTGGCAAAGCAAACACCACAGCAAACCAACTGTGTGCTGTAGACAGCACACACTCTATCAGAGACAAAAAATAGAGACATACAAGGTACTATTTAGACACGGAAGTATAGCTCAGTGGCCTGGAAGAAAGACGACACAGAGCAACGCAGGTTCGAATCGCGGGTCCTCGCTTAGAAACCTCTTCTGTATTAAGCGTGTTATAAAAAAAACAATTATAAAGCAATTATTATCATAATAATAAAAACAACTTTTGAGGCACACGAAAAACACCCTGTGCCTCATTATAAGTTAAGTAAGCTCACCAGAACCCTTGTTTCCGGCCCGGCAAACTGTGTCTGCCTGCCGTGGCTGTTGTGCCCGACAGGTCTGACCCTAGCGGGCGCAGCAGCCACAGTAGGCAGACCGTTCACGGAAGTCCCAGCACCGTTAACAATGGTGCTGGTGCTTCTGTGTCCCCACTCCTAATGAGTCCTAGAGGACTCTCTGGGAATGGGGACTAACATTTTACCGGTGCCTGACTTCCTGAGCCCCAGGACTTGTAATCTCCCAGTGGCACCGAGAAGTCAGGTGTGGGTAAAATTTCACGAGTCCGGTGGCAACTCTCCGTTAGCACCGGCAGGGTTACTGGCGGACTCGTAATGAGACCTAACTGTCTAGAACTGTAAATGACATTTCAAACAAACGGGCTGTGCCACGTTGGGAAGAAAAACTATATACATCAGAACTGATTGCACTATATTTGGGTCGTCTTGTTTGACAAGAAGCACAGGCTACTAAAGGTGCCTCATATAGCGATGCATGCCATTTTACGGATGTTTTGGGGAGCTCTGAGGCCCTAGAAGCATGCAGAAATGCAGGGTCCAACCATGAAGACGGACTAAGTCGGAACTGCATTAGCCAAAATAGGCTTGTGTATGAACACTGCTTCACTCAATGAACAGTTTTTAAAGGAATCGGTTCACATTGTTAAAGTGTATACTTCATACATTAAGGATTAGGTGTTGACTTGTGATGATATGAGGTAACATATGCAGCTCTAGTTGAGCACGGTGAGAGCACATAGTTTTCCAAGGTTGTCCTTGGAATTTGGTTTTGCAATGTCTCGCCCCTTGCCATCTTAACATGTCATGCTCAAATTGGAATGCAGCGATTTAGCCATTTGTATATTGGGCAATGGCAAAGTAGTATTTTTGACTGATCAGCACAATCGTGCAATTGTGGGCCGTTGTGGGAAGGTTTGTGACATCATGAGGGGTGTTACTGTGATTTTATTTCAAGAAGTGGTTTGTTCAATAAGGGTCACCTAGGGCACACGTTCCTATAGGGGTCTGACGTAGTTCCACCAATCAGCTTCTGTGACATGTCCTAAAATTGTTACTAAAATGTTGTATGGTAATTCTGTATTTTGTTATAAAATGTTCAGCTGCAGTGGGCAGCATCGAGAGCTCACTTCATTCAGTTCAGTTCCACTGGACTGTCTGCACTGTCTCTCCCAGCTGTCTTGGGTCCAATAAATCTGCGTTCCTTCTTGCTTGGTGTACACTTCTTTTTTTGATTATTTTTCCTTCCTTGGGATTACTTTTGATGGAGGTACCCTGGTACATCTGCTTAGTTACATTTTTTGGGGAGAATTTAACTTTATTGGCATTTTAACAGTACAAACCTTCGAATGAGCTCGGCCACACTGCCCTGACATGTCCACTTGAGCTGCCCACTCTTTCAACTCAGACATGTGATACATTCCCCAAGCTTGAGTCCATAACTGCCCCTCAGGCAATTTTCAAATATTCCCACAAACTCTCCCTAGTCCTTTCCCACACCCTCTTCACCCCACGCCTCCCTTACCCAATTAACCACTTTAACTCCTCACATTTTTGCCAACAAAACCAGTGGATAATGCCACCTATGCAAGATTTTTAGGGCCTGGTGCCGATATTTCAAGGAGGCTGTCAAACTTTCCACTTTTCTGCACATTAATGCCCATAGGTCAATCTCTCTCTCTCTCCCTCCAGATCATGTCCCCACCTGATCCTGGCTAGGAGTGGGTCCCTGGGTTCCGCCAGCAGTATCCCCTTGTACCGTTTGGCTATGAGGCCCCTGGAGCCCATCCTCGTGAGCAGGAGTCTCTTAAAGTCGGTCAACCCTCTCTGCAGATTCTCCTCCCATCGATCTTCCAAGATAACTCCCTTCAGCTGCAGGTAATGGAAAATTGACAGTGTTCCTATTTGCCGGCATTCTGCTAGCCTCTCTATTGTGATGAAGGCCTCCCTCTTCCCACATTTGTCCCACCCTACTCAGCCCCGCCTCATACCATAATTGAAACGCCAATGGTTCTACAATCATGTGTCGCAGTGGCGGTGCCCAAATGCAACTCGAGGGGGATGGGGATGTGGAAACCATCTATTTTCACCTCGCTCCCATCAGAGTGTCCATAGGACTTCCAGAATGGGGTGATATAACACCATCCTCAGAATTTGGGAGCACGGAACCCATGGCCACTCCCCCAGAGGGACTGGCGACAAGACCTTGTTATCTAGCGGTAGCCATTGTTTTACCAATGCTGGGCCTAGGTGATCCACCAGCACCCATAGCTGGTCTTCTTTATAGTAGGTTGATAGATCTGGAAAACACACCCCACCTGCCTCTTTTGGGAGGATCCAGTGTTTGGCCCCTGCCCACAGGAATTTCAACAGGACAGCCTTAACCTCCTCAAACAAGGTTTTTGGGACCACCACCAGGAGCATCTAAAACAGGAACAGAAATTTGGGTAAGACTACCATTTGTATGCAATTTAGGCATGCAACCACGTGAGCCCCAGTCTACCCCACCGTTCCACGTCCCTGAGTATTGTTAACCACAACGGTAGGTAGTTCCCTGCGTAGAGATCTCCTACTTGCTTATACACCTGTATTCCCAGATACCGAAACTGTTCTTCCTGGAGTTGGAATGGGAGTTCCCTTACATAATTTTCTTCTATTTCTGACAACCCTCCAACCAACCTGGCTACTGACTTATCGAAGTTAACCTTAAAGCCGGTTAGTTTCCACTATTGCGCCAGGCCCTCCATAAGGCGATAACGGATCTGCAATATACAGCAGGACATCATCTGCAAAGATGCTCATCTTTTGCATATGCCCCCCCCCCCAACCGTCACTCCCTTGATCCCCTCTGCAATCCCATGGCCCATGGTTCCATCACCAATGCATAGAGCAAGGGAGACGGGGCATCCCTGTCTGGTGCCTCGATGTAGCTGGAATGCTCGTGACATGCTCCCATTAACCACCACCATGGCTGTAGGTTTTGAGTACAGGGCTGCGATCCACTGCCACCATCTCCTCTCAGTCCTATTGCCATTAGGACTTTCCCCATGAAGGCCCAATCAACCCTGTTGAACGCTTTCTCAGTGTCTAGGGCCAGCAATAGGGCGCCCTCCCTTGCCACACCTGGTGCATTGAGAATATGGAGTGTATTTCGCGTATGGTCCACTCGCTGCCTATGCAATATGAATCCGGCCTGGTCAGCATGTATCAGCCCTGATAAGTAGGACTCCAGGTGGGATGCTAGCACCTGGTGAAGAAATTTGCGTCCACCCTGAGTAGCGAAATAGGTCTATATGAGGCGCAGCTGGTTGGGTCTTTACCAGGTTTGGAGATCACTGTGACCAGAGCGTGGAGGAACATTGGTGGAATGGACCCTTCATGGAGTTAAACAGTTTAGCCAGGGGCCCCACTAGGTGCCCCTGGTACTGTTTATAAAAATATGCAGTGCATCTATCCTCCCCTGGGGATTTCCCTACCTTCAACTTGTCGATTGGCAGCAACACCTCCTCTCACGTTACCTCCCTATCCAGTACTTCCCCGTCTTCTGGCGCCAGCCTGGGTTGCCCCACCTCCTCCAAATACCCATGAAACGCTTCTTGCCCTGTTGTCCCAGACTCGGTATAGAGCCCTCTGTAAAATTTTGCAAATTGGGTTGCGATGTCTCACCCCCCCCCCCCCTTCTCCACCATGACCCTTTTTGTTCCCTGGATCCTGTCAGTCCTTCTTGCCGCCTTATCACCCTTCACCCTATGGATATTGATACCCTAATTATATTAATGCCAGAAAGACCCTGTAGCACCCCCTTGCTCATAGTATTTCTGCCAGTTGTACCTCATCCACTAAACCACCTCCCCAATGGATATTGAATGCAATGCCTGCTGTTTATCCCTCATCACGCCCTGAGTTTACCCCTGTCTCCATCTTTCTGCACTAGCCTGGCTCGTAGTGTTTTCAGCTCCCCCCGGAGCTTGGCTTTATCTGGGCCCCTCTCCCTGTTTTTCTGGGCCCCCACCCTAATGAGCAAGCCCCTGAATGTCGCTTTCACCACCTCCCACACCATTGCCATGTCCACCTCCCCATTATTGTTAGTGATAAAGTATGCCCCTATCTCCTTCCCCAGAAAATTGCGGAATATCCGGTCCCTCATCAGCGTGCCATTGCACCTCCATCATATCTGCCTCGTTGGTGGACTTGCTTTTCCCCATTCCCAAACCACCAATTTGTGGTCTGACCATGTAATCACCGGGTCCTCCTCCAGGTTGAAGTCAACCCCTAACACCGTGAGCCCTTCTGCCTAGTTTTCCATCATCCCTAATATCTTACACAGGAATTTCACCTTCCCTACATTGGGTGCGTGTACCGTGGCTAGTGTGAACCTTATACCCTTGTATGGGCCCTTCAACCCCAAAAACCAGCCCCAATATAATACCTACTCCCTCCTTATTGCTGTTTTATGGGAAGCCCAGAGCACTTTACTGATATCCCTACCTTTGATTGGGGATTCTGCCCCTTGTTTATAGTGGGTCACCTGCAGGAAAAGCACTGCTAAGCGCTGTTTACGAAACATGGTACACGTCAATTACCTTTTGTTTTGGGAATTCAACCCCTTCACATTTAGCGTAGCTATCCACAGCTCAGTCATAACCCCTTTTTATCTTGTTGTCATTATCCCTCCAGGTGTCGTGGGAGCCATCTCCCTCTATTTCCTGTGGAATTAGCTGCATGAAACCTCCCCCATGTTCTGCCTCTGCCCCCTCCCCACCTGCTTGTCCCCACCAACAAAGTCTGTAGTCCCACATTTCCCATACTGTGGTGTCACAGACCTAACCACTCAGGCAGGGACCCTGCTGGTCCTCCTTTTACTCCTAATCCACGCATCTAGATTCTTCTTTATCTTCATCTATGACATGCTGTACCCCCCTTTTCCCTCCCCCGCATTAAAGTTCCACCATCTACCCCCTAGTCTCCCCAACCCCTTGCCCGTCACTCCAATGTAACAGATCTCCTTGCAATCCCCCAATTCACCCCACCTTCCTTCAAAAGAACCTGCACAATAACAATCGGTCCTAAGGGAGCCCCGTCAATATTAATTCAACATTTGGGTTATAACAGTAATCCTTATTAGACCCCTTCATGTTCCCCTCAAGTGTCCTCCCCTCTGGGTGGTAGGGTATTAAGCTTCTGGATCTTTCTGGTGCCCTGAATCCTATGGGGTCCACGTGGCATTCCTAATATCAACATTTCACTGGTCTGGCTGGAGCTCTCCCCTTCATTGGTCCTGCTGCTGTCCGTGCCCTGCCCCAAAGGTTCCTCTGTGGGCCACTTAATGCCCTCCTCTGTTACCACTTGGCACTGCTCACCCTCCCATTCAAAGATAAGTGTGAAGGGGTATCCCCATCTGTACTTTACCCCTTTCTCTCTGAGACATCTGGTTAAGGGGCCGCATTTATTACGCCTCGCGAGCTTCTGGGCAAAGAGGTCCTGGTAAATAGTCACCTTTGAGCCTTCGTATTAAATGTCTCCCATGCGTCTGGCCTTCTCCAGAACGTCCACCTTGTCTCAGTAATAGTGCACCAGGGAAAGGACGGATCAATTTCCCCAACACCCCTGCACAGTGTACTCTGTCAAGAGGAACTATCTCCCCCTTGTTAGAGCCCAGGACCATCCCCATAATCTCTTGTATCTTGCGTGACAGCCCAGCTGCAGGCTCCCCTCCCGTTACAGTAGGCCAAAGAAGCAGAGGTTGTTACAACGCTCTCTATTTTGAATGTCATCCACCTTGAGCCGAAGTTCCTCCTCCCGCCTTTCCACTTTTTGGGGGCGGGCCCCTACCTGCGTCTCCAGGACCATGGACGAGGGGTGATTTGCCTCCAGGCCCTCCATCCTGTCCTCTAGAGTGATCACCCTAGCCGAGAGGTCTGCCACTTTGGCACCAATATCGGTTCTCATGCCCTCCATCTCCTCCAGGATCACTTGTATTTCTGTCTTGATGGTGCCAATCTCTGCGGTACATGGGTGAAGTCCTCCAACCCCCTTTACTTTCACCATTCTCTCTTTCTCCAGATACTGATATCATGCTAGTTCCTCCTTCCAACTCATCCACACTGGCTGTCCTGCCCCAATCCGTTACCCTCCCCGCCACAGATCTCCACACCTTGCTGTCCTCTCCCAGTCCTGAGGGTCCCCTTCACTCAGCACCCAGCTACAGGTCAACTGTCTCGGTGTCCAACCAGTGAGTGCCTTCTCAGGGCAGGCGGGTCACCTGCTGTTCCCCCTCGGCTCTACTCTGTTAAAGTGGGACACCCCACTTGTGCCTGGGACCTGTGCTCCCGGGCCATCTCAGCTTTCTGGACTCCTTGCACTCCACCAACACATGTCTGCAGCTCCCATGTGCTCCTGCAGATGTTTATTCAGGTGTCCAGGTTGTCCACCTGATGCCACAACTGGAGTCTGACCACCGTGGCACACTATACTTCCCCAGTCTCTTGGTGTGTGGGAATTCGCCTCTGTGCCACCCACCGGGTGTGGTATTCTCTTCTCACTGAGCCCCCAGCTCCAGCTAAACTGTCCCAAGGTGATGATCCCAAGGCCAGCCTCTCTGCATGGGGTCATCCGGGAGGGGGGGTGGAAGGGATGGGGGGCTTGGCCATGGCGCCCACTCTGGGACCTGGGGCTCCATGCAAGGCCCCCTTCCCTCACCCATCACTCACCAGCCGCTCCTCGAGGGAGTCAATCAGTCTCCTCGCTGGGCTGTTAATGCAGCTCTTCTGGGGCCCCCTGCTATAGCCACTGCACGGTTGGACTGCCCCTGTATCCGGCCACAGCTGTATGTCTGCAATCCTCTCTCCTCATGGGCCCCACCGCAGCAAGTGGGGGCCTCTCTGTTCACACCGCCCCTCCAACACAACTCAAGATTATAGAGGGCGGAGATCACGGTAGGCCCCGTTTGCCAATGCTGCTGCTGGAGGGTCTGGGGGGGGAAGCTGCTGTCCCATGGCACCTCGCGGGAGCCGCCCAGGTCTTCCACAGCCCCCACTGTAGCCGTTGTGTGCCGGGCTGCTTCACAGGCTCTTCTTGGCCCTCCTCACTGTCTCCATGCTTTCTTTGCGGCAGGCGGGAGAGGGGCGGGCCCTGACCCGTCATCCGCCTATGCTGCCGGGGGGCCGGTCTGCTGTCCCTCAGCACCCCGCTGCCACTGCTTGGGTCTCGCTGGTCTGTTCTCCCTCAGCACCCTGCTGCCGCCGCTTGGATCTTCCACAGCCCTTGACGCCCACCCGCTGCAGCCCTCCTTCGCCGGGCCATTACATGGGCCGCTCCGTGCACCACTTGCCTCACGCCCACTGGCCTTTTAGCCCGGGATCAATACCACCTCAATGTGGGGTCAGGGGATGCTCAGCACACCCAATCAGCAGCAGCACGTCTTCTGCCGTCCCAGGAGCTGGTGTGGGGGCGCTCAGGCATTCAACTCTGCAGATGCTCCATGATACACCAGGTCATGGAACAGAGCCTAACTATCAGGCGTCCATCTTGCCTGCACCCTCTGGTGGTCTCTAGTTACTCAATTTTAACCTTGGAATTTGTACTAAGGCGCATTCAGGGCCAACTTACAATGAGCCGCCTCTTTCAGTGTTCAAAATTCCAAGGTCCCCATGGCTTTCATTTTAGGCTTTGCCTCAGAAATTAAAATGATGTTCCTATTTCTATTTAGATCTCTAAATAAAAAAATAAGACAATATTTTTTCTCATCACCCAAACTTATTTAGTTCAAGCGTTACTATTAATATAAAGACTATTAATGAAACCATGTTAAATTATTACTAATTAAGAAAACAAGACTGCATGCACATGCGGGAGAGTGTTCTTGTGTTATTTCTGATCTCACACTTTTACATTGAAAACAGGTTAGTAGTGGTTTACCCAGTCAAATTTATTTGGGGAAAAATGAAAAAGGACTAACTTATTTTTAACCCAGGTAAAACAGTGTCCTCTACTAACAACAATAATTCCATACAAGTTTTACTATTTATAAGTAAAATAGTAACATTTCACAAAATAGATTAATCTAGGTCTACAATTGCAAAAATCAAGTACTCTCTTACATTGTGACAGAGACAATGACGAAGGAGGGGAGTCAGAAGTGGGGTGATGGAGTGGAGGCGGGAGGAATGTAAAGTTACTAACTGGGCAACAATGTGTCTTCTTAAGCTGGACCTGATTGATACAGAGCATAAATGCCAGTCATATATCAACCGTTGTGCTATGAAGTCGGTCTGTACAACAGTATTTTTGAGAGTAAAGGGTACAAAGTTATAAACACAGATCGATACAATCAGACACAATGATTCTGACAGATAGACAGATGGTTTAGAGCGCCAGGTCTATCGAGTAACACAGAGTTCTAAAAGAATGTGCATAGACCCAGAGCGAGAGATGGATGGAGATATAGACAGATGCATAGAGAGAGGTGGATAAAGATGTAGACTGAGAGCTATGCATGCAGATAGATGTATACAGATACATGGATAGAGGCATATGTGTTGTGTTGTTTGTAAATTTATATAGCGCTACAAACCCTCAGGTATCTGAGCACTGCTCATTTCCCACAGTGTGTGGTGCATATAGAGAGATGCTTACAGGGAGATGAATAAATGTAGATGCATAGATAGATTGATATGTAGGAAACGAGATACATGCAGGTACATTTGCGGGAAGAAATGGATAGAGAGCCATAGAGAAATGCATACTTAGAGATATATGAAGGTATATAGATAGAGATGGATATATACAGTGCTCCAGGTAAGATTTTGAGGTGGGAGTATTTTACTCTCTATTTTTAAACTTTGAGAGTAAATGTGATTTTAAGAGAGTAAAAATGACTTTTCTCCTTCGCAAGAGAGTAAAAATGTATGCGACATCCAGCCGATGTGTGAAAAAACTGTATGGAAATCATTACTATGCGGCAGCTTTCTGCATTGTGTCAGAATACACCTTTCATTATTTCTGGCCATTTGATCTCTCCTGTATGTATTTAAATGTTGAAATCACAAAAACCTAGCCAATTATATAGTAAAGCATACATGAATTTGTATTGTGTGTTTTGAGATTCGATAGCAGAATTGTCTTTTGATGTTTAATGAAAGTCCCAATTTCCTGGAGCTATTACTACCTAATGTATGCCAATGTTATGCTACAACAGTGCAAAGAGGCAAGGACTCCATGCTAACTTCTATATCTAATCTAGTGGTCAAATGGTTATTTATATAGCTCTTTTGGCAAAGGGCTGTACATAGAACATATTTATCACAATTACCGCCAAACCAAAGTTGGTACTCCTTTATCGACCTCGAAAGGATGAAAGGCTGAGGTGGACTTGCCGAGATTCGAACCCGCAACCCACAGATTACGCAGAGATTGCAGCAAAGAGTGCTCAACTGGCTGAGCTATCTTATTGGCTAACATCCTTCAGAGGTTGGTTAACTGAGTACCGACTGAGGTATAATGATCACAGTACCTAGATGAATGACGAACCATTTATGAAGTGCCACATAAAAGTTAAATACCTATCTGGATTATCACAGGGACAGGTTTTGCTGAGTTTCTATTTCAATTACCAATGTAGCTTCCATTTGTTTGTTTTTGAACAGCGCTTGCACTTTCTTGAGAGTCAGGTTTTGGATGTTTTATTTGTAGTCTTGAAGATTTGAGAGGCCAGAACACCTGTGATCAGTGTAATAACAATTACTCATCCTTGAGCAAAGACTCTTCTGCCACTGACCATTTATAGTAATTTACCCCATTGACTGCAAGGTTGAATGTATGTAAACTAGACTGTGCATAGTCATCATTTACACACTGTTTTTATAATTAGACTGTAAATTAAATTAGAAGTGTAAAAAAATATCTTCCTCTGCATGATTATCCACACAGCACCGGAACTCTGAAAAATACAATTGTGCAATACTGGTTTGCTTTCACTGGAAAAAAAGTATAACTTGTTAACAAAAAAAAATAAAAAAAATATGCAACTTAGTTTTCCATCTTATTAATTATACAATCCTAAAATTCTAGGAAAACATGCACAGTGCTTCTGAAACTGAATGGAAAAAAACATTCCTTTTATCAGTGTGCAGTTTATTCTTTTGAAAGGCTTCAGAGAAATACATTCTGTTTCTGAGGTGGCTTGCAATTACATCCATGTAGATAAGAATCACAAGAAGCCTTCTGGTTTCTGTCAAGTAACCTGACCTTTGCACTGCCCTCTCCTCTAAACCTGTGTGTAAATGTACCCAGGAAAATAATAAAGATGGCATATTTACAAGATTTTCATACGTAAAAAGGCCTGGTACTCCCCTTATCTGTAGCCCTGGATATATAGATTGATATACATAGATAAAGAGATCTTTTTATAATCTTCAATAAAGCCTGGCTATCCCCTCCAGGAGCTCTTTCAATTGTCGGACAGCACTCCTGGGTTGCATGCTTTCTCAAAAGATATGTTGTGGTCAATGTGTCTTCACATATGTTTGCGCACTCTTGTTTTATAGTCTCCCAGTTACCCCTTGGTTAGATTATGTGGGACTTGATCCCCTTGTACACTGTCTCTCTTCTGGGATCTTTCTTTATGTGCTTTCTCTTTTATTCTCATACTCTGTTGGTACTATGTATGATATCATATTTCTTAAGACACGGCTTAGGGTTGTGTTTTGTCCA
This sequence comes from Ambystoma mexicanum, assembly GCF_040938575.1. NCBI lineage: Eukaryota > Metazoa > Chordata > Amphibia > Caudata > Ambystomatidae > Ambystoma > Ambystoma mexicanum. The sequence continues at coordinate 593,546,852 of NC_090923.1, read as the reverse complement.
GTCTCTGCATCTTGGCTTCTGAGATCGTATCCCTTCCTCCCCGGGTATTTGTCTCCAGTCTCTCTATTACCCTCTTGGGTTTATTTGCTATTTGCTCTATGAGCTCTCCAAATTGCCAGTTAAACAATCGTAGTCTTCTTTGGGACTAGAACAAGTTACATTCTTCATGCACATTATTCCCCTCACATGATTGCTGGTTATTGGCTCTAGACACTTTTCGCATTGGTAATTCAACAAATGCGTTCCTCTTGACTCGTCTTTGACTGGGACGAGTTGTACTCTTCATGTGTGCCTTCCCCGGCTGCTTCCCGCTTTACCCATGTTCCCCGGTTCCTTCAGGTGAGTTTGGAAACCTTGCAGAGCTCGGCACTTGCTTGGGTATTCTTCTCGATGCTCTCTTTCCTCCCACTCTGCTTTCGTTGGCATGCCGATCTCGACTTCCCCTAGGGCTGATACCTTCTTTGGACGTGGATGACAGGAAGTTCTGCTTCGCTGCATAGTTGCACGGGTGCTTTGTCCACCACGATTAGCTTGTGGTCACGCCACCACCAGGTCCTGAACACCTCTCTCGGGCAACGTTTTCCCAGGTGCCTTGCTCGCCCGTCTCCCTTTGGCGATCCTCACTGTTCAAAAGTCGCGGGCTCCGCGGCTAGTCTCGACTCTGCCCCTTCTTGGTCCAATCACATTAGGGGGCTTTCCCTGCGTCCAATACTCTCTCCTCCTCCTCCTCTCCTCATCACAGTTAAGTGCCAGACTTTTAAAGGGACATCATCTTTTACATTCTCTGGTGGTTTTGCATCAGCATTGCCTACTACCACATATAAGGATGTTGCATTCTTCTTCCCAGTATGCAGTCCCATATGTGCTGATAGTTTGGCTGATCCAGGGAGTTCCTTACAGGAACGGGAGTCCTTGTCCCCTAAGAGGGAGTCACTCCCAGTGAGGGCGCATTTGCCCAGACCCCTAGGGAGGGTCTTGCCTCCCTATCCTCAAAGGGGGTGGCTCCCCCTTCAGGAGAAGAGATGTATACTGTTGACTCATCACAATAGATGGATATAGATAGATATGAGAGATGCACCTAGGGCGCTTGACATAAGCACGCATAAACAGAGAAAAATTGATAGATATATTGAGAAGCAAAAATATAGATGAATATAAATATGCGTGTTGACATAGAGATTAACGTAGGTGGAGGGTAGATGGAGAGATTGCTAGAGATGGAGATACAGAAGGATGGAGGTAGATTGAACTAATGCAAAGACCGGTCAGCATGGACAGACAGAGATGGATACAGTGAGATATAGAGATGCATGAAGAAAAAGAGAGATGGATACATATAGAGGGAGATCATATTTACACAAGAGGAAGCAGTTGCCATAGAGGTACTAAAGAAGAGGGGAGGAAGAGTCAGTCTATAGTGATTCAATCCCTTGCTAGGCTTCTGAGAAGATGGACTGATAGACTGGTCCCAATTTCAGCAATGCTGCTGGTGTACCTGGTCGGCCACCATACATGGACATTCACTTTGACTGATTAGGATGGAGAAGAGCTTATCCCCCAGATGTATGGTTATTACACCCAGTGCCCCCCTTGTTGGTAATATTGGCACAACTGTGTCACATATAGTATTGGTCTCTTTCAATCCTCCTCATTTTCTAACAACTCTGACTTACCAATGAAGTCAGTCTATACGTCTTTTAGTTGTTTCTCTTTTTCATCCTTTAAGATAATTTTATCCATGATTTTGTTTTTCATTATTTTCTTGCTCAATGGTAACTTCTTTACACAAATGATCTACTATAATTTCAAATATAACCCATCCATGTTACCTTATGGTGCTATTAGAAAAGTTTTTAATATATTCATGTTAGAATTCCAACAAAACAAATTCCGGGCGATTTAGGTTTTTGTATTCCTCCTCTTCTTAGATGTCAGGAAAAATAAGCAGATTCAACGCAGAAGGTCAACCTATAATACAGCTCCAAGTATTTCCATGTAATACAGTCAGTGGTATCTGATCAAACGCAGAATTTTCTGATGGAAAAAACTCAGGCATTTTTCAAATTCAAATCGTTTCAACATTACCACCAAACTCTGAGTAACTAACCAAGCATTATATTTAATGTCTTGTCCAGAACAGTCTTGTGTGACCAAAAAAAGACACACATTCTCATCATAAACAAATAGCATAAAATACATGCTAGTGCCGGACCCCCTGCTCGTTGGAAATCATTGGACTTGCTGACTCTCTCTCTTGCTGCTGCTACTTTAATTGTGAAGCCACACCCCCTTGCTGGGACGCTACAAAACAAGTCAGCCGCGCGCACCAGGAGGAAGCACCGGTGAAGCACCGCTTTGCCGGACCCCCTGCTCGTTGGCAATCATTGGACTTGCTGACCCTCTCTCTTGCTGCTGGTATTTGGATATTTGGACATTTAAGCTTTTGCTTAACTTTTGGACATAATACTAAGTACATAGTACTCATTCCATACTCATATATACTTTATATGCACTTCTTTCAGCTACTTTAATTGTGAAGCCACGCCGCCTTGCTGGGACCCTACAAAACAAGGCAGCCGTGTGCACCAGGAGGAAGCACCAGTGAAGCACCGCTTTGCCGCTTCGCCCCGTTGCGCAGTGTCGTGCAGTGCGTCTCTGGTGATCATCCCGAGCGGGTGTGGGCTGTCCCTAACGGGAACTCTCTAGTGTTGAGTGAGTTTCCCCTTTTTTTGTTTTCCAATGAAACCTCCGTACTATACATTACGCATGGGAATGCCTTCACAACTCACAGATCCCGAGTCCTGTGTAATGATAGTAAAGAAATGTACGACGTCCTACAAAAGCTTCTTTGACTCTAAAAATTGCTCGACCCCGAAGGGTGGTAAGGTTGCAGGTTTTAATGGTGCTCCTCAAGCCATAAAGGGGCTGCGCACCGCTGATATTCGTGGTTTTTATCCTGTAAACATTGAAAGAGTGATTGATACCCCGCCCCCAACTGCAGGTACTGTGAAACTCGTGCCAGCGAATCTTGGGGTAGAGGGGGAGGAGCCCATGAATCAAAAGCCAGGCTCCATCTGCTCCCTTACAGATAGCATGGTGGTACGAGGGGCTTCGGCTATCATGGTGTATCCTGCAGTTAGGAGCTTTAGGATAACACCTGCGGATGTAGCAGTGATCGATTTAGATTCAATGCATACTGATTATTCGGCACAAACCATCTAAGAAAAATTATCTTTTTCACCTAATATGTTTCCGGATGTCAGTCTGCCAAGATCTGATAAATCTTCGTCTTTTTTCAATCCGTCTCCGAGGCATATTACGCAGGGAGAAGATGGGTCGTCTGCCTCTAGGGATACTAGAATGGTGCACTTGGCCTTTGATGCAATGTACACCACCATGAATACTTTAGTGAAGCTATTTGAATCTCTTAATGATAAAATCTCGGCTCAGAGCCTGCAAATAGCTAGTATCATTGCCTGGCAAGCCAAACCCAGAGCTGTGGAGAACAAGGAGAGTGTGGGTCTCCAGACAATAGCAGTTTCTCCAAGAAGAGGAAATCTCATGGATAGAGCTTCCTCCCCTATAGCTGGGATTCCTTTTAGGCTTCCTGACTGGTCATGTCCCTTGATTGAAGAGGTCCCTGCAGTTCCATTCTTCCCGAATGTTATTCTTGATCCTCTGGCCTCGGGTAATGATGAGGGTGTAATTCCTTAACAGTCACCTAAGTTAATGGAAAGACACATTTATACCATTTTTGCTAAACCCACCAAAGCACCCCCTTCTCAGAATAATAAAATGAATTTGGGGGGTGAATAATGGACACAGCATCATAACTACTGCTGTAAAACAAAAAACTAAGAATCTAAAAGGTAAGAAAAATATGTCCTCTGGGATGACTAAACAGTTCATTAAGGCTCTAACAAACCCAACCAAAAGCTCCTCTGCAGCCTTGGCTGCTAATGTGAAGACAAAATATGTGGAGTTAAATCAGTTAAAAAAGATGAAGCTGGGGCTATTAAAAAATTCTGTTACGAAGAAATATGCTCCCTTGGATAACCTTATCGAGGCCATGAACGATCATTGCACACCCTCCTCTGAAAATCTACCGTTGAAAAATGGGTCTTTAGCACCTCCGCTGGCTCCTAAGGTCATCTCTTTGCCTTTGGAAGAAAAAAAAAGGCGAGAGGAAATTAGAAAAGAGGTTGATGCGTACATGGTTAGATTTGTCCAGCTTCCCTTGATAGGTGCTCCCAACATAACATCTAAAGCGGTGTCGTTTTGTGATAAAGGGTCATACGTGTGAGCTCCACAATTTATTGAGAAACGCCCGAATGTGCGAAATGTTTGCCTAAATCAGCGTTGAAACAAAGCCCTCTTGTAGTCATGGCAAATGAGGATCGCCGCGATTGCCTTCCGTCTGTGGTCCCTGGATCTGTTGTATCAGTTCCAGCGAGGACAGACCCTTTTGAGGGGAGGGGGGATGAGATCGCTAAATTACTAAAGGCCTTGCTCCCAAAACAACAAGTGAAAAGTACAGCCCCAGTTGAAACAACTCAACATTGCCATAAGCAACTTTCTAAAAAACTAGTGGCGAATGGTAAACAAGATGCTCATGCAAACACGGTTATTTTGGGTTGTAGGCCCGCCCCTCATCCGCAATATTTGTTAAATAGGCATAGTGTGCTTGACATTTTTTCTGATGTCAAACAACTTGAGGACATAGGATCAGCGAATATTGAGCGAATTGAATTCATGAATGACAAAGTTTTAACTACGATTTGCCTGAAATTACGCTCCAGGTTGGTGCGTAATATAATCTTGGCTGCTAAGGATGAATTATTTGATTTGGGCTTTGTTTTACTGTTGGGTCCTGCCCCTGGTAACAAGTTATTGGAATGTAACATCCCAAAGACAACCTCAAGTAATGCTACTGCCGGTGATCAAGCAATGTCAGTGAAATGTGTTTGCAATTGTGGGTCAAATAGTTAGCCAACGCATCGGTGTGGGCAGGATTTATTAAAACTTGCCTCGTGGAACACCTGTGGGCTTTCCCACTTATTTAATAACCAAAATTCTATCCTAAATAATTTTGACATTATAATGTTACAAGAAACGTGGCGAACCACGTCCCCAATCTGGAATGATCACATTCTGCATTGTACACCCGCGTTACAAGGTGTTAAAGGGCGCCCCATGGCGGGACTGATTACGCGCATCAAAACTAGTGTTGGTCATAATTTGATCTCTACTTTCTCGCCTAATCCATTCATGCAATTGACGATAATATCCCTCCGTACCACACAGTATGCGTTGGTTAATATTTATTGGAACTGGCAGGCGATTGATGATATGACATACTTTAATGACCTTCAGAACCTGTTAGACCAAGTTGTTTTGTCACCTGACATTGTGCATACGGTGGTTGCAGGGGACCCTAACTTGCATCTCTTCTCATCGGGTAGATCCTGTGAAAATGTGAGGAAAACACAGTGGAAACACATAATGACCTTGCGCGGCTTAGTCATGCTCAATGGATCTCGCATAGATGTTAACCAGTCAAAGGTCACTTGGCAACGAGGTCAGGCGAGCGACACTATTGACTACATATATGTTGACCCAAAGCTGATGTCGCAAATGGAAAGCTTTCACATAGTTCCCTCGGTGGATAGTGACCATCGTTTACTATCTTGTTCCTGGAAAGTTCCCTGGGGTGTGGCTTCTAGCGTTCGATCTAAGTTTCCTGGAACCATAAAGGCAAATGTGCAGGGAAATCGGATAAGGTGGTCTGAAGATATCCTAATGCAATTTTCAAACTTGCTTACAGCGGCTTATGCGAATTCATGACTATCGGGTGAGATGGGGAATGTGTGCTACTATGATCTCATGCAGAGATAATCAGTGAGTAACAGGAACATCAAAAAACTTTTTAATATGCAAAGGCACGCTTATGATGCCCAAGTTAAAATGAAAAAAACAGTACGGTGCATCGAGACGTAGAGCAGCCTTGCTTCCAGATGAGCTTAAATTAGCCGCTTTAACTAAAGTTAAGACAAATTACAAAAATTGGCTGCGCTTACATCACGCTACTCTGGCAGAAAGATGGTGAACACATGTTGAAATCATTGGGCAATCAGAATACCGCACAAATGTGGGCTACGCTCAATGAAGTGGTTTCTAGATGTTAATACAGATACACAATGTTTCAGAGCACGCTTGGGTTGATTATTTTACTAACATGTATGCCTTGCCTGTGACAGCAAGACCAGTTCAGGAGGAGGAGTGTTTGCCTCCGTTTCATCTTGATATCTCAAGGGCTGATATTCATTACTACATTTCTTCAATAAGCCAATCTAGAGCCCCTTGCCCAGGTGGGCTTTCGAATGAAATCTTTAAACATAACCCTGATTTGTGGACCGAGATTTTGTTTCAAATCTTCCAGCACATCAATTTAACTCAAATGATTCCAAAATCATGGACCCACTCCATCATTATCCCACTGTTTAAGAAGGGTGACTGCTCCAAACCACAAAACTATCGTCCTATAGCCTTGCTGGATGCACCTGATAAATTATACATTCGCATTATTTTGCAAGTTTTGAATGAATGGACGAAATCTAATGGGAAAAGAGACCCTTTCCAGTCAGGATTTGTCTCAGGGCTGGGCACTTCACCTAACATGCTCCTTCTTAGTTTGATCAAGAGTAAGTAGGCTGGTCGTAAACAAAACCTACATGTGGCATTTGTCGACTTTAGTAATGCCTTTGATTCAGTCAATCGACTATTACTCTTTAAGAAACTTGAACAGTACGGCTGTCCTGCCTCAATACTTACGCTGATCAAATTATTGCATTCTAACACCTCAATGCAAGTTAGACTGGCTTTGGATGGTACGTTATCTGCCCATATTCCAACAAATCGCGGGCTTAAGCAGGGGTGTATCTTGGCGTCAACATTATTTAACTTGTTTCTACTAGACATAGGGTTGCAATTTGAAAACACCATGTCGGATGCTCCAAAATTGGGCTCTCAGAAAATCATTTGGTTATTATACGCCGATGATCTTGTTCTCTTGTCGTGCTCTCCGCGTGGTTTGAAAAACTTGTTGGACAAACTTCAAGAGTATGTCTCCGAGAACCAGCTGACCATCAATCTAGCTAAAACCCAAATAGTCACTTGTCTAACCTCTCTTAATAAAAAGTCTGTTAGGTATAATTGGTCCCTATTAAATCAAGAGGTAGTGCGAGTTTCCCATTACAAATATTTGGGGCGGCCTTTCTCTGAACTGCAAAACGACCTTATATATACAGCAACTTTGGACGCAAAAATGCGTTCCTTATCTTCTCAAGCTAGAATTTTGCTGGCCAGATATGGAAAATTCACGATAACTCACACAATGAGTTTTTATCAACAGAAAGTGATGCCTATTAATTCTTATAGAGCGGAAACATGACTCCCAAAGTTAAGATCGTACTGGGACCACTATGAAGCATCCTTTTGGAAAAATGTACTAAGGCTCCCCCAATCTACACCTTTACCATTACTTCGGCACAAACTGGGCAGCATTTCTTTGTACATTCAAGTAGTATGAAAATGTATATTGGGTGCCTCTTCTTTGAACACATTGGGTATTCTCGCAAATCATCTGCTTTCACCATGTCTTGCTTTCTCCAAAAAATGGACCTAGTACATGCTGCCACTCCCTTTTACCTCGGACTAGGGAGGAAATCTGGGCTCATCTTTTGTCTAGTTCCAAAAGCTCGATACAGATAGCACTGGTCCAATATGTTAATGTGGTAATTCCAGAGTAATTAACGTAATACTTGTGGCAGAGGCTCTGGGAGCTGACAATGAATGGGATTTTGAGTATGGTGGAAGAAAGAGGTAATCATCCCTTTATGGAATCATGAAGGTTTTATGTTTGTAGTTTACTGTACTCCCTTTCCCCTTTTTCATTCTGTGTCTTTTTAATTTGATGCCTATGTTCTCAGAACTCTACAACAATGTTCAAGACTGTATATGATTGTTTTATGTATTGATGAAATCTTTTATTAATTTTTTATCTGTTTTATTGGCATTTGTATAATAATATGTTGTAATTTTGAAAGGTTGATCATTCAGCCAACCAAAATAAAAAAATAAAAAAAATACATACACATGAGCAGACATATCTACTTTGCCCATTCATAATTATACTCAGACACATCACCGCAGTCAGACAAAACTAAAATATTCACACCCACACTCTCCACCTTCCTTGAAAATCCAAAATAACTATGATGTGACACTATATATCCCTCTACATTAAACATCCTTTGTCTACCCCACTCGCAGTTAGCTCTGCTTCCATGAACTGCAATCTGCAGCATAATTTACAATCAAGTGCATCTTTATTGTATGATAAAAGCAAAGCACCCTCAGCTTCTTTGCTCTGCATTGTCCAAGCACAGACCAAGAATTCCTTGAAGCACCACAACTAATGCTTCTTGTCCGGTCTAAGTGAGGCTCACTATCAGATGAAGTTGGTCTACCTTTTGCATTTGAGCCAGGGCAATGTGTTTATAACTTATGGTGTGAATGACCCAAAGAATATTAATCATTTAAGTAATGTGTGCTAGGCTAGCAGTAAGGCCAGTGAGTTATGTTGTGTTGGCAGGTTGCCAGGTATGGATTTTGGATTGGCATGTTTCGAGGCAGAAAGGAATAGAATTGTTTGGGGGCCTTCCTGCACATGTTTGACTCTGAGTGAAGCTAGACCCCCTGATTAGTCTCTATCAATTAATTCTCTAGTTTCTCTGTTTCTTTCCAATAGCCTGTAAGCAAAGATGTAATGATATGCAGTTAGATGGGAGGACCTGCAATCCGTTGAGAAATAGCAAATTGGGACATGAGGACATGTCATGTATTCAGATTTTTAACTAATCTAATGTCATGGTGAAATATGTTTACTACTTTTGCTCAGATTTTTAACTAATCTAATGTCATGGTGAAATATGTTTACTACTTTTGCTCGTTAGGTGAGGTTCTCTGTGAGCCTGGTCTCCAAAAAACAACAATCATAACTGAATTATATGTTGTATAAAAAGAAAGTAATGTGAATAATATTGATTACATATACTTCGTAATGGGAGCATGATGTAGAGTTTATTGAGTTTAGTTATGTAGTTTGAGGAGGCTGCTTTTTCCGTTTTGACCACTGCACCATCCAGAGTGTATTGTACTGGCCCCCAGGACATTTCAAGTTCTCCTTTGTGTATGTGGTATAGGTTTTACATATTTATGTATATATAGTCTGAGGTGGGAAATGCGTTTTCTGGGGTTCTTTATACATGCATCATGAAAAACAGAATAACAATTTAAAGTCACTTCTGTCACTTGTGTGACTCTAATGCTTCAAATGTGTCCGTGCTGTCCTTGGCACCTATGTGCCTTTTCTCATTTTTAACTATAGAAAATAAATAATTAAAATTTAAAAATAAAATGATGCCCAAATGCGTTTTTCATTTTGACAATCAACTACAGAAACAATTTCTTTCCTTCACATTTATTGTTTAAATTTACAAGTGTTTTTGAGAAAAAATGTGTAAAGATTCATACAATCGGAAACGGCTGCAGTGCACTAAGATTGAGATGGAGATTATGCATGCACAGTGCGGTTTAATGCTATTGGGTTATTTCCTCTGAACCAGAAGTGCGCTGGTGAAGTCGAAAGTGACTGCTGCAGACGGACGGCAGGTGAAGCTGAGCTGAGACGCGTCGGGCAGTGAGGCATTCAAATTGGGCAGAGAGTGCCTGCAGAAAAGGCACTGTGTGTGGAGTGATGTGCTGTGCCTTGTTCCATTTTTTTCTTTTAACACGAGGCAAGACCTTGACACTGTCGCCGCCCTGGACTTCAGCCGGCCAGTGATGCAGTGAACGCGGTGTATGTCGAGAAGCACTGCGAGAGCACTCCACGGCAATTCCTGGGTCACAGGCTTAGCCTTATAGGGGCTCATGAGGCGGAGTGAGTCAGAGTGTTGTGGCCCACCTTAAATAGAAGTGTAGGAGACTGTCTGCACGCAAAACAAGCCGTTTGAAAACTGGGATTCTTGGCTTGCTACATTTGCGCGTTGTGATATAATTTTCAAAAGAACGCGACTACATCACATATATATAATTTAAGAAGTTGACTATTAGTGGATCTAAGGGCACAAAATCTGGACAACTCAGTGCCTACTGTTAAACTGAGAGGGAGTCACTGTAAAGGAATGGTGAGATCTCATCATGCTGCACGGCTAGAGCAAATGCAAATAGTGTGCGACAGCCAGCAGCCGTCAACCTCTGCACTAGAAGGGCATGAATCTTTGGGGGAGGCAATAGTCTCATCCCCAAATATGCTGAGTGCAAGGGTAGCCCAAGTATAGGGTCTGGAATACACCCCAACGGCTACCACAATGAAGAAAACCATCACAGACATTTTCCCGAAGAGGAAATGCAAACGCTTGGGTGAAGTAGGTGATACAGGCTTGTGTGTTATGGGAAACGCTTGGGATTCAATGGGCCAGAGCTGGCTAGTTAGAGACAACTCTATTATCTCCCCCAGGTTATCGAGGGGGGGTGAGAGATCTGACTAGCCCATACGTGTCACCCATGGCAGTCTTATCGCTAACTCGTATTTTTGTGCAATCTTTGGATTTATATGAGTACGGTTAGGGTGCCTCAAAATCCACGAGTAACATTATACAGGACTCTGTAGAGGCACCCAAGAAAAGCAATATGGAAATTGGTGACAATAACCCTTTCAGCTTTCAGCTACGTTCTGAATTCGCAGGTAGATGCTTTTAAATTACTGAGAGGCGATGTGCAATACCACACAGGCCTATTGCTGGAACTCACTAAAGAAGTGAATGTGAAATCTCAATAGTGAATCTGAAGTCTGCAGTGAATTCTAATCTGAGTGAAATCCTGAGAGGTGTAAGTTTGGATATTAAAGAGCAGTCCAAAGTGGTGGTGGACCTGCAGAGTAAGTTGTGTGCCCTAAACGCTCAAATGGAGACCATCAATGAGAGCGTAAAATGATTACTCGAAGAGGTACAACATACCGATAGAGCTGGGACAGGAGCTGATAACAGGGATCAGGAGATCATGGATCAAACGCTTGATGATACCCCGTTATCAGATTCTATGCTGTAAGAATGTATGCGACTGGCACAAATTGCAGAGGATCCAACTGCACAAAATGAGGAGGTTATACCATCAACTCAAATATTGTCTTAAGCAAATAAAGAAATGGTGATTAAAGCACGCAAGACGAACAGCAGTAGGAAGAAAAAAAGAAGAAAATTCTAGAAGTAGGAGATAAAGAGGAAACTTTAAAATCCAAGCAGGAACAGAAAACAAAGAACCAGAAAGCCAAGAAGAGATGCAAGGTGGTTACAACGCAGTTTATGCGTGCGATTAATGTGCCATCTATCGATGGAAGTAGGGAGCAATGTAAAACATCCAGGAAAATGAAGAATGTGGAGCAGCAAACAGAAAAAGAAAGTGGCTCACAAGTATCAGTTCCCTGTCTGCAGATCGGTGTACAAGATGGGTGCGTGGAGGAAGGTGGAAACATGTACATTACAGTAATTAAGAGGGTCAGTGTGGGGATGCAGACAGAGAAACAGCTAAAAACAATCCAGGTGGCCCCAGTATTTCTGCAGGGTAAAAAACATCCTCTTGTCTACCAAACACTTAATCATCACTAAGTACTGGAGTATTTGGGGGAATAAGCACAGGAGTTTATTCAGTCCTGCAAAGAAGGGAGAATGGACATACAATGGTGATTGAGGACTCGCACCCCTGTACCCAGAAAGTAACTTGCACCCAAACGTAAGACAAAGTGAGGTTTAATCAGGCAACATGTTCAAGGAAACGGAATATGTCCAGTACACAAACTGAAGATTCGGGAAGAGCTGAAATAAAAGAAGTGTGTAATCAAAAGTCTGTATTGCCTCAAGGAATCATAAACATAACCCAAATGTAGAAAGAGGGCGGGACGGACATCCGATCAGGGGAAAAGCACCCAACTATCCACCCATTTGCAATTTCAAAGGTGTGGATGAAAATTTTAAATGGGGATAAAAGATCTAAATCACTAAATCGGAGTGCAATCTTAGCAATCCTTAGAGAGGTGGACGACCGGTTTTTGTTCTCCTCTCAGGACATAGAGTATGTCAGTTTCCCACATGTTAAATATATATCATGGAGATAGGTTTCAAGACCAGGCTGGTGGCCAATGCGGTCCTAGCTGCTAGCGCAGATCTATGCAAACGAGGTTGAGATTTCAGTAGATCTGCTATATGATAATTGTGAAATGATTACTGGCAAAAAGGGAGATTCTATCGGAAAGAATAATTTTAGGTCATCTAATATCGCTAGTAATGGCGGTCAATTATCAGAAAAGCAACCAAATGAGAATCAGAATAAGAATCGGTGATCAAATATGACAGAAAATGGTTGGTCTTTAGTCCCTCAGATACCCTCTCAGATATTTCATGAACTTGGGCTATCCGAGGAGTCTCTTTAGTTAACCAGGAATTTAAACTGATTGGTTGGAGCATGTGGGGTTCCAGTTCGTTTAAAAACAAGGCAATCCAAGAGGAAATATTCACTCATTATGATGTAATGTTAAGTGGAAATTAAAAATCGTTTTTTCTGCTGGTGTGCCTGTCTATTGTCAGTAGTTTCCCTGCCTTGCAGTTAGTAATCCATGGGCAACCTGCACAATAAGCATCTTGTTATAGGTTTCCAGCCTGTTTGGGTCCTTTTTGAAGGGTCTTATCTGTGTTTTAAGTGGCTTTTACAAATTGTTTTTTTTCCCCTGCTGGTTCAACTGCTAGAAAGGTCTGCCTTTGGTTGGGTTTGTTTGTGTTCACTTTTCCTCTCCCCTCCCATGTTTGATAGCAATTGGTTGAGGGAGTCAGGGGTGCCTGTCCATTATCTGTAGTGTGCCCTGTTGCAGTTAGTAAGCCTCCATAGGCATCCTATACAGCAAACACCTGGAAAGATGTTTCCAGCCGGTTTTGGGTCTTTTGGGGAGGTTTTATCTGTTTTACGTGGAAATTACAAATTGTTTTTTTCTGTTGGTGTGCCTTGCATTTAGTAATCCATAGGCTGCAGCCTGCTTTCACTCCCTCCAATTGGCCTGTGTCATTGGCCACATGACCAGGAAGCACCATTCATTACCAGCCCTCCCAGGATGGCCCTCGGCTAAGGGCCAGAGGTAAAGGGCAGCTCTCGAAGAAGCAGCTCCACTCCATGTTTGCCTGTGTTCGCCTACAACGCCTGACGCAGACAACCTACAGCAATGAGTAAGGTAAGTGTGCTTTGGGTGAGGAGTACAGCAATTACTCTACTCCAGAAAACCCCCAGAAAACCCCCACTACTCTTATTACCTGTTATCAAGCCTAATTGTGTAAGGTACCCATTTTGGCACTCAGTCTAAGTGTGTAAAATGGCTATATTCTAGATGGTGCCTAAATTACATACGGTAGCCATCCTTCATGCCCAAACTGTTGGTGTAGCTTTGTTATATGTCCCTGCTGCGCTCTGAGATATAACTGTGCTGCGCCCCATAGTTAGTCATTATGTTCGGCACCATATCTAAATTGTATTGAACGTTGCCACGCCCTGTAACTAGCCATCGTAAGGCCATATGGGCGGGAAGCACAACCAATACTATGCTCTAGAAACCCAGCCACTCTTTCACTATTACTACTCTGTAAACAGTGCTGACATAGTTGGCCTCTGAGTTGAATTGTGCTACCCTCCATAGTCAGCCATTGTGATACACCTTATAGTTGGTCATTGTAGTGAATTGTAGAAGGAAATGTGTTGCACCTACACGTATACTGAGGGGTAGACGTCATGCAGAATTCAGATGTATTTTGCGGGAAATTGAATGTGTTGCCCCCAAATGTATTTTGGTGGCAGGAAATGTGTCACAACAGACATATTATGAAGATTAGCAATGCGTTTCATTTGGATAGCTATGTGTCACATTTGTATAGAATTGTGAAGATTAGCCATGCGTCACATTTATATAGACTTGTAAAGATTATCCATGCATCACATTTATATAGAATTGTGAAGATTAGCCATATGTCATAATTTACATAGAATTGTGAATATTAGCCATGCATCACATTCAGGTAGAATTGTGAAGATTAGCCTTGCGCCTCATTTAGGTAGAATTGTGAAGATTAGCCATGCGTCACATCTAGATAGAATTGTGAAGATTAGCCATATGCCATAATTAGCCAAGGTGTGGTCTCTGATCAGCGCATGCTACCCTGATCTGCATGGGAATTGATGCCATGTACACCATCACCCGGGGCGCACTATCAACTATGCTTGGGTAAGACTTGCTCTTTTTTCTCTTGCAGATATGCACTACGCTCTCCAATCAGAGGAGCTCCCTATTACTCTTATCTCTCGGAAGGGACAATAATACGATACATTTCATCAATTCAAACCATAAACTACAACAGGAATACCCATCCATCCGCTATAAACAATTACTCGGGACCCGGAAAATGGGCACACTGGCATTTATTAGCCATGCATCACAATTAGATAGAACTGTGAAGATTAGCTAAGGTGGTCTCTGATCAAGGCATGCTACACTGGGAATTGATGCCATGAACTCCTTCACACGGGGCGCAGTATCAAGTATGCTTGGGTTGGACTTGCTCTTTTTTCTCTTGCAGATATGCACTACGCTCTCCAATCCGAGGAGCTCCCTAGTACTCTTATCTCTCCGAAGGGACAATAATACGATACAATTCAGCAATTCAAACCATAAACTACAACAGGAATACCCATTCATCCGCTATAAACAATTACCCACCCGGGACCCGGAAAATGGGCCCACTGGCACTTATTAGCCATGCATCACAATTAGATAGAACTGTGAAGATTAGCTAAGGTGGTCTCTGATCAAGGCATGCTACACTGGGAATTGATGCCATGAACTCCTTCACACGGGGCGCAGTATCAAGTATGCTTGGGTTGGACTTGCTCTTTTTTCTCTTGCAGATATGCACTATGCTCTCCAATCAGATGAGCTCCCTAGCACTCTTAGCTCTTGGAAGGGACAATGATACGATATAATTCAACAATTCAAACCATAAACTATGACAGGAATAACAACCCACTATATGGAATTACCCGGGACGCAGAAAATGGGCCCACTGGCACTTATTAGCCATGCCTCACAATTAGATAGAACTGTGAAGATTAGCTAAGGGGGTCTCTGATCAAGGCATGCTACACTGGGAATTGATGCCATGAACTCCTTCACACGGGGCGCAGTATCAAGTATGCTTGGGTTGGACTTGCTCTTTTTTCTCTTGCAGATATGCACTATGCTCTCCAATCAGATGAGCTCCCTAGCACTCTTAGCTCTCGGAAGGGACAATTATACAATATAATTCAACAATTCAAACCATAAACTATGACCGGAATAATGACCCACTATATAGAATTACCCGGGATGCAGAAAATGGGCCCACTGGCACTTACAACCAGTCAAATATAAAAGAGTCAGATGGGGACATAAATGTGAATAATGGCAGAAATAGGATGGTCACATTTGGTGGAGAAAGGGCCAAATTGAATCGTAGTTTGTTGAGAACTACTTCTTCCGCCGCGGGGCCCGAATTAAGATCTATCTGCAATCCCCTCACTTTTGTATAATTTCTGTGGAATACTGACCCGCCAAAAATAATGGGTGATCACTTAAAAGTAAATAATAGGCACACATTTGATGAAAATACTTGTTGTAGGAAAAGTGAGTTAAGAAGAGAAATTAGGATGCTAGGCACATTTCGGTCTAGAGAGGAATATAGAATAAAGGTGAGAACACTGCGCTTGGAGTACAAAAATTGGTCGAGGTCACAGAGGCAACTGCGTCTCCAGAATGATGGAGAGCAGATGCTCAGGGCAGTGGGCCAAGTAAAGGAATTTCTGGTCACTTAATTCTGTGGGTGTTGGCCAATGCAGTTTACAGAGTAATGTGATTCAGGAAGTAGTTTGGCAGGTTCACCTGTCATCTCTGCACAGAGCGTCTCCATTTCCAACAAGGGTTCCTTTTAATGAAGTGATGTGGGAGCTAAATATTACAAGTGATATCCTATAAGACCTGATTAAATAAATCGTCCTCAAGGGCAGCAGAGCCCAATGGTTTAACCAATCAAATACTTAAATCGGAAAATGCTCTATGGTCAAGAATATTGTTGACACTCTTTAAGGAAGTGGTGCGGACTAGGTATATCCTGGAGTCGTGGAGTAGGGCCATTATAGTCCTGATTTATAAGAATGGAGATTGGGCAGATCTAGTAAATTATCGCCCGATCACCCTTCTGGATGCTGATAGTAACGTTTTTACAAGAATGTTGTTAAAAAGAACTTGATTTCCGGGGATAGATAAAAGAGGTATCTTGTTTAATCACCACATAGGCTTCCCTAGGGGTCTGTTCACATCCCTGAATGGTCATGTTATGAGCACAGCCTGTGGTAAGTCGTTTGTAAAGGGAGGTCCCCCTCTCTTTGGTGCTTGCATCGATTTTTCCCAAGCTTTCGATGCAGTGAAAAGAGCTCAACTGTGGAGTAAGCCAAGAGACTGGGGAGTGCCATTGCTGGTTTTGGCAATAATAGTAGAGCTCCACAAATGCTCTCAATTGCAGATCAGGATGGCTATGCAGGCTGGCAGGGAAACCTAATTGGTCCAATTTCCAGCGGGAGGGGGGGGTTCAGGCAGGGATGCATAATTGTTCCCTTCTTCTTTAACCTCTACCTGGTGGTTTTAGCTGATACCCTGGATATGTGGGATTTGGAGAGTCCAGAAATAGGGCAAGAAAGGATAAATTGGACAGCCTAATGATATTGTGTTACTTGACTACACCCCCATGGGGCTCCTGCGTCTGCTGGGCGCTTTGGGGGGAATATGCAAGGGCGAACGATCTCGTGATAAATCCCTCCAAATCAAGGATTGTTGCATTGCCCTCTTTGCCCAAGAGCCTGCCTAGAGCATGTTTACGGTATGAATTGGGTCTGCAGTCACTTCAATCCCACATGAAATGGAGAATAATATTGTTGTAGAGATTGATTTTGGTCCTAATGCAGAATTCTTTATATGAAGATCTGAGATTTATGCTAGAAGAGAAGTCAAGTCTTTTTAAAAAAAAAATGTTTTAAATTTATTTGTATTGGGTTTCAACAACAACAAAGGAAACCTTTACAAAAAAAGGATACTTTAATTACGATAAAAGAAAGAACATGATACAAAACTTAACAAGCGGAATAAAAGAATGGATAAAATTACATTACATCTTTTTACAGAATATATTTTTGCTCCAACATTTAAATGAATACAAAAAAAATAAGAAGTGTACTTCATTCTTAACTATGCTATAAGACCGTAAATGATCGATAGGAATCGTAAGATTGCTATTTTTAAAGAAATCGAATTCCTATGCATCATGTTCCACCAAACTACCTCTGGGAAATATCTTTCTGTTTGTTCAAAAAATTGTCCAAAATAAGTTTCACGTTTCTCACAAATTAACTCACAATCCAATAATAAATTTCGTAACGTCTCCTTTACAATAGTGTTTTTACAAAAACAACATGGAACTTGCCCTTTTCCCAATTTGTCTCTGATCATTGATTTGCCCAGTAGGCAATACATGAAAACGAAACCGCATAAAGTTACTCCTCCAAATCCTATCAGGAAATGTACTTAAATACGGTTCCAAAGTACCCACCAGCTTCCAATCTGATACCATGTGACAATACACAGGTGAGCTCTTTAATTTTTCATTAGTTTCCGTCCAGTCAGCCCATTTTAATTGGGTTTTTACTTGCATTGGCTTCAAAATCTATAAACGTTTTTACAAGCAAATTTCTAGAAGATTCATACAATGATAGTAGGAAGTTTGATTTAGTTTTTCCCAATCTTAGAGGCAGGCCCAAAATGGAATATAAATGATTACCTGATCCCAGTAGGAGTTTTCTTAGTAATGCCATTTTTTTCCACTCAATTAAACTTTTGAGTGATTGAAGGCCTGGTTCATACCTAATGGATGACATAGGGATACATTTAGGTAGGAAATATAATATGCTTTTCCAGAACTTAGATTCTATCCTTGCAATAATATTTTCTACACAACTCGGAAAGAATTCAAGGCCGTCGATAAGCTTGGGAATAACTTTGCAGGTATAGAATCGTATCAGAGGTAACATAGAGAATTTACAATACATCTTGTCAATTATTTTAGTCTGTGCGATCAATCTGGACGAGCGCTCTTCCAAAACATTCCAATATGGGCATTTCTTTATGTTTACAAACACTGAGTAACCCAAATAAACAAATGAGCGTCTGATTTCGAGCTTGAAATTGTTTAAGTACCAACTGAATCTTACTGGTTTTTTAGTTGAACCCAAGATAAGAATTATAGATTTCCCTTCATTTATACTTAAACCATTGACATCAATATACTCTTTAAATTTGTTTATCATTCTTTGTAGTCCTATCTGTGTTCGATCAATCAGCAAGAAATCATTGGCGTAAGAACACCAATTTAGTTTTATTCCTTCTATTTTAGGAGAGATAAACGAGGCCGCATCCAAATGAGAACCCACGTCACAGACAAAAAGATTGAACAATGTAGGACCAAAGATACAGCCTTGCCTCAGGCCATTCCATGTACATATTGGAATTGATAATCTGCCTTCCTGGTTCAACCGACTTTAATCACAGATCCCTCATGCAAATGGATTAGAAGAGATAATATATTCCCTGGTATTCCTAGGGATACCATTTTTGACCATAGTAGAGACCTATTCACCCTGTCAAATGGTTGTGACAGATCTATACTAGCCACATAAGTCGGGAAAACCTTTTCCTTACATCGATTATCCTGTAGGAGTAAAAACATAAGACCTCCCAATTCGGTCCCCAACCCTTTCTAAAGCCGAATTGTTTAGGATCAAATATTGTCTTATTTTCGGCCCATTCTTCTATTATCTTCATTATCAGACCAGCAAATATCTTCGAATCTGCGTCCAGTAGTGCTATGGGTCTGTAGTTATATGGATTGCCTCTATCCAACTTTTTATATATGCAGATTATGCAATCAAAATGAAGAGTCTCTTAGCCATTTGATACTATTTTGCACAAAATTAAGAGAAATCAGAAATGTGTACCTAAAAAGCAATATTGTAGACCTATGTGATATGATATGATATGATATGATATGGTATTTGTAACGCGCCTATACACGAGTGTTTCAAGGCGCGACGAGGCAGGGAGGGGGGGAAACAAGGTGAAGACAGACAAACGATCCTACTAGGCCAGGTGTCATTCAGATCGCGCAAGTGCAGAGGTAAGGGGAAAAGGAGAAGTGCAGGGGGAGGAGGTGGGGGGGAAAGTGCAATACAAGGTAAGTAGCGTAAGTAGCGTAATGTGGCCTAGACTCTGAGAAATGGTGGAGTATAATATGATTGTAGAACACCAAGAATACATTTTATAACAGTCACATTTTTAGAGCAAACTCTCAAAATGCTAGATCAGTATAGCGAAGACGATGCAAAGTAAAAATCTAAATTGGCAAACAACCAAAAAAGATATAGGGCCTCATTATAACCTTGGCGGAATGGGTTAACGGGTGCCGCAAATGGATGCGGACCCGTCAAACCCATTCCGCCTCATTACGAGGTCTCCTCGTGGGACCCGATGTGGACATCTGGTTTTACCAGACGTCCTTACCGGGTCCCGCTAGGGGACAAGGGAGCTAACAACGTGCCGGCTGTAATCGACCCGTTGTTAGCTCCCTCCCCCATTCCGATTGAGCCCTATGGGGGCTCAAATGGGAATGGGGAAGGTCAGGGCGGGGTTCCTTGAAGGAGGAATTACTGGGCCCTCCAAACTTGGAATGGCCCAGTAATTCCCGATTCAGGGAACCTGGATGCGGTTTTGGTGGCAGCCATGCCCTTATTAAGGGCAAGGCTACCGCCAAAGCCGTAATGAGGCCCATAATGTTTTATTCTCGCTGTTTTTAATATATATTAAGTAATGCTTGTAAAACTTGGAGGCTTCTTTTATGTTAAATTCATGTTTTATGTTTTGTTTCTTTTTTCTTTAATGTACGATCTCTTTGTAAAGTTTGTGAAAGGTTTGTAATAAACCAAATACACTAAAAAAAAAAAAATAAAAGAAATATATGGGGATAAAGTAAGAAATTCTCCAAGATGATGGAATATGCTTTGTTACAGTGATGTTCCCAAACAACAGAAACAGAACATTTGCCCAGAGGGATGGGTTCTCCTTAAAAATGACGTTTGCCAAACCATTGGATCCTGCCGCCCTAGATGGACTTGATTTATTTATTTGGGCCATTATCTCCACCTCTGTAAAGTAACAGTTCCAGTCGAGTTTGTTTATGCCAGAGATAGTTAGGGGAAGAGTCTTATTTGCTGCATAAATCTCCCCAAAATGCCTTACCCAAACATCCTCTGGGACACTATTCACTTGTGACATCAAAAGGGGAGACTCCATTGAGTGTACAAGCGTCCAGAAATTTCTAGAAGAACCATCTTTAAGAGCTCTTAACGTAGCTTCGCCATCTGATTGTAACATCTGGGCATTATGTGAATGAAGCCAATTTTTTAATTTTTGTTTTTCCTTATGAAGTTGCTTATTTTTCTCCTCCCAGGCAATAGGTAGGGTTTTAATTTTCCGAATATTTTTATTACACATTTTTTTATGATCTTTAACTAGATGGTCAAAAACGTGTGGATGCTTAACACCGAAGATTCTCCCCTTAGAGTTAGTGGAACTAGTGATTATTTTCCCTACGAATGGGCTAAATTCCTCACTCGAGAATAACTTCCATCTTTCCTCTAGCTGTAATGCTTGGCAGTCAATATTAAGAACCATATTTATTTTCAGCACATTACCCGTATGCCATGTATTCTGTTCCTTGTTGTGTTCACATCTATTTTTAACTTATAAAGTTTCCTATTTGGCTGTGATAATCTGATGTTCCTTTGTATCAGAAGAAATCTATGATCACTAAACGCGTTATTAATTAGATCAAAGGAGGTACATACTTTGAACAGACTACCTGACATAAATATGTGATCGATTGTGGAACTGTATAGGCCATTCGACCAGGTAAAACTGGAATCCAGACTCTTTCAATTGATTTGCATGAAATGAACTCCAATTCGAGAGGAATGTGTGCCATATATGACCTTGTAGGATTTTCCTAGAGCATCCAACAGGGCCTCCCTCTATTGTTTGGCCTTCCTCTCCTCCTACAAAAGACAAAATACCTATATTGGATTCCCATTTCGAAGTCCTGTTTTCTAAAACTGGAATTTCAGCGTTCAGATCACCTGTAATTACTACCTGTAAGCCTTTGTATTTAGTGTTCAGGTCAACAAGGAGGGAGTTAATCTCCTTAATTTTATCAGATAAATTATGAAGTATATGTTCACCACCAAAACATACATTATACCTGTGTCTTGTCATTTCCAGGACCACTGCCAAAACTCCAGATTCCGGGGAGAAGGTCTCAACGATTTTTAAACCTTCCCCTATTCTAACTGAAATAATCAACCCCCCTGAGGGGTGACCCCTACTAGAGTTGGTAGCCAATTGGAACCTTGAATCAAACCCATCAATATGTAATTTGCATGTCATCCAAGATTCCTGCATACAGATGATACTATTGGTCACTAATTCGGCACACAACTCTTTGGAGGATGTTAATTGCGAATAACCCCTTGAGTTCCAGGATAATAGTTTGATCTTATTCTAAAGGCCGGATTTAAAATTTTTTAATTCAGCTACTGATTCCTTCAAGGTTTGCGTGAGCCGCAACCATGAATTAACATCATCACTTTTGGGGGGGGGAGCCAATTACTTTCATAGGTGTTTCCCTCTTTCCTGACTTCTCTCACTTCTTCCGCCTCTGCATATGGTCCCACCCGAAAATTTCTACTGTATCCCTTGAATCTTTCTTGGCGATCGTCCCTATTATTTCCATTTGGCTTAGCGCCATCGATTTGTGTGTTTAAGATCAGGTTAAAATCTTTTACATCATATCCCATTCGATTTAATTCCATGATCTCCTTGATAACCAAATCATGCACAGTGCGAGAGTGGAAAACAATTTGCACAAAGTCAAAGCGTTCAGGGTGAATGTAGTTGATTAGTTTTATGTCAGCTGATGTAAGGAGTCTCAAATTGGGAACTTCCCTGAACAAAGAGAGCACACAATTTCTATTTAATGTTGGAGGACCTTCATAATCAAATATGAAAAATAAGAATAGACTTGGGTAATCTGTCATTATTGGTCTTCGGCAGCAGATTTTACCGTAATCCTCTGCCAAAGGGGGATTAGAGATGTTACCTTCTGAATCTACATTATGCTGAAAGGATTGTACCATAATGTGTTTCCCACCTTGCTTCCTGCTTCCCTCGGAGCTCCCTGTTTTTGAGCCTCCATTATTAATGGATCACTGTTACCTTCTCCAGGTTTGTGTCATGATCTCTGCTTCCAAAAGGTCAGGGTTTTCCCAACTCCCTTGGAAGCAGATCCATAACCCAGGTTCCGAGGGCTAACCAGTCCCAATTGGGACCTTTTGGACCCAGTCCTGGCGCCAGTGGCACCAGGCTCATAAATATGCCCAGTCCCAGCGCTGGAAGCGCCGGGCTCATAATGCTTGGGTGGACTTACCTGCAGCAGACCATGCTGCTTACTTGCCTGCCAGTTGAGCCTCTGATCCTCTTCTGTTTGGAACTACTTTTCCTGTTGGGTGGGGCAGGAGCCACTCCCTAGGTTCAGAACACTGGAACTCTTCTGGAAAGCAGGAACTCTTTTCTTACCTAGGCGTGGCTGTGGAAGGAGACACCTAAGCACTACTGGAGGCTATTTAAACCACACCCGATGGATGAATCTTGCTTTGCGTTATTCTGCAGCCTCTGCAGCAGAACGCTCATCGTGTCTTCTGCATCTGATCCTGGGCCTAAGGAAAAAGGCTTACCATCCTGAATCCAGTCTTCAGCAACACCTATAAAGACAAGAAAGAACAGGTTAGCATTACGGTCTTCAGTGACAGCGCTTCACTTACCTGGTCCATCGGCTGTCATCAACGCCTCGTGCTGCATTCCGGCATCTGAAAGACAAAAGCTCACCAACTCTTCGCACGCTCCGGAGGCCTTCGGCGCTGCATCCCGCATCTGAAAGACAAAACAAGGTGCGTTTAAAGACATTGGGGAACTTTAATACTCACGTGCCATTACTCCTTTCCACATCTAACCCAGTGGGTATTCCGGCACCCTGCAGCCGCTCCGAACTTGTACCTGCAAAATAAAAAGACAGTTAGAGCGCATCGTGAAGCAGGCAACAAGCGCTTACTTACGTGCTTCCAGGCGCTTCTATTCATCACACGGGCTCCATCTTCAACTCACTTCAGCCCGTCATCCGCCATCGCCGGAACCCTGCAAAACAAGAGACATCATTACTAAAGACTTTTAAAGACATTAGAATTACTCGAAACTTACCGTTCGTGCAGTAAACGACGGACAGCAGTCCTCTGAAGTCAAGAGGCCTGCTCCCCTTATCCAGTGAAGAAACTGGTTACAGCACCCTGCCCCGAGGCAGGTGGAGAGCACGGCGTTCACTTACCTAAGGTGAGAGCGTTGACCTTTGGGGTTCTACAGGAGAAGAGAAAGGGAAGAAGAGAGAGACATTCAATAACCCAGTTCATTAATCCCATATTTTCTATCTGCAGACATCTTACCCTTCGAGTCAGACATACAGTGGACAGAGGTCCAGCCCAAAGAGCCAGCCGTGTGTTACACATCACCTTTGAAGATACGGCATACGCCCAGTCAAGACCGGCGCCTCTACGGGAATCAGGTGAGAGTTACAGAACGCAAAGCCAACCGCAAAACTCCCGTCCAGGCGCTATGGAAACCTCGGATACCGACCAGCTAGCCCAGTTACTTGGGGAACTAAGGGCAGAAGTGCATGCAGCCCGTCAGGAAACGAACGCTCTAAGAAGGGAACTGATTATTTCCAAGGAGCGAACAGATGATCTCGCTAGACAATTGCTACAGTCACAAGCCGGCCAGACCCCGTTACCCGCATCTGGGGGAAATCTTCCTTCTACATCCTCTATGAATCCAGTGCAGATCAACCTACCTGGGAATGTACCTCTGGCTCCGCCCGAACGATTTTCTGGTGACCCAAAGAGGTTTGCAGTATTTATCAATCAGTGCCGGTTGCATTTCTTATGCCGGCCAGCAGCCTTTCCAACTGATCAAGCTAAAGTATCTTTCGTGCTTTCATACCTTAGTGGCAATGCGGCAGACTGGTCGATCCCTCTAGTAAATCAAGATGATCCGGTCCTCCATGATTTTCAAGCTTTTCAGCTCCGTATGGAAAAACTGTTTGCAAGACATTCACAGGGACAGGCCTTGGACAATGAGCTTCTTTCGTTGCGAAAAGGTAATCAAGACCTTTTGGCTTATATTGCGTCTTTCAACAGACTGATAGTGGAAACTCAATGGCCTGAGGACAAAAGGATTACGCTGTCTTATAGAGGTCTACGTGGAGAGCTCAAAGATGTGTTAGCCCAAGTAGTGAATCCCCCACAAGATTGTTCGGACTATATAGACTTAGTCGTTCAAATAGATCACAGACTGCAGAACAGGAAGGCCGATCGTTCCAAGTTTGATGCTCGAGTATTTTCCAAACCGCCAACTCCTTCCAAAGGAGTAGACTCCGGGGAACCCATGCAAATAGGGGGCCTGAAAGGTCCTCTAACACAAAAGGAGCGGGAAAGGAGAAAACAGTTGCAATTATGCCTCTATTGCGGAAACTCAGGGCACTTTCTTCGAGACTGTCCGGTGAAACCTGCCAAGAAGGCAGTAGGAGCTGCAGTTACCAAAGTTACAAACTCTGAGCAGGGAAACGACCTCGCCCGACAAGAATAGAGGTCCTCTTGCCGAGCGTGAAAACCAGTTCTGTGACCTCGCATTTCGTGATACCTATGGTCCTCATTAGCCCTGATAATCCGGATCGATTACATGCAATTGAAGCTTACGTCGACAGCGGTGCCATCGGCAATTATGTGGATCATGAAATGGTTTTGAGGATGAATCTAACTCTTTGTCCCAAGGCTGTAAAGGACGTCATTACTACGGTGGATGGAACGGAGATAGCCTCCGGACCAGTAACGCATACCACTCAAGAAGTGACGCTAGTAAGTCAAGATGGACACCATGAGAAGATCGTGTTCGATGTGATCAAGGCTCCTCAGTTTCAGATTATTCTAGGAATACCTTGGTTAGAGAAACACAATCCTCTGATCGATTGGCGAGCAAGAACGGTCCAGTTTCCAGAATGTCTCTACTTGTCACCCTCCACCTGGTGTTGCACTGGCAGCAATTTCTTCAGAGACTCCCCAGTTACCTCCCGAATACCTAGAATACCAAGATGTCTTCCGGAAGGATCAGGCTAACTCTCTACCTCCTCATAGGTCTTATGACTGCCAGATAGACCTGATACCTGGATCTACTCCTCCTTGTAGTAGAATTTATGCCCTCACCGAGCCTGAGAACCTTCACCTTCGACAATACCTGGATCAATACCTGGCAAATGGGTTCATTCGTCCTTCCAAGTCCCCTGCTTCTTCAGCTTTGTTCTTCGTTCCAAGAAAGGAAGGAGACCTTAGAATGTGTATAGATTATCGCTCCCTGAACCAGATCACCCTCAAGAATAGATATCCGTTACCTTTGATCCCTGAACTCCTGGACCAAGTCAGAAAAGCATGCATATATACAAAGCTGGATCTTAGAGGAGCCTACCACTTGGTACGAGTAAAAGAGGGCGATGAATGGAAGACGGCCTTCCGCACCAAATATGGGCTATTTGAATATCAGGTCATGCCCTTCGGACTTTGCAATGCCCCGGCCGCCTTTCAATATTTTATGAACGATGTCCTCAGAGAACTCATAGATGTGTGTGTTGTTGTTTACATTGACGACATCCTCGTTTATTCTTCATCGGAATCTGAACATCGGAAACACGTGAAAATGGTCCTCGAAAGATTGCGTCAACACAAACTTTTCGCTAAGTTGGAAAAATGTGTTTTCAACGTGACTGAAGTTGAATTCTTGGGATTCATATTATCACCTAGCGGAGTGCGTATGGATTCAAAGAAGGTCGATGCAGTTCTCAAATGCCCATCACCATCCTCCGTAAAAGGTGTGCAAAGCATGTTAGGCTTCGCTAACTTTTATCGCAGGTTTATCCCCGAATTTTCTCGGATAGTCCAGCCCATCACTGCCTTGTTAAAGAAAAACAAATGTTTTGAATGGTCTACCGAGGCGGAACAAGCTTTCCAGGATTTGAAGACTAGATTTATCTCTGCACCAATCTTAAAACACCCTCGCCCCGAACTCCCCTACATCGTGGAAACTGATGCTTCAAGCCTTGCCATGGGGGCAGTTCTATCACAAAAGGACCCGGTAACCAATCAGTTGCATCCCGTGGCATTTTGGTCCCGCAAATTCTCGCCTCCTGAAATCAACTACACGATTACTGACAAGGAACTTCTGGCTATCAAGTCTGCCTTTAAGGCTTGGCGGCATTATCTGCTGGGGGCCCGACACACCGTTACTGTGATTACGGATCACCGAAACCTGCAATATTTGAAAACCGCAAAAGCCCAATCCTCTAGACAACTCCGTTGGGCATTATTCTTTGCCGAGTTTGACTTCATAATTACCTATCGACCTGGTACAAAAAACGGTAAAGCTGATGCCCTTTCTCGGATGGGAGTGGAAGAACATTTGATCAACCCTAAACCTGTACCAATCATTCCCGAACAAAGAATTCTGGGTGTAATCGCCACACAATCCATAGAGGAAGTTAAGGATAAAACCAGGCAACTTGTAACTCCAGCAGACATACAGAATTGGCATCTGCAGGGAAAGGACTTTGCAGTAAAGGACAACTTATTGTATTTCCAAGAACGATTATACCTGCCCAGCACAGATTTACAGAAAAAAGTAATCTCTTGTTATCACGATTCTTTAATGGAAGGACATCCCGGTATGGCCAAGACCTCAGAAAAGATCAAGCGCTACTTCTGGTGGCCGTCTTGGAAAAAAGATATCAGAGACTTTATAATGTCCTGTGGAGTATGCGCCCAAAACAAGAGTCAAAAGGAAAGACCAGCAGGCCTCTTACGCCCTATTGACATCCCACCTCGCCCTTGGCATACGCTTTCTATGGACTTCATCACCGATCTACCTCCATGCTCCGGATACAATACGATTCTAGTAATCGTGGACTTATTCTCCAAGATGGCGCATTTCATTCCGCTCAAAGGCTTGCCAACAGCAGCAACTGTGGCCCGAGAATTTCTCGAAAACATCGTCCGACTGCACGGTTTTCCTTCGGTTCTAATTTCGGATCGAGGTAGTCAATTTATTTCTCATTTTTGGCGAAGTTGCTGTCGGTCGGCTCAAATTGATGTGAGACTATCGACCAGTCACCACCCTCAGACCGACGGACAAACCGAGAGGACCAATCAAACTCTGGAACAGTATTTACGCTGCATGCTGCAACAAACTGAAAAAACTTGGAAAGACATCCTTTGGATAGCCGAATATGCCTACAACAACTCTGTCCATTCGGGAACTGGGAAAACCCCGTTTTTTCTTTTATACGGCAGTCACCCTCGAACCTCGGAGTTGGATCCCCTCCAAGATCTTGAAACACCAGCAGTAGACTACCTGCATTCTACAATCACCCAAGCCTTTAAGGAAGCTATTTCTCACCTTCAAAGGGCTAAAGAACAATACAAGAAAGGAGCAGATCAACATCGGAAGGAAGCCCCTCAATATCAAGTAGGGGATCAAGTCTGGTTATCCACCAAATATCTACCTCTAAAAGGGCCACGCACATTCAACCCAAGATACCTTGGTCCCTATTCCATCACTACCATAGTAAACCCAGTAGCGGTCAAGTTGGACTTGCCCCCGCACATGAAGATACATCCGGTCTTCCACGTCTCTCTATTAAAACCCGTGCAACCTCAAACCCGACTAACTAAATCTCCAAAACCCATCCTAGTTGATGGAGAACTCGAGTTTGAAGTCAAAAGCATTCTGGACTCCAAGATCTCCAAATCTAAACTATTTTACCTAATTGACTAGAAAGGCTACGGCCCCCAAGAGAGATCCTGGGAACCTGCTGAATATGTCCACGCTCCTCGCCTAATCAAAAGATTTCACCGAACATTTCCTGACAAGCCAAAACCCCCGGAGAAGCCCGGTTTGGGAGGGGGCTTGAGGGGGGGTACTGTCATGATCTCTGCTTCCAAAAGGTCAGGGTTTTCCCAACTCCCTTGGAAGCAGATCCATAACCCAGGTTCCGAGGGCCAACCAGTCTCAATTGGGACCTTTTGGACCCAGTCCTGGCGCCAGTGGCACCAGGCTCATAAATCTGCCCAGTCCCAGCGCTGGAAGCGCCGGGCTCATAATGCTTGGGTGGACTTACCTGCAGCAGACCATGCTGCTTACTTGCCTGCCAGTTGAGCCTCTGATCCTCTTCTGTTTGGAACTACTTTTCCTGTTGGGTGGGGCAGGAGCCACTCCCTAGGTTCAGAACACTGGAACTCTTCTGGAAAGCAGGAACTCTTTTCTTACCTAGGCGTGGCTGTGGAAGGAGACACCTAAGCACTACTGGAGGCTATTTAAACCACACCCGATGGATGAATCTTGCTTTGCGTTATTCTGCATCCTCTGCAGCAGAACGCTCATCGTGTCTTCTGCATCTGATCCTGGGCCTAAGGAAAAAGGCTTACCATCCTGAATCCAGTCTTCAGCAACACCTATAAAGACAAGAAAGAACAGGTTAGCATTACGGTCTTCAGTGACAGCACTTCACTTACCTGGTCCATCGGCTGTCATCAACGCCTCGTGCTGCATTCCAGCATCTGAAATACAAAAGCTCACCAACTCTTTGCACGCTCCGGAGGCCTTCGGCGCTGCATCCCGCATCTGAAAGACAAAACAAGGTGCGTTTAAAGACATTGGGGAACTTTAATACTCACGTGCCATTACTCCTTTCCACATCTAACCCAGTGGGTATTCCGGCACCCTGCAGCCGCTCCGAACTTGTACCTGCAAAATAAAAAGACAGTTAGAGCGCATCGTGAAGCAGGCAACAAGCGCTTACTTACGTGCTTCCAGGCGCTTCTATTCATCACACGGGCTCCATCTTCAACTCACTTCAGCCCGTCATCCGCCATCGCCCGAACCCTGCAAAACAAGAGACATCATTACTAAAGACTTTTAAAGACATTAGAATTACTCGAAACTTACCGTTCGTGCAGTAAACGACGGACAGCAGTCCTCTGAAGTCAAGAGGCCTGCTCCCCTTATCCAGTGAAGAAACTGGTTACAGCACCCTGCCCCGAGGCAGATGGAGAGCACGGCGTTCACTTACCTAAGGTGAGAGCGTTGACCTTTGGGGTTCTACAGGAGAAGAGAAAGGGAAGAAGAGAGAGACATTCAATAACCCAGTTCATTAATCCCATATTTTCTATCTGCAGACATCTTACCCTTCGAGTCAGACATACAGTGCACAGAGGTCCAGCCCAAAGAGCCAGCCGTGTGTTACACATCACCTTTGAAGATACGGTATACGCCCAGTCAAGACCGGCGCCTCTACGGGAATCAGGTGAGCGTTACAGTTTGCCACTAGACTCAACCATCGGATTTCCTACTACAGTATCGTTATCTACTTGAATTATGTTTGAATGTTGAAGTAGGGTGAGTTCTATTGTGTTTTTAATCAGAGAAGCCAGAGCAGAATGATCCAAGGGTTGCTAGCCTTCTGTCTTGCCTATACATAATGGTCCTTTAGCCTCAGGAACAACACTTGGTTCACATTTTTGATCATTTGGTTTGTTCGATGCCACCGATTTGAGTGAGGTAATTTGTTCATTAAATACCTCCAAGAATGTATTTGGTCCAACCAACTGATCGTTTAACAAATTAGGGGTGGGTTTAGTATCTTTAGCCTTCTTCTTTACCTCTACTTGAGCGCTCCCACCTTTCTTAATTTTATTACAAAGCCCCATATTTTGTTCAAGTATACTTCATTTTAAGATACGACTGTCGGGGTGATTCTGGGACTTCAAGCCCAACCCGTGTTGGGATTTTTGTTGGCGCTCCTGGACTCGCACATTTTTCGAGAACAACTGGAATATTTCTTTACTTTCAATAGCTTTAGTTCCCTTCGTGCCCTTATGCCTCATTTCCTCAGTTAGAGTATTAGGGGCAATGCACAGTTCTTTTTCCTTTTAAAGCTTTTAAGTGCTTAGTGACCTTAATAGACTCAAACAGGATGGGTCTTTTATTCTCTTTCTGTGCGTTATTCCTCATACGGTCGGAATTGTTATTATCTTTTGCTATTTATGTTATGCCTAGAAGGGATTTAGATTCATCATCCAGCTGGTGGGGGTCCTTCAGGACTTCATCACTTGACTGATTTTTCAGTTTCCTTTTGTATTTATTACGTATTTATTTTTAGATTTTTAGTTTGTTTTGCATTGCGTTTCACTAGGCGCGTCGCAGAGCGTTTTTCTTTGCGAGTAAGCGCCACAATCGGGATTCCGTCAATATGGGTCTCCCCTCCCATTCTTTAGACACTCAGCATTTCAGGCTTACCAACTTCCGTATCCAAGTCTATCAAATCTGTCAGGGCAGAAGGACTATCCTGTGTTACGGTATCCTCCTGAGTGGAGGAATTAAAAGTAGTTTCCATACATTGCTTGAGATGCAAAGATGTTATTGCATCCGTAAGATTTAATACCTTGGATAACAATTCGGTAATTTTTCGCAGAATTTATAGATACTTCTTTCATTAGGCTCCCATCCTTCTTATCTTTCCTGTTACCCTCCCCTCGATTGGTTGGGCCTAATTCAAGTTCTTCGGGGGTTTTCCAGGCTTGTATTTCCCCCACCTTGTTGTCACCATGACTACTTAGAAATGTGGGCTGGGGGGGAGCCTCATGGTGCGGCGCCTCATGGTGCGGCAAAATCTTGCATGATTCACAACTAGATTTTTTTTTGTTCCATTAACAATTACGCCATTACGTCACATGTGAACATTGACCCATCCATTTTATTTAATTTTGCCAAAATTTCAACCAGTGTGTTTTTCATTGTCCTTATTACCCAATGAGTTTGTTCGTGCCCCTTGTCTAGCGGATTCAGTATACGTGTCATTACTGGGAAAGAGTGCTCACCATGCGGGAGTATTTCAGCTTTGTTAAATTAACCTACTGCCCCCCCATGCTGAGAGCTTTCAATTACAAATTCGTTGTTCTCACTCTCAATACCATAATGTAAGTTTGTTTCTAGGTCAATATCTGAGAACCCGGATATTACATTTGAATCATGGACAGGGGAGCTAGGGTTTACTTTGATGGAAGGTAAATGATCCTAGTGGCCTGACACTGCCGTATTTTCTATACGTATTGGTCTCAACTGGACCGGTGTGGAAGGACCCAGGGAGAGGCGAATGCATCTTCTCAATTCCGCTTCTATGACTGGGGCAATTGGGGAACAGTCTGAGATCTTATTTTCGAACTGTTCATGCGGAGTTCCCTCTATATGGGAGTCCCATATGCCCCTATTGCCCCCCCGCCCCCCGGATCACATTCCACACCAGGAGCCTGATGTGTATCATTCATTTCCTTTAATGAAAAAAGTTAGGAGGGTGCTGTCACCACCTGCGTTCGTTTGGACACTCTTCAAACCATTTTCATTTTTTATGCTTTTATTATACTTAAATTCCGTGCTACCATATAGTAGGGCTGCTACCTCTATGCCCATCAGTTAATTTTTCCTGAGTGCAAGAGATTTCCAATTCAACTGTGTCCTGCTCATCTATATTTACATATGAAGGGGTACCCCTGGGCTTACTAACGCTCCTTAAACCGTTAACCATTTTGACACTTAGTTTCCTTTTTACAATGCAAAATTTGTTTTTAGGCCTTTTATTACTTCTACTACTATCAAGCAATTGAATGTATCGAGGATAGGCAGTTAAATGTGGTAGAACCAGAGTGTGAATTAACTCTTACATATGCATTTTAATTAAAGCATTACCCCACTCTTTCATAATACCCGAGTTCTTAACTTATCTTATCCCGGCCCCCAAGCCTAACAGTCCACTTGTAGCCACTTGGGTGCGCGTATCAGTGAACAGTTGTAGGCTTGCCGGGGGGGCGTGGCCAGAAGAACGCGAGGTGGCGTTGAGAAAGAACAGAAAACAGCAGGTAAGGCAAACTTGTTAGGAAGTCCGTTAGGTAAGCAATAAGTCCTCGATGCAAACCAGCAACAAGTCCTCGAGGCAAACGAGAAACAAAGGACTGCAGAAAAATGAATATGTAAAGTATTTACTTTAGTTCCTGTAGCTTACACGAGACGATCCATGTTACGCGCCATAGTAAGATTCCTCTTAGGGACGACAATGGCAAAGGCAGCCGAAGGCAGTCGGGGAGGAAATTCAACAGTGCCACAGCCCAACAGTCCACTTGTAGCCACTTGGGTCAAGTCCATTTTATGTGATTTTAAAACATATGCTCAAGAAATCTTGCAGGACAGTGAATGTTTGGGAAACGATTTGGTATGCAATCCTATGTATGTGACAAACTATACATGAAATTTGCAGCACAACATTTTTTCAGTCATTTGGCCTCATTACAAGTCCGGCGGTATCCCTGCCGATGCTACGGCGTTCCGGGAAGTCAGGCGCCGGTAAATTGTTAATCCCCATTCCCATTTGAGTCCTATAGGACTCAATGGGGACCATGGAAGCACCGTTAATAACGGTGCCGGTGATTCCGTGACACTCTGCAGGCGGCTGCTGTTCCGCCCGCCAGGTCTGATCCTGGCGGGCGGGACAGCACCTGCCCGTTGAGTCGCATTGTGCCGGTCCGGTAACAACGTTGTGCCGAACCGGCACAGTTGTAATGAGGCCCATTGTCTCTTTATGACAAACCGCAAGGTTACTTGTTGCATATTTAAGGCACTTTCCTAATTCCTGTTGGAGAACAAGATTTCTCGGATTTGGACTTAATTTACTGCCAACTAGGTAGATTCTGCATGCGAGATATAAGGAACAGTCTGTTGACAATTCAGGCACACTGTGTTGGGGAAAAAAGTTATACAGACTCTAAGACACATCTTGATAGACTGTTGGGAGACCTGGAAATTGAGGGTAAAGCACTTTCTGAGATTTGTGGAAATGGAGAGGTTTCTGGCGTCGTCATCTTTCTGGGAAACCTAGCATGGTTACCGGATTGGGGCCTCCCATGCAAAACATACTCCTTCAGATACCTGGGAATCCAGGTCACGCACACTCCGAAAGAGACACATACTCACAGCACTCTCACAGTAATTGGTGGCCTTAAGAAATCCATGTCTGTTTGGTTCAAGTTACTGCTCTCACTTATGGGCGGAATTGCCATAGTTAAAATGATTGTCCTGCCCAGACTCCTATATAGTTTCACAAATGTCAACTATTGTATTGAGACCGCTTTCTTTCGCCTTCTTGACACTAATTAGAGGTTTTCTCTGGGGTCCAAATCGGCATAGGTTGGCTCTTACTTTGCTGTGCCTGCCTTACAAAGTCAGAGGGGCACAGTTGCCTAGGCTTCAACTTTACTATTTGGCCTCCCAATTAGGCTTTGTTACGAATTGGTTATCCGATGACCCCACATCTGAATCTGAAGTGCTCCAGCCTTTGATCGGACTAGCCCGGCTCAAGGTAATATGGCTCCCAGACTGTTGTATGAATTCCCAACCATTGCTCGCCGGTCTAGGCATACATATCTGGTCCAGAGCATTAAAACTGCTTGGGGTGAGTCACCCCTACTCGCCTAATGTCCCAATAGTGGCTTATGAGTTCACGAGCAGGGAGCACCTAGGTGCAGGTAGGGCCTAGGTGCTACTAGGCGCTGGGAGGGATGGAGTATGTATACATGGGGCTACATGTATGATGATGGGAAATTTAGAGACTTGGACCCCTGGCTCGACAGTCAGGCCTGCCTAAAGGTCAGTTTCTGAGATTTATGAATGTGGCGGAAGTGGCTAGCCGTAGAATGAGCGGTGGCCCATGGAACCAGAAGAGACTGCGCTTCTGGCTCTTATGTACATGAGTGGGAACAAGTGCTAGGTTTCCATAAACATGTGTCCCGGAATGCTAGCTTTAGATTGCTCCAGATCAATGTACTTCACTGCACATACATGACCCCCAGCAGGGGGGCTACATTTAACAATAACATGCAGTCCACCCACTTGGATAATGCAGACTTAATACATATGTTCTGGAAATGCGTTAGAGTGCAAGTTTTTTGGTCCCGAATTGAGCACGCTTGCAGGATTGCTGGTATCATTAGATAGTGTTGGAGCCCATTGGAGTGTCTCTTGGGTGCATATTCTAGACAAGGCAAATACGACATATTACTAAATTCATGGATTTAGCATGCATACTTGCTAAAAGAATTGCCATGTCTTGGAAGTCTTCAAAGGGCCGGCAATATTAACTTTGCCAACTTGAAACTTGGTGTGATGCGGAAACGAAAGCATGGGCTGGGTCACTGCAAACATACGAAGATGACCTTGCTGAGTCTTTTGAGGCTTGGAAAAAGCTGGTCTTTACTATGTTCCACCTGTCTGATGATAAACACACCCTCATGGCCACTTTATATTGAACAATAAACTTCATATGCCCTCACCAACTCCTGCTCCCCCATAAGAGTTAACAACCACACTTGTTTATGTTTTGTGTTTATTTATATACTTTACCAGTTAAACTCTCCACCATGCCCAATGCGCTGCCCCGCTTATAAACAATTGCTGTCTCATCCCTATCTTGTATACGAGCCCTGTTCTATGTTCGGAATGTTTGTTTTATGTTTTGTTCTGTAAGCATTGTCTGTGTTTTACTTTTCTGTAAGGTGTACCAAAGCTGTACCATATATTGTGCATCCATTGTAACCTTGATAAAATTGCTGCATTGCCACCCAATGCTTAATAAACATTTGAAAATAAAAATGTTTTTAAAATAAATCATTTATGTAAACTACTCACCTGACTCTGTGTGTGATGAAATACAGTTGGAACAGCATTGGGAAGTAACTTGCGAGTGAGTCTGGGGCGATGTCTTTTAGCGAACGTTGATGTTTCATACATATCGTCTGAGAAGTATATGCTGCCGGTGCGGATTCAATTGCCCCTCACGTCCTCCAAGACATCCTTGTTTCTGCTGCCAGTCTTCTATACTGGAAAGCCACAATTGAGTAACCATGATCGTATCAACAACATATCCTGCCACAAAAAGATAAGATCGATGACAAAACATTAAAAAAAGACGCTATCATGGAATCTAAGAATTCAAGATATAATACATTGAAAGGTTGCAAATGGAGAAATAACTGAGATATATGAAAAGAAAATTTGGATTTAAATGTATCCAGTTGAAAACGAGAACACAGTAATAACCAAGAGTTCAATTACCTGTAATTGGGAAAATCTAAGAGGAGATGCAGCAACAAAGATATCAAGCTGTGTGATGATGATATCCGTAGTAGACTGCAGAGATGTTTTCTTGATAAGGATTTGAAATTATTTATAAACACTTTGAAAAGTGGGTGTGTATGTGAATTTGTTGCAGCAAAGGACTGCCCCTAAAATGTGTTTTTTAAAAAAAAATTTACAGCGTTGGATTGTACTGGTACATAGCCATATTTGGGTATGTGTAAAGATTGATGGAGGTGAAAGATTGATGAGGTCATATGTCATAAAAGAATGTGGGCACATACAAATAAATATTATGAGCCCATTGTCTAAGTGAGAACTGCCTTTTGATAAAGCTAGGGATGGGTAAGGCCAGGGCCTCATGAATGGTCACATGCATATCTTAATTGCAGAGATGGGGTCTTCAAAGGGGAGCATGTTGACACCAGTCTGGGGTGGCCATTGGTCCCTAGAGGCAAGAACCCTTTGAGATGTATGTGGTATTTCGCACCGTGTGCATGCCCAGCTACCCATCCCCATTGCGAGTGCCTGGCTCAAGACAAGTGAGAACTGCCTTTGATAAGGGGGGATGTATCTGGACGTAGCGTGTTGAATAGGCCCATCACTGTGTCAAAGGGCTTGCAGATATGTTAATTGCTGTGACAGGATCTTCAAAGGGGAGTATTGAGACTCCATGTCTTAGGTGGACAATGGTCGATAGACTCAAGAACACGTTGCGTTGCACGTTCACTCTGTTGAACCTGTGGCCCAAAACCCAAACCAAACGAAAATGCATGGAACAAATTAGAACAGTGCATTCATAAGGGAGAAGTGTTATGATCGAGTGTGATTAATATTGGAAACATCGGATTAATATTGGACAGTGCAGTCACACACTTTCACTTATCATATTACTTAAGTGCTTTTATTTCTCCTATGACTGTCCAAGTGTGATGATTATTGACCTTTAATAAAAGACTTGTGTATTCCTAAATAGAATCAAGTGAAATTTAGAGTACTTGAAACAAAGAAGTAACATGTGAAGAAATAATAAGACTAAGAATAAGGAATGCAATCCCCTGTATAATGCAAGTACCAAGTATTTGGTATTTTGACTTTATCAGACAATCAATTTAAGCTTTATTTTGAGCAAACAAGCAATAAAAGAAATCCAAAGGTTTAAAATAGAAGGAGCAGTAACAAGATTAAAGCAAAAACACTAGATACAAACATTAAAAAGGTGCACTTTACAACATATCCCCTTTTGCTTTGCAGCATATAATAAACCTGCCATTCCCAATTTACATATGTGTACAGTTCAACATTGATTGGTTTACAAAAAAAGTTAATTTGTTCATGCATCAGTCACATCTAAAACAAACTCTCATTAGCACTCAATCAACTCGCAGAGTTTTTTGATGTGCAGAAACCAGTGCAGAGACCCATTATTGCATGTTATTAGCAGGTCTAATGTATCTTCACTGTTCTTAGCAAGGGCTGATAATGTCCAAAGGTGCAGCCAGTAAAAGAGGGGCCTTGTCTTCAGAACTGGGTCAATTCCTAGCCAGTTAAATGTAGGATTGAGTTAGGTGTAGATTTTGATACCCAAAGAACTTTTTTCAGGAACCCATTTTCACAAGATCTGAACATCCGCAGAGGGTCCCCACATATCTGCTCCACATATGGCTGCCTGTCTCACCTTGGATGTGAAGACTGTCAGTGTGGGTCCTACTGCTCTCTGGCTGCGCTGCCGGGAGGAATTCAATGTAACTTCAGAGAATACTTTCAACGTGTTAACTGCTTTACCCTTATGCTCCTTCCATAACCATCACTGGCAAAGCCCCTCCCAAGATAGTCAAAGGATTGGACCGCCTCGACCCTTTCTCTATTGATCACTAAATTAATGTTCCTGTAGTGTGACATTTTACTTATCTTTACGGCCCTGGTTTTAGTTTTGGCTGTGTTGAGTTTGAGTGCCTTTGCTGGGCACAACATGATGAACTCATCTACCAGTATCTTCAAGCCACTTATGGTTTTTAAACTAATACTGCGTTGTCTGCGAATAAGAGAATTGGTATTCGCTTATCTCCTAGTGTTGGGGCATCTGCGTTCACAATGAGAAGGTGAGTAGCGATGTTTATATCAATGGAAAATAATGTGGGGTTCAGCACACAACCTTGTCTGACCCCTTTTTCGACATTAAATCGGTTTGTGCATTTGCCTTGTTTGCCCCATCTCACAGCTGCAGTATTGTTTGAATTTAACGAAATGATGGCTTTTATAAGCTGAGGTGGTATTTTGCACTGATGGAGAGTTTAAAATAGTTGACTCCTGGGTACCCCGTCAAATGCAATTTTTTATTTATTTATTTTTATCCACAAAGCACAGGTACAAATTAAGTTTCTTAAGCTTTACATATTTTTGAGATATTAAAGAAAAGTCTGTAGCTTTTTTCTATGGTGCTAACTACCTTGAGAAAACCGGCTTGTAGATGTGTGATGAAATGTGTACTCTGAGGCCTGTGTTCCAATTTAGTTAAGACCAGTTTCCTAAATAATTTCCCTGTCTAATCCTGGAGGGAGATTGATCTATAATTCTCTGGGTTATCTCTCCCTCCCTTTTTGTGTATTGGGAAAGTTATAGCTTTGGTCCAGGACTTGGGAAATGGTCGAATTGTACAAGGCTTTAAAAAAGAATGTTAAATATGTGGTCCAAAGTCATATTTGTTGCCTAATGAAATCTATTGCGACTTCATCCGGGCCTGGCACTTTCTCCGGTTTGAATTAATTGATTGCTATGGCTTCCTCATTTTTTGTAAAAACTAAAGTGTTAGTTGTCTATGTGGGTGAGATTCTGTATTAAATCGCTATCATGTGACTGAAAATGTGGTCTGTCTTTATATAGGTTTATAAAATAATTAAACCATGTCTCACTTGGTGTACAGCATTCTTCTTTCTTTCCGGCTATAAGGCTTTTATAATTTGGCGTGGCTTTTCTAAAATCCCCTATATTAGTATGGTCATTAATTTTAATTAGAGCCAGGATTTGGCATTACAGTATTTGCTGTCATACCATCCTGCTCTGGGGAAAAAGTTAGTAATTTTTTGCTGAGATTTCCTTGTGAGCGCAGTGCCTATTATTCCAATCATCTGTTTGTATGAATCCCGGAGATTTACCTGATTGTTAATATTCCATTCTAGTTTGATTAATTCAATCATTGGTATAATTTTGTCATACAGTGCAGAGTTAGCTTCAGACTCTATTCTGTGCCATTTAATACACTTTCCAGGACCCAGTCCAAAGGCATCAACCTTTGAGCCACAAGAATCAACTCTCTTTCAAGCTGAGTGTTCAATGGCCACTGTTGGGCAATGATGATCATGATCCCTTTCAGATCTGTCTACTTTGAAATTGCCTACTTTATGCCACGATTCAAAATTTAACAAGATATAATCAATTGATGACTTAACACAACCTTTGTTATAAGTGTTCTTTGCCGGTTGCTCACCTTTCTCTCCCGTTGCATGCAAGGAGCCCAGCTTTACTAGAACTTCTGCTACTGGGAGAGCATATTTGTGCTCTTTGTTGGGCCATGCTGATAAAAATTCGGTATTTCCCCGGCTTGCTCCTCTTCACTGATTATCTCATAGATAACACCTAATGGCTCGAATTTCACATTGAAATCGCTCACCAATATTATGCCACAATCCTCATTGATACATGCTTTGCATTGATCCCAATGGTCATAAATTGTATAGACGGCAAAGATTCCATAGATCCATCGAGACGATTATAAAGATTAATTAATAAAAACTCTGGCCCTGATTCATGGAATTATGTGCGTGTAAAACAGGGATTTGCGTGCCATTCTGCCGCAAATCCACATTTGTTAAAAAGGGATTTGCACGCAGAATGGCACGCACAACCGCGTTTTACACGCAGCTGATTCCATGAATCGGGGCCTGTGTGTTTTGGGTGGTAATGATTTTTGATGTCAGAAGATCCAGGGAATTGGGTATTAATTCTGAGCAGGAGTTTAAAAAAAAAAAAACAGCCAGGTTGCTAGGCACCCAGTGGGGCGACCCTATCCACCTTTACTTTCAGGTATGGAAAAGCGTACATAGCCATCAATGGAGAGGTCATCGATCACCCATGTTTCCTGGAAAAAAACAACATCCTCCCGGTCTATAAACTTAATACAGTCGTCATCAGTTTGTTTTTTCTTTAAACCGGCAATGTTCCAGGAAACTATTGTTGAATGTTCGGGGCTAGATCTATTACCAAGTACAATTAAAGGTATACAGGAAGAGTGAGCTGAGGTGAGGGGTCCCCTTTAGTCATTCTGGGCCTATGTACCCCCATAATCATCTTCCTCTGTTGTGAGTGTTTTTATATCTGGGGCTTGGGCTCTCACTGATGTTAATTGAAATGATTTCAGATTGTCATTTCTTGGCGTGGCCCCTGCACTTTTCCCTTGAGTTGGCCCATCAGTTTGGTTCTATAATTTGGTACTTGGGGCCACTAACTTAATCTGAATGTTAGTGGAAGAGGAAGCAAAAGTTCTAAAGTCAATTAACAGTATACCTTCAGCAATGTGTTTATCTTTGTGTCACTTTTAAGTAATCAAGGCCATTTGCTGGATTATCTTTGTTTCTCGAGACACAGGCAATATCATCACTAATTATCGAAGAACAGCCTTTTGTTTTCTAGAATCAGTATATTATTTTGTTCCATAAGGAATCTTTGTTTTCCCACGAGCCAGGTTTCAGAACGGGGACGTTAACTAAGTATATTGAGTTGTTGGAAGGTATAAATTGCTCTGGCTGCTTAGACAGGCAAGTACGAAAATACTCTATTATAGGCCCAAAACACACTAGAAAAATTAATCAAACCGGTAATATTATCACACAGCACTTAGTTATAAAACAAATATACAGTCACCTTTGGTTTATAGAAATGCATGCAATTCACTTAAACACCTGAAAGGAAGGTAAGTAATGATGCAGTTAGGAAAGCCACTTCACAACAATAATACCCTGGGTTTAGAAGTCCAATCCCAATGTTGAATGGGGCCTGGTGCCCAAATGTAACCAAAGCTTCTTCTCAGGAGAGGGGACAAAGGTAGGAAAGGTTTGTGTGGTGTTGAAAAATGTTCTGGAAGACTTTTCAAGAATATTACAGGTAAGATTTTTTTTCTATCTTTTATAACAGCTTTTAGAACACAAGTTTAATAAGCAAAGGAATTGAATATTTTTTTATTTTTTTATTTGAAAAATCTACAGTTTTAACATATGTAAAAACTTTTGTTTCAATTCTGCTAACATTACCCAATAAACTCCTCCAAAACCAATAGCTCTTCCCATCAAAGAAATTGAATAAACACACATTTATTATAAGGGAGAAAAGGGTGGCTGTAATAAATGTGATTACTTGCCACCCTGACTCCAATTTTCCAAGTGACTAGTGTAAGCAAGGCATGGTATCAACAGTAAGAAAGACACAAGTGACCACAGTTCAAGGGTGTTTATTGAACTTGCACAAGGGTGTGATAAACACCGATCTAAACCTAAATCTACAGATCGGAGCAAGCTACAACATCAAATAATAATAATTCAGCCCTACTGGTATCTTGTCAAAATAAAAGGGCCTATACTAAAAATTCTATTGACAATCCTTTCCACTAATTTACAAATAATGTGGGGGTAATGTTCATGAAAAAGAAAGAAGTGTTCACAGAATAATATGTCAGGATGCTCGGGTCGTTGGCCTCTCTTCCCCACGTTTTCAGCACAGGGCAAGGCGGGTCACTCGAGCAGAGCACACACTCTGGCTTCTGCGGCATGAGGATACAGTTCCATTTTCCCAGTTCAGGACCTTCTGTGTTCAAGTCTCTTTACTTTTTGCAATTCTCTTGACGCAGAGGACCTGCTGTACCAAAACAATACGCAAACGTCCTTTTCCTTTCACCAGTATTCAATTTGGTTTTCATCCGGGATCCCCCTCTTCTGGGCTCAGATCCCTTTATTTCGTTCAGTTAGTCTCCCTCAGCCGGGCTCAGACCAATTGTGATGTACATTAAACTATCAAAGACTTTCGAATGTGCACGGGTTTAGCTTGACCCATTGCATGACCACTTTGATGTCAATATTTCTTTCTCTCACACTCAGCCTCAGTTGCATACCTAACAGACTTTTGAATGAGCACCCACGTGGCGCTGGACCACCCTGTGTATGGTATCTTTTCTTGGCCTCCCAAAGTTCACTTATAAAGTTCAACTACTTCCTTTAGCTTCCAATTGTATTTGCGTTGCTCATCACAAACCCTTCACACACTGTTCACTTTATACAATGTTGCCGCTTGCAACCTTGGTTCAAAACAACAGCTGGTTTGCTATCAGGTTCTCCGACTCACCGGCTGTGCTGTCTTTTCTGACACCACTTTGTTGTAGGAGCCAAGGACAGTACCACAGCGGCAATCAATCCTCCCTGCCTTGGTTATCGACGCAGGAGAACCACGGGTACCTCCGACACACTGTGCAGGTTTGATCAGCCTTAGTTCCTGGTCTTCGGTTTCTTACTTTCCAAGACTCACAAAAGTAACAG
Organism: Ambystoma mexicanum; assembly: GCF_040938575.1. Lineage (NCBI taxonomy): Eukaryota > Metazoa > Chordata > Amphibia > Caudata > Ambystomatidae > Ambystoma > Ambystoma mexicanum. Next base: position 593,504,609 of record NC_090923.1, on the reverse strand, counting down.
TCTTTACAGGTCAAGGGAACTTCCCTCTGTCAAGCCCTCTCTGGTCTCGCCGTATTTCTCCTTGTATTAAGCTGCCATCTTGGAACTGCTGTTTCCTCGTTTGCTTTGCCTCCCTCGGAGTGTGCTTTCGTGCTCCTCCTTTTATCTGTGTGGGGAAGTGTGATGGAAGTCACGTGTGTAATGATCCGTAATTGCCTGACCTTGCCTGGCCATAGTGTTAGGACATTTCAGGTATACGGCTCTGGTGTTAGTCTGTTGTTGCTCACGGTGAACTGTCTGTGAGAAAGTGTTTGTGTCGGGGAAATGGGGGGTTGAGTTCCTAGGTATCCTACCTGGTAGGATGGGGAAAAGGTGTTACAAGGAAAGGGATACTGCGTCTCCCCCTCTGGTGTCCCACTTCCACTCCCCAAAGACCCCATCGCCAGGAGATCCTCCCGCACTGGTCCACCCCCAGGAACTGGATCCAAAAGCGATGGCCGTGTCCTGGTCACCTGGATGACAGATCCCAGGGACTAGCGGCTAAGACACCTTCAGGTTTCTCACACTAGGCAGGTCGTCTGGGAGCCGCTGGAGGTAGGTTTTCCCAGCATTTGATCCAGTAGAGGATGCCCAGGAACTGTGGATGCAAGGAAGATTCTGGTCCTGTTCAGGAGCTGAGTGCAACCCTTTCCAATGAAGACATGCAGCAGGCACTGATGCAGGCCTCTTCAGTGCCCTACTGGACAGAAGAAAGCTGTTTCCAGCGACAGTCACCACACACTAGCGACAGCAGGCATCTCTCCCATCACGGTCGAAGAAATCCTTCCTGTGCAGGATGCCTTGATGCTGGGAAGCTGAAACTTGGCAGTAAGGCCATGACTTGTGGTACGAGCCTGCAACCACCAAAGTTCCAGGTGAAAACATGCTGATCGGTCCACCAGGGGGTCTAGGGATGTTTCTGGGGGCAAAGGACATATAGACCAGTTGGTCCCACAAGTCCAAGGGTCACAGCCCCGTAGAGGGTCTTCTCAGACCATGTAGTCTAGCAGGGCTACACCGGGGCAATTGCAGGAAAGGTCACCAGGCCTCTTCATGAGTCGTCCACTGATCTTCAGTCAGCTGCATGGCTACACAGGATACTTGGCTCCAACGCTGATCTGTTGGAATGGCTGCTGGAGTCCTCCTCTTATCCCAAATCCCAGCTCACCAATAGTAAAGATCTGCACCACTCTCTCAGCCAGCAGTGGTCTAATCAGGGCCCACTGTGTGTTTCGCTCATGCATGCACTCCAGACTTTCAGGCATCATGGTTGTGGAATGGCACCAGTTAGTCCAACCCACTTCCTGGGTCCACACACAGTGGAACGCACTAGCCCACGAAAACAGCAGCTTTCCCGGGCAAATGCATGACCATATTAGGGATTTCCTGACCTGAGAAGGCAGGAAGAAGGCCAAGAAACAACATGACCAAAGTGAAAAATGTCATGGCACAGCCATTTTAGAGAGCGAGCCACGTTTAGTAGCCGGATGGGGTAAACACGAATGTGCACACTGAAAGTACTGCAAAGATGGTAAAAGTGTAACTGCTGCTGCAAGCTTGTCTTTAGGCACTGTGAGGAGCCAGGAATGAGACACAGACAGAGGACTCATTGTTTTGGTTATAAACCTTTATTAACTTGAAAGACTGTTGGATAAAGCCTCACTAACCCTAATCTAGGAGGTGTTCCCCTACCTCAACCAAAACTAATGGGTCAGTCCTTTGTCAAGCTGTCCAAAGAAAAAATACATCCTGTCCCCAAAATCCTATTCTGGCCTTCTCACTCTAAAACTAACTCTAAGGTGCAAAGGATATTGTCTTTCGCTCTCAAAGTGTGCAAATGTTCAAATCCATCACGAAAAGTTCCAAATGGACAGTGTGCACAGTTCAGGTGATGACTCCCTTCCCCAGGTTTCTTTTACCAATACCAAAATGTTCAAACATAGAATAATCATGTTCCTTGGAGCCCAAAAGTATAACTCTTTCCTTTTGGTGCTGCAATCAACTCCCAGAGAAATTGTTGTTTCGGCCAAAATGGTTGAATATAAAATGCTGAATGCGCAATTGGTGCACATTTGGCATGTAAAAAAGGCGAAAGCCCACAATACCGAACAAATTGAGCGGGGTGTCCGCCACTCCCCTAGTTCTGATCCACATTATTGAAAATAACTGCATACAAGTCCTGGCAGGGGAGTACACCAGTTCGGTTTTATGGGCTGCGGGGGTGTCCCCCGCATACATTGAATGCACAACGGGGGACAAACAACCAAAATCCCAAAAGCTTGAGTTAAAAATGCGCATAAGTAGGCTTCACAATTTTGTAACTCAAGCATTTGGGATTTGGTTTTTCAACTTACATCCGAAATGGCACCCTGCCCCAGGTTTCCTTTAACATTTAAAGCAAATTATAATCCTAAGGATTTGAGCCCTCCGTAGAATTCTCCTTTTATTATTTCACAAATTGGGTGGGGGTCCCAGTCTCGCAGGTCACCTGGAATACTGCCCTGCCAGGTGCTTTTCTAGATTCCCAACAGTTCAGAATCTCAGGGGCAAGGTTCTTCCTTAAGATTTCCTTTCTACAGCAAGTTATCACATTACACTCTCTTTACAGGTCTTGGATATAGTCTCTTTCACCACTACTTTTCATATAGTTACCTTTGCCTGGTGTACTCCCCTGCCAGGACTTGTATGCAGTTATTTTCAATAATGTGGATCAGTACTTTTCATCCATTCACTCAGCTTGTTTTACAAATATTGTGTATGCTTTTCATCATGATGTAACACACATTTCTTTCTATGATTTCCCTCCTTGGTCTTCCCCAAGGGGGTATTGAGGTTGTTAGACCTCAGTCACACTGTCTAGGGCCTTTCTTACACTGCCCATCAGTGTTTTGGCATCCCAGCCCTTTCCCTGGAGTCACAGACTTTCTGCTTATGGCTTCTCAGCATTCCCGACTCCAAGTCGGGTGATTCTCGGGATCCCGTGGTTCTTTGTGCTGCTGTCGGCATCTCCGGTAGGCTTCTGCTCTGGCTCTGTCCCAGCCTCTGCAGTCTTCAGGAAGCACAATTTGCTTCCTCGTGCTCCTCTCTGGATTCTGTGAGCCTCTCCAAAGCATGTTGCTCACTGGGCTGCCCTCTCGCACCTCGTAGCTGTCTGGACACCAGCGCCGCCACCGGTTCCTTGCTCTGAGCTGGATAACTCCATGCTTCTCTTCCCGGCATGGTTTGATATCATGTTGGCCAATTTTATTTTCCCAGCGATTAAACCACTGCTCGTGGTTCTCATGCAGAGCAATTATCATTACTCCTCTCCTCTTTCTCGTCTGAGTCGTTGTACTGTTTCTTGTGCAATGTTGAGGAAGTTGACATTGAACCTCGTTGGGGTTAATCATCACTGCTTCTCGCCTCTTCCTCATCTCAGTTGTTAATACACTATTCTTTGGTGGATATTGTGGAATAGTTGAAGTAGATTTGGATAGTGGTTCAGGGAGACTGCTAGAATATACCATCAAGTCATGAGCAAGGGTGGTACATCCATAATAGGGAATGGGGGGGGTATGTGACTGGTTCTGATGATGCAGTGTCAGCCCACTGAGGGTCATTTCCCCCCATGTGGTCCTCCCTCACATAGTCTCCCTGGGGGTCAGGATCGGGTAGTGGCTGCTGTCCCCTATAGTTTCAGGAGGTAACTCAGTCCTAGAACCTTTATCTCGCTTTGCAGATACCTTTTAACAACCTATGGTACGACAAATGAGTTCATACACACAGGACACAACTCAGATCATTAAAGAGATGGAAGGGGTAGCTTTTGACCCCACAGTAGATATACTACTTGGTCTCGATGTGGTTGCACTTTATACTAGCATTCCACAGAAAGCCTCATTGGAGATGCTAGAAGAAAAGTTACTCAGAGATTACACTGCTAGGAAAACTCCGGTCTCATTTATACTGTGGTGTGCCGAGATGGCACTGGTGGAGAGTTATTTCCATTTTAATGGGGATTTTTATAAACCGATCCAAGGGACCGCTATGGGGCTACCTTAGCACCCAGTATTGCCAACCTCTATATGGAGTCTTTTGAACTCCTTAAGATCATGACAGCCCGGAATCCATTTGCCACCAACATATGCACATGGAGGAGGTATATTGATGATATTTTTGTCATTTGGACTGGGAGTATGGAGGAACTCCAGAACTTCTGCCTCTGGATTAAAACCCAAGATCGCTTTTTCAAGTTTACTTCAAGTTTCGGTACAGTAGCTTTAAGCTTTTTGGATGTTTCCAATTATGGTTGATCCTGTTAAGAAAAACCTGTATGTAAAACCCTTCAACAAGCCTACAGATAGGAACTCTGTGCTACACTATACGAGTTTTCATCCTCGTCACGTGAGGGACAATCTCCCTCTGGGCCAATTCCTTAGCTTAAAACGGAACAGCACTAACAAAATAGACTTAAAAAAAGGCTTTGAAGATGAAAGAACGCTTGATACACGTGAATACCCGGATAAAATTACCACCTCAGCCCTCAAAAGGGCTAGTAATAACCATAGGGAAGCCCTTTTGGAGTACAAGGACCGTTCAGAGGAGAATGATAATGACAAAGGCAATAAACTTATCTTTGTCAATACGTATAGCCAGCTGTCCAACTGAATCAAGAAAATGATTATGAAAAATTGAAACATCTTACAGAAAAGTGGATAACCGCTATCTAGACCCATCATTGCGTTCAAACGGAGCAGAAACCTGAAAGAACATATTACACGGAATGATATCAGTATAAGGCTGATGAAACAACGTACCTTGCCACAGCAATGGGGGATGCCAGATATTACCGGACACCATCCTTGTGGACATTGCACCTGCTGTCCATATACTTTTAAGAGCGCAGAAATCAACATTGCCTTGAAATCCCCATGGAAACAAAATCAACATATGAACCATAACTCAATGATGGTAGTATACATCATCTGGTGCCCATGTGAAATGAGAAAATTGAATGGGCAATTTAACCCCCATGATAACACTATGACTCTGCAATAATAATAGAGACATCCATAGCACACTACTCATCTGACAAGCCTAAACTGTCACCCACTACAATGGGCTATACTACACGCTAGGTACAGTCAAATGGAGCCCGTATCCCTGCTCTATATAGTACCCCTACTTGCATACTTTTTGTCACTTTACGTAACGCTGACCATGGATTCCTCCTTATGAGCAGGGAATTAATGTGACGCTTAGTGGGGCAAAATGAGGACGTGTCTCCTTTAAGTCCAGCAGTAGGAGGCAATACTCAAACAACATCCAATGAGGACAAGACCAATGCGCTACGGCGTGTTATTTAACAAGGGCTGATGTGTAAACAAGCCCCTGTACTTTCAAGGCACTAGGACGAGACCAATGCTGCATCACCAAAGAGCTCACGTATGATTCTGTAAGCAGTTTTGATGTATGTGGGTATATGGTTTAGGCTTTTCAGCTTTTTCCAGTCTGGCTTTTGTGCCGCATTTGTTCACTCTAATTAAGTCATACTCTCGCTTAGAGTTTTACACTTAACTCTCCCTTCAGGAATTCGTAATCCAAGTCGTTACTTCCACCACTGGAATAAGGGAACAGTTAAGATCACCTACGGACTGACGGTCCATGAGGCTGCGCCACCCGACTTCGGGAAGGTTGGCGATAGCTTACATTATGAAGATACCGTGCCTGTACCCAGCATCATACTAAGCAGGTATCACACGTTCATTTGCATTTTAAAACAGACGTTAGTGGGTTAATGAGAGTATTGATGACCACTATTAGACGTAGCATGTGGGAGGGGTCTGCTTGTACTAGTGACAGTGAAATGTTGCGTGTGTGGCTTTTAGATTAAGTATCCCCACGACACATGGACAAATGAATCACGTTGGTCTGCATTTTAGACAGAATCAGTCCAGTTTGACCCTCGACACTTTCAGACCCCCGATAAAGCCAGTCGGATACGAATTCTTGTTTGAGATTTGCACAGCACATGACACTTTATTGATAAAATAATGTTTGGGATTTGTGATTTATCATTTCCCCTTGTACTACCTGTCCCTATGCACTGCTTTATAGCCATTCTTTGGTTTATGAATTCTATCAAAAACAATGGATTCCGCTGTTTTAAGTGATAATAAAATGTGATATTTAGAAATGGACTGGTTTAGATTGACTTCTTCCTGACTACTGGTTTAGAAGAGTCTTCCACCTTTAACAGAGTGTGATACCCACAAGCATTTTGTTGTATGGTGATTAAAGGTTGTTAACCTATTGGAGGGACTGCTTGTGGTTTTGCTCCCTCACGCCTCCCACGGTTGTTGTTTTGCTGTCCCCTGGCCACATAAGCAGAGGCTATTTAAGGAAAAGGAGTGAGGGCGTTATCAGATACATCACAGCACATCTAAAAGTAATCAGACATCCCTAGTGTAAAAGACTAGGGTGATACAAAAGTGTCCCCTTGCACTGCATTGTAAGATGCGTTCTGCACTGTTAATAAAAGACAAAATGGAAACCTAGTTTCCCAGTACTAATAGTCTGAAGGACTGATCAGTTTCCCCATGACAAATGAGCAAGTAGGCAAGTGAAGTGAAGCTTAAGGCTTCACTTCCCTGTAAAAAGTCAGGACAGCTTCAAAAACCAAAGCTAAATGTTTGGGGTCCGTACACTATGGAGGGAAAGTTATCTAAAGAGAAATCTTTCCTAACGGTATGTAAGCCTTTGCTAGCCACTGTTTTCAATGTGGTTTCAGAATATGGCTCCCCTGGGAGATTGATTTGGTTTCAATGTCCTTTCATTGCTGTAGTTATGCGAGAACCAGGTCCACCTTGTCTGCTAAAATTATTACTTCCCTACATAGTTGTCCACACTGGTGGCAGATAGGGTTTGCAAATGCCAGTGCCCGTGAATCAGTACTATGCTTAACTTTAGAATTCTCAATTCTGTGTTTATTTCTGAGGATCATCCCCACAACCTGTTTTTTTCTTATTCATACACCCTTTATTGATTGTTGAGGATTTCTTTTTAACTCCTGGTCCAAATGTGAACAGATCTGGGACTTGTACTGAGGATGGTGTTTGTATTAATGTTACTTAATGTTTGAAAGTTATTTGACAAAGGGACTGTAACATGCAAAACATCCTGTGCATTTGATTCTAGCTGGGGTGTTCTAGTGAGCCTTACAGGGACTGTTATACGTATCTTTGATTCTAAGTTAGATGATCCTACTGCGTGTATATCCGCTGGAATTCTATAACTCCTGCCTCCAAGCTATCATTTTGTGTACTTTAAAAGGGGTTGAGGTTTTCCACTCAAGAGTTCGGCTCACTTTCAATGTTTCCCTTATTGGTACTCCCAAAGTCCAATTTCAGTTGCTTCAGCCCCCCTCCCATTGTAGTCCTCTTTAATGACTGCAGGTGTGAAAATGCTAGTCTGTTCTCCATCTTCTGTGCTATTCCAATTTCCCCCTTGAATCTAAGGACAGCATTTCATTTTCACAGGTGATATTAGCTTCCATACTAGGGGCAGGGTTAATAGTGGCTTTTTTGTTCCCCTCATGGTTATTAAGAATACCTGAACTTGCTTTTCTCTTCACCATGTTCTACCAAATTCGGAAAGATTCAACAGAGAATGTGCAACGTGCTTTTCAACAATAATATACTATAAATACTAATATGAAATGTCAGTGCACCAGTATAACATTTAATACAGGATGAAGTATGTATCTGCTAATAAAATGGACAGCTTATCCAATTTACAAAAGAAAAAACAAAACAAGTTAAATGCTGTTAATGTTAAAGGTTTGTATACCGCACACCTCTGCCACCTGCGCGGTATTCAGGCGCTCAGGTGGATCTGTAATGCAAGGTGGGACGGTGGGTGGTTAGTGGGGTTGATTAGGAAAAGAGCAAGAGAGCTGTGATGTGCTGTTGGCAGCTTTAGTTCGGAAACACTGTTCACTGGGCATAAATGTGATTTTGATTTTCTGGGGTTGTGCTGTTGTGCAAGATTGTGTGGTTTGTTTTGTTGTTGTGGTGTTGTGAAGTATATGCAGATTTTGGTGCTGTAGAGGTATGGTTGTGTTAAATCCACAGTTTGAGAGGTGTATGCAGAAGAGTGGATTTTTTGTACGGATTGTTGTTGAAAGTCCTGGAAATCCATCTAAGTGCTTCACACTTCCCACTCCTGAAATCCACCCAAGTGCATCACATTTTGTACCCAAGGAATCCATCTAAGTGCATCACATTTCCTGCCCCTGAAATCAATCTAAGTGTGTCACATTTCCGACCTCTAAAGTCAACCTTAGGCATATGATATTAGGCAATAAAACAGCTGGCCTAACGAAAGATATGGCTGACTAACAAAACTGGCCTAGATGCGACATATGGTTACATACAGCTGTGGGTTACATATATCAGACTGTAAGCTATTAGGTAATAAGAGTTGTGGGTCAGTTTAGTGAGTTTCAGTAATGGCTGAGCCTGCTGTCCGAGCCACGCACTTGTCAGTCGCTGTTGGTTGTCGGCTGCACACTTCACCGTTTAACACTGGCCAACACGGTCAGGAGCTTCGGGAGCTACCCTTAGCCATGGGCTGCCCGTGTAGGGAGGCTGCCCTTGGTGGACCTCGTTCAGCCAATGGGGGAAGGTGGATGGCCTATGGGAGGGAAGGGGAATTAAATGGCAAATGGCAGGGGATAGCAGAAAGAGCACAGGAAGCACCAAGTTTATAAAAAAGGCAGAGGGTGTAAACCCACAGAAAACTATTTTTAAGAAAAAGGGGGGCCCACAGTGAGGGAGGCACACTCGCCTGCTTACTCCGAGCTAAAGTGGAGAGCAGGGATGGTTGGCAGATGATTAGGCTCGCAGTAGCAAGGTCGACAGCCAATGGGGAGAGGAGAGGAGGTGGAAAGGGGGATAAAAGGGCAAATGGCTCGATAGGGTATAGCAGATAGAGCACAAGAAGCACAAGGTATATAAAAAAGGCAGAGGTTGAAAAGCCACAGGAACCTATTTTTAAGAAAAAGGGAGACCCACGGGGTGGGAAGTACACTCACCTGCTTACTCTGAGCTAAAGTGGAGGGTGGGGATGTTTGCCAGATGATTAGGCTTGCAATTGTGAGGTCTGCAGCCAATGGGGGCAGGGCGTAGGGGGTGGTTAAGGGGGATGAAATGGCAAACGGCTGGGGAGGGGAGAGCAGAAAGAGCACAAGAAGCGCCAGGTATATAAAAAAAAAAGGCAGAAAACCTGAGGGCAATCGTCAAACAAAACTGTGAGGGCAATTAGTTATTTAGTCAATATATTTGTTAAATTGTGATGCCCCTCTTAAATACAAGCCTTGTCTGGTTACAGGTGAGGAACGCCAAGAACGTATTACCCCCCCCTCACTCTGTTAACATACGGGCTGATGACCATTCCAATAGCCAATGGCTAGCAAAGCAGCGGCTACTTCTCTCTTAGCTGGTCCCTCAGAACATCTGGACATATGTCTTGGTATGCCACGGAGCACTGAAGCGACTAACGCCCCCCCTGCCGTCGAACGTGGACCAGTTCTTCTAGTACACCCTCTCCTCTGAGTACCACAGGGCTTTCAATTAATAAGTAGAGAGAACCTGGCACACTCTGTACAGGACAGCTCAGCGTCCAAAGTGAGAGTTTCCTTATTGTAGCAACAATCGGCTGGGGGGCACAAGGCACGGCAAACAGCACAACAGCGCGACTTGAGGTCTGACTCTGGTGCGCTGCAGGAGTCCTTTTGAATGCCGTGGCCGCAAGTCCTTGGTGTCTCCCAGCATGTGCCTTCCCTCTCAATCCAGCGCAGCAGCGCGACTTGAGTGCTGATTTTGACTTTAGGGGTTGTGCCTGGTTGTATGTTGTTTGGGAACATGTGAGAAAAACTTGAAATTTGCTAAGATAACTAAAAACTTGAAATGAAACACACTAACTTGAAATAATTAGAACATAAACAATATATTTTTATTGAAAGTTTTTAATAGGATTTTTGAAGGTATATACAAACTACAAATTATAAAGATCTGGTAGTGGTAGTGTCTGTAAAAATCCCTTGTATTGGCCGGAGGCACTGGGAAATTCAGGATGGATGGCTCGAACCACACAGGCAGGTATGACCCGCCAAACCTAGATTCCCAGTCTGCCATAAATATAACAAGTAAACAGTTGATGGGCCACAAGCCTTTACCATCACTGTAAAAGATAGAAAAATAGCTTTGTTGAATATATCAAATAATTGCATTTATCTTTTTTAGCCCATTTTGGAAAAAATAAGGCACTGGTAGGAATTCAAAAACATGGCTGTGAGTAAAGTAGTGTAAGAGGTAAGAAATGTGAGGGGGACCACGTTGTGAGGTTTACTCAACAAAAGCCATTTTATTATTTTCAAAGGTTGGATGAACGCCTCACCATCCCTATCCTGACAGGGTTTTCCCTAACTAAAATAAACTATAAGGAAACACTCTAACAAAGGATACATGGCCCTCACACTGATACATGCCACAAATAAACAAGGAAATGTCGTGGCAGTTTGAAACAATGATTGAGTCTGCAATATAACCAAGGTTTCTCTCCATAACCTGGTGGAACTACCCTTACCCAGGTATAAATGTAATTCTGCTTCATAGTTCAAGAAAAGAAAACGAGCAAATCCTGGCTTGCAACAAAGTTCCAACACAGGTTGATGTAACTTTGGTTTAACAGAAAGTTCCAAAAAAAGTAGATATAAGATTCTTCCTCTTCCTTGAACAGGTTCTCAGTTCCTCAATAGCAACAATCATTTTTGTGGTCAGGATGATTTTGTCACAATTGATAACTTCTAACGAAATATAACTTCTTTGTAACAGCTTGACACAATTCTTGATTGAGCATCACAAACCGCATAAATGATCTGTCGGACCCCCTCGTAGCACTTTTTACTTCTTCAACTTCCACCTGGTCTATTTTCATGTCAGGCCAACAATCTCAGTTCACACCTGGTTTTACTCCCATGCCAGGCCTACTTCGTGAAAGGTTTTCCAGTATACTACCCTGCCTGAACAGCATTTCACGATAGGTGCTTTTGTGGAGAACAACAACTGACAAGAGTTTCTCAATAGCTTCGCAGTATTAAACAAATTGCAGCTTCAAAACTTTCAACAACTGTACAGGGAAACCAAGATTCACATTTGTGCTCTTTAATATGCTTCTCCAAATGATGCTCCTCTCCTGGATATCTTGTCCCAGAAGGGAAACTTTTTTGTCACTCTTGTATTCCCCACTGCGCAAGTATCCAAAGAGGATAGCATCTTTTCCTGCTTCTCCTTTGGTTTTGGCAAAGAGGGTCTGTCTTAGCCTTTATCATATGCTGTATAAAATAGGGGTAACACGTTTCAGAACGTATAGACTTTGCATTAGCCCCCTTCTGCTGTTGGCAATATTTGTTAGCTCGTATTTTCCTTGGTCTCAGTCCCTCTTGGCTTGGGTAATCCTTTCAGGAATTAACACTGAACAAAGTGACCCCCTTGAGATGCTGGGTTTCCACAGACTCACACTTTTAAGTGTACAGTCATTTGGGTTTGTTTTAATAGGGTTTTGCTGCTTTTCACTAGTTCGGGATCCAAAATGAACTTGAGAATCACTTTCACTCATATGCAAGTCCTGCTTCTTCGCAATAGTTCGGTATTCAAAATTGTTCTCTGAACTACTTTTATGCGAGTGTTTCGCACTTGCTGAATGCCTGCTTCTGACATGCGAGTGGGTACGGAGCGCTCTGGGCCATTACTAGCTTGTGAATTCACTGGGTAAGACTTGCGGCACCATTCCCCTCACTGCTCGCAGGACTTCTGCTGCTGTGGCTCCCAGTGACCTGGCAAACTACTTCTGTTAGTCTGCCTTCACCCACGCCAACTACATTTTGAGCTCCACTTGCTCCTGATGCCCTCTGGTGCACGCCAGCCACTGGAGACAGACTCAAGGCCCTCTGGTGCACGCCAGTCACCTGAGACAGCTTCCAGCAAGCTTTCCGCTGTGCAGTCTCTGTAGAACAGGTCACAAGGGGGTAAGCTTTCCTCCGACACGCTTCCCACTGCGCGACCTCTGCACTTCAGATTTTTTGAGAGACAGACCCTCTCAGGAGCGGCAGCTGAAATCTGCCAAACAGTGGTCCCAGTGTCTTCTCTCTCCTCCAGCTTCTGCTTGGTCTGCCACAGGAACCAAGCTGCTTCTGCTTCTTGTTTCCTCTGCTCTTCTCCACTTCCAACTCCTCTATGGCCTGCACCCTGAGGGGGCCTATTAAGCCTCTGTCTCCCTCAGGTGTGGGTCATCTGCGTTAATGAGCTGACTACTCCTGCGACATTGTACCTTTTCAGCCCCCATCTTCCTCCCAGTGCTTAGGGGATTATGGGCCTGTAGTCCCTAATGGAAAATGTAGGTTTTCTTACTTCTGTTCTACAATAAGCCATTAAGAGTGGGGCTTTCGGGAAAGTTGAATAAGGAGGTTTCCCATTCCTCCTGACCAACTTCCCTCCCTCGTGTCATCCTCCCACAGAACACCACCCCCAGGTTCAGGATCAGAAAGCATCTGCCTTTCCCTGGTCACATGAGAAGGGTCCCAGGCTCCCAGGGCAGGTCGTCTGGGAGAATCATTGCTGATTCATCACAGTAGTCACTGTACAATATTTTTGAAGTAAGGGTATTCTAATAATGGATATGCACTTTTTTATTTTTATTTATTGTGATATAACCACATTTGGTTTTTTACACATTCTTTGTTTAAAATTAAACATGTTAAGAATTTATAAACATCGCAGTTACAAGTTGTATCAAATTTAAATAGTATTCCCTTTATATGGCATTTAAAACCAATTCATCACAGTCTTGCAATTTAAAACAATGTTTTACCCCTCCATTCAAATAATCAATTACCAGTATTCTTGTGATATAAAACCTGTGAATTGCAATACCCTTAAAATATTTAGAGTCAATTTAATTTTGTGCCGGCAATCATTCTTTCCCAGAAAGCGGCAGAGGGGAGTCGATCAAGTGAACCTACTAAACTCCCCAAGTATTCCACCCTAATTTTCCAAGTACCTTTGCAGAATCTTAACAGGTGCTCTAAGGTTTGTTTACTTGGATCCGAGCATTCCGTACATAAATTACATTGTTGACTCTCGAAGTAGAAGACGGAATTCTTTAGCATGAACAAAGAATAATACATTTTTCAGTATATCAAAATATATATTGTAAGTGAACCCATGATATCACAGTGGACTAGGGAAACAACATAAAAGGCTATAGTGCAAGGTTGGCACAGATAAAACGAATATACACGCTGCTTACTCATTACTAGGAGCACGAGGGCGAACAGTTGCTGTAGGTTTGTGCATCTACATCATCAGCAGTTACAACACAGATCTTGTAAAGCAGGCTGCCCTGAAATCATACTGCTGGGTCACACATAGTGGTGGAGGATCTTCTTCGGTTATGTAGGCCACACAGCCAGAGTTTTCTCAGCAAAAATTGTTCTGCACCAAGGTTGGCATTATCTCACATCGATGGCACATACACCAAGTGGAAACGTCTTCCATGCAACGAGAATGAAGATCCTGTCAGTGATCATCATGACTCGATTCACCATCCTTTCAGCGACTTTATCTCCCACGCATTTTCTCTCTGGTATACTCAGGCTTGTAAAATAATTAAGGATTGAAGAAGTAGAAAATCAACCCTAGGAGAAAATAAATATTTAGTAATTTGGACAAAAATATTACATTCATCTTTTATTTTAAAATGGCATGTATAAGAAAATTATGAGGAGAAGAAAGACATGTTATAAAAACCCATAGTGCAAAGACTACAGGAATAGGTGCAACGTTGGAAAGTTCTGTTTGGCACATGAAAAAACCAACTGATGTAAATATACAATTTAAATCAGGTTAGCAAAGACATTTGTCAATTATGTAATAATTACTGAAAGTGAAAGCACTTGTACAGAAAAGTCAGAGCTAGTGTAAATACCTTTTTCGGTTCTATTCATTTTAGTTAGGTAGCTGAACACAGCAAAAAGGAGTCATAGAGACTCTAAATGAAATAGACTGACATAAAGGCAGCAGAAACTCTGATGTTGTTTGATCAGAAAGGGTTTGTTGATATTTATAGAACAAAGAGGCGTCTTGGAATTTCCATAAAGACACGTCAATAGATTGCGCACAGAGGACATAGGAATGAGACATTCACTGGGGTGGTGACAAGGAGTGTAAGCTTAAAGTTAGTGACTGCTGATGTCAGCTTGAAAGGTGTACATTATGATTTACTGCCACCAGGGCAGTTGAACTTGGGTTGATTGATCAACGAATAAGATTATCATAAGATGGTGTTTTCCGACCCGTGCAGTTTCGCATTTCCAAATGTCAGAAAATCGACGGTAAGACACATTGAAAAGAAAATTGTAATCGATATATACTTGAGAATACATGCCCTATCCATTAGCCCAATACAATTCCTGAGAGAACATCTCATTTAATGCCTGGATCTTAAAAGATAGGCCACACTCAATGGTTATCATCAGTCACACCCGCTCCCACCCATACTCTCCGGTTGCATCTTAGAATCTTGTTCAGACCGCATATCCCCACCACAGTTATTGCCTTTTAATTATCGAGGTTTCAGTATTCAAAAGCTGATCCAACTTTTTTGGCCAATAGAAAATCCTTGATTTGCTGATCTATTTGGATTTAGTTAACATTGTACCCTAGAGAACAACTACTTTCTCAAACGTCTTGCTAAGCTCTTCTGTTAAAAGTGAACACCCTCTGTCATGCTACTTCTCATTATTTGTGCTTAGGTGGGGTAATGCTGCATATAGTTTTTGTGGCAAAAGTATTTTACTTAACATTTTTAGAATTTGAAGTAAAGGGGATTTTTATGGAGTACTCATTCTCGATTGGGTTACATATTTATATATAAAGTAGATATTTAGAATGGATATATTCCCCCCACAGATGCCTCATGTTTAAAATTCATCACAGATGCAGTCTGATCTAAAAGGTTTTGAAACTGCCATCAAGTCTGTGTGGCTCCATCGCAGCTCCTTCGTGCCTTACATTGTGGCAGTTTGATGCCATCTGTATATATATCTGGAGATGCCACCCCCATTTACTTCAGTTCCATTTTCCTGTGGTCAAAGTCAGGAATATTCTCAACATAGTCACCTTTCTCACAATTATTTTAAGAATGTCTCTTCTTAAGTCAGGCTTTAAGTCGCACAAAGAGTGTAGCTGCTCCATGTCAGTCTGCGACTGCACTTAATGTTTATGTGGTGCCGCTTCATGTACCCAAAGATTGCAAGGGAGCATATGGCCAAGGTTTTTCTGGGCCTTCATAAAAATTACACTATGGAATATTGTACTCTGTAGGAATTCCAGGCTTGCAGTTTAGTGCCAAAGACACTGTCTCAGACTTAAGTAGAAGTCTGAACGAACAACAAAGAATGCCTTCACCATTCAAGGAGTGAGTCTGTGCCTTCTGGAGCTCATTTTCCTCTTTTAGAAAGCGACGTCAAAATAGGTTGGAGACAAACGACCCCATGCCTTAGATGCGTCAGCCATGTTTTGGATCTGCACCTTCTGTCCTCACCTCTGATTCCAGAGCTCTGGGATGATTTGCGTCGTGCGATGCTGGGGGTTTCGAGCAGGCCCCTACATCCATGAATTAATGTTTTCCCTGCTGATCCAACAACTCACACCCATGTGCCCAACGAATCGAATCTGAGTGTGATATGGGAGTACTCGCTATCGTAGTACCACTGCAGTTAGCACTGTTGTAGTTGGCTTCCTGAAACCAGGGCAGTCCACAATGATGCAGTCTATTCCACCAGAGTGGCCTATACCTTTTGCTTCATGAAGAATCACATAGCATGCAAACCTTGATTTTGTGGTTTAGGGATATGTTTGCAAAAAATGAGGATAAAGATTCTAAAGATTTGCCCTACGGGTTCCAACCAAGTAGCTCTTTTAGGAACTCTTCCCTACTAGAATTTGCCGTTTGGGGCTGTTTTACCGCAGAGGAAATGTTCGAAGGAGAAACAACCGAAGATTATTTGTTTGAAATAATCTTCGGTCATTTCTCCCCTGACCATTCCCGATGTGGCTAACCCCTACCCACACCCCAACCCACCCTCCCACCCCCTTACTTACCCTCAATTCCATCTTGCTGGTCCCTGCGACGCCAATTCCCTTTCACTTCCGTGATTGGGAACCGGTGCTACAGGGTCCTTTCCTTTTTTGTTTTCCTTCGGATCAGCTGTGGGGGTGTCCTCCGCAACCCCCGCTCACTGTATTGGATTCAGTCATTTTGGCCAAAACCGAATTTGCACCTGAGAACCAGAGAGAGTAATCTTTGGTCCAGCTGGCTGAGGGTTTAAGAGAGTCAAGAGGCCTAGACATTTCCTTCAATGCTGAAATGGAAACATCAGCCGTTGCTGTCTTAGTTAAAGACTTTGGGACCTTTCAATGTGTATTTTCTAAGAGTTTGGACTCTCTGGGTCTGACGGCCGCATGCATGGAGCACAAGACCCATGTCTTGATACACATCCTCAGCCCCAAAGTTGCTAAGTCTTTCTATTATTGAGATGAGCTATTGTTGGTGTCAGCAGGCCATTGTCTGCAAAGTCTGTTTCTAAAGACCTTGCACAAAGACACAAGGCTAGCCTGTAAGAACCTATGTTTTTTGTGGCATTCCTATACTAGAGAGCTTGGTAGTTCATTGGGACACACCAAGAATTAGATACGCAGCTATTCCCACTGCCCCACCAGATATGCAATCTAAAAACTAGATGTATGCGCAAGACAAGTGTTTGATTTATGCATTTTGTGTCTATGTACACTGAATGTGTCGTGACCTAACCCCCAGTTGTACAGTTCTTTCCAACAGTAAGACAATGATGCAAAGGAGACAGGAACGCAACTTTCTAATTAATTCCTTTCTCCTTCAGATTCCTCCTCCATCATATTCTAACCCCAGCTCATCTGATCCTTTGAAATATTTTCACCACCAGGGGTGCAGCGCTGCTCCGGGTTGGCTCCTTCCAATGCCAATGTCCCCCTTATTGGACATGACGTCAGGGCCATTATATATCGAGGTGCTGCACTTTGTCGCTTCAGTTCTTTTTGTCCACTCACTGTCTGTGTCGGGAACACGCAACCTACTCTATTTCGACAAAACATGCCTAATCCCATGAAGGCCTCTGTCTTCCAGCCCTGTCTTGATTGTGGCCGGCAGATGTCAGACGCCAACCCCCACAGCTGTACTGCTTGGGCGAGGAACATGACCCCATGACTGCGTGTTGTGCCAATCCATGCAACAAAGGCCTTCTGGGAGTGGGCAGCTAATTTCCTGATCATTCCCCACAGGGGAAAAGGTGAATTGAGGTGATCTTGGTTGAGGCCTGCGTAGAAGCGCTTGGTGTGCAGGTCAGAAGATGGTCCCCAGCCCAAAAAAAGCACCACAAGAGGTCTGCTCACCAAGCGGTACCTCTCACCACAACTTTTCTATTTCTTCCAAGAAGAGGAGCCAAACAACTCCCCTGATGAAGGTCCACAACTACTGTTTCCGATCCAATCAGCCACCTCGGAAGAATGGGAGGCCATTGGGTTAAAGATGCTTGGCGTTTTTGCCAAGGTGCATGCTGTATTGGTGCCAGTAGCACCATCGGGATCCACCACACCTGAACAGGCCAGCAAGGGACCCTGCAAAGCCCTGTGACCGCGCAACCATGGCCTTGGTCCCGACTTCTTTGGCCAAAGACCCACCCTGGCGCTAAAACACACTCTGCATTCAGGTGTCAAGGAGTTGGAGCCATCTCTAGCCCCCTCAACTTCAATGTTATCGGCACTGTTCAACACCAGAGCTCCTCTTGACTATGCCCCGCTGCCTATAGGGACATTTAGATCAAAGATCGCCAAATTGTTCATGAGGAATGTGGCCCAATCCATTTGGGATGAAGCCACTATGCCTAAGAGAGGAAAAGGACTTCCCTGAGGAGTTATACGGTGAGGACGAGGATGTATTGGAACTGGCTGCAGGGCTTGAAGCCAGTGGCCTTGATACTTCTCCACAGTTGGATATACTACCAGTTCTGACTCCAGTTGGACACCAGGCCTCTTTTCCAATGCCTCAAGATGGTGGATGCCCTAGGGTTATCGGGTCCCATTCAGACCTAAGTTCCTTTTGAATTATCAGACAATCCTGGATGAGGGACTCAGGGGGGAAACCTTACTGCCCTTCAGTGTGCCAGTTGAAGCCCCAACACGGGAGGTCTTTTATACTAGAAATGTATATGTGCCACTCCTCTGATGAAGAATCTATGAATACAGCTCCTGTGACCTCCCACAGGATCCCTGAAATTCATGCTTCCAAGAGGAGAGCATTAGTGGAAAGGGGGCCTGCACCACCTTCAAAGTCAAACAAAAAGGGTGAAAGGGAACGGAAAGCCCCTTCTAATACTTCAACAAGGGCGAAACATCCAGCTCTGACTGAGAAAACAGCTTCTATGAGCTTGTCGACCGCAGGTAGGATCCCCTCATCCACAACAGTGGCAAAGGGGTCATTGACATCCAAATCGTCCACGACAGGCACATCTCAATTAACTGAGGCCTTTTCCACTAAGGACCTATTGAAAAAAACATGAGCGATCCACATCCACAACATCGTCCATGAAAACTCCATCAACGAGAAAGTCCCTGTCTATGGAGAGAGTATTGTCCATGAAAGACCCTTTGTCGATGGCCAGAGTACTGTCTACATGAAAATCATCATTGTCGGGCAGACAATCGGCGACGAATGGTGCAGCGTCTATGGAAAAAAACATAGTAACACCACAAAGTTTCTCGTCAAACAGATGAATAGAATCCGGATGAAAGGGACAAACGGGTCCCTTTAATACCACAAGCTTTAGGATTCAATACTCTAAACCTTTCTCCAATTAAGGAAATGATAGAATTACTAAATATAATTTTTCAGGAAGACTTCTCCGATGTTGGGGAGTTCTCGGAGAGAACGAGGTCAGTGCTTAAGGAATAAGCCCCCCATGGCAAACAACTTCTGAGGACACCACAGATCCATTCCAACCATCCCTAATACAAACCTTGAAATATACAATGGATGCATTCTGCTGTGTACCCTGTGTTTTATTGTACATAGTTCATCCCTGTGCCATTCTGTACATAGCTCACCCTGGTCAAAAGGAAGAAAATGTTAGTTCATCTGCTTCAAACTTGGTGGCATCCTTCACCAGTGATGTCATATCAGTTCTAGTTAGAATCCTATATCTGTGACATGATTTGAATTGCATTGAGATGGAATGTTTATCCATGAACCGTGGGACAGTTGGTAGCTGAACGAGTGGGAGAGCTGCAGCCCTTTGACATGTATCTTCAATAAAGATATCTACCTTACCTGAGAATGCGTAACTAACTTGGATTATAATAAATTCCAAAGGAGACAGAAAGCTTACAAAGCTTCTAGGACACACAACAGTGAGGACCATCCCAGTATGGCACCTATTCATAGTCAACAAGCAGCACATAGCCAGGCTGTACCACCCAAGAGACAGAGAAGCGTCTCTCCGTCACGGTCTACCAGAGCACCACCCCTGCTATCATTCAATACGAAAGATCCCTATCACTAGCAGGACCCCATAGAAGATGCTTATCATGACTTCTCTGAACCAGAGATGCAGGCGGATGTGCTGGAGCTAAGAGAGATTCCTCAGGGTTGACCTCAACAGGATGCTGATGAAAGGGAGGACTATGTCATTGAACATCAGAAGCAAGATTCCCTAGGGACAATGTTCCCTCTAATTCTTTTGGGCTGTGTGCGGCAAAGAATAGTTTTGTGCGGGCTGTTTTTCAGTCATGTGCGCAACTACGTCATGCACCGGTGGCGGTCGGCGCAGGGGGCCCACCAGTGAGCAAGTGCTTAGTGATCCACACTGTGCAAGCGAGAAATGCGAATTTGCGGCACAACACAAGTTCTACTTCCAAGGACATTTCGGTGCTCTATTTGTCTCCTAAGACTTTAACTAGTCTGAAATTTTGTCTTTTTAAATCTCTGAACATTAGCAAGATCTTTCTTTTTATGATGGATTAGTAAAAGAAGGGAGTCTGGTGCTTCTAGTAGTGGAACGCAGATTCTGCCTCACAAATGACTCGGAGTGCATAAGTGTGTTGGAGAATGGGATACAGGCAAATTAAGGCCACCACATGGGCTACAACATAGTGTGATGACGACTCTGAGTCGATATCATAAAGAGGGAGGGGGGCACGTGCATCTAGGACAACAGACCTATCCATCCTGCACAAAGACGACTTTAATTTTGCTTAGAGGCACTAGCCCAAATGGAGCTCCTGCACAACATACTGCCTCCAGTTCTTTGTCAAAGTGGCAGTAGTGCCAGTTGTGGAATCGGGGTGGAGGTCTGGGATTGCCTATTACTTATACACAAGCCAAAACTGTTGCCTTTGCCAATGCTTATTTAACAGGACTTCAGTGAAGGACACATGCATAATGCTTATA
This sequence comes from Ambystoma mexicanum, assembly GCF_040938575.1. Classification (NCBI taxonomy): domain Eukaryota; kingdom Metazoa; phylum Chordata; class Amphibia; order Caudata; family Ambystomatidae; genus Ambystoma; species Ambystoma mexicanum. The sequence goes on along the minus strand of NC_090923.1, from coordinate 593,484,011 downwards.
AATTGAGTGGCTGAGGGCAGATCTTGTTAAGACATTTTTATTACACCAGTAGCAGGGTTTACTGCTCCAAATAAGTAATTAACTGTCAGAGGAAGAATGCTTTGAATAATCAAGTGCAGAGTTTGATGGTAAGGCTTGATTAAAGTGAGCTCAAAGAGGTTGCATGGGGAGTATTTTGGGCAGGGACGGGGAAGACGCAGGAACTGGGTGGGAATGGCCAGGGAAGGATAAGCAGTAGTATTTGCAAAGGTACCACTTTATTCAGGGGCCTGCAACCTTTGGTTCTCCAGATGTTTTGGACTACAACTCCCATGATGAGTTCTAGCCAGCAACTAGCATTGTCATATTTGAGGGATCATGGGAGTGGGAGTCCAAAACCTCTGGCGATCCACAGGTTGGACACCCCTGCTTTAGACCCTGGTTTTCCTGTTTGTTGCGACTCGAGTTTTGTTTGCCTCTCATTTGGCTTTCTTGAATGTTTAACCCTTCCAGGTCTACTGTGCGGACTCCACAGGCACCACCAGGGGCGTTGCTAGGGGGGGGGGCTGAGGGGGCTATGCCCCGGATCTTTTGGCTGTAGCCCCGGATAGAAGCTCAGGAGCTACAGCCAAAAGACTAGCTAGCCCCGAGTCCTGACAGCCTGGACATTAGCTTAGCCCCAGATCTTTTCCAGTCCTAGCAACTCCCCTGGGCACCACTGTGTAGGAATTTATCATATCTTTATTGTTCTACGTTCTCATACTAAAGATGCTTTATCGATTTAGGAGAAACGTTGCTATGCATGGATGTTTTAAGAGGAGTATTTTGAGCATAGCAATATCTGTTTTACAAACGTGCATCAAGGGAATGCAGTGTTCAGCCCTGCCTCCCTCACCCTAACACACAATAATCCTGTCTTTACTTTTTGTGTGAATTCCATTCTGTGTACGGTAAAGGGTTTTGCAAATTTTTAACCCAGTGCCATCCCACTCTAGACGCCCATGTCCTTTCTTGTGTACAGAAGTGAGGCATTGGTGGAACAGTACACTTTTGTGGAAACAGGCTCTCCTTAGCCCGGTTCCTCTGTTCACTCTGCTAGCTCTTAATTATAAAGTATTGATGTTGTTGATGACCCAGATGACTCTGGATTTAGAGCCCATTCCTGACTTGCAGCCCCCACGCGCAGTGCCGGGAGTGTAGCCACGTTCAGGGGCTGAGGGAATGGGTGGGGATTGTAACGTGTAATGGCTGTGTCCAGCGATGGCCGTGTCCAGCGATGGCCTCGCCCAGGCGCATGGTGTTCGGAGCAGACTGGTTTGGGGTTTTGCTGTATGAGCTCGGCCCCCAGCCACATTACGCTGGTTTATGCAGGAAGACTGCAACACTCGTCGACCATATAATGAATTCATACACAATGAGCATGGTAGGAGCGGAGAAGGGGCATAGTGGGATCCGAGCATATGTGGCCATGTTCTTGCCGTCCTGTAAAGAGAGAGAAAAATAGAATGGCATTCTTTTTCTCTTTCAAAGTTCCTTCCCAAACTTATTTGCTTCTCCTTTTGGTGACTTTCCCTTTTTCATGACCACACTCCTTTTACACCCCTTTGCTTTCGCTCCACTTCTCCTTTATGGCTTCCTTTGCACCTGAGAGCACCTAACCCCAATGCTGGATATCCGAGAATTGGCTGGCGCTTTCTTGTTCCTGCTCATTGCTTCAGGCCTCCTCTCTCATTCGCCCGGCGTCTTGTCCTTCTTTCTCTCTTCTTTCTTTCACTGGTTTATTCGGTGCCTCCCTCTGGTCTCCTGTCACTCTGTTTTTTTCCTCTTCTCTTTCAACGATCCCTGCCCCCTTCTCTCACTTTCTTAAATTGTGTCTTGTTATTGCCTCTCGTTCTTTCCTTCCACATCTCTCTCTCATTTTATTTTCATGTTCTTCTCTGCATCCCTTTGTGTCCTTCCGTTCCTTTTCCTTTCACCCTTCCATCTCTTCTCCACCGAGTCTGGCATTCCTTCTCTCCCCATGTGCTTTACCCCTTCCTTTTTTTATTTCTTCCTCTTTCGTTTGGTGTGTTCTTTCTCTCCTGTGCCTCCTTTTATTTCCCGCTCTTCTGTTCAATTTCCATGTTTCCTTCCCTTCCTTTTCTCTTCTTACCACACTGTTTCCATCCTTTCATTTCCACCTTCTGCCTCTCTTCCTTGCATTGCTTCTTCAGCCCAGGCCCTGCCCCGCTGTCACCATATGTTACGGTTCACTGCCTCTCCGTCTTCCGTCACTGCCCGGTCCTGCCCCCCCTCCTGCCACCTCTATGCCCTTCCATGTTTTCTTGGTGCTCGCCTCGCTCTCTCCCCATGATTCTCGCTCCCCCTTTCATCTTTTTATTTCTGCCTTCATGTTTGTGTTCGTGCCTTCGTTCTTATATTTTGTCCCTCCTTCCCTTGTCAACCGGAGCAGAGCACTCGCTGCCAGTGCATTTTGCGCAGCAGGCCATCAAAAGGACGCTCCCAGATGGTACCTACCGACTCCCAAGCCAACCACCCAAGCCCAGCCCCACACACTTGTTTCACGCTGCTATAGCTCCATACCTGTTAACTAAGAGTGGGTCCCACTCACACTGCCGCTCGGTGAAAAATGCCAGCCCGTGCTGGTGGGCCTGAAAAAAGGCTGGGCCTGGACTACAGCCAACTACAGTACAGAACTCTAACCAAGTGCCATGTGTGATTGGCTGTGCAGCCAAGCACTGCTACAGCCAATCCGATTCAAAGCATATTAAAACTGGTTTGTGATTGGATGAATTATCTAGTCAATCATACTGTGATGATGAATAATAAAGAAGGGAATGCAGGGCAGGAAAATTAACGTGCGCACTGCATGGTAAACAAAAGGATATGCAGGGCTCCAGAATCAAAGGCGCGCGGCCGCACTGCCGCGCACCTTACAGGGAACATTGCCTAGGGAGTTCGTCTCCACCTGACAATATTTCATCATTCCGTTCGATCATAGGTAAAGCTGCTATGATGTTTGATCTTCAAGATTCATTGGAAGAAAAGAAGTCTGTACTATATGAGCACAGAGCTAAGAGGCGAAGGACTACCACCGCAATGCAAATTCTAGATTCCGTATAGGTGGCAAGAGAACGAACATTAACTAACTCACTCTCAACACCTGCTACAACAGCTAGGTGTGATGAATCCAATGGTGTCATCACTCCTTTCTTGGTGGTGATCTATCCCCATGTGGCCAGGGGACAGCAGCTGCTTCCTGACCTTGGGGCAGTTATGAGGGAGCATCACATGGATGGAGGCTGACAGGACATCAAGGACTGACTAGTCCTTCAAGATAGCTAAGAACACTGTACCAACATTCACATCCAAGTTATCAGAAACAGACCTTTATTTTCCTAAGTGTGAAAATACTGTAACAAGGAAGATGAGCCGAGTAATGAGGATCAATGGAGGCTAGGAGCGCAGGCTGCGCTCTACTTGTTATGAAAACCTACCTGAAGCCAGGAAATGTAAACCGGCACACCAGCTGATGAAGGGAGGCTGGCTGGGGAATGCTACCTCCCTCTGGGCTGACGGAGGAACCATGGGACTGGAGTGCTGTCCGTGGAGCGAAGCAGCTTTCCAAAAAGGGAAAGGAAAGCAAACTGATGGAGAGCTTACATGGCAAGGACACCACAAGCAGATGGAGAGCTTCTGGGCATTCAGCGGTACAACAAGGCAACCTCCACCGAACCCCAGAGAGACGCGGAACAGGGAAGTGGGATCTGCAAGATGACTTGAAGTGGGAAAGCAGAAGCGGCGAGAGAAGGCAGAACGCCAGAAGGCTACCAACAACTTGCAGCTGGAGAACTGACAAAAGCCAGCCAAAGCCGGTTAGTCCACCCAAGGGAAGCAGAGACACCAGGGTGTATCGGCAAGCATTCCAACCCCACATAAATGCAAATGAGAAGGAACGAGCAAGTGTTATTCTCTTAAAGAGGCATAACGGAATATACAGAAAAGACTTCATACAGATAAGAGAATCCCTGGCAGGCGAGTATACCAGGCAGATACAAATTGCAAGTATCTTTAAGTGGAAAGGTCATGGCAGGAAAAGTATACCAGGCATGGTCAGATTGAACAGTGTTTACTATACAGTATCTGAGAAAGTCCTGCTCAGGATATAACCGGACTAGTGAAAAGGTTGCAAAAATACATCAAAAGGAAGTGGAAACCTGGCAGTAGAGTACACTAGGTATCCGAGTAAAGTATGGACTAACAGCCAAGTTGGTTTATGTGGTTGATCAAAAGAAACTTGAGGAACTGACATTCTTGAAATACAAGGACGAGTGGAGAGAAATGCAGGCGGAGGGAACTACCCTCTGCAACAAGGAACTCTGTTCATATGAACTCTTTTTGTGTTGGAGTTATGCATTTCCTTTTTGGCATTTAGTAGTGTACAAATGTTCAAAAACATTTTTCCTTTTCACCTTAGATATTTTTTCTAGATGTAAGGGCCAGAATAGTACTTTGGCCACAGGACGATTTGTTTTAGATATCCTGACTTTGGACCGGCCCTTCATTTTGTTTTTGGGTAGGAAAACACCTCTTAGAGTAGGGACAGAGAGGTATTTACCAATCCCCTTTTATTTTAATAAAAGTCTTTGTCCAAACACATTAATCCAATCCGTGTATCATTCCTGGTTCTTCACATAGGCCTGAGAAAAAGTACAAGGCACCTGAAGATGCACCACAATGTCTGCGAGGGCACCCGAAGCCAGAGTCTGTTATCACAGTGGCCGCCTGGAAGAAGATTTCAAACCCTGCTTCTTCTCTCACTGCCCCACCGGACACGGAGGGAAGAAAACTGGAAGCGGTATGCAGAAAGGGAAGAAACCTGAAACAGGGATAGACTGTGTCCTGTTGTGCTGGGGAAACGAGTATTGTGTGCCAGCTGTGTGTTGAGTAGTATGTGGTTAACCCTGATACCAATGCATATACTAGTCAAAGGTGAAAAACCACTTACGCTCCGCGCTTGGCCAGTAAAGTTCGCAATAACTGTCCAGATTTAAAGTGTCCCAAAGTCTTCAACTGATTGGTATTCCAGTTTATAGTCTGATATTTAAGTTAGCAGGAACAGCCAACACGTGTTTCGACTAAAAAGTATTTTTCAAGGCTGTACATTAGTATTTCATAAACATGTCACACCATAATAGATACCACAGTAATATTAGTTCAACATTAGATGTTTACCACAGTCAGTTGTAAAATACAGTTGGACACACATAATAGGAAGATAGTTATGTAGAACAGTAAGTTACATAACATTTGTCAGTATATACCCACAGGTAGCAGGGTTCAAGGAAGAGGAAAGAGAAATATGCACATACAACAATGCGTTATTCTACATGTTTAACAGTGTCTCATTGGATTTTGTGCAATATGTGCTCAATAGTATAAAAACAGTGTTTCCACTACAGGCCATTGCAGAGCCCCATGTATCGTGGCTGTCAATTGGTGTTCTTAAATATCCCACCAAGGTTATTTCCATGTGTGTTTTAATGTTGCGGTTATTCTTGCCAAACTTGAGTTGTGCTGCCACCACTAATTCTATAAAGGATCATTCCATGCTCATGAACCAGGTATAAATCTCCCTTATCCCATCATTAGTTAGCATATAGGTGCTCCTCTGTGCCACCCTACATGCACTTAGCTGGAACCACCCAAAATTTAGACTAGCCAAATGGGTATCTCTCTGCGTTACCCTGTAAGTCAGATTACATAAATTGGCTCTGTGTTCATACCATACTGTTCCAAAACCATGCCACCCTAAATGCAGGGTAATTGGTATCCAACAAAACTTAAACTCACCAAATGGGTTTTTTCTATAGTTTATCCTGTAGGTCAAATGGCAGAGGTTATCTCTACATTATATTGTCATACTATTCCAAACAGCCATAGTCATTATAAGATGTTCCTAAACATGCGCTCATGTGTACTTACAATAAGTAGAAGTATTCTTTTGAAAAAAGTAGATATAAGATTCTTCCTCTTCCTTGAACAGGTTCTCAGTTCCTCAATAGCAACAATCATTTTTGTGGTCAGGATGATTTTGTCACAATTGATAACTTCTAACGAAATATAACTTCTTTGTAACAGCTTGACACAATTCTTGATTGAGCATCACAAACCGCATAAATGATCTGTCGGACCCCCTCGTAGCACTTTTTACTTCTTCAACTTCCACCTGGTCTATTTTCATGTCAGGCCAACAATCTCAGTTCACACCTGGTTTTACTCCCATGCCAGGCCTACTTCGTGAAAGGTTTTCCAGTACACTACCCTGCCTGAACAGCATTTCACGATAGGTGCTTTTGTGGAGAAGAACAACTGACAAGAGTTTCTCAATAGCTTCGCAGTATTAAACAAATTGCAGCTTCAAAACTTTCAACAACTGTACAGGGAAACCAAGATTCACATTTGTGCTCTTTAATATGCTTCTCCAAATGATGCTCCTCTCCTGGATATCTTGTCCCAGAAGGGAAACTTTTTTGTCACTCTTGTATTCCCCACTGCGCAAGTATCCAAAGAGGATAGCATCTTTTCCTTCTTCTCCTTTGGTTTTGGCAAAGAGGGTCTGTCTTAGCCTTTATCATATGCTGTATAAAATAGGGGTAACACGTTTCAGAACGTATAGACTTTGCATTAGCCCCCTTCTGCTGTTGGCAATATTTGTTAGCTCGTATTTTCCTTGGTCTCAGTCCCTCTTGGCTTGGGTAATCCTTTCAGGAATTAACACTTAACAAAGTGACCCCCTTGAGATGCTGGGTTTCCACAGACTCACACTTTTAAGTGTACAGTCATTTGGGTTTGTTTTAATAGGGTTTTGCTGCTTTTCACTAGTTCGGGATCCAAAATGAACTTGAGAATCACTTTCACTCATACGCAAGTCCTGCTTCTTCGCAATAGTTCGGTATTCAAAATTGTTCTCTGAACTACTTTTATGCGAGTGTTTCGCACTTGCCGAATGCCTGCTTCTGACATGCGAGTGGGTACGGAGCGCTCTGGGCCATTACTAGCTTGTGAATTCACTGGGTAAGACTTGCGGCACCATTCCCCTCACTGCTCGCAGGACTTCTGCTGCTGTGGCTCCCAGTGACCTGGCAAACTACTTCTGTTAGTCTGCCTTCAACCACGCCAACTACATTTTGAGCTCCACTTGCTCCTGATGCCCTCTGGTGCACGCCAGCCACTGGAGACAGACTCAAGGCCCTCTGGTGCACGCCAGCCACCTGAGACAGCTTCCAGCAAGCTTTCCGCTGTGCAGTCTCTGTAGAACAGGTCACAAGGGGGTAAGCTTTCCTCCGACACGCTTCCCACTGCGCGACCTCTGCACTTCAGATTTTTTGAGAGACAGACCCTCTCAGGAGCGGCAGCTGAAATCTGCCAAACAGCGGTCCCAGTGTCTTCTCTCTCCTCCAGCTTCTGCTTGGTCTGCCACAGGAACCAAGCTGCTTCTGCTTCTTGTTTCCTCTGCTCTTCTCCACTTCCAACTCCTCTATGGCCTGCACCCTGAGGGGGCCTATTAAGCCTCTGTCTCCCTCAGGTGTGGGTCATCTGCGTTAATGAGCTGACTACTCCTGCGACATTGTACCTTTTCAGCCCCCATCTTCCTCCCAGTGCTTAGGGGATTATGGGCCTGTAGTCCCTAATGGAAAATGTAGGTTTTCTTACTTCTGTTCTACAATAAGCCATTAAGAGTGGGGCTTTCGGGAAAGTTGAATAAGGAGGTTTCCCATTCCTCCTGACCAACTTCCCTCCCTCGTGTCATCCTCCCACAGAACACCACCCCCAGGTTCAGGATCAGAAAGCATCTGCCTTTCCCTGGTCACATGAGAAGGGTCCCAGGCTCCCAGGGCAGGTCGTCTGGGATAATCATTGCTGATTCATCACAGTAGTCACTGTACAATATTTTTGAAGTAAGGGTATTCTAATAATGGATATGCACTTTTTTATTTTTATTTATTGTGATATAACCACATTTGGTTTTTTACACATTCTGTGTTTAAAATTAAACATGTTAAGAATTTATAAACATCGCAGTTACAAGTTGTATCAAATTTAAATAGTATTCCCTTTATATGGCATTTAAAACCAATTCATCACAGTCTTGCAATTTAAAACAATGTTTTACCCCTCCATTCAAATAATCAATTACCAGTATTCTTGTGATATAAAACCTGTGAATTGCAATACCCTTAAAACATTTAGAGTCAATTTAATTTTGTGCCGGCAATCATTCTTTCCCAGAAAGCGGCAGAGGGGAGTCGATCAAGTGAACCTACTAAACTCCCCAAGTATTCCACCCTAATTTTCCAAGTACCTTTGCAGAATCTTAACAGGTGCTCTAAGGTTTGTTTACTTGGATCCGAGCATTCCGTACATAAATTACATTGTTGACTCTCGAAGTAGAAGACGGAATTCTTTAGCATGAACAAAGAATAATACATTTTTCAGTATATCAAAATATATATTGTAAGTGAACCCATGATATCACAGTGGACTAGGGAAACAACATAAAAGGCTATAGTGCAAGGTTGGCACAGATAAAACGAATATACATGCTGCTTACTCATTACTAGGAGCACGAGGGTGAACAGTTGCTGTAGGTTTGTGCATCTACATCATCAGCAGTTACAACACAGATCTTGTAAAGCAGGCTGCCCTGAAATCATACTGCTGGGTCACACATAGTGGTGGAGGATCTTCTTCGGTTATGTAGGCCACACAGCCAGAGTTTTCTCAGCAAAAATTGTTCTGCACCAAGGTTGGCATTATCTCACATCGATGGCACATACACCAAGTGGAAACGTCTTCCATGCAACGAGAATGAAGATCCTGTCAGTGATCATCATGACTCGATTCACCATCCTTTCAGCGACTTTATCTCCCACGCATTTTCTCTCTGGTATACTCAGGCTTGTAAAATAATTAAGGATTGAAGAAGTAGAAAATCAACCCTAGGAGAAAATAAATATTTAGTAATTTGGACAAAAATATTACATTCATCTTTTATTTTAAAATGGCATGTATAAGAAAATTATGAGGAGAAGAAAGACATGTTATAAAAACCCATAGTGCAAAGACTACAGGAATAGGTGCAACGTTGGAAAGTTCTGTTTGGCACATGAAAAAACCAACTGATGTAAATATACAATTTAAATCAGGTTAGCAAAGACATTTGTCAATTATGTAATAATTACTGAAAGTGAAAGCACTTGTACAGAAAAGTCAGAGCTAGTGTAAATACCTTTTTCGGTTCTATTCATTTTAGTTAGGTAGCTGAAAACAGCAAAAAGGAGTCATAGAGACTCAAAATGAAATAGACTGACATAAAGGCAGCAGAAACTCTGATGTTGTTTGATCAGAAAGGGTTTGTTGATATTTATAGAACAAAGAGGCGTCTTGGAATTTCCATAAAGACACGTCAATAGATTGCGCACAGAGGACATAGGAATGAGACATTCACTGGGGTGGTGACAAGGAGTGTAAGCTTAAAGTTAGTGACTGCTGATGTCAGCTTGAAAGGTGTACATTATGATTTACTGCCACCAGGGCAGTTGAACTTGGGTTGATTGATCAACGAATAAGATTATCATAAGATGGTGTTTTCCGACCCGTGCAGTTTCGCATTTCCAAATGTCAGAAAATCGACGGTAAGACACATTGAAAAGAAAATTGTAATCGATATATACTTGAGAATACATGCCCTATCCATTAGCCCAATACAATTCCTGAGAGAACATCTCATTTAATGCCTGGATCTTAAAAGATAGGCCACACTCAATGGTTATCATCAGTCACACCCGCTCCCACCCATACTCTCCGGTTGCATCTTAGAATCTTGTTCAGACCGCATATCCCCACCACAGTTATTGCCTTTTAATTATCGAGGTTTCAGTATTCAAAAGCTGATCCAACTTTTTTGGCCAATAGAAAATCCTTGATTTGCTGATCTATTTGGATTTAGTTAACATTGTACCCTAGAGAACAACTACTTTCTCAAACGTCTTGCTAAGCTCTTCTGTTAAAAGTGAACACCCTCTGTCATGCTACTTCTCATTATTTGTGCTTAGGTGGGGTAATGCTGCATATAGTTTTTGTGGCAAAAGTATTTTACTTAACATTTTTAGAATTTGAAGTAAAGGGGATTTTTATGGAGTACTCATTCTCGATTGGGTTACATATTTATATATAAAGTAGATATTTAGAATGGATATATTCCCCCCACAGATGCCTCATGTTTAAAATTCATCACAGATGCAGTCTGATCTAAAAGGTTTTGAAACTGCCATCAAGTCTGTGTGGCTCCATCGCAGCTCCTTCGTGCCTTACATTGTGGCAGTTTGATGCCATCTGTATATATATCTGGAGATGCCACCCCCATTTACTTCAGTTCCATTTTCCTGTGGTCAAAGTCAGGAATATTCTCAACATAGTCACCTTTCTCACAATTATTTTAAGAATGTCTCTTCTTAAGTCAGGCTTTAAGTCGCACAAAGAGTGTAGCTGCTCCATGTCAGTCTGCGACTGCACTTAATGTTTATGTGGTGCCGCTTCATGTACCCAAAGATTGCAAGGGAGCATATGGCCAAGGTTTTTCTGGGCCTTCATAAAAATTACACTATGGAATATTGTACTCTGTAGGAATTCCAGGCTTGCAGTTTAGTGCCAAAGACACTGTCTCAGACTTAAGTAGAAGTCTGAACGAACAACAAAGAATGCCTTCACCATTCAAGGAGTGAGTCTGTGCCTTCTGGAGCTCATTTTCCTCTTTTAGAAAGCGACGTCAAAATAGGTTGGAGACAAACGACCCCATGCCTTAGATGCGTCAGCCATGTTTTGGATCTGCACCTTCTGTCCTCACCTCTGATTCCAGAGCTCTGGGATGATTTGCGTCGTGCGATGCTGGGGGTTTCGAGCAGGCCCCTACATCCATGAATTAATGTTTTCCCTGCTGATCCAACAACTCACACCCATGTGCCCAACGAATCGAATCTGAGTGTGATATGGGAGTACTCGCTATCGTAGTACCACTGCAGTTAGCACTGTTGTAGTTGGCTTCCTGAAACCAGGGCAGTCCACAATGATGCAGTCTATTCCACCAGAGTGGCCTATACCTTTTGCTTCATGAAGAATCACATAGCATGCAAACCTTGATTTTGTGGTTTAGGGATATGTTTGCAAAAAATGAGGATAAAGATTCTAAAGATTTGCCCTACGGGTTCCAACCAAGTAGCTCTTTTAGGAACTCTTCCCTACTATAATTTGCCGTTTGGGGCTGTTTTACCGCAGAGGAAATGTTCGAAGGAGAAACAACCGAAGATTATTTGTTTGAAATAATCTTCGGTCATTTCTCCCCTGACCATTCCCGATGTGGCTAACCCCTACCCACACCCCAACCCACCCTCCCACCCCCTTACTTACCCTCAATTCCATCTTGCTGGTCCCTGCGACGCCAATTCCCTTTCACTTCCGTGATTGGGAACCGGTGCTACAGGGTCCTTTCCTTTTTTGTTTTCCTTCGGATCAGCTGTGGGGGTGTCCTCCGCAACCCCCGCTCACTGTATTGGATTCAGTCATTTTGGCCAAAACCGAATTTGCACCTGAGAACCAGAGAGAGTAATCTTTGGTCCAGCTGGCTGAGGGTTTAAGAGAGTCAAGAGGCCTAGACATTTCCTTCAATGCTGAAATGGAAACATCAGCCGTTGCTGTCTTAGTTAAAGACTTTGGGACCTTTCAATGTGTATTTTCTAAGAGTTTGGACTCTCTGGGTCTGACGGCCGCATGCATGGAGCACAAGACCCATGTCTTGATACACATCCTCAGCCCCAAAGTTGCTAAGTCTTTCTATTATTGAGATGAGCTATTGTTGGTGTCAGCAGGCCATTGTCTGCAAAGTCTGTTTCTAAAGACCTTGCACAAAGACACAAGGCTAGCCTGTAAGAACCTATGTTTTTTGTGGCATTCCTATACTAGAGAGCTTGGTAGTTCATTGGGACACACCAAGAATTAGATACGCAGCTATTCCCACTGCCCCACCAGATATGCAATCTAAAAACTAGATGTATGCGCAAGACAAGTGTTTGATTTATGCATTTTGTGTCTATGTACACTGAATGTGTCGTGACCTAACCCCCAGTTGTACAGTTCTTTCCAACAGTAAGACAATGATGCAAAGGAGACAGGAACGCAACTTTCTAATTAATTCCTTTCTCCTTCAGATTCCTCCTCCATCATATTCTAACCCCAGCTCATCTGATCCTTTGAAATATTTTCACCACCAGGGGTGCAGCGCTGCTCCGGGTTGGCTCCTTCCAATGCCAATGTCCCCCTTATTGGACATGACGTCAGGGCCATTATATATCGAGGTGCTGCACTTTGTCGCTTCAGTTCCTTTTGTCCACTCACTGTCTGTGTCGGGAACACGCAACCTACTCTATTTCGACAAAACATGCCTAATCCCATGAAGGCCTCTGTCTTCCAGCCCTGTCTTGATTGTGGCCGGCAGATGTCAGACGCCAACCCCCACAGCTGTACTGCTTGGGCGAGGAACATGACCCCATGACTGCGTGTTGTGCCAATCCATGCAACAAAGGCCTTCTGGGAGTGGGCAGCTAATTTCCTGATCATTCCCCACAGGGGAAAAGGTGAATTGAGGTGATCTTGGTTGAGGCCTGCGTAGAAGCGCTTGGTGTGCAGGTCAGAAGATGGTCCCCAGCCCAAAAAAAGCACCACAAGAGGTCTGCTCACCAAGCGGTACCTCTCACCACAACTTTTCTATTTCTTCCAAGAAGAGGAGCCAAACAACTCCCCTGATGAAGGTCCACAACTACTGTTTCCGATCCAATCAGCCACCTCGGAAGAATGGGAGGCCATTGGGTTAAAGATGCTTGGCGTTTTTGCCAAGGTGCATGCTGTATTGGTGCCAGTAGCACCATCGGGATCCACCACACCTGAACAGGCCAGCAAGGGACCCTGCAAAGCCCTGTGACCGCGCAACCATGGCCTTGGTCCCGACTTCTTTGGCCAAAGACCCACCCTGGCGCTAAAACACACTCTGCATTCAGGTGTCAAGGAGTTGGAGCCATCTCTAGCCCCCTCAACTTCAATGTTATCGGCACTGTTCAACACCAGAGCTCCTCTTGACTATGCCCCGCTGCCTATAGGGACATTTAGATCAAAGATCGCCAAATTGTTCATGAGGAATGTGGCCCAATCCATTTGGGATGAAGCCACTATGCCTAAGAGAGGAAAAGTACTTCCCTGAGGAGTTATACGGTGAGGACGAGGATGTATTGGAACTGGCTGCAGGACTTGAAGCCAGTGGCCTTGATACTTCTCCACAGTTGGATATACTACCAGTTCTGACTCCAGTTGGACACCAGGCCTCTTTTCCAATGCCTCAAGATGGTGGATGCCCTAGGGTTATCGGGTCCCATTCAGACCTAAGTTCCTTTTGAATTATCAGACAATCCTGGATGAGGGACTCAGGGGGGAAACCTTACTGCCCTTCAGTGTGCCAGTTGAAGCCCCAACACGGGAGGTCTTTTATACTAGAAATGTATATGTGCCACTCCTCTGATGAAGAATCTATGAATACAGCTCCTGTGACCTCCCACAGGATCCCTGAAATTCATGCTTCCAAGAGGAGAGCATTAGTGGAAAGGGGGCCTGCACCACCTTCAAAGTCAAACAAAAAGGGTGAAAGGGAACGGAAAGCCCCTTCTAATACTTCAACAAGGGCGAAACATCCAGCTCTGACTGAGAAAACAGCTTCTATGAGCTTGTCGACCGCAGGTAGGATCCCCTCATCCACAACAGTGGCAAAGGGGTCATTGACATCCAAATCGTCCACGACAGGCACATCTCAATTAACTGAGGCCTTTTCCACTAAGGACCTATTGAAAAAAACATGAGCGATCCACATCCACAACATCGTCCATGAAAACTCCATCAACGAGAAAGTCCCTGTCTATGGAGAGAGTATTGTCCATGAAAGACCCTTTGTCGATGGCCAGAGTACTGTCTACATGAAAATCATCATTGTCGGGCAGACAATCGGCGACGAATGGTGCAGCGTCTATGGAAAAAAACATAGTAACACCACAAAGTTTCTCGTCAAACAGATGAATAGAATCCGGATGAAAGGGACAAACGGGTCCCTTTAATACCACAAGCTTTAGGATTCAATACTCTAAACCTTTCTCCAATTAAGGAAATGATAGAATTACTAAATATAATTTTTCAGGAAGACTTCTCCGATGTTGGGGAGTTCTCGGAGAGAACGAGGTCAGTGCTTAAGGAATAAGCCCCCCATGGCAAACAACTTCTGAGGACACCACAGATCCATTCCAACCATCCCTAATACAAACCTTGAAATATACAATGGATGCATTCTGCTGTGTACCCTGTGTTTTATTGTACATAGTTCATCCCTGTGCCATTCTGTACATAGCTCACCCTGGTCAAAAGGAAGAAAATGTTAGTTCATCTGCTTCAAACTTGGTGGCATCCTTCACCAGTGATGTCATATCAGTTCTAGTTAGAATCCTATATCTGTGACATGATTTGAATTGCATTGAGATGGAATGTTTATCCATGAACCGTGGGACAGTTGGTAGCTGAACGAGTGGGAGAGCTGCAGCCCTTTGACATGTATCTTCAATAAAGATATCTACCTTACCTGAGAATGCGTAACTAACTTGGATTATAATAAATTCCAAAGGAGACAGAAAGCTTACAAAGCTTCTAGGACACACAACAGTGAGGACCATCCCAGTATGGCACCTATTCATAGTCAACAAGCAGCACATAGCCAGGCTGTACCACCCAAGAGACAGAGAAGCGTCTCTCCGTCACGGTCTACCAGAGCACCACCCCTGCTATCATTCAATACGAAAGATCCCTATCACTAGCAGGACCCCATAGAAGATGCTTATCATGACTTCTCTGAACCAGAGATGCAGGCGGATGTGCTGGAGCTAAGAGAGATTCCTCAGGGTTGACCTCAACAGGATGCTGATGAAAGGGAGGACTATGTCATTGAACATCAGAAGCAAGATTCCCTAGGGACAATGTTCCCTCTAATTCTTTTGGGCTGTGTGCGGCAAAGAATAGTTTTGTGCGGGCTGTTTTTCAGTCATGTGCGCAACTACGTCATGCACCGGTGGCGGTCGGCGCAGGGGGCCCACCAGTGAGCAAGTGCTTAGTGATCCACACTGTGCAAGCGAGAAATGCGAATTTGCGGCACAACACAAGTTCTACTTCCAAGGACATTTCGGTGCTCTATTTGTCTCCTAAGACTTTAACTAGTCTGAAATTTTGTCTTTTTAAATCTCTGAACATTAGCAAGATCTTTCTTTTTATGATGGATTAGTAAAAAGAAGGGAGTCTGGTGCTTCTAGTAGTGGAACGCAGATTCTGCCTCACAAATGACTCGGAGTGCATAAGTGTGTTGGAGAATGGGATACAGGCAAATTAAGGCCACCACATGGGCTACAACATAGTGTGATGACGACTCTGAGTCGATATCATAAAGAGGGAGGGGGGCACGTGCATCTAGGACAACAGACCTATCCATCCTGCACAAAGACGACTTTAATTTTGCTTAGAGGCACTAGCCCAAATGGAGCTCCTGCACAACATACTGCCTCCAGTTCTTTGTCAAAGTGGCAGTAGTGCCAGTTGTGGAATCGGGGTGGAGGTCTGGGATTGCCTATTACTTATACACAAGCCAAAACTGTTGCCTTTGCCAATGCTTATTTAACAGGACTTCAGTGAAGGACACATGCATAATGCTTATAAATTGAGTGGCTGAGGGCAGATCTTGTTAAGACATTTTTATTACACCAGTAGCAGGGTTTACTGCTCCAAATAAGTAATTAACTGTCAGAGGAAGAATGCTTTGAATAATCAAGTGCAGAGTTTGATGGTAAGGCTTGATTAAAGTGAGCTCAAAGAGGTTGCATGGGGAGTATTTTGGGCAGGGACGGGGAAGACGCAGGAACTGGGTGGGAATGGCCAGGGAAGGATAAGCAGTAGTATTTGCAAAGGTACCACTTTATTCAGGGGCCTGCAACCTTTGGTTCTCCAGATGTTTTGGACTACAACTCCCATGATGAGTTCTAGCCAGCAACTAGCATTGTCATATTTGAGGGATCATGGGAGTGGGAGTCCAAAACCTCTGGCGATCCACAGGTTGGACACCCCTGCTTTAGACCCTGGTTTTCCTGTTTGTTGCGACTCGAGTTTTGTTTGCCTCTCATTTGGCTTTCTTGAATGTTTAACCCTTCCAGGTCTACTGTGCGGACTCCACAGGCACCACCAGGGGCGTTGCTAGGGGGGGGGCTGAGGGGGCTATGCCCCGGATCTTTTGGCTGTAGCCCCGGATAGAAGCTCAGGAGCTACAGCCAAAAGACTAGCTAGCCCCGAGTCCTGACAGCCTGGACATTAGCTTAGCCCCAGATCTTTTCCAGTCCTAGCAACTCCCCTGGGCACCACTGTGTAGGAATTTATCATATCTTTATTGTTCTACGTTCTCATACTAAAGATGCTTTATCGATTTAGGAGAAACGTTGCTATGCATGGATGTTTTAAGAGGAGTATTTTGAGCATAGCAATATCTGTTTTACAAACGTGCATCAAGGGAAAGCAGTGTTCAGCCCTGCCTCCCTCACCCTAACACACAATAATCCTGTCTTTACTTTTTGTGTGAATTCCATTCTGTGTACGGTAAAGGGTTTTGCAAATTTTTAACCCAGTGCCATCCCACTCTAGACGCCCATGTCCTTTCTTGTGTACAGAAGTGAGGCATTGGTGGAACAGTACACTTTTGTGGAAACAGGCTCTCCTTAGCCCGGTTCCTCTGTTCACTCTGCTAGCTCTTAATTATAAAGTATTGATGTTGTTGATGACCCAGATGACTCTGGATTTAGAGCCCATTCCTGACTTGCAGCCCCCACGCGCAGTGCCGGGAGTGTAGCCACGTTCAGGGGCTGAGGGAATGGGTGGGGATTGTAACGTGTAATGGCTGTGTCCACCGATGGCCGTGTCCAGCGATGGCCTCGCCCAGGCGCATGGTGTTCGGAGCAGACTGGTTTGGGGTTTTGCTGTATGAGCTCGGCCCCCAGCCACATTACGCTGGTTTATGCAGGAAGACTGCAACACTCGTCGACCATATAATGAATTCATACACAATGAGCATGGTAGGAGCGGAGAAGGGGCATAGTGGGATCCGAGCATATGTGGCCATGTTCTTGCCGTCCTGTAAAGAGAGAGAAAAATAGAATGGCATTCTTTTTCTCTTTCAAAGTTCCTTCCCAAACTTATTTGCTTCTCCTTTTGGTGACTTTCCCTTTTTCATGACCACACTCCTTTTACACCCCTTTGCTTTCGCTCCACTTCTCCTTTATGGCTTCCTTTGCACCTGAGAGCACCTAACCCCAATGCTGGATATCCGAGAATTGGCTGGCGCTTTCTTGTTCCTGCTCATTGCTTCAGGCCTCCTCTCTCATTCGCCCGGCGTCTTGTCCTTCTTTCTCTCTTCTTTCTTTCACTGGTTTATTCGGTGCCTCCCTCTGGTCTCCTGTCACTCTGTTTTTTTCCGCTTCTCTTTCTCCGATCCCTGCCCCCTTCTCTCACTTTCTTAAATTGTGTCTTGTTATTGCCTCTCGTTCTTTCCTTCCACATCTCTCTCTCATTTTATTTTCATGTTCTTCTCTGCATCCCTTTGTGTCCTTCCGTTCCTTTTCCTTTCACCCTTCCATCTCTTCTCCACCGAGTCTGGCATTCCTTCTCTCCCCATGTGCTTTACCCCTTCCTTTTTTTATTTCTTCCTCTTTCGTTTGGTGTGTTCTTTCTCTCCTGTGCCTCCTTTTATTTCCCGCTCTTCTGTTCAATTTCCATGTTTCCTTCCCTTCCTTTTCTCTTCTTACCACACTGTTTCCATCCTTTCATTTCCACCTTCTGCCTCTCTTCCTTGCATTGCTTCTTCAGCCCAGGCCCTGCCCCGCTGTCACCATATGTTACGGTTCACTGCCTCTCCGTCTTCCGTCACTGCCCGGTCCTGCCCCCCCTCCTGCCACCTCTATGCCCTTCCATGTTTTCTTGGTGCTCGCCTCGCTCTCTCCCCATGATTCTCGCTCCCCCTTTCATCTTTTTATTTCTGCCTTCATGTTTGTGTTCGTGCCTTCGTTCTTATATTTTGTCCCTCCTTCCCTTGTCAACCGGAGCAGAGCACTCGCTGCCAGTGCATTTTGCGCAGCAGGCCATCAAAAGGACGCTCCCAGATGGTACCTACCGACTCCCAAGCCAACCACCCAAGCCCAGCCCCACACACTTGTTTCACGCTGCTATAGCTCCATACCTGTTAACTAAGAGTGGGTCCCACTCACACTGCCGCTCGGTGAAAAATGCCAGCCCGTGCTGGTGGGCCTGAAAAAAGGCTGGGCCTGGACTACAGCCAACTACAGTACAGAACTCTAACCAAGTGCCATGTGTGATTGGCTGTGCAGCCAAGCACTGCTACAGCCAATCCGATTCAAAGCATATTAAAACTGGTTTGTGATTGGATGAATTATCTAGTCAATCATACTGTGATGATGAATAATAAAGAAGGGAATGCAGGGCAGGAAAATTAACGTGCGCACTGCATGGTAAACAAAAGGATATGCAGGGCTCCAGAATCAAAGGCGCGCGGCCGCACTGCCGCGCACCTTACAGGGAACATTGCCTAGGGAGTTCGTCTCCACCTGACAATATTTCATCATTCCGTTCGATCATAGGTAAAGCTGCTATGATGTTTGATCTTCAAGATTCATTGGAAGAAAAGAAGTCTGTACTATATGAGCACAGAGCTAAGAGGCGAAGGACTACCACCGCAATGCAAATTCTAGATTCCGTATAGGTGGCAAGAGAACGAACATTAACTAACTCACTCTCAACACCTGCTACAACAGCTAGGTGTGATGAATCCAATGGTGTCATCACTCCTTTCTTGGTGGTGATCTATCCCCATGTGGCCAGGGGACAGCAGCTGCTTCCTGACCTTGGGGCAGTTATGAGGGAGCATCACATGGATGGAGGCTGACAGGACATCAAGGACTGACTAGTCCTTCAAGATAGCTAAGAACACTGTACCACCATTCACATCCAAGTTATCAGAAACAGACCTTTATTTTCCTAAGTGTGAAAATACTGTAACAAGGAAGATGAGCCGAGTAATGAGGATCAATGGAGGCTAGGAGCGCAGGCTGCGCTCTACTTGTTATGAAAACCTACCTGAAGCCAGGAAATGTAAACCGGCACACCAGCTGATGAAGGGAGGCTGGCTGGGGAATGCTACCTCCCTCTGGGCTGACGGAGGAACCATGGGACTGGAGTGCTGTCCGTGGAGCGAAGCAGCTTTCCAAAAAGGGAAAGGAAAGCAAACTGATGGAGAGCTTACATGGCAAGGACACCACAAGCAGATGGAGAGCTTCTTGGCATTCAGCGGTACAACAAGGCAACCTCCACCGAACCCCAGAGAGACGCGGAACAGGGAAGTGGGATCTGCAAGATGACTTGAAGTGGGAAAGCAGAAGCGGCGAGAGAAGGCAGAACGCCAGAAGGCTACCAACAACTTGCAGCTGGAGAACTGACAAAAGCCAGCCAAAGCCGGTTAGTCCACCCAAGGGAAGCAGAGACACCAGGGTGTATCGGCAAGCATTCCAACCCCACATAAATGCAAATGAGAAGGAACGAGCAAGTGTTATTCTCTTAAAGAGGCATAACGGAATATACAGAAAAGACTTCATACAGATAAGAGAATCCCTGGCAGGCGAGTATACCAGGCAGATACAAATTGCAAGTATCTTTAAGTGGAAAGGTCATGGCAGGAAAAGTATACCAGGCATGGTCAGATTGAACAGTGTTTACTATACAGTATCTGAGAAAGTCCTGCTCAGGATATAACCGGACTAGTGAAAAGGTTGCAAAAATACATCAAAAGGAAGTGGAAACCTGGCAGTAGAGTACACTAGGTATCCGAGTAAAGTATGGACTTAACAGCCAAGTTGGTTTATGTGGTTGATCAAAAGAAACTTGAGGAACTGACATTCTTGAAATACAAGGACGAGTGGAGAGAAATGCAGGCGGAGGGAACTACCCTCTGCAACAAGGAACTCTGTTCATATGAACTCTTTTTGTGTTGGAGTTATGCATTTCCTTTTTGGCATTTAGTAGTGTACAAATGTTCAAAAACATTTTTCCTTTTCACCTTAGATATTTTTTCTAGATGTAAGGGCCAGAATAGTACTTTGGCCACAGGACGATTTGTTTTAGATATCTTGACTTTGGACCGGCCCTTCATTTTGTTTTTGGGTAGGAAAACACCTCTTAGAGTAGGGACAGAGAGGTATTTACCAATCCCCTTTTATTTTAATAAAAGTCTTTGTCCAAACACATTAATCCAATCCGTGTATCATTCCTGGTTCTTCACATAGGCCTGAGAAAAAGTACAAGGCACCTGAAGATGCACCACAATGTCTGCGAGGGCACCCGAAGCCAGAGTCTGTTATCACAGTGGCCGCCTGGAAGAAGATTTCAAACCCTGCTTCTTCTCTCACTGCCCCACCGGACACGGAGGGAAGAAAACTGGAAGCGGTATGCAGAAAGGGAAGAAACCTGAAACAGGGATAGACTGTGTCCTGTTGTGCTGGGGAAACGAGTATTGTGTGCCAGCTGTGTGTTGAGTAGTATGTGGTTAACCCTGATACCAATGCATATACTAGTCAAAGGTGAAAAACCACTTACGCTCCGCGCTTGGCCAGTAAAGTTCGCAATAACTGTCCAGATTTAAAGTGTCCCAAAGTCTTCAACTGATTGGTATTCCAGTTTATAGTCTGATATTTAAGTTAGCAGGAACAGCCAACACGTGTTTCGACTAAAAAGTATTTTTCAAGGCTGTACATTAGTATTTCATAAACATGTCACACCATAATAGATACCACAGTAATATTAGTTCAACATTAGATGTTTACCACAGTCAGTTGTAAAATACAGGTGGACACACATAATAGGAAGATAGTTATGTAGAACAGTAAGTTACATAACATTTGTCAGTATATACCCACAGGTAGCAGGGTTCAAGGAAGAGGAAAGAGAAATATGCACATACAACAATGCGTTATTCTACATGTTTAACAGTGTCTCATTGGATTTTGTGCAATATGTGCTCAATAGTATAAAAACAGTGTTTCCACTACAGGCCATTGCAGAGCCCCATGTATCGTGGCTGTCAATTGGTGTTCTTAAATATCCCACCAAGGTTATTTCCATGTGTGTTTTAATGTTGCGGTTATTCTTGCCAAACTTGAGTTGTGCTGCCACCACTAATTCTATAAAGGATCATTCCATGCTCATGAACCAGGTATAAATCTCCCTTATCCCATCATTAGTTAGCATATAGGTGCTCCTCTGTGCCACCCTACATGCACTTAGCTGGAACCACCCAAAATTTAGACTAGCCAAATGGGTATCTCTCTGCGTTACCCTGTAAGTCAGATTACATAAATTGGCTCTGTGTTCATACCATACTGTTCCAAAACCATGCCACCCTAAATGCAGGGTAATTGGTATCCAACAAAACTTAAACTCACCAAATGGGTTTTTTCTATAGTTTATCCTGTAGGTCAAATGGCAGAGGTTATCTCTACATTATATTGTCATACTATTCCAAACAGCCATAGTCATTATAAGATGTTCCTAAACATGCGCTCATGTGTACTTACAATAAGTAGATTGGAGCATTCTTTTGAAGTATTAAATTATATGGATAATGCTAAAGCCAGCCGTCCCACTCGTTGGAGTCCTGTAAAAATATATCACAAATGCTAGTCATCTGTAAGTCCCTTATACAATATTAATCACACCTAGTGTATTTCCTCAAAACATAAAATATACATACTCACAAAGATTTGGTGAGGTGTCCTGTATGGCGTCACTTCACGAGTGCTCTGCTTGTCTGTCTCATGTGGGAACTCCAAGGTTTGTTATAACATTTTCACGGGTGCCGTGCAAGGATGCGATGACGTCATCACGCTTTACCACACACGGCATGCTGGGAGATGTAGTTCAATTCCGTTTTCTTGGGGTTTTTTCTTCCTATTGTGCCATCAAAAAATAATAAAAATCCATCCACATATCACAATGCCTATTGAAATGTTTTTGCTGAAAGTTACATTGAATGTGCCAAAAGTAAGCACTTGTAAGTGCACCATTAAATTCTACAGTCCGTTTGAAATAAATGTTGCTTGGTTCTTTGCGAAACCGTGCTCCCCTAAAGATGAGAGACTTCATCTCCGAGTGCACCTGTTGCATCCAAATGGTTAACATCAACTGATTTGTCACCAAAGAAAAGTGGCTCCACACTACACGTTATTTGGCAAGGATACATGTCATTCCCTTTAATAGTGTGCCGGTGGAAAGTTATCACATAACCAGAATAGCGCCCAATTGTGTGACACACCAGCCTGTTCGGGTGCAAGGAAGTTTTATAATGTAAAGTACAGTAAGTTACTCCTTCCCAATAATAGTGACTTGCTAGTTGGCCAGTACAGTAACAGTACGGATGTCTGTCCCATTATTTATAAAGTTTGTCCATTTGTAAGCATCCCACTTGATGTCACAAGTGATGGATGTTAAACTTATAAAACCCCTGTACCCCCAAAACCTGTGTGAAGTGAGTATCCATTAAAATGCCTGTGCATTTAAAGGTCTCAGTGCATAAGCATGTACCCCCTTATGTCATTATAGCCATAATAGTAACTACTAAATGTTTGCACTCATAAAAGGACATGCATCTTATGTTCTTTGTTGAGACCCTCTGTTGTGCACTTGAAAAGACATATACATTTAGTTTCCATTTTGCGAAGTTTCAATGTCAAATCACCACCCTGTTTGCCACATCTGGCTTTCATCAGCCCAATAAATCTAATATTCTGTTTATTATCTATTTGATGCTCAGTTTGCCAATGTACTGCTAGAGGTAGCCTAGGGTCTTGGCTACCAGGATTAGCCAGATGTTCCTGAATACACGTCCTAAGTTGCCTAATGGTGCTTCCAATATAGATCTTGTCCCACTCACAAATAATTGCGTATACCACATGGGTGGTTTTACAATTAATGAGGTTCTTAATTTGTATCTCAATACCTTCTTTGTATTTAAAATTCAAACAGTTGGTATGGGCAAATGTACACATATTACAGGTCCCACATTTGTGGAACCCTTTCGTCTTTGTCAACCAATCTGCACGAAACACTCCTTGTTGTGTGTTTAAAAAAGGACACAGTTTGTTTCGTAGTGTTGGTGCACAAGTAAATACAAATTGTGGACCTTTGTAAATAAAAGGTAAGATAGCCTTGTCTATAAGCAACAAATGCCAGCGTTTTCTCATGATACTGTACAGTATCTTGCAGTCCTTTAAAATATTGTGTAATGATGCTAATGCAGCTACTATTGTCCTGAATTTTCGTCAATGCACCGCTTTCATGGCTGATCTCTCCATCCCACTGACCTTATTTTTTGCATCATCGATTGTTTTCCTAGAGTAACCCCTCCTCATAAACCTCTGTGTCAAAAGCTCACATTTCTTATCATAGTCATGAGTGGTACTGCAATTTCTACGTGCTCAGTAAAATTCCCCTTTTTGAATATTGGTGATTGTAGATGCCCGTGGCAACTGGTGGCATAGAGTGTACAGTTAACCTCTGTGGTTTTATGTAATGTAGCTGTTTCTATTTGATTCCCTTTGCAAAAAATGTGCAGGTCTCAGAAATCGATACATTCCAGATCACAGTGCCCAGTGAACCTGATACCAAAAGCATTGTTATTCAAAAAACAAATGAATTCCTCAAAAGTACCTTTAGTGCCCGTCCAAACAACAATAACATCATCATCAATGTATCTCTTCCATGTTACAATATAGTTCCCATATTTGTTAGCCTTCAGAGCGTGATGGTCTTCAAATTGTGCCTTAAACAGGTTGGCTAATGATGGTGCAAATTTCACCCCCATGGCAACGCCCTTAGTCTGCAGATAATAAACACCATTAAAGAGAAATACATTGTGGCTTAGTGTGAACCTAAGAAATTCCTTGATCATTGTAACATGTACCAGATAAGAGGCAGAGTGTTTGCAGAGCGTGTATTCAATTGCCTGGATGGCTAGTTCATGGTCAATAGATGTATATAATGCTGTTACATCAAGAGTGGCTATCAGGTACTCATTTTCCCATTTGAGATCCTGAAAGATAGCTAGGACATGTGTGCTGTCCCGAATGTACGATGGTATATGAGGGACATATTCCCTAATCGCATTATCTATATATTTAGAGAGATTTTCTGTGCCCCCCTATCCCACTCATAATGGGCCAGACTTCTGGTAGTTCTAAAAACTCTTTGTTCATTTTAGGTAGAAAATAGATTGTTGGCATTACTGGGTTTTTTGTATTCAGAAATGAACTTTCCTCATCCAAAATGCACCCTCTTTGATGCCACTCTTTCAATCGTGAAATCACTGATCAGTGATAATGTAGCCTTTGGTCTATAAGTTCTGCATTGGGTTGAGAAAAACTTTTTTAGTTTGTTTTCTTATAAACTTAAACACATCCATTTGGAAGCTAGTGAAGTCTGTCTTGGTGATTGGAGAAAATGATAAGCCTCTGTTTAGTACAGAGACCTCCATTTCAGTTAGGGTCTGATCTGAAAGGTTGGTAGCTAAGTTATCTATAGTCATCCCCCTGTCTTCTTCTTGGTTCCTGATCTCCTTAGAATACCTAATGGTCCTGCGTTGTCGTCTGGGCTTTCCTCTTCTCCCCCCCCTGCCCGTTGCGGGATGGTCACTATAGGTATATTTGTGACGATAAGGGTTGGGAACCTTAGTTGTTTGCCTGTAGTCCTTTGTGTTCCCCGCCTGTATCTCCTGATCTGTTGTAAAAAACTATTCTCCGTTTTTGTAGGCTCATTGGGTGTGGTGGCAGATCCTTATCTGCTGCCTGCTCCCCATCTGATTCTGCCTCTCAGCTTGCTGGGGTTGTATTAGGAGTACTCTCATTTGATTTGTCTTTGGGTCCCCCATCAAATTTAGGCTGAAAGGTGTAGACCCGGTCCTCCCTATAATCTTGGTCATCCCTATAGTATTTTCTAAACTTGCATATTTTTATGTCATCTTGGTACAATTTAAGAATTTCATGCATTTTTGTATAGTTTTTCTGTTTAGAGCTTTCTGCATTAGGCATTGTCTGTATCTCCTCTTTAACTTAATCAATTTGCTCTATGAACCTCGCATGCTGTCTGGTGGCATGCTCAATAAGCAATTGGATCATGGCCTTGGAACTCTGGTTTAAATTTGCCTCCCATTGGCCCTCTAAATCCTGATCTTCTTTACTTTCAACATTGGGTAAGATTAGGATCCTTAGCCCCCCTGGGAATTCTGTCATCTTCTAAATAGTTAATCAATGATGCTTGCTCCCAGTACTTGTTTCTCTTTTTTTGAGAGTCGTTCAAGTTTAATGAACTTCTGTTGTAATGTTTCCGTGGAGATGGCAGTGGAGCCAAAGGCATTGCTCATACTGCAAACAGGGCTGCTCTGTCTGCTTCCCTAGTCAGTAAATACTCTGCCATTGTCACACTCGCTCCCCTTAAGCCAGCAATGGACATGTGAGAACAAATAAGAAACCTGAAACAGGGATAGACTGTGTCCTATTGCGCTGGGGGAAATGAGTATTGTGTGCCAGCTGCGTGGTGAGTAGTATGTGGTTAACCCTGATACCACTACATGTACTAGTCAAAGGTAAAAAACCACTCACGCTCTGCGCTTGGCCTGTACAGTTCGCAATAATTGTCCAGATTTAAAGTGTCCCAAAGTCTTCAACTGATTGGTATTCCAGTTTATAGCCTGGTATTTAAGTTAGCAGGAACAGCCAACACGTGTTTCGACTAAAAATTATTTTTCAAGGCTGTACATTAGTATTTCATAAACATGTCACACCATAATAGATACCACAGTAATATTAGTTCAACATTAGATGTTTACCACAGTCAGTTGTAAATTACAGGTGGACACACATAATATGAAGATAGTTATGTAGTACAGTATGTCCGGCTAATGCCCATTGAACCAGAGGAAGGGCAACAACAGCAGCATTCCATTCAGGAGTAGCCATGGAAGACCTATACAGGGATGCTTCATGGAGCACTCTCCTTACATTTGCCAAGCACTGTCTGGAGAAATACACTGGAAGGGAGCCAGCTGTTGGCCAGGCAGTACTACGACACCTGTTTACTTGAGGTAGGAGCAGCCTTGCTTTTTCCCTCCTTACCTTAATTCTTTAGCATGCATAAAGTGTTCTGTGGTATGCCTCGGTTGGGTACTGTATGGAACAATTGTGTGCTTCATGAAAGTATGTGGCATGTGTCCACTTCTTGGTTTTCTATTCAAGCATGTGAATTTATGAAAGTTCCAATGCTGGAAAAGTCTTAGTTACTTACCTATAACTGTATTTCTCCATCATTGGTATCTTTCATAGTTTCACATGTGCACGCCTCCCTGGTGAGGCTGCTCCGGATACAGTCAGCCATCCGTATATCAGGCACTATATTTTAGGGGCTCAAAATCTGAAGATGGTGGCCTGTGGCCTGTGGTGGAGTTTAAGCCACATCATTGGCCAGGTGGAAAAGGACCAAAATGAAGTGGATGGACAACAAAAGTTAAAGCCTGTCAGGCGTGGTTAGTAACGTACATTGTTTTGTATGTGAAATTTAAATTACCAGGGATTCCCGGTGACTGTATGAAAGATAACAATGCTGGAGAAAAACAGTTACAGGTAAGTAACTTAGACATCGACAACACTGGCCTCCGATAACAGTAGTCATGTGGTCTCCCTCTGAGTCTCAGGAACCCATCAAGGTGTTGGAGTTGAGGGCAATCAGGCTGGCCCTGGTTGCTTTCCTTCCCTCTGTGAAATGCAAGACTGTGCTGGTCCTGACAGACAACACAATGGCTATGCACTAGTGGAACAAGTGAGGTGTTCTAGGGTCCCTGCCACTATTAAGAGTAGCAATGAGACTTTGGTTCTGGGCTCTGGGGAATGACAGGCCTCCGACAGCAGCTCACCTTACCGTAAAGGAGAATGCCAGAGTGGATGCCTTGAGCAGACTAACCTTCGGCCTCTCACAAGTGGGAGTTCTGCCAAGAAGTGAGATTTGTTTTTCTAGAGGAGAACACCTCAGGTGGACCTCTTTGCTTCCAGTGTGAACAGGCATTGCAAGTTGTTCTGCTCAAGGGAATTTACTTGACAGTGAGCTCTGAGGGACTCTTTGATGGTCGACTTGACTTTGGACTTCCACTATTCATTCCCACCCATCTCTGTCTTACTGCCGGTTATTAGGAGACTTTGCCTGTTTGTGTCTGCTTTAATCCTAATGGCTCATGACTGGGAATCCAAGCAATAATGTTTGGCAAAAGTGTGCAGAGAAGCCTACATAGCTGCTTGGCAAATATCCAAGACAGGGACCCTCCTGTGTAGGACAGACGTGGCAGCCAGGCCTCTGGGAGAATTATTCTTTAGACCATCAGACATATCCTTTCCACTTAGAGCTTAGCATTCCAAGATGGAGAGAATGATCCACCTTGACAGGGTCTGTTTTGTCACAGTCCTGCCAGCACAGGCACCAGCATAACCCCCAAAAAGCTGGTCATCTTTACAGACGTTCCTTATCCGAGAGACGCAGTAACTGAGAGCCTGCACTAGGTCCAGCTGACGGAATCGCTCCTCTGCTTGGTTTAAGTGCTGTCCACTTGCTCTTCTTTGTCCTCCAGATCCACATACTGCTATCGGTGCCTATCACAGATGAGGAACCTGTGAGAGGAAGGAATCCATTAGAAGAACAGATTACCTCCATCCTGGTAATATTCTTTCTCATGGATGTTCCTCCCACGGTCCCCATCCCCCACCCAACTTGCCACTCTTGGTGGATACCTATGATTCTGCTGTCTTTCAGCATCAAATTGCCAGGGAAAAATGGGGAAATTGAGGTCATAGGATGTAGCCACTCAATATATGCTGGCCCCAGCATCATGTCCGAAGCGTAGAGGTGTCGGGCAGAGACGTGCTTGCTGCGCACCTGGCGGTGAAAATGTTTACAAAAGTTCAGCTACACTGGGCATTGAATATCATCCATGGAGGCCACCATGGGGCACAGGCAAGATGGCTGCCTGAGAGCCTAGCTTCATCCCCTGACTTGATAAAAAGAGGAGACATGGTGAATTGCGGCCTGTCAGCACATACGTTGTTGAGGTGCAAGAAGTGTGGGGCTCCCACTAGATGGCTCCAGGAGAAGGGGGTGAGATACCGATGGGGCTACCCCTTCGCACTCGTATTCGAATGGGGGAGGAAAGATACCATCTGGTGGCGGAGGAAGAGATGCAACGCCGTTGAGAGGGGTCTACTTTGGAAGGTGGCAGGCAAGAACTAGTTCATAACCAGCAGCCCGGGGCACGGAATCAGTGCGAGCAAAGCACAGGACAAAAGGTGTCTGGAAGTTCCAGAACCTTAACACCCCAGCACCATGACACTTGAGAGTGGCCTGAGGATTTACTTGACTCTCCGTGTCTCTGGGGGCCTACCCCAGACCCCTCACGGGTGTTTCATCGGGGCCGAGAGGGTCAGACGGGAGGACAGATATGACTGCTGGTTGCGCTGTTACATTTTTGAATACTGAAACTGAGTTGCAGGGTGAAAGGGTAGAGGTGTGCGGAGGGGGTACCTAGTTGTTTGATGGGGGGATCCGGGTGTTGGGAGAGTGGGTTTGCCGTTTGATTAAGAGATAGCTAGGGGAATCGTCCGAGCTATGTGGTGACAGAAAGGTTGAAGGGGCTGCTTGACATGGTAACTAAGGCAGGGGTTGCATCCCTGATGGCTCGACGGATACGCACAACATGGTTGGGGCACGCGATCGAATGCCTCAGATTGGGATTGAGATAGGGAGAGGGGAGGGGAAGGGAGATGGCAATAAGAAAGGGAGCCTCATGCAGCGGAACTCACATGCAACAAGGGATAAGTACTGCTCAAGAAATAAAGGGGGCAACCAGCGAACAGTGAAGGGTCATGGCTGAGGTGATAGTAGGCACACTGAACGTGAAGGGATTGAACTCCCAGAACAAGAGATGCCTAACTAGCAACATGTTCCGGAAGCAGAAACTGGCGATCCTCTTCCTGCAGGAGACCCATTACAGACAGGGGGTGGAATCTGCAATAAAGGGTAAGGGGATTGGTATGAACTTCTGGGCCTCCCACAGGAACTCCAAGAAAGAGAGGGTGGGGTTCCTACTTGGTAAGTCATTTAGATTGATGGGGATCAAGGCCAAGAGGGGCTTTGATGGCTGGTTCCTGGGAATAAAAGGAATCCATGAGGGGAGACAGCTCATGCTCGCCACCCTGTATGCACCCAATGCGGGACAGCTGGTATTTCTACGTCGGGCATTTAGAATGGTGGATGGCTGGGCAGCGGCTGCTATGTTCTTGGGTCGGATTTCAACCTAATGGTGAACCCCACGCTGGACTGGTGGTTGGCAAAGGGGATGGGTCTCAAAGCAGTGGGCAAAGAAAAGCTGGCATTTTGGGACCTTCTGCAAGATCATTATTGGGCGGATGTTTTGTTAAGCAGAAACCTGTGCAGTTCCCTTAGGGACCACTGCAAAAGAGTTAGGACTACAGGTAAATCTTACAGGCAGTAAACCCAATTGGTAGCAGTCTGTACCACCCAGATTTACCTGGTAGCTGTGGCTGAGCAGTCATACTTCTCTCAAGATGAGTTAGGCAGTATATACAGTATACACAATAGGTACAGAGATACAGTAGCACAAGCAAACACTGACCAGAGATTTGGTGTAAAAGTACATAATTATTTATTTAAAGACACACTTGTAAATTACACTAGCACAAAAAGAGGTACGTAAATTCAACACACAGTCACTATTATATATATACAACCCTGATTACTTATTAGACAAGTCTTAGTGAGAAACACCACTTATTTTCAGACAGAGGTGAGCGCTTAACCTAAGATGGAACTCTAATAAGTTATAGAAAAAGGGAGGGAAAAGGCAGAGTTATGAAAGCACACAATTTCAATACTTTTCAAAGAACCACAGTGAGGCAGGTTTAGGCAAAGTCTACTGGAGAGCAAGGAAGGTCAAATGCCAGGCCCACTCTTAGAGAGAGCAAGTGAAATGTGTCCAGGATCACACAGTGGGGTTATGCCCAAAGAGTCTTTGTAGATAGTTCACAAAAGTTTGAGTCAGGAAAAGTTAGTTAACAGGCCCTAGGCTAACCCAGGTTAGAAAGTCGAGGATTTACTGTCACCCCAAACGATCTGTCGCAAGGGAAGCCAGGCGGGACACAGTACCTGAAATGGGAAGAACGCTCCAGCGGGGGCAGTTGTTCCTGGCAGCGGGTGCAAGTCAGTGATTCATCCAGAGGAAGAGGAGGTCTCGACGTGGAGGAAAGATGAAGGTTGTTGCACTGCCAGGGAAGAAACCAGCCGCAGAGTTTTCTGGTTACAAGGTACTACCCTTTTTTTCGCGGTAGTGGTAAACCGTGGTATTCCGGTTGCCGGGGTGCTTGGCACAGTCAAGGCGGCCACAAGATGGTCCAGGAAGGTGAAAAGACGGGCAAACTGGTTATCCCCACCAGTCAAAGGAAGAAGACTCTCCAGACTGGAGATCTCCTCTGTCGTCGGGAAAAGTGGTGAGACGGTTCAGCAGGGCTCCAGCGGTGGTGTCATTGTTGCAGGTTGGCTCGGCTTCTCCCTCCTCAGATTCTTTAGGTCCTGTGGCGACTTCTGAAGTTCCAGTCCACAAAGCCCTGCTTTTATGCAGAAAACCCCCATTCATTCAGCCTAGCTGTCACTCAAACATGCTTAGTGGTGAGCCGGGCGGCTCACCACTTGGGCCAATCACACAAGAGTGCGACTTGAGTTGCCGAGGCAACTCCGTCCAGGGTGCCTAAACCCCCTCCGAAACTCCCTGTGGTACCCAGACAGAGTGGCACCACTTTTGGAGGCTTCTGTGGAGAAGCCCGCCAAAAAGTGGAACAAAGGGCTCGCCTTGGGTTGGAGTCACAGAAGTGAACACAAATGCCATTTTGGAACCAAGATTCGGCAAACCATACCAAGCGGTGCATTTATATTAATTTAATAAACCAGCGGTATGTTCGAGGCTACTTTAAAAAGTGGTAGCCTCGAACAATGGGAAAATCCCATAGGAATATATTTGCGGTCGAATATAAAAAGTAGTATCCACTGCCACCAGCCAAAACTTGGTCGGGGGGGGACTGGACAGTGACCCCTCAAACAACAGACCCCGGGCAATCGAATTGCCTTGACCAGTACGTCCACAATATCATGGTTTGTACTGATTCTGTTCACAATTTGAGACTAGTAAAGCCAATGGTGACTTTACATGCACTGGGAGACAGTAGTCAGTACCAGGGTATGGAGTCTATGTTTGGGGGTCGCTACGACACCCCTGGGTTAATGCACGGAGGGTGCTGTGTAACCCACATATCAAAAACACATGAAGCCCTATGGGGTAAAGGACCCCATAGCCCATAGAACACATACAAAGTCAAAGGAACACCTCAAATCATGTCTAAGAGTCGGGGGAAAAGAGTCTCACTCTTAGCAGGAGAAAAAAAAATAAACCCCAAAAATCCAGCAAAGCTGCTGGGGGACTCACTAGGTTTGGGAAATTAGCATTTACAGAGAATTCTCCCTAACACTCGCCCCCCCCCCCCAGACTAAGGGACAGGAGGATTTAATCCACTCCTGGATGAATCTCATACCTCTAGTCGATGACATACATCCTAGAGAGACCATCAGCATTTTGGTGGTGACACCCTGACCTGTGCTCAATGGTGAAATCAATCCCTTGCAGGTAGATTGACCATCTCAATAGTTTTGGATTTTCCCCTTTCATTTGCATCAACCATCTCAAGGGTTGGTGGTCAGTCTGAATGACAAAAGTAGAACCATACACGTATGGCCTAAACCTCTTCAGTGCCCACACAATAGCAAAACATTCTCTTTCAATAGTTGCCCACCTTGTCTCAGGATCCTTCAGCTTTCTGCTGATGAAGCAAATGGGGTGCTCCCTACCTTTCTCATCCAGTTGGCTAAGGACTGCACCTATACCTACATTAGAAGCATCTGTCTGCACAATGAAAGTTTGGTGATAGTCAGGAGCTCTCAATACTGGTGCTTGGCAAAGAGCTTTCTTCAAGTTTTCAAAGGCCTGCTTGCATTCCTCATTCCATTTGACCTTCTTAGGGAATTTTGGAGAGGAGATTACATTCAGTGGAGAAGCTATGGTCCCATAGTTCTCTATGAAATTCCTGTAATACCCAGTGAGGCCTAGGAAGGCTCTCACTTGGGTTTGAGTAGTAGGTGTTGTCCAATTTTGCACAGCTTCAATCTTACTGAGCAAAGACCTTATTTCTCCACCTCCTACCTCATGCCCAAGGTAGACCACCTTACTCTGACCAATTTGGCATTTACATGCCTTTATGGTCAGATTGGCCTGTCCAAGAGCCTGCAAAACATGTCCTAGGAGGTTAACATGCTCTTCCCAGGATTGGCTGAATACTGCAATGTCATCCAAGTATGCCATGCAGAAATCCTCCATCCCAGCCAGAACCTGATTTACCATCCTTTGGAATGTTGCAGGTGCATTTTTCAATCCAAAAGGCATAACCTTAAATTGGTATAAGCCAACTGGGGTAGAAAATGCAGTCTTCTCCTTGGCATGGTCTGTCAGGGCTATTTGCCAATAGCCTGATGTAAGGTCAAATGTGCTGAGGAACTTGGCTGAACCAAGTCTATCCACCAACTCATCTGTCCTTGGCAAAGGGTGGGCATCAGTCTTAGTGACTGCATTAAGAGCTCTATAGTCCACACAGAATCTCAATTCTTTGGATCCTGCCTTTGGTACTAACACAACTGGGCTAGACCATGGACTAGTAGAGGGCTCTATTACCCCGAGATCAAGCATCTTCTTGACCGCCCCTTTGATGTGGGTCCTTACATTTTCTGACATTCTATATCCTCTGCTTTTGACTGGCAGACAGTCACCAGTGAGTGTATCATGCTGTCCCCAAGGGGTCAAGCCTGTGAAAGCGAGAACGGAGAGGCAAACTGATTTAACATGGCTTTGCACTCTTCTTGTTGCTCGGGTGTCAGATTTGAAGAGAGATTTACTCCTTCAATCTTTTCGTCCAAGGGTAAGCCTCTGAGGAGATCAGGGAGAGCTTCACTCTCTTCTTCTGCTTCTGTTGAAGCTAGAAGCAAGGCTCCTACTTCAGGCCTGGAGACATGCGCCTTTAGTCGGTTGTTGTGGAAGACTCTGGGAGCCTCCTTGGGATTGCCCAAGTCCACCAGATAGTTCACCAGTTTACCCATAACCTTGAAAGGTCCCATCCATTTATCTTGCAAGGCCCTCTGCCTTGTTGGGATCATAACTAGAACTAGCTGGTCTTGAGTGAACTCAACCATGTTAGCCTTTTGGTCATGCCAATGCTTGACCAAAGGTTGTCCAGCTTTCAGGTTATCACTAGCTTCTGCGATCATTTGTGACATTCTCCTCCGGAGACCTATCACATAGTCAGTCACTCTGGTTGGCTTGGGGGAAGGAGCACTCTCCAACCCCTCCTTAATCCGGGCCAATGGGCCTCTGACTGGATGGCCATAAAGAAGTTGAAAGGGAGAATAACCTACTCCCTCCTGAGGGACTTCTCTATAAGCAAAGAGAAGGCATGGAAATAGACGGTCCCACTTTCTTTTAAGGGGATCTTCTAAAGCACCTATCATGCTCTTCATGGTTCTGTTGAACCTTTCTACCAACCCATTTGTCTGAGGGTGGTAGGCGGTAGAGAACTTGTAAGTAACTCCACAGGTTTTCCACATGGCTTTCATGTAGTGGGACATAAAACTTTACCCCCTGTCAGAGATGACTTCCTTAGGAAACCCAACCCTGGTAAAAAATACCAAGGAGGGCCTTAGCCACAGCCTGAGCTGTAACAGTCCTCATAGGAATTGCCTCAGGGTACCTAGTAGCATGGTCTACTACAACCAGGATAAACCTGTTGCCTGAGGAGGTTGGGGGATCAAGGGGACCAACAATGTCAATCCCTACCCTCTCAAATGGGACTCCCACAACTGGAAGAGGCACTAAAGGTGCCACATTCTTGGAACCCACCTTACCAGAAGTCTGGCAGGTGTGGCAGCTCTTGCAAAACTTATCTACCTCCGCCCCCATCTTTGGCCAATAAAGGTAGAGTGAGAGCCTTTCCTTGGTCCTCTTGAAACTCAAGTGACCAGCCAAAGGAATCTCATGGGCCAGTTGCAAGAACTGTTGTCTGTTTTCTTGCGGTACTACAAGCCGCTTGTAGTCTCCAGGTGCAGACTCAGTTGGTTCACTGTAGAAGAGGCCATCTTCCCAGTACAACCTATACTTCCCAGGCTCTTGCCCATCAGCCTGAGAAGCTGCATGTTGGCGAAGACCTTCCAGAGTTGGACATTCTCTCTGTCCCTTACTGAAGTCTGCCCTGTTGGGTCCACCTTCTGCCAGTAAAGACTGCAGCTCAGGATGGTCAACAGGATCCAGATCTCCAATGAGTTCTTGGCCTTCCGCTAGCTCTTCAGAGTCTAGCTCAACCATACAGGGTTGTACCTCCCTCTCAGCCTCAGCTGGAGGTGGAGTTACAGGTGTAACTTTGGACAACCTAGGGGAAGTCCTTGTTGGAAGCACTGGAGTGCTTGCTGTTAGCTGTTTCTTGTTAGTCTTGGGTTTCCCCTTTACGTCCACAATATGATGGTTTGTACTTGTTCTGTTCACAATTTGAGACTAGTAAAGCCAATGGTGACTTTACATGCCCTGGGAGACAGTAGTCAGTCCCAGGGTATGGAGTCTATGTTTGGGGGTCACTACAACACCCCTGGGTTACTGCACGGAGGGTGCTGTGTAACCCACATATCAAAAACACATGAAGCCCTATGGGGTAAAGGACCCCATAGTCCATAGAACACATACAAAGTCGATAGAACACCTCAAATCATATCTAAGAGTGGGGGGAAAGAGTCTCACTCTTAGCAGGAGAAAACAATAAACCCCAAAAATACAGCAAAGCTGCTGGGGGACTCACTAGGTTTGGGAAATTAGCCTTTACAGAGAAATCTCCCTAACATGTCTAGCAGGGTCATTGGCTGGGCCCGGGGGGCTATACATTTTTCTTCCCCCCACATCAGACCTATATGAGAATAGATCTCCTCCTAATCCCGAAAGAACGGGAAGGTGAGGGCGCCCAGAGTGGAGGCGATCACATGGTCAGACCGCGAGCTGGTTGTGAACCTAGCCAGTGTTTTAGATGGAGGTGTAACAATACCTTGTTGAGGGACCAGGTGTTTCGGGGCTTCCTGAGGAAGGAGATACGGGCGTACTTTGAAACCAACGACAATGGGGAGACGGGTGTTGCGAATGTATGGAAGGCAGCCAAGGCCACTTTTAGGGGGCTACTTATTGCCAAAGGGTCTCGCAAGAAGTGAGAAAGTGGGCTAATCAAGGATAGGCTTCGAGAATAGTTGAAAACACTGGGATCCCGGCTGGCTCAATGGGATGCAGATAGGGTGAGGCTCCTGGGCGAGATAAGGGATAAGAGACAGGAACTCCACACAGTACTGATAGAGGAGGTGGTAAAGAGGATGAGGTTCACCTGGCAGAGGTACAATGAAAGGGGAGTCACAGTGGGGTCTCTCGTGGCTAAGCGTGAGGGGTTGT
This sequence comes from Ambystoma mexicanum, assembly GCF_040938575.1. Taxonomy (NCBI): domain Eukaryota; kingdom Metazoa; phylum Chordata; class Amphibia; order Caudata; family Ambystomatidae; genus Ambystoma; species Ambystoma mexicanum. The sequence continues at coordinate 593,448,121 of NC_090923.1, read as the reverse complement.
AGGGTGGAGAGGAGAATAGAGGGAGTACGGGATATTGAGGGACGTGTGGTCAAGGCTGGGGATGACTTTGCGGGTTACTATAGGGAGTTATACACCAGGCCGGCGGAGCAGGAAGTGGGGGAAGTGCGGCAATACCTGGCTGAGCTGTGGCTCCCCAAGCTCATAAGGCAGAAAGCGAGGATTTAGAGGGAGAGATAACTTGGGAAGAGGTATTGAGGGCCATCCAAATATTGAAAATAGGGAAAGCCCCTGGGGACAATGGATTTACTGCCGACTTGTATAAGCAATACCAAGCCCCACTGGCAGTGCCCCTGGCTAAACTGTTCAGTCGGGGAGGGTACGATACCACCGACATTTCTTCAGTCCTTAATGGCAGTTATCCAGAAGCCGGGGAAAGACCTAATCAACTGTACTTCTTACTGGCCCATCTCCCACCTCAACGTTGACACCAAGATCTTCGCCAGAATTCTCGCATCACGCTTGGAATCTTGCCTCCCCTGATTGATCCACCCTGATCGGGCAGGCTAAGCACTGCACAGGCAAGGGGTGGACAACATGCAAAAGATGCTTCATGTCCTTCATGCTATGGCGGTGATGGAAGAGGGGGTATTGCTGCTGGCCATGGGTGCCAAGAAGCCGTTCGACTGGGTGAGCTGGAACTTTATTGGGGTTGTTTTTGCATCCCTAGGGATGGGCCCAAGGTGGACCGGCTGGATGGCGGCCCTATACTCACATCCGACAGCCAAGGTGGTCAGCGGGACCGAATCACAGGCCCCCCCCCCCCCTCAGTGGGGCACACGCCAAGGGTGCCCGCTCTCCCTGCTGATCTATGCACTGGTTATGAAGCCATGGGCGGCGACGGTCAGGGGTAACGAGGGGATTAGAGGTGTCACAGTGGGTGGGGTGGACTGTAAGATTAGTCTCTTTGCTGATGACGCCCTGCTTTATATTACCAGACCATCTCAATCGGTTCCCCTCTTGCAGGAAAGTCTGGTGCAATACAGGAGGTTATCAGGCTTCAAAGTTAATTTGGGAAAGTCAGTGGTTTATGCGGCAGGGGCTGTCGGATAGGGAGAAGGAATACATTGTGAGGTTACTGTTCAGGGTGCAGGAAGATGCCTTTCACTACCTGAGGATCCAAGTGACGCATCGCTTCGAGGATCTCTTTACTAGAAATGTCGTGCCTTTATGGCTGACTATAAAATAAGACATGGAGAGATCGTCGAGAACAGGGCTGTCGTGGATTGCACGTTTAAATTGTATTAAGATGGTGGCTCTCCCCAAATTCCTGCTCTTGTTTCAGATGTTACCAGTAGGGATCCCCTCGTCGTTCTTTGCCAAGGTGAAGGTGGCTATGCTGAGATTTCTCTGGGCGGGGGCCAGACACAGGGTCACCTACAAGGCACTGATCGTACCAAAGGAGGAGGGAGGAGTGGGGTTCCCAGACCTAGCGACATATCACAGGGCGCCCCCGCTGCAGGTCCTAGTGGATCACTTAAATCCACTTTCGGACAAACAATGGGTGGCGATGAAGAACGCAGTATTAGCTCTGGCCACATTAGGTGAATGGTTGTGGGTCCCCAGAGCCCGGATTCCAAAGAGGGTGCTGCGTCACCCGGTCCTAGAGGTTTTGTGGTCCATATGGAGGGTGGGGACAACAGATGGCTTGCAACATGGCTGTCGCCCCTTTGTTGTATCTGGGCTGCCCCATTGAAGGACAGAATTGAAGAGCCATTGGCATTCCAGTTCTGATATGAGGCTGGACTAAGCAGGGCGGGGCAACTGTGGGAAGGGGGCGCCTTTGTCTCCTTGAGTAGGCTGGATGAGGCCATGGGCCTCAATAAATTGTCGCCATTCCATTTCCTACAACTGAAGGGGGTGCTGACAGAGGGCGGATGGGGTGAAAACATAAGGAGGGAACTGACAGGCTTTGAAGGGTTCCTGATAACACAGAGGGGGATCCACGGGGCTCTTAGCCGGACTGTATTTCGTATTTATTTTATCTATATAGCGCACCAGGCCCCAGGGCATCCGGGCGCGTCACTTAGTTACAAGCATAAAAACAGAACAGTGAAGTATGTACAGTCATTGCTTTAGGAGAAAATATACGAAATATACAAATTATACAGGAGAAATACAATATATAGGCATTGCATCAGGAGAGAAGATACACATTATACAAAAATATACAAGTTATAAAAGAAATACAGTATATGCACAGATTACATACAGGATATAACCGAGGGCTGTTAACAGTAAAGTTGTAGCTCATGGGCGCACGGTCAAGGCAGGTCTTGGGCAGACAGCCAGGTTTTGACTTTGCGCTTGAAGGCCGGGAAGGTAGGTTCAGCTCTGAGAGGATTAGGTAATGAGTTCCATAGTTTCGAGGCTAGGACCGGGAAGCTACGACCACCAGATCTCTGGAGGTTGAAGCACGGAATAGCAAGGCAGTTGGTTTGAGCACTTCTTAGTGGTCTTGCGGATGTGTGTGGTGTGAATCTACTGGCTAGGTAGCTGAGGGCTTGGTTGGCGAGGCTTTTGTGAGTGAGTGCAAGTGCTTTAAGAGAGATTCTTTGGGAGACTGAAAGCCAGTGAAGACTCTGTCTGGTGTCAGAAATATTGAGGTTTCTGGGTAAGTTAAGAGCCGCTCTAATAGCATTGTTTTGAATGATTTGTAACTTTTTAATGTTACATTGGTTGGTGCCCATGTAGAGGGCATTACAATAATCCATTTTGGATAGGACCAAGGTCCTGGCCAGTGTAGTTAGCTGGAGATAGGAAAGGACGGCAAGCTGTGATAAGCTTGCATGTGTAGGAGGCAGCCGATGATACAGCATTGGTTTGCCTAGCTAATGAGAGAGTGGAGTCAATGTAGATTCCAAGCGTTTTGGTGTCTTTAGCCACTTTAATGGTGTTACCATCAATGGTGAAAGATTTAAACGCTGCGTCTAGTTTACTGAGTCTTTGGTGGGAGCCAAGGATGAGAAGCTCAGTCTTTTCATCATTCAAGCACAGTTCATGCTGGGCCATCCAGGCCTGGATGACTTGGTAAATGGCGTTAATGGCCGGCGAATCAGCTTTGTGGTCGCCTGTGATAGGGATAAGTATCTGGGTGTCATCGGTGTAGTTAGTATAAGTAACACCCAGATAATCCAAAACGTCGAAAAGAGGTTTAGTAAACACATTGGCCCTCATTACGACCCTTGCGGAAATTGACTGACCGGACCGCAACAGCGTAAATAGCGTTTCCGCCATTGCACGAAGGAGCAAAGTGCGGCTAATTACGACCCATCGGGCACGAGCATTACGCCATGGCGGAATCCGAAAGGCTGCGATGGCGGAAATGACCCCAAAACGGCCCTTACCGCCGCCGTACGCTGCACCAGGTGCAATACCGCCACCCATCTTAGCGGTCACCGTAATGAGCGGGCACCGTAATGAGCGGGCACCGCAAATTACGGGCACCGTAAATATACGGAAACGGAAGTAAAAGCATGTGGCCGGAACGGGAAACAGCACGCCGCACAACTATAAAATCCGAATCCCAACACAACCATTAAAAATCCGACCCTGACACACATCCCAACCCGTTAGCAACCCCAGTTCAAAAAATAAATATGGGAAAGGTAGCCAAGAAAGCGTGTGATCGCAAGCGGCAGGTCCACTTCTCCCGAGAGGAACTGACCGTGCTGACCGAGACCCTGCAGGAAAATGCCGCCGTCGTCTTCTCCAGTCAAATGACCAGGACGGCCCTTGCCAACAAGAAGGCCATATGGGCCCTTGTGGCACAGCGCGTAAGTGCGGTGGGGACAACACCCCGCACGCCACAGCAATGTCGCAAGCGGTGGGACGACCTGCGGATCCGCGTACGCAGCATACTTTCTGCGAACAGGAACATCGCCACAGCTACCGGGGGGGGATCAGAGTCGCCCATCAAGTTGACCCCCTGGGAGGAGATCTGCGCCTCCACCATAGGAATGGAGAGCATAGAGGGAGTCGGAGGGATGGAGAAAGGAGTGCCGACATCCGGAGAATCAGGTAGGTTTGCCAAGAGAAACAATGCGAAATCCACAAACCACGAACATGTGCAGTACCATGTGACCCCATAGTGCAATACATACTTTGCCCTGACAGCGCCCTCTAAAAGTCAGAATGAATAAACAAATTAATCAAGATGCCATAAACAACCCCTACATGTGCAGCATGCACCCCCTAACTGCAGGCAGCCAAATGAATGCATCCTCAATCCACACGAAAATGAGACCACCTCCAAGGCCCAGTCCCATATCAGCCTCATGTACCACCCCAATGCATTTGACACGTTGCCATTCCAAATCCGACAGACCCATAACTAACGCTCGCCCCTCTTTACTCCACCACAGGGTCCGATACCAACGACGAGCTGCAGGACACCCCTACCAGCACGCCTGCAAAGAGGGCCAGGACCAACGTCCCAAGAGCCTCCACCTCAGGTGCAAGGATCAAGACACGGCAGCAGCAGGAATCAAGTGCCAGCACACTGGAGGGGACTGCAACAGGCACCCCAGCAGCCAGCAAGTCCACAACCCCAGCACCACAGGTCCCCCCAAAGAACGTATCTGATGGCACTGCCTCTGGTGGTAGCAGCACCATAGGTGACACAGCTGTCATGCCAGCATGCTCCGACACGGAAAACAGTGCTGGCGACGTAGGTACCATCCATGACCTTTCCCAATCCCCCTGCATGTTCCATCCCCTACACCATGACGAAACCACGCAGGGGCACCCTGAAGACGACGACTGGCCAACCCCCACAAGTCCTGTGCCAAGGCAACATGTGTTGAGCAGCCCCCCTGTCACACCACCGCAAATGTCCATGGCCCAGCAGAGGCAACAGTCCCTCGACCTGCTGATCGAGCAACAGCAGGAAGCGTCCACGCTACTCAAGGACCATGCAAATGAATGCGGGGGTTCCAGGGCAGCCATGGAAACATCCACCGAGACACTCAGGGCACAAATAGAGAAAAGTAGTGAGAGCCTCAGGGGAGAAATGGAGAGAAGCACCGAGAGCCTGAGAGCACAAATGGAGAGAAGCACCGAGAGCCTGAGGGGGGAACTGCATGCGACGTCCAAAGACGTTTGTGCTGAACTTGCTGCTGTGCGCCGTGTGCTCTCGGAGCTCTCACAAACCCTCAGAGACATGCATGGACGCGAGCAGGCAGAGACGTCATCCGTGGCAAGTTCCGTCCAGGGCAGCCCCCAACGCAGATCTGGCAGGAACCTGCGCTCCACGGGCAGGGGTGCCCCTGATACCCGTAGAGGGGGCTTGCAATAGCGTCTACCCACGGGCAGCATGCATATCTGGACACTGGTGTTGGGGGGGGAGGAAGTAGGGTGGAGGGGGTGTGTTGGGCTTCACTGGGTGGCGGGTCCATAGGGTGTATGAATCAAATCACATTAACAATACAGCACTTCATTATCATCCAATGACATGTGTGGACATTGATATTTGCGTACGAGGCCTTCATAGGCGTACAGTCCACTATGTGCCTGTACTACACACACACAGTGCCACAGGTCCCCTTTCCGTGTAATAGGCACCATGCGTGGTTGCTAGAAGCATGCATCTATGATGCTCTGTCGGATTGCACGTGCATCCTGTGCCTCATGGACTCCCTGGCGTCCCTCCACATCCCCACCCTCATCATCATCATCTTCAGGTGCATGCAGTACAGCGTCAGGGGGCATGGGCACATTCCTACGTATGCACATGTTGTGCAGCATGACACATGCCATGACCATCTTAGAAACCCTCTCATGGCTGTACATGAGTGCCCCGCCAGACCTGCTGAGGCTGCGGAAACGAGCCTTCAGTAGGCCGAATGCCTGTTCAATGACCACACGGCTACGTGAGTGGGCATGGTTGTAGTCCTCCTCATGCTGGTTCTGTGGGTTCCGGATTGGTGTAAGGAGCCATCTCTTCAGTGGATACCCGGCATCACCTGTATGGGACGAATAAAGGGTGTCAGTGGAATGATAGTGCTAAGTAGCCCCCCCCCCCTCCTGCAAGGTCATTGACGCATCAAATGGGCCACGATGTCATGCATGGAATGAGACTCACCGAGTAGCCAGGATCTGTGCCCTGCGTGTCGCTCCATGTAGCGTGGTATTCTTGTGTTCCTCAGGACCATAGAATCATGGGTAGATCCTGGAAATCTGGCACAACAATGCGTAAAGATCTTGTTGGAGTCACACACCATTTGCACATTGATTGAATGAAATTGTTTCCGGTTGCGGTACTGGACCTCCATGGCATGTGGGACAACCAATTCAACATGGGTGCAGTCGATGGCACCAATGCAACCCGGGATGCCGCCAAGTGCATGGAATCCCACCTTTGCGTTGGTAATCTCCTGGTACGTGCGTGGTAGTGTGATGTGGTCGTCGGCGTGCTTCAGGAGGGCATCGTGCACTTGGGAGAGTGTCCGTGAGAACAGTGGCTGTGAAATGCCATGCAACTGTCCCACTGTGTGCTGGTAGGTGCCTGTGGCCAGGAAGTGGAGTACAGACACCACCTTCAGTAGGGGTGGGATGGCGGTTGGGCTATCTATCATGCTCACGAGGTCAGCATGTGTCATGTCCACAATGGCGATTATGGTGTCCCGGTCCAAACGGTAGAGGGTGTGGATCTGCTCAGCAGTGAGGTTGAACGGATCAGCTCGGAGGCGTGGGATTGCGGGCCGCCTGCGTGGTGGTAGTGGCAGTGCTTGTGGGCCTTGCTGACCCTGCCTTGCCCTCCTCCTCCTCCTTCTCCTCCGTCTCCCCTGTGCGCCCGGTTGTTGTACCTGTTGTTGTTCGTCGTCTTCTTGTAGTTGTAGCACTTGCAGTGCTATCTGGTGCCCCAGGCCCAACATCGCTAGTCCTGCCGGTAGCATTTTGGAGTGGGAGTGGTTGTGGGAGGGGTTTGGGTCTGCTATATATGTGCTGTCGGCCTGTATGGCCTCCACCTGTGCTGATTGAATGAATCTGTGGCAGATGCAATCCCTTCTGGCCGAGCACGTCCCGCACGTAAGGCTGCATTTGGCCGCATGGCATCTTGGGGTTGGAATCATGTATCAAATCCCGATGGCAGTGTGATGTACTTTGACTGATTTTCATGCTATGCTCCCATTGTTACACATGCTATGATTGCAGCCGCTTACATACCTGTGAAGAGTCAGTGGTATGTAGGGCTCGATCGATGGCCGACCCTCATGCAGCACAGTATCGTACTTCACCGACGGGCGTGGCGTCCCATTTGTGATTGCAGCCAGTTAGCATTATGACACACAGCCGCACTACATTGATGTAATTGTGAATGCAAGCGTTCACAGAAGCCTTTTCGACGTAATGTTGCAAGTGAGGAATTCGAAGGCCAGGATTTTTGGTTGCGAAGTAGCGGTGAGGAGACGCCCACAGGTCTGCCTGGAAATGTAACGTTCTATTGTTGAATGTCCTTGGGACAGGGCCCATAACGAGCAAGCAATGAATGACATGAATTGAATGGGATGCGCAATAGCGTAGTGGACGATAAGGCAGGACGTTCCCAAGTCCATCTAGCTTCACGACACTACAGATCCGGCCAGGAGCACAGTGGTTTTTGCAGACTGCATTACGCACAGACGCGATGGAAGTTTCACATATTATGTGAGTGAATGTTCATGCGTTTTCATTGCGGGATGAGGGAATGATGAATGGATGCATGGACAGATGATTCCATTTAGGGTCTGCCATGTACATGTGTTTTTTGATTCAATCCCCTTCCCCTGCGCTATGTGATGCAAGGCTGCCATAGTGGGACTTACGTCTATCTGCCCTTGTCGGATCCTCCCTGTCTCGACGCGCCTTCATACACTTGTGTCTAGGCACGTTACTAATCCCATGTCATGGGTTCTATCTTGACGGACGCATGCACAGTAACCGACGTTGCCAATGGTGTATTAACCTCGATTGGTTTCGTTATGTATCGATACTGATTTAGGGGTGTGTATATTCCTTTGGAGTGGCCTAGCATGCATATGGGTGTGGATTTGGTGTGTTGAATGAAGATAGTGATGCATCATGTGTCATGTAGTGCAATCGGTTAATTTGTGTTTCATTTTGGTGACAGGTATCTCCTGCCCTATTGCAGATGCCATCTGTACGCCACTCCTCCAGATGGTTTTTACTCTCGACACCTGCAGCTTCGGGTGAATCAGTGGAGCAGCATTACGATCTTATGGGACGATCGCCAATGGGCCACATGCCCTTACGCTGTTCTGGTGGCTAGGTGCAACATTTCGGCCTTTCAGCTGGACTAGTGCCTGCCTCATGGGACGGACCTGCGGTTCTTGCCGCTTCCATGTTGCCTTTTGGAACGTTGATGTTGGCCCTGTGTGCCATGATGGTACAGGGCGTCACACAAGTGGAAGCTGGTCAATTATTGCAGATGCAGCCCTCGGTGATGATGGATGTTTTGGTGTTATTTTACAAATTGCTGTGAGGCCTTTGTCATTTGGATGTGCATTTAAATTGTATTCCGATATTTGGCGTGTTGCGTTATTCTTTGCAGGTGATGTGGCGATTTTCGATTTGTGGCGGTATGTATTGCGAGATGATCTGCATTGTGTTCCGCCTTCTGAGTTGAGTTGTGTGGTACAGTACTGGCCGCTTTTGCCTACGTAGCACAGTGTGGTCACGGATAGGGGCTGCCATTGTGACTGTTTACATGATGTGCTGTTCAGGGGCGGGGGATTGGCTTTTGGCCGACTGGTGCCTGTCAGCCAGGTCGATTGATGGTATGATGGGATGTTCAGAATGTGGCTGGTCACAGGTGCCTGTGTTTGCGTGCGTTTGTTGGAGGGGGACTGGGGTCATGTCCATTGGAATAGCTTCTGTATTCATGCCATCTGTGCCCTGCAGCTCCCATCGGCCCCTCTTGGGATGTGCCTGGCTGCTCAGTCACTCTGCCAACTTGTGTGGTACATGCTTCTGCTGATGGTTGGTTTGTTTACTGGCAAGAGTACAGGTCTGGTGCAATCCCCCTCAGGATGCTGTTTTGGATGTTGCCTTGCGCTGGTGGCAAGCGATGGGGGACTACTGTTGTTTTGTGTCATGTGTTCTTGATTTCCATTTTGATGTCTTGTACCTTCACATGCCTGTGCTGCATCAGTACGGCTATGGTGAAATGCCGTACATGGATGCCCACTCACGGGGCGCTTCGAACACCTGCATGCATTTCTACGTTGGCATGCATGGGTGAATTGTAGATTTCACTGGTTGCATGGTGTGAGTACATTGCGCCTGCCAGGAGTTGTGCAATGTGGCCAGGGAGTGGAGTACAGGCACTCAGTGGGCCATTTACGGTTGGTTCACGATGCCGTATTTCTAGCCATGGCGGAATGGTCCATTCCGCCATGCCTGATGGCGTTAGGTACATGTCCGCTAGGGTCGGAATTGCCGTACCGTTGCACCATGGTGGTGTTTGCGGTTTGGCATGGTGCGCGCGCGCGTGCTTAGTGCAGTTAGCGTTGGCGTTCACTACGGTGTCGCTAATGGCTTCGTACTTTGCGGTGACGGGTCATAGTCGCACCGAGCGCTTTTCGATGGCGGTATTGCATTTCCGCCATCGTTTTCCCCTTTCCGCCAGGGTCGTAATGAGGGCCATTGTAGAGTGTCGAGGACATGCATGATCCTTGAGGGACTCCACAAGTGACTGGTGAGGGATCAGCGGTAGCGGTAGAGGAGAAGACCCTCATGGACCTATTAGCAAGGAAGGAAGTGATCCAGGCTGTGGCTTTGTCTGAGAAGTGGGCTGCGGTTTTGAGGTGGCGGCATAGGATTTGGTGATTTACTAAATTGAAAGCCGCGGAGAGATCTAAGAGGAGTAGGAGGGCCAATTGACCCTTGTCTTTTAGGTCTTCAATCTGGGTTTTGAGGTCTAATAGAGCAGTTTCAGTTCTGTATCGCGGACGGAAACCAGATTGCCTCAGTCCCAGGAGTTTATTAGTTTCCAAGTAACCTTGGATCTGTAAGTAAGCAGTACGATCCAAAATTTTTAAGAGGAAAGGGACTGTGGTAATCGGTCTGTAATTGGTGGGTATATTATCATCCAAAGTGGGTTTTTTGAGGAGAGGGATAACCCAGGCATCCTTGAGGTTGTCTGGGACAATTCCTGAGTTGAATGATGAGTTTATGAATGTGGTGATAAAGGGCGCTAGGTTATGCAAGGCCTCTTTGATAATGGGGGCAGGGCATGAGTCACCCTGACAATTGGAAGGTTTAAGGTTATTGATAATGTGTTCAACTTCGATGATGGAGAGGGGTGCTAAGCTGAATGGTTTCACGGATTCAGGGTTGGCATTAATGTTAACCAGGGGTGTTTTGTGGTGCAGGCTGTCCTGCAGACTGATTTTTTTATCATTGATTTTATTTTGGAGGGTGTCGATTTTTCCAAGGAGGGACTTTTGAATGTTCGCACACCAAGTGCTGTCTTTAGGACAGGTGTCAGGGGGAGTGGCAGGGGATTCCAGTTCCTTTAAGATTCTGAATAGCTCCTTAGTGTTAGATTGGGCTGTTTCAATACGTTTGTTGTATGTCTCTTTTTTAGCCTGGAGTATGGCTTCTTTGTAATTTAGAGTAGCTGAGGCAGTACAAGCTTTATTAGCTTCCGTTGGATTACTTTTCCAGCGTGCTTCGAGGGTCCTTTTTTCCTTGCGTAGGGTTCTCAGCTGTGGCATGAACCATGAGATGAGGTGGGCCCGGGGTTTGGGTTTTCTGAGTTTGGCGGGTGCTATTATATCAAGGGCTTTCAGCATTGTCTGATTTTACGTGTCTACCAAGACTGTAGAATCAGAGCAAGAGGATGAGAGATCATTAAGAGTGGGGAGGATAAGTGGGAGTAATTTAGCATATGTTATGTTGCCCTTGATTCTTGTGGTGGTGGCAGGTGCAATATCTGTGCTAGTGTGGATGATTCTAGTTGGGATGCTGAATGTAATTAGGTGGTGGTCTGTCCAGGCACATGGTTGGTTGGATTCAATGATAGTGTCGCAATTTAGGTCAGCTATCCAGTCGAGAATCCTACACTTAGAGTGAGTTGGCGAAGTGACCTGTTGTGTGAAACCAGCGTTGAGTAGCAGGTTATTGATATTGTGGGCAGAGGCATCATTGGGGTCTTGGTAGCCTAGGTTGAAGCCCCCTAGTACAATGATTTGGGACTTGGTCTTAGTGTTGTTGTAGAGGATGTGGGATAAAGTATGTATAAGAGGATCCTTTTGGTGAATCCCAGGGACCCCCTCCCATTGAGAACTAAGTGGGGATGGGACCTAGGCAGGATACTGAAGACACTTTGTGGGCACAGATGTGTAGGAGGGCTAACTGCTCCACAACCTCACTCCAGTACAGACACCAGGCTCTAAAGCTATTGCATAGATGGCAGTACCCGACAACAATGATTGCTCGAATGAGGGAGGGATATGACCCACACTGCCGGAAGTGCCACCGGGAAAGGGGGACTATATTCACATGTGGTGGGGTTTTTCATAGGTCCAGACGTATTGCAGGGAGGTCTTGTATTGGATAAAAGGGGTGGACTGGATTCAGAGGGAGTTTTCGCCATGACTTCTTATTCATTTAGATTTGTAGAGCACACTACAGCCCACAGGCATCGAGGCGCTATAATAAAAGCTTAGGAGGGCTTAATTCAGGGTTACACTAATGCAGCCCAGCAAGAATGTCTTGGTACAGGTTGTTAGGTTACAAATGCAGAGATACATGCAAGTGTTATAGGTGCACTTTCAGAGATACAAAAGTTGGAATATGCCGCTCTAGTAGACCTAAATGGTGTGGGTTTGGAAATCCTATGGACTAGGTAGGGGTGTGCCAAGTCATGGACACACTTGTGCATCAGTGCGAGTGTTTTGAAGACAATCCTTTCCTTGATGGGAAGCCAATGGACCTTCCTCCTGACCTCAGAGATGTGGTCTCTTCATGAGATGCCTGTCGCAGCCCAGAGAGCATTGTTTTGTGCTAGTTGAAGTTGGGCAAGATTCTTATGTGATGTCCCTACAAGAAGGGCATTAGAGTAGTGCATTCCAATTTACCCAAGGTGGACAGGGATCCAATTAACAGAAGTTCGGTCGTCTCGCTGTTTAGGCATAACCAGTTTTCTGCCATTCAGGATTGGGTCGCTGAGTAGATGGAATTGAGGGTGTGCAGGTCGGCCAAGTAATCACCCGAGAGGGGGGCTGAGCACCAGGGTGTCATCTGCACAGTTGGTGTATGAAATGCCCAGGGCGTCCAAAATTTTGAACAGAGGACTTGTGAAAAGGTCATAGAGGGTGGGAGCTATGCACGAACCCTGTGGGACCCCACATTTAATGAGACTGTGGTTGGCACTAGGTGATTCGGAGAAGACCTTCATCACTCGTTCCTGTAGGAATTAGGTTATCCATGCACAGGCCCTCGGGGAGAAGTGCGCTGTGGTAGACAGGTGATGACACAGGGTCTTGTGATCCACCAGATCAAATGCAGCTGATAAGTCCAGGAGAAGAAGGAGCGCAGGTTTGCCTGCGTCTTAGAGGCCGTCCATTTGATTTCTTCTTTTTGGGGTAGGGTTGAAAGAGGAGCCAGAACCAGAAGAGGGGCACATGTTTCAGATAATGCTGGTTTCTGCTAGATGATGCCTGGCCCAACTGTGGAATACCCACAAATGCCGGTTGAAAAGAAGGAGTGGGTTTTAAAGATCTGAGCCATTTATGACATGGAATATCTCACTTATCTGCTGGATGAGTCCAGGTCTGACATTGAGGGACTGTGGCTCCCTTTCTTTGAGAAATATCGGCGGTGGGGGTGGGGGGGTGTGGGAGGGAATGATGGGGTGCCAGCCACCACGGGGGGAGGTCAGCATGTCCTAAGCTTTATCTAGGAAATTGCGCAATGGAATGGACATCAGGGGATGTTCTGCGATTCACGGATAGGCGTACCCTAGAGGGGCCTGGTTGGAAATGAGGTACCATCCTTTCTTTGGACTTTGTGGAGACAATTAAACTTTGCTGCTGGGGAGGGGTGTTAATTGCATTGGTTATAGCAGTATGCTTTTATGCTGACCTGTGATGTTTTAAATAAAACACCAATAAAGTTTAATTTTGAAAAAAATAATATCATCCATGGGAAATCCATGGGAGTAACATCCATCAGAAAGACCATTACCGAGAGGTAAGCCATTTGTTCTTTGCAGACAGAGCTTGACACCACAACTTGTCTGGCAAGGTCCATGGGAACGGGTTGTCTTGTGGAGGTATTCATGAATGTGCACTGCAAATTGTGTACAATTTTGTGAAGACCAAACTCCTAGACACGGCCTGTGGTGGCTTAGACTACTTTGATAGTAGAAAGCTTGGAAAAAGTCAAAGCCTCTAGGGCAGCAAAAATATGCATGGGCTTATCAGCCTCTCTGGCTGCCTTTTCGCTAGCAGCCTCATTTGTTTCCGGAGAGGGGGAAGTTGTCCTTGCCAAGGCCATAAGACCTACCATCCTCAGGGCATAAAGACATTGTGGTTCCTCCAGGGGCAGGAAATTTGCCGAATTAAAAGCATTTGCCACTGTGCCGCCTCTCACCCCTAGACAGACCTGCTCTGTGATTAACAAGCCAATTCAAAATTAGGGAATTTGGCATACTAAGAAGCAATCTTGAAATATGCTTCTTCATTATTCATAATGAGAGTTCTTTATCCATTACTCCTAGTTTAGAAATTGTTGATTTAATTCCTATTGATTTCTTCCTTCCATTTTTTTACTTTTTCTATTGTAAATTTGTAAAACTGTTCTAACATGTGTTTCTTTGTTTTTTCTAAACACGTGTTTTTTATGCAATACAACTTTTCTGTTCTAAGTCAATAGTGGTGGGGGTCAGGATTTGGCTCTTATTTAAAGAACGGAAGGATGTATCAAATTGCTTGGTCCTAAAGATTGTGTACCAAGGCTACTGCCTGCCATTTATACACAAACCACTCCTAAACCCCCTATTCCCTGCCTTCAGAACCTCTCCTCTAGAAATATCTCAGTGAAAGTCACAAAAGGCTGGTACTCCTGTTACTTCCTAGTCCGCAGAAAGGCTGATGTCACAGTCCCATTCTAGACTTTAGACCCCGCAACAAGCTCCTCCGAAAGGACAGGTTCAAGTTGGTGACCATGACGCAGCTCCTTTTGGTGTTTGGTGCTTCGCGATTGGCTGATTTCACTAGATATTCATGACACATTTTCATGTCCTTCTTATGAAAGACTGCAATCTGATGAGGGCCAGACAGTATGAACCTTTCGTTGATTATTGGAAAGATAATGTTGTGGGTATGTCGGTTTCTGCAAGGGAGGCCTGCTAATCAGACATCCCTTTCATAATGCTCCATTCCAAAATCATAGTGCACTTGTGCCTCTGCTGTGACTGTCTCCTCACACTTGCAACACCTGCCCTGCAGTGGCAACAGGGCAGGTTTTAAAGTCACATGTTCATTCCTGACAGCTGCTGAAACACAGAGTTCCCACATGTTGTGGTGTCCTTTTTAATCCTCTGCACCACTGATTGAAAACATAATTGTCTATACCCTAGTGACACATTAAATTGTAAAAATAGCCATGCCTTGTTATGGCTACTGAGAACACACAATTAGACAGCCACATCATATGGATGATACATTGTTGGCAGCTTGGTGAGCAGTGTTATAGTCATGACTGGAGTGGTTTGTATTAACTATCCGACCTGGGTGTCTCCACAACAATCACGTGGGATCCTGTCCCAGGAAGCTGCTCTGTTAATCACCCTAAGGAAGGTCTCACCTTCCTTCAGGGCACAGGAACTCTCACTGGGATATCCTTTGGAAAGAGTACTTCAAAGACAGTACTAACAAGGGTACTGATCACTGGAGTCATATTGAAGTAGGCAGGAATAGGAACAGGTGACATTAGGGAAGCCAGAGGAGAATTGTAGACCAAGACATGGGTTCCACCATCTTGGATTCTACTAGGGCTCCTTAAACTTCAATACCCCTCCCTGTAAACAAGGTTCGGTGGGTATGACATCAGAAGGCAAATGACACTTGTTACAGCATCCTGAATTGGAGCCTGATAACAAACTTACTTTGGACCAATCCGCTGTTGCATTTGGATTTTAAAAGTGGGAAACCCTGCCCTTAATTGGTTCCTCTTTGGACACCCTATTCCAAAGTCCTCTGCCTCGAAGGTGAAGACAAAAGCTTCCATCGAAGAGGAAAGCTCTTCTCCCTACCCACCTCAGGGACACATTTGGGGTGACACTGTTGTGGACCCAGACATCTCTGCTGCCTGTGCACTAGAACCAGGATTCTGCTCACCAGAGGTGAAGGACCTACTACAGGTGCCAGACAAACATCCTGGAATCAAAGTGCAAAATCAAAAGTCTCACCTGTTCTTTTAAGAAACTCAAGAAACTCGATTGGTCCTCCCAGAAACTCAGGAGCCCAGAAACAGCTTAGAACCCTGCTTACAGCCTCAAGAGACTTCTGAGATGGCTCAACCACGCTTGACTCACTTCGAGCCTGTACAGGACATGCAGTGCTGCTTTTGGCACTCAGAGAGCTTCTAATGGCTTACCTGCTCTTTGAGCCATGCAGACGTCGACTCAACCCATTGACCGGACCGCCATGACTCCACCCAATCGCTAACTTGACTCCATCAAAGCATTGACTTGAACACTGACTCAATCTGCTGGAAGCCACTGACTCGATCCAGCAGAAGCATCGTCTCGCAACCGACTGGAACCGCTGGAAGCCATTGACTTGAATCGACTCAATGTCCCCACTGTTAAAGCACGTCTTAACTGTCTGGACACTAGCTTAACTTCTGTAAAGCACCCAGAAGCCTGGCTTGACCCTGTTGAGCCCTAAAGACAAGAAACCAAATGGATTTGAAGAGGCCCTGAGCCCTGGTCGACCGTAAAGACCTTAGTGACTTTTAAGGCCCCTACTTTACCCTTTAAAGACATGTCCTTGAATATTGATATTGCTGTTAACATCTTTTGCCTGTGCACCCCTGCCTATCAACCCTACTATCAACCTGCCTATCAACAAATTATCATCTGTCTACTTGGCATTACAGGAGTGCGTCTTTAGTGTTTTTAAAGTCTTTGTGGGTATAGCTAGTTGTTAATTAAGTTTCTATTATTCTAGAACCTTGGTTGGGCATCATTTTATTTTGGTACGACTGTACTATTGTTTGTTTTTTGTGTTATTAGCTCACACCCCTCCTGAAGAGTATAGTCTACCCTGAGCCCATGTTACGTCTACCTGGCAGTCTGTGTCTGTTTGACCTTTGATTGGGACCACTGGTGGATTAGTAGTAGTGTGGGACTGAGTAGTATGATGAATCCAGGGAATGTGTCCCTTTTCCCTAAGAGGGAGCCCCCCCCCCCCCTTGTGACAAGGGAGGTGAGCTTGCTACACAATATAATTGCTAGGGGATTGGGCAAACTGGATCCCACTGGAGGTGTCCCTCACTTAGGGGACAAGGACTCCATAGTGAATCAATCTGTAACACCTCCTTATAACCAATGTCTCAAATGGTTGTTATAAACATGGGAACAGATAACAATATTGAGGACAAGGGCCCTTTAAATGTGCTTGCTTGTGTTGATGACCCCCCCCCCCTGGAGGACTGAACCATACAACCAATGGGATTCTCTCTCTAGGGAGAGACATTTAAAGGACAAGACATCTGGAAGAAGGGAACCGGTGAGGAACAAGTATGCTGCAGCGAGACTACCAGTATAAGAGGGGCTGCGCATAGCGGCAGCTGCTGCTACAGCACGGAATGGAGTCATCCTGGAGGCAGGACCACCACGTATGCATCATAGGGGAGAGTTTTGAAAGCCCAGGGAGCTCTGCTGAGCCCAGGTGCAGCAGAAGCCTTGAGCCTGCAAAACCATAGAGAATGAGCCACAACCCAGATGGCAGACCTGCGTGCCCAAATAAAGATCATGAAGCAGAAGGCAACTGAAGAACTGAGAATTGTGTTTCCTCGACAGAAGGAGCATCCTCCCCCTCCTGATGGCGGACACAGCGGGAAAACAGATACGCAGTTCCCCATAAGCAGAGGGAGTAGGGCGGCAGAGCTTCAACTCCATCCGGAGAAAGGTCAGAACACTGAGCAAGTCGATCGCTTATCAGCACGGCCTGATGGGGCTTTAGAGAAGCAACAAGTGAGAGAAAATCCCAAAGTGGGGGAAAACAAAGTTAATATTTATTTTGTGTATCTAGTTTATTAAATCCTTTACACTGTATGCATACACAATATAATAAAATAAAGGGAGAGATAAAAATAAGAAATAAACACAATATCCGAAACAGCAACACAATTCATCCTCGAATAATAACATTCAATAAAATGCAAATACAGAAGTAAAACGTTCTTAAGTCTCCTATTACGAACCTCGCTTATCAACTGAATCATAGACATTCTCTCCTAATACCTGATGAATTAAAATTAAAGTTTTAATCAATGCTATGAAGATGGATGTAAATTCACCCTTCATCAACTTTGCCCAAAATCTCTTGCTCATAATTATGTTTGGATCTTTGGAGTAATTTCTAAAGGCTGCTAATCACTACAACATGTTTCAAATGCAAGTTGTAAACTAATGATGGAGGGTTTCTCTGTTTGATGTAACTTTAAATATTCTACATCATCTATCTGTTATTGGCAAGCCTCTTGTCAGACCCCACTTGCCCAGTGTCCCCAATGGGTTATAACAAAAACTCTGAAAAATGTTGTGATATATAAAATTAGGGAACCTGGATAAATAAGATGGTAAACAAGATGGATATCTATGAAGCTGGCCAAATTTATGGTATAATTTATATGTTACTATTATATCCTGATCCTTGGCAAATTTCATTATTTAAATGTTCTTATAAACCTTACAAGGGTTTGCCACTAAGCAATTGTTGTCAGTGTCCGTATGAATTTAGAATCTCCTCGCATTCCTGGACAAATTAAGGGGCTGGTTGCTTTTGACTATTAGCGTCTGCAGCAAATCCCCAAATAATGACTATGATGGAGGAACTACCATTTTGTACTAGATCCTGAGTGTTGCTATATCAAGGTACGTTCTCCAAGAATGAATGGTTAGTTAATGCTGTAAAACTTCAAATGGGAGGCCCAACAGCCTCTTTCAATACATACTCTCCAGTCTATTAGTCTGAATTTAATCGAATCGACCACCTGCAGTTCAACCCCATAAATTAATTATGGAATCACCTTGCCAACATAAAAATGTAGAATCAGTAACATAGTAAATCTGCAAAATGTAAATAAGATTTTCCTAGAGTGTGCATGAAGTGGTGCTAATTTAGTTTTTAGCTGCAGAATGGTATAACTGCATCTAATTTTACTATGTATCGTAAACATCGGACTCTATTAGTAATGTTAATATTAGCACCATCCATGCACCCCTTAAGAGAGCGCTTTGCTATAGTTACCGATGTTATTACAATATCAGATTTAACTGTGTTTGATTTTAAGTTGTCCTGTGACAAGTAATCATTTAACTTCATGGGGGTTCTTTGGAGTCCAATAGGTATTCTATCCAGGACAATAATGTAATCTGTAAATAGTAATGACAGTATTATTAATTTGCCAATTTATGGCAAAAAGACATGACATTGCCTTAGGTGGTTAACCAGGAGCAGACAAATATAGGTTGAATAGAAATAGGGACAATACACAACCCCATCTAAGGCCCACAGTTGTTTCTACCGTTGTTCCTAAATTCCCTGTGCTGTCTAACCTCATTTGTACACTCGTCCTTTCATGTAGTGACACCAGCAACTTTATCAGCACTCCCGAAATGCCTCACTCACATAGCTTATTCCAAAGTCTTTTTCGATCAACTAAATCAAATGCAAATGATAAATCTAAAAAGCCCATGTATAGAGATTCAGAGGAACCACAACATATTTGAGACTGCAGTAGCTCAACAATAAATCCATTCAAAGTGGTACTGCAGTGCCTGCGGAAACCTGTCTGATATTTATTTGGTTTCCCACGGGATGAAGCCCGCTCTACAAGGTCTTCTAGAAATGGAGCTGACATTTTTTAGATGAAGTATCTAGAAGGACTATTCTCCTGTAATTTCCTAGGTTGTTACAATCACCCTTCTTTTAAACTGGCACAAGACAGCTTACCTATCAAGAATCTTGAATCTGTCCCCACCAGCAAATCTTTAGAAATAGCTATTGCAAGATGCTAGACCACAATGCTTCCTCATTCTTCAAGATCACATTTGGCAGTCCATCCGGCCTAGCTGACGCAGAAGCTTTTGCTTTTTTAATGGCATACATTACTTTACTCTGCTGATTTACACTCACCATTGTACAATAGAAAATATTAAGACTTTTTAGTTGTAGTTACCAAATTTCTCCATCAAGAAAGCTTGCCATTGAGAACCAGAGTTGGCATTCTCTAGGGCATAAGATGACATAATAGAACTGATTCATGGAATTAGTTGCGTGTAAAACGGGGATTTGCGTGCCATTCTGGATTGAGAAGACGCCTGTGGAAGCTTGCAGCCCTAATAACAGGGGGAGTCTCTAGTGGTGGTGTTAGCCGGTGAGAAAGGGGACTACTCAAGACTGCTGGTGGGGTATCAGCGCAACAAAACTTGACCACATGGTACAGGGCAACAATGGCGTCTGGCGGAGGGAAAGCAAGAGCGCCGACCGCTGGCAACATTAAACAACAAAGAAATCTCAAAAGGCCAGGGCCCAGATCCATACCACTGGCCTTACCACAGCCGCCGGGAGTGGAGCCCTTGGTTATACCGGCTAGGAAGGAAGATAAACAGGCAATGCTGGCTGAACTTAAACAAGACCTCACACTAAAGATCCAGGGGCGAATTGCTAAACCTCCGGGACCTCAACCTTTCCCGCAAACGGGGCCACTGGGGTCAAACCCCAGCTGGTGGAATTGTCGGAAGAACAGAACCACGAGCAAGCGGTAATGTCAGAGCGAATGGAAGCCCTCGAGGCAGTGGCAGTCAGACAACAGGATGCTGAGAATCGCTCAAGGTGAAGCAATATCAGGATACGAGGCATTCCCAAGCAAGTCCAGGATTCTGAGCTGCCTGTCTATGTCGAAGCCCTGCTTCACGCTATACTGAAGCTTCCTGAATCTGACGAGCTGGTCCGAGACTGAACGCACAAGGTCTACACTGCATTTCACATCAGAAAAACGCCTTGTGTCTCGATGTGCCCACAAGAGTACACTTCTTTGGTCACAAGGAGAGGACCATGAGAGAAGCGCAGAAACAGGAGGTGATCCACTTCAGGGGCACGGATCTGAAGCTGTTCCAGGACTTCTCACAGGCCACACTGTTCAGGCATAAGAAATTGAATGTGGTGACTGCCTATTTGCGCGAGAGAGATATCCCATATAGATGGGGTTTCCCCTGTAAGTTACTCTTCGAGGTGAAAGGAGCAAAATATGTGGTGATGATGGAAGAAGAGGCAGCGGCCCTGATAGAGGGAAACGACAGCAAGAAGGATGGGGATCATGATGGTCACTTGGTCTTTCCTCAGACCCACATGAGGAAGAGACCCCCGGCTTCGGGGACCCCTCACAAGGGCAAAAATAGACCAAACAGACAGGTAGAGCGGCTGGACGGTGTGACCTGAGGCTGGTGTTTGACACTCTGAACAAGTGTTTCGCTGGTGTTGGTCCCTCGGGATACAAGTTCATTCAGATTGCCCTGCGGGAGGGGGGTTGGGGTTGTGGGGTAGGAGGAGCTGGATGAAAACCAGTGCTGGGTAGTTGGGGATGGGGGATCCAAAGTTAAGGTTTTTGAGTTCGGACCTTGTGTTGCATGACATGCTTTCAGGGAAAAATTATTGTTGTAGCTAGGTGGGGAATCCTGAGGTGCGGGGGGGAAGGAGTAGTGATAGGGGAGGGGGATGAAGGGTCCCTGGGAGAGAGGGAAATGCCTTTCCTGGAGGAGCCCTCTAAAACATGGTTTGAGGAGCCCTGTAGAGGGCTGTTCAATATTGTTGTGGAAGCTAAATTGACCAATCAAAATTTGGTATGCACCAGTGGTCAGTGGGAAGCAGGACAGGAGGGGAGAGCCGAGGGGGATTGGCTCTCAGCAGGTCCCAGGGGTTTCTGTGACAGAGCTAACTTGGGCTAGTTCGATAAGGTAATGCGGACAATGGGGTGGGATGTGGCAATTTTACAAGAGACTCACTTACTTCCCCAAGATGAGAAGACACTTTAATGTAAGCAGTTCCCGCGAGGGTATTTTAGTAGTGAGGGCGTTAAAATGAAGGGGGTGGCCATTGTACTGGGAGGAGGTACTCCATTTAAATTGAGAGCAGTCGAAGCAGATCCTGAGTGGAGATACCTGGCACTACGGGGCTCATTAGAAGGGTTCCCGTTGACGGTCATGGGAATCTACGGGCCAAATGACAACCAGTATCGATTCACTCGGGACCTGACCCCATTATACTGGGTGTAAAGAGGGGGTGTTGATTATATGTGGGGACTTCAACTGTGTCATCAATCTGCATTTTGATAAGACATCCCCAGCCTCCCAGGAGTACCTTTGAAATTTGAGGACGATCAAGAGCATGCTCCGGGAACTAGATCTGATAGAAGCCTGGCATTTTCATCATCAGGAGGAGCGGGACTTCATGTTTTTCTCATCCGTACATAAGTCTTTCTCGAGAATAGATTTGATCCTGACCTCTACACTCTACAGCCCAGGTAAGATACTCAGAGGCTGTGGAAATAGAGTCCACGCAACACAAGGATCATGCCCGGTCACTTTGACCCTGCAGGAACTCATTGCAACCCCTTTAGACCATGCCCCCTGGCAGTTAAACAAAGCAGCCCTTAGAGTCGTTGTGATGAGAAGAGAAATAGGGGAGATGATGGGCAGCTATTTCAGGGAAAATGACACAGGGGAGCGTGACATGGGTCTAATATGGGATGCAGGAAAGGCAGTGCTTCGAGGGGAGTTTTCAAGGAAAGCAGGTGTCCTGTTTCGAGCTAGGGTCTCTGTTAGGGAAGCACTGGAATCTGAGCTTAGGGATAGGGAAAGGGAACATAGGCGGAGGAACATGATCTGTTCGCTCAGAGCCCTTAGGGTGGCAAGAGCCAAGATAGAGGCCCTACAGGCGGGTGCAACAGCAAACTCTCTATTACATGGTAAACAATACTATTATACAAGGGGAGGGACAAAGCGAACAGAATTCTATTGGCCAAATTGAAATCAGCGCTGGCACGCAGCATAATCAGTACCCTGCGAGATCTCAAGGGGAGTCTCCACTGGGAGGAAAGGGATAAGCTGGTCTCTCCTGTGTGACCTCCGACTTCCTAACCTATTGGAGGCAGACAAGATCGCACTGGAGAGCCCAATTACCACCCAAGAAGTAGATGCTGTCATTAAATCTCTCCTGAATGATAAAGCCCCTGGTCCTCATGAGTTCCCCAATGCTTTCAATAAGTGTTTTCGAGCCCAATTGGTCCCCCAGATGGCGAAACTATTTAACTCTTTTGGGAAGACTGGGTGCGTGTCTGGCACAATGGGGGAATCCTGGACCTTGCCGATTTTAAAACCGGGAAAAGACCTGGCGGAGTGTACATCCTATTGCGTTCCTTAACTGCGTTGCTAAGATCTTTACAAAATTATTGGTTAATAGGTTAACGGAAATCTTGCCCACACTGATCGATGAGAACCAGACAGGCTTTTTAAAAGGGAGGTCGGGCTTTGACGGAGTCTGACGGGCGTTAAATCTGATCGACTTGGGGGTTCGTAATAAGCAACATGCGGTAGTGCATTCCCTGGACGCAAATAAGGTGTTTGCAAGCCTGGCATGGCCCTATTTGAGGGTGGTCCTGAGTAACCATGGGTTTGGGCCTCAGTTTTGCAAGTGGGTGTTTGCCAGCTTCATGGCCCCCTCCACACAGGTAAGGGTAAACAAGGCATACACCAGTCCAATTTCCATAACCAGACAGGGATGGCCCCATCCCCATTACTTTTCACGTCAGCCATGGAACCCCTCGCTCAATCAGTGCGGGAGGATGGGAGTATCTCTGGTATAAAGTCTGGGACTGATGTACATAAAATTAGCTAATCGCCGACAATATAATCTTATACTTATCCGAACCAGTGCAGTCGGTCCCTCGGGCACTTGAGGTAATTAAACGGTTTAGGACTTGTTCGGGATTCACAATTAATTACGAGAAGTCCATGGACATGAATATTGGGGAGACGGACGGAACACAGGAGGACATGCTTCCCACGTTTCCCCTTCAATGGGTTTCAGATAAGATCAAATATTTGGAAGTCTACATAACCTTGCAGCCTGATACGTTATACAAGGCAAATGTCCAGAGTGCACTTAGGGAATGCGAGGAAGACCTGGGAAAGTGGGAACACCAGCAAATCTTTTGGTTGGGACGCATATCGGCAATTAAGATGTCCCTCATCCCTAAGCTGTTGTATATGTTTCACGCTATTCCTGTCAGGATCCCAGCAAAGCCTATCGCCAAACTACAGGGAAAATTGCTCAAGTTTATCTGGGGAGGGAAGAGGCCCTGCGTGGGAAAGAAAAGTATTACTACACTCACCGTGGCAAGGGGTTTTGGGGGTTTTCTCACTTAGGAGATATTTGGCGGCAGCCGAAATTGGTCCTGTATGTGACTAGAAAGCGGGTACCTGGAAGAAGTGGGTAACCTTGGAGCAGGGGGTCACAACACTACCTTTAGCAGACACTCTGTTTCCACCTCCAGGGTCCGAGAGGATGGGGCAAATTGCCATACGCCACCAAGGTCTCCTTGTTTTCTGGGACTCGGCCTCTGAATGTTGGGTATCCCGGTGGGATTGGGACCACAAACCCTGATTCTGAGAAATTCAGAGTTCAGCCTGGGGCCGGCGAGCAGGTCCTTCGCAAAGTGGGAATCTAAGGGGAATCTGCGTTTGGGGCACATGTATGAGGGATCTTCTCTATTGACCTTTGAATATAGTAAGACCAGATTTGCACTTGATGAGGGGGAAAGATTCCGATATAGTCAATCCGCCACTGGGTCTCGAACAGGGAAATTGAATACAGGAATGAGGGAACCTAAATAGATTGAACTGACACTGGTAGAAGGCCTTAACTCAAAGCGAACATCCACCTTCTATAGGCTTCTTGATTTGACTGAAGACTCCGATTCCCTACCCTACATGTTGAAATGGCAGACAGACCTGGGAGTGGACATCCAGCCAGAGTCCTGTTTTTCCATATGGGAAAGTACCCATAAAGCATCATGATCCACAGCAATGAAAGAATGTGGGTACAAGATTCTGTGTAGGTGGTATATGTCACTAAGCCGGTTGTATGAAATTAACCTGGGGTACTCGGACAGATGCTGGAGGGGATGTGGGGCGCGAGTATCATTGGGGCATCTATTGGACCTGCCCCCGCTCTCAACTGTTTTGGAAGGAGATCCTCTCACATATTAGAGACTTGACCTCCCTCTGGACCTGAGAGTAATCGTACTAGGGGATTCAGCGGTAGAGGCCCGGTACCCCCTAAGAGGTCAAACAGCCTGGGTGATAACACAACTATTTATAGCTGCCAGAATTAACCATAGTGTTCTCATGGAAACTGCCCGAAGGTCCGGTAGTCAGACACTGGTGGGTTAGAATTTGGACACTGTTGGCAAAGGAAAAAATAACCACAATCCTTACTGACTCATCAATACTTTTACATGGCCTGGTTTTCTATCGTCCAATTCTTGGGCTCTAAAGAGCATGTTACCCACAAACCGCTGATCCTTCGGCACTTCGAGTTACCATGAATTTGAAGCTCTACCTGGGAAACACTGTTTGGAACTGGCACAGGTGGCAATTTATTGTTGTTACTGTTTGATTAAATTGCTGTTGAATGATTTGTAGCACTGTTGACTGAAGACCAGAAGAATGGTTTGAATTGCACATAGTGATTAAATTACGAAAGTGAAAGCTTGGAAGAAATAAAATAGGATCAAATGGTCAGAATCAGCTATAATAAAATACAATAGTGCCCTGAAAGAAATAATGAAGCAATTCACAATGAAAGAATGCAGGGAAATGGATTCTGCAGTCTATTTCTGCCCATTTCACTTCCCATTCACTCTCTGACCACCCTGTAGTCAGCAGGTGGCACTACAGCCTCCGTTCACCCTGCAGGGGTTTGCATATGCTTGTTCACTTGGTAGTTTGGCGCTCTGGCCAACGGTGCAATACATGGAATTATGCAAACCGTCGCCAAACTGCCAGCAGGTAGATGGAGGTCCCCCCGCTCACCTCCATCCAGAACTGCAGAGTGTTGGTGTTTATATGTGGAATCACGCTCTGGGGAGTCTGCCCATCATTCTTGTGAGAAGCATCAGGAAGGTGGGGTCAGGTATCCATATCCCCAGAGTCCGGCAGCTCACTGTGTCTCGTATACACTATCCCTCTCTCCGAGGCCTCTTTCACCCGCCCAGCACTCCCGCTCTCCACACCGCCGTAGCTGACGGAAGAGGAGCTAGAGATCGCTCTTCAGCCCTCACAGGCCAATATGAATCTACTGCTTGTTGGGCGGGGGAGGGGAGGTGGACATCTCTGGAGCCTCCACACTATAATGGAGTGGGCTGCCACCTTCTGTCCAACTTGCGCGCCTGCTCCCTGTCATCCAGCCGACTTAGCGCGGGGAGCCGGACAGCACTATGGTGCTGCCGGTAGGCGACCACTGGCTTACCGGGTCTGCTGCATACATTGCGTGGCCCCGCCAGCCACGACACCGGCTCGAGGGCTTGCGCTGTTTCCCTCAAGGCAAAGGGTATCGCCACATCAGCCGTGTCCCTCACTCAGAGTCTGCCGCGCAGCCCCAGGCAAGGCACCATCTTGGCTGGTTGCCACCTACCAAGTGGGTCATGGGGGTCCATCAGTCACCTTTCCTCTCTGTTATAACTGCCCACGGAGGAGATTCTTGCGTCTTGTTATAGGGGGTTTCAGGTCCTGGGCCTCGGGAGCTCATGGCAGCCACATCTGCTCCATCCGCTACTCGGCCACACCCCTGATCCTATTTTTGTATACATTTATCATCCTAGAGGGGCTACCCTTTACTGGTATATGACCTGTAGTTGGGAAACCCTGTAGTACCAGAAGGGCACGGACACGAGAGGAACAACAGGATTATGTCATGGACTCTGAAGCCAGGCTGCCGGTTACGAAAATGTAAGTCTAAAGTTGAACTGCTTTTGTCACGTTTCCAAGTGCGTCTGCCCGGTATATCGCCTTTTATATTTCCATTAAGTGTATGGAAAGACCAAGAGTCCATAGACTTGGCCCAAATATACCCACATTTGAGGACCTTTTTATTGTGATTCTTCCTAAACCGAACCTGCCTCGAGAATATTAAGTTCCTCGAAGAAGACAGTTTGGTTGTGTCTTCATGGCATTCAAATAAACTAGCTGTTGCCGTTGTGCCAGGGGTCCTCCATAAACTGGTAATAAATAGTTACCACAAGTAGTACAAAAAGGAGCGCACAACGGGCAAGACGTAACGCTGTGTATTACAGTTAGGTGAGCACAAATCAAACAGCACAGTGGAACCGAACTGGTTGATGAAAGCTGACAAACGGGCACACAGCGAACATCATTTTTATACTGCCAATACAATGTTCATGGAGTTAGGAACAGTTGCACTTCAAACTTCATATCCTTTGCAGTTCCCACAAAGCTTACTAGTTGAAAGATGTCATACCCCTATAGCTAAACATACGTTACTAAAACATGATTGGAGCAAACAGATCTGCTCTCTCTTAGTTCATCTCCCCACGTGGTGCCACATTGCTTCCCACTCCTCCCGCAAACAGTTTGCAATTTGTACAAATATTTGTGCTGACCTCCTGTACTTTATTAATCTGCCATTGGTCAACACCACAGTGGAAGGAACATGAGACACCCTGAACTAGTGGGAAGAGAGACATTTACACAGCATCTGCAAGATAGCGACCTTCACAAACGCTGTAGTGGACACTCTGGGGATGGTTACTTCCCAGGGACATAACGCTAGGTGCTAGGCTATCCCACCAAGCTGCTAACAGTATTTACAAAGTTGTAATTGAATTGGGTGGCATATAGGTCGAGCCATTGAGCTATTTTCTGGAGCACGATCGATCACAAGAATCAGTAAGTGAACCGCGATGATGTTTGGTTTAGCATGCAATGACTAGTGACAAGGATGCAAATTGCTGGGAGCAAGGCTGTGGGGGGAGCCTAGGTGCCTGCTTGTGGCAGGTTTGAAATCTGTTTTAGCGTGCCTAATCCAGTACTAGTAGCGAGTCGCGCGCGATGACTGTTTTGTTGTGTGCTGTTAAAAACTTTAATGTCCTCATTAGGAGAAGCTGTGGGTAATAACGGGAACAGGTTGCAAACATTAGATGTAACAATGGCGCTTTTTAATCATATTGCAGGTATTGGAGAATAATTTGAATGTTGAATCAGTGAGCACACAAGTGTATGGAAACTAGAAGGGAGATCTATTGCTGTCTGAAGCTAGTAAGGTAAAGGGGTTAGGATTATTGTTGTTTAAATGAGCTGTTACCTTCAATTTCTTCTGTTTTGGGGGCGGGGGGTGCACCAGTTTGAAGGATATTGTAACTAGAAGTTGGCTTATTGTCTTGTTTTTTTTCTCATGCGGGGACGTTGAAAAATTCTCATAGAGCAAGAATACGGTTAGGATTCAGAAACGGTAATGACTAGTGAGTTTGTGACTTGTGAAGCAGCTGGTTAGGCATTTTTTGGGATTATGGTAAAAGGTGTAGGATTGAATTAATTAATTGATGTAGACATGCACGCATTGATACTTGGTTGTGGTGAACACATGGTAAAGGTGAAAGGTGAAGGGTCCAAGAACTGTATAGGAGATATATATGTATAACGGTGTATTCTGTGTCTCCTCTTGTTTTCTTCTGCAACCCATGCTGGAATATATTTTATCTATGTGGTGGAATCTGTTTGGAAAAATGAAAAATTGATGCAATTCCAATTTTTTGGTAATGTATGAAATTGATCTGTTATGGTTTCTGTATTATTTATGTCAATGTATATGTATTAGTAGTGTAGCCCTGAAGAAGACTGCATGTGAAGGTCAAAAAACGTGTTGGCATACCATCATTAAAAATTAATAACTAATAACTTTCAGATGTGATGATAAAATGTTGAACTTTTAAAGGGTACAACAATTTGAAGAAATAACTGTTGTGTACATGCAATTGGTCAGCGAGACATACATGTTTTCTGTACTTCCCAGGGACACCAGAATTTACAGTCTGATTGGTTCTTCAAGGAACACAGCTCCATACCACCTCCCCGTTCCCATAACCGCTGGCTAAAAGGCAATTAAAACTGCCTTGGTGTTATGTGAGTGCTTCTCTGGACCAGGTCGACTTCCCCAGCTCCCACAAGCAGCTGGGGGACTGGCTCGCCGACCTTGATTGCATCACCTAGTGCTGTCTCTGCGTCTTTGGTCTGCTGCAGATGAGCAGCTTGAGTTCATGTCCCCCACTCCTTAAACCATGGTGCACGATTCATGTGTTCGAAGTGGGTCCAACCTGTGGCATCCCCATGGAGTGCTTTTACCTATGGTTACCCCTTTCTCATGTTTGTGCATAACAGTTCCTTGTGTCAATGTCATAAACAAGGTATCCTCCCCCCCCTTGTCCCCTTCCAGGTCTGATTTGAAACATCACTACAGCTCACAGAGTCCTCTTGTTCCCCCACTCTAGGAGGTGTCCCAGCCTACCTTGTTTATTCCCTCAATTGGTAGGTGCGCCCCACGGTCTGGTACTGAATCAGCACCTTTGTTATAGTTCCCCCTTTGATCGTTCAATCGATACCTTCTTTCCCATCATCTCCCTAAGTAGTTCCTTGGGCATCCATAACCTAGTTACCCTGTTCAGGTCCTCTGCTTCTTCATACCCTTCCAGTGTGTCCGCTTTTTACTCTATATTCCCTTCCATCTAGGAAGCATGCCACAAAGAAAGCTGTTACGCTCACCTGGTGTCTGTGGAGGCGTAGGGGCATGGTTGCAGCCCTCCCAGGGTGAAGTTGCTCGGGTCCCACTTCGCCCTCTGCGCTTATTTGGTGACTGGTGGTAATAGGTGATGCTGCTCAGGACTGCTCCTGCGTGGAGAATAGGAGGTGCGAGTATGCCAGCTTGTGCGCCTGATCCCCTTCTCCCAAACCATTGTACCTGTGGGATGCGCTGTCCCTGGAAAGCTCACCTGTTGATTAGTTTCTCCGTCCTGCTGCTTCTGGGAGGGGCGCTTGTATGATCTGGAACAAGTTCCTTCATTGGTCCTTTGCATGTGGTAGTCCAGACCTGCTGCGACTAAACCACTATACTTAAGGTAAGTGTTCATGTTTGCCTTTGTCGTTCCTCATCTATTTCTGTTGTATTGTAAAGTTTGTTGTCTTGTATTGCTGTCCGTTCCACTTTTGATGTAAGCTCTTTTCCTTTCTTCCCTTGCAGGTGATGTTGGTAGCCCGGCAGAAGCTGCAGAGCTCGAGGCGGCAGCCGGAGGGAATGAGGAACAAAGCTGCAGCGGTACAATAGCTGTTAAGTTGTTAACTAGGGGGCGCGCGGGGTTCAAATGCGGCGCGGCCCTAGGACGGATGTTCTAACCTTGTCTTTTTTCTTCTTCACAGGGTCCGAGTTTGTGGTTGTGGAGTGCAGTGCTGCGGTGTCGGGATCAAGATCACTGGATGTCAGGAGATGAGTCTGCAGATGAAGCACCAGTTTCCTGGAGGTGAGTATGCAGAAGAACGCCTGGTTTCAAAGGTAAGTAAACTGATCCAATCGGCGGTGAGCGTCCCGTTTCACGCAAGTGCACAGTAACGCGAAGCACCGGCCTTAAGGATGGAGCAGCTTATATAGCTGAGCTTCTGAAGCCACGCCCACCAGGTTCAGCCTGCCTGCCACACCTTGCCACACCCGATAAGTCAACACATGAGGATGTTCTCTGGAATAAAGGCTTTCAGCTCCTGGAAAGATCTTGTAAAATAAAAGCACTCCACTGAAATAAAGTGAAAGCACTCCTGCACTGAAATAAAGTGTGCATGCTCACATCTCTATATGAGCATGGCGCCAAAGGCACCAGGACTGAGTCCAGCAAGGGCCCCTGTGTTTTTGGGTCCCAAAGGGCCATAAGTGAGTCAAGTGACCCATTGCCCCCATCACTGGATGGTGTGGTTTTTGTGTTCTGGGGCCTGTGGCCATGACAAAAAAGCATCATAATCTTCTACATTTGGTGGGTGTGCTGCAAAGGCCACATGCACTCCGTCTCTTACACGATCAGCTGATGCACCTTCATTACCTTTATGCAATAAAAAACAGAAAAGAAAGAAGACAAAGAAACAAAACAATCCTTTCCCTATTATTGTCATATCCACCTTATTTCTCTTCCCATTCCCCCCATTGCTTGCTTGCCCATTATCTTTTTCATTTGTGGGCTTTCTATATAGTATTATTGCTGAAAGGAAAGTCGAGGATAACTGAGGTACATTCCCATCAAGTGGTGTTTCTCTTGTCTCCTTCGGATGTGCTGCTGTTGACCTTGCGGATGTCTGTTATGTTTGTCCATGCTCTTCTTTCTTTTACTTTCACAGTGGTGGTCGTTGAGTATACAACCTCACAGGGGCCAATAAACATGGGTTCCTGCCACTTCCATAAGACGTTACGGACAAAACTTTTATCGCTTGGATAGAGGAGCTGTGCTTGTGGAAATGTTTTCCCCTGTGGGCACTTGTCTTTTCTTCAACATTGGTCAACCGACATGCTGAACTTTGGACTTGGCGACATGGGTCAAGTACTTTTTCATCCTTGTCCTAGGCTCTGTGCTGTAGTATTAGCATCCGAAATTGAACGTGCAGGAGGGACTTGTGCATTCATCCTCCTACCAGTTACAATTTCGTGCAGAGTCAAGTGGTGATCCACATTGGGTGAGTTGCGAAGACAAAAAAACGCCAGTGAGAAGCAACAAAGCCAGTTGTGGCACAATGAGGATGTTGGCTTTGCTAAGCGTTCTTTGAGGCAGCTGTTAATCTCAATCCCGTTCGCCTGCAGCCGGTACACTGTGCACAGCCTTTGTTTTATTCCCAGGGGGTGTGTTATTTCCCTAAAAAGGTAGTTGGCAAAATGTTGTCTGCTGTCCGACCTTATCTCATCACAGACCCCGTTTTGAAAACCCCTCAGTAACTAGGATTTTTGAGGCGTCATTTTTAGCACAGTGCCCCACATCAAACCAATGTGAAAATGGAAAGACAACAATGAGCATGTTGTAAGAGGTGCATCTATCTTGCATATCAACATAGTCGATATGCCAGTGTTGGAGGGCCCGGTAATGTTCCCCTCACAGTTCTCAAAGTATGACCAGACAAAAACTGCTGACACACCACAATTCCCCTTAAACTCTGCCACTCGCTCATGTAAATTTGGTACATACCACCTATCAGTTATTTCTGCTGCTACATTCTCTTCGGATACATGGGCAGGAAAGTGTAGCTGTTCTAATGCTACACCTAGCAACTTTCCAGGCATCACAGGCTTTCCTGTGCTATTCTGTCTCCAGATCAAGTCAGTGGGGGAAAGAGAACACCCTTTTTGTATCCATACGTCTTTTTCCTCCTTCGGGGCCTCTCCTTGATCTCTCTATAATAGCTCTATAATCTGAACAATTGGTATTGTTTTGGAACTTTCCCCCCTCTCTTCCTATTGACCCTTCCTTGTCCCTTCTGCAATTATTTGCATTTTCCCTTTTACCCCTGGGTACAGTCTCATACTTCCCTCAGGTAAGTAGGCTACTTCTTTGGCTGCTCAGTCGGCCATTTAGTTCCCAACATTTGTGGGTGGCACATTTTATTATGGCCACCTTCAGTCGCAGTTCAGTGCTTCAAGCAATTGCCCAAGCAGGTCTGCATGTTGTACTGG
Source organism: Ambystoma mexicanum (assembly GCF_040938575.1). Taxonomy (NCBI): domain Eukaryota; kingdom Metazoa; phylum Chordata; class Amphibia; order Caudata; family Ambystomatidae; genus Ambystoma; species Ambystoma mexicanum. The sequence goes on along the minus strand of NC_090923.1, from coordinate 593,416,097 downwards.
GGACCCGTCACTTCTTCTGAACCCCCTTCTCTCCCACCGCACCAATCCTGAATGTAGTACGACGATGTTTTGTTGATATGGGACGGCACAGACACCGATTTGACCTCATTCCACCAATGGCTCAACCAATGTAACAGACATGTAAAAATCTCCATGAAATGGGATTACCATGCCATTGATTTTCTGGATTTACACATATAGAGGTCTAGCGATTCTTTGAAAACAGAGCAATACCAGAAACCAACAGACCGCAACAGCGTGTTACATTTCACCAGCTATCACCCGAAGGGTTTGACATAAAATCTACTTTTTGGGTAATTTCTAAGGATTAGGAGAAATTGTTCAGACAACGCTAAATTCAGCTCACGTGCCAATGACCTACAGGAGAGACTGTTAAACAGGGGTTATCCCAAAAAATCCATAAAAAGTGCCAGAAAGAGAAAGAGAGCAGCCAATACCGATATAGACACAAGTCTGACTCCAAAAATTAAGAAGCCATTGGACAAATTGGTATGTGTAACCACTTACGGTCTACTCAGAAACCTAATCAAGAGCACTGTAAAGAAACACTGGTACATGATTAAGAACACAGGAAGTTTGGCAAGGAAACCATTGTTCGTGTTCAAGAAAAACCATAACCTGAAGGAGACCCTAGTCCATACATATGTTGAGCCTTCAAAAGCTTAGACACCACAAGTGAAGGGTCATTTCAACTTCACGGAGATCAAAAAAGTGTTCATTTACAATAACGTGCACTGGGAACTTAGCGAACACACGAACTGTAACAGCAAGTGTGTAATCTATATTATTGAGTGCCCCTGTGGGCTATTGTACGTCGGAAAAACCATCAGAGCAGTTAAGCAAAGGATTTCGGAGCACAGATCATGCATGAAGAATGAGGTTCCCGAAGAGACACGCTAACATGGACTTCAAATGGTTTGTGGTGCAGAAAATGGCACCACAAAGAGGGGGGGATATCAACAAGGCTGTCACAATGCTAGAACAGAGATGGGTGCATCGTTTAGATACAGTAAAAGAGGGTCTCAACATAACAGTTGAATGCAAACACTTTATGAGCACCTAGATACATCACCATGAGTTCACAAGAAGTGAGCTAGGCAACATTGGGTCACTGTAAAACATCAACAAGGCCATATAGCACAGATGTCACCAGCCAGGATAAATGTCAACACAAGAATTTTTGAATTGAAAGTAAGGGAAACTGGAAGCACCTAAATGTGTCTATAGGAACATATTTAGATGGTGGTCTGATTTCATCAAGGTTCTAACAATGAGAGTGAGTTGTCAAAAGCTTTGTCTGGGGATTTTTGATCTTTCTCCAATGTCGTTGTGATGTTTTTCTGATGTAAAACACAATAATTTGGAATCCTGGAGAGTTTTGGTATATTCCACTGGTTCAACAATGAGTGGAGAGTTTCAGCGCAATCATGTTTCCCCTTTGGATTGCATATATGTAAATTGGGCCAGGTAATGTCTAGACAGACGCAACAAGCATTTTTCCACCACAATTCGAACCTCCACTTTTGTGGGTCATCGCCATATTCATTAATGGTTTCCGTAGTTAGTGCACTTAAAGATATACATAAATAGAGTGTGAGACCCATGAATAAACCTGGGTCACACTGGTTCTTTACAAACATGATTTTGACATTGACACCTGAGATTACTACATCAGAGCTTTTTCCACAAAACGGCCTGTACACACAATAGGGGCGGCCAGGTTACAGAAGTACAGAGTGCCCGCACGACCATCTCATGGATGTTCAATTTATCCAACAAATATGAAAGAAGTCCTCACTGTTTACTGAGGATGATCGCATATCAATGCCACATGCCCTGTGGGGGCTCACACTGATAGTGGTGAGTAGCACCCCAGCCCAAAAATGGCGGTGCGCACTAAGAGTAAACATTGCTATGACAATGCAAGTTTTTGACGTCAGTGATATCAGGGCGCCTGCTCATTTTGAAAAACTTTTTTTCATCAAGATTCCAGCTTCAGACTAAAATATTGAATTACGGCCGTAAACTAACCTAGATCGGTTCACTTTTGTATCGTTGCAATGGAAAAATACAGCATCACTAAAGACAAAATGGCTGCGCACCTATAAAACAAATGTTACCATGGCAACGCTGTATGACGTTATTCGTCCACTGCAAGCCACACAGCGACTCCGCTGTGCAGATGCGTGGGCCACAGCGCCAGCTACTCCCCCGTGCCTGGACGAGGGCCAGAGGAGGTAAGAGCATCTCCAACACCGATCCAGCACAGAGGTTTACTAAATTATGACCTCGATGTGTGCACCGACAATATTAAGTCCACGGGAAGATCGTGTTTGTCCGACTCACACTAGTTACAGTTCTATTCTACATTTGCTTGATGCACCCCTTTTTAATGGCCCGTGTAACTATTCAAACACTTTGCCAGCAGCAGGGGCCAACAATCAGCCTTATAAAATGGCGGCTGGGCTTTTCTTTAATAATGTGTGGTTATTATATGCTAGATGGGCGTATGGTGGAGACTAACATTTATCAGTAACCTATGATATAGTGGTCCTGTTAAAATGCAAACACTTCGAATAAAGTCACCTCATAGTGTAATCTTCATAGCTCATGTCAGAATCTATTTAGTAGGCTTGCAACTATCAGTCCACTAATCCTAGGTCACATCCACACCTTCCTTCACAGGGATTGGACCATTACTAGCTCCAGCTCAGCAGCCCACACAGTCAACCCCACTTCAGGATGAGAGGGGCATAATCCAATATCCCACCGTGATCAATGGACATGGTAAGACTTGCTCTCAGTCACATTCCAATGACTATTTGAACTCCATAGATGAGCACCGTGCCACGTCAAGTGACATACTGGCGACATAATAGTTGCTATATATTTTTATTAACTTTTTTTTTTAAGTGGGTAGCATAGACCCGTTACAAACGAATTCCATTCTTTTACCTTTTGGAACCTTAGTAAAAAGAAAAATCTGCAACTTGAGCCATCCTCTAGACCTAATGCGAAGTGGTATCGTTGGGATACACCATGATAGTACCAAAACACTGTAAGAATGACGATCCTCTTTCCGTCTGGAGGGAGATCCTTCCTTTTCCTTAATAGATATGCATTAAATGCACCAATTCAATTTATTTCAACTAATACCCGAATCAGTACACACTCTCATACCTTCATCTCTGTTCATGTCTTGACAGAGAGAAACAGGAGCCCATCATCCAACTTTTCCTCTTCATCCTGATGAAGGCCATCCACTCCTGAGCATTACAGATCAGCTCTTGATTGGCTGAAACACTGTTGTGTCGACTCCCCCGCCATGGTGCTAAATGTCAACACTGTAAATGTTGTAATTAGATTTAACTTGTCTATATGTAATCTGTTCACCATGATCCCCAAATGCCACAAGGGATTGTATTTGTCATTTTAATATTCAGGTCCAGGCTAAACAACTTGGAAAAACTTTGATGTACCACTTTTGAATACTGTATTTGTCATTAATTTGTGTCCTGCAACAATGTTGTTTCAACACTCGTATATGCATTAAAGCATTTGGTAAAAACTAACATTTATTTTCTCCATTCTCAGAATTTTTTTATTTGTGCCCTGATTGAAGAGTATTTGGAGTGTGTACACCACGTTCGGTCATCCTGGTCATTTCCATTTTTCTATTATTGACCCACCTGGGTAGATCAGGGTTTAGCCAGGAGCCCTATTGTTTATTATTATATATTATGAATGTTGCATAGGCTGAATCCGAGAATGTTAGCTGCATGCCCTTCCATCATGTTTAACGCATTGATCATTGCTACTAACTCTGCTGCCTGTGCTGAATGATATTTATTTGTATTGATATATTTTATTTGTATAACGCTCATACACAAGTGTTTCAGAGCATGCCGAGGCAAGGGAAGCAGGTACACAACCTCTTCCTAGCAGTATTGCAGTTTTGCCTTGTCCACCGTGTACCCCTTCTCTGCTAGTGTTGTTAAGAGGTGTACCGAAACAGCCCTACACTCTTCCTCTGTCCCAATAAATATCAACGGATCATCAACATACTGGATCACTGTGCTTGGCATTTGTACGTTACTCAGATCCATTTGGATCGCTCAGTTGAAAATGCTGTGTGACTCGCAGTACCCCTGGGGCAGCCTAATGTGTTTGAACAGTGTTCCCCAATACGTAAACACTGTCAGGTATCTTGAGTCTGGGTGCAGTGGACTGGAGAAGAAGGCATTCTTCAAGTCTATGACTGTGAAGTACTTTGCTTTTGCTGGGATGCTGCACAGTATTGTAGCGGAGTTCGGTACCATGGGAAACACCTCGAAGACACTGTTTAGAGGCCGTGAATCCTGTATGAATCTTCATGTCCCACCCTTTGATTTCTTTATCAGGTATATAGCTGTGTTGCATGCCGATGTCTCTATGATGCCCTGCTGCCATATTGCATATAGAGTGCAGTATATTCCCTCATCTGCTTCTGTGACAACGGGTATTGTTTTGCATGGAGCAGCAGTGCTCCTTCCTTTAACTTTATCTTCAACGCTCCCCCTCCCTTCAGTACCCCTACAACCTGGGGCCCTTTGGTCCATAATTCGTCTGGGACTCTTAAGATCTTCATCTGTGAGTTTGCTCCCTCTTTTCAACAGTTGCCAGTATTGGCACCAGCATTTCTACTACTTTCACTGGACAAGGTATCTGTAGCTGGAACACCATCTCTCCCTCTTTTTCCTCTTTGGAGAAAACTATTCATCCATTACTCCTGTTACTTACTGTCAGTGTTGGGTCGATGCATAGCACTGTATGCCATTCCATGTTGTCATTGTCCATCCCGCATAGGATCACCATGTCTTTGCGTATCACTACCTCCTCTAGCTGTAGTACGAGTGTGGTTCCTTTTATGTCATTCCTTTGTTACTGTGGTCTGAACCGGAATTCTGATGACAAATGGAACACCTTTCCTTGTATTCCCGGGACCCATCCCAGTAGTATTTCGACCCCCTACAAAAACATGCTTGGGTACATGCATTGAGCTTGCAGTGTGCTCTGAGTGTGTGCCACTAAAAGGAGCACGGCCACTCATGTGCAATAAAATGCCTGGCATTGTGCACACCATCCCTTTGTCTGTGAATGATATTAAGATGTTTAGCTTGCGGAGTAAGTCTCTTCCTAGTATATTGATAGGAGTGTCTTTGGAATATATTAGTGGTGCTACAATGTGCTGCATCCCTATTGTTAGTGGCAAATCATTTGTTACTGGAACTGTCACCACCGCCCCAGAGAAGCCCTGCATATCCATCACCTTGTTTGGGAGCGTGATTCCTCCTTCCCTTATACAGGATTTGGTTGCTCCTGTATCTGAGAAATGAGAATTCTTTTGGTCCTATTTTCGCTGCTACCTCGGTTTCTTCTTCGAGGCTGTCAGTTACTGCTAGGACTGGACCCACTCGGGCTTTCTGCTGCACCCACTATTGTTGCATGCTGGCCTGTGGGAAAGGGAAAGGATTTCCTCTGACAACACTGATCCCGGTGTAGTGGGGGTGCCACGTTCTGTCATAACACTATTGTAGTTCGCGCTGCTACTGTTGGTGTTTGTGTCACAGTTGGGAGAGTTATTCCACCATCTGATGACCCCCCGTGCACTTGGGGCCGCCCCCGCTGTGGATGTATCTGGCCCTGCTGCAGCTGGCCTGGGAGAATCTGCATCTGCTGCCACTGAGGCTGTGCCACTTCTTTTGCTTGTGCCTGAGCTTGTTGCACAAAAGTACAGTTGCGCGCAAAGTGTCCCATGTGCTGGCATATAAAGCATGGCCCGAAGACCCTGTATCCTGCCAGTCTATATCCTCCTCCTTTTCCCTTTTGTGGGTACCCGCTTCCCATCGGGAAGAATCTCCATTGGGAAGAATCTACATGCACATAATTCCTCTGCTGTGGGGGCTCCCCACTGTGGCATATACTATGGCATATACTGTGGCTGCATGTAACCCCCTTGCTGAGGCGTGTTCCCCACGGAAAACCCTCTGTGTTGGGTGGCTGCCACTGTGGCGGTGTCAGGTGCAAGTATTGCCCCTTCCATTGTATACTTTTCCAGTTTCTTTTGTACAAGTTTGTTTTCTGCTTTTGCAGCATTTTCTGCTGCCTGCCTCTCACGCTCCCATCCCTTCACTTCTAATCCCACAATCTTGTCTAATGATGCCTGGACATCTGTCGGCAGCCCCTTGACCACTATGTGGTAAAACAAGGGTATGCACTTGTCCCAGGACCTTCGTGTCTCCTGTGTACAGAGATACTGCACCTGTTTTATATAGTCTGCTGCGTCATGATCATTCTTCATTTTATGAGCCATTACTATCCCCAGGTCGTAGCTATCTGGATACATACTCCTCAGGACCTCCCATACGTGTGCTCGGCAGTTGTTGAGTGGAGCCCTATCGTGGGCGTTGGTGTTTAATTTCACCACCTTGTACCCCACCTGTTCCCATATTTTGTCCCCTTGTTCTCCTATCATGGTTGCAAATAAACTTTTCATATCTCCTATTGCTAAAGTCACCCCAGCTGTCTTTTCCAGAGTGCCTTAATCCATTTGCTGGCCCCTGCCACATGGGAGGGCAGGCTGCATATTAGATTGTCTCTGCCCATGGTCTGCCACGGTACATAATGAGCATCCCCTTTACCTTTTTGTAGTAGTGGTATTTGTCTCACCCTAGTCCCTGTCCCCCCTCCCCTCTTGGTGACCTGGGCCAGACCTACTTTTATTTTCCCCTGTCTACTGCGGGGGGAAGTTGACGAGTCCCTTCTACTCTCTTTGTGGTCCTGTCTTCTTCGTTGTTCTTCCCCCTTCTCCTGACTTTGTCAGGTGTCCACTGGTCAGCCTCTCCATCGGTCCGTTCTCCTCCTATTGCTTCCTCATCCGATGCCTCACTACCCTTCCTTCTACCTGCTCCTCTTTGCTTTCTTCCTCTTCGTCGTCTAGTATGAATTTTGTCCTACCCAACAACCATTCCCCCCTCCCCTTTATTTTTCCTCTGCGCCTCCTCTTGTATCATCCTTTCCCCTTCATTGAATAGTGCATCCCCCTGCTGTCACATATTCTTTCAATGTCTGCAAAGTATTCCCTCTCCCCCCTTTTGTATACCTCCTCCTGCCGTGCGTCTCTGTCCCTCTTTTTTTCTCTTTCCTTGTCAACTTCTGGGTTTTCCTGCTGTGGATTTGTATAGCCCGCCGCAGGGCGTGATGTCGGATAGACACCGTAAGGCCGAGGCAGAGAGCTTGGTTCATCCCCTTCCTTTGTTCCCCCTTCCTTTTTATTCATTTGTTCCCCTTTTGTTTCCTTGTACAATTTCCAGAGCCCCAATATATTCTTCCTACTTTTCAACTTGGAGCCCTTATATTTTGCTAACAAATATGAAAAATTGTGTTTTATTCTATCAAACGTTCCTTCTCCGAGCCACGCATTAAAACAGTCTCCTGGACCCACTGAAAATTATATTTAAATATTTCATCGCGATGCCGGGGCAATTTTCTGCACATGTGGTCAAGTGGGCTGTCTAGATAGACTATTATTTTCCACCCTCTGGCTCCTCTATGTCCCAATTACCCTAGGCACCCTTCCCCACTCTTCCTATATATTCAATGAAAAAACTTTTTTAAAGGGACGTCATGGTTAAGTTGCACTCATAAAAAACCTTTGAAATTAACTGAAAAAACTTCGTTAAAAGGACGTTATGTTTCCAAGTAAAACCGAAAAACCCCTGAAATTCGCCAGTTATGGTAAGCTAAGCAACCATAACTCGCGCCACCACCGTGCACTGCTAAGACTAACACCCACGACATCAAAGATGACATCACAAATGTCATTGATCACATCACTGATGACATCACACGTGAAATACATTTTGATGAAAAGTCTCTACAAGGAGTTGTGTTTATATTGTTGATAACAAGGGTGATCGGGAGACCTATCATGAACTACTTAATCTATTAAAGAATGTACTCATCTAATATCATTGTATTGGAGTGTTGTTGTTAATACAGAAACCTAATCATATATAAACATAGGCAATGACTGCAGCATGCACCATAGAAGTACACTATTTATAATATTGTAGTTTTGGATAGTACAATAATGAATTGTACCTTATCAGGTACACCAGTTTTTTTTGCTTCTTGCAGCCATATCCCATCCTCATCACCCCTCACCTCCCCAGAGATTATTTGATAATTTTGACAAGTGGAATGCTGTGTTTTTACATATGTTTTTACTGCGATGCCCGCGAATCCAAGATGGCGGGAGTTTCCAAAAATCTGATGCACTTCACGCTCCCCACCATCCAATCAGCGCACTCGTTGCATGTCCGCGGACATGACGCAAGCCGATTAGCCAATCAGGGCACTGTCCGCGGACCGAACAGGGAAGTGTGTCCGCGGACCGGACATAGATATCACTAATTTTTTGTGACCTACTTTTTGGCCATTTTTTTAAAACTTCTGGACGGATTTTCACCAAATTTACAAAAGCACGCTTTCGGGGACCAAGCTGTTGCTCCTGCCGCATATTTGGTGAAAATCCGTCCAGCGGTTTGGGCTGTAGGCATGAGCAAACTTTTTTCCCCATTCAGTCTATGGGAAACAAATACATTTTGCCCCCCCCTCTATAAGTTTGCCCCCCCCTGGACCAAACCTCACCAAACTTTCAAACTTTGCAAACAAATTCAGAGTGGACCATATACTTATTTTTTCAAAGTTTGGTGTGGATTCGTCCAGGGGGAGCGAAGTTATAAGCTGCCCAAAAAGTGCTCTTCCTATGGGAATAGCAACTTAACCCTAACTACAGACGTGTAATGTGTATATATATATATATATAATGTTTCTTTTTCCTCGCAACACCCACACTCACCCTTAATAACTTGCCTCCCCCTCCTTTCGTCATGGCCTTCTCCACAGGCCCTCCCATGCACTCTCACATGTCACACCGGCCTTCTCCTCAGGCCCGCCTAGTACTCAACAGCCCTCTCAACAGGCTCACCTTTCCCTATGCTAGTGAAGATAAGCGCAGAGCCACCTCTACTCATTTCGCACATGCTTACTGCTAAAATGCCAAGCGCACTATTATACACGAGGTACCCCTCGGTATGGATCTCTCCACCATACGTCAACAGCACAAAACATTACGAACAACACTAAATACCACATACTCGTCCCTCTCTACATCTCCGAAACAACAATAAAATGACACCCCAAATGATGCAACTGTACAATCACTGGTGCAACGCACAATTACATATTCCCCATCTCCATCTGACGGGGTCCGCCTCTTACTACGCACCTCTCCTGCTCTAACACAGGTGTACCCACATCCACTGCCTATAGGGTGGCACATGCTAAAATCTAATACTGCAACGGCCGATCATCCTCCCACCTTAAGGATACATCCTAAACACCATAAAATTCTGTGCCTCCCCTGCCGTTGGCATGCAACCACAGTCCAGTGCTTTCTTGCACGGTTACACTCACGTCCTAGAGATCCTTGAGTCCCCTTGGCACCGAGCCTCCCATACAGGCTCACCCTACCCCTAAGAACGGAAGGCGCTCGAGACCAGGCAGACCTTTGTGAACTCGGCGTCTCCAGGGCCTCCTCAGTGATGCGCGTGGATCAGATCTGAGGTCACTGGACCCGCGCCCCCAGGGAGGGTGGCTGAAATACCCTCAGTTGACCAAGAGAACTGAGGATCTCAATGGGGCCTCTGAAAATGTACCAGGGGTCTTTCAAAAACTCATAATAAATAGTTACCACAAGTAGTCCAAAATAAGTGTGCACCGGGCAAGAAGTAACACTGTTTATTACAGCTGTGCAAGTACAAATGAAACAGTACAGTGGAACAGAACTGGTTGGTGAGAGCTGACAAAGTTGCACACAGCGAACATCATTTGTATACTGCTAATACAATTTTCATTGCATTGAGTTAGAAACAGTTGAACGTCAAACTTCACATCCTTTGCTGTTCCCACAAAGCTTACTGGTTGAAATACGTCATACCCCTATAGCTAAACATACGTTAGTAGAACATGATTGGAGCAAACAGATCTACCTTCTCATAGCTCATCTCCTCCCACGTGGTGCCACATTGCTTCCCACTCCTCCCGCAAACAGTTTGCAATTCATACAAATAGCTGTGCTGACCTCCGGTACTTCATTAATCTGCCATTGGTCAGCACCACAGCGGAAGGAACATGAGACACCCTGAACTAGTAGGAAGGGAGACATTGACACAGCACCTGCAAGATGGCGACCTTCACAAACGCTGTAGTGGAGACTGTGAGGGCTGGTTACTTCCCAGGGACACCAGAATTTACCGTCTGATTGGTTCTTCGAGGAACGCAGCTCCATTCCATCTCCTCATTCCCATACCTGCTGGCCAAAGAGCAATTAAAAGTGCCTTGGCATTATGTGAGTGCTTCTCAGGATCAGGATGATTTCCCCAGCTGCCACAAGCAGCTGGGGGGACTGGCTCGCCGACTTTGATTACATCACCCAGTGCTGTTTTAGCATCTTTGGTCTGCTGGAGACTCACAGCTTGAGTTCAACTTCTCCCCTCCCTAAACCATTGGTGCACGATTCATGTGTTTGAAGTGGGCCTTCAGGGTGAAGCCCAAACTGTGGCATCCCCATAGAGTGTGCTTATCTATGGTTACCCCTTTCTTGTACTTGTGCATACCAGTTCCTTGTGTCAATGTCATAAACAAGGCATCCTCCTCCCCTTTGTTCCCTTCCAGGTATGATTTGAAGCATCACTACAGCTCTAAGGGTCCCCTTGTTCTCCCTCCCCCCCAGGTGGTGTCCCAGCCTACCCCATTTGTTCCTTCAATTGGTAGGCGCACCTCCTGTCTCGTGTTGAATCAGCACCTTCATTACACCAGAGTAACATACGCCGTTCTAGCATCTCTTAAAGGTCAATATCGGTTGGTAATTCATAGGGTCACTTCTGTCCCTCTTCTTAAATATCGGAATTACCACTGATTGCTTCCAGGAAGGGGGTGTAAGTCCCTGTGACTTATTAATGGTCATTGTAAAGGCCAAACTTATAGGGAACTGTGTTCCTTTGAATTTGAAAGGTATATTTGTATTGGATGGAATGAGAGGTATGCGCGGCATAACAGTATCTGAGTTTAATCCATTGATTACATGGGCCTCTTTGATGTCTTTTAGACTCTTAAATGTCAAACCTGTTCCATTGCAGAGTCCCTGTGATGGCATAAGATTGCATAGTAGCAAAATTACAGCACCTACTAGTTTTAGCTTGTGGAGAGGCATCCGTCTTACAGCGTTTCGGTCTTTAGAGACTGAAACGTTGAGCCAGTAATTAACTGTTCATTGACACTGAAACCTCTATACCCTGTGTGAGAAGTGAGGGTGGAAAGAATTAACTTGAAATTATTCCGAATGGTTGCAATGGTGGAGGTTTAGGTGACCGTATAGAACCATGCTCATTCGGTTTGTTAAAAGGCTAGCTTTTGTTGAAGTAGAAGGCACTGGGCCATTGAGCAAAGACTGACTGATGATTTATACAATAACATGTCAATTGTGGCTTCCTAATGTGTTTTGTTTTGTATCTGGAACCCTCTGCCTCGCTGCATGAATGTAACGACTGTTAGTTTTCCGTCTATAGTTGCCTTATGTGAAACTGCTATATATATTCATGCCAATTAAGGTTTTTAAAAAAACAAAAAAGCCTTCAGTCAATCCTACCTGCCCGGCTAACTAACGCCCGATCTCTATCACTCCTTTCCTGGGCAAACTCCTGGAAAGCCTGGCCATCCCCCAGCTTACTCTCCATACCGAACATGCTGGTTGCCTCCACGACCATCAGTCTGGCTTCAGAGAAGCCAGAGGCATGGAAACTGCTCTCCTGAACACCCGTGAAGATCTGCGGTCTAATTTTGATTTCAGCCTTCCTTCTGTCTTCATCCTCCTTGATCTTTCCTCTGCTTTTGACACGCTCAATCACACCACCCTGATCAATCGACTCTGTGAGAATCCGGGCATTGGGGATCAGACCATGGAGTGGTTGACTTCCTTCCTTCTAGAATGACCCTCCCAAGTCCAACTTGGGTCCTTTCTCTCCACCATCCTCTCCCTCCACATGTGGTGTCCCCCCCAGGGCTCTACCCTCTCACCCTGGCTCTTCAATGTCTACTGGGCCCCATTGGCCCACCTGATCTCTACCTTCTCCTCTAACTTTCAGTGTTATGCAGATGACACTCGGCTCTCTTTTAGGCTCCCCTCAGCCTCCTCACCTCTCTCGCTCATTTCCGACTGTCCATCCAGGATTGGGGCATCTCCAGCGATCTCTGCCTTAATGCCAGTAAGAATAAGATCCTTCTCATTGGTACCCTCTCTCACGCTTTTCCTCTCTCACTCTGGCCGCCCTCCTTGGATCCTCTTCCTTCACCTTCCTGTGAGGCAAAAAACCTGGGTGTCCTCTTCGACTCCACTCTCTCCTTCTCTCCTCACATCACAGACCTTGCCAAGAAGGCACACTACCAGCTCACCTCCTCAGAGGTATTCTTCCTTTTCTCACTTTCTACCGAAAGCTTGCTACCTCCAGAGCCTTGGTTCTCTCTAGGCTGGACTACTGCAACAGCCTTTCTCAATCTTCCTTCCTCTACTCTCCGCCCTCTTCAACTAATCCAGAACAGGACTGCAAGACTTATTCTTGGTCTCAAGCTCAGGGCTGTATCTCTCCAGCCCTGAAATCTCTACACTGGTTCCCGGTGGCTGCAAGGATCAAGTTCAAGACCCTCTGTATCATCCACAAGGCTTTTTGAGGCCGGGCCCGCATTACAGCCAACTCTGTCTTCGAAAATACCTTCCTTCCCGAGCCCTTCACTCAACTACCGCCAACTCTTCAAAGACCAGACATTTCTCTAGGCAGAGAGTGGGGGTAGATCTCTATCTGTAGGTGCCTCCCTCTGAAATGGTCTCCTTGCCCCTCTCAAACTTGAGCCAGACCGCCTGAAGTTCTTGAAGTAGCTCAAGACCTTCTTTTTCTGCTCTGCTTTCTCTCTCTCCCCTGCTGCACTGACTGGTTGCCTGGCTACTGTGAGAAACCTGAAGGTGTCTCCCTAGCTAGTCCCCGCGGATCTGTCATCCAGGTGGCTAGAACACGGCCATTGCTATTGGATCTAGTTCCTGGGGGTGGACCAGTGATGGAGGATCACCTGGATGGGGTCCCCAGGAGTGGAAGTGGAACACAAACAGGTGAGACGCGGTATGCCCCTCCTTCCAACACCTTTTCCCCATCCTACCACGTAGGACATTCAGAAATACTGCCCCCCCTTTTTCCACACAAACACTTTGGCACACCACCAAAGACGGCGTACTGACTCTGATTCTGGTCAGTTGCCTGACTCTGCCTGACCCTTTGTCGGGACATGTCAGGTAAACAGCTCTACACACACCTGACAGCCCTTTCTCTTCCCCACAGGGATAAAAGGTGGAGCACAAGAGCACAGTACGAGCAAGGCAGACTGCACAATGACTGAGCTATCCAAGCATGGCAGTTTAAGAGGAGAAAGGCAGCATGAACCGAAGGGGCGACACAGTGAGAAGCGACATTGCCCTTTCCGACACCGACCCGCAAACCCTCCGCAGATGGTAACATAAGACCACGACAATAGCCAGAGTGTGTTGCAGCAGATGTCAATGGTACACAGAGCGTGCCTACGCTGATAAGCAGGAAAGACGCAGACTTCTGCTACCGTGATACCGGCCTTGACTCCAGATAGAGTGAAAAGCCAAGCAGTTCATCACAGTCGGTGAGTCGAAGGGGCACAAATAAAGAAACCAAACTGTGATGAATGAAAGTCACAAAGTGGCACATTGAGGAAAGTTCAAAGAACTGTAAATTGTTTAGAGAAGACCAGCTGCAGAGGGGTCTGGCACCATGTACATGCTGACTCGAGAGACTTGGGTTGATCCCATGTTTGAAAGAAACTACTGATACTCGAAGGCCCTAGGGGAGCCACGAAGGAAGTTAGATCAAAGTGGTCATACAGGGGTCTTGCAAAATCACTGTAGAGTCGAAGTCTTTGACCGACAATTGAGAATGCCAGGGAAGTGAATCCTGCATCAGAATAAAGTAAAGGAAATTGTGAAATGGCAAGAGTGAACCTGGCGGAGGGATGCCAATAAAGAGGGGTGAAGTCTAAAGTCCCAAGAAACAGTGTGTTGACAAAAGTGTACCCGGTAGAGGGATGTCTACAGTGAACTGTTTAAAAATACATTAACATTTGTGAGTGCTAAAAGAGAAATTGATTTGGGAAAAGCCATAATTGAACCCTATGGGAGGGAGGCTGATATTCGAGAGGGGTCTACGCCCGGAAGAGGGGGACCCAGGGGTGAAGAATCATCACCTCAAGTGAAATCCGAAAGAACTTTTTGTTTGTTATTTGAACTTATCAGATCCTTGGAAGCAGGAGAGACAACCTCCGAAGATCCTGATATTGATAAGAACTGTTTGAGTGGTCTGCATCCCGGAAGAGGCAGACCCATGGGTGAAACCATCACCCAGCGTACATTTGAAACAGAACCTCTTTTGTTTGTTATTTTTGAAACCCATCAGGCCCTTGGGGGACAAGAGACTTAACCACCGAAGGTCCTGATGGTGAACCGGAACTGTTGTCACGTGATGGGAAAGCTTGAGAGTGTGCTGTGCTCAGGACTCCAGCCTTGTCCAGTGGTCAACATGTGGGAAAACGAGACTCCCGGCTAACACATCCTTATTTATCATTTGTGAACACTTCTTTCTTTCTTGTGAACCCCATCCCCCCCACTCTTTTATATTTAGCGTAAGGATTGGCAATAGGTTTTTCGTAGTATATGCCCTTTTATTTGACATGCCACTAGGACGGCCTTATTATTATTTGATGGTCGTAGCTTGCTCCCATCTTAGATTTAGGTTTAGATTAGGGGTTTTCCCAAACTACCTATACAGTTTAATAAACACCCTTGAACTGTGATCACTTGTGTCTGTCTAGTCTTGATACCATGCCTTCCTTACACTACCCTTAGAGCCTGGCTGGGTACCAGGCTCCTCCTTCATCAGTCTCCAGTGCACTGACTCCGGGCCTACCGCGCTCTTAGGGGCTGTAACTGTAACCTCTACAGTCCCCTGCCTCCTTACACTTACCCAGAGCAGCGCTGCACTTACTCAGAGTAATTGCTGCCCTGATTGCACTTCTGACTTCCCTCTACCTGCCACTTGCCCCTGCACTTTTCGCTGTCGGACTTGCACGATCGGAATGACACGAGGCCTAGTAAGTTTGTTTGTCTTGTCCTGCCTCTGTCTTCCCTACCTTGTCTTGTCGCACCTTGAAACACTTGTGTATAGGAACGTTATAAATTACATATATCATATGATATCATGTACAGTCTCAAGTCTTCCCGGCCCCCTGCCAGACTTGTACTTGTTCCTGTCACCTTCTCCCAGAGAATTCTTCACTGGCTTCCCCAGGGGTCGCAGGTCCACTCTCTCTGCTTCAGCTTATTCTTTCATGCTACTTCTGCAGTTTGCTTTTCTCTGCCAGTCAATTACTGTTGGCGATCTTGGTACTGTTAGACTACTCAGTCCAACCACAACATTTCTCGCCACCACCACAGTATTTTGTACTCTCTGCACATTCACCGACGTGGCATGCTGTAGTCTAAGGTAGGCGGTCTCTGCACTGTTGTCGGACCTGAAGGTCCACCCACTACAGGTCGTCCCACCATCTTTCCGCTTCTCCAGATCTACTGCACCAGTTCCAAGCCGACTGGGAAGATGCATCTCGTGCGCCCAGCTGTTCGTCTCTTTAATTTTGGAGACGTTCTTCGCTGCAGTCACTCCAAGCAAAGGATCGATCTCATGGGTTCCTATGAGGCCACATCCCTCGCTGGGTTCTACTTCTGTACGTACAACAGCTCTTAGCATACCAGAACCGCACATGCCATTACCGGACGGGTCAGAGGATGATAAATGACCCAGTCCTTCTTCGATGTTCAGTTTAAAAAGCAGGGACGGCCCCACCATAACATCTGTCCAATTGACAGCAGCTGGTTGAGCCTTTTTCATGCTCAATTGGTGCGTTCCCAAGCTCTTCTTCGTCCCTGTACCCATTACATTAAGGTGGTTTGGTATTTTCCAATAACCCATAGTTTCGGATGTGATCTTATGTGTAGATGATTCGGGCTTTAACATCAGCCTGGCGGTTAGGTGTTAAAGAGGCTTTGTCTCCCACTCACATCCTTATTCCCAGGAGAGGAGTTCCTCTCCATGAGGTCCTCTTGCATGTTACTACCCCTTGGGAGACTATTGTGTTAAGGGGGTTAAAACCCCAGGGTCAGCAGGAGGCACAGGCCAGGAAATCCCATACCCAAAAAACGGAAGAGTCCAAAGAATTGACAAAGACCTGCTTTATTCACAATCCATATAAAACGGGGGCAGCTATGAATATCAAAAATCTCCAAGCACAGGCTGGTTTTAGGCTTGACAGTAGGTTATAAGCACATAAGACGTAGCAACTCACGCTTCATCATGTACATGATAACAAACACCTAAGGTGTGCCGAATTGTTTAAGGGAATCGACTATGTACAGGGGCTATACAGGTTAGTAACTCTATTGGTCAAACGCTAGCTGGTGGTTCCGCCTGGGACCACCCACTACATTGCTACAGGTGAATACATGTCATCATTATACAATATTATTGGCCAGTGCAACATTTATAGGAGAGCGTTATTGGTGGGTATTGATATTGATATTTTATTTCTATTGCGATCGTACACAAGTGTTTCAGAGTGTGGCAAGGGAGGCGAACAGGGGAGAACAAAACAACGATCTTACTTGGTCCATTGACATTTTGAACACGCAAGTGCATGGGAGAGGGGGAGAGGAAAAGTGCATGGAAGGGAGGGAAATGGAAAGCGCGGAGCAAAGGAGAAACAGATAATTAATAATAAATAAATAAATAATAAAGACAACAAACAGTGGTAGTGCAGCCAGCAAGTCCTGGGTTTAGGATTAGTTAGTATTGGCTTTCTCAGTCTTGGCAATTTGGAAGGCAATCGGCACATGAGCAACAATAGTAGCCTGGTAGAGTGGCACCCTAATCCAGGAATGGGCACATCTTGTATCTTTGTCTTGAGAATTAAATGGAAATAAAGGCCTCAGCCATTCTGTCCCTGGAGCTAATGAATAGTCACTATTCTCCAGTTGAAGATTACGTGTGTGGAGGCCACGTTTTGGATTATTCTGCTCAGCATTTCCTAGGATTTTAGCACTTATTAACACAGGTGTCTTTACCCTTTCTGTTAGAAACTGCTCGAGCCACTTTCTTCCCGATATTAAGCCTTAGTTGGTGGGAATCTGACTTGCCAGTATTATTTGTTTCCTTGCTCAATCTAAGAGAAATGTGTTTCACGCCTGGGAACTGTTATCGTCTGTTCTCTTGTGTGCCGATCCAAAGCTTCCCTGTTCATGATAACCTTGTCACTGACTGTACAGTTGTTTGTCTGGGCTGCTCAGGTCTGAACGTTCTGCTAACTCAGCAAGCCAAGTCCCTCTGCAGCTTTGAGGTTTCATCTGGTTAACTATGACTACTCGGTTTTGTAGCGTTTCTGCGTTAAGCAAACTTTGTGTGTTCTTGTGCGTCTTGCGTTTCAGCGTATATACGGAGTATATGTTTTCTAGACTATAGGATGCAAGCATATTCTTCATGTCTAAGTGCAGTTTGACTTATTCTTTATGAATTTCTATGGTGGATGTGTATCTGCTTCATGTCTAATGCACCTACGTGTGTCATTTTCAGTAGTGACATCATGTTTTCATAAACTTAGTTGCAGATTCAGCCCCTTCTGCTATCTCTGTGATTCGTCTCTTGCATCTGCGGTATGGGGGTGGGGAGGAGTCAGATGCGATAATTGATGCACACCTTCCATTTCTGTAGCATATAGGTGGGGAGGGGCCGATGAAATGAATGACGCTTCATTTGTCTGTCAACATTTGGTTAGCGGCCTCACCTCCTAAACCGCATTGAAAGGGTCTCCCATCTGAGGAGAAGCGATGCTATCTGAAGGATCGTCACAGGGAACCATAGCGGAAAAGGCACAGTAAATCTTAGTTTAAAATGTATATAGGGTTACAAAGTAAAAGAGCGGATGGGGAGTACACAAGCATCATGTGCAATCTGGGGACAAGCCATGGGTAGAAAGAGAAGCCTCGGAGACAGAGCATATCCTAAGTAAACTAGAATTGTCACTGAGTCAATTTGAAAACAGAAATACCCTTGGTTCGAATCACAAGAGTCATGCAGCTCATAAAGACACATATCCTTAGTTAATGCTGAATTCTAAATCCTTTCCAAGATACAAGCTAATCATTAAATGTTTTATTATACAAAGCCTAATTAATACTGACCAAAATAGATTTATCCTGGAGTGGCCCACCCAGTCCAACCTGCAATGGTTACATGCAGCATTTGTTATTGTAAGAGGAACGCGGGCATCGTCTTTATATGTATGTTTGTACTCCTAAACCCTTTGACTTGATTGAATGGAGTTTTCTGTCAACTTCCCGCTTAAGATAGGATTTAGGACTGAATTCAGGAGTTGGAAAAATCTCTTATATAAAGAGCCTTTTGACAGGGTACTTACTGGTCAGTGGACATCCCTCCTGTTGGTTCTCATTTTGTCGTGCCATGAAACAGTTGCCTCTTGTCGCTCTTCCTATTTCCTTATACCATTGATCACCACTCCTTTGCAAACAAGAGTTGTGATGGCCAACTCTTGAATAACAATTAGTTTACTAACCTTTCTTTATGTGGCCCAGAGCACTCCCTTTTGGGTGCAGGTTGATATATTTAACAAGATGGTTCTGAGTACTTTAAATATGACAAAGTATAATTCCTACAATTGCCCTTGGGAAGCTATTTAACGTAGTGTGACAAGGTGCAATGGCATGTCTAGATAACAGGGTTTATTGGTGGACCTCATTTAGCTGTTACAAATGGCTGGCTATTAAAAAACAGGCTGAAACGGCAGCCTGGTTGGGAGACGTGAAAGCACAAGAGGACACAAAGGGAAATTCTACCAGCAGTCAGAAAGGCGGAAATAGAGGAATACTGAAAATCTAGAATAGTGGATTGTTCCAATAAAGTGACAATTCTAAAGCACCTTTACTAATTGTGGGTGGACAAAGCCACTGGTATGTTGCAGGGCTTTGTTGGCTGGGGTTGGGAAGGACGGAAACCTTTATTTGAAGGATTCCATCAGGGGGAAGAATTTACAAAAGCTTGTTGATATGAAACAGGAATTTACATGACCAGGTAAGGACTTAAATATGTACTGCTTAGTGTAGGGGAGGCATGATAGGACATGTATGACACTGAAACAAAAGGTAAACTTTGTAAAACCTTTATTAAAGTTTCCGGGTTTGGAAAAACTCCTAATTTGCCCTATAACTAGGATGGGAGTAGTCTTGACCATCAAGTAATAAATAAAACAGTCCTAGTTGAGTTAGTCAAATCAAAATGGCCTATACTAACAACATCTAATGCCTGCCCTATCTCTTGTACAAAAGTGTGTAAAGGAGAAGGTGTATGCAAAGGAAAATAGTGTTCAAATATAAAGAATAAATGTGGAAGAGTCAGCTCTCCTCCCCACGTCAGTCAGCACAAAGTAAGGCGGTCCCCGTCGGCAGGATGACACACTCTGGCTCAGGTTCTTAACACAAAAGCAGTTCAAAATGTGGATCGAGGGCCGCCTGGCCTTCCATGTTAAAGTCTCTGTTTCCAGCTTTCAAAACAAAGTTCAACAAAATGTTTATGCCGGTCCCCCTATGTCGGGATTAGACTGTCATGATCCCTATCCCTGACCCCCTCAGTTGCAACAGCCCCCTGACAGCAGTCAGGTTACAGCCCCCTGCTCATTATCAAGTATAAGGCAAGCCCATTTTGGGCCTTAATCCAACATGGAGGCCCTTGCTGTAGCTCTGTTCCATGAACTGAAACATGCAGGCTAGTATTTGGGTGTGGTCGAATCTTCAGGTGTGGCTGGCTATATAAGCCACGCCCAAACTGGGATTCACGCTTCGCGTTATTCTGCACTCCTGCAGCGTAACGCTCACCGTGTCCAGCTCCAGCTCATCTGCTTCTTGAATCTGCAGCATCACTCCTGGATTCCACCGACAACCTGCAAGAACAAGAACAGCGTTATCAAGAACACTTCACTGAGAGTAGTGGCTCCAACATCCATCTGCGCATCAATCCGCGCTCGGTGGTTCACCCGTCTCCGGAGCGCTCCGCAACCTGCAAAAACAAGAACAGCATTAGCGGGGGACAATTACCTGTGAGTAACAGCCTCTCATCCATCCGCGCTCGGTGGCTTCGCCATCTCCGGAGTACTCTGCAAACTGCAAAGTAAAGGACAACATTAACAGCAGCTTCTAACATCACACTACGCTAAGCTGCAACGGCGACAGAAAGACACACAAAACACCATTAACCACTTACCTGCATACCCGGTCACCGAACGACCTGCATTCCGGATCGTCCGTGCACTGTCTCCTGTGTGAAGGAGAGAAAGGAATACAGGTTAGCAAACTGGCTAACGTTGTGCAGCGCCGTGCGTCGCGCTAATCTACTTACCTCAGCCTTAACCATCCAGCGCAGCGGCTTCACAACAGCAACAATCCCTGTGAAAGACAGAAGGAGACATTAAGAGCAAAGAAGGGAAAAGAACACCGAAAAGCACAGGGAACGAAAAGAAGACAGGAGAGGGAACATAGACAAAAAAACACTCACCTAAGCACATTAAACAAGTGGGTGTCACAGCCGGACTGGACCCGACGCAAGGGCAGAGGACCAGTGAAGTAACTAGCCCTTCAGAACGCCCACAACCAACACGCGCCCCTGCACTGAGACGCAGGATAGAGAGCTTCACGCACAAGAACATGAGGTGAGGCATAACCCTAAGGGAAGGGACTTGGTCAGTGGGAGGTGGGAACCCCCATCACAGACCCAGTATCTAAACCCCCCCCTCTCCTGTTATAGGACCTGTTTACCAGCCAACATACAAACAGCGGAAATGGGTCTAGGATAGCACACAGCCTCCCATCCAGCATCGTGTGGCGTCCCCATGGATATCAGGCGAGCGTAACACAGACCTCTTAAAGAAAAGGTTCAAGTCGGTCCCCCTCAGTCGGGCTCAGACCTTTCAAAGCAAAGGTTCAACAACTGTAACGCTCACCTGGTTCCCTCGGAGGCGCGGGTCTTGACTGGGCGGTGAAACCGTCTTCAACGTTAGGCGTAGGATTCGTTTGGCTCCCGGATTTGGCCCCTTTCTCACTGAAAGTTTGACCTGAAGGGTGAGGTGTCTGCAAGTGGAAAATCAAGGTATTAGTGGCTGGAAGGTTGGGAGAAGTTCCAAGCCCCTCTCTCCCTCTCTCCCCGTGGTACTTGGTCGATTGTTGTGCTCACCTTAAATAGGTGAATGCTGGGCTCTCCATCCTGCGTCTTGTGCAGGGGCGCTGGGTCCAGTTACTTCATTGGATATGAGTTCAGCCTCTTGATTGCAGAGGGTAAATTGAGAGCGATGCCGCCGTGTGCTGCACGAGCGTGACTTGTAAGTATTAAAGTTCCCTTTAGATTGCTCTCTTCAAATGTCTTATCTCCTTAATGTCTATGTCTTTTCCTTTTCAGATGCTGTCGGTGCCGAAGAAGATGCTCCCCCAGGTTTGTGGCAGAGAGCGTAACAAGAAGATGGTGAATACGAAGGCACGTAAGTAGAAAGGCTGCTCTAGGGCTGTAGAATGCACCTTAATGTCTCTTTTGTCTTTACAGGTGCCGGAATGCAGCGCGAGCAGAGTTGGAGCGAGCGTAACACAGGTAAGCAGTTTTGTAACTAAGCGTTACTAACCAATGTTCTTTGTCTTTGCAGGCCCGATGCCGGACGAGAAATGCAGAAAAAACGCCTTGAATGCTGCCGATGGATCGGGTAAGTTGAACCGCTAACTTTGCCTTTGCCTAACCTGTGCCTTTTGTTTTGCAGGAGCTGCTGAAGACTGAAGATTGGTTCCCAGCAGGTAATTTTCGTATTCACAGGATCCGGAACTGAAGATTCGCTGGAGCTGACACGGTGAGCGTCCTGCTGCAGATGCAGAATAACGCGAAGCACGTTGCACCAATCGGGTGTGGTTTAAATAGTCCATAGGAGTGCTTAGGTGTCTTTTTCCACAGCCTCGCCCAGGCAAAAGAGTTCAGGCTTCCAGAAGGGGTCCAGCATCAATGATCCAGGGAGTGGTGCCTGCCCCACCCAGAAGGAAAAGTAGTCCCTGCCAGAAGAGAGTGAAACATCATCTTGCTAGTAAGTAAGCAGCATGGTCTGCTGCAGGTAGGTCCACCCAAGCACTTTCACACTTGTTATGAGCCCGGCGCTTCCTGTGCCGGGACGGGTCCATGCTATGAGCCTGGCACCACTGGTGCCAGGACAAGGTCCAAAAGGTCCCTATTGGGACTTGCTGGTGCCGATAGTATATGTTATGAGCCTGCTTCCAAGGATGTTGGGTAGGTCCTGACTCTTTGGAAGCAGTGGTCATGACAGCACCCCCCCTCAAGGCCCCTCCCAAATTCGTCTTCTCCGGGGGTTTCGGTTTATCAGGAAAAGTTCGATGAAACTTCTTAACCAGACGGGGTGCATGAACATGTTCCGACGGTTCCCAAGATCGTTCCTGGGGGCCATAACCTTTCCAGTCAATCAGATAGTATAATTTTGATTTGGAAATCTTGGAGTCTAAGATGTCTTGTATTTCGAATTCCAGTTCTCCGTCCACAAAAATAGGGTCTGGAGATTTTGTCAAACGGGTTCCAGGTTGCATGGGTTTCAGTAGAGAAACGTGGAAAACTGGATGTATTTTCATATGGGCAGGTAGGCCCAATTTAACTGCCACTGGATTAATTATGGCAGTGATTGGGTAAGGTCCCAGGTATCGTGGATTGAAAGTACGCGGTCCTTTTAGAGGTAAATGTTTGGTGGATAGCCAGACTTGATCTCCCACAAGATATTGAGGAGCCTCCTTTCGATGTATGTCCGCACACTTCTTGTATTGTTCCTTGGCCCGCTTAAGGTGAGACGTGGCCTCTTTAAAGGCTTGAGTGATTGTAGAATGCAGATGATCTACAGCGGGTGTCCCAAGAGTCTGAGGTGGATCAAGATTTGAGGTGCGAGGGTGGAGTCCATATAAAAGAAAAAAAGGAGTTTTTCCGGTTCCGGCATGGACTGAATTATTATAAGCGTACTCCGCAATCCAGAGAATGTCTTTCCAAGTGCCCTCCGACTGTTGTAACATGCAGCGCAGATACTGTTCCAGGGTTTGGTTGGTCCTCTCGGTCTGCCCGTCGGTCTGGGGATGATGGCTGGTTGAAAGCCTTACGTCAATTTGGGCTAGGCGACAACAACTCCGCCAGAAGTGGGAAATAAATTGACTTCCTCTATCTGAGATTAAAACTGAAGGAAAGCCGTGCAACCGAACGATGTTTTCGAGGAACTCTCGGGCCAGAATTGAAGCTGTAGGTAACCTTTTCAATGGGATAAAATGAGCCATCTTCGAGAATAAGTACAGAATCACTAAGATTGTATTAAATCCGGAGCATGGTGGTAAATCCGTGATGAAGTCCATGGAGAGAGTATGCCACGGGTGTGGAGGAATGTCTATTGGATGTAAGAGGCCTGCTGGCTTCTCCTTCTGGATTTTGCTTTGAGCGCACACACCACAGGAATTTATGAAATCCTTAATGTCCTTTCTCCAAGACGGCCACCAGGAATGTCTTTTTATCTTTTCCGACGTTTTGGCAATGCCGGGATGTCCTTCCATTAAGGAGTCATGGTAACAAGAGATCACCTGTCTTTGTAAATCGGTACATGGTAGATATAATCTTCCTCGAAAGTATAGTAAGTTCTTATCCATTGTGAAATCTTTTCCCTTGAGTTGCCAGTCTCGCACTTCTGCTGGAGTCAGAAGTTCTTTAACTTTAGCTTCAATGTCTTCAATGGATTGTGCATTTATCAAACCCAGGATTCTCTGTTCCGGAATTATGGGTACGGGTTCAGGATTGGTCGTGAGTTCATCTACTCCAATTCGGGAGAGAGCATCTGCTTTACCATTCTTGTTGCCTGGTCAGAAAGTTATCACAAAGTCGAATTCGGCAAAAAATAATGCCCAGCGAAGTTGTCTAGAGGATTGAGCTTTGGCTGATTTAAGGTACTGTAAATTACGATGATCCGTGATGACGGTGACTGTGTGTCGGGCTCCCAGGAGATAATGCCGCCAGGCTTTAAAGGCGGACTTAATAGCCAAAAGTTCCTTATCTGTAATGGTATAGTTGATTTCGGGAGCCGAAAATTTGCGGGACCAAAATGCCACTGGGTGTAACTGGTTTGTTTCTGGGTCTCTTTGCGAAAGCACTGCTCCTATTGCGAGACTGGAAGCATCAGTCTCCACGATATAGGGAAGTTCCGGGCGAGGATGTTTTAAAACTGGAGCCGAGGTGAATTTTGTTTTTAGTTCCTGAAAAGCTTGTTCAGCCTCCGTAGACCACTCGAAACGTTTATTCTTTCTGAGAAGGGCTGTAATGGGTTGGACTACTCGAGAAAAATCAGGAATAAATCTACGATAAAAGTTGGCAAAGCCCAACATGCTTTGAACTCCTTTCGCAGACGTTGGTGAGGGCCACTTAATGATAGCGTCCACTTTTCTTGAGTCCATGTGGACTCCATTAGGTGACAAAATAAAACCCAAAAATTCGACCTCAGTGACATGAAAAACGCATTTCTCCAGCTTTGCAAAAAGTCTGTGTTTTCGGAGCCTCTCCAGTACTGCTGTGACGTGTTTTCGATGATCCGCCTCAGAGGACGAGTAGACCAGAATGTCATCAATATAGACAACTACACATACGTCAATGAGCTCTCTGAGGACGTCATTCATAAACTACTGAAAGGCAGCCAGTGCGTTGCATAACCCGAAGGGCATTACTTGATACTCGAACAGTTCATATTTAGTACGAAAGGCCGTCTTCCATTCGTCGCCCTCTTTTATTCGTACTAAATGGTAAGCTCCTCTGAGGTCCAGCTTTGTGTAGATACAGGCACTTTTAACTTGGTCAAGAAGTTCAGGGATCAATGGTAACGGATATCTGTTCTTAATCGTAATCTGGTTCAGGGCACGGTAATCTATACATGTTCTTAGGTCTCCTTCTTTTTTTGGAACGAAGAACAAAGCTGAAGAGGCTGGGGACTTCGAAGGACGGATAAATCCATTAGCCAGGTACTGGTCCAAATACTGCCTCAGGTGAAGATTTTCAGGTTCTGTGAGGGCATAATTTCGACTGCACGGAGGAGTGGATCCCGGAATCAAGTCTATCTGGCAGTCGTATGATCTGTGAGGAGGCAGCGAATTAGCTTGATCTTTCCGAAAGACATCTTGAAATTCCCGGTATTCAGGAGGCAGGTGAGGACTCTCAGAAGTAGTTGCTACTAGCTTAGTGGGAGGCTGAGGATAACGGGTAGGAGCGCATTCTGGAAACCGGATTGTCTTTGCTCGCCAATCGATTTGGGGATTGTGTTTCTCCAACCAAGGGATTCCCAGGATAACTTGAAACTGCGGAGCCTTGATCACATCAAACACGATCTTCTCTTGATGTCCATCTTGGCTTACCAACGTCACTTCCATGGTGGTGTGAGTTACTGGTCCGGAAGCTATTTCCGTACCATCCACGGTGGTGATGACGTCTTTCACCGTCTTAGGACAAAGAGATAGATTCATCCTGGCGGCCAATTCACAGTCCACGTAATTGCCGATTGCGCCACTATCAATGTATGCTTTAATGGCATGCATACGATTGGGTTGTTCTGGACTCACGAGGACCATGGGCATGATGAAATGCGAGGTCAAAGAACTGATTTTAACGCTCGGCAAGCGGACCTCTACACTTGTCGGGCGAGGTCGTTTTCCGACTCTGAACCTTTGGCACCTTTATCGGAAGCTCCTACTGTCTTCTTCCTTGGTTTCACTGGGCAATCTTGAAGGAAGTGCCCTGAGTTTCCGCAATAGAGGCACAATTGCAGTTGTCTTCTCCTTTCCCTTTCCTTTTTGGTTAGAGGTCCTTTCACAACCCCAATCTGCATGGTTCCACGGTATCATTTCCTTTAGCGGAACTCTGTGGTCTTGAAAAAGTTTGAGTCTCAATTCTGGAACGATCGGCTTTTCGATTTTGTTTTCTATGATCCAATTGAACCACCAGATCGATGTATTCGGAACTGTCTTGTGGAGGATTCACCACCTGAGCCAGAACGTCTTTAAGTTCTTCACGCAGGCCTCTGTAGAAAAGGGTGATCCTCTTATCCTCAGGCCATCCGGTTTCAACCACTAGTCTGTTAAATGATATAATGTAGACCAGAAGATCTTGATTGCCCTGTTGTAGTGAAAGAAGTTCATTGTCCAGGGCCTGTCCCTGAGAATGTCTTGCGAACAATCTTTCCATACTAGCTTGGAAGTCCTGGAAATTATGAAGAATAGGGTTATCCTGAGTCACTAAAGGAATAGACCAATCTGCGGCACTGCCACTAAGATATGAGAGCACGAAGGCCACCTTAGCCTGGTCCGTTGGAAAAGCGGCAGGTCTACACAAAAAGTGCAAACGACACTGATTGATGAACACAGCATATCTTTTCGGATCACCTGAAAAGCGTTCGGGCGGGGCCAAAGGTACATTTCCTGGTAGATTAATTTGCACCGGATTAGAGGAAGTCGTTGGAGCATGGCTCCCCCCAGGGGTAGGCAGAGGAGT
Source organism: Ambystoma mexicanum (assembly GCF_040938575.1). Classification (NCBI taxonomy): domain Eukaryota; kingdom Metazoa; phylum Chordata; class Amphibia; order Caudata; family Ambystomatidae; genus Ambystoma; species Ambystoma mexicanum. The sequence continues at coordinate 593,389,197 of NC_090923.1, read as the reverse complement.
TTGTCCCGCTTGGGCTTGCAACAATTGTCTAGCCAAATCGTCTGTTCGTTCCTTAGAAACCACTAACTCCCTCCTTAGGGCATTTGTTTCCTGGCGCGCTGCGTGTACTTCTGCTCTCAACTCCCCGAGCAACTGGGCCAATTGGTCTGTGTCTGAAGTTTCCATTGCGCCTGGGCGGGAAATATGTGGTAAGGCTTCGCGTTCTGTAACGCTCACCTGGTTCCCTCGGAGGCGCGGGTCTTGACTGGGTGGTGAAACCGTCTTCCACGTTAGGCGTAGGATTCGTTTGGCTCCCGGATTTGGCCCCTTTCTCACCGAAAGTTTGACCTGAAGGGTGAGGTGTCTGCAAGTGGAAAATCAAGGTATTAGTGGCTGGAAGGTTGGGAGAAGTTCCAAGCCCCTCTCTCTCTCTCTCTCCCCGTGGTACTTGGTCGATTGTTGTGCTCACCTTAAATAGGTGAATGCTGGGCTCTCCATCCTGCGTCTTGTGCAGGGGCGCTGGGTCCAGTTACTTCACTGAATATGAGTTCAGCCTCTTGATTGCAGAGGGTAAGTTGAGAGCGATGCCGCCGTGTGCTGCACGAGCGTGACTTGTAAGTATTAAAGTTCCCTTTAGATTGCTCTCTTCAAATGTCTTATCTCCTTAATGTCTGTCTTTTCCTTTTCAGATGCTGTCGGTGCCGAAGAAGATGCTCCCCCAGGTTCGTGGCAGAGAGCGCAACAAGAAGATAGTGAATACGAAGGCACGTAAGTAGAAAGGCTGCTCTAGGGCTGTAGAATGCACCTTAATGTCTCTTTTGTCTTTACAGGTGCCGGAATGCAGCGCGAGCAGAGTTGGAGCGAGCGTAACACAGGTAAGCAGTTTTGTAACTAAGCGTTACTAACCAATGTTCTTTGTCTTTGCAGGCCCGATGCCGGACGAGAAATGCAGAAAAAACGCCTTGAATGCTGCCGATGGATCGGGTAAGTTGAACCGCTAACTTTGCCTTTGCCTAACCTGTGCCTTTTGTTTTGCAGGAGCTGCTGAAGACTGAAGATTGGTTCCCAGCAGGTAATTTTCGTATTCACAGGATCCGGAACTGAAGATTCGCTGGAGCTGACACGGTGAGCGTCCTGCTGCAGATGCAGAATAACGCGAAGCACGTTGCACCAATCGGGTGTGGTTTAAATAGTCCATAGGAGTGCTTAGGTGTCTTCTTCCACAGCCTCGCCCAGGCAAAAGAGTTCCTGATTCCAGAAAGGGTCCAGCATTAATGATCCAGGGAGTGGTGCCTGCCCCACCCAGAAGGAAAAGTAGTCCCTGCCAGAAGAGAGTGAAACATCATCTTGCTGGTAAGTAAGCAGCATGGTCTGCTGCAGGTAGGTCCACCCAAGCACTTTCACACTTGTTATGAGCCCGGCGCTTCCTGTGCCGGGACGGGTCCATGCTATGAGCCTGGCACCACCGGTGCCAGGACAAGGTCCAAAAGGTCCCTATTGGGACTTGCTGGTGCCGATAGTATATGTTATGAGCCTGCTTCCAAGGATGTTGGGTAGGTCCTGACTCTTTGGAAGCAGTGGTCATGACAACAACACTTGCAAGGGCTCCCTTCCCCAAGCTTAATTCACATCCTTTAGGGGTTTCCTTTCCTTAACTTATTACACTTCCGGTCTCCCTCAGTCGCGCTCGGTCCATTTCCTAATGTCAAAGACTTTCTAATGTGCGTGGCTTTCTCTATAGACCTCTACAGGACCACTTGGACTTAACACAGTTCAACACTCTTGTGGTGTTTGCCGCAGTGCTCCTTGGTCTGGGTAGTTCTTAGTCATAAACACCAAAGTTCAACATTTACCTTTTTACTGAGTTAATTTTAATCACTTCACTTTTACTGTTCATTCACTTTATCACTACAAACGTTTCACCTTTCACTGAGACTTTCGAGTGGGCGACTTCTTTTGCCGGACCACTCCGTTACTCAGTATCGCTGGCTCCACAGCTATTTTTACTTCAAAGTTCATTCACAGGTCAGCCTTTCTTTGTGTCTCATCCACGTGCATGCAGCTTTCACTTGTGCGATATAATGTTGCCACTTCAATCTTTCCTTAACACACACCGGTCTTTCATGATGCTTGCCAACTTACTGGCTGTGTGCGTTTCTTTCTTGTCTTTGCAGTTTTCCAATTTACTAGTCAAGGTTAGTACCACAGGTTTGGCCTCGTCTCCTCAACTCTGCCAATCACCTGAGAGGGTCGCGGGCGTCTTTGAAACAAAATGCAGCCTTCTTGTTTGGGATTTGGCCTTCTCCATGTGTTTTTTGCAGCCTTTTGGAGGCAACGACCTCCTGCCGGGAACTCCTGGGGTCCTCGACCCGTTGCTCTTGTCCCTTGTTCTGTCGCTGTGCTCCAGTAGGTTCGCCTTCACCCCGGAAGTTCTGCTCTTACTCCTGTTCCACCTTGCTCAGAGTGTGTCTCTATGTTCTGCCTTTTATCCGTGTGAGGAGATCCAATTGGGATCCGCTGTATGCACTTATAGTCAAGTGCCTGACCCAATTAACGGGACATGTCCAATGCAATATATAAGAGTTAGCCTCTTAAGTCTCAGTCGCCCTCTTGCTCGGCCCAGTGTTTGTGTAGAAAGGGAGGGGGAGTAGGGGCATCAGAGAATCCTATGAAATAGGATTGGTTAGGTGTACGGGAAAGGGGGGAATACCGCGTTGCACCATCAGACACCTCACCCCCACTCCCTGAAGACCCCTCACTCAGGTGATCCTCCCACACTGGTCCAACCCCAGGGTCTGGATCCAAAAGCGATGGTCGTGCCCTGGCCACCTCAGAGAGAGATCTCCAGGGACTAGCAGGCGAGACACCCTTTGGTTTCTCACATTAGACATGCAGTGACATCACAGCCAAATGGAGACTTCGTCCTCCTGAAAAGACCCCAGATAGAGATGAATGTTAGAGAATTACATCATATAGTCAAACCCATTTCCATGCTACATAAAGCTATTATGGCCTTCTCTTCAGACTAGCTAGGCATTTAAAAGCTAGATTGGAATAGGATGTGAGCTATTTCCCTCAAGAAGAAAATAGAAGTAGGTGTAGATCAAAAGCTATCAGTTCTACATTTGGTTATTGCAGTTGGATAATCTACATCAATTTAATTGTTCTGGGGCAAATTATTTAAAATAGTAAGGTTCCTTCATGCCAATTGTCTCAGATGCAGGACCAATCTGAGCACCATCTACCAACTGTATGGGACTGTTCAGTGGTGACTGCCGGTGAACTATCTGGGATGTTTGGGTCACAGGTGGATATAGTTCTCAGTTTATACTGGAAATGAGGGAAAACGAGGATCCTGGAAAGGGAATAAAGGTGTTTATTGGATTAGAGTCAATTGCTATATAGAAGAATGTTGCTATCGACAACCAAGTGGAAGGACACATTAAAATGACTGATGAAACTGGATGATTGGTATACAAGCATAGGGGATGTCTGCAAAAGTAGACAAATATATGGGGACCCCATATCTTTATCTCCTCTTTGAAATACAGTGGAGCTAATTTTAGAGTCGCCACGTAATTCGGCAGCAGGGACCTGTCGGATGAACTTTGGAATGCATAGGTCACTGCTACAGGATTTCTGTCAATTGCACCGCGAAGTGCAATGGTGCAGGGAAAAAGGTGGCATAGAAGTGTTTTTGCTGCCTTTTACCCTACACATTTGCACTCTGTGCAAATGAGTAAATGCTAAAATTAAGTTTACAATTAATCCTGCCTGCAATGCGCGCATAGCAGGCAGCATTTATAATGGATCCCTATGGAGTCTGCCTGCTTTATGCTGGCGCATATACCCAGCGGGCGCCATAGGGATCCCCAGCATTTGTACCGTTGTGTAAATTGTATGGTGGAGAGGAAAGGAGGTGGTGGAATAGCAAATTGCGTTCTGCCCCTGCTATCCACCATTCCATTAACCTCAAGGAGGCTTTTACGCCTTCCATTAACATTATGCCCCTCATGAAAATTAGCTTCAATATCTTGTATGAATTCAAAAATAACTTTTTTTTAAAATTAGTAGATATGCTTTCTACAAGCCCTCTGGGATTATTCCTGCCCTCAACATTGACCGCTTCTGTTAGTATCTGCTGTATTGAAGAACAAGAAGACTATGATAAAGATTGATGTAAAATATTTCCAGAAGCTGTCAATTGCCCAATTACTGATTTGTCTTTACACCTTATCTAAACTTGAAGCATCATTTTACAGGCAAGTGGACTAAGCGTATGAGAATAGCTCTTGTGGTCTTGCGTCCTGTTCTTTTACTAGACTTCTCCAATCCAATGGGTCTCTAGAATCTGGCTGACAATACTTCTTCTGCCTACCTCTCCTGCCACCTGGTTGCTAGGATTTATCAGTAAGTGACAATTGTATTTGTGATCTAGAAATTGCAAGATAATTGACATCTTACTGCAGTTTTTTGATGGTTTTAAGGAATCACCAAGGATATACGCTGGGACACCTGGAAACTCCCTTGATGCCCCTTGGCACTGCCCACGTGACCTAAAGCAAATAGGTCTCCATAAGAGTTGCGTTTTCTATGGTCCTCACCCCATGCCATCCAGCAGCTTCCTAATTAGTGTGGGGGTGAGGGGTGCTGGGAGGAGGGCATGGCATAGGGTATCTTGCCCCAACACTCACCATGTCTGACATAATGGGAAGGGGAGCAAGTAGCAGAGAGAGACGTGGCAATTGTCTCGCTGGATTGATCTTTGAAGGTAAGTGCAGCTTTGGGGGAGGGCACTGGAAAGGACTGCCTATATAAAGGTGTGGTTGTACATTACAAATGGTAAGTGAACTAGGCGTTTGATGGTAGCCTTTAGAAATGCAATGATGCCCCTTACATATGTTGACCATGCAAGGAATTGGAGGGTATTGCTGAGCAATTTGATGCTACACTTGCAATACAATTGCAGTACCAGGACTGAGGCTGCAACTTAATTATGGTGACCAGACCAAGCATGCAGCATTTGAAGCTGTACTTTACATATGACGTACCAGGTGTAGGATTCCTGAATTGGTGTTAGATGGAATTTGACATATAAATAGCAGCACCTGCACACACAAGGCTGTACCTGGCATATGTTGACTACATCAGGCATGGGAAACATTAGCTGGCATAGAGCAGCAAGCACACGCCATCCCAACTAATACCTACATTACATGATCTCGACCTTCAGCCCAGTGATATAGTGGTACCCCGCTCCATCAGTATAGCCTTTGAATTCCAAACAGCACTCCCCAAGATTCTTCCTAATGACCTTCCTTACCCCAAATAAAATATTCAACGTTCAATCTATCGCCACGACAATACATACACAGACCACTGCAGCCCTATGCCCACTAGTATTACCAACATATTAAACACAAAGGAACCCATAACACCTTTACACCTTTACAACTAGGATATGTTACGCTCACCTGGTTCCCACAGGGGCGTCGATCGGACCCGGACAGCTACGGTCTCCACCAACGTGATGCGTAGTGAAGAGATGACAGTCTGGACTGGCCCGCCTAATCTTGTCTGCTGGACTCGAAGTATTCTCCTGCAAGTGGAGAAAGGGATTTAGCCACCCGTGGACTTTAGTGATGGCCCCCCCAACTGTTCTCATTCTCCCCACTAATCACCTCCGATATCCCCTCTTGGTAACCTCACCTTATGTTTTTAAATTATAAGCTCTCCATCCTGCATGTGAAGGTACTGGAGGAGTTCCGGAGGAATATTGACTCCAGTGTCTATAAAGTTCAAAGAGTTCAAAATTTCCGATGTTCACTCTTGTTCCATTCCCTCGTTAGGTTGCAGCTGGGTCCAAAAGAATATTGCCTGGAGGCAGCTGATGGTGTTCAGGTAAGAGTCTGTATTGCCAAACACTGTCCGGTAAAAGTTGCATGAGTTTAACTTGCTGTTTTCTCTCCCTTTATAGGTGCGGCATAGAAAGATGCGGCAAATTAAAGGATAATACCTCCGGTGGTAAAGCAGGTAAGCCTATGGTGGCAAAGAGATTGTCTTTGTCGGTTTTCTCGGCTCACCTTTTTATTCCTTTTGTTTTCCCCCCAGGTGCTGGGTTTCGACGAAGAAAATGATGGAGGCAGCGCCGAGTTGAAAGATGCGGTGGACTGGTGAGTATAACGCGGCGCTGCTGCTGGCGAAGCAACGCGTGCTGAAATAATGTCCTTTCCAGGCTCGGAGATGTGCTGGGTCCGGAATCAGGTAAGGAATCAAATAATGTCCGTGATCTAACCTCTTCTCCTTTCTTTTCCTTTTGTCTACGAGCTCCGGATTCGAGGCGGGCGTGGCAGAAGACTGGATGTTGACTTGCAGACACGTTGAGCGAAACGCTGCTGGATGCAGAATAACACGAAGCATGAGCTGCTGTTCGGGTGTGGTTTAAATAGCCTGCAAAGTAGTCCCAGGTAAGAAGTTCCCCAGAACCACACCTGAGTAAAAAATAGTCCCTGTAATAAAATAGTCCCATCCAGGCCTCACGTTGGCTTGGACTCATTTGCAGCATGGTCTGCATAAGGTAAGTAAAGTCTATGAGCCTGGCGCCTGAGGCGCCAGGACTGAATCCAAACAGCCCCCAGCCGGGGCTGTTGGGGTTTTAATGAGTATCTGGATGCCTGCTCCCGGGGCTGATGGACTCGATCCGGATGCCCGGGGGTAGGCATCATGACAGATATGTCCCTGTACCTTCCAGACCAGGAATACCCCATGTGTCCCAGCTCTAAGCAGCAAATGGATGTTGGGCTCTTCCTCTGGATAAAACATGCACCGAAGTGTTACCCCCAAAAACCATATAGCTTCGGCACCCAGGAAAGAGTATAGCTCAGGGGCAACACCTTTGTCTTGGAAGCAAGACAATGCATAGCAGCACAGGTTCGAACCCTGGTCTTGCGCTTTGAAACTGGTCACCGGAATTAAGCTGTTATAAAAGAACAATTATAATTATAACCTACTCCCATTAACACCTCAAGTTTGAACTTGCCTCTACCTCCACTATCCCTCCCTTCCCTTACCCGCTGGGGAATTTGAGACTGCAATTGGCATATAACGGCGGTAATAAGAAACAGCAGGCTGAATATTACAAATTTTGACTCACAGACATGTGAGGCTATAACTAAAAAAAGATAACAATACCCACATGAAGAAATTGACATTTGCCATATCATGACAGCACATCGGCGCACAGGCTTCATTTAGCATACCATGACTGTATCTGTCTTGCTACACTACAAGTGCAATATGTGCTGTACCGGTATATGAAGGCAGTGCTTCTCGGGGGTCTGCTTGGCTTACCCTTGGCATATCATTACTTCCATAGAATAGAGGTAGCACTTTCATAAGTAAATCTATAAATACACACATGACTACGCTGACGATACATAAATAATCTTCAAAATACAAGACAACCCGGAAAGAAACTCAACGCTAGAAAACTGCCTCTGCAATGTATTCTTCTGGATGAACTCCAACTCCCTCAAAATCAACCCAGGCAAAACTGAAATAATGATTGTCACAAAAAATGGAGGAGAAAACCAATTCATCCCTTGGCCAAGGGAACTCGGGACAACCCCAGCACCCTCACCGATTGTAAAAAAAAAAAAAACCTGGGGGTTCTGATGGACAATCTCACGCTAGAGCCACAAGTAAACGCTCACATCAAGAAATGCTTCTTCCTCCTGCAAGCGGCAAAGAGAATCTTACTGTTCCTATTGTTCACCAACAAAACAACCATCATCATCGCCCTTGTCATGTCCAAAGTAGACTACGCCAATAGCCTATACCTAGGCATGCCTTAACCACTCCTAAAAAAAACTACAACACATTCAAAACGCGGCAGCCAGACTACTTCTGAAACTACCCCGAAGAGAACACACTGCACCAGCGCCGAAAACACTACATTGGCTACCAATAAAACAACAAATAAAATTCAAAACAATGTGCATTACACACAGAACAGTACACAATGAAGGCGCTGAGTTCCTAAGAGACAAACTGTGCCTACATCAACCAAAAAGAACGCTCAGATCAAGCATGGACATTCACCTGGAACCGAAGCCCTACAACAAAAGAAAACTTGGAGGATCCTCCTTCTCTCACCAAGCCCCGAAAACCTGGAACTACCTTCCAAAGTACATACGTAACACAAGAAACCACCTATTATTCAGGAAATTACTCAAAACCTGGCTCTTCACATCATAACTAGAAAGACTGGCCACAGGGTCAGTGACATAACTAAAAACATCAATGAACGTAGAGCGACCGCGATACACACTGATCAATGGGGAAAAGCCATGGTAAATATCCTACGGCATACTAAAGGACCAAACGGGAGACTGCCGCAATACGACCGAAGAGAGTAAACACAGCAAACTAAAACAGAAACACTAGGACGAGTCATCAAGAGGACCATGACCTTAACTATTACCTTCCCCAACAGCCCTAAGGAAAAAAAAATAGAGGGAAAGGAAGCACTGCACCACGAGCCCCAATGCAGTGGGTGAGAAACAGAATGTTTCACACTACACACTGTCCATCAATACACAGCAGGAAGCACAATGCCCCGCCACACAAAACTACAACTAAACAATAGTCCTAAGGATGTTCACCCCACGGAAACCAAAGAAACAGTCAAGACAGAAGGATACACAAGCTGACCAAGACGGATCCACTAGGACATCACATCAACACAACTCCAACCATGAACCATTCAAAGCCTTAACCAACCAGGGTCACACTAGATAACCTGAGAATAGATATTACCTACCCAGTCCCACATCTGAAGATTAGGTTCAGACGCACCTACCAATACAAACTATACTCAATAGTATACAGTTGGATCAGCGCAACACCATCAAAGTGACCACCCAAACCACAGGTATGCAACTCTAACAGAACCATAAGTACCTGAATCAGGATACAGACCCCACTAAACCAACCCTCAATCTTCTGCATACTTAAACTCACACAACCATCTCTCTCCCAGCAATCCACACGCACTTTACCACACCGCATGAATAACACCTAAACTTCATCAACAGCAGTCGAGGCCTCGCCCGATCCGATAGTAGCACCAAAGCCCAGCACTCGGTGTGTACCGAGCTGAAGCTGCCAACAGCAAACCACATCTCCCACTCGCCTTCTCCACTCTTCCCGAATAATCCTACCCGCCCTTCCTGTTTGCAGATCCGCCAGAGCGCCTAGGGACCAATTCCGTTGGTGACGGTGCGCTATACAAGTACCGATAACATAACATGTATAAATAAGGACACCACAAACGACCGCGCTTCCCGATTGGTTATTGTGAAATTGGAGAACAGCACTTTCGATGACGGGTCTTCCACCGTGTGAAAAATAAATATTATATATGGAGGGTTACTAATGTATTGTCCGTTTAAGTGACAATTTGAGTTTTTACACATCAACATTATCACTTCCTGTGATGTCGTCACCCCTGGCTCTGATGCTCTAAAAGATGCAAAACAATAAGAGATCTGGTGTCGCATGGGCTACCCAGGCCATCAATGGACATGGCATCCGCAAAAACCCCAAAACAAAACCATTGAACAACATTTTACAGTAAAAATAAAATAAATCTGATTTTAATGATAATATAAAGCGTTAATATAAAGAATATATAAAAGCATAACATTCAATCTCATCATGTTGCAAGAAAAACACTCATACTCCACAAATGTAAATCAACTTGAACAAATGTAAATCAAATGCAACTCAGTGCTGTGTGAAGAAAGGAAATAACAGAAGACATTGCATAAAAGGATAGATCCACAAGTCCCAAACAAATATTTAGAAACAGTAAATAATATTCTTTAAATACCACACTATAATGATTAAAAAAACACAATCCTAGATACTGTAGGACAATCAAGGTTCTCCAATCTTGACAATATACATAAACAGGAGGGGGAACCCTTAAATTCCCACACCCTCATGGAGCACTTACCTGTCCTCTTCTCAGTTAACCTTTCCAATCATGTATCATCCCTCCTACCTCCCAGACCACACCATCTAATTGAAGCACAGCAGCAACACTTCTCCCCATTTTCTCGAGGGCTCCAATCATGGGCGACTCCTCTTCTCCTCCTCCATATGCACACTTACCTCAACATCTGATTTTCACAACTACCCCTGTGCCAAAAATTCCCAGATTATTTCATCCCTATCTCTGAACACTGTACATGCTGAATCACAAATGAGGGGCAATGACCTACGTCTACTGCCCTGTGATGTTCATATTAACTGCTAAATACTGTGATATACATCCATGATGTCCATATACATGGATGCCCTGCTGTGATATTATTCTGTGGTACCTTGGTATTTACTCCCTATTGTGCTATAGCTCCCTGGTGTTCATTTTAATTGCTATACTACTTTGATGTGTATCTGATTTCAGTATTCATTTGTTGCCCCCACTGTGTTATTGGCCCACTGTAACCATATTAAATCACTCATCTACCGTTATCATTGCTCCCTGACAGCCATTATTAATTTGTGCTCTATCATGGTCTTGCTTTCTGATATCCCACTATTAAATGTACCCCTACTGTGATTTTGTTCCAAGGTGCCCAGCTGTAATTTGTGTCCTGCTATGATCGTTGCTCCCTGATACATTGGTTGAGCGCTCTGAGTTGCCATTAACCTCTCAGCACTAACATTACCACCTTCCACACGCATACTATACACAGACCAACTAAGCTACTCTTACACGGCCATTTGGAATCCCTCCCCATAGACATCAAACAACAGAACTCTATACCTCTACATCCTACTTGCACCCCATTGCCCCGAGCCAATGCTAACCATCCACACAAATCTCCTATCTAGACATATAGATCTTTTTTCTTTGAGTTTGGCAAAGTAACAGGAAAACAAACATACATCGGAACATAAGATTGCATGCAAGCATGTAGGCATTATACAGGGGAATAACACATTTAGGTATATCAGCAGTCATGGTCATGTTACGGTAAATGCGATCGGCCAACAGCCAAACTAGCTGGGCTGGTTAGGGTTTGAAGGGCCAGCAGAGTCCACAATGTTTGCGCCATCATCAGTTAATGAATGCAAGTATGCCTTGAAAGGGGGCCATATATCACGTGGCTTGCAAACAGGCGCCTGTATCGAGGTCCATCTTTCTTCAGTGTCTGACGCCCAGGTAACTTCACGAAGCCACAGCTCCACCATGGGCACTGTTGGTTTGAGCCACACCATTAGCAAGCACTGCACCGCAAGCAGCATGCACAGACTGGCCAGCCTGCTGCGGCTACAAGGTAGCGAAAAGAACTCCTGGAACAAGCAGTTCATGGGCAAAGGTTGTAGAGTATTTTCAGTTATCTTAGAGACAGCAGCGCAGACCTTGAACCAATATTCTGCAATGCGGGGGCAGGCCCACACCATATGGAAGTATCCCGCATTATCACTATGGCACCAAGGGCATTGTGGTCGCGAGACATAATGTGAAGCCTAGCGGGGGTGTAATGAAACCTGTGGAGAACCTTGAATTGGATCATGCGGAATCGTGAGTTAAAGGACACTGTACGAGCTCGACCACACATATCGTCCGACATCTCATCAGTGATATCAATTCCCAGGTCTGTACTCCAGGCTATCCTAAGTTTAGCAAATGGTACAGCCCTGTGGGTCAGATGTTACTTAACAAAAGAGATACAATACCAGAGGGGACAGCTCTACACATCACGAGGGCCAGCAGGGGTTTATCGTGGGGAAGTGTCGGGAACTCAGGTCATTGCTTCCCAATCGCTCATCTAAGTTTGGCATACTGTAGCCACAAATAAGGTGTACCCACTAACCGCTTCCATGTTTCAGACCAACCCACAAACATGCCCAGCTCATACATCTCACCTAGGGTGGGAAAGCCTGCCGCCAACCATTTAGTGGCTATCAATTTTCCAGTCTTGGTGAACTCGGGAATAAAGTTCCATAGTGGAAGGTCTTTATGAAACGGGCGGGGGCAGCCAGTCCATTTGCGACTCTTCTCCCAGGCTAAGTGCGCCAGGGTCGGTCGAGTTAAGGGGAAGCAGTAGGAATCGAGGGTCTCTGAGCCTAACAGCCAGTTGCTCGAGTTTCACGTGTGGGAACGGTATGTCATCAGCGGACCAGTATGCGGCATAATGGGCTTGCGCGCACTCCAATATGCCTCAAAGTCGGGAGCTGCCAGGCCACCTTGATCGAGTGGTCTAATCAGGGTTGACCATTATAGGCGCACCCCATCGGTGGGCCATAGGAAACTATTTGTCGCAAAGAATTCAGTGCCGGGCCACAGAGGGACGTTGAGGAAGCAGTATAGGATCTGTGGTAGTACAGTCATCTGAAGGAGAGAGATTTTGTCCATCAGGGTAATAGGGAGCTTATACCACGAGAATAGTTTGTGTTCAAGTTGTTGCAAATAGGATCCAAAATTACGTTTGTATAAAGAGTCATGGTGCCTAGTGATCGTTACCCCCAAATATGTTATCTCATTGTGGATCCATTGAAACCCTAATAAGTCGGATGGAGCCGTTGTGGTGTCGGTCAGGGGGAACAGTTCAGACTTGGACCGGTTAACCTGAAGTCCAGACAAAAAGCCAAAAAGGGAGACATCATGCCTAGTAGGTTTGAGGTTGCGCTCAGGGTCTCTTATTTATAGTAACCCATCATCATCAGCGTAAAGGGACACAATCTCGTGAACACCTCTATGAGCGTGTTTGGACCATTTAAGATCAGCAAAGGGTTCCATGACTAGTGCAAAGATAAGTGGAGATAAAGGGCACCCCTGCCTGGTTCCCCTGCCAATATCGAACGGTTGTGAAAGTCGGTCATTGGTGTGCACGCAGGCTTGGTATATAGCAGTTGTAGCCAGAACACAAATCTAGGCCCAAAATTGTACCTCTCCAACAGCACCCAGAGGAAACGCCAAGAAACCGAACCAAAGTCCTTCTGCACATCGAGCATGGCAGCAACTGCGCTCGCGTCCGGGTCAATCTGGAACAGGACATTGCACAGCGGCATATATTGGGCCAAACGTATAGCTCGAACCTTAGCAAATATCTTGACGTTGCTGTTAATCAGCCACAGTGGGCGATATGATCCACATTGTGTGGCAGGTTTCCCTGGCTTAAGCAGGACCTATATCACTGCCTGTCATAGTGTGGAGGGCAATTCACCACTGGTACAGAGCTCATTCTAGAGAGATGCCAGATGGGGAACAAGGAGAGATTTGAAGCACTTGTAAAAGTCTATAGTGAGGCCGTCTGGCCCAGGGGGCCTTATTAGGGAGCAGAGCGCCAATAGCACGTGAGCACTCCTTGGCTACGATGGGACTGTCCAGAGCGTCCATAGCTTCGTAAGATAGTATTGATAGTGGTAGTGAATCTAAGAATGTTTCTATCGCAATATCTGGGGCTTCATCACAGGTAGTGTATAATGATGCATAAAACTGGCAAAACACTTTGTTCACTTCCCCGTCTGTGTGGACTAGAGTCCTGTCTGGACCCTCGATTACGGGGATATGGTGTCTGCCAATCTCCTGTCTAACCAGGCGTGCTAGGAGGCCTCCTGGTCAGTCACCTTTGCCGTATTGTCTTGCGGCTAGTGTGCTATCCAGGAATCTTTGCTCCCTCTCAGCAGCTTCAGGAAAGCGGTCAAGGGTTTCCTTAATGTCAGTCAATACACTCAAGCTCGGGTCCAGCGCATATGCCGTCTCCAGCCCCTTCAAGGAGGACTTGCACTGTCGGATAGTACCGCGTATCGCCTTCAGGATCCCAGACTCCTTGGATATAGCCACATCCAACATGTAGGCTTTGAAAGTGTCCCACAGTATTGCTAGGGAATCAATAGAGCCAGTGTTGAGATTGAAGTATTCAGTTATGCTTTCCCCGAGCTCGGTCTTGCGGACCGTGTCCAAGAGAGCGTGGGACTTTAGTCTTTATGAGCGATCAGGCGCTGTAGCCCACCCAAGATCAGGGCTAGGATGATTGGGGAATGATCGGAATACGTTCTTGGGAGTATTGCAGCCTCTGAGATACAAGTGAGCAGTTCTCCCGATAGAAGCCATAGATCGATCCTAGAGTGTGAGTCATGCACTGAGGAGTATAAAGCGTACTCATGAGAGTCCGGGTGCAGTAGTCTCCAGGCATTTACCATACCAAGGCTGAACCGCATTTCCAATCCAATGCGAGCAGCTCTGAATAATGCCGGGGCTTGACCCCAGACCTGTCCATGTCAGGGTCCAAAATGGTATTAAATTCAGCCCCCCACAGGACCGGGACTAATGGATATCTGGCGAGCATGTTCGTTAGGTCTAGATAGAACTCAGGCTCATCTGTGTTAGGAGCATACATGTTGAGCAAAACCAGTTTCGCCTCAGCTATTGTACCGTACAGTAGTACGTAGGTACCCATAGGGTCAATACGCATGTCTATGGGAGAGTATTGGAGACATTTATGGATCAGGGTCATATCCCTGTGGCTCTCGGTTGAGTACGGAGTGTAGAAGCGCGGTGTGCCCCAGTTCATTGCAAATTTGTCACATACTGTCGCCTCTGCATGAGTTTCTTGCAAGAAGAGAATGCGGGCCCCATGGCGTTCCACATACAACTGTAGCTTGCGCATTTTGGCAGAGTTACCAAGGCCTCTGACATTCCAACTCAAGCATATGAACGGTTCAGCCATTGCCGGGTGTCGAGAAGTAGTAAACCTAAAGTCATGGCTGTGTATGCAAAGAGCCATAGAGTAGCATTGATGTCTGATAACTCCGCCAACAATGCAGAACATTTTTTGAACCACAACCCTCAACCCTCCCACCATCCCCATCCCATGCCCAAACCAGGGGATGACAACCCAAAACATCCGTAACATAACACGTTGCAATTCAGCATGGGGGGGCTGTACACGCTATGTAGTCTGCCCGCGTCGCGATGGGAAAGTAACAGTAAAGAAGAAATTAAATAGAACAATTGGCACACTCGAATGGTACACTTAATCGTAACTAGAGAGGATAGTGCGCTGGAACAGGGCGAGCAAGTGAGGGGATGCCATCCTCTACAGGCGAGGGCGTCGCAGGCATCGCACCTCAGATAAGTTAGAAAAATGTGATTACTTCATCCTGAATAGTGTTGGTCAAGGAACTTAGTCGCTTCATCAGGGATGGTGAAGAAGACTCTCTTCCCGGAGTGTTCTATACAGAGTTTGGCGGGGAACATAATGGCGTAGTTGACCCCAAGATCCCAGAGCCTCTTCTTCACCGCCAAAAAAGTCTTGTGCTCCTGTTTGACTGCTACAGAGAAGTCAGGGTATAAATTAATCTTATTGGATCTGAGCAATAGTTCCCCTTTGGCCCTGGTGGCACGAAGCAAAGCATCCCTGTCACGATAGTTCAACACCCTGGCGACAATCGAACATGGAGGTGCTCCAGGTTTGGGCTTCATCATTGGGTATCGGTGTGCCCTCTCAATGGTGAATTGGGGGGATAGTTTGGGGTTGTCTAACAACGAGAGGAGTGCGTGTTCCACAAAGTCTTCCATTGGACGAGTGATGTTATCCTCAGGTACACCGAGTATGTGTATATTGTTACGCCTCAATCTGGATTCAAGGTTGTCGTTCTTCCTACCGATTTCTCGTACCTGGTTGATTAGGGCTGTAAGGTCAGATCTGAGCACTGCGACATCATCCTCGGTTGTTCCGACCCTGGTCTTGACTTTCGATACTCAGGCATCCGATTTCTCCATACAGTCTTTTATGGTACTAACAGTGCCGCTCATGACATCCAATTTGGTGTTGATGGTGGTGAATCCGTCCCTCACAAAGTTCTTAGGTTTTTGAATTTCTGTAGGTTCTCCGGTGTCAGAGGAGGCGGCTCCCTTTTCAAGCTCTGAGGTCATGTCGGGCTCTTTGGGGGCAGATTTAGCAAACATATTGATCGAGCTTTGTTCCTTTCCTGATCCCATAGACATTGTGATGGTAGCAGGGTGGAGTGGGTGCAGAGAAGAGATTGTCGAGAAGGCGTAATGTAGGCGAGCAGAGAAGAGAAGGCACAGAGGGGCGCTGAGTGCGTTGGATGGTGCTTGCCTCCCCATTCCTGACCACCGGTGCCGAAGGGCCTGCAACTCTGTGCGACAGAAGTGGATGACGTGTCTCGTGGGAGTAAAGGGGGGAGCCCCAGGGCTTGATGGGGGTCACCGACGGGTCTAAACAGGCTCGATCTGCTGTATTAGAGATGATACTCAGCAATATAGGTGAGGGTTCAGAGCAGGTTTGTCGCAGAAATAAAGGTGAAATGGCAGGAGGCCCAGCGATGGGATTGTAACACTAGTAGGAGAAAGTCAGTTGTGCTGGTCAGTGGCTTCAGTATGCCAGCTGCACCAGAGGGAGCTGCCGCATAGAATAGATGCCACTAAGCCTGGGCGAGCCCCGGCAGTGTTACACTGGGGGTTGGGGGCAGCAGCTCATGTCTTCTCGCCACCACCCCAACACCGCCAAGTCAAAGTCACAGGGACACTGGGGAATGGGCTCAGGGTATTAGTAGGACATGGGACTCTGCAGGTCTGGCGCAGTGCATTTGCCGTAGAATGGTCTGTGTCCGAGGTGGGTGCAGTGGCTGCACAGTGTCTCCTCTCACTGAAGGGATGGAATTATGGCTCCAGTACAGCTATGTAGTGTGCCATAGGGCCAGACGGTATCCTTGGTGGCCCGACAGCAATGGGAGCGGTGTTTTAGGCATCGGCTAGAGCTCCTCTGCATTCCGGGTCACAAGATTTGTGTGGTGTTTGTTACTGCACTAGGGCGGAATAGGCCACCATGCGGGCCTGCGTGCACATCCCAAACAAGCTGCGGTCGGAGACCAGGAATTCGTCGCTGTGTTAAGCAGAATGGAACTGCCAAATAAGAGGAGGGGCACAGTAAGAGTGGGGACCGCACCAGCGAGTGCTGCCAGCGTTCCGAGGTGATCCGCAGGGCCGCTGGTCACTACAAATGAGGCAGGGGAGGCTCGGCGTATCGCATGGCGCAATCGCTCACACCTCAAAACGGATGGGGTTCCAGTGCAGGGGAACCAGGACCAGGTCGGCGTGTAGAGGAGTTAGCCAGTGTGGAGGTCGCCATACCACATCCATATACCCCCACTACGGGTTTGCAGTGACCAGCCCCCGTGACTAGCATTGCGCTTTGTGACTCCCAGTAGGTGGTTTGAAGCCATGACGCCACAGGGTATGCACCGGCCAATAGGCGGTCTGTGAGGGCAGTTCGTAGCACTGTCCCGGTCTGGCGCCGGGTGGGCAATCAGAGGCTCAATGACAAGGGCTGCAGGGTTCAGCCTAATTAGCGCCCAAGGTTGTCCATATACTTAGGAGGTTCGCTGGCACCAGACGAAAGTCAATAAGTGGGGAAAAGGGTTGAATTCCCGCAGGTAAGGCATCCGTGTGCACTGCTTCGTCCCTGGTGCTTGGTGGAGCCGATGGGTCGGTTGTTGCAGCGCGAGACGCCGCCGCGGGGTAGACGGTGTTGCGTGGGGGTCTAGTTGTTGTAGGCAACGTGAGCGCTTTGACTGTGTCATGACGCTCACGTGCCCAGTTAATAAAAGGGGCTCTGCTGGCGCTGCGAGGGCAGAGCAGCAGAGCCCCAGGAAGTGGCAACTCGTGTCTGTTTCACGTGGGTCTGTGGGTCTGAGGTTTGCCACGTGGTTGTGGCCTTGTGTGTGCAGCGCGGCCCGAGTGCCCTCGGAGCCACAGCTGCTGGTGAGTGGGGTGACACCCCGTACTTCTGACACTACGCCCGGTGTCCCGGGCGCTGTAGGGTGCAACCCTACAGAGGATTCGTTAGTTGCCCACCCGGGTGAGAATCCAGTTGGGTGGTCCCGACATCAGCTGTGGGCTGCCCCGAGGACTGGGGACGGCCCACAACACTGGAGACGAGGAAGTCGCGCCCGCCAGCTGGTGCTTGCGGCGGGCGAATTTGAGGATCCGCTCACACGGCCGCAGTCGGCGGCCATGTAAAGATGCACAGAGTGGCCCTCCATTAGGAAGGAGGCGGGGCCTGGAGCTCCGACCTGCGGCGACGCGGTACGGAGCGGGGAGAACACCCGCTGAGCACCCGGGCTGCCACAGGTGAAAACTTTGGTGTTCGAAAAAAAAAAAAGAAAAAAGGAGAGAGGTTTCATTTTCCTTGCAGGGTGGAAAGGGGGCGTGGCCTGGAGTCCCCGCCCACGGCTCCTGTGCAGGGCCTCATCAAGGGCCTGTGTTTCCCCAAGCACCGACGGGGAGGAGCGGAAGGAGGCGTGGCCCACTTGCGAGCCCCGCGATCGGAAAGGGGGCAGGGCCCGGTCCCTGTCTCGTGTGCGGAGCCTGTAGGAGGACTCCCCACGCCCGGGCCGCAGCGGTGAACGGCCTAGTCAAAGGAAAGCCCATCAACATCCGGGCCTACAAAAAAAAAAAAGTGGATCTCGGGGCTGGCTGAGCGGCCCAGAACGGGAGAAAACTCTCTGTGGGAAGGGGGAGGGGAAGGGTCCAAGAAACGGGACAATAACCCCTCCACAGGCCGCCGTAGCGGCTCCACCCGGAGTGCTTGTGCGCCCTCTAGGGTTCCAGAAGAGGAAGGCCATTAAACAAGGGTGTGGCCACCGGGAAACGGGCAGTGCCCCTCCACAGGCCAAACCAGTGTCAAGCCCTGGGGTTGCGGCTCCACCTGGAGTGCTCGTGCGCCCCTGGGCAGGAAGAACTCCAGGCACCCATCGACAGCTACCTGAGCCCGGCAACGGCAAGCGCACATCAACACTGGTGATTGGCAGATGACGTCCTCACCTGCCAGCGGCATGTCGAACGATGAAGGGGTATGTAGGGGTCAGCTGGCACCAATACCCCATTTTGATGTCCTGGGTTCGCCGGCGAGCCTGGGGGCCCGGTGGGTGGCCTGGGTGGAGAACCTGGAGTTGTATTTCGAGGCAATGGAGATCAAAGACGCAGCCAAATGCCCGACACTCCTATACTCTGCCGGGTTGGCCGTCCAGAGACTATTCAAGACATTAAAGCACCGAGATCAATCGTACGGCGCAGCCGTCGCAGCCCTGAACGAATACTTCAGACCCATGGTCAACAGGGACTATGAGAGGTTCAGGATGAGGTGTGCGAAGCAGGAGGAAGCGGAAAGTCTCGATGCATTCGATGGGAAGCTGCGCGGCATTGCATTGGCCTGTGACCTGGGGACCTTCGAGGAGGACGAGATTCGGGCGCAAATCATCTATGGCTGCAGCTCCACCAAACTGCGCAAGCAGGTTCTGAGGGACCCAGCGCTGACCCTTGATCGAATACTGGAGCTTGGCCGGGCCCAGGAACTGGCGGAGGTGCAGGCCTCGGTCATGGACTCCTCCAGACACCAGCTAAAGATGGAGGTCCCCATGCAGCGGGTGAAGGTTGAGGAGGTCGCGGCTGTTGGCAGGTGGCCAGGAGGAAGAGTAATGAGGAGGGGAGACTGGCTGAGGAGAGACCCCAATGCCGCAATATGTCATCAGTGTGGGTGGGATCTTCCACACCCGCAGGACTGCCCCGCGATAGGACAAATTTGTGGAAGGTGCGGGAAAGGAGATCACTTTGCACGAGTGTGTCTCGCTCCAGCTCCAGCCAGCGTGGTGGGGGCAACAGGGGGGAATGAGGTGAAGGGGAGAAAGACCCCCAAGGTGGCGGCGGTCCGGGTGGCGGAGAGTCCCCGTGAAGGACTGTATGACATGGGGGAGGAGTACGAAGAGAACATATTCTTCCTGTCCTGCAGCGGCGCTGGGGGCCAGTTTGATCCCGGGATTTTCTGAGTTGGAGGACCATGTGATAGGGGCCCGTGGTGTGAGGACTGGAACACACCTGTTTTGTCGTGCAGTGTTAAAGATGTTTGAGTTTTAGTAGCTGTTAGCTGGTGCGCGGACTGGAATGCACCAAAAGTTTGGGTGGGGTGTTATTTGATTTTTGTTTGTTTATAATAAAGGAAGGATGTTGCGTGTGGGTCTAGTTGTTGTGGGCAACGTGAGCGCCATGACTGTGTCATGACGCTCACGTGCCCAGTTAATAAAAGGGGCTCTGCTGGCGCTGCGAGGGCAGAGCAGCAGAGCCCCAGGAAGTGGCAACTCGTGTCTGTTTCACGTGTGTCTGTGGGTCTGAGGTTTGCCATGTGGTCGTGGCCTTGTGTGTGCAGCGCGGCCCGAGTGCCCTCGGAGCCACAGCTGCTGGTGAGTGGGGTGACACCCCGTACTTCTGACACTGCGCCCGGTGTCCCGGGCTCTGTAGGGTGCAACCCTACAGAGGATTCGTCGGTTGCCCACCGGGGTGAGAATCCAGTTGGGCGGTCCCGACATCAGATGTGGGCTGCCCCGAGGACCGGGGACGGGTACAGGGCTAGCGGCCGGGCCGGGTCGGCCTCAAAGTTCTTCCCATGCGGAAGCGAGATGGAGGTCAAGGGCGAGTGTGCAATCCACTGGTAGTTACAGCACGGATATTTTGAATGTCTATTGTGCCGTAGGAGGATAGTAGTTCACCGCGCTGTTCAGGCTGGCTACAGAGCTACTCAATCAAGCAGCCATTTTGTCAGTGCTCAACAGCGCCCCCCTTGACATAAATATCTCTAAGACCTCAACACAGAGTACCTGCAAACAGACCCACAAAACAGAGCTCAGGTCACCTCCGGTCTGCATACACCAACCAAACAGCAAAGCTCAGGGTTCAAAATTGCTAGGTATGCATTTAGTTCCTGGTTATAGTCTAGGAGAGTCGAGGTGGCTTGAAAACAACAGCTACCAGGAGTTAGGGTTGACTCGCCATCCCAATTGGTGCCATATCAACATACCTATGACATTTCATCTGTGTGTTTAGAAATGTGTAATGCTCATTCAAAGACATTTAAAGCATCATGGGTTATATCTAATAGACAAAATGTAATAGTTTGCATCTAATGTGGGTGTGAGTTTTGTGACATGCTTTATAGGTAACTACAGCCTACTGGATGATGGCGGATACCAAGGAATCGTTTTTAGCTCCTGGCCATCAAATCCTTGATTGATTTTGATTGATATTTTATTTCTATCGCACTCGTACACAAGTGTTTCGGATCTTGTTCAGATCGCCAAATCCTTCTTTCCATCCTTGGAGCTATCCTTCATTTTCCATCTCTCCCCGCCAACCTCGATCATATTCCCGCTGAGCACCTGGAGACAACGCAAATGGCAGCAGAGTGCAGAATTAATGACAATATTGAAAACCCAGTGGGTGGCTCTATGCCGCTTGATGGTAGTAAACTCCTCCAAGGCAGAAGATTTATTTTTCCCTGTATCCAATGCTAATCCAACTCTCCCATCTCCTTTCCATCACAGTCCATCCAGGGCTCACAGCCATGGAGTTCGCCTAACTGGGACTTTAGACTGCTGCAGTTTATTATAGCCACTACCACAATCAACCTTCTCAATATAGGAGCTGCCCCAAATTGCCCAGCACTCAATAAAAACTCTGATTTCTACCTTTGTGCTCAACAAACTGGCGTACATTTCAAGCCTACTTTTTGTTGGTCTTCCCTGCTACAAATTCCTCTCCCGTAAACCAAGTTCCCCACTTCACTGCACTCACCCTCTACAACCTATCTAGATTCTCCCCAACCTCTACATAACACATTTGATTGCTAGCCATAGAAATAACTCTGCAAGTTCTCACTTCTCTTTAAATTGATCCATTGGCCCTCATTACACGGTAGGCGGTAACTATGGCGCTATTAGCACCATGGTTGCCGCCGGTATTTTACTGTGTCCGCCTTGGTGGATGGCGGAATTACCGCCCTACTCCAAGGTGAGCGGGGGCGGTAATTCCCCATTCACCAAGGCACTTCCCCATTCCCATTTTTGCCCCATAGGGCATAATGGGAATGGGGAAGGAGCTAATTACGGTACCGCAAATTGCGGTACCTTAATTAGCACCGAGGTCCCTTTGTAGCACCCTACTTTAACGGCTGGTAAAACCAGCCGTTAAGGTCGGGTCCCGCAAAGGGAACTCGTAGTAAGGTGATAAGGGTTTACCGGTACCGGTGCCCTTACCGGTACCGGTAAACCCTTACCGCCTACCGTGTAATGAGGCCCATTGTCTCGCAACCTCCAATTACCTTGCTGACTGCATCTCCCTTTCCTCTTCTTCTCAACCCATGCAATCACTGCCCCCACAACGCCTGTTCCATCACGTTTCTACCCCTTCTCCCTACATGCACCCCCATCTCTGCTGGAATGCCATCAAAGCCAGCCCATCAATAGAATTGTCCAATCCTTGCAAGCCAGTGAAGGGATGCATTCTACATTCCTCTATCCCTCCCCATCAGACCCCAAGCCTGCGTGTCTCTAGTCATGTTCCTATGTGCATTCGGACACGATGCCCTTAATGTAAATCTGGTTTCTGTCTGTTCCAAAGTCACCATCCCAGGTAGGTCTCATTATTCTGCACCTCCATCAACTGGCATACTCTGACACAGATCAGCATGGTATATTGTAAGGGAGCCATACCTGGGGAATGCCTGTCGTTTCTAAATGTATCCTATGTATAGCATATTTGTTAGAAATGACAACCTCATTGTTTAAGCAATGCATTGACCATCAGTTTCGTTGTGAACTGCTTGCACATGGTCCATTTCATTACCGTGGTGCTGTTTGTAGCAATATCCTTTTGATGCAACTATTGTGTCACAGCAGGTACACGTTGATGCCTCATACACAGGACACTGCATTGCTGCCAGTAAACAGCCCTCTCCTCCGCTCAATTGCTAACCTTAGAGATATGTCCCTGGGGCCCTCTTCCCAACACAGTTCAGTAGTGGATGCCAACCTGCGCCCCCCTCTCCTCCCTCCACCACCCTTCAGCAATACTTCACAAGTCACATACGTGTGCCCGCACACATCCCACTCTACCCTGGCCATTGGCCCATCTATCTACCTGCGAATGCCCCCATGGAATGCTCTTGAAAAATAGAACAATAAGGCATTCGGGTATGTTCACAGCGCCTGAGGGTGGACGGAAATATGAAACGTGATTGTCAGTGGTATCTTCATGTAACATGTGTGCAAGGACCTGTATGGAAAACTGACTAAAATGTTAATATTAAAAAAATAAGTTCCAAAAATAGAATGGGCGAAAAAGAACACACTTTGGTTTCACTGCACATTCTTGTATTATCAACAACATCATTTTCCAATATTTCCATTCAATGGAATGACACCGTCCTACCCCCCATGAACTGCTGAAGCATGGCTATACTTGAAAGAAGAGACCCCCAATATATTCCATCAGCCTGGAGGTTGCTGTATTTATTTTACAACATCCACCTTCCTATTGGTATATCACCTTCTCGCCACCAATAAGACTAAGGGGAAAAACTGCATTGCTGAACATCATTGGCGCTCCAAGAATTGTTTGCCACAGCAGTGTGTGTGTGTGTGTGTCCTGGTTGCATGGTGTCGTTCACGAAATTCAAAATACGCCTATGCACATCAACTTGAAAATGGTATTGTTTTTTTTTTATTTTTCTAAATCCTTTCAGCAAACAAATCAATGTTAATGTGTAAATTAGAAGGTGATGGTTCAAACGAAAATTGCAACTCTGTTTCCAGCAACAGTAATGGTTTGAAATGGCTGTGTATGTAAAAAGGGCTCAGAAGGCTGATTATCAGTGTCAATTTGCAGCGATTTTTATGGTAAATTTCATGTAAGCACAACATTCAGGAGAAAACCACTCCAACAGATAGGGGCGGGAGGGGTGTGCCATTCAAAACGTAGAGGATCTTGCTCCTCAATAAGCAGTAAAGGTATTTATCACATACGTTGAAGATTACCCAGGCTTATAGTCAGCAGGTCCGGCTGAGATGGAATCACTCTTGAAAAATTTGAAAAATTCCGAAGAAAGTTCCATCAGAATCAGAAACCACGCTTGCGATTTCCACAATGGACAAAGGATCGCCAGCTCTGCTCGCTCCCTGTGCGCTTTCGCCAGGGTCCTATTTAGCATGATGAACGGGGGGTGGGAGGGCATAGTGGAGCGGCCCGTCCAACTGTGGATGAACGCATCTGTCCCTAACGCTCCTGAATCTAGCCTCCAACTGAAATACTTGGGCCTCAGCGCATTCAAGCTGGAGGGGAAAAGGTCTATGTCCACCTGTCCCCAGAGCTCCTGTAATTGCAAGAACACTGGCCTGTGCAACCTCCAGTCATTTTCGTCCTCCAGGTATCTGGAGTTTCAATCTGCGATTATGTTCTGCTTCCCCGGCAGATACTCCACTGTTATCGCTATCCTCTTGTCTAGGCAGTAGTGCCAGAAGCAGGGCCGGACGGCAGATACTCCACTGTTATCGCTATCCTCTTGTCTAGGCAGTAGTGCCAGAAGCAGGGCCGGACTTACACCAGATTACACCCCAGGCGAGAAGCATCGTTGGCACCCCCCCCCTCCCCCTCCCCAACTGGCTCACATCACTCCCAAACTACAACTCTGTGGTGCGACAAAACCTCTCCGCAATATGAATAAATAATTGCTATATAAATGAAGCTAGTTGCATTACATCGTCATTCAAGTACTTTACAGAAGAATTCTAATATGAAAACACAGCTGCTGCTGCCCAAGTAAATGGTTTTTCTGTCAGCCACTCTTAGGGAAGGCCTTGCCTGAATGCAGTTTCAAACTGTCCGTACTGCAGTGTGACCAGACAGCAGGACGTTCAAGCCAGTAACCCTTGCGGTCGCCTTAATACCCCACTTGTTAGTATTGAGACCCTTCGGTCAGAGGTAACAAGAGCTGCATTAGGAGGAGAAACCAGAGACACCTTCAAGGAAATCGGCTCTTAAAGGGTTCAGCATGAAAATGAAGTGCCTGTTTTTGTGCATTCAGCTTGCAGCCCCCTTTAAAGGATTCTTGGCCTTTCATTTAATGTTGGAAAACTGGGGAAAGTATTGCCCGATGGGATGAATAAACAATGACGTGCATGTACACTGGTGGCAACATGAATATCCAGCTGCATTACAAATAACACAATGCATTCAATTCAAGCATTCCGTGTTGACTTCAGAAAATGTACATTTCTATGATGTACGGGAAACTGTAAGGTCAGATAATCCGTCCATCTTGTGCACACCTATATATTAATATCTTCATGGACATTCGTGTAAATAATAATGATGTTCAGAGTCAGTCTTCATGCATTGCATGTTGGGACTTGTAGGCAGATATTTTCAATGAGACACATGGAACAAGTCCCAGCATGGAATGTGCAGCATAAGGACTAGAAGAAGGCATCATAAATGACGTTTTAGGGGGGGGGCTCTGCGGCAACTATACACCTGTAATCCACTAAATCAACTCCACAATGCCTTGATACAATAATACCTTTAACTGTCTTTAAAAGAATCACGTATGCAGCCCCCTCTACTGCCCCCGGCTCTCTCCTCAGCCCGGGAGAACACAAAGCGCACTGGCGCACCCCAACCCGCCCGCCTGTCGCCACCATTGGGGCCACCTCAGCAGCAGCAGCCAAAGGAGCTGCGAAGATAACTGGCCATCAACAAATAAAAAAATAATAAGTATTCCAAAAGCACATGAGTCATTTAGCCTCTAAGCAGTGAGTGCCCACAAACACTTAACGTAACCTGCCCACTCCTCTTTTCTCGTAAAGGAGGGGAGGGGGGTTGGCCGCTTCTTCGAGGCTGCCGTCGGCGCGCCAAGGCCTCAGACGCCCATGGGCCTCAAGAGCAGGAAGGCAGGGAGGGGTAGGGTGGCCGGCACCCAGCGCTACAGCGCCAGCGAGCAAGAGAAGATGCGAATGAGGAACCTGTCCAAGGCCCTGCTGGGACTCAGAAAGTACCTGCCCCCCTCTGCGACGCCGGCGGGGAAGAGCCACACCGAAATTGAGACCCTGCAACTCACCATCCGATACATCTCTCACCTGTGCGACCTTCTGGGGGTCAGCGAGAAGACCCTGGCACAGAGCAGGCAGAGCCGGGGGAGAAGGTGCGACATGTGCCCGGCTGGGCTCGGGTGCAGCCAGAACAGTGACTTCGCACCCTGTGTTCAGGAGAGTATTGAGAGACTGGGTGACCTTCTGCCCTGCCAGCCTGCCCCTTACTGTGCGGAGAGGCCTGGCCTGTACGCCAGCTCGCAGAGCGCCCAGCCAGATGCTTGGTTCCCTTCCTGCTCGTAAAGAAATACAAACTTGCACCAGCACCCACACCACCCTGTGGTGTCCGAGGCACAGCTCTCCGCATATCCTTATTGCAGTGAAATGAGGACCTTTCCCTTGCAGCACGCTACAGCCCAGCCTCACTTCTCATCTCCTCTCTGTGGTGAAATGAGGACTCTGCCCGTGCAGCCAGAGGCCCCGCAGCTTTGCCCCTCGTGCCATCAAAGCACCGGGCCTGGACTAAGACACACCGCAGAGCAGCATGAAATGGACACAGACACACTGCCGTTCTTCTCAGCAGAATTTTGCAGTCCTGAGGGCCCTGAAGAGCTGGACCAGACCCCTGAAGAACTCCCAATCTCCTCTCCTACATCCCCAGACCTGGGGTTTTATCAGGTACTGTCCACACACACACTGTACAGCTGCTTTTGTAATGTACATTGAATAAACTGCTAGCGTGTATATTCCCGCCCTTGGTCTGGTCAGGTCGCTCCTTTTAGGTTACAGGATGAGCATAAGCCACCTGGTCAGGGTTTGGTTTTTAATTAAGTTTCATTTTAGTCTATTATATTCCACTAAAGTGACCCGAGACTACAACTCCCAGATTGCAATTAGTGAGGGCAATGAGCACCCTTGACAATGAGTCTCCTGGTAACCTTATCCTCGTTTGGAGAATGCGGTGTTACCTGAGCGTGACCTCAGCTGTCCTGGGGAGCCCAATGCCATAGCTATTTTAACATTAATAGCTTTAAAAAAAAGCCACGCCCCTCGGCTGATGAAACGTCAGTCAGCTGGCGCCCTGATACACAGGGACGCCTGCCAAGCACATTGGCTAGGAGGGGTGGGGGGAGCAGCAAGCCCCTGGTTCCAAAGAGATGAAGTTAGCACTGTATAGGGTCCTATAGTGTGTTTAGCAAGGTGCGGAAAGCTGCTATTAGTTAGAGTCCATGGTGTGCCCGCACATTACACCAGCAGCGCGCACACGACGTATCGGCTACTGCGCGAGGAACGTGCCCGTTCTCCAAGGCAAGGTGCGCCTCTTCTATGCTAAACAGTGACTGCCAGTGCCCTTTTTATCTTGCCAATGCTGGACCTTGAGTCTTGTGTATTGCAGGATCCACGACACGCAGATGCCCGAATGACAGGATGTCACCAGGACTCTTGGAAAGGGACACTTGCACATCAAAACAAAAAATATATAAATACCAAAGGGGCTCTTCCTGAGAGAAAGGATTACAAAGGCAACAGGGCGCACCTGGTGCTAATGGGATTAGGACCCATTGACTTGCAGGGAACCCGAAGTGCCGGCAAGCTGCAGCGTCTGACCCGCCAATGGGGCCAGGGCAGAGTCAGTGACCTGTCAGAATTAAGCTCTCCAGGCACGGGCAATGCAACTGTCAGACAGTCCTCTAATCTCCCCAGGATCAATGCACCCTGGTTCTTTTACACCGGAAATGCTGGGCAGAAAAAAGCAACGAGGTCAAGGCCTTAAAATGAAAGAATGGCACCCATTTTGTAATAACCAGACAGACCCTATTTGTGTGAGCTTGCAATGCTTCGCCCGCAGTAATGCAGACAGCCCCTCTCTTGAGGTGCAATACACGTGGTCTAGTGTTTAGGTCGTGGGTCGTAGAACCAGAAAACCGGAACTCGGAAATCCCAGTTTTCCACTTCTCCAAAGTGTGTAATCTGGGACATATCCCATTATCGTATGTGCTTTGGGGTCTATAGCATTCCAACAAGTGTTAAGTTTAGTAGTGGGCGCTAGTATTAACAGCTCTTCTTTGCGAAATCCATCATATAATGAATGTAAAAAGCGCCACCGTTGACGATCTTGGCGCTATTTTTAGACGTATATACATGTGGAAAACCTACTTTGGGCCTAGTCCCTGGGGCGCTTTTCAATGGGATTGCACCATTATGAACTGGGCCCACTGTGCATTTGTGTTTCAGAGTTTCTTTGATTACTGCTGAGCGCACATTATCGCCTGTGACTAACGGCTGGATGAATTGCAAAGCAATTATTGTAATGGACAGTTTCGTTCTGTTTTGCAGGATATCTTGGATGGAATCAGCATGCATACAGCCGACTTGGACCTGTGGGCTTGCCTGCAGGCATGAGGCCACCTGGCACCTCGGCCCACTGCTCAACACCACGATAACATTCACTGTACATAGAGAAAGAGCCTATATTTTATAATGATTTAATGCCTGTGTGTGTGTGTATTATACTATATACTTATGTGTATATGTATAAAAAGTGAAGCACTCTTCCAAAGACAACACTAAAAGTATTAAAACATATATCCAAGCTGTGTATTTTTGTAAACCTCAACATAATTTATTTTGCTATTTGCAGAGAAACTAAGAGATTTGCGTTGTATTTTCAATAAAATCTCAGTATGCTTTGAAATCTGTATTCTGATTTTTTGGTGTCACCGTGATGAAAATGCCACGTTTGAATTGTGGCCACTGCTCTTCTGGTTATCTCGTGTTTATAGGAGTTGTTTATCCATATATGTAATTAAAAAACACAATACATTTCAATGCAAAAAAAACAAAACATTACTTTGCATCCCTCAAGCTTTTTTAGTGAGACGTCTTTTCTCAGTAGACGCCAAAGCAGATGGATGGGTGAAAGCTTTGAACGAATCCTAGTCACTGACCTGTCTCTGTGCATCTCTCCTTACCATGTGTTCTTTTAGCCGGTCTCGTGCATTACTAAAGCCCGCCTTGACCATGCTTGCAATAGGGGCAGCTCAGTCTAACACGGTTATCAAGAGGGAACATTAATGGCGCGGGACTGGGTTGTGCAATGCATTATTATGCTGTATACGCACAACGTTACGTCCACACGGAAAGATCACAGCACAAAAGAAACAAAGGGCTACCATCTCAATCTCCCATGGGTAGAACTATTGGTGGATAGTTGGGCCCGGCAACCGCAGCGCCAGCCCCAATCAATCCTTCCTGTCCTGTCCTGTGTCACTGTTAGTTCACTGCGAGCACGCGCCGCTAGCAGAGCCTGGAGGAGTGCACGTGCGCCCATGGGCCTGGCTGGCGCCAGCAGGGGCCCGTGAAGTCAATAATGCAACAATTGTTGCTAATTTGCAAATTGCTGCCCTGCCTGAATGCCGAGGCTGCGGCTGCTGTGTGCTAGTACTAGCAATACCTAACAATAACTTTGCAGGCAGCAGGAGCACCAGCTCGAGGCTCAGGCAAAGCGAGCCAAATGCATTAACGCCATGCTGGAGCAGCGCCCCCTAGATGCTGCCTGATGCAAAGACAGCCCTGGCCAGAAGTCTTTCGCTAGCTCTACAAGCATTTTCGGTTGAGTTTCCCCCAGCCTGTTTATGTACCTTACTGATGAGATGTTGTTTATCTTCAACAGGATGCAGCGGCTCAGCCATTATCTGATGATAGACTTTACTGCGAACAAGCCCACCAAGAGCTCCAAACAGTTTATGTGCAGCTGTAATTCTTGCTGGGACTATTTTCCCCCTGTTTGCAGGCTCCTGCACCTTGGGCCCCAGCCTTCCCTGCTGGCGTCTGACTCTATTACCAACTCTGGCACATCCCCGAATATGGCTCTGTCGTTCCAGGCTTCCATATTCTGCAGCCACCAGTTTAGTTCTACTCTCCCGTCTTCGTCTAGCAGAACCATCTCATGGTACCGAACCCCTCCTTGTAAGTGTCTGATCTTGAGCCATTGCAGGGCTCTGTAATGCAGGGGCCTGGGAAATATCGCCTGGATCAATGAAGTCAGGAGACCCACTATCCTGGCTAGACTCTGAAGCGAAATATGGGTCTTCAGAAGCGCCACCCTCGGCTTCTTTTTATTGCTCTCATCTTCTGCATGGGTAGCTCCAGTGTGGCCTTCCTGGTGTTTATAACCAACCCCAGGAATTCCAACCCCTGACTCAGAAACAACTCTGACTTCTCCCTGTTCACGAGAAAACCTAATCTGCGCTGTCAGAGTTGACCTGTCCTGCGCCAGGATCAGGATGTTGTCTAGATAGACAATGATCCTGATCCCTCTTTCTCTGATGGCTTCCGCAACTGGCTGCATTACTTTGGTAAACGCCCATAGGGCCGACGCTAGTCGGAAGGGCAGGCAAGCAAACCGCCAGCTCTGGCCTCTCCACAAAAACCTGAGGCAATCCCTGCATTGCAACGCTACTGGGATGGTGAGATGCACATCCTTCATGTCTAGCCTCGCCAGCCAGTCTGCTATGTGCAAGATGTCCCTGAGGAGGTGTATGATAGAGCAGCCAGCTGTTAAGCTCCTTTAGATTGATCACTGGTCTAACTTTCCCTTTCCTGTGCACCAGGAACATATTGCTGTAGAAACCCATTTGCTTCCCTAAGAATCGCTCTTTTGCCCCTTTCCTTGCTAGGGCATTTAATTCCCTGTCTAGGAAGATTCCTTCCTCTTTTGCCATTCTGAGCCTTTGTGGGAGCCGTTCTTGCTGCGGGGGATGCTCAAACTCTAGCTCGAAGCCAGCAACGGTCTACAAGACCTAAGCATCGCATGATAGCTCCCGCCATTTGCCTGTACACCCCTGCATCCTTCCTCTCTCCTTGGGATAGCCCTTGCTCTGCACACCTACCGCTGGCGGCGTTCTGCTGCCTGTATCAGCCACAACCTCTCTGCCCACAGGGTCCTCTCCCTCTGGACGGGAAGAAGGTGTCTTGTTGTTGGCTTTCCCAGTACTGGGCTCTTGGGGCCTCCTCTAGAAGCTGACCCGACCGGTCGATCGGATCTTATGTTGACCGGTCCCTGCAAAAACACGCCCTGTGAATATTTTTTTAGATAGACGTTTGAGCCTTCTCCAGGGCCGTGTAAGTCACTACAAAACAGGGACATCTCCCATAGCGAAAGCTTCTCCAAATAGAAGGCCTTGCGCTGCTTTGTAATTCGCAAGGTCTCCTAGTTTGCTGCCAATTTTAAGCAGCCTGCCGATATAGCGCAGCTTGGATTACCCACCAGGCATTCCGTTCTCTGCGCCCAGCTCGCTAGTGTAGACGCATCCATGGTCTCACCCGTATCCCTGACTCTCTCCGCCAGGTCTGTAATATTTGCCAGTTGTCCGGCTATGTCGAGGACCTTTTCCTGGCAATTCGTTCAGGCTCGGTCCACCCCTTGCCTGGCGTCTTTAGTCTCTTTCCTCATAAATGTGACCATATTTGCATCCAGCTCTGGTGTGTCCATTATCTTACACAGCAAATCTGGCCTCGGGCACTTGGCTCTCATTCGAAAGTGCACTTCCTCCTCCAAAGGCTTCCTAATGTGTTGTGCTATGTATTGGGCCACCCTCAGCGAGGGGAGTCATTCTGTTTCCTTAGGGTGTCATATGCTTAACGGGCAAGCATGTCGCCCATGTCGTCTCCCACTTCTGATGTTGACTTGGACACCTTTGGTGCTTTGTCGGTTTTAGAGAGGTCCACTATACTGCTATCAACTTGGTAGCTCTCGTCATCTTCTTCCTCCTCTGAAGGAGTTTTGCCCTCATTGGCATCCCCTGTGTTTTTCGCCCCTGGGGTAGGGGGTAAGAGGACTGGCGTGCCGATTTCCCAAGAAAAGCAGCTCTTACGTTAATGAATGGGTTGGCTTCCTCTTGGGGTGCCTGTGGGTCCCCAATCTGATAGCCCCTAGACACCCCTGCTTCTCTGGAGTGTGATGCTGAGGTTCCTTCACCTGGGCTGAGCTCTTTCTTTTCTTTGGAGCCATGCTGTTTTTCACCATGAGGGATTCGAGCACTTGCAGTCGTTCCTCAATGGGTTGGACTCCTTGTGACACGGCTATGGACAGCAAGTCCCCCAGCACCCTCTTGAAACTCAGGGACAAGTCCTGATCCACTTCCAGCTCCTCCTCACTGTATTCTGGAGGGGAGCTGTCTGGCTCCATGTGTGCCATTCTTACAATCGGGCACTCTTCGCTATTAACTGGTGCTTGTGCCAATCTGTGCCTGGACGCTGCAGGCTGCAATGAGAGCAGGCACCTTAAACAGACCCTTTGGGCTGTAGCTCGTAATGGATAACTCTGTGTTTCGATTGTGTCAATTACTACTGCGCATGTGCGTGGGGAGAAATGCTTTGCCCTTTCCTTAAACGACCAAATCTGATTGGGCGACGGCGCTTCCTGCCGTGTTTGCCATTCCTTTCTATACCCTACGGTGGTAGTCAGGGGAGCGCCGGCCCCGGCGGCTGTAGTCCGTCTCTCTAGCCTAAAGTTTCGGGTTTGTACCAACTTACGACTTTGCCCGCGCAATCAAGTCACGCTACGGCCCTTATTCCGTACTAAATTGCATACAATCACAGCTGCTATTCATTCACTAGTCAGTCTAACGATCATTGCATGCTACTGTAAAACATATGAGTGTCACTGCAAACAGTACTTATCTTTGGAAGAGCAGCAAAGAAAGAGGAGGAGTTAAGGACATGACATGGATAGCGTGCTGGGCCAGGATTGGTATTTTGGAGAAGCACAAAACTACAGGAACACTAGGGCCTTCTGGTGATTGCTAGTCCTGTAGGTTTAAATGGAAGTTTAGTTGTTACATTTGTTTTAAAGAGAGGTTGCTGTGAAGAGTGGCGTTAAAGAGTTAACCATAATTCTCGCCTGAGGTCTTGACATTCAATGCAAGGTCACATACAATGTAAAGCCTTTGAAGCCATGGCACTCCAAATTTATGGAAAATTGTGAAACTCTGCAGAAACATTTTGCATACTTCTGCAGTGTTGGAAATTCCAAATTTACAGAGTGGAAATCTGCTGGAACTGTCCAAGTATTTAAAACCTGCGGGTGATTCCTGAAATCGACAGTACATTTTGTAACTTTGTTCTCATAAGAAATCTGCATTTTTTGCAGAAAAACTGCCCACAGATTTGGACTCTAGGTATCACGCAAAGGAAAGCGGTTGTATTTTGGAAGCTGGGTAGCCAGATTCTGACAGCTGAGGTTGCAACTAGCAATATGGATTGAACATAAATGTGCTTACACTTGAACGTCACAATAACCTGGTGCCAAGGAAACAGCAGGCGAGACCAAACCAAACAACACCAAACATGTCTCATTCAATGCATGACCCCATCTGCTGCTTCATTAGGAATCCTACATCTGCCCACTGGGATTTAATCATATCCATGCTGAAAATGTATTCCCCTGCCTCGCAACCCCTGAGGGAATGGACACAATTACGAACAACCTAACTGGGGATGGATATTTCTAGCTCTAAAGTGTCATTAGCTTGAAATGCAGACACGGTTATAACCGTAAAAAGCACAAATAGTCATTTAAAATGAGAACAGTAGACATTGTGAAATACATATTTTCACTTTCATTGGACCCGCTGTTTTAAGCGAGTAACTGCATTTGATACCTCTGGATTTGAAATTGATTAGAATAATTTAGCTCCTGCTCAGAGCCTCAAAGTATGGACAGCTTGACGGCAACAGCTGCCAGGAGCTGCTTCTGATTCCCCGGGCCAAATGAGAGCATAGGTACATACCGAAGTGACTGTGCCTAAAGGATCCTTCGGACACCTCTAGGAGACGTTTCAACAATAATGGGTCATATATAATGGGAACAACTTTGTGTCCTCATATGGAATTTAGACTTGCAATTCACTATTTAACAGGTTTTCATATTTCTCTTTGGGATGTACTCTCTTATCTTTGTATTGTTGTGTTTATATTGTATAATTTTTTTTTGTCTAGGTGAAAGTTTTTTTTCTCAAATCATAACACTTTATAATAATAATAAAAAATAGTTCTTCAATCACCAAGCATGTATTCGGCTTACTAGTTTATGCCAAATATCCAGGAGCTGCTTTTAGCTCTTGCTCAATAAATATATATTTCAATTCCTGGACCTCAGCATTGTCCATCTATTATCTATAAAAACACCCAAATCCTAGGAGCAAAGTGAAATCCTTAACGTGAAACTCGTTCTGGAAGATGACTGCCCATTTGTCAAAGTCATATTACAA
Source organism: Ambystoma mexicanum (assembly GCF_040938575.1). Taxonomy (NCBI): domain Eukaryota; kingdom Metazoa; phylum Chordata; class Amphibia; order Caudata; family Ambystomatidae; genus Ambystoma; species Ambystoma mexicanum. The sequence continues at coordinate 593,354,989 of NC_090923.1, read as the reverse complement.
GTACAAAACTTAACTGTGGAAACAAAATGTAAAACAACTTCACAAAGCAACACAATGTTTTCTAAATTGTAATTGCAACGATTTTATAGTGGCCTTCAACTAACCATTTCTATAGGTTTGAGAGACACTAAAGTGATATACACTCTTGTAAAGAATAATCCCACTTCCTGACTCACTATCTCCTTAAAGTATCCATTGCTCTGTACTAGAAATGTATCGTAATAGTGTGTTGGTGTATGCCAGAAGTAGTGTTGGGGTATGTCTATCATTGCTTAGAAGTGCTATAACTGAACAGCTCTGTCTGTTGCGCCTTAATGCTAGGCCTGTATGACTAGATTTGCCGGCTCTACTAATCACTAGCAGAATGTACTTGCCTGGTATCTACTCAGCCTTGCTGAGAGTAATTCTCCACCTTATTTACTTATCTAGCCCCACTTTCAGCTCCGCCTCCACAGTCACCCTACCATCCAATACCATGACTTACTCCCATCCACCGACATCACTCACTCTTCCACCTACACTACCCCTCCTATCTATCCCCTGTGGTCCCCCAACCAGAAACTCCAGTCTTCGTGCCAGGCTACCTAAACTATATGAACCTCATGCCAGGGACACCCCTCATCGTAAACAGACTAACTGGACTCCACCCAAGAACATAGGTACACCTACCATCCAGCCTATGTACAGACCTAAGCACAATCCAACTAACACCGTTGCCAAGCCTAAGCCTCATTCAACCACCCCACCAACGCCCACAAAAACCATTGCCCCTCCCATTAGAGGCGCCTTAATAAATGCACGCTCCTTAGTAGCCCATGCTACTTACATAGCAGACATCATACTAGAAGAAAAAATGTGACTTTTTAGCCATCACCGAGTCCTGGCACCACACAGCCGCTGGCCTAGCCCTTATGCTAGCCATCTCAGATGACTACACTATCTTCAGAGCAGACAGAATAGAATCCAGAGGCGGAGTCCTTGCTATAATTGCCAGAACTCACCTTAACATGAGACTTGCCACCTCGGTCAACTCCATATCATGTGAATCGCTAATAGCTAAATTGCCCATCGCCAACTCCCAAACCCTCACCGTTCACCTACTCTACAGACCACCTGGCCCTCTAGGCTCCTTTGAGGAGGACCTTATAACCACTCTTACTAACAACTTAAAAACACATACCAGAGCCTACTCCTAGGTGACATTAACTTAGGCTTTAAAGACCCTAAAGACCCTCAGGCCACCCTTCTCGACAACACCCTAACTTCTCCAAAGAGTGACCCTCCCCACCCACAACAAGGGGAGAACCCTTGACTGGGTGGCGGACTATAACTGGTTGGCCTCCATCACTGCCATCTCACTTCAGCCGTGGTCCGACCACCATCTCCTCACCTTCTCTCTCGAGGCCTCAACCCTTACTACTAACAAGTCACCAGCTTCAGCCATCCCAATGAGAAATAAGAAAAACATCACAGCAGAAAAACTCATACCCCTCATTCTCCCGACTTTGAACTCACTTTCAACTATCTCCAACCCTCATTCCCTTGTAGATGGCTACAACAAAATCATGCGCTCAGCTCTAGACTCTATCGCACCGCTAAAACGTAGTAAAAGCAAACCCAAAAAACACCTGAATACATGGTTCACACCCCATCTGAAATCTCTCAGACTCGAGAAACGTAAAAGTGAACAAGCTTGGAGACAATCACCTTCAGGTAACAATAAGTTGAACCTCAATAAAATAACTGCACTTTACAAAAAATAAATTATAATCGCCCAACAAGAGTCCTACAACTCGAGAATATCACAAACTATCTCTAGCATAAAATAACTGTTTACTATAATTAAAGAGCTGTAAACACCCACTCCAGTCCTTGACACTTGTGTGAGAGACAAACAATGGTGCACCAGTGTACCAAATGCCCTCTCCAATAAAGTCCCAGGCCTACAAATCAAAATCAACAACAAAAAAGAATCTCTCGTCTGCAGCCCATGTACCCAACTCTACCCCCCAAATCTCAACACCTAAACACCCCCCCCCCCTGCTTCAGCTTTTCCAAAGTTTCCACGCTAGAAGTGGAAAAAATAATTCTCAGCCTCAAACCTTCAAATTGCCAAGGCAACCCCTGCCCCTCACAAATCATCAAAGATGCTGCCAGGGACCTCTCACCCTTCATCGCTAAGCTCATTAACGCCTCCTTCTCCTCAGGGACCATCCCCAGCAATCTTAAAGACTCATGGGTCCTCCCACTACTCAAAAAACCCTCTCTAGACCCATTAATACCCACAAACTGCAGATCTATCACCACCGTCCCCTTCCTGCTTAAAATAATAGATACGACAGCCTATCTACAAATCCAATAATACATAGAAAAAGAAAATCTCCTGGGAATCTGTCAGTCGGGCTTTAAACCCCAACATGGGACAGAGACTGCTCTCATCGACCTCAAAGCCAAAATTGATACCCTTAGAGATAATGGGAAAACTGCTCTACTACTTCTACTTGACCTCTCAGCAGCATTTGATTTAGTAGGCCACACAATTCTCTGCAATCATTTAGACTCGGCAGCTCACTTCTCACAAGAGGCTATCGGCTGGATTGAATCTTTCCTTAACAACAGGTCCATGCGTGTCTTCTCTACTTTAGCCTCCGCCGACCCTATCCCCATCACCTGCGGGGTGCCCCAGGGGTCATGCGTCTCCCCCACTCTGTACAACGTATTCACAAAGCCCCTGTCTGGAGATCTCGATGGTCTGGGTATCACCTACACCAACTATGCTGATGATACCCAGATCCTCATCCCGCTGACGGGAGATTACGACAAGGATTTGGCCTTGGTGAACAAGGTGTACCTCATAACCCAGGCATGGATGACCTCCCATAGTCTATGCCTGAATGATGACAAACCGAGCTCATCATTCTCGGTTCTACCTCTAACTTGAATAAACTGGATCGCAAATACACCAGCTTCAATATAAATGGCAACCCTATTAATGTAGCCAAAGAAGTTAAAACGCTAAGGTTCTATCTAGACGCCACCTTATCCTTCTGTAAACAGGTTAGCTCCATGGCCGCCTCTACAGTTTACCACTACAAATTAATAAGAGCAGCTAAACCCTTCCTTTCGACCCAGAGCTGCACCACCCTAGCCAGAGCCCCAATACTGTCAAAACTGGATTATTGTAACGCCTTATATGTAGGTTCTAATAAATATGTTACAAACAAAATCCAGATTTTACAAAACTATGCTCTCAGAGCAGCTTTGAGTATCCCCAAAAAAGAACACACATCCAACTTCAGGAGAGCCTACAACTGGCTCACCACTACCGACAAAATATTGCTCAAGGTTACCTCTCTGAAGCACAAATGCCTCAATAATGCAACCCCTCGCTACTTTGTCGACAGAGTTAATAGATACTCCCCCAACCGAGCTACCAGAACTGCCAACGCCAATCTACTCACAGTCCTCAGATTTAAACAAACAAAAATTGGCGGTAATAGCTTCCAGGTGAAAGCAGCCCAACATTGGAACTCCCTTCTACCTACCTTAAGGACACCTCAAACTTACCCTCACTTTAGGCGAAACTACATCCAGCGGATAAAGGAAAATGACTGGTAACCTCACCAGGCTTGCCCTCACCATGTACATTTGTAAATTGGTTGTCAATGTCTTTTTCTGTACCTGTACCTGTACCTACCCTTCATACACCTGTAAATTACTGTACAGCACTGTAACCAAGCTGAGAATAACCTTGTTGCTTCTGCGCCCTGATATCCTCGGGTCTGACGCGCAATACAAATGAATAAAACAAACAGTGTCCCTTTCTTGTGCACTTCCTTTAAAAAACCTGGGGTAGTGGAGAGAAGAAGGGAGTTAGCAGATCATCAGGAGTCATTTGCGGCTCACGTTGTATCCCATGGTAAGCAGCAGATGAGAATCTCGTTAAAAGCTGGAACCAGGACTTTGGAGCCTTGCCATGTTTCTTATCTGGAACTTTTCCCAGGCCCATAGTAAAGAACAATCAACACAGTGAAACAGCTACATCGGTTGCCAAAAGAAGGGACATCACCTTAAAAGATTAGAAAACCGAGATTGGGGCAAAAAACTAAGAGGAATGCCTAGTGCAGAGTGCGGACAGTGCTGTCTGTCAAATGGGATACAATGGCCTCGATGCCATGTTCCACCCTCTCTGTTTTGAGGAATAGGACAGAGACTAAAAAATCTCTTCTAAGGTGGTTAGCATCCCTCTCATGATTGAAGGGCACTAGGAATTACTTGCCTTGTCTCCCCTCCTCGTCCACACCCAGCAACTCTTTTCCTGGGGGTATATATTGCTCCACACAGTGGACAAAGGGCGGTTCATCCATAACCCCCATTTCTGGATATCCTATCAACAAAAGGGATTCTAAAATATACTAAAAATAGTTCATTTATTTGAACCGATCATCTTACTGTGGAATACAATGCAACTTGGTGCTTTGAAACAACTATTCTAGCTGTATAAGTGCCTTATAAATGACCAATAAAATACAAATAAAATAAAACTGACCAGGGTAGCTAGTTCTTGACCCTTGTTCAATGAAGCATGAGTCAGCCCTGAAGAAAGGGAGCAAGAGTAATGAATCACTGCTTCCCTCCACGAGGTGTACACTCGGCTCTGAGGGCAAGAGATATCCTTCTCCATTTATCTGAATCGACTGTGCTAGACTCATAACCCAAGGATTAATGGTGCTTATGTACCTACTGACTGGCCTAGATCATCACCCCCAGATATGCTTTACGCTTTCAATGAAAGCCAATCTCGCTAATCTTACCTATCTGGACTCGAAGCAGCACTTATGTGTCTTCGCAATGACAGAGCTGATTAATTGACTTCCTCCACCAGGTATATACTATGCTATGAGGCCAAGAGATATTGGCCTCCATTTATCTGGACTGACTGTGCTAGACTTGTAACCCAAGCACTAATAGCACTTATGTACCAATGCGATAGCTGAGCTTGATCCTTACTATTCCAGATATGCACTACGCTAACAGGTCAGGAGATGCCCATCCTTGCAGATCTTACCCATCTGGAAATCTTTGAGTGAAACGTCATACCGAGGGCCTACTAGCACTTAATCTTTGCTAATCCTACCTACCTGGGAATGCACCTAACAGAATTACCGACCAAGGGCCTCTACAGCATCTATATTGAAACAACACAATTCGGGCCATATCTGGCTGCCATCGTCCAACAGACAATGCTAATCAGCAATTACAAACCCAACAAGACACAGGGAAGCCCTAGCCTAATAGTCAAACCCTAAGGGAGTCTGCCTCAAATCCACACAAACAATCTAACACAACAATATGCTAACGCTTCCCTCTGCACCAACAAATGATCGAATGCAGCTATACCCCATGATTAATTCGGCCTAGCTGCACACATACCTATACACCGCCATGATCACCAGTCTTTGGAGCACAGCTATACACCTTGAAAAACAGCTTAGCTGCACACATAATCCTTTTCACAATCTCCAACACTTCTGGAATGCAGCTACCCAAGTCCACTGGCCTTGCTTGACACATTCTACTGATCTCACACAACCACTGCACCACGCCTAGCACTATAATGCAGCTACACACCACTTAATCTGCCCTGGCTGTACACACCGAGTGCACCCAAGCACTTTACTACACTACTTTCTCCACTGATCTTGACTACGGTCCCCGAGGGTGTTCAACCCACAGCGCTTTGGAATCATACCAATGGTAAAATGCACTATACCAATGCCCAATAACATAACCTTAATGTGCAATACTATGCAACTGACCAGAGTAGATAGTTCTTTACAGACTTGTTCAATAAAGCAAGTGTCAGTCTGGGAGAAAGGGACCAAGATCATTGAAGAAATACAAATGATGTAATAACCGAGTAATGCTTAAAAAACACTGCGCATAAACCCTACAACACATTCCCTGAGGAGAGACGTACTGCGTTTGTGAAAAACATCAACTCCTCAGGTCCTACCCAACAACCGCCACTATAAATCTCCCAACCACGTACCCAAAGGACACAGGGTCCACCATGCAAGGGCAACGTGCCTCAGCACCTCAATCCCTTCCATTGTCCATCCTGAGAATAGATACTCAAGACCATGGTTTTCCACACAACAGTAAACATGAATTTCCTGGAGAAACAAATTCTTGTGTAATGCCACTCAACTAACCCTTATGCCCATATCTCCAGGCTGTCTTCTCAGACGTTCCTGGAAGAGGGGTCCCAAAACAGTTGAGCACATAGCCAACTGTTCATCAGCGTTCATTTTGATTACGCTCTGCTCCATCGAGTAAGCAACCTATTAGCTTTGCAGAAGTTAAAGAGTTGAAAGTGATAGAAATGAACAATTGTAGAAATGTGAGAATAAAATGAAGAGAAGACTCAAAGACAATACCCAGACCTCGAGCAGAAATAGAAATGGGGATAGTAGAAGGGAGGAATTAGATAGAGGAAGCAGGCAGAGAAGGAGGAATTGTGGAAGGAGAGGAAATAACACCAGCCTTGGAAGGATTGGGTGCAAGTAATAGTTGGACATCCAAGATCGGATAGAGAGCAAGCAGGCAAAGAGAGTAGAATGAATAGAGTCAGACAAGGAGGAGAAAGAAAGATGAATCTGTCAGTCATCAGCATAAAGATTATAAGAAAAGCAAAAGGAAATAATAGAAGCAGGGGAGTAGTGTAGACAGAGAACAGTAATGGACCAAGGATAGAGCCGTGGGGCATACTGTGACAAAGAGGTGTGATGAATCCCTGGATGTTGTCCCTTTTCCCCTAGGGGGAGCCCCTTCGCATGAGGCCAGGGAGGCGAGGCCGTTACCCGATAGACTCCTGGAGGTGGTACTCAGTGGGTGGATCTCATGGGATGGAAGCCCTCTATGGGATAAGTAATGACCGGTGGAGAATGTGGCATCCCCATGGCACACCTTACCTTAACCCACATTACTCACCAACCCCCTACAACATTTCTATTGGTTTCCTTAAAACCATTAAGGTCGGAAGTATTGGGACGAGGAAGAGTGTGGACTCCTCCAGGGAACTATATCTCTTATGTACTGAGACGAGAGAGAGACCAACAGACTCAGTGGGAGTCCCTACGATCAGTACTGGGATGAGGAAGAAGTGTCTAGCAATAGCGAACACCTTAATAAACGATACTGAGCTGTCTAGTCTTTACAGACTTACTATTGGCCAAGGAACAGCTGAAATAGAAGAGGGAAATTCGAACACAGAGAGAGATCTTCCCTAGAGGAACCGTGAGCTGCAGAGACCGCAGTCATGAGCTAAACAAAGCAGTCCAGGACGGGGCCCTTACCCATCAGCAGAGCCATTTCCCAGAGCTCTGCTGTGGTCAGACTGTGTCTGGAAGCAGGAGGACGAAGCACCAGCTGGTCAAGCGAGCCAGAGAACACGGTCCGCTTGGAACACAGTGCCCGAAACCAGGAATATGCTGAAGAAGCGCTGCAGAGCTCGGACAAAGAAGGAAGTACCCGAACGGAGGCAAGACGCCCAGAAGCAGCCGAGTGAGACTGGTGAGCAACAAGAGGAGGGTTGGGAGACCGGGAGGCTTGCTGGCAACTCAGATGGACCATGCTGCAGTGAGACATGGGTCTAGAACCTGCATCCAATAACGAGTGGCATCCAGACTCTTCTTTGTGGCAGTCCCTGGCAGACTGGGAGACCAGGGCTACTCAGACCATGAACGAGAGAACCAATACCAAAGGTGTCTGGGACCCAAGAGAAAAAAAAAACAAAGGGGCCTGGAACCAGAGAGAAAGAAACCAAAAAGGGTCTGAGACCTGTGAAGGCATCTTGGAGTAAGACACAGACAACAGATTCTGAATTAACAATAATGCTTTATTAACTTAAAAGTCAGGAAGGAAAAACACCTATCTTGCCCTCTACTATAATAGATTTACCCTACCAAACCAAAACTAAGGAAAGTCCAATTTAGCAATCTGTCTGTTTCCCAAATCTATACTTACCATCACAACTAATCTATAGAATGTGTAGGGATGTCGGCAACCAACAAAACTGTGTTCAACACAAAGTTCAGAGCTCTGTCAAGCTCTGTCAAGCTCACAGCTTTCCTTCAGCTTCCTTCCCCAAGTATAAAGCACTTCCAACTAAAGGCTCAGGATTGCCTTAAGTTCAGGATGATATCAAATTAACCAACACTCTAGGTTCCCTTCCCCAAGTCTCAAAACATAGTTCCAAACACAAAATATCTTGAGACTCCGTCCTCAAGTCAATAAGTAGTTCAAACCTCACCGTTCCCTTCTCCAAGATTCACTTTCAATGTTATAAGGATATTTTCCAATGTGCTGCACCACACTTGCGACCTCTGTATATGGTTGATCTTTGTACAACAATTTCTTGACTGAAAGTTGCAGCTCATTCACTTGTTAAAGTTCTTCTTCAAAGTTCCATTGACTTATATATTCGGTTCACTTATATTGTTAATGTTAAAGATATTTGTACCGCGCACTATCACCACCGGAGTGGTCCCCTGGTGGCTCTGAACAAGGGAGGGGGGAGTGAGTTAGAGGGAAAGAGCTGGAAAAGTGTAAGAAAGCAGTGATGTGCTGTTGGCAGCCTCAGCCCGGTGGTCCGTTGGCTGGGCTTGGGGTGTTTTACGGTCGGTAGTCGTCGTGTGCTGTTCTGCAAGTCTATGTGCGGTTTGTTTTGTTGTTGCAGTGTAGTGAAGTTTGTGCGATTTGCTGCATTTAAGGCTTGTGGTTGTGTTTGGTTAGAGTTTGAGAGGTGTATGCAGAGGGCTGAAATTGTTAGTGGATTGGTTAGTTGGGATCATTCACTATTCCATGTAAGTGTGGCACATGCTAACCTTTACAATTCTATCTAGATGTGCCGCAAGCTAACCTTTACAATTCTATCTAGATGTGCCGCAAGCTAACCTTTACAGTTCTATCTAGATGTGGCGCAAGCTAACCTTCACCATTCTATCTAGATGTGACGCAAGCTAACCTTCACAATTCTATCTAGATGTGACGCATGCTAGGGTTAAGACTTTCAGCTGAGTGTGGCACATGCTAACATTCACAATTCTGTCTAGATGTGACGCAAGCTAACTTGCTGAAGTTCTGTTCACTTTAAGGTTTAATATGAATTGGCTTCTTTGATTCAAAACTTTGTTGACTTGTAGATTCAACATATATGACTTTTGCTTGCATTGAAAGTTTCATTAACTTTTGAGATTGGCACATGATGGGTTTATTTGAATTTTAAAACTCCATTAATTTATAATGTTCATATGTAACAGTTTTCATCCAGTTCGGTATTCAATAAGTATGAAGATATGTTTGGTAAGCTTTTCATTCGGTTCAGAATTCAATAAGTGTAATAGGTATTAATGTAATTTACCTCGTTGTTATATATCTTTATGGAATGCCTTTAATAACGTGCCTTGCCCTCAGAGACTTTCGCAATAATTGCAAAAGGTTAATTTAGTTCATTTTGTTGTTATAAGTCTTTGTAGATTGCCTTTGTAACGTGCCCAGCACTCAGAGACTCCACTACCAAGTATTCTCAATTGTTCACTAATTATTGAGGATTCAGATCGGAGACCTTCAAAAACTTGTTTTATCATGCACGCAACCACTCTAATAAAATGTAATCCTCTGCGTAAGTTCAAACACTCACAGACCTGGTTTCCTCTCTCATAGAAACTCACTGGTTGCTTCTTTCGAAGTTTATGCAGTGCAGATCTCTTGGCCTACTGTTTTCTCCCTCTGGGCTCCACCTCATGCCCCTCAGGCACTCCTTGGTTGATTTCTGACCTCAGGAGTACAAGCACTACGAACACCAGAAAAAGGGGCAGTCTCCCAACACGGCTCCCCTTTCAGCATTTGTTTGGTTTCACAGAGCTCCCGGGCTGCACTCCTTTGAACCGTCAGCGTGCTGCACACCTACAGCTACGTACTGCTTCTCCGGCAATCCTGGGTTGGCTTCTGACCCCAGGAGAATGAGCACTGGGAACACCAGAAAAAGGGGCAGCCTCCCTACACGGCTCCCCTTTCAGCCTCAGCCTTTGTTTGGTTCCACAGAGCTCCCGGACTGCACTCCATTGAACCGTCGGCGTGCTGCACCCATGCAGCACCCCACTGCTTCTCGTGGCCTCTGTGCTGCTGCTCCACCATCACTGCTTCTTCCTTTGACACCATTTGATTGGGCGTTTTATACACCTGCAGCCCTTTAATAGGCTGCAGGTGCAAATTATGATTAGATAGATAAGATTAGAATCAGTCAAGAACAGAGTCATGAAAACCAAGCTGATGAAGGGAATAAAGGAGAATAGTCAACCATGTCGAAGGCGGCCAATAAGTCAAGGAGCAGGGGAAGATCATTTAGATTAGCAAGAGGATAGAAGAGAAGCCAGAAGGGCAGTTTCATTTGAATGATCTGGGCGAAAACCAGATTGAAAAGAGGGAAGAAGAGGGTTATGATTCACAAAGCCAGAAACCTGAGAATAAACAATGCATATGAGCAGCTTAGACCGGAAAGGAAAAAGTGAAATGAATTGGCAAACAAGAGATGTTTTCTTTCAGTGCTGCTGAAGCTCAGCCTTTCAAGCTTCCTATTCTCAATGCTACTTAGTGTGAGCACCTGCATCTTCAACAATATAACACGCCTTTGTATGCTACTGTCTTATCTGTTACAGAATTAAGACGAATAATAATTAAAAGTGCAGAGACAAGAAAAGTGGGTTTGATGGCAATGTGTCATGCAATGTGTCATGCAAATTAATTAAAAGTAAATATATTAGGATCTCAAAAAACCATGGTGTACTTTTTTGCTGTGCTGCTTGACAGACCTCAAAAACAAGGGTCTGATGACCTATCAGCCGCAAAGACATTCTTCTTATTATTATTATTATGGTATCGTTGACTGCAGACATACCTTTGGGAAGCAACAAAGCACTTTACATTAATTGGGGGAAGAACACAGTGAGGGACGCAGAGAAAAAGGGAGCGGTAGCTAACGGAAGGGTTGGCAGTTGGCAGCAATGGATCTACGAGCAGCCAGTGGAGGAGACAGCGAGGCACAGGGTATCAGGTAGGGTGGCGAGTGCAAGGTGTGTGGGCCGAGGTGCTAGGGAGGAGCCATTTCTTGAAGAGGAAGATATTGAGCTCTTTCCTGCACTGTAGAAGCGATGGAGCAAATCTGATGTTGATGGGAAGGAGGTTCCAGAGTCTTTGAGCATATACAGTGCAGTTCAAGTCTGCATATTGCCTTACCTCTGGTGGATCACAGGCCTCCTAGATGGTGAGTTTCTCAGTGAGGTAACTTGGAGACTTCAGGGTCTTGTAGATGTTGCAACAGGAGTTGAAGATGCTACAGGCTTGCAGTGGGAGCCAGTGCAGTTCGATGACGGTCGGAGGTGATGTGGTCCAATTGGCTGAGTCATTTAATTAGTCTTGCTGCAGCATGGAGGGCACATCTCAGGAGTGCCAGGGTAGTCACTGGAAGGCCTTTGAAAAATGAATTGCCACCATCCAGGTGGGGGAGGACCAAGGTTTGGACAGCAGATCTGAAGTTGTTTTCTTGTAAGAAGGGCTTGATTTTCCAAAGGAGAGAAAGTTGGTACCAAGCCGTTTGTGTCTTTCTTGCGATGTGCTGTTTGAACGTGAGATGTCTGTCGATGTTGAACCTCAGGGGCTTGGCAGAGGTGGCCCGCTGGGGTGTGAAGTCCTTGAGGTTTATAGCAGAGAGCCAGGTCTGGATGTTCAGTGTTGTTGGCCAACAGTAGGATTTCATTCTTGGAGGGGTTGAGCTTCAGGTAAGCACTGGACATCCAGGACTGGATCAATGTGGGGCAGGCCTTGAGCCCGTGGATATCTTTAATGGAGGATATCTTGAGGTAGATCTGCCTGTCATCTACATATTGGTGGAGGTGTGCAGAGCGAAGAAGGCTCCATACGGTTCCATGTACAGGTTGAAGATCATGGGGGAAAGGATGGATCCTTGCGGGACTCCACTTGGTGATCTGGAGAATCCATTTGTATGAACCGTTGGCGATTAGCAATGCAAGATTTGAACTAGCTGAGGATGATCTTGCTGATCCTCATGTAGCGATGTAGATTGTCAGTGAGTGTCTGGTGGTCTAATGTGTCAAATGCTACTGAGAAGTCAAAGAGAACTAGGATGCAAGGATGGACATCATCAAGGATTTTAAGGGCATTGTTGATCACCTTGATGGTTGCAGTATCTGTGATGCATCTGGGTCTGAAGCCAGAATGGTAGGACTGAAAGAGGTTATTGGCTTCGATGTGTTGGAGGAGCTGCGTGGATACTGCTTTCTCAAGGATCTTACCTAGTGAGGAAAGATGGATAATGAGGTAGTCATTGATGAGATCGTCAGGTTCCAGTCTTGGCTTCTTAAGATGTGTCCCATCTTGAGGATCGAGGGGAAGGTGCCTTGAGTTGGGGAGCTGTTGATGATTGTCAGGTAAGGGAGGACTGCTTCAGTCAGAATGGTCTTGAGTATGATGGCAAGGAGGATGTCATCCGCATACAATGTGGCTTTGAGGGATGCTAAAATGGCAGCGAGGTCTTCCACAGTTAGTGCGCCTCATTACATTACAAGTTTGACGGTGTGGGAAAAAAAGTGACAGTAATTCCGTTACTGCCACTTTTCCTGCATCGCCAAACTACAAGTTTGCTGGTAGGGATGGAGCATTTACCTCAGCCCAGAGCTGGAGGTAAATCCAACTCCTACTGGCAAAAAACTGTTGGTATTACCAGTGCTGGTGATGCCAGCAATTCCCCCATGGAGTCCTACTGGACTCCATGGAATGGGGAATTACAGACGTTGCCGGCACCTGTAATCTGACGGTCATTCCAGCAGACCAGATGCCGGGAAAGGTATCACCATTTGCTGGTATCCTGCCGGATGTACCGGCATGATACCGGCAAACCTATAATGAGGGCCAGTGTATTGAAAGTTGTCCAGGTAGTTGTGATTTTGCAAGATGGGATGTGTAGTGTGCAGTCACTTGTGGTGTTGGTGTCAATGTGTTGGCGGATCTTGTTGATGAAGAAAGGATTGATGGCAGTGCATTTTTTGATGGAATGTGCTACGGGTGGTTCAGGCAGATGGTTGATGCAGTGTTGATGGCTTTGGAGATGGTCTTTCATTGTTGGCTCTGGCTGTGGTGTTTTGGTAATAGTTGGTCTTGGCATAGTTGATCAATCATCTGCATGTAGCACAGAGTTCCTTGAGCAGGGCGAGGTCGGATGCGCTGCAGGCAATTCTTGTCTTGTTTTTTAATGGTTGGTTTGTTGAGGTTGAGTTCTTGAGTGTCCCAGGTGCCGAAGGTTTGGGCTTGAGGGTGTGCCATTTCACTGGGTCATGGCGGTTGAAGTTGTTTGAGTGTGGTGTTGAGTTCTTGGAGAAGCGAGTTGCAGTCCTGGTTCGTCAGAGGTAGATCAGCCCACGTGAAGTGGAGTTTGGTGAGGGTTTCCATGAGAGCCTTCACTATGAAGTTCTTGAAGGAATGTGAAGGCTTGTTTGCTTGGTTTCCAATGGGTTTGCTTGAGTGGTGTTGTATGACTGATCTCAAAGGGTATCGCCAGATAGTCCGACAAGTCAAGCGGAATAGGAGAGCTGTGATGGAGGGTGGGAAATGCAGTGAGGATGAGATCGAGGATATTACCTTTCCTGTGCATTGGGTCTTTTTTGTACTGTGTGACGTTCAGTGTGTCGAGTAAGCAGTGGAGATATTCCTTCATTGACTTGGCTGCTGGGTTGCCAGGGATGTTGAAATCGCTGAGGAAGATGTTGGCACGCATGAGAGACATGGTGGTAAGTCTGTGAAGTCTTTGATGAAGGATGTGTTGGGCTTGGGTGGTCTGTAGATGAGATGAAAAGTGACTGTGTCCATTGGGGAGAGTCAGAAGTGGCAGGATAGGTTTTCAAAAGAGCCAGTGGTGGCAACGTCCAGTTGAGTGCATGTCCATGATGCCTTGTGAATGATGGCGAGGCCTCCGATTAATCTTGGCAGTCTTGTTGTAGAATTCTGTAGCTGTTGGAGGAGAGGACATCTAGGGTGGAGGTGGATGTTATCCAGGTCTCAGTAATGGAGATGGCATCCAAGTTGTATGTGGTGATGAGGTTGGCGATGTCAGCTGCATGGTTGATTGCTAACCTGACATTAGCGAGCATCAGTTTTCATGTGGTGGTGGAGTGGTGATGGGTTGTATGTTGATGTGGGTGAGGTTGCTATGATGCAGTGTCCATGATGTTGCAGGTGAGCAGTTTAGTTGATGATGAGTGGTGCTGGTCGGGATGGGCTGTTGGGAAAATGGGGTGAAACACAAATTCAAGGGAGCTTACTTGATGTGGAGAGGGGTGGGGGTTCTGGTCCTGGGTACTCCTGGGTCCAAACAGGAATTGCCCTTCATTTCGGATGCCCAAGCGAGAGATCCCTTTCATGTAAGAGTTAAGAACAGAAAAGAAGAGCCAGGGCTAAAAAGGTGGGTGAGTCTTAAGGAAAAAAAATGCTGGAGGGCTGCTTAAGTAGGAAACCAGGGCAGCAAAACAAGGCGGCACCAACAGATTAGCAGTGATTGACTGGTGGGTGAGGCTTGGGTTACGTGACCTAGACACACTTGCACTTGCTCACCAACCGCAAAGGAAAAGAGGCTGGTGGGCTTCTTCTTAGCAAATGATGGCAGTTTGTAGGGGCAACATAAACAAGTGTTCAGCTCTTAACTAATCAAATTGGTAAATATTTCCAATGGTAAATGTTACAAAAAACACACACGCACCCAAACACACCAGAAAGCAATACTGCCAGTACACAAATAAATATGAGTCATGAAATGGTGAGGGAGGCCACGTTCAGGCTTGCTGCCTTAATTGCACATTTTGTGGCCTGATTAAATGACAGCTTTTAAAAATTGCATATGGAGGGTTAGGTGTCATATCATCGCTGGGAGGAAAGAGCATGCAGGAGAAAACAATCCTCAAATACCCAACTTATAATAGTAGGAAAAGAAGAGCGCCCAAATGATCGAATTAAAATGAATCCTGAGGTATAAAATATATATATGTATTATAGGGCAGAGGTCGCAGCCCTATAGTTAAGATGAAGCCTGTGTACATAGACTTTTCCAAAAATCCGATTGCAAGTAACTTTTGACTTGCTGGATGGATTTTGACGAAGGTGACCAAAAAAGTTTTGTCATGGCCCAAACTCCCTCTGCCCTTCAAGATTAAAGTTATTAAGAAAACAAAGAAACGCTGTTTTCAGCCTAGTCCCATTCATTTTCCCACAGAGAAAAAGTGTATCGATTGAACACCTGTAGCACAAAAACCGCTGTATGGATTTGTATCAAATAAGAAACAACTCGGGCACAATGCTCCAAAGGTACTTCTGTTGCTCGTTTGTGGTAAATCCGTCCAGTAGTTTTTAAAATATTCAGTAAAGAAGTGGGTGACCCCCTGCTACTAAAAAACATTTATATATCAACCATGGTGTTTTGAAGCAGAGAGGTTATTTAAAAGTGAGAAAACACAATTTATTTGTTTGATTCAAGAAAGTCCCACAATAATATCGGGGGAAGCGCCAAAAATGAAAATTCCTCATGCTATTTGGAGGAGGAAAAGGGATGCAATCACAACAGGCTAGAGATGGGGTAAAAAGGGAACCATGTGAAGTTGGGGGTGGGCTGGGGAGCTAGTTGCAGGTAGAAAGTGTTTCGCTTATTGGGGGAATCTCACGAGATTACTGTGACAACGGAACAAGATGCACTTTGAAAATAAACTGCGTCACACAAATTAACCTGTGACAGGGGGTAAAGGGAGAGGATCAGAGAGGGAAAACAATTGAGCGGGGGACCAAGAAAAGAGGAGGGGACACATAGTGAGTGGTGTGAGGACAGGGAAGACTTTTTCATTTTAAAGCATGTTTTCCATTATCGTGTACATAGGCATACTGCTAAACTACTGTGGGAATGGGCATAACTAGAAATTATTTCTGGCAGATTATCGCAGGAATAGGGAGGTGAAAACAATATTTTACATCTGCAGCAAACATCACCTAGTGAGGGGGCAGTGGGTGTTTTCGGAAAAAATGATTGGTGTAACATGTACAGTGGAAGGAAGGATTTGGCTGCTCATTATTTATCAGTGTGTACCGGAGAGAATATATAAAGCCTCCGTGCCTCCACCGATGGATAAAAGCACCAACCATGTGAAATCAGTCTTAATGTGGTCTTGCTCCAGAAAAGGATACCGATGGAGCCGCTGGATTCTTGTTCCTGATGCAGTGTCAAAAACTCAGCTGTTTCTATCAGTGTTAGGCTTTGGACTGAAAAATGTCATGGGGGAGACACTGCAAAGTGAGCCACTGGATGACACTTTGAAGTGTGAGAAAGAACATGGGGCAGAACAAACTGCGCGAAAACTCGATTAGGGTGCAGTGATGCAATCGTTCCAGCAGGCCATAGAAATTCAGTGGGTGAGTGCATCCAATGCAGAAGCAGGAACTTTGGTGCTTCAAGAGAGTGGTGTGATGGGCATCCCTGGCAACATCTGGGCTCTTTTGCATGCAACCAAAGTTCCTGCTTCTGCATTGGATGCACTCACCCACTGAATTTCTATGGACTGCTGGAACGATTGCATCACTGCACCCTAATCGAGTTTTCGCGCAGTTTGTTCTGCCCCATGTTCTTTCTCACACTCCCAGAACTGGCATTTGTCCCATCGAAGAAACACTGCATCTCTCAAAAGAGACTGTAGAATAAGGAGATGAAGAAAATTAGAAGGTGATGCAACTGCATAGTCAAAGATCTGGAGGAGGAACAACTCAAGCCGTCTTCTACCCCAGCCTTCGATACCTTCGAACCCATGAAGAAATGTATTGGTGCAACTTGTACAGTAGCCAAAGCCAAATGCTGTGGCCACTGTCCACAGCTTAAGGCCCTGGCAAATGGGCCACAACTGGTGTAACATGAACAGTGGCCGATGGCCATAGCTAGTGGGCCCAAAGAAACATATCAGTGCAACATTTACAGTGTTCACGGGCGTAGGCAATGGCAACTTATTGTTGTCAACATGTTCAGTGGCCACGGCCATAGGCCATAGCTAGAGGGCCTCAAAGAAACGTATTGGTCTAACATGTACAGTGGCCACGGTCTTCATGGCTCCGAAGGAACTATAATATCACAAAACACTTGAAGTTCAGTGAAAGAAAACAGTTAGCACATGCATGATATAACAGAAGAGATACACAAAGACATAGAAAATGACATCATGGGCGACCTCTACAGGGGAGTTAAGATGGTCATCACTTCCAACATCCACTGAATTCCAAGGGTTTTGTTGCGTTAAATCTGATCTCTTTAAATCTCTGTTAGCTAAAGTTTTTTCACTAATGTATATTGGGTATATTATCAATGAATTGATTGTTAAATATGTTAGCCAACATGTTTCTTGGCTCTTTCCACTATTTTGTATAAAAATCATGTGTGCAGCCTCGTATTCAGTTTTAGAGTAAATGCCAAGGTCATTTGAAATAAATGTATGCAGGTGCCGTAAAAATAATTGCTTCCTAGAGTACTGCGCTTATCTTAGATTTCCAATATGAAACACAGTTCAATTAGACATTTTCAAATTGTGTTTAACCAATATTTATTAATTGCGCTCAGCCGACATGTGTTACGACCACTGGACGTCCTGAAGGCTTAAATATGCGCCTGATACATGTATACCAGATTTCCTAATCCTTTTCTATTCTCAATTACTCGTCATTCAATATAGTAATATGCTGTCTCGCTTGTTTTCTTGGGGAAGTCGACGTGACTGTGCTACACATCTGACATATGCGCGATTATGGCAAGCAAAATGTGTGAGGACGAAGACCGACTACAATATATTAGGAGATACAAGAAGGTTGGCGTCTTGAGACGAGGGAACTGTGGGATTAAACACTGGGTTTATTTTACCACCTACTAAGCCAAGGGCTACCAGAGCAGGTACAGAAACAATTATAGAAATTAGTGGGGATGGCGGCGAAGCTGTGGTCAGAAATTCAGTTGACTATAGTACATTATTGTCGGCTAATTCAGGAAAATGCGAGAAACAAATGCGAGGAGAGAAAACAAATGCGAGGAGAGAAAACAAGAGGATGCGAAGTTAGTTCATAAAACGGTCAAGATATACAATGGAAGGGACGATGTTAATGAGCGGAGAGGAAGTGGTTACTCAGAACACACAGAATCGACAGACATTGGCAGGGGGCAATTTTGCAGGAAGAGGTGATGCTAACTATTGACCACTGGAAAGAGAAGGGTTGCCCAGTGGAAGAGGAGTTGGGTATCCAATGCAGCAAGGGGAGACAGGTTTAACGGGGAACAGCCTAGATGCATGGGAGGTCCACCGCAATGCTGGGTGAGAGGAGAAATGGGCCACATGTTGTGAATGTGTAGGAGCAGAGGTGGAATACAGCAGAAGAGGGGGGCGACATATCAACCAACATACCAGGCCAAGCAGTCTGAATATTATGCCAAGATCAGACGCAGACACATGCGCTGCAACTGGTGCCAGCACAACAGGCACCAGTACAGTCGCAACAGCCCATGGAGTACACATCACAGGCACAGGGGTACACACAGCCACCTGTACCGCTCACCTGGTATCCACGGGGATGCCACTCAGCAGGCTTGGACCTCCTACGACCTCGAACCCTTCCCTGGAATCTGTTCGACTGGAGACTGGGCCTGAAACACAGGATTTCCAGAGTTTAACTCTATTGTCCCTGGTTGCTTGACCCCCTCTTCCCTTGGAGACCAAACCTTCCCCTATGTCTTCTCCTCACCATGTTTTCTTGTGTGGTGTGCTCTCCGTCCTGCCCTTCGGTGCAGGGGTGCATCAACTGATGTGGGCTCTACGCAGCCTAGTTGCTTCACTGGCGCGGGCCCAACAGACTGGGTTTGCTGTAACTCCAGCCCGACCGGTAGGTTGGATGACTCGTAATGAACTGTCCTTTTCTTGCCTCTTGTCTCCTTTATAACGTGTCTCTTATCCCTTAGATGTTGGAGGGGTCAGAGTTGGCGTCTTGCTACTTAGGGGAGCCGAGCACTAAGCGGTGAGTGAAGCGTGATGCGTGGCGCTGTTCACTTTTTCTTGTATTGACCAATGTCTCTCTCTGTGTCCCTTACAGGCGCTGCAATGTCCCAGCGTGGCTGCCGACTGAGAGAATAAGGTGTGGTGAGTAAGCGCGATGTGCGGCGCCTTCTTATGCTTTCTGTGCTAACCTGTATTGTCTTTTCCCCTTGCAGGTCGATGGGATGCTCCGGAGCTGAAGTTACCCTAAGCGGCTCGAGTTCAGGTAAGCATTTGACTTTCCTTGCAGTTTTCGAGTAAGCTGAGATATGAAGAATGCTTACTAATGTCTTTTCTTTCGTTCATTTCTTTCCCCAGGATGCGGCATGCTGAGATGTAGGTGACACGGCCGTAAAGCTGCCCACAGGACCGGAGGAGCGATGGATGGAAGCTGGATACTCCCCACAGTAAGTATAAGATTAATGCTGTTCTTGTTCTTGCAGGTGCGCGGAATGCGGAGGAAAGGCGAAGGCCTTCAGGAGACCGATCCGGGGACGGTGAGTGTCACGCTGCAGGTGCAGAGAAACGCAAAGCGTGTTTCTCTGCCCAGGCGTGGTTTAAATAGCTTCCAGGTATCCCAGGTATCCCTGGGTTGAACCACACCCAAAAGGCTAGACCACATACTGGTTATGTGGGGGCATCCATCTTGCCCACAATACATTATAAATCCAATGCCAAGTTGTCCTCAGTGTTATGCGCCAGGTCTGACTCCAAGTGGGTATCTGGTGAGATGGAGAGGCCCTTAAAGGCCATGCAGGGGATCATGGCCTGGCTCCAGGATGGCGTCTCAGACGGCTGGGGGCAGAGATCATGACAGCACTCCCCCGAAGGCCCCTCTCACAGTGGTTCTCCTGTCTGGCCCTGGTTTGGTTGGATGGTTTTGATGGAACCTCTTGAGCAAACAAGGTGCATGGATGTATTCGCAAGGTTCTCATGTCCTGTCCTGCGGGCCATACCCTTTCCAGTCCACTAGATAGTATAGATTAGATCTGACATACTTTGAATCCAGAATGTCTTTGACGTCAAACTCTGGCTCCCCATTGATTACTACTGGCTTCGGTGGTGGTGTAACACAGGTCCCAGGTTGAACAGGTTTTAGGAGAGATACGTGGAACACAGGATGAATATGCATGTTAGATGGTAAGGCTAGTTTGACTGCTACTGGATTTATCACGGAGGTGATGGTGAATGGACCCAGGTATCTTGGGCGGAAAGTCTGGGTTCCTTTAATGGGCACATGTTTAGATGCCAACCAGACTTCGTTTCCAACTTGGTAATTGGGGGCCTTTACTCGGCGTTGGTCAGCAAATTTCTTCTGGCGGTTCTTAGCTTGGAGTAAGTGTTCAGCTGCCCTTTTAAAGGTTTGAGAAATGGTCGTGTGCAAGATTTTAATTGCTGGCATTTCCAGGGTCGTAGGGGCGTCTAGCTCGGAAGTGCGTGGATGCCTGCCATCTACGGTATAAAAGGGAGTCTGCCCAGTGCTGGTGTGTAGGGAATTATTATAGGCATATTCAGCTATCCATTACAGATCTGACCAGCTTCCTTCTGCTTGATGTAGAATACAGCGTAGGTACTACTCGAGCTTTTGATTTGTTCTCTCTGTTTGACCATCCGTTTGGGGATGGTGACTGGTGGATAGTCGGATGTCGATTTGGGTCATAGAACAGCACTTCCTCCAGAAGTTGGACACAAATTGAGTACCTCAGTCCGAGACCAGTACCGAAGGAAACCCGTGGAGTCATACGATGCATTTGAGAATCACCTTTGCCAGAGTGGATGCATTTGGGAGACCCTTAAAATGAATGAAGTGTGCCAATTTTTAAAACAAGACTACAACCACTAGAGTGGTGTTAAACCCTTGACTGGGTGGTAAGTTGGTAATAAAGTCGAGGGATAGCGTATGCCAGGGTGCTGGTGGGATATCCAATGGATGTAAGAGTCCAGCTGGTTTCTGCTTGGATGATTTGTTTTGTGCACACACTCTACAGGATAGGATGAATTGGATAATGTCTTTACGCCACGTTGGCCACCAGTAACTCTGTTTTACCTTGGATAGGGTTTTTGCAATTCCAGGATGGCCCTCGATTAAAGAATCGTGATAACCGGACATGACTTGTTCTCGTAGCTCTTTGTTTGGAAGGAATAACCGGTTCCTGGAATAGGGCAACTAGTCCTTTATTGTGTGTTGTTCCCCTTGTGTACTCCACTCTTGCAATTGCTCGGGACTCATCAAGCTTTGGATTTTCTCATGTAACTCGCTCTGAGTCATGGTTGCTGTGATTCCTAGGAGTTTGTCACTTGGAATGATGGCTATTGGGTCAGGGGTCTTGTATCCCTGTTCATCAACACCCATACGGGAAAGAGCGTCGGCTTTTCCGTTTTTAACTCCTAGTCGAAACGTGATCACGTAATCATATTCAGCGAAAAAAAGGGCCCAGCATAATTGTCGTGAAGATTGAGCCTTTGCTGTTTTTAGGTACGGGAGATTTCGATGGTCAGTTATTACAGTGATTGTGTGTCTGGCACCTAGGAGATAATGTCGCCAGGCCTTAAAGGCTGACTAGATGGCTAGGAGCTCTTTGTCTGTGATGGCGTAAATGAGCTCGGATGGTGTGAATTTACGCGACCAGAAGGCAACAGGGTGTAATTGACCCGTTTCTGAGTCCTTTTGTGAGAGGACGGCTCCCATTGCCTTACTTGAGGCGTCCGTCTCCACCACGTATGGGAGGTCTGGGCGAGGATGACGTAGAATCGGGGCAGTAGTGAATCTCACCTTGAGTTCCCAGAAAGCCTTTTATGCTTCTTCTGTCTAGTGAAACTTTTTATTGCATTTCCTTAGCAGAGATGTGATGGGATGCACAATTTGCGAGAATCCCGGGATGAATCGGCGGTAGAAGTTTGCGAAACCCAACATGCTCTGGACTCCCTTGAATGAGTTTGGCGATGGCCAGTTTAGGATAGCATCTACCTTGGGTACATCCATTCGAATTCCAGTTGGGCTGAGAACGAAGCCAAGGAATTCCACCTCAGAGACATGAAATGAGCACTTTTCGAGTTTGGCATAGAGCCAGTGCTGCCGGAGTTTTGCAAGTTCGGATCAAACATGCTTGACATGGTCCTGCTATGATGCGGAATATACCAGGATATCGTCAATATATACTAGGGCACAGGCATCAATTCATTCCCTTAAGACATCGTTCATGAATTATTGAAATGCAGCGGGAGCATTACAAAGGCCAAAGGGCATTACTTGATATTCGTACAGGCCGTAATTGGTACGAAAGGCGGTTTTCCATTCGTCACCCTGTTTTACTCGGACGAGGTGATACGCTCCTCTAAGATCTAATTTTGTGTATATTTGGGCGTCTTTGACTTGATCAAGCAGTTCAGGGATGAGTGGCAGAGGGTAACAATTTTTTACAGTGATCTGGTTCAGTGCGCGATAGACGATGCACGTTCTCAAGTCCCCTTCCTTCTTCGGCACGAAGAATAGGGGAGAGGCTGCTGGTGACTTCGAGGGATGGATGAATCCGTTTGCCAGGTGTTGGTCTAAGTAGGACTTCAGGTGCTGGTTTTCTGGCTCAGTGAGTGCATAGTTTCGCCCACAAGGGATCTGTGCGCCGGGTATCGGGTCGATCTGGCAATCGTATGCTCTGTGCGGTGGTAGGGTATTAGCTTGTTCTTTCTGAAATACATCTTGAAAATCCTGGTATTCACTTGGTAAGCTACCGGTTGCCACTGTTCCAAGAGCAGAAGTTCTGGTATCAATTGGCTGTTTCCCTCGGCAATAACAAGTGTGCGCACAACTTTCGGAAAAGGCCAACACTTTAGTTCGCCAATCTATTCAAGGATTGTGAGCTACCAACCACAGCATTCCTAAAATCAACCGGAACTGAGGCGCCTTGATGAGGTCGAAAGCGATAGATTCCTGGTGTCCATCCTTGCATAGGAGGGTTAAGGCTGCAGTGCATTGGGATACTGTACCAGAAGGTATTTCCGTGCCATCAACGGTGGTGACAGTGTCTGTAGTTGACTTAGGGCATAAAGGAAGCCCCATCTTTGCTGAGAAATCTTGGTCCATATAGTTCCCAACGGCTCCACTCTCTATGTACGCTCTTACTGCATGCATCTGAGATGGTTGTTGGTGATTGATCAAGATCACAGACAATGCAAAATGGGAGGTCTGCAGTTCACTTTCTTCGCTCGACAAGTGGACCCCTTACACTTGCCAGGCTTGGTAGTTTTCCGATTCTTTGGTGGTATCTTCCTTGTCCATGGCCCCTACTATTCTCTTTGGTGGCTTCACCGGACACTCTTTAAGTAAATGGCCTGACTTTCCACAGTACAAACATAACTGCTGCTGTCTCCTTTTATCCCTTTCGGCCTTAGTCGAGGGGGACCTGACCCCTCTGAACTCTGCATTGGTTCCCCTGAGCTCTCTGTTGTTCGAGAGATATTGTCCTTTGAATGCACATACATAGGGCGAGGGTCCAGTCTGGTTCGGTCTGCTCTTCGGTCTTGAAACCTATGATCTAATTGAACAACAAGGTTAATAAATTCTGCACAGTTTTTGGGGGGTCGACCACTTGTGCGAGAACATCTTTTAGCTCTCCCCGCAGGCCCTGGTGAAATAACGTGGTTCTCTTCTCTTCCGGCCATTCTGCTTCAACCACAAGTCTATTGAAGGTGGCAATGTATGTTAATAGGTCTTGGTTCCCTTGACGAAGGGACAAAAGTTTGCTGTCTAATGGCTGTCCATGAGTACGATGGGCGAAGAGTTTCTCCATCTCCTGCTGGAAACCCCTGAAGTCATGTAGCAAAGGAACATCTTGATTGACAGACCAGTCTGCAGCACTGCCGCTCAGATAGGATAGCACGAAAGCAACCTGTGATTGGTCATTTGGAAAGGCCCCTGGCCTACAAAGGAAATGCAGACGGCATTGGTTCATAAATGTTGCATACTTCTTGGGATCCCCGTGAATTGCTCGGGCGGGGCGGGGCCAAAGGAAATGCCCCAGGAAGGGTTATCTGAACAGGGTTGTCTGATGGTACTGGCATGGAAGGCACGTTACCCGGTAATGGTGCATGTCCCGCCTGTGACTGGAGAAGTTCCTGGCTTAAATCATCAGTGCGTTCTTTAGCGACTATCAACTCTCTCCTCAGGGTGTTAGTCTCTTGCCATGGCTGGATGTACTTCGGCACGTGGCTGCCCCAACATTTGGGCTAACTGGTCGGTTTCTGACATTTCCATGACGTCCAGGTGGATTATGGCGTGAGTCTTTGCATTCTGTAACGCTCACCTGGTATCCACAGGGACACCACTCAGCTGGCTTGGACTTCCTACGACCTTGAACCCTTCCCTGGAATCTGTTCGACTGGAGACTGGGCCTGAAACACAGGATTTCCAAAGTTTAACTCAATTGTCCCTAGTTACTTGACCCCCTCTTCCCTTGGGGACCAAATCTTACCCTATGTCCTCTACTCACCTTGTTTTCTTGTGTGGTGTGCTCTCCGTCCTGCCCTTCGGTGCAGGTGTGCGTCGACTGATGTGGGCTCTACGCAGCCTAGTTGCTTCACTGGCACGGGCCCAACGGACTGGGCTTGCTGTAACTCCAGCCCGACGGTCGGTTGGATGACTCTTAATGAACTGTCCTTTTCTTGCCTCTTGTCCCCTTTATAACGTGTCTCTTCTCCCTTAGGTGTTGGAGCGGTCGGAGTTGGCGTTGTGCTGCCTTAGGGGAGCCGAGCACTAAGCGGTGAGTGAAGCGCAATGCGCGGCCCTGTTCACTTTTTCTTGTATTGACCAATGTCTCTCTCTGTGTCCCTTACAGGAGCTGCAAATGTCCCAGCGTGGCTGCCGGCTGAGAGAATAAGGTGCGGTGAGTAAGCGAGATGTGCGTCGCCTTCTTATGCTTTCTGTGCTAACCTGTACTGTCTTTTCCCCTTGCAGGTTGATGGGATGCTCCGGAGCTGAAGTTACCCTGAGCGGCTCGAGTTCAGGTAAGCGCTTGACTTTCCTTGCAGTTTTCGAGTAAGCTGAGATATGAAGAATGCTTACTAATGTCTTTTCTTTCGTTCGTTTATCTTTCCCCAGGATGCGGCGTGCCAAGATGTAGGTGAAACTGCCATAAAGCTGCCCACAGGACCGGAGGAGCAATGGATGGAAGCTGGATACTCCCCACGGTAAGTATAAGATTAATGCTGTTCTTGTTCTTGCAGGTGTGCGGAATGCGGAGGAAAGGCGAAGGCCTTCAGGAGACCGATCCGAGCACGGTGAATGTCACGCTGCAGGTGCAGAGAAACGCAAAGCATGTTTCTCTGCCCGGGAGTGGTTTAAATAGCTTCCAAGTATCCCGGGTATCCGTGGGTTGAACCACACCCAAAAGGCTAGACCGCATACTCAGTTCAAGGAACTGGGTTATGTGGGGGCATCCATCTTGCCCACAATACATTATAAGTCCAATGCCAAGCTGTCCTCAGAGTTATGTGCAAGCCTGGTGCCACAGGCACCAGGTCTGACTCCAAGTGGGTCTCTGGTAAAATGGAGAGGCCCTTAAAGGCCATGTAGGGGATCGTGGCCTGGCTCCAGGATAGCGTCTCAGAGGGCTGGGGGCAGGGATCATGACAGCACTGCAAGTACCAGCACAGAAGAATGCTATAGACACGAGACACGCAGACTCCCATACAGAGGCTAGGGGGAGTGACCGTAGTGGGGGGAAAACCCCTTTACAGGGACAGGGATGACTTTACATCCACAATAGGACCATCTATGGACTGACTTGATGTACTCAATCCTATCTGTTACACCCGACTCGAACGAGGAACCATGTGTAAGGGTAACCATAGGTGACAATACTTTCTCTTTTCTCATGGATACAGGGGTGACCAGATCTTGTATTAGGGAGGGGAAGATACCCTTTGTCAGGCATTGTCATGAATGTGCAAGGATTCTCTGGGGCTACCGATTTGGTTCCTTTTACTGACGAACTTCCAATTTCTATAGGGGAACATGACTTTACCATGCAGCTGTTATATTCCTGAAAGACACCAGTTAACATAATGTGAAGGGATATGATGAGCAGACTTAACATGACCATTTCGTTCACAGATTAGGGGATAGTGTGTTCTACCCCAGGAATTCACTACATGAACGTACAAGAGTTTATTCATACATTCTGCGGCCAGTCCGTACAGAGGGGGGTGCCCGCAGACCCCAAATTATTTCAATATGGAGTGGAAGTGCTATTAGCATGGCTTCTGCTCGATTAAAAAAAAAAATAGAAAAGGCTGCGGGGGTGTCCACCGCAACACCCCGTTCACCATAATACAGGATAGTGAGCGGGGGTTGTGGAGGACAACCCCGCAGCTGCTCAATAAAACAAATAAAAACAAAGAAATAAGAAAAGGACCCTGCGGCGCCGGTTCCCGATCATGGAAGTGAAAGGAAACTGGCATTGCAGGGACGAGCGAGACTGAAGGAAGGTAAGTAGGTGTGGTATGGGGGATGGGGTGTGTGGGGGTGGGAAGGGGTTCAGGGTTTCTTTAGCTTTGGGGTTGTTTTACCTTGAATGCCCGAATGGGAGATGTACAAACAATTTTACATTGCGTACATTTCTCATTCGGTCATTTCCATCGCGGTTATTTCTGCCGCGGTAAAACAACCCAAATTCGTATCGAGCATTTTATGGACCAACAGCCTGTATGACATCGGCTTGTTGTGTTGAAAGGGGTGGGAGCTATCAAATTCAAGCTCAAGCCAGAGGCGTTTTTACCAAGAGAAAAACAATATCCTTTATCAAGGGAAGCAGACAAAAGCATTTTTGAGACAATTTCTGCGTTAGTGCAGCAAGGGATTTTGGTGCCTTCAGAATCGCAGTGTAACACGGCTGTGTACCAGGCGAAGAAGGCGACCGGGTGATCGTGGTGTTTTATTCAGGATT
Organism: Ambystoma mexicanum; assembly: GCF_040938575.1. Classification (NCBI taxonomy): domain Eukaryota; kingdom Metazoa; phylum Chordata; class Amphibia; order Caudata; family Ambystomatidae; genus Ambystoma; species Ambystoma mexicanum. The sequence goes on along the minus strand of NC_090923.1, from coordinate 593,327,880 downwards.
TGTGCCCGTTGAACAACATTGTTGAAGCAGAGTTTCCTCTAGTTCTCAATCCAGCGACAATATTGAGTAGTATTCCACTGGAAGCTACTCATTTCACAGTGATAGACTTGAAGAATGCCTTCTTCTCTATCCTACTTCACAAAGAGTCACAGGATCTGACATCATTTCTGTATAGAAATAAAAAATGGAAACATACAAGACTTCCTCAGGGGTACTGCAAGTCTCCTTCAATATTCAATAGGGTCCTCCAACTGGACCTAGGGAACATACATTTCACCAGCATGGTCATTCAGTACGTAGATGACAATTTGATATGCAACAGGTCAGAGGAGCAGTGTCGAAAGGACTTGGTAAAGTTGCTGACAGTGCTAGCAGAAAAGGGTTACAAGGCGAAGTTACAATATTGCCAGACTGAGGTTTTATACATTGGACAGTTAATATCGCAGGAAGGTATACCCTGAAAGAGCAGGCGATTTTCAGAATGCCACATCAAAGACATTGAGGGAAATGCAGCAATTTTTGTGTCTCTGTAATTATTGCAGGGCCTGGGTGTTTGACTACAGCACATACACTAGACCGCTTCTAAGCAGGCTCAGGGAGGCCCAGAGGGGGGATGGTAAACTGACGTGGACAAGGGAGATGACTGAAGCATTCAAGGAACTGAAAGGGGCGATATGCACAGTCCCTGTGTTAGGGATCCCAGGCTACAATGCAGAATTGTACTTATTCTCACACTCCAACAGAGTGGTGGTGACGGCAGTGCTCACGTAGAAGACAGCCCTAGGGCATAAACCAATAGCTTACTAAACTGGGCATTTAGATCCAGTAATGAGAGGTCACTACCATTGTGAACAAGCATTGGCTGCTGCTGCCTTTACAGTAGAGAAGTCAGCAAATGTCACGATGGGCTGTAGCACCACGTGGAGCATGCCCTTTTTGCCATTCTTGAAAAGCCCAAGAGCATATTGACCATGCGGTGAGCATCGGGATACGAAGTAATTATCTCAAATCCGGTGATAAAGGTAGTAAGGTGTAGAGTTGTAAACCCGACAACATTCATAGCAGAACCAGTAGAAGAAGAAGATTACGTACATGACTGTACCACAAACACAGAACATTATGATGACATCCCTAGAGCAAGGGAGCATGCCCTCTGGGGAGGGGAGGTACTCTTTATTAACGGGTCCTCAACTATTGACCAGACGACAGGAAAGAGACATACTGGGATGGCAGCAGTAAAGTTAAACCCGAGCAAGGCAGTTGAAGAAGTGGCAAGTGGAGATCACAGTGTACTCCGCCTACGTGTAGTCAACAGTACATGCAAGACTGTCACATTGGAAAAGGAGGGTCTATCACTGTGCTGATGGCACACCGGTGCAGCACGCACCCCTACTGGCTAAACTCATAGATGCGCTGCAGCTCCCACCAGCCATAGACGACGTGAACTGCCAAGCCTACACGAGGTGGGAGGACACGATCTCCCATGGCAACAAAGCTGCAGACACAGAAGCCAAGCAAGCAGCATATTTTACAGAAATAGATAAGTTCAATACCCCACAAATAAACGCATATGCGCGCTTAGCATCATATTGCGAGAGGGATATAGATCGTTACCCAAATAGTGGGATTTCAGAGGCAAGCACTAGCAGAGGAAAAAAAGTTGTGTATAAAATAAAGGGGTTTGATATCTCCCACAGATGCACTGTTGGGACAAGGAAGCCAGTGATTCTCTTTGCATTATTGCAGATTGCGCTTACACAGCTGCATTAACTGATGTTCTTGCGGCACATATAGGGGAAGACTGGCTCCGTCTCAACTATATCACCGCTTTTATGTACAACTGTATAGTCTGCCTGAAATTCAACTCGGGTCACACGTTGTGTGTAGTACAAGGAGCAATACCATGCCCTAATGGGCCCTTTCAACATCTGCACATACACTACATGGATATGATTCAGGTATGCAATGGCTACAGGTACATAATTGTGGTAGTGTGCCCATTTTCTCGCTGGATCAAAGCTGGTCCATGCTCACACCCCAATGCCCTCAGTGCAGAAAAATTCCTCGTCAGAGAGGTGTTCCCATGGTGGGGGGGTGTGAGGTCCTGCATTCAGTCAATGGACCTCACTTCATAAAAAATGTTTTTGAGCACATCATAGCCCTGCTGGAAATGAAGCATACGTTTTCCTGTGCTTATCACCCACAACAGAATGGGATTTGTGAGTGCCTCAATTACCTGCTCAAAGAGAAAATTGCCAACACAAAAGTGACACTGAAAAAGGGATGGCTTCATTACCTGCCCTGAGCCCTATTTGCATTACAACATTCAATCTGGATATGACCACCATTTAACCCCCCATGAGGTGGTGACAGGATGACGCATGTGCCTCCCAGTTGCTCCTCTCACTAGACCGCTGACAGATGCCCAAAATGTAGCTACTGTTCTTGGTGATGAAATGCATTAATATCTTGCTTCGATGATGGCTAGTGCCTCTTTTATCTCTCAACAGTTGAGGTCCTGGCTGGGGTGGTTGAAGGATGCTGAAGATAAAACACCAGTAGAACAATCTGAACTGCTGAAACAACTGCCTCTTTATCCAGGAGATATGGTACTTTTGAGAAACTTTGTAAGAACGTGGCACAAGCCGAGATTTGACAGCCCCTCCATAGTAGAGCAAGCAACAGACAGAACCATCAAGCTAATAGGTAAAAAGGCTTGGAAATACCTTGGAGATGTCAAGCCCTGCAGAGGTGAGACTCCACCCTGGCCCAACACGTAGACGATCGGACGCAAGAAGAAGAGGAAGATAAACAGAGGGAAATCCAGACACGATCAAGAACTAGAGCTAGACAAGAACATATTGAAATCTAGAGTAGGCACACTGTCTTTTCTTCGCACTAGGTGACTACTGCAACTTTAATGAGTGATTTCAAGCATGCACGAACATTAAAAAGCAATTTATGAACTCATAGCAGCTTTGAAGCAGATGATGCCAGCAAAGATCTTTTTCTGTGCTTTTCTTCTCTATGTTGCACATGAATATCCAATCTTGATAAGACGTTGCATACCCGTTATTACTTCACTTGGGGACCCAAAGGTACAATTTGTTTTCGAGCAACTGTTTAATACTGCATTAGCATGATATTATCACAGAGGAGTTTAATTATTCTAACAAATGACAATGTTGAACATTAAGAGTTCTGGTAAGTTTCTATGCCGAATGTTTGGATACAGGCAGAACCGCAAAGCTCTACGCGACATGGAATCTGCAGGCAAAGCAGTTGTATTGACATTTTCTGCATTCTGTTGTCTCTACCTTTTTACCCTCTTTGCATTACAACAGGTTGCATTGTCTGACACACACACACACACACACACACACTGAATTATATGTTAATATAACCTCAGTTCCTGCCATATCTGAACAGGTTATCAGCGCTGCCCAAGAGGTAAAAATACTTAGGTGGAACACAGACATGGATTTCATGTAAATGCACATTTAGCTGATTCAGCCCACGTGTCTAACAACATGTGGTATCAGCAAATGACATTAATAGCTACAGAAATTCCAACAGACAGAGCACAATGCCTTATGCACCTAGTGCTCTGCACCACAAGAGGCAGATTCCAAGGAAGATGGGCCACACTGTGATGGATGTCACAGAAGATGTTGCCATATGAAGATAGCTAAATCAAGACTCAGACAATGATGACTACTGCCGTTCAGACAAGACAATAGAATACATTTAGGATGGCCCAAACAAAGGAGAAGCCAGAATATTGACACAAAAGGAGTTGCAATGTCAAATGCCAGGAAAAAGGGAGACAGGAGGACTACCAGGATGCTGGGAGAAACCTCAGCTTCTGGTGCACGGACAAGTGTTCAGAACAGAAGGATGGAATGTATGGTGGGGTGCAAAGAACATGCACTGTTGACAATTCCAATAGAAGTGGTACAGAAGGAAAATGATGATTGCCTCAAGGAGTGAGCAGCTCACTTGGGCGGAGAATCAAGCAGGTCCTATGCCAATCCTACCACTCAAAATGCTTCCCTGTGTTTCCAGAATCACAGTCCAGTAAAGGTTGGGGTGAACAAAGGATGCAAATGAACATTGAAGATACCGGGTATGAAGGTTGGTACCGCAGTGATAATGGATCACTATTGGGTCTGTGGGTCCAAGGGGTACATGCACAGACTGTTCAGCACAGTTGAAATGTTCTTCGCATCAGTTGTTCCAGCGGTCCATGTCAACTCAAATGCCAAATGGTTCCAGATTACCAAATGGGAACTGATGCAGGGGATAAATTTGACAGTAAAAGGATTCAAAGCAACCAAAGAAGAACTGAGAGCTGTCCGACTGATGACCCTACAGAGCAGATATGTTCTGGATCTCCTCACAGCCATAGAAGGAGGCGTGTGCAACAAGATGGGACTGTCTTTCTGCATTTATGTGCCCTCCCACAGAGGCAATAATACAATTGTCAAACCTGCATCCCAAGATGGAGGCAGTAAACCAACACATTAGGAGAAAAGGAAGATTGGCCGACATATCTCTTTTCCTGGATACCATCATGGATGGCCAGTGGACTGAAGGTACTCATGGCTGCCTTCGTACTAGTACTGCTAGCCTTCTGTGTTATTAGAGTAGCTATTGCACAGTGTAAGAAGACTACCAAGACAATAGAGATGAAAGTATTGCTGGACATAGAGACAAAAACAGACAGAGAGACGTAGACATTCGATGTATTGCAGTCACACCTGAAGAAATGTCATCCGTTTCCTCCAGGCACAATGTTTTCATTTCCCCTCAGATCCACGCAACTATATGGGAAGATAGGTTTGGTACAAGCCCGACAGAGACTGCTGCTACACGACCTGGAGTTTAGACAAACAAGTGAAGTACCATGGTTACTTGGGAGGAGTGGCGAAAGTATGGATCCCAAAGCCACACTTGAACAGGGAGAATGGTTAAGGAAGTGTGTACGATCTATCGACCAGAGGGGGGATTGAAGAGGGAGACCTAAACCTGGCCAGAGGAACAAAAGGTGTACATTGTTCCTGAGTCCCTCCTCCCCATCATCGATGTATCACAGATGTGAGAAACCTTATTCACTCCGACAGCTATTCAGACCCTATCCTGATGACGTCATTGACGAGACAAGATTGCAATCGGTGGAGCAAGTCGACTGACTAACTTCGAAGAAAGCCGATGACATCACGTTTGACACCATGACATAGATGCGTTAGACATGAAGCACATAGGCATTCCTGCCTGAAGCTATGCAGACACTTAGATTAATTTCTGGAAGACACGAAGAACATGCTTATGACTCACTTAGATAGAGGACAGACACACTCTTGCTATGCAGAAACCGCAAGTTGCACAAGAATACATATGAACTATTTACTGATGCTTAAACGCAACTAACATGGGCGGCCATGTAAATCAAGATGGAAGCCGCTATTACATTGGAGTGGATGGAAAAGCTGAAAGGACTTGAGAATACAGAGTGGAGCTGACAGGCTGGTCCCGCAGAGATACACACCAGACTTCCAATGGAACCACTGTGCACATCCTCGCCAAGGACACAGAGAGAGGGAATAATTCAAGTTAACAAAAGAGATAGGGCACCTGCAAGAGCACAAGCTGAAAATTCTCATAAATGCAAGCAGGAGAAATCAATTTTGCAGTCTGTCAAACGTGATCTGTACCTGCAAGACAAGGCCTATTCATTCAAGCCCGGCTAAGGTAGCTGTTCCCATTCACTTTCCACGCTAGGCTTACACTTTGTTGCATCACCCAATTGCAGCACTCTAACCTGAAATATTTGTAGTTGCAACATTTAGGAGGTGGTTGCAGCAGGTGCCACCAGATATGTTTTATCTAATTAATGTACTAATCCCCTATGCAACATATATGTAGTTTACCTCACTAACCAATCCTGATCCCGGTTAGGTTTTTTGGGTGTATCTTTATTTTTGTGACGTCACACAGTATCAAAACTGGAAGGCAGACCCAAGATCGCTGAGAGAGTATTGGAGAATGCTGCATTGTTCATGTCTCAATCATTTTTGTATAAACAGTAAACCTTTTGTCACATGGCTGCAATCTTCTGTTTTTGGTGCAGGGTATTTCCTTGCCCCAGTTCCTCTTGCTTATAATTGGGATGACTGATAATAATTCTCCTACCTTTCTTCACTAGACAATTCAGTCCTTCACTGCAACACCAGATAACATCTTGTTCAATGGAGAGAAGGGAGCCTTTAGGACACACATAATTAAAACAACACACCAAATCCTACTATTTAATACACTGCATCATGGTGGGGTAAACATTTGCAGCCATGGAGTGACTCCACTTTTAGTCTTTTGCCTTTAAAAAAACATGGAGCCATTGCAAGGGGACAGCGATATACCAAAGCCATGTACTATGCAGCAGTAAGAAATGATATAATGATCGCGGCTTTACGGCGAGTTACAGTCCTGCAGGAGACATTGTGAACCTCCTGTGACTTTGAGTCTTTTTCCAGTGTTCATTACTGTGTGTGGACCCACATTACAAAAGACTGTTGCTGGCGTGGAGCGGCTGCAGAGTTACAGCGAGTTACTGTCTTGCAGTCTTGCACGTCTGCAAGGGCTGCTTGTACCCTCTGCATCGTAGTGCAAGCTCCTCCCAAAATAGACTAAGGTCGCCTGCTGCGGAGCTCTACAAGGCCTGAAGAGGAGAGGGAGAGAGAGAGAAACCATGTCATCAACCTTCTATGGGGGGCATGAGCCCGAAGTCCAACTTAATGCCAGTGAACAGCTCGACTAAATGAGAGAGGCTGAACGGAAGAAGGGGAAGTGGCAGGTGCCCGACATAACAGGAGAGAAGGCTGCGAGGGCAATGGTGGAAGGTAAGTTGTTATGGAGAATTCTCCTTCTAGGGCTAATTTCCCTCACCTAGTGAGTCCCCCAGCAGCTTTGCTGGATTTCTGGAGTTTATTTTTCCACCTGGTAAGAGTGTACATCCTTTGTCCACTCTTGCATGTGTTTTGGCCTATGTGTTTTTACTCATTGTGTGATCTTGGGCACTGGAGCACACCACTCCAGATGCCCCTGTTCTTGTAGGGGTTACACAGCACCTTCAGTGTAGCAACCCAGGGTTGTCGTTAAGACTGCCCACTGACTCCATTTCGCTGGGGCTGACTACTGTCCCCCCAGAGTAAGGTAAAGTTGCCATTTACTTTACCTAGTCGCTTTTACCACAGACCCAGTACACCCCATCTTACATGGAATACTGGAAAGGGCTAATCTGTACCCCTTTTCTGTCTGTACCTCCCGGAGCATTGTTCTGCTCTTTTAACATTTAGACTTGGCTGGTGGCAGTGGTATCTACCCTAACTTTTCTACCGTGATTATAGTAGATAAACGTGGTAATCCTTTTGGCTATTTTTGCAGCCTTAAGCATAAACCCGCTTGACCAAATCGTCTTTCTTTTGGCTCCGGTTGGGTTTATTCGCCATTTCTTTTTGTTAAAGTCCTTCTTGTATTTTACTTTGCACAGCAAACTAGTTTCGCCTTCTTTGTTCACCGTCTTTTGGCGGGCTTCTGCAGAGAAGCCCTCCTCTTGGCGCAAGGGTGTCTAGGTAGACTGAATCTGGGGAAGGGGTGTAGTCACTCCCTGCACAGGGTATCATAGGAAACCCAAGTGGTACTTTGCCATGATTGGCTGAGGTGGTTGTCCCGGCTGGACAACCCCCCTGCTGTATGATTGACAGCCAGGCTGTGGAATGGGGGTTTTGCACATAAAAGGCAGGTCTCTTGGGCTAGAAGTCAGAGTCGCCACTGGAACTACAAGGAACCGAAGAGAAGCAGAGATAACGACGGCTGCTGCAACTACCCCATCCCGGTGAAGCCTTGCTGCAGTCCTGAGCTATCTAACCTTCAACGACTAAGAGAAGATCCAGTCCGGAGTCTTCTTCCCTTGAGCGTGGTGGGGATAACCAACTCATCTTCTTCAGCCAGAGGTCTCTGTCGTGGTCGAAATAGCTGCACACTGCTGTAACCAACTCATCTTCTTCAGCCAGAGGTATCTGTCGTGGTCGAAATAGCTGCACACTGCTGTAGTGGTCCGGATAGCCACCTGCCGAGCCTCTCCTGTTTTTAAGGAGCACACCTTTTATTCATTGTCGCTGCTGCCGGCTTCATCTCTGTGTGGTGCAGACCCCCTTCAGACGTCTTCCTTCACACCGAAGCTCCAGGAATTGTGGGTCTGCGGGAAACCAACAGGAACAACTGCCAGGGCACCAGCTGCACCATTGGAATAAGGTACTGTGTTCTGCTCAAGGAAATTGGGTGAATCCCTTTTCTTCATGTCTAAGGCTTGCCCTTGTCTTCCCTCCTTCTTATAACTTTTGCTTCCGAACATTGACAATATCAAAGTACTCTTGGCTGCGCTGAATCGTGAACTGTCTAACGGTGTGATCTTCGCCAACAGGTCTCCGGTCCCACTTAAACCTGGCTCCGGCCCTTTGACTTTTGAACTCCTGTTTCTGAGTGTTTCTCGATCCTGACTGCCTAACCTAAATATTGCCTGTGATTTTTGCCTCCAACTCCCTCTGGGTATCTCAGGTGCTAAGTGTGTTTTTGCCCCGATAGCATTTCATGTCACGGATACGAGTTTATTTAGTAGACCGATCAAAAAGTGATCGCAACCGTATCCGCGGTATCGTGTTTTGTTCATAACACCGGTTCATTCAAACACAGGGTACTTACCTTGAGACATACTGTACAAAGTGAATTGGTTAGTTGTAGTATATTTAACGTGTGGTTTTGTTTTGTTTAATAGAAGTGTTGTGTTTATAACTGACGGTTTAAAAATAAACATACTTATATTTTTCTACCTAAAACCTAGAGTCAGTGTTTGCTTGAGTCACAGTAATTGTGGTCCCTTTGTGTAATCTCTGCTACTGCTCATATACTCTTGAGATAAGCCTGGCTGCTCTGCTACTGCTACCACTATAACTTAGTAGTACGGGCTTGTACCAAAGGTAAACCTTGTATTACCACCTGTGGTCTTAATTGTGTGTAGTGGTCCCTAAGGTCACTGCACAGGATTCTGCCTAACATAAGTCACAATGTGTTTGGGACACCTGCACCTCCGCCTTATCTCCACCTTCCATTTTCCATCCTCTCTTGCCCGCCGCTCCCCTTACCTCGGCCCCCTTCATCCCCACGCTCTATTACCGGGACACCGGGAGAACCAAGGTGACTGCATCTACATTTATCAGAGAGGTGGACCTACCTCCAGCTGGCGTCAATGAGTGTTGCACTTTGGGGGAGGCGACCGGGGCTCCCGCTCCTACTGCCGAGACATCGGAACACCCTGGTGAAAATGGCCATGTGCAACCCGATGGAGAGGCGTGGTCCCAATTGGTTAGTGCAGACATCGGGAAAGGTTTGACTCCGAATTCAATGAAGTTACTTACTTCTGAGTCAACGGTGATGCCAGTTTATAGCAATCCTCACTCACAAGAGGCACGGCTCATGGGGCTTAATGACAAATATATTACGAACATTAAGAACTTAATCGTGGAAGTTAAAGCCGAGATTCATGCTCCTAATTGTGCTGCCAACAACCAGATGGTTCTACCGATGTATTGACCTCTAAAGTCCAGCCCATTGCTTCCAGAAATGAGAAACCAGGTGAACCCGCCGCTGACGAGACATCCACAGGATCGGTAGAACCTCAGCGGGATGTAGCGATTGACACTGAGTTGGCTGACCTGATGTCCTCTGAGGTACCCGTTAAAGAGGGAGCGTCGGGCCTCTCGAATAACCCTGATGTGTCTACAGGGGCAGCCTCTGTATTGACTAAGAAGTCAACACCTGCAATTACCACAGTTTCTTTGAAACATGTCAAAAGACCTTTAGCAGTTCAAAGGAAAAAAAAGCTTGCAAAATCAACAACTAAGCCTCAGGGACTGCAAGGGAAAAAGAAAACAAAAACCAACGTGCAAGGATCGTCCAGTGTTGATGAAGCGTTAAGCATGAGAGACCTACAAAATCAGAACTGACCGACCGACCGACGACTGGAACTGACACACAGAGACTGAATAAGAGAACATACAGTAAAATCAAACCCAAGGGCCTGCTTCTTTCTAAAAGCCTGATAAACTACTTTCTGAAACATAAGTCTGGGGCTGACGAGTCATTTAACAGTCACCGCATGAAATCTCAGATGCTGAGCTCCTTGAGGGAGCGGGGGATGACTTAGATAGCGGGGTACAAACCCTGCCACACTCAGCAATAGCCACAGGATATGACCCCAATGTAACAGCGAGTATCAACCAAGGGATGCAGAAAACTGGGCATGGGAGGGAGTGCTTGGAGCTTAAATCGAGAACAAGAAAAAGGCCTGACATTGATAGTGAGGCATCAAAAGAGATGCATAGGCTGCCTATAAATGGTACGACTAACTCACCAACGAGGGAGGAAAGAACTAGCTCCTCCCCTAAGAAGTACACGGAGCCCAATATCGGTAGCAGGAGGGCCACATTTAGTGGAACTGAAGGGCCTAAAGCTAACAACATCAAGGTTGCTGGTGTAATTCAACTGGCCAAAGGAGACCCTCCCCAGCGAGAGGCTGATCTTAAAACAACAGCCCTTATAGAAAGAGAGAAGCCGAGGGGGACAGGTGGAACCACACTTGAAAAAAAGGATAGAGGCGGGAGATCAACCCTATGGCTCCGTCAGAACCTTGGAATCTGCAACAGCTAGACGCTATAACAGAGACACAGGCCATCAACCTAGAACGGGCTTGAGCTCTGAAAGCCTGTGATTGTCATATGAACACTCCACGTCCTAGAGATAGAAGATCGGGAGAGTTCCAGGAGAGCAGAACAAATGACTGTTCAAGGAAATCAGATCTGTTATCAATCATGTCTACAGTTACAATTGCATTGGCACAGTTTTCAAAACTGTATGAATCGCTGAATGACGCCATGAAAGATCATACGACCCTAATTGCCATCATGCACACAAAGCTGGTATTCCTGGAGGGCTTCATCACAGCAATAGGGAAGTCGTCTCAACCAGAGAGTTTACACTGCAATCGAGTGGAAATAGGCTGCCAGACAATGGGGGAAGATCTAAACATCACAAAGCATTGTCACAAACTGGGAGGTACGGATTCATGCAATCACATCACCCTTACTTCTGATCTTAGTAACGAAGCCTTATGAGCTCCTTTGAAAGGAAAACAAACCCAGGTTAACATGGCCCTTCAATCTAGTAGAGGAAGAACTCCCAGTGCCTGTAATACGGATAACAACCAAACAAGGGTTGGTTATTACTTGGTTATTATTTCATGGAACTTGTGTGGCCACCTTAACCTCCACAAATGGATGGCGTCTATTCCCTCTACGCATAACCTTAGCTTTATTTTTCTACAAGAAACCATGAGGGAATTAGTGCTGGAAGATTTTAGTACCTATTGCTCTCAAGCAATTAAAGGTAATGAGGGCCGTCCGATGGAGGGGGGGCTGTCAATTTCTATCAATAATCACATTAAATGTAACTCAAGATACAAGTATAAGTCTGATAATATCCTTGCAGTGGAACTGGATGTTTGCGAGAGATCACAGGATCCCAATTTGCTTTTAACGTTATACTTGAATCCATTGAAAGTGGCAATTGATGATATGTTTGATAAGTTAGATCATTGCTTTTAGAGTATACTGGTACAAAATGTCAATTACAAATTCATCATTGGTGGTGATTTTAATTCAATGTGTTTGGCTAGTAATGTGGAATCTGCACAATCGGAGGGTATGATGAGGGCTAGGCAAAGAGGTCTCAAATGGGTATCGTACTTTGATAACTGGGAGTTCACCTTTGTAAATGGTGTGGCGTCAGGTCCTAAACACACTTGGAGTCGGGGATTGTCAACCTCTATGATTGATTTCTTTGCAATATCTAACTCACTGATTTACCGCGTTGAGCCAGTAATCATTCATCCTATCAGTCATAGTGATCACGCTCCCATTCAACTACCATCGAGAATGTCTTATTGTGGACTGAAAATCAATGAATTACTCTCTTTGATTGAAATGGATCGTCCTAACATCTCTCTCAGATGGAATCCTGTGCTCTGCCGTAAACTAACGGAAAAGGTGTGGAGTGAACTGAACAGCATATCTGAGCAGATATTGCACCCTAGTTTTTGTCGCTACTTGAGGGAGACTATAGTAGGCAATACAGTTTCCAACGCTATTAGATCTGTACAGGCTAAATATAAACCTAAATCCATAGTTACATTTCATCAGTTCGATATCGATGTGAAATTGCTTAAATGTCACAAAAATAAGGAACTTTGTTCCCGTAAAAAGATAACACTGAATTATCAACAGTATCTATACTTAAAAAAGTGCATTCTCCAACACTACAAAAACAAACTAACAATTATTAGAATAACTAGTTTAAATAAAACAAATTGTGACCTGATTAGAACCATCTGTAATCACGATTCGAAAACAATTTGGTCAGTTATGCGTAATTCAAAGTCTAAGAATAATGGATATATACAGAACTTCATTTCTGCTGATATATGGGAAAAGTATATATCTGTGAAATTCAGTTTACCTTCTTGTTTCATTACTGTCAAATACCATCATGTGATAGATGTGGACAGGGAATGTTTCTCATGGACTAAATTGGATATTCTTTGGGCAATTAACAAGCTCACTAATTCCAAAGCTCCTGGTCCCGATGGAATTCCATCTTGTGTAACAAAACAGATCCATTGTTATGGGCTGATATACTTAAAGACAAATTTGATATCATCTTGCAGTCGGTTAGTATCCCAGGGAAGTGGGGAACATCTATAATTGTACCCATTTACAAAAAGCTGTAACCACACAGACCCAAATAATTATCGTCCCATTTCGTTGATACTGTCGCAAAGATATTTGCGATTCTTGTCCTCCACGACTTGGATCAATTTATAAGTCAGCATAACATCTTGTCAAAATTCCAAGTAGGATTCAGGAGGGATATGGGCACGGCCCTGAACGCTACTGTATTAGCATATATTCTGGTGGGTACTAAAAAGAAGGGAGTGTACCCAGTCTATTTGGCTAGCATAGATATGTCCTCAGCCTTCAACACTGTTGTGAGGGATCTGTTATGGAATAAAATGTCAGAAGTAGGAATTCTGGCGGCTTTGATCTTTTGGGTCGCTATGCCCCATAATAATACATTTTACAAAGTTAGGATTACTAAGGAGGGTGCGACTACAGGGTCTATTAGAAAATACATGGGCTTGAAACAAGGCTGCAATCTAGCAGCCACTCTCTTTAATTTGTACCTATGTGACCTGGAGAAACAATGGCAAGGCATGGGAATGAATTCTGTGAGAATGGGAGTGTTTCAAATGCACTGGCTTGCATTCGATGATGATATTATTCCGCTGGATTCCATCCCAGCGGGGCTTCAAGCCAAGCTCTACGCATTTGAGATATATGCCCATTCTCTGAACATAATCCCCAATGTAACAAAAACTAGTATGATCGTATTTAATGCAGGAAGGAAGCTGAAGGTTTACAAATGGAAGATTGGGAGTGAGGTAATCATTCAATTGCCTGAAATAACCTATCTTGGCTATTACTTGAGTAATAACTCCTCAGTTAAGCTGTGGAAAGACAGGCTCTCTCAGAAAGTCTGCCCACTTGCAAGTCAATTAAAGTAAATTTATGCCAAATACTGCCAATTTTCCTTGTACCCGTTGCGTGACTTTTTATTACTGAAAGTTCAGGCTGTGATATAAGCACCTTAGATATGTGTTTGTTCGACCTAAGTCAACTTTTGGACTCTATAAAGGGGTGCTTAATCAAGGGTGCTTTGCATTTAGCACTCTCGATCCCTAATTGCGTAATTCGCCATGAACTAAGACTGATCTCGCTTTCATGCAGGGCAGTATGGTGCTCCCTGACTATTTACACAAACATTTAGAAACCTCCGAATAACTCTTTATATAAGGATTTGCAGGAGATTATTGAATCTAAAGGTGTTGAATCTCTTAATCTATTCCAAAAACAGATGCAAAGGGTGCTTGATGACCTCTCTGTTAGTAATGATGACCTTTGTTTTAGGCCAGCTTTTGTAACTAGTTGTGGAACTGATTAAGGTAAAATATTTGCACTACTTATAAGTGTACTTACTAATGCTCCTGTCATGCTTCCACTTTGTACTGTTTTGATGAAAAAGAATCTGGTTTATGGCCAAAGTTCTATTTGACTGTAAAGAGTGTTGAGGATATATCATGGAATTGTATTTCTGAAAACAGCTGTGTTAGCTGGGAGTAATCTGCACAATGTGTTATTAGGGTTTTTTTCTATTAGAAAAAAGCAAGGATTCATCCTTTTATGTATTATTTTTAACTAGTAATGTATTTTAATCTTGTCTGTGTATGAATTGATAACTGTTGAATATTGTTGTAAATATATGAAATATATGTAATTTTGTAAAGGTTTTTTAAAACCATATACAAATGAAAAAAATAAAAGAAATACAGATAACATCAAATCGAATTAGGGCAACAAATGGATGTGTTCTCCAAAACCAGCAAGCACAATAAGGGAAAAATCATTGCTACCACAACCCAGCGTGACTCACCCCTTAAACTCCAATTGAGAAATTAGCAACAAAGACTACTTGATTTTCGATAAAAGTAACACGAGAAGGGACCAAGAGAGACTAAGTAAAAAAGAGAACAAAAGGATGAGACCATCCCCGTGAGACAAAAATCCACAGAAAAAAATAATGAAAAGTAGATTATGAATCCACCACAAGCAGCTCCAATGACATTTAACTCGGACAGAACCCTCCTACAAGTATTACCCCCCCAGAGGCCAAGTAATCAGCAAGAAACATTATACAGATAATAAGTGATAAAACAGAAGAATCTATAGACCTTATGGATTTATCACAGTACTCGGTGGAATATTCAGAATCAGAACTCCTATCACCGAAGGAGAACGGAGAAGGCAAACCGAGTTCTGACCAGGGGAAGACCAAAGCAGATCCAACGGTAAAGAACTCAAGTCTGCCTAGTCCATGTGTCCTGACCTTGTCGGAAATAAGGATGAAAATCACAGTAAGTGCTCTGAAGAGGTTAGCAAGGCTCACGTCTCCTTGCCCACTCGATATACATCAAAAGACTTTAACTCGACTAGTAGGGAGAGCAAAAGAGATAAGGTACACAAACTACAAGGAGCTATTAACCAGGTATCCCTAAGTCGAAGAACTGGTGTACCACCTGACAGCAAGAGTGGGAAGTATAGAGATCACTGAGAGGCAGACGTGAAAACTGAAAAAAAAGGAAGATCTAAATCCCCAAACAAGCAGAGGAGACACACGGCTAATATCAAATATTATAACTCCCAAAGCTCTAACCAAGGAAGGAAGCGTACATTTAAGTTAGAAAGTCTATTGGGCAAAGGGGAAAAGTTGATCCTCAACAGGAAGACAGTTATGCAAGTCTTCCACTCTATTTCGAATCTACGTCAACTGACCACGGATGACCTAAAGATAGTGGAATTTGGTATTAAATATTGTACGGATACTGTATACTTACATATTCCACCAACAGTTGTGAAAGGCATGTTGATCAATTCCACTGAAAACTTGCGGATCCTGGGTTTCGGCTTAACGTTAGACGAGCAAATGGAAACCCGATGGCCGCAGAATAAAAAAGAGAAAAGTTCAGACCTTAAAAGGGAACCTAAGATCTGCCCCCCCCATGCTCAAGACAGCATCAAAAACCAAACCACTTACAAAATATGAAGACCCGCTGGGTGTAGGCAGGGTCCCAAGAGGCCCTAGACCAACCATAAAGGTCACGTTTGAGGTGGAAAGTCCGAAATCAGGCCCGACAAATGTCTTGTTAGAACAAGATACTCAATCATAGAGGGAGCATGAAATAGACTGGTCCTGGTTTTCCAAAGCGCTATCTGGGCGACAAGAGTAGCCACCTAGGACGAGGAGTGATAAGAATACGGACCCAGCAGAGAAACCCTTAATCTAACTAAGGCCTATGACCCAAGACTTTAAAATGGTATCTTGGAATACCAGAGATTTTTTAATTTAACCGGCCCCAGCGATGTCATTCTAGGCGTATATGACTTGATATGTCTGCCTTACCTTGATGGATATAATGTGATTGCTGCCCTGGCAGCAAAAGGGGAAAAAGGTTGCCTGTTCGCAGGGTCATTGATAGCATTAAAAGCAGGCTCTCGTATGAACCTTTTGAAGATATTATCCTCGGATCTTCATTGTCTCGCAATTTTGGTGAGTTGGACAAACAACTCTGATCTAATCAATACAAGGAACTTGGGGAACATAGTCATTATAACCTGTTATTGGAACCCCCACGCTATCACAAACAGCAGTTTCCTAGAGTCAATTACCAGCATAATGGACAATGCATGGGTAAATAACGTTACCCATGTGGTGCTTTGCAGTGATTTGAATGGTATCAGGTAATATTATCCCCACCAAAGATATCGCCGGATATATGGTTGTCGTGAACGGCCATAGGTGATATTTTTAGTGGGGATAATATAAGGGTTTTTTGGGAGCGGGCGTTGCAGGGGTGTCCCCCGCTCCTTTTAAAATACAGTGGTTGCAGGGGTGTCCCCCGCAGATTCCATACCTTAATATAGCTGCAAAAATATGGCGATTTATTTGTATGGTGATATTTTTGCAGGGATATTAACACATGGAACCATTTGAATGCCATATGCTCGTCCCCACCAAGAACCTGCAACACAAACATTTTGAACTCTTTACCAATTAAAAGAGGAAAGCTATGCTCAGAAGTAATGCGATCCTGGGATATGCACTGTTCGAAACTGAAAGAGTGTAATGGTCTCCTCAGGGTTCCTACTTGGGAAAGAGGTGCCCAGTCGGTGCACTTGGACCACATCTATGTTTCAAGAGAACTGCTCCAAATCCTAAAAGGATACAAGGTCATCAGAACATCGAACAGCTATCATAACCTTCTGTGCATGACATTTACCCGTATGATGAAATCGCCAGATAAACTTATGATGACGGAAGTCGACGTGAATGACGAGGGTAATCGACCAAGTTTAAAATCTAAAGACATCACATTTTTAACAAAGGAATACACCAGAGGTACAGAAGGAGTTGAAGTCAACATCAACTCAATTGATTACAGACCACTTCTGGATCCCTTCAGTAGCAAGAAACGGGGGTCTAACAAGCCAAACAAATCTGGGTCCCACACCTATGTCCCTGACCTGGTGAAGAAACAGAGCCACATGAGGCGTTTAAAGCGTGCTGCTGCACTTTCAGATCAGAAAGACCTCAAAGAGCATGCAGCAAAAGTGTGTAAGGAATATAAATCCTGGATTATTGCTCGGAGACGCACGCTGCTTCAACAGGATTCAGAGCAAATGTTAAAGAACTTAAGTGGGAAAAAATCCGAAGACTTTTGGGCCTTAATAAAACAAACATCAACTGGCACCGAAGACTTACAACAAAATCCTGTAAGTGAAGCAGTTTGGAAAGAACACTTCTCAAATCTGCACAGGGGCTCAACATCTACACAGAGGGATGGTCTGGCCGTTTGAATATGAGGTGGAGGAGATCCTGGCAAAAATACTAAAATTGAACCCATCTAGCGCACCGGGCCCAGACGGTCTCACAAATATAAGGTTAAAAGAACATCCAGTAGAATGGTCATACTTTATACATGCAGTATTTAAGAACATCTCTATACAAAGGTCCATATCAGAGTCATGGAAATTGTCGACAATAGTCCCCATCTTCAAAAAAGGGGAAAAGAAGGATCCCAAAGATTTTAGGCCCATCACGTTACTCAACGTGATTGGCAAACATTTTGGGTCCTTTCTATTGGAGAAATTCATAGACTGGACTAAGGGGTCAAACTCAATTGACCCATTACAAACGGGATTTGTGAAGTTAATAGGAACATCATGTTACGCTCACCTGACTCCCACGGAGGCGCTGGCCTGGTTCGCGCTGCTGACCTCTTCTAAGGTGATGCGCAGGGTTCGAAAGACGGACTAGACCGGCCCCCCAAATCTGGCTTGTCTGGCTCGCAGAAGTATCCTTCTGTAGGTGAAAATAGGGGATTAACTGTCTGCGGGGTAATGCAATCGGCCTCCCACTTTCCCCTCTCACCCTCCTCGAAGCCCTTCTGTGATTCCTCGTAGCGTCTCACCTTAGGGTCTGGAAGGACGAGCTCTCCATCCTGCTTCTGATGCAGGGGCGCGTTGGTATCCAGTTACTTCACTGGATTTTCGGATTGTTGAGAACCAAACTTGCTTGGCTTCCAGGTAAGTTTTTTGATAAGAGGTTCCCCTTGTGTCCATGCATTAATGTACTAATGCTAGTGTCTTTTTCCCCATAGGGGCCGGGGTACGGAATGCCGGGGAACAGGCACCGACCCGAGATGAGAGGTGAAATCCTTGTAGAAATCAGGTAAGTCTTTAATGAGCGTTTTTTGTTAATGTCTTTTCATTCGCTCATTAACGCTGATGTCTCTTTTTCCCCTTAGGGGCCGGGGTCCAGTAACGCCAGGATGCGGCGCGGACCCGAAATGAAGAGGGAATGAATCAACAGGTAAGTCTTAACATGGAGATTTAGCTTTCCTTATTCCCTTCTCTCTCTCACCTTTTGTTCTGGTCTTTTTCTCCCTAGGCGCTGGGGCGTGACTGCGAATCCGGATGATCGCTGCTGAACATGGAGGCGCCCTGTAAAGGTGAGTGGAATGCGGCGCTGCAGCGATCGACGCGATGAGCTTTTAAATAAAAGTTTTCCTTTTCAGGATTGTCGGCGAGATGTCTCCGGGATGCGGATTTAGCAGGTAAGGACTTTTCCTTCTTCTGTTCTCTTCTTCTCTTCCTTTGCAGGTGATCCAGGATGCTGGCAGGCGTGGCAGAAGTCAGGATGCAGGAGCAGACACGGTGAGCGTCGAGCTGCTAGATGCAGAACAACGCGAAGCACGTGTGGCTGTTCGGGTGGGGTTTAAATAGCCTTGGAAGAAGTTCCAGGTATGTATCCTTCCCCGACCACGCCCGGATGGTAAATTAGTCCCACAGGTAAAGTAGTTCCTTTCAGGGCTCAAGGATGCCGGGTTCCTGCAGCATGGACTGCATCAGGTAAGTGCACCCAAGCACTCCCATAATGAGCCTGGCGCCTATGGCGCCAGGACTGATGTCTTTTATGAGCCTGGCGCCATAGGCGCCAGGACACTGTCCAAAGGGCCCCTATATGGGGTTGCTGGGTCCTTCCTTGGGGACTGGATGTCCGCTTTCGGGGACGCAGGGCTTGAACCGGCTCCCCGGGAGCGGGCATCATGACAGCACTCCCCCCCAAGGCCCCTCCCAAGGTTGTTCCCTCCGGGGGTTTTGGTTTGTCTGGGAAGAGTCGGTGGAATTTCCTGACTAATCGAGGTGCATGCACATGGTCGCTGGGTTCCCACGACCTCTCCTGAGGTCCGTACCCCTTCCAATCAATTAGGTAGAACAGTTTTGACCTAAACATTTTTGAGTCTAAAATGTTCTTCACTTCGAATTCCGGCTCCCCATCTATTAGAATAGGTTCTGGAGGTTTGAGTAGTCGGGTTCCGGGTACCGCTGGTTTCAAAAGTGACACATGAAAAACAGGGTGAATTCGCATACTAGCTGGTAAATCAAGTTTAACAGCCACTGGGTTAATTATTGCCGTAATAGAATAAGGTCCCAGATATTTTGGGTTAAAAGTTCGAGGCCCTTTGAGTGGTAAATGTCTGGTAGCTAACCACACTTGATCCCCAATCTGATACGGAGGTGCTTCACTCCGATGTAGATCAGCATTCTCCTTGTATTTTCTCTTGGCTTGTCGTAAATGCGTAGTTGCCTCTTTGAAGGCTTAGGTAATTGTAGAATGCAGATGTTCTACTGCAGGCATTCAGAGGTTCTGAGGTGAGTCAAGGTTTGAGGTTCGAGGGTGATGCCCAAACAAAGTATAAAAAGGACTGTGGCCAGTTCCACAGTGTACCGAATTATTATATGCGTATTCGGCTATCCAAAGAATGTCTTTCCAGTTGCTTTCAGATTGCTGTAACATACACCGTAAGAACTGCTCAAGGGTCTGATTTGTCCTCTCGGTCTGACCATCGGTCTGAGGGTGGTGACTGGTCGATAATCTTACAGCGATCTGCGCCATTTGACAACATTTGCGCCAGAAGTGGGAAATGAATTGGCTTCCCCGGTCAGAGATTAGTATAGATGGGAATCCATGTAGCCGAACAATATTTTCGAGGAATTCTTTGGCTAGGACAGAAGCTGAAGGTAAACCTTTCAAAGGAATAAAGTGGGCCATTTTGGAAAACAAATCCACAATAACCAGAATAGTATTGTACCCCGAACAAGGAGGCAGGTCCGTAATAAAATCCATTGATAGGGTGTGCCAGGGTGCTGGCGGTATGTCTAGAGGTTGAAGGAGACCGGCTGGTCTTTTCTTTTGACTTTTATTTTGGGCGCAAACACCACAGGACATCACAAAAGATTTAACATCTTTTCGCCAAGAGGGCCACCAAAATTGTCGTTTCACCTTTTCCTCTGTCTTGGCAATACCGTGGTGTCCCTCTATTAATGTATCATGATAACCGGAAATAACTAGTTCGTGTAATTCCTTATGTGGCAGGAATAAGCGTCCTTGGAAATAAGGTAAACCATTATCTATTGTAAAGTCTGATCCCTTTTGTATCCATTCCTGTAAGGTTGTAGGGTCCAGGAGTTGTTTCACTCTGGCTTGAATGTCTTCAAGCGTCTGTAACGAAGTCATGCCTAGAATCCTCTGTTCGGGAATTATTGGTACTGGTTCTGAGTTTGTGTCAGATTCTCCCATTCCAATTCGGGATAAGGCGTCTGCTTTGCCATTCTTGCAGCCAGGTCGATAGGTAATCACGAAATCAAATTCAGCGAAAATCAAAGCCCATCAGAGCTGCCGTGATGACTGAGCCTTGGCGGTTTTCAAATACTGTAAATTTTGGTGATCAGTGATCACTGTGATGGTATGTTGAGCGCCAAGCAGATAATGCCGCCAGGCTTTAAAAGCGGACTTAATGGCTAACAGTTCTGTGTCCGTGATTGCATAATTAACCTCGGGTGCCGAGAATTTTCTGGACCAAAATGCTACGGGATGCAGTTGGTTGGTTTCGGGATCTCTTTGGGACAGGACAGCTCCCATGGGTAGGCTGGATGCGTCAGTCTCAACGACATAAGGGAGATCTGGATGCGGGTGTTTCAATATAGGTGCGGAGGTAAACTTAGCTTTTAAATTCTGAAAGGCCTGCTCGGCTTCTTCAGACCATTCAAAACGTTTATTTTTCCTCAAGAGTGCAATAATGGGTTGTACCACGCGTGAAAATTCCGGGATAAACCTGCAATAGAAATTGGCAAAGCCGAGCATGCTTTGAACCCCTTTTACAGAGCTAGGTGATGGCCATTTGAGGATGGCATCCACTTTTCTTGAGTCCATTCGGACTCCTTTGGGTGTCAGGATGAAACCTAGAAACTCGACTTCTGTGGTATGGAAAACACATTTCTCCAATTTAGCAAATAGTTTGTGTTGGCACAGTTTTTCAAGTACTGCCCTGAAGTGTTTTCTGTGATCAGATTCCGAAGAGGAGTACACCAGAATGTCATCGATATATACGACAACACAAACATCAATGAGTTCCCGAAGGACATCATTCATGAAGTATTGGAAGGCAGCCGGCGCGTTACACAATCCGAAAGGCATCACTTGGTACTCGAATAATCCGTATTTAGTACAGAAGGCAGTTTTCCATTCGTCGCCTTCCTTAACTCGTACCAGATGATAAGCCCCCCGGAGATCTAATTTGGTGTATATGCAAGCGTCCTTCACCTGGTCAAGGAGTTCAGGGATCAGAGGCAGAGGATAACGGTTTTTAACCGTTATCTGGTTCAATGTGCGGTAATCGATACAAGTTCTAAGGTCGCCTTCTTTTTTGGGCACGAAGAACAAAGCCGAGGATGCCGGGGACTTTGACGGGCGAATAAAACCATTAGCTAGGTATTTATCCAAATATTGTCTCAAATGCAGATTCTCAGGTTCGGTAAGGGCATAAATCCTTCTACAAGGGGGTTGTGCACCGGGCACCAGATCGATTTGGCAATCGTACGATCTGTGAGGAGGTAACGTGTTGGCCTGTTCCTTTTAGAAGACGTCCTGAAAGTCTTGGTATTCCAGAGGTAGTTGCATGGAGGCAGAGGTTACAGATGCTAGATTAATCTTCAGGTTTTCTGGGTAGCAGGTTTGTGTACAATCCGGGAAGGTTATTCTCTTAGCTTGCCAATCAATTCGAGGATTATGTGTCTCTAACCAAGGGATTCCAAGAATAACCTGAAACTGTGGAGCCTTGATTACATCAAACACAACACCCTCCCGATGGCCGTCGGGACCAATAAGAGTCACCTCAGTAGTGGAATGTGTTACCGGTCCAGAGGCAATTTCAGTTCCATCGACTGTGGTGATGACATCTTTGCTGGTTTTAGGACGGAGAGGGAGGTTAATCCTAGAGACCAATTCACGATCCACATAGTTTCCAATAGCCCCACTATCGATGTATGCCTTTATTGCATGCAACCGCTTAGGCTGTTCTGGATCTACGAGAACCATTGGCACAATGAAATGCGAGGTCTGAGAGTTAGTTTTCAAGCTCGGCAAGCGGACCCCTACACTTGTCAGGCGGAGTCGTTTCCCGAAACAGAGTTTTCATGGTTTTTATCAGCGGCTCCTACCGCCTTTCGGGTCGGTTTTGCCGGGCAATCTCGTAGAAAGTGTCCAGAATTCCCACAATAAAGACATAATTTACATAATTTTAACTGCCGCCTCCTTTCACGTTCCTTTTGAGTTGAGGGTCCTTTAACCCCTCCAATTTGCATAGGCTCAGAGACATCAACTCCCTTGGGATTAGCATGGGTCTTGAACAACACCCGGGTCTCAAACCTGGACCGATCTGCTTTTCTGTTTTGAAGTCTGTGATCCAATCGGACCACTAAGTCTATATACTCTGTGCATTCTTGGGGCGGATTTACAACTTGGGCCAAAACATCTTTTAAGTTCTCCGCGTAGGCCTCGATAAAACAATGTGACTCTTTTATCCTCTGGCCCTCCCGTTTCCACAATTAGTCTATTAAAGGTTGCAATATAGGATAGGAGGTCCTGATTGCCCTGTCGCAGGGATAGAAGTTTGTCATCCAGAGCCTGCCCCTGAGAGTGTCGAGCAAATAACCTTTCCATGCTTGCTTGAAACCTTTGAAAATCACGGAGAATCGGGTCATCTTGAGTAACCAGTGGAACTGACCAATCGGCAGCGCAGCCACTGAGATATGACAATACAAAGGCTACCTTGGTCTGATCATTAGGGAAGGCCCCAGGTCTGCATAGGAAGTGCAAACGACACTGATTCATGAATACGGCGAATCGTTTGGGGATCCCCAGCAAAGCGTTCGGGTGGGGCCAGCGGCGTGTTTCCAGGTAGAATAATCATCACAAGGTTACTGGAAGCCACAGGAGCGGGATTCCCTCCGGAACCGGGTAGAGGAGTTTGCCCAGCTTGACCTTGCAAAAGCTGTCTGGCCAGGTCATCAGTTCTTTCCTTTGATATTATTAATTCCCTCCTGAGGGCATTAGTCTCTTGACGAGCGGCATGTACTTCGGCCCGTAATTCCCCCAGTAATTGGGCCAACTGAACAGTCTCAGAACTTTCCATAGCGCCTGGGTGGGAATTTGTAGGAAGGCTTCCCGTTCTGTTACGCTCACCTGACTCCCACGGAGGCGCTGTCCTGGTTCGCGCTGCTGACCTCTTCTAAAGTGATGCGCAGGGTTCGGAAGACGGACTGGACCGGGCCCCCAAATCTGGCTCGTCTGGCTCGCAGAAGTATCCTTCTGTAGGTGAAAATAGGGGATTAACTGTCTGCGGGGTAATGCAATCGGCCTCCCACTTTCCCCTCTCACCCTCCTCGAAACCCTTCTGTGATTCCTCGTAGCGTCTCACCTTAGGGTCTGGAAGGACGAGCTCTCCATCCTGCTTCTGATGCAGGGGCGCGTTGGTATCCAGTTACTTCACTGGATTTTTGGATTGGTGAGAACCGAACTTGCTTGGCTTCCAGATAAGTTTTTTGATAAGAGGTTCCCCTTGTGTCCATGCATTAATGTATTAATGCTAGTGTCTTTTTCCCCATAGGGGCCGGGGTACGGAATGCCGGGGAACAGGCACCGACCCGAGATGAGAGGTGAAATCCTTGTAGAAATCAGGTAAGTCTTTAATGACCGTTTTTTGGTAATGTCTTCTTTTCATTCGCTCATTAACGCTGATGTCTCTTTTTCCCCTTAGGGGCCGGGGTCCGGAAATGCCAGGATGCGGCGCGGACCCGAAATGAAGAGGGAATGAATCAACAGGTAAGTCTTAACATGGTGATTTAGCTTTCCTTATTCCCTTCTCTCTCTCACCTTTTGTTCTGGTCTTTTTCTCCCTAGGCGCTGGGGCGTGACTGCGAATCCGGATGATCGCTGCTGAACATGGAGGCGCCCTGTAAAGGTGAGTGGAATGCGGCGCTGCAGAGATCGACGCGATGAGGTTTTAAATAAAAGTTTTCCTTTTCAGGATTGTCGGCGAGATGTCTCCGGGATCCGGATTTAGCAGGTAAGGACTTTTCCTTCTTCTCTTCCTTTGCAGGTGATCCAGGATGCTGGCAGGCGTGGCAGAAGTCAGGATGCAGGAGCAGACACGGTGAGCGTCCAGCTGCTAGATGCAGAACAACGCGAAGCACGTGTGGCTGTTCGGGTGGGGTTTAAATAGCCTTGGAAGAAGTTCCAGGTATGTATCCTTCCTCCAATCAGGTATGTATCCTTCCCCGACCACGCCCGGATGGTAAATTAGTCCCACAGGTAAAGTAGTTCCTTTCAGGCCTCAAGGAGGCCGGGATCCTGCAGCATGGTCTGCATCAGGTAAATGCACCCAAGCACTCCCATAATGAGCCTGGCGCCATAGGCGCCAGGACACTGTCCAAAGGGCCCCTATATAGGGTTGCTGGGTCCTTCCTTGGGGACTGGATGTCCGCTTTCGGGGACGCAGGGCTTGAACCGGCTCCCCGGGAGCGGGCATCATGACACATCAGTAAATATCATGATACTCAACCTTCTTAAAGATAAATCCCATCAAGGCAAAGGAAAGATCGATATTGAATTTGTGGACCTTGTCCAGGCCTTTGATTGGGTGGATCGAAACCTGTTGTGGGCTAAACTGGAGGAAAGGAGATGCCCGGTAGAAGTAATGGAGCCTCTGAAGGCCCTCCACACTGACACCAGGATAAGAGTCAAACTAAATCTTGGTGGCTTACTATCTTCTGCATTTCCTACATCTCAAGGGGCAAAGCAGGGGTGCCCGTTGGCCCCTGCAATTTACAACTTTTTTATCTGTGACATCCAGCGACTCCAACAGCATCTGGATAGTTTACAGAGATATATAAACCTCAACTTGTTGGAGATAAATCAAGCTAAGACAAAATAATAGAAATTCAAAGAGAGAATCCTTTACATGGACTTTGGGGTCTAAAGAAATCGAAAAGTTGAGACATTTAAATATTTGGGGGTGTTGATGAACAACAACTCTGTGGAGACGCCCCAACAAGAGGCTCTGATGGGGAAACCAAAAACACTAGCAATCCAAGCAAAACTAATGGATAAAAAATATGGTTGTTTTTCCCTGATGGTGGTCATAAAATTCTATAAAGGCAAGGATGTGCCTACACTTACATATGGTGCAGAGGCAACCCCTGACATCCCACACAGATTATGGAGACTGGAAGCTATTCTTTGGAGAAAAAAAATTAAATATACTAAACGTTACACTAAATGTTACACCAACTTCCATAATCCGTAGAGAACTAGGTCTTCCTTCACTTCACGCAACAGTAGAATGGAAAGGGCTTGCATTATATCAGAAAATAACAATGCCAAACAATTCCAAGATCCTGAAATTATTGAATCAGGAGTTGAAGAAAGGAGCCTCTCCTATGCTGACAGAATGGGCAACTGTGAACAGGAAGAAATTAGATGACCTTGCCTGTACCGAAGAAAATTTTAGGACAAACCCGATGAGAGTAAAGAGGAAACTCTTCAAGCTCGATTGGATCATCACAGAAGAAAAGGCTCGGGTGTGCAAACTCATTGGCAACTTGCCACCTAATAGCAGGAAACTCAATCAGCCATGTGCTTATCTCTTACAGTTACCAAATAGAATACACTGGGAAACTTTTATGAGAATGCGCCTGAATTTGATCCTAACTAACGAGATTAAGGCAATTCGTGGAGACAGTATATCAAATGCATGCAGATTCTGCCAAGCCCCAGAGCAAGTAGAAAACATTAAGCATGTGATGATGTCATGTCCTGGGCTGACGTTGGAGCGAGAACTCTTTCTTAAACCACTCATGCAAAGGTACTCTACAATGGACGACGAGAGCCGATGGTCGGCTTTGATCAACGGAGACAATACATCCTGGGTTATTGCTGCAGTTCTATTCATACGGAAGATCTTCCCACCCGGAAGTTGAATAATTCTGGTGACGGTGGAACGTTGAGGAGCGACTTACAGCCAAACCAGAGTATTGTTGTATTGTGGGGACGTCCTTGTTGGGACCCGAACAAGTGACAACTTTGTAAAACCCACAAGAGGACATAACGGGATCTTACTGTGGAAGTGAACTTTATGCTTCTCACTTCCCGTGTTGAGATATAGGAATTAAACTGAGCTGAAAGGCCATGGAACTGGAAATGTAATTGGTGATGGAATATTTTAACTTTTCTTATTGTACAAATTGCAATGCAATTAAATGAATTAAATAAAAAATAAATAAACAAAGTAATTGAAAAAATATACTTTTTTGGCAGTATTTATTGAGCAGTATTTATACTAATGGCATCTTCAAGAGCTGTATTTCGTAAAATATATTCACAAGCAGGACCCAAATGTGCACTCGCCACTGACCATGTGTAGAACCGAGGGGGGCAAGTGACTTTATGCCTGGCTAGTAGCTTAAAACTTGAAATTTTAAGTCCTAAGACTCATTACAAGCTCCCCTCCCCCGGCCTTTGTGTGTGGTATCACTTTTGAGCGTGTACACATTTGTGCAAACAAGGATGCCATTGTGCCTCTATAAATGACAAGAACATGTTCAAACAATCTGTGCATATGATAATCACATGCAAGTGTGAGATTGGCTATGTGTGAATTACCAATGGTCGTCTTACTCGATATATGACAATGCATACAAAAATTAAAATATGTATGGGATGGGGGATATTCTGCCATGCATTGGAGAATTGACTACATATGATAATCACACATTTGTTTTCGATAATAGGGGATTTAACCCTTTGCCTGTTACAGCTAACCACCGTGCTTCTGGATACATCGCCTGTGAGGTTCCAAATGTGTTGGAATAATCCCGTTATGGGCCATAAAGAACACTTATTTAGCCTTCTGTATCGAGACTCACATGCGCATGTGCGGGGTGTGAGGCGAGATTCATCTGTATGGGTGGAAGGGGCAAAGAGGGCTATGCGAGGATGGGAGAGCGAGCATTGTCATTGTGTAAGAGACAACCGCATCTGGGAGTTAGCAATACATGAGGGCACAAACAGGTATCTGTAGATTTGTGTTGCAATTCTACATGTGTGAAGAGATGCATTTAAACAACTGGAATAGGACAAGCTGGGTTAATGCACAGCACTGCAAGATGTAGAACCCTAGTAGTGTCTTTCAATTCTCAGGCACCCAAGACCCCTGTTTCCCCATGTTTAGTACCGCACCCCAAACCCCTCCCCACCAGATGTAACCCCTTACCCCACCCCCACATATCTTTTTTGTTTTGTTTACAGTATTTTTGGGGTATTTTCTATTGGTTAAAATGTCATTCTTTATTTTTTATTAGGTAAAATCACTGGATACCAGCTTTGATTTTGAAGTTTTCAAAATATCACTTGTGTGAAAGAAACACCTCTCTGCTGAGAAAATGATCTGACAAGCTTGGAATACCTATCGAATATAAACAAGCATTGTCAAAGCCAATAGTTTTGGCATTTACTGCTGTTCTTTGCATTTTTGCTTGTTAGGCGCTTATACAATAAGAATATACTGTTTCAAAGCGCCGACAAGGCAAGGAGGGATGGAGGGTGGGAAATAAATTACAAAACAATATTAAGGGCAGAGGGGGAGAAGGGAGAGGGACGAATCTACGATGCCTTGTGTGTATTCAGAACGTACAAGTGCAGAAAGGAAGAGAGAAGAGGGGTAAGTGCTGGGGAGTAAGAGCTTGTGGGTGAGCCATGAAAGAAGTGCTAGGAATGATGAGTGCTACATGGCCTGGACCACAGGAGGTGTCAGTGCGAGTCTCCAGAGCGTAGGCTGTGCAGATGTAAGTACTGTGGATAGACAGGGGCTGGGAAGAATTGGTGTGGGAGGTCAAGGCCCTAAAGATGCATAAGGGCCAAGGACACCGATTCAGCAACTGGGTGATTAGCAGAGGAGAGAAGGAGAAGGAATAGAGGAAAGTCTTAAGGGGCTTCTGGAATTTGCTAAGATCCTGCTCCAGGCGAAGGGAGAGGGGGAGGGTATTCCAAAGGAGGGAGCCAGCTGACGAAAATGAGCAACCCCCTGCCCTCTCTTTAGCAAAACACTTTACACACAAAGAGTTGGTGCCAGAGGAGCGAAGAGGTCTAGCGGAAGAGTATTTTGTGAGATAAAGTTGAAGATAGTGTGGTGCCTTGGCCCAAACAGCCTTGTGGATGATGCAGAGGGATTTGAATTTAATCTATACAGCAACCGGGAGCCAGTGAAGACTTTTTAGTGCAGGAGAGATGCGGTCCCTGGGCTTAAGGCCAAGGATAACTCTTGCTGCCCTATTCTGGATAAGCTGAAGGGGCCACAGAGTGTAAGAAGCCAGATTCAGGAGTAGGCTGTTACAGTAGTCAAATCTGGAGAGAACCAGGGCTTGAGTCACATTGAGCCTCTGAGGGAAAGTGAGAAAAGGTAAAATTCCTTTGAGAAGGAAGAGCTGGTAGTTGGACTTGTTGGCAATATCCTGAGTGTGCGGGAGGAAGGAGAGAGAGGAGCTGAAGATGACTCCAAGGCTTCTGGCTTCAGTTGAAGGTGCGGGGGGAGACCCCAAGGAGGAAGGACAGAGTGAGGCGAAGAAGGAGGGATTGGGGGTCCCAATGGGAAGGATCTCAGTTTTGGTAAATAGTTTTGGCAAATAGGCAGTCAGGGATGATGGAGGGTGCAAGAGGATCAGCAGGGAGTCTGAAGAAAAGCTTTGCGTCGTCTGTATAACACTGGATGTTGGAGAAGGTGGAGATGAGGCGTGCAAGGAGGGCAAGGTAGATGTTAAAGAGCCAGGGGGGAGTATAGAGACGTGGGGGACACCACAGGAGGAGATCGAAGTGGGAGAGAAGAAGAGGCCCAGGATGACTTTGGAAGACCGGTTAATGAGGAAAGAGGACAGCCAATCCAGTGCCTGTTCTGAGATACCAAGTGTATCGTGGAGCCTTTGTATGAGGATGGAATGGTTAACTGTGTAAAATGCAGAGGAGAGGTCATTAACGACAGCTGGGGAGTTGGAGTCCAGAGATGCAAGCAGTTCTTCACAGGTGTTCAGAAGAGCAGTTTCCGTGCCTCTGGATGCTCGGAATCCAGATTGATGGTCATGGATGCCACCAACAAGTTCGGTGTGAGAGTTAAGTTTGGGCAAGGCCAGCTTCTCAAGTAGCTTCCCCAGGAAGGGGATGATGGAGATAGGGCGATAGCTGGCAGGGGAGGTAGGGTCAGAGGAAGGTTTTTTCAGGAGTGGGTGCACAAGGGAGTGCTTAAGGTGGGAGGGGAAAGATCTGGTGATAATGGAATGATTGCAGAAATCAGCAAGAGCAGGGGAAAGAGAGCCAATGTTATCCTTGATGGTCCTAGATGAGCAAGGGGGAGACCCGTTTAGAAGAGACCTTCTTGGAGTGGACAACTCTGGTAACTTCGTCAGGTGTGACAGGAGAGAGGGGGAAGGAGGTGTGTGAGGGGGTGTGGTGTCGATCTAGAAAAAGTAGACACCCCTCGATCATAAGGCTAAGTACTATGTTGGCCGAAGACCAACCGTCTCATGCATTTAGTATTAGAAATATATAGCCATAAGCTTGACTAAGGTGCGGCCATTTTAAAGTGACTGAAATCGCCATTTTGTTTTCTCTAACATTTGCTTTTTGCCTTCTGTTAAACTGCTTTGCTGAAATATTATTTTGCTTCACTGGTGCACAATGCAAGGCCGTGAGAGGCATGTTGAAACATAACGCAGTAACCCAGACAGAAATGCCCGGTCTCCTCCCTCACATATCCTTGGAGAGTGAGCAGCAAGGCATTCTAATCAGTTCAGTAGGTGCCAGCTAGTCTCGGTAGCACAGTAGAAATGCTAGGAGCGAACATTAGATGACTTGAATTTTGCTCTTTGCGGCCCCCCCTTTCCTGAGCCCGGTAGAGCCCTGGAGAGCAAGTTGACCCCCAGCACACAGATAGAAACTAGGAGATAGCAAGGCCTGGAATGTGTCTCTCCCTATGCACAGCTTGCTTGCAGAAACAGAAGCATCGTGTTCTTTAAAACAAAGACTTATGTCTGTGGGTTTACATAATTGCAAACTGTTACTAAATGTATGTTTGAAGGTGTCATACTCGTCACCATTGTCAATCATCGTGCCTAGTTCAAAGGAAATGCAATAGGGGCGGTATAAGTTGTGACACTACTGATTACTAGATGCTTGTTTTGTATATATGTAACTGTTGTACGAATTTCTCTAGTTCTTGCGTCCCCCGAGGTCTGGTAGACACGTCGTGGGGCGTGGGACCAATTGGCCAACTGAGACTATTTGCTTTGCAATAAACCCTAGATTTTGGGAATACAACCTTGTGTCTGGCGTATCAGTTCGTGTGTGGTGATTGTGCCTTGTTTCCACAAGCGAGGGTCCCTCAGGGGCCCCTTCAAGATGGCGCCTGAATAGGGACCCTCCCCCACTTGTTCCATCGTGTACGTTGTAAAATAAGGAAGGCGGAGAGGACGGGACAATCGAGCCGGGATCAAGAGGTGTTCGGGGTGCCCCTGCGAAAGCGATGAGAGATTCCTTTGCAGGTCTGCACACAACTGATCCCTGATCGACGTGCCGGGCCAGAGAACAAGGAGGCGAGGGTCCCGAAACGAGGCAGAGTGAGCCAAGATACACAGACACGACGTCATTGGTTGCGTCAGTATACGGACGAATTGTGTCTTGAAAAGACAACTTGATTGATCAGGTGAGTCGTGCCCCGATTCAAAAGTGATCCTGATATTGGTTGAGAGTTGATTTAGCAAAATCAAACAACAGCGTAAGTTTAACTAGCCGAGGGTAAGGTTAAAACATGCCTGGGGTATTGTCCACCCTAGCGGGATTTTTCTGCTGCGGCGGACAAACTTTGGAAACTGGCCAGGTTGCGCCACCTCTGGGAACGCCGGCGTATGAGATGTATGTGAAGTATGGTGTGGGAGCGATAATGTTTTGTGAGATTTGGCATAGGCAAACCAGAAAACAGGAAGATCTTCAGTGGCCGAACCATGGGAGTTTTGAGATGACGAGAATAGATAATTTGGAGAAGGTGTTGATGAAATAGAAAGCACGCCCTGCAGCATTTGATATCCTTAGGGACTGGAGAAGGGAAGCAATGCTTCGCTGAAAAAGTAGAGAGAAACATGCACGCAGGCATAAGTCGAAAGCAGAGAGAACGAAAGAAAAGGAAGAGGAGGAGTGGAATGATATTTTGAGAAAATCAAATAGACGCGACCAATTGAGTATAGAACAAATATACCCACAATTAGAATTGCATGCACCAGATGAATTGATAGAAAAAATATTGACAGACACAAAGCAAGGTCCAAGGAGAGAGACTAAAATGATCGCGTCAGTGGCTATTGCTCAGCCCCCCCTATTGCTCAGCCCTTCCCAACTGTTCAAATCCTAGCACAGCCACAGACCGCACACTTAGAGTCTCCTAGTAGCCAGTCAGGACCGCAACAGTCATTTCCCGTTCTCGTTGCCCCATCCGCACCTCCCTCCCAAGAGATTGGTTCTGTCCCATCTGCCCCTCCCGTAATTGAACTTGAACTTGATGAAAAAGAAGAAGGGGCTGGACAGAGGGGGATGTACGAGAGTAACTCGTAGTGCGATCAGTAAGGAGAGGAAGCAAGAGTTGCAAGAACAGGCAGAGATGTATATAAACGGGAACGATGGGACCTCAGCACTGGCCTTGATGTATGATTTCAGAAGGAGCAACGAAAGACAGGTAATATTGGAATGCATGGGTGAATATTTAGTGGCGAGATGGAAGCAGTTAATTGGGAGGTTACCGCCACAACGACTGTTGGATTTGAATGCATTGGCACGTTGTAGAGGGAGTGATGAAGAGATAAGGGAACATGTAGACCGACTTTTTGAGCTCAAGAATGAACTTGATAATGAATATGCTGAAATGTTTACCACACCTGGGTATAGGAGTAGAAATATTAGGAGAGATAGAACTGAAGCAGTGGAACCCTATATACAGCGGAGATATTTACCATCGTCAATACAGACACACAATAAACTAAAGGTTTGTATACGAGAGGCGTTAAGATGGATTTCGTATCCTAGTATCCCCATAATGGAGATACATGAGATATTTAATGAATACCCCTTGCCAATGAGGATAGAAGCACTACAAACAATGGTTGGGGTGCTACTCCAGCAAGTAGCGGGACACAATAGAGGAAGAGGGAATGCACAAGGCAAAGATAATTCGAACATGCATGGAGGGCCCCTGGGACTGAATCAATGTGCGTACTGCAGAGAGGAAGGTCAATGGCGAGCACAATGTCCACATTTGCAAAATAGAAATGGGTATGGTCAGAGAAGACAGCATAGGGGGCATCCAGGAGCAAATGGGCATAATAGAAATAACATGCAGCAGCACCTAAATAGTCAAGGGAATAGTGCCCAGAATCAGGCTCAGAATCGAATCTCTACTCAGAATCAGAGCCAGAACATGCAGAATGGAAATAGAGGAAGGGGTGGGAACATTTTTGATACTCATTCGAATGCGTACTATAACAACAACAGTGATTAGACATTGGATGATGTGTTATTTCCTCACTAGGAAAGTCCAAGCCAGGGGTTGGAACCAGTGTCTATTCCCGTAAATCAGAAAGAACCCTATGTAGAAATGAAAGTCAGGAATAGGGAGCACAGCTTCCTTGTGGATACGGGGGCACAAAAGTGTTCGATAGACCATCACTTGGTTCCAGAGATACCACTGTCAGGGCATAGAAATATTTCAGTAGGGTTCGCAGGTACCCCAGTAATAAATTCAGTGTCCCAACCAGTAGCAGTAACATTAGGCTCATTCACTGAATACTGTCCATTTCTCTTGACAGAAAACTGTGGGGAAAATTTATTAGGATTACATTTATTTAAAAAACTAAGTGCAGTTATCGGCTGTATGCCAGATGGAGTATTTTTGACCATTTCACCACAGAATGTACCAATATCTGAATTTTTGTCCAAACCTTTGCCAAGCGAATTGAGTGAAGTGCCAACTTGTATATGGGCAATGAATGACAATGATGTTGGATGTTTGAAGATAGAACCAGTAAAAATTGCTTTGAAAGAAGGAGTAACGTTACCACGTATTCCACAGTACAAAGTTTCAGCAGAAGGAGAGAAAGGATTGAAAAGTATTGTGTCTGATTTGGTAAAATTGGGGGTGATTGAAGAAATTACAGGCAGCACGTGTAATAGTCCCATTCTTCCGGTGTATAAGAAAGGAGGTAATGAGGTACTGTATCGTTTCATAATTGATCTGCGTGCACTAAACAAGGTAGTAGATCCTCAATTTCCGTTGGTCCCAGATGTTACCACGATTTTGACAATGATTCCTGCCTCGGCTGAGTATTTTAGTGTTATTGACTTGAAGAATGCGTTCTTTAGCATTCCAGTACACCAAGAAAGTAGATATCTGTTCGCCTTCACGTTAGGGGGACGATCATTCACATTCATGCACATTCCACAGGGCTACACAGAGAGTCTGAGTATTTACAGTAGAGCATTGAAAGAACAACTAGACATGCTAGAGTTACCAACAGGTTGTGTATTGTTACAATATATAGACGATTTATTGATTGCTGCAGATACAGAGGAGATTTGTAAAGAAAGTACTGTTTTACTATTAACACACTTGGCAGCACATGGCCACAAAGCAAGTTTAAAGAAGTTTCAGTATTGTCGAAAGGAGGTGACTTATTTGTGTTACCTACTTTCGAAAGAAGGGAGAAGACTGACGCCAGAAAGAATAGAAAGCATTTCTGGTATGCCTATTCCAAAAACACAAAAAGGAGTCAGAGCAATAATAGGCATGGCTTCTTATTGTGAATTTGCTCTAATTGTGAAGCCAATGGTGAAGTTGACAAAGAAGCATGTTGTGATGCCTTTGCAGTGGAATGAAGACTGTCAGAGAGCATTTGATCTGCTCAAAACGGCATTGTGTTCTGCTCCAGTTTTGGACACACCAAATTATGAAAACATTTTCAGATTGTACACGAGAATGAAGGCTGCGCGTTGGCTGTTTTGACACAGGAACAAGGTGGAAGAAAAAGGCTGTGCAGCTATTTTTCTTCTGCGCTGGACCCTGCAGCGCGCGCATTACCACAATGTTTGCGAGCTGTTGCAGTGGCTGCTGCATCAGTGAAACAAAAGGAAGGGATGGTATTGGGGCACACCTTAATTTTGATGGTGCCACATGCCATAGACGTTCTACTAAATCTAACGCAGACGCAACACCTCACCTCAGCTAGATTGACTAGATATGAAATTGTCCTCTTTGCACCACACATCCAAATTATGAGGTGTAGCGCTTTGAATCCTGCAGAATTAATCCCACTGCCCATGGAAGAACATTGATGGGAATGAATTACCTCCCCATGACTGTTTAATGGTTACTGAGGAAGAAACGAAGGGGAGAATTGATTTGACATATACCCCACAAAAAGAGCCAGATGGGGAGTTATTTTGTGATGGCTCCTGTTTTAAACTACCTGATGGCACATCAACTGCTGCCTATGCTATCGCCACGTTAAAAAGTATTGTGGAGAGTAAAAGAATCCCTTACAACTCTGCACAAGCGGCGGAGATAATAGCTTTGAGCAGAGCTTGTGAGATTTCTGAAAATCTGAGTGTAAACATATATACTGACAGCCAATACGCCTTTGGCGTGGTTCATAACTTTGGCTGACTCTGGGCTGAGAGAGGTTTCCTAACATCACATGGGGCTAGAATACAACATGGCCCTTTGATTGTACAATTGTTGTCTGCACTTACGTGTCCAAAGCACCTGGCAATAGTAAAATGCGAGGCACATAAAAAAGTAACATGTAAAGTGGGAGAGGGAAACACATTTGCAGACAGAATTGCGAAGCAAACTGCCACTGACCTGAATACCAAAATGTTAACAGTACAGTCAGAGGAAGTGCCCTGCATGATAGAGAATGGAATTGCCACTGTCAAAGATATGCAGGCAGAAGCCACTGCTGATGAAATACAAGGATTGGCTGAGGGCTCTGCTGAGTTATATCTGGAGGGTTGCTGGGTAGACAAAAAGAGTAGAAACTCGATGCTGCACAACTCCTATGTAACTGCAATGGTTACGATGGCCCACAGCCCTACTCATATTTGTGCCAAAAAGATAGTCCAACATTTAGC
The DNA here is from genome assembly GCF_040938575.1 of Ambystoma mexicanum. Lineage (NCBI taxonomy): Eukaryota > Metazoa > Chordata > Amphibia > Caudata > Ambystomatidae > Ambystoma > Ambystoma mexicanum. Next base: position 593,291,979 of record NC_090923.1, on the reverse strand, counting down.
GAACGGGGCGCACATGGTACAAAGGCAATTGATAACTGCTCTGGAGTTCTTTGAGCAATGTGCAGACGCATATAGATCTTGCCCAACGCATAGCAATTCAGGCTGCTGAGAACTGGTAGAACAAACTGTTGACATTTATCGAACTTATTGACATTCCAACGAGTGTAACGGAGAGAGATATTCACGACGAACACTGCTGAAGAAGAAGAGCCGTGAGAGAAAAATGGCGAAACCAGCTTTTGCCCCCTCCTGCACCGCTGCTGATAATGAATTAAACATAGAAACTGGAATATTACACAAAAAGAGTTACCGAAAAAATTGTATGCTGATCTTAACAATAATTATGTGCGTAATGAGTATAATAGCCCCGATAACAACAGCACTGGTATTATGGTACTTGGAAGAAATGCACCCTTTAGAAATTCTCTTGCCCGTGAAAAACATCTCCACTACTGAAAGCCCTGTTCATGTAATTACTTACACTCTGTCCCCAATGGAAGAAAGACACAGGGAAGGATATGGTAACAATACATTATTGCAAATAATGAATATGACACATTCAATTCTGAGAAAGAATAATTGTTGGGTGTGTGCCCATTTGCCACAGCATGGTGGAAAAGGAATAGGTTGGTACGTGCAGCCATTGACATTGAGTTCTGCATGCAGTGCATCTCTGAGTACATTATATTATGGGAAATGGAATAAAAGTGAAACGGGTCAACTAGATAGCACAAACATGAATGCATTTGAGGAGATAATCATGAGACCTGTAGGCTGCTCTATATTTCATAGAGCACATATGATAATGCCAAAAGCTACGCCCAAACCAATGCCACGAGATAGATTGTTCGTGCCACATGAATCATCTGTAATCACGTTTCATATGAGATTAGAAGGAAATAAAGATGCAGTGCCTCCCTCCTATACAGTAAAATACAGCCCACGTTCTGTTCATTTTTGCTTAAAAAAGAAAGGCTCTTATTCTGTAGGGACATTCACTAGATGCATGAATATATCGATTCTTGATAGGGAAGTAGAACCTGTATATGTAGGTAATCCTGTGTATTTTATATGTGGAGAAAAAGTGTATCCCTGGTTGCCTAGAAACTGGGGAGGTACTTGTTATCTAGGACTTTTGTTCCCAGGAGTGTTTCTTTTAAAAACAACAGACATAGCCAAACTATCTAGATCTAGGCCACGGAGGAGTAATGAAGACGGATTAATAGTAGGAGACATAGCAAAATCATTTATACCATTTATGGCCCAAGCAATAAATTCCTATAATATACGACAACTATCCAGAATCTTAGAGAAAACAATCAATGGAACAACAGATATATTATATAACATGGCATTAGAGGAGAAAGGGATTAGATTAATGACACTGCAAAATAGGATGGCTCTTGATATAATCCTGGTTGATCGTGGTGGTGTTTGCAAAATCGTGGGATCAGCGTGCTGTGTATTTGTAAATGACTCCTCTCCTACGATTTTTGAAGCGATAAGAAAGCTACATGTCTTGAGCTCTGAACTCCATACCCAAGAAAGGGGTTGGGATATAGGCTCCTGGTTCTGGGAATTATTATATTCATGGGGATGGAAACTATTTGCAGTTCTAATAGCAGTGCTCGGGATATTCATGACATGTTGTTGTTGCATACACTGCTTACCTATAATATGCACTGAGATAAGTGAAGAGTGTGTACAGATGATAGAGAAAGAGAGCACTATTAAATCAAACATTCACGGTAATGATAAATCAAAGACAGTAAAAGAATTCATGTCAATTGACATTGATGACAATGAAGATGAGATCAGTAGTGTGCAAGATTCAGAATCTGAATCAGATACCCGGTCAGAAGAGGAAGCAAAGTACGGATGAGACGTTTGGCATATGGCCAAAAGGAGGGTTTGTCGATCTAGAAAAAGTAGACACCCCTCGATCATAAGGCTATGTACTATGTTGGCCGAAGACCAACCGTCTCATGCATTTAGTATTAGAAATATATAGCCATAAGCTTGACTAAGGTGCGGCCATTTTAAAGCGACTGAAATCGCCATTTTGTTTTCTAACGTTTGCTTTTTGCCTTCTGTTAAACTGCTTTGCTGAAATATTATTTTGCTTCACTGGTGCACAGTGCAAGGCCGTGAGAGGCATGTTGAAACATAACGCAGTAACCCATAGAGAAATGCCCGGTCTCCTCCCTCACATATCCTTGGAGAGTGAGCAGCAAGGCATTCTAATCAGTACAGCAGGTGCCAGCTAGTCTCGGTAGCACAGTAGAAATGCTAGGAGCGAACATTAGATGAATTGAATTATGCTCTTCTTTGTGGCCCCCCTTTCCTGAGCCCGGTAGAGCCCTGGAGAGCAAGTTGACCCCCAGCACACAAATAGAAACTAGGAGATAGCAAGGCCTGGAATGTGTCTCTCCCTACGCACAGCTTGCTTGCAGAAACAGAAGCATCGTGTTCTTTAAAACAAAGACTTATGTCTGTGGGCTTACATAATTGCAAACTGTTACTAAATGTATGTTTGAAGGTGTCATACTCGTCACCATTGTCAATCATTGTGCCTAGTTCAAAGGAAATGCAATAGGGGGGGCATAAGTTGTGACATTACTGATTACTAGATGCTTGTTTTGTATATATGTAACTGTTGTACGAATTGATCTAGTTCTTGCGTCCCCCAAGGTCTGGTAGACACACGTTGCGGGGCGTGGGACCAGTTGGCCAACTGAGACTATTTGCTTTGCAAAAAACCCTAGATTTTGGGAATACAACCTTGTGTCTGGCGTATCAGTTTGTGTGTGGTGATTGTGCCTTGTTTCCACAAACGAGGGTCCCTCAGGGGCCCCTTAGTAGAAAGGGTGGTCAGAATGTCCTGAGTTTTCATGGCAAAGTGTGAGGCCAGTGCATTGCAGAGGGCATGGGAATGAAAAGGGGAGGAGGAGACTGCGGAGGGGTTGGCTAGTTCCCGGCAGATTTTGAAAAGATCAGCCGAGTTATTGGATAAGCCGGAGACCCTTGCCTGAATGTGGGATCTTTTCTTTGCACATATGGCGAGTCTGTATTGCCTTTGGAGCAGGCGGCAGGCCAGTTTGTCAAAAGATGAGCCTGAGGTTAGCCACTTCCATTCTGCTGCACTGCACTTTTGTTTCAGGGTTGCAAGTTCGGTGTCGTACCAAGTGTTACGCTTTTAGGCAGGTTTCAGACGGAGCCTCATAACTGGGACAAGAATGTCAAGAGTGTTGGTGATGGAAAGATGGAGGTTGCTGAGGGCATAATCAGAGGTGGAGTCAGAGCTGAGGGGGATAGGGCATGAAGGCGGAGGTAAAGGCATTTATAGGCACCAGGATGCAAGGAGGAGAGTTCAAAGTTGCAAAGGAGGATACGATGAGGGGTGTGGGTATGCAATACCATGAGAATAATGGAAAATAGAGTATGGGAGGAAATCACAGAGAGGGTGTCATCGATAATGAGCAAGAGGAAATATGAGCAAGAAAGGTTGAGAATGAGAGGGTATGAAAAAAGCAAGATTGTGAGAGGAAGGATGAGAGGGGGCTCAGTGGTTTGTAGAGCGAGTTGGGTAGAGGTACAGAGAATGGGGGAGGATGGGTTGGGCTGGAGAGAGTAGAGGTAGGTTGGGTGAGTACAAAATTTGAGTGGGGGTAAAGGTTGGCTGGGGCTATTGGGTGGGGTAGGGTGCGTGGGGTTAGAGCGGGATGGGGTAGGTTTGGTAGGGAGTGGGGTTAGGGTCAGTAGGGTTAGAGAGTAGGTGTAGGGTGGGTGGGGTAGAAAAAGTCATGTTAGGATGGGGTAGAGAGAGGGGGTAGGGTGGGAGTAGAGTGATTGGGAGTAGGGTGGGGGTAGACAGGGTAGGTGAGGGTAGAGAGGGTGGTGATAGAGAGGGGTGGGGTAGAGAGTGGGGATAGTGGGGGTGGGGTAGAGAGTGGAGTTGACAGGGTGGGGGTTGGGTGGGTAGAGAGAGTGGGGGAGATTGGATGGGGACACAGAAGAGTTGGTATTGGCTGTGCCCACCGTATATTTTACAACACTACCAGGCCACTATACATGTGTATCAGGTCCACTAGCCAGGCCCTTCGGCCCCAGATAGTCTGCATGGCCTTTGGCCGTGCCCACTGTATACTTACAAATACTAACAGGCCACTAGCCATGGCCTTTGGCCGTGGCCACTATACATGTGTATCAGGCCTACTAGCCAGGGCCTTCGGCCGTGACAACTGCATAGTTTAAAACATTACCAGGCCACTAGCCATGGCCTTGTGATTTTTCACCCCCTACCTCACTGTAGCTGTAAAAATATATTAAACAATTGTTTTTATAAATTTTTCCCCATAACCGCAGGTATTACAGATAGCCACGGTTATCTGTTGTCATCAGATAGCCACGGCTATCAGGAAAAACATCCAGTCACTCACCAGGTGCCCCTCTACTCTCCCCACCCCCACAAACTTATGTTTCACTCCCTAGCCCTCTCCCATGGCCCCCCAAACCCTTGTTCCATGTGACGCACTTTCCTTCCCACTCGCATTTTCTTCTATAGCTGTGGTTATCCTGCTGAAGAACGATGGCTACAGGAAATCATTTGTGCTCTTAAATTCGTCTCTAAACACCCTCCAACTCCCAGATTTCACATGGTATCCTCCCGCTCCCCATCCCACGCACCTCTAGCCCAATGCCATTTCATCGTTTTCCCTACTCCAAATCGCATTTTGTTGCCTTTATGTTTTCGGATAGTCGCAGTTTACTCTCGCATCAGAAAAATAAAAGATGGTGGCTTTTTCATTTCTGAAACGCCTCTCTGCCGGGAGATAGGAGATATCGCTATAATTTTAGGAAAAGGGGGCACCCCCTTCTCCATCAAATATTTTAAAATGTACCGAACACAATAACCACAACACCCGTTATCCCCCTGTGCCCCCCGGAACTAGAGTCAACGCTTCCTGCCCAAGTTGTTTCATACCTGCTCGAATCTGTCCAGCGGTTATGCCGCCATATAGATCCGTTTTGCTACAGACACACACACACACGCCTACACACACACACACACACACACACTTACACTTCAGAGCAAGACAGCGATCAAATAAAACCAAATCCAATGCCTGTGAGTTGGGATCTCCGTTTAAAGCGTTATTGATGGATGAAGAGGGGGCTTGCTTCTTGCATTCTGTGATGGGGGGTTTATTCTCTCCACTCACACATTCCCATGAACTGTGTAGGCCCTGCTGTGTACAGCTCAGAGAGTATGTTCATTTCAAGGTTTCACCTTATTGTGATCCGTTTTTGGAGGCCTCATTTTTCAGGCAAGCCACTATGCTGCAGACTTTGCACAGCGCATGAATCTAAAACAAATTCACAAGCAACAATCATGCAGGATGGACAAAGGCCAGAAATGGACAGCCAAAAATTCGACTGAATTAAATCCCAAGTCCTCTGATGAAAAGCTTAAGAACCGTGAACATGTATCCAATGGAAAGAACTGGTGAAATAGCATATGAAAGGGACATGCATAACGGAATAACATTTAAAATGCTGCACTTTTCAGCAATACTACAACATTATTCCTACCAGGCTCCCCCAAGATCAGTCACATATTAGCCCCACTCACTGTGCTTTTTATAAAAAGCAGCAATAAAAGAAACCATCATATCTCGCACAAAGCAAGCTATTCTCCCAACCTTCAAGAGAAAACACTTAGGACCACAAAATCGCCAATACTACAGACGTTGAATCAGCCAAATATCGATAAGGAATACACAGAACAAAATAAATATCACCTGACAAACCGACAAGTTCATTAACTACGTGCATTCCAGCTTCTACAATTAAACAGACAAAGCCTGCCTTAAAATTTGGAAACACTTAATGCAAGCCCATGAAAGATGTATGTTTCCTGGTATATTGAACTGAGCACTGTTTTCAACAAAGTAGAACACAAGTCCCACTTTGGACTGATTGACCTTCATATAATTAGTGCCTAGGGTTTTCATATCCTGGACAACTCTTTCAATGAACCAAAAAATGAATGCCGCCCATAACCTTTAACACTTCAGGTAAAGAGTGCAGGGATCGGGGTGGGTCATGTGTGGAGTGGCCCGTGCCGAACTTGGCCGGTCAGTGAGGATGAGGGGTGGGCTAGACTGCACCTGGCAAGAGGCCAAAGGCGCAGGTATGGTGAGTGACACACCCCCTGAGAGAGCTCCCAATAGCCATCATAGAATGGGACAATGACTGTGATATGGCGCAATGGTAAAGACCTGGGCAGGTTAAAAGCTAGGTCTTCACAGGCTGGCAAGATGATCTCGCGCCTTGAAACACTTGTGTATAGGCGCGTTACAAATACCATATCATATCATATCATATCATAAAAAAAGGATGGTCCCTTTTTCGAATCTTGCTGCGTGTTCTCCTTTGCACTGCAGTAGACACAGGCTGCAGGAAAACAGGGATGCAAGGGGGTTTCCGCTTTCCCCCGGTCCTGTTGGGTGGAGACATCTATAGGGCTCTTCTCTGCCAGCGCCACCCAGGAGGAGCCTGCCTGTCAATGGCACTGCTCTCAGAGTAATTCACAAGATGAGGAGGGCCGCTATAGTTAGCGATAAGGCAGGAAGGGCTGAGCATCCGTCAGCATTTGGCAGTGGCAGGGCTAGTTTTGTTGCATGTTGTGCAAATTCAGGCCCCGGTTCATGGGTTCCATTCTGCCCGCAAATCCCCAATCGTCAACCAGGCATTTGCGGGCAGAACGGCACGCAAATCCCTGTTTTATTCACGCAAATAATTCCATGAATCAGGGCCTTAGTATTTATTAGGAGTGTGAAGCGCACGGGAGCTTGGCAAGCAGTTGATGCTGCAGTGAGGATTCTAATCCGGGAGACACAGGAGGAGTCAGAGTCCAGCTAATTACAGGTTTGGACCTGGTCTAGCCTCTATTCCATACATTGGTCCAGCCTCTCTGGAAGTCGCTCCACTCTCTAGCTTGGAAACCTCTTGGCAAGTCTTCTAGACCTTGTTTTTAGTCAACTGTCATATGTCTTGCCAGCGATCACTCCGCTATAATTTTGGGAGCGTATCCACTATTCAACCTATGCCCCAGTCTGCACCTGAAATGGAGGAGACTAGTATACCCTCTGACCCCCCAACAACAACATGGTTGTTCTCTTAATTATGGATCAAAGAAGGTGGCATTTGAGAGCATCATTAATGCAGATATTGGGGTCTGATGCAACCCCGAGTCAACCTATGAACATACGCATTATTTCTCCCCCATTCCTTCCTTTCCCTCATTCTTCACCTGTCTCATTTGAGTTCATTATATCTACGACAAAGTGATGAGGCGAGCATCCGCCTACAAGGTAAAATTACTGATCATTTTACCAAACCTTGCACCACTCTCTTATTGGGTAATCGACTGGGTAACCAGGCATCTCCTTCCATCTCATTACCTAAACAAGTGATTAATCCCCCCCATCATTGCTGCAGCAGCGGGATTCTATAAACAGTCAAAACGATGGAAAAGGGTCCTCGACCATCATGCCCAAATCAACAGTCATTCCCACTTGGCTCACCAGATTATGCACTCCCTGCAGATTCCTGCTCAGAAACACAGGTTATGATCGGCAATAATGCCCAAAGTAACCTTTCAAGGCGACTCATTCTTAGATTTGCGAGATTTCCTGGAAAAGGAGGCCCTTTATTCAGCAGTTTCTCAAAATGTAATACTCCAGGTAATCCACTTGGATGGATTGACTCTAATACAACACCTTTACCACCATTTGAGCACAAAACACTTATGGGCCTTGGCTACATAGAATCTGCCTCGCACCTTATGTTACAATCCCTTGTACAACTTCATGATAATATTCACTTTGAGATCAAAAAGCACAGAATTTACTTGGGTAAAATATTACGTTGCATGGGTCACATGGAAAAACACCTTATAGAATCTCAGTGACAAAAAGGGAGACAAGAATACTGGGTCAAAACACTTGATAGGAGTATGTGTTATGCTGACGCCTACAATACTGAGCCTCATAATATTTCATCTAGTTTAAAGAGTGCTCAAGACCCAGAAAACAGCAGATACAGAAGTCCTGCAATGTATGAATCAAAGTAACACATCGGTCCTAGAAGGTCCATATTTTGCCTGTTGTTATCATTGAAGAACCAATAGCAGAACAAGACCCAGATCACACACAATTCCATCATTGAAGAACCAATAGCAGAACAAGACGCAGATCACACACAATTCCATCATTGAAGAACCAATAGCAGAACAAGACGCAGATCACACACAATTCCATCGGGTAAACCAGCGTAGTTTAACATCTTTGCCAAGCGGAAAAAAAACAAACAAAAAAGGTCTCAAATCTAATGGATCGAGAAAGAGAAGTTCTAGGAAATTCTTGAGGTCGCTCAACATAGAGAATAATATTATGGTGATTTCTGGTGAGCCAAAACCATCAAATTAAAATGCAGACTGTGAAATTTTGCCAACTACAATTACAAATAAGACTCGAACACATCTAAGAAATAAAAAGAAGCAGCCGAAAAAGTATGTGTATTTACAAAATGACAAACGTCAAAATAAAACAAAAATGGAGACTACTTCACCGTATGTCCCATTCCTACAAAAGGATACGAGTGTAGGAAAATGAATGCACTGTTTATGAAAGTATGTTAAACTCACCACTGTCATTGGAACCGTTAAACTTATCCACTTATTCTGTGCAAGAGATTGATGTGGTTGACGCTACTAATCAGGAAGCTATAGCTCCTAGAAAGGGTAAATCGATTATTCACAAACCATTAACAGTTAGAGAGAATGCCATTGCGATGAATGACTCATCAACATTCGCCGGTCTCAACGAGAGCCTATTAGCGAACGCGTTACAGGACAAAATGCCGGCCTTCATCTTACCTCGACTATGCATCAAACCACAAACCGGTTGCCAGATAAAGACAATTTTCCTTTAACAGTTGGTCTTGAAAGTCTTTTTAATGACTCAGATTGAACTGTTCTAAATCATTTTATGATACTTTCTATGTTTGCCTCTATACCAGCTAAAGATCTGGAGCAAATAAAATTCAAAGATAAGTAAGATCAAATTTAGTATTAGTAGATTGAAAATCGAGACTAATTTAAATGTAGTTCCTAATCAAACTGAAGCATTATTGCACATAGACGTCTTTCCATTTTCAGACGGTTTGCTGAAGAAGTCACTACAAGTGAGTAGTCGTGCCAGATTGTTGGGCACATTGGCAAATAGTAATGACTATTAAGTGTACAGGGGTAAATTGAATAATAAGGCCTTGCAAGCGGTTTCGATAGCCGAAGGACGTAGCATCTGAAGTGGTTACAGTTGCCTGAATTGGTTTCAGACAACTACATCTCCGTCCAGAGCTTGTATTTGATTTTGCAGAATTTAATGTATTATCATGGAATACTTGCGGCTACAATAGCTTCACTAACAGGGACACACACAATTTCTGTTTAGATAACTATTGTGCCCTCCTCTTTCAAGAATACACTAAATAAGGACTATCCCCTACTTAAATTGGAACTGCGGAATTGATACCAAGTTCTAAAGCAAAGTGTGTCTCAATAAGAAAGTTATTTCCTCTTTGAGACAATTCCTCAGCAGTAGCCAATATCAATCATCAGGGGGACAACCAGGTGAAGTCCCTGAGGGTTCTAGGTGGGGGGAATTGGTCATTGGGCAGAAACCCACTTAGTGTCCCTAGAGACAGCTCATTAGCGGATCATCTCAGGAGGGTGTTTTCAGGCTCCCAGGTATTCACCCTTCACATAGACACCTTCTGGGAAATATGACACAGGTTTGGGACTATGGCCCTGGATGTCTTTGCCTCCCACGAGACAGCTCAGCTGGGGGTCTTGTTCCAGATTTCCATCCCAGGGAACTTGTGGGGTGGATGCTTTGAGTTTGGAGTTGCCCATGGGGCTCTTATATACATTTCCCCCTAACTCCCCTGATTTTGAAAGTATTGGAAAGCATCAAGCCCAGCTGGGTAGAAATTGTTGGGAGGCAGATGAATACATCATCCATAGCTTCTGCCCCTCCCCAGGCCCAATTTAGTGAAGGTTAGAAACGCTACTTACCAAGGAAACTATACTGCCCTTAACCTGAGGCAGGTACAGCAGGAGATGGACACAATCTGAGCTAAAGATGGCAAGAGTATTCGAACTTAAATTATGCCAATACACGTGCATGCATTAGACATGAAGCAAATGTGCACTCAACATGAAGAATGTGTATATTAGGTAATACATGCAATTATTGATGAATAATATTAACATAGCATCCATAAGACATGAAGAATACTAAAATAAGGAATGTATAAGATGAATGCCACATGAACGACACACACATTGTTCCAGCATTGGACCTTTTATAGATTAACATGCTGTTAATATTGCCTTTCGTTAGGCTGGGAATCCTCTGTAACAATGGGCAGTTTAAACTGAAATTTAAACTTTCACTTTTGTGCTCTAGTACAGTCATTTTGGGTCATACTGCCCACAGCCAATAGGAACATCTCCTTTAATTTCTCCCCTATCAGCCATCTTCAGATTTGTTACTGCACATTCGTGTTGGGAGTCCTCAAATTTTCTCTCATCGAAATTGTATTAAGTCAATTTTTAATAAATATTACTTGAAGAAAACTGGTGCTGACAGCGACGCTGCTGAGTCTGTAGACCGTTCCCACCGCTGGTAATCTTCGGCGTTTCATCGTCTGTGTAGTTGGGCCTACCTCCTGGCCGAACCCATGAGGAAGAGCCTGTTTAAGGCTTGTGCCCACTGTGGGCAGAAAAATGTCTACATTGAAGACCATCACGATGACTGTTTCTACTGTCTTCACCCACATGATGTGATACAGGACTGCGAGATCTGCCAGTCCATGTTCAACAAAACGCTGCATGATCATCACCGGCGTCCCGTCGCGTGGCTTGAGGACGCTGGCGGGGTCTCTGACTCTGCTTCTGTACGGAGCTATGCCTCGCTATGGCAGGGCAGGTCCACCTAGCGAACCACTTCCCGTAAAAGACATAGGCCGCATGAAGTCCACGCCAGCAGCAGGAAGAAACACAGGGAAACTTCTGATGATGAGCCGAGATCGTCGCAATGAATCCGTCATCGCGCAAGGTCAGTGCCCAGGGGATGTCTAAGGAAAAGAGCAGCCATGGGCTTTTCCCCTGCCGTACATAGGCAATCCAGTCAAACAAGTCCACTTTGAAGTCTCGTGGCCACTCTTCATCGTCGGCGGTCAAATCGAACCCATCGGCGTCATTGTCAAAATTGGCGCCAATTAAGTCCTCGCTGATGCCTAAGTCTTCCTCCAGATCGTCCTTGAGTGCTCCGCCGATGAAACAGTCGATGAGCAAGCAGGCTACCCTGTCAACGAAGGCTTCATTGACAACTACGTTGATGACTGCGTTACCCCCGTCGATGGCCCCGTCAACGAAAAAAACAGTGTCTTCTCGCATGATTATAACCACTGCACCATCGATTGTGATGACCATTTCTGCCACACCCACCAACATGGTGTCAGCGCTAGGTGCGCTACCGCAAGCATCAAACGCAAATCTCAGAGTTGGGATACTCCCAGAGAGGACCATTGTAGTGGAGCCAAGTCTCATTTCCTCTGAAGATGTGGAGGAGCGGGATGTGGAGGTTGTCACGTCACCTCCCTCTTCCCTGCAGCGCAGGACACCACCTCCTAGGAGGCAGGCTATTTCTCCATGTGGTAAGGCAAGCCTTATAAGGCAACCAGTGTTGCCACCCCTGCATCCATCCTCTGTGGATGCAGGGTGCAGCCAGCTCTGCCACTGCCTCCCCAGAGGGACATGTCACTGGACATTTTATCCACCTTAAATACACTAGTGGCTACACTGCAACAGCCCCAACGACCTCTCACAGATATCCCCGGACCATCCAGGGAGGATGACTGTCCGTGACACCCGAGGAGGGTTGAACACCATTCAAGGCCCCAGCAACTGTCAGACACAGGGACGGACACAGGGACGGACACAGGGACGGACACAGATCCAGACCACCTGGACGATGCGGGGTCAACACACACATCTCACACTGACGAGTTTGAAGATTCCATCACGGCCGATGGGGAACCTGATGAGATCCCAATTAGAAACTCCCCCCCCTGATTAAGTCGGGGCGTTCCACCCACACATGGCCAGAGCGTCCAAACTGTTTGGCCTCACCCCAGAGAACCAGCACAAGGACAGTGTCATGTACCAGTGTAGAGTGCAGCAAAGGAAATCAGTCATGTCCATTCCGCTGTTGGAGGATGTCTGGGAGGATGGTCTAGTCACCTTGGCACATCCTGCTACGGCCCCTGCAAAAAAGGACCATTTTGGCGTTGCAATCTATTAAAACTGGCAGAGACTGCTCGCTCCTTGAGCATGCTGGAGCAGAGGTACCAGTCCTTTCGCTCCGGAAAAGGACATTATAGTAGAAGTGGGACAACCGCGTGACGTATCAGTCATCTTTATTTATTTTATTTATTGAACATTTGTATGGTCCCTGTAAAGCAGAAGGTATTTCCAGGTGCCACAAGACAAATGAGGGGGCGGGGGAGCTTAGGCGAAAACAACAATAACGGTCCTACTTGGCCTTGTGACATTCAGATGATGCCAGTGCAGTATCAAGAAGTGCTGGGGGTAGGGGGCAGGTCAGGAAAGGGATGGGCCAGCGGGAGGGATAAGGGGAAAGTGCTGGAGGGAGGGGGCCCAGGGGGCTGGTTAAGTGCTAAGGGGTACTGAGGTGGGCTAGTGCCAGGGAGGAAGAGTGTAGGGTGATAGTGCCAGGGGGTGGGGGGAGTCCAGCCTCTGAAAGCTAAGCAGGGAAGGAAGCCCAAGGGCAAATGCTGGTAGGAAGGGGAGACTGGATGAGGGAAGGCCTGACCCCGGTGAAATGCATGAAGGACAGCAGGCATCCAGTCATAGCGGCAGGAGGAGACTAGCAGGGGAGGAGGCGAGGGAAGGGGGGGGACAAAAGGAAGGTCTTGAGGAGCTTCTGGAACTTAAGGAGATCCGGCTCGAGACAGAGAGGGGCAAGGTGGCCACTCCAGAGGAGGGCTCATGCCGAAGAGAGAGATCTACCCCTTCTCCCCCACTCTCTGCTTGGAGAAACATTTGATCTGCAGAGAGTTGGAGCTGGAGGAGCAAAGGACTCTAGCAGGGAGGTATTTATGGAGAAAGAGTTGAATGTAGAGAGTTCCCAGGCCCCAGAAAGCATTGTGGATGATGCAGAGGGTCTTCAATTTGATCCTTGCAACCACCGGGAGCCAGTGGAGAGATTTAAGGGCTGGAGAGATGTGGTCCCTGGGCTTGTGACCAAGGATAAGTCTCACAGTCCTATTCTTGATTAGTTGAAGAGGGTGGAGAGAGGCAGATTAAGGAAGAGGCTGTTGCAATAATCAAGCGTAGAGAGAACCAGAGCTCTGGAGACATTGAGTTTCTGGGGGAAGGTGAGGAAAGGGAGAATGCCGCTGAGGAGGTGAAGCTGATAATGGGCCTTCTTGGTAAGGTCAGAGATATGAGGAGAGAAGGAGAGAGGAGTTGAACATGACACCCAGGTTTTTAGCCTCACATGAAGGGGCGGGCCCAAGGAGGGCAACCAGAGTGTAGGCGGGAAGGACATAGTGGTGGTCCCAATGAGAAGGATCTAAGTCTTACTGTCATTAAGGCTGAGATAATTAGCAGCGCACCATGCCTGAACAGCAGTCAGAAAGTCGGATATGGAAGAGGAGGGAAGCTTAAAGGAGAGCTGTGTGTTGTCAGCATAGCACTGGAAATGAGGAGAAAGGATGGAGATCAGGGTGGCAAGGTATATGTTGAAAAGCCACGGCGAGAGGATAGAGCCCTGAGGGACGTTGCAGGTTGAGAGTGAGGTAGAGCAGAGAAAGGGGCCCAGTTGAACTTGTGAGGGTCAATTAGAGAGGAAAGAGGCTAACCAATCCAGTGCCGGGTACGTGATGCCCAAGGTATCATGGAGCCAGTTTATGAGGATGGAATGATTGACTGTGTCAAAGGCAGAGAACAGATTGAGGAGAATAAGGGCGAATGGAGAGTTGGAGTCGAGATTACAGAGCAGGTCACCACGGGTGTTCAGGAGAGCCGTTTCCGTGCCTCTGGCTGCTCTGAAGCCAGACTGGTGGTCGTGAAGGCAGCCAACAGATTCAGTGTGTTGAATTAGTTGGGAATGACCAACCTCTCAAGTAGTTTGCCCAAGAAAGGGGTTGTGGAAATAGGGTGGTAATAAGCCAGGCCTGTAGGCGGCTTTTTAAGGAGGGTGTGCACAAGAGAGTGCTTGAGGAGTGAAGGGAAGGAGCCAGTGGCAAAGGAGTGGTCACAGAACTCAGCCAAGGATGGAGCAAGAGTCAATGTTGTCCTACACAGTTCTAGAGGAGCAGGGGAGCACCTGTTTGGAGGAGACTTTCATAGAGCAGACTGTCTTGGTGATCTCATCTGGTGCTTTGTGTAAGGCGGAGGAGAGCAGGGAGAAGGGGGGCAAGGGAGGCCTGCGTGCAGGTGTGGGAGGGAGGGGCATAGGGGAGCAAGAGGACAGGATATCCTGAGTCTTGGTCGTGAAATATGTGGCCAAAGCCTTGGAGAGGGCCTGAGAAGGAAGAGGAGAAGTGGAGACTGCATTAGTATTGGCATGTTCCTTGCAGATTTTGAAAAGTTCAGCCGTGTTTTTTGAGGCTCCAGAGATGTGGGATTGGATATGGGCATGTTTCTTGGAGCAGATAGAGAGTCTGTATTGCCTTTGGAGCAGGTGACATGCCAGTTTGTCAGATGATATGCTAGAAGCCAGCTACTTTCGTTCCACAGTTTTGCATTTGCATTTCAACAAGGCAGAGTGACACAAACTATTGCACTTGGAGGCAGGCTTCAAATGGATCCTCATGGCAGGGGCAAGGATGTCAAGAGCGTTGGAGATGGAGAGGTGAAGGTTAGCAAGAGCTGAGTCAGTATGAGAGTGAATGGTAGGGGTGGGGTGTGAAGGAGGCGGCAAAAGCAGCTACTGACACTTGCTTCATTAGTCGAATGACAGAGAGGGAAACTGGCAGTGCAGGAAGAGGCTTAGCCAGGGAGCCCAGGAGCTCCAGACAAGGGAATGGTCAGGAAAGGGGAGTAGAGAAAGGGTGATATCAGCAGTGATGAGCGCATCCAAGGTGTGCCCGGCTAAATGAGTTGGGCTGGAGGGAAGAATGGTGAGAGAGACTTATGTCAAGGACAGCACACATTTTCTGAATATTTTGGAAGACATCAGACTTGAAGAATGTAATATCTTGTTCACCATCGACGTGAACAGCCTATACACCAGTATTCCTCATGATCAGGGACATGATGCAGTAGAGTGGCTCCTGCTGCAAGAAGGTGACATAGGAGCTACTAAAGAATTTTTACTCACTTTACTGGCCTTTATCTCCACCAACTCATATTTCAAATACAATAAAGAATACTACCTACAAGTATCAGCCACCGCAATAGGCGCAACCATGGCACCATCGTACGCCAATCCATTTATGCATGGATTCGAAACTATTCACATACTCGAAAAAACAGAATGGAAAGACCAATTGAAGATTTGGCTGCGTTATATAGACAAGGTGTTTGGAATCTGGCAAGGAACAAGAGAATTATTGGACAATTTCCTCAAATACATCAATACTATAGACACACGTATCCAATTCACTGCCGAAATCGGTAATCCCGGCATACACTACCTAGATGTTAGAATAAACGGTAACAACCAACAGATCACCACCTCTCTATACACTAAACCAACAGATAGAAATAACTTGCTACATCGAATGAGCTTTCACCCACAAAACACCTTGCGCAATTTACCATATGGACAGATGCTGCGTCTAAAAAGAATCATCAGTGACCAAGAAGAGTTTGACCAAGAATTAGGCAGACTACAAAGAAAATTACAAGCCCGGGGATATCCTGAAGAAGATCTGAAGAAAGCATCTGAGAAAGTAGCCATCAAGACAAGGGCAGACACATTAGCAACCAGAACCAAAACTGAATCACCAACCATTGTGTACGTTTCCAAATACTCCACTCAATGCCTGCAGATCAAAAAATGTATCAACAAACATTGGTCTATTCTTACTAACGACGATAGAACCAGAGGTCTTTTTCAGAATAAACCAGTGTTCGCATACCAACGCACAAGCAATTTACGTGATTTACTAGTCAACACTAGAGATGAAAAATCTACTCCGAAAAATCCAAAACATCCCGGGACTCATCCATGCCCCAATTGCAGCAATTGCAATAATGTGATCAAGGGAGGGACAGTACAACACCCATACACAGGAGAGAAGATCCAACTTAAATGTTTTGCAACTTGCAATACGGAAAACAGCATATACTGCATACGATGCCCATGTGGCTTATATTATGTAGGTGAAACAGGACGAAAACTTAAAACAAGGATGAATGAACATAAATCTTGCATCCTCAACAAGAACATGAACTCAGCGGTAGCAAGACACTTCAATGAAAAGAATCACAGTGTTGAACAATTCAGATTTCTGATATTGGAAGTGATGGGCAACTCCCGGACAAGAATTGACCCCAAAAGGAGAAGACAACAAAGAGAAGCCTATTGGATCGACCGATTGGACACGTTGGCACCAAAGGGCATGAACGAAG
Source organism: Ambystoma mexicanum (assembly GCF_040938575.1). Lineage (NCBI taxonomy): Eukaryota > Metazoa > Chordata > Amphibia > Caudata > Ambystomatidae > Ambystoma > Ambystoma mexicanum. Next base: position 593,275,244 of record NC_090923.1, on the reverse strand, counting down.
AGCTCAACCTAAATTGTTTCTTATAATAAATATAGTGACCTGACCATTATGATCCAATAAACACTAGTCTTCAAGGATCACAAACACACACATGCGTGGTAACTTTGCACTCTAACCATGCATATCTATGACTGCACGGACTATATTGGTCTTGTTACACTTTCTTGTTGTGACATATGAAGATGTATTTATCTGTCTATCTGTTTATTGAGTTCCAGTGAACTACGATGTACTTTCAACACACCCACATTTCAGTGCATGTTGTGCAATACCTATGAACCACTAAGTCGTCCTACCTTTGAGTCGTTCTTATTGTTTGTTGCTCACCGATATACATTTGAACTTGTGATTATGCATTCAGAGAAACTAATCAAGAGATAATCATTTGAATGTTTTAATAAGAACCGAATTGGGGGCACATGACACACCGTAATACATATGTGTAGTATAGTAGATATCGCCACACCGTAATACATGGGTACACCATAATAGACAACCCTTAGGAATACTGTTTATCCCCCTTCAGGGTGCATGACTCCTTACTTCAAATAGCCAATGTATCCATACATGAACTGCCTTATATATTGCATATTACGAGTGATTCGCACACTCTCCCACACCAAGATGGCCAACGTCATGTGAGGCAACCGGCCATTTTGGTAGGGGCGTTGCTAAGACAACACACAACATGATCCCAACAACAGAACTCACACTACCTTCGCCCGTGGCACGAGCATGCTGTGTAAAGACACGCTACCAGTTTTCAGGAAGGACGAACAAACAGATTACTGTGTGGGAATAGAGACAACAAGATTGATGTTGATTTGTAACCAAAGTATTTTACTTTACTCTTTTCAAACAGTTCACTGTGCTGCTGATTCTTTATATGCGCCACAGACACTTGTGACGCCAGGTGAGACATCTTCCTTATGGTGCTATCCTAGCATGATATTCTTTCCCTCGCACTACGGTGGAGGGATATTCTGATACATGATTTCCATTAATAATGTTCATTATTAGAACTTAACTCGAGTACACAGATCCCTCTACTGCCCGCTCGCATGAGTCTACATATAGCCATAATTGGTTACCCGTAACAGACATTCACGAAACACACCACTCGAGCACGGATATCCACAAATAATTCCGATCATGTATATCATTTAAGTAAGGTGATGAAGACTGGTAGACCATACAGTAATACATAACATTGACAGATGTAATAAGATAACAAATAATGATGATGTTTTTGAAAGGTTGTTTTCTAATATGTTCTCTCCATATTGTATGTTTTCTCTATGTTGTTTCTGTGTGTCTTGTGGGTACCCTGCCAACACACTAATGTGATTTCAATTGTCATTTTTTGTGGCACTTCTTTAATGTGTACATAGTTGAACATAGAGGCAAATAGTCCCTGAAGAAGGATTTTTATATCTGAAATGCATTGGCCATTTTTTTGCTGACATTTTGTTGTTTGCTTAAAGAAGAACATTCCTGATAATATAAGGAATTAATGAATGAATACACAATCGTATCATTATCACTCACAAAGAATCCTTTTGAATATTATTGCATTAAACCCATGAAATAACTCATTAAATAGAATAAATCCCAGTGGGATCTAAGGGTGTGTGGCCCACACAGATGGCTAGTTAGCCTAGGTCTTTTCTCTTCTATTTTGTTCGTAGGCCCAGCACGCTGGCACAGTATAGTGGGCTGCACCCCATTAAATATCCATATCTTTTGATACCCGCATATCAAACACAAGATTCTATATACTTTGAACTAAGCGGTGCCCGCTCATTCCTTATCTCTACAGAACATGGTATTGGCATAAGTGAAACTGCAATGTCATGTTTTCTTTAAAAGGCCCACCAAAATAAAACACAATCACAGTTAGGCAAACAGTATACCTCAGGCTTGGGGTTATTGTCAGCATCCTTGTTTTGTTAACCACAGGCCTCAAGTCATGCCTCTAACATTTATGTTTTTATAATGTTCCATTGAAATATTAAGATATCTTATTTGCAAATATAGACATAGGACAAGAAATTCAATAAGTACATTTCAGAATGCACCTACTCTCTCACTTAATTTTGACAATGTTCTGGCGCAAAAAGCCTGAACTCCCAACCCTTTAGACAGTCTGGTCCACCATATAAACTTGCAAATTACAAACGGCCCTTCAGCAAAGCCAGTTGTACACCCCTGCCTTAGCAGTAGGTGACATGAAAAGCCTGCTTGCTGCCATAATAGGGGAGCAATCAAACGACATTTGTAAGCGAGTAGGATATCCTGGTGTGACAGTACAAAATACTAACCATGACGGAGCACCTTTTAATAATGGTCTAGATGACGTATGGAGAGCACTTAGTGTCCAGTACCCAGATTTGTCAGACATGAGCGAGATTATGACTAGTAAAATGAGAGCAGACGAATATCTGACGGCTTATATTCAGGATATTCAAGAAAAAATTATGTTAGAAACTAGAGAACCGTGGGACAAAAACATAACTATTTTTGATCATATTTATGTCAGGGACTTCCTGAGGACGTGCAATGACAGTTGCGAAAAATGGTGAGAATGGAAGCAAAGCCCTGGGCGGAGATACAACTGATGATTATTCACCACTGTCAGACAGAAAGAAAGTGGAGTATAGGAAGATTGACGAATCAAAGTTAGTTCAAAAGAAATTGTTGACATTTTCAGTGGAAGGGGTGGTATGAACAGGTGGGGGAGAAAGTTTTAATTCACAAGGGACACAGCAGGTACAGCCAGCAGCAAATGGAAATTTTGCAGGAAGGGGAGAGTATAATCATTTTCAGCGAGGGTTTGCACCCACAAGCAGAGGGCTCGGGTTCCAAGCTCCACAAGGAGGAGGGTTTAATGGAGGGTAACCTAGGTTTGGAGGACAGCCACAGCAGCAACGTTGGATATGTGGGAGGATGGGACACATTTCACGCGTATGCAGAAGGAGGGGAGGGATGAAACAGAACTGGCAAGCAGCATATCCAAGAGGGGGACATCATACCCCTCAACATATAGCGCAGAGCCATCTGGATATTATGCCCAAGATCAAACGCATTATCAGCCACAAGCACAACAAATACAACAGATGCAACAAGGGATGCCATCCCAAACACAGCAAGCACCAATGCACACAAAAGCCCTGATGCAGATTAGTGATGTAACGGTATAATGGTATACCGTTAAAGATACCGTGTCCAACTTAATTGAACAATAATAACCGTCACGTTGTTTATACCGGTATACCGTTAAGTGTGCTTTTCAATCTGAGTTGGAAAGGCTGCAGTAAGCAAGTGCTGTGCAGTATTGGTCTTGCACTGTTGGATGTGCTGTCTGCCACGGGGGCCTTGTTTGGCAGACAAGAGCATAGGGAAAGTGAGGCCACATTAGTAAATGCAGCTTTGCTACTGTGACCGCTCTTTCTCTGTGATCAGTAGAGTCGGGTCAAAGATCAGCCGACTGCGCAAATTGTGTTGAAATCTTCCCAGTGACTGAACCTTTGTGTTCCCCATGCAAAGCTGGTAACGATGAACTGACTGATTGGCTCTATAAGCATACCGGAGACTCCAGTTCATAGACTCCGCGAGACCTGGATTTCATGGGCAAACTAGAACAAAATTATTTTGTTTCAGGCATTATTTATTTGAAAGGCAGCATACAGATTTGAAACATTTTCACACAGTCATGCTGCTCTGCGCGGCAGGTCAGATCTTCTATGGCGATTGTCCCAATTTTCAATTTGCAATTAGCAAGACCACATGGGTGAGCTGAGGGCCTGCACTAAAAGTGAGCATTTTGTTTTTCCTTTTGTTCGTATGTAAACAAATGTAATAAAACGTTCAGTGACTTGCAAAACAGTGGAGTCAGGAGCACATTGCTTAGCAATCACTCAGCCAGCAGGAGCAGAAATATATCGGTTCAACCCGGCCCGGAATCATTGCCATTAGTTCAGTAAGTTAAAGTCCTACTGCACTGAGCAAACACACATTGGAACAGCTCTTGCTCTGGCTGTACAAATTGTAACAAAAAGGACGGCCAGTGAAGTCATGCATATCAAATTACTCTCCCCAAGGTTTAGATTCAAGGAACTTAAGTTTCTCATGGTCATGGATCGGATAGCCATCCAGTTCTGTTTTAGGTTAGAATTCTGGGATTTGTAGTGCCCTGGGTGCATGATTCTGTTTGTGATGGTAAATCTGACAATTTATGACCTTTTAAGAAAATATGTGTTAAGATTAGTGAACTCTACCTGCTATACCGCGATAGCAATGATATACCGTCATTTGGCAAGAGGGTTATCGTACTGCCAGAAAACTAATACTGTGACACCCCTACAGTCTACAGCAGGGTCGGACTGGGGCATAAAATTGTCTCGGGCACCAACATAAAAGTGGCCCGCAGTTGCAAATGGGAATTCATTCCTTTTGGAACACTGTTTGAATAGTACCCAAGGGGGAGATTTTTGATAAAATGCGATGCAAGTTGTACATTTAAAAGAATATTTATTCAGCAACAGTGGTCAAAACTATTAGCCGCATAGTGAAGTCACTCATCAAAGTGGCCCACTTTGACCAAAAAAAGTGCCCCACTTTGACCAAAAAAACTGGCCCACAGAAGCATTTTGTGTTTTTGGTTTGCCGATGGGGGGCATCCAGTTCATTCCCCCCTTTGAATTCTGGGATGTGTAGTTTCCCATCTTTCAAATTGGTGGGAAAACTACAAATCCCAGAATGCTAAGCTAAAACAGAACTGGATGGCTATCCGATCCATGACCATGAGAAACTTAAGTTCCTTGAACCTAAACCTTGGGGAGAGTAGTTTGATATGCATGACTTCACTGGCTGTCCTTTTTTTTTACAATTTGCAGAGCAAGAGCTTCTTCAATGTGTGTTTCTCCAGTGCAGTAGGACCTTAACTTACTGAACTAATGGCACATGATGCCGGGCCGGGCTGAATTGATACATTTCTGCTCCTGCTGGCTGAGTGATTGCTAAGCAACGTGCTCCTGGCTCCACTGTTTTGCAAGTCACTGAACGTTTTATTACATTTGTTTACATACGAACAAAAGGAAAAATAAAATGCTCACTTTTAGTTCAGGCCCTCAGCTCACCCTTGTGATGTACATGTAGTCTTGCTAATTGCAAATTGAAAATCGGGACAAACACCATAGAAGATCTGACCTGTAGCGCAGAGCAGCATGACTGTGTGAAAAAGTTTAACATCTGTATGCTGCCTTTCAAATAAATAATGCCTGAAACAAAATAACTTTGTTCTAGTTTGCCCATGAAATCCAGGTCTGGCAGAGTCTATGAACTGGAGTCACTGGTATGCTTATAGAGCAGTCAGTCAGTTCATTGTTACCAGCTTTGCATGGGGAAAACAAAGATTCAGTCAATGGGCAGCTTTCAACACAATTTGCGCAGTCGGCTGATCTTTGACCCGACTACTGATCACAGAGAAAGAGCAGTCACAGCAGCAAATCTGCATTTACTAATGTGGCCTCACTTTCCCTATGCTCTTGTCTGCCAAACAAGACCCCTTGGAAGACGGAACATCCAACAGTGCAAAACCAAGACTGCGCAGCACTTGCTTACTGCAGCCTTTCCCACTTAGATTGAAAGCACACTTAACAGTATACCGGTATAAACAACGTGACTGTTATTATTGTTCAATTAAGTTGGTCATGGTGTCTTTAACAGTATACCGTTATACCGTTACATCCCTAATCTGCATCAGGGCTTTTGTGTGCATTGGTGCTTGCTGTGTTTGGGATGGCATCCCTTGTTGCGTCTGTTGTATTTGTTGTGCTTGTGCCTGATAATACGTTTGATCTTGGGCATAATATCCAGATGGCTCTGCGCTATATGTTGAGGGGTATGATGTCCCATTCTTGCATATGCTACTTGTCAGTTCTGTTTCATCCCTCCCCTCCTTCTGCATACGCGTGAAATGTGTCCCATCCTCCCACATATCCAACATTGCTGCTGTGGCTGTCCTCCAAACCTAGGTTACCCTCCATTAAACCCTCCTCCTTGTGGAGCTTGGAACCCGAGCCCTCTGCTTGTGGGTGCAAACCCTCGTGGAAAATGATTATACTCTCCCCTTCCTGCAAAATGTCCATTCGCTGCTGGCTATCCCCTGTGAATTCAAACTTTCTCCTCCACTTGTTCATACCACCCCTTCCACTGAAAATGTCAACAATTTCTTCTGAACTAACTTTGCTTCGTCAATCTTCCTATACTCCACTTTCTTTCTGTCTGACAGTGGTGAATAATCATCAGTTGTATCTCCGCCCAGGGCTTTGCTTCCATTCTCACCATTTTTCGCAACTGTCATTGCACGTCCTCAGGAAGTCCCTGACATAAATATGATAAAAAATAGTTACGGTTTACCGTTATACTGTTACATCCCTAGTGGGGAGCCACTAGACCAGCAGGATTTATTTCATAATAAAAGGGGGGTGGCCCTCTCCCCCAACCCAAGTAGATGGGGGGCACCTCATGTAGCCCTCCCTGGGGGCAGATGCCCCTACCTAGTGACATAAATCTGCCCCCAGGGAGGGCTGCATGAGATGCCCCCCATCCATTTGGGTTGGGGGAAGAGGGCCACCAGAAAACTTGGGACAGGCCCCCCAAAGGATGGGGCTGCAGGTTTGAGCCCCCTAGGGAAGGGGCCAAAAAGAGTTTACAAAAAACAAGTTTAGATTTGAGGGCAATGGGGGGGGCACTGGACCACCAGCATTTATTTTATAAAAAATAAAATAATACCTTCAGAGCGGTATTGGCACACTGCCAGGGCTCCCTGGTGGGGAAAAGCTGTAACACAGGCCAGCCAGACCTCCAGGACCGTTGGAGGTGATTTCCCCGGCCTTGGACATCCATTTACCATGTGGGTGTACCGTCCCCATGCACAGCGGCAGCTCCAGGGAGCCCCGGCACGGACCCCTTCCCTCCCCCCAGGGAAATTCTGTAACGCAGCCCAGCCAGCACTCCTGGATGGTCGGGGATGATCTCCCTGGCCTTGGGCAGCTGTCTCTGTTAGGCAGAAACCTGTGCAGTTCCCTTTGGGAACACTGCAAAAGATTTAGGACTACAGGTGTTAGCAGTAAACCCACTTGGTAGCAGTCTGCACCACCCAGATTTACCTGGTAGATGTGGCTGAGCAGTCAGACTTCCCTCAAGAAGAGTTAGAAGTATGCAAAGTATACACAATAGGCACTCAGACACAATAGCACAAGCAAACACTGACCAGAGCTTTGGTATCAAGGTATATAATTATTTATTTAAAAACACACTGATTGAAACACTCCAGCACTATTATTGTAAATCACTCTCAACACAGTTACTATTATTATATATACATCCCTTATTCCTTATCAGACAAGTCTTAGTTAACACCACTTATTTCCAGACAGAGGTGAGCGCTTAACTACAGATGGCACTCCAATAAGTTAACGAAAAAGGGAGGGAAAAAGGCAGAATGTAGGAAAATACACCACACTAATACTTAGGAACTCTTAAGCAAGGCAGGAAAGTCAAAAGTTACTTGTGAACCAAAGTCCATAGGCCGGGCCCACTCTTGGAGAGAGCAGAGCACAAATGCACCCAAGATCACACAATGACAACAGGCTTAAAAAGTCTTGCAGGGAGTTCAGAAAGGTTTTAGTTAGGCTCAGAAAAGTTTAGCCAGGGTGTCCCAGGCTAACCCAGGTTCGAAAGCTGGGGGCTAAATCTACCCCGTACAGTCAGTTGCAAGGGAAGCCAGGCGGAACACGGTACCTTATGTGGAAAGGATCCTCCAGCGGGGGCAGTTGTTCCTGGCAGCGGGTGCAAGTTGCAGCGTCCTCCAAAAGAAGAGAAGATCGCGATGTGGAGGAAAGATGAAGGTTGTTGCACTGCCAGGGAAGAAACCAGCCGCGGAGTTTTCCGGTTAAAGGTACTACCCTTTGATTCTCAGTAGTGGTAAAATGTGGTATCCCGGTTGCCGGGGTGCTTGGCACAGGCAAGGCGGCCATGATATGCTCCAGGAAGCGAAAAAGGAAGCAGACTGGTTATCCCCACCAGTCGAAGGAAGAAGACTCTCCGGGCTGGAGATCTCCTCTGTCGTCGGGAAAAGTGGTGAGACGGTTCAGCAGGGCTCCACCGGTGGTTTCGTCGTAGCAGGTCGGGTCAGCTTCTCCCTCGTCGGATTCTTAGGTCCTGTGGCAACTTCTAAAGTTCCAGTCCCCAAAGCCCTGCTTTTATGCAGCATACCCCCATTCACTCAGCCTAGCTGTCAATCAAACATGCTAAGTGGTGAGCTGTAACGCTTGCCTTGGGCCCCGCGGGAACACCACTCCTGATGAACTATGACTCTTCTCTGAGAACGTTGCTCTCTCACCACCCACTGTTCCTCTATGGAAAACTGGAATCTATGGAATATACAAGGGGGTGTCAGTGATCACCTTTATGCTAATTGCCTTAGAGTTTACCCTTTCCCTTAACTAGGAATGCCCTCCTTACCTTAGTTAGTGTTATGATGAACTCTCCATCCTGCTTCTGTGCAGGGGCGCATGTCCTGAAGAGGGGAACGGTTTGACTGGGAAGGGTTAACCTATCTGGGAAGGGTTTGAGTTAACCTCAAACTATTGTACTGTAAATTGTATTAAGGAAATTGGAATAGATGAACCTGCAGTGTATAGTGTCTCAATTTGCTCTCTCCCAAAATGGAGGTAATACCACAACTGCAGATAACTAACTAAATACCTAAGTGCAACCTAACACAATGTAAGTGTATTCTTTCTCACACAATATGCTACTGAAAGACACTGTAAACAAGTACCAATGCGATGTCTTTCTCAAAGCTTAAACTCTGCAACACCGTGGCTTAATTCGAAGGCCAACTATGGTTAGTGAAGACTGGAGTGTTTCCCTTTACTGTTAATGGAAACTCCCTCACACACACGAACTTAAGAACTCGCGTGCAAACAGTTTATTCAAAAAATAGCAAGCGCACGTGAGGAGAATCAATACTATGATTTCCTAACACACGCAAATTTCAACAGACGCTCTTGCGAAGCAATTAATTCGAAAACATGAGCGCATGTGAGGGGAATCAAAACTGTAGTTCCCTCACACGCGCGAACATTAAGAAACACTCTAACAAGGCTTGTTTACTGGAAACGGAGCGGAGCACATGAGGAAGCTCAAAGCGCTCACTCGCAGAGGGTTATTCAAACATTCACAACACTTTCAATGAATACAGGTACTTGCGGTATGCTGCGTGTGGAGGAGATGGCTTCTCTCAGCTGCTCGCTAACTGAAAACACCAGAATTCCTAACTGGCAAAAGGTGACTGGAATGACAGGAATAACTCTACGAAAACAAGGCTACGGGGATACAGTGAATGAACACAGAAATGGAGCAGGGAACACTATGGGGGAATTTTTTCTGCGAAAATTGTGTCAGTGGAAATTCTAGTCAGGAGCGGACCGCGGTAAGCGTACACTGCTATCTGCAGAGACGACGCAAAGCGCAGCACAACAAGGGGGAGGGGCTTAAGTACTCCAGAGCTACCAACTACTAGACCATAATGTAGCATTCAGGGAAGGTATCCTGGTGGCCATATTGAATGATGAGGAAGTGCTTAACATTTAACAGTCTACACTGCCTTCCCTACTCTTTGACCAGGAATGATAGGCTACCAACCAAGACTTCTTGAGAGCACATCTAAGGGGAAATCCGGTGGTCATGACAGTATTCCCCCCAAAACCCCTCCTAAGCTGGAACTTCCCCTTCCCGGTTTGCATGGGTTATTGCGATGAAAGGCCTTCAACAATCTGGGGGCATGAATGTTTTCTATGGGTTCCCATGTTCTATCCTGAGGATTGTACCCCTTCCAATCCACCAAATAGAATAGTTTATTGCGCACAATCTTAGGGTCCAAGATTGCCTTGACTTCATACTCAAGTTGGTCATTCTCTACTTCCACAGGAGCTGGAGCATCTTGGGTTCGAGTGTTTGGATGAACTGGTTTCAAAAGTGAGACATGAAATACAGAGTGAATTTTCATGGTTCTTGGGAGAGCTAGTTTCATGGCCACTGGATTGATTACTTTTTCAATGGCAATGGGCCCCAGAAATCGTGGAAGGAATTTTCGAGACCCTTTTAAGGCCAGATTCTTTGTGGCCAACCATACTAAACTCCCCACCTTGTAATTTGGAGCATCGCATCTTTTGCTATCCGCAAACCTCTTTTGAGACTCTTTTGCCAAGGACAATTGCTTCCGTGCTTGATCAACTGCGGTAGCAATATTTACATGCAGGGATTTCACAGCTGGCATCTCCAATGGTTCAGGTGGTTCAAAGGCTGATGTGCGTGGGTGTCGGCCATGCAAGGTGTAAAAAGGACTCAATCCAGTGGAGGCATGGACAGAATTATTATATGCATATTCAGAAATCCACAACACATTTAGCCAGGTGTCTTCAAGTTGATGTAGCATACATCTGAGATACTGTTCCAGGGTTTGATTAGTTCTCTCTGTTTGGCCATCAGTCTGGGGATGATGGCTGGTGGACAAGCGCACATCTATCTTTGCCAACTCACAGCATTTCCTCCAAAATTTAGAGACAAATTGGCTACCCTGATCTGAGATTACTACTGAAGGAAAGCCATATAGTTTAACGATGTTTTCCAAAAAGGTTTTTGCCAAAATTGATGCTGTAGGTAATCCTTTCAAGAATACAAAATGTGCCATCATTGAAAATAAATCCACCACCACCAGGATGGTGTCAAACCCTGCACAATTAGGTAAGTCCGTAATGAAGTCCATGGAAATAGTATGCCAAGGAGCAGGTGGCACACTCAATGGTAGGAGAAAGCCAGCAGGTTTTCTTTTTTGAGTTTTATTCTGGGCGCAATTACCAGATGTTTTCAGGAATTGAATGACATCTTTACGCCAAGTAGGCCACCAGTAAGATCTCTTCACCCTTTCCAAGGTTTTAGTGATTCCCGGATGACCTTCCAATAGGGCTCCATGATAGTTAGCAACCACTTGTGCTTGTAGGGTGGGCGTGGGCAGGTACAAACGTTTCTGATAAAAGGGTAAACCATCATGTACTGAAAAACATTCTCCTTTTGACTCCCATTTCATCAATTCCTCCTTAGAGATGCTGGTTCTAATCTCATTTCTCAGTTCTTCAAAAGTCGAATCTGTAGTATCTATCACGCCGAGTACCTTCTCCCCTGAAATTATTTCCACAGGATTCACAGGCACATAAGCTTCCTCCCCTATTCCAATACGGGATAGGGCATCTGCCTTTCCATTCCGCACCCCTGGTCTGAAGGTAATGACAGTCATATTCTGCAAAAAAAAGGGCCCATCGTAGCTGTCTAGAGGATTGAGCCTTTGCAGCGCGCATATAATGCAAGTTTCGATGGTCGGTGAAGATGGTTACAGTGTGTCTTGCTCCGAGCAGGTGATGTCTCCATTCTTTAAGCGCACATTTGATTGCCAATAACTCTTTATCAGTAATTGTGTAGTTCAATTCTGCAGGGGATAATTTTTTAGACCAAAAGGCCACTGGGTGCAGTTCTTGGGAGTCGGGGTTGCGCTCGGACAAAACCGCTCCCATGGCTACATTGGATGCATCAGTCTCCACCACAAAAGGTAGATCAGGTCGCGGATGTTGGAGAACGGGTGCAGCTGTAAATCGCTCTTTTAATTTCTGGAAGGCCTGGTCTGCCTCTTTAGTCCAATCAAATTTTCTGTTTTTTCTAAGCAACGATGTGATGGGATGAACCAAACGTGAAAAATCAGAGATGAATCGCCAGTAAAAATTTGCGAATCCAAGAAAACTTTAAATTCCCTTGACAGAAGTGGGTGCCGGCCAGGTAAGAATGGCATCGACCTTCCGGTTATCCATCTTGATTCCATGTGCCGACAGAATGAATCCCAAAAACTCCACTTCAGGAACATGAAAATTGACATTTCTCTAGCTTGACATAGAGAGAGTTATCCTTGAGTGTTTGAAGTACTGAAGTCACGTGCTTTACATGATCTGAAGGATTTGCAGAGAAGATTAGAATGTCGTCTACAACCACACAGATATCCAACAATTCTCTGAAGATGTCATTCATGAAGGACTGAAAAGCCGCTGGAGCATTGCAAAGCCCAAGGGGCATAACTTGGTATTCAAAAAGCCCAAACCGTGTTCGAAAAGCGGTTTTCCACTCGTCTCCTTTCTTAATTCGAATAAGATGATAGGCCCCTTGGAGGTCCAGCTTAGTAAATATATGTGCCTGTTTCACCTGATCCAGCAAGGTTGAGATGAGGGGAAGTGGATAACGATTCTTCACTGTGATTTGATTCAGTGCTCGGTAATCTATGCAGGTCCTCAATTCACCTTCTTTCTTTGGCACAAAAAAGAGTGGAGAGGCCGCCAGTGACTTGGATGGCCTGATAAACCCATTAGCCAGATACTGATCCAGATAGGACCTTAAATGGACATTTTCTTTTTCAGTGAGCGCATAAATTCTACTGCACGGAAGTGGAGTTCCTGGGATGATATCAATTTGACAATCATATGGTCTGTGTGGGGGCAAAACTTCCGCCTGTTTTTCTTCTTGAAAGATTTCCTGGAATTTTCGATACTCTCCTGGTAGCGAGCCTACAAGACCTAAGGTGACTGCCGCAGTGGAATTAGGCTGTCTCATTATCGCGGATTCATCTGTTGACACACAAGCACTCTGGCAACTTGATGCAAATGTTAAGGTTCGGGAACACCAATCAATTAAGGGGTTATGCTTCTCCAGCCAAGGCATTCCCAAAATGATCTGGAATTGCGGGGCTTGAATCAGGTCAAAAGAGATCCTCTCCCTGTCTCCTTCCTGGCAAAGCATAATGAGAGTGTTAGTGCACTGTGTTACGGGACCTGACACCAATGGAGTGCCATCCACCCCGGAGACATTCTCGGCTTCTAAGTTTTCCCTGAAAGAGAGACCCAATCTGCTTGCCAGATGTACATCCATGTAATTGCCAATTGCCCCACAGTCAATGTATGCAGTTAATGCATGCCTTTTAGTGGGAGTCTCATGACTAGAAAGGACTATAGGAAACACGAAGTGTGAGGTCACTGCAACCTTTTCCATGCTCGACAAGCTGACCTCTAAACTTGTCGGGCACTGGAGTTTTCTGCCTTCTGATCTTTCTTGTCCTGGTTAACTCCTCCCAAAGTTTTCCTAGCAGGTTTAACTGGGCAATCTTTCAAAAAGTGGCTGGCCTTGCCACAGTATAGACACAACTGTAGTTGACGTTATTTCTCTCTCTCTGCATGGGAGATGGGACCTCGAATTCCACCTAATTGCATTGGTTCTGGATGAGGATCTGTTCCTGATTTCAACGGTGTTTCCCTTGAACGAACCACAAAGGCTCGGTTGTCCTGACGAGCTCGATCAGTTCTTCGGTCCTGTAAACGATGATCCAATTGTATAGTGAGGTCAAGGAATTCCTTGATGCCTTCAGGTGGATTCACAACTTGAGCCAAAACGTCTTTGAACTCACTGCGCAAACCACGATAGAATAATGTTGTTCTCTTTTCCGAGGGCCAATTAGTTTCTGCTACCAGTCTATTAAATGTAGCCACATACGCAAGCAACTCCTGATTTCCCTGCTTAATCGACAGCAACTCATTGTCCAACGCCTGTCCTTGAGTGTGACGAGCAAATAGTTTTTCTAACTCTCGTTGAAATTCTGCAAAGTTCTGCAACAAAGGATCATCCCTATTAACCAGAGTAATGGACCAATCTGCCGCACATCCACCCAGGTAAGACAATACAAATGCAACTTTTGATTGGTCAGTAGGAAACACTCCAGGTCTGCACAAAAAATGCAGCCTGCATTGATTTAAGAACACTGCAAATCTTTTTGGATCCCCTGTAAAACGCTCTGGAGGGGCTAAAGGAATATTCCCTGGAATGACCACTTGGACCGGAACCGGGGGCAATGTAGAGGAGGAAGCTTGGGAATTACCTTGGGGTAAGGGCACCTGTCCCGCTTGATTCTGTAACAGTTGACGAGCCAGTTCATCTGTCCGCTCTCTATTCACCCCTAATTCCCTTCTAAGGGCACTAGTTTCAGACCGAGCTGCATGGACTTCATCCCTTAGCTCTCCCAGAAGTTGGGTCAACTGGTCCATCTCAGGAGTTCCCATGATGTTCAGGCAGAGCACTTTTCTGCATGGCTTCGCGTTCTGTAACGCTTACCTTGGGCCCTGCGGGAACACCACTCCTGATGAACTATGACTCTTCTCTGAGAACGTTGCTCTCTCACCACCCACTGTTCCTCTATGGAAAACTGGAATCTATGGAATATACAAGGGGGTGTCAGTGATCACCTTTATGCTAATTGCCTTAGAGTTTAACCTTTCCCTTAACTAGGAATGCCCTCCTCACCTTAGTTAGTGTTATGATGAACTCTCCATCCTGCTTCTGTGCAAGGACGCATGTCCTGAAGAAGGGAACGGTTTGACTGGGAAGGGTAAAGAATTGCCTACTGTGAATGGAGCCCAATAGGTAATTACTAAACCCTCCCCTTAACCTCAAACTATTGTACTGTAAATTGTATCAAGGAAATTGGAATAGATGAACCTGCAGTGTATAGTGTCTCAATGTGCTCTCTCCCAAAATGGAGGTAATACCACAACTGCAGATAACTAACTAAATACCTAAGTGCAACCTAACACAATGTAAGTGTATTCTTTCTCACACAATATGCTACTGAAAGACACTGTAAACAGTACCAATGCAATGTCTTTCTCAAAGCTTAAACTCTGCAACACCGTGGCTTAATTCGAAGGCCAACTATGGTCAGTGAAGACTGGGGTGTTTCCCTTTACTGTTAATGGAAACTCCCTCACACAAACAAACTTAAGAACTCGCGTACAAACAGTTTATTCAAAAAATAGCAAGCGCACGTGAGGAGAATCAATACTATGATTTCCTAACACACGCGAATTTCAACAGACGCTCTTGCGAAGCAATGCATTCAAAAACACGAGCACATGTGAGGGGAATCAAAACTGTAGTTCCCTCACACCCGCGAACATTAAGAAACACTCTAACAAGGCTTGTTTACTGGAAATATTGAATGATGAGGAAGTGCTTAACATTTAACAGTCTACACTGCCTTCCCTACTCTTTGACCAGGAATGATAGGCTACCAACCAAGACTTCTTGAGAGCACATCTAAGGGGAAACACGGTGGTCATGACATGAGCCAGCCGGCTCACCATTTGGGCCAATTACACAAGACTGCGACTTGAGTTACCAAGGTAACTCAGTCCAGGGTGCCTAAACCCCCTCCCACACCCCCTGTGGTACCCAGACAGAGTGGCACAACTTTTGGAGGCTTCTGTGTAGAAGCCCGCCAAAAAGTGGAACAAAGGGCTTAACTTGGGTTGGAGTCACAGAAGCGAACACAAACGCCATTTTAGAACCGAGTTCTGGCAAAAAATACCAACCGGAGAATTAATATTAAATAAATAAACCGGCGGTATGTTCAAGGCTATAGGAATTAAATAATTAAAGTTGGTAGCCTCGAACAATGGGAAAATATTTGCGGTCGAATATAAGAAGTAGTTTCCACTGCCACCAGCCAAAACTCGATCAGGGGGGACGGAGACGTGCCCCCTCGACTAACAGACCCCGGGGCAATCGAATTGCCCCGACCAGTACGTCCACAATATGATGGTTTGTACTGGTTTCTGTTAATAATTTGGGACTAGTAAAGCCAATGGTGACTTTACATGCCCTGGGAGACAGTATTCAGTCCCGGGGTATGGAGTCTATAGTGGGGGGTCACTATGACACCCCTGCGTTACTGCACTGAGGGTGCTGTGTAACACACATCACAAAAACACATGAAGCCCTATGGAGTAAAAGACCCCATAGCCCATTAAACACATCTAGAGTCAAAGAAACACACTTAAATCATGCCCAAGAGTGAGGGTAAAAGAGTCTCACTCTTGGCAGGAGAAAAAAAATAAACCCCAAAAATCCAGCAAAGCTGCTGGGGGACTCACTAGGTTAGGAAATTCAGCCTAAACAGAGAATTCTCCCTAACAGTCTCCCATGTGGTTTGACCATCCGCAAGCCCAGCAGCGGGTGCAGGGAGCCTAAGCAGGGTCCCCGTCCTTTCCCAGAGGGAGAAGCTGTAACATAACCCAGCCAGAGCTCCAGGTTGATAGGGGGTCATATTCCTGGCCTTGGCGGCTGACTTCCATGTGGGTTGAACGTCCCCAAGCCCAGCGTAGGTTCCAGGGGGGCCCGTGTCATTCCCCGTCCTTTCCCAGAGGGAGAAGATGTAATGGAGGCCAGCCAGAGCTCCAGGAAAGTCGGGGAAACAGTCCCTGGCCTTGGGCACCTGTCTCCCATGTGGGTCTTTGCTGGGGCTTGTGGGTAATACATTTTGGGGAGATTCGCACAAGTCAGACATCTGTGGATTCCCACGGGTGTCTTTTTTCTGAAATGCATGGGGTTCCCTGTTTTCCTTGGTGGCTGCGACACCCCAGACCCAAACCTGTAGGTTGGCTTCCCAAACTCTTTGGTGTGTAGCAGTGGGTTAGCCTTTTCCCTCTGAACCCAGGAAAGTGCACCCACACATGAGGTACCGTTTTCATCGGGACACCTGTGGGAACGCGGGAAGGTAGGACATGTGGTGTTGGCAGCGTGTTTCGGTCTGTGGGCAGAGGGAAATGTCTGAATATTGTGTTTTTATCGCCAAATTTCAGACTTTGCCGGGGATTGCGGGTAGTAATTTCTGGGGCCATTTGCGCAAGTCAGACCTCTGTGGATTCCCACGGGTGTCTTCTTTTCGGAAATGCATGGGGTTGCCTGTTTTCCTTGATGGCTTCGACACCCTAAGCCCAAATCTGTAGGTTGTCCACATGCTCTGCCGAAAGACTTGGCAGGGGGTTACCAGTGGTTTAGCCTTTTTCCTTTGTGCCCAGGTAGGTGCGCCCACACATATGAGGTACCATTTTCGCTGGGACACCTGTGGGAAAGCAGGAAGGTAGGACATTTGTTGTGGTTGCTTGGTTTTCATAACGTAACTTTTGACACATTTGCTGCTGCACATTGTCACACAACCCTTTCATTTCCCAAATGTGACCTACATTTAGTCGCTGCTTTAGGCACTATACACTTTTGTAACCTGCACAAGTCACCTACCCTTCAAAAGATCTGCCTGTGCTCTTTCAAAAAATGTATGCTTGCCCTTCCTCGCCACATTTGTTTTCCTTATTTACACATGCTAGGTATGTCTGTTAGGACATAAGCATAAAAATCCTGTGTATAATGGCTCAGTTTATGGCTTGTGGTATTGCTTGTTTTGTGATTTCCTTCTTGATTCTTGCAATACATGTTCATTTACCTTCTTAAAGATAGTGGCAAAAAAAAAACATTGAAAATGACCAAGTAAAAATACATATCGGCACAAATATGGCCTAGACCACCACCTCACCATAGCCCCATCATTACCATTTTCCCCAGGTCTGAGTGCATTAGGACCCTTGTGATGTGAGTTCAGAGGGAGGAATGCTTTCATGGGTGGGGTCACAAATTGAGAATAGACCTAAGAAGTATTTCACCCCCATTACTCTGGATACTTCATATTGAATGTAGAATCTGTGGTATTGCTTGTGGTATTGCTTGTTTTGTGAAACATTACAGAAAATGTGTCATTCCCTAACTGGAAGAGTCAGGGGAATGTAGCGGGGCATTGCTTTTATCAGAATTCACAGAAGCCATTGCATTACCAGGCCAACCATGTCCACCACATACCTTTTTTTCTGTCATTTTCCCAATTTTTCCCCAAAATATTGATTTTTTTCCCTACATAGTTGTTGCCTGACCTGTGCAAATCACCCCTTCCTAAACTTGGAATTTTGTCTACTTTTCAGAAATGTGTGCCTTTCTGTCTTCCCATTCAGATTTCCTACTCTTCTCTTCCATTCTGTCCACACATGTCCTATTGGGGAATAAAAGGCCAAAATCGCCTGCCTCTCACAAAAAGGCTGGTAGCCATATCAAATATGTTTTTGTGGTTTTCACTCAACCTGTTCTTGAAAGCCTGGAAAATGGTGAATTCAGCACAGCAAACCATTTGTTCCTAGCGCTTACAAGGAAAAAACCACAGGCTTCTTTGTACATCATTTTATTGGCATTTTCTGGAAAAACCCAACATTCTCTCCCTTTTTGGTTATTTTCTCTCACCCCCTACAGCAAACAAGGATTCCTTGATGGCGTTATAACCGCCTACTTGTGGGGAAAAAAGGGGCCAAATTTGGCAGAGATATCTCATGTAACACAAAAGTTACAAGAGATTGAATGAGGGCATACCGAAATCACCAAAAAGGGCCTTGGCACTGGGGTGGGGGACCCATGGCAGTTAAGGGGTTAAAGATGCTTTCTCCATCACCATAGGAGGTTACAACATGTCTATGCCATTGTTGTCCTCTCGCAAGACACCAGTGAACATATTGGACTTGATGAGCAAATCAAACATGACAATATCATTTACTGACCAGGGGATAATATATTCTACCCCAGGGATCCATTATGTAAATGCCAAGAATTCATAATGGCAGTTTATGGTCAGGAAACACAATGAGGAGTGCCATTAAGCCAGGAAGCATTTCTTTTTGGGGTACATATATGGTTAGCATGGTTTTCTAGAATACAGGACAGACTACTGCGGTTACCCATAGAATTTCGACCAGCAGTACACACGGACGTGCAGGGCAGATAATAACAGTTGAGCTAGAAGCAGCAATAGTGAGGGACAACAGTCTCTCTCAAGGACTGCATTTCTTGTTTGAAAAACAAATGTTTGTTTCCTGCAGCCTGTTTCCAGCACTGCGAGCCACAAGAGGCTCTTGCTGTGAATCGCTCGCCTTCAGGAGGAGGCGGAGCTTGTCAGCGCTCACGTGGGGGATCACGTGACCCTTCAGCTTCATTTAACAGAGATCCAAGCGCCCAAGTGGCGTGTGACACAGTCTCTCTCAAGGACTGCATTTCTTGTTTGAAAAACGAACGTTTGTTTCCTGCAGCCTGTTTCCAGCACTGCAAGCCACAAGAGGCTCTTGCTGCGAATCGTTCGCCTTCAGGAGGAGGCAGAGCTTGTCAGCGCTCACGTGGCGGATCACGTGACCCTTCAGCTTCATTTAACAGAGATCCAAGCACCCTCGCGGCGTTAAGCCCAACAGGGGAAAAGGCTGGTGACTGTTGTGCGGCTGTTTTGCGCTGGTGGCGCGTCAATTGGCAGAGTCGTGCGCATAATCAGTCCGCGTCTGGCAACGACCTAGCCATAATGACTGCACACACAGGAAACGAAGGGCCGCACACACGAAGAAAAACCATTCAACAACGTCGGATGCAAAATCCGTGGACTGCCCTAAAAGCCGACTCTACTCCAGTGGCCTCTAAGGTAAGCGTTGCTAAACGTGCTAGTCAGCTAACTGAATCAACTACTTTTTCAGAACCCTTGCTTGACTCTTCGTCGGCTTCATTACCTGCTCCTTCCTTGGAAACAAACAATATAAACTCATCTCCACTCACTCAAGCATCCATGCTATGTTTGCCTGAAGGGAAGAGGGGTGAAAGAAGCTCATAGCCTCAACTAGTGGGAAACGAAAATTCGAATCAATCAGTCCACGCAGAGGTTGATATCATTTCGGAAGAGTCCGTCGAGCCTCAAACGATTATTTCGCCTGATGACATCACTGTGATTACTGAATGTAATTGACGCTGGAAAATGGGAACAACACTTCTCAAACATCTTTAGTGATTCACCTTCAAACACCTTGACAGCTCCGAAATCTGACCTGTCTTCATGGGATCTGTGCATCAGTAGGGATGACATAGTGACAGCGATTCGAGCCTTAAAAAGATCACATGCTGCAGGCCCGGACTTAATATTGAACATGATGCTCAAGGAAAACGAGGCACAATGGGCCACTTTTATTGAATTGTTGTTCCGGCGACTGTCTACATCGATGTCGATTCCAGACTCCTGGATAGAAGCAATCATTGTGCCAATATACAAAAAAGGCAATCGGGCCGATCCAAACAACTATCGCCCGATTGCCTTGCTGGACACTATAGGAAAAATCTTTCACCCCTTTTTGCGCCAAATGTTAGCAGCATGGTCTGTGGCCAATAACATTCTCGACATTAGACAAACCGGATTCACCAGAGGTGTTGGCGTGGAAGTCAATGTAATAGTACTGAATGTATTAAAACTGGAAACCCTCAAAGTAAAGACCCATCTCTATTTGGCTTTTATTGATTTGCGAGGTGCCTTTGACAGCATCAATCGCGATAAGTTGTGGCGAAAATTAAGCAATTGGAATTGTCCCTGCAAATTAATCGACCCAATAAAAGCTTTAAATTCACAAACTACTGTTCATATCAGACTAAACGACCAAGGTGCTCTATCCGGGCAAATACCCACGTGTAAAGGAGTAAAACAAGGTTGTCCGCTGGCAGCCGAACTGTTTAAATGATTCATCTCCAACCTACCAGAGCATCGAAGAAATGTACGATGTTTTCCACCAAAATGAAATCATAATGAAATCGGATGCATTATTTACGCCGATGACGTGGTTCTTCTCGATCGTACCCAAATAGGTCTTCAAGGGCAGTTAGCAAATTTACAAGAGTACCTGAACATCAATGACCTGGCCCTAAATACTGAGAAGACAAAGATTGTCATAATTGGTCAAGGAGAATCTAAAAAACAGAAAGTCTTCACGTGGAGAGTTGACGGGAAAAACCTTGGGGTAGTCAACTCCATCAGCTACCTGGGGATCACGTTCAACAAGTCCCTACATGAACATCATTGGAAACTAGAAATTGAAAATCGAATGATAAAACTCACTATTCAAGCTCAGCTGTTAAACAAAAACTACGGCAAATTTACTCTTGCTCCCGTTTTAACCTTTTACACATTAAAGGTTGTCCCAGAAATCATTTTTGGGTCAGAATCTGGATGGAACATTGACATCTCTTTCTGGCAGAAGCTGGAAGGGATTTTTTGGCGGCGAGTTTTGAGGCTCCCTCCATACATCTCGATGATCCAGCTACGATACGAACTGTCATTAAACTCACTCTACACTTGCGTTCTGTGGAAATCATTAATGACACTACGCAAGATGAGCTTGACCCCTGTAGCACCAGCATTTCAAATTTTTCGTTCATGCCCAGGATTGGGATCATCGTCGCTCCTAGAGGAGTGGAAGCAGAGGATGAACTCAACTCTAGCTACCGCCGATCTAAATTTGAATGACCTAATTATGCATCCACAAGTAACAAAAAAGAAATTTGATCTTTGTTGCTGGACTCAGAACATCGTCCACAGTCTACGAATGTCGACCACGCTCGACTCAGGAATTGGAGCTCACAAGCTAAATGTGCCATGTTTATATCTAACAAACTGTCCTTCTCGCCATCATCGGGACTAATTTCTGAGATTCCAGCTAAATGCTTTAAAAACAAAAGAAATGCTGTGGCATCGACACATAAACAAAGGAAATGACAACATGTGTCGTTTTTGCAACAGCGAAACAGAAACAATTGAACATCTTCTAACAAAATGCAAGAACATTACATCAAATCGGATGAAGCACTTGAGTGGCTTTACTCCTGCAACAGCAAGTAAGCGAGACTGGTGGTCCTACGCGTGTGCTGGGCACTGCATCCAATTGAGCTGCGCAGTAGTAGATTTCATGGATTCACTAAAGCTCGACAAAAAGTGCTGATTGTCTAAAGATTGTGAGCCCATGTGGACATTAGACCCTTTGTTTTCTTCTCTTTTATGTATAAGGACTCTTGTGACCTAATGAGTTGACGATTTACAAGATGTAACAAAAGCTTGAAGTTCCAGTGTTACATTGGGCCTTCGGGGTGAAGTTTCAAAAAAAAAAAATAGTGAGGGACGACATAGCAATTTTACAGAGAGTTGATAAGGAGGGGGCAAACTAGAGAACCGTGACAGCTCTTGACGAAGGACATAAATTGACGAACTTAGATGAAAGCCTGTTTACAGATGACGAAGTGATGTTTAATATAAGCCGTATACATCAGTTAGAAATTGAAAAAAGGGAGATACTTTAGAGAATGTCACTAGTCAAGAAAGTACTGTCCTTTCTCCAGGAAGATTTGGAGTATGTACCAAGCACATTGTGGACCACCAGTCCATATGACGTTGGTCTATTGAAAGGAGTAGGTGCAGTCAAAATTAAATTGAAGCAAGGAGCTATTTTACCATGAGTAAGACCATACCCCATGTCAAAAACTGATACAGGTATCTATGAACCTATTGCTTCCTAAGTGTGACAAGGAATAATAGTGCCTTCAGAATCCCTATGTAACACAGCTGTGTACATGGTGAAAAGAGAACATGGGGGTCATGGAGATTTATCCAGGACTTATGCCCATTGAATAATATTGTTGAGGCAGAGTTGCCATTAGTTCCAAACGCAGGCAAAATAGTATGTAACATCCCATCCAAAGCTAAATATTTTACAATGATTGATTTAAAGAATGCTTTCTTTTCCATTCTCTTGTATGAAGAATGCAGTATTTGACCTTTTTCACTTAGTGCGGAATTCAATGAAAACATACTCAGTTACCCTAGCAGTACTGTGAATCCCCCTCGATCTTTAACCGAGTGCTGCAGATGGTCTTTGGAAATGTACAACTTGACAGCACAGAAATACAATATGTAGATGGCAATTTAGTGTGCAGCAACACTGGGGAAGAGTGCAGGAGAGACTCAGTAAAGCTGATGACAGTATTGTCCAGGAAGGGGTATAAAGAGAAATGCAATATTGCCAGGACGAAGTCCTATATATAGGCCAGCTAATATCAAAAGAAGGAAGGAATGTGACATCTGAAAAAGCAGAAGCAATCATGAAGATAGCAAAGCCAGAGACAGTGGGCCTCATTACAAGGTCGGCGGTTTGCCGCCGACTAGGGGTGTCACGGTATTAGTTTTATGGAAGTATGATATCTCTCTCTCTCTCTCTCTCTCTCTCTCTCTCTCTCTCTCTCTCTCTCTCTCTCTCTCTCTCTCTCTCTCTCTCTCTCTCTCTCTCTCTCTCTCTCTCTCTCTCTCTCTCTCTCTCTCTCTCTCTCTCTCTCTCTCTCTCTCTCTCTCTCTCTCTCTCTCTCTCTCTCTCTCTCTCTCTCTCTCTCTCTCTCTCTCTCTCTCTCTCTCTCTCTCTCTCTCTCTCTCTCTCTCTCTCTCTCTCTCTCTCCTCCCCCCCCCCTCTCTTTCTCCCCCCCCCCCAAACTCTTTGGTATGGCAGCAGGGAATACCCCTGAGTGAATTTGCAGTGTGACTTATTATATGTACATTCAATGATAGAACCAGGGAAATCCCCCATTGTCATAGGTTTAGAAAACATAATCCATTATAAATATATAAACCCCAAAGCCGCCAACCCAAAGTAAATCCTTTTCCTTCTTGGCACTGTATTTATTCTTCCTATTGCTAACATATTTTGATTTTGTGTCCGGCACGTGTGGTTTACGGAATGGCATTAAAAACTGCTCCAACTGAAACTACTTGTACCAAAGAAATAACAATTTTTTTTTACATTGCCTTTTTGCATTTGAAGTTCTTTAACTTACCATTAAGTCAATGCTTTTTAGTTAACTTACGAATACGCACGCAGGATTTTCCAGCTGTAGCGAGGTAGCATTTTGAAACTTGTCTCTGTCTGCACATATTTAGCTGATCCTCCAGGAATCTAAGGCAGCTGCAGAATTGGTCTTTCATGGCGCTCATTCGCTGATCACCTTGAAAGAGTGACTAGTGGAGCAATGAGCTTGCTGCTCAGTCACAGGTCATCGCTTTAAAAATCGGCCTCGACTTGCATTTTTTTGGAACCACATCGTATGGGCATCATGACCCCTCACTGCTGTTTTGATAACTCTTTACCCCATTAAAGGGAGAAAAGTCACTTTTGCGGTCTGAAATCCCATGTCATTGTGTTTCTTTTGTTAAAATGTCATAGCCAACACAGACTCACCAAAAGGTTGCATAGTGATCTGATCACTATAGCTTGTTTCCATCTGCCTGGTGTATAATGAAGGTCTGATGTCGGAGTCACCACTGACTGTGTAATCCTAAAGGGAAAGCATTCAGTGGGCGCTGTTGATTTCCTTCTTGATTCTTGCAATACATGTTCATTTACCTTCTTAAAGATAGTGGCAAAAAAAAAAACATTGAAAATGACAAAGTAAAAATACATATCGGCACAAATATGGCCTAGACCACCACCTCACCATAGCCCCATCATTACCATTTTCCCCAGGTCTGAGTGCATTAGGACCCTTGTGATGTGAGTTCAGAGGGAGGAATGCTTTCGTGGGTGGGGTCACAAATTGAGAATAGACCTAAGAAGTATTTCACCCCCATTACTCTGGATACTTCAAATTGAATGTAGAATCTGTCCTGCCTGCTTGAGTCCAGTGCCATATGCAGAAGGCAGGTAGGTGAAGGATCAAGCGAAGCAACAACTCTAGTGCCAATGTGCAAATCTACACAGAGGACAGTGGGGGGCAGTTTATTTACTAGCAGAAAGCACTAATAGCCCCAGTGTTCACACAGTCTACAGCAGGGTCGGAATGGGGCATAAAATTGTCTCGGGCACCAACATAAAAGTGGCCCACAGTTGTAAATGGGAATTCATTCCTTTTTGAACACTGATAAAATGTGATTCAAATTGTACATTTAAAAGGATATTTATCCAGCAACAATGGTCAAAACTATTAGCCACATAGAGAAGTTACTCATAAAACTGGCCCACTTTGGCCAAAAAAGTGCCCCACTTTGACCCAAAAAACTGGCCCACACAAGCATTTTGGGTTTTTGGTTCGGCCATGGGCCTATTGCCCTAAAGGCCAGTCCATGACTGGTCTACAGAGCTAAAGTTGTTTGTGGCCATGCATCAGAAGGGCATCCAGTTCATTCCCCCCTTTGAATTCTGGGATGTGTAGTTCCCCATCTTTCAAATAAATTGGTGGGAATACTACAAATCCCAGAATTCTAAGTTAAAACAGAACTGGATGGCTATCCGATCCATGATTATGAGAAACTTAAGTTCCTTTAATCTAAACCTTGGGGAGGGTAATTCGATATGCATGACTTCACTGGCCGTCCTTTTTTTTAAAAACAATTTTAACAGCCAGAGCAAGAGCTGTTCCAATGTGTGTTTGCTCAGTGCAGTAGGACCGTAACTTACTGAACTAATGGCACATGATGCCGGGCTGGGCTGAAACGACACATTTCTGCTCCTGCTGGGTGATTGCTAAGCAACGTGCTCCTGGCTCCACTGTTTTGCAAGTCACTGAACGTTTTATTACATTTGTTTACATACGAACTAAAATGCTCACTTTTAGTTCAGGCCCTCAGCTCACCTTTGTGATGTCCCCGTGGCCTTGCTAATTGCAAACTGAAAATCGGGACAATCACCATAGAAGATCTGACCTGTAGCGCAGAGCAGCATGACTGTGTGAAAACGTTTAAAATCTGTATGCTGCCTTTCAAATAAATAATGCCTGAAACAAAATAACTTTGTTCTAGTTTGCCCATGAAATCCAGGTCTGGCGGAGTCTATGAACTGGAGTCTCTGGTATGCTTATAGAGCCAGTCAGTCAGTTCATCATTACCAGCTTTGAATGAGGAACACAAAGGTTCAGTCACTGGGCAGCTTTCAACACAATTTGGGCAGTTGGCTGATCTTTGACCCGACTCTACTGATCACAGAGAAAGAGCGGTCACAGCGTCAAAGCTGCATTTACTAATGTGGCCTCACTTTCCCTATGCTCTTGTCTGCCAAACAAGGCCCCCATGGCAGACGGCACATCCAACAGTGCAAGACCAAGAGTGCACAGCACTTGCTTACTGCAGCCTTTCCAACTCAGATTAAAAAGCACACTTAACGGTATACCGGTATAAACAACGTGACGGTTATTATTGTTCAATTAAGTTGGGCACAGTGGGCCTCATTACGCGGTATGTGGTAAGCGATTACCGGCACCGGTGCCGGTAATCCCTTAGCACCCTATTCCGAGGTCCCTTAGCGGGTCCCTTCCTTAACACCTGGTCTGACCAGGTGTTGAGGACGGGACCCGTTAAGGGACTTCACAGCTAATAACGGTACCGCAAATTGCGGCACTGTTATTAGCTCCATCCCCCTAAAGGGGCTCGAATGGAAATGGGGAATGGTTCCTGGAATGTGGACTTACCAGGTCCTCCAAGGTTGGAATGACCCGGTAAGTCCCTATTTCAGGAACCCGGACCCGGAATGAGGTAAGGGGGTAGCCATGGTGCTAATAGCACCATGGCTACCTCCTACCACGTAATGAGGCCCAGTATCTTTAACGGTATACCATTACATCCCTACCTCCGACCTTGTAACACCATTCCGCCGCCTGCAATCCCATTGACACCTGGGCATTACAAGTCCCAACAGCCCAGGAACTGTAAGTCCCCATTCCTGTGGAGTCCAGTAGGACTCGACGGGAATGAGGACACAGAAGCACCGGCAAAGGTGCTTATGTGAAAATCCTGCCTGCAGGGGCAAGTGCTCCCGGCAGGTCAGACCTGCCAGGAATGCCGGCCCCTGCAGGCATTCTCATAGTCAGTCAGTCCGGAAAGCGCGCCAGTAGCAACATACCCGCACCGTTTCCGGACTATAAGACTTGGAATAAGGCCCAGTGAAAGGGTTACAACAATTTCTAGGACTTTGTAATTATTGCACGGCATGGGTTTATGACTAGAGCACATATGTAATGCCTCTTTTAAAAGGACTAGAGGAGGAGCAGAAAGATGACAGCGATGTAGCCTGGACAGAAAAGATGATAAAAGCCTTTGATGATTTGAAGCCAGCAATTAACACAGCTCCCGTGTTAGGGATGACCAATTACAATGAAGAATTATTTGTATTATATTGTATATGGAGTAGTGATGATAGCTGTCCTCGCACAGAAAACTACCATGGGAACCAAACCATTACCATTCTACAGTGGGATTTTAGATCCAGTCATGAGAGGCCATTATCCCTGCAAACAAGCATTGGCGGCAGCGGCCTTTGCAATTGAGAAATCTGCCAGTATAACTACGGGATGCACAGTTACATTATACATTGAACATGCCCTATTTGCCATACTTGAAAAACCCAAAAGCACTGACTACACAGAGAGTCACCGCGTTAAGAAGTAATTAAATAAAACCCATTGATTAAAATTGTCAGGTGCTGATTGGTAAATCCAGCCAGATTTATAGCAGAACCATTAAAGGAAGGAGATGCCCATACACCGAATACCATGATGAAATATCACATGTCAAGGTAAATGCCCTATGATTGGGGATCATTCTCTTCATGGACGGGCCGTTGTCAATAGACCAAAGGGCTGGTGAAAGGCATATTGGCACAGCAGTAGTGAAGGCAAAAGAGAATGACAGCTTTGTGATAGATTGCAAGCACAAGCGGCAGAATTGGTAGC
Source organism: Ambystoma mexicanum (assembly GCF_040938575.1). NCBI lineage: Eukaryota > Metazoa > Chordata > Amphibia > Caudata > Ambystomatidae > Ambystoma > Ambystoma mexicanum. The sequence continues at coordinate 593,247,665 of NC_090923.1, read as the reverse complement.
GCTGATTTTGGCACTTGAAGCACATGAAGAAGCGGCGGTAAAAGAGAATTCCGACTTCACTGTGACATCAACGGTACATGCAGGATTGTCATGTTGGAAGAGTAGGGGCTTCTTGCATGCAGACCGCACACCAGTGCAGCATGTACCACTATTGGACCGACTCACTCCAAATCCCATCGTTCATCTCTGTGGTTCAGTGCACAGCACACACCAGAGGTGCAAATTTGTTTTCTCGCAGCAACGAGCTGTCGATCTTTAAGCAAAAAGAGCAACATATTTTTTCAAAATTCCGAACCTGCACTTGTTACCTGCCCATCCTCTGAGCCTGGGCCAAGGTCCCTCCCCCGCCAGTCACAAGCCTGCCTAGGCAACCCCCACACTTGGGGACTGTTTCTGTATCCTTAGAGTCCCACTACCAGCACTTGCCTCCTGATGACTGCACTCACCTATGCACTTGCCACCTGCTGGCCGTTACCTTTACTTATTGTTGTTATTCTATTCCCATGTACTGCACTGTCCCTTCCCCCTCCACTGCGCACTTTTCTCCCTTCCCCCTCCCTTGCACTTGCACGATCTGAATGACACCTGGCATAGTATGATCGTTGTCGGTCCTCCCTTTGTTGCCCCTCCCTTGCCTCGTCGCGCCTTGAAACACTTCTGTATAGGCACGTTATAAATGCCATATCATATCAAAATATATCAGAAATTTCGACTGCTCTGAACAAATACACAGGTGCACCCAACAATGTGATGTAGGAGGGGTTTAATACACTCCCCATAGCACAAATTACCAAACTACAGGCAAGGTCACCACCAGAAGAGTAAGAGTTATGAAAACAAAGGGGGTGCTCATTGTCCCACAGAGATGCGATGTGGAGACAGGACAGCACCAGGAAACAAGTCATGCCGCTCGAACTGCTAACAGTATTCCATTACCCAGCACATACATCAAGCGAGTGTCTTGCAGTACTGATTTCGGAGGACCGGTTTGTCCCAAATTTGGCAGAACACATGGCTAATTTTATTGTAAATTGTTTGACATGCCAGAAGCTAACTGCTGGGCCTAGTTTGTGAACAGTGAAAGGAGCAATACCCTGTTCTACTGGACCATTTTGGCATCTACATATCAACTATGTAGATGTGCTCCAAATTTGTAATGGCTACAGGTATATGCTAGTGGTCACATGTCGCTTTTCCCGATGGATCGAAGCAGATCTATGCACACATCCAGATGTCACATGTGCTGCAAAGGTATATCCAAGTGTGGAGTATGCGAAGTGCTCAGGTCCGACAATGGACCACATTTTGTAAATGAGGTATTTGAGCACATCACTATCCTGCTCGATATAAACCACAAGTTCTTATCACCCACAAGCAGCAGCGTTTGCGAGTGCCTCAAGGGCCTCCTAAATGAGCAAATGACCAAACTAAAAGAGACAGTGAAAAAGGGTTGGCTACATTGCCTTCCTCTAGCCCTATTTGCATTATGCAATCAGCCCAGCTTTGACCATCACCTGACTTCCACATAAACTGGTCATGGGATGCTGAATAAGTATGCCCCTTGCTCCTCCCACTCAAGCTCAAACTGATGCAGAGAATGCTGCTACCGTGTTTGAAAAAGAACTGCACCATTATTTGACAGCTATGATGCAATCTCTTAAATGCATGTCTCGACAGATACAAGCGTGGCGGGGGATTCAATGACGATGGATGAAGCAAATGAACAAGCTGATCCAGATGTTCTACTGAAAGCACTAGCATTGTTTCCGGTGGACAAGGTCCTGTGCAGGAACTTTACACAACAGTGGCATAAACCCTGCTTTGAGGGACAGTTTGTAGTGGAGTTGGTTTATATAGTCTCCAGTTCAAGGAAGACGTGCCTGGTTGCATCTCTGCGACATCAAACCTTACAAAGGAGAGACCCACCCCCTGTTGACCAACATTGAGCACGAAATTGAAACAATATGAAAGAAGTACCCAAACGAGGTCAAGGACGAGAGCCAATCAGCAACAAGATGAATAAAAGACACATTGGTTTTTATATAGGTGCACAGACAAGTTAGTTCGACATCCCTTGACGACACTTGCCTAAAAGAAAGTATGATATTCCTACCGTAAAAGGGAAATAACAGATGTTTCCTATAGCAATTTTTCTTGCTCTTGTCCTTTCTATAGCAATTTTATTTTTCTTGGTGTTGTCCTTTTTATGAACACGTATCCCTTTTTAGGAGCCCGGAACAGTTGCAGTACCTTATTACTATTGAATATAAAGGCTGGCAAAAAAAATTGCTTTCAAAATAGACAAGGTTTTTCTTGTGAACACTTGTTTTTAAAGATACAAAAGAAACGCTTCTCCCGATACTAGAATGCATTTAAGATATTCTCTATTAGCACATAAAAGTGAATTTACTTGCAGAGATTTCCAGAAAGTAGATACCCTAGCAATAATGATAAAAGCAATGTTTTTACATTTTGTATAATACTTTTTATCGCAGCAAGAGAAATGATAATCTATCTGTCCCTTTGATTTAGTTTGCGCCCTGAGGCCCATGGACGTGTGGCGCTTTGAAGAATTACAAATAAATAAAAGTGTTCCCTCATTCCTTAAGCCATGAGCACATCCAGGGCATTCGTGGCCATAAAAATACCTGCACATAAAGCACACGGCCTAACACACTTAACACAAGTAGGGGGCAATTCCAAGGGAGATGGGCCACCTTGCGATGGATGACAAAAAAGACATTCCCTTATGAGCATAGCTACATAAAACAAAAGGCTATGATGCATGATCCTGCAAGAAAAAAGAATGTGATGAATACATATTAGAAGGCTCGAATACAGGAGAGGTGAACATAACAGACCATAGGTTATTGCAGTGCATGAATGCCGCAGGGAAAGAGATACCCGGGTGATGGTAAAGACCCCAGCTACTAATATACAGACAGGAATTTACCTCAGAAGGTTGGGTCAAATAGAGGATGGGTTGCAAAGCACAAGCACTCCTGACAGTATCTGTAGAGTTGGTGCAGCATGCAAATGATTTATGCCTCAAAGAATGGAATGAATATTCCAAATTGCTCACATGGGTAGAGGATGAAGCAGGCACCCTACCGATAATACCTGTGAACAATGCCACATTATGTTTCAGGGATACTGGCCCCATTAACGTAGGGGGAAATCAAAGGGGTTAAATGTGCCAGGTATGCAAATGGGCACCACTGTATTAATGGACCACTATTGGGCCTGTGGTTCAAGGGGTTTATATGCAGCTTCCTCCAAATTCGGGAGGGTTGTGCTTCTTGGTAGTCCCCCAAAGTGAAGTACAGATTGGCCTTTTCCCCAAAATTAAAAAATACATAAAACATAAGACATGTGGGTCCCCCACACTTGCATAAAAGAGGAGTAACGATAACTCAATGAAGATGGAAAATGCATAGGACGCCATACCAAACGAGAATACATTGTTCGGCAGAACTGAGATGTTCTTGGCGAATCCAGCATGGCCGCTATATTTTACACCAAGATTTGAATTTGCTGCACTGGCCTTTGCGCACATATCTGCTTCCTGATTGGTTGTGCACACACATCTGCTTCCTGATTGGCTTTTGTTAGGGAGAATTCTCATAAATGTGCTAATTCCCTTCACCTTAGAGACCCCCAGCAACTTTACTGGATTTTGAGGACTTGATTTTCTTACCTGGAAAGAGTGTGAGCTTTTTTCCCCACTCTCATGTATTTTGATGTGTGTTTTACACTTGTGTTCTTTGATTATGGAGTTTTAGATAACTCCATAGGCATCATCTTTTCATGTGTGTTACACAGCACCCTCAGTGCAGTGACACAGGGATGTCCTTTAGGCTTCCCAAAAGTTTAAATACCTTATCTGGGATAAACTACTGTTTCCCAGAGAATGTAAAGTGAGATTGACTTTACTAGTCTTTCCAAATTCCTAGACCAAGCACACACCATCTTGCAATGGAGTGCTGGAGGGATTACCTAGTATCCCCTGTGTCTAGATACTCATGAAGCAGTCAAATGCTACCCTTTCCTATTGAAAAGGCTGGTGGCAGTGGTTTTACAACGAACTACCGTGATTTTTCCCGACCGTGAACACTGGTAGCTAAAAATCACAGGAGCCATGTTTTTCAAGATGGTGCCTTAAACCCCTTTATTTAAACAGGTCCTGGTCTTCTTTTTTCACCGTTTCTTTTTGGAAAGGTCCTTCTTATGTTTGTCTCTGCGCACCAAACCAGGTTTGGTCCCTTTGTTCATATGCCTTTGATGAGCTTCAGGGCTGAAGACCGCCTCTGGCATCTGGGGTGAGCAGGAAGTGAGGGAGGTGCATGAAACACCCTGTGCTTAGTCTCCTAGGAGACCCAAATGGACTCTGGCGTGATTGGCTGACTGTCCGGCAAGGACATCCACCCTGCTGGGTGAGTGACAGCTAGGCTGGAATGAAAGGGAGAGAACTGTTTAAAAGGCGAGTCTCTTGGACTGGAAAGCAGAGTAGACCACTGGACCGAAAGAACCGAAGAAGAGCTGGTAGAGGACGACTGCTGCAACTCCTGGACCGTTGGTTTGCCCGGTGAAGCCCTGCTGCAGGTCTGAATTGCCAAGTTCGTCTCGACAAAGAATCTCCTTCAAGGACGACTTCTTCCTTTGAGTTGGTGGGACCAATCAACTCGTAAGCCACCTAGATACCATTCTCAAGGTTGGTTAGGATTAACCAGGGAGAGGGACACCAGCTTGTGCGCTTTAATCTACAGCTACCGGAACTGAAGTGACTCCATCTGGTTTGCTTTTTTGATGATCCCATGCAGTGCAGGAGTCCCCCGAAGTCCTCCCTCTTGTCCCCACGACTGAGGCCCAGGAACAGTGAGACCTGCAGGATCTGCCAGTAACCAACATCTTCAGCTGCATTTTGTTTTTCATACTAAGGTACTGTGCCAACCCGATTGAGAGAACGCCACTCTCGTGGTGAAAGTTTGTCAAACTTTCCCATCTTGCAGGCCTAATCAGCTTGTGACCGGACATATGATTCTTTTTCGCCTAAACTACTTCTGAGAACTTTTGCAAAGACCATTTGATACCAGAACTGCTCTTTCCTATCCAGAACACTATTTTATTGACTTTGGCCTATTGACTTGAATTGAACTCTTCTGGTGAACTGAAACTATTTGCACTGTCTACAAGTATATATGCTCTATTCTACTTACCTTGTCCCTTTTGCTCACTTCTAAGTAACTGAACTGCCATTTGACTCCTATTTCAGGGGAGCTCAAACTGTCTCAAAATCTTGGAGTTTTGTATTGAAGTGTATTGGTGTAAAGGACCGGAAGGGGGTGTCTGTAATTCTGCTCTCTATATGGTAGAGGAGAGGCACAGAGGACCCCAGCCAAGATTTTCTATTATTGGTACGTGGTTGAGCAAATCAAGGCCTAGCTTCTCAGGAGGTGATGCAGGCTGGTTCATAAGTGCAGTGTAGTCCCCAAGAACCCACAAAGGAATGTCTGCACACTGTATTAGTTAAAACACAGTCTTTATATAATTAATATTCAAGGTTATGTACAATATCACAGTAACTCACTTTGTACTCGGTTATCTATAATGGCAAATATACAGTTCTACGTGGTACCACAATTACTATTAGATCTCTTTAAAGTGCATCAACTGTACGGTTAAATGTCACACAAATCAGTTTGTAAAGGAAACCAACAATAGACATAAGAGGAAAGCAGTTGGTTAGAACAATTGGCAGAATACTGGCCCCTCTCCCGAGACACAGTTGTGCGTGGAGATCCCCCCCACCTGGGCAACCTGTAGAATAAAGATGTGTCACAAGCCCAGTCCATATGTTGTTCACAAGAGACTTTCCAATAGTTCTGCAACCCCAAAGTACCTGGCGTTGTAGCGTTCCTCGTCTGGGAATAGACGGCCCTTCTTGAGTGCCCTCCCTTTAAGGCAGGAGTCACGGGTCGTCGAACGTCCGACGGAGAACAGAGTGAGCTACGACGGTAAAGTGGCAGCTTCTCTCCTAGCGGTGCTCGTTGACGGAGAAGCTTAAACGTCCTGCAAGGAAGAGGCGTGCAGGGCACCTCTGTGTCGATAGTTCAGGACCGCAAAGAGTTTGAAGAACTGTGGCCCAGCAAGGGCGTCAAGTCATCAGCGTCTCTGTGGTGTTTGGGTGGCCGGAAACCCACCGGTGGATGCTCCTCGGCGCGTCAACGGCCTGTCCTTCTCCGGCGGGATAAGGCGTGCGGCGGTGCGGACAAGAGCGTCCTTGGATCGAAAGTTCTTAGACAACGGGAGCACTGCGGCTCCGACCAGCGATGGCAGTCAGCGACAGTGGCGGGCAACAATCCAGGCGCTTCTCTTTGGGATTCCGCGGCAGTCCCCGTCTCCGGTCAGCAGCCTGTCGTAGGTCTGTCTACCAGAGAGCTTTGGCAAAGATCAGCTGGCGCACAATGGTTCTTCGTACCTCGGGAAGAGGGCGCCTTACTAGGTCCTCTCTGGGTCAGTCCTTGGAGACACAGCAGCTTTCAGATTGATGAAGAAGGGCAACAAGCAATTCTTCTCTTCCAGCAGGGCTTCAGGGTCAAGCTTCAGTTTTACTCCAGTTACTCATCGTAGTGGACTTCAGCTTCTGAACACGAATTCTAGCAGTGAGAGGCTCCAGATATACTAGATAATCTCCCATTCATTCTGCTGGGTCACACGCAGGCAACCAATCGGTCAGAAGGGCATTCATGCAGGCAGACAGCCAATCAGGTGCATAGTGTATTCAGCAAAACCCAAAGGGTGGGAACCTCAAATATCACTGGCACCTTGAGGTAGAACAATACTATAGAACAGAGGTGATGCCAGGATATCAAGAAAGACTGGTGAGAGCGATACTTGAACTACAAGTATTAAATCATTATTTTTATTTCATTCTGATTTAGGTATAAAAATAGAGGTAGATAAACATTTTTTAATTATTAATTCCATAAAAAACATCCTAAAGTCATATATTCATACATTAATTCGTATCATTCAATCCTAAAACAATCCATGATTTTAAGAACTTGGACATATTCCAATTAACTTAGACTGTATCTCTAGTTGTTCACTCAAAAACATTATCGACTATAGGTGCCCCAACTCATAGATCTTCTATTAACAAAGGGCTTCCAGATTAACAAATAGTTTCGACTTGCAATGTCTGGTAAAGATCTTCCAGACAGGTTGTGTGTGTCTTCTTCAGGATAGGTGAATATTTGTGAATTCTAAAAACAAACAAATAATATACTATTAAAGTACAAGCTCTTGTCTGTTCTCACGAAGTTTTTCAAACAATTGAACAGTTTCAATCAAAATAAGGGGAGCGACCTACATTGTCTAGCTCTTACCCTAATGTTCAACAATCTATAAGGACACCCTTTGCATTCGGTCCATGTACTTGCAAAGTACATCTGTCTGGCAATAACGTACGAATCCCCATCTTGCTCTAATTTTGCAAAACAATATATGATGCCCAGACCGCCCAGCCTAGGCCCTTCATAACTTTAGTGGGTTAGTGGACAAGTAGAAGAGAGATTTTCCAAAGAAACCTTATTCTAGAGAAAACATCCCTTTCATTAAAATAGTTTACCGCGCCACCCCTTCTGACCCCCACTCTCACCATAGCGTGATTCAGTCATTCCTTTAAGAAAAATGTCACGCGATATCAAGCGTAAAGCACCATACCTGTAGAAACAGATATCCAGAAAAGTAAATTCCCAATAGAACTTATTGTCCATTAACATCAGGCATTCATTTGTCGTTATCTTCAGCATGGCGAAAGAAGCTAGTGTGGAAAAAACAGCGAACCCAATTTGAATAAATTGTGTGTAGCCGTTAAGCATAAATAGTGTTGACCAAAAAAGGTGAAATGCACCTTCAATAAGAAGGACGCAAGTTCCATTCGCAATATCGAAGGGACTGTGTTCTAATTAGTCTTGACAGAAACACTCTGTAATAAACAAACGTAACAATCTTAGGCTGAAATGTCTACTGCCTAGTTGCTTAAAGCCTTATGTTTATATGTAAAGAGGATAATTTTCTCACCTAGATCATTCTCCTTGTGGGTGTAATGGCTGTCTCTGTGTTCACAACTGACCCGAGCGGTAAATATATATTCCCTCTGAGCGTCGGTTTTTTCTCTCTCCCCTTCTCCTACAGCAATATGTGGAGGGCAGTAGAGTTAGAATTAATGTGGAGCTGCAAAGTGTAAAAGAGGACGAAAAGTTCTACGGGCACACATTTTTGTCTAAGCGCTGTTTGAACTAATACGCACTTACCTTCAGATTAGGTCCTACTCCCTATATGCCATATGTGCGCGTTGTTCAAAGGCGGAAGCCGGAAATCCGTATCGTCCAGACGAGGAAAAAGAATAACCATAGTCGATCTTTTATTTCAGTGCTTCAAGAGTAATAGGCACTGAAGAAAGACAAAATGCGGTCACCCATCTAAACCACATCGGAATAGGTCTGTTTAGAGCAGTACTTCCAATGTGGCATCGCAAAATAGAAAACAGATCCACGAGGCCCATTGACTAGTCAATGGATAAACCTAGTTTGCAGAGAAAGTCTGGGAAGGGGACAGACACAGCGGGGAGGTGTGGGGAAAATGCAGGAGAGAAACATGTATTTTTGTGAAGGGAAACAAAAGAAAAAAAGGGAAATAGATATTAGTGAAGAAATGAACCTAACCATATAATTTTACATTTCCATAGTTAGCTATAATTTTTGAAATTAATATAACTCTGATTATCCAACTTGAAATCTTATAGGCGTACTTGGATATGAAATGCAAGATTAATTGACAATTGCCAACGTTTTCATATCTACTTTACGCATGTTGGTGAGGAGCCAAGGGGTATAATTTGCCTGCATCAACCCAAACCATGCGAACAAGTTGCCGTGAAAAAAAAATCCTAGGGTCCACAGTTGCCATGCACGTGTCTCAGAAAAATAGATAATCGTATATTACCTTATGTGTAATTACTAATAGCGACCTTGAAACATATGCTCTCTTCTGACGAGGATATATAAGGCCCATTGGCAGTCCAAAGTTAATATTTGCTAGAAATCAGTTTCCTAAAAGGACAAGAAGATGCAAAATACAATAGTAAGAATCCTGTGGGGCTGTGGTACACTCTATTCCAGGAGATGGAGAGTGTTTAAAAACTCTGCGAGATAGTGCATCACCTCTTGTATATAGAAATAGCATTAAATGTTACCTGAATGGTCAGTATTTCAATTGCAGTTAATGACGGTTCACCAACATTGGTCTCCGTTATAGATTCATGCCGTATTCTGAAAGAGTTAGGAATATTTATATATTTATTTTACATTTATAAAGCGCTCACACAGCCCGCAGGCATCGAGGCGCTGTTACAGGAATTGTTTGTTTTTCTTAGTTGCATAATTGTGTTTTTTTTTTTTTGTCTTAGTTACGTATTTATAACGCGCTTAAACACCCAGAGGTTTCTAAGCGCGGACCCGGGGATCGAACTGTTGTTGCTTCGTGTCGTCTTGCTTCCAAGACGCGCACGCTGCCGCTGAGCTATCCTCCCGGGACAGCTCATATATATAAAATATGCACATGTAGTTAACTTTCCGATTTGATGCAGTTGCTAAACTATGTTAAGTAGCAGGCGTGTCGTTGTGTGGAGCTTACCGGCTGAGTTGTAATGCTGCGACTGTTGTCTGGCGCCGTCGTGCAGTGACTGAGGCATCGGAGAGGCTCCCCGTTGCTATGGTGCCGTAGTGTGTGATTCCAGTCACGTGAAGCATCACGTGTCTCGGATACGAATTGTAGCAACATTCGTATTATAGAATCGCATTCAAATAGAGTTTTCCTTGGGTCAATTTAGGGCAATATGCGAGTGAGTGGTTGGTCAGTCGTTATGCATAGAATATCTCAGGAACCATAGTTGGGACAGTGTTCGTACTCAACTAATCTAAAAGAACCAGCTGGTCATGTGATTGATCACATGTCCATAGTCGCTAGGTGACTATACCTAAACAGGAAGAGTTCACTGGCATTTAGACAAATGATCATGAGTTGGTGTTTTCATATCTTGGTAATATACATTGAAATACGTTTAGTAAATATATATTTTAATATATTTGTAAAGTTCACCGAATTGTGCTGCACGGGCATGTTAACATGAGTTTGTGCTGAATACAGGCAAAGAACCCTACTAATTATTTGCCACTCGGCCCCTAGTGGGTATATACTTGTGTATGGGCAAAATAAGTGCAATATGTAAAACGAATAAAGCAAGCTTACACAAATTGCATATATTTCTAAAATTTGTCATCCCAAATCCATAGTATTTTCCATATAAACTATGTAATTTGCGGCTATTAAATAGTGTTACAGACATATTTGACTGCATGTCTTGCATGAGTGAGATTCACTTGGTATTTAGGTCATTGCTTAATGCAGTGTTTCTAGATTAGACATGATTCGATATCCATACATTTTACAGAAAGACATTTAGCTCGTGTTCCTTGTTGAGGCCGAGTAACAGGCATCGAAATTTACAAATCATTTTTGCTTCCTGTTGGCATAGCTTCAACTCTCTGTCTCCACCTCTTGGATGTGGTTGGATCTGCTGGAGTCCAACATATCTGATATCTTTGGCATTATCCATTTGGTGATGTTGTTGCCAATGAGCAGCTAATGGTAGTCTAATATCTTGACTATTCAAACTATTTAGGTGTTCCCGTATACGGAAGCGCACTTCTCTTATGGTACTACCAATGTACATTTTTTGGCAAACACATTGTATTCCGTATATAACAAACTTGGATTGACAGTTAATAAAGTATTTAATCTTAATTTTCAAGTGACCATGGCATTTGAATATTTTCGTTGGTGATAGTGTATATTTGCAGAAATGACACATTCCACATTTGTAAAATCCTGCTGGTTGAGTCCTTGAAGTTAACCAGTGTTCCTGTCCAATTGGCTCTGATTTGAGGAAGGAAGGACATAGTAAATTTCTGAGAATGGTAGCTTTAGTAAAAATAATGTTTGGACATTCCAAAATGTAGTTTGTAAGATCTGTATCCAAAAGCAGTATGTGCCAGTGCTTCTTCAACATTTCGTAAACTAGTTTACTGTCTCGTGAGTATTTAGTAATGAAGTTCACAAATTTGGGGTGCACAGTTTCCTCTCCTTTAGGTTTTGTTTCTAATAATGTTTGTCTTGTCAATCTGATGTTTGCCTGATCAGGCGTTTAGGGTACCCTCCTGCCTGAAATCTTTTGCCAATGGACTTACATTCTTCTTGAAAGCTAGCAAGTTGACTGCAATTGCGTCTTGATCTGAGAAATTCTCCTCTTGGTATGTTTTGTACAACACTGCGTTTATGGCTACTAGACGCATGAAGAATAGAATTGACTGCAGTGTCCTTCCTATGTGTGCAGGTGTGGATTTCATCTGCAACTATTTTGATTTTGAGGTCCATAAATACAATCTCATGTGCATCTATTTGGCCTGTGAAATTAATCCCAAAGGTGTTATGGTTGAGATAGTTTTAAAAAAAACTCAAATTCGTCTTTTGTGCCTTCCCATATGGCCAGAACATAATCGATGTATCTTTTCCAGGTCATAATATGGTGTTGGAAGGGATTATTGTTGAAAATATATTTGTCTTCAAAATATGCCATAAATAGTCAGGTTGAAACACGTGTTGCGTGACCAAGTTCTTTTTCTAAATGTATATTTAGTATGTGTAAAAATAACAAAGTGTGACAAAGTTCCTTTCATGAATGACTAATTGGTTGTCAAGTACGACTTTCCTTTCTTTTTTTTGAGACAACAATGTATGAAATGAATACACTTGTCTATTGCTGGATCTAAAATACAGGAACCTTATTCTATACTCTATACACTTAAAAAGTGTTTCTCACATTTATTTACTCAATTTTCAAATTCAAAAACTTTATCAACTAATACAACATTGTTCTAGAATATGTATGAATGAGCGCAGTCTGTGAGGTTAGCATCCTTTTAAGTTCAGTTTCTATGTAGGTGACAGTGGAAAATCACCAGCCTAACCACACGGCTGCAGCCGCTCGTATACTGCTAATATTAACATAAGCTCTTGCTATCTTAGTGGTGCGCACCCACAAACCTTTTTTGGGGCCACGTTTTCCACAAAACCCAGTGTTCAAGTTCTATTGGGAATTGACTTTTCTGGATATCTGTTTCTACAGGTATGATGCTTTACGCTCGATATTGCGTGACATTTTTCTTAAAGGAATGACTGAATCATGCTATGGTGAGAGTGGGGGTCTGAAGGGGTGGTACGGTAAACTGTTTTAATGAAAGGGATGTTTTCTCTAGAATAGTGTTTCTTTGGAAAATCTCTCTTCTACTTGCCCACTAACCCACTAAAGTTATGAAGGGGCTAGGCTGGGCAGTCTGGCAGCCAATCAGGTGCATAGTGCATTCAGGCCATTCACTTCTCTCCAGACACTCACAACAAAAAGGAGAGCTGCACCGCCAGGAGTCCCACATGAACTCCTGCACGGAAAACACGACAGAACACATGATAAAAAGCAGTAAAGGACAAGGATGCGGAGGCCCTGTCCCTCCTAAGCATTTCCAGCATCACAGTCGCCCCCCCCGACTGAGGTTAGGGTGCCTTATCTCCCACGAGATAGACACGCTCATCCAGACGGTCAACATACCTTCTGGAAAGGCCATCTGTATTATCGTGACGCTTCCCTGGTCTTTGCTCTATGGTGAAGTCTAGCCCTTGCAGGCTAATGGACCACCTGAGCAGTTTCGGGTTCTCACCCTTCATCTGCATAAGCCACTTCAGGGGCTTATGATCTGTTTGGACCATGAAGGTAGACCCGATAAGATAGGGTCTGAAACCCCTATGGCTCCAAACTATACTAAAACATTCCTTTCAACAGTAGCCCACCTAAATTCTCTACCCTTGAGTTGTCTACTGATGAATATGATAGTATGTTCCCTTCCTTTGTCATCTAACTGGGACAAGACAGCTCCAATTCCGGTGTCGCAAGCGTCAGTTTGAACGATAAATGGCTTGCTGTAATCAGGTGCACACAACACAGGTGCCCTACACAGACTTTCTTTCAAGTCATCAAAGACCCTCTGACAATCTTCAGTCCAATTAACCTTCCTAGGTTGTTTGGGTGAAGTCAGAGCTGTCAGTGGTGCAGCTATGGTTCCATAGTCCACCATGAAATTTCGATAGTACCCATTGAGGCCCAAAAAGGCTCTCACCTGGGTTTGAGTGGTGGGAGTCTCCCAGTCATTTACATCCTGTACTTTACTGGGGAGAGGTTGGATTCGACCCCCTCCTACCTCATGACCTAGATACGTGATTTTTCCCTGAGCTATTTGGCACTTGTTGGCCTTGATAGTGAGGTTAGCCCTTTTCAAGGCCTACAACACCTTATCCAGATGTGTCAAATGCTCTTCCCTGGTGGAACTGTAGACGGCAATGTCGTCTAAGTAGGCCACACAGAAGGCCTCCAGCCCACTGAGCGCATGATTGACCAATCTCTGGAAGGTGGCAGGGGCATTCTTCAACCCAAAAGGCATGACCCTAAATTGGTAGAGTACCTCAGGTGTTGAGAACGCTGTCTTTTCCTTGGCATAGTCCGTCAGAGCTATTTGCCAATAGCCTGAGGTAAGGTCAAAGGTGATTACAAATTTGGCAGCACCTATAGTGTCCACAAGCTCATTAGCCCTGGGCAATGGGTGCGCGTCAGTTTTGGTGACAGCATGGACTCCTCGGTAGTCCACACAGAACCTCTAGTCCTTGGTACCTGCCTGGGAACTTGCCTTGGGGACAAGGACCACTGGACTGGACCAGGGACTGGTTAAGAGTTCAATAACACCCAGATCCAACATCTTGGCGACCTCAACCTGGATGTGGTTCTCAACTGTATCTGACATACGGTAGCACCTGCTTTTCACAGGCACACTGTCACCAGTGTCAATTTCGTGCCTACACCGCGGTGTAAGGCCTGGTGTCAGGGAAAACAGAGAGGCATACTGCCGGAGCAAAGCCCTGCAGGCCCTCTGCTGCTCTGTCGTCAGATCAGGAGAGAGATGCACTCCCTCCACTGAGCCATCCTGAGGGTTGCTATGCAGCAAATCAGGAAGGGGCTCACTCTCATCCTCTTCTTGCTCTGAAGCTTGCAAGAGACATGAGACTTCTGCTCGCCTGTGGAAAGGCTTGAGCCTGTTAACATGGAATACCTGAGGGGCTACCATGTCAACCAGATAATTGACTTCGCCCATCTTGGAGATGATCCTGAAGGGTCCACTTGTCTGCCAAAGCTCTAGGCTTGGTAGGCTCCATCACAAGGATTTCCTGTCCCGAAGTCCAATCACTTGCAAGGCTTTACGGCCATGCCAGTACTTATTCAATTCCTGGCTGGCCTTGAGATTCGATGTTGCCCGACATATCATCTGTGTCATCCTCCATCTGAGGCCTAACACATAGTCCTACACTTGCTTGGCGGGACCTGGAGGGGTGGCCTCCAAACCCTCTCTGATCAAGGCAAGGGGCCCCCTCATGGGATGTCCAAAGAGTAACTCCAAAAAAGCCGAGAAACCAACACCCTCTTGAGGTACCTCTCTGTAAGCAAACAGCAGGCATGGCAGGAGGAGATCCCATCCCCTCCTTCGGGGCACTTCCAAAGCGCCTAGCATGCCCTTGAGAGTTTTATTAAATCTCTCAACCAGACCATTGGTCTGGGGATGGTAAGAGGTGGAGAACTTATACGTGTAACGCCTAATTTCAAATCTTGTACTATTCATCAAACTCAAGCGTCAACATACAAGATATTACCCACCTCGAGACTTGATTGTTCCCTGGAGCTTGAAATTGTTGTATTGAAGGCTATGAGGTTCCTCCTAGGGATACCTTCACCTCCCGCTCCAAGAGCCAGGACGCAAAGGAGCCCCCAGGGAAAACCCCCAACGGGGGAAAAAACCCTGTGTTGGGCTGCTAGGGTCCGTAGAAGCCTGAGGACAGCTAGGGTGATGTTCCTCAGCCAAGGGTAGTTGGTGATCGTCAGTGGAACAGGAAACTGCGTGTAATAATACAAAAGGTAACAGGCTAGTAAATACTTGAGAGTAGAAAGGATAAGGAAATGAGAATAGAGTGGAAACAAGGATTACCTGGGTGTTATTCGGTCAATCCTAAATGTAAGAAAAAAGGCGGGAAAAGGCTCACTCCTAATCTAAAAGAGCACCTGGGCCAATAAGCCGAAGTAAAATCCCTTTCCTGTACTTCCGGGTAGGATCTCCTACTTCTTCTGGTGCAGTGGCTAGAATCAGAAGTGCCGATAGAGTCGCTGAAGAGGCTAGCAGAACCCGTAAGGGTGGAAAGACCATTGGCTGGAAGCCCGGTGGGTTTCAGGAGCGTACAGCTACTCAGAAGGAGAGAAGCAATGCGCCTTGCCACAGGTTGAGTGTCCGGATATACTGTGCGGAAGTCTGGGGGCGTGGCCAACCTTCGTTGAGATCCGGTAAAAACGCTAGCGCGTTACAGCTCGTTCCGCAAACACCCGGAACAGCTTGCGCCACGTACGAGAGTCGGGATATAGAACCGACAACCATATTAGGTGTAACAGTATGCCCCCTCTTAGGTTTAATCTCCCCTGGTTTTCCAGGCTGTCTCTGATGAAAACGTTTTATCAATTGTGGTGCATGAACCGCAGATTTCGGTTCCCAGGTTCGATCAGAGGCGGTGTAACCTTTCCAGTCAACTAAATATTGGAGTCTCCCATGGTGAAGGCGGGAGTCGCAAATGTCTGAGACTTCATACTCCGGTCCTGTAGGTGTGATAACTGGAGCAGGCCGAGTGGAGAAATGGGGGTGGAATGCACTCCGTCGGGCTGGTTTCAATTGAGAAACATGAAAAACTGGATGTATGAGTGCCCATGTTTTAGGAAGTTTCAGTTTGAATGCCGCAGTTCCCATGGGAGCCACCACCCGAAGAGGACCCATAAACTTAGGTGAAAGTTTAGAGGGTCTCAGATGTCAGGGAAGAAACCTAGAAGAAAGCCAAACCCAATCCCCTGGTTTCAATCCTGGCGCAGGGGTTCGATGTCGGTCTGCACACCGCTTCACTCTGTCCTGTGTGTTCTTTAGAGCTTCTTTAGCAATCTCTTGGCCATGGTGAATCTGTTTTAATAAAGAGTCAACGTCCGGATTCTTATTATCTTCTGTTCTCTTCACTGGAAATGACGCTGGATGAAACCCATAGGTACAATAGAATGGAGATGTCTTGATAGCAGAGTGGTAAGAATTGTTGTAGGCATACTCAGCAATTGGTAACAAATCCTTCCAATTGTCTTGAGCAGCAGAAATGTAATTCCTTAGGTACCCTTCCAGAGTCTGGTTCAGTCTTTCCGTTTGGCCATTGGTTTGCGGGTGATAACCTGAACTTAAAGCTCGAGTAATCCTCAATCTTTGGCAGATATGTTTCCAGTATCTGGAAGTATACTGGGATCTTCGATCCGAGATTATGGTTTCAGGTAAACCATGTAGGGAGAATACTCGAGAAATAAAAGTACGTGCCATCAAAGCTGCCGATGGTAATGCTGCCAGAGGTAGAAAATGAGCCAGTTTAGTGAACGAGTCAATCACTACCATAATGGTGGAACATCCTCCTGAAGGTGGTAGTTCAACTATGAAATCAGTAGAAATTATTTGCCATGGTCGCACAGTTAACGGCATCTTTACCAATGTTCCAAAGGGAGAATGTCTAGGACTTTTGGACTGTAAACAATAGGGGCAAGATTCCACATAGCTACGAATGTCCTCCTTGAGAAATGGCCACCAAAAGTATTGAGAAATTAATTCATAAGTGGTAGCATAACCACGATGGCCCGCCGTCTTAGAATCATGGCACATGCCCAGCACTTCTTTTTGTAATGATGTTGTCGGTACATAAGCTTGATCACCCCTGAAATAACATCCTTCCTTTTTAGAAAGGGTGCCTTGTTCATTCTTTGTGAGTGACTTTAGGGTGGAAGGGCCAGAGTGTTGTTCCAGACGTTGTACGAAATTTGGGTATTTGACCAAACTCATAGCTAGACAAGGAAAGATGCGTTCAGGTCTAGTCGACCGATTAAAAAAACATCCTTACGAGACAGGGCATCAGCCTGTAAATTATTCCTCCCAGGAATAAAGGTAAATATAATTTTGAAAGGGGAAAAGAAATGAGCCCATCTAGCCTGGCGGCTGTTACAGGTTTGAGCATGTTGCAGAATCCATAAGTTCTGGTGGTCTGTTCTCACTTCTGTAGGATGTTGGGCTCCCAACAGCAAATGTTTCCATTCCTCGAAAGATCTTTTAATCGCCAGCAATCCTTTTTCAAGAACAGTGTAATTCAGTTCTGCCGGTGAAAGAGTTTTGGAAAGATAAGCAATGGGTCGTTCTATATCTTGTTCATCCTTTTGTAAAAGGACCGCTCCTAAAGCATACTGAGGTGCATCTGTTTCGATGATAAAACCCCGGGATTGATCCAGAGTTTTTAAAATAAGTGCTGTGAAGAATCTCCTTTTTAAAGTGTCAAAGGCTTTTTGTGTCAATTCGGTCCACAGCTAAGGAACACCTTTCTTCAGAAGGTTGGTAAGGGGCTGAGTAAGCGCAGAGAAGTTAGGTATGAACCAACGATAAAAATTAGAAAATCCCACAAATCTTTGAATGTCCTTGCATGAGTTGGGAATCGGCCAATCTTGAACAGCAGTAACCTTTGCAGGGTCTATAGCAATGCCTTGAGCAGACAAAATGTAACCCAAGTATGTTACCTTAGGTTGGTGAAAAGAGCACTTTTCAAAATTGCAATATAGATGATTATTCAGTAGTCTTTGTAAGACTTCTTTAACATGAATCTTGTGTTCCGAATTATTCTTAGAAAATACCAAGATGTCATCAAGGTAAACTATGACATAATGAAGCAGCAGGTCTGAGAATAGATGGTCCATAAATCGCTGGAAGATCGCTGGAGCATTGGATAATCAAAATGGCATGACTTGATATTGAAAATGTTCAAAAGGGGTCCAGAAAGCAGTCTTCCACTCGTCACCCTTTCTTATTCTGATGAGATGATATGCTCCCTTAAAATTCAATTTAGTGTAAATGCTTGCCCCTTTGACGGCTTCCAAGATATCCGGGATCAAAGGCATGGGATACCTATCTGGAATGGTGATCTTATTTAAACCTCTGAAATCTATACATGGCCTAAGCTCCATAGAATTCTTCTTGGGAACAAAGAAAAGAGAAGCTGCTGCCGGTAAGGTGGATTCCGTTATTAATCCGTTCTTTAAATTATTGTCTAAATAGTCTCTCAAAAGCTCCTTCTCGGAAGTGGACAAAATGTACATCCTGCCAAACGGTAGTGGTTGTTCTGGGATAAGCTCAATGACGCAATCGTCTCTCCGGTGAGGTGGTAGTTGAGTATATTCCCCCAGGGAGAAAACTTCTGAAAATTTTTGATATTCCATAGGGAGACCTGCTACAAAATTAAGCGAGGTTACCGGTCTGCAGATACTCTGTCTGGGGGCTTCAGCTTGAGGATAGGCTTCTAAAGACCCCTCCTCCGTGTGACCGATACAATGGGTTAAACAGAATTCTGACCCCAAAAAAGAATGACCCAGCCGTCCAGTTTATAAAAGGATTATGCTTCCGAAGCCATGGTAATCCCAATATAATGGGATAATGAGCTGCGCGTATGATGTCCAAAGTAATGGACTCCTGATGAGTTGCAATAATCATTGATATCGGGCCAGTTTGACTGATAATAGGGCCGGAGATTAGAGGGCTACCATTGACACTCTCTACTGGAACAGCCTCTGCCTTGGTAATCCTGGGTATATGATGTTGCATAGCCCAGCCATCATCAATAAAAATTCCAGCTGCGCCACAGTCCAGTAAAGCAGATACTTCAGGTAGAACATGATTACCAAATTTCAAAGTCACACGTAACACCAGCATATTCGTGGCCGGTGAAGTACTGCCTTGAAAAGTCTGCAAAAGGGTAGAGGAACCTGGATTAGAAACAGGATCCCGGACCGCGGTTCCTCCTACAGCCGGGCGTTGGCGTTTCCTGACTTTCGTGGAGGAGCCACAGTACACTCTTGTACCGTGTGCGTATTAGAACCGCAATACATAAATAGCCCCTGTGACCTTCTGCGAGCCCTTTCTTCTGGAGGAAGGGGTCCTCTCCCTGTTGCACCTAACTGCATAGGTTCTTCAGAACTTGTTCCCTCATTGGTAGAGACAGGAGCAGAAAAAGTACGAGTGAATCTTCCTTTACGCCTTTCACTACTTCTTTCCTTCAATCTGTAGTCGATCTGCATAACCAGTATAATAAACTCAGTAAGGGAGGTTGGACGAGGTACTCTAGAAATCTCATCCTTCAACTCCTCTGAAAGACCCCTCCGAAACAAGGTTACTTGGGCGTCATCTGACCAAGTAGATTCACTAGCAATTTGTTTGAATCTAGTGATATATGTCAATAAATCCTGACTTCCCTGTTTCAAATCTAGCAGATGTTCCTGAGCCGCAATTCTTATCTCGTGTCTTCCGAACATTGTCTTAATACTGTTACAGAAAGCGGGATAGGAGTCAAGAAGGATGTTATTTGTCGTAACCAGAGGAGTGGCCCAGGCTAGAGCCGGGCCCACCATTTGGGAAATCATATATCCAACTCGATCTCGGTCAGTATGGAAAAAAGCATTTTTAAAGGAAAACTGAATAGAACAAGCATCAAGAAACTCCTTAATCTTGTGCGGATTTCCATCAAACTGACCCCCGGGCAAGGGCCCCAGAGGGACTTCAGAACAATGAGGAACTCTATTTACAGCTGCCTGTTGAGCTGCATATTGAGCTGCCTGTTGCTGATTCTGTTGCGTCTGCCGTAGATTGACATTTTCCTGCTTGAGGTTCTGAACCTCTGCAGTCAAAGACTGTACTGCAGTTATCAACTGTTGGATCTGCTGATCTATGATCAATAATATACTTGGATGTTGACCCTTAGTTCTGGGCCAATCGGGCGTTGCTTGCTGTAATGTCTAATTTCAAATTTTGTACTATTCATCAAACTCAAGCGTCAACATACAAGATGTTACCCACCTCGAGACTTGATTGTTCCCTGGAGCTTGAAATTGTTCTATTGAAGGCTATGAGGTTCCTCCTAGGGATCCCTTCACCTCCCGCTCCAAGAGCCAGGACGCAAAGGAGCCCCCAGGGAAAACCCCCAAAGGGGGGAAAAAACCCTGTGTTGGGCTGCTAGGGTCCGTAGAATCCTGAGGACAGCTAGGGTGATGTTCCTCAGCCAAGGGTAGTTGGTGATCGTCAGTGGAACAGGAAACTGGGTGTAATAATACAAAAGTTAACAGGCTAGTAAATACTTGAGAGTAGAAAGGATAAGGAAATGAGAATAGAGTGGAAACAAGGATTACCTGGGTGTTATTCGGTCAATCCTAAATGTAAGAAAAAAGGTGGGAAGAGGCTCACTCCTAATCTAAAAGAGCGCCTGGGCCAATAAGCCGAAGGAAAATCCCTTACCTGTACTTCCGGGTAGGATCTCCTACTTCTTCTGGTGCAGTGGCTAGAATCAGAAGTGCTGATAGAGTCGCTGAAGAGGACAGCAGAACCCGTAAGGGTGGAAAGACCATTGGCTGGAAGCCCGGTGGGTTTCAGGAGCGTACAGCTACTCAGAAGGAGAGAAGCAACGCGCCTTGCCACAGGTTGAGTTCCAGATATACTGTGTGGAAGTCTGGGGGCGTGGCCAACCTTCGGTTGAGATCCGGTAAAAACGCTAGAGCGTTACAGCTCGTTCCGCAAACACCCGGAACAGCTTGTGCCGCGTACGAGAGTCAGGATATAGAACCGACAACCATATTAGGTGTAACAATAGGTTACTCTGCACTCTTTCCACATGGTTTTCATGTAACTAGACATGAAGTTGGATCCTCTGTCAGAGACGACCTCCTTAGGGAATCCAAAATGGGTGAAAATGCCCAGGAGCGCCCTGGCAACCACCTTGGCAGTAACAGTCCGAAGGGGTATAGCCTCAGGGTACCTGGTGGCATGATCAACCAAGACCATGATAAACCGATGTCCACCTGAAGTGGGAGGGTCAAGGGGACCGCCAATGTCGATGCCCACCCTCTCAAATGGTGTGCCAACCACTGGCAATGGCTGCAGTGGGGCAATAACACTGCCTCCAGTCTTGCCAGACAAGTGGGGCAGGTCCTGCAGTCGGACTCCACTTCTACTCCCATCCGAGGCCAGTAGAAATGGGCACAGAGCCTCCGTTTAGTCTTCTTGGTACCAAGATGACCAGCTAAGGGCACCTCATGCGCCAACTGCAGCAGGAATGGCCTGTAAACCTGGGGTACCACCAACCTCTTGAGGGCACCAGGTTCAGGCTTAGTGAGCTCATAAACAAGGAGCTCACCCTCTCAATAGATCCGGAATGTCCTAGGTACTTCTCCTTGTGCCTGGGACAGGGCCAGTTTCCTCAGACCCTCGAGAGCGTGGCACTCTCTCTGTCCCTTACAGAAGTCCGCCCGGGAGGGTCCCCCTTCAGCAAGCAAGCATTGACGGTCGGGGTGGTCCTCCGGGTTGAGTACCTCTCCCACAGGAACATTTTCTGGCTCGTCTCCCACAGGAGTTGAGACGGGGTTCACCACTGGACACAGCCCGTCCGGAGCCTGGATCCCAATGGGTGCTGTCGGAACAGCAGAGGCTCCCTCCACAGATGTGGCCGTCCTACTCTTCCGTTTCCTTCATGCCTTGGGTTTCCCCATCGGCGAGGATACCGGGCTCGCAGCCGGATCCTGTGTGACCTGCGATCGGGTGACCGCCACAGCAGCCACGGGTAGACCATCCGTGATCATCCCGACCAAATAGTTTCCTAACAATATGTTCACAGGCATGTTGTCCTGAACCAGGACCGGAGGTTTTTGCTGTCTTGTCTCCAATCGTAATGTTGACTAAGGCTACAGTCGATAATTTGGGAGGCCCACCAGCTAATCTGTTGGTTCTCAGAGGAGCACCTACATAGTCCTCTGGCTTGAGCAGGGTCCTGTCCACCACTGTCATGCTTTCCCCAGTGTCTCTTAAACCAGTAGAAGGCTGGCCATTCAAGAGGACACTTCTCAAAAACCTACGAGTGTTCTGTGGGATAGTCGCCAGTACTTCTGCGTACTGGTCCCAGGCCCCAAGGGACACTAAGGAAATCTTTACGGGAGCACCGAGGGTGATCCCAGTAGAGGAGGGGAGGACAGTGGCCTCCATCTCAGGTACGGAGTAGGGATAGGTCAGGCTGACAGCCTGGACTCCAAGTGCCTTACCCTTACACTTGGGGTCACCCCCCCTTCGGTGATCCAGTGCCCCACAATCCCAACAAGTGCCAGGAGTGTGGGGTACAGAACTGGAGCCACTGGGACCCTGCTTTGCAGCAGGTGGACCACTACTCTTACTCCCACACACAACAGACTTATTCCCACTAGGTTTTTTTGTCTTAGGAGAGGAAGGTTTTGGTTTACCCGATTGCGATTGCTTCTGGGACTCCTCAGCTTTCTGAGAGGTCCCCTTTTCTTTGTCCTTGTCCTTCCCACTGGAGTCCTTAGGAGACACCCGGTGGGAGACCCACTTGTCAGCCAACCTAGCCAGCTCAAAGGGATCCAGAATGTTCTGGTCAGCAACATACTGACGCAGCTCTGGTGAATAGGCTTCCGAAAAATGCTCAAAAAACAAAAAGGTGGGACAATTCAACAAACGTTTTCACTTTGTAACCATCAATCCACCCCATCATGTTCATGTGCGCAGCACTCACCCAGTCAATCCAAGACACATTCTCTCATTTCTTAAAATCCCTGAATCTCTTAAGGTACTGGGTAGGTGTCTTGCCAAACTTGGCAATCAAAGCAGACTTCATGCATTCATACTAAACCCTTCTAAACCCTTTCTTCCACACTCAGTTTCAGAATACAGTCATATCGAGTTGTAGGCACTCTGCTTAACAAACACTTAGCCCAATCTCTCTTATCAACATCATGAATTGCACAAGCCATCTCAAACACTTCAATCCATTGGAGGATATCAGAATCCTCCTCATACACACCAACCAAATCTTTCATAAACTTGGTTGCTGGGGACCTGACACTCTCAACTGGTTTAGCTGAAGTTTCCACTCGAGCTTTCTCCAGCTGGATTCACTGACATTCAGTGTCCCGGTTCTTGAGTTCAAGGTCCTTATCTTTGAGTTCAAGATCTCGATTCTTGAGCTCCACTTGCTGTGCCAACTCCTCTTTCTTAAGCTCAGCATCTATTTCCAACTTGTGGCATTGAAAGGCCAATTGCATCCTTAATAACTCAAGTTCCAAGGAATTTCTGGGGTTTGGAAAAGAGGCAGCAGGAATGGTGGCATTCCCAGAAACAGATTCAGTGACAACCCTCGGGGCAGAGTCCTTATTGGTGGTATCCCCCCTTCAAGAGTTTAACCATCAGTCTGGTATTCTACCAGGGCAGCTATCAGCTCAGTACTAGACGTATCCACAAAGTATAACTCCTTGGCTTCACAAGCATCCTGGGGAGCCTCTAAGCTCTATCGAGTCAATTTACCATTCGCAATAGATTCCATTGCTTGTAATGCAGTTATCTTGTACCCAACTAAACCTCAATTTAATAAAGTGCAGATATCCTAGTAAGTGGCACGGTTATACACTGATTCTTAAAACCATAAGCATCCCACCGCTGCCACCAGTGTAAAGGACCAAAGGGGGTGTCTGTACTTCCGCTCTCCATATGGTAGAGGAGAGGCACAGAGGACCCCAGCCGAGATTCTCTATTATTGGTACGTGGTCGAGGAATCAAGGCCTAGCTTCCCAGGAGGTGAAGCAGGCTGGTTCATAAGTACAGTGCAGTCCCCAAGCACCCACAAAGGAATGTCCGCACACTGTATTAGTTACAACACAGTCTCTATATAATTAATATTCAAGATTATGTACAATATCACGATAACTCACTTTGTACTCGGTTATCTATAATGGCAAATATACAGTTCTACGGGGTACCACAATTACTATTAGATATCTTTAAAGTGCATCAACTGTACGGTTAAATGTCACAAATCAGTTTGTAAAGGAAACCAACAATAGATATAAGAGGAAAGCAGTTGGTTAGAACAATTGGCAGAATACTGACCCTGCTACCGAGACAAAGTTCTGTGTGGAGATCCACCCCACCTGGGCAACCTGTAGAATAAAGATGTATCACAAGCCCAGTCCATATATTGTTCACAAGAGTTCTGCAACCCTAAAGTACCTGGCGGTGTAGCATTCCTCGTCGGGGAATCAACGGTCCTTCTTGAGTGCCCTCCCTTTAAGGCAGGAGTCACGGGCCGTCGAACGTCCGACGGAGAACAGGGTGAGCTACGACGGTGAAGTGGCAGCTTCTCTCCTAGCGGTACTCGTCAATGAGGAAGGGTAAACGTCCTGCAAGGAAGAGGCGTGCGGGGCACCTCTGTGTCGATAGTTCAGGACCGCAAAGAGTTTGAAGAACTGTGGCCCAGCAAGGGTGTCGAGTCGTTGGCGTCTCTGTGGTCTTTGGGTGGCGAGAAACCCACCGGCAGATGCTCCTCGGTACGTTAACATCCTGGCCTTCTACTGCGGGATAAGGCAGGCGGCGGTGCGGACGAGAGCGTCCTTGGATCGAAAGTTCTTAGGCAACGTGAGCACTGCGGCTCCGATCGGCGATGGCGGTTGTCGACAGTGGCGGACAACAGTCCGGGTGCTTCTCTTTTGGATTCCGTGGCAGTCCCGTCTCCGGCAGCCTGTCGTAGGTCTGTCTACCAGGGAGCTTTGGCAAAGATCAGTTGGTGCACGATGGTCCCTTGTAGCTCGGGAAGAGCACACCCTACCATGTCCTCTCTTGGTCAATCCTTGAAGACACAGCAGTTTTCAGATTGATGAAGGAGGGCAACAGCAATTCTTCTCTTCCAGCAAAGCTACAAGGTCAAGCTTCAGTTTTACTCCAGTTACTGTCGTAGTGGACTTCAGCTTCTGAACACGAATTCTAGCAGTGAAAGGCCCCCAGATATACTAGCTGATCTCCCATTCATTCTGCTGGGTCACACTCAGGCAACCAATAGGTCAGAAGGGCATTCATGCAGGCAGGCAGCCAATCAGGTGCATAGTGCATTCAGGCCATTCACTTCTCTCTAGACACTCACAACAAGTTATGTGTATTGGGACAAGTACCCAGCCATTCAACACTCCACACTGCATTCATACCAGTTTCGGGCAGGGCTGTCTCAGTCATTGTGTCAAACACCAGATACTAAACATCCACAACACAGAATGCCTATTCGTCACACACTCATTCACCCAGGTCCCACCCACAGGGCGTACCCACAACATTTGGTTGTTGGGAAGGCTCCAGCCAGTCTGGTCAGCACTTCCCCACACTACCATATATGGAACTTCCACCCAACAGCCAGTCAGGGGGAAGGGACAGAGTCAGGGCATCCCGGGAAGATCAAGGTAACAGGCGATGGAAGGCAAGAGGCCACGGGGGCCATCTTGTCTCCATCAGCAAACTACCGATTCCAATGACAGGGCCGGGGCATCCCAAAATGGAGGACGCTCAGGGCACCAGTCAATTCAGCACAGAACTGCCACCAGCCCGTACCCTGCTCTGTGGACCACACACAGGTGCCCAAAAACATACACATGGGGCACAGGGTTGTACCCCACCCATGGGTGCCATAAGGGTATTCCATGGGTCTGTTCACCAAAACCAAAAGGGAGAGCTGCACCACCAGGAGTCCCACATGGACTCCTGCGCGGAAAACACGACAGAACACACAATAAAAAGCAGTGAAGGACAAGGATTTAGAGGCCCTGTCCCTCCGATGCATTTCCAGCATCACAATTGGTATATAATATTTAGTTGTCTTCTTCTAGTGAAATGTTTTCCAATTGATTGTGTAATAAATTAATAATTGCATTCTTAGTGAGGGACTGTTTGTGATGACACCTGCTGCAGTACCTACGCGCCCCGTTAAATTAAAAGGGTTTGTCCATGAAAGTTGAGGTGATGTTAAAGATCTTGCGTCGCACCAGGTTTAGCTACTACAGAGACTTAAGAGTCCCTCCACTCCGTTTGTGACAATATATAATGGTTGTGTTGAGCTATCCCTTGATAGTGCGCCGAGAAATAATGGAATGGCAAGTAGTGATGATTAATAAATTCCTTTTATTTTTGTGATGTTAGAGCCTTTGTGGATGACACGTGTTTCGGCAGAGCTGCCTTTTTCGAATCCAGGCTTATTAAATGAAAAGAAAATGGAAAGAAAATGTCATAAGGGAATTTGAAAACACACTAAAAAGAAAAAATATATACATATGTACGTATAGTCATCTGGCTGAAAAATACTACATGCAGAAATATCTAAATTGCAAATAGTGTAAAACATTGCTGAATTTGTTGAAGAGACCTACTGCCTTTACAGGAGTATAATCACCTATTGCACCATTTGTAAAACGAATAAAAGAAGAAATTAACAGAAGGAAAATAAGGGTAAGCGATGAGTCTTATGGTACATTATGCGAAATGTTCAAAGCGAAAAAAGAGGGAGTTTAAGATCAGATAGTGCCCGAAGGGGACATAGGTCTACCTCTAAATGTGAGAGGAGTGAACAGGTTGGGAAAGAGTAGATAAACATGCACATAGCAGCTATTTAGTGACAGTGCAGGCGCTTTTTCTTACCTATATAGATAGCTCATAAGTCACTGCATAATGCATAAAGGTGCTGAAGTTCACAGGGATGAATCCCTCCTAAGTATAAAACATATTAACAAGTTGTTGGAAATGGATTCCAGGGATGTAGTGGCAACTTATTTGAACAAGTGTTTAAGTAGAAAAAAAAACCCTACGTAGTGCGCAGGCACGCACTATGTAAGAGTAAAACTGGGTCAGTCATATGTTATGTTTCAACAATATAAATAATAGCTAACAGGTGAACAAGAAGAGGAAAGAAGACAAAGTAGTGGAAACAGATAGAGAACGGAAAAATGAACCTAAACAAATTGTGAGCGTTCATACGCTAAAGTTGAAAAACATCAACCGAAAACAGGAAGGTCTAACTATGAATAGAAACAACATTATTAAAATCTTAACACAAATTCCAAACCTGAAGCACTTAGAAAATAAAGATCTCTGGATGGTGGAACCAAGTGCCTCAGGAAGAACTGACTACTCCTACATTCACCTTACTTCGAAAGCCACCAAACTTTTCCTACTGAGAGAATCAGAAAATCTGCGATCAGTGGGCTTCGAACTAACAGATATCAGACGTCCAAGTGAACAAGTGATCTCTGTAAAAAGGATTGAAAGAGGAATAAGTAACCGAAAGGATACTCCGAAGCTGAACAAAGAAAACCGCACTCGCTACATCAGCAAAATGCCTCATGCCAGACCGTCACAGACCACTCAAACAACAAATAAATTTGGAATGTGTAGCGTTAATCAGAGAGACGGAGAAAGACTGGCGATAAACCTTCAGACCGATTCAAATCGGGAATGGACTTCCGACCGGAGCAAATGGTTCCAACAATCCTCTCGCAACGTCCAGGTTCGAAACAACCATGGAACTTCTGGGGCAAATCAAACTGAACCATGGACCTGGCATAAAACAGATACCAATTCCAGGAAAAATCACTAGCAACGAGTACCGGATAAGAAGAACCATCTTCAGATACATCAGGAAAATGCCAAAGAGTTGCAAATACCCCTGTTAAACCCATTAAAATGTGGTTGTTGGAATACAAGAGGATTTGCTCACCTCACTAAGGAAACCGATGTCAACCTGGGAAATTTTGACGTCATGTGTCTACAGGAGACCTGGCTAACCACCAAACCACAGCTGGATGGTTATGAAATAATCTTCACGAGTGCCAGAAAAGGAGTAACAGGACGGCCTTCAGCTGGTCTAATAACGGCGGTCAGAGCTGGCTCGGGCGTGGAAATTTCTGATATTCTCACGACTCCGTACTGGATTCAGGCCTCAGTACTTACAAGAAAATCTACTCCTACTGACCAAACGGAAACTACATTCCTTCTGATAAATGTGTACTGGAATCCTCTGATAATAACGAATGAAGATTTCACAAATGAATTTCAAAATGTTCTGGACGAAGCCTTCAAAAAAAGGACTGACTACAGTACAATTATAAATGGCGATTTCAACGCCATTTGCGAAGGGATCGGAAATCGCTCTAACACGCTAAGCCAAAAATCCCGAGCACGGGAGAGAGGAAAACTCCTCGATAAGATAATGTCAGACAGGAATATGTATAACCTTCATTGGCAACGTTCTAAAGCAAACCTTTTGATCCCGGCATGGCAAAGAGGTGATCAAACAGGCACAATAGACCATATATTTGTATCAAGAGATATCCTGCCGGAGATCCGCTCCTTTGTGATCAGACCTACAACTTTTAGCGACCATAACCTCTTAATAATAGAAGGCTGGTCGGCTAGACTGCAAAAGATCTCGTACCGTATGTCCCTTGAAATAACGGAAAAAGGTAAACGAGTTAAGATATCTGAAAAGGGACTGTTGGAACTAGAAGCACAATACACACAATCCAGAATTAAGATCTCGACAAATACTAAAAGGAACTGAACCGACCTGGACTACACACCCTTATTAACCAGATTCCTTATGGCTCCAGCTAAAACATCGATTTTAAAGAAAGATCATTCACACTTATACAGCAAAGAACTAGTAGAGAAAAGGAAGGAGACTTAAAAGACTATCAAAGGGTACCATCTCCTGAGAACCAGCAAAACTGGTCAAAGGCAGTGTGTGATTACAGAAGCTGGCTGTTACACCACCGCCATAAACTATACTTGAATGACTCCCAACAAATGCTGTCTGCCATCTGTGGAAATAAGCCAAAGGAATTCTGGAATCTAATTAAGGGAGCACAAACTAACACCAATGACAACATCCAGAACAACGTGGGAGAGACCCGCTGGATTGAGCATTTTTCAAAACTATTTGCACCAACCGCGGAAGTGACCACAACCAAATCTTTTACCAGAGATGGCCGGGAAAGAAACACCACATGGAACATCCCCGATGACAAAGATTCCAACTTAAACAAGCTAAAGAAAATCAATAATTCGAGAGCACCTGGTCCTGACGGCATCAGTAATCTGGAACTCAAAAAACATCCTGAGCTGTGGGCTAACTTCATGAGCAAACTTTTCTACAATTGCAATAAGACCAAGGCAATTCCACCGACATGGAAAAAAGCTAACATCGTCCCCATTTTCAAAAAAGGTGCGACTGATGACCCAAACCAGTACAGACCTATTGCCCTCTTAGATGTAATGGGGAAAGTCTTCTCGTCCTTTGTACTGGATGCATTTCAAAACTGGGCTCGTTCTACCAACGCACTGGATCCCTTTCAGAATGGGTTTATCAGAAATTCTGGAACAACCACCAATATCCTACTCATGAGCGCCCTGAAGGCTAAAGTCCTCCAGGGCGGCCACCCAATTTACGTTGTCTTTATCGACCTGGTCCAAGCCTTTGACCAGGTCGACAGGCAGTGTCTTTGGGTGAAACTGGAAATAAAAGGTTGTCCTAACGAAATCCTAAACCCTATAAGGGCCTTACACCAGGGGACTTCTATACGAGTGCGCCTTAGTGCAGACAGCCGATTGTCTGAGGAAATTGGCACAGCACGCGGAGTCAAACAAGGCTGCCCCCTGGCTCCTTCGTTATACAACTCCTACATTGCAGACTATGGAGAATCAATCCAGACGCTCAGACATTTTCCACCTTCGCTGGGCGGTGAAAAAATTGATCATTTATTATATGCAGACAACATCATCCTGATGGATTTGACTCCAATAGGCCTCCAGCGCCAATTGGATAACATGATATCCTACATGTCAGAAAACAACCTCCAACTAAACAACGAAAAGACAAAAGTGCTCATATTGGGCAGGCCCGCAAAGAAGAAGCAAAAACCCATCTGGCATTGCGACGGCAAGAACTTAGAAATAGTCGATGCTTTTAAATATTTGGGAATAACAATAAGCAACGACAAGGACGAAAAGACCATGCAAGAGACACTCTGGCTAAAGCTAAAAAACCTTACAGCACAAGCAAAGGCTGTTGATAAGAAGCATGGCCGCTTTTCGATTATGCCTATTCTAAGATTCTATAAATCAAAGGTTGTCCCCGCCTTAATTTATGGCACGGACGCAATGCCATTGATTCCAAATACCATATGGGAGAAATTTGAAAGTTTCTTCTGGCGAAACGTACTTGGTTTAGCAACATCTACACCGATTGCACTAATATTGAGGGAGCTCTGTACATCATCATTACTGGCAATAAAAATGAGAGCCACCTTGATGCTATATCGTAAGGTCATCAACAATCCGGAAGCCCATGTGTTGAACCTTATACGAAAAGAACTTGTGGTTGGCGGAAATGTGATGCTTGCAAAATGGGAACAAACAAACTTCGCGATCTTGAAAGAACTGGATCTGTCGACCGAGACACTCTTTCAAAATCCAAACAGAGTGTCGAAAAAACTGTTTGAGGCAGATTGGATCCACACCCAAGAAGTGGCACACACGTATTCCCTGACAACCAATTTACCAACCGCCCAGATGAAGCTCAACGCTACACGTGGTTACCTGCACAGCTTCCCAGATAAGAATCTTGGTCGTACGTTCCTAAGATTCAAACTAAACCAACTGAAAACCAACGAGATCCTGGCAATTCGCAAACAAGCGCCTTCAAACACCTGTCGCTTCTGCAAATCAAAGGAAAATATAGAAAGCTCAAAGCATCTGATAATGGAATGTTCTAGCTTAGAAACTGAAAGGTCGCGTTTTCTTAGGGATCCACTGAAACACTACTCAACCCTTGACGCAGAAAAGTGATGGTCACTACTGACCAATGGGAACAATAAGCGATGCGTCATAGGAGTGGCCCTGTTTCTCAAGTCTTTAAATCTTTGACCTTGCAGTTGTAAAATATGTCCTGAGAAGATGGCTTTTGGAAAGACATGAAAACAAATCCATCGAAGGCTTGCCATCTTTCTGTACGATCGGACTCAGGATTAAGGATCAAGAAGAATAAGTCAAAGACTAAACAAAGACTAGATTATACGGAATTGTGCAGATAGGATTCTGTAAATTATTTTCTGTCTCTTTTTGTAAAAATTGTTATACAATTAAATCAAAAATAAAAAAAATAATAGCTAACTGATGGTTCATAAAGGCAACCCGTGGTGACATAAATTGTAACGGCTTCAAAATGCTGGCCAGACCCCATGATTAATTCATTAATAGTTAGGAAATACTGGCTGGTTGGCTGGAAAGTATTAAGGTTTCCCTTTTAAATGTGAAAATGTAAAAAACGAACGAAAATACATAGTTCTGGAATACGTGCGTTTTGGTAAAGCGCACGTGTGAGGTTTAAGAAAAGCATCAAGTCTCAGAGGAAGCCCCCGTGCTTACCCGCACAGAAGAAAGGGTCCTACCTGGTACTAAGAAGTCCTCCGTATGTACGAGTGTCCTGTGTTTACCACATTGGGTGTAATGAATAAAGGCAGAAAAGTCCTATGTCTGTTACTATTACTGGCGGCCATATTTTGGGAATGGGAAGCGTACTTGGGCTGCGCATAGTGGTTTATGTCCCATTTTGTGATGGGGTTGCCGCATTTTGAACTTGGAAACATATACTTATGGTATGGGATTAAGCATGATTATAGTCCTATAGGTGCCTGTATTGATGTTAGAGAAATACATACAGAACACGAATTTGGTGCAAGTACAATATATTGGCTGTAGCATGATGAGATGAATTTGTGGCTGATCAAAACGAAAATGGGGTATTATGGGAAACGTAGTGTGCAACTGTTGGTGGTGTTTCCCGCATGAGAAAAGGGGGATTATGGGAGATGTAGCCAGACTTCAATATTTAAATTGAAGGATGGTGGGAGAAAGGAAGGCAGTTTTAACAAGAGGAATAAGTGAGAAATCGAAGGCGTATCAAGTTACATGTTTAACACAACAAAGTAAATTACATATCGTAGTATGTCAGAAGTAATTATAAAGTAATACATATAGCAAATATAACAAGTTGCATAATTTTATAGAAAATATATCATTTCATTGTCGGAGTTTAGACCCCACTCCACTGCTCGACAATGCCAAATCAGTCTTGCTTCGGCTCTTCTGAGAAAGAGCTCCTGTTGTTGGAGTTTTCTGCATGAAAAAAGGGGGATTATGGGAAATGTAGTCAGACTTCAATATTTAAATTGAAGGATGGTGGGAGAAAGGAAGGCAGTTTTAACAAGAGGAATAAATGAGAAATCAAAGGCGTATCAAGTTACATGATTAACACAACAAAGTAAATTACATAACGAAGTATGTCAGAAGTAATTATAAACTTAAACACTTGTTCAAATAAGTTGCCACTACATCCCTGGAATCCATTTCCAACATGTGTTATACTTAGGAGGGATTCATCCCTGTGAACTTCAGCACCTTTATGCATTATGCGGTGACTTATGAGCTATCTATATAGGTAAGAAAAAGCGTCTGCACTGTCACTAAATAGCTGCTATGTGCATGTTTATCTACTCTTTCCCAACCTGTTCATTCCTCTCACATTTAGAGGTAGACCTATGTCCCCTTCGGGCACTATCTGATCTTAAACTCCCTCTTTTTTCGCTTTGAACTTTTCGCATAATGTACCATAAGACTCATCGCTTACCCTTATTTTCCTTCTGTTAATTTCTTCTTTTATTCGTTTTACAAATGGTGCAATAGGTGATTATACTCCTGTAAAGGCAGTAGGTCTCTTCAACAAATTCAGCAATGTTTAACACTATTTGCAATTTAGATATTTCTGTATGTAGTATTTTTCAGCCAGATGACTATACGTACATATGTATATATTTTTTCTTTTTAGTGTGTTTTCAAATTCCCTTATGGCATTTTCTTTTCATTTAATAAGCCTGGATTCGAAAAAGGCATCTCTGCCGAAACACGTGTCATCCACAAAGGCTCTAACATCACAAAAATAAAAGGAATGTATTAATCATCACTACTTGCCATTCCATTATTTCTCGGCACACTATCAAGGGATAGCTCAACACAACCATTAATAAATTAATAAGTGTTTTTACCAAGAAGCCTTGAGTATAAGTGTTTACTTGAACCACTGTGATTGAAAGTCCTCTGTGTGATTACTTGTACTGCTCACATTCACTCTTGAGATAAGCCTGGCTGCTCAGCTCGCTACCAAAACTGTGTGGTACAGACTTATACAAAGGTTGATTTGGCCAACATCTGTAGTCCTAATTGTGTGTAGTGGTCTCAGAGGGTACTGCATGCAATTCTGCCTAACCGCTTTAACTTCCAATAGCCTGACCCCTCAGGTGAAAGTCGTTCGACGAAGTTCCGGAGAAAAAGGAGCTGCCTGTGCCCCAGTCCCCCAATCAGCCTCTACACCTACGAGGGAGGGCAGGAGCCCTCTCCCCTACAGTCTTCCATTCCAGATGTCCTAATGTGAGTACCTGCCACTTCCTACAGCCTACTCAGGGTAACAAGGGACTTGCATCGAAAAATCGAAATTTAAGCTGTTTTGAGCTTGCATCACATATTTCCTGCTAAGAAATCACCGTACCTACAAAGCGACCTGCAGCACCAATCTCGCCACATTACAGCTGTCGTCTCTCTGTAACCATATATCCTTTGCCTAGTCTCAAGGTGAATCCAGCATTGCCGCTATATTTTACAGCAAGATTTGAATTTGCTGCACTGGCTGTTGCGCACTTATCTGCTTCTTAAATGGTTGTGCGCACACATCTGATTCCTGATTGGCTTTAACTTCCAATAGCCTGAACAGTCAGGCGGAAGCCATTCGACGAAGGGCCGTAGAAAAAGGCCCTGTCTGTGCATATCCGGGCCGATCCGCGGCTGTAGGATGCCTTACTCGGCTCCACTGACTTCTACTCTAGCCCCCAATCTGACTGCAAGCATCTCCGTTACAGGGTAAGCAAAACTGCTCAACTGCCCCCCCCTGCTAACATCCTATTATTCACTACAACATCTACACTGGGCCCGATGCCTAGAGCGTTCTGTGCCCTTACAAAATGCCACCATTGACTCTATATGTACACTCAACTTTATAACTACCTATTGCTAATATTGTCGCAGCCACTAGGCAGCTTGCTCTTCTATGTCCAATTGTCTACTAGCCAGCACGGCCCATCTTGCAATACCCAAAGCATGTCAATTAGATCACTTTATTACTGTTACTCGATTACCTTGATGCGTGTTGTAACCGGACGCGTCTCGCCTAAACATTTTGTCCTGTGTGCTCTAACTACCTGTCTTGTCTCTACATGCACGATTTGCACATAAAACGGCAATTTGCATAAAACAGGGGCTTCAAAGCACCTTGCTTGTCCTTCTACACCCATTCAGTTCTACATCACAGTACTTCCTTCCCCGTAGTCTGCCTTACTGGTCTCACTTCGATTGTACATGTATAACTTAGCCTGCAATACTGTTCTGTCCAAGTGTGCTTGACTTACCGCATTTACCTCCACTTGCATAGCCAGCCGCAAAATTATATTGTCCAGTGTGTTTGATTAGCCGGATTTTGCATCCACTTGCACAACGAGCCACAAAACTATACTGCATTATTCGTGTTCTGGCAAACTGCAGTAGTCCACTTAAATACCTTACAGAATCTTCTATGCTAAAATGTCTAACTGTACAATGTTTTAACAGCTATAGTGTTGCCAAATGCCATAATTCACTGCTGGTCTAAACAATCCAGCACTTATACCATTACAGCATTCTACCCATCCTCATGGCCACATTACGTAGAGTTACGCTTACCATGGCTACTTTCCTACCGCTGTTCCACACCATCACACCAGCTAATTTCTTACCCCCTCTTGAACCACATATATCTCACATAGCTTTCACCACCGCTCCTTGCAATACTAATACTCGCACTCTCAGCCCATCGCACCCTGCCCAGTGAGTGACAGAAACGAGAGACTGAAGTCTCGCTTCCTAAAGCAAGCCCCACACCAGACCGTCCTCGATCAAAATCTCTACCACACTGCACGCTATTGCACTGGTAGAGCCCACTGAGTTCAATGTTAACCTTAGTCCACCACCCCCCTCATCCGAGTGTCAGGATGCTCCACTCTCAGCCTCTCCTGCCTTCAAAGGAGCTCTCATCAATGCACGGCCGATGGTAGCTCATGCACTTGACATTGCTGATTTTATCACAACTAACCACCTAGACCTCCTGGCCATCACCCAAACTTGGTTGCACCAGGCAGCAGGCCCGGCCCTCTCACTAGCACTCCCTGAGGGCTACACCATCATTAGGTTGGACAGAGACATCTGCAAAGGAGGGGGGTGGGTAGTACCTTTCATAGCCAAAAACCTCCTTGGCCTTAGAGTCGTCGCCCATGTCGGCCTCCCCTCTGCAGAACTACTGTCGGTCAAACTACCTCTCTCAGCAACCCGAACAATCCTACTTCATCTAATTTACCGACCTCTGGGTTCCATCTCTTCCTTCGAGGAAGACACCACAGACCTTCTGACACAAAATACCAAACCAGGCTCTGAAATTATCCTGCTGGGAGACTTCAATCTAGGCCTTCGCGATTCCAACGACACCAACGCTATTTCCATGGAAAATGCTATATCCCAGCTTGGTTTCAAACACTGCACCCTTGGGCCCACACATAACAAGGGTAGAATGATAGACTGGTTGGAAGATCTTAACTGTACAACTACTATCCTCCAGAACGAACCCATTGCATGGTCGCACCATCACTGCATTTCCTTCTCCATTCAGGAAAAT
The DNA here is from genome assembly GCF_040938575.1 of Ambystoma mexicanum. Lineage (NCBI taxonomy): Eukaryota > Metazoa > Chordata > Amphibia > Caudata > Ambystomatidae > Ambystoma > Ambystoma mexicanum. The sequence goes on along the minus strand of NC_090923.1, from coordinate 593,211,683 downwards.
GTGCCCCCTATTCTTGGTTCCACCATTGCCCCACAAACCCTATCCAGAAACCGGAACATAACACTACAGAACCTACAACCTCTGATCCATGATATCCTGGACCCACCCAACTACAACGACCTAGACCTAGCTAAATTGGTTGACCTATGCAATGGCACCCTAGAACTAGCCATAAACAACATCGCCCCTATCAAACTAAGAAAAGCTGAACCGGCAGCCCACCTCAATAAATGGTTCACACCTGAGCTAAAAACTCTCTGCAATGCCAAAAGAGCTGCCGAAGCCGTGTGGAGAAAATCACCTACTACGCCTAACACGGCAGTGTTCGTTTATTCTGCTTCTTCTTCTTATAAATTGTCCATTCTCAACACAAAAAAGAGACATACAATAACAGAATACTAAATGCAAAATCTGGCACTAAGGAGCTCTTCACCATTCTGAGGGAACTAGAGACCCCAGCTCCACCTACAGAAGCCTGTGTCAAGGATGCAGATTGGTGCACTAAAATACAGAAGGCTCTATTTGACAAATCTACAATCCAAAATAGAGACTAAAAGGACTAGCCTGGCCAATAGTTCCAACACTACCTCCCGTCTGGACCCTCTCCCCCCTTTCTCCTTCTCCTCAGTCACTCCGAAAGAAGTGGAAAATATTATCCTAGGCCTAAAACCATCAAGGTGTCAGGGAAACATCTGGCCTGTCCCAGTCATCAAGGAAGGAGCTAAAGGCTTAGCCCCATTCATCACTGCTGTGATCAACTCTTCTTTCAACACTAGCTCGGTCCCCAATAACCTCAAGGAGGCATGGATTATGCCCCTCCTTAAAAAAAAAAACTTAGACCCTAACATACTGACCAATTATAGGCCTATCCGTACAGTCCATTTCCTCTTAAAAATTCTGGGCAGAGTGGCCTATCCCCAAATTCAAAAACATCTGGAGGATAAGAAAAAACTCCATAATCAATAACTCAAGAGTGTCCTGTGAGAAACCTGAAGGTGTCTCCCTAGCTAGTCCCTGGGGATCTGTCATCCAGGTGGCCAGGACATGGCCATCGCTAATGGATCCAGTTCCTGGGCTGAACCACGGAGGATCACCTGGGAGGGGGGGTGGTCCTTAGGGAGTGCAAGTGGGACGCCTTCTTTCAACACCTTTATGCCATCCTACCACGTAGGATATTCCAAAACACTGCCCCCCTTTTTCCGTCACAAACACTTTCACACAACACGGAAGGCAATGGATTAACACCAGAGCTGTTTACCTCACATGTCCCAATACAAGGGTCAGGCAAAGTCAGGCAACTGACATCACACGCACCCAACGGCTCATTCCCTTCCCCCACAACGATAAAAGGTGGAGCACCAGAGCCCAAGGCAGACCGAAAGATGTGAGAGCTAACTCAGCATGGCAGTTCAAGAGGAGGCGAAAGACAAAGAATACCGAGAGGGTGACAAGGAGAGAAGTAACCTTGCCCTTTTCGATCAAGGCCTGTGAAACCTCTGCAGATGGAAACGTAAGAACAAAAGCCAGCATGTGTTGCAGCAGATGTCTGCCGTACACGAGACCATCCTCTGCTGATAACCAAGCCGGGGCAGGACGCTGGTCTCAGTAGTACCAACCTTGACTCTAAAGATGTAAAAAGGCAAACGGTTCATCACAGCCAGTGAGTCGAGGGGAGAATCGATAAGAAACTGAACTGTGTTGAACCAAAAGTAGCCAACGGCTAATTTGAACTCTGAAAGACTTAAAAGATACGACTGAGGAAAGAGGGGGAAAACCAGCAACAGAGACGTTCAGCACCACGTGGGTGCTCAGGCAGCAAACTCTGGCCGATTACCCGGTGGTAGAAACTACCCGAACCAGAAGCCCTTGGGAAGAGGCGAAGAGAGGTAAAAGTGGTCATACAGGGGTCTTGTAAAATCCTCTGTACCATCGAAAGTCTTTGACCTACAGATGATTGAGAAGCAAAGGGAAATTAATTCCGCTTAGTGAAATGAGCGCATGAACAGTGTGTTGTAAAAGTTGGCGAGAGTGAACCCGGAAGAGGGAAGCCGACAAGCAGCAATGAAGCCTGAAGTACTGTTTAAAAAGATATTCAGACTTGTGTATCTACAGGTATTGGAAGACCAGGGGAAGTGAATTGTCCCCCTTGTCAAGTGGGTCCGAGCCCAGTCGAGCTAGATGCAGGGGTGAAAAGCTATCACCCCAAACTTCTTTGAGAAAGGAACTGTTTACTTGATTGATTGAATAAGATATGTGAGGTGTCGGTGCCCGGAAGCGTGGGACCCAGGGGTGAAGCCATCACCCAACCTGAAGAGTGGAAAATAACTTTTTGTTTGTTTGTTTGTTTGTTGTGGAATACATGAGGCCCTCGAAGGCAAGAGACTTTTTAATGAAAACAGACTTTACCATCGAAGAACCAGATAGCTGGAAAGGAACTATCAGCTCGTGCTGGGAAAGCTTGAGCATGTGCTGTGCTCCATGGTCCCATCTTGTCCTGTGCTATAAAAACATGGGGAAGGAAGACCCCTGGCAATCACATCCTGACTTTTGATTCGAGAACACTTTTTTCTTTATTGAAACCCTTTCCCACACTCTTTCTATAATTAGTTGCAAGGACCTGGCAATAGATTTTTCTTCGTATAGGCTCTTTTATTTGACACAACGCCACTAGGACTCCCTTATTTTTCATTTGATGGTCGACGCTTGCTCCCATCTTCGAGGTTTTTTCCACCCTGCCTTCATTGTTCAATAAATACCTTCGAACTGTGATCACTTATGCGTCTTCACTGTTGCCACCATGAGTTCCTTATAGTCCCCAGTGGCAAGAGAAAACCGCTGCCGAGCTTGCAGGAAGGGAGTCTGCAGGGGAATAAAATTCCCTTAAGCGGTCGGTCTGGAAATTCCAAGGAGGGAGTACATTAATCTGGGATTTTCAGGTCAGGTGGCCTTGTACCTTCAGAAATGCAGAGGGCTGGCTGCGCTCAAGTGGTATGACAGGCACTGGTATAGTTTCAGGGTTTGGTGTGAGAAGAACGAGATGTTGGAATTAAAGTGTGGTTTTCTTTCAGCGTTTACATTTCTTCTGGTTGGATTCACAAGGGTTTGATGGTTTCAATCCTCAGGGCCCAGTGGACAGCTATCAAGTCTTTCAGAGAGCATTGGGTGTAAAAGGGAATCAGCTGATGGGTAATCCACTCAGGTGTTTTAGTTTCTTGTCACCCAGTAGTTGTACTCACTTAAGACATGTCCTTTTGAACCAATATAATTATTTATATCAAATTTCTAACCTTGAAAGCAACCTTTCTTCTCACTATGACCTCTGCTTGCAGATTATGGGAAATACATGGCCTGCTGTGTTCCCAGCCATTTCTTAAGATCTTGCCAGATGCCCAACACGAATGGAGGCCGCCATAAGCTGCACATTGTTTCAGTGGTAACTATCAGCAGATGGATAAGGGTGGTCCTTGCTATCTATGATTTACATAGAGGCTGGAAGGAGAATGAGAACGGAAGAGTGTTTGGAGTAGCGAGCAGTGAGGAAGGAGTTGAGAACAGAGGTGAGAGCAGTTTCAGTGGAAAGTTTGGGGCGAAATCCGGATTGAGTAGGGGGGAGGAGAGAACGGTTGGAGGCAAATGCTGAGAGTAGACTAGGCGTTCTAGGAGCTTAGAGAGGTAAGGTAAAAGAGAGATGGGACGAAAGTTGGAAGCCGGGGGGGGGTGGGTGGGGGTGGCACGGGTGTTAGCTGAGGGTTTTTTCAAGATGGGGATGATAGTGGCATGTTTGAAAGCTGATGGAACGGTAGCGGCAGTGAGACAGATGTTGAAGAAAGAGGTGAGGTAAGGGATGAGGAGAGTGTACATTTTGGGAATCAGAGGGGTGGGTAGTGGATCAGAGGGGGCAGCAGTAGGGTGAGTTTTGGACAGGAGGAGGGAAACATCAGAGAGGGTGACAGGGGTGAAATTAGACATGCAGGAGGTTGGGGTGGAGTGAGATGGGGAAGGAGGAGAGTAGGAGGGGGAGCGTAGAACGTTTTGGCATAAGGTGAGTACCTTAGAGGAGAAGAAGTCAGCAGGTGAAAGAGGAGAGGCGGTAGAGTGGTCAGGAGTGGGGAGGTGGGGAAACGAGTAAGGGGGTGGAAATTCGTTGGGGGTGAGAAGATTGAGAGTGGAGAAGGTTAGAGAAGTAGGATCGTTTGGCTGAGCTGAGGCATGAGTCATAGAGGGAGTGGTAAGAGAAGCAAGAGGCTGGGTTTTCTGGTGAGCAGTGTTTAAGCCAACGTCTTTCAAGGCGTCGGAGAAAGCAGCGCATTGATAGAAGGTGAGGGGAAAGCCAGGGTTGGGCGGGTTTGCGGGAGGGGGGGAAGGGGGAGAGAGGGTGTAGTTGATCAAGACTGGAGGAGACGGAGGAGGATAGAGTGGATAAAGCTTCACTAGCAGAGAGAGAGGAAAAGTGGGGAGAGGAGGGGGATGGAGGGAGTACAGGTATCAGAAGTGAGAGGAGTTGAAGTTGCGGAGGTCCCGTCGAGAGAAAGAGATGGAGGAAGAGGGGGGAGGGGGCAGAGAGACAGGGGGAGTGAGGGAGAATGAAAGTAGAGCATGGTCTGAAAGATAGTTGGGGAGGGTGGAGACTGGGCAGGGGGAGAAGGAAGAGAAAGATAAAATCAAGAGTGGAGCCAGAAGAGTGAGTAGGTGAAGTAGGGAGGGGGTAAGAAGATAGGAGTCGAGAATAGATAAAAGAGGGGACAAATGGTGGGAGGTGGAGATATGAAGGTTAAAGTCGCCAAGTACAGTTAGAGGTGTGGGAGTGGGTGAGATGAGGGAGAGGAGGTGTTCAAGGGTAATCATCAGAGGCAAGGGTGCCCGGTGGGTGGTTAATAATTAGAAAGGATATAGCGTGGGGGAGGAGAAGGATTTGTACAAGTATTCAAAAGAGGGGAAGACAGGGAGAGAAGTTGGACAGGGGGTAGAGTGGCACTTATGGTGAAAGAGAAGACCGATGCCGCCTCCCCGGCCAGAAGGATGGGAGACATGTGAGAAGGAGGAAGAAGTGAGAGAAGCAGGTACCGTAGAGTTGAAGGTTCCAGGTTTCAGTGATGCATAGGAATTGAAGATTTAGTCATAGAAACAGGTCCAGAACAGCAGCAGTCTTGTTACATAGAGATCTTGCATTCTAAAGGGCGATGTTGATGATGCCGGAGGATTTAACGATGGGGGGGGGGGGGATAAATGAGGTTGGGACAGCGAGTTAGGGTAGATGGGTGTTGGGATGATCGGGAATGGGTAGGGGAGTGGAGATGGTCATAATGATGAGGCAGAGGGATTTGAGAAAGGGCCGGGAGGTGGAATGGGGGAAGGGATGAGAGAGAGGATGATGAGAAAGGGGAGGGAAGTGGTAGTTGGGGTTGTGCATGCTTGAAGGAGCAATAGGAGCAGGGAGATGCGTGGTTGAAGAGAAGGAGTTAGATGTGGGGGTAGGCAGGGTGGAAGCTTGAGCTGGACAGATAAGTGAGGAGGTATGTGCAGTGAGGGCACAGAAGTGCATAAGGGAGGATTAAGGGATAGTGCGCGGGAGTGAGGGGGGGGGAGTGGAGGCAGAGAGGGAGAATAGGCCCGGGTTGTGGCTCAGGTGCAGCGTTGGCGATATGGACACAGAGGAGAAAACCACTGTGGTGGTGGTGGAGGAGGAGAGTGCAGGGGCTAGGAGCTTTCCCAGGAGCAGTCAGGAGGCGAAGGGCTCAATGCATCAGACCACTGGAAGAGAGACCGCAGAGGCTGTAGGTGGAAGCAATGGCGGTCTGCAGCTGGGGACAGGAGGTAAAGTCAGGGGAGCACAGGAGCCACAGCGCCACAGGAGGCGGGTGGAGTCGTGGGAGATTTGGAGCCAAGCAGCCCAGGGGAGGAGCACAGCTTCAGACGGTAGCAGGTCCCGACGTTGCAGGGGTAATATTGGCAAAGAACTCTCAATGGGTAGTTCAGGCCCCAATGTTACAGGGGTGATAAGGGCATAGTGCTCCCAGTTGGAGGTTCAGGTGCTGAATTGGCACCGTAGTAACAGAGGATAAAACCACTGTGGTGTTGGTGGAGAGAGCAGGGGCTAGGATTATATGGAGGAGTCAGGTGCAGGAGGTAGCAGAGGGGCAAAATGCAGCAGGTGAAGGGGTCCTGACTCAGACAGTAGCTGCCTTTCGCGTTGTGAGTGAACGCGCAGGGATGACCAGTATGGACTGCAAAGATGATCCAGATTGTGGAGCGTCGCCAGGAGTCCACTGAAGTTGAGTCCACCGAGGTCGAAGGAGGAAGAGACAGCAGTCTGCTGCTGGGGACAAGGAGAGATGTGGGGTGAGGGGAGCATCGGAGTGCAGTGCCACAGGAGGGCGGAAGGAGGAGTCCTGGGAGATGCGGAATAAAGTGTTGCAGGAGAGGAGTTCAGTTTCTGGCCCCAACGTTGCTGGTTGCAGGACTGGGGTACACAACGCTAATCACAGCAAGGACCGCAGCTAGATTCAGAGTGCAGTGCCATGGAAGAGGGGCTCAACATCAACCAGAGGCGGGTCCCAATGTAGCTGGATGGAGGACTCGGGTGCACAACACTACATGCAGTCAGGAGCAGGGATACAGAGTAAGGGATGAGGAGCTGTGGGAGGGCGGGTCAGCAGAGGATATGTATGGAGAACGCGTTGGCTGACCCAGACGGCTCTAGGGAAAACGCCTGTTAATGCGCACTAAGGAGGGGGGGGGGCTCAAAAGTCAGGGCAGTGTGTAGTGCAGGCTCAGGGAGGCGTGGGGTTGCTGGGAGACAACTGCCGCGATTCTCAAGCAAACGCTGTGCTGAAAGCTCAGGGTGGTGGGGGCTTGTTGGGTGCCAATTGCCGCAGTACTCAGGCAAGCGTCGTGCTGACAGGTCCTGTGCGGGCCAGAAGGCGAGTCCCTGGAGGTGTGGAGCACGGTTGTGTAATACTACATCAGATGTCAGGAGCAGGGGGGCCCGGCAGCCCAGGCCAGTGCGCCACAGGCGACCCGCTGTAAGATCTTGAGCACGGAAAAGGTTCAGGGTGGTGGGGGCCTGCTGGGTGCCGGTCGCTGTGGCTCTCAGGCAGACAGTGCACTGCCAAGTGCGGACCAGGCGGTGAACCCCTGGAGGCGTGGAGTGCGGGTGCATTCGATGCATCAGATGTCAGGAGCAGGAAGCTGGCAGCCCAGGCCAGTGCGCCGTGCTGTGAAGTCCTGCGCGGACCAGGAGGAGAGTCCCTTGATGTGTGGAACGTGGATGCACTCACAGCAACAGATGTCAGGAGCAGGGGACCCGGTAGTCCAGGGCAGTGTGCCGCAGATGACCCGCTGTCAGGACTTGTGAAGGCCTGATGTAGTCACAGGAGCGGTACAACGCGGATGAGCTCAGCCGCATTAGAGCTTAAGTAGGCGGGAGGCCATGATGGCGCGTACATGGCAGAGGCCCGCAAGCTGCATTCGGGTGGAATCAATTAGCGGTTCTCAATGGAACTTGGGCCGGAGGTGCCTGGGGTGTTAGTAAGCAGGATCATGCAGAGAGGGCTTAGAAAATTGTTGTAAATACCGATCTCAATCAGTTTGAGTCAGCCTGAATGAAGGAGACACAGGATCAGGCTTCCATGCTTCAGTGCCCCCTGGTGGTCATATATCCCACATCAGCGATGTAAAAGTTAAAAAAGACAGGGAGGAAAGACACATCGCTGTCTCAAGCATTTAGACGTGGGAAATTCCCTAGTTAGGGTGCCCTGTTAGTTTAGTCTAATCGAAACGAGGGCGCAGTGTTGTGCACCGCAGGTGTTAAGCGCCACACGCAGAATGGAGCCACAGATCTTGGCCACTCCACTACCACCACTCCACTACCTCAGCTGAACTACTTCTCCATGGATCTATAACAAGCCCAACCGGACCCAAGGCCAGCACTAGTAAGCCAAGAACCCCTAGGGCACCCTCCCCACAAATCTAGGCCCTACTGGCACACTATGGCAGACACGCCACATTCCGCTGCACTGCTATGGAGTGCCCCCCGAAAGTAAGAAAGGCCTTGCCCACTCTAGACTCAGACCTACGACAGGCCAAGATATCTGCTCCATATCCCAGCCACCCCCCCTCAATTCATATGCAACACTAGGCCAGGATATCTCACCCATTGCTAATCCATCACACGTATGCTCAATGCTGTACGTGCCCGAACCCGACCCACACTCCAGCTCACCCTCCCTAGGTGCACCACAATCAGGAACCATCTCCGCACTAAGCCCAAAGTGCCCTCCTTAGCTGCAGACACAGAACACCCCTTTCTTACCTGCAAGCCCACCTGCCAGCCCCTAACACACCCAGCCGAGAAGTACAGAGCTGCTCATTCACATCTCCCGCACCCTAGCATCTTCCCCACTTACAGTCTGTCTGCCCACCTAACCCCAAACCAGTTGCACTCTTACCCACAGGGTGACGCTACACCCACAAACCCAGCCAAGAGGCTCCATCCCACAATCGCAACCAAAACCCCAACAAGGCATGCCCGCCCCACGCAGCCACCAAGCCAAGGCACCACCTCAGCCATACACGCCGGCACCAGCAACATGAGAGTCGTCTCCTTGCACAGGCTAAGAAAGGAACACCTACCAACGATCTTTAAAGGGAAGGGCACCCCCATTTCTCCTTAGCAAACATCTCTAGTGACGTACCCAATCCCTAAGAAGCCATCAAGACTTCTACAAGTACTCGTTCTCTTACCCTCCATTCCGGCAATGGCCATACTCAAACACAGGCTGCCCATAAATCGTAAACTACCAATATTCTTGCCGTCCCACCGAAGGAATCCTCCGCCAACACCCTGCAGAACAATGTCAATGTAACACATAATATTGTTGCAATGCATACTAATGTCAATATCTTGCATGCAAAGCAGAAGTGCACACCAAAGTAGATTCTATTACTCTGCATACTACAGGTGAAACGTCCAAGGCCACCCTATCCCTCTCCACCAACAACCTTGACACTACTGCAACCCCTCCTAAGCCACCGCCAAAACCCCTAGCACACATTAACTGTGCTCTTGTTAACGCTCGCTCCCTGCCAGCGCACAACCTAGATGTCCTAGCCATCTCAGAGACATGGCTCCACAAAGCCTCCAGACCTGCCTTATTTCTAGCCCTCCCATCAGGCTACACCATCTACTGGCAGGACCGCCCGGATACTAGAGGGGGAGGAGTATCCCTCATAGCCAAAGAGTCCCCTGCCCTTCAGGCAGCTCAATACCTTGCTCAAAAACAACAGCGACATCCTCTCCCTCAAGCTCTCCACCTTCCGCACCTGCACCATCACATTCCATATAGTCTAACGTCCACAAGGTCCCACAACAAGTTTCCATGATGACCTCCTCGACCTCCTCCACCTCCTTAAGGACAACACTAAGATATCCTCAAAAACCATCCTGCTAGGGGACTCAAACCTAGGCATCAATGATCCAGTAGACCCACAAGCCGATCAACTTGCCAAGGCCTTGGAAACCCTTGGATTCTCACAATGTGTCACCAACCTCACCCACATCAAAGGCTGCACCCTGGACTGCAGACCTCAACTGCTCACCTTCCATAAGTTCCAACGACCCCTGCCCATAGACAGACCATCATCACATCATCCTCTTCTCCATCACCCCAACCCCAGAAACATAAACAAGCCACCACGCTTCTACCTCCTGCTCTTGCAGGTAGCACACGCAAACTGACTAAAGACAACTGTCTACAATCCTAGAAGTACCCCTACTCAGACCACCGTTCTCCAAAGTCCCCAACGTCCTTGCTCACCTATACAACTCCACAAGCAGTCGACGCGATAGGCCCTCTAGTAGCACGTAGAGTGAAACCCATCAAACATTCGAACTGATGGTACACCCCCCCTTGCATTGCGAAACAGTAAACGTACCGCCCATACCGCCTGGCCAAAAGAAAAAGCGGAAACCCTGAAACTAGAATTCAACAAGCTCTCAGCCAAATATTTAAAAAAAGCCATTTCCTGAGCCAAAGTCGCCTCCTTCAACACCAGGGAAATCATCTCTATCTTTAGGAAACTCGAAGCTCCTGTGCAATCCTTCACCAAAGATGAAGCCTGGTGCTCCAACATCCAATCAGCCATGCTAAAGAAAATAGACCTCCTACACAGCAAAATCCAGACTAACCAAAACAGCCTGAACACCCCCACTCCACAGTTATCACCAGCACCCTGAAAACACCCCCCATCGTCTCATGCTGCCCAAAGTCAAACGCGCCAAAGCAGGTGGGGCTAGCATTTATTGCACAGCCAGACATTGGAACTCCCTGCCAACGTCTCTCAGAGCAGAACCATCTCACTATACGTTCAGGAAAACTTGCAAACTTGGTTGTTCGTCTAAACCTTGTATACGCCTTTCCTCTCGCACCCCCCCTTCTACTGTTCCCATGTAACTATGTATAACCTGTACCTGAAATTCTGCAAGCATTCTACTGTATTCTGTAAGCATTCTACTGTACTCGATGCCCATGGGCTGTGGTGCGCTTCATAAATGAATAAAGTAAAAATAAATAATCTGGTGTCTGAATGTAGGTATAACAGGATGTTCGGTAGTCCCTCTGGGATCTGCCAAACCCTCGGTTTGGTCCAAAGGGGGAAGGGGGAGTCGATTTACCAGATCAAAAGGCCAGTGAGAGGGCTACACTGCCAACAAACAGCACATCACCGTCTTTTTGCTAGGCCTGATTCTGCAGGACTTCCAAGATGTAGCCGTTTAATGTGGTGCCGACCCCTCTTCTAAATAAAGTTTGATACTTGGTTAGTTGGCCAGCATGGACTCCACAGGCTTCCAATCCTTGTCCAAAAGGGCTATGGGTCTTCACTGAAGCGGATTCACTCTTTTTGTAGGTAGGTATCATAATAGAAGGTTTCCAAGTGACTGAAGTGGACTTTAAATTAATATTTCTAAACAGAATGTAGAAAATAGAAGCCCATAGGTCTGGATCGGGTTTAAACGTGTAATTAGTCCATTTGTACCAGGAGCTTTTGAGTTTGAGGATTTTCTAATTAGGACATCAATGTGCTCACAACAAAAATTAAGTGCCGAGTCTGCTGAAGCAAGACAAACGGTACGACAGGAATCAGGCTCTTGCATAGTTCTCCCAACTAGCTTTTGATATTGGGTTACACTGTGTATCCAGTTGATTTTGTACCAAAGAATTAATAATGCACCATAAATTACACATTTGTTTAGAGACGGTGGCTTTCCCGTTCCTCTGCAGCAGAACGCATTTGTGGCTTTTCAGACAATTTGTGGAGCGCTGGTGTAAGAGTCCAGATTCATCATGTATGTCAGGTGGGGTAGTCTCTTTTTTAATATTTCTCAGCCCCATACAAAGGTTCTTGTTTTTTTTTTTTGTTGGACCCCAGCATAAAATGTGTGAGAATGCTTGTTATTTAGAGGTTTGAAGTCATCAGAACATGTAAAGTATTAGATATGGAAGTTGAAAAACAGGGAGTGGGAGGGAAGTCATAATCTGCATTTTTTTTCTACTGAAGTGGCAGAATTATACCCTCAATTTCTTCATTAAACTTTTTTTTACATTAGCCAGAGTCTACCTAATTAAATGTGCCGAGGGTATACGTGAGGATTGGTCAGGATGTTGTGCTCAATATTGAAACATTTCAAATTTAAATTTAACAGACAGCATGTCGTGATTGCTCAAGTCCGTCTCCAAAATCTGGAAGTCAACGCATTCACCAACAATAGGAGACATGAATACGTAATGAAAACACATTGTCGATGAACCCCTATGTTCTGCTAGGTATGCCTCCCTTCAAATTTCAAAATCAACATTTAGAGCCCCCAAACAACAAACAGATGCAACTATCTGTCGCTTTGAAGGTTTCTAGGTAAAGAAGGGGAAAGTATGCACATAGAATTAAGGTCACCTGCACTATAATATGCCATTCACATGGAGAATGCGTATAGAGTTCCAAGACCGAGTGAACTATCTCATTAAATCAATCTAGATTGGAGGGCGAGTGATTCCAGTAAAGATTAACTTAATTAGACTTTTCTAGGTTTTCTTTCCTATTTCAATCTGAATATTGACTTCCAGGATGCCATAATCATCATTTACAATATGTTCCTGTTGTATAGAAGGACACACACATGTAAATGGAGATTCCAATGCAGCTTTATTAAGACAACAGGTACGTGGGTAACAGGCCCCCAGATGTGTGCTGCTCCCTTCTCCAGCTGACTCTACAATTCAACCAACAACACTCCAAATTATATTAAGAACATTCTCTTTTGGAGTGAAACATGTCAACTATATACAGGCAAGCATCATAGAAACACTGCAGAATTAAATATAAACATAGATGAACAATATAACACATCTCATTCCCTTATACTACCAAGCCCCATCTTGCAGACACAACCGTTTGACCCTGAGTCATCACCCATACACATCCTTGGCAGCCATTGTTCCAGACTCTACCATCTTCCAACAGAACAGAGCTGTTCAATACCATCCCCTCGGTCTGCCCCATAGGCATATGTCCATGTTGTTTTACTCTCACTCTCTCTCCCTCCTCAAACTCACACCTCCACAAGTCATTATGCCTCTCCTTCATCAACTCTGCCTTCTTACAAACAGACTCTCTCAACATCTGTTCATTCTACTCCACAAAGCATGCCCTGTCCTGCCACAGCGGCCTAACCGCTGTGTGCGGCATTCCTCTTCCTCAAGACTTCAAACGGCACCAGGTACCTAGTGTCCTGTCTGGACATGCCCTCTTCTCAACCATCTCTTCACAGACACACCTTGCTTCAACTGACATCCATACACCATGTCACATGTATGGATAAACCGTTCCACTGCAACATTGGTTCCTGGGCGGTAAAGGGACGTCTTAAGATGTGTCACCCCAATACTTCTCAAAAACTCTTCCATCATTCTCGAGGTGAGCTGTACACCAATGTTTGTTAGAATCGTCCTCAGAAAACCCTCCCTCTGGAACACTCTTACCAAAAACCATATAACTGCTTACTCGTCAGCCTCTAACACAACCTCCACCCATTTCGAGTAGAGATACATCATTACAATGATATACTTTTCTCTTCCTTTCTAGCCACCAATAGGACCCAGGATTGTCAAAGCAACAAACTCCCAGGATAACCTGGGTAATTCCAACGGCCTGACCGGCTGGGTATAATTCCTAAAATTTTGCTCAGCTTCACAGCACAAATTACAAGCCATCACCAGAGTCCCTACTTATGAATCCAAACTCGGCCACCAATAGTCAGACCTCAGCCTCCCTTTGATTTTGGTCATTCCCAAATGCCCTTCATGTCTAGCTCAATGCGCTTATGTTGCACTCTCGATGGAGGCCCTGCTTTACACAACAAATCGCCTTCCAAACTCCGCTCCTAAAACCTGCCTCACTCGACCACAGGCCCAACCATTCCTAACATACTCCTTTACCCTACTGAGTTCCAAATCATCCCTAGCAGCCTCCTCCCATTCCTTTTCACTCAGAGAGCATCCCCACACCAAAAACAAATTTTCAGAATCTTCAACGTCCTCCTCCACTTCCCCCGTCTGGCCTGTATAACTAGCTCCGCAGAGCAAGTCTGCTAAGGTGTACTTCCCCCCCACCCCCAACAACAAAATTATGACCCTGCATCGAGGTAACCCATCTCAATATCCTGCATGACACCATCCAAGCCTTTGCTCATTAACACACTAAACAATGGTTTTGGTTGGTACTCCTCGTGAAAGCTCTACCCCACAAAAATGCTAATTTTCTTCACTGCCCATACCACACAGAGCTTCCCTCTCTATAACTGAATACCGTGATTCTACTCCTTTAAGAACTGGTGATGTGAAAGCAACCACCCTTTCTACTTCAAACTTTCTTCTGCATGAAAACAGCCCCCAAACCTGTCTCACTGGCATCGGTCATGATAAAAGTATTATAACTGGTATCACAATACGCCAAAGCAGGCGCACTGGCAATGGCACCCCCAGTATCCTTAAATTCCTTCTGAGAGTCCCCACTCCACATAAACTAGCACCCTTTTTGCTACGATCTCGAATGCTCTGGCACCTATCTGCATAGTGCCTTACAAATGTCAAATAACACTCAAACAGACCCAAGAATGACATTACCTCCTGTTAGTGGGGAGTTGCAATTCCACAATGGCTTTTACCAACTGTCCCCTAGGCACCAAACCCCTATCACTTACAGTGTGTCCCATGTAGTCAATCGATGTCACTCTGACCTCTCACGTGTCCTACCTCAGTGCAAGTCCTGCTCCCATCAATATTCCCAACATTCTGCTCGTTCGCATATTATGTTCGACATCTTTCCCCATGATCCTGAAACTCAACCCTTTGACATCTCCCAGCAAGTTATGCATCACTCTCTGAAAACAACGCTGCTATCGACACTAACCTCAAAGTCCCCTCATGGGTCATGAACGTGGTGAGATCCGTGGACTCAGGATGCAGCTTTACCGGATGGTGCGCCGAGGAAAGGCCCAAAGTACTAAATACCTATGCCCCAACAGCCATGCTTACCATCGCTCCAATGTTTGGTAGGGTAAACTTGTCAACCACCACTTCCCGGTTCAAACAGTCAAGTCTACACATAGGCCGACTTGGCTGTTTGCGTTGCGCATCACTATACTAGACGAAACCCACTCAAGACCTCTCCACCGCCTCAATAATCTCCTTTCTCCAACATCCTGATCTAGTCATACACCACATCCCACATGCAAATAGGAATAGTCGTTACTTTGGCAATCACAGTTACCGCCCCCTTCTTGAGACGAATGCGATGGTGGTATCTCTTCAAACACCCTATACCTTCCTTGACAACTGCTTCAAAACACTCTTCTGGGCATCCACACACATGCCCATCTATCACAACATGTCCTGGAATCTTAGGATATACCACAATCCCCACTTGGCTCACCGCCCAACACACCCCTTGACCTGAATCACCATCTGACTTTTCTCTCTCCTCCTCAGTTCAATATTAATTTCCTACACCACCCCACGAAAAACATTCACACAGCAGCGAGAAAAATTCCCCTTTTTCCCCACACTTATGACATACCTTTTAGTCCAGGACACGCCCATTTACTCGCAAAGTGAAAGGTGCTGCCACACCTCTTACCATTAGGGGCCCTTCCCTTCTTGCCATCACCACCCTCAGTGGGGTTAACCTTCTTGTCCAACTATCCCTTTTGCACCACCGATAGCCTCTTCTGACCACCCTTCCTTTGCTCCACATGTGCAGCCACAGCAGCAACACCTTTCTCTATGGGCTCCAAGAAGTTTTTTTCCAGTTCCTTTACACATACCACCATATGTTCCATCCTCTTTGCAATATTGAGTTCATCATCCAGACTAGGGTCGCCTTTAGTTCATATTTCCTCGCTTATCTTGCTCTCACTGACTTTTAGCATAAACGGATCATATATCCGGCCACTATACGAGTGCCGAAAATTACATTTGTTAGCCAATTCTCAAAGTGCAGTGATGACATCTTCAAATGACTCACCTTGACTCTACTCATGCAGACCGAAGTAATACCCATCTAGTATTATGCTGGATATTTTTTCAAAGCGTACGTCACTTTTTTTCCAAAATGCTTTCGGATGCATTCAGCGATTCGCCACTTGCTGGTTCCTCACATACCCACTGGCGAAATTCAAGTCTGGGAGGCCTTTTAGGCCCCTCAGACACCACAATGCATCAGGAAGGCTTGGCATCTTTTGATAATGTATGAGGGTCCAAGAATCGCCATGACATAGTCCTGGAGATAGTCCCTCCATGTCTCCCATTTCTCAGACGGTGCCCTTGGTTTTGCCAGGAATTGTGCAGGCAAACTACTCAGGGTGTCACTATGTTTAAATACTGCCTACTAGAGCACTTCCTGCTAAAGATCACTCTGGAGTAACCGGAATATTCCGGTGGTCGCAATCCCCCACAGTTACTGGTGGAAGATGTGCCCTCCTCATGTGCCAAAATATCAGTTCCAGAAAGGATGCCACGACATCCTGAAGTGCTGCTTCAATTTGGGTTGCCACAACAACCAACACTAGGCATTGTAGCCCTCTACTCGCACACAACGTAGGTGCACCCTTCCCTCAAGCACTGCAGATTCTGTTACTGAAGGAGCTTACTTTGGTTTCCAAGGCAACCATGCCGAGGATCTCCTCAGGCACCATGCTGGCAGGTTTCTTCCTCTGAGCAACTCCCAGCCTTGTGCTTGAGCGAAAAGAAATGTGCTCCCGCACCCGGGCAGACTCAACGTGCTACCGCTTCGAGACAGGCACTTCCAGGAAACCACCCAGGTCCCTCGCCTCAAGGGACAACGGTCCCTGTGCCGCCGCAGGCTGCGCAGAAGGAGAACAGTAGGATCCACACAGTGCGGATGCAGGAACACACGTATACTCTGCAGGTCCTTTCCACGCCCAGGGGCCCGTTCAACTTGACCAGCTTGTCTCCAATGTTGTATAGGAGGGGACACGTAACTGGAGCGTCCAATGCAGCTTTAATAAGACAACAGGGACGTGGGTAACGGGCACCCAGATGCGTCCTGCTCTCGCTTCTTTCTTCTCCAGCGGACTTCTTGAGTCCAATTCATCCAGCAACATTTCAAACTCCATTCTATTAAGAACACTCTCTTTTGGGGTGAAACAGATCAACTATATACAGGCAAGCATACATTGAAACACTGCAGAATTAAATACATAGATGAACAATATTAGCAGTTCCACTTTAGAAGCTAAACTGTTTTTAACCACAAGGGCAAGGCCGCCAGAGGGCCTACCCCCATTCGGTCGGATAGCCATTTTTTTTTAAAAACCCATTAAGAGTATAAGGGGTTTAAAAGCAAACCTTTAGAAGGAAATGCAACAAATAATGCTTTAAGGAGTCATAGATTCTGATTTGAAATAAGATTATGGTGCCCACTCACATTCCAAGATCGCAAGGATACAGACCTAAACAAAACTGGTTTTATTTCCCCTAAAGGCCAGTTCTATGGCTGGCTATTCCTTGGTTATGTATAGATAGTCTGCGGAAGCTAAGACTAGTCATTTTCAGAACGTTGACATGCAATAGTATTATATCATTTAACTGATATGCCATTTGCCAGGCCACTATTGCACTGAATCTGCAATGGTTCTGTGGGCTGATGTGGTTTTAAGTTTGTGCAAGTCACTAGGAATATGCCTTATGGGATTTGTATTAAATTCATAATAAGTTAGGTCATAAACCATCGGTCTAAAAGCTTCCACTTCAACAACATTTTACAGACTACCTCTGTAGGAATGTGTTTAATGACAGCGTCTGTGCGAGCATGGTATATAAAGTATAGTAAATCAATATCCTTAGTAGTGACTAAACATAAATAGGGAATTTTCTGAAATAATTTCAGGATACTTGACTGGTTAAGGAGCACTTCATGATAGCTCTGTAAAACAAACTCCAGGAAGAAAATATTTTAATCCACCAACGCTTGTCAGAAGCGTTTACAGTTTGTGCCAGTGAGGTTATCCAACAATAGGCTCTTCAAACCCATTTTTGAACTGCTGAACCCACCCTCTTTGGTATGACGAAAGAGTTGGTAGGGAGGATAGCGATTATGGTGGACAAGGGTTTGCAGAAGAATCATCTCCAGTACTGTTCTCGTCTCAAAGCGGCCTGAAGATTTTAGGTTTGTGAAAATGTTGACTTTTTGAGAGGATGAACCTGGTTGGTACCTTCATTCCCAAGGTGCGAACCTGGTTAGTGACTTAACTTCCAAGGTGCTTCAAGGGGTTTCCATCCTCAAGAAGGAATTGTGCTGTCTGGGTTTGAGTTGATTTTGCTTCCACAGGAGCCACAGTTGTAATGCACTAGTGCCTCGGGTTTGGTGGGTACCAAGCAAGGATTTTTCAAATTTTTGGTGTTGGATGGATCTGACGAATTTGTGCCGTACAGTTTGATACTTTGAGGATTTCAAATGTTTTGCCTCTGGAGTATTCTTTTTCTCCTTAGACGTTGGCTGATTTAATTCAGTACGTGTTGCAGAAGTAATCAAAGCACTCCCTGCTACCTCTTCTGTAAGGTTTAAAGTACATAGGAATTTGCTGGAATTTTTTGTTTCTTCTCGCCATTCATGCACAGTGAATTAGAGGGAGGATGAGGATTCATTAGTGGCACTTGTGGTATGTCATCTGGGTTTTTACCCAGGGCAGCAACAGTTGAGATTATTTGAAGATTACCCATTTCATCAGAGGTGGTAAGATCTTCATGTCGTGTAACGGTTGTTTTGCACATTGCCAAAGCCTCCAATTTATGCATGAATTTGGTTGCCCAAAGTTCTAGAAATAGTTTAATCTCGCAAACTACTATCTATAACTTTAGTCTCTGCAGATGGTGAACCACATTACAAAAACCTGCAAGGGGGATGGGGGCAGATTTATAATCACGGCTGAAAGTTGATGTGGGCCAATCAAGCCGTCTCCTATAGATGGTTTACTGCAAAGATCATACATTCGAAAAATGTAACTCACCCCTCTGTGCCAACACCACAGAACGCCAACTGCTGGCAACTGTGCGGCGCTCTAAGAGTCCTTTTCAGCAGGCACTGTGCACCAAGAAAACAGTCCGTGTCGAAACTGCAACCATACGTCGAGAGGTCCTCCTCACTGCCGCCAACTGCACACTCTGCCCACACTCCGCACCTTCTCCTCAGACTTAGAACATGGGCTATGTCCCAGAGGAAGAAAAGAGGGAGTGGGAATCCCCAATACAATAAGCTTTTAGTTCCACATTTCAGAACTGCAGTTTAATTTGCTCCAGAATTAAGCGGATGTAGCGAAGTATATAATAAGAGGAAGGTTTCACCATGGGAATGGCCTCTGATGACAGGACCAATGCTATGGGAGGGGGAGGGACAAGTTATTGCAGGTGAAATATCCAGGATGTTTAGGTGGCAGGTCAGAAATTGAATTAAAACGTTGTAGAGTAGGATAATGCTATTGACAGCGAAGAAGGACGGAAGGGATGGACTACTTAACGCAACTGGAGGAATTGGTATACAAGCATAGTGTGTCTGCAAAAGGTGAGGAGTATATGGGGACCTCCATAGCTTTATCTCCTCTTTGAAATATTTTTTTTTAGAAATGGTTAGCTATGCTTTCTACCTGCTCATTTTGAACATTCCTGCTCTCTGCCTACTCACAGGTAATATTCCTGCTCTCAATATGGACTGCTTCTGCTGGTGTGTGCTGTTTTGAAGAAAAATATAACTATGGTGCAGATCTATACAACGAGGTAGAGTATTACACAACAGCACTTCCAGAAATCAATTAGTATTTAAAAACAGTATTCATTGTATTAATAATCAGTAAAAAAACATTTAAACACAATAAAACAGTGTAAAAATAAGAAATGTTTAGTTTGAAGTATCCTGAAGTTATCAATTTACCAGTTATAAATTGCTGCCATCAGATCACTAGCCTCTTTTGGTGTCGCTAGCACTCTATTTTTACACCGCTTTACTGTGTTTAATTGTTTTTTTACTGATTATGAATAAAATGAATACGGTTTTGAAATACTAATTGATATCTGAAAGTGCTGTTGTGTAATACTCTACCTTGTTGCTCTTTAAATTCTCTCTCTAACCCCCCAAAATAAGAGGTAGAGACACTACTACCTTTGTTAGTAGGATTCTCTTTTTGGGTTTTCCCCTCTCTATATTAATGCAAATCTATACAACACATGATACAGAAGCTGTGAACTGCCCAGTGAATGGTTTTTCTTTAATACTTTAACCTTAAAGCATCTTTTTACAGACCTGTGGACTACACATAAGAGAATAGCTCATGTGGTCTTCTGCCCCGTTCATTTACTGGACTTCAATGGCTCCCTAAAGTCTGACTGCCATTTCTTCTGCCTACCCCTACCAACTACCTGGTTGCTATGATTTATAAATAAAGCGAGAATTGTATTTCTGATCCAGAAATTGCAGGATAATTTCTGTGGAACTGTGGCATTTTGGATGGATTAAATGAGACAGCACAAATACTAGCTGCAACACCTGAAAACTCCCTTAATACACCTTTGCACTGGCCTTGTGACATAGGCAAACATGGCGCCATAAGATTGGTAATCTCTCTCCCAGCAGCTACTTAATAAGGGGGGGCGAGGATGGCATCAGGTAGGGTCTCGTCCCAACACTCACATAAGCAGGAAGCTTCTGACACAGTTCAAGTTGGAAGAGTAACAAACAGCAGAGGGAGAAGCTTCAATTATCCTGGATGTATCTTTGAAGGTAAGTGCAGCTTTAGGTGAGGAGACAGGAAAGGGCTTCACATAGAAAGGAGTGGCTGTACATTACAAATGGTAACCAAACCGGGCTTTTGATGGTAGCCACTGCAAAGGTAATGCTCACTATACAAGGAATTTGACACTGCTCTTGGCACACGCTTGCTCAGAAGCAAGAGCACGCGGGAAGCAACAGAGCACTTCACAATCAAAGGGGGGAAAAACACAGCAAGGCAAGCAGAGAAAAAAGGAGCAGGGAGCTAACAGGGGATGGTGGGCAATTGACAGCATGCAGGGAGCAGATCACGGAAGGTATGGTGGGAAGTGCAGGTTGTGTGGACCTAGGTTTCAAGGAGGAGCCATTCTTTGAGGAGTGTTAGGCAGAAACCTGTGCAGTTCCCTTGGGGAACACTGCAAAAGATTTAAGACTACAGGTGTTGGCAGTAAACCCACTTGGTAGCAGTCTGCACCACCCAGATTTACCTGGTAGCTGTGGCTAAGCAGTCAGACTTCCCTCAAGAATTGTTAGGCAGTATGCAAAGTATACACAATAGGCACTCAGATACAACAATACAAGCAAACACTGACCAGAGCTTTGGTATCAAAGTATATCATTATTTATTTAAAAACACAGTTTGAAACACTCCAGCACTCTTATGGTAAAATATTCTAAACACAGTTACTATTGTAATATATACACCCCTTTTTCCTTATCAGATAAGTCACTGTAAAACACCACTTATTTTCATACAGAGGTGAGCGCTTAACTAGATGGCACTCCAACAAGTTTGTGAGAAAGGGAGGGGAAAAAGACAGAATATGGAAAGGTACACCACTCTAAGATTCAGGAACACTATTAGCAAGGCAGAAGAGCAAAAGTCACTGGTGAGCCAAAATCCAAAGGCTGGGCCCACTCTTAGAGAGAGCAGAGCACAAATGTGCCCAAGATCACACAGTTATGCTAGGCTTAGAAAGTCTTGCAGAGGGTTCAAAAAGAGTTGAGAGAGGCTTAGGAAAGCTTAGCCAGGGTGTCCCAGGCTAACCCAGGTTCGAAAGCCGGGAGCTAAATCTACCCCGTACAGTCGGTAGCAAAGGAAGCCAGGCGGGACACAGTACCTTAAGTGGGAAGGATCCTCCAGCGGTGGCAGTTGTTCCTGGTAGTCGGTGCAAGTTGCGTCGTCGTCCAGGGGAAGAGAAGATCTCGACTTGGAGGAAAGATGAAGGTCGTTGCACTACCAGGGCAGAAACCAGCTGCGGAGTTTTCCAGTTAAAGGTGGTACCTTTGTTTCGCGGTCGTGGTAAAACGTGGTATCCCGGTTGCCGGGGTGCTTGGCACGGGCAAGGCAGCCACGAGGTACATCAGGAAAGCGAAAAGACGGTGAAACTGGTTATCCCCACCAGTCAAAGGAAGAGGACTCTCCGGCAGGAGATCTCCTCCGTCGTTGGGAAAAGTGGTGAGGCAGTCCAGCAGGGCTCCACCGCTGGTGGTGTCGTGGTAGGTCGGCTCAGCTTCTCCCTCGTCGGATTCTTAGGTCCTGTGGCGACTTCTGAAGTTCCAGTCCCCAAAGCCCTCATTCCATTTGACCTTTTTAGGGAATTTTGGAGAGGAGATTACATTCAGTGAAGAAGCTATGGTCCCATAGTCCTCAATGAAATTCCTGTAGTACCCAGTGAGGCCTAGAAAGGCTCTCACTTGGGTTTGAGTAGTAGGTGTTGTCCAATTTTGCACAGCTTCAATCTTGCTGAGCAAAGGCCTTATTTCTCCACCTCCTACCTCATGCCCAAGGTAGACCACCTTACTTTGACCTATCTGGCATTTACTTGCCTTGATAGTCAAATTAGCCTGTCCAAGAGTCTGCAAAACATGTCCTAGGTGGTTCACATGATCCTCCCAGGAGTGGCTGAAGACTGCAATGTCATCCAAGTATGCCAGGCAGAAGTCCTCCATCCCAGCTAGAACTTGGTTCACCATCCTTTGGAATGTAGCAGGTGCATTTTTTAATCCAAAAGGCATGACCTTAAACTGGTACAAGCCAACTAGGGTGGAAAATGCAGTTTTCTCCTTGGCATGGTCTGTCAAGGCTATTTCCCAATAGCCTGACGTAAGGTCAAATGTGCTGAGGTACTTGGCTGCACCAAGTTTATCCACCAACTCATCTGTCCTTGGTAAAGGGTGGGCATCAGTCTTGGTGACTGCATTAAGAGCTCTATAGTCCACACAGAATCTCAAGTCTTTGGATCCTGCCTTTGGTACTAACACAACTGGGCTAGACCATGGACTAGTAGAGGGTTCTATTACCCCGAGATCAAGCATCTTCTTGACCCCCCCTTGATATGGGTTCTCACATTTTCTGACATTTGGTATCCTCTGCTTTTGACTGGCAGACAGTCACCAGTGAGTATCTTGTGCTGTCCCCAAGGGGTCAAGCCTGGTGAGAGTGAGAACAGGGAGGCAAACTGATTGAACATAGATTTGCACTCCTCTTGTTGCTCAGGTGTCAGATCTGAAGAGAGATTGACGCCTTCAATTTTTTCATCTAAAGGTACACCTCTGAGGAGATCAGGGGGAGACTCACTCTCTTCTTCCTCTGCTGCTGAAGCTAGAAGCAAGACCCCTACTTCAGGTCGGGAGACGTACGCTTTCATTCATTTGGTGTGGAAGACTCTAGGAGCTTCCCTGGTTCTGCCCAGATCCAGATAGTTGACCTCTCCAAGTTTTCCCACAACTTTGAAGGGTCCCATCCATTTGTCTTGCAAGGCCCTCTGCCTTGTTGGGAGCATAACGAGAACTAGCTGGTCTTGAGTGAACTCAACCATGTTAGCCTTTTGATCATGCCAATGCTTGACCAAAGCTTGTCCGGCTTTCAGGTTATCACTAGCTTCTGCCATCATGTGTGACATTCTCCTTCGGAGACCTATCACATAGTCAGTCACTCTGACTGGCTTGAGGGGAGGAGCGCCTTCCAACCCCTCCTTAATCAGGGCCAATGGACCTCTGACCGGATGGCCATAGAGAAGTTCAAAGGGAGAATAACCTACTCCCTACTGAGGGACTTCTCTATAAGCAAAGAGAAGGCATGGCAGTAGAAGGTCCCACTTTCTTTTCAGAGGTTCCTCTAAAGCACCTATCATGCTCTTCATGGTTCTGTTAAACCTTTCTACCAACCCATTGGTTTGTGGGTGGTAGGCGGTTGAGAACTTGTAAGTAACTCCACAGGTTTTCCACATGGCTTTCATGTAGTGGGACATAAAGTTTTACCCCCTGTCGGATATTACTTCCTTAGGAAACCCAACCCTGGTAAAAATACCAAGGAGGGCCTTAGCCACAGCCGGAGCTGTAACAGTCCTCATAGGGATTGCCTCAGGGTATCTAGTAGCATGGTATACTACAACAAGGATAAACCTGTTGCCTGAGGAGGTAGGGGGATCAAGGGGACCAACAATGTCAATCCCTACCCTCTCAAATGGGACTCCCACAACTGGGAGAGGCACTAAGGGTGCCACATTCTTGGCGCCAACCTTACCAGATGTTTGGCAGGTATGGCAGCTCTTGCAAAACTTATCTACTTCTGCCCCCATTTTTGGCCAATAGAAGTAGAGTGAGAGCCTTTCCTTGGTCTTCTTGAAGCTCAAATGACCAGCCAAAGGAATCTCATGGGCTAAGTGCAAGAACTGTTGTTGTCTGTTTTCTTGAGGTACTACAAGGCGTTTGTAGTCTCCAGGTTCAGACTCAGTTGGTTCACTGTAGAAGAGGCCATCTTCCAAGTGCAACCTATACTTCCCAGTCTCTTGCCCATCAGCCTGAGCAGCTGCCTGTTGGCGGAGACCCTCCAGAGTTGGACATTCTCTTTGTCCCTTAGGGAAAGCTGCCCTGCTGGGCCCACCTTCTGCCAGTAAAGACTGCAGCTCAGGATGGTCCTCAGGGTCTAGATCTCTAATAAGTTCTTGGCCTCCCACTAGCTCTTCTTCAGAGTCTAGTTCAACCATACAGGGTTGTACCTCCCTCTCAGCCTCAGCTGGAGGTGGAGTTACAGGTGTAACTGTTGGAAGCACTGGAGTGCTTGCTGCTGACTTTTTCCTAGGAGTCTTGGGTTGCCCTTTTGCTCCTGATCTGGTAGTTACTGCAGTGTGTTGCTCCAGTGGTAAAGGAGTGATCTCTGTCATCATCTCCTGAGATAACCCTCTCAGGGTTTTCTCTTTTTCAGGTTTTGTGAGCTCCTGTAACCTTTTACTAGGTGGTCTGGGGGTATGTGACAACTCCAAGAGCTTTTAGGTCATTACCCAACAGAACCCTACCTGGCACTTCACATTGTACACTTTCAGGTATTTTTACAGCCATGTCATTACACTGGATGAGAACTGGTAACTGGGGACACATCTACACAGGCCCTCCAGCTAACTTGGTGAGGCATTTGGGTGCCTTAGCAACATCCTCTGCCTTGAAAAATGATTCATCCACCACAGTTATGCTTGCCCCAGTGTCTCTAATGGCAGGAGTCTCCTGACCATTCACCTGGACACTGTCTTTATAATACTCTTTAGTATTATCTGGGATAGAATTATACACATCTAAATTCTGTTGTTCCCACAACCCCAGAGAGACTAAAGAAACACTGGCTGAGACACCAATGGGTTCATCAGCCAGCAGTAGAAAGTTTCCACTTGCCATTGGGACTTCCTCTTCTGGAGTGAAGGCTAAGGAGGCAAGTTGGATCCCTGAAGGTTTACCCTTGCATCTGGGATCTCCTTTCACATGGTCAGTAGAGCCACAAACAAAGCATTTACCAAATGCCTTCTGGAATGGGGGCTTGTTCCGACCTCCCTCTGGTTTGGCACCAGAGGCGACACTATCCTGCTGTGGTCTCCCTGGTGGCTTACCCTTCTGGTTTTGTTTGGGGCCCTCTTTGGAATTTGCAGTATTAGAATTCTCTTTGGAGTCCTTTTTAGGCTGTTTCCCCTCATCCTTTTTCTGAGTTACCCCAGAATCCTTGTGAGTGGCCCTGTTGGCATCCCACAAGTCAGCAGCCTTAGCTAGTTTTTGGGAATCTAATTCCTTTGAATCAGCCAAGTGCTGTCTGAGCTCAGGAGAGCAGGCATCATAAATTGACTCCAATATAAAAAGATTCTTCATACCTTCATAAGTGTTCACCTTGTAACCCTTAATCCATCCCTCTAAGTTTTTCAACCCTTCACTCACCCAGGTAGCCCAAGGGGTACCATCTTCCTTTTTGAGGGTTCTAAACCTCTTAAGATACTGGGAAGGGGTATTCCCAAACCTAGCTATCAGAGCTAGTTTGACACATTCATACTCTTTCCTATCCTCCTCCCCCAACTCCATTACCACATCAGTTGCAACAGGGGGAAGCCTAGAGAACAACCAGGTGAGTAAGTCATTTCCTGTGATGTTCTGGAGCCCATGATTATATTCATACAGAGACAACCAATCCAATTTAGACCCCAGAGGCCTAAAGAATTGGTTGGTATGTATGAGCCTTTTAGGACTGGAACTTCTAGAGGAGCCAGAGAGAGAAGCATTTTCGACAGATACTTTCTTCATTTCTAGCTCATGCTTGAGCTCCATGTCCCTTAGCCTTAGTTCTTGATTCATTTCCTGATGTCTCTGTTCAGCCACAGTATTCAATCTCTTGAACTCTAGTTCAAGTTTCATTTTCTCTAATTCGAGATATTGAGGACTTAGTGTGGGACTTGGCAAAGGCCCAGTAGGTAGAGCAGACAGAGGCCTAGGGGGGACAGTCACAGCAGCCTCACCCTCCTCTTCTGACTCTTCCTCAAGATTATCAACATTCTGATCAATATCAATTTCTATACTGTTATCTACATTTTCTGGCATGGTAGGTTCCTCAGACCCATCATCCAGACTTTGGTTAGCGAACAACCTTTCTATTAATTCCATTTTCTTGCCTTTAGTCAGGAGGTTCCTATGCTTACATAGTACTCTTAAACAATCAGCAGTTTTTGTAGCAAGGGACTCTTGACTATAGGTTTCCATAGTTGACATGTTAGAAAGATTACTTTTTCAGTGCTAAGCTTTGTGGTTAGTTGTACTAAGGTATCCTAAAGCACTCTAAAGTGTATACTCAATACAAATCCCACCGCTGTACGCCAGTGTTAGGCAGAAACCTGTGCAGTTCCCTTAGGGAACACTGCAAAAGATTTAAGACTAAAGGTGTTGGCAGTAAACCCACTTGGTAGCAGTCTGCACCACCCAGATTTACCTGGTAGCTGTGGCTAAGCAGTCAGACTTCCCTCAAGAAGAGTTAGGCAGTATGCAAAGTATACACACTAGGCACTCAGATACATACATCAATACAAGCAAACACTGACCAGAGCTTTGGTATCAAAGTATATAATTATTTATTTAAAAACACACAGTTTGAAACACTCCAGCACTCTTATTGTAAAATATTCTAAACACAGTTACTATTGTAATATATACACCCCTTTTTCCTTATCAGATAAGTCACTGTAAAACACCACTTATTTTCATACAGAGGTGAGTGCTTAACTAGATGGCACTCCAATAAGTTTGTGAGAAAGGGAGGGAAAAAGACAGAATATGGAAAGGTACACAGAGCACAAATGCGCCCAAGATCACACAGTTACACTAGGCTTAGAAAGTCTTGCAGAGGGTTCAAAAAGAGTTTAGAGAGGCTTAAGAAAGTTTAGCCAGGGTGTCCCAGGCTAACCCAGGTTCGAAAGCTGGGAGCTAAATCTACCCCGTACAGTCGGTAGCAAGGGAAGCCAGGCGGGACACGATACCTTAAGTGGGAAGGATCCTCCAGCGGTGGCAGTTGTTCCTGGTAGTGGGTGCAAGTTGCGTCGTCGTCCAGGGGAAGAGAAGATCTCGACTTGGAGGAAAGATGAAAGTCGTTGCACTACCAGGGCAGAAACCAGCCAGAGTTTTCCAGTTAAAGGTGGTACCTTTGTTTCGCGGTCGTGGTAAAACGTGGTATCCCGGTTGCCGGGGTGCTTGGCACGGGCAAGGCGGCCACGAGGTACGTCGGGAAAGCAAAAAGACGGTGAAACTGGTCATCTCCACCAGTCAAAGGAAGAAGACTCTGCGGCGGGAGATCTCCTCTGTCGTTGGGAAAAGTGGCGAGGCAGTCCAGCAGGGCTCCACCGGTGGTGGCGTCGTGGTAGGGTGGCTCAGCTTCTCCCTCGTCAGATTCTTAGGTCCTGTGGCGACTTCTGAAGTTCCAGTCCCCAAAGCCCTGCTTGTATGCAGCAAACCCCCATTCACTCAGCCTAGCTGTCACTCAAACATGCTAAGTGGTGAGCACTTGGGCCAATCAGGATGGAGTGCGACTTGAGTTGCCTAGGCAACTCAGTCCAGGGTGCCTAAATTTCCCTCCACCCCTCCTAAGTACCCCAGACAGAGTGGCACCACTTTTGGAGGCTTCTGTGGAGAAGCCCGCCAAAAAGTGTAACAAAGGGCTCGACTGGGTTGGAGTCACAGCAGAGAACTCAAACGCCATTTTAGAATCAAGTTTTGGCAAAAAAATACCAACCGGAGAATAATATTAATTAAATAAACCGGCGGTATGTTCGAGGCTACCGTAAATAATTAAATAAAGATAGCAGCCTAAAACAATGGGAAATCCCATAGGAAAATATTTGCGGTTGAATATAAAAAGTATCCACTGCCACCATCCAAAACTCGATCAGGGGGGACGGAGACATGCCCCCTCGACTAACAGACTCTGGGGCAATTGAATTGCCCCAGCCAGTATGTCCACAATATGATGGTTTGTACTGGTTCTGTTCAGAATTTAAGACTAGTAAAGACAATGGTGACTTTACATGCCCTGGGAGACAGTCAGTCCCAGGGTATGGAGTCTATACTGGGGGGTCACTATGACACCCCTGTGTTACTGCATGAAGAGGGTGCTGTGTAACACACATCACAAAAACACATGAAGCCCTATGGAGTAAAAGACCCCATAGCCCATTAAACACATCTAGATTCAAAGAAACACACTCAAATCATGCCCAAGAGTGAGGGTAAAAGAGTCTCACTCTTGGCAGGAGAAAAAAAATAAACCCCAAAAATCCAGCAAAGCTGCTGGGGGACTCACTAGGTTAGGAAATTCAGCCTAAACAGAGAATTCTCCCTAACAAGGAGCAAGGCCTTGAGTTCCTTCCTGAATTGTATAAGTGATGGGGCAAGTCTGATGTTGACAGGGAGGTGGTTCCAGAGTCTGAGAGTAGACAGACAAGGCCTGTCTTCTGGTTCTTTCTTTCCTGCACTATCGTATTCCAATTCTGCACATATCCTTACTTCTGATGGAACGCAGGCCTCCGTAGATGCTGAGTTTCTCTGTGAGGTAGCATGGGGACTTCAGGATGACAGCGTTGTAAATTATGCTACAGGATTTGAAGATGATACAGTCTTGCAGTGGGAGCCAGTGCAGTTCGATGAAGTTCAGTGTGATGTGGTTGAATTAGCAGTCCTTTAATGGGTCTTGCTGCAGCATGCATTTTAGGGGTGCCAGGGTAGTTGCCAGAAGGCCTTCCAAAAGGGCAGTGCTACCATCCAGGTGGGAGAGGACCAAGGCTTTGACAGCAGATCTGAAGTTGTTTTCTGGGATGAAGGGCATGATTTTTTTTTTTTGCAGAAGAGAAATTTGGTACCAGGGCGTTTGTGTGGTTCTATGTCATTTCATCAACGGTTGGAATTTCAATGGGTTTTACGAGTATGTTTTGCTGAAAAAACACTCAAAATTGATTTGAGGGTTGTCCCCACCAAGCCCCCCATTGTTTAACTATTCCCAACCCTCCCCTCTATATATTTCAATGTGTTTTTTCAGTAAAAAAAATACTGGTAAAAAACCCATTGAAATTCTGACCGTTGATAGGACGTAATATCTTTTGGGTCTTCCCTGCCATGTGCTTTTTCAACGTGAGATGTCTGTCAATGTTGAACCCAAGGGACTTGGCACAGGGGGGGCAGCTGGGGTGTGAATCCCTGGAGTTCCATAGCAGAGAGCCAGATCTGGTTGTCAGTCAGCAGTAAGAATTCAGTCCAGGGGTGGGAGGGCAGTTTGAGCTTCAGGTAAGCACTGGACATCCAGGAGTGGACCAATATGAAGCTAAGCAGGACTGTGGAGGTCTTTGATGGAGGATACCTTGAGCTATATCCGCGTTTCTGTGGATGTTGTGTGGGTGGGGAGAGAGGATCTGAGCGGTTCCATGTACAGATAGAAGATCCCAGGGGACAGGATGGATTTGTGCGGGACTACACAGGTGATGGGTAGAGTTGGTGATCTGCAAGAATACATTTGTCCAAACTGTTGGCAGATCACAAGGTAGGATTTGAACCAGCCGATACCCATGCAGCAATGTAGATTGGAAGTGTCTGGTGGTCTACTGTGTCAAATGCTGCTGAAGTCAAGGAGAACTAGGAGGCAAGGATGGCTATCAACAGGGATTTTAAGGACATCATCGATCACCTTTATGGTAGCAACTTTAAATAGGTTGACTAGTTTATTACGGCAATGCTTCTGGAGGCTCTATGTCTATAATAAATGACACCCCAAACTATCTAGAGACCTGATTTGTTATTGTGGAATAGGAGTGTGGTACATGGGAGATATGCCTTACCACTTTACAAATTAATACTATAAACCCACTAACTAGAGTTGTATTTATTTTAGTAGTAATTTTTTCAAAATTAATTTGAGCTTTTTTGTTTAACATCTGCATTATCACTTTGTGCGATTGGCCCTGGCACGTTTTCAAAAAGATGCAGCAAAACTAGATGTGGTATAGAAAGATTCTGCAACTTTAATGTGTTTAAAGTCAGGGCATTAACCACTTGAGGATAGCAAAAGCACCAACATTTATCAGGTCTTAAATTGGGCACGGCATGCATTAAAAGGGTAGGTTGCTGTGCCCTGCATGAGCGTTCTATGCAGACCAATGGCATTATTACAGTTGCAATTCTATTACATAGCGATGCTGGGTCAATTAATAGCTATATTCATACCCAGTACATTTTCAAGGGAAATGTTTACTGCTACACTGATTATGTAATAACAGTGGGAAGGGTTTATATTTCACAGAACTCCTACCCCTCTTACCATACTTTTCTACCACCTACACAGAAGTCTTGATTTCTTTTGCCACTGAACTAGGCCTGCATACACTGCTCCCGGGTGATGCCCCGGCCATCATAATGGGTGACCACACCCTCCCCAAAAGGATTTAGGCCCATCAACCAACACGGGACTCCACTCAATCCATGGTCAAACAAAAACGTCCTACTCACAAACTCCTATTCCTCTCCTCTCTTAGGCAACACATCTCCCTTCAACCATTCATTCACTCACTTCGCCCCATCACTTCACTCACACAAGCACTAAAACGAAATTCAATTAGCACTGTTCAATGATTGCAGGAACTCGCGCTATCCATATCAGAAAGAGTTCATAGCAGAGCTCACTGCAGTCGGCTATGTTGCGCCTCTATTATGTGAATGACTGTGGGTCAGTACTTTCCCAGAGATACTAAGTGCTGGGATAGTTTTATCTACCCAAAGTCAGTTGGAAGGCGAACAAGTGGCAGGAAGGAAGAAACTCTTTTAGCCAATACACAACGTGAAGGTCCCGATAACCGAAATAGAAGTCATGCTTAGTGATATTGATGGGCCCAAACTAAATAAAGCAAACTCCATGCTGGGAAAAGGAGTAGTCCCAAACTGTATTCTAAAGGAGGTGCTCAACGAGATTCTGATGGCAACTGAAACCGGTGAGTCGAATATAGGTGGTGGACTCAAAATGCTAGCAAACACATGGGTGGTCCAAAGGGCAGCCAAAGCACTACAGAAAGGCTCCCTAGATCAATTTGCAACAGAACGTTTTGTAGGGCAAGAGAGTGGGAAAAGTTACACAATTCCCGTTTTCTTACCAGGGGCTAAGGTAGGGTAAATTATAGACATGATCCCCCCTCCCCCCGCCCAAGGAAAAATGAGTCACCTTAGCAGTTGGTACTGGGGAAGACACCAGCTGGTGATTGCCTCGAGCAAAGCCGCACCAACGAAGTAAGTAAAAAAAAAAAAAACAAAGTGAGTGGGAGATCAGACCCTGTTCGAGGAGATTAGAAATTGCCTAGGGTGGTAGTAATGCAGAGTGTGGGGACCCAGACTGACAAACCATTGACCATTATGGATAAAGGAATTAATATGGATCAAAATTGGGAAGGGATTGTCATGTTACACGAGGAGATTAAAGCTTTGGCTCTTGCACTTAAGGCCCTTGAATTGAAAATGAGTATGCATCCAATTGTTCATAATACCCAGGAAGATGCAAAACAATTTATCAGCAAGAGAAACCTGATCTCTTATTAAGTGCCCCCCTACCAATGCCGACAAGGATTTCTTTCAGATTTTTGTGAATAGCTTTCTAGTAAAAGGGTTATCTATCGGAGCTCGGATATACCCCACCCTGCCCCCCTAAGATCTAATATTTCAATTAGAGCAGCCAAAACTATATATGTCCCACCGAAAGAGGTACCTCAATGGGGACATTGGTAACACAAAGGCAGAACCTAGTAGGAGTAGAGATTGCAAGGGAAGACCAACTCTCTTCTGAGAGGAAGCCAGGTAGCCCAGGCTCACCAGACCCATGAGGATCTAGATGTGGATTGACAGGCCCCCCCCATCCCCCAGAATAGATATCCCCATTTCGTCAAACCATAGAAGATTAGTTTCGTGGAATATAGCAGGGCTAAGAAAACATCTGGTAGACCCTGGAAGATGTAGCTTAATTTGTGGGTTTAATATTATACACTTTCAAGAAACTTGGGCTACAGAACATGTATTAGGGCTACCAATCGAACACCAACAGCCAACAACGGTGTGGGGGTGGGCGGGGAGAGATCTTATGGTGGTATGGCTATTTGGTTAGACAACTCTTGTCCGGTTAGAAGCTTGGGGGAATAGATTCTCCAGATCTCCAATATTTGAGCAGTCAAGCTCAGGGAGACCACCCCATATTACTATTTATAAATCACCCCAACATCAAGACTAGGCCATGTGACATTGATTTGATCCAAAAATCCATCAATAATTGGGATGGATACAACCAACAATATATTATATACACTGGAGACTTCAACTTGCAACTTGAGTTCCTAGAAGAACTGGAGGGATTCTGGGTGGAACAGGAGGATATCTGGGACATTCCCAAATTGATCGCTCTTCCACCACTAAGAACATGCGAGTGCACGGGATGCATCCAGGAAATTGTATGGCCTTGAATTTAGAGCATTTAACGGTCAGGGGGTGCAGGAAATTTGCCAGCTAAGAATACTTTTTTGGGTGCAGATAGCTCATCCTTGATCCAATACATCTTTATTCTGGGTAGGGATTGGGGCCTGATAAAGTTTGAGGTCGGGCAGAGGCACAAATGTGACCACAAACCGATCTTTATGACATTCATGAACCCCTTTCATCAAGGGACTAGTAAACCAACAGGACTACATGACCCTGTGTGGACTATGGGCGGTGAAGTGGGCCTATTTGAATACAACTAGTATTAAACATTACATCTATCTTTCAACGTTACCCAATTTACAAATTCTGGCAGGGTTAGTTCTGCTGTACTGAAGTCCTGGAGATATTTGATAAAGTGATAGCAGCCCTCCAACCATTCTTTACACAACTCAGTCAAGTAGCTCAAATGATTAAATAAAAAAATAAGTGGTATGAGAACGTTAGCAAAGACCCAACTGCTAGCTTGTATAAAGGAAGGCCCAAGGTAGACAAGAGGAAGTTACGCAATCAGCAGCCAATTTCTAAAACTTTATTAAAGCAAAAGAAGGCTGCGCTTGACTAAGGATAAATGGAGTAGGTTGAAACAGGCAGTGCACAAGAAAAGACACTGTACATTTTGGGAACTGGCTAGTAGTGCCAGGGAGGCGAGAACAAATTAGCCTGTGTCATTAGGCCTACAGTTTGGAGTAATCATTTTCCTAATTTGTATGGGGGCAGGACAGCCATAACCCTCTATCTAATGACTTAACTATTTCCAATGAGGTTCAAATTAATGGATCCATTACGTTAGGCCCTTTACAGTTGAGTCAAATGGAGGTCAAAGAGCTGTACAATCACAGCAGGGGTTGAGGGGTAGACAATATCCCTGTAGACCTATACCAAGATGAATTGGCAATTTGGGCCCCAATGCTCTTGAAGTCTTAACGCGGTGCTGTGTTCTAATAGAATAACACCCTCTTGGCAAAGCATTATTATTACGATTTCTTTTTTCAAAGGGACTGGGGGCAACTACAGACTATCTAGATGGCTTAGGAAATATTTTAGCAAAAACAATTTATGAACATCTACAAACCTGGGCCACAGAAAATGACATCAACCCCCTGCATGCTGGGTTTAAGGTGGGGAAGAGTATGGTGGACCAGGGGTTCCAGCTCTTTATCTTGGTCCTGAAATATACAGTCCTAAGAGAAATGTAGCTTGTTGCGGTCTTCATTGATTTCAGGACGGCTTTTGTTGGTGTCCCTAGGAATCTTATTTTGGCAAAGAGGGGTATACCAAATAATTTGCTCTGGATTTTACAACTTTACGTGCATAATACAGCAGTTGTCCTTTGGGGCCTGGGAGGTGAAAATATTGAACCTTTCCCCATAGAAAGGGTGCAGGGGGCACAGGCAAGGTTGTATCCTCGCCCCTTTATTATTTTCAATCTATACCAATAGAGTAATTGGATCACTGCATACTAACTGCCTAGAACAGCCAAAGATGGGGAGGGAATCTGTGCGAGCATTGTTCTTTGCCAATGACAGTCATTTTAGCCACATCCCCCGTAGGGTTGAGAACATTGAACACATTCTTGGACAAATGTACTGAGTTGCAATTTGAATTCAGAATGAAAGCGCTTACATTTAGACCTAGGTTTGCCAAGCACCAAAGACTAACTGTGGACGTCTATGGTAATATTATTGAGCAAGTCGAATTCTACGACTACTTGGGGGTTAGGTTTAATAGCAGTGCCCAATGGACCACACAAATGGAGAAATCAAATATTACTCTAGGAAAATACTGCAGGGGCATTAAGAAATTCCATACTACAAACTGCAGTGGAGCCATTTCCACAGCGCTTGAGATTTATAGAGCCCAAGTGAACTCTGCTGCTATATATGAATCTGATATTTGGGGGTATGCAAACTGACAAACTTGCAAGGGCTGAAAAGCCTTCCAATCAGCTAGCCGAATTACCCCCTTTTCTTAGAACTCGGCCTGAAACAAATTGCTGATTATTTAAATTTGAGACCATCTTTATACTGGCTCAGGACCTGGGCATGCCCAGGTCTAAATGAATGATTATAGGGAATCAATCTCTCATTTATTGAGCTTCGAGGGAGGTCATTGCCATGGTTTACTCACGTTAACTGAGTTTTGAAACCGATTTCGAGAAAATTCATCCACTTTTGCACATATACTTCTTAAAGCCGAGATTTAATATTCTTAATATCTCAAGTGTTACTTGCAAATGGAATGATGAAGGCACTGATTATCTCAAGCATGTGGCTCGGGAAAGGAAACATTAGTTCATTGTATGCATTAGCTATAGGATACCATGCACCAGATATTTGAGACCATTTTGTGATGCCGTCAATAACCGTCACATAGAACAGGGCCTCGATTCTGGTCAGGAAAAGTGAGGATATGACAATTGTGCATAATGAGGCAACATATATGCGTAGCGCTTGGTGTATAAGAGCGAAAATTATTCAAGCGTTTTGATTGCGTACATGATGATGTATGTTATGTATTTAAACTATCGTGGACCTAGAGGCTGCTTAGCGATGGGGTTCCAAGTTTTTAACTTTTAAAACATTTGTATACGATTTGTACATTTTTATGTGAAATGAATTGAATCCAAGTCGAATTATTTTTACAGTTTATAATATGTAGATTTTGTATTTATGCCAAATGACTACTTGTCGAATAAAGGCATTAGGATGATTATCATGATGGGGAAATTCAAAATCGAATTCCATGGACCTGTACTAAGTCAGGTTCAACTACAAAACGTTCACAATAAAGCTCAGTTCTTGGCCACCACTCACTTAAGCCTTATACCGTGGATCGCCTCAACCATCCAACAGCAGAGAACAACCTTCCAACTACTCTCCTGGCACAAAGATCACTCACAGCCTAGAAATACTACTTGCACTTAATGTTCTAGACTCTGCCACATCGTTACTAAACAGACACAATTTTCTCACTCCAGTCATATTCCTGCAACCTACCCCTTCACAGAAAAAACCACAGCTCCTCATTTTACTCTCTGCTGATGACTTGACTTTTTACTTTCCGTGCCATCCCACTTTCCCACTGAACTCCTAACCCTCCTCTGCTCAGTCAACCGTCCCAATCAGGTTTCAGCAGTAAATGCAAGTGAAACTGCTCTCCCCCCATACTTTCTCCTTTCTGGATCATCAGTCCTATTTCTCAGACTGCTCCATTTAATGGAGCTAGAACACCCCCTTTATCCCAAGTTTCCAGAGGGTGCCCCTCATGGATTCATCTTCACCTCATCCCTCGACACTCCCCTCATCATTTGGCTTTCACTACCACCCATGCCAATAATACCCAGATTTGTTTCCTTCCTTCCTCCATCCATCACCCCCCATCATCTGCTTCATGACAGGTAAGGGACAATGGCCTATAGTCCCCCCACCCCCATTTTTAGTTACTGCTGCATACAATAATATAGCTACAGGTCCTTAAAAATATTTGATTTACTGTGAAGTTTGTCTGTGGTGCCACAGTATTAACTCCCTACTGTAATCCTTGCCCGTCGTGTCCACATTATAGCAGTCCTACTTTGATATTACCAGATGTCCACGATAATGTATTGCCCCGCTGTGATATTGCTCCCAGATGACGACCTAAAAAAAAAAATAAATAAATAAATAAAAATAAAATAAAAAAAATCACTCGGCTACTGCAATTATTGCCCCCAATACCCTCAATGTTTGCCCAATAATGATCTTGCTCTCTGGTATCCTACGATAAAACATGTTCTGTGATTTTGCTCCAACACGTCCAGCTAATTTATTCAGTACTATGATCTTTTCCCCCACCAAAACACGTTGCTCATTAGCCTCCCAACACTAACATCCCCTTCCACAAACACCTCATATACACAGATCAACCAAGCGACTCTCCCAGCAATTTAGATCCATCCCCAGACATAAAAAGCCAGAACTCTCTATACAAACAAACGTACAGACCATCACCCCAGCTAACAAATAGCAGCAACACTAGTCAGCTAGCCAGAAGTAAAGATCTCCGAGACATCAACCAATAGTAGCAGCTAACAGACTCATGGCACAGAGTTGAGCGCACTTCCGGTATGCATGCTCTAACAGCAGCAAAAACCAGAGTTCAAAACTACAGAGACGTACAGTTCCTGGCTATAGACTAGATGGCTTGAATTCAATCGCTCGTTAATGGGGACAGAGTACAAATGTTATACAGGACCCCATTCATTTGAGAGATTATGGAAATTGAAATGCTAAAAAGGTGGGTAACGGTGGACGTGTGCCATATTTTATGTTGGGATAACGCAAAGGGCTAAAATACATTGGACAGAAGTCTAAGCTCTGTATATACACACACACACACACACACACACACACACACACACTTCACCCGTGGTTCAAATACAATTTTGAAAGTGGTTGCTAAGCCTGAACGGGAAGGGAATTTAGGATTAATAGCACAACAAAAGAGATGCGCATAGAGTGGGACCTTTCTTGCTGGACTTTTTTTGTTAATAATGGATTTTGGCTCAATGTTAATATAGCTTTGTTGGCCCAGTTAAGTGTTTTATTGGTTTATTTTGCAAACAGTTGTTTTTTATTTACATAAATGGGAATAATGTTCTAATGTCATAATTTACACACGATTTTCAGTTCCCAAGATATTTGATCATGAATTGTACATGGACTGGTTAAACTATTTGGTATTGTTCTCGTTTTATTTAGGAGAATTCCGTTTATGTATTAGATCATTCATAATGTGTGTGTTCTTTCATCTATGAAGTAAAGGTCAGTATGTATTATGCACAGTAAATTATTTTGCCATTATGCTGCGACTCGAGTTATTGGGATGATAGTTTTGTAATCCTATATGGACAGATTGGATTGTTTTCTTTCTTACATTTTTAAGAAGTAGGAAGTCATTTTTGTCATTAAATCATTCCAACATGGTGTAGACTTGCCCATTGTTCTCTTCATCCAGCAAGAGTATGTCCACCTCAGTAGTATCTTTCGGATGGATGTGTTTAGTAGAAATGATATGATCCAACAAACTCTGTGGTGTCTTCCTTGTTAGGTAGATACTCGGGAGAGTTCTGATTTTCCTTTGTGATCACTGATCATACTTAGTTTTTCAGCTTCAAATCAAAAGGGGAGACATTGTTTTACACTTCAGGTTCATCCTGAGGAGAAGGAGTTTGATTCAGGCAATTGAGGGGTTTCTTTTTTGATGGTGATGGTTTATTATGGGAATGGATGATTATGTTCGTTTGTTTTCAGCAATTCAGCAAGGACCATAGAGCATGATAAATTTTGGATTAGATTATAATTTAATACAGATTGATTGTTGTCAGATATTATATTTGGTTAGTTTTCCATATACATGTTCTGGAAGTTACTGTGCTTCTATATTAATTGTTTTATATGGAAATATCGTTGATGCAGGAATACAATTTTCAAGATTGGTTTTCACAGGGAGTTTCGTTGGTGATGTTTTAAGCAGAAATCATTTAAATATTTTAGTGATTTTGATGGTTTCAGGCTGTTTCATTAATTGGCCCTATTTGTGAAACAAGAGATTGTTCTCAATATAATTTGCTCAAGGGTGCGTCATCCCTCCAAGACTAACTTTTGTCAGAAACATGTAGAGGAATTACAGGGACATATCCGACTATCAAAAAATCTTTATTGAATATTGAAGAAAGCAATCTTTCAATTTATTTGATCTATGTGTACTGGATAGTAAACAATATTTCTTAAATGATGCAATGGAAAATTATATCTGTGGATTTGAAAACGTGTAGGAATGAGCATTAGGATACAACTAGACATTTAAAGCATAATGGGTTCTATCTAGTAGACAACTGAATAGTTTGCATCTCGTGTGGGAGTGAAATTTGTGGCATACTATATATTAGCTCCTCATTACCAAGGAACCATTTTAAGCACCTGCTCATCAAATATTATGTTGTTCCCTGGAGCTATTATGCTCCTTTCCTCTCCCTAACCACCCCTTTCATGTTACCCAAGAGCACCCGTAGAGGATGCACATTGCAGCAGTGTGTGGAAAAAAATCCCAGTTACAAAAGCTATCCAACTGTGTATAGCTCCTTGCCCCCTGATGGCAAAAGTTATTTCTCCTTCCCACCTCACTCCACTGAAGTCTCTCCACCGTTTTGCTTGCTAAACAACAATTGCAGCAGTTTATTACAACCAACCGTCTCAATATGAGATGCCCCCACCACTCGACCAAAATTCTAATCCATCTTTGCACAAAATAGACAAATACTCCCCAAAAAATTAAATAGGGAGTACAAATACTCCCAACAAAGAATAGGAAACAAGACACGTGGAACTTGTGCCCCTTCTTTCTCTCCCAGACAGCACCATTGATGCTTTGACCAGTATTACACATAGTACCACAGGAAGAAACTTCCATTATTACTGCCTGATCATAAGTAAACACGCATCCTGTAATGTGCATGAATTACTAGGTGCAAAGAAGAAATTATTCTAACATTTCCGTTTTTCAGGTAAAAATCTTTTACTTGCCTGTAAAATACTCCCATTGGAAGTTGCACATACAATTTACTCCCTAAAAAATAATTTTACTCCCAACCTAAAAAAAGTAGGGAGTAAAATACTCCCACTATCTGGAGCATTGCCTGGACTACTGATCAATCCTACTCATGGTTGTTCTCTGCTACTACCGCGATGGCCAAAACAAAGTTCTCAACTTTACTGAATACACTTTTAACAACCTACCTAAATATTGCCCAACATCTACATAGCCCAACATCTACATAGCACCATACATACAAATCCTCAGAAATCTAACCATTGTCTCAACCTTTCCAATGCCCTTGTTGACTGCATCTCCCAACTCTTTGCCTCGACCACAGCAATCCTTTCTCCACAACCTCTGTACCATCCCATGCCCCACTCCCTCTTCAGTCCTTCACTGTACTTGCCCCCCACCTATGGAATGCTGTCAAAGCCAGCTATTAGTGGGATTGTTCAAGGCTACACTTGCTAGCCAGAGAAGTAGAATCCAACACCTTGATCCATCACTCCCCATCAGACCACAAACCACACACAAGAGTAAAATGATCAAGGTACATTCTGACACTACCCCTTTTAATATAAAACTTATGTCTCTTCCATAGGCCCAAGTCTATGTACCAATGTCTCCATTAACTGGTATACTCTCATGCAAACCACCACTGTATATTCTAAGGGTACCCTACACAGAGAATGTCTCATTTGCAAATGTATCCTAGGTACACTACATTTATGTTAGACATTACATCCTTATTGTATATCACTATTAACTGCTTGTATATGTACATTTCATTACTGTGATGCTGTTCCACGGCAATACCCCTTTGGTTCAACTATTCCGCCAGAGCACAAACACGTTGAAACATCGTAAACAGGACCACTGTGGAATTTGTACCATCAGAGCCAGGATACGACAAAATTCACATTGCTGCCACTAAACCAATCCCTCACCTCTGCAGGATTGCCAGCCACACACACATCTAGCTCTAGGGCCCTGCCCCCAAAAGTTCAGCATTGGATGCTAACCTCATACCAATGCTGCTCCTCCAGCAATACCCGATATCAATACTCCTGGCATTTGTTATCCTGAAATCACAAATTGCTCTGCTTTGCGAAAGGTGGCTTCAACTGTCACCCATATGAAAAATGTGCATGCAAGCGCCTCCACTCTTCCTCTGCCCTGGCCATTCTCTTTACCTGCGGATGTTCCAATACAGTGCTTTTGAAAAACATCAGTACAACAGCATGGCATGTTTTCAGTGCTCTGTCCGTGTAACAAATGTGATAGTGCATGTATGGCTTTTGAAAAATTAAATGTAACCAATTCCCAAAATAGGACTGACGCATGAAAAGTATACATTTTGGTTTCAGTACACATTATTTTATTACCATTAACAATTTTTAAATATTTCAATTTAATGGAAAAACACCTCTCTACCTCATGAACAGCTGAAACAGTTATATTTGAAAGAAGAGACTGTAAATAAATCCGAACAACCTGGAGGCTGCTGTCTTATTTTACAACAGTCATAGAAAGAGCGGGCTATCTTTTGACCTATAATTGTAATCTTGATATTCAATTTCGTCAGAGCAAATATACACACATGTTTTGCTCAATCTGATGCAAGCATTTACCCTTTACCCACACTAGGACACAAGTCTTTTCTGTCCCGAGACGGCCGTTTGCTCTTCGCGTTGACACCAGAATAGCGAACCTGGCTGCCTGGCATCGAGATACAGCACCTTTTGATCCAACCAACAGTCTATGACCATTCTATGCCTTTATTTGCTGTTGAAGCAACCATACTATATTTTTTCTACAGTCTAAATCAACGATGATGACACTGTACTTCATGTGGAACCTTATGTGACCCATCCCCCGTTTCCACTTATGATCAACCTGACAGGTACCTAGCTCCTTAACTATGCTATTACACCATTTATTAATTAAGTAACTTTTTTACATCATTCGTTATTACCTGACGCTGCAGGTTTTCCAATGTATCTGAATGAGCACACGCCATTTTCTTCACACCGTCGTGCACAGCCTGAAGGCGCTCACCATTAACTAGTGGTATGTTGACATCCCGCTTTCTTTCTTGCACCTATATTTAGGGACCGCCCTAATATGGTGGCGCGCACACACGCACTTCTTTTGTTTATATTGTTTTTAGATTACGGTTTGACTTGCGATTTACACGCCTCCATTACACTCTTGTGCCTATAAGCATTACGAGTCGTGATGAAAGTTTGGAATTCTTCTGTGAACTATGCCATTTGATGACTCGACTCTAGAACCAAAAATTCTCTGAACTAGAAACACCAAATACAGTGCCAACAATTTTGATATGTGCTATGTATTGGTCTATAGCTCATCAAACCTCTATGCATTGAGCATTGTGAAAAATTCTGACCTATTTGATCATTCACATGCAGATTGTGTTTTGTTGTATTGTCTCTGCTTTTGTCACAACTTTGTAAACTTTTTTAGAATAATGTTTTTACTATATGTGTGCTTCACTAGTGTGATCTAATCATGTTACATTAGACTTAGGTTTCTGTAAACCTCCACACAGCGCTGAAAGGGAGATGTAGGCTTGACTCACTTCGCTCTATATAGATTATTTTAAACATTCATCTCCCCACCAATAAGCCTGAAGGGGAAAACTGCATTTCTGGACCATTATTACTGCTACAAAAATCAGAGTTTGCCACTGCATAGTGTGTGCCCCTTTACTCTCGCGTGGGTCTTCAAATATCAAACAGAAACATGCTCCCCCTACCCTCCCCCCCCGGAGGACGTTTAGAAAAGCTGGACGGGCTAGAGCGCGCAGATCACGAAATCAAAGTACACCAATGCATGTAAATTGTAACCTGCCATTGGTTTTGCTTTGCATTTTCGAACGCCTTTCAAGAAGTGAATAAGAGTACGAGTAAGTAAGTGAATAAGTTACAAGTGTGTAAACTAAGACGTTGATGTTGCATAACGAAAAAGGCAATTAAGTAGCTTTCCACTTGCTGAATACACACACTAATGGTATGACGTGGCCATGTTCCTTAATAGGGCACAGAAGGTTAATTGGAGTGTCAGTTTGTAGCGTTTTGAAAATTCCATACGCAAGAGTGGAAATCTGCTGGAACTTCAAACATTACACAATCTGCAGGCGATTTCTAAAATCTGCAGGGAATTTCGAAAATCTAGCAATTTGTTTGCAGCTCCTCGGGGAAGCAGCATAAGAGAATCTCATTAAGCTGTAATAAGGAATGCTGGGGTCTTGCCGTGTTCGTTTTCTGGAACTTTGACCCACGAAAAAGAACAAAAACAGTAAGATCTGTTGCCAAATGAAGGGCAATCAGTTTGAAAAGATTACAAATACCGAGGTTGAGGGCAAATCAAAGAAAAGCCTTGTGCAGGAGTGAGGACAATGCTGTCAATATAATTAAATACACTGTTCTCGATCCCATGTTCCATCCTCCGTTTTGAGGAATAGGACAGAGACTACATAAAATCTAAGGTGGTTGGTTACCCATTCCCCCTCGTGATTGAAGGGCACTGGGAATTAACTGCCTTGTCATCCTCTCACATCCAGCTACCATCTTTTCCTGAGGTACAAATTGAGGTACAAGTTGCTCCACCCAGTGGATGCAGGAGGGATGAGGTGCGTCTGCCATCCATAACCTATATTGCTGGATAGCCTATAAACAAATGGGTTCCCAAATAAACTGTTTAGCATATTTATTGGAATTGATCACCTCTACTCAACTGACATGGGTAGTTAGTTCTGGACAGACTCGTTCAATGAGGAGAAGGGAGCAAGATTATTGAAGAACTACCAATGATGTAATAACCAAGTAATGCTTAAAAACCACTGTCCATAAACCCTATTTAACATTCGCCAAGGAAATAAGCACTACATATGTGAAAACATCCCTGGATACAACCTAACAAGCTCCACTATAAATCTCCCAACCACATACCCACAGGACAGAGGGTCCCCCATGCAAGGGCAACGTACATCAGCACGTCAATCCCTCCCATTCTCAGGAAAGATTCACAAGTAGAGGAAACACCATGGCTTTCCACACAACTTTAAACATGAATTTCCCGAGAGAAAAAAAAAAAGATTCTTGTGCAATGCTATTCAACTGCCCTTTAGGTTCATATCCTCGGGCTGTAGTCTACGAGGTTACTGGTAGGAGTATGCCAAAACAGTTTAGCATGTACACAACCAATCCATCTTGTGGATTGCATTTGATTCCATCAAGTGCTGGATTCTTTGCTGTTGGCAGTCTTAACATTGGTATTTAGAGGACAATGACAAGCACATAGCCTCAAGCAGATTCCAAAAAGTATTTTAAGATTACTGAAATTCATTGCACCCAAAACCAATGGCAGTCAGGACTAGACACAGTAAAGTGAAGTAAAGTGCCTGATGCAAAATAAATAAAATCAGCAGCATTACCAATAACATAAGAACGCAAATAAAACAAACCATTTCTCAAGGAGAGCATGGTTAATGACCTGGTTACGCAGTTCCAATAGATCATCCTTGAGGCCGTTGACACACTTGCTCCCGATCGGATGAAAATCACTAAAAGTGATATAAAGAAAAATACATGGTTCAATGGTGAGATTTTCACGTATAGGAAATTGAAGCTAGGAGAAGTGCATGGTAAAAAAAATCCCTGTCCCAACACCTTGCTCAGCTACAAAAAGGAAGCAGACGACTACAAACATGCCATCCTATTGGCCAAACAGGCCAAGTACCATGCTGGAGGCCAAATCCAGCTTGAGGGAGCATTTTGCTATCCTTCAAGAACTTGAAAGGGAAAAAAAATAATAGTAATAATTTTTTTGAAAAAGAGGCCAGAGATGAGAAAACTGGCACTTGGTGGTATCAACCCAGACCGAATTTGTTCGGAAATGATATTTGCATCAATACGTGTAAGATTACGCATAGATAATAATTTGGACCATTCAAATCCCTTGTCCAGTAGATTCTTTGGTGTCCATGGCCAGCCGCCTCTTGCGGATCAGCCTAGGTGTGCCTTCAACCAAGTGTCAGTGAAGGAAGTCTACACCATCATAAGAGGCATGAAACCTAGCACCAGTTTGAGAGATGTTTGCCCTACGGGCATTATCAAGGACTCTGCCCTTATTCCCCGACAGAATTGTCAACATCTCCTTCGCCGAATCATCTGTCCCTTGCTCCCTTAAAGAGGCCTGGATTACCAAAAAGGACAAT
The DNA here is from genome assembly GCF_040938575.1 of Ambystoma mexicanum. NCBI lineage: Eukaryota > Metazoa > Chordata > Amphibia > Caudata > Ambystomatidae > Ambystoma > Ambystoma mexicanum. The sequence continues at coordinate 593,167,237 of NC_090923.1, read as the reverse complement.
CTTCACTCCGCAGAAGTCAGGAATCACCAGCATCCCCTTCCGCCTGAAAATCTTGACAGGGCAGCCTAGTTTTCAAGGAGACAAAATGCGTTTCGAAACACTTGTGTATAGGAGCATTATAAATACAGATGAATTGTGATAAATTAGACTGAAAGTACTGTAATAACATAGGAGCTGACCTAAATGTATTTTTTTGAAAGTTTGTAATCTCCAGCAGCAGGATTTTCGAAATACAACTTTCTAGAGAGGGGGGGGGGGGGGCTGGGAGACGGGTGGGATGTGACAATCTGATTTTTGAACCAGGCATGGGACCGAGAAGATCCTGCTCGATTATTACAGGCATTATCAAAAGGCAGTCACTTGGCACTCCTGATGCTCCGCGATCCACCGGCAGCTTCGACTTGGTGGATCACTCCCACTCATTAGAAGACTGGTTGAAATTGGTAGATGCCTAGAAACTGCTGCAGACTGGATTACATCTTTCTTAGGCCCCCCCATCTGGCTAGGGTAGCAATGGGTGATTTTCAGGACTCCCCTGTTCATCTTACTGGTTCAGATCAGGTCTTTCCCCTACGTTGTTTAACATCTATACAAGGCCCTTGTTTGATATACTTGACAGAATTGTCTGGTGATCATACCCAAACACTGTGGCCATTAATAAGATCTACACCCCAATTCAGATTGGTCTCCTGGGCTGCACATCTTAGGTCCATCCTGTGCCTTGCTCAATACAAAAAAGCAATCAAGACTCGCCTCTTTAACAAAGGAGTGGACTAGTTTCATTTGAGCAACACCTCTCCACCGATCGGTTTACTGCATGAAGAATCTCTTCAGCGGGGACTGCAGCCACAGGAAATGTGTAGTGATAGGCAAAGGTCTAGCTGTCTTAACATTTCAGGGAGCAAGTGTTGGCGAAACACTCTGCTTTGCATTCAAACACGTGTAGGCGATTGGTTGGTCACAAACCTTTTTTTTTGCATAAGAAAACGTCACGTTATCCTTTAAAAAGTAATAAGCATGGGATGGCAGCTCACTATTCAAGGCCCAGTTGTAGTGTTATGATAGAGACATAAATCTGCTGGTTTTATGAGGCCCACTAGCAACAAAGAAACATAATTTCAGCCACATGGTTATAGGGTGGTTTTAAGTATTTTGATTAAATAAAAAAAAAAAAACACCACACACAATGTACGAGGGCTGCCACAACGGTGGGAGGCTGAGCAATGACCCGACTATTTATTTTAAGTATTTATACTGAAGACCCAGAAGGTCTCAAACGAGCAGACAGCACACGACATTTATCTGTCTCTTGACAAACTGTAACCCCTAGCTTGTTGTCTACTTTTATCTTGTGACCAAAGGCTCATTAATACAGGGAAGGACCTGAATTCTTGGACATTGTTATTTTTTCATTCAGTTGAAGGGTAAACAAGAAAACGTTTAGTGCTGTTCGAGGTCAGCCTTTCAACCCAAATGTTCTATTATATATTTTACCTTTTGGCGTCCTATTTTTAATGTGAGCACCTGCAGTTCCCACAAGATCACAAGCCACTGTATATTAATCGTGTAACATACGATAGTAAGATGCGTGATCTTTAAACGGCCAGGGTCAAGAAAAGTGGGTTCAATTGCAATATGTGAAACCAATAAAAAGAATCCTATGAACCCTGAATACCATGGTGTATCTTTTTGCTGTGTTTTAGACCACAATATTCAGATTGCCCATTTTGGGGGGAAGGCATTTTTAGAGAAAAGTGGCAGTGCATACAAAAGAACAAACATCCATCCATCCCTTAAAAACGTACCAAATGTTTTAATATCAAACGTCGGAAAGCAGTACTGCCAGTATACAAATAATTTAAGAGTCAGGCCTCACAATTTACACTTGCCATCAGCGAGCGATAATTGACTTCACGAATAAGAAATGGTTTGATTTGTGCATGTAGAAAACAGACGGCAAGTAACTTACTGCCTGGGTAGTGGCTTGTAGTTTAAAATGTGTACGCCTGGTAAGATTGATGAAATGTCGTTGGTGGGCCACGTCTTGGCGTATTGCCTTAACTGGCCTGCTTATTGAACATGGAGGTGTAAGCAATCCACAAATACCCAGCTTAGAACAGTAGGAAGAATAGATGCCCACATTATCAAATTACAATTAATCAAAATATACCAGCAAACATGTGTCGTGCCACTTTGCACTTTAGAGCCCCAATGCCCTTCTCCGGCCTCAACCAGGAGTAAAGCATCTGATTTGGTTGAAGAGTAAATGCAAAGAAAACTTGTTATAAACATATAGAGACCACCATCAAGAGCAGCCTTAGTCCATGAAAATTGGAGCATCTCCTTTTGCAACTGTACAAATAGTGGTACTGTCCTAAACTTCTATCAACCTCGCGCACGCCAAGGGCAAAATGCTTGTAGTAAAAAATTGCAAATAAAGAATAGTGTTGCCTGATCTGGTGACAAGTATACAGGATGGATACTTTTGTTGCATTATATTGAAAGAGTGCACAGCATTTATAATAGTAAATACATCTGCATTAAGTTAAAAAAAAAAAATTGTACTAGAGAAATTGAAAGAACAATGTAACATGTAAATCACATTCAGTTCCCTGTGAATACACACACACTAAATGGGTGTGTTGGGGCTGTGCGTCTCCTAAAATTCCGCAAGAATTTAGGAGATGCGACTGTGAACATTAAGTAAACACATGACATACAATGCAGCTGGATGCCACTAATCCATTTACTATTGTAGCGTTTTAATCACACATTTATGTACCACCAAGGGTGCCAAAGACAGGGTCAATTACAGAAGGTCAGTGGGTAATTAAGGTATTATAATACACACACTGCACCCTTTGAAAATACTCATAAATATTTCCAAATTGTATTTTAATTCTGCCTATTTGTTGCCTCTTGCTGCAAAACACTACAATGCTTCAGCTCTTAGCAGTCCCTCGTGCCTTCCCCTTAGTAGCGGTTAGACCAGTGCCCAACGTAAAAAGTAGATTCACAGCTACAAATTGTTTCTGCACCATGCAGTGTAACTCATTTTGCTCCAGGGCGTAACAGCCCGACATTCATTTGTATGCCAGAGCGAAAGAGTGGATCGCAAGCTACAATTCATTCTCCCCCTATGCCATGCAAATACAGAATTACCACCAGCATAGATTTTCATGCAGGAGCAAATGCTGTGGATTTCTAGTAAATCGGCCTACTTTTGACACCAGCAAAAAGCAGGTGGATCCCAAAGGAATCCAGCTTAAAAGGCTGTCTGCTATGCGTACACGGAAGGCAGTGTTTACCTCATTTGCATGCCAAAGTGCAAAAGGGTGGCATACATGCGAGTATACCACCCCTTTACACTGCGATCGGAAAATGAGGCCCATTTAATATGGCGGTAGTTGTTGCTTGACTGCATGTAAAGATAAGTCTTGCTTTGATTTGCTTGAAAACTTGTTCTCAAACTAGTAAGAAGATCTCCCTTATCTAGCAGTAGGACATGGGGTAGTAATTCAGGGATCCACATTTTAAAGTAATTACTGCATGCATGTCGATTAACTTCTTTTGGTGGGGCAGGGAAGTCCAAAAGTACTATGGGTAAATTCGGATGCTCTGCCAGCATTATGGATGCAGTTTTTACTTAGTTTTACATTACTGGGGTTATTAGTCAAAGCAGTAGGTTTCTGAATAGATTTTCTTGAGTAGTAGAAGGTTGTAAAATAAATTGCTGAACACCTCATCAGAAAAGAATGCAGTGATAAATAGGCTCTAAAATCAAAAGGTGAATGAAACTGGCCTACACAACACCTGCAGACTATAACCAAGGCTCAACTCACCCGAAAACTGCGGCACCAAAAACGTACTCGCACCTAATACACAACCCCAAAACCAAACAACATGAGAGACACTGTTGCACCACATTAACCAAAGAAAGCCCCCAGGCCCGACATTCGGCCCTACGAGAAACTTTCTGGTGCAAGGGTGATGAAATGAGAGAAGGCAGCCTGGGAAAGCAACACAGAATGAAATACTTCTTAGCAACGTCTAAGCACGGAATACCCTGCATCATGGTATGGAAAGCGTTTGCAGTAATGGACTCTACTCTAATACGTTGCGATAAGAAAAGTTAAAAATAATTTCAAAATTTAGATGACTGTATTGGAGTACCATTTATACTACTTACCAGTCTAATGGTATTTTCTGAAAGCATTTTGCTAAAGTGTTTGCATAGCTTATCACGGCTCAACATGTACACTCTTCACTGATGTGCTGTGTTGTGTCCAGGTGTAGACCCGAGGGAGGCGAGTGACTTATGCTTGGCTAGCAACTTTGAGCCCAAGTATTGAGAATCAATATATGCTACTTTGTGCGTGGGATCATTTGTACACATCTATATTTGAAATATTTGTGCAAAGAAGAATGCACGTGAGACTCCGTAAATGACAAGAGCATGTTCAACAATCTGTGCATATAATAAACAAGTGTGGGGTTGTATATGTGATATGTAGCAATGGTTGGATCTCTGGATGCATGACAAGACACAAAAAGATGTGCATTGTGTTTTAATTTAGGCAGGTGTAGCAGAATTGACTGCACACGATAATCGCCCATGGGCTTTTGATTATAGGGGAATTGCCCTGTTTGTGTTACAGACAACCAATAAGTAAACCTGCATGCATCACCTGTTGAAGACTTTGTGTTGGAATCAGTGTGCTGTCCTCTATATAAAGAACACATATTTAGCCCTCTATGGACAATAGGCACTGGTGCACGGAGTGATACATGAGAATTATCCATACGCGTCTAAAACTGATGGGGCAGAAACTGGTATATTCATATATGTGGCGAGACTATCCATGTGTGCAAAGGTGTTTAAACATCTAGAAGATGTTTCATCATCGCAACATGGAAACCCTTAGTAGTGCCTTTAACATCTCTAGCATCTGGTACGGGATTTCTCATGATTGTTTAAAGAAATATGAAACCTAAAGTATTTGCTTTAATAATATTTCTGTCTAAATATACATTTTAGAATTCAAGATTGCTGGGATTTTTAAGTTTTGAAAATATCACTTGTGTAAAAGAATCACCCATGTGAGGCAAAAATGATCCAATAAGCTCGCAATACCACACTAAATCAATACAACTATTAGTATGTGGTTAAAGAGCAAAGGGAATTACCAGTGGCTTTTGAACAACAACGTACCTTCTGACCAGAGGCGCTTGCCTCAGCTTACACAAGCACACTTCCATGAGCATTCAGGATCTGGGACTCTGGATAATTGTCTGAATAGGCTTATATAAAACAGACCCATTGCTACTACCATCATTGTGGAAGCCACAAAGATACATGTTACGTAGGTGTGCATATAAAAAGACCAAGACTTGGAGAGCGTGCATTGAAAACAGCATATTTGAGTTTAACTTTAAAAACTAGACGACCGGGATGTTTTAAAACTCATTGATGACCCATGGTTTTACTGACAACGTTCCAGAAAACTGGTTAAAATATGAACAAAATATATATGTATATATATTTTACAGGACACATCTGAAATGTCATTAAAAACAAATTAAACGGTCTCCATTCACAAGGTCAGAACTTCAGTTAAGAGCTAAAAAAAGAAAACAGGTTCAATATCTGTTTTGTGTTTGGTTCGCAGCTAAAATCTGCTTCAAAGAAATGACCTCAGGACTTGTGGAATCATAAAATTAGATAATAGTTTGCATGGAGGTGGCATTACGCAGAGTCCTTCACTATAACCATTATCATATGTTCCTCTTCTAAGCTACCCAATGTCCTGAGGGCTGCCTGGAGGTACTGCTGTGAAAAGTCACAGGGAGGGAAGGCATAAAGCATACCCGTGCCCTCCCGGACCTTTGCCCCCCCCACGGGTAGACTGATGACACCAGCAGCCTGCTTCTGTTTTAAGTACGAGACAAGATTCCTAAGGAGACGTCTTTGTAACCCAAGCTCAGCGGGCAAGGTCACTCCAGTTGCTGCTCCTACTAGTGAAGTTTGGGTAGCAAGCAACACAGCATAACCACCAGGTGTGCCTTGTTTAATCCTACGTGTGACCTCATCCAGCTTCGGTTGGTCAAGTCGAAGCCTCTGAGCAATCTTCAACTGAGTTAATTTACCACCAGATGTGTGATCTTTCAATAGGGCGCTAGGAAGTCCAGTATCTCCCTCAAGAACGTGCATGGAGGTAGGGAAGCAGCTGTTCTTCAGCACTAGGTGACCACTCCAAGCATGCGATAGTGTCTGAGCATACTCCGATAACGTTTTGGGCTTTTTGGTCTCACATTTCAGTTCAGGTGGTGGTTTTGGTGCAGGTTCAATAGTTCGATGATTGTGTTCGCTCTCTTTTTTCTTCTGCTGGGAAGATTCTGGTGTGGGCAGTCTCTTTTTCTCGTCTGGCACATGTTTATTGTTCAGCACAGGGATGTTCTGGTCTTTTTCAGGTACAGCATTGGCAACATGATTCTCTTTACGGGTCCGGTCAGGGCTACTACGTTCAACAGTTGGCACAGTAGCTTTGGTCCTGCATTTGTCTTCAAATAGCAGAAGCGGAGCCCTGCCACGCTCACCAGAAAGGCTTCGACGTTTCCGCCTTTCCTCCCAAGGTTTGGGCACTGTACGTTCACCATCGCTGCCCCAGTGCTCCCCACTGCGGCTACGTGCCACGCGACTGTAATTCTCCAAACTGTTTCTGCGTTCTGAGACTTTGGCGGGGCTGGTCCAGTCGCCCTCTGCAAAAACCCTATCACGATCAGAGTACAACAAATGAGGAGGAGTTCTATCCCTCACCCTTAAGTCTTGTTCTAAATTTCTGTGCCGACTGTAACTCTCTGGTAACAATTCGTAATGCACTGGCAGCAGTGTTGGTTGGTACTGTTGGGGATACCTGGATTCCTCTGTTCTGGCAAAATCAACCCTTAGTCTCCTATCTGCACCTCCAAGCGGGTAGCCCCGCATTTTCGAGCATGCAGCCTGTGCAGCATCTAGACTTTCATATTGGATGTATGCAAAGTTGTCTCCCTTGACATAGTCGATGGTTTTGATGCTACCAAAGCGATCAAATTCTCTGGCTAGGGCCGCCAATGAAGTATTTGGACCAAGGCCACCAACCCATAGGCGGGTGGTTGGATTGACTTTCCCATATCCAATTTTAATGGCGTTCCGACCAATGATCTGACCGGACATAGCCACCTTGGCACGATGAGCCATATCCAGGTTGTGAAATTTGAGGAATGCATAGACACCACCGCTTCCACCGACTCCTTTGGCAGGATTCTTGATAACAACCTCCTCGATCAACCCATATTTTTCAAAGGCACGCCGCAGTTCAATTTCCTTGATGGCTGGGTCTACGTTGCCAATAAACAGGTTCCTGGTGGCACGTTGGTCATCCTCGGGCATAAGGTCCTCTTCTGCTACAGTGATGCCATATGGCCGGGTCCTCTCATCCTGCATGCCATAATAGTCCACCGCCCTCTCTCGCTCCCTGGAGAGCCCGGCTGCCTCCAGCGTGAAAGTGTTGTGGCGTGGCAGCCTGGGCGAGAGGGATCGCTGTTTATACTGGTAGCCATGAGTGGGTATGTAGGCCGGTTCGGGGGGCGTGCGACTGCGGCTCTGTAGGAAAACAGGTTCTACCACGACAGGGCGATCGCAGAGTTCTAGTCGTCCCCCTTTGGCATTACGTGCGTCCTTGGCATCCTGCGGATGACGAAAGTTAACATAGGCAACACGACCCAATTCCGGAGTATGAGAGAGCTTGACGCTGATATCACCGTACTTGTTGAACTGTCGGAAAATAGCATCTTCCAGCTGAACGTCTGGTAACAGCTGAGCCCCTAGTCCACTCACCAAGAGAGTCTTGTATTCTCCAGCCGACGTGACTGAAAGGGCAGGTTCGGGCTTCAATGGTTTGCCGGCTCGCCCCTGATTACGGCTAGTCAGGGGCTCAGGTGGGTGTTGTGGTCTGTGGTTGGAGGAATCGCCCCCGCCGCCCGAGCGTTCCTCGCGGCGTGAGCTAAAGCGGTCTCGGCTGTCGCTGCGTCCAGACCGATTCGTGCCGCGTTCTTCAGAGTTTTTACGATACCTGCTGCTGCGGTTGTTGGAGCCGCTGTCTGTGGGCCCCTCCTCCCGGCGGCTGCCCCCGTCGCGTTCCCTTCCCCGCTCACGGTCTCGCTCCCGCTGTCGCTTTCCACTAGCTCTGGGGGAGCTGCAGTCACGATCGCTGTGCCGTTTCATGTTGACCCCACTGTTCTCAAAAGCCCCGCTAAGCCGCCATATTGGACAAAAGGGGAACGCAGGGCAAACAGTACGGACTAGCACCCATCACAGGAAGTGACGCAGCGTACTCCTTCCACAGTTGACCAAACGTCATCTCTGAGGACCGCATATGCGCAGTGCTCCGCGATCAAATCACGCAGCTTCCTGGAAGAGCCGGTTCCGCGTTTTGTTCAACCAATACGATGAACAAGCCACATTTGCGCATGCGCTTTGTAAGTACGCTTGTGCCCCACCCGTACCTGTCAGATCTATACTTACAATTTACTTGGTTACAGCGGTGAGGAGGAGCAGGGACACGAGGGAATAATACAACGTGTTGCCATTGGTGCTCTGAGCCTGGCAACATAGTACCCTGCGTGGTAACAGGGCATTGCTGTCCCAAGACGGCATCACTCATGGGAGAAAAACAGCCTGGTGAAGTAACCCCTTCCGAGTAAACATGTTCAAAGTTGGACAATGAACGCACATGGCTTCAGGCTTTGTATACTGCGGCCTTGCATGCCAATATTTGAAAACTCCAAAGGGAATACACAAGAGAGAAATTGTCTGCTTTCGACGGTATCTTGCATTGGCGCAGCGTTTTTTTCTCCAGGAGGATGAAAGTTGAAACAAGATGAGTGAATTAAGCTTGTGACTTTGACAAAAGAAAATAACATGTAGGGATACGAGGATAGCACAAATCAGTGACAATTGCTAGAGTAGGATCTGCACCTTTTAGAAACGTTTATTGTAATTTTAGAAGAGATAACAGTAAACAGTACAAAACAATGCCAAGTCCCTCACAGGGGGAGAATATACATAAAAGATAAACGTTAATGTAAGGATGGACCTATTACAGATGTAGGGAACTAGGCTGCGGGTACACAAGGGGAGCCACAATATCATTGTCATGTTGAGGTATGCAGTTCCGGGGAAGGGGGGCGGGAAGTGATGCGGAAAGGAGGGACAGGGTTAAGTTGTACACAGGGGAATAAAGACGTTTTAGCAGTTGCTCCGTCTCGTTCATGCCCAGTGCGATCGGTGTGAATGGTCGGCGGCCCCCTTGAAGTAGCAGGCCGACTGTGGGGCAGAGGGATAGCATAGCTCTCAACCATTTGTCTCGCAAAGGCGGGTGAAATCACCCAATTTTGTTTTTGGCGGGTGAGACGCTCATTGGAATGAATGGGCGTGCAGGAGGCTTGGCGGGTGAGTCAGCCCTTTGCAAGGCGGGTGACGCCTGCCAAAAGCGGGTGAGTTGAGAGCTATGGGATAGACCCAGAGGAGCAGCTGGCCAGCCCAAGGCGGTCCGCCCATGTGAGCCAGTACCTAGCCCCGTTGCTACGACAGTGAGCAGGGAAGCAGAACGAGACAAGGGACAACCCGTGGCTGCAGCAGTGAGTGGGGAGACCTAAGGAATGCCCAGACAAAGGCCATCCATGGCAGTGCTCATGCCTACAAAGTGGCTGCTAACCCCAACATCCATCACGCAAGTCATGCAGTGCTCGTGCCTCCCCAAGCGACTGGATAGCTCCACAAGGGGCCACGCCCGGTACAACTGTGCTGAGGTGATTAATGAGGGAGGAAAGCCCATAAAGGAAGTCCTGGGGCTGTGAGCAAAACCCAAAGTGAGAGGGAAGAACATAAGGGTGGGAAACCCTGTGGGCAACAAACATGTCTGAGGAAGACGTTCCGGTCACACTCCAGTGTCGCACAAGGCACACGTCGAATGCCAGACCCGCTGGCCATTCAGCTACCCAGAACATTTTATGTATCGGACACTAGCAATATGGGGCCACGATGGGCGAGATGGATAAGGGATTTCGACTTATACATGGGGGCCACAGTGGTGATGCACAACAGCAAAGCCTGCTAAAACAAGCAGTGGAACGAGCCACAAGGAATATTATAGATGAACTGCCCGTGGACACCATTGACACCATACAAGGACTGAAGGTGGCGCAAGCGGCATATTTTACGCCACACACCAACGTAGATTACAAAAGACATTTGTTTCATAGCACAAAGCAGGCTAAAGGTGAAACCATGGATACCTACATCAGGAAACTTCACATTAAAATGAAACACTGCGACTTTGGAAATTATTCAAACACAGAGGCGCTAAGATCTCACATTATAACGGGGTGCAAGTCTCATGCTTTTCGATGTAAATTGCTACAGAATCCAGATTCACAGGTTACAGAATGAGCACATGGCTACAGGGAAACCATTCTGTTACAAGTGCGGTTACAAATATCGTCATGATGTGGCGTGCCCCGCGATTGGTCACTGGTGCTCCGCATGTGGAGAAGAAGCACACTTTAAGTCAGTATGTCGGATAAACCGGGAAGGGGGAAGAGATGGGGGAAGAGGGACAGCAAGCAGACACAAAATGAGAGGCAACACCACAGCAACTCAAGTTTCCCAAGCAACGGCACATATACTTGATAAACCGAAGGAAGCAGGGAAATGTGACCCGGAATCAGGTGATGAGAGACTGAGAAGAGAAAGGAGAGTCAGATGGAGGTACCACATGGTACAAACAAGCCCAGAATGACGCTCAAGATGATACATCCGGTACCTGGTAGAACAATCTTTGTCAGAGACTGAGCAGAGCTCATCTGAAGGAGAACAAAGAAAAAAAGGATACCTGTATGCACTAGGAAACACAACAGCAACTGAACACAGCCCCACCTTAATTTTGGGTTTGAACGAGAGACCGATGAGTTTCTTATAGACACAGACGCCACAGTAAACAAGGTTTACAAGGAACAGCAGCTGATGCCCAAACTCAGACTGACCAGCGTGGACATATACCCATACAGAGCCAATACACCCTTAAAGTGCCTAGTACAATTAAAAGCACAGTGTCGGTACAAAACACAGGCGAAGAAAATTCCTATTCATGTAATCTCCACTAACATCGAGAGTGGGTGTATTCTGAGTTTCAGAACAGCAATAGAAATGGGCCTCATTCACGTGTTGTACAAACTAATGGTCCACGATCAAGGAACTACATCCAACGCTGTTCAAGGGGATAGGAAAGTTGCACAACCGGCAAATCTAAATGCACATTGACGAGGAGATCCCACCAGTGGTGCTACATTACAGATGAATCCCTGTCAACATACAACTGAAAGTACAAGAGGAACTACACAAACTGCTTAAACAAGATATGATAGAGCCTGTAACCAGGCCCACTAAGAAAGGGATTGACGCCATTTGCATGTGTGTCGAGATGAGGAGGCATAATCAGGCCATTTAAAGGATGAGACACATGGCGCCACGCATCACGGACATGATACACCTCGTCAACGGGGCCAAGATGTTCTCCATGTTAGACTTACAAAAGAGGTACCATCAATTGGTGTTGAACCCAGAGAGCAGGAACATCATGAATTTCGTGACACATCTGTGCCTGTACCAATACAAGAGGTTAAGCTTCAGTGTGTCATTCACGGCCAAAATATTTCAAGTAGTGATAACACAACGTGATCAAACATATCCCGAACTGTATGAATTACAGCAATGATGTGAAAAAAACACCATGACACTCTATTAAGAGTGTCCCTTGCCCTTGAAGTAGCTAACCTCACCCTGAACAAAGACAAATGCGAATTTTGGAAAAGAACACTTAGGTTCTTTGGACACATTTTTTCAGAGAACAGAATGACCCCTGGCCCAGACAAGGTTACGGCACTCAATGAGACTCCACCACCATCAAGTGTCTCAGAGCTCCGATCTTTCCTAGGACTCGATATCTATTGCACCAGGTACATAAAAGACTTTTCCACCATTAGCGAGCCGCTGCAAGCTCTTACGAAACAGCATGCATCATTCCACTGGCTGGAGGAATGCCAACAAGCCTTCACGACCATACACAGTGGCGTTGCGCAGACGGAAAACATGGCCTACTTCGACGCTGAACGTGAATCGGATTTGACGGTGGACTCGAGTCCGGTCGTGTTGGGAGATATTCTAGCCCAAAAGGACAAAGACAACTCAGGCTCCTGCATGCACAAGCAGGAGCCTATCAACAACGGAGAGAGCCTACTCGCAAGCCGAATAAGAGAGCTTGGCGGTTGTATGGGCTTGCAAACATTTCCACCTGTTCTTATACGGTAAGCCTTTTAAAATAATCACTGATCACCAGGCCCTAGTATTCCTATACAGCATCCCCAGGCGAAGACGCCACCCTGCATCGCCAGATGGGGACTCAGATTAAAGGACTACGCATTCGACATTATTCATAGACTGGCAAAAGAGGAAAACCCGGCCGACTTTCTGTCCCAACTTCAAGATCAGGGATCTCACCAGAGCTATCAATTGTGGACAGGTACATTAGATATCTGGTACAACAAGCCGTTTGCAAAAGGAATAGATCCAACCAGATTGACACAGGAGGTTGAGAACGACTCTGCCTGCCAAATCATCAGTGAAGGACTAAGATCAGGGCAGTGTCGGAGAGTGAAGAAAAGGAGCAGACTAGAGAACGATGATGTAAGAAAAGAGGTGGAAAGGCTACTACAGGTGAAAGAAGAGCTGGCATTCTCAGAGGAGAAACTACTGCTCAAGGGGCACAAAATCGTGATTCCAACCACACTGAAAAGAAAGGTTGTTGAGATTGCACATGAGGGACACAGTGGCAGTGTTTCCACTAAGCGGATGCTGAGGAAAAAGGTCTGGTTCCCAGAGTTGGACTCGCTAGTGGGCGAGATGTTGCGGGAATGCCCCACGTGCTGTCTCATTACACCCAATAGACACCCTGAACCGCTGGGAGGGGTCTGGGAAGTAGTGGTGGCTGACTTCTCCGGGCAACAAAACAATCAAAGGAGGTATGAAGGACGTGCTACCAGCAGGCAAACCCTTCAACAAGGTTATCAACCTTAACATTTGCATACAACAACTACCTCTGGTCTACTAGAATTTGTAGCCATTCCAGGGAAGAACAACCTTCAGCACTGTACCATCACATTAAATACTGGCACAGATATACGTTTCAAAAAAACATAATTTTAATAGTTACTGGCTATCTAAAAGCTTCCAAGAAGCACAGGGCAAACGAAATACATAAGCCTGTTTCTCTATAATACATCTTAAATAAATTCAAACAGCGAGTGAAAAACACAATAACACACAAAAGTACATAAAAGGAAGGAATTATATTTTAGTAACCCCCACTTAGTGTCTAATGCTGTGTATTCATTTGACCTCAAACATCAACACTATTATTAATGCAAACCATTCAAACTTATGCTTTCATTCTCAAAAACACATCCATAAAAACTACAAACACATCTTCATTCTTCCATATTTGTGTTCATGCTGCCCAATATGTTTCTTTTCCTGTTAGTCAGTGTGGGAAATTCATCAGGGGCGTGTGTAAATATTGGGAATTCCACTCTTCATAAAGGACACAACAGAATAAAACATTAAATTTCAATAAACACCATGACAAGTGTCATTTTCCACTTGATATCGCCGGTCTTGATTCACCGGGGAATATTGTTTCAACCGAATGTCACCACCCTGGGTGTCTTCCCCTGCGGCATTGTTAGGGAGAATTCTCATTCAATGGCTAATTTCCCTTACCTAGTGAGTCCCCCAGCAGCTTTGCTGGATCACTGGAGTTAATTTTTTCCACTTGGTAAGAGTGTACCCCTTTTTCCCACTCTTACAGGTGTTTTCTTCATGTGTATTTCATCTGTTTTTGTGATTGTGGACTCTGGAGTACACCACTTCAGTAGCCCCCTTCTTTTGTGTGTTACACAGCACCTTCAGTGCAGTGACACAGGGTTATCTTTTAGACTTCCCACCGACTCCATTTCTGAGGCTGACTACTGTCCACCAGAAAAGGGTAAAGTTGCCATTAACTTTACTTAGTCATTTAACCACAGATCCAGTACATCCCATTTTACATGGAGTACTGGAAAGGTTTAATCCTTAGCCCTTTTTATCTGTACCTCCTAGAGCATTGTTTCGCTCTTTTAACATTTAGACTTGGCTGGTGGCAGTGGTATCTACCCTAACTTTTCTCCCGCGATTATACTATATAAACGTGGTATTGTTTTAGGCTATTATATTAGCCTCGAACTCAAACCCGCTTGACCAAATACTTTTTCTTTTGGCTGCGGTCAGGTTTATTCGCCATTTCTTTTTGTTTAAGTCCTTCTTGTGTTTTACTTTGTGCGGCAAACCAGGTTTGCCTTCTTTGTTCACTGTCTTTTGGCGGGCTTCTGCCAAGATGCCCTCCTCTAGGCGCCTGGGTGTCTAGGTGGGCTTAATGTGAGGGAGGGGTGTAGTCACCCCCTGCACAGGGTATCCCAGGAAACCCAAGTCGCACTTTGCCATGATTGGCTGAGGTGGTTGTCCGGGCCGGACAACCCCCCTGCAGGGCGATTGACAGCCAGGCTGTGTGAATAGGGGATTTTCGCATAAAAGGAAGGTCTCTTGGGCTAGAAGTCAGAGTCGCCACTGTAACTACAAGGAACCGAAGAGAAGCGGAGAAGAAGTCGACTGCTGCAACTATCACGTTACGGTGAAGCCCTGCTGCAGTCCCGAGCTATCTACCCTTCGACGACCAGAGAAGATCCAGTCCGGAGTCTTCTTCCCTTGAGCTTGGTGGAGATAACCAGCTCATCTTCTACAGCCAGAGGATACCCTCTGTGGTCGAAATTGCTGCACACTGCTGTAGTGGTCTGGATAGCCACATGAAGAGCCTCTCCTGTTTTTAAGTCTCGCACCTTTTATTCACTGTCGCTGCTGCCGGCTTCAGCTCTGTGTGGTGCAGACCCTCCAGACGCCCTCCTTCGGATCGAAGCTCCAGGAACCGAGGGTCTGCAGGAAACTACCAAGAACAACGGCCGTGGCACCAGCTACTTCATTGAATAAGGTACTGTGTTCTGCTCGAGGAATTTGGGTGAATCCCTTTTCTTCATCTCCAAGGCTTGCCCTTGTCTTCCCTCCTTCTCATAACTTTTGCTTCCTCTGTTGACAATATCTAAGTACTCCTGGCTACGTTGAATCGTGAACTATCCGACTGTGTGATCCTCGACAACAGGAACCCAGTTCCATTTAACACTGGCTTCAGCCTATTGACTTTTGAATTTCTGCCTAAGAGTGTTCTCTGATTCTGTTTGCCTTGACAAAAGTATTGCCTATGATTTTTGCCCCAACTCTCTCTGGGTATCTCAGGTGCCAAGTGTGTTTTTGCCCTGGTAACTTTTCTTGCCGCGGATACACGTTTCTTTAGTAAGACCGAACTGTCAGTACTCTCAAAAAGTGATCGTAAGTGTATTCCCGATAACGTCGTTTGTTTCATAACACCGGTCCGCTCAAACACAGGGTACTTACCTTGAAGTTATACCGTACAAAGTGAATTGGTTAGTTGTAGTATATTTTATGTGTGGTTTTGAATTAATAGAAGTATCGTGTTTATAACAAATGGTTTAAAAATAAATGTACTTATATTTTTTACCTGAAACCTTGAGTCAGTGTTTGCGTAAGTCACAGTAATTTTGGTCCCTTTGTGTAATCTCTGCTACTGCTCATATACTCCTGAGATAAGCCTGGCTGCTCCACTACTGCTACCACTTTAACATAGTAGTACAGGCTTGTACCAAAGGTAAAACTTGTATTGCCACCTGTAGTCTTAATTGTGTGTAGTGGTCCCTAAGGGCACTACACAGGATTCTGCCTAACAGTCACAAAAACATAACAAATACATTGGATGTTGAAAATCCATATGTCAAATAAGTATCAATCTCATCATAGCCAATAGATTATTTGAATCAATCTATGCTATTAGCAGAATATAACATCCTGCAACACCATTCTCTAAGGGAGCATCACGCGATGAACCCCTAACTCTCAATATTTTCGCTTCCTGCATAGGTTGCTACATCTACTCTTGTCATCTTAACTTCTCCACTAGATCTATTATTTGCTAAGAATGACCATCATGAAAATTATGTAGATTATATTCAGTTGTCACCGTCTTTCTGACCCATTAGAGGGTGGTTACAAGATTTTACCAGGCCAGGGTTCCAATGGGAGAATTATTTAGCTGAATAACACCTCTTGGATTTAGGGTGGTATAACGTCGGTTACTGCAGGCGTCACAAAACAGCTCCACGAGATTACTTTCACATAGTACACTGGCCTATAGGAAAAGATAGGAATCAGGATTAGAAGTGCAGTTTCCTGCTTAAAGCATTTAGACCAGCTGATGTAATTAGGCCGGGTCATGCGGTTGTACCTTGCACAGTAGAGAGCCGTTGTTCTTAAATTGCTCGCTGCATTGCTGCGGTCTCTACAAAAGAGCTAAAGCACTCAGTAGCACCTTAAATCAGTAGCTATCTGGCTGCTGGGTGTTGTCATCGAACGTGACTGAAACTGTCTAAGATAAACAGCTGGTCTGTTGGCCTGGGGAAACAAAACAAGGAGTCCCCACTATGTCAAGTTGCAAAGATCTATGACAGTTTATTTTGACTGTGCTGTAAGTGTTACAAATGACTTCTTCAGGCCCAATGAAGGGGGGAAATATGTGCTTTCAATTATAGATAAATACTCACGCTTCCCTGAGGCCTAACTCGTGTCCTCCCCAACAGCTCAGCACGCCATTCCGGTGCTGGACCGCATATTCAGGGCATACGGAATACCAAGACAAGTGAAGATGGATAATGGGCCGCCGTTTCCCGGTCAAAACCTCAAAATGTTTAGCAAATATATGGGATTCATAGAAAGGTAACGCCCCTCTGGCCACAGGCCAATGGGATGATTAAACGCTTCATGGCCAACCTAAAACGAGAACTCCAGGGAGCACATCTCACAGAACAACCTTCCAAAAAGTTGCTTCATCAGCTGTTGATGGACTACAGGATCACCTCGCACAGATCAACGGGGAAATGCCCCATGGAAGTAATGTGTGAGAGGAGTGTTCGCACAAAGTTGCCACAATATGAGTCCGCAACCCAGGGCCATTCAGTGGACGAGGAGATGAGAGAAAATGACCTGCACACAAAGCAGAAGATGAAGAACAACTCAGACACGAGAAGAAGAGCCATGGACTCATCACTAGTGGTAGGGGAAGTGGTGGTGGCCAAACAGCCCTAGACCAGCAAACACATGGCCATGTTGCATGTAGATCCACTCGCCATAACAGCCCGCAACGGATCGATGATCACTGCAGATGGGAACATCGACACATAACGAGAAACTCCTCGCATTTCAAAAGAATACTCCTGAATAAATCACTCCGGCCCCATGCCAGTCATGAGTGAGAAGAATACTACTTCTGAGTCTGATGCAGCGGAGGCGTCAAAGCTGAAGGACACCAAAATCATGGAGCGAGGAGCAAGAGAGAGGGAACGGCCACAGCGGGCCAGGAACAGACCACGATGACTCATTGAAGAGATGGGGTGAGAACATCCTGCAAGACCTATGCAGCTGTTTAATTTGGGGGGGGGTGTCATGTTGAGGGATGCAGTTCCAGGGAAAGGGGCGGGAGCTGGGCTGGAAATGAGGCAGAAGGGAGGAACAGAGTTCAGTCACAAAGTCACACTGTGGGATGGCCCCCGACATGTGTTACTTTGCCTAACGATACACCCACTTCCTCCAACCATTACCTTAACTTCCCTGCCTTATGGTTGGAACACTTCGCAAAAAAACCTACACTTAATCAACCTTGTGCCTTGCACCTTAGAAACAACAGACTAGGCTCCAGATTTCCCCCTGCTATCAGGCGTACTCAGAATATTTGCACCATGACCAAATCATCATTTCCTAATCAAAGCCACCTGGAACCCCCCACATCACTACCTAAGACTAACCTCCTATCACCCCCCTCACCTAAAGATACACAGATCAAGGGTGCCCTTGTCAACGCCAGGTCCCTCTCTGCATATGCATTGGACATTGCTGACCTTATCAAGACTCCAGACCTTGATTTTATCAACATATCAGAGACATGGCTATATGCAGCCTCCGGACCCCTACTCTCCTTTGCCATACCCACAGACTATTCCATCACTAGATGCAACCGCAACACCACACAATCTAGAGAGGGCAGAGTTGCCTTCATCCACAGAAACTCTCTTGGCCTTAGAGTGATGTCTTACCTAAAGATCCAGTCAGCTGAGTTACTCTCGGTTAAGCTTCCAATATCTCCCAACCAAACGGCCACCGTACATCTTATCTATAGACCGCCTGGCCCTGCTACATCTTTTGTTGATGAGATCACATCCCTATTATTAGACAAATCTAAAACTAAATCGTAAATCATCCTTCTGGGGGACCTCAACTTGGGTTTCCAAGATCCTAATGACCTCGCTGCGACCGACCTTGCTAATACTTTAACTGATTTGGGATTTACCCACCATATCCAAGAGCCCACCCACATAGAAGGGAGAACGCTCGATTGGTTATCTGATTCCAATTGCAACAGCAGGTTACAACCTTGCGCTTGGTCAGATCATCATACTATCACTTTTAATATAGAAGCTGTCCACCGCTCTAAACCAAAAATTGAGCCCGCCCTGCCCACCAGAAATAAAAGGGACATAACAGGAGACAAATTACTCCCTCTTATCCTCCCTACCCTCAACAAAGTCTCTGATTCATGTTCTGATTCATGTTCCGACCCTTTGATCTTAGCGGATACATATAACCACGCCATGCTCACTGCACTAAACTCTATCGCTCCTATTAAACTTAGGAAATCAAAACCACGTGCTCATCTCAACTCGTGGTTCACTCCACAGCTGAGAGTGCTCCGAAAAGAAAAACGCATCTGTGAAACCTGTTGGAAAAGACATCCTTCTGATGCCCACAATGATGGTCTCATCTTAGCTTCCATCAACTACAAAGAAGCCATCTTCCAGGCTAAAAAAGATACTTTTAACAATCGTATTGCGCAAGCTGATTCAAACACCAAAGAGCTGTTTAAGATTCTGAAGGAACTTGAATCACCTGCTACTCTTCCTGATACTTGTACTAAAGATAGCAAATGGTGTGCGAACATACCGAAAGAACTCTTGGACAAAATTTCTACCTTTCAAACTAAAATCGAAAACAAGCAAACTACCTACAGACGGACAAGCCATGAAACATTCCTTCGAGTGCCATACCTCAGGCCATTCCCAACATTAAACCCTTCACCTTCTCCCCACTCACTATTGCTGAAGTGGAATGTATCATTAACAGAATTAAACCATCCAACTGTCAAGGTGACTAGTGCCCAGCCCCTATTATTAAGGAAGCTGCTCACAATCTAGCCCCATTCATCACTGCTTTCATAAACTCATCCTTCAAAACAGCTATTGTCCAGGACAACCTCAAGGACACGTGAGTTATCCCTCTGCTCAAAAAACCTTCCCTGGACCCCAGAATACCAACTAATTACAGGCCCATCACTACTGTCCCATTCCTGCTAAAAATATTAGATCGAGCTGCCTACCTTCAGATCCAGGACTATCTTGAGGTTCACAACCTCCTTGGTCTGAGACAATCTGGTTTCCGCCCCAGGCATGGGACGGAAACTGCCCTTATTGACCTTAAAACACAGATTGAGATACTGAAAGACAATGGGAAACTAGCCCTACTATTAGTACTAGATCTTTCAGCTGCTTTTGATGTGGTCAATCACCAAATCCTTTGCCAGGACCTCATATTTGCTGCCCACTTCTCAGACTCTGCCACTGCCTTGATCAGTTCTTTCATAAGCAACAGATCCATGCAGGTTTTCTCCCCGTCAGCTTCTGCGGACCCTGCTCCCATTTACTGTGGCGTTCCTCAAGGCTTTTGTGTGTCACCTACACTCTACAATGTGTTCCCTAAACCATTATTCAATGTACTTGACTATCTGGGTGTCTCATACACTAATTATGCTGATGACACCCAGATACTCATCCCCATTACGGGTGATTATGCAGTCGACTCCAAATCCTTGAACGATGTCTACATGGTCATTCAGGCATGGATGGCGCAACACGAACTTTGCCTCAACGATGACAAGACAGAACTCCTCATCCTGGGTTCCCATCAACGTCTTAATAAACTTGACCATCTTTCAAGTCATTCATCATTGATGGCAACATCACCAACGTTTCGAAGGATACCAAAACCTTAGGAATCTATCTTAACTCCACACTATCTTTGTGCAGACAAACAAATGCTGTTAGGTCAGCATCCGCCTATACATGCAAACTTATTACTGCATGTAGACCATTCCTGACCACTCCCAATTGCAGCATCCTGGCCAGGACACTTCTCATGTCCAAGACTATTGCAACACCCTCTATTTAGGGACCAGCCAATCTAACCTTAATAAACTGCAAGTCATCCAGAACAATGCCATTAGAGCAGCACTACACATACCAAGAAACCACCACATCTCCAACCACAGAAGCAATCTACACTGGCTTCCTGTTAAACACATAATCTCACTAAAATCTCTTGCCTTGACCCACAAATGCCTGTCTAACCAGGCTCCCATTTACTAAGTCAACCGTCTCACACCTCTACCCGCCCCATGAGAGCGGCCCAAACCCACAGCTTAGCCCTTCCCAGATTTAAGCTACAAAAAGCTGGCGGTGTGAGCTTCCCCGTCCTGGCCTCAAAGCTCTGGAACTCTCTCCCCAATGTTATCAGAGCTGAAACATCCTTCCAACTATTCAAGAATAAAACCAAATTATGGCTCTCTGCATAAAACATTTGAGATATTCGTCGCTCTATCTCCGACACTGCCTCGCTGTTATTCACGTTGCACTCTGTCACAGAGTTAGTGTTCTTAATTGCCTGTATAATTCATTGTATATATCTCCTTTCATATTGTCTTTGCAAGCCTCCCCCTCTTGCGTGACCCTAGTTCCTAAGCTAGTCAGTTGACTTCCCTGACTGTACATGCTGACGGCTTATTATTGTGTACTTAATCTTGTCATACTGTAGTCTTACCTGCATGTTGATTGTAAGCTGGTTGAGCTACTTATTGCTGTCTCTTGTATTTAACTGTAACTCTGCTCTCTAAGATATGAGCCCAGATGCCTTTGGGCCTGGTGCGTGTTACAAATAAATAAAATACAAATACAAATGCAGGGGAATAAATATGTGTTAGCAGTTGCTCCGTCTCTGCGTGTCATTCGCGCCCAGTGCGATCGGTGTGAATGGTCGGCCGCCCCCTTGAAGTAGCGGGCCGACAATCATGAAATAGAACATTGGGAATTAGAGAGAGAGAGTACACATTTGCAATAATCAGACAGTATGGTCGGAAACATTGTTAGATAGTATAGGGTAAGTTAAACATCCATTTGTTTAATACAGCAGAGGAAGAAATATGGACTTGTTTCAAATATACTTAGTGTAGTTATGTGGTGGAGGACTCCCGGTGCATACCATGTAAAAATGGTAAAATGATACATTTAACCTGTAAATTCACTAATGATCGAAAGCTATGAGAAAGCGAAAGGTGAATAAGAGCTGGATAAGTTAGAGGAATACAGAAGAAAGAATCCTAGAAGAAGAAGAAGGAAGTGGGAACCTATTGTGGGTCTCCTGCAGCATGGCTAGTGCCACTTGTAATGACTTCTGCAAGATAGGTGTGCGTTACATCTATAGAATGGCCATGTTGCGACATATTTTAAGTGTGAGGGGTCAGTAATTAGAGGCGGACACAAAGCTGTAATTTTCTCATTATGAGACATGTTTATTAAACAGAAATGGGTTGGATGAACCCTATCCTAAAGAGAGTTTCCCTACCTAGGAAATGAAAACTAAAGATCAGTCTGTGTCAAGTCAGTTAATTTATAAACTTGTCTTGTGTTGTAAGGAACTCGTGGTGGCAACAGTAAAGACAGACACAAGTGATCACAGTTCAAGGGTGTTTATTAAACTGTATAAATGGGTGAGAAAAATGCCCAATCTAAACCTAAACCTAAGATGGGAGCAAGCTACGACCGTCAAATAATAAGGCAGTCCCCGCGGCGTCTTGGAAAAGATAAAGGGCCAATACTAAAAAAAAATCTATTGCTAAACCGTACCGCTAAATTACAAAATAGTGTGGGATAATGTTCACCAGAAAAGAAAAAAAGTGTTAATCAAATGATAAGTCAGGATGCTATTGCTGGGGTCTCCCTTCCGCACGTTTTTAGCACGGGACAAGGCGGGACTCCTGAGCACAGCACATTACTGGGCCTCGCTTGCACAAGGTTACAGTTCAGTTCCAAAACATCAGGGCCTTCTGTGGCCAAGTCTCTGTTACACAAAGTCTCTTGCCTCAGAGGACTTGAAGTGCCAAAACAAACACAAAGTCCTTTTAATAAATCTTCCACGTTGGGTGATTATTCTTCGCCTTAGGATCTCCCTCTGTCGGGCTATGATCCTTCTCTCAGGATTGGCCTCCCTCGGTTGGGTTTACTACAACCTTTCAATCACAAGTTCAACAATCATTCACTGTGGACATCCCTCGGCCGGGTTCACTCTTGTCATCACAATGTTCAACTTGCTTTATCACAACACAGGATTCACTCTTGCTTTCCCCTTGACATCCCTCCGTTGGGTTCACATAGCCTTCTTTAACACAGTTCATGAGTTTCTAGCAGTTCATGATTTGCTTCATCATCATAAAGCGGGGGTTCCCTTCCCCTAGCTTTCTCTTGGCAATGGGTCAGAGACTTTCGATGGTACAGTGTATTTGATGTAACCCTTGAGGACCACTCTGACACCTCACACCACCCTCTCCTAGGGCCTTCTGGTACTTGTAGTTTCAACACAAAAAAGGGGGGCAGCCAGAGTACTTCAAATGAGCACTCCTGGGGTACCTGACCACTCTGCAGCAGGCCTTTCTCTGGGCTTTCCCCAAAAGTTCAAACACATGGTCCTTGCGTTCACAATATGTTTCCGATTGCAACCTTCAGCTCAACACAGTCTGGCTTACTTATCAGCTCTCTCCAACTCACTGGCTGTGCTGAACTCTCTGGCGTTTCTTGTCTCTGGAGTCAAGGATGGTACCACTGTAGCCAGCATGCCTCCGCGCCTGGGCTAACAGCGCGCGAGGGCCCTGTGTACTGTTGACATCCGCCACGCCACACACCAGCTGTATATCCCCGTCTTATGATTCCTTTTGCGGCGGCTTGGCGAGTATGGGTTGAAAAGGGTAAGGGCATCTACAACCTAGTAACACTGGATGTCAAGGCCATATACACGGCCATTGACCACATTCTAGCTCTCAAAGCCATAGACTATGCTTTTTCTAAAGCATCAGCGTCTTTCTGCTCACACCTGGAACTAACCAATGAACTCCTTGAGTTCTCACTCACCAACACAGTGTTTCTGTTCAACCAACAATACTTCAGACAGACCAAAGGAATAGCCATGGGGGCGACCTATGCCCTGTCCATGGCAAACCTCTTCATGCACCAATTCGAACAGGTACCTGCCTTCTCCAACCAAGACTTCAACAAACATGTGCACAAATGGTTTTGCTACATTGACGATATCCTGATGATATGGTCTGGATTCACAGAACAACTGGCGTGTTTTCAGCAATACCTAAATGATAACAATTTTGGGCTGCAGCTGTCTGCCACATCAAGCAAAACCTCCAATGACTTTCTCAACATTACAATCAGTCCTGTTGGAGCCGAATTGACCACCACAACTTACCGGAAGCCGAACGAGATTAACTCTGTACTCCACTCCACCAGCTGTCACAGAAAATCAGTCATCAATAACATTCCCAAATGAGAATTAATTTGAGCCAAAAGGAACTGTAGTACGCAAGCACATTTGGAAAAGCAATGTTCTGTCCTTGAGCAAAGATTTTCTGCACAAGGCTACCCACAGCAATCTATCAAGTCAGCCATCGACATGGCAGTCAAGAGAAAACGGCCAACGCTACTGACACCAAGAGAAACAACCAGAAGTACCAGAGAAGAAACGTACAAAATCTGTTATATCACCAAGTACTGCAGCGACGGCCACCATGTACAGAAAATCCTGAACAGACATTGGCATATCCTTGAGATAGATGAAGACTTAAGGAGATGGTTACAGACCAAACCATCACTGACATACACCAAGGCTAAAACCCTTAGGACGATCCTCAGCCCATCTTTTATGGCACCTACCCCCAGAGCCGCAGAAAACTGGCTAACAAGTACCAAACCAGTGGCTTCTACAAATGTGGTTCATGCAACACGTGTAAGCATGCAAAAACACCAAAACAGTGACTTTCAATGGCACTGACAAACATGTGATAAACCAATATATTAATTGCAAATCAAAGTTTGTTATATATGCCATAATCTGTGTATGTGACCGCAAGTACATTGGCAGTACCAAGAGGGAATTAAGAACCAGGATTTGCGAACACCTAGGATCACTGCATTCTCAAGAGTCGAGGTATCCACTAGCAACCCACTGGCAGGAGCAATATCAACTTGACAACAAAGAGAACTTAAGCTTTGTGGGGCTAGAAATTGTAACAGCCGATGCCAGGGGTGGTGACAGAGAGCTACACCTACGACAACGGGAAGCAAAACTAATTTGTAAACACAGATGTGTCACACTTGGACTCAACAGCGATCACAAATTTAATGTGTTTGTATGAGGTACCATAACAGCCATTCGCATTGTGCAATCAAATAAATCTCTGCCTTGAGCCCTGTCCACCTCTTTACATACCACCCATGCCTCTGAACATCCTTTTCTGATCCTGCTGGTATTGGCCCGGGCCGCACCGGCCCATAATCAGACATATCAGGCTCACCAGTCCATACTCACCTGATACAAACCATGACATTTGGCACATGTCACCAATATCATGCAACACTATCTATCCAGCTCAGCTAACCCACATGGACCACCACCCTGCCTCTCTCCGGACACAAGAAGCTCATGCCAAGTCCTTTTCTTGACACAGGCTCCAACCTCTGTATCTTCCCCTGTGGCCCCTACCAGGCATGCTTACTTGGTGTCATGACACTTACAACAGGTCCACAGATAAAGGAAACAACCGATCCTCGCCGGCACTTACTATCAGTCCAATCCCTCAACAAATTGAGCCCACAGTGACGCAACCACTGCCTCCTGATATCAATAACCCTCTTCTCACCAGCGACATCCACTGGCTCGCCATTGCCCACATTCCCTGTTGCAGCCTGTCTCATGACACCTATATCTACACACTTCAGCACTGTATTCAAAGATGCCGTCTCTCACTAATTAACCCTCAGCTCCTGGGATTATGTCATACCATGATGCCGTACTCCATACCCTTTACCCTCAGCACTACTTGTATCAAGATATTGGCTCAGTATTGCCCCACTGCGCTTGCGACCCGCAGACGGCTCTCCGCAGACCGGCCGGACACGCACTCAGCATATCACGCTGGAGGTGGACATGCCCACTTTGGCCCCCCTTTTTCCTGACCTACATGGCCAGTCGAAACACACAGATACCCAGCAACACATTCTCCATGTTAACAGCCAATCTGGCCGGATTTGTCCCTACCAATTAGGGTGCCCCTTGCGATTTTGTTGACAATCACTGAACCAGGCAACCGCCTATCGGGGTAATACTTCTGTACATCTTTGATTGCTCAGCGACCTATCAGCGCAATGGTACTATCAACCTATCAGAAAGCCCAAGCTACTTAACCGGGACCTTGCAACTTATCCGTGTCGGAACACCGAACCACGGAGCGTCTCTCATCCGGCTACAGGTAAGACCCCAAGAGCAGCCTGTGCTACAACAACAGCACTCACCAGCATGCATGTGGCATGTTCCCTCACTCTGAGATCCACACGGGTCCCGCCCGGGCTCAACCTTACCCTCTGTGCCTTTTTACACTGAAGCAGCGTCGCTCTCTCGGCCCTTCCATGAATCCCTAGTAGGAAGCCCCCTTTTCACTCTGTCCCAAGCCGTCCCTATTTTCCAAGCACGGCCACTATCACCATCACACGCCTCCGTGTCTAGACGCTTGCACTACAGCATGCATGCCCCATGTTAGCCTAGGTACTGGCACCTTCATATTTTAAGACGGGACGTCTCCTGCCCAACTAGCTGTCCCCCCCTTTTTTCAAACACGGTCACTGTTACCATGACACGCTTCCGTGTCTACACAGTTGATCTACAGCATGCATGCCCTAGGTAAGCCTGGGTACTAGCACCTGCATATCTTGCCCAACTGCCACGATTCCCAGGGCATTTTCCATGCTGCAGCAGCAGCACCCTGCTGCACGCTTGCTTCTTGGCTCCATACTCCATGGGCCCCCATGGGTGACATCTGGGAGCAACCGTAGCAAGCCTGCATAATCCTGCATGCCTTCCAATTCTCCATTTTAGCTCACTCCCACGGCATACCAGAGGCCCCCACCCACACCCACTTCACGCGACGACCACACGCACAACCAACTCCAATCATCACCGGGTTATACCAGCCAAGCTCTTCGCCCTAACCCTGTTCAGGGTCCACTGCACGTATCCACCACTGACCGGTCGCTCATCAACTCTATCTTATCATTGCTTTGCCAGACCAACTGGACCCCTCCTTCCTAATGACCAACCATGGGTTTATTTTCCCCCAGATTGGCTAACCAGCCCACCTCCCACATTTATTGGGAGGTTCTCCAGGTGCTACCATCCTATCCAGGATCAACTACCCATGTTTCTGGTAAGCACCAGTCCTTTCCATCTACAACAACTAGCATATACAGCTCCTCCATATTCTAATGCTTTCCCTCCTTCCCCATCCCGTTCTTCTCTCCTTGGTACCTTGATATCAATATAATCTTCTTCTTGTCAACTTGTCAATTGTACAAATGTGAAACTGTACCTACCCATGTTTATACATGTGCTGCTTCCCAATTGTAAATTAACTTGTCACTGCCACTACACCTCACACACTGTCACCACAATTTGATATGTGACCAACAATACTGTATGCTGACTGTATTTAACTAATGTCCTCCAAATGTCACACTGATATGCATCTCACAATGATCACGTCGCTACAACACCCTTCACAGCCTTGATAAAGACTACGGTCGAAACGCACATTGGCTTTTGTTTCACCTTCACCTAGCATAGTTTGCTAGGCCTGTAAATCACATGTGTTCCTACATTAAACCCTTATTGATGATAACCAATCAGGAGTCCCTTCTCCTTTATTGCAAACTTTAAACAAATGGAAGAAACTCAGGGATACAACCTCTGTTTAAGAACCAACTGCCAGCGTCACCCTAAAACAAGGTTTGTCATATTATCCACTTCCCTCCTTGTCGTCCTTTTGGGTCTCGCCGCCTTTCGTCTCCGTTTGAACTGCCGGTTAGCAATAGCTGTGGCCTTGTGGGTTGGCCTTGCTCGAAGTGTGCTTTTGTGTTTCACCTTTTATCCCTGTGGGGAAGAGAAAGGACCGTCAGGTGTGTGTGGTTATTGTCAATTGCCTGACTCTGCCTGACCCTCATGTTGGGACATGTCAGGTAAACGGTTCTGGTGTTAGCCGGTTGTCTGTCACGGTGTAGGAAAGTGTTTGTGTCAGAAACAGGGGCGGGGGTAGAGCTTCTAAATAACCTACAGGGTAGGATGGGGAAAAGGTGTTACAAGGAATGGGGTACCACGTCTCGCCCGTCAGTGTCCCACTTCCACTCCCTGAAGACCCCCCATCCAGGTGATCTTCCCCTACTGGTCCACCATCAGGAACTGCATCCAAAAGTGACGGCCGTGTCCTGGCCACCTGGATGACAGATCTCTGGGGACCAGCAGGTGAGACACCTTCAGGTTTCTCACATTGTCCAAAACATTTTAATCTGGCCTTCACACTAGAAATAAACAACTAAGAATGCAAGGAAATGTCTCTGGTTTATAGTTGGTAAAATGTGTTCATGTTCAAAAGTAAGTAAGCAAATCTAGCAGAAAAATATTTACTCCCCTGGAGTTTTAGGTAGGATGGCAAAAGTGCCTCTTTTAAACAACAATCTCCTGTGTTCTTTAAATTAGGTTCAGAAAGTTCTTGTACAAACAATATATTCCATAACATGCAGCTCTTCCTTGGTTTCTTTGTATTGGATTCACAAAAGGGTCTTATAACATTAATTTCCTTGTTAGCTTCTTTGTACTGGAGTTACAAGAATTCTTATTCAGATGAGAAATTCCACACATGATTTTAGTTAACTTTTCATGTACTTCGCAAAACTACAATTGACCCAACTATATGTCACCCACAGAGCATATTAATCCCTGAGGAAACCTAACGCAGCATATTTAACCCTGGTGAAACCTAACACAGACCTGATGCATATGTTCTGGGCTTGTGCGGTCATACGCAGATACTGGGAGGGAGTGGCTCAGGTCCTAGCTAAGGTGGGGGTACGAACAGAGACGATCACCCCCAAAGCGTGCTTGCTGGGTTTTTTCCAAGACCAAAACATGTGAGACATGTAAGCAACTTGAAAGACCTAGCATACATTTTAGCAAAGCGTAGGATTGCAATGGGATGAAAAGCACGGAATGGTCCATTAGTTGAAGGGTGGTTAAGGGACCTTCAGAAATGGTCAGTGGCAGAAACTGCAGTATGGCAGGAAGCGTCAAGCCGATGCCAAGAGGAACAAAACATGGATCTAATGGCCTGGAGACAAATACTACAAGAATTAATATACCCTGCACAGACACAGGCATCAGCACAATTTGTGGAATAGAGAGCTGCAACAGTTCAAGCAGACCCACACACTGAAACAGTCATAGTTTGCGCAATAGGCTGGAGGGAGGAGAGGGAAGCGGGCGTTAGGGGTGCTGAACAGACAAGCGACTAGCCAAATAACATACAGCATCATGGACAGTTATGTATAAAGTCTGTATGTTAATGTTGTTGTTATTATTGAAAATAATTACACAATTTAACTTTTCTTATACTCTTTGGCAGATTAACTGATGTGCTTCTTCATCAGGAAGGCTCATGTGAGCTCTTCAGAATTCCTGGTGTACTCCACTGTCAGGTATCTTGTCACAAAAAAGTATTTATTCAATTTCACAACTTTAAATGCTTGGTCCCTCTACTCACCAAGACCTCCTTCATGTGCATCCGAGATTCCCTGGTTTACTTCTCTGCCAGGTATTTTGCAACATGGCTACATTTCCTTTTACAGCTTTGGTGGATCTCTTGGTATACTCCCCTGCCAGGTATCCTCTTATGGATTGCTCAGATCCCCTGATGTACTCTCCTGCCAGGTATCCTCGAACAATTTTAAAGGTTGTATTCAATTTCAAAATCCCTGGTATATTTAGTTGCCAGGACTTTCTGTATGGACTTCTTAGATCCCCTGGTATATTCCCCTGCCAGGTATTTTACCACAATGTCTTATAACTTTCTCCGCTCTTGGGTGGATAACCTGGTATACTCCCCTGCCAGGAATCCTTCTCTGGGTCCCTGCAGATCCCCTGGTGTGCTTCTCTGCCAGGTATCTCAACCCTCTACAATGTCAACTGCCTGGTGTACTCCTTTCACCAGCACTTCTTATCAGGTTTTCTGTCCTTTATATATACCACAGTTGTATCACTTCACTGTGTTTCTATTTTCTTGCTTACGGTAATACTTGTTTCAACTATCCCCACATTGACATCGCAGACATAGGGACTCGTTCAAGTTGTGTGGCTGTCTTTCTCTTTTTAGCTTTTGTTTGCTTAGGATACAATTGTTCCAACTTTCGCTACATTGACATTTCACACATGGGGACTTATTAAAGTTTTGTTGTTGTACTTTATGTGGTCGGTAGTCAAATGTTCTTAATTCATTCATTTGTTTAGATGCATGTCAGTATGCCGCCGGCTACCCAATGTCTCTGGGCAGACTCACCGGAACTTTACAGTGTCCCCTACCGTGGCGTGTCTCTGCGAGGAGCTTCCTCTGTGGGAGGGCCTCCTATGCACTGCAGACCTTCCTCCAGCGTTCCTTTCAGTTCTGCGCTCATCCGTCCACTTCTCACTGTGACTTGGACTGGATAATGCTGCTTTTCGGCATTGCCCTATCTCTGGGAGCTCCTCTGCTCCTGGTACTCTGACAGTCCTCCAAAGATGCCCGCTGCATCTTCCTTCTTTCCATACCGTTATGTGATTCTCATGCTTGCAAGCTGCCGCTTGGATGTGCCTGTTATCTCGACTTCCTCCAGAACGGTCCTCTCCCGGTCTGCTTTCACTTTGAGTGCAGATTACATTTTTAAATGTCCTGCGCACTTCTGATTTAACCAAACAACTATTCTGCACATTCAGTTTTGGGTTTCTCTCAGTCTGCATCAACTCCTTCCTCCTCTTCCTCGTCCCAGTCCTTGAGCCTTTATGGTAGTTGAAGTCCCTAGAGTTTATGGGATTTCTAAAATAATGTTGTTTAGGCGTTGTACTTAGAAAAACATCAGAAACAGGAGATGTTACATGTGTGTTGTGTTTGTTGGAGGTATGAATGGGATTTTGACTAGAATGGCAGTATGCCATCAGAAGTTTGGGTGTCATAGGGTTTTCTCCAGGAGAAAGGGGGAATACTGCGTCTCTTCCCGTGGAGTCACCACCTCCCCTGACAGTCATCACCTCCCACATGATCCTCCCCCATATTACCACCCCCAGGGTCAGATCAGGTAGAGGCTGCCGTCCCCTGGCCACATGGGAAGAGATCTGTACTGGGGAATTAGTGATGACTCCATAAGATTTATCTCATAAGGTAGACACCAAAAATCCACGGAACAAACTGCACCTTTGGAACACTGGGCACCACAGCGCAATAACATTCGTACATCTTCTGCCTGTAATGGACCTGCGCTGGAAGGGTGCAGACCTTTTATTCAATCTACTGATGCATCATACCACTTTTTCGGCAGCATGACTTACAACATCTCTCCCCTACTTTAAACAAATTAAGAAATCCAAAAACTATTCCAATGCTTTCCTCTTTACCACTTGAACAGCATAACATGAATAGCATGACACTATTATTGTACCTCTTATACATCCAAAACATAATTGCCACTTTGAACGGTGCTCTCCTGGCCCCTCTACTTGGATAATGGGGCAACAGTGCGGTTCCTATATCCATGGGCGTAATTTTAGGGGGGGGGACAGGGGTGTTTGTCCCCCCCAACTTTCATGGCATACCATTTTGTCCCCATTCATTTGGCTGGGCCACCTTTTCTTCGGATGTCATGTCCCCCCAACATTTTCAGCAAAGCTACTCCGCTGCCTATATCTTGTCCTCCTTGCTATCTTCCTTCACTGAGTGGTGAGAAGTTGTTGGGTTCCACTGTAGCAGGTCTCTGTTTCCTCTCTTTGTGAGTGGCACGAGGTTTCTGTCGTGTTTTCTTGAGGTTCTTCTTCATTGTCATTACTTTGCTCTGATAGCAGTCTGTTCTACTGATACTCATTCTCTTGAGATGCCACTTTCCTAAAGCACCTTTGTGTGTGTCTATGTATGTCAATTGTGAGACATATTCTTCTGAGTGTTAGCCTTAACCGAATTGAACATAACCCACATGTATGAAACCTTGTATGTATTAGTGGGTGTGCGCATGTGTATGCCCACTTGTGTGTGTGAAACATAATAAAGTACACCTATTGCACTGCCATTGGTCATACGTGTATGTGCCATCCAGTTCATACATGTACAGTATATACACTCAGATGGAGACCTGCACAATTTTAATAACGTGCATGTGCACACACACACAGGAGTTGGTGTGGCCGTGGATGCATGCACACATGTGTGTCCATTTGTGTGTGTACTGCATGTATGTGCCATCCACTTCGCACATGCA
The DNA here is from genome assembly GCF_040938575.1 of Ambystoma mexicanum. Taxonomy (NCBI): domain Eukaryota; kingdom Metazoa; phylum Chordata; class Amphibia; order Caudata; family Ambystomatidae; genus Ambystoma; species Ambystoma mexicanum. Next base: position 593,135,170 of record NC_090923.1, on the reverse strand, counting down.
TGGCATGTACACTTATATGGGGGCGTGTAGTATTTTAACAGCATCCATGTAAGCATGTGTACATGAGTGTGTGCATGGGAGTGTGTGTGCGTGTTTTTCCGTGTGTGTGCGTATATATACACTGCCATTGGTTCTGCATGTATGTGTCATCCACTTGTACATGTACAGTATTTACACTAACATTGAGGCATATAGGAATCCTCAGGTCTGAGCAGTACGGTGTGTACACATATGTGTATGGTGTGTACACATAGTTGTAAAGTTTAAATGAAAAATGTAAATTCATTGTGTGCATGCGTGATGTGTAGCTAAACCTTTAAACTTGAATATACTCAGGTTTCCATTTTTTTAGCGCTCCAAATCCTGATAAGATGTAGACGGAAGGCAAACATCTTGAAAATGTAAGCGTCGACATTTGAGATATTTGGGCCAAACAAAATGCTATTTTCCATATGGGAAACCCCCATGTTACAAGCTGTTCAAAATGCAATAAAAGCAATATTTATTTGTTAAATATAAACCAGTCCATGAGTATTTCAGACAAGTTTCATGTACGGGCAGATGCCACCAAAATGTACTGAGTGATTTTAATCAAAATGTTCCATGGAAGGGCCCAAGAGTTAATGGAAAATATCATTTTCTGAAACTGCAGAGACAATTTGTCTTAACCTTAGCTGTGCTATGTCTCTCCTATGGCAATTCCCAGGGAAATCGGGTCGTCTATTGAATTTTCGTAATTGACAGGGTGTATTTCTTTCTCTTGGCTCTCATATGAAATATATGTCCTCTCCCTTCCTTACTCTTAATTCTGACAAAACCGAAATCCTGTTCTTCCCAGCCAACACTCTTCCTGCTCCCTCCCCGCCTCCTTTTCTTCTCTTCCCCCATCCCAACTCCCCTTCTCTCCCCACGCCCGCAACCTAGGTCTCCACATTGACCCCCACCTCTCCCTCTCTCGCCACATTTCTCTCACTGCCAGATCTTGCCGTTTCCACCTCCATAACATTCGTAGAGTTCGCTCCTTCCTAACCTTCCACGCTACTAAACTCTTAGTCACCTTCCTTATCTTCTCCAGACTCTTCTACTGCTCCACTCTTTTCTTTGGACTGCCTGCTGTCATGATGCCTACCCCCAGGCATCTGGACCAAGCCCATCAGTCTCGGGAGCAGGCATCAAGACATTTATTAAAACCTCAGCAGCCCCAGCTAGGGGCTATCTGGGGTCAGTCCTGGCGCCTTAGGTGCCAGGCTCATAGTAGAAATCAGTCCTGGCGCCTGAGGCGCCAGGCTCATAGTCATTACTTACCTCAGGCAGAGCATGCTGCAAATGACTCCAATCCAACGTGAAGCCTGGAAGGGACTATTTTTTACTCGGGTGTGGTTCTAGGGACTTCTTACCTGGGACTACTTTTGAAGCTATTTAAACCACGCCCGACCAGCAACACACGCTTCGCGTTATTCTGCATCCAGCAGCGTAACGCTCACCGTGCCTGCAAGTCAGCATCCAGACCTCTGCCACGCCCGTCCTGAATCCGGAGCTCCTAGAGAAGAAGGAAAGCAGAAGGCAAGGTTAGAAAACGAACTTCATTCCAGTTTCTCACCTGATTCCGGAACCATCACGTCTCAGCACCTGGAAAGAACATTCTTTCTACACGCGTCGCATCGCCAGCTGCAGCGCCGCGCAATACTCACCAGTCCTCACAGCACCTTACGATCCGGCGCTGCCTCCATCATTTCTTCGCCGGGCTCCGGCATCTGGGGACAAAAGAAATAACCAGGTGAGCCGAGAGAGCCAACAAATACAATCTCTCTTACCACCATAGACTTACCTGATTTACTACCGGAGGCATTATTTTTTAACTCTCCACTTCTTCAAACGCAGCATCTGAAAACGGCGAGAAAACAACACGTGCATACATGCATTATTTACCGGACAGCATCGGGTAATACAGACTCTTACCTGAATGCCATCTACCGCCACGAGACCATCTTTTCTCGAACTCCACTGCAAGATAAGAAAGGAATGGGACAAGAGTGAACATCGGACGTATTGAACTCTATGAACTCTATACTTGCTGGTCTTCGCCAAGAACCTCAGAGTCAACTCTCGTCCGGAACTCCCCCAACGCCTTCTAACCAGTGAAGCAACTGGTATCTACGCGCCCCTTCAATCCACGCAGGATGGAGAGCTTATCTTTCAAGAATATAAGGTGAGAGTACTGGAAGGGGATTTCGGAGGTGATTAGTGGGGAGAGCAGGGAGGTGCCATCACTAGAATCCACGGGTGGCTAAATTCCTCTCTCCACTTGCAGGGGAATCCTTCTACGGGTCAAGCAGACGAGATTACGAGGGCCAGTCCAGTCTGTCATCTCTGCACTACGCATCACGTTGGTGGAGACCGCAGCAGTCCGGGTCCGACCGACGCCCCTGTGGGAACCAGGTGAGTGTAACACCTTCCTCTCACCTCTCCCCCTCAAATCCATCTACCACTCTGCCATCCGCTCCCTCTGCCTTCTCTCTCCTCATGATTCCATCTCCTCTTCTCTCAACTCACTAGGCTGGCTCTCTTTTCACTCACAGCTTAAATTGAATTTCCTCTATCTAGTCTTCAAATCCCTCTATGCCCTTGCCCCTCCCTACCTATCCTCTCTTCTCACTTTTTATACTCCTTCTCGTTCACTCCATTCTGTGGATCTCTTTCTTCTCTCTCCTCCTCCTCCACCCTGTGCCCCTTCCCGCTTCTGTTCCTTCCAACTTCTCGCTCCCTTCCATTGGAACCGCCTACCCCTTCCTGTCCGCTCTATTACCTCCTACCCCTCATTCCGCACTTTTCTAAAATCTTATCTCTTCCACTCACCCCCAGCTTCCTTTTTTCCTCTCTCACTACTTACTCTACCTCTTCCCACTACTCCCACCTCCTCCCTCACTTAGCCCCTCTCCTTCAGCACCTTTCCTATCAATAATGTAAATTGTTCCTTGTACTGTTCTCTGGTTCAGATTCAATTGTCATGTATTGCTTATTGTATTATGCTTGTTCCTCTTGTTAAGCGCTGTGGATTAAAGCACTATGGGCCTCATTACAAGTACTCCGGTCCGGAATTAACACTGACGGTAAAACCATACCGGCACCGTTTCCACGTCCGCCCAATCATGACCCGCGGCCCCGGAAATAGCACCACCCCCATCCGCCACCACGGAAATAAGTGTTCCGTTAAGTCCGTCTGCAAGGAAACCCCTCCGTTACTGGCAACACGAAACACCGCGAGCATCACAACTAACACGGACATGGAAACACACGGCAGAAAAATGGCGTTAAAACCGTGATCACGGTGGCGGTAACGCCGCCACCGCGAACCTGATGTTAAACACTGCCTGCTGAACTGAATCAGGGCACAGGTGCACCAAATCAGCCCAGCTGGACCTAGCAGCCCACTGGGAGCCTACAAAAGGGCCACACCTAGCCCAACACAACACAGAACCATGCAGGCAGCAGCTCTAGTAGCACTGGGACTGGGCCTACTCAACCAACAGGCAGCACTGCACATGATGGCAGTAATGGCGCAGAGGAGGAGGAGGCGGAGGAGGCGCAGGCGGCAACCAGCCAACCATGCACCTATGGCAAACCCCATTGTCCAGCCGGCCCTACCCCGCAGGCAGCCAGCAATACCACGTATCAGGGCCTCACCCTGGAACCTCACCCCAGGACAGATCCACACACTATACCGGCTGGACCCTGCAACAATACTGCACATCACCGCCATGATTGAGGACGACATCAGCAGCCAAATTGACATCCCACCGCCATCCCCCCTCCTGAAGGTTGTGGCAGTACTGCATTTCCTTGGCACTGGCACCTATCAACACACGGTTGGTGAGCTGCACGGCATATCACAACCCTGTTTTTCAAAAATCCTGGTACAGGTACTGGATGCCCTATTGCGCCAAGTGTCGGAACACATAGCCCTACCCCGCACCCTCCCCGAGGTCATTGCCACCAAGTTGGCCTTCCATGCCATAGCAGGCATGCCAAATTGCATAGGCGCAGTTGACTGCACCCACGTTGAGCTGACAGTACCATGTGCAATTGAGCTGGTGTTCCGCAATAGGAAACAGTATCACTCGTTGAATGTACAGATGGTATGTGATGCCATGCAACTGATCACACACTGCTGCACACATTTCCCTGGCTCAACCCATGACTCAATGGTACTACGGAATTCCACGTTGCCACGGTACATGGAACGCTATGCCGGACAAAGCACATGGCTATTGGGTGAGTACAGCTGACAATGCAACAACCCTGTCGAAGTGGTGTGTGTATGTGTCCAGGCCAATGAGCATTGTGAGTGTGCCGCTGTGACCGCACATGCATCACCCCCCCTTCCATCTGCCAAATACACAGCGGATACCAAACATCACAAAGGAAGACATGACAGGTCACCACAATGTTCCCGTGCACACCCTGCCACAGCCCATCCCGTCACTGTCCCATGAACCTTGTGCTACTGCAGACACCCACCCTCAAATGAAACACTGCCCTCAAAATGCACGAGATGTCTGTAAATGAGACATCGTGCATTCAGTACTTCAGTACAGTGGAGTCACTCTGCCATGTGTGGACAGCACTGCACTGTGACATGCTCACAATCAAATGTCACCCGCAGCGCACAGTAGACATGCACGTTAATGTGTTGGCCCATATCCAGTTTCCGACATACATTCTGATGCCCAATATACACCTACAACACTGCATGGGGCATATGCATGTATGAACAATGATACAAGATTGCACAGCATCAGATGAGTACATGATGCCACAAACACTGACATGTTCCCCCATCTACATCCCATGTAGGTGATGCCGGATAGGTACTCACGCCATGGATGATGACACCTGTACGGAGACCAAGGAACAGGCATGAAGAGGCATACAATAGGGCACATGTCCGCACACGTGGAATGATTGAGAGGACATTCGGACTGCTGAAGGCACGTTTCCGCTGTCAGAGCAGATCTGGCGGATCACTGCTGTACAGCCCAGTGAAGACGGGTAAAATCACGCTCGTATGTGCCACGCTGCACAATATATGCCTGCGCAGGAACATCCCAATGCCACCAGACGCAGATGAGGAAGATGGGGATGGGGATGGGGATGGAGATGGGGATGGGATGGCACCACCTCCCTCTGGGGGTCCACTTGATGGCCAGAGAGCACGGGATGGCCTGATTCGCATTTACTTTTGAGACACAGCACATTCACAGCAATGCACAAACATGGTGACGACAATAAATGATTAGTTGCACTGCCATTGAAATGATCAATGTCCACACATGTATGTCTTGATTTCAAATGGTGATATATTGATGTAAACACAACAGGGAAGGAGGTGCATTGGTTAGGGAAGCTGTACACCCGAGCCCACCCACCACCCAAACGTACCCACCCCCACCCAGGCCCCATTGTTCAAACCCCCAAAACTACCTCCCCCACCACCCAAATGTGCTCACCCCTCTCACACCCTTCAAGTCCATGTGTGTCCTGCACTGCCCCACACACATGCCATCACTTCCGTGTGCGCTTCTGTGCCTGTGCAACCTTGCCCGAGGGCCCCGTTAGCCTACTCGAGCGCCTCCTTGGACTGGCAGTAGTGGAGCTGGATGGGGTGGTGGTGTTTAATGGCACTGAATCTGGTATTGATGGCATCTGTGCCAGATTTGCCTGTTGCCCAATCAACATGGCCTCTATGAGCCTGGAGGTGTTATCGTTACCCTCCCGCACATGGCGTGCAAGGGTGACTATTGTGCTTGCAAAGCGTCCAATAGACCTTGACAGGTGACGCACTGAGGTGCTATAGCTCTCCCTCTGCAGCCTAGATTCCTCAAGCTGCCTCTCCACCAGCTGGGTGAGGGTAGCCTGCTGCTCCTCCATCCGCTGCATGCGGGTATTCAGCTCGGCCATAGATGGGGTGGGTGACCTCATGGGACTCCTGAGTGAGGTGGGGCTGAACTCCAGCTGATGGAAGGAACCCATGTCCTCAAATGTGGGCATCTTCCCCTGTGACCCAGTATCAGAGTGCTCTTACGGGGCTCTGTTATCACTACAGGCCGCCCCCTCTGCAGTGCTGCTGCCTTCTTTGTTGGGTTGGGTGGCCATGATGGGTTCCCGTGGCACCTGTCTTGCCTCAGGCAGTGTGGAGACGGTGGGGATGTCGGTGGTGGTGGGCGGCACATCTGTTGCAGTTGGTAATGCGGGCAGAGATGCCGAACTGCCGGCAGCATCCTCTTGTGTGGTGGCGGTGGCTTGGGCACTTGCCGGTGCAGATTGCTTGGCCTGTTGTGCAGTGTCACTGTCACTTGATACGGCTGTGGGGACACAAAGGACATGCAATTAGTGTTGTGGTGTTGGCTGATGGGTGCATCACATGCGTCATACAGGTTGGACATTGAATAGTGTTAGTTACATGCATCTGATTGCTGGGGGTATGCATTTTTCTGATGTTGGTTGCCATACAGATCATGTGTCCTATGGGCCAGTCATGCACTGCCGGGGGGGGGGGGTTGTTAATGGGTCCTATGGGCCAGTCATGCACTGCCGGGGGGAAGGGGGTTGTTAATGGGTCCTATGGGCTAGTCATGCACTGCCAGGGGGGGTTGTTAATGGGTCCTATGGGCCAGTCATGCACTGCTGGGGGGGGTTGTTAATGGGTCCTATGGGCCAGTCATGCACTGCCGGGGGGGGTTGTTGATGGGTCCTATGGGCCAGTCATGCACTGCTGGGGGCGGGGGGTTGTTGATGGGTCCTATGGGCCAGTACTGCCATCTACATATTCTCATATGGCATTCAGGTTTCACCACCTACCAGCATCTGCAGGTGGGCTCACTCTTGCCTCAGCCTCCCCGATCCCATGGATGTCCTCAAGGTGGAGGACACTGCTGCAACGCTCCTCCCATGTTTGCAGCCTCAGTGGGGAAGGGGGTCCTCTGCCTGTACCACTGCTGCGTTGGCAGTGTGTGGATATCAGGTTGCGTACCCTCAGCCTGAGGTCGTCCCACTGCTTGTGGCAGTCCTTGACGCTTCGCAATGTCACGCCCACAGCTGTGCACTTGCGTGCTGCTTCCGCCCACACTACCTTCCTCCGCTGCTGTGTGGCACGCCGTTGATCGGCGCTGAACAGCATCTCTGCATTTTCCACAATGTGCTCCACCAGGACAGTTAGCTCCGCCTCACTGAAGCGCTGTTTGCGCTGCCTCTGAGCTGGAATCCTGGCAGACATGCTGGTGGTTCCTTTTGCCTTCTCACAGTATGGATTGTGCTTGTGCTGACTCTGGATGGCAATGGATTGTGCTTTTATATGATGGACGCCTCTCTGTTTCCTGTTTTGGCGATCATGGTATTTCCGGTTCCGTGTCCGTGGCGACGGAGGCGGACACAGGTTTTGCGGTACTTGTGGCAGCGCTATGTCCATTTCCGTGACTTTTTCCGTGATGGCTGTAACAACGTTTCCGCGTCCGTGTGGTGCGCGCGACCGACAACATGTAATCGGACGGTCTTTCCGCAACCTTGCAGACACGGAAACGTTTTTACCGCCGTCACGGATTTACTGCGGTCCGGCCCTGGCAGGTTGTAATGAGGCCCTATATAAATAAAAAATAAATACAAATAAATACAAATATAACAAACCATAAAAATGTTTTTATCTTCTCATTATGTATTTTTCTAGTTGAGAGTTTGGTTATGTACATGCCATTTGTTTGGGCAATGGTGGAAGTCACCTGAGATGGCCTCTGGAGCCGGCTTGAGGCCAGACCCAGTGTTGACTTTAACTACATTTCGGTTCTGTGGGCCACTAGCTATGGACTGCCACTAGAACCACATGTCGAAGACCGAGTAAGAATACCGGGTCACACAACCGCTCTCATATGGGGCCCAACTGGGCACGTGATTTTTTCTGGTTCAGGGCGATATAATCAGGTATTCATAGTGTACCATACATCTTAAAGAAAATGAGTCTGTTTGGTTCATGTCAAAAATGATTTATCAATGGTAATTCAAATGTAAAGCTATCACTAATAATCCTTAGTGAGGAAGCAGTTGCCACAATCCAAATGAAGTAGACTAAGTAAACCAATGCATTTCGGAAATTATTTCCTTCATCAGGGCAAGTCTAATTGTGTAAATCAAACAAATAAATATGTCAAAAAGTCAATTCACATAATAGTAACAATTTAAACCAAAACACACATTGAAGAACAAATTAAAGGAAACATACCAATCAGTAGAAATTTCATGATGGGTGAATATGAAAGTAAAAGAGAAAAAATATATATAGTAAGTGCTTTATAAAATAAGTAAATCAAACAAACAGAAAAATTAAAAAAATATATCAGGTGTGATTTTACCTCATAGGTGTGGCCTGTAGTGCAAAACAGAGCGTCCTGCGTTCATACCCGCTCGGCAGTGGGTTGTAGATAACAAAATACCGAAGGAATGGAGAAAATCCACTCGTGTTTGCAAGGAAGCTAATCTGTGGATCATAAAAGATCCAGTTAGAAACAATGTCTTTAAATGCACTCATCCGTAGTCAGAGGGAAGTATTAAAGTCAGACTCTTACCTTGCAGTACACAGAGAAAAATGCTCCTCCACCGTGCAGCTGCTGGGCAGTGTCTCTGACTGCCGTGTGAAGCCGTTGTCTAGGCCACAGTTCTTTTGTTTAGCACGTGACCGCCTCGTATCTGAGAGATGCAGACGGTCACGAAAAATGATAATAGGTCGGCCAGGGCCCTCAAAAAAAAGCCAACAAAGTATTTTAGGGGGATCACCAATGGGTGCCCGTAATTGTAATAGCAAAATTTAAATAAAAAATGAAATATAAAATAATAGAAATAGAGAAAATACTATCACAGATAGTGTGTTGTCTGGACAGCAAGACATAATAAGATATGGTAGGCAATGAGAGAACAGTACACATTATGGGGGGGACCCCAATAGACCTCAACAGGTAGGGCTATTCAAACATTGGTGAACAGTTCAAATATTGCCTCAGTGCGTAGGGTGTCGCCGAGTGGCGGCACCTTGGGTGCCAGACATCGTCCGGAACATGCACTAGGGCTGTTATTCAAATGCTCCAACCATGATCAAACAAAATGCGAAGTAGCATATGCTACACAAAAATAAAGCAATAGAGCAAGAGGGCTTCGTGAGGTGAAGTAATGCAAACATTGCTTAAAAGGTCAAATTCGACTCAGGTTCAATGGGTGTCAACACAGGGAGACCATGAAACAAAGATGGTATGCAAATGTTCAGAACATCATACAACGTTGCAGATGCAATAAAAAGTCTGTAATCAGAGCACAGGGCGAAGAGACACCTATATATGAGAACACGTTAAAGCATACACCTGTGGCACAGGAAAAACAGTGGTATCACAATCAAATATAACAATGGTAATTGATTTCCTCATTCAAACCACTCGGGACCAAACTGCAGAGTTTATCAATCCAAAATGTCTCTCTGCGATTGAGGCGCAGACCTAAATCCTCATGAGGATTGTTTCTTGTAAGTACTTCCAGAATCAGAAACTTAATCTGTGAAAGATTGTGATTGTTCGTGGCCCAGGGCGGGCCACAGCCGAACTAGGATTCTAATTACGAATACATGACCGGTGTTCGTTCCATCTGATTTTGGCTGCTCTAGTTGACTGGCCAACATAGTATTTTCCACAAGGACATTTAATGCCATATGTGATGTTGGCGCTTTCGCATGTGCCATATGTCTTGATGATGATCTTCTTGCCTGTGTGTGGATGGAAGATTACATTACCTTTAATGACGGAGTTGCAATTAATGCAGTGTAGGCAGGGAAATGTACCAGTGCATTGTGTGATATTTTTTTTCAATGGAGGTCTTGTATGTACAAGTTCATCCCTGAGGTTCCTGCTCCTCTGGTATGCAAACACAGGTAAATTCAGTAAACAAGTTTTGTACTCTTGTATCATTTTTGAAAATATTCCAGCGTTTCGTAATTGTTTGTTTGATTTTATTGCTCTGAGTGGAGAATTTAGATACGTACACTGGTGATGTAAGGTCCCTTGTTGGTTTCTTTGGAGCGGACAGTAAAGTATCACGATCCAGGCTGTTAACCCTTTCAACTGCAGAATCTAGTTCCTCTTGATGGTAACCTCTTGCAAGAAATTTCTCTTTCATAGCCAGTTGTTGTAAAATGCAATCCTCGGGGTCACTCACAATCTTTTTAACTCAAAGAAGTTGGCTGAATGGCAAGTTCCTTAGTAAGCTTGGCTAGTGGAAACTGAGGCGGTGTAGCAGATTATTGCGATCAGTTGGCTTCCGGAAAAGGGTAGTGTTATAACCACTGTCTTTCTTTGTTATCTGTACATCTAGCAAAGTAATCTTGTCCCGTGATGATTCCCTAGTAAATTGGACTTGTTGGTCAATGTTATTAAGGTCATCAAAGAAGCCATCGAATGCTGTATCTGTACCTGTCCAGATACCAAAAATGTCATCTATGTATCGAGTCCACATATAAATATTCTTCTTCCATTCGGGTTTGTTCAAAATGTGGTCTAACTCAAATTTGTACATGAAACAGTTGGCGTAAGTCGGCGCCATAGTTGCGCCCATGGATGTACCAGAGACCTGAAGGAAAAATTGATTGCGGTATTGGAAATACGAATTTTCAGCAATGAATTGTAGAAGGGTTAAAATGAATTCTTTTTGGGCTCGAACTTCCGGTGATTGGAGTAAAAGCCATTCTACTGCTTCAATTCCAAGGTCGTGTGGTATAGAAGTGTATAAGTTTTAACGTCTATAGTAAACATCAGGCGATCTTGTTGAAAACTGATATTGTTAAGCTTCTGTAAAAAATGAGTTGTGTCTCGGGTATAAGTGGTTTTTTTTTGAATTAGCGGTTGCAGGAAAAAATCAATGTAAACACCAAGCGGCTGGTTTATGCTGTCCATCCCTGCGACAATGGGTCTACCAGGGGGTTTGATAGGGTCCTTATGGATCTTTGACAGAGTATAGAAGTTCGGAATTCTCGGGTGATCCTTGAGCAGGAACTTGTATGTGTGTTCATTTACCCAATCAAGTTCGAGTGCTTTGTCCAGCAGAATAGTTAAATTCTGTTTGATGGAGATAGTGGGATCATGATCTAAAGTGGCATATGTAGTCTGATCATGAAGTTGTCTACTACATTCCGAATCATAGTCTGTAGTGTTAAGGATGACAAGGGCACCTCCTTTGTCCGCAGGGCGAATTGTAATTTTGGTATCACTGTAAAGATCTCTAATAAGTCTCATTTCATGAGGTTTTAAGTTCTTGTGTGGCAGAGTTCGGTGATTGATCCGTTCAAGATCTCGAGTGACCAATTTTTGAAAAATGTCGATAGAGGGGACATTGATGGGTGGTATGAACCCACTCTTGGCCCTAAACTCTTGGAAATCAGGCATGTTGGAAGATTTATCATATATTTCCAATTCTTCGAAGAACACTTTCAATTTGAGCTTCCTTACGAATTTGTAAAGTTCAATCTTACTGTTGAACAGGGTTGTCCCATAAGTCGGAACAAAACTGAGACCTTTTTGCAATGTGTCTTCTTCCTGTTTAGTGAGGGTTCTGTCCGAGATGTTAATCACTAAGTTTTCCTTAGTTGTAGACGTGTTTGAGGTTTGGGTCTTAGGCTTCCTCCTCCCCCTGCGGGTTCTTTTGGACGTGCGCCTAAAAAAACAGCGGCGGTGGAGGTTTGTGCTGTGGAACGTGGATCGTGATACTTTACTGTCCGCTCCAAAGAAACTAAGAAGGGACCTTAAATCACCAGTGTACGTATCTAAATTCTCCACTCAGAGCAATAAAATCAAACAAACAATTAAGAAACACTGGAATATTTTCAAAAATGATACAAGAGTACAAAACTTGTTTACTGAATTACCTGTGTTTGCATACCAGAGGAGCAGGAACCTCAGGGACGAACTTGTACATACAAGACCTCCATTGAAAAAAACTATCACACAACGCACTGGTACATTTCCCTGCCTACACTGCATTAATTGCAACTCCGTCATTAAAGGTAATGTAATCTTCCATCACAAAACTTGTTTACTGAATTACCTGTGTTTGCATACCAGAGGAGCAGGAACCTCAGGGACGAACTTGTACATACAAGACCTCCATTGAAAAAAACTATCACACAACACACTGGTACATTTCCCTGCCTACACTGCATTAATTGCAACTCCGTCATTAAAGGTAATGTAATCTTCCATCCACGCACAGGCAAGAAGATCATCCTCAAGACATATGGAACATGCGACAGCGCCAACATCATATATGGCATTAAATGTCCTTGCGGAAAATACTATGTTGGCCAGTCAACTAGAGCAGCCAAAATCAGATGGAACGAATACCGGTCATGTATTCGTAATTCCAATCCTAGTTCGGCTGTGGCCCGCCACTGGGCCATGAACAATCACAATCTTTCACAGATTAAGTTTCTGATTCTGGAAGTACTCACAAGAAACAATCCTCATGAAGATTTAGGTCTGCGCCTCAATCGCAGAGAGACATGTTGGATTGATAAACTCTGCAGTTTGGTCCCGAGTGGTTTGAATGAGGAAATCAATTACCATTGTTATATTTGATTGTGATACCACTGTTTTTCCTGTGCCACAGGTGTATGCTTTAACGTGTTCTCATACATAGGTGTCTCTTCGCCCTGTGCTCTGATTACAGACTTTTTATTGCATCTGCTACGTTGTATGATGTTCTGAACATTTGCATACCATCTTTGTTTCATGGTCTCCCTGTGTTGACACCCATTGAACCTGAGTCGAATTTGACCTTTTAAGCAATGTTTGCATCACTTCACCTCACAAAGCCCTCTTGCTCTATTGCTTTATTATTGTCTAGCATATGCTACTTTGCATTTTGTTTGATCATGGTTGGAGCATTTGAATAACAGCCCTAGTGCATGTCCCGGACGATGTCTGGGACCCAAGGTGCCGCCACTCGGCGACACCCTACGCACTGAGGCAATATTTGAACTGTTCACCAATGTTTGAATAGCCCTACCTATTGAGGTTTATTGGGGTCCCCCCCATAATGTGTACTGTTCTCTCATTGCCTACTATATCTTATTATGTCTTGCTGTCCAGACAACCACACTATCAGTGATAGTATTTTCTCTATTTCTATTATTTTATATTTCATTTTTTATTTAAATTTTGCTATTACAATTACGGACACCAATTGGTGATCCCCCTAAAATACTTTGTTGGCTGTTTTTGAGGGCCCTGGCCGACCTATTATCATTTTTTGTGACCGTCTGCATCTCTCAGATACGAGGCGGTCACGTGCTAAACAAAAGAACCGTTGCCTAGACAACGGCTTCACACGGCAGCCAGAGACACTGCCCTGCAGCTGCACGGTGGAGGAGCATTTCGCTCCATGTACTGCAAGGTAAGAGTCTGACTTTAATACTTCCCTCTGACTACGGATGAGTGCATTTAAAGACTTTGGGCCTGATCATGACCTCGGCGGTAACCTTTAAATCCGGCGGTAGCGCTATTACCGCCGGATTTAAGGATCCGCCGGCAGTAAGAGCGCAAATTTTCCCCATTGAGCCCAATGGGGAATGGGGCATTCCCGAATGGGCTCAATGGGTAATCAGGACTTCCAAGTCCGCCCAACTCGTGATCCTGCGCTATTAGCGCCGGGGTCTATGGCGGTCGCGCTAATAGCCCCCGCGCTAATAGCGTTAGCGTTACCGCCGAGGTCGTGATCAGGCCCATTGTTTCTAACTGGATCTTTGATGATCCACAGATTAGCTTCCTTGCAAACACGAGTGGATTTTCTCCATTCCTTCGGGTATTTTGTTATCTACAACCCACTGCCGAGTGGGTATGAACGCAGGACGCTCTGTTTTGCACTACAGGCCACACCTATGAGGTAAAATCACGCCTGATATATTTTTTTATGTTTGTGTTTGTTTGATTTACTTATTTTATAAAGCACTTACTATATATATTTTTTCTCTTTTACTTTCATATTCATCCATTATGAAATTTCTACTGATTGGTATGTTTCCTTTAATTTGTTCTTCAATGTGTGTTTTGGTTTAAATTGTTACTATTATGTGAATTGACTTTTTGACATATTTATTTGTTTGATTTACACAATTAGACTTGCCCTGATGAAGGAAATAATTTCCGAAATACATTGGCTTACTTAGTCTACTTCATTTGGATTGTGGCAACTGCTTCCTCACTAAGGATTATTAGTGATAGCTTTAAATTTGAATTACCATTGATAAATAATTTTTGACATGAACCAAACAGACTCATTTTCTTTAAGATGTATGGTACACTATGAATACCTGATCATATCGCCCTGAACCAGAAAAAATCACGTGCCCAGTTTGGCCCCATATGAGAGCGGCTGTGTGACCCGGTATTCTTACTCGGTCTTCGACGTGTGTTGCAATTATAAGTCCGGGTGTCTCCAGACTTGTCACAGCCAGCTCCTCTGTAATTGGATGTATTCTCTCCTTGGAACATTTAATTTCAACTCGAATATTCTGAACATTTTGAATACTTTGTGGTGCCCACTCTCCTTTCCGGCTGCCACTAGAACCTGCCATCCAGGCCCCACAAAACAACTAAAAGTAGCCAGGCCCAGTGCGGCTTTGCCAGCATTGAGCGCCTCTGGGTGATTGGTCCAGGCCTGAGGGTGTCGCAAGCTGCCACTAAACTGGAGTCATGGCCTTTTTCTATGTCCCAGCTCTCAAAAAGTCCCCCAAGGTAGTCACTGGGTCTGACCCGCAGCCAACGCCAGTAGCCACTTTAATCCCATTAATGGGCCAAGGCCAATGGACACTTTACCCAGGGAAGGCCATGCCAAGACAGCCACGGCTGTTTGCCCTGACTGCAGGCCTGCAGCCATGGTCATTGGCCTTTTAGCGGGGGCCATGGACTTTGCCCATGTTTCAGGCCCTGCTAAGCAATCGAAAGTAGGCTAGTCTCAGTGGGGCAGCTTGGCATGTTGCTCATGGGTCCGTGGGCTACTATTAGCCACTGGACCCAGTCAGTGGGTCTGAACCGAGTCTTCAGGCCCAGGCAAGGTCCTAACTGGGTCTGAGACATGTACCTGAATGTATGGGTCTGCAGAACCATTATAAGGCCCGTGAACTGTGCCAACAAATCTGCCGATTTGTATATTCTGGTTCATAATCCACACCTCTGGAGCTCTCCATGCTCACTAATGTCACAGAGATCAGCCGAGGGCATCAATATGACCATCATGTACTGTTTGTCTGCATGGGGCCCAAAGGACCCGCTGCAAGTTTGAGAACCACAATGGCGAGCATTTGACAAAATGTTCAAGCCCTTAACCAATCAGAATGGCCGTTTTTGAACTAGACAATCTGTTTGTCCCTTATTAAGTCCACAAACAGGTCTGAGAACCACCCGGAAGAGCATTCGCAAAACAGGAGCCAAAGTAGCCAGTCAAGTGGCCAACGTGCTGTAAGGGAACCCAGCTATCACTAATTGATCTTTGTCTTCTTTTGTGCACTTTTAAAGCAAACCACTGGACAGATTTGTAGTAAATTAGCCTCAGTTCTAAGAAGCCACACCGGTGGTGACAGCATGCGCTCAATGAAAACCCATAAAACATAACATAATAAAGCATCAGTTAGGAAACAGATAGCTACTCCTTGCGAAGGTTTGACACAAATCAGTCAAGTGGTTCCGGCCGTGGTGCAACCAAACATTTATCTAGGGAGAATGAATAGAAAAATTTAACTTTTTTTTGCGAACCTGCTTTTTAAATTTGCCCCCTTTGATGGTACCGCACAAATCTTTTCAAAACAATTCAATGTGCATATTAATTTTGGAGCGTTTTGTGCAGATTCATCCAATGGCACCATAAGGTTCACAAAAAGTGCTCTTTCTATGGTTAGCGCAGTGGAAGTGGCCACCCTCTCCATTGCTTGAGCCATCATCTCAACAGATGCTGCCTGTTGGGTTGCCATACCGTACATGGATTGTTCCCATGCGGTATTGCCTGGTGGCGTACGGCCACCGCGTCGGCGGGCACCGCACCTGTTTGGGGCAAGGCGATCTGCGCCTTGCTGTGCCGGCACTGCCTGAGGCTGCAGGACGGCATTCCCCCTCTGATCTGCTGGCCCAGGAACAGGATCAGATGTTGTGGAGTGTTACCCTGCATCCGTAACCACCAAAGGCGGACTTACCAACACTGACATCCCCATAGAGGGTTCTACCCCTGGTGCAGGTGGGCTGGACAGAACAGAATCCCTGCCAGAAACACTTACCTGCGACGTCACATAGGTCTCATCATCCGAATCAGCACCTGAATAGAGGTCTGGGGAGGTGCACCCAGAGACACCCCTGGAGAGAATGGTCTGCAGCAAGATTGGGTTCTCACCCACCACCACACCACGTCCTCCACTGGTGCCCGGTCGTGCCTGAGATCCCTCCTGGGTCTGCACCATCTCCTCAACCTCAACAGCATCAAGTGCGTCATCCCCTGCAAAACATGAAAGACAAAAAATGGAAACAGGCATTAGCACCATAGCACACAAATAGGCCTGACAAGCTACAGAACCAGTACATGATTTACACATGTCCCACATGACTATAACCCTCCCATGCATGCACTGTCACTGAATTGGAAGGGGAGGCATAAAAGGCAGACACTTATGACACCAAGATGGAAGAGCAACACATTTGCTTCATGCTGGGTAGCACTGCCATCACACATTGGCCTGTGAGTGGCATGTCCAATACACATACATGACACAGGTACATCCATATGTCAGTAAATGAGTACTGTCAGCCATCCATGTGAGATGGACATGATGAGATGAAAAATGCTAGATAGTGTGACAAAATAGCCATGTGCCACACACTGCAACACATCCAGTGTACAAAAATACAGTGATTGGAGGCCGATGTACACATCAATGGTTGTGCACTTCAACATGACAGGAAACAACTATCATGTTCCACATTCAAACAGGCCCCAAAAATGTATGTGATCAGGCCAATACTCAATCAGCCTGAATGGTCAAATCATTCACCTAACAAGGTAACACATGTGGGCCAATGTGGGGTTCATCAATGACAGAGGCATGTCACAAATGTGACAAAAGGGCTGAGGAATGCGTAGCAAAAGTGGGAGAATTGAAACAATCGGCCTGAACGAACACTGAAAAATACAAACAATGTTGTTGCAAGATGCCACTTCAAGGGCAACTGCCGTAATGTTGCACTAAATTACTACTGTGGGCAGAAGGGATACTGTCACACCCAAATCCAAGGCCGCTGAATGTTTTGGATGAAGCACATGGGTGACCCATACCACTCAGGCACACACACCCTCACCTGGCACTCAATCAGAACCCGTCACCCAAACAACATACACATGCATTACACACACATGCATGGGCACTCACCGGACAATGCATCATAATCAGGTAGTTCTCCCACACCTTGGATCTGTTCCTCTGTGATGAAGGCCCCAGCAACAGACTCATGTTCAGTGAGTTCATTGTCCTCTTGTGGAGACCCACCGCCAGTCACCAGAGTAGCGGCATGATTTGAGGCCAGCTTGTTCTTTGCTCTGCGTTTCATGTCATTCCACCGCTTGTAGCAATCATCAGGTGGGCGCCTCTCAAATCCAAGGGCACTTATGCGGTCGGCGATGATCTGCCAGTGTGCCTTACGTTGACCAGTTGTGGTCTTGGACCCTGCAGTCACCAGCATTTCGTGGCTATGTGCCGACACATAGGACACAAGTGCATCAAGTTCCGCCTCATTAAAGAAAGGCTTCCTTGAGGTACCGGAGTGTGTAGCCGTGTCTGGGGTCTCAGCCTGTCGTGCCAGAGCCCCCTTCTTCCTCTTCTTTAAAGGTGGAGCAGAGCCAGAGTGGCTTACGCCGCTCTGGTCAGTAGGGGCAGAATCACTGGTGGACTGGGTAGTAGGAGTGTGGGAATGCACAATGACCATAGGTCTTGATGCAGGCATTGGTTGCAGGGTAATGTTGGCTGGGGGACATCAGTTTGATGGACCTGGACTGACACTGTCCTGTCTGGGAGAGTCAGAGCTGGGGCGGATGGAGCTGCAGCTGCCCCTGCAGCCTCCCCACCCTGCATACTTGGGGCAGCAGATGACATAGCTGCCCCAGATCCACGTGGCTTGGTGACAACAACTTGCACCGCCACACGTGGCCTAGACTTGCTGACCTGGAAGTCAGCCAGGGAGTCATCCTGTGCCAGGTCAGGTGACACAATGGACTGTTCCAACAGGGGCTGAGCTGGGATGGTGTCACCCACGTTTCCCTCAACCATGGGGGGGGCATGGGTGTCCCTGAATGTTCCTCCACACATGGGGGTATAGGGGTACCCTGCAAATCCCGGCCACGTCCCCTACCGCGCCCACCACGCCCACCTTTTGAAGGTCGGCCACCTTTGCCTCCCTGACCGCTTGGTCGCCTCCCAACCATGTCACTGATGTTGTTGTGCGTATGGGAGTTGCAGTAAACTATTGTCCTGGGCAATTGGGGGTTAAATGGGTAGGATACTAGATGGAATTCGTACCCTAGTGCTCTAACAAGGCTGTCTGTGACCCCTGGGGGAAGATGACGGGTCACGCAACGCACAGGCAGCCCAAAATCAAAAATTAACGTTAACGCAACCCCTCGTAGACCACGTGCGTGAAAAAATGAACCCGCACTATGCTGTGGCACCCAGAAACACAAAAATAAGCGTACGCGTAATACACGCAGCCTACAATGACCTCTGAAGGGGTACGCGACACACGGGGCAAGCACAGTTGCTAAGTACGTGCAGAACTCACCGTCTGCCTGGAAAAAGAACGTGAAAAATACACACGTGTGTGCGTTGGCAACACCCCCGCCAAAAGAAGAATTGTACACTGTCTGAGGAGACCGGACAAAAGGAAAAGTGAACTCTGTTTGAGGACCAGGCCCAACAAAAATTCAGAAAAGAGCTGTCAGAGGTAACAGGGAGTACCAACTAGAAACGCTGTGAAGTAATCGCGTGTGAACCGACAAGAAGTACAGATTTCACCCACTCGCTCTCCACGAAAAGCAGGTACAAGGAAATGGCATCCTACACGTAGCTTTTAACCGGCCCACACGTACACGTCAGATACGCATGTACGCGGGCACTTTCCTCCAATAACACGCGATGACACTCGGATGTGCAGTTTTTCCACGTGTGCTCTGTCATCACGTGCTATGAGGGAAACACCTGTGCGCATAATGTAACTTACACGCTTACGCGCTAAGGGCCTTTGGTCCAATGAAATTGCGTGCGTGTGCTGATGCGCTTACGCGCTAAGGCCCTTTCCTCGAATGACACGCTGACGTGCAATTTTTTCACGTGCCAAATCACTCCGTATCAAGCTGGCCACGCGAAAACACACGGAAGACCATGCTCCTGCCCAGAAGGCCGAATTACTGCCCCCCAGAGCCCCGAGCACGCTCCCACCTGCTATCTGCCGCTGCCTGACTGCCTGCTGTCCACGTGCCCTGCCATTTGCTGCCTGCACGTCAGCCAGGGATGTAGTTGCTGTGACCACCCCTGCTGGAACCGAAGACTCCCGACTGGGATTCCATCGCTCCACAGCCCAGCCCCAGAACCCAGTTGCACACCCACTCCTGCCTCTAGGGTTGCCATGTCCAGCACAACACCATCTGGCAGCACTGGCAACCCCCAGCCAGAGAGGCAGAGGGCCACCAGCTTCACTGCCACCGAAGTTGGTGTCCTAGTGGAGCAAGTCCTGGGGCAGTATGATGCCCTCTTTGGGAGTTTGCTCGCCGACAATGAAGGACGGACCAGGATCTGGATGGACATCATGACTGCCATCAATGCGGAGGCGGTGGCAGTCCGCAACTTACATCATGTCAAGAAGCGCTGGGAGGACTTCAGGTCCAGGACCCTCAACAAGGCCCGGCGCCTCGCTAAGGCAGAGGATGCCAAGGGGCGACGGGGCCAGCTGTCGAACCATCAAATGAGGGTCCTGGAATGCATATGCCCAGCGCTCTACGTCCAGATCCTTGAGAGGCAGACCCGTCTGGAGTCGAGCGGTAAGTGTACATGCATGTTGATAGTACACTTTTGTGTGTCGTGGTGTGTCAGTAGTGTGCAGGTTGCACATGTGTTTATGTAGGGCCATGTAGGGATGTGTATGAACATGGGCGTGAGGCTGCCACATGTGAGTCCTCTCAGTTGTGAGACACATTGATGGTGTATGTGTTGGTAAGCATGCTGGGCAAATGCAGGTGTGGGAGCACACATGTTTGAATTTCTGTGTATGTACATTGGCATGGTTGTGGCATGGATGGTGGTTCATAATGCATGTATCTGCACTGTGTACATGTGCATGTATGTGTATCTGACAAGTGTGCAACTGTGATGCAACATGGATGTACGTGACACTGATATGTAGAAGGATGAATGGCAGATGTGACATGTATGGCGATCTCATCACTGCAACAGTTGGAGGAGATGTAGACATGCATGTAAGTGTGGTGGCGTGTGTGCATGTCTAGTGCACTCCTTGTGTTTCATGTGATGTCAGGCTCACCTTTGGCTGTTTATGCTGTTGTATGTGTATGGATGGTGCTGCCTGGTACAGTATTGCTGTTGAAATGTTCATGTGTGTGAGTTAAAATGGCATGTGCGTCGTGGAGTGTGATGCCGTGTCTGTAGTTAAACAATGCCACTCATGTGCAACTGTCATGTGTGTATCAGTCCATTGTACAGTGCCCTGATGCCTGTGTTTTATCTCTCCCTGTCTGCAGTGTCAACTGAAGAAGAGGGCAGCGAGGGTGCTGTGGACCACAGCGGCAGGCATCATCCCGCCAGCCGGAGACGTAAGGCCCGGCTCCCCTCCCATTTTGTCATCTTGTCGGGGAGTGAGGAGTCCAGTGCCGCGTCCCAGGCCGCAGCTGCCAAGGGAAGGTCCAAGAGGTGGAGGTCGGAGTTGGACTCCTCGGCAGCAGAAGGGGCAGCTGAGATCCCACAGGATCCGACGGAGGAAGATGGCACGGAGTCATCCAGGTTGGTGGGGGGTTTGGTGGAGGAGGAGGCCGTGCAAGGGACAGACACAGGGTCTGGAGGTGGGGATTCCACTGGTGCTAGTGGTGCAGTGCAGGGGCAGGGAAAGGAGGCAGCACAGGCCACCGCGGAGGTGCCTGTGTGTAATCCTGTCCCCGATCCTGTGACTGCATCATCCCGCACTAGCAGGGATGCCTACGACCAGACCCATTTTCAGGGAGGGGATCCGCTTACAACAACTGGCCTTCCTCTCCCTGCGGACGTGGCTATCCGGGACCGGGTTGAGCCTGTCCTGGGTGGGGTGGCGTTGCGTCAACGGGCCATGCGAGGTGACCTGCAGTCTTTTCATGAGGTGACTGCACGTCATCTCGAATGGCTCGTTGACCGCTTTGACCTACTGGGACAGCTCACCAGGGCCGGATTCCTCCATTTGCTGGACCTTGTTCTGACCTCCTCCTCAACTGAATCCCCTATGCGCCAGTTGTACTCCATGCCATCTTCCCACCCATGTATCACCTGGGTACCCTATGGAGCTGCCTCTGACCCTGCGGCCAGGCTGGTGGAGGACACATCCCTGCCACAGTTGGGAGTCGGACGTCCAGCAGGGGTGGCCACATCAACAACTGCACCCCAGCCGGAGGAGGATGTGCAGGCAGCAAGAGCCAGGGCACAGGCAGAGGCACAGCAGCAGCAGCAACAAGGTGGTAGCATTGATGGCTCAGGGCCTTCGTCATCGGAGGGGCAGGCATCAGCCAGAGGGCAGGAGGACCCAGGACTGGAAGTGTCTTCCGTGTGGCAGCGGTTAGGCCATGCTATAGATGCAGAGTCGCAGCGAGCAGAAGAGGCACGGCTCACGATGGTCAGGGCGGAGAACTCCATGCGGAGGGCCCTGAGGCGGGCCGAGTGCCTCGAGGCAATTCGCAGGGAGTTGGAGGAGAACATGTCGTTGTCCCTGCAAACCCTCGGGGCCATGGAAGAGGACCGCCTCCAGGACACTGAGCAGGAGTTCGATGATGCCCTGGCCTGGGACGTCCAAAAGTGAGCCGCCGGACTAGCCCGCTGCCATTGTAAATAGTTTTTAGAGTTAGGTTTCCTTTTCGTTTTCCTTTTACTTGTGGTCAATGGACAATGCCACACACATTTGTATATAGTTATATTTTTAGGTAGTTTCTTAGGTAGGTTTCATTTGTTTAGTTGGGCTCATGGACCCTTTACATCGTTGGACAATGGATTGATTTATTTTTGGGATTTGTGCACATGGATTAATGGGTTTTTATTTTGGACAATGGATTGTATATAGTTACATCATAGATTCATTTGGATTTTTTTTTCATTATGGACATGGAGTAATGGTTTTTTTTTTCAGGACAATGTATTGTAAATAGTTGGACTATGGATTGATTTCGCATTTTTATTTATCGTTATGAACATGAAACAATGGATATCTTTTTTTTAACCTTTTTTTGGATTTGCGTTGGTGGAGGGAGAGTTTGGACTGTTTTTATTTCAAATTTTTTTGCATTGCTTATCATTTTCATTCACTCATCTTTTTCACATGCTTTTCATTTCATGTTTGATATTTTGGTATGCTTCCATTTCATTTATTTATTTATGTACATAATACATTTTCATATTTTAGTTCCATGTGTGGGATTTGCTCATTGGGTTGATGCATGTGAAATTGTGGGTTTACACAAGCAATGCCAACCAGTGTATGTGTGTGATGGACATGTGTTGATGTACATAATTGAGTTTTGGTTTGTGTCTTGAGATAGGCATGTCAGTGTGGGGTGGATTGGGAAATCATTGCGTCTCAGGAATGGGGTGGCGTGATGTATTATTTTTTGGTGTAGAAGTGGGCCATGACTGTGCATCTTTATTTCATGTCGGGGGGGACATGAGTGGGACATGAGTGGGGGCCTGCTGGCAGGTGCCCCTGACTGCTGGGGGGTGGGGGTGCAAAGGGACATGAGTGGGTGATCAGTAGTGCATGCTGACATGTGGCTTGGCTGGGGGGCATGCCCATGGTAGATGGGCTGCCTGCGGGACATGACCAGGGGTGCAGGGTAGTCCCCTGTGGTGTGGGCTGCCTGCAGGGGCCGTGGGGGGTGTAGAGGGAACACCTGGGAGGACCCACACTGCCAATTCACGTGTAGGACTCCCCGCGCACCCCCGAAATTCAGTACACCACTCTGACAGCAAAATCACGTGTGAAACTTCCCACGCACCTCAGGGATACACGTACCCCACTCGCACAGGGCCAATATTCCTGGGGTTTGCATGAAGTTTTACATGCGAAAGGGCCCTGTGCGAGTGGGGTACGTGTATTCCTAGGGTTCGCGTGAAGTTTTACACACGAAAGGGCAACGCCCGTCCGCGATATGTCACAGACACGCTTACGCGCTAAGGGCCTTTGGTCCAATGAAATCTCGGACGTGTGCTGACGCGCTTACGCGCTAAGGCCCTTTCCTCGAATTACACGCTGACGTGCAATTTTTTTATGTGCCAAATCACTCTGTATCAAGCTGGCCACGCGTACACACACGGAAGACCACGCTCCTGCCCTGAAGGCCATTTTCCTGCTCCCCAGAGCCCTGAGCACGCTCCCACATGCCATCTGCTGCTGCCTGACTGTCTGCTGCCCACGTGCCCTGCTATTTGGTGCCTGCACATCAGCCATCTGCAGGGGTCCAGTTGCTGCGTCCACCCCTGCTGGAACAGAAGACTCCCAACTGGGATACCATCGCTCCACAGCCCAGCCCCAGGACTCCTGCCTCTGGGGTTGCCATGTCGGGCACATCTCCATCTGGCACTACTGGCAACCCCCAGCCAGAGAGGCAGAGGGCCACCAGCTTCACTGCCACCGAAGTTGGTGTCCTGGTGGAGCATGTCCTGGGGCATTATGATGCCCTCTTCGGAACATTATGCGCCAACAAGGAAGGACAGGAGAGGATCTGGAACAACGTAGTGGTTGCCGTCAACGCAGAGGGGGTGGCAACCCGCGACATCAAGCACGTCAAGAAGCGCTGGAAGGACTTCAGGTCCAGGACCCTCCACAAGGCCCAGCGCCTCGCGGAGGGAGGCCGGGCACGCATGAGTAACATCCAGATGAGGGTCCTGGAATGCGTAGGCCCAGCGCTCCATGCCCAGATCCTTCGGAGGCAGACCCGTCTGGAGTTGAGCGGTAAGTGGCCAAGCATTGCTGTGTGAGACAGGGCATGTTGCAGTGTGCTGGTAGTCTGATGCTTAGCTGTATGTGTGACATAGGCCATGTATGATTGTGTGTGTGCAGGGACATCATGGTCATGCATGTGAGACCAGTTATGTGTGAACCACGTGGTTGGTGCATGTGTTTTAATGCAACATGAGGAGCTCTATGCGGAATGCACACATGAAAGCATGGCTGTCTCTGTTCCTGGCCATGGAGGGGGGGTGAGGAATGGGTGCTGATGTCATGTACATGTATGGTGCACATGTGTGTGTGTGTGCCTGAGAAGTGTGTGTGTGACTTTGAAACGCCATGGATGCATGTGACTTTGAAGGCAACATCTTTACAGGGGCCCTTCTACATGGATGTTGATGTTGTTTGCAGGCGCCGGGACTGTTTCTGCATGTGTGTTGTGTGCATTCACCCATGTGTTGTGGAATGACAGGATGGAAGTGACATTTGACAGTGCCACTCATGTGTTATTGCTTCCTGTCTAGGGTATTTTGTACTGTACCCTGATGCTTGTGTTCTATGTCTCCCTCTACGCAGCGTCAAGTGAAGAAGAGGGCGGAGACAGCGCTGTGGAGCCAAGCAGCAGGGATGCCTCCACTGGGCGGCGACGCAAGGCCCAGCCACCCTCCCAGGAATTACCATCATCCGGGAGCGAGGGCGCTTGTGCTGCGTCTACCACAATGGCTGTGGCGGAAGGGCCGGGTGAGCCCCCACAGGGGCTTCCAATGGCGGAAGACGTTGTGTGGAGACATCCAGGTTGGTGGTCTCCACAGAGGAGGAGGAACCCGCTACTGAGCCGCACATGGGGCCTGGTGGGGGTAGTACCACTGGTGCAAGTGGTGCAGTCCAGGACCAGGGTCAGGAGGCAGCACAGGTCACCGCAGAGGGGCCTGTGCATGTTGCTGTCCCTGACCCTGTGACTGCACCACCTTTCACCAGCAGGGAGGCCCCGTCCCAGGCCCGTCCGCAGGTAGGGGAGAGTGCCATGTCAGCTGGCTCTCCACTACCTGAGGACGAGGGGTCCCACAAACGTATGGGCTCCGTCCTGGTTGGTGTCGCGTTGCGCACGCGTGTCATTCGTAATGACGTGCGTTCTTCCTGGGTGGAGAACGCACGCCATCACGGAGAGCAGCGTCGTGACGTGGCACTGCTGGGAGGGGCCCTGGTTGGTGGGTTCCTACATGTGTCGCGCACTCTGGCGGACCTCTCCTCCTCTGTGGAGATTATACGCCCGTCGTTCTCCACACCGTCTTCCGGCCCAGATTCCACCAGGGCCCCTGTGGACCTGGCCCGACCAACACAGCCAGCTTGGTGGAGCTCACATCCATGCCACAGTCGGGAGTCAGCCGCCCAGCAGGGGAGGACACCACAACTGGAGACCAGCTGATGGAGGATGTGCAGGCACCATCAGACACAGCACATGGACAGCAGCAGCAGGAGCAGGCTCTAGGGGGGGGCAATGATGGCTCGGGGCCATCAACATTAGAGGGGCAGGCATCGGCCAGAGGGCAGGAGGACCCAGGAATGGGAGTGTCTGCCGTGTGGCACTCGTTGGGCCAGCAGGTAGGTGCGGAGTGGCAGCGGGCGGAAGAGGCGTGGCTCACCATGGTCAGGGCAGAGTGCTCCATGCGTCGGGGTTTGAGGCGTGCAGAGTGCCTCGAGGCAACTCGCAGGGAGTTGGAACAGGCCATGAGTGCCTCCCTGCGAGACCTCGGGGCCAGGACAGAGACCCGCCTCCGGCAAATGGACATGGAGTTCAATGATGTCCTGGCCTGGGACACCACAGAGTGAGCCGCTGGACTTGCCCGCCGCCATTGTATGTAGTTAGATAGTGTTAGGTTTCCTTTCGTTTTTTCTTTATTTTGGTTGCGCTTGAACAATGCACCACGTTTTTGTATATAGTTTTTTATTAGGTAGTATTTTTGATAGGTTTTATTTCATCAGTTGGGCTCATGGACCCTGGATTGTTCATCTGTACATAGTTCACCATTGGATTATTCTCTCTATTTTCACCCTGGAGCAATGGTTTTAACTTTCTTTTTTCCCTTGGATTTGCTTTGTTGGACTGTGACTTTGGACACCATTTCTTTTGGATTTCTTTGGATCATGATTTCTTGTTTTTTATTCTTTTATGGACATGCAGCTTTTCTTTTATTATTCTCATTGTTGTGTGTTGGATTTTAATTACATTCATGTTGTGTTTAATACATGTTTTTCTTCATACTTCGATGTGTGGTATTATCTCATTGGTTTCATGCATGTCATGATATGGGTTTTCACATTCACTTGCACCCATTGTGTGTGTGTGACTGACATGTGTTCATTTACATACTTGGGGTTGTATCATGTAATTTCCTTTTCTATGTGGGTGGATGCAATACTTGGTTGGGTCTTTGGGCTTGGGAGGCTGGCCATAAGGGCCATGATTGAGGATCGTCATGACCTGGGGGCAGGGGGACATGAGTGGGACATGCGTCCTGCACTGCTGGGGAGTGGGGGTGCAAGGGGACATGAGTGGGGGCCTGCTGGTAGGTGCCCTGCACTGCTGGGGGGTGGGGGTGCAGGGGGACATGAGTGGGGGCCTGCTGGCAGGTGCCCTGCACTGCTGGGGGGTGGGGGTGC
Organism: Ambystoma mexicanum; assembly: GCF_040938575.1. Lineage (NCBI taxonomy): Eukaryota > Metazoa > Chordata > Amphibia > Caudata > Ambystomatidae > Ambystoma > Ambystoma mexicanum. Next base: position 593,108,213 of record NC_090923.1, on the reverse strand, counting down.
AAGGGGACCTGAGTGGGACATGAGTGGGGGCCTGCTGACAGGTGCCCTGCACTGCTGGGGGGTGGGGGTGCAAGGGGACATGAGTGGGACATGAGTGGGGGCCTGCTGGCAGGTGCCCTGCACTGTTGGGGGGTGGGGGTGCAAGGGGACATGAGTGAGGGCCTGTTGGCAGGTGCCCTGCACTGCTGGGGGGTGGGGGGTGCAGGGGGACATGAGTGGGACATGAGTGGGGGCCTGCTGGCAGGTGCCCTGCACTGCTGGGGGGTGGGGGTGCAGGGGGAGATGAGTGGGGGCCTGATGGCAGGTGCTCTGCACTGCTGGGGGGTGGGGTGCAAGGGGACATGAGTGGGGGACTGCTGGCAGGTGCCCTGCACTGCTGGGGGGTAGGGGTGCAGGGGGACATGAGTGGGGGCCTGCTGGCAGGTGCCATGCACTGCTGGGGGGTGGGGGTGCAGGGGGACATGAGTGGGTCATGAGTGGGGGCCTGCTGGTAGGTGCCCTGAACTGCTGGGGGATGGGGGTGCAGGGGGACATGAGTGGGACATGAGTGGGGGCCTGCTGGCAGGTGCCCTGCACTGCTGGGGGGTGGGGTGCAAGGGGACATGAGTGGGGGCCTGCTGGCAGGTGCCCTGCACTGCTGGGGGGTGGGGGTGCAGGGGGACATGAGCGGAGGCCTGCTGGCAGGTGCCCTGCACTGCTGGGGGGTGGGGGTGCAGGGGGACATGAGTGGGACATGAGTGGGGTACTGCTGGCAGGTACCCTGCACTGCTGGGGGGTGGGGTGCAAGGGGACATGAGTGGGGGCCTGCTGGCAGGTGCCATGCACTGCTGGGGGGTGGGGGTTCAGGGGGACATGAGTGGGGGCCTGCTGGCAGGTGCCCTGCACTGCTGGGGGGTGGGGGTGCAGGGGGACATGAGTGGGACATGAGTGGGGTACTGCTGGCAGGTACCCTGCACTGCTGGGGGTTGGGGGTGCAGGAGAACATGAGTGGGGGCCTGCTGGCAGGTGCCCTGCACTGCTGGGGGTAGGGGTGTAGGGGGACATGAGTGGGGGCCTGCTGGCAGGTGCCATGCACTGCTGGGGGTGGGGGTGCAGGTGGACATGAGTGGGACATGAGTGGGGGCCTGCTGGCAGGTTCCCTGCACTGCTGGGGGGTGGGGGTGCAGGGGGACATGAGTTGGTGATCAGTAGTGCAAGCTGACATGTGGCTTGGCTGGGGGGCATGCCCATGGTGGATGGGCTGCCTGTGGGACATGACCAGGGGTGCCGTGGAGGGTGTAGAGGGAACACCTGGGAGGACCCACACTGCCAATTCACATGTAGGACTCCCCGCGCACCCCCGAAATACACATACCCTGCTGAAATCGCGTGTGAGACTTCCTGCAAACCCCAGTAATACACATACCCCACTCGCACAGGCCCTTTCGCGTGTTAAACTTCCCACGCACCCCCGAAATACACGTACCCTGCTGAAATCGCATGTGAAACTTCCCGCGAACCCCAGCAATACACGTACCCCGCTCGCACAGGGCCTATCGCGTGTGAAACTTCCCGCGAACCCCAGTAATACACGTACCCCACTCGCACAAGGCCTATCGCGTGTGAAACTCCCCGCGCACCCCCGAAATACACGTACCCTGCTGGAATCGCGTGTGAAACTTCCCGCGAACCCCAGTAATACAAGTACCCCGCTCGCACAGGGCCTATCGCGTGTGAAACTTCCCGCGAACCCCAGTAATACATGTACCCCACTCGCACAGGGCCTATCGTGTGTGAAACTTCCCGCGAACCCCAGTAATGCACCTTCCCCGCTTGCCGTGCTGGTACAGGGTTAGCGCAGCCCTTTGCGCTGGATTGGGGATTTTGATGGCTTTTCCCTGCGCGAGGGGCGTTCTTGGGGGCGTAACTGGCGCTGCTGCAGGGTCGCTGCGCCACTGTGCGCCACGGCTGGTTTTGGTAGCTAAAATCCATGAATATGCTGTGCGCGGAAATTGATTTTGGCGCACGCGGCTGGTGCAGAGATTCGCACGCTGTCACAATCTGGAGAATGACTTGAAGTCACCGTAAGGGTATTGTCCAAATGCTTCACTTTCCCACCCGAGGCACCACTTTCCTCACCTGAGTCTTCAGGGTCTGAGGCTCCGACGCCGTGTCTGTGGGCAAGGTAATCCTTTTTACTCTTCGTTGTGAATGCTCTGACACGGAATGAAGCCGTGGTGGAACTCTGTATTGGTTACCACCTTGGCTCCGTTCCCGTATGCAGGCGGGTAAGGGGAAAAAGCCCAAAGGCGGAAAAAACCCCTGAGTTGTAGTCGAGGACTGCGATGAGAGATGTAGTAGTCGCTGTAGTGGTAGTGAAATTCAATTGCCTCGGGATCCTTTAGGTAAACAAATCGAAGATCCTTCCGGAGAGGAAATGACAAGGAAGGAAAGAACACTGACATATAGCCGGTAAGCGTCAAAACGCAACAGCAGAGGGAAACCGGCGGAGGAGAGGAGCCGCCAGGGAGACGGGAAGGAAGGAGAAAAGAAGGGAGAGAAATCCCCAGAAGGGGGAACAAGAGCGAGCGAGAGAAAAGCACTGGAAGCGTCTCACCGTGAAAACGCAAGGAGACGGTTGCAACGCAAGGAATCATGGGTAGCAGGAAGTAAATAGGCGAGACGAAGAACAGAGGAAAAAACACTAGACCGTAAACAGAGAAACGTGAAAAAAACGTGGTGGCAGTGTTAATGGCGGCGAAGCCGTAACAACGGCATCCATCGCCAACCAAGAGGGTTCATGACAGTATGCCCCCTCTTACTGCCCACCCCGCCCGGCTTACCAGGATGGCTCTGATGAAATTTAGCTACTAGGCGGGGCGCTTTGACAAAATGCACAGGTTCCCAGGAATCTTCAGACCTGGGATACCCCTTCCAGGAGATGAGATATTGTAAACGTCCCCGGTAGTAGCGGGAGTCACGGATTTTAGAAACTTCATACACCTCCTGGGAGTCTCTGGGTGAAATGTCTTGCAAGGGTTTAGACCTAAAATGTGGATCAGTTCGTGATTCTTTGAGAAGGGAGGTATGAAACACCGGGTGCACCCGGCGAAGGTAGGAGGGTAGTTGAATCTTGTAAGCCACCGGGTTGATTCTTTCTAGGATGGGAAACGGACCCAGGAACCGAGGAGACAACTTGGAGGACCGGATCCACCTTGGTAAATATTTGGTCGAAAGCCATACCTTCGTCCCTTTAGTCCAAGTGGGGGCCGTTTGGCGATGTTGATCAGCAAGGGTTTTGTAGGTTCTACGGCTCCTCGCTAGACTGTCTCTGGCCGTCCGGTGAGCCTCAGAAATTTCCGATAAAGCAGCTTCGGCAGCAGGAGAGTTACTGGTGTGAGAAGCAATGGGCCAAATGGACTTGGGATGAAGTCCGTAGTTGCAGTAAAAAGGAGAGATACCCGTGGCAGAGTGTTTGGAGTTGTTGTAGGTGAATTCTGCCGTGGGGAGGAGTTGTACCCAATTATCTTGGAGTCTATTTATGTAGCATCTGAGATATTGTTCCAGAGTGGAATTGAGTCTTTCCGTCTGACCATTAGTCTGGGGATGGTAGCCAGATGAAAGAGCACGGTCAATACCTAACCGGGAACACAAAGCCTTCCAGAATTTAGAAATATATTGGCTACCCCGGTCCGAAGTAATCTTATCGGGCAAGCCATGAAGACGAAATATATCTCTGGCAAAAACTTCGGCCATGCGATTGGCCGTAGGTAAGCCCTCCAGTGGAGAGAAATGGGCCATCTTGGTGAATGAATCTATTGTTACCATGATGCAAGAACAGGACTCTGATAAGGGTAAATCCACAATGAAGTCAGTAGACAAGTTCCCCCATGGCCTTTGTGGTATGTCAGGCTGAGTAAGGAGACCTAACGGTTTGCCTGTTGGATTCTTTGCCATAGCGCAGACTGGGCATGCTTTTATGTATGACTGGACTTCTCGTCGAAGATTGGGCCAGAAAAACGAGCGTTTTATGAGTTCAATGGTGTTTGCCTGGCCTCGATGTCCTGCAACTCGGCTGTCATGGCACCAGTAGAGAATCCTCTTGCGGAGATGTCCTGAAGGTATGTAAAGTCGGTTCTTGTAGAACCAGAGACCATCTTTGGTATGAAACTGAGACGCCAAGCATTTGTCTCTAAGGCAGGGTTCAGAGTCTGAAGCTTCTTTGAGCTCCTGTAGAAAAGTGTGAAGAGGTGCCACTATGCGAGTAGATGGAAACATAAGTTCGGTTGAGAGGTGGCCCGAACCAGCAACCAACTCCTTGCGAGACAAGGCGTCGGCTAGGACATTCTGAGAGCCTGGTAAATAGGTAATGGTGAAATCGTATTGGGAAAAAAAATAAGCCCATCGCGCCTGGCGAGAGTTGGCACATTCGAGGGACTGCAGGACCTTTAGATTCTTATGATCCGTGCGAATGATGAAGGGAATACTGGCACCCAATAACAGATGTCGCCATTCCTCACAGGCCAATTTCATAGCTAGTAACTCCTTTTCAAGGACGGTATAGTGAAGTTGACTGATGGTCAGAGTGCAAGAGAGGTAGGCGACTGGATGTTCTATACCTTCGAACTCCTGGAGCAAGGCAGCACCGATGGCCGCGGAAGAGGCATCAGTTTCCACGATAAACTGTTTAGTTTGATCGGCCTGGAGCAATATGGGTGCTGAGCAAAACAAAGTTTTGAGATGTCTGAAACTAGACTCTGCCGTCGATGACCACACAAAGGTTCCAGATGATTTCTTGAGAAGTGTGGTTATAGGTAGCACCATCTCGGAGAACCGGGGTATAAATCTTCTGTAAAAGTTTGTTAAACCCAAGAATCTCTGAACCTCTTTGACAGAGGTGGGAGAAGACCACTCTAAAATGGCAGACACCTTGCGAGGGTCCATGGAGATACCCCGGTCAGACAAAATAAACCCCAAATAGGGAATGCTCGAGACCCCGAACTGGCATTTTTCAGGTTTGGCTAGTAAACTGTTCTCCTTAAGTCGAGAAAGCACTGTCCGGACATGCTCTTCGTGTTCTTCCTTGTTGATGGAAAATACAAGAATATCGTCTAGATAGATGATCACTGAAACAAATAAGAGATCCGAAAACATGCGATCCATAAATCTTTGGAAAACTGCGGGAGCATTAACTAGCCCAAAGGGCATGACTCTATATTCAAACAATCCGAAGGGTGTTCGAAAAGCCGTCTTCCATTCATCACCCTTAGCAATGCGCAATAAATGGTATGCATTGCGAAGATCCAGCTTAGTGAAAATGTGAGCACCTTGAACCGCCTCAAGAATGTCTGTGATGAGTGGCATAGGATAGCGGTCTCTGACAGTGACCTTGTTGAGACCTCTATAATCAATGCAAGGTCGTAATTCTTTGGAATCCCTCTTGGAGATGAAGAAAAAGGGAGCTCCGGCAGGAGATTTTGAAGGTTGAATGAGGCCATTGTGCAGATTCACATCCAGGTAAGTTCGTAAGACCTCCTTCTCGGATCTGGACAAGGAAAACATACGACCGAACGGAACCAGTGCGTTGGGCTCAAGATCAATAGAGCAGTCCTCAGGACGATGGGGTGGTAAAGGTGCTGGCTTGACTTCTGTGAAAACCTCTCTGAAAGCCTCACCAAGATGTGCCATATTATGGACAGTTGAGGATTCCTGACAAGAAGCAGGGGTGACCTGTAGTTGTAGATAAGATTGTTGAGGAATACAATGCTTCTTGCAAAACTCAGACTCGAAACGTAGCAAATTAGATACCCAATCTATTTGTGGGTTATGTCTCCTGAGCCAAGTGATTCCCAAAATAACTGGAAAATGGGCAGCTCTAATGATGTCAAATTTAAGACTCTCCACATGCTGGGAAATTCGGACTTCTAGCTCCTCAGTCGTCTGCGTTATGGGTCCTGAAGACAAGGGAGTACCATCTACACCCTCCACCTTCTGGTCTTCGAGTCTAGCTAGCCTTTTGAGGCCCACCTTGTCAACCCATAAGGTATCAACGAAGTTACCGGCTGCTCCACAGTCTAAGAGTGCCAAAGTCTCTACGAGCTGATCTTGGAGATCATTACGCTGATATTGATAACCATGAGTCTGGAATCTTCAGGTGTCTTCTTTGTGGATACAGCCAAAGAAACGTAGGGACTGGAAGATTTAGATAACCACCGGTTTTCTGTCCCTTTTAAAACCGGGGTGATTCGTTTCCCGAACGCCGTTGAGGTAGTTCGGAACAGTCCTTGAGCAGATGTTTGTCAGACCCACAGTAGGCGCAAAGCCCTCTTTCTCTTCGTCTTCTTCTTTCTTCCATAGTGAGTGGTGCTCGGGTGGTTCCAATCTGCATAGGTTCTTCACTCTGTTTAGAAGATGGAGGAAGAGTGTTGGATGATGTCCCTATGGTAGAGGGAATTTCTCTGTAACGTCTTCTTTCATTACGTCTCTCATGTAGACGATGTTCAATCTGTAGGACCGAGGATAAAAGATCCGAAAAAGAGTCAGGTCGGGGAGACCGGGCTAGTTCGTCCTTTATCTCCTCTTTGAGACCTCTACGAAAAATGGCAAATTGTGCCTGTTCAGGCCAACCGGCCCCAGCCGCCAGAGTCTTAAATCTAGTAATGTAGGTGAGGAGATCTGAGGCTCCCTGTTTAACATCCAGGAGATCCTCACAAGCAGTGTAGGTGAGTTCATGTCTTTCAAAGGATTCTCTGAGAAGAACCTTAAAATTCCCGTAATTCTGTAGAACCGGGTCTTCTCCTGTCACAAGAGGTGTAGCCCACGCAAGGGCATTGCCCACCATATTCGAAATGAGGAAGCCAACCTTAGCCTGATCAGAAGAAAACATATGAGGGCGGAAAGTGAAGTAAATAGTGGCAGCTTCCAGAAACTCTTTAAGTTTTTTGGGAGAACCGTCGAACTTCCCCGAAGATAGGGCCATAGGTGGCAATTCTGGGGGAGGGGAAGGTTCTTTGCCCAAAACCAATTGTTTTAATACCACATTTTCTGCCTTAACAGTCTGAAGCTCTTGAGAAAGGGACTGTACAGCTTTCCATAGTTCTTGGATTTGATCCTGCAACTGTTCTGGAGTAGCCATTGGTATCTTCGGGCGTTGCAAACTGTCACAATCTGGAGAATGACTTGAAGTCACCGTAAGGGTATTGTCCAAATGCTTCACTTTCCCACCCGAGGCACCACTCTCCTCACCTGAGTCTTCAGGGTCTGAGGCTCCGACGCTGTGTCTGTGGGCAAGGTAATCCTTTTTACTCTTCGTTGTGAATGCTCTGACACGGAATGAAGCCGTGGTGGAACTCTGTATTGGTTACCACCTTGGCTCCGTTCCCGTATGCAGGCGGGTAAGGGGAAAAAGCCCAAAGGCGGAAAAAACCCCTGAGTTGTAGTCGAGGACTGCGATGAGAGATGTAGTTGTCGCTGTAGTGGTAGTGAAATTCAATTGCCTCGGGATCCTTTAGGTAAACAAATCGAAGATCCTTCCGGAGAGGAAATGACAAGGAAGGAAAGAACACTGACATATAGCCGGTAAGCGTCAAAACGCAACAGCAGAGGGAAACCGGCGGAGGAGAGGAGCCGCCAGGGAGACGGGAAGGAAGGAGAAAAGAAGGGAGAGAAATCCCCAGAAGGGGGAACAAGAGCGAGCGAGAGAAAAGCACTGGAAGCGTCTCACCGTGAAAACGAAAGGAGACGGTTGCAACGCAAGGAATCATGGGTAGCAGGAAGTAAATAGGCGAGACGAAGAACAGAGGAAAAAACACTAGACCGTAAACAGAGAAACATGAAAAAAACGTGGTGGCAGTGTTAATGGCGGCGAAGCCGTAACAACGGCATCCATCGCCAACCAAGAGGGTTCATGACACACGCGCCCACTGTGCGCCAGCCGCGTGCGCCACTTGTGCGCTAAATTCTATGAATTACCCAGTTAGTGTAGTCAGCAGTAAAACCAAGGACTACACGTAGTCACTTTTATTATCTGCCTTGTTAGAGAAGAATAAGGACATGTGGGGCCCAAACACAGAATTAGCTCCCCACCCCGTCCCGCTTCTTTGTCCCAGTGCTTACTCGCCATGGCGATCAGTCTTCTGACAGAACCCTCTCCCAGAAATCCTTTTTTTTTTAAACCTCACCCTCACATGCTAGGTATAAAGCACGTGGCCTGCAACAGGATCCTCCTGCTTGGCTTTGTGCCCTCCTGCATAGAGACCCCTTTGGTGCTCTGCTGCGCTGGGCTTTAGGGGTCTCGACCAGTGCCATGCTTTGACATAGGAGGTGAAATGTGGTCCCAGACCTGGTGAGTATGTGGGACAGACCTGAGGTTCCTTGGTGGAGGGCCTGGGTTCCCAGCAGTGGCAGCCTCAAAGTTTTGGGGGGCTGGATGGCAATTTTGAAAGCTGTTAGCGAGACCGGACATTAAACCTATTGGACTATTGACCCCTGCCCCCCTCAAACTCTGCAAGCCCATGAGGCTGAGTAGATATTACACCTTCCTTTGGCCCATTAGATGCATCTATCCCCCTACTCACCAGAGGCATAGCCAGGATTGTGTAACAAGTGGGGCTGGAGCCAACATAGTAGGGCCCACACTAAAAGAGCCTGCAGAAGTAAGGGGGCTTGTGCTGCCGGCCAAATGCACAGGAGTGACTGAGCATAGTGAGGGAGGGCAAACTAATCAAGGCAGAGGTTTGGGGGTTCTCCCCCTGAGAATTTATTTTAAACAATGGTTTAAAATGGTGCATTTTACAGTACTCTTTCTGTGATAAATTAAGTAACAAGCTACACAGTTTACAATCCGTTTTGTAGGGTAAGATATGAAAAAAAACATGAGATGCCAAGTCTCCAACAATGCACAGGAGCATTTTCAAGAGCATTTTCATAATGCGTTTGCCCACTATATGCCAGTACTGTAATGTAAAAACTCTTACGTTGACTTTGGCCTTAACACCAGTAATAAAATACAATGCCACAGTAAGAAAACATGTCCTTGCTGGCTAGCCAGTAAGATAGTTCAGTGGGTTGATCGCTCACTGTTGTGAGCTGAGTGTGATTCGTAGGTTGAAATCCCATCAAGGCCAACTCAGCCTTTCACTCTTCTGAGGTCAATAAATGAGTTCCAACTTCGGATGGGTGATAATTGTATGTAACTATGTTCCATGTAAAGTGCTTTTGCAAAAAAGCTCTATATAAATAACCTTTCATTACACAAACTGCCCCCACCCCGCCCATATAAGAACACTCATGTTGCACTCATCATGTTGCATTTACCCTGTAATGCCAGTAAAAAATGTCATACCAAAGTTAGAAAAAATTGTCTAGCTGGCTTCACAAATCCCTTCCACTAATCCGTGTAAGAACACTTATGTTGCCTTTCATCTGAACACCAGTAAAACAAACATGCCAGGCAACAGTAAGGAAACATGCCCTCCCCATGTAAGAACACTCATCATGTTGACTTTGCCGTTAATGCAAGTACAAAATTCCATCCCACAGTAGGACCCAGCCAGCCCAACTGTCGTACCCTCCCCCCACTCCAACCACACCTTTACATAATTACACTCAAGTTGGCTTTGCTTTGCCCAAAAAAGCCAATAAAACATGCAATGCTCCTGTCATAAAAATATTAATGCTGCAACGCCCCTCCTCGGTCCCCAGCCCCCTAGTGTGCACGCAAACACACACACACGCACATATACCCCAGTCACACGCCCATGCTGCAAATCTGCCATTCACACGAGCATCCACATTTACACTTCACTCTCATTCACACGCATAGTCTCATACATGTACACTGTTCACACTGAATTCATTCATATGTATACACTTACAGACACCTGCTGGCATACATTCACCCACTTACACACTCCTTCACATGCATACATTCATGCATGCATACAATCCTTGCATACACAGAAACAAAAATGTTTTAGTTGATGCTAAATATTTGCAGGATGGGCCATGTAAAAGATGATCCCAGCAGTAATGTCTATAGCGCCAACATAAGGGGGCGGGAGGTCTACTGATATCCCCTGGGCAGGTTTCTGTCCACTGCCTGTACTTTGCTGCTGCCAGGTGTCACATTAATGACTTTCCTCTAACCGCAGAGAGAGCAGTGTATTTGCTTACTTTTACAAGGTGAGAAATGTGACAGTTTCTTGCCGTCTGATTCCGGGCTGGGTGTCACAGCAGAGTGGTGCATGCTGCCTCTAAGTGGGAGGGCTTTAGCCGTCACAAGCCTTGCCTGGAGCCGCCCATGGTTCCCAGGGACCCACGAGAAGTGGCCACGGATTTCTATCCATTATGTCTGCTCTAGGCGTGACATGGGGATGAAGACACTTCTGAGGTCTACAGCTGCTGAAGTTGGCAGACCCGTGCTTCGACCTCATGGGATGGAGGAATCCACATATATTGGTATTGCTGTACTGACACACTCTCAGAGATCCCTGGACACTCTGTTAGTAAGGGGTAGGTTGTGAGATGAGGCTCCCTCCCCACCTCCTACATTGTATGGCTGCCATTGTGTCAGGATTAGGTCCCACTGCACATCATAATTTCTGCATGCACACCCCAGACAGTTTCCATATTCCTGAGAGCTGGAGGGTGTTGATCTAAGAGCATCAGGTGTGGTGGTGCTTTAGGAATCTTCTAGACCTCCTAAGGAATCCTGAGTTCCAGAATATACACGTGCATTTAGGAAGGCTGCAGGGCCAGGGGTGTTGCTAAGGGGGCTGAAGGGGCTATAGCCCCAGGTCTTTTGGTTGTAGCCCTGGACAGAAGCTCAGAGGCTACAACCAAAAGGTTTGCTAGCCCGAGTCCTGACAGCCCTGACATTAGCATAGCCCAGGATCTTTTCCAGACCTAGGAACACCCATGCCCCAGGGCTGCAATGGAGTTTGGTACATAGGTGAAGCACTCACCTGATTGTTGAAAGGCCAGTCCATTTGGTTCTCCCAAACCTTTCTCTCACCAGCATTGGGCGTCCAATAAGGGAGCTTGTGCATCTTTTGCCTGTTGTGTAAGGTCCTTGAGTATGGTCCTGGAATAATGGATCACGACGTATGCAGGGTAATTGGTCTGCCGTGCAGCTTGAGTTTAGCCCATTTCAAGATGGCCACCCAGACCATTTCTTGGGCTAATGTCCCAAAAGGTCCTGGCCACCAGGCACATCCTTTCAGGAGTACAGGGCAGCTGGTATAGTAGTACTACTGCAGGAGGAGCTCTGTCTTCTCTGTGCCCCTGCACTAGGCATGAAAACCAGGTCATTGTTCTTGTGGCAGTAAGTGGACTTGAGTACGCTGGTAATATCTCCAGTTCCATGTAATTTCATCGCTGGATGTTTTTTCACAGGTTTTTTTTACCGCACATTTTTTAACGAACAAATCCATCACATTTTTTTTGGGGGGGTTCTCTCCCAACCCCCATTCCCTTTCTGTTTTATCTATTCCCAAACACCCACATCCCATATATATATAATTTACTAACCCCCCCCCCAAAAAAATTTGATGGGTTTTTTCGTAAAACAATTAGCGGTAAAAAAAAAACTGAAAAAACATCACGTGATGAAAGGACGTTGTACCATATCTCCCATACCTTGTACACTTTTCATGCCAGGAGAGGTCCATCACTTGTCTGGCCTAAAGTGATGTACACTACTCCAGGAACCCTCTTGTAGCAACAGCAAACATTAGGCTTGACTCTCCCAGGACATGGGTCATCTTGTCATTAATTGGAAGTGGACAATTACCTTTTGTTGAGGGGAAGGAGTCCAGGAGCATAGGCATGATGAATGCTGTGTGATCAGAGCATTCCTACGAAAGTTAGCAGATGCCTACGGCTTCCTCCGACTAAACATGGGGTGGATTGGTTCTACTCTGGGTCAAGTGGAGGTTTAGTAGTCATTGCATCTCACATTGCTGACAATACCTCACTAGACATGATTCTGCAGGTTTTTGTTTTGCGCACTAGCTATTGCTGGGTGCAAAAAACTGTAATATGTGATAGGACCCCCATTAAGGTTGAGTAGTGTGGAAAATATAGTCAGATTTTATCTGTGTCATCGTTCTGATGCATATTGATGTTGGACTCCAGCCACGGTTTTGATAAATTGCACCGGTCTGAGATATGTTCTGGGTATTCTCTGCTGCTTTTTCTCGAAAAACGTTACCCGTCCCTAGCTGCCCTAGACGACTAAATGCTAGTTTCTTGGTCATAGACTGGGCTCACCATGAACAGACTTCTAGTTCTTGTAGTTGAAATGCATATTGCTGTCCTGCCTATTTTATTGACTTTGTTCCCCACTCAAGGGAGCTTGTATGCACTAGAACCAAGAATGCAACACGGTTTGATCCTCCTAAGCGAGGTGCCCCTGATTGAGGGGGTGCGCCATTTGAGGATGGCCTCCATTAGCAGGTTAATTGGAAGCATAATTTACTTTTTCAGTTCCTCGATTCTTGTTTGGCACCTGCCTAAGGACGACAACACCAATGAAGAAGTTTGCAGGTTTGGAGATGACTCGAGGTGTGCAGGGCCTTGAAACATCTAAACATCTATGCAAAATGGTGTTTTAGAAACACTATTAGTACCCGGTGAGGGTCAATCAGATTGTAACAATCAATCTGATTGGCCCTCACTGGGGCTTTGGCCGACCGGGAATCCCTCTCCCCACTACGTTCCTTCATGTCCCCGGCGGAAGGGGGGGCGGCGCAGACACTCAGCAAATGAGGAGGCTCGGAATGGGGTAAGACCCACTCCGAGCCACCACACAGCTGGAGGCTGCCATAGCTCTCAACTCTCACGCTTTTGGCGGGTGTCACCCGCCTTGTAAACAGCTGACTCACCCGCCAAGCCTCCAGCACGCCCATTCATTTCAATGGGCGTCTCACCCGCCAAAACTAAAATCGGGTGTTTTCACCCGCCTTCGCGACCCAAATGGTTGAGAGCTATGGGCTGCCATCTTCCGCCGCCGGGGATCGAGGTAAGTGTTTCCCTCCCTCCGCACCCCTCAATCCAAACAATCCCCTCCTCGACCCTCCCAACCCCACTTACCTTCTTTTTGTTCCATTTTGGGAGCGGACGCACTGGGAACACTTTTGTCCCCAGCGCGTCTGCTCCCGATACGCGACAGGCTGTCATGGAAAGGAAGAAGGGACTACACATAGTCTCTTCTCTCCTTTCCATGGTGGCCATTTTTTAAAAAAAACTTTTATCCATTTTTTTCAGTTGCCGCCATGTAAATGGCAAAACAGACTTCGTTTCCATTCCCCGGCAGCCATTTTTTTAAAGATTTTTAAATGCCTGCTTCGCTCGTGCCTGTAACTATGGGCCACGGGGCATTACTTGACTCGGTAATGCCCCCGTGGCTCAGGGCTTATTGCTCAAATATCACATACAACCTTGTGAGCGTGGGGATATATTGCTGTTCCAGTTCGATTTTTGGTATTGGGCATACTTAATGAGTAAATACTGGTAGGAGGAAGAGCGAAGTTAAACTAGTGCCCTGATTACTTACCTGTAATCTCCATTATACCTAGTACCACACAGTACCGATAAACTCCCGTCCATCCCGAGTGGTACAATCATCAGTTTTACGTTGATGTGGACAGGACAATTCTGGGGCAAGTCAAGTGTTTTATATCCCAGCTGTAAAGGGGGGAGAAACGGGCGGACTAACTGGGTAAAACATTAGTTTTTTGGGAAAGGGTCCTTTTGGAAGACAGGCCCCCTTCATTAGAAAGTACGGTGACGAGGAAGAGTGAGAATAGGAACAATGATGATTAAGGATACGTAACTAGGCATATATATTTAATACAGGAAACCTTTAACATGGAGTTCCACAATAAAGTAAGGAATGCCACAGCAGGAATGACAGACATATTGAGAAGGAGAAACACATAAGCCTATCCATACACACAAAAAAAATATAGTCCCAGAAATGGCATTGGGAAGACACAATTAAGTCTGATAGCTGAACAGGATGGCGCACATATTGCAGTGTATGTTGGACAAAACACCAAACTACAAAAGTCACTCAGTAACGGCTTAATAAAATTACTATTCTATGGACGCTAAATGTACTTGGATTTTGAATTTACATGGAATTGTAATTATGTAATTATCTCCCTAAAAGCAGTTGTAATAAATAATACAGCAAGTTTACAAAATATCATGCTCCCTTCCCCTATTCGCCCCCAGCATACGAGGACTTAACTCTAAATGTTTTCATGTGGCTCGCGTTTAAAACAAAGAATCGTGTACGGCTTTGGGGCAATGTCGAGAAACGGGTTATTAGATATACGAAGAACGCCGTGAAATATCCTTACTTCATCGTATATGCTGCTGTTCAATACCTTAGGGGATGCACATTGTTTGAAACTAAGTATAGATGATAATAGAACCATCTAGAAGGCGCATAGAACACTATTGGCTTAATTATAAAGTGAAGGAGGTCTGCAGGGATTCCAGAATAGAATCACTCAAAAGTCGTGTCCCACAGGTCGCCTGACGCATGTAAACAAGTTGCTGTGCCATCTATTATCCACAAGGTGATGCTCTAAATCTGCTGCCGAATACAACATGATTGAGCGCTACTGGGGCTTTATTGTTGTGAAGGAACGGCTTCTGGCACATATTTATTTTCAGTTTTGGTAAACAAAGAAATCCATACAGACCAATCACAATCAAGTAGCAGTATCTTATCGTGCCCTCATTGAGTTCCTGCCTCTGTTTATTTTGGTCATGATCACTGTTGTATAGCAGATTTTGTAAGTGTGATGTTTGAAATTACACAATGTTTCTGCAGCGTGTGGTTGGTTACTCTTTGTTTTGTGCTTCAGGGTAAGAAACCCGAAGATGGACATTGCGGCGCAGACCTTTTGGCACCGACCGTTTCGGCGCGGCGCCTTAGCTGCAGGTCGGTCGCTTTGCACAAATAGGTTGCTGTGTCCTGCATATCATGGATGCGGAACACAGCAACTTATTTGTACGTGGACCGTTTGCTTACAATGCAGTGCCATATACCGATCATATGGCATTTGCCCTAAATAAATTGCAACCCAACGCACTACGTTTATTAATCATGGGTGCCAACTTTTGCTTTTCTGTATGAGGGCGAGATTTTTTAATTTTGCATATACTAAATACTAACCGCATTGGCATAAAAGTATCAATATTTGCACCAAGAAGTGATTAGTGAGGAGAATTGATAACTGCAGTGACCATTGGTGTGGAACTTTTCTTCTTAGAGTTATAGAAGGGATTAATTAATAAGCAAGATACATGTAAGATACATGTGATAGTTGAATGATTAGATATTATGGGGGAACAGAACAAGCTGCAAGATTGCATTTCACTTTGTGGAAGTTTTTTTTGTACTTTCTTATTAATTTCCATTCTGGAAATTGTAGGCTTCCATTCACAGTTGAGACAAAAAAGCTATAACCGTAGGGTGTCCATTTCAAAGTCATGTGGAGTGAAAAAACTGGAGGCAACAGTGTTTACTGCTACTTTATACACCTGCAAGTTTTTGTACAATTCGGTAGCCGACGTTGCAGAGCAGACTTAACACTTTTGCCTGTTCTTCCTGGTCCGCGTGCCAAATCTGCTTCATTTTCCACCAGCATTACTTTTATGCTGGCAGAAAACCAATAGATAACTATGGAATCCGACTGTTTTTTACACTTGGTAAAAGTAGGCAGATTCCAAAGTAATACATTGTAGATGACTCATGCAACTGCTAATTTTGAGAGGCATGTAAACTTTTCCAGACATGTAGTGGAACAGCGAAGCATGAAGGTTGTTCCGCCTGTGTTTTACTATTTACTTATCCACTACGTGATACAATCATTTATCATTATTATTATTATTATTATTATTATTATTATTATTATT
The DNA here is from genome assembly GCF_040938575.1 of Ambystoma mexicanum. Lineage (NCBI taxonomy): Eukaryota > Metazoa > Chordata > Amphibia > Caudata > Ambystomatidae > Ambystoma > Ambystoma mexicanum. Next base: position 593,092,301 of record NC_090923.1, on the reverse strand, counting down.
ATTAGGGTACTTATTGTGCGCAGGCCTAGCTTTGGGAAGCAACGGAGCGCTGTCCGATCATAGCAGGCAGAATAAGGCTAGGGAGCATAGAAGCAAGGAAGTGGGGTTTTAACAAAAGGGAAAGGGAGGGCAATAGTCAGTAATAGATCTACAAGTAACCGGGGGAGGAAACAGTGGGGATCAGAAAACCCAGTCTCAGGTGAGGTGGATGGTGTATGGACCTAGGTGTTAGGGAGGAGCTATTCCTTGAAGAGGAGTGTCTTGAGCTCCTTCCTGAACTGTAGAAGCGAGGGGGAAAGTCAGATGTTGATGGGGAGGAGTTTCCAGAGTCTTGGGGCATAGACACAGAAGGCGGAGTTCAAGTCTGCACATGTCTTTATTTGTGGTGAATCGTAGGCCTCCAAAGACGCTGAGTTTTGAATGGATTGTGTCCTCCAACGTATTCCTCATCTTTGACATGTAATGTCCATCTTCAGCTGCTTCGGAAAACTTTTTCGGCAGAGGGTGCTGTGCGTCGAAGGCGTCAAGTCGATTTCCCTCGAAGGCCTCCGTCCTCATCCGCCGCCAATGAAGCCTTCAACGCCATAGAAGCCTACACTGACTCCATCTGAAAAGGTCTATACTCCTTTACCCAGAAAGGATTTTTTCAAATCACTCTTCAATCTATGAAGATGAAGAACACTCTGATGGGTAGGATGCTCCTTTTGGACTGCAATTTGGAACACCCCATGCTCCAGATGGTCTGATTTCAGAGGAGTCCAGGATTAAAGATCTATATGACAATTTACAGTTAGTGAGCGGAGATGATACTTCACCCGAGCTAGCGTTCGGTAGACCTGAGCCTGGTGAACATGCCGACGCTAAATACAGACCATGTCCAGAGTTGTAGAGTACCTAGGATGGAGCAGACCACCACTCTCTTATGAACAGGACGATTTAACCAATATTTTGGATAAAGGTCCCCAAACTGACCCGGTTTTGCCATTCCACATGGCTTTACAAGAAAAGGTGGCTGGAAATTGCGAAACTCCGGATACCAATCCGGCAGTTAATACAAATCTGACACGAAAATACCGCCCCTCCAGTAGTGACCCCGACTAGCTGTCGAAACAACCCACTCCGGAGAGTCTGGTGGGTAAAGCAGGCAGCTACAGCAACGCCAAAGCAGGCAGCGTACCCTACCATCCCTCCTGATAGGGACGACAAGCGTGTAGATGGATGGGCAAGAAAAGTATTTTCAGCGGGGAGCATGGCTCTGAAATCAGTCAACTCCACCTGTGCCCTGGCAACATTTTCGTACACTGTGGGATTGCATATCTATGGTGGCAGAGCATATCCCTGAGGGGGAACAAAGGGATGGCCTCTTAGCTATTATTAAGGACGGCAAACAAGCTAGTTGTGAATCCCTTCAATCTGGGTTGGATACTGCGGATAGCGTCAGCAGATCCATGGCGACCAGCAGTGTAATACGCAGACATGCTTGGTTGAGGAAGTCAAGTTTTGCACCAGATGTGCAGTCGAGACTTCTCAACATGCCTTTTGATGGCTCTGGTCTTTTTGGCAGCAAGGCTGACGAGAGCCTTGAGAAGTTGCAGACCTCTAAGGCTTTAGGTGCCGCTGTTGGCCAACCTCAGCCCTTTCGTACTAGTGGACAACCTTGGAGGGGTAGATCTTTTTGCTACTACTCCTCAGTTGGAAGCGCAAGAGGAATTGCCAGTCAAAGGGGCCAGAGAAAATGTCCTTGTGGTGGACGAGGTAGAGGTGCCAAGCCAGCTCAAGCAGCAGCCTCTTTACCATCAGACCACTTTGAGGTCTTGAATCACAGTTCACCAGTGGGGGGCAGACTGTCTCAGCATTTAGAAGAATGGCGAGCCATTACTTCGGATGCTTGTGCTCTGGAACCCATAGCCCATGGTTACGGCCTTCCTTTCATAAGAAGACCTCATAACAATCCACCAGGGAGCCGCTCTTTGATGGTTTCGGATCCGCTCCTTGTGCAGGAAGTTTTCACCCTGCTAGAGAAAAGTGCTATAAAACTGGTACCTGTAGCAGAGAGGAACAAGGGATGGCCCCAAAAAGGACAGAGGACTGAGACCCATCTTGGACTTGAGATACCTGAACAAGTTCCTCAGGAAGGACAAATTCAAGATGGTCACATTTTCTCAGATTCTCCAGGCCCTCCAACTCCAGGATTGGTTGGTGTCATTAGCCCTTCAGGATGCTTATTTTCATGCACCAATCCATCTCAAGCATTGAAAATACCTGAGGTTTGCAGTTGGCAGTTCTCATTATAAGTTTTGAGTTCTGCCTTTCGGGCTAACCTCTGCCTGAGGGTTTTCACCGAACTGATGGCCGTAGTGGCAGCGAATCTCAGGAGAGGGGAAATTCATGTATACCCCTATCTGGACGATTGGCTGATCAGGGCGCCTTCTCCCGAAAAAAAGCCATGGTTAATCTCAGAGTCACCGGCCACTCCCTTCACAGATTGGGCTTCTCCCTCAATTATAAGAAGTCCCATAGGACACTTTCCCAACAGCTCCAATACATCAGGCCGTGTTAGACAAGTCTTTGGGAAAGAGCTTGCCTCCCAAAGTGAGGACTCAAGACATTCTTCAGATCGTATCTAAATTTCAGAATGCCCAGAATCCTCCGGCCTTCGATTTCTTGAGGTTGCTTGGCTTCATGGGATCCTGCATTTTTCTGGTGCCAGAAGCCCGCCTGAGAATGGATCCCTTCAATGGGCTCTAAGAACACAATGGTCCCAATTCTCAGGAAAGATGTCGGGCCGACTTCAGATTCCAGCCAAGGTCTCACAGGATCTTCTGTGATGGGCCTGCGAGGCACATTTTCTGAAGGGAGAACCCTTTTGGCAGCCATGGCTGGAGATTACAGTAGTGACGGATGCCTCACTCACAGGGTGGGGAGCCCATGCCAACGATTTGACAGTCAGCGGTCGTTGGTCTCTATCGGAGTCCAAACTACATATCAATCTTTTGGAGCTGAGGGCAATCGGACACGCTCTGAAGGCCTTCCTGCCTTCTGTACAGGGAAAGAACGTCTTGATAATGAAAGACAACACGGTGGCTATGTATTGCTCCAACAAGAGAGGCAGTGTAGGGTCACTACCACTGTGCAGAGAGGCAATGCAGCTTTGGTACTGGGTAATTCAAGAAGAAATATCTCTATCGGCTGTTCACCTAGCCGGAGAGGAGAACATAGCAGCGGACGCTCTGAGCAGGCAGAGCACAGTCTCTCATGGGTAGGAACTAGCTCAGGAAGTCCTTCAAGAGATCTTCACCCTTTGAGGAACCCCTAAAGTGGATCTGTACGCAGCCAGTGTCAACCGGTAGTGTGAACTGTATTGCTCCAGGGAATTTCCCCCAAGATAGGAGCACTAGGAGACACGTACGTGGTGGATGGTAAGTTTCCACTCTTGTACGCATTTCCTCCAGTCCCCGTCATTCCTCACATGATCAGGAGGTTGAGAAAGTTCAGGAAAAACATGATCCTAATCGCCCCGGATTGGGCCAGGAGGACGTGGTGCTCGGACCTTCTAGACATGTCCATCTGCCGTCTGATACCACTTCCCCAGAGAGAGGATCTTCTCTCACAAGAGGAGGGTCGGGTTTTCCATCCAGAGGTCAATATTCTCAACCTTCACTCTTGGTTTCTGAAAGTTTGGGATATAAGGATTTGGACCTCCATGGAGGTGTTGCTTTCGGCTAGAAGACCAGCAACAAAATCTTTGTACCGTTGCCATTGGAACAAGTTTTGCAACTGGTGCAAGGAAAATAATGTGGATCCTTTCCTGTGTAAAACTTTGAATGTACTGTCCTTTCTTATATCCTTAGCCAATTTGGGGCTCCAGATTGGTACCATTAAAGGCTATCTGGCAGCGTTATCCATTTTTAAGTGCTCGTCAGATGAATGTTCTTATTTCAAAATCCCTCTAGTGACTCAGTTTCTAAAAGGACTCACTAATGTGTATCCTCCATCTCCCTTCCTGGTTCCGGTTTGGGACCTAAATTTGGTTTTAAAAATCTTAATGTGTGCATCCTTTGAAACCTTGCGCACGTGTCCTCTAAGGTTGTTAACCTTTAAAACCATTTTATTGGCTGCACTCACATCAGCACGCAGAGTGAGCGAGTTGCAGGCACTGTCACTAAAGCCACCCTTTACAGTCTTCCACAAGGACATGGTTGTCTTGAAGGTCAAACCTTCATTCTTACCTAAAATCCTAACGAAAATAATTTCGGATTTTCATTTCAACCAGAAAATCCTGCCTTCCTTCTACGCTCCACCTCACCCTGGTAAGGAGGAAGAAAGACTTCATAGGTTAGATCCTAGAAGAGAATTAAGCTTTTACAGTTCAAGAACATCCAAAATTCTGTTTGACGATCACTTGTTCATAGGGTATACGGCACACAAACCAGGTCAGGCTGTTACCAAACAGACCTTATCTAGGTGGAGTGCTACAGGCTTGCAGGGAAAGACCCTCCTGAAGGCTTGCAAGCTCATTCCACTAGGGGCGTGGCCACATCTACAGCCCTGCAAAGGGGAGTTCCTATTAAGAATATTTGTCACGCTGCAACGTGGTCAACAATACACAAGTTCACAAAACATTATGCCCTGGATGCTTCCCATTCTCAAGATCTTGCTTTTGGCAAGGCAGTACTTTGCTCTGCCCTGGAAAAGGTATAATATGTAGAATTCTACTCCCTCCTCCAATTATAAACACTGCATTGGGAGTCTGTCAAAGATGAGGAATACGTTGGAGGACACAATCCATTCGAAGAACAAGTCACTTACCCCTTGTAACGTTCTTTCGACTGGATGTTCTGCCAACGTATTGCTCATCACCCTCCCATCCTACCCCTCTGTAGAATTTCCCATGCTATTACAGCTTCCTCTCCACCAAGTTTGAGTACTGTCCTGTCATGCCCATATTTTTGGGCATCTTTGCTGCATGAGGAGGAGGAAAAACAGAACTGAGGCCAACAGACGCCGCGCATGCTATATATGATCTCCGTAGACATCACCCTCGATGGAGGCCTTCGAGGGACATCGACTCAACGCCATCGACGCACACCACCCTCTGCCGTAAAAGTTTTCCAAAGCAGCAGGAGCTGGACATTACATGTCAAAGATGAGGAATACGTTGGAGGAACATCCAGTCGAAAGAACAGAGGGTAAGTAACTTGTTCTTCTCAGTAAGGTAAAGGTAGCTTGGGGACTTCAGGGTCACAGCCTTATATATGATGCAGCAAGATTTGCAAATGATCCAGGCTTGCAGTGGGAGCCAGTGCAGTTTGACGAGGGTTGGGGTGATGTGGCCGAATTTGCAGAGTCCTTTGATGAGTCATGCTGCAGCATGCAAGACACATCTCAGGGCAGCCAGGGTAGTTGCCTTCCAGAAGGGCATTACCACCATCCAGGTGAAAGAGGACCAAGGCTTGGAGAGCAGACCTGAAGTTGTTTTCTGAGAAGAAGGGCTTGATTTCTTTCAGGAGAGAAAGTTGGTACCAAGCCGTTTATATCTTCCGTGCTATGTGCTGTTTGAAGGAGAGGTTTCTGTCGATGTCGAACCCAAGGGACTTGGCGCAGGTGGCCAGCTGGGTTTTGAATCCCTCGAGGTGCATAGCAGAAAGCCACGTCTGGATGTCCTGGTGTTCAGTGTTATTGGTCAGCAGTAGGAATTCAGTCTTGGAGGGGTTGAGCTTCAGGTAAGCATTGGACATCCATGACTGGATCAATGAGAGGAAACCCTTGAGCTTATGGATGTCTTCGATGGAGGATTGTTAGCTGGAAACCTGTGCAGTTCCCTCTGGGACCACTGCAAAAGATTTAGGACTACAGGCGTTTGGCGGTGAACCCACTTGGTAGCAGTCTAGAACCATACAAGTACGGCCTAAACTTCTTCAGAGCCCACACAATAGCAAAGCACTCTCTTTCGATTGTTGCCCATCTTGTTTCAGGATCCTTCAGCTTGCGGCTGATGAAGCAAACGGGGTGCTCCCTACCTTTCCCATCCAGTTGACTGAGTACGGCACCTATCCCTACATTGGAAGCATCTGTCTGCACAATGAAGTGTTGGCGGTAATCAGGAGCTTTGAGTACTGGGGCTTGGCAAAGAGCCGTTTTCAGGTTTTCAAAAGCCTGATTGCACTCCTCGTTCCATTTAACCTTTTTAGGAAATTTGGGCGAGGAGATGACATTCAGTGGAGAAGCTATGGTCCCTTAGTTCTCTATGAAATTCCTGTAATACCCAGTGAGGCCTGGGAAGGCTCTCACCTGGGTTTGAGTAGTCGGTGTTGTCCAATTTTGCACAGCTTCAATTTTACTGAGCAAAGGCCTTATTTCTCCACCGCCTACCTCATGCCCAAGATAGACTACCTTACTCTGTCCAATTTGGCATTTGCTCGCCTTTATGGTCAGATTGGCTCGTCCAAGAGCCTGCAAAACATCTCTCAGGTGGGTTACATGTTCTTCCCAGGAATTGCTGAACACTGCGATGTCATCCAAGTATGCCATGCAGAAGTCCTCCATCCCATTCAGAACCTGGTTTACCATCCGTTGAAACGTAGCAGGTGCATTCTTCAATCCGAAAGGCATTACCTTAAACTGGTATAAGCCAACGGGGGTAGAAAATGCAGTTTTCTCCTTGGCATGGTCTGTTAGGGCTATTTGCCAATAGCCTGACGTCAAGTCAAATGTGCTGAGGAACTTGGCGGCGCCAAGTTTATCCACCAACTCATCTGTTCTTGGCAAAGGGTGGGCATCAGTCTTGGTGACTGCATTAAGAGCTCTATAATCTACGCAGAATCTAAGTTCTTTAGATCCGGCCTTTGGTACTAACACAACTGGGCTAGACCATGGACTAGTAGAGGGCTCTATTACCCCGAGATCGAGCATCTTGCTGACCTCACCTTTGATGTGGGTTCGTACGTTTTCTGACATGCGGTATCCTCTGCTTTTGACAGGCAGACAGTCACCAGTGAGTATGTCGTGCTGGCCCCAAGGGGTCAAGCCTGGTGAAAGCGAGAACAGAGAGGCAAACTGATTCAACATAGATTTGCACTCTTCTTGTTGCTCGGGTGTCAGATTGGAGGAGAGATTCACTCCTTCAATTTTTTCATCTAAAGGTAAGCCTCTGAGGAGATCCGGAAGAGCTTCACTCTCTTCTTCTTCCTCGGATGATGCTAGAAGCAACGCTCCTACATCAGGTCGCGAGACATACGCTTTAAGTCGGTTGGTGTGAAAGACTGTCGGAGCCTCCTTGGGATTGCCCAAGTCCACCAGATAGTTAACCTCTCCGAGTTTACCCATTACTCGGTAGGGTCCCATCCACTTATCTTACAAGGCCCTCTGCCTTGTTGGGATCATAACGAGAACGAGCTGGTCTTGAGCGAACTCAACCATGTTAGCCTTTTGATCGTGCCAGTGCTTGACCAATGCTTGTCCAGCTTTCAAGTTATCGCTTGCTTCCGTCATCATGTGTGACATTCTCCTCCGGAGACCTATCACGTAGTCAGTCACTCTGACTGGCTTGGGGGAAGGAGCACTCTCCAACCCCTCCTTAATCAGGGCCAATGGACCTCTGACGGGATGACCATAGAGTAGTTCGAAGGGAGAGTAACCTACTCCCTCCTGAGGGACTTCTCTATAAGCAAAGAGAAGGCATGGCAGTAGAAGGTCCCACTTAAGCTTAAGGGGTTCCTCTAAAGCACCTATCATGCTCTTCATGGTTCGGTTGAACCGTTCTACCAACCCATTGGTTTGTGGGTGGTAAGCTGTTGAGAACTTATAAGTAACTCCACATGTTTTCGACATGGCTTTCATGTAGTGGGACATAAAGTTTGACCCCCTGTCAGAGATTACTTCCTCAGGAAACCCAACCCTAGTAAAAATACCAAGGAGGGCCTTAGCCACAGCCGGAGCTGTAACAGTCCTCATAGGAATTGCCTCAGGATACCTAGTAGCATGGTCTTCTACAACAAGTATAAACCTGTTGCCTGAGGAGGTTGGAGGATCAAGGGGACCAACAATGTCAATCCCTACTCTCTCAAATGGGACTCCCACAACTGGGAGAGGCACTAAAGGAGCCACATTCTTGGAGCCAACCTTACCAGAGGTCTGGCAGGTGTGGCAGCTCCTGCAGTGTTTTTCTACTTCGGCCCCCATCTTTGGCCAATAGAAATAGAGAGAGAGCCTTTCCTTAGTCTTCTTGAAACTCAAGTGACCAGCCAAAGGAATCTCGTGGGCTAACTGCAAGAACTGTGGTCTGTTTTCTTGGGGTACTACAAGTCGTTTGTAGTCTCCAGGTGCAGACTCGGTCGGTTCACTGTAGAAGAGGCCATCTTCCCAGTGCAACCTGTATTTCCTAGGCTCTTGCCCTTCAGCCTGAGCTTCTGCCTGGTGGCGAAGACCTTCCAGAGTTGGACATTCTCTCTATCCCTTACTGAAGTCTGCCCTGCTGGGTCCACCTTCTGCCAGTAAAGACTGCAGCTCAGGATGGTCAACAGGATCCAGATCTCCAATGAGTTCCTGGCCTTCCATTAGCTCTTCCTCAGAGTCTAATTCTACCACGCAGGGTTGTACCTCCCTCTCAGCCTCGACTGGAGGTGGATTTACGGGTGTGACTTTGGACAACCGCGGGGAAGTCCGTGTCGGCTGCACTGGAATGCTGGCGGCTGATTTCGGGATAGAAGTCTTAGGTTTCCCTTTCGCTTCTGATTTCTTGGAGACAGCGGCCGACAATTCCAGTGGAGCAGGAGTGATTTCTTTCTTCATCATCTCCTGGAGAGTACCGCGCATGGTCCTCTCTCTTGCGGGTCTGGTTAGCTCCTGTAACCGTTTACTAGGAAGTCTGGGAGTATGCGATACAACTCAGAGAGTTTTCAAATCGTTCCCCAACAGTACGCGTCCTGGTACCTCACTCTGTATGCTGACAGGTATCTTCACAGTCATGTCGTTACACTGGATGAGAACTGGTCATTGGGGAAGCATCTGTACAGGCCCTCCAGCTAACTTGGTGAGGCGTTTGGGTGCCTTAGCAACATCCTCAGCCTGAAAAAAATGATTTATCCACTACAGTTATGCTGGCCCCAGTGTCCCCAATGGCAGGAAGTCTCCTGACCATTCACCTGGACACTGTCCTTATAATACTCTTTAGTATTATCGGGGATAGAATTATAGACATCTAAATTCTGTTGTTCCCACAACCCCAGAGATACTAAAGAAACGCTGGCTGAGAATCCAATGGGTTCGTCAGCTAGCAGTAGAAAGTTTCCACTTGCCATTTGGACTTCCTCCTCTGGAGCGAAGGCTAAGGAGACAATCTGGACCCCTGAAGGTTTACCCTTACATCTGGGATCTCCTTTCACGTGATCAGTCGAGCCACAAACAAAGCATTTACCGAATGCTTTCTGGAATGGTGGCTTGTTCTGACCTCCTTCCGGTTTGGAACCAGAAGACACACTATTCTGCAGTGGCTTTCCCGGTGGCTTACCCTTCTGGTTTTGTTTGGGGCCCTCTTTGGAATGTGAGTTATTAGAATTCTCTTTTGAGTCTTTTTTAGGCGGTTTTCCCTCTTCCTTTTTCTGAGTTGCCCCAGAATCCTTATGGGTAGCCCTGTTGGCAACCCACAAGTCAGCAGCCTTAGCTAGCGCCCGGGAATCCGATTCCTTCGAATCAGCCAAGTGCTGCCTGAGCTCAGGAGAACAGGCATCATAAATAGACTCCAACATAAAAAGATTTCTCATACCCTCATAAGTGTTCACTTTGTAACCCTTAATCCATCCCTCTAAGTTTTTCAACCCTTCACTCACCCAGGTAGCCCAAGGGGTACCATCATGCTTTTTGAGGGTTCTAAACCTCTTAAGATACTGGGAAGGGGTCTTACCGAATCTAGCTATCAAAGCTAGTTTCACACTTTCGTAATCAGTCTTATCCGCCTCCCCCAACTCCATTACCACATCAGTCGCAACAGGAGGAAGCCTAGAGAACAACCAGGGAAGCAAAGCATTCCCGGTGATGTCCTGGAGCCCATGATTGTATTCAAACAGTTTAAACCAATCCAACACATCCAATCTCGGTTCATACATACCCACTAATTCCTTCGGCATCCGGGGTCTTTTGGGACTGGAGCTCCTAGAGGAACCAGAGGAGAGAGAAGCATTTTCCATAGACAACTTTTTCATCTCTAACTCGTGTTTAAGTTCTATTTCTCTGAGTCTTAACTTAGCTTGCTTCTGCTCAGCCTGGGCATTCATCCGTCTGAACTCGAGCTCTTGGTTTCGTTCAGATTGAGCCAAGAACCGTTTGTATTCTAGTTCGAGCTTCATTTTTTCAAGTTCAAAATAAGCAGGGTTACTTGTGGGACCTGGTAAGGGCCCCGTAGGCACAGCTGGTAAGGCAGGTAGAGGAGCAGGGGAGACAGTTTCGTTAGCCTCTCCGTCCTCGTCAGCCTCTTCATCGCTATCATCAGAATTACGATTCAGATCAACACCATTACTGTCGTCTACATTCGCTGGGGAGATTGGTTCCTCTGAACCAGTACCCAGACTTTGGTTCGCCAGCAATCTCTCTATTAGTTCTAACTTCTTGCCTCTTACAGGGAGATTCTCTTGCCTACAGAGAGCTCGCAGACTCTCAGTATTTTCACCTGACAAGGACTCTTGACTGTAAGTTTCCATCGTAGACATGTTTTTTGAAAGTTGCTTTTTGTGCAAAGTTTTGTGGTTAGTTATCCTAAAATGTCGAAAAGCACTCTAAACTGTATACTCGATACAAATCCCACCACTGTACACCAGTGTTAGCTGGAAACCTGTGCAGTTCCCTCTGGGACCACTGCAAAAGATTTAGGACTACAGGCGTTTGGCGATGAACCCACTTGGTAGCAGTCTGTACCACACAGATTCACTTGGTAGCTGTGGCTGAGCAGTCAGACTTCCCTCAAGAAGAGTTGAGCAGTATGTGGAGTATACAAAATAGGGCAATTCTTCACAATAAGACAAGCAAACACGCAACAAGGCTTAGTGTAAAGATATTAAGGCATTTATTTATAACGAAACATCTATGGAAAACACTATGGCAAATTCACGGCAAACAAATCAAACACAATTACTCTACGAAGTAGAAAACGATCAATCCCCCTAGCAATACTTCGACAACTCTAGGTTCTACCGGTACCACTTATTTTCAGACAGAGGTGTATACCTCAACCTAGATGACACTCGAATATTAGTAAGGACGGGAGAGAAAAAGATAGGCAGGTTATGAAATCAACACGGTTCAATCCTTCGCGGATAAAATGCAAGGCAAGAATCACAATAGATCATAAAGTTCAGAGGCCAGGCCCACTCGGAGAGAGGCAAGGCACAATGTCCCAAAAAGTCTCTAGTGGAGATGCATTCAAGTCTTTGTAGCAAATTGTTATCGGCAGATTGAACCAGTTCAGAACAATACAATGAGAAAAGCTTGGAGGCGACCCAACGGGACGGAGAGGATTAAGACACCTCACTCGAACCGATCGAAAGGGAAGCCAGGCGGACACGGTACCTTGTTGTGGAGGGCAGCTCCGGCGGGGGCAGTTGTTCCTGGTGGTGGATGCACGTCGGGTCTTTGCCAAGAGTAGAGATGATCTCGTCGTCGAAGAAAAGTGAAGTCCGGTGCACCACCAGGGAAGAGACCAGCCGCGGAGTGCTCCGTCACAAGGCACCACCCTTTGGTCGCGGTACAGGGGTAGTGGCTATCCGGTTGCCGAGGTGCAATTCGACCACTGCGTCCTGAGGCGAATAAAAAGCAAAGGGGACTGGTTGTTCCCACCAGTCAGGGGAAGAGACTCTCCGGCAGGGAGATCTCCTCTGTCGTCGGGAAGTGGTGAGTCGGTTCCACAGGGCTCCACCGGAGGTGTCGTCGTGCAGGTCGGCTCAGCGTTACCCTCGTCGGATTCTTAGGTCCTGTGGCGACTTCAAGAAAGCCCAAAAGCCCTGCTTTTATGCAGAAAACCCCCATTCATTCAGCCTAGCTGTCAATCAACACATGCTAAGTGGTGAGCGGGAAGGCTCACCACTTGGGCCAGTCACTCCAGAGTGCGACCGGAGTTGGCAAGGCAACTCGGTCCAGGGTGCCTAAACCCCCTCCCACACCCCTGTGGTAACCCATACAGAATGGCACCACTTTGGAGGGTCTCTGTACAGAGCCCGCCAAAAGTGGAACAAAGGGCTCAACCTTTGGTTTAGGAGTCACAGAGACGAACACAGACGCCATTTTAAAAACCGAGTTCTGGCAGAAAATACCATCCGATAAACTTATTTAAGATAAGGAGACCGGTGGTACGTTAGAGATTAACGAGAAAAAGTATCAATCTCCAACAATGGGACGAATCCCATAGGGTTATGTTCGGGGTCGAACATAACAAGTAGTTTCCACTGCCACCAGCCAAAACTCGACGAGGGGGGACGGGACAGTGCCCCCTCGAGTAACAGATCTAGGAGTAATCGAATTACCCCTACTAGTACGTCCACAATAAGATGGTTTGTACTAGTTCTGTTAGTAAATTTAGGTCTAGTAAAGCCAATGGTTACTTTACATGCCCGGGGAGACAGTAGTCAGTCCCCGGGTATGGAGTCTATGGTGGGGGTCCGCTAGGACACCCCAGTGTTACGGCACGTAGGGTGCGGTGTAACACACATAGAAAACATATGAGACCCTATGGAGTAAAAGACCCCATAGCCCATCGAACACATTGACATTTCAAAGGAATTACACACATACATGTCCAAGAGTGGGAGGAAAAGAGTCTCACTCTTGGCAGGATGGAAAAAACAAACTCCAGACATCCAGCAAAGCTGCTGGGGGACTCACTAGGTTAGGAAATTCAGCCTTAACAGAGAATTCTCCCTAACAAGGATATCGTGATCTAGAGCTGTGTGTCAGCTACATATTGGTGGATGTGGATATTGTATGGCGCAAGGAGGGTTCCAAGCGGTTCCATGTAAAGATTGAGGACCACAGGGGAGAGGATGGATCCTTGCAGGACTCCACATGAGATGGGTAGAGTGGGGGATCTGGAGGACTCCATTTGTACAAAGTGGTGGTGATTAGCAAGGTATGATTTGAAATAGCTGAGGACAATATCGCTGATCCCATGAGGCAATGTAGATGTCGGTGTCTGGTGGTCTACTGTGTCAAATGCTTCCGAGAGGTCAAGGAGAACCAAGAGGCAAGGATGACCATTAGCAAGGGGTTTAAGGCCATCATCATTCACATTGATGGTAGCTGTTTCTGTGCTGCATCAAGTGTAAACAGAAGTGCAATTTAGAATGCAAAACACTATTACCCCTATGCACTTTTCAATCAACAGGTTTCTACAATAATGTATACATTATCAAGTTGGTCTATCAAGTGACTTGTGTATTTTTAAAGTCATCTGTACAAAATGGAATATTAGTTTAGGTTTTCATACCCAAACATTAACGCATATTTGTACTTCACCATATAAACAAAGTGTGTGATCCTGGGCAAATCGTTCAATCTCACTGTGCCTTACCTACAACATTAGGTGCACCTAGAAGTGATTCAGTTTGCAGTTTATGCTATCCAAAAAAGCCTAACTCATGGTTTAATATACTAGTGTTGCTTCATTTGCACATGTGTAGGTCACACTAAGGATATTGAGTACATTTCCAATTGCTGTTGCACCCTGTCTCTCTCCTGCACACTAGCGCAACCTTGCACATTTAATTAAATTAAAATATAGGTTTATGCTTTAAAATGACATTCGTTAAGTTACAAACTGTCCCATTGTATGCTGCAGTACTCTGAGGGAGGTGGGGAATGTATTTCATTACAAGATGCCATGTCCCCAGGCCCCTCCTTTGCAGCCTACTGGGAGTACCCGCAGTGTTAAGAGAGGCATTGTGGAGGGCACTGAAGCTGTACAAGAGCCGGGGGCTCAGCCCTCTCAGAGGAGAGGAGGCGTCATCCTTGATTCTCCCATGCCAGGCCAAAAAGACATAGTGGGGATCCTTGTACTGCATTGGAGTGGTGGTAGACAGGAATAGTGGTAAGAAGGAAGTGACTGGGGTTTGGGGATAAAGGTGACAGGGGAGTGGATGGAATAGAAAGTGAGCAGCATATGGGAAGGGAAGAACGGTAGACCGATCTTGCCACACACACTTGCTCTTTTGCTCTACATTTGTAATGTTTTATAGCTCAATTATTGCATATATGTTGAATAAAGGTGCACACCTTTTATTCCAAGAGCATGATCAAATGGGATTCACCTCTCAGGATCTTTTACAGGGGTCTGCAGAGCACACTTTCCATTTGCTATGGCAATAGTTGTCCCTTCTCTTCCCATTCCTCTCTCCCACTCACAGTCTTCAGTGTCCCTCAATCTCATACCCTTCTTCTCATCCCTCCTCCTCTTTCTCTCCACAAGCCACTCCCAATACCTCCCCCATTCTTTCTTCCTCACTCACCTCTCTTCCCAAACCCACTGACCTGCTCTATTTCTCTTTTCCCGCCAAGCCTGCCCTCCCTCCCATGCCGTCCACATTTCTATTGCCCGCACTTTCCCTCCCTTTTTATCTCCTTGTCTTTACCTACCCTCCCCCTTTCTTTGTTTCTTTCTTTTCCAGGTCCCTGTGCCCTGCTAGCCGTGGTCAACACAGCACACCTAAAATGGACCTGCGCCTATGTTGCCGTGGCTACTTCATACTTCATACTATGTAGCCTGGTAAACAGTGCAACAACTGAGTCCAAATCTGGAAGAAAATATTGTGCATAGTTTCTGCAACGTTTTCAATTTCCAACACCTTTTTCAGCCAACGGCAGTCTGGAGATAGTATAACTTAAATGCTAATTTTCATGTTGCCCTGAGTGGTATGGTTAACAGCACTGCACAATATTGGTCTCCACCAATGTTCCCCTAATCGCTTTACTCTGTGTATTGAAATTCCTGGATTACTTACCAGTAATCTTCATTATCCTGAGTCGACGCCTCCCACCCCCCGAAAGCTTCACAGTACCCCATGTTCACGTGTCTGGATAAGAGGAACCTCCTCCCCTTCACCCACTAAAATATCAAAGCTAGTCACTAGGCCCAACCCTTTGGGAGGGCGAGCCGGGAAGTAGGACTGGGTTGAGGTACAGTAGGACTCAGGGTAATAAAGATTGCTGATAAGTAATCCAGGCACTATCCCTTTGTCCCTCTTCCTTACAAGAGTGTAGGCAGGAACAGAACAGAACATAACTCAGGTGGAAACAGAGATGCCATTAGTGTGAAACTGTAGAAAGGGGAGCAGAATGAGCTACCTGGAAGTAATTGTATTCACAGACTAATTCAAAGGAGAGACCCCAACTTGCCTAGGAGTCCAGTGGTGGAAAAGGGCAGGAACAAGATAGGGCCAGCAGTGGAGGAAAAGGACAAGAAAGTCTGCAGCATTAGACACTTAATAGAGATCCCAGCAGTAGGTTCCAAAGTATCCATGAACAGCAGGAAGAGAACCAAGGGAAGATCTCAGGCTGGATTGAGAGGGTGCAAAACGCTCTGATTCCCTGCTTCCTCCCTAAGAATCGGGAAAGGCCTAATGACTGCGAACTAGGAATAAAGGGTGGAAACTGTCAGGCACACTTTTTCAGAGGAACTCAAGGATGAACAGAAGAGGAAAGGCCTGAGGGAGTGGTCATGGGAAACATGAAGAAGAGAAGGCAACCCCAAATTACAGTGAGATGGTAAGGGTGATTGCAACACCGCTGGATATCAGCAGCCATCACCTGTGTCAAGCCCCTATTCAAGAGCCCCACTCGTTCAACCACTGGGTTGTGAAGTGGAGACTATCCAGAACCAATCAAGGGGTAAGTGGAAGCCTGCGGGGTGAGGGGAAAAAATGGAACTCCAGTGGGGATCTGATGCCACAAACTGGATCAGTGGGAACCACCCTTCATAGGTCTGCAGCGGCCACCAGAATGACTGACGCTCCCTCTCGTCTGACCCAGATCAGAAAAAAGGAAGAGAAGGACAAAGGGAAGAAAAGCAAAGGGGAGACCAGGAGGCCAAAGAGTCGAACGTGCAACTAGTACCCACCCGAGTCCTGGAGCAATAGCCGGTAGAAGGAGGGATCGGTGGAAAGCAAACAGAGCTAAGATGGGATGTCCAAACCTCCCACACCATGCCCCAAAGTCATTCTGAGTCAGGGACAGCCCCGAAGCAGATGGAAAGATATGGATGGGGGCACTGGGCCACTATAGAGAAATACTGGGAACAAAACAGTTCCTGGAACCAAAAGATGCTTCTCTGCTCGGGACAAGACCATGGTGGGTACTAGGACTGGGGAAGCATACCCTGTCATTGATGTGAAACACAGCACTTGGCCACCATTTTGTCTGTCCTGACCAGAACCTTCTGATGGGCTAGGCAACAACCGACATGCAGCAGGGCCCAGAGAACTTCTGATAGCCCTCACCAATTCAATGAAACCCTGGACTCTACTGGATCCCAAGGGCCCTGGGCTGACTTAATTTCCAAGATAGGACCGCACCCCAGAAAGAAGGCATAGGTAGGGATGATCTGAGGAACAGTGTGAATTAGCGGGCACCCTCCGGTGGTTAAAGGATAACAGCTTTCATTGCATAGCTCATCTGATGGCAGGGACAGACGAATCGACTGGGATAAGGTCCTGGGAGGTTGAACTCCAGACCCTCAAAATGTGCACACCACAGGACTGAGTTGTGCCGTGGCTCAAAGGACACTGAATAATGACAATACCACATCCTCATGATTCTGACACCAGACCTGGTACGGAGCTGAAGACTTGGAGAGGAGGAACCTCAGCAAGGGCTGGACCCTGTCAACTCGGTGGAGTGGTAGAGACACCCGACCCAGCTATGACTCGAAGTCTGTCCCCCAGAAAACCAGAGAGGAAAATGGTATTAGATGACTTCTCTGCAGGAGTAGCTCGAATCAGACCCTTATCACTGTTTGGTAGACAGTCATAAACTGTACAGCGTTCTTCCCGGGGGATGCTATGCTAAACCAAATGTCCAGCTAACCTTGAGAAAGAAGCAGGCCTAATCAAAGGGTCAATATCCCTTTGAAGTCTCCTGGGCCCTGAAGAAAGTCCCCATGGCAGTACCCGGTACTGGAAGAGGTCCTCCTTTGTGGCAAAACGTAGGAAACTCTGATAGGAATGTGGAGATAGGTGTCAACCAGCATGATTAGGGAAAGTCCCCCATGGACTATGAGCTGGATGATCGGCGTAAAGTCTCACTGACCCGCACTGGATGAAATATTACTTTACCAAATTTGTAAATGAGACAGAAGTCTCCTGGCGCTTGGGGATCAGAAACAGGGTGGATAACAAGCCCCAGGCCTAACACTGCAGCCAGGGTTACTTCGGGCAGCCTCATTGGAGCGAGGTGTGGGAATTCACAATAGAAGCTTTGTCTTCCTACGGGACTATGGGCCAAGGAGAAATACATGTGCCAGATCTTGTAGGCAAGGAGGTGAAGTCGACGGACAGCCCATCAGCAACACTGTGCACACCACTTCTGAAAACCATTCCCACCCAAACCTGGGTGAATCTTTAAGCCAAGCCCCCAATGGAAGCGCTGGGCACAGACAGGCAAGCATTGACTGAGTGTTTGAAGCAGCAGAAGTGGCTTGAAGCCAAGGCTTGATGGCAGAGGAGTTGACTGGTGTTAAAATGGATTTCCTAAATCTGGCCTGGTGGACAGACATCAGGAGGACACCCTAGTAATAGTGAACAGAGAACTAGTCAAACCCAATCAAGGTAAGCATGGAGAGTGGTCAAGGCTTAGTGTCATGAGAGGTGAGTGGGATCAGGGGTCCACAATGAGTCCACAATGAGTCCACCAAGTGAAATGCACAATGATTCTACTAGAAGCCCTAACCTTATACGTCCAATTTCTAAGTTGAATGGGTTATTGTGCCCAAAAGTTCACAACGTTCCTTTAGGAGAGAGGACAAAAGCAGGAAGCGTTCTTGTGGTGGTGAGAAATGTTCCAAAGACTTAACATGGATTTTACTGGTAAGACACCTTTTCTATCACGTAGCACAGCTTTTTCAACAAACGTTTCAAAAGCGGAAAGAATGGAATAAATCAAAGTTGTTCACAAACCCTTAAACTGGTGGAGATAGAGGCATCAGTAAGTATTGCGACTACTCCCACCTCGTACTCTGATCTTCCCAAAGCACTTGGCAGGTCGAATGGGGTCGCTGGAGGTAGGTTTTCCCACTATTGGATCCAGTAGAATTTACCCAGGAGCTGGGGGTGCACCAAAGATTCCGGTCAGGTCCAGGAGCTGAGTGCAACCCTTTCCGATGAAGAAATGGAATAGGCACTGATGCAGGGCTCTCCAGTACACTCTACTAGATGGGGACGGCCGGTTCCAGTGACAATCACTGTACCCGGGTCATAGCAGGCGTCTCTCCAGTCGCAAACAAAGACTGGCTTCCAGGACAGGGTGCCTTGATGCCGGAAAGCTGAAACCTGGCAGGAAGGTGACATGTAGGACTAACTGGCGACAACCGAAGTTCCAAAGGAAAACGCAGAACTGCACCGCATCTGGCATGGCAGCCCAATTCAGAGCTGGTCAGACCACCGGGTGGTCCAGGGACACTTCCGAAGACTCCAGGCTACAGGATTGTGAGAAGGCATTGAAATTGGTTGGTTCCGCCAGTCCTGGGGACGAACCACCAACAATGGACTTCTGAGATCAGGTAGTCCAGCAGAGCTTCACCGGGAAAGTTGCAGGAAAGGGTTCCATGTGATAATGGCCCCGCAAAATGTGTCACCTGGCAAAAAGGTCGCCCAAAAATTGCCTTTTTTTCCCAATGTTCACATTGAACATGCTGGGGGCACCCCCGCAACCCTTGCTCCCTTTCACCCATATATATATGCTCACCATATATAAGGTTGCTGCAACCTTTTCCCAGCGACATTCTGTATGGCGACCATATATATGGGGATAACATTACCAGATATCCAGGAAAGATCGCTTCTGGCATGGTAGCCTAATTCAGAAGCCCTGAGGCGGAAAGGGCTGAGGACTTTGTGCTGTTTTGCTGTTTGGCGAGTGGGCGAGGATGATCTGAGGAACAGTGTGAATTAGCGGGCACCCTCCGGTGGTTAAAGGATAACAGCTTTCATTGCATAGCTCATCTGATGGCAGGGACAGACGAATCGACTGGGATAAGGTCCTGGGAGGTTGAACTCCAGACCCTCAAAATGTGCACACCACAGGACTGAGGTGTGCTGTGGCTCAAAGGACACTGAATAATGACAATACCACATCCCCATGATTCTGACACCAGACCTGGTACGGAGCTGAAGACTTGGAGAGGAGGAACCTCAGCAAGGGCTGGACTCTGTCAACTCGGTGGAGTGGTAGAGACACCCGACCCAGCTGTGACTCGAAGTCTGTCCCCCAGAAAACCAGAGAGGAAAATGGTATTAGATGACTTCTCTGCAGGGGTAGCTCGAATCAGACCCTTATCACTGTTTGGTAGACAGTCATAAGCTGTACAGCGTTCTTCCCGGGGGATGCTATGCTAAACCAAATGTCCAGCTAACCTTGAGAAAGAAGCAGGCCTATCCAAAGGGTCAATATCCCTTTGAAGTCTCCTGGGCCCTGAAGAAAGTCCCCATGGCAGTACCCGGTACTGGAAGAGGTCCTCCTTTGTGGTAAAACGTAGGAAACTCTGATAGGAATGTGGAGATAGGTGTCAACCAGCATGATTAGGGAAAGTCCTCCATGGACTATGAGCTGGATGATCGGCGTAAAGTCTCACTGACCCGCACTGGATGAAATATTACTTTAACAAATTTGTAAATGAGACAGAAGTCTCCTGGCGCTTGGGGATCAGAAACAGGGTGGATAACATGCCCCAGGCCTAACACTGCAGCCAAGGTTACTTCGGGCAGCCTCATTTGAGCGAGGTGTGGGAATTCACAATAGAAGCTTTGTCTTCCTACGGGACTATGGGCCAAGGAGAAATACATGTGCCAGATCTTGTAGGCAAGGAGGTGAAGTCGACGGGCAGCCCATCAGCAACACTGTGCACACCACTTCTGAAAACCATTCCCACCCAAACCTGGGTGAATCTTTAAGCCAAGCCCCCAATGGAAGCGCTGGGCACAGACAGGCAAGCATTGACTGATTGTTTGAAGCTGCAGAAGTGGCTTGAAGCCAAGGCTTGATGGCAGAGGAGTTGACTGGTGTTAAAATGGATTTCCTAAATCTGGCCTGGTGGACAGACATCAGGAGGACACCCTAGTAATAGTGAACAGAGAACTAGTCAAACCCAATCAAGGTAAGCATGGAGAGTGGTCAAGGCTTAGTGTCATGAGAGGTGAGTGGGATCAGGGGTCCACAATGAGTCCACAATGAGTCCACCAAGTGAAATGCACAATGGTTCTACTAGAAGCCCTAACTTTATACGTCCAATTTCTAAGTTGAATGGGTTATTGTGCCCAAAAGTTCACAACGTTCCTTTAGGAGAGAGGACAAAAGCAGGAAGCGTTCTTGTGCTGGTGAGAAATGTTCCAAAGACTTAACATGGATTTTACTGGTAAGACACCTTTTCTATCACGTAGCACAGCTTTTTCAACAAACGTTTCAAAAGCGGAAAGAATGGAATAAATCAAAGTTGTTCACAAACCCTTAAACTGGTGGAGATAGAGGCATCAGTAAGTATTGCGACTACTCCCACCTCGTACTCTGATCTTCCCAAAGCACTTGGCAGGTCGAATGGGGTCGCTGGAGGTAGGTTTTCCCACTATTGGATCCAGTAGAACTTACCCCGGAGCTGGGGGTACACCAAAGATTCCGGTCAGGTTCAGGAGCTGAGTGCAACCCTTTCCGATGAAGAAATGGAATAGGCACTGATGCAGGGCTCTCCAGTACACTCTACTAGAAGGGGACGGCCGTTTCCAGTGACAATCACCGTACACGGGTCATAGCAGGCGTCTCTCCAGTCGCAAACAAAAACTGGCTTCCAGGACAGGATGCCTTGATGCCGGAAAGCTGAAACTTGGCAGGAAGGCGACATGTAGGACTAACTGGCGACAACCGAAGTTCCAAAGGAAAACGCAGAACTGCACCGCATCTGGCATGGCAGCCCAATTCAGAGCTGGTCAGACCACCGGGTGGTCCAGGGACACTTCCGAAGACTCCAGGCTGCAGGATTGTGAGAAGGCATTGAGATTGGTTGGTCCCACCAGTCCTGGGGACGAACCACCAACAATGGACTTCTGAGATCAGGTAGTCCAGCAGAGCTTCACCGGGAAAGTTGCAGGAAAGGGTTCCATGTGATAACGGCCCCGCAAAAAATGTCACCTGGCAAAAAGGTCGCCCAAAAATTGCCTTTTTTTTCCCAATGTTCACATTGAACATGCGGGGGGCACCCCCGCAACCGCTGCTCGCTTTGACCCATATATATATGGTCACCCTATATAAGGTTGCTGCAACCTTTTCCCGGCAACATTCTGTATGGCGACCATATATATGGGGATAACATTACCGGATATCCAGGAAAGATCACTTCTGGCATGGTAGCCCAATTCAGAAGCCCTGAGGCGGAAAGGGCTGAGGACTTTGTGCTGTTTTGCTGTTTGGCGAGTGGGCGAGCCGAGTCGATGTCAGCTGTACTGTCCCCAGCACTGAGGACGCAGGCTCAGAAGCGACGTGATGGTGCCGTTCTACAGCGACCACTCACGATTCCTAAAGTAAGCCACTATTTTTCCTGTAACTCTGTCATGGAGGATTCAGACTTAGAGTCTGCTGCTCACCCAGACAATGATGTGGTAACTGTGGCTCCAACTGATAGCGCCCTGAGCGGCCCCTTACTTTCGTTGGAGCCGGTCGGTCTGGACCTTGGCGTTGCGAAGGTGAATAGTGGCGGGGCAGCCATGAGCGCCGGCCTTAGTATCGACGAACATGTTGTGAACTCGTTGTCGCCTAACTCCTTTGAAACAAATGTGGCTGCCAATGTAGACACAAACCCCCAGGATCTTCCTCCTGCTAACTGTATGAGAAACATCTACCCACTATCCGACTTTGCGGGGGCGTCTCTGGAGTCTTGAGCGAGGGCGGAGGGCACTCCTTGTCGCAGTGTGATGCGCGATGCGCGGTCGCCTCTTGGAGTGAAAAAGCCAGTGGCTGCGGAGACGAGGAGGCGGCCTCTGGCGAGGGTCATGCACAGTCCGTGGAAAGTAAGACTGCGGGGGGCGAGTGTGGGGCGAGTGCGAGAAACCCCTAGAGGTGCATAATGCGTGCGTTCAAGTTGACCACCCACTCGAGCCTACGCGAGCCCTGAATGGGTGCGAGCCAGGCCTAACTACCATAAAATATGCCGAGGCACCGGTCAGCGCGAGTTCGCCGGTCGGTGTGGCTAACAATCTGCCATTCGAGGCATGTAACGCCAACGTGTTTTGCTTACCTAGCCTTAGTCTAGAAGCGAGATGTTGTGAGCCCATACTTGGAGGCGATGAAGCCTTTTGCCCACAGGACGTTCATTCGATTGAACCGCTATTAAACAACACTAGAAATGTCGCAAGAAGAGACTCCCTTGATGTAAACAATGTTTTACACAACCTAGTTCGCATGAACAAAGCAGCTCTGATAAACTACATAAAGGATCCATGCCTCCTGTTGAGTCCCAGAATAAACCATCACTGAAACTAAACAATACTCAATTAATGGGAGCCAACGAGGATATATGGCCAAAAGTATGTTACAAACGAGTAAAAACATATGAACAGCCACTCAACGAGGAGTCCTGGCATGATTTATCTGGCAGCAATTTGAATTCCCAAAAAAGACTCACTTTTGTGAGCATGAAAGAGCCTAAAGACGCAGATGAGATGTCTTGCAACAAGGCTTCACTTTACGAAGACCCTTCGGACTCATCCATGATGGAACGTCCATTTCACAAAATTCGACGTGATAAGGACCATCCACCAAGCAAGGCGCTCAATCAACAAGCTCAAGCTGTTAGATTTGAAGCGCCCCATACGATGCCTTCAACTGAGCTCCAACCCCTTCTAATTTCATCTTCAGCGATCTCTTTAGCCCCTTTCATGAAATTGTACGAGAACATTCATGAAGCAACTAAAGATTTGACGACTGTAGTGGCTTTGATGAAACATGTGAACGTTCCTATGCAGATCATCATGAGGGAACCAAAAGGTTGGACACAGCCCTTAAACTCCTAAGTGATGACAGAAAAAGCGACTCTACCGATAAAAGACTGTTTGCCGAAGTTGCCAGAGAGGCTCTCGCACTATTTAAACATGATGTAACACGAACGCCCTGGTCAAGACTACCAGATAACACAGCCACTGAAAGCATCTCAGAAAATGCCAATAAAAGAGCTCACGGTGAGCAAGAGCAAAATTGGCCAAAACAAAACCAGCAAGTACAAGTTGGAATGTACAGAGTGCAGGCAATCCAACATACAGAGCCCACAAACACAAAGAGTCATCCGTCAGATCATAACGTGGCTCCACCTGATGCGATTAAAGATAATGTGGCCTCAATGGCTTCTGTAAGCAAGGATACGAAGTCAGTGAACAAGACTGGACCCCGATCTTTGGTAAAATCCGCTAGTTCAAATATTGCAGACATTTCATTCCACTCTGCATTTGAACAAGCTAGATGCAATGCTAATCAAGCCCGAAATGACAACCAAACAGCGACGACCTCAGGAGTTAGCCCTCCACCTGAAGAGGGATTAAGTGAAGATCCACTACTTCCTATAACGGTGCAGCCTAATGTTTACTCAATTTTCATCGGCGGGGCACAAAACACAAGCAATCCAGAGAAACCTCAACCCCAATCACAACAACCTGTTAAGAAAAATACTAAGAGATCAAAAAATCAAAAGGCAAGAAAGAATAACACACTAAACGGGGCACGGAAGTTCCTGCGGAACTTAAAAGTGGTTCAAATAGTGTCGACGGACACCAACAAACCAACCTCAGGTTTGGCACTGCTTAAGAATAAAAATCAAATGCAGGGCGACACTTTGAATTCAACATCCTCAAAGCAACCATCCAGCGAAGTCTGCAACTTCATTGGACGACATTCCACTGGACCTCCTAGACTTGTCAACTTATGATAATCCAGAATACGTGGACCTAGATGAACCAACTAATGCATCCAAAAGCATTAAAAACATGGAGAACCAGCCAACCCTGGCACCCAATCCAACCGAGCCCAAAAACACACTATCGGTAGCCAAAATTGTCTTGGACACACTCGACCTGATCCAAGCGCAAACCGACAAGGGGTCTGGTAGAACCCCTGCAACAGAATGTGTGTCATACGAAAGAATTTATCACATCATTGAGGAAATAGACATTGACAAAGCTCAGACTTCACCTTTACTCAGTCTGGTGTTCATGACAATGCACGAGAAGAGAATGCAGTCTCTTGTTAACCTTCAAGCAAACAGACTGGAGAGGCCATGGTCTAATGCCGGTCAAGCTCCCAAATTAGTTAATGCAAACGGCCCATGTGTGCAGTCTGCTACACTTGCCAACACTGCGACATCTGGCAACAAACGCTCGAAGGAGCATTGATTTGTCGCAGAAAGAAGCGTTCAAAAGCCTAAAGTAAGCCTTCTTAAGCGGACTCCAATAAGTGCGCTGTCCACAAGTTAAAAATTGAGAATCTTGAGGCCAACGATAATCTGATCTTAAATCGAGGAAATTTAATCAAGTTACTTCATTTTGTACCAAGGCAATAACCTCAAATGATCTAAAAATGGTGGAGTTTCCGGAAGAAAGGAAGAACGATAAGGTGGTGCTTCACCTAACTTCATCTTTAATTGCAGCAACAATATTGGAGGCCAATGTAGCTCTGTTCTCATTGGGCTTTGATGTCTACAAGCTTACAGTCGCCATGCTCTCTTACTGATGGAAATATGACATCCCAAAGGTCAGCGACCACGAAACCATGCCTGGTACCGGAACCACTTACGGGCCCAATGAGGACAGCCTCTCAAGGGCAACCGCGAAAATCTCAAGAAATGGCCCATAACTGTGAAAAACCACAGTCTCTCAAAACGTCTCCACAATCGCCTATGAGCGATTGTGTAGGCGTAATGGATGGCATGAACTCGCAAATAAGAATCACAATAAAAAGGAATGGAATCTATGAAAATAGCAAGGAGACTGGGTCAAAAACACTAACTCACCCACCAACAAATAACGAGTGGCAATGGTTGGCAGGGGCATTAAATACGAAATACAAGCAATAACGCCAGGAAGTCGAGACCATACAGGCATGTAGTTTAGCCTCCTGGAACACACAAGGCTTTTCACACTTGTTTAACTCTAACTGGCTAGATGGTCTCCACATTGCATGCCTCCAAGAAACATGGTTAAGTAACATGCCAGTAGCATCTGAGTTTGAGGTCGCCTTAAACCCAGCAATAAAATCACAAAAAGGGCGCCCGATGGCAGGTATTATAACTATGGTCAGAAGATCCTCGGGCTGGCGGATCACAAACTCGGTGAACCACTCTCCCTACATTCAAGAGACTTCCATTGAAAGGTTGGGTCTACACGAGCACAGTCCCGACCAGATTACATTATTGAACTTGTATTGGAACCATCTAAGAGCAGGAAAGCTCGACTTCATTGATCAGATATCAGAACTACTTGATCGTCTGCTGGAAGCCTCAGGATGGGTAAACATAATCATCTGAGGCAACCTAAATATCGACCTTTTCAAGCCTTCAAAGTCAGAACAAAACACACTGGCACAGGCATGGACAACCAACATGAGTTTGCGAAATGTACAAATGCTGAATGGAAGCACTCGGGATGACATACCAGCAACACCCACGTGGCACCGTAATAATTCAGCTTACACCATAGACTACATGTTCGTGTCTGAAGCTCTACACCCAAGAATACATTCTTACAAGTCTGTAGAACATCTAACAGCTATCACAACATGTTGCTAATGAAATTTGCAACAACAGCAACTGCTCAAATTTCAACGTGGACTCATAAAATACTGGTTGAATCCAATAGAGTACGGTTAAGATCAGACGAGTGTGAAGTTAACATCTTGACCAACCAATATTGTCAACTCAGTACAGACCTCGAATATGACCAGTTATTGAAGCAATTAAAATCAAAAAAGGTTGGCCTAAAGCATCAGAACTTGGCTCATGTACACTGCTTTGACCTCAAAATCCTTAAACAGAAGCGCACGATGCGGGCTGCGCTTAGGAGAACTCAGTCTCAAGATGGTGACGCTCGTAAACAGGAAATAAAGGCTGTGAAGCAAAGATACAAAAACTGGTTAAAGCTACACAAGCATGCCATGATACAAAACAATGCGGAACAAATGCTAGCGATATTATAGAACAAAAACTTGAGGGATTTTTGGAGCCTTGTTACCAACACACAAGCCCCTCAAACAGCCCTACAGCCATGCATGGTCTTGGGAACATCTTGGATAGCTCATTTTGAAGACCTTTATAAAACAAACGAACATCCAAGAGGTCCAGCAGAAGCTCCTTTCAAACTGTGTGCCTTGACCTTCTTGAAAGATGATATTGTGTCAATAATTAAGAACGCAAAAAGTTTGTGAGTGCCGGGTCCCGACGGCCTCACTAATTTTACCATCAAACAGCATCCAGACTCATGGGCAGACTTATGCAAAGCCTTATTCGACAGAATAACTAAGTGTTGCCGAATCCCAAAATCCTGGAATTCTGCAGTTATCATCCCGATATTTAAAAAGGGAGAAAGAACAAGCCCTAAAAACTATCGTCCAGTCGCATTGTTGGACGTATTAGGCAAAATCGACGCCACAATGTTGCAACAAAAGTTAGTGGCCTGGGCAGTTAAATCAAATCACGTAGACAAAAGGCAATCTGGGTTCGTAAAATAGGTGGGCTGCTCGCTAAATCTGCTACTATTGAACTTGATCAAAATGGAGGCAATAAAATCAAACACAAAAGGTGTACCTAGCCTTCATTGACTTTTCGTACGCGTTCTATACCATCGACAGGTCACTTTTGTGGTCCAAACTGCGAAACTGGGGATGCCTGGTGGACTTAACAGCAGCTATTTGAGAACTTCACACTGAAACTTCAATCAAAATAAGTCTCGATCAATCAGGACCTCTGTCTGCACCAATTAAAACCTTTAAAGGTGTAAAACAAGGTTGTTCATTAGCAGCTGCAATATTCAGTTTGTTCATATCGGACATAGGTCTATCAATCGACTCAGTAAACTCATTTCCACCAAAAGTAGCCAACTCACACTTAAGCTGGCTTCTATACGCCGACGACTTGATCCTGATGGATGTAACACCTGTCGGACTACAAAGAAAACTGAACGTTGTTTTTCAATATGTGGCAACCAAGCAACTCTCAATCAACACAAAAAAATATGAAATTCTTGTGCTTAAGAACTTGAATGGCCGAAGTGGGAACACAGAAAAAAAACTGAAATGGTTCTTGGATCAAGAACCAGTCCAGATATCACAGAGCATAAAATACCTTGGAATGTTAATAAGCTCATCTATTAACAACGCTCCATGGATTGCTGAAACCCAAAAGAAATGCAGACAACTGGCGAGTCAAGCTGTGATTATGCAAAAAGAATTAGGAACATTTTCAATAAAACCACTGCTGGCGTTTTATCAACAAAAAGTAAACCCAGACTTGATATATGGAGTAGAAAATGCATTGGGCTGCTCCTATGAAGTATGGTCGTCATTAGAGAATCACTTCTGGTCCAAGGTATTGGCTCTCCCAAAGGGAATCATGACTGCTTGTCTGAGGTATGAGTTATCGCTCATATCGCTTCACGCTAGGATCTGCTGGAGTTTGTTGGGTTTGTTTTGTAAAACTCGCGTCCGTGAGCAAATACCACAATTTGACATTTTTCATTGTACGACACCGCCAAACTGGAGCATCGTGACAATGTGGATCAAGAGATGTGAAGGGATCCTGAAAGAATACGAAATCAGCCTGGACATGCTTCACGACAATCCGAATGCGGCAAAATTAAAAATATGGCACGCTGACTGGGATCAAACTTGCACACAAAGAGCCGCCGCAAAAATGATGAGCGAGGTGCCTCTCGAAACTCGGGCATTGAACAGGCCACAACGCTCCATTGAGCTGTTTCCAGACCCTCAAGCACAAAGGCTGTTAATGATGTTATGTCTAAACACGTTCAAAACCAAGGAGCGACTGTGTGCATGGAAATGTAACAGAACCTTAAATCCAATGTGCAGGTTTTGCTTACAGGATAAGGAAACCCTTAAGCACTTGGTGTTATTCTGCACTAAACTTCGATCGGAAAGAACAATCCATCTGAGTCATTGGAGCTTAAATCACCCCTCCCTCTGTGCAGACGATTGGTGGGCATACATGTTTCAGGTAACAGATATGAAACTGTTACTGCCATTGACCCGTTTCTTATCGATAATTGAAAATCGCCTAAGCTTGCCTTTAGCTGATGAGCAATGAAGGTAATGCATGGGTCACAAAAGACAGATGGAGGGGTCTACGAGGAGAACGTTGATGACAAAACTATTTGGCTTAAGTGTATTGTATGTAATATTTTAAAGGTTTGTGATAAACAGATAAAATTAAATAAATAAAAAAATGCAGAGCTGTTCAGACCACTGGGTGGTCCAGAGACACTTCTGAAGGCTCCAGGCTGCCGGACCCTGAGAAGGCATCGAGACTGGTTGGTCCCACCAGTCCAACAGACGAACCACCAACAAGGGCCTTCTGAGATCAGGCAGTCCAGCAGGGCTTCACCGGGAAAGTTGCAGGAAAGGGTTCCATATGATAATGGCCTGCAAAAATGTCGCCTGGCAAAAAGGTTTCCCAAAAATTGCCGTTTTTTGCAGGGACATTATCACATTGAACATGCAGGTGACACCCCCTGCAACTCTTGCTCCCTTTGACCCATATATATATTTTATATATGTTCTCACGTGAGTAGTCCTAACTCCGCCCCCTGCGTGGAGCACGTTGTGCCGGGCGTGCAGTGGATGCCATAATTGCCATGGCAACTTCCAGCTGTAGCGCCCTCGAGCCAGAGAGCGCTTCGGAATTAGGGATTTCAGCAGAAGATGAAAAGAGCGAACGTGAGAACCACTATATGTATGCCTGCCCCAGGAATTATTTTTTCTTGTCACTGCTGGGAGGGCAACGGAAAGCCTGTGATGCTGCTTCTGCCGTGAATCCTGACTCATCCAAAGATGCCCTCACCCCCCTCGTGGACCATAAACGTGAAAGCAGGACCGGAACATGGATGTTCGTGGATGGTTCCCATGTCCTGTCCTCCGCACCATAGCCCTTCCAGTCCACAAGGTACAAGCTGACACCACTATGAACCTTAGTGTCTAGAATATGATTAACCTCATACTCATCTGATCCCTGTACAGTGATCGGGCAAGGTCCTGATAACAAGCTGGTAGAGGGATGGAATGGCTTAACAAGGAAAACATGGAAGATCGGTTGGATCTTCCAAGAAGCAGATAGAACCAGACATACGACAACTGGATTGACAATAGCTGTAATAGGGTAAGGACCCACAAAACGAGGCAATAGAATTATGCGACCAGGGATTCAGAGATTACGGGTAGATCACCAAACCTTGGAACCCACTTGATACTGGGGAGCTGTTGTTCTGTGGACATCTGCAAAAGCTTTATCACGAGCCTTCGCCTTACGCAACTGACATATGATTGCATTACATATTTTAGTTAGATCGCGAACACAAGCATTGGCAGCAGGACTGTTTTGGGAAACCAAAGGATGCAAAGGGAGAGTGCAAGGATGCCTACCATACATGGCAAAGAAGGGTGAAGACCCCTTGGAGGTATGTATGGAGTTATTATAAGCGAACTCTGCCATAACCAGTACTGACAACCAGGTATGTTGATGTTGAAGAACAAGACACTGCAGGAACTGTTCGAGAGTCGCAATCAGACATTCTATTTGGCCATCCGTCTATGGGTGGTAGGCGCTTGAATAACGTTCATCAATACCGAGGGAATTCGCGAGAGACATCCTGAAGTGAGAAGTGAAATGGGAACCCTGATCAGAACCAATGATGGGTGGGAGACCAAAAAAATCTGAAAACCTGTCTCAAAACATATCTGCCAAGATGGGTGCAGTGGGAAGGCCTTTACAAGGGACAACCTGGCCCGAGCCCCGCCCACCTGGTGCCTTCCTGCCTGCCGCTCTTTTTCACCACTTAGCAAGCCCTGCCCACCCGATGCCTTCGTGCCTGCTGCTCTTTTACACCACTTAGCAAGCCCCACCCACCTGGTGCCTTCCTGCTTGCCGCTCCTCTTCCTTACTTAAGGAGCCCTCCAGCCTCTTTCCTCTGCAAATGTGGAGCAGGTGCAAGTGGATTTAGCTCACCTGGCCTAAGCACCACCCACCTTCTTAGCCCTGCCTCTTTCTTCTGCTCTTAACTATTAGATCAAGGGCGTCTCTCACCCGGGCTTCTGTAGTGAAGGGCAGACAAAGAAAAGGGCAGGAGGACCCAGGGCCCGACCCCCTGCTCAGACAGCAGGTAAGCATGCACCAACATGTGTTACCCCCTCTGTCCCCACAGGCCATCCCCACCCCCTCTGACCCCCCTGTGATTTTCCCTTGTGCCCCCCCTTCTCGCACACAGGTGTTGCTTGTTTTGCTTGATTCTTCTACCCTGCTCCCCCTGAACCCCCTCCAGCCTACTTCTGCATGAGTCTGTCCTGATACATTCTGGTTTCACCATCACCGTCTTGTGGCCAATACTGGATTTGACATTTATGGACTTCATTCATTCACAGTGCGTCAACCTTTCTCAACTCTTATGCTGGACTTCCTTTGCATCTTGTACTCATGGTGGCCCTGAATGATGCTGTTCCCATCTTCATCTTGTATCCTGGCTTGCAACATTATGTATTACTACTGACTTCTGCAATTGTATTCACTCTCCACTCTTGCTTCTCCACTCTTTTTGACTGCTTACTCTCTGTTCTCTCCTCCTTTCCCTTCTCCCTTTTCCTATCTCCTCCTCTTTCTTTCTTCTATGCACTTACTCTATCAGAATTGTTCCTGGACCTAATAAGATAGCAACCTTGACTGTTTCCTCCACCCTCCCATTACTGTTTTTTCCTCCGCACCCACCCTCCGCCATTATCTGAAATGTTTTGTTCCTCCCCTCCCTTTCTGCACCCCTCTCCCTCACCTTTTATTTTTTTCCGGCTCTACCAGAAATGTCGTCAGGCCTAGTACAGTAGTCACCTGTCAGTTTCCATTTCCTTCCCACTCTCTCTCTCCCTTCCTTATCTATGTCTTAGCTCTTGCACTATCTGAAATAACGTCAGGCCGAGTACGATAGTTAATTTCACATCCTTACTGTTTATGGCCTGTAAGAATGTCATTGTATTTTCCCTTGTTCCCTCCCTCACCTTGAAGCGCTTTGAAACACATTGTGTATAGGCGCTATATAAATAAACTATCATATCATATCATATCATATCATATCATATCATATCTTGGAAAACGAGTCTATTACCACCCATATGGTATCATAACCATGTGTTTCAGGCAATTCCACTATCAAATCCATTGATAACATAACCCAAGGCTGTTAAGGGACAGGTAGTGAAAGCAATAGCCCCATGGGTGTAGCAGGAGTACTCTTGCTTTGAGCACAAACAGCAGAGGCTGTTCTGTAATCAAGAACGTCCTTACTCATGGACGGCCACCAACACCAGCGCTGTAATAGATCAAGTGTCTTTCTGCTGCCTGGGTGTGCCACAATTTAGAATCGTGACACCACCTGATGAGGTAGTAAGAGAGGACTGTCTTTACCGGTACGAGTGGATGGTCCATGAATGCGCGATAACGCATCTGCTTTTGAACGCATCGAACCAGAACGATAGGTAATAATTAAATGCTACATTGAAAATAATTTGGCCAACGAGCATGACGGGCTGTGGTACACTTTACTGACTGTAGAGCCAAAAGATTTCGGTGATCAGTGTAGACCTGTACAGGGAGAGCCGTCCCCAGGAGATGGTGCCTCCAAACAAGGAAAGCGTCCCAGACTGTGAGTAAATCCCTCTCAGTAATGGTGTAGTTAAACTCATATGGTGTCAGTTTCCTGGAGTGAAAAGCCACCGGATGTAGGTCATTGGAATCCACACATTTTTGCGAGAGGATAGCCCTGATGGCAATGTCGGATGCATCAGCCTCGACAACATAGGGTAGAGCAGAGTTCGGATGTAGTACAACGGGAGCAGTCGTAAATGCAGCTTGAGAGAATCAAAAGCCCTCTGAGCAGCCTGGTCCCAAACAAAGACCTGCTTAGAACTCGTGAGAGAAGTGAGAGGGGCAACAATCCTTGAGCAAGACCTGATGAAGTGTCTATAGAAATGTGCAAAGGCGAGAAAAGACTAATGCCTTCAAGTTGGTAGGTACCGGCCAGTCTAAAACCGCCTTCACTTTGGAAGAACTCTTCTGGACCCCTTTGCCAGTGATGTCATAACCCAGGAATTCCACTTTAGTAACATGGAAAATACACTTTTCATGTTTGGCATACAAATGGTTATCTCTAAGATGGTGTAAGACCATAGAGACATGTTTGGCATGGGAGTCAAACGTGGAAGAATAGATTAGTATATCAAGATACACAACAAGAAAGCTGTCAAACATATCCCTGAACACATCATTGATAAAGTGCTGGAAGGTAGCAGGGGCATTGCTTAAGCCAAATGGCATCACACAATATTCGAATAACCCATACTGCATCTTCAATGCAGTCTTTCATTTGTCACCCTGATGCATTCTGACTAGGTTATATGCCCCTCTTAAATCCAGTTTAGTGAACAACTTGGAAGAACTTAGATGATCCAAAAGAACCGATTTTAGAGGAATGGGGTATTGGTTATGTATTGTAACCGCGTTGAGTGCCTGGTAATCAATATAAGGACGGAGGTCCCCCTCCTTCTTAGAAACAAAAAACATAGGAGAAGCTACGGGGGAACGAGAAAGGCGAATAAAGCCCGTACTCAAGGCTTTGTCGATGTAACCCTTTAGTATAGCATCCTCCTTTGCAGTCAAGGAGTAAACACGACCTGAAGGAATCTTTGCCCCCAGCACCAGGTCAATAGGGCAGTCGTAGGGCCTATGTGGAGGCAACGTGTCAGCTCCCTTGCCATCAAAGACGTCCCTAAATGCCTCATATTCCTTAGGTAGCGAAACAGATGTAGTCCCCCAACAGTCAGTGCTACACTAAGCAATGGCTGGCTGGATTGCTACAATGCATCGCCGACCCTAGACAACTGGTTTCACAGTATTCTGTTATGTTATGTTATGTTATGTTACTTGGCATTTATATAGCGCTCTATATATCATTGGCATGCCCTCAAAGCGCTGGTAGGTTGAGAGCCCTCGGGAACTATAGTTCTGATCAGTTGTGAGAGGTAGAGACATAGGGTGCGTGGGTGCACCAGTTAGGTGTGCAGCTGATGTAATTGCCTGATGGTAGCTGCATCCTAGCGTTAGGTGTGGTGCTGAAGGTATCAGTTGAATGTGTGCAGCCTGGTGGGTGGACACCCAGACTGGGGTCTGGCTGTGTTAGGCCTGAAGGACGCATATGTGAGCAACAGGCCGAAATGAGATCGGCTAGCTGCGTTTCATTAGGGTGATGTGGTGTTCATGGGGTCATATTCGTATGTGAACAGTTAGGCCGAATAAGTCAGGGGTATAGCTGTGTTCTAGTTGTAAGATGGTGTATAGTAGAGAGTAAGCATAGTGATGTGAAAAGATGGTTATCTTTAATGCGCCCAAGACCACACACGGACACGTAGAGACAGGGGCAACAGGAAAGCAGGGTACACAGAGATATACACAGAGATACAGAGTGGCATGTTAACATTTAGATTCGCATTTCTATCTAGATGTGGTTCGGATATTGTTCGCAACTCCAAGTGTGGGGCATGCTAACATTTCCAATTCTATCTATAATTGACTCAGGGCAATGCTCGGGACTTCATCCACGCGTGGCACATGCTATCATTCACAATTCCATCCAGGAGTGGCACATACTATCATTCACAATTCCATCTACTTGTGGGACAGGTTATCATTTACAATTCTATCCAAGCGAGGGGTATGCTACCAATTGTAATTCAATCGAAGCATGGCACATGCTATCATTCACAATTCCATCCAAGTGTGGCACATGCCATCATTCACAATTCCATCTAAGTGTGGCACATGCTATCATTTACAATTCCATCTACTTGTGGGACAGGTTATCATTTACAATTCTATCCAAGCGAGGGGTATGCTACCAATTGTAATTCAATCGAAGCATGGCACATGCTATCATTCACAATTCCATCCAAGTGTGGCACATGCCATCATTCACAATTCCATCTAAGTGTGGCACATGCTATCATTTACAATTCTATCTAAGTGAGGGATATGCTACCAATCATAATTCTATCTTGATGGGGCACATGCTACTGTTCACAATTCCATCCAAGTGTGGCACATGGTATCATTCGCAATTCCACCTGAGTGTGGGACATGCTATCATTCACAATTCCATCTACGTGTTGCACATGCTATCATTTACAATTCTAACTAAGTGAGGGATATGCTACCAATCATAATTCTAGCTAGATGAGGCACATGCTATGGTTCACATTTCCATCTAAGCGTGGCACATGCTATCATTCGCAATTCCATCTAAGTGTGGCACATGCTATCATTTGCAATTCGATCTAAAAGTGGCACATGCTATCATTCACAATTGCATCTAAGTGTGGCACATGCTATCATTCGCATTTCTATCTAAGTGTGGCACATGCTACCATTCACAATTCAATCTAAGTGTGGCACATGCTATCATTCACAATTCCATCTAAGTGTGGCACATGCTATCATTCACAATTTCATCTAAGTGTGGCACATGCTATCATTTGCAATTCCATCTAAGTGTGGCACATGCTATCATTTGCAATTCCATCTAAGTGTGGCATATGCTACCATTCACAATTCAATCTAAGTGTACTGAAGTGTAACTGAAGAGAAAAACACATCACCGGACTTCCAATCGATGACCGGATTATGCAACTTCAACCAGGGTAAACCCAGTATCAGTTTGAACTGAGGCGCGGCTATGATGTCAAAACAGATTGACTCTGTATGCCCTGTCTGTGGTCATGACCAGATCCACTGTATGTTCTGTTACCATACCAGACAGTAGCGTGGTGCCATCTACCACGTTGGCCAACTCAGGGCATTCTTTAGGTACAACAGGGATGCAGCTGTCACAAGCATATGTGTTGTCAACATAATTTCCAGTAGCACCGGAATCCAGTACAGCTTCCCCGATCCAAGACAAACTGGACGGAGGCTAGAACGTGGCCATGACTGTAGCCAGAACGGAGTCCAGGTATATGGAACTCGGTAGTTGGACTCCTTCTACTGCCGAACTTTTGCATTTCCCTGTTTCTTCGATTTCTTTGTGCATGCCTTTAGTAGATGTTCCGAAAAACCACAATAGAAACATAGATTGGCTGTCCGTCATCTCTCCCGCTCTTTGGGAGTTAAAGGTCCTCTTACGGCATCAATTTGCATAGGTTCACTGTTTCCATTAGTAGGGGTTGATGGTGCTATGGAAATAGGTACTGGACCCCTTTTCTCTCCCTTCCTTTACGCCCTTCTGGCATCAATCTGTAACACAAGATCTAACAGTTCGTGAAAAGCGGAGGCACCACAGGGACTGTGGCTAGTGTGTCTTTCAAAGACTCTGACAATCCCTTATAAAATAGGGATGCCTTCTTTTCCTCAGGCCAACTAGTTTCAGCGACTATCTGGTTGAACTTGGCCACGTATGAAAGGAGTGAAGAATCTCCTTGTTGCAAACTTAACAACTCTAACTCTGTGGCTTGCGTTTTATATCGCATATCAAAGACGCGACTCAGAGCATTGAGCAAAGCATCACAATCAAAGAGCAAAGGACTGCCTTCCTCTAATAAAGGGTTCGCCCATGCTGCAGCTGTACTCCCAAATGGGACAAGACAAATGCTGCCTTTGTTGTAGAGTCAGGAAACCCATTGGGGCAACACTAAAAATGCAACCTGCATTATTTTAAAAAGGTTCAATATATCTTGGGATCCCCATTATACCTCTCCGGGGGTGGGGGCAGAGGGAACTGCATGGTCATATACACAGGACTCCCTCCCTGTTGTGGTACAGGATCACCCAACCCGGATGCAACAGCGGGGGAGGGTGCCGGAACACCTGCAGGTTGGATACCAGCCTATAGCCCGTCTATCCGACGCTGTGTGGAGGCATGGGCTACCGCCATGTCAGCACGTAATTCTGCCACCATTTGCATTATGGTAGCCAGCGTTTCGTTTGTGTCCATGTAGAGCAGTGGTCTTCAACCTTATTTGGCCTGGGCCCCCCCCAGAGCAAAACTTGGGCAGCCCGGGCCCCCCCAAAAATGTCAAATGGACAGTATGTACAAATGGCTATTAATTATTGCGCACCGTCACTGCACCCTACTCCCGGTATAGTCCCTGGGCTCCCCCACCTGCTTGCCATCAGTCACTGGGCTCCCTCATCCCACTCCTACCCAGTCCCTGGGCTCTCCCTCCCCATCACAGACCCTCGGCTATCCCTACTCTGCTCCCACCACTATCCCAGTGCTCTCGCCCATCCTGCTCTCACCACAGTCCCTGGGCTCTCGCCACCCTGTTCCCAACACAGTTCTGAGGGCCAGTGGGAGGGGCATAAAGATTTCCCACAAAAATGCCATAGCGACTAAGCGCAGTGGGGGAGCCCGAACCAATCAAGCGGGTTCGGGGCTTTCCCCCCCGTGAATGTTTTTTAAAAAATGGGTTAAAATGTTGCATTTTAGAGCATACTTTAAAAAATTGGGTAAAAAGCCAAACAGTTTGCAATTGGCGCTGGGGGGCCACACACACACACACACACACACACACATGCACACACGCACGCACGTGTGCACTCGCACGCACGCACGCATGCACACACACACACACACACACACGCACACACACACACACACCCGAAACACTGTTTCCCTTTGACAGGTCAGTCAGCCCAGGAGCACTCGCTCAGCTGGAAAAAGCATCTGATGGAGTGCTCAGTGTTTCACAGGGCTGGCTCGTCAGCTCCGCCATAATGGGTGAGGGGGCCACTGGGTGGACTGCCCCTCGCCCATTATGGATGAGCCTCAGACTGGCCTATAGGGCAATGCCCGCACCAAAAATGCAAAATGATAGTGTAGGCCAGTCAAAATGGGCCACTTTTCTGGCAATGTGGGCCAGTTTGATGAGTTACTTCACTATGCAGCTAGTAGTTTTGACCATTGTTGCTGAAAAAATATTCTTTAAATATCACAATTTGCTTACATTTTAACAAAAACACCCCTTTGGGTACTATTCAAACAGTCTGACTAAAGGAATGAATATCCATTTGCAACTGTGGGCCGCTTATTCATTGGTGCCTGAGACAGTTTTATGGTCCAGTCCGACCATGTGAGCCACCCCTGCCCATTTACTCCAATCTAAAAAAAAATATTTTTTAAAAAATGACATTTATTTTGTGTGACATATTTCTTGCTGTGCTCTCACCCCCCTCACTCCCTCCTCACTCCCTCCCCCCCTGGGATGTGGCCTCGCCCCCCCTGGGGGGCACCCACCACAGTTTGAAGATCTCTGATGTAGAGGCTTCTGATTATGTCAGAATCCTGGTAGTTGAACTCGAAGCGTAGCCAAAGAGTTCTTCCTACCAATGTATCCCTCTGAATGGACTAACATTCAGAGGAATCAATTCATTGGAAGATGGAACACAGCACGAAACACAGGAACACTGTAATGGAACAAAGAACACAGTCACTTGACTGAATTGGCACTAGGCAATAAGGATCAAACAGAGAGTGGTGATTCTCACCTGTATTGAGTAGGTTATCCCTCTAAAGCAGTGGAAAAGGCTGTCGGCTAACCACCTCAGGGTAGAACCTACAAGACAGAGCAAACTCCTGTATTATGGCCTATGAGCGTTGGATGCAGTATCAGGAACAAGATATGGGACTTACCGTGTGTTTATGCAAGAATACAAAAAGCCAAGCAGCATGTGATTCACTTGATGCACCAAATGTACTCCACCAAACAGTACTAAACACAACGGCACGAGGATGCCTACTGCAGTTAGTGGTATTTGTCTCTAGTTCCTGGTAATCACTTGCCACGATGGAACAAGGACACCTAACGACAGTGCGGGCCACTTGTGGAAGTCTCTAGTCAGTGCACAGCGAGTTGTTTGGCACAGACACACTTTAATGCATTTGAGATGAGTTTGTTTAATGCTGCTTTCCAAAATTTCAGAATCAATCCAAGTAAACAATTCGAGTCCACGTTGTGCAGTAATCCAAGAACCAAATGTGAAGAAGTAGGCGGTCTGTGTGGGTAGTCCGCGTCGTGGCCGTGCGGGATAAACAAGGGACAGAATCAGCAGGAATGCGTAGCGTTCGTAAGCATATCCAAAGCTTGTTCACAAAGGTTACAAGGTTTGGGTACAAGGGGGTATGGCAAAGGCAATTAGGTTAGAGCAAGCAAGAGGTCTGACAATAAGTAACTCAAGGTTTACGCAAGAAACAAGAGGCTTTATTTTTCAATCAGAAGCAGCGGCGTACGGCAGCCGGAAGCCTAAATACCTGCTCTCACGTGAGTAGTCCTACCTGTGCCCCCTGCATGGAGCACGTTGTGCCTGGCTTGCAGTGGACGCCATAACTGCCATGGCAACTTCCAGCTGTAATGCCCTCGAACCAGAGAGCGTTTCAGAATTAGGGATTTCAGGGAAGATGAAAAGAGCATACTTGAGAACCACAATATGGATGCCTGCCCAAGGAATTATTTTTTCTTGTCGCTGCCGGTAGGGCAACGGAAAGCCTGTGATGCTGCTTTTGGCGTGCAACCTGTGTCACAAGCCTGACATATAGTGACTTGTCCCATCTGGGAATCGTCCGGCCAGTGCAGCGCCTCTAAATGTGAAACGAGAAGGGAAGATCTATAAACTATTGCAATCCCGCCCCCTCTCTTATGCACACGATTGATAACCTGTATACAGTACTTATCTGGAACTAATTGATGGAATACTGTCTGTGAGCCTTCCATGAACCAGGTTTCTGTTGACATTAAAAGATCAAGATCATAGTAATTAATAAATTCCCCCAACTCTGCCGCATGAGCCACAGCTCATAAGACTCCATGGGCATGGGGACACGGGAGCACCGGCACTGTTAACAATGGTGTTAGCGCTCCCTTGAAAACTCTGCGAGTGGGTGCCCCCCGCCCGCCAGTTCTGACCCTGGCGGACGGGACGCACCCGCCCGCAGCGTCGTACTGTGGCGGTCCGGTAACAACGGTGCCGGTAGGGTTACCAGCATCATTGTCACCAGAATGGCACAGTCGTAATGATGCCCAATATTTCTAAACAGGTATTACCCAAATTGACCTTTTACAATTGACCTTTTGCACAATTGACCTAATTATGGTGGTCCTAATTGACCTTCTGCACAATTGACCTTTATATTATTTTAGTTATTTTATATTTGTATTGGGTTGGTTTTGGATTATAAATAATATAAGGGGATTGGGTGGGAGGATTGCGGGGGGTTTCCCCCTGCATATATGTCCTAATTGACCTTCTAAATTAGGTAAATTCTCCCGAGGTCAATTCTCCCGAGGTCAATTGTGAAAAGGTAAATTAGTATACAACCTCTTAACACGCTCAATCAGCATGAACAACTAAACTAAACGTACTCGCGCTGACGCGAGTTAGTTAAAGCCTGTGTCGCCCTGCGTGTAAGCTGCAAGGAGCCCGCACGTTGACAGTGGGACTTGAAGTCTGAGCCCGACGCAGACATAATAGTCTATGTCGGCTTCGCCCCAATCCTGCTGCGTACTACTAGCCAGCACAATTGGCAGGTAGGGAGGCAATTCCCCACTATTCTAATGATTCTAATAAGGTGTGCACAAAAGTATAGAACTGCATAAAAGATATATATTTTAAGCTGAAGTGCCTCTCTGCAGACCTGTATTCCCACCTTCAGTTGTTGGAGGGCAGGTTAGGAGACAGGGATCCTCCTATTAAACAGTGCCAAGAAGTGACCCAGACAAATTCTGAAGAGCTCCTGAGCACCAAGCAAGTTTGTACTGACAAACTAGAAGACATTTTGAGGTTGCAAGAAACACTGAAACCTTGTTACAACAGCAACATGTCATTGATCAAATGCAAGCCAAAAACAAGACATATCGTGAAGAGCTGCAGAACCAAGAGAAACCGTTTTTGAGTCTCTAGGACACTTATAATCAGTGTATGGAAGCCCAAAATAAACTTCATGGAAAATATAAATACCAATCTGCATGCAAAAATGTCCTGTTAGACAACATTATAAAACTGAAACAGCACATTGTGGAAATAAAACAAGAAAATAATAAACTAATTCTCAAAAAAATTGAGTCCCAAACTGAATTTGATCAAATTAATCATAATCGTATTGACATAAAACATCAGCAAGATCAGCTTGCACAAGAATATGATGCTCTAATCTATGAGAAACAGCAACTTATTCAAAAGGTAAATAAGGCACATGATATGATATGGCATTTGTAACGCACCTATACACATGCCTATACATACAAATGAGGGGTTAAGCCTAGTCAAAATGGAAGATGAACATTTGTGCCTACAAGACCAATTGAAACAAATAGAGACTGACCTGAAACAGGCGGTCCAATGAAAAGAAATCATGAAAAGTCTAATGTAATTCAAACTTTCCCACGCGAGAATCAATTTTTTCAAATAGAATTGCAAACTAAAGAGGACTTCTTAACTTCCCACAGCAAAATGCTGTAAGCTAATCAGGCCAGTATGTGTGATTTGCAGAACAAGTAGTCCACTTTAAGCAGAAAATGATTATTGAGATGGAAAAAATGAAAATGTATGCCTGCAAGTAAGAGACTATAAAATGGCCTTACAACCACACAGCAGCCAACCACAAGAGACAGGTGCTTTGGGCATGGGGGTTATTCCCTTCTGCCGAAGGCATCATTCCATCTACCTAAAACTTCCTATGTTCATGTTGAGGGACATTATATGCTTGACCCTTTTAGAGAACAGGGAGTTGAAAGATGTCTCACATCCCCTTTCCCAAATATTTCTGATCATCAAAGAGAACATCTTTTTGCCCTTACAAGAAAGAGGGGGGAGAGATCTGCATTCAGCATGTCAAGAGGGGACCGGAGTGGAAATGAAAATACACCTGGACCTGAGGAAATATACCAAGGACTGAGAGACCTAGTACTGAAGAAAATTATTCTGCAGAGAAATGATCAAGCGCCTTTGGCTTAGATAGAAAGAAAAAAACTACAGCCCAAGGAGGGATTTTTAAAATTATCTTCCCAACAGGGAGACTGGGAGGACTCTTCTAGGCCATCTAGGAGAAGAGACCACGTTTATTTTCAACCCTCAGAGAAAACCCCCCACTGTTATCCGACATCTAAAATGAAGTCACAGAGAAAAGAACAAAGGCAGGATCCAGGGACGTCAATTTGGGGTTGTCAGGGGACTCCTGGGGCCTGCAGAGGCAGAGAGAAACTGAAAGTAAAGAGGGTCATTTCTTTTTTAAGTCAGTTTAATTTAAGAAAATATTTCCGTTATGGAAAATCATAATGGAAATAATTTATTTTTGAAGTTAGACTGGCTTCAAAAAGAATCCTCTCCCCTGCCCCCCCACAGAATGGAATGCTCTGTCTCCCCTGCTCAGTGTATGACAGGAACCAGAGCTGGAGCATGGGACAGAGGCCTGCCTGCAGAGGAGTTCCTTGGAGCAGCAATGGATCTGGAAAAAGGTAAGAAAGTATTTCTTTGTTGTAAATGTGTGTGTGTGCATGGATGCGTGTGTGCGTGCATGAAAGGGTGTGTGTGTGTATGCATATGTATATTATGTAAATGTAATGTGTGTGAGTGAGTGCATGATGTATGGGTGGCTGGGTGCTGTGAATGAATGGTGGATGGGTGCTGTGTAAATGAGCATGTGAATGGGGTGCTTGTGTTCAATATCTAGATTACTTATCTTATCTGCAGCCAGTCTAGTCATTTCTTACTGTGACATGGTATTATTTTTTTCATCATAGAGCCAATAAAGCTCCTCTACTCAAACACTGAAATTCGGATCAGGTTATCTAAAGCCGGCCTTGTATCTAAACCCATCAAAGTGTGGCATGGGTTGAAGCAAGGCTGCCCACTAGCGGCTGCACTTTACAACCTCTTCGCCTCAGATTTGGAGGATTCATTAGCTTCTCCGAAATTGAAATCTACACTCATTCCAACTATATTATATGCAGATGACATTGTGCTATTTTCAAAGATTCCAAGAGGATTGCAACTCCCCTTAAACAACATTCACAACTATATGATTACTAATGAGTTAGAAATAAACATTAAAAAAAACCAAAGTGATGGCTCTTGCTTTCGGAACTTGGCTCTTCACTCAAAACTACCTCCTTCTTTCAAAGTCAAAACTTTCAAGTACTTGGGGATGTGGATTAATCAGTCCCAAACTGAACAACCATGGGCAGTCCATCTAATGGCCAAAGCCAGAATGTTAGCACGTTAAGGCTTAATTATCCACACAAGTTCAGAAAGCACTTGTTTAAACAGATCATCTTTTTCTATAAGCAGAAGGCAGCCTCAATCCTTACATATGGTGGAGAGACCATGATCAATCTTCAGGATGATATATGGAATAAACTAGAACGTATCTTTTGGTCAAAAGT
The DNA here is from genome assembly GCF_040938575.1 of Ambystoma mexicanum. Lineage (NCBI taxonomy): Eukaryota > Metazoa > Chordata > Amphibia > Caudata > Ambystomatidae > Ambystoma > Ambystoma mexicanum. Next base: position 593,049,398 of record NC_090923.1, on the reverse strand, counting down.
ACTCTCATTACAAAATGCTGTTCCCGCTGCACGCATAAGATTTGAACTGGGCCTGCAATCCCCGAGTTCCTTAATAACATGGAAACAACTGGATTTGCTAAGAAAACTTCTGAACGATGACTGCATCCCGGCATGGGACATATTGCGATCCAATTCAACAAACATCAATGCTGTAGCTCTGATCAAATGGAAAGCCTTTGTTCAAGCACAGATGATCGACAATGACATCACGACAGATACTTTGCTCCATAGGCCGCAAAAAGCGAAATTGCAACTAATAAGACTTGATTGGATAAGAACTCAAACCATTAAAAATAAATACAAACTAACGCTGAATTGCACAAATGATATCAGCGTGTCAAATGATCTTCCACCTTACCTCAATCTATTTCCAGATCGCCTAATTAGAGACTTATTTCTTCGGCTGAGATTGAATATCTTACCCACACAACAAATTAATGGAATCCGAAATCATTCTACGAATCAAAATCAGTCGTGCAGATTTTGTTTGCAAGCGGCTTCAATTGAAACAATATACCATCTCTTGTTGGAATGTACTGCCCTGGCAGAAAAACGTACTGCAATTGCACGGCTATATCTAACCTCTGCAAGACCCTTGGATCCAGATGAACGATGGTCACTTATACTTTCTGGAAACAATCGAAGAATGATTGCTGCTGTGATTCGCTGTTGGACTGACATTACATCCCAATTTTAGTTTAATATTACTCTTTCGCTCTGGAAACTCCTATTCAATGTTCTAAAACTGATCTATTTCTTTCTCTACTTTTTGGTTTTCGTTTTTTTTTTTGCTTCTTTTTTCTATTGATGTATTCACTCCTTTCGACAAATACAAATGTAAGGTTTAATTATATAAACCAATGACATTTTATAAATAAAAAATATATATATATTTTTTTAAAACTTTATTTATTAATTGTGGTACAGGTCACTGCAACAACACAACATTCCATACATTTCCTTGTCTGAGATATCTAGTTCAATCTTATAACATAACTTATAATATTTACAGAGCTGGCACACTTCTGGGCCCTGTCCTTTGGTTTGCTTGTCTTCGGGAGTGTCATTACATACTGTTCCGCACACTCATTGACATACGTCTGTTCTTTAAGGAAGTGATTTATGCATGGCGCATCTATGCTTTTCCAGTTTTGCAGTATACACTTCATGGCCTCTGCGCATGTAACGTTAAAAAGCCTTCTTGTCACTTCAGCCATCTTTCCTATATCTCCAAACAGGTATTTCTGTGGTGTAAGGTCTATTGGGACTTGTGTGATTTCTAACAAAATTCTCACCACTTCCCCCCAGAACCCATAGATGTGTGGGCAGCTCCAGTACATGTGGAATAAATCAGCGTGCTCACTCATGCATTTCTGACGACTACTGGGGCAGTTTTGTGTAAATTTAGCAACTTTTTCTGGTGTATAGTGGAGCTTGTTCAATACTTTAAATGAATCAACCGGAGGCCTGCATTGATGGATACCTGCTTGGTCAGTTCACAGTACCTCGCCCATCTTATCTGTTATAGTTGTTCCCAGGTCGGTCTCCCAGGAGGCTTTAATCATGTTTATTGTAGGAGTGTTCGCCTGTACAGTCGTGTAGAGACCAGAAACACTGTTACCTGATCGGGTGGATAGAGTAATGAGGCATGCGTGTGGTGGGGGTTCGTCCGGAAACAGTGGCCATCTAGCCTTGAAGGCCATTCGCATCCTATGATACTGTAGTATCTTCAACTGGTCCCTCCCCATCCCAATCTTCAATTCTTCCAGGGTAATAAATTTGCCGTTGGGGAAAATGTCCCTTATTTTAAATTCCCCATCTGGGTCCCATGTCTTCCGGAGGTCGGAATCATATGAAGGTGCTAGGACAGGAAAGTTCCAGAGTGGGGCTTCCGAATAGTATGGTGTCTCCAGTTTAAGCCTATGGTAGATCTTGGACCACGCATGTACCGTTGTACTAACTGGGTCGAACGGACATTCATCTTTATGTTTTGTTTTGAAGATGATGGACCGTATGTCAGTTGGATGTGCTGCGTGTTTCTCTATACAGATATGTGGTGAAGTGTCTAGAGTATCGTACCAGTATCCGACAAACTGAGCCTGCGCTACCAGGTAATATAGTTCGAAGTCAGGTGCAGCTATGCCCCCTTTGTCATAGGGCTCTACCATTTTTCCCATTTCATTCTGGCCGCCCCCTCCGCACCAGACAAACTCTACGACCATGGATCTGAGGGGATCGAAGAACTGCCTACCTGGCCATATCGTGATATTAGTGAATATATATAGTACCTTTGGTTGGATAGCCATTTTTAGTATTGCAACACAGCCCATAAGTGAGATAGGGAGTTTAGCCCATAAACAGAGTTTGGTGGAGATTGTGTTTAGTAATAGTTCATGGTTGTCTGAATATAGGGAGGTTTTGTCTCCAGACACGATAATTCCCAGGTATCTTATTTTAGTGGGTGACCACTGCAGGCCATATGTGTTGTTCAGGCACCTGGTGGCAGGGGTTAGGGGAAAACTATCGGATTTAGAGCCGGACATGGTATTTTTACAGGGCATCTCTAATAAAGTAAGCATGATAACTGTTATTACCTGTCTAGACTGACATTTCAGTGCAGCCAGTCCAGCCATTTATTACTGCGCCATGGCATAATTTTCTGGGCATCTATAATGAGTTAAGCATCATAAGTGTTATTACGTGTCTAGGCTAACATTTTGCTGCAGCTGGATGAGCCATTTCGTACATTTTGTACAGGGCATCTATGATAAGGCAATCATGATATGTGTTATTATGTGGTTACATTGGCATTATGGTGCTGCCAGTCTAGGTATGTCTTACTCTGGCATGGCATTTGTATTACTGTGCACTATCAAGGCTATAGCAAACATGATAAGTGTTATTACATGTCTGGCCTACATTGTGCAGCCAGTTTTGACATGCTTTCTTATGGTTGCATTGCATTTCTAATATCAAAGCGGTAAGATAGTTCAGCGGGTTGATCACTCACTGCTGCGATCTGTTTGTGATCTGCAGGCTGCAAGTTCAAATCCTGGCAAGGCCAACTCAGCCTTTCATTCTTCCAAGGTTGATAAATGAGTACCAACTTTGGTTGGGATGATAATTGTATGTAAATATGAGCTATGTATAGCACTTTGGTGAAAGTACTATATAAAAGACAAATCATTATCATTACATCATTAATGCTGTGCACTGAAACTGACTTGCATATATTGGATTTTTAGATATTGTATTATCGCAGCAATTGGCAATAAAGGGAATCTACTTTGCATATAATGACAATACCCGCCATGCAGCTATAATTGTCATAATATAGAAGTAACTGGCCATACAGTGCTGAAATGATATATCTATGGCAGTCCCTCTGCCTATTTTATTTGTTGGTGTTTATAGTTCATTAAAAACCTTAAAACAGTTTTAATCATATACTTCACAACTCTTAGTTCATTACAAATGGCAATAAATTACTTCAGGAACAACATTCTAAAACAAACATTACAGCCATTAATTCATTCAACACAATAAAATATAATATCATATACTATATACCTATGAGGGCTACCCTTTCTAAACCCTAAGATTATGATTTCCACCGTTCCGACAAATTACTCCCTTCTCTACTTCACTATGGTGGAATAATCGAGAAAAACATTTCCCCCCAACATTTTGTGTATTGTTGCAATGTATGTGCTTGGCAGAATAGGATACTTAAGTAGAATATGGAGTTCTCAGACCTGTATGTAGAATGTTATTCTTTGTTTGCGGTCAATTGGGCTTCTGTTATCCTGAGTACAGCTTGGGGGTCGTTGTTGTTCCTATATCTTTATAATAAACTGCTTTGATGATATCAAAGAAATGTGTGGAGGCCATCATGACATTTGGCGACAAGGATTAAAGGCCATGGCAGACCTCCAACCCCTTAGCACCAGCACTGAATGGTAAAGAGGCAATCGGAGCACCGACATCTGGTGGATGTTTCAGTGCCAGAGGAGCAGAAGCAGCAATCCCCATACAGCGGTGGGGAATGACACCAAGTGGGCCGTGATAGTCGTGCAAAGAGGGAGAGAGCAGCACCAGAGGAGCAACCTCCATTCTGGAGAGGAGAGAGCTGACAAATCTGACAGTGATTGCCAACGGCAAGCAGGCTGCCCAAGGAGTAAAGCACATAGAGGGGAAATCAATATTTGGATCACTCGCGCGTGTCTACCCATGCTTGTGACTGAGCTGCTAAAGGAAATACGTGCAAGCCTGTGTGTATGCGAGGAGAGGTCAGCTGATCAGTGATGCTCTCGCTGCAACCAGCACCTAAGACGTGAGCACCTCTGGCGCCGACCTCGCAAGCTTCCATAGCAATGGGCACAACAAGGGATCAGCTGACTGGGGACGCAGCAACAAGAACTCCGGCTGGTACGGCAAACGCTGAAGAGTCGCACCGCGTTGCTGGTTTGTTTAAAGAACCTGAGGAGAATACGTGTGCGCCCAGGACCCCAAGGGGAAGGCCACACGCAAGTTCTTTTTGTTTTTGCTTACTCTTTCGGACAGATGTGATGCTGATTGTGATTGAAACAATAGACTAAAGGTGAGAGGTGAGAGCACTAATGTTCACAAACGTTCACAACGCACGTGTCCAAAGCCAAGTGACACGTTATCTGCATCAAAGATTGTGCAGCCAACTACTGAATAGTATCACATTAGCAAAGTGATAACACGTGTTACCCTCTTCAGTGATAAACTCCAGCAATATGTTACAGGGACCCAGTACAGGGGGGGACATGCATATCCCAACTAAGTGGTAAACTGTGAGGGAAGGACACTAACCATGGCTGTGGCAGGAGGTCCGAGCCCCCTGTGTTTATGGCCAGTCCGGGCCCATTAAAAATAAAGTGGGATGCTTGGAAGAAAGGCTTCATACATTATATAAAGGTGGCCTGTTGCAACAATATTTCTGCTGAGCGTAAGGTCTCTCTCATGATGCATTTTCTTGGATATGAGGGCCAGAGAATTTACAAAACCTTTCCAGAGATCCCAGACCTGGATCAGGAAAGTGGTGTCAATGAATTTGACAATGCATTGGTGAAACTTGATTGTCATTTTGATGTCAAGACTATTACAGTATTAGAGAGATGTAACTTTGGATTAAGGGAGCAGCGAGAGGGAGAGAACTTGGAAGAGTACATTACAGCATTGCGCCATCTTGCCCTGAGTTGCACATTTGGAGAGAAGCTAGACGAGCACATACGTGATAAGTTCATGATCCAAATGACAAAATAAGGTAGAAGATATGGTTAAAAGATGAAGCAGACTTGGAGGAGGTGGTGGCGATAGCAAAAAAGGTTGAGCACACTATGCAATGCGTAGCCAAACTAGCTAGAAAGGAGAATATAGCTATATCAAGTGAAATATTGAGAGTGGATGATCCTGTTAAGGAGTTTAGGAATGTGAAGAAGAAGGGAAGAAAAGGGTTCAAAGAAGGTTTGCAGCAGGGGATGAGAGAGATAACAAAGCAAAGGGTATCAAGAGGGATGAACGACTATGTTTTCGTTGTGCCAGTGGCAGCCATTTTGCAAACTCACCGTTATGTCCGGGTAGGAGAGTAATATGCAACAAATGTAACAGATGGGGTAATTATGCAAACTACTGCAAGAATTATGCGTTGGGAGGTGGGAAGAAAGTATTCTATGTAGTTGATGAGATGCGCCAATCATCTGGCAAAGAGTAGGAGGAGTGTGTGGAGGTTGTGACAGTGAACATGGCAATGTGCAGTGGTGAGGACAGGTGTGATAGCCTGTTTGCTAATATTTGTGTGAATGGGAAGATGGTACGTATGATGGCCCATTCAGGAGCGAAATTGTTGCTTATGCCACATGAGGGTGTTGTGGGTGACAAAGTGGATGACCTGGCACCATCAGATAAGAGACCTGGTAGTTACAATTGTGGGAAAATTGACGTCACAGGGTACGTTATGGTGTGTTTGCAATTCAAAGGGAGGGAGACATAAGGGAAGATATATGTCACGAGGAGTGGTGAGACATTGCTGGGATGGAAGGAGCAGAAATCTCTAAAAATAAGACTAGACCCCAACACGCACAAACAAGTGTTGAACGTAACAGAAAGCATGGTGTGATTGACAGTTTCCCAAATGTGTGTTCGATGAAGATTGGGTGTGTGAGAGAAATGGTTCACAAAATTGTCCTAAAGGAGGGGAGTGAGGCAGTGGCAGCAAAACACTGTCCTGTTCCGATGGCCCTTAGAGATGGAGTGAGAGATGAGCTCAAAAGATTGAGAGAGGCGGGCATAATTGAGCCTGCGAAGAGTGTTGAGTGGGTATCACCGTTGATCATTGTAAAGAAATCCAGTGGGGAACTGAGATTATGCGTCGACCTGAGGGAGTTGAATACATGTGTGGTAGCAGAGAGACACCCCTTGCCCATCATGTCAGAAATGTTAGCATTGATCAGTAGTGCAGAATATTTTACCAAATTGGACATGGCGTCTGCCTACCACCAAATACAGCTAGATCAGTCTTCAAAATAACTAATGGCATTCATTACCCATGAAGGTATTTTTCAATTTTGCAGGATGCCATTTGGTTTGTGTCTGCGTCTTCTGTCTTTCAAAAAGTGATGGACAAATTGTTGATGGGCATGTAAGGGGTACGTTGTTTTCAGGATGACATCTTGGTGTGGGGTGATACCTGGCAGAGACACAAAGAGAACGTGAGGAAGGTGGTGAAAATTTTGGGACAGAAGGGCATAACGTTAAGAGCGGAGAAGTGTATGTTTGGGAAGGATGTTGTGGAATATTTAGGACACAATATATTGGTGAATGGGCTGCGGCCGAGGAAGGAGTTGGTGGATGGCATTAAGAAAGTGAGATCGTCCAAAGGGAAAAGGGAGCTGCAGTCTTTCCCAGGTATGATAGAGTTCTATCATAAGTTTGTGAATAATTTTGCCGATAAGATCACCAAGATGTGGAGTCTGCTCAGGAAAGGAGTAGAAGTCGAGTGGGATGCTGAATGTGAGGAGGAATTTCAGAGAATAAAGAGAGAAATTGACATGGCTAAAGCTAGAGCAATTTTTGACACTGGAAAGAAGTGTACCATTTCAGTAGATGGCAGTGAAGCCGGGATTGGTGCAGTGTTGACTTAGGTCGGGAAGGATGGCCAGGATATGGTTATTACACATGCTTCGAGAATGCTAAGGGGAGCAGAAAATAATTATTCTGTCTTAGAAAAAGAGGCGTTGGCTTGTCATTGGGGGGTTGAGAAACTTCTAAATTGTGTGTGGGGAATGGAGTTCAGCATAAGGACCAATCACAAGTCACTCAATTCAATCTTTGAGAAGAAGGAGCTGGAAAACGTATCTAGGAGGGTAGCATGCTGGGTGGCGAGGTTACAGCGACACAACAAATTTAATGTGCAGGTCAATGCAGGGAAAGAGAATGTAAGTGCAGATCATGTATCAAGACTTTGTGAGGATGAGCGTGAGAACCAGGATGTGGTGGTTGAGGATGGAATTACTGATATGGGTTTTGTATCATATGATGGGGTGATCACACGAGAGGAATGGGTTGATGCATTGAGGGTGGGTGATACCTGGGTGCGTGTCATGCATTTTGTTCAAGAAGGGTGGCCGGAAAAGAGACTGTTGAATGGGGAGGAGAGGTCTATGTGGGAAGTAAGATCTGAGTTGAGTGTGAGTAATGGTATTTTGTATCAGTGGAATCGTGTGGTGGTTCCCAGTGCTTTAAGGAGGGGATTGGTGGAGGTTGGGCATGAAGGTCATATTGGTGTGTACAAGACCAAAGGGGTTTTGAGAGGGGAGTATTGGTGGCTGGGATTCGATCGTGGCATGGAAAGGAAGGTAGAAACATGTGTTGAATGTGATGTATCGGGTAAGAATATAGTGGCTAAGCAACAGCCTGTGATAAATGTTGATACCCCAGGTAAAGTGTGCAGTGATTTGGCAATGGATATTGTAGGACCAATGGATATGGGGAGTGGCCCTGGAAGGTTTATAATTGTCTTGGTGAATTTGTTCTCGAGGTGGACAGAATTTCAAATTGTGCGGGATATGACGGCGCATAGCATGGTTGAAATTCTACAGGGCATTTTTTAGAGGGAAGTCTTCCCTGCATCGATCTTGACTGACAATGGAAGGCAATTTCCAAGAGTGATTGAGACTGTGTGGTGTGAGATATAATAGAACGGCATTGTACCAACCTCAGACCAATGGGATGGTAAAGTGAGTCAATTGCTGCGTGATAGAAGTGGTACGGATGGCGGGGGCATTTGGAAAGGACTGAAAAATAACACCTTACGATTAGCTCCCCATGTGCATACAGGGGTCAGACCTTTCGAGTTGATGAGAGGAAGAAAACCCAACAATTAGGGTTTCACTGCCGTGGTTGGGTAGAGCACGAGAATCAGATTGTGTGGTGGAAGAGGTGAAAGAAAGGATGGTTGGGAAGAAGAGTGAATGGGTGAGAAAGGTGAATGAGAGGTTGAGAAGAAGAAGCTAGATATTGCAGTAGGATATTGGATTTGCATTAAGAAGGGGATTATTAAAAGGAAGGGGGACATGTTGTATACTGAGCCTGTGCAGGTGACACAAGTTCTGAAAGGTGCAGTAAGGATCCGTGGTGGGCAAGTGTGGAATATGGCCTGGGTGGCGAAGGTGAGATCGATGCCACAGTGAAGTCATGGTGAGGAAAGCCAAGGCAACTAGATTCCTCCTACAGAGGTGTGCTCCACAAGTTTCTTCACATTTTGTCCGTCTGACAATGCCCATTGTGACAATATTTCTGTGTATATAGTTGTGTGTGTGTATGATGTGGTGTGTGTGTGTAGTAAAGGGAGGAGGTGTGTTGTGATGTATGTGCTTGGGATGAATAGAACACTTAAGTAGAATATGGAGTTCTCAGACCTGTATGTAGAATGTTATTCTATGTTTGCGGGCAGTTGGGCTGCTGTATCCTGAGTACAGGTTGGGGGTCTTTGTTGTTACTATATCTTTATAATAAACTGCTTTGATGGTAACAAGGAAACGTGTGGATGCCATCATTACATGTATCACTATTAAAATATTCACTAAAGCAATGGTCATTGAGATATGTATCCATACAAGAGCCTAGCCCAATTGACGTCACTGTTTAAATCCTCTACTTTCCTTATGAACTTTCCAACCACATTTTCCGTGGCCCTATTGTTGCACCTCAGCCAATCAGCCAATGTTTTAGCTTTTCTGCCTAACCCGCCTTTTGACAGAGCTGACAATTTCTTTCTTGCCAAGGGATCTCTCTGATGGGACCCCACCTTTGTAGGGAGCCTAGTAAGTTAAGAAGAAAGTGCATATCAATGCAATAATATTTCAGCCATGGGAATCTCATCACAGAGTCCTGCATCTTCTTATATGTCCTCAGGTGTGTGGTTAGCTCCCTTTGTAGTTTATACAATGATGTTCTCTGTATATCTTTCCCAATTTTACAATATTCATTGTGTTGTACATCTTCCATGTCAGCAAGAATCGGGACACAACACTCCCCAACATTGATCAATGCTTTGTCATAATGAATGCTTAATGATATATTAAAATCTTCAAATAGTGAACTCAATGGTGGACCCAATATTGCCTCTGCCAATGTTGTAGTATGGGGCCTAACCCTATTATGTCATGACCCTGTCCATGGCATATGAAGGAAGCACCCTTATTACAATGTGGTTGGTATCTAAAATATTCTTGTCTACTTCAGTATGTATTTGGTATTTTAAAATGTTCACGTTTATGTGCTTTCTTTTCTCCCGCATGTCACTTTTGGTAATGTCACCAGGTTTAAAGAGGAACTGATGCCATCCTGAACATCTTGTGATGTCATCAGTTCTGTGATGTCACTTCTGCTGCCCCTGGCATTTTGGTGAATCGATGTCCCTGGGAGGATCCTGGGTCACATGTATCTAGAAGGCTTCCTGAAATCAACATAATAACAACAGGGAATGGGGTTCCAGCAGTAGCTCTGACTCTGAGGGACAATTACTCAAGAATGGTAGATACCAAAAGAGTTTCATCAAAGTCCCCATAAAACAAATAAAATCCATCAAATGTTTTATGACGGCTTATCAAAAAAACACAAAATATTCTGTGTGGGAACATCTAAAGCTGAATGAACAAATGATGTCCTCATTTAGAATAAGGTATGATGTCATTAACATGGGGTATGTAAAATGTGCATTCTCTCCTGAGTTAACCAGCTTATTTGCACGGCTGAAGGACCAAAAGTACCATAAATGATCTACGTATAAGGCAGCCATTTTAAAACAATTTTCTACACACAGAAACCCACAAGAGGCCTGTAAAGCTGCATACAATATGGTGTGGCGAGGACCAATCTCCAAGAGACTTTGCCCAAGAGTTGATGCTTGCATTCGCATAGACTTCTTGGCGGGTAAACACCAACCGTAGGGAGTAAATTATGACATTTTTTCATGCTCTTCCTTAATACACGCCCAGTGAGGGAGTTTGATGATTTGTGAAGTCTCGAATGGGTAATTTCTCAAGCTACTGGATTTATGAGGTCCAAAAGCCTACAGAAAGTAAAGACAACACCCAAACTCCCAAACCACGAAAGTGGGAGAGGTGAAGAGTGCTCCTCCCTTGGCTCTGCAGGCAGGTTGTCGAAAAATGCTCCTCTTACTACCAAATAGAATAACGACAAAGGAGGCCCACTTCTCAGTTCCAATCGCGTGGTGTTCAGGGACATCAAATGTGGGTCGCCAGAGGTAGCAAGTGCGACCCCTGTGCAGTGGTCGAAGTGTACGAAAAGAAGTAGTGGAACTATGTTCTACTATGTTGAACTACAACGCCCCACAGACACCATCGCTGCGCCCCCTCCCATGCACAATAAAACCCCCAAAACACACGTGCCTGCTCTTTAAGAAAACGTCCTGTGCAGTGCAATGAAAATGCAAGTTTCAACTTCTTCCTAGAGTTTTATTTTAAAACAAAACCGTTCTGGAACGGTTTCTTTAATTATAAGAAGTAGAGGAGCACCACCCGCATGCAATTGCTTTGACTGGTAGATGGTTTTACAAAGATGAACAGATTTTTTAACACATTTTCACATCCACACATGTGCTTGTTTAAACTCAATCTTGTTTTTCTCTTGTGAGGTGGGGGCTGGCCTCCTCTGCTCTCTCTCTCGACTGGGGATACTCATAGCCCAATTTGATACACTATCTTTACTGGAACATGACATTAATTAATTCTTTTTTTATTAACACGGTTGCGGGACCAGGACTCGAACCTGGGTTGCTGCTTTATGTTGCTTCATAGACAAACGCATTACTCCTGAGCTATCCTCCAGGCCCCATTGCTTATGCATCTCCGTTGAGGCTGTTAACTTTGCTGTTGGAGGAGGCAAGCACAATGTGACAAGCGAGTTAAGGCAACGCCCCCATGCACGCAAACATTTGGAAATACCTTGCAGCATAAAGGGCAGCTTTCATTTCCCATTGATTTGCCCCGGAGTGAGGAATACTGGAAAACAGTAGAAAACAGCATACAGGAGGAATTTTTGTTCTAAACAGGGTAATTCGAATGGATGACCTCATCAAGATTTTAATGCAACAGATGCATGCCACCGATCCCCGCTCGCTTTCTGTTGCTACACTTACAGCGCCAAGAGACGATTGAGTTTGAAGTGAGTGCTGTACCCACATGCTTTTGAAGTGATATTTAAATAAAGCCAGTATATTGTATAGTCAAGGGTTTTCAGTTCTATCCTATTTTTTACCGGGTTGTAAGAAGTTGTGGAAAAGACTCCCAGGCTTTTGAATTCTGACCCCCTGCTTTTTGGTGTGTATTTCAAGCGCCATGTGCCACCCACCACTAGAGTTCAGCGACTGCTACCCCGACAGCCTTGACTAGAGGGACTAGCTGAAGTGCTATGAGCAGAAGCTGGGTGGCACCAAGAAGTTTATCAAGGATGTCATCAAGGACGGAAATACGCCGATCAGCGCCATCATAGGTACCCCTTCTTCCCTCTCTCGACCCAGTGTGGATGTGAGGCCTTTGGCCAGGCAAGTGGTATGAGTAAGGGGTCACAAGCCAATCCCTTGTTAGCCAGGAGTAAGTCACCCATTCCTTGGGATTCTTGTTACATAATACACATTTTCCCAAGTGTACACGTACCAGAATGCAAAGGGTAAACCAGGACGTTATGATCTATGGACATTTCAAATTCACCAGTGGGATTCCTAGGGTATATTGGGGTTTATTACAAGTTGGGCGTATCCTGGCGGTAAACCCGCCGGGATACCGCCCAACGCAATTAGCATTACCGCAACTTGGTCCGGTGCTATTAGCGCTGGATCACAAGTTGCAGTGGCAGGGTAAGTCCCAATTTTTTGGAGTCTGTAGGTCTCAATGGGGCATTTCTGCACAATTACTTTGGCAGTTAATTGCACCGAAAATGGGGGGAAAGTCGGCACATTCACCTCCAGCTCAGAGCTGGGGATGAATGCGTTGCGGTTCCCCCAAATTCGGGATTGGGCGGAGCGGTAATTCAGCGGTAATAGTATTACTGCTGCATTTGTACCACTCCGCCCGACTCCTGATGAGGCCCGTTGCATGAATGTGATTGTATATTGAGGTAGGGACGTCATTTCACCGAAATGCCAGGGGTAGCGAAAGTGACATCACATGACCCTTGACCTCTGATGACACCACAGGAAGTGATGCCATTTGACCCCACCCGAAGTGACATCATGGGAGGTGATGGAACACGACCTTTAACCCCTTGATAAAACAGGAAGTGGCATCACATAGCATTGTTCCTAAGTACACAACAAAAATCATGGTTACGATACCACTTTAATGTGATAAACATTTCATACAAGAATGGATCACCATATGCATCGTTAATATGAGTGTGTATAGGCCCATATTACCAAATTACTGTGAATGCAAGCAAACGTCCAAGGCCAAATGATAATGATGTGTTATTATATAGCACTTACACTTAAGCGCTTTATATAGAACAAATATACATACACCATAACCCAACCTGTATTTATACTCATTTATCAACCTCAGAAGGATGAAAGGCTGACTGGCCTTGTCGGGGTTCGAACCTGCAAACTGCAGATCACACACACATCGCTGCAGCGAGCGCTCAACCCACTGAGTTATCTTACCAGCTATAGTAAAATTAGCAATTACATGTCTGAATGTTCTCAAAGTCATAAAGTAAATTCCAATCTGTATTGGATACCATTAAACTGGTAACTGATATTAAAGAGCAGACCAGTTCATCTGCAGGTCTGGTGCCAAGTTGACCACATGTCAAGCTTGTGTGTATCTACTTTCCGGGCTTCAGAGGTTGTCAAAATACATACCATGGGGAGGGTTCATAACAGTGTATTACAGAATTTAGAGTAGCGCAGGGAAAGCAGCGCACTCACATGGCATCCCGTACTCTGGGCACTCGTTACCTCATACATGCCAACCAACATCCTGAACAGCATGCCATGGAGATAGGAAAGATAGACACATTACAAAGAAAGCATTAATTGTGGTACAATAAAATCAAGGGCCACTTTATGTGCTATGGTCAAACATTTCTACACTTTACAGAAGCTTTTAGGCACAAGGATTTTATCAAGTGACGAAGGCCACCAAGAAGAAATATCTTGTGATGGTCGTAACAGAGACAACGGCAGAAAAAAATATGCTTTAACTGCAACTTGCAAAAGACAAAATACAGAGTCCAAAATAGATGCTTATTGTACTCTAAATGCTTTTTGGAATTTTGTCTGCATTGTGAATTTGAGGTGTTTAAGAACAGACTAAATCGGTGACACCCACCCCTGAAGTGTGTCTGAAATAAACCTTAAATGAGTCTAGCAATTATTGTATAGGATTACAGAAAGACAAATGATTTAATATTCCTATTCTTTCTTATTTAGGGTCACTGCTCAAAGTGTTACACTTGTGGAACCCCCTGTTTGTTTTAAGAGGGCTGGACAAGAAAGCCAGCAACTCCAGACACAATGAGCCACATGGCGCTGGCCACAGCCCAGGAGCATCCATTTTAAAAAAAAATATATGTCAGGTTTTTTTAGGGGTAGCAAGGGAGACCTCAGGGGTCATAGGTACGCCCCTGGCGACCCCCAAATGACGTCCCTATATTGAGGGTGAGACCGCTCACACAGCCACATCTTGCGCACATTAATATTTTTGTTGCCATTATTGATTGTCACAAGCCTACTAGAATACCAGGTGACCAGTTTCAACTGTTTATAATGGATTCAGGTTGTGTGGGCTGCCTAGAGATCAATATATGCGTTAGACTTAAAGATGTTGAAAGGAACTGACCAGGGGACATGTAAGGAAGGGATACATATGCAAATCGAAATCAATAGAGACTATTAATCACTAACTAAAAAACATATTTATCAAACTTCGAAACTGATTAACAATGCATGTGGAATGCCTGCGAACCACAGGATTGCTCATCGTAGCATGCCAGGCTATTGATTCTCATTCGGGTGTGCATATTGTCATGTGCAGGCTAGATTATTTTATGAAAGCAAAATCACTGGACCTACAAAGAGGAGATTAAAAATGTATGACAGCAGCAAGCACCATGGTCAGGGATGGCCAAAATGCACATATAGGCCGCCATCTGATGGCGTGTGCTTGGGACCAGAAGGAGCTTGAGCCAGTACTCAGCAGCCCCCTCAGCCAAACACGCGTCCTTTTAAAAAAGATATAGCACTACTATTATCAGGTTGGGTGGCATTTGGTAGCATTACTGGACATTTAAGGATGCACTTTGCATATGAAAGAAGCAAGCTATTTACATGTTTGACCATATTCACAGGCTACAATAGCCACTCTGTAGTATGGCAGCACCAGGGAATGTGGGCTTTACTTGGCATATGATTACCTGAACTGACATGGGCAGCAATAATTGGCATAGGTTGACAATAAATTGTCACATGAGGCTAAAGTTGCATATGCATGGCAGTGTCCCTGGCTTATGCTGGTTCTACTGTGTCTGCCCCAGTCATAACAGAACCCCCTCCTTGGCATATTAAGGCAGCTCCATTCTTAAAACGTGGTTGGTATCTAAAAATGTATTTGGTGTTTCATGAAATGTAAGCTGTTGTGTGTTTTTATACCCGTCCATCACTTTAGGTGATAACAATGGGGTTAAATGTCTTGTGATGGCATCAAGGTCAAAGGTCATATGACCCCACTTCCTGTGAAATCATTGGGTATGTGATGTCACTACCGCTACCCCTGGCATTTTGGTGAAATGATGTCCCTGGTGGTGTTCAACCCTTGCTCCAAAATACAGCCCCGTTTGAACCCAGTACCTAAAGAAGTCCACTGTACTTGGGTTCTACGCCCATTGTGGGCTATTGATACACTCCACTGCAACAAAAGGGGAATCAAAATCAAGGAACAGTTCACCTATGAAATCCTAATCAGAATTCCAACAACACCTCTAAATCAAACATTCAAAAATACTTACACCCCTAATCTTAATTTCCAAAACAACTTTGCTCCTCCTCCTCCTAAATTCCAGTACAATAGAGCCATTCAAAGATAACCCTACAGTTCTGAGGGAAGAGGAAAGATCTCTCAGCAACAGGTCAAGCAATAGACAAAGCACATTGGACAGATGTTGCGGGCTCAACAGAACAGTCAGAATGCCAGTGTCCCCTAAAAAATGCCTCAAAACATAGCTTAGTTTCCCTTGAGAACAATGACAAGATGCAAACTATCTTGATAACAGTAGCCCAGTGGAGGGGAAAAAAGGGGATATTGAGGAAAAGATATGCCAAGCTTTTGAGGAAGCCTCCTTCTGACCCATAAAAGATCCCTGAATTAAATGAAGAAATGTTATAAACTAATAGCGACAACACTGGGAACCAGAACCAAAAGAACAGAGAAAACTAGTGAACCCACCTGCCCCCGCTAAAAAGGAAAAAAAGAAAATAGCCACTGTTGAGAGAGAGGAAAACCCAGAAAACCCAGAAAAGAAATACTGGAAATGGAGACCTAGAAGTGCGAAGAATCCCCTAGACACAAAAGGCAATCGGATAAAAGAGAACCTATAAACCAAAAAGAGTATTTTTCTGAAAAGAGAAGGAAGCTGAAGGGGGGATACACTTACTCCATATTTAATTTCCAAGTGCGTGTTTATTCCGATAGGTTCCCAAGCCAACTCACGTGAACTTGATCTTAAAGAATGATATACATACTTGGTGGCGACCCAAGGTCAAGTTCAAGAAATATATGACATCAAGAAAATGTATACCAGGCTATCTAATAACTGACACATTTGTGGTTATATATGATTTTATTGCTGACAAAACATCCAAATACATTTATAAAGACACATTAATAACTTCAAAAACAATAGCGACATACCTATTACATCGCCCCTATTATCTACATGCAGATGCATATATCTGCTGTTTCTATAGTCTGTGACTGCCACTGTGGATCTTTTAAGAATTTCAATCCTGGGTTTGTGCTTTTTAAATGTCTTTTCACTTTTACCATATTACTTTCTGCCTACTTTTGCCTTGCTAATATCCTTTACGGGGGACCCCCGACAACCGGGTCCACTTATACCTGTCTTTCCTCTTTTTCGTCCACCCCTTCATACTTTTTTTTAACTGAAGTCTATTTGTGTTTTTCCCCACTTAAACCCAAACCTGCAATACTATATTATTGGCAATATTTCAATATTTTTCCATCTTGGCACAGTTTTTTACCCTCTTCATTTTTGTATTTTGTTATTTTTACCCCTTTATTTATTGTGTCTCTATTCCTGCAATGTAATCAATGGTTACCACGTTTTGTTTGTGAACTACTTTTACTTTTATGGACTTCTTTGATTCATGGTGCGTCACCCTTTCTCAATCTCATGCTGGACTTCCTTTGCATCTTGTACTCATGGTGGCCCTGAATCATGCTGTTCCATCTTCATCTTGTATCCTGGCTTGCAACATTATGTGTTACTACTGACTTCTGCAATTGTATTTGCTCTCCTCTCTTGCTTCTCCATTCTTTTTGACTGCTTACTCTGTGTTCTCTCCTCCCCTCTCCCTTTTCCCATTTCCTCCCCTCCTCCCCTTACTTTCTTCTATGCGCTTACTCTATCAGAATTGTCCCAGGACCTACTATGATAGCAACCTCGTCTGTCGCTCCCCTATCTCCTTACTGTTGCCCCTCTCCCTCCAGCACTATCTGAAACGTTGTCAGGCCTAGTACGATAGTCACTTGTTTTGTTCCTCCCCTACCTTTCTGCACCACTCTCCCTCACCTTTTGTTTTCCTCCGGCTCTACCAGAAATGTCGTCAGGCCTAGTACTGTAGTCGCCTGTCTGTTTCCATTTCCTTCCCACTCTCCCCCTCCCTTGCTTGCACTATCTGAAATGTCGTCAGGCCGAGTACGATAGTTAATTTCACATCTTTACTGTTCATGGCCTGTAAGAATGTTGTTGTATTTTCCCTTGTTCCCTTCCTTGCCTTGAAGCGCTTTGAGACACATTGTGTATAGGCGCTATATAAATAAACTATCCTATCTTATCATAACTAAAAGAGTTCAATTCTATGCTCCTGTTCGGATCCAAGGTCATTGTGGTTTATCAGCTGTGGTAGACACAGGGTAATAGGCGACCTTGATCTCAAAACAATCGTTTGACCAGCTCAATCTAGGAAGGGGGAGTGTCATTAAATCCCTCTCAAACCTCTTCTAGGAGAAGATTTTTCCATCAAAACGTTGATGGAAAGGATATTTCTGTCAATGGAATTGCAGATATGGAGATTACAATTGGGCAAAACTGCCTGAAACCTCCAGTGATCGTCATGGCTCCAGAGGGCACACCCTGTTTAATGGAGAACACATTCCTTCGTATGCTGTCCGCTCTGATTGTCTGCGTGAACAAGGGTCTGTGGACCCAAACAAATCATCCCATCAGGCTGAAGAGGAGTGTCAAATACGTCAGCGTGAATGGCATTTCTCACTTGTTTGAATGATACCCTAACCAGATAGAATTTCATGCTCAGAACAATCAGGTTCCTGAGATCACCATTATCCACAACCCGAAAGACTCCAAAGTTTTCCTGAGAAAAGTGCATGAAGACAAATTCACAGTTTGCTTCACATTTAAAAAAAGGATGAACACATAATCTTCCCCATTCAGATAAATGGAGGGAAAGATCCTGTGCTCGCCAGAGTCTATCCAAGCAATGCAAAAAGCTTCATAAGCAAGGCCCTGTTTCGGCAACTCCAAAAAGATCAGACCATTCCCTCTTTAAATGTAACAAATAAATGGGAAGTTGGTCTAGAAACCCAAAATGTAAAACATATACTACCTAGCAGGTGCATGCTAAAAATGTCAATTGGCGGTAAAACCGTTGATCATAGTTGTTGGATCGTTAGAGATGTCCTTCAGTAATTTACCTGGGTAGAGACATTCTTCATCGATTTGCAATTAATTTGGATTAATTTGGGTTTTATTGATAATAAAGTTTGGTCAAGACCGGGGGAGTACCAGACGCCAGTGACACATAAGAGGACACATTGTTTAGAAGAAATAAAATGTTACAGGCGTGCCAACCATTTGGAAAACAAAACCACACAAAGAGAAAGGTAAGTGCTCGGAAGTGCGGCTGTTGGGCTGCATACTCTGCTATTCTCCTATTGTTTGTTCTTCAGCCAGCGTCGTTGGCAAGTGGAAGTTCTCCATTTTTGCTACGCGCAAAACGCACATTATCCCGGACTCTTGTGAACTTGTGGACTTGAAGTGGAGGTTCCGCCCACCGGTCACGCCTACCGCCCGCCCGCCCGCACGCCCCTAGCCACTCCCACAAGAACACAGGTGCTCGCGCATCCGGCGCGCGCATCCGGAAGTGCGGCTGTTGGGCTGCATACTCTGCTACTGTCCTATTGTTTGTTCTTCAGCCGGCGTCGTCGGCAAGTGAAAGTTCTGCATTTTTGCTACGCGCGAAACACGCATTATCCCGGACTCTTGTGGACTTGTGGACATAAAGCGGAGGGTATTTATTACTTTAAATTCCTCTTTTAGGTAACCTGACCGTGGGTGTACCGTGGGTCTCGCAAAGACGCGAGTGTTACTTACTCTGTTTTCTCCTTGATTGCAGTTCCGCCCACCAGTCACGCCTACCGCCCGCCCGCCCACACGCCCACAGCCACTCCCACAAGAACACAGGTGCTCGCGCATCCGGCACGCGCATCCGGAAGTGCTCGGAAGTGCGGCTGTTGGGCTGTTCGGCTGGCGTATGGTGTAGGAGGTACTTTTGCCCCTATACATGGTAAACCCTTGATGGTGTATTTCAGTGTGGTTATTGGGTTATAACTGCATAATGGGGAAAGCCAAACTTCCGCTCCGCAAACATGCAAGTGCAGACTTTTTATTGCAGTTAGCACTAGAAGAGCGAGTCTAGCCCGCGCCGCAGCGTTACTGCTGCCTGAGGCCAATGTGCACAACAATGTTCTCTGCTGGATAAGCAGACGGAGGACAATATTGAGCCCTCTCAAGAGGCTGAATTCTTAAAATATGCACAGGAACGCTCCTTGCTCGAGAAACAGAGCGAGGAAAATATTGATCCCTCCCAACTGCTGTTTGGAGAAGACGACCCACTGAACAATATGCTGGCTAAAGGGGAGGTATACAATACAAGTAAAGTTAATGAAAACACCCCTTATGTAAATTACAACGAATTTCAGGGCAATCTGAATTACGATAAATTGTTGGATTTCTCTAATGGCACCACATTCAGAGGGGAGAACTCCACAACGATTAGATCAGACTCTTCAGCCTCTGAATTTTCTGTAATGATGACTATCTTTAACCGCCTAATTTTGTCTAAATTACGTAAGCAAACGGAATCTCTAGTCAATTTAGCCACTGAATTTAGAGATTTACCAGATACATTGTCAGACTCACTGAAAAAGACTCTAAAGACTAATATGGGGTGGAATGGGGAGCTTGAGACCTTGGGTCTATCAAAGGTACCTCCTATAGAAGAGGTAATTATTATTGAAGCTTCCCAAGAACCTGCAATTGAATCAATCAGGGTTGGTGACAGCACTTTTCTGGCCGATATTGATCAAAGTAATCAAACAACCAAAACAACCCCAAAAGGGTCTGAGAATGGGGTGCCAGAATTTAAATTGTCAAAAAGACAAGAAAAAAAAATCGCAAAGCAAAAAAAGAAAAACAATAATAAAAATGGAGGCATATCTTAAACATCTAGAAAGTTTTTGAGAGATGCCATCCAGGAGGAGGAGAATGGGGAATCTCCAACTCTGGTAAATAAACAACAACAAAATAAAATTACATTAGAGGAGCATCCCCGGAGAGCCATCAAGGTTATGGATCAATCCACTCAAAGTGTATATGTTGAAGGGGACAAACAACTATGGGAAGTAATGAAAAACAAAAATCATAGGGATGACTTATATGAAATTTTTAATGTGGCTCCTCCGCAGGAAAACATGGCAGACATGGTGAGGCTCTTAAAGGCTAAAGAGGTGAACCATTCTATACGAATGTATGGACCCATGACAAAAAATAAGACTAAGGGGACGAATGAAATAATCACTGACAGGGGGCAAGTGAGGAATATGGTTCCCATTTCAGTCAATACTGGCCTGGGTAGCAGGGATTGGAATATTCCCCCCGGGAAAGACCCCAAAGATAACCAGAATTTGGCACTGGGATATACTAAATTGTGTAATCTGGGTCGAGAGGTGGAAACGGGGGAGAATAACGTGGGGATGATGGCCAACAATGAACCCAGTGTTCCTCCTAATACTCTAATGATAACCTTTTTGAAGTGATCACGGAAGAAAATGGTGTTACCCTAAGGGGAAATGAGACTCAGCAGGTTTATAAGAAAATTGAAGAGAAAACTTATGAGGATGTGAAGGATGATGCCCTTTATCAGTCAGTCACCAGAGTTCTTAGGGAAAAACATCCTCAGGAGGCTCCTAAAATCGGGACTGAACAGCGCCAGAATAATACGAGGGTGGGTACATATGAAGAATATTGCACTGATTCAGGGAGGGTTATGGAGTTGAAAATGAGATTAAGGGTGTCAAAGAGAAGGATCAGCTCCAGCCACATCCGATTCCCGATCTAAAAGATCTGGTACGACCAGATCTACCAGGGCTGGTCTTGACAACGTTATTTACGGATCAGACTAATACCTCCCTCAACAGACCCTTTATATTGTCTCTTCTGGGACAGATTCCGAACTTAAGTTTGATCGAATCATCTGATATCTAGCTGGTTGATTATATACATAGGCAGCGTTTAGATTATGTCCGCCTAGTGATCCCTTCACCATTGGTTAGAAACCTCATAATGAGAGACGCTGAGCAATTTCATCGTAGAGGTTTTGATATTTTTGAATATGTACAGACTCAACCTCACTTATAGTATCAACACGAAACAACAATAGACCTCAGAAGGAGGACTCATCAAATAGGGAGATGGGGGCCAGTGGTGAAGCTTCGTAGAATCTGGAAAAACAGGACTGGAGATGGCTTGCGAGAGTCTATTGATACCTTCAAAAAATTAGAGAAGCCACTCTAGCAAATGAAAACCGAACTCTAAAACTTTTAAATTGGAACTCAAGAGATTCTGTCAATCTTCATAACTTGACCTTAATGAGGGAACTGGCGCAATGTGATCTACTTTTTATTCAAGAAACCTGGTCAAGGGGGCCTCTATGTTGGGAGTGTTTTACGGTATGTTCACTGTGTGCACAAGGGGGTGTTAGAGTTCGTCCGAAAGGAGGCCTCTTAATTGCTGTAAAACATTATTTGAATCCCAAAAATATGGGTGAATGGGCTTTCGCTTATCATTTCTTGGTTGTGGGTTTCACACTAATGTTCAATAATAGGGACACTCCCTTTTTGCTTGTCAATATATATTGGAATCCAGCTGAACACTCGGATAGGCAATTATGGCTGGAATTATGTAACTTAGGGTCCCTATTGGAAAACTGGTTGCTTGTAAATGCAGGGGGCCAGATTGTGATTGCTGGTGATCTCAACGCAGTTATTCACGGGGACTCATTAATTGGGGATGTCCTGATTAGCAATTTGGAAGAAACTTCTCAAACAGCTGGTAATTCGAAGTGCAGGGGGAGAATCTGGTCTCACTTTTCTGAGGTTTGGGGTTTAGAAATACTTGTAAATCTTCTTCCAACCTGGAAAGCCAGAGGTAATCGATTATATCATATGCTCATTGGATGTGTTTAACCGTTCAGGTAAATTTGACATTATTGAGACCACTTTTAGTGATCACTGTATGCTAGCTTTGGATATACGCACAATTGTACCAATTGATCCAAAAATTATGTTTAATTATAACCTGAAAGTTAATTGCACAGGGAATCGAATTACATGGACTGGGAAAAAAACTAGTCGATTTACTGCTTCCATGATTCAAGATCTGGAGACCTTTTCCGATCAGCAGATGAATAAGACTTATTCGGCTCTTAATTTCACAGACTATATTAGTCGTTCCCTGTCAAAACTTGGGGACTCAAATAATACTGCTAACTTGGCCACGAAGTGGAAATCCCACACTTTTGACATGGAAGTCAGGTACAAATAGCGTAGCATGAGGAAAGAGATCAGACAGATTAAGAAATCGGGGTATATTCTTTTAAATACTGTTCACATGGTTACAAAAATCAAAAAAACCTACAAAAATTGGTCCATCCAACATCGAATAATTAGATGCCAGAGAGATGGGGAAATTATGCTAACCTCCCTAAGAGGAGCCAACTGAAGACATTTTTGGCATCTAATTAATACCTTGGAAAAACCTCAGAAAGAGTTACTTCTGAACCCTATCAATGAATTAATGTGGTGGGGACACTTTTCCAATCTGAACCATGTTAATAATGACGAGGCATCGGCAACATGGAAGCATGAACCGAAATGGCTACTGAACTTTACCACGTGGGACATAAAAAATCTAATTGTAAAATCTAAAAACTCAGGAGCACCTGGCCCAAATAACTTGTCAAATGAAAACCTCAAGTGTGATTCTAAATTATGGGCAAAAATACTCTCCCTTTTGTTTACCAACATATTAACAACTAAAACCATCCCGTTGTCTTGGAGGGTATCAATTATTATCCCTATATTTAAAAAGGGTTATCAATCATGTCCTATGAGCTACAGGCCAATAGCCATCGCCGACCCAGAATCTAAATTGTTCTCATCATTGGTGCTAAGATCGTTCCATGTAATAATGTCGCCACAAAAATCTTGCCAATGCAAAAATATCACCGAAAATTGTCGTTTTTTGTGGCGACATTATTGCATGGAACATGCGGGGGACACCCCCGCAAGCCTCAAACTTTTTTTTTTTACATTTTTTTTTCTTGCCCCTGTCGCCATATATATGGTCACCCAAATAATATCGCCACGACATTTTCCCGGCGATATTATTTACGGCAACCATATATATGGTGATATTATTACCTGATACCGCTAAGAGACATCCAGAAATGGATAGACGAAAAACAGATCTTAGATATGTGACAATTTTGGTTTTAGGAAAAACATGGGTACTGAATGTGGGGGCTGATTTTGTATTGTCTAAGAGCTGAAGCAATGAAGAAGGGTGCTTCTTCGGTCTTTGTCGCATCAATGGAACTGAGTTCCGCTTTCGATTTGGTGGACAGGACAATCCTGTGGAAAAGATTAAGAGCATTAAATATGCCACCAATCTTGTTAGACATAGTAAGGGCAATTTACTCCCAGACTGGTGTGAAAGTCAGACTAGATTCCGAGGGCACCCTTTCTGATGAATTTACTATACATAATGGTTTGCGACAAGGCTGTAGATTGGCACCCACAATCTTCAACCTTTATGTTAGTGGCGTGAACTTGGCTCTTTTAAATGGTTCTAGTGCCCCCTAGACTTTCGAATATGCGTCTTGCCTGGTTAGCATACGCGGACGAATTTCTCCTTATAGACACCACTAAGGTAGGACTTCAAAGAATGCTAATAACCTTTGAGGGGTTAATTTCTTCGATAGCATTAAAGATTATTCCCGCAAAAACAGTGATAGTCCGCCTAGGCAGGAAGAATAAGAAGTCTAAGATGTTGTCTTGGTCATGTGGTACCACTCAACTTAAAGCACAGTCTGAGTTTAAATACCTTGGCTTTGTAATCTCTGGAGTTCACTCGAAAAGCTGATATTTCCATTCGCCAAATGAGGGCCCTTGATTCTAAATTTGGGAAATTCTCAATGACACCTTTGAGAGAATACTACACACAAAAAAGTCATTCCTCGCTTAATATACGGAGCCGAATTTCAATCAGCAACTTGTGAAGGAGATTGGACTTATATAGAAAGTTATATTTGGAAATCGGTTATGTATTACTTACTGAAATGTATTCCTTATCATCTTATCAAGTATGAATTGGGGCTAAACTCTCTTCAGGCGTTGGTGACTTGGAAAAGAATGATGCTATGGAGGAAATGCAAATCCTCAGAGACCAATTCTTTGTATTCTTATGCTGGGTTGGACATATGAAACCCTTTCATTGCTGTATTGAATGAAGAAATCTTAAAAAGTCTGAAGCTCTTGGGTATGTCAGTCACCTCTCTAATGAACACCCCCTCTAGGGTGAAAGAAAGTGTTTTGGGTTTTGATTGGATGTACACAAAGAATGCTATTCTGAATACAAAACTGTATCAACAAGTGTGTGCTCTAAATACATGGTTCCCAGTTATGGAAAGCTACTTAATCAAGTACCCAAACAAAAGAATTAGAAATGATTTTATGCGTTTTATGCGTTTTAGATTCAATGTTATTCCTACTAATCAGATTAATTCAATTAGATTGACTGTACAAGGATCATGGTCATGGTGTAGATTTTGTTGTATAGAAGGTATGGTTGAGGACCTGAAACACATACTTTTGGTCTGTCCGGCCCTTAGGGAAAAAAGACTTCTATACTTTCGTCAATATGTTCATAACATGGCAGAAGTGGACAGAGAATTTATCTGGTACAAAATGCTACACAATAGTAAAGGCAATTTAAATATCCGGGTTGCAACATTTCTGAGAAATGTTTGTGCTCTGTTTTAAGGTTTAATACTATATATAATTTTCCTATTGTGAATTTTTGTTTATGTGTATTTCAGGTTCTATTATGTATTATGATTAATTTGGACTTGGTTTTTTGATTCTGTGAAATTATGTAATGAAAATTATTTCTGTGAATTTTTGTAAAGGTTTTTAGAAACCAAAACAAATAAAGAATAATAAAAAAATAAAAAAATAAACCTTTTCAGACCCACTGACAAAAGTATTACTCCACCAACCACATCAGAGGCAAGTGAGACAAAGGCAACAGAAAATAAAAAGATAGAGAATACAATATCACACCACGATCCAAGAACAGAACACATTAGACAGAGAGATGGAACCTAAAAACAACCTAGTCCTAAATATTTCAGACTATATGTAGAGCTTTGGTTTGGAATGTTGCTCACAGCTGGTCTCGCGGACTGAGGTTATGTTGGAGGAGTCGCGTGACCAGCGTGAGCGACGGTTGGAAAGCGGCCTGAGGAGTGCCATGTTGGGCTCTGGGGAGCTCCGCTTATTAAAAAGTTAAACTTACCTACGGTGTCGGGTGCCTTCTTCATTGGCGACGAGGAGCGGAGCTCGCCGCGGAGCCGCTGGAGTGGTCCCTGGACACAAACGGCAGTGTCGGGACCTCTTCAAGATAACCCCTACGGCAACGGGTTATCGCGTAGCAAGGAGAAAAGTGTGGGAGGCTGCGAGGAAGCGTTCTCAGCGGCGGAGGGTGGCGCTGCGGAGAGACGGTCTCCGCGGCGGCTGCTGAAGAGGGGCTGTCTCGGCAGCGACATCAGAGCTGCCTTTGAGACGGTCACTACGGCGGGGGAGAAGTGGAGCTTTTCATCCAGCCACACTAGAAGAAACTGCTTGGTGTAGAGGTTCCCAGTCCCCTGAAGATAAAGAGGTGAGGAGGAGGACGGAGGGGGAGAGGGGGCTGGGGACAACAGAAAGAAGAGGAGGCACATATAAATACAGTGCCACCTGGTGGAACTTGTGGAAAGTGTAAGCCTAAAGAAAAAAAAAAAAAAAAAAAAAAAAAGGAACTGATTCTAAGGGAGGCATTACGGAATTTTGTCTATAACAAGGAAGTGAAGTGACACCCTTGATGGAAGCTGCATAAGAGCGGGTGTCAGGCTGATGACTGTAAGATATACAGAGGGCACTTTTGTGAAGACTTGGCCAAGGTACAAAGAGAAGTTGCAGACCAAAAAGACAAAAGGACATACTAGTAGAGGCTATGAATAGACTGAGGTGAAGAAAATATTGGAGCAAGAAGGATACAGCCAGTGTGCAACTGCGTATATAGAGCCAGGTGGAGTATATTGAAATTTAATACACAATTATGGCTGCGGCTAGTATGTCACCGCCACCCCCATTTCTGTCAGAACCCGGAACTCCGCCAATAAGATGGGACAGGTGGAAGAAATTGTTCGACACTTACCTGATTGCAATAGGGGGCGATAAGTTTGCAGCGGCGAGAAAAGAGGCTATCCTGCTCCATAACTTAGGAACAGAGGGCAGAAGTGTTTATGATGGATTGCCTAATCTCGTGCAGCAAGGCCAAGGTGAAATGGACCAATACTCAATGGCTGAGAAAAAATTAGAACTCCATTTTGAAGCCAAGAAGAACGTAACGTTCGAAAGACATAGGTTCTTTCAGAGGGTACAAGATCCACAGGAACCAGTAGAGAACTTCATTGCGGCACTAAGGTCGTTGAGCCACACATGTGAAT
Organism: Ambystoma mexicanum; assembly: GCF_040938575.1. Classification (NCBI taxonomy): domain Eukaryota; kingdom Metazoa; phylum Chordata; class Amphibia; order Caudata; family Ambystomatidae; genus Ambystoma; species Ambystoma mexicanum. The sequence continues at coordinate 593,022,463 of NC_090923.1, read as the reverse complement.
TTGGTTTGCTCACAGACTCCCTTATAAGAGACCAATTGGTTAGATGCACTAATAATGTAAAAATACAGGAAAGACTATTGTCAAAGGATGCATCACTGGAATCAGCCATTGAAACAGCGAGAAGTATGGAACAAACTCATAAATATATGTCAACCATGAAGGGAGACAAGCGAGAAGGAGAAGTGGCTGCAGTAAAGAGTTTCCGTAAGATGGTTACAAACAAGGAAATAAGATGTTACAAGTGTGGAAGTAACCGCCACATTTCCACAAGTATGTTTTGTCCCGCCAAGAATATATCGTGCTTGAAGTGCAAGAAGAAGGGCCATTTTGCGAGAGTGTGTCGGGAATCAGGTGTGGTACAGAACATTGAAGTGGGAGGAAAAGTGCCAGAAGAAATAGAGGAACAAGAATCGGAACTATGCAATCGGACAAAGCATGTACTGGAGATTTCTGAGGTGTCAAGCCAAGGAGGTGCACCCACAGATGTATTCGTGGTCAATGGAAAGGTGGTGACCATGAAGGTGGACGTGAAATTGTTGAAAGAACATAACATTGAACCTTATGCATATGGAAATGTGAAGATTGATATGGTAGGAATGTTCCAGGCCTCCATAAAGTATAAGGGTAGAAGCTGTGAAGCAGAAGTATATGTGACACAAGAAGGATCAACACTCCTAGGATGGGGTGAACAATGGAAATTAGGGATCAGAATCCAAGCGAATGCAGAGAGACCGATTGATGTGGCTGAAGTAAAGGACAAGTGGGAGAAGGAGTATCCCATGGTATTTAAGGATGAGTTAGGTATGTTGAAGGGGTTTGAGCACCAAATTCGGTTGAAGGCGGGTGCAAGCCCAAGGGTGCATAAGGTGAGGCCAGTACCCCATGAATTGAGTGAGAAGCTGAAGGTGGAGGTGGAGTCATTGCTTCAAAGAGGAATAATAGAAAGAAGTGAAAGCTCGGAATGGTTGTCGCCGGTGGTAGTAGCTGCAAAGGCGAGTGGAGACATCAGACTCTGTGTAGACTTGAGAGATCTTAACAGGAGCATCCTGGTGGATAGACATCCCTTACCTATAATTGGTGATAAATTATCGGTGCTGAACAATGCCAAAGTATTTTCAGTAATTGACCTTTCTCAAGCGTATCATCAAATTCCATTGACGGAAGAGTGTCAACATTTGACAGCATTTATAACGATATTTGGAACATATAAGTACTGTAGAATGCCATTTGGACTTGCTTCAGCGGCGGCGGTATTTCAAAGGGTGATGGAGACAGTACTGGAAGGAGTGGAAAACATTATTGTATTCCAAGATGATGTTTTGATATATGCTAGTTCCTCTAAGGAACATGATGAAGTGTTGAAAAAGGTGTTGAACAGATTGGGTGAGGCAGGGCTGACGGTGAAAAGGAGTAAATGTAAGATTTCAGTGAGAAGTGTGGAGTATCTAGGACATGAAATTGATGAGCAGGGAGTGAGACCGAAGAAGAATCTAGTGGAAGCATTGAGGGATGCACCGGTGCCAAGGGATAAAGAACAGGTCAAATCATTTTTAGGGCTGGCCGAGTATTATCACAGATTTGTGAAGGATTTTGCCAAAGTATCAACTCCTCTTAGAGTGTTGCTTAAGAAGGGTGTGAGATTTGAATGGTCAAAAGAATGTGAGGAAGCTTTTGAGTGCATTAAGAAAGCAGTGAGTGAAGCACCATCTATAGGAAGATTTGACCCCAAAGATAGAAGTGTGTTGGTGGTTGATGCGAGTATGTTGGGGTTGGGGGCAACGTTGGTGCAGTATGACAAAGATAATACAGAAAGAGTTATTGCATTTGCGTCAAGGACGTTAAGAGGAGCGGAGTGTAAATATTCCGTCATTGAAAGGGAAACTTTGGCTATGTTCTGGGCGGTAAATCATTTTAAGTATTTCTTGTGGGGAAGAAGATTCGTGGTCAGGTCGGACCACAAACCCATGGTGCAGCTCTTTGAAAGTGGAAGGTGGGCGTTGGGTTCTCCGAGAATAAGTAGGTGGGGTTTAGGACTTCAGAATTTTAACTTTGATGTGAGCTACTTGCCGGGGAAGCGAAATGTGGTGGCGGACTGCCTGTCCAGGCTACCGAGGGAAAGTAACAGGGCAGAAGAGAAAGAGGTAGAAGAGGAGTCAGTGGTGGCGGAAATACAAGGTGCAGTCAGTAGAGAAGAGTGGACACGAGAAGAAGAGTCAGATGAAGATCTCAAATGTATAAAGGAATGGACGGTGAAGGGGTGGCCTGATAAAAAAGTGCTGGAGAATAAGTTCAATACATGGTGGGAGATAAGAGAGGAGTTGAATTTGTGTGAAGGCAGATTGAGGAGGGGTAGGTGTTTGGTTCCCCCTCAAACCATTAGATTGGCATTGGTGAAATTGGCACATCAAGGTCATCCAGGGGAAGCTGCCATGAAAAGGAAGTTGAGGCAAAACTATTGGTGGCCGGGAATTGACAAAAGTGCTGAAAGTTATGTTAAGGATTGTTGGAGTTGTCAAACTAGCGATAAGTGCAGAGTGGTAAGAGAGGCCCCATTAATACCTAATGTGATACCAGATCAACCTTGGAGCAAATTGGCAGTGGACATTATGGGCCCAGTGACTGGCTTGGGAGAAGGATATAAATTTATATTGGTTGTAGTAGACTTCCATTCTAAATGGTTCGAATGGGAAGTAGTGAAGGAAGTGACGACTAAGGAGTTAATTGGTTTCTTGGAAAAAATATTTCTTAAGGAAGGAGTGCCCGAAGAAATAGTGTCTGATAATGGGGTACAGTTTGTGTCTGTGGCAATGAGGAGCTTTCTGGCGAGTTACAGCATAAAACACACAAGGACTGCACTGTATAATCCCAAGGCTAATGGTCTAGTGGAGAGAATCAATAGGTATATAAAAGGGGGCCTACAATTGGCAATGAAGTCTAAACAACCATGGAGGGAGGTGTTGAAGATGTTAACATGGAGTTATGTCACTACGCCACACTCAGTAACTGGTGTATCTCCATTTGTGTCAATGAAAGGTAGGGAACCTGGTACGAGACTGTGTCCAGGATGGTTGGGAATGGCCAAGGTGGTCAGTGTGGATCGTGATCAAATAATGAGATTAATTAAATTGAATCAGGAAAGGAAAAGGAGCTGTTTGATGACAGGATGAGAGTGAAAGAACAAGAGTGGAAGGTAGGGGAGACTGTGTATGTTAAAAATCCTAGGTTGGTGAATAAGTGTGTAGAAAGTAAATTTTTAGGTCCAAAAAAGATATGTGCGGTTAAAAGCAATGTTGTGGTCTTGGAGGGAGGTGAAGTGTGGTCAAAAGGAAGATTGGCAAGAGCAAGGACGGAGAGCGAAGATACAGGGAAGGAAAGTAGAGAGAATGTGGAAAAAAGAGTAGTTGAAGAGGAAGTGAAAGGGGGAATGATGGATGTGGAAGTGGAAAAGAAGGATACAGATGTAAGAGTGAAAGAAGATAGTTCACCTAGGCATAGGTCAAAGCCTGTGTGGATGAGAGATTATGAAACAGAAACTTGAGGATTTTACAGAGAGTAAATTAATATTTAAATGTTCTATTTTAGGTTTAGAAAATTGGTATGTCAGGCATATCTCTATATTAAGACTGTTTTGGTTAAGTGAGAAGTAATAGATTACTTTAGATTTTAGTATAATCAGTTATTATTATTATTTATTATTATTATCATTATATTATATTTGTATAAGGGGAAAGATGTGTAGAGCTTTGGTTTGGAATGTTGCTCACAGCTGGTCTCGCGGACTGAGGTTATGTTGGAGGAGTCGCGTGACCAGCGTGAGCGACGGTTGGAAAGCGGCCTGAGGAGTGCCATGTTGGGCTCTGGGGAGCTCCGCTTATTAAAAAGTTAAACTTACCTACGGTGTCGGGTGCCTTCTTCACTATACTTTAGAATTACATGAAACATCAGTACTTAACAAAGGTTTGAGCTTTTCGCCATTAGAAACAGATAATATTGCTGATACATACATTGATCTATATCACTTTATTAGGTAACTCAATTGAAAAAGTTCTTATACAATAGAGAGTTCTGAAACAAACACAAGAAGATTCAAGAATACTGACAACTATGACTATTGGTGAATTAAAACATACCAAATTACTAATATCTCTAGGGGAAGGACAAGAGATAGAGAACTTGACCCTCCTGACACATTTACAAATAGAATCAGACATCCTATGCCCCAGCAAACCTAAGACAAAATCTGACTTTATCTCACGCAGTTCAGATAACAATCACATAGACACTTTTTCAGCACTGGTTGTTAGAGATCTTGAGGAATTTCAAGACAATAACAAGAATAGAATCTACAAGGACATTGTAACACATGAAGAAAGGTTAGCTTTAAAAAAGCAGAGCAGCAATAAATCAATCATTATCTAAAAGGCAGACAAAGGTGGCCACATTTTTATAATGAATAAGATAGATTACATTAAGGCCGACAACCAACATCTCAACATGCAAGGATGTTATGATAAGTTATCCACAGAGCCAAATGAAAAGTTGACTAAAGAAGCTCTTGAATTTACCAATAAGTGGCATAGATTAGGGGTTTTAAATGATGATGGGAAATATTATTTGTGTACCTTTGAAGGTACAATACCAACCATATACATCTTACCAAAGGTGCATTAGGGATACAAATCTCTCCCCGACATGAGGACAATAATGTCTGGTATAGGGTAGGTCACAGAACCCATGTCCAAATACCTAGACACACAACTAAGGGACTATGTATTCAAACCTGAGTCATAGACCAGGAACTCAATGGATATTTTGCAAACCTTGGCTACTATTCAGTGGCAGGACAACTACATCTTAGTTTCTTATGATGTCAAAGCACTGTATACTTCCATAGCACATCCATTAGCCATCAGCACCCTCATATGTTCTCTGGAAGAGAAATCAGCATCTAATTATCTTTAATGTGAAATGTTGGCACACATGCTCCTTTACGCACTGTCCAATAACAATTTAATTTTCAATGGTGAAGGCTACGCATAATTCATAGGAATGGCGATGGGAGCCAATTATACCCCTATATTAGCCAACCTATTCATGGGGCAATTGGAAACAACCTTTGCCCTGACACCCAACACGAGTCTACAACAAAATGTCCTTATTTTGGAAGAGATACATAGATGATATTTTTTTTATCTCGACTGGGAACAAAACTAAATCAGAAGAATTCACACAAAAACTCAACAGTGAACCTTTTGCAATTGAATTTACCTGTACCCAAAGCAGCAATAAAATCAACTTTTTAGATTTAGAAATCTACATTGTGGGGAATTAAATGCCAGGATGCCAGAGGTTAAGATTAATTCTAAACCTTCCAGCCATCACCTCTTTTGTTTTGTTTAGTCACCCCAGGTGTGATGGATATGCCCAGACGTGGGTCCTTTGCCTGCTGGGCCTAGAGACCCAATACTCCTCACTGTTGAGGCCCAACAAGGCTGAAACATCGTGGTCTTGTGCATAAGCGATGTGACCAAGCAGTTTGGGATGGACTGCCTCTTTCGGGGTGGGGCCAAGCCTGATTTGCATATGGTCTTCCCACTTTTGTAATGGTTTGGCAGGCAAAGAACAATGGTCTTGAGGGTTGCCCAGAAAAATGCCAAAGGTTAAGATTCATTCTAAACCTTCCAGTCATCAGCTCTTATGTTTTACTTAGTCACCCCGAGTGGAACGGGTATGCCCAGACGTGGGTCCTGTGCCTGCTGGGCATCGAGACCTAAGCCACTACTCACTGATAAGGCCCAACAAGGCCACAACATGTCTGGGGATGCTTGTGGCCTCGTACATAAGGATTGTGACCAAGCAAGCTGGACTGGCCATTTTGGGGTGGGACTAAGCCTGATTTGCATATGGACTTTACCCTTTTGTAATAGCTTGGCAGGCAAAGAACGATGGTCTGGAGGGTTGCCCAGAGCAATGCAAGAGGTTAAGATTAATTCTAAACCTTCCAGCCATCACCACTTTTGTTTTGCAGAATTAAATCAGGACCGGGACATCCAGGAAACCCACAGAGGTTAACTCCAATTTACATGAAGGCAGTGGACACAAAAAGAGCATTATAGACTATATACCAAAAAGTGAAATGCTCAGAGAGAGGAGAAACCTTTTGATATAGAGGAATTTGAGAAAGAGGCATTCATGATAGGTGATATATTCATGACGAGAGGCTACAAAGAAAAGAACATCACACAGACTATCAAGAAGGATAGGACCATAGACAGAACAAGATTATTAACTCCTAAAACTAAGGAAGATTCCACCAAAAAAATAACTTGTTAGGTTCATCACAAAAGACTCAGTTCACAAGAATACTATTTACAAGATCCCCAAAAAGCATTGGAATATATCACTCTTAGATACAACATTGAGTTGTATTGTATTAGGAGAACACCTTATCTGGTTTTAAGGAAAGCTGAGACTATAGGACTCAGAACGAATTCTGAGTTTCATGAGAGTGGATGCAAAAGATATGAGACATAATTGGTTAACTAAATAGAAGGGCTTTTTCAAGTGCAGCACATGAACAAAATCAATGAATTTTGCGAAATATACTGAAAGAAAGGTTAACAGTCATGAATTTATCAATTGCAAATCGACATTTGTAGCCTATGTGATTGCATGTGTCTGCATGAAGTCTTTTGAATGAGGGGATGTAGATCTGGTTGGTGAGGTGAGTTCTGGTGGGTCTGGAGGACATGCAGGAGGTAATCCTTTCGGATAGGTAGGCGGGGTCATTAAGTGAGAGGCACTTGTGTGTAATTACCAGTGTTTTGAAAAGAATACGCTCTTTAGCTGGCAGCCAGTGTGCGTCTTTTTTTACTTGGGATATGTATTTCCTTATGGGGATACTTAGCGCAGCTCTCAGGGCATTGTTTTGCATCACTTGTAGTTTGTGTAGGTTTTTTGCAGAAGTGCCCAGATAGAGAGCATTGCAGTAGTCAGGTTTGGTGCCGATAGTGGCTCTAGCAATGAATAGGCAATTTTGCATAGATAGGAAGGGTTTAACTGTGTTAATGATTTTAGTGGTGCGTGCCGCAGATGAGGCTATGGCATTGACCTGTCGGGTCGTGGATAGGGAAGAGTCGAGATATACCCCTAGCGGTTTTACTGCTGAGGATACTGTGATAGTGGTGTTGTCGATGGTAAACGTGTTGTATTATGGTGAGAGTTTCTTTAGAGTTTCTTTAGTGCCAACCACAAGGATATCTGTTTTGTCTCAGTTGAGACAGAGTCCATTGGCTGCCTTCCAGGTTTGGATTGCAGCATAGATGTTGGTTAGGGTTCCAGCATCTTGTTCGTAGATGCGGGTGAGGGGGATTAAGACTTGTGTGTCGTTGGCATAGTTGGTGTAGGCTATGTCACGACTATCAAGGTCATTAAACAGTGGAAGAGTGAAGATGTTGTACAGGGTAGGCGCAATGCAGGAGTCTTGTGGCACTCCACAGTGTATGGTGGTGGGTGGGGCAGAGGGCGAGTCAGAGAACACTCTCATGAGTCTACCACGGAGGAAGTGGTCAATCAAAGCTGTGGCTTCTGGAGAGAAGTGGGCAGCATTTTCTAATTGTTTGCCAAGAATATCATGGTTGACGAGGTTAAAGGCAGCGAACAAATCTAGTAAAAGGAGAAGTGCCGGTTTGCCTTTATGCATGATATCTCTAAGTTGTATTTTTAAGTCTAGTAGAGCAGATTCTGTTCCATGACCAGGATGGGATCCAGATTGTCTTTTGCCTAGTATTTTATTTTCTTCTATGAATTGTTGTATTTGTGTGTACGCCACCTTATCCAGAATCTTGAGCAGAAACGGTACGGTGGTAATGGGCCTGTAGTTGGTGGCTACTTCGGGATCTAGTGTAGGTTTCTTCAATAGAGGACGCACCCAGGCTCCTTATAGGCAGTCTGGGACTGAGTTGGAGTTAAACGAAGCATGGATGAAGGTTTTGAGAAATGAGGATAAGGTTTCGGTGCAGTCTTTGACTAGTTTAGCCGGACAAGCATCGCCTTTGCAATTGGAGGGTTTGATTTTTTTGACTATTTCTATTACTTCAGTTATAGTAATATCCCTGAAGGAGAAAGGTTTTATTTTTTGTGAGTTATTCTTGTTTTCAAGGCGGGATGTTAGATTGATGGGTTTTGAGAGGTTTTTGTGATGTTCCGAGATCTTGACCTGCAAGAGCTCAATTTTGTTTATTAGAGCTGTTTGTACACTGGTGCACCAGGCTTTGTCTTTGGTGATCTCTAAAGATTTGGTAGCTGAGATGGAGAGTTCTCTATAAATGACGAAGAGTTCTTTGCAATCGGTTTACAGCGGTCACTATGAGTTTGGGGGGTGGTGTGGTGATCTTATGTTGGGTAAGGTATTGTGGGTTGGTTTGCCTGAAAAAGGAGGGGAGGAACGGTGTGGGTGGGATGTATGGGAGGTTTCTGGGTGCAGTGGTCTCCATATTGTGTAGTGTTCTCTCGTGGGAGGGCCAGAGTGGGTGATAGTAGAGCAGTTGTAGATTATGCGTGGGTGTGTACTTGAGGAAGGGGGAGTGCAGAGAAGAGAGGTGTGTTGAATATGCAAGGCTGTGGCTATGACTGGGGGGAGGCTTTGGCACTGCGACGCTTGCTGGATGGGGAGGGGCACATTAGGAAGTGGTACAATACACTGACGATTATCAAGGACAAGCAAATACAAGAGTTAACATATTGATACAAGCGTAGCCGATCGCGAGCGACAATGTAAGTATAGCTTTACAGTCGTACAGTGGAGTTGTTGGCATTACGGTAGCTCCGTGTAGGTTAGTTATGGATGCATGAGGTACAGCGTAGGGCATACGTGTGTGTGTGTATGTAATTAAACAATTAATAATGAAGTAGCAATGCATTTAGTCGAGCAATATGGCAACAGTGCTTTAGAGCTGGTAATAACGCAGTTAATATTGAATCAATGCAACATAGACCAGTTTGAGGAGCAGTACTATTTTTTATAGGAGCATACGGAGCAGATTACACATTGGTAAATAATGCGATAGTATGATTGCACGTCAGATATAAGCAGGGTACAAATCTGATCTTACCGCCTTAGGAGCTGGTGCAACATAGGTAGTTTTAGTGTCCTGGGAGAGACTCTGGATAGTCATTTCACTGACTATTCTATTGAACCGAAAGGATAATGCCTAACTTTCCATATACTATAAGGCGTCCCTACCTAACAAAGCTAGATAAGGTGTTCATTCGTCGTCATTGAAAGTCCAACCCATAATTAGTCCACTGTCCAAACTAACCTGCTCTGACTCTGCCATTACTATCACAACCAAAATCGGCAGAATGACTCCCTTCTCCTGTAGCTTGATGTTCTTCTCACTTTCACCCAATAGATGATACTCAAGTGGTTCTGAGCAACTACCCTTGTTAAGTCATACAGTTCTGATATCACACTTTTCAAGCTTGTAATCCTCTCTTGCTTTGGTTTACTCTTGTGGTCTTGAGGACCTTGCGTTTCTCTCTTATACAAATGTGTCCTATTTTCATCATGGTGCAATGTTATTCAGAATTTCACACCTCTCTCTTGACTTCCTGGGTTTTCAACCTTTTCACAAAGCTTCTTTGTGCGACGTGTCAGGGCTTTTACTTTGACTTGATGTCCATATCTTAATACTGGGACACCATCAACAACTCATGACTGGGACAATTATGATTGTCCCAGTAATGATTCTCTTTATCTTCACTCAATCACAACAACTCATGGCAGGGACGAGTATTATTGTTCCAGTAACAATTCCCTTTATCTTCACTCAATCTCAACAGCTCGTGACTGGGAGGAGTATGATTGTTCCAGTAATGATTTTCTTTATCTTCACTCAATCTTAACAACTTATGACTGGGATGAGTTGGCTTGTTCCAGCAATGCTTCCTATTATCTTCATTCAACCTTAACAGGTTATGACTGGGATGAACCTGAGCAATCGCATAATAATTCTCAGTCCCCTTCACAGGTCTCCCGCCTTCCCTGTTACCTGTAGTGTAACAGGATAGCGTTACTGGGGTTCTTGCTTGTTTTGGAAACTCCTTTTCCTATGCCAGGTTGACTTCTGGTAATGTCTGTGCTTGCGGTCACGGCTTTTGCAGCTCTTTCTCTGTTGGCATGTCCAGTGTCGGCTCCACGGTGGTATCAGCATTTTTTTACGGACCTACGGGTCCACCCTTGTTTCTCAGTGACTCCACCATCTGGTTCCTTCTTCCAGTAAGGATGCCCTGCATCCATGGGTACAACGTCCATTCATCTGCAATTTTTTTTTGCTGCATTTTTTGCTGAAGATTTTTTAACGCAAATCAACCCATCGAAAAATATGGGGGGTGGGTAGAGGGATAATAGGTTTCTGGGTGTTTCGGGACTATATTTCAAATCAGTAGGAAGGGTGGTTCGGGGGAGTAACCCCCCAAAAATAAAAAAAATTAGATGAGTTTTTGCGGCAAAAAACCAGCATCAAAAAATGCCACGAAAAAAACGTGCGATGGAATGACATGGAACCCATCCATGTTGGTGCTTCTCCACCTCTGCCTCTCTGATTGACACTCTGCCTCAGATTTACCTTCCGGGTTCCCTTCTGGAATAGGACCCTGTTCGTCCTTTGCACATGCCTGCGAGTAAACTTGAATCTCGCGTGCCTTTTCTTCTCTCTCCTGGTCTCCACCTCTTTCCTTTATTGTGCTGAAGTGGGCATTCCCTGGCGCAGCATTGTAGTCCTTTTCTCCTGTTTGTTGATTCTGTATTCCTCCAACTATGTTTCTTTTCGTCTCAGTATGAGGAGGTCTTTCTCTTAAAATAACAACCAGTCTTTCTTGATTACAACAACACATCTTAGTATGTTCTTCATATTTCTCTTGACTGAATGCTTGTACAAGTGTACCATTGGTATGGCTCCTAGGGAGTTCTTCACCAGAACAGGATTCCTTGTCCCCAAATGGAGAGTGCCTCCCAGCGAGTTCCCGCTAGCCTCTACCCCTAGGGAAGTTACTGCAGAGCACGCTCACCTTCCTAGTTTCTCAGGGAAAGGCTCTCCCTTGGGGAGAAGTGACAGATCCTGTGATTCATCACAGGAGGTAACAGAGAAGCTGAGATGAGAAGAAGAGAGGCAAGAACAATTTTTGAACTAAGAGCTATCAAAGAAGGTTTAAATACTGACCATGAATGCAATGTTTTTGTTCGAAACAAGCAATTTAAACTTGGACTATAATGGATAGCACAGGTTAGGATAATACAATATGATGGGGCACTTGCAGAGAACTGGGGGAAGAGTAAAAGAACATTTATATTTCAAAATGAGAATTTCTATGTAATATGTACTTCACAAACAACAACCAGTTTTGTGCTAAATGTTTCTTGTTACCGATAACAACATCAGCAGTACACCCCAGGAAACCTCTATTCCAACATGCACTTTTCCAAATCATAGTAATGGCCAGCAAATCATTTGATGATAGCACTACTACCACTGGCTTACAATACTGCTTTTGAGCACTTTCGGTATCCTTAGAACATTTAGTAACGGAGCATTTTAGTTAGAACATGTAATAGCTTTATAATGTGCACGCAAAATGTAAAGGATGCTCTTTTTGTTGAAACTGAAAAGCAGAAGGTTGCTTGCACCATTTATTTATTTGAATTCTTATTTAGTGCACCACATGCCTGCGGGCCTCAGGGCACACACACATAACAAAACAGGGCAAAAGAAGCAGCGTAGTAAAAAAAAGTGTTTGAAATAGATCACAGGAATACTAATCAAGAGATTGATTAAATAACACTGTCTTTAGTCCCTTTTTGAAATCCACGGTCAAAGGAATGGACCGAAGGATCACGGAAGGGAGTTCCAGGCAATTTATTTTTTTAATTTGTTTATCGCATTTAAAATGTTAACAATTTTTTTAGCAATACATCTCATTTGACAGGTAAAAAATAAAATATAAAAACAGAAAACAGAAAAGTAAGAAAAAAAAAATTAACTAATTCGTACCAAGTTAAGTTAAATCAACTCACTGAGCCCGATTCAAAGGACAATCTCTCCAGAAATTGAACAAGAGCAATAGGTTTTGAACCATCCATCAGCAGAAGCCACCAGGCAGCATGATCCGATGCTTCAAAATCTGAAAACAGATGCCTAAAATGTGTTGTGAGAAGGTGTAACAATGTTAATCAATGTTACAGACTCCTCCGGGTTTCTGCAAAATCGACAGAACTTGGCTTGTCGGATATAGTTCAACTGTGCTCAAAGGAACTTGTCCCGTATTCTTTTGTCTGGGAATTTCTTCAAGTATGGGCAAACATAATCTAATTTCCAACCCTCGAGAGGCAAATGTGCCGTCAATTTGGACCTGTTTGCTACTTGTAATGTTTGAATCTAGTCAAACCTTTTTAGTTTTACTTTTACCCGCTTTGGGTTAGACAAATGTTGTTCAAATCGACTATCTATCACTTGCAGACAGTTGGTCATGTCTTGGGACCAATCCTGTAGAAATGAGTTGTTAAATTTGTTCATTTCTTTATAGACTAAATCCAGAATTGGAGATCTTTAAGTTGCAGAACATTTGCCAAACAAGGTCAATCTGTTCTAGGTGACTGCACAACTTAAAGAAGGGAGGCCCAGTTCTCGACAAAGAGAAGCAATCGGGGTGGATTTTGGAACCCTTTGGACTTGCTTCCAAAAGGATCCCTCCAAGCGAGTTCAGAAAGGTTCAGATATGGACAGCATGGCATCAGCTCCATAGATTACCGTGGGAATACCTTTTGCTTTATAGAACTGAATGACCAGCAAAATGGAGGAACGCCCACATTTTCTGTTTATTGCGCATGCTGGCAAGTTAAGGTTTTCATTTTCTCAACCAAGTGGGATACCATCGGAGCTTCTGGTTTTGAGGTACTGAGTCAGACTCCCAGATATTTTAAATTTTCTCACCACCGATCTTCCAAGAAAACCGTTTTTTGCCTTTGGTCAGTATGCCAAAGCTCATAGTTTTGGTTTTACCTTTATTGATCTCGGGCCCATTCCGAGAGATGTAATTGTAAAGGGCATCGAGTCGCCTCTGTAGGCTCACCGCTGTCTGGTCGATGAGCACTATGCCATCGGCAGTATAATAATCGCGCGAGATGAACACCACCCACCTTTGAGGGAAATTATCTTATGTTTTCAAAAGCTTCAGACATGACTTCCAGGAAGAAGGGTTGGTGCTGTCGGACACCCCTGTTTTACCCCTCTCAGAGTCTTGATTTCTTTTGACAGGAGTCCTTCTCTGTTTAATCTAACTCTCAGGGTGGTATCAGAGTGTATGGCCTGAATTGGTTCCAGGATAGGTGTCGGACAGTTTTCTTCATCTTACACCATAACAGCCCTCTGTCCACCCGGTCGAATGCCTGGACGAGGTCCACAAACACCACATGTATTTTTATTTTGCGTTGCCTGGCGTTTTCTTTCAATAACTGCAGCAAGAGGGTATTAACAGCTGTGCCCAGGCCTTTAACAAATCCACATTGGAAGTGATCAGAACTGTCGATGGTCCTGCACCAGTCATGAAAATGGTCCAACGTATCATGCCAAAATGTTTCCCTATCACATCGAGGAGCGCGATAGGGCGATAGTTTGCAGGGTCCTTCCGGTCTCCTTTTTTGTAGATTGGGACCACTATCGCCCTCCTCCATGAACTCGGTACTTGATGGCTACTGGCAATCTGACCAAACAAGGACACTATAAAAGCAGCCCAGTCTTCCAGATGTTCACGGAGCATCACGTTCGTCAGGCCATCAGGACCCGGTGTATGGGAGATCTTTAACGTCTTGATACGCTTGATAATTTCATCGAGGTTAGTGTTCGTGACCCAAGGGCCTCGAGTCTTGGAAGGCAGCTCCACAGTGCCAACGACAAGCTATCTCGTCATTGGCACTGGGGAGGTAATCCCAAGGACGAGATATCAGATGAGATGTAGGCAATAGTTGGTGTACAAAGCCTTGCGTAGTGATTTGCCCAAGCTTACTCATTGAAAGGGTTTGACTGGTCCACCTTTGCAGCAGTTTCCACTGGTTCAATGAGAGACCAGAAGGCCCGTGAATCTCGTCCCGCCAAGGTTCTCAACATAGCCTCGGCATTGTTCTGGTATCTTAGATGTTGAGTCGAACAAAGCCAGTTTTTATAATTGAGCTGTGCCAATTTAGCTTCAATGATGGCTTTTGGTGAGTTACTTCTTTTGGCGATCCACCACACTTTCGAACCAGTTTTCTTTTTGCTACCAAACTGGATCACATGCGTGTGTACCAAGCTTTGAGGCAAACCCTTTAGATGTTGGGTTAACACTAAAGTCTTCCAACAGCGGGGAATATTCAACTCTAGCTGGGTTTTTAGCGAATGTAGATGCAAAGTCTCTGATGTTTGCTGACAACATCCTTAACCAGAGTCCCTTATTCCAAGAATCGACCACAATTGGTGTGAAGTCTTGAACTGTAGTGCCAGAACTGCCCCATTCTAAAAGGAGCAAGTTATGATCACTCTGAGGGGTTACAGTGACCTGGAAATTGTGAACAAGCGGTAGAAAATTAGTAGAAACTTAGATGCTATCTAGGGTGGAGGTAGAACCCCGCCCTTGCCATGTCGGCTTTGCAGGAATATCCCCCTTAGGGTTACCTATAAAAAGGTGCATGGCTCTCGAGTTCATAAGTGTGGTTCACTTGTCACGTATAGCGTGTTTTGGGTCATAATGGTTCCAGAGGAAACTTTGTTTTGTTTGAACAAGGTCAGGGATGTTTAAACCACCACAGATGATGAAATATGTAGACTCCTGGTCTACGTAGAAGTCGTCCAGTCTAGAAGAGATCATACCAATAAATGAGTCATCCGATATTAGTGCAGGATTCCAACATACGTTTAGAATCAAAATTATGGAACAAGGGCCAGTTCCTGGTGGTAGTTGGCCAGGTTCCCATGTGATCACATTTTCCTGTATGAGGGAATTATGTGACACGGATTTCAGAAGTTTCAAGGTGCTACCCAATTTCACTGCCGTAAGCAAACCAGCCGATGGCCGCCCAAAGTCACCCTTCTCTGCTGGAACAATAGACAGATCAAAGGATCTGTGTGATCTGACCGCGGCTTCTTTCACCGCGATGGAAAAGTTTGCATGGGAAATGCACAAACACAAAATGTTCGTACATTTCCCATGCGAACATATTATTAAAAACACAAAACACTCACCTCCACCCACACCCCCAACACACCCATAACACACCCCCACGCACACCCTACTTATCTTGCGCCAGTTCTCTTTCACTTTTGTGAACGGGAACCGGTACTGCAGGGTCCTTTTTTTTTCTCGGGAGTGCTGCAGGGGTGTCCCTCGCAACACCCTGCTCACTATACAGTATAGTGTAGTGAGCGGGGTGTTGCGGGGGACACCCAGGCAGTCCCAGTTTTTTAATAATTTCTTTTTGGGGTGTGCTGCAGGGGTGTCCCCCGCAACACCCACTAACCATACTGTATAGTATGGTGAGCGGGGTGCTGCAGGGGACACCCCTGCAGCCCTTGCAGTGTTTTTATTTTTTTAAATGCATGCCACCAAAGGTTCAAACTTTTGGTGTTCGAACCTTTGGTGTCAATCATTTATGACCTTTTTGTATAGGTCGAACTTTTTTTCGGTAATTTCTACCGATACCACATCAAAGCCGTCCAGTGTAGTCAATTTCCTTAACAACGTTTCCTGTGGGTTAATTAAGTCCAATTCAGACAAATTTACATTACTGGGGCGAGAAAGATGTTTAAAAAAAAAATAGTATTCCAGGATATAAATTTCAATCTGGATGTGATGACTGAAGTGAAAACCACCAAAAGGTCTCTTCTTTGGTGTCTGATGGTAGAGCTGGGTTGCTAAGAGAAGGAATGAGATGCCAACGTATTGGCCAACCAGGACCAATCGGAGGTGTGCAGGTTGGGCCTTTTGGTGGGTTCTTGGCGATGGATGCTTCTCACTTGTCGAGACGAAGAGTCCCACTTGAAGGTCACATTCAACTTAGGTTCCGGTACCCTGCCGATCTTTAAAGGGTCCTGAAACAGTGGAAAAGGTCTAGAGTCGGATGTATCATTACCCCTCCCAGCATTACCCCTTATAGCTCAAAGATTTAGTTGTTGTAAAGTCAAAGATTGCTCGATGTTCACACCAGAGTTGCCCCTCACTGGGTAGGTACCTTGTTCTTGTGAAATAAGAGTTTTCTCAATGTTCGTACAACATGACAAGTCAAAACCCAAGAGTAAAAGATTTTCTGTAGAGCCCAACAACATCTTCTTAATAACTGGAGACGAGAGATGAAGAAACACTGAGTCCCTGCATTTTTTATCATGAAATTGAAATCATTTGGAAGTCAGAAGATCTTAGCAAACGCAAATTCAGTATCGAGTGGAACAATTCCAAGACTGCTTGGCGGTTTAGGACAAGACTAGTGTTTTGATCCAGGACCCTCTCCAATTTCAGTGATCGATTTTTGAGGTTGGCTGGTATCACGCTTGTTCTCATGTAAGCTTGTTCGTTAACCTTAAAGTCAATCTTCTAAATAGCTTGATCTTTTAAGCGAGGAAACTAGAGAGTTGCCAGCGGCCTGATTTCTTGCTGTTGCTGAAGCCTGTAAGCTTAATCGCTTCCGTTTGTCATCCATTGACTCGAACCGGGTTGAAACTGGCAACTCTGTGCTGACCATTGCCTGTGCCCCACTAACTCCCTGCTTGTTGTTTGTAGGGTCAGCAAGTTCGGTAATCTGAACATCAGTCGAGGCGTCCTCATGCAAGTACATGGAAACATTCAGTAAGGCCTGTGATAGAGTACTCAAGTGTGACCCACCCGGATGGGGGCTAGGAGTTGGCTCCCGAGTGACACTCCTCTTGTCCGAGACCCCTCCTGGCTGTAAGTCTCGGATAATTGAGACCACCTTTCTTGGTGCTGGTTTCGGTGCACATTCCCTCTTGACTGAAGGTTGTGTTATTCCCTTGTTCACAGCTGCAACAGATTCCCAGTCTTTGGAATTTCCGGACTTCTTTAGTTGCGCTGGTTATTTATTTGAGAAGATGGGGAAAGGCTGGTTGTCCCCCACCTCATCCTCCTCTGTTTGTTGAATATGCACGGCCTTTTCCCCAACAGTAAATAGGCCTTTTGCTGTTTTTTGAATAGTCAAGGCACCTGTAGAGGGATTGGTTGTAGTACAAACAGGTTGTGTAGAATCCTTAGTCAGGTCCACAGAGAGAGACACATTTGTTGTCTGAGTGGACTGGGATACAGACGGCCTCACATCGTTGACGTGTTCTGATGCAGTGTGAGGAAGGATCCCAATGCTTCCCTATGTCAAGCCCAGCATCTCCTTACCAGTTATGAAACCCTCCAGGAAGATTAGCTTAGAATGGGTCATAGCTAAAAGAGTGGTGTTGTCCATGAGAGTATCATTCAATTGTTTGAACAGTTTGGTAAATGAGGTGAGGGCAATAGCGAGGGTTGACATAATAGACAATAGATCAACCTTTTCCTTTCAGGCCGGAGGATTAGATGCAGCCGTTGGCTCTGGGGCTGACTCGCTGTCGAAGTGTCAGAACTAAGTTGACCAGGTGAAAGTACAGGCAGAACAAAACTAGGGGCCCTCGTCGATTTCGCTGGATCTTCCCTTTCCTGCGACCCGGAATTGTCTGAGTCACCTCGTGGGTTCACTGCTTCGGGCCCCAACGCCTGCATTTCTATTGTACCAACCTCCTCCCTTATGGTGTCGGAGTGTATAGATAAGCCATCGGGTGAGCTAAAGTCAGTGGCCGATGTAACTTCCCCCTGCATTTGCAAATCCTGGTGCGATCTAGACCAGGGCTGATGGTTATTATCCATCCTGGAAGGTGTCTCCAAACCCTGATGCCAGGTGGTTCCTAACTGTGGAACCAGTGAAGACTTAGATGAAGGCCTCAGATCACCAGAGGCTGCCTTGAGGTTGAAGGGTACGATTGTGATAAGAGGAATTATGCCCCCCCCCCTTTTGTGGGCTTTGAAGGTTTCGGAGACCAGCACCAAGTTTCAGTGCCTTCTAACAGATCAGCATCGGAAACATCCCCAGGCAAAGTCCCAAACGTAGAAGCAGTTTGGAAAACATAGATAGGAATATAGGGGTCGTCTCACAACCCCACCTTTGGAGTTTGTGATATTTGCGAGTCTTAGCAGCTTTAGAGAAGGAATTCACGCCCATCATCCCTGAGTCCCTCTTTCGTTTCCAGGGCTTTGGGCGTGAGCCCTTGTTGTTGTTACACATAGCGTCAGGTTCCCTTGCAGCAAGATCTGACGATGTGTTCCCGTCTGACGTGGTCAAACCGGACTCTAAGGCCACTACTTCACCGTCTGCCAGACCCTCCCTTGAGGTGGTAAGGTTAGAAGGATTAAAGTCTCCCTCCTCTAAGGGCGTAACTGATACAACGAACCCCCCCCCCGGGGTTGTCAAACTTTTACACTGACGAAGAAGGAATTAGGGGCCATAAATCATCAACATCAACATGTGGACCTGTGCCTTTGTTGTGGTAGAAGTGTCAAGGACAAATGGCATGGCCCAGTTCTCTCCTTCAGAACGAGAGGCTCCAGATTTTGAGCGACCACCTTCACTCACCGATGTTTCAATGTCCAGTGTCGGGGGTCCTCCCGAGAAGACCGTTGTTGGTTGAGGGAATTCCAAAGAGGGGGGTGCTTGTACCCCCCGGTGGTTGGTAGGGTGTAAACCCGTTACCGGTTCTAATATACATTCTTGCTGGTTAGAGCAGACACTCGCAATGCCGATAACATTTGTCAAATGAACACGAGACCCTGTGTCCCACAAGGCATCTCGGGACGTCGATGATTTTGGTAAATTCAAAGAGTTTGTGGAACAAGAGTCCTTGCAATTTACAGTTACCGGCAAGGAACAGTTAAAAGTAGAAGAATTAGTGTCGATTTGTGAAGAGTTTGAGTTTTTACTCACCCACCGTGTGACGGATGCTCCTTCTCTGGGGCGCATGAGGGAAACAGACGAAGATGGCTTCGTAGAAGTGCAAGAGTTCTGGGTACTAGCAAGCCACTGAAAAGAGCTGCGCAGGTTCATGGCCACGTCCAACGGCCACCGGACACCAGACACTGTGTCACGCTCCGCCACGCTTTGCTAGAGCTAGATGTTTTGAAGCAGCGAGCGTGGGCGGAGATGGAGTCTGGCAAAAGTAGGCAGCAAAAGCAGTCCCGCAAGTATGTAAATGGAACATTGCAGCAGCAGTTCTTGGAAAGCAGACTCAGCGAGTCTCAGCAACGTAGTGAAAGATCTGTGTCAGCTGTCCACAACAGTAAGCATCCTTTGAATCAGGCAAAGAATAAACGCATCTACAGAGAAGGGTCAAAACACCAGACACTCTGCCACACTCCGTCACGCTTCGCTTGAGCTAGATGTTTTGAAGCAGCGAGCGTGGGCGGAGGCAGAGTCTGACGAAAGTAGGCATCAAAAGCAGACTTGCAAGTTTGTAAATGGCATGTTGCAGCAGCCGTTCTTGGAAAGCAGACTCAGCGAGTCTCAGCAACGTAGTGAAAAATCTGCATCAGCTGTCCACAACAGTAAACGTCCTTTGAATCAGACAAAGAATAAACGCAGCTACAGAGCAGGGCCCAAACACCAGACACTCTGCCATACTCTGCCACGCTTCGCTAGAGCTAGATGTTTTGAAGCAGCGAGCGTGGCGGAGACAGAGTCTGGTGAAAGTAGGCAGCAAAAGCAGACTCGCAAGTTTGTAAATGGCACATTACAGCAGCAGCTCTTGGAAAGCAGACTCAGTGAGTCTCAGCAACGTAGTGAAAAATCTGCATCAGCTGTCCACAACAGTAAACGTCCTTTGAATCAGACAAAGAATAAACGCAGCTACAGAGCAGGGCCCAAACACCAGACACTCTGCCATACTCTGCCACGCTTCGCTAGAGCTAGATGTTTTGAAGCAGCGAGCGTGGCGGAGACAGAGTCTGGTGAAAGTAGGCAGCAAAAGCAGACTCGCAAGTTTGTAAATGGCACATTACAGCAGCAGCTCTTGGAAAGCAGACTCAGTGAGTCTCAGCAACGTAGTGAAAAATCTGTATCAGCTGTCCACAACAGTAAACGTCCTTTGAATCAGGCAAAGAATAAACGCAGCTACAAAGCAGGGTCCAACGACCAGACACTCTGCCACTCAGAGCAATTGGGCCATCCAGGCAATTGGGCCATCCAGGCAATTGGGCTGCGCACCTCAAAACTCAGTCCACCTGCAGACACCAGTCTAAACCGAGGCTGAACAAGTTTGAGCTGGATCTCAGATCTAAGGGAGCCAATTGGAGTGTAACGCTTAAGTCGGGCTGAGAGATATTTGGGCGCTGTATCTAGCAGACACTTATGTGTCAATGTGATGATCTTGTGAGTCACTCAGTGTTTTACCGGCAACCAGTGCAAATTTCATCTAGCCTGTGTGATATGTGCATGCTTAGCTAAGCCTGTAATGGCACGCACAGCACCATTCTCAGTGACTTGAAGGGAAGACAAGACCGAAAGGTTTTGAGTTTGGGAGCTGAAGCCGCAATAAGAAGCTCGGTTTTTGTGGCATTAAGAGCCAACAAATTAACGACCATCCACTCATGGATGGCAGCGTAGAACTTGTTCAATTTGGCTGTATCCGTAGCATAATGTTCAGAGAGTTTGATAACAACCTGAGTGTCATCAGCATAATTAGCATACTGGACACCCAGGTTGTCCAACAGTGCCATAAATTGAAGAATATAAAAATTAAAAAGAGATGTGGAAATACAGGAGCCCTGAGGCACCCCACAAATAATATATGAGGGAGTGGAATGGGCATCTCTGCTAAAAACTCTGGCCTGTCGTGGCCCAAAAAAAGAGGAAATCCATTAGGTGGCTAAACTAGAGCAACCAACCACGGATTGAAGGCGTTCAACTAAGAGGGCATGGTCCACAAGATCAAAAGCTGATTAAAGATCAAGAAGCATCAGTATGGCAGAGTGGCCTTGATCCACAATATTAAGAAGGTTGACTTTAAGATTGAGAAGGCTTTGAGACCGGACTCATGAGAACCCAGGATGTTATTTTGCTCGAGAAAGCAATGAAATTGTATGAAGGCCAATTTGTCCAGAATCTTTAGAATACATGGAACGATGGTGATCGGGCGATAGCTGTCTGTTGCAAAGGGATCAAGATTCGCCTTCTTCAAAAGGGAAGAGATCCAGACATCCTTGAGAAGACGGGGAACAAAGCCTTCCGAGAAGGAGATATTGACAGGTTTTGTGACCATGAGGCACAATACGTCAAAGAACTTAATAATGAGGCTAGATGGACAAGCGTCCCCCTGACACGAAGTAGGTTTCATAGGCGAGACCAGCTGAGCAATGAAAGGTCCAGTTCAGGGAGAAAAAAGGCAAAGATGGGTGGCACAGAAGTGGTTGACGGGGGCAATTCGCTGGGACCCAGGAATGAGACACTGGAGTTAAGAGAGTTCCTTAACACCTATGTGGCATCTTGAGGCGCAACAACCTTATTAATAAAGGTGTTGTGAATCAATTGACACCAGTCATCATTTTTGACAGGGCCGGCACAGGAGAAGGATTGGTCTTAAATTCATTAAATATAGCAAAAATCTCCTTTGAGCAAGACTTGGCTTGACCAATCGTATCGTTGTAGGTCGCAGATTTAGTCTTTATAATGGCCGCTTTATATTGCAAAATAAGGCTTTTGCAATTGGCCAAGGTCAAAGGGGAGGAGTTAGAATGCCAATGTCGTTCGGCCAATCGTTTCTCCTGTCGGAGAAGAAGAATGCTTTCATTAAACCAATTTTTCTTGACAGTTTCACTTTTGACTTGACGAGATCTATTGGTGCAAGGGTATTAATGGCATCTTCAAGCGTTGTAAGGAGATGGCTGGGCAAGTCATCCGCCTTCTCAAAGTGCTTTGGTGAACCCAGACATGCAGTAAGAAGGGATGAAAATTTTGGACGATGCATTCTTCCAGTTCCTAGACTGAATAATTAATATGGGATTGGTGCCAAGCCTAGCGGGCGGTTTAGGCATATTCACGTTAAAGGAGATTAGGTAATGGCCTGACCAAAAACAGGGGGATATTGTCAGATCAACAACGACCCAGTCAAGGGTATGGCCACCAGAGTGTGTGAGCCAGAGGAGTGTTGCATATAACCAGGATCCCAAGGGCTCCCAATAAGGAGACAGTGGACGTGTCAGTCGGGAAGTCAGCCCAATAGTTAAAGTCACCTAAGACCAACACTGGGGTATTACCCCTGGTAATTGTATTGAGGATAGCAATAAACTGCTCTTCAAAAAGTTGGAGCACCCTAGGGGGATGATAAATGGAGACAATGGAGACAGAGGTATTGTCAGAAACTTTAAGATTGATATTCAAACATTCGCAGTCATCGGGGACCTCATGTTGAACCTCGTAACAGTGTAGGGTATTTCTGAAGAAAAGAGCCACTCCACCCCCAGGTCCGTCGTTACGATTGGCGCAAAACAGATGGTAATTTTCTGGAATGGAGAGAATAGCATCTAACTAAATGGCACCATTACACCAAGATTCGGTAATGGCCAGAAAGTTTAAGGACGAAGCCCCAATAAGATCTTCTACCTCCACTCCAAACTTTAACAAGGACACAGGAGAAAGTATCACCACAGAACTAGCGGGAGTCTCTGTGGGGATGAGAGGGACAGGCAGAGATGGCACGCTAGAATTGTGAATAATGGGCGAGATATAAGCTGTACCGTTGGCCAGAGATGGAATGGTAGAATGTGCAGCAGACGGGAAGGTGACAAATGACGAGATGGGGTTAGTCCTATCAGAGGTTTGGGACAAAGCGCTTTGAAGGAGCCTATGTCCACATGCATGAAGGAGTAGGGCGCTAACTGGTGAAGAGAGGCGTATGTTAGAACAATCAGCACGTTGTGCCTCTAATCTTACTTTGCGACTATTATGGATGGGCTGAACTAGGTCAGCCCGCGACATGCTAACCAATATATAGTAGCAGTAGTAACAGCAGGTGGGGAGCAGATCAATAGGGGGGCACCATCAAACGGTCTCCTCACTTGATACCAATGTATACAGCAGAATGTATTGCCACCTTTATCAGAAGAGCCTCCAGACACTCTACGAACTCCAATGTATTTATTACTTAAATCAAGAAGGGAACACTCACAGGCATTTATTGATACCTACAATTACAGATACAGCCCTTTGTTTGCACACATTAAAAAAAGGCACTGATGGTACCCTGCTCAATTTGTTTATTATTAAAAATAAGAATGGAGTGCCTGCTGTGAACATACATAGCATTTATAAAATGGCATCCACAATTAGAGATACAGCCCTTTGCTTGTGCACACATTAAAATATGGCGCTGATGGCATTCTGCTTAATTTGTTTAATAATGAAAATAAGAATGCAGTGTCCACCATGTACATACATGATATACTATATGTTATTTATAACGCGCCTGCACACAAGTGTTTCTATGTGCGACAAGACAAAGAAGGGAACAAGGGAAGACAAGGCAACGATCTTGCTATACCTTGTGTCATTCAGATTGTGCAAGTGTGACAGCACGAAGTGCAGTGGGGAAGAGCAGGGGAGATGTTGGGGGAAGTGCAATCAGGGCAGCAAGTTCTGAGTAGTGCGGCCAGGGCAGCGTGCTCTGGGTAAGTGCTAGGAGGCATGGGGCTTTGCAGTTTAGCTACAGCCCCTGAGTGCGTTGGGCCTGGAGGCAGTGCAAGGGGGAGTGGTCATGGAGGAGCCAGGTACCCAGTGAGACTATGAGGGTACTAAGCAACCAGTCGGTGCAGCAGACAGGAGGTTAGCAGGGAAGCGAGAGAGAGAAGGCAGTGAGAAAGGGAAGGTCTTGCGCTGTTTCCAGAACATCAGGTGGTCCGCCTCAAGTCTGAGAGGTGCAGGAAGTCCATTCGTAGGAAGGCATCTGCAGGGGAGAGAGGTCTGCCTGGAGAAGCATCTGACCCTCAGAGAGTTGGAGATAGCAGAGTGAAGGGCTCTAGAAGGAAAGAATTTCGGAAGAGAGAGTTGGATGTAGTGCGGGCCACAGCCCCAGAAAGCCTTATAGACGATACAGAGGGTCTTGAACTTGATCCTTGCAGCCACCGGGAGCCAGTGGAGGGATTTCAGGGCAGGAGAGATACGGTCCCTGGGCTTGAGGCCAAGGATAAGTCTTGCAGTCCTGTTCTGGATTAGTTGCATAGGGTGCAGAGTGGAGGCAGGCATATTGAGAACGAGGCTGTTGCAGACGTCCAGCCTAGAGAGAACCAGGGTTCTGGAGACAGTGAACTGAGAAAAGGTAGAATACCTGAGGAGGTGAAGCTGGAAGTGGGACTGAATGGCAAGGTCTGTGATGTGAGGAGTGAAGGAGAGAGTGGAGTTGAAGATGACACCAAGGTTTTTTGCCCAACAGGAAGGCAAAGGAATCGGGCCCGAGGAGGGCGGCCAGTGTGAGAGACAGAAAGTCGGAGCAGGGGTCCCAATGAGAAGGATCTCCGTCTTACTGGCATTAAGGCAGAGATCATTAGAGGGGCCCAATCCTGAATTGCAGAAAGACAGTCAGGAATGAGTGGGGGAGGAGGCTGAGGGGAGCCTGAAGGAAATCTAAGTGCCATCCACATAACATTGAAAGTGAGAAGGGAAGGTGGAGATCAAGTTGGCCAAAGGGGCCAGATAGACATTGAAGAGCCAGGGTGAGAGTATAGAACCATGGGGGACACCACATGTGGAGAGGGAGGTGGCAGAGAGAAAGGACCCAAGTTGGATCTGGGACGGTCAAATCAGGAGGAAGGAGGTCAGCCATGCCGGGTCCTGATCCCTGATGCCCAGGTTCTCATGGACTCAATTGATCAGGGTGGTGTGATTAACCATATCGAAAGCAGAGGAAAGGTCAAAGTAGGCAAGGACAGAGGGAAAGCTGAAGTCCAGATTAGAAAGCAGATCTTCACAGGTGTTCAGAAGAGCAGATTCGGTGCCTCTGGTTGATCTGAAGCCAGACTGATGGTCATGGAGACAACCAACAGATTCAGTGTGGAGAGTAAGCTGGGAGATGGCCAGCTTTTCCAGGAGTTTGTCCAGGAAAGGAGTCATAGAAATCGGGTGATAGTTTGCCAGACAGGTGGGATCTGCTGAAGGATTTTGTGGGGGGAGTGCACAAGGGAGTGCTTGAGGAGAGAGGGGAAAGATTCAGGTGCGAAAGAGTGATTGCCCAGGAATGGAGTCATAGAAATCGGGCAATAGTTTGCCGGACAGGTGGGATCTGCTGAAGGATTTTGTGGGAGGAGTGCACAAGGGATTGCTTGAGGAGAAAGGGGAAAGATCCAGTAGTGAAGAGTGAATTGGCCAAGGCTGGAGCAAGGGTGGCAATGTGGCTTTGATGCTTCTGGAGGAGCAGGGAAGCACCTGTTTGGATGACACATTCATAGATAGGACTTGTTTAGAAACATCATTAGTTGTTGTCAGAGAGAAGGAGGAAAAAGTAAAAGGAGAAGGAGAGGCAGCCAGAGGGGTCCTGAGAGAGGTAGAGGGAGAGGAAGAGGGGAGCGAGGACAGGATGTCCTGAGTTTTAATGGTGAAATGAGAAGCCAGAGCCGTACAGGGGGATTGGGAGGAGAGGTGGAGACTGCAGGAGGATTGGCCAGTTCCTTGCAGATTTTAAAGAGTTTGGCTGTGTTAATAGAGGCCGCAAAGATGCAGGCTTGGTCATGGACCCTCTTCTTGGAGTATACAGAGAGTCTGTATTGCCTTCGAAGCAGGCGGAAGGCTAGTTTGTCAGAGGTTGCTCCCAAAGCCCTCCACTTTCTCTCAGCCACCCTGCACTTGCGTTTCAGGGCGGCAGGGTCAGAATCATACCAAGAGTTGCACTTGGAGGTAGGTGTCAGTCGCCTATGCCATAACTCTATGCTAAAATAATACACCAACCTGGAGCAGGCACTGCAGTCTAGCTGAATGGAGAATCCACCTTGTCATCCTCCTCTTCCTCAGTGAAACCTTTTGGGAAGAGCAGGGCTTCCAGGTATACAGTCTATGGGAAGACAATCCTGATCTGGTAGCTGGGGTTCCTTGGATGTCCGCAGCGAAGATCCTTTCTCTGATGGGCAGCCTCGGGAGAATGCGGTGTTACACTGTAATGCAAAGAATAAGGCTAATTAGGGTGAGGAGGTGAGTGCCGTCCCTTATGATTCTTAGGTATATTACCCTTTGG
This sequence comes from Ambystoma mexicanum, assembly GCF_040938575.1. Taxonomy (NCBI): domain Eukaryota; kingdom Metazoa; phylum Chordata; class Amphibia; order Caudata; family Ambystomatidae; genus Ambystoma; species Ambystoma mexicanum. Next base: position 592,996,139 of record NC_090923.1, on the reverse strand, counting down.
AGCTGAGGTGAGGCGAGGGCTGCTGGACCGCTCTGGGTGTCTCTCTGGTGATGGAGAGGGTAGGGGCTCATAGGAACTGATTACAGCTAACGAGAGAGAGAGAGAGAGTGTTAGTACTGGGGGTCCAAGGGAAAGGAAGCAGTGGTGGACAGGAATTATCCTACCGTGATCGCTGAACAGGGAGGCGGGGCAAGGTGTTTTGGCAGTTGCGATGGATGCAGAAAGAGGCGGCCAGTATCGGGACAGATAGTTTTGTAGTCTGTTGTTATGGGACTCGAAGGTATGATCTGCGTGACGGGAGACAGAAGCAGAAGGTGAGTGTCTGCCGCAGGAGATTGTGCGAAGATCTGAAAAGGGAAACAGAGAACCATACCAGGAGGCAAAAGCCTTTTCGGGAAGCCGTGAGGTGGAATATGCAGTGAACAGGTATCGGGAAGCCACAGGAAGCAGGAAGGGGCTATGAGAGTAAGAAGAAAAGAAACAGAGGACTTGAGAGTCTACAACCTTAGAAGCGGGGGCCAAATTCTAAAAGGAAATGCGAACTTACGGAACGCGGCCACTATAGGAGTAGCAACGCGATGCAGCACAGCCAGAGACGCCATTAATACACAGCAAAGCGCTGCCAACGGCACCACACAGACCAACCCTGCCTGCAGGATATCACAGTAGGCTTCAGATGGGTTGCCAGTCATTTGGTCGAAAACAATTGGTCGACTGGACAACTGGTCGAATCAATTTGGTCGAAAACCAAATGGTCGAATTTTTATTTTTTTTTATTTTTACCCTTTTTTTTGGGGGGGGGGGGGGCTCCCCCCTAACCCCCTTTTTTTTCTTTCTTTTTTTTTTCTACACGAAAACCCACAAAACACATATATAAATAAAAAAAAAAAAATTGACCATTTGGTTTTCGACCAAATGACGTCGACCAAATTGCAGTCGACCAGTTTGTAGTCGACCAAATGACTGGACACCCTTCGGATGGATTCTCATGACAGGGGCAAGAATTTCCAGGGTGTTTTAGATAGAAAGATGCAGGGTAGACAAGGCTGTTTCAGAGTGTGAGCCAGCCGGAGGAGTAGGAGGAGCAGAGAAGGAAGAGGCAAAGGTGTCCACTGACACTTGCTTCATGGACCGAATGACTGAGAAGGACGGTGGCAGTGCTGGGGAGGGCCTTGCCTGAGGGACACGAAGAGTCAAGTGAGAGGAAAGCAGGAAGTGGTCAGTCCACGAGAGAGGAGTAGAGAGAGGGAGGGATAGAGAGGGGGATGTTTGAGGGGATGAGAAAATCCAAGTTGTGTCCGGCAAAGTCTGTTGGACCAGAGGGAAGAATGGAAAGCGAGAAGGTGTCGCAGAGGTTGCGGAAGAGCCCAGAGGAGGGATTAGAAGCATACAAGTGGATGTTGAGGTCACATGGGATAAGTTGACAGGTCGAGGCAAGGAGAGAAGAGGAGAGTTCAGCCCACTCTGAGAGGAAGATGGTGACCTGCCCAGGTGGCATGTAGATAGTGGCCACAGTAAGAAAGAGGCCAGGAGAGATAGAGAGCCTGCAGACCAGACATTCAAAGGAGGAGTAGGTCTGCGTGGGAAAGACAGAAGCAGGGACCCACTCCGGAAAGATCAGGGCTACTCCGCTTCTAGGTCCATTGGTTCTGGGTACGGAGAGGATCTTGTAGCCTTCAGGGAAGAGAGTGTCATAACTTTTGACATAGCAGGTCGTGTACCATGTCTCGGTGAGAGAGAGGACATCAAGGTCAAGGTTTTCTAGGAGGTGGCAGATGTCAGAGGATTGTTTGACAGCAGAGCGAGAATTGAGATATGGAGCAGGTTGCCACGTTTGAAAGACTTCCGGGGTGTGGCACATGGGTGAGGGCCACTCAGCGGAAGTGGTAAAGGGGCCCGAGAGTGAGCAGAAGCAGATTCAGGAGGTGGCATAGGGGCCATATGAGAGGAGATGGGTGCCAGGGAGGTGGCAGAGGAGGAAGGAAGTGGCAGGGGAGCAGAGAGGTGGTGGAGGGAGTAGCAGGATAAGGAAGGAAGTTGATAAGACGTGGCAGTCGCCTATCAAGAAGGTGGAGATTGGTCTGAGAGCCCTGGACCAAGACTGTACCATTCAGATAGACATTAATGATGGTCTTGGAGGAGTGGAAGGAGGCCAAGAGGACCTCCCACCTGGTGCCACCATTAATGGGAGAGGAAGAGAAAGGAGAGAGACGAGAGAGTATATGTAGAGTCCATAGGTCTGGCGAGGGAACGACAAGGAGGATGTCGGTGAGAGTTTGCCTGGAGGAGGCGCTGATGTAGGTATCGACCATAGGGAGGCCTGGGTTGGAGACCAGGATGTCCTTTTTAAACTTCTTCCTACCATATTTAGTGAGGAGAGCAGGATAGTCGATAGAGAAGCAGTTAGAAAACATAGGAGAGACAGAGGGCACCATATAGTAGGTAGGGAGAGGGCAGAGGAGGAAGGGAGTGGGAAGGAGTGGGGGAGGCGGCGAGGAGAGCACTAGGGAAAGACACAGGGCGGGGCGCAAGCAGACAAGACATAGAGAGACGAGACAAGTAGACGATTGGACAAGACGATAGGAGCTTAGATAAAGGTAGAAAAGTTCGCCAGATTATTGCTTTACTAGGAGGCAAAAACCACAGAACGGCAATACTTTCACAATTCAGTTTAAATACCAGAGAAAACACACCTAAGTCTGAGAGTCCTGTATAGTGGGGAAAAGGCCTAGGTTTAACAATGCAATTTTAAATACTTTCACAGTGCAATTTAAATACCGGCAAAAACACACCTAATTCTGAGAGTCCTGTTTAGTGGGGAAAAGGCCTATGTTTAGGCTCTCTACCCCCCAAACTGAGAGCTGAAACATCCCTCATGGTCTCCAGAAAAGCACTGAAAACTATTTTATTTAAGGGACTGCTACTTAAACACCACTGCAAAGAACAATGGCTATAACACACAACTGTACGCTCACTGTTCCTATGTAACCACGGAACTTTGCCATGTCTGTAACCCTGTTCCTACTGTTCTCGTAATATTCACCCATACTAAGTCAACCTTCTTGTAACAGCGCCACTATGCCCTAGGGCAGTTGTGCGCTTTAAAAATGCAAATAAATAAAATAAATAAATAAATAGGTTTAACAATGCAATTTTAAATACTTTCACAGTGTTATTTAAATACCAGAGAAAACACACCTAAGTCTGGGAGTCCTGTTTAGGGGGGAAAAGGGCTAGGTTTAACAATACAATTCTAAATACTTTTACAGTGCAATTTTTTAATACCGGAGAAAACACATCTAAATCTGAGAGTCTGCTATGTGGCCAGATTATTAGGGTAGAGTGAAGGCTCTATTCCTAACCCGGGCCACTCCTACCATACTTAATCGCTGCTGATAGATGGCTGGCCACTGGCTTCCCCTGCTGATACCTGCAGACACTAGCTGGAACCGCCACTGTAGGAGCTGCCCTTTGCGTTGGGGACCTTAGCCACAGGGGCTGCCAGCCAGGGGGCTGCCTTGGGAAGGTCAGTTAAGACCAGAGAAAGTCAATCAGGGGAGGAGGGCGGGCTGGGAGGTGGGAGGGTAGGCAGAGGGAAATGCAGAAGGGAACAGAGGGATAATCATCATGTGTGCCAGGCCCAGAGGGCCACACATAGGACAAAAAACAAAATTACAGGGCCCAGGAGGGTTGTGTCCAGAGCCCACTCACCTAAGCAACGCCTGGTGAAAGTGGCGTTCGCTCGGGCGGACCACTGACTAGGTTGAGGCACAGAAGCCAAAGGAGCCAATTAGGCCAGGAGGGTGGGCTGGGAGGCGGGAGGAGGGATGAAAGGCAGAGAGAAATGTGTAAGGGAACGGAGGGAGAATCAACATGGGCGCTGGGCCCAGAGGGGCACACAAAGGACAAAATACAAAATTACAGGACCATGGCATTCAGGAAACTGCTGTGTAAGACCCCTTACCTCCATTCAGACCGGCCACCAGCCAGTAGTCCAAAATTATAGTCCAAAACCGATAGGCTTCTTTAAATACATTTGCTACCCTGACTGTGACAGTCAAATGCATTGGAGGATTACTTGGCTGGTCTTACTGGTGACGTATCTATACACTTATTTGTGTTGCTTATTAAGAGGATAGAGGATACAGCATAGGCCACTGCAGTTGCCTTCCTATACCTATTTGATTTTCGATGGCAGGACGATAACATGGGGCAGATACTTGCAAATGACCGACGTTGGTGGATGAGGTACAGGTGGTGGCTTCCCAAGATGATTACTTGGTCTGCTCTACAAGCTACACTCCAAGGGTGGTCTGACCATTTCTAACCTTTTCTTTTTTTTTTAAATGTACACATTCAATAAAAAAAAGGTGCAACACACATCCCAGAATACACACAAATCCATCAGAAGGCAGCAAGCTATACACCTTTTTGTTCCTGAAGGTTTTTAGAATGAGGTTTGGATACAAGGGCAGGAGGTGTCTGTGTTTGTGGTAGTTCGTTATCATTCTTCAGTTCTAGGCACCGATCGCTACAAGCTTTGGTGCTGAGGTTGAATATTGCAAGTACAGTAGGACGAAATGACACGAAATTTCTTTTAAGCTCTTTTACAACCACGGGGAAAGCATAGATAGACTTCTCAGGTGGTAGGGTAAAGATCTGAAAGTTTAGTGTAAGCCACCGTTGTCATGGTTACTTACGATATTTATTGGTCATATATAAGGTATTTGTATTTGTATTTATTGATTTATTAAGCGCCTTACGCCAAAGCGCTGTACAATTGAACAACATAATACATAAACAAACAATATAACATTTGAAGCAAATACATTATGAATCAACAAAAACAGCAAAAAGAGCAATTAACTGAGGGGGATAGGTAGGGAAGGGGAGAGGGAGGGATGGGAGTGGAGTGGTGAAGAATGGTTGGAGGAGGGGAGGGGGAAGGTGAAGGGGGAGGTAGGAAAGGGGGGGAGGCAGTTAGGGGAAAGAATAAGGAGGGGGAAATCAGGCGGGGAAGGAGCTTCAGGGAGGGGAATGGAGGAGGAGAGATTTAAGGGAAGTGCGGAATGAGGTGAGGGTGTGGGAGGAGCGGATAGCAAGAGGGAGGGAGTTCCAGTGTAGAGGTGCTAGGAGTTGGAAGGAGCGGAATCGGGAGGAGGCACAAGGGGAGGGAGGTACAGTGAGAAGGAAATGGTCAGCGGACCTCAGGGGACGGGAGGGAGAGTAGAAGGAGAGAAGGGAGGAGAGATAAGGGGGAGCGAGGCCATGGAGAGATTTGAAGACAAGGCAGAGAAATTGAAATTTAAGCTGGGAGTGAAAAGGAAGCCAGCCAAGGGAAGAGAGAGAGGAGGAGATGGAGTCACGGGTGGTAAGTAGACAGAGGGTACGGACAGCAGAGTGGTAGATAGATTTATGAGGGGCAAGATGAGAAGTAGGAAGTCCAAAGAGTAGGGAGGAGCAGTAGAAGAGGCGGGAGAAGATGAGGGAGGAGATGAAGTTTAGTAGCGTGGAAAGTGAGAGAAGGGCGGATTTTGCGAATATTGAAGAGGTGGTAGCGACAGGTGGAGGAAGTGAGGGAAATATGTTGGGAGAAGGAGAGGGAGGAGTCAAAGAGAACCCCTAAGTTACGAGCCTGAAGAGAGATAGGAAGATTGGAGGGAGGAAAGTGAATGAATGGGGGAGGAGAGGAAGGGGGAAGAGAGTAAGAGGGAAAGAATATAACTTCGGTTTTGTCAGTGTTGAGAGAGAGGAACCGGGAAGACATCCAGTCCTTAATGGCAGTAAGGCAGGAGGAGAGTTTTTGGTGAAGGTCTGATGAGAAGGAGGAGAAAGAGAGGAAGAGTTGAGTGTCGTCGGCATAGAAGTGGTAGGAGATGCCAAACGAGGAGATTATAGGGGCAATGAGGGAGGTGTAAGGAGAGAAGAGGAAAGGATCAAGTACAGACCCTTGGGGTACGCCGTACTAAGAGGATAGGTAGGAGAGGACCAGCCACCCCAGGAGACAGTAAAGGAGCGGGAAGAGAGGTAAGAGGATAGCCAGTTGAGGACAGAGCCTTTGAAGCCAAAGGAAGAAAGAGTGTGAATGAGGAGGGGATGATCGACAGTGTCAAAGGCTGCAGAGAGGTCGAGGAGAATAAGGATAGAGGATTGTTTGATGTGGCGAGCAGACAGAAGGGAGTTGAGAATAGAGGTGAGAGCAGTTTCTGCGGAATGTTAGGGACGGAAGCCTGATTGGTAGGGTGGTAGGAGAGAGGATTTAGTGACAAAGGATGAGAGCTGAGAGTAGGCAAGGCGCTCGAGAAGCTTGGAGAGGAATGGGAGAAGAGAGATTTGTCTGAAGTTAAAGGCGAGAAGAGGATCAGCAGAAGGTTTCTTCAGGATAGGGATGATCGTAGCATGCTTGAAAGCAGAGGGAAAAGTAGCTGAGGAGAGACAGATGTTGAAAAAGGAGGTGAGGTAGGGGATAAGAAGAGGGTAAATCTTAGGGATGAGAAGGGAGGGGAGAGGGTCAGATGGGGCGGAGGTGGGATGGGCTTTGGATAGTAAGGTGGAGACTTCAGAAGGGGAGACGGGAGAGAAGATGGACATGCAGGATGAGGGAGGGGGGAGGAGTAGAAGTGAAATCAGGGTGTGTGGATTTTTTGACGAAAGATAAGAATCTTAGAGCAAAAGAAGTTGGCAAAATCAGAAGGGGAAAGTGTAGAATTGGAGGAGGGATCAGGAGTGGGGGGAGAGAGAAGTCGAGAGAGAGTTTGGAAGATACGGCGAGGGTGAGTGGCTTGAGAATGTAGTAGGTTAGAGAAGTAAGAGGATTTAGCAGAGGCGAGACAAGAGTCGTAGAGTGTGTGGTAAGAGAAGTAAGAGGTTTGGTTAGGAACGAGGGAGTTTTGAGCAAGAGTCTCTCGAGACGACAGAGAAAGCGTCGCATAGAGAGGAGTTGAGGAGTAAGCCAAGGTTGAGAGGGTTTCCGGGTTGGGCGGAAAAAAGAAAGGGGGTAGAGTCGGTCAATGGAGGGGGAGATAGCAGAGGAGAGGGAGAATAGAGCATCGTTCGCAGGTAATATGGAGAAGTCATGGAGAGCTGGAAGGAAGAGCAGTAGTCAATAAAGAGGGAGGGGTCAAAGTTGCGCAAGTCCCGCCGTGAATAGGTTGGAGGGGAGGGGTTAGGAGTGGTGGAGTATGGGAGAGGAGAAAGGAAGAAAGAGAGTAAGGTGTGATCAGAGAGATAGATAGGAAGAGTAGAGACAGGAGAAGAGGGGTTGGAAGAGTTGAAGATGAGGTCCAGGGTGGAGCCAGAGGAGTGAGTGGAGGAGGAAGGGAGAGGGGAAAGGAGGTAGGAGTCAAAGATAGAGAGGAGGGGATAGGATTGAGGGTGAGAAGGGAAATGGAGATTGAAATCTCCAAGCACAGTTAGAGGAGAGGGGGAGGGAGAGATAAGTGAGAGGAGGTGATCCAGGTCATCATAGAAGGAAGAGAGAGGGCCGGGGGGACGGTATATGATCGGGAAAGAGATAGGGTGGCGACAGGAGTAAGATTTGTAAAGGAATTAAAGGTAGGGAAAGAAGGGAGAGATGGTGAGGAGGAAGAGGAGATGTACTTGGGGTGGTCCACCACGGCCATTAGCGCGTGGAGTGTGGATAAAGGAGGAAGAGGAGGTTGTTAAGGAAGCGGGGACAGAAGTGTTATGAGGGGGGATCCAGGTTTCAGTTAGGCATAGAAAATGGAGGTTAAGGCGAACGAACAGGTCAAGAACAGCTGCTGTTTTGTTGCAGATGGATCTGGCGTTCCAGAGTGCCATGTTCAAGTGGCTGGAGTGGTGAACAATAGGCGGGTAAAGAAGGTTATGGCGGTGAGAGAGGGAAGGAGTTTAATGGGAGAGGTGAGGGGGGTAGGGGATAGGGTTGGGCATTGGGAGGGAAAAGGAGAGTAGGAGGGAGAGGAGAAGGGGGGAGTAGGGGAAAGGGGGGGGAAGAGGGAAGGAAGAAGGAAGTGGGGAGGAGGAGATTTGGAAAATTGCATAACAGGGGTTTCAAGAATAGGACCAGTATGTAAGGATCGTTGCTGTAGAGTCTTGTGGTGGTGAAGACAGAAACCAGTGGGGCAGTATGAGGTAGGGGGGGTGATCAGGGAAGCGAATTAGGAGAGTGATGGTGGGAGGGTAGCAGCAGGTTAGGAGTAAGTGGAGTGGTGCCTGACACTGACAGATGGGGGGTCAGGAGAGGGAGGCGCAGAGTAGGAGCGGAGCGCCAGGCAGTAGGAACAGATTGGCGCCAGAGGAAGTCCCAGGCCTTGCGATGAGAGAAGGATGACAGGAGCCAGTGGGGTAGTAGACAGCCGGTACCCTACCCAGTACTGCAGGCAGAGGGGGCTCAGGCAGTTGAGGCAGGCAGGTTGCGGTCGCGATGCTGGGCTGCTGGGCCTGATCTTGAGTAGGGAGAGTTGCAGTTACTGATGGAAGGGGCCAGGTGGTTGAGGCAGGCAAGCTGATGTCAAGATGATGGGCTGCTGCCCTTGTACTTGGGCAGAGAGGCCCTTGTTCTTGCCCTGTGCCCGGAAGCACTGTGCCCTGTTCCTAGGCAGCTGCGCCCACACTTGAATGGGGAGGTCAGCAGGCAGCGGTTCCGGGAGCAGTGTGGGGGCACCAGAAGAAGAATTAAGACTGTCAAGTGGAAGGGCTGATACAGCGATGCTCCGTGACAGCGCCCACCCTTGAGCGAGGAAAATTGCTGGCTGCTGTTAGAGATAGTATGGAGGCACCGGCGGGAGAACTTCAAGCTGCTGCGGCAGACGGACTGTGGTCGGAACCCAGAGCAGCCACACTGGTCATAAGGCAGGGAGGGCTGCAAGCAGGGCACCAGATGAAGAAAGGAGGTGGAGATGAAAACACTGCTGTCGCGGCCGGCCGCTGAGTGGGAAGGATCGTAGGAAGAGCCAGGCTGATAAAGGTGGTCTAGGAAGGCTGTGCTCGAATCCGAGCATAGAGGACTGTCAATGGCGGCCCTAGGATAGCAAGGAGGCGCCCCAAGTAGTCATGACCCCGACAGGACCGTGACAACCAGTGTGGGGGCAGGGTGGCACTGAGGCAGTGTGGAGACGCCTCGCGTAGCTACGGCCCTGCTGGGATCCCGAGCAGCGACTTTAGACTTGAGGTGGATGAAGAGCGCAGGCGAGGCATCAGGATTGAATGCATGCAATCCGGGTGTCCCAGAGCTATCCCCCATGTCTATCTACCAGTGAAGGGAATCAACCTTGAGACTCCAGGTGTTATTCGAGTGAGGGAATGCAGAGAGAGTTCCTGTTTGGGGTTGAAAATGTAACAAGCTGGCTGTTGGACAGAGAACTTTTCTGTGGCACAGCAAATATACCAGGTGGTGGCTCTCAGTCTAAAGTTGTACCCCTGCTTGTCTGTATTTTCTAAAAGCACCCCCTTTCTTGTTTTCAACATTAATTGTATACCCCGTTATTCCTGAAATCAAGGAGTCAGTAAAACAATCACACCGCCATTATGCTTCAAAATGTCTTACCTTTCAAGAGACAACTGGGCATATCAGTATACTGCCCTTTTGTCTTCACAACACAAAAGAGGCTGTTTCACACAATCATCTTGTTATTAAAAAGTATGCAATGCATAATTACAACACTGTTTCAGACACTTAGACGTATCACAGACTAATTTAACACTGGTAAGGTAAAACAAGCATTGGCAAAGCCAATAGTTTGGGCGTTTACTCCTGTTTTTTTTTGTTGCATTTATAGGCAGGAGGGTGCAAGTAGGAGAGGGCGAAGTTTCAATGGAGGATGCGAGAAGGGATGCAGGTGTGCAAGAGACTAAGGGGAACAGAACAACGGAGGACGTCATTGAGAGAGGGTACCATTGATGATAAGCAAGAGGAAATATGAGCGAGAAAGGGTGAGAGTGACAGGGTAAGAAATAAAGAGAGTGTGAGAGGAAGGATGAGAGGGGCTTTGGGGTAGTGCGGATGGGGTAGCAAGACAGTGTAGGGTGGGTTGGTTAGAGAGAGAGGGGGTAGGGAGCATGGATAAATAGAGGGGATATGGTGGGTGCGGGTAAACAGAGAGAGGGTTACTGTGGGCTACATAGAGGGGGGTTGGGTTGCTGAGATAAAGAGAAAGGTGGTAAGGGTGGATGGGGTAGAGAGAGGGGGATAGGAATGGGTGGAGAGAGAGGGGTAGAGAGAGTGCGGGTAGGATGGGTGGGGTAGAGAGAGTGGGGGTAGGAGATGAGTGGGGTAGACAGAGTGGGGATGGGGTGGGGGTAGAGAGTGTGGGGTAGGGTGGGTGGAGGTAGAGAGTGTGGGGGTAGGGTGGGTGGAGGTAGAGAGAATGGGGAGTAGGGTGAGTAAGTGGTGGTAGAGACATTGGGTGTAGGGGTAGAGAGATGGGTAGGGTAGAGCAAATGGGGTTAAGGAGTGTGGGAGATGGGTATGAGTAGGGTGGGTGGTGGCAGAATAGGAGTAGGGTGGGGGTAGGGTGGATGGGGTAGAGAGAGTGAGGTGGGTGGGGGTATAAAGAGTGGGAGTGGGGTGGGGGTGTGGTTTGAGAGAGTGGGGATGAGGTGAGTGGGTGGGGGTAGGGAGAGTGAGGACACGGTGGGTGTAGAGAGAGTGGGGGGTTGTAGTGAGAGTAGGGGTAAGGTAGGTGGTGGTGAGTACGGGTAGGGTAGGGGGTGTGAGCAGAGTAGGGTTAGGGTGGTTGTTGGGGCTAGAGAGATTGTGGTTAGGGTAGAGAGTGGTGTAGGATAGGTAGGCAGGCTAGAGGGAGGGGAGGTGGGAAGGGGTAGAGAGAGTGGGGTGGTTTAGGGTGGGGGTAGAGAGAGTGGGGGTGGTGTGGGTGGGTGATTGTAGAGATCTGGGGTGGGTTGGGTGGGGTAGACATAGTTGGTGGTATGTGTAGAGAGTGGGGGTGGGGTGGGTAGGGGTATAGAGTGTGGTGTGGTTTGGGGTAAGGGTAGAGGGAGTGGGAATGGGGTGGCGTAGGGAGAGTGGGGGAGGGGTGGGTGGGAGTAGAGAGTGTGGCAGTGAGGTGGGTGGGTGTTTGTGCAGAGAGTGAGGATGGGGGTGGGTGTAGTTGGTTGGGGGCAGAAAACATGAAGAACAAAGTAGCCTCTAGAGGACTCGAAAAACAGATCTGTCATTGGAAGTAGCCCAAATTTGCACAAAAACACCCCAACCCACACATTCCCGTATTAGGGGTGGGGTGGGTGTGTATAGTGAGGGTGGGGGTGTGGTGGGTGTGGACAGAGAGAGTGGGGTGGGGTGGATGGCGGTAGAGAGAGTGAGGGTGGGGTGTAGAGAGTGCGCATGGGGTGGGTGGGTAGTTGTAGAGAGGCAGCCTCAATAGGACTAAAACAACTGATCTGCCTTCGAAAAATAGCCTTAAATAGCTCAAAAACCAACCAAACCACACGCTTCTTTAATTTCCTGCACAAATGGGTTTTAGTAGCTCAATTCTGGAGGAAATAGCCCAATTGTGTGGGCAATAGTCCAATATTGCAAACCTGCAAATCACTGCACAGCTTGGAAATGGAAGGCCCAGTACCCTACTTACTTCTTACTAAGCTTTACTAAGCTCCTGATTGAAGCAAATATTGTCAGTGGGTAGTAAGGCGGAGGAGTTTGGAAAAATAAACGTTTGAGATTTGGGATTTTTGTGACCTATCGTGGTCATTCCCTCTGCAAGGCATTAAACCCCCAAGGACTACATTGCTCATTGGGTGGTTTCTTGCATCCTAGAATTCTACATTAGTGAATTGATTTATCCTTTTAAAGCGATTCCCACTCAATCGGTGAGTGCCCAGTTGACAGGTTCCTATGGATGTTATATGCAACATAGCAAAGTGGAATGCACCTCATGCATTTGTCTGCACTATTGGGTGAATGTTAGCTGCAGATTCGGCATTCAGTTTGGTGAGACTTGTCTAAAAAATATTGTTGGCAAAAAGTGGCCTAATAAATAGGCTGCCTTCCTTCTGTTAGAATGTTCAGACATTAAAATATGTCCATGTTTCTTTAAAATGATGGCCTGGATGTTTTAGTGGGCAAAGGTTACTCTCTGCAGTGATTCCTGTATCATAGGTTCCTATCCCCCTTCTTGCAGATGAGCCTGGGCACCATCGAATAATGTTCATGTGTACCAGTCTCCACCTTCATCTATTTTTATTTATATTGTGCAGAGAATTCTCCAAAATACGTACTTTAGTGCATGAGTTTGTAGGAAGGCATACTTAAACGTCCAGTACAAGAATCAAAACAGTAGGTAACGTGTGCATTTCCATATGTGACCAACCACTTTTCAACGTGTATGAACTGTAAGCACTGAAGGAAATACTCTGAACACTCTTCTTTGCCTCCTAAGTATTCTACTCTTATTCTGCTCCTACTCCTACTCTTCCCACCCAAAGATACCTCCAAAGTCTGGTCCCACACCTCTCCTTTAGCTTTGCCATCGTTTGATCTCTACAGAACACACACCAAAGGAGAAACACAGAACCCCATCTGCCTTTAAACATTCCCTTCACTTTAAAACCTTATCCCCCACTGAGACAGAATCCCATCTGGTAAAGGCAGGATAACTTTAGCTTTTTTATTTTTAATTATAAAATGATGTGGGTAATTATGTTTCTAAAAGTAAAATCTGCTAATCAGACCCCAGTTTCATAATAATCCATGCTAAAAAGCCTGACCATGTACCTTGCTGTTACAGTCTACAGACATCGCCAGCAGCTGTCCTGCAATAGCAACAGGTCAGGCTCAAAGGTCACATGTGAATTCCCGAGCAAAGCGGCTGGAACCCAAAGTTCCATTAGGCAGTGGTGTTTTAAAAAACAAAAATATGTACTTTTGGTTCAAAATATCATAGTTTTCTATGCCAGCAGTCTGGTGGTAGTTGATAAAAACGAAATATGATCCATGTCTAGTTTTGACATGGTGGCTTCTGAGATCACACAGTTATACAGCCACGCACATTTTATTGTCAATTGTCACCAATTTTATTTGGTGAATAGTACCTCATTCATGACTGGTGCTAGGCTATCTACCCCCAGCTGTCCTATGTGGGACCCACAACAACCATGTGGATCCAACATAGGAAACTTCCCCTTTGCTCCCCCTGAGAAGGCTGCTCTCAAATCCCACTGAACAGGAACACCCCCTATGGGTTCAGCTGGTAACTGGTTACAATGGCCATATCTCACCAGGGTCCTCATTACTGGAGTTCATTTTATGTTGGCATTCGGAGGAGGAGTTAGAGTAGCTCTTCAGTCCACAGAGGGGTTTCACCATCATGGATTTTGCTTGGGATTCCGAACTTCCTGCCCCTCCACACATTCTGCAAACAAAGTACTCTGGGTATGACATCAGAAGGCACACCAGACGGCATGTGTTACAACAGCCTGGATTGGACCCTTAAAGGAAGGCTTCCTCTGGACCAAATCGTTGTGCTATAAGGGGGAGAGGGGCCTCATCCCTTAGTTGATTCACCCTTAGACATTGCTTGAAGAAGGAGTCACCGGAACCTGATTGGGAGTACAGTCTACTTCAAAGTCCTTCGCAAGAGAGGTGAAGACCAGGAGCTCCAAGCAAGAGCAAAGCTCTTCTAACAATCCTACAAACCTACTTGGTATGACCAGCACTATGGACAAAGCCAACTGCTACTGAGAGACTGGTAACAAGGAGCCCGCTTGTTGGACTTCTTCGAGCTCCAAGCTGTTGCCGCTGCAGTACCAAGATGCCATTTTGAGCCAGTTAAGTCCACTGGCGGCTGTGGCGTTGCCCGATGACGGGCGAACGCGGCGGCGTGACGCGTCACGCCGCCGCGTGGTGTTTAAATAAAGGGGGCGTTCCCGGCCGCAGCAGAGCGACCGGGAAGCCCGAACGAACAACACCGTGTCTCCGTGTGCTGTCTGTTGTGGGGCTTGCGGGACCGCATCGGGGGCGCGGATGGCGACCCCCAACAGTGGCGACGAGGTGTAGAGGAGACCCGGGCCCGGCGGTGAATGTATTCATCACAATTTTTCTCGTGGGAGCGGATCGAAGATTCGCTCCGATCAAGGCCGGGTCGCGAGGACGCACACGCGGCCGGCGGCCATTTTGTTTGAAGGCCATAAATATTTCGAAGGCTCCGGTTCGGAGCGGAATCACTTTATGGGCCTAATTTTTGGACACATCAGGAGCGGACAGCTCCATCTGCACGCCCATACCTGTGAAATGGTTTTTTGAGTTTTCCTGGGACTCACACGTCGTGTAGAAGCCCGGAGAAGGATTGCCATGACTGGGCTTGCCTGATACCAATCCAATGCTCCAGGCTTAATTTTTGGAACTTTCTGAGGTGGAAGGGACATGACACAGTGGCTGCATGCAATTTTCTTCATCTCCCTCATCATCAGTGTGCTGTGCATTCTTTTTCGTCTCCTTCATCATCAGGTGGGTCTGAGTTGCGGCCCCCAACGCTGTGGCTGGGGGTGCCTGTGCGCTCAAGTCCATGGATGAATCGGATGGTGCTGACAGTGACTCTTCATTAACGTCGCACGCCCGGGATCAGAGCCAGGTGACTGCCCCGCTGACCAACCAACAGCCTGCTGCTGCAACACCAAGTCGGCCACTGGGTCAACCTGCACCCCCCATCATGGCTCAACTCCCGGTGCCCATCGCACATGCAGCTCTGCAGCCCATCCCGGAGTTTGATGCATCGGGTCCGCCCTCAAGCATGGGGCCTCGATGGAGGAGATGGGTGAGTCGTCTGGACATGTATTTCAGGGCGGCACACGTGACGGATGACGACAGCCGAATTGCCACTATGCTGTACTCGGCTGGGTCGGCAGTCCAAGACATTTTTGAGTCCCTGACGCCTGCCAACAACACATATGATGCGGCCAAAGCGGCACTCCTGAATCATTTTATCCCCCTCGCCAACGCGGACTATGAGAGGTTTATCATGCTCTCGGCCAAACAGAAGGAGGAAGAGACGCTAGACACTTTCTATGGTCGCCTACGCCGTCTCTCTCTGGGATGTGCATGGGGTGATGCGGACGACATGATGCGCACTATGCTCATTCAAGCATGTTCTTCGGGAAAACTCAGGAGACAAATCCTCCGGGAGCCCGGTATCACGCTACAGCGCATACTGGAACTAGGCCGGTGCCATGAGGTAGCGGAGGCCAGGGCCGTCAAGATGGAGTCTGGATCTCGATCAGTGAGGTCGGAGGAGGTGTGTGCCGTGTGGCGAGGTGGGCGAGGAGTGAGGCGTCCAGGCGGAGGACCCAGAGACAGGGCAGGGAGAGCCGGTGAGTCATGCCAAAAGTGTGGCTACGACCTCCCTCATACCGCGGAGTGCCCGGCGGCCGGAAAGGTCTGTGGAAGATGCGGACTGGCAGATCATTTCTCGAGGGTGTGCCGGGCCGCCCTGCCCGTGATGGTGCCGAGAGGTCAGGCTAGGATATGGGCCCCTCGCCAATACCAGCAGCCCAGCGTAGCCCAGGTGGAGCAGGGTGAAGGTGATCCTCAGGCGGAGGTGGCGGATGAAGAGGACGAGGAAAACATATTCATCATCTCGAGCGTGGGGATGCTTAAAGGAAAGAGCAGAAGGCAACCACGGTGTATTGTAGGGATCAACAACGCCCCGGTCCCAGTCCTGGTGGACACAGGTGCCTCGGTCAATGTGATGGCCAGGGAACATTATGACTCTCTCAGGCCTTCCCCAGTTTTGGTAACGCCGAGGGCCCGCATATTTGCGTTTGGTGGTCAAGATCCCATACCACTGGACGGGGCATTTATAGCGCAGGTGGAACATGATGGGTCGCACATCAAGGCTCGATTCTACGTAACACCAATCAGTAGCAACACCTTGCTCAGTTGTGCGGCTGCGGAGGCGTTGGGAATCGTAAAATTTGCGTACGCCGTGCACCGAGAGGACATCAGCGACCTCCTAGACCGCTATGCCAAGCTCTTCAAGGGGATCGGCAAGATGGCTGGAGAACCGATCCGATTGCATATTGACGAGTCCGTGCAACCGGTGGCGCTGAAACACCGCAGAGTGCCATTCCACCTCAGAGAACTTGTGGACAAAGAGTTAGACAATTTGGTACAACTCGACATCATCGAGAAAGTGGAGGGCCCGACACCGTGGGTGTCCCCGATCGTGGTTGCCAGAAAGCCCAAGCAACCTGACTCAGTACGCATTTGCGTCGACATGAGGCTCCCCAATAAGGCCATCCGAAGGGAGCGGCACCTTACACCGACTATTGATGACATTATTGCGGAGGTTCAAGGGGCTCGCGTATTCTCCAAGCTGGACCTCCGAGCGGGCTACCATCAAGTCGTACTCCACCCTGAGTCCCGGTACATTACGACCTTCACCACCCATCGGGGATTGTACCGGTACAAGCGGCTGAGCTTTGGAGTGTCATCGGCCGCCGAGGTATTCCAGAATATCATCAGGGGCGCGCTGGCAGATCTGGAGGGCGTCCTGAATATAAGTGATGACATTCTGGTGTTTGCCAGGACCGAAGCGGACCACATGCAGAGACTGGACAAGACCCTGGAGCGGCTCCTGTCGCTGGGCCTCACCCTTCACCGGGAAAAATGTGAGTTCCTGCGCTCGTCGATCGAGTTCTTTGGATTCATATTTAAGGAGGGTGGGGTATCGCCAGATCCAAAGAAAGTCCAAGACATTAAGGCGGCGAAAGCACCTGAGTCTGTCACGGAGGTGAGGAGCTTCCTAGGTATGGTCACATACTGTGGGCGGTTCATCCAAAGTCTGGCCTCAAGATCGGAACCCCTCCGGGCGCTCACCAAGAAGGACACGCTGTGGCACTGGGGCCCACTGGAACAAGCTGCCTTCGACGACATCAAAGGTGCCCTCGCCAGGGAGGATACGATGGCATTCTTCGACCCAGCGCTGGAGTCCGAAATTGTGGTAGACGCGAGCCCTTTCGGGCTGGGCGCTGTGTTGACCCAAATTGATATCACTGGGACCATCAAGCCCGTGGCGTACGCCAGCAAGGCTCTCACGGACACGGAACAGAGATACTCCCAAATCGAACGGGAGGCTCTAGCGGTGTTGTGGGGCTGCCGCCATTTCCGGCTCTACGTGCTGGGGCGCCCGGTGACGGTGGTGACAGACCACAAGCCACTGATCCCAATACTGGCGGGGTCCTCATCTAAACCCCCGGCAAGGATCGAGAGATGGATGCTGGCCCTACTGGAATACTCCGTAACACTTGTTTACAGACCAGGAGCTAACAATGCGGCGGACTATCTATCCCGCCATCCTGGAGCGAGTGGGGGAGAGGAGGACGAGGCCTGTGAAGAGGAAACTGACAGTCACATACGCATGGTCGTGGAGGCGGCAACACCAAACGCGATGTCCATAGAAGAACTGGAAGTCGCCGCCGCAGGCGATGAGTGCTTCCGAATTCTGAAACAAGCCATGCACAGTGGGTCCTGGAAGTCCGTGCTGGAGGCCGGGGCTGGACGCACGCCAGGAGCGAGAGCATGCCTGGAACAGTTGTGGAAGGTCAAGGAAGAGCTATCCTTCTCTAACTCCGGGCTGCTGCTCCGGGGGGACCGCATTGTCGTTCCACAGTCAAAGGTTCTTGAGGTAATCAGCCTTGCACACCATGGTCATCAAGGAGCTGCCAAGACCAAGGCGCGACTCCGTTTGAAGGTTTGGTTTCCCGAGCTCGAGAGGAAGGTCGACGAGTTCGTGGCCGCATGTGTGTGGTGTCAAGCGGCATCCCCCCTCCAACGGGAGCCCGCCATTCAGGCCATGCCCCGGGGCACGAGGCCGTGGGAGATCGTCCATGCGGACTTTGGCTCGACATCGGTGGGGACCCATTTCCTGGTGATCATAGATGAATACTCCAGATATCCAGAGGTTGAGTTCGTGGAGTCCGTAGCATTCGAACATGTGGTGATCGCCGTTGAGAAAATATTTGCGGCCCATGGTTTTCCACACACGCTCTGTTCCGACAATGGTTCACCGTTTCAAAGTGAGAGATTCTCTGAGCTGATGGAGAGCTGTGGAGTACATCACCGGAAGGTGTCCCCCCTGTGGCCCCGGGCCAATGGGGATGCCGAGAGACTCATGCGGACCCTGAACAAAACATTCAGAATTGCTCAGGGACAAGGCCAATCACTACAACGGGCCCTGTACCAGTTTCTCCGTGTGTATCGCACCACTCCCCACGCCGCCACTGGAGTGGCCCCGGCGGAGGTGTTGTTCCAGAGGTGCCCCCGAGGACTGCTGCCGGAAGTGGGGGACAGGGAACCAGGGGTCATCGATGATAACCGTGTCGAGAGTGAAAGACGGCTTCGGATTGAGCAGGAAAATCTACGACGGGGCCTCCAACCACAGAGTCTTGAGCCAGGGGATGAGGTTTTAATACGGAATAGACGTCCCCAGGGCAAACTATCACTCCCCTACGAACCCGACCCCCTGGACGTGGTGGCGGTGAAGGGTTCCATGATCACGGCCTCGGACGGCAGGTCGGCCGTCACCCGGAACGTTAGTTTCTTTAAGAAGTTGGGTGATTCGCGAACTGAAACCCCCCCTGAGCCTGATCCCCCCTACACGTTGTTCAATGACAGTTTCCCGGCCGAAGTGCTGGAGTCTCCCATCCGAGGTGAAGGAGCCGAGGGGCATCAAGTGCCAGAGGTAGGCCGGAGGTACCCCCAGAGACCTGGGCGTGGGAAGCCCGCCTACCTCAGTGACTATGTTGTGGGGCAGATGGCCCCTGAGTCTGGGGATCCGAATGGGGGTGGCTGTCATTAAAGGGGTCCACGAGTTTGGGTGTGCAGTGAAGTTTTTATAAGTGTGGGTTTAAGTTAATAAAGTTGACGAGTTTGCAATGTTTGTTGATCCTCCCGGAAAAGGAGGAGTGTGGCGTTGCCCGATGACGGGCGAACGCGGCGGCGTGACGCGTCATGCCGCCGCGTGGTGTTTAAATAAAGGGGGCGTTCCCGGCCGCAGCAGAGCGACCGGGAAGCCCGAACGAACAACACCGTGTCTCCGTGTGCTGTCTGTTGTGGGGCTTGCGGGACCGCATCGGGGGCGCGGATGGCGACCCCCAACAGCGGCCAAAGACAAATTGCTGCTTCTCTGCACCCAAGGCCGCCAAGTCTTCCAGCGCACCCACCTGACACCATCTGACGTCCCTAGCTTCTTTGGTACTTAAGCTGTCACCGCTACCAAACTGCACCTCATTGTTGAAACCCATCGCCACCGCTCCCCGACTTTACCGCAGTTGTGTGTTGAAAGTGGCCAGACTCCCAGTTCATCACCGAAAAGACTAAATGCTGTGGTCCTGTCCCCCTGGTCTGTCTTAAAGGACCAAAGTTACTTTTTTTTAATAAATGGAATTTGTTTATTTTCAAAAGGACATTGAAAGGTAGAAGTCAACAGGAGGGCACATGCCCTCTCAAAACACACAGAACTCTGAAACTTTCCTTCGTACTTATCCCCCTCCCCCGCCGCCCTTCAAACCATTATCCAGCTCCTACATAAACATTCAGGCAACAAATTAACATTTCAAACTTGTGGTGGTCGGTCACCCTCTCACAGAAAAATGACTAAAGTTCCTTCATTGCTCAAACATTTATTTTGGCCGAGCCGCACTTTATTGTGAGGGTGCTGTTTTCCTGTGTCCAATATCTTTCACAAAATTGCCATTCCCCTTCCACCTCTGCACTTCCACCGTGGATTGCCGCTGTGATCTTTTCCATTAGAGAAATGTCGTTAGCTGTGTCAGCCCATTCTTTTAAACTAGGGAGATCCCTCCTTTTCCAGTATCTGGCTCGACAGGCTCTCGCCGCCAATAAAAGAAAGTGAACCATGGATGGGATACCATTCCTCCTCCTGCCTGTCCAGACCAAACAGCACCAACATGGGTTCTGGGACCAATCCCCCCCCCACATCCATGATACATCCCAGAACCTCTGCGCAATGCATCTGCACGATTGGACAACCCCACCACATGTGCCAGTAGTCATCCGCAATACCCCCACAGCCATGCCAGCACAAAGGATTCACCGTAGGGAACATTTTAGACAAACCTTACCAGGTCGTATTGCCACCGATGTAGCAACTTCAGGCCATGTAGTTTATATTGCCACGGAATTGATGTTTTGAACACTCTCCTACACATGAGTTGCCAAATGCACGTATCCAGGTCCAATCCCGTGCCCCACTCTGACTTCTGTCGGAGGCCCTCTACTGGGTTCCCCGTGGTTTCCACCAAAGCGCTATACAGTAGTGAAATAAGCCCCTTCATCTCTGTGTGTCCATCCCAAACCTTTTCCACTGGGGTGTGGTCCCTTTGTATCTTTACCCTCCATTTCACTGCTGTGAAGACATCTTTTAAACAAAGATATAGTAGTACCAGCAGTTTCCCAATGCCCAGTCTATCTTCAAGTTCCTGAAGACCTATACATTTCCCCTGTACCCACAACTGGCCGACTCTAGACAATCCCGCCTCAAACCATCTCTGGTATCTGTCCAGCTCTGGTATCTTGTTCCTAACCAGGGGGGGGGGGGGCAGGGGGCAAGATATGGCTCATGTGGGAATGCCACGAGGTGTTATCCGGGACCTAGGACCCTTACCAAGCACCTCCCAGTACACCCCCAGAAACAGGTGTTTTCTGATTCTCCTAGGGAGCCAACCCTTGGGGATCCACAACCATTCACCTATCGTAGGCGGTTTCATATATTGGTTTTCCAGAAAAAAACATTGTTTCTCCCTGTCCTCCCTCAGGTGTGGGACCATTGCTCTGAACTGGGCCGCCATGTAGTACAATGTTAGGTCTGGGAGCCCCACACCCCCTGGTGTTTCGACCTTATCAATGTGTCGTAACCCACCCTGGGTTTCTGGTTCTGCCACAAGAACCGTATCATTCATGCTTTCGCTTCTTTAAGGAGCATCTTGGGGGCCCGAACTGGCAACATTTGAAACAAATATACAAACCTTGGTGCAGGTTCATTTTCAAGGCATTGAGCCTTCCCATCCATTAGATCTGTCCCTTGGCCCATCCCACCATTTCGTTAAACAGGGAGTTAAATAGAGGGGGATAGTTAGCTTCACCCAAATCATTCCCTTGCCGAAACTATGTTAACCCCCGGGTATCGCATGCTTTCCTGTTGAATTTCTAGACCCTGGGGCCGAAGCACGTCTACGCCCCTTTGGTCATCTTCCGAGAAGGGGAACACCACTGACTTATCTTTATTCACCTTAAAGCTAAAAAAAAGTATTCCTAGGGCTGCAGGGGTAGAGCTCAACGGGTTCACCAGATGCAGCAATATATCATCTTCGTAGAACCACACCTTAAAGTCCCAGTCACCAACCCTAATCCCTTCAACCTGTGGGCTCTCTTGAGCCGCTCCACCAGCACCTCCATCGTCAGTGTAAACAGGAGGGGCAAGAGGGGACAGCGCTGCCTCGTGCCCCTCCTCAATTTGACCTCCCATGACAATCTCCTGTTGACTGTGACCAGCGCCACAGGGCGTCATACAGCGCCCATATCCCCTTCAAAAACCGATCTCTCAACCCGAACGTCCGCAAAACCCCATAGAGAAAGTCCCAGTCAACCCGATCAAATGCTTTCTCAGCATCAAGGAAGATCAGCAGTGGGTTACCCTCTTTTTTCCCTGCCACTTCCATAAAATACAGTGTTTTACATACTTTGTCGGACCCCTGTCTTCCCTGAATTAATCCTACCTGGTCCGAATGGATCAGCTTTGGAATGAGCCCCTCCACTCTGGAGGCCAGAATCCTTGTGAAGATCTTAGCATCGACATTTAATAGAGATATAGGGAGGTATGATTTACAACTCTTTGGATAATTGCCCTCCTTGGGTAGGACTGTTATTAATGCTCTACCAAACGAAGGGGGTGCCTTTCCTGAGGTCAGGATACTATTATAAAGTTTGGACATGTGCTGATCCAGGCAGCCCTAAAACTGCTTGTAAAACCCCGCCGTATAGCCATCTTCGCCAGGGGCTTTCCCTACCTAGTCCACTGATGGCTCTCAACACCTCTTCATGCAAGATCATTTTTTCCTGGTCTGAAACCTCTCTCTCCTCAAGAGCTGGGAGGGCGACCTCTCCTGGGTATCTATCAAGCTCCTCCTCCCTCACCTTCCCGTCATAGAAAATACCTGGGCAACTTCACCTGTTGTGGAGTGTGAGTGGCCCCCTGAATCCACAATTTTAGAAATACACCTTTCTGCTCTTTGACCCCTAAGCCTCGATGCCAACAGGGCATCCGCCTTGTCTCCCTTCTCATAAAACTGCTGTTTGAGGAACTGGAGGCCTGAGATGATCTTCCCCACCTCAAGCTCCCTCAACTCTTGTCGTTTTCACCTGGACGCTTCCAGTTTATTATCATCATTCCCCCCTCCCTCAAGTACCTCGGCTTCCAACTTGTGAATCTCTTCTCTCAGTTTCTCCGTACGGAGGGTCCTAACCCTCTTCTTGAAGGCACCCTCCCGAATTAGGATGCCTCTCCATGTGGCTTTAGCAGCTTCCCAGACTATGCATGGGTCTACCTCTCCCGTGTCATTTAATCTAAAGTACTCCCCTATCTCTTCCCTCATCTATGTGGCAAAGGTGAGATCCTTTAGCAGGATGTTGTTACAACGCCAAAGTGATTCTCTGGGTCTGAGGCCCGTCAGGACTACACCCATATTGACCATGTCGTGGTCTGACCAACTGATGGGACTAATGTCACTGATAGTTACTCTCTGGGTGTGTTGACGGTGTACAAATAAATAGTCAATCTTCAAACGGGACCCGTGGACTGGGGAGAAGAAAGTGAAACCTCTTGTAGCTGGGTGGCACTCCCTCCGGACATTCATTAAACCAAAGTCAGTCATATATCAGAGGAGGCCCCCCCGCTTGTGTACTTCCCCCTCCACTTCTGTCCTGGCCTCCACAGTGGTCCATAAACTGGACTGCCCACATATTAAAGTCCCCACCCAGCAGGAGAAGACCCACCACCCTGGTAAGTATCTCCCCCATAACTTCAGTGAGAAACTGCGATTGGCCTGTGTTCGGGCAATATATTGTAGCAATGTTCACCTGAACTCCCTTGACAATTCCCGCTAAAACCAGGTCCCTCTCAGCTTCCCTCCTCCAGACCTGTGCCTCACTTATGCGCATCCTTTGATTAACGAGAATCCCTTTCCCACCATACTTAGTGGGTCCAGATGCCCCACTTGGGTTACGGAGATGCGCCTCCCTCCACCCCTGTATAAGTCTCACCTACTGTACCAACAATAGGGCAAGTCCCATGCTTCTGAATTCCCTGTCCAACAATGACTGCTTCATGGGCGAATTCAGACCCTTAACGTTTAAAGTCTCCATCTTCAGTGTGTCGGCTCTGCCCCCTACTCCAAGTCTCGCTATGCAGCAGGCTAATCAGGTGTCCCGACCACTCTATTCTCATGATGCCCCCAAAATCCTGCTGTTGCTGGACTGTCCCCGTCCCCCCCATTTTCCCTCCTTCCCCCTCCCTTTCTCTCCCCCCCTCTGCTTCTTCCCTCTTCCCCCTCCCCCCTCCCTCCAGTCCTTCCCATTCTGGAACCCCTTCCCTACCTGTGAGTTGCCCACCATTCGATAGGCCAGCAGAGGTGATCGGTGCTTCGCCCACCGTCTTCCCCCCCGTGTGCACTTAAACTCTAACATCCCCCCGGGACCTGTCATCCCTGTTCAGACCCTGTTTCTCGAGTCAGACCACAGCCTTATTTCGTTGTCGGCGGGATGTTCAGCTTCTTGTATTTTCTGCCCCCCCGGCATCCTTTTCTTGACACTTCGAAAGCCTCCCTGACTTTGCTCTAGCGATGCACCGTTCCTGTCCCCTCGGTCTCCATGTTCGAAGTGTCTTCCTTTAACACCTGTAAAACATGTTGTGCCTCCTGGCCCCTCGTGATACGATAATCCACTTCCCCTCTTTTGAATGTCACGGCAAAGGGGAAGGATCAGCGGTACCTGATACCCCTCTCCGTCAGCCACTGAGTCAGGGTGCGGCAGTCTCTTCGTCTAGACGGGGTGAGGCCGGACAGGTCCTGAAACACTTTTACTGAGTCACCTCGAATAAGATGCTGCCCCGGCGCTTAGCTTTCTCGAGCAGCTCTATCATCTCCCTATATCTCAGGAAGCGAACCACTGTGGACCATAGGCGTCCGCAGCCTCCACCGCCACCTCTAGGGGCCCTTTCCAGCTGGACCTCTTTGCCTCAATCCGCCGCAAATATTGAGTTAATTAAACCCTGGACTTTCCTCCCTACATCTGCTGCCGTCTCTCCCCTCTGCTCTTTTATTCCGATGATGCGCAGGTTGTTGCGGCATTCTCTGTTCTCAAGGTAGTCCAGTTTCAGTAACGTTTCTTCTTCCCTTGACTCCAGATCTGTTAACCGCGCCTCGTATTTCATATCCAGGAGGTCGACATGCAAGTGGTTATTTTCCATCCCTTCCATTTTGTCTTCCAGATTGTCCACCCTTCCCTTAATGTCGTATATTGACGCTTGAATATCCGTCCGGATGGCCTTAATTTTCTGAAAAATGGTCTTTCAAGCCGTTCCTGGTCAGGGCCAGCGCGCTTCCACCCTCAGCCATAATGTCCTTTTTGGTTGGGGTGCCTTCCGGGTCTCCTCCTGGTCGCCTCCTAAACCCTCACTCTGGGCCCTTCTGTCGTGGATTCTGGTCTCGCGATCTCTTCTGTGTGGCTATTTTGCATTAGAATTACCTTGGGCCCGGTTCAGGGTCCAATCTTGATCTGTCCCGCCCAGCCAGGACCAGCATAGGCAACACCCTCCTCGCCATATATTCTGGTGGAAAGGAAGTGCGTCTCCCCTGTGGGTGCCTCACCCTCGCCCCTCTGTCCTCACTTCCTCGTTTTAGGGGTAGGGTGAGTTGTCCCCCTATGTTCAATATTCTGGGGCCCGTTCTTATGTTTGAGTGCCGATGGCCCATCGGGTGAGGGGGAGGGAAAACTCTTTTACTGTTCACAATCCCATTGCCCCTTCTGGCCACCTCCTCGCCAGTTTGTCCGAATATAGTGGGGCGGACTCAGGTCCGAGCTGATCTAGCAGAGCTCTGGCTCTCTGATCAGGGTCCCGTCCAGTCCCTCTCCGCTTAGGACCTTGTCTAGGCACTGGGGCCCACAGTCCCTCAAGCAGAGAGCTACCACACCGCACCAGCCACATATGCTCCTACTCGAGTGGGACCCTCCCATGCTCATGACTTTCCCCCAAAAGCACCCATCTCCTGGTCCAGGGACAAATCACAGGGACAAGGTCTCTCAGCTAGTTGGGTGTATACCTTCGTACTCCTAAGGTATGCCCTTGTCTTCTCTGGAGTCCGTCCCCCGGGTTCTCTGCCACTGCCCCACATGTTGCGTTGTACTGTGGGTAGGAAGGGAAGCTCAGGGCCTCAATGCTTCTGAGGCCTCCCCCTGGTCTGGGGGCGGCCTACAGCGTACTGTCCGGCGTGCCCCAGTGCGGGGGTCTAGACCCTCGCTTCAGTTTCACCCCTTGCTGTGAACCCCGCTGTCACCGCGTGTTGTGTCGCAGGGATATCCCGGCCTGGCCACGTGTCACCTCCCTGTGATGGAGGTGGGTCAGGACTCCTCCCAGGTGCCTGTGGGGTCCAGGCTGCACTTTCAACTTCACACGGGGTGTCCCGGCAGCCCTGGGACTCCCGCATCCGTGCCTCTTTGCCTCCCAGTCCGGCCCGGCCTGCCCGCCTTTGCTGTTTTCGGGGGTGCAAGTTCTGCCACCGTATGCAGGACGGCTCTCCGTTAATCCCCTACATGGGGGAAATGCTCTTCTAGGCTCCGGGGGGAAGCCGATATCACAGGAGGTGGACGTTGTGCGCGAATCCTCGTCTCTACGCGGCCATCTTGGTCCGCGCCCCCTGGTGGGTGGTCTGAAGTGACTTTGAAGCTCCCTTCTCTAACCTTTGAAAGACATAGCCCATAACTTTAACATTATGCTGCTGAAATATTTGTCTGAGCATCCATGTCTACAAACCGGGAGTGCACCCTTATTTAAAAGTCTGCTTCCTCTGTCTTTTCCTTTACTGGGGTGGGCTAGTAGTGCTTTTATTGGATGTGTGCATTTTTGTTAGTTTAATTAAAGATCATATTATTTATAGAACCTTAGTTGGAAATTATTTTATTTTTGGTACCAAAGTGTTATTGTTGTTTGGATTGATTCCTTACCAGACTATAGCCTGCCCTCGGCCGTCGCTACTCTAAGAGGTGAGAGAGGTGTGTCTGTTGGGCTGCACTTATTTCACCTTTATGATTGAGATCACTGCTGCTTTAGTGGTAGTGTTGTGCAAAGCAGGAGTTGTATTTGCTACTCATTCCGGTACTCCTGTGGAGAGTCTCTCTCTCTCTCTCTCTCTCTCTCTCTCTCTCTCTCTCTCTCTCTCTCTCTCTCTGCGCCCCCTCCCACACACAATCCAAACCCCCAAACTAACGCACATGCTCTTTAAGGGAATGTTCAGTGTACTGCGCTGAAGTGCAAGCTTCAACTTCTTCCTAAACTTTAATTTTAAAACTAAACCATTCCAGAATGGTTTCATTTCAAAATAAAAGTAAAGGAACAGTGAAACTTAAAAATAAAAAGTATAGGTGCACCGCACCCAACCGCTCCCGCCCACTTCGACCACTGGTTTTCCATTAATGTGGCATTTAATATAGCTTTGCAGATAGAGTGAATTGAGCACCATGTTAAGCATTTATGTGCAGACGCATTAGTCAGCATTACTCGAGACTACAGATGGAAAAACTGATCTGGAATGCATACCAATGATAGAAATCTCAGCAACATGATTACCATTTCTAAAGTGAGGAGGTGGCCGTGGTGGAGGAAATGCTACATTATGTTGTGGCAGGGACGACATTGTGGATTCCTTGGTGACTTGTGAGTGGATCTCTGTAAGATGTATTCCATCTGCAGTATGGTGTAAGATTGGAGAGGTGATTCCTCCTTGTTATGCCCCCCAAACTGGATCTCAAATGAAAACTAAGAAAAATCTATTTCCCCCACGATTGTCAAACCATAAACTGCTCCACAGGTTAACCCCATTGTCCCTGTCATTGTCACCACTCAAATGAGTCCAGACGAACCTAATGAGTTTACATGGCCCTAAACCATCTCATATGATTCAATGCTATGAATTCTACAGTGTTTATTAGTCTTACTAAAGCAGAAGGCCAGGAGCTGTGATATGAGACAGCAGCCAGATTAGATATGTCAGGGCATGGGCTGTCTTTCTTGAATAGCACCTTAGGCAGGCCAGTTTCTCATTCTCTTTGTCTGCTTTCCACTCTTCTTTCGAGTTCTCGAACTGCTCCAAAGGTCCCGCCATTTATCTAGCACAAAAGAGAGTCTTGTTCTTCAAGAGTAGTAAGCAGAGTGGAGCAAATTCGGAACTTGCATCTTGGAGCATGTAGAAGAGCCAATCACATAGTTACTGTTTGAGAAGTTCTTATAACTGTGGCACAGATGTCAAATGGTGTTACCAATGTTAGAGAACTGAAAATAATCTCTGCTCTGAGCGCTGTCACCAAGGATCTTCTGACTAGTCTGATCTGGAATTCCAATGTGGCTGGTGAAGTAATGCAATCTGATGTCGCCTGTTCAAGTCCAAGACTTTCTCAAAACACAACCAGTAAGAATCTGCAAAGATGTGTAACACCAAGTCTTGACCAAAGAAATAATGAAAGAGTTTGTGATTCCTCCTGAACTGTGGCAATGGTGGGTACTGCAAGAAATATAGCAGCTGGTACTGTCAAAAGTCACTATGCTCCTTTCAAGCCTGTGGACCTGGAGCAAGGATCTAGGCCTCTACCAGTCAGATATTGCTGGTCCATGAGCAGGATGAATGTGGGATTAGATCATCCTCAGAGTTGGGTGGCACATTATGATGGCTGGACAACCCACAAGATACGGGCTCACTGCTCCAGAGATAACTCCAAACGTCTGGCTAGGCATCAGCACAGATTGGTAGTTTTGGCTCCAAAGTTGCAGTGCACCAAAAAATTCAAAACATGCCAGATAGTAGCAGTAAGAGATACAATATGTTGGTAGGGTCACAGGTTTTCATTAGAGGGAATGGAACTTTTTAGTGTGGACCATAGTTGTTCTTGGGCTAGTGGTACCCCCCGTCCGAGATGTACACTTCATGTGACAGACATGCACGAAGACCCACACTATTATTGGCCAACTGAAAGAAACAGGTTGGTAGTTGTTGCCTGTGAAATCCCATTTAACTGGTCTACCCATCGGCCACACAGTTTCTGAACCTATTGGCTATCTTGCCACGGATGCAACAGATTTCTGATACAAGTAGACAGACACACATAATGGAAACTACTTTTAACATACCCAGGTTCCTCTCTGTGCACTCCTTCAGATGTATCATGTGGAGCAATGGAAAGCATCAAAGACAAACACTTGTATTCTCTAGGAGTTGCCTTAACAATGCTGATAATATTAGTGTGTGCAGTTGTTCTGGTGTCGCAAGTGCTGCTCTAATAAAGGAACAATAAATGCTTAAGTTGCTAGACAATGTGAAACTCCTACAAAGCGAATTTGTATTTCCAAATAAATTGATGGCACATTGCAAATTGAAATTGATGCCATGATGAAAATAAATGGCTAGTCATTGTATTAAGGGAGGGAAGCTGGTAAAATAGCTTTAAGATAGGGTTAAGCGCTTACGGCTGTGATCTGTGTGTGATCTGCAGGTCACAGGTTCGTATACTCAGCCATTGACCATTCTGGGGCCGATAAAATGAGTCCCAATTTAGATTGGGTAATAATGATTGTATATAAATGCTCTATGAATAGCGCTTCGGTTAAAAGCAATATAAAAATGACAAGTTATTATCCTAAATAAAGTTAGTCTGGTTCTCATGAAACCAATCCACTTTTAACAGGGCACGACGTATGTTTTAATAAAGTGAAAAGTTCCACAAAAAGCGCAAAAGTGGAGACTGTGGGTGCCCATGATACTAGTCCATCATTTTACTTTTTTTCTTCTAGTTTTGCAAGTTTTAGCGTGGGCACTTTTCCTTTTATTTAGACCTATTGTTTTGAACAAAACAGTGTTATGAGACCACAGCCTTAAGTCTGCTGGTACAGTAACATGCTGACTCTGCTCCAAGGCTGACCTCATATTGATACGGTTTCCATTCATCATCATGAAGGGTTCTATAAACAAAAGTGGGATTTAGGGCTGGAGGATGGGCTGTTGCTGGAAGATTAGATGAGGACATGCTGAATTGAATTTTGAATTTTTTAATTTGTAACACGTTTCTGACAGTATAAGAGTAGGGGTTGCTCAACTAAAACTCATCTGCATTAAGATCAGCAAAGCTGACGGCTAGGGACCCTTCCACAAAGGAACCAGTTAGTTAGACAAGTATGTCTTTAAGGCCTTCCGAAACCGTGGAAACAAAGAAACACTCTGGATGTCTAGTGGCAGGGAGTTCCACAGGGTGGGACCGTGAATCAAAAAATGCCTAGCGCCCCTATAGACAAATCTGGAAGGCGGTACTACCAATATGAATTTTTCGGAGGATCGCAGAAAGCGTATTTGCTCGTAACGAGTCAGTGTTTTAGAGGGATACTGAGTAGCTAGTTTATGTCTGCACTTAAAGTCCAGGAAAAGGATCTTAAATGCTCTGCTTGACAGGAAGCAAGTTGAGAGACCTTCTAAGGGGCGAGATCGCTGTAGTTTTAGAGGCTTTCAATATGAGTCGTACTGCTGCATTCTGTGCCCTCTGAAGCTGGGTCAATTGTCTGTCGGGGATACCTGCAAGCCGGCCTGTACCATAATCTAGTCTGGAATTCATCAGAGCTCTGACCACTGGCACGTGATCTTTCTGGGGAACAAATGGGAGAGCAAGATGCAATAAATGGAGGGAGTAAAACACAGATTGCACCTTGGATCCAACAAGTTGTTCGCTAAGTAGATTGTTCGCTAAGTAGATTGGACTGCCATATACACCCTAAAATCTTGACCTTTGAAGCAAATGCCAGCTGGGAACCGAGGATGCAGAGTGGCAGTGGACATTTGGATTGATCCGCCAGAAGATGTTTAGGACTGAACAATATTAGTTCAGTTCAGCTTTTTTCGACATGAGTCTTTAGCACACCACAAGTATATCTATCTATCTATCTATCTATCTATCTATCTATCTATCTATCTATCTATCTATCTATCTATCTATCTATCTATCTAATATACAAATGTAATACAATCAATAAATAAAATCAATAAAAACGAGCATTCATCTTTCCAAGATACACAACATACCATAAAATAATGTCTAAAATCAAGTAGAAAATACACAGCATTAAAGTATTCAATGTAATAATACATAATTCCATAGAACTGTCAATAATGAATTGTTCTGAACTTCCTATATAACTCCAGGGCAAAGATATTAAATCTATTAGGGTAACGTATTTTCATCTATAATAGTTGCACGGTAGATTAATTTAACCACAAAGTATACAATATTTAAATCAGTTGTAGATCTGCAAAACGCCAAGGTTTCCTCTATATGGCGGCTATGAGCAATTTTCAACAACGATAGCAGGTATTTTGCCCTCAGTTCCCCATAGCCATTGTAGACGGGTGTTGCTAGGGCTGGAAAAGATCTGGGGCTATGCTCATATCGGGACTGTCTGGACTCGGGGCTAGCTAGGCCTTTTTGGTTGTAACCCCTGAGCTTCTATCCAGGGCTACAACCAAAAGACCCGGGGTTGCCCCCTCAGCAACGCCTCTGATTGTAGAATAACAAAAAATGTGTGATGGTCTCGACACTACTGCTGCACACAGGACACATTACGGAATTGGACCTGCTCCAGTTCCTTATGAACTTTGCTACTCTCATACTCTCAGCGTATTCGTCCTGAATTCAGCAAAACGTGTATGTGCATATCTTGGAGTAATTATATCGAGATATTCTCCCAACCCAAGCACATGCTTGCTAATCAGGTACATCAGACTTGAGCTCAGCAAGACACACAAGTCCTCCATGTTTTTCCATGATAACAATTTGGCTGCATTCTTTCCGCATTGGACTTGCTTCCTTTGCCCATCACAGTTGGGTTATACCATAAACTATTCAAGTTCAAAGTTAGTAACCATTGCTTGGCATGCGCAAACCAGGGGAGGGATTGTCCACCCTCAATAGTCAGGATGTGGATGAGTTTTGACTCCCTATAGTTCTCCAATTCAGGTGCTCCCCAGATCCTTACCCAGAATAATACCGGTCTGAGAGTAACTATATCAGTTATTGGTCGGATGCCACACTCCATATGGATTGGGGCATTCAGAGCACTCATGGGAAACCTTAGCAATGTTTTGATGATCTTGTTCAAAATAATTGCTAAGGGCTGACAATGAACATAGCCCAAACAATCAGCTCTGTATAACGCTGAGGATATGGTTTACAAGTTATAGATCTCAATGGTGGGGGTCATTGCCCCACCTCCCAGTCTGGCTGAGAATTTTCTGACACCTCCAGTATTTGTTTCCAGGGTTGCACATGCTGTATAGCAAGTTGAGCTGACCAGAAACCATTTTCTGAAAATCTAGTGCCTGGATAATCATAGAAAGGGACTTGTTCTAGCCTATGCCCATTCACCTCTATGATCAAATTGCTGTGCAGGAGAATTGTGGTCTAAAAAATATTACTTTCGTTTTGTCTTAATTCAGCCAGATAGTAGCAGCAAGAGATAGAATAAAGCAATGTAAGATAGACTTAAGACCCACGGGAGTTGTTGCAAGTAAAACTACATCATCAGCAAAGAATAAACCCAGGATCCTGTCACTGCCCAATCTGGTGAAGTCAAAACAATTGGCAAACAACTCCTCTATAACTTCGTTAATATAAATGCAAAATAGGAGTGGGGCAAGGACGCATCCCTGCCTCACTCCTCTTTCCACATTAAATGCTTCCGTTACCTCCCCTCCCAGACCCCAGCATACAACCGCCTTGTTATCACTATTTAGTTGACAGGTAACTGTTCATAGATGTTCTGGAATATTCCTTTTAATAAGGACTTGCCATGACAAGTTTTGTGGTACAATGACAAAAGTGGTCTTCAGATCTCCCAAGACTGCATAGATTTTTACTTTTTTTAGGACTGTATATTTTTGCAGGATCAGAAAAAGGCAGAAGCTCTGGTCAAAGGTGCTTATACCTGACTGGAACCCTGCCTGGAGTTGGTTGGTGATGCCATTTAGATCAGCCTATTTCTGAAGATGCTTTAAAATTACATTTGCAAAGATTTTCCATGCTGCAGCCAATAACGAAATCAGGCGATAATTGCCTGGACACTCCCTGCCTACTTTTTTATATATCGGTACTATTTTGGCCCATCTGCAGGAGGCTGGGACCATATTTAGTCTAATCATTGCATTAAAAAGCCAGCACAACACTGGGGCCCACACTGTACATTCATCCTTATATAAGTCTGCAGGCACTTTGTCCGGACCAGGGGCTTTTTGTTTCTTCGGCCTCGTGGATCTCAGCTAGCGAGAGGCTGAAGCTCTATACTCCAACCTCCGGTTTCGGTCCTGTTCCTTTCACATGTTCACAATGTACCAGTTGTACTGTCTGAAACGACCCCATACAACTCTTGAAAGTGGTTCTTCCGGGGTCTATACTACGATAATAGTACCACCATTTGCCTCATTCCCTGCTACGGTTTTCTAAAACATTGCAGAATCACCCCTCTTAACCGCTTCCAGGAGGATGTTCCAATTCACTTTGTTAAACGCTTATTTCTTAATTATAGATTTATAGTTAGCTCTAAGTGGTCTAAGTTGTGTTTTATGGACACATGAACATTCAGCAAAGTCATGACATGAATTCCTTTTTAGCAGCTCTACATTTGTCATCAAACCACCCCTCCTTCAATATTAATTATTTTTTACCTCAGCCATCGAGCGACTTAACAGGTGTCGAAGTCCTTCGACTAATTTGTGAAATTCCTTCACTATATTCTCATCGGTGCATAAATCACTGCAGATGTTTAAGATACTGCCTTAGGTCACCCGATGAATGCCCTGCTTTCTTTCCTGCCAATTCAATATTAGCCCATTTAATTGTGCGTCGGGCATGACCTAGCACTTTTGTGGCTGAGGTTTTACTTTGCTGCCCCAGACATTTAAGTGTGACAGAAAAAGGCTTGTGATCACTCCCATAGCGCTCCAACACCTCTAATTTATTGACCAATTCCCAGTCACTAGCCAGGACTAGGATATAGTTGATCAAAGATGAGCTGTCGTGTCCATGGAAGGTTATTTTGATGGATGATCATAGGCTGTAGGCCCATTACATGCCCTTAAACTTAAACTGTACAATATCCAGCCAGTATCAATGGCACTTCTGAGTGATCTGGTTGGATAGTCTGCTACAAGTAAGGGGATCTCCCAGGCCTGATAGTGTCCATCCCATACCTCACCTCGCTCTCTTAAGGGCTCAAATTGCAAGTTAAAATTACCTGAAACCAGGACATACGGTTCTATATAAAAGTGGTGTTCCCATCGTTGATTGATCTCCTGCATTCGGGCCATGGTCTACTATAGTGTCTATGATATACATTAAATATAAGTAAATACTGGTGATCACGAGTTTAAGCTGTTAAATGCTGAAGGTCCGGAGCACTTGTTTCATGGATCTCAATATCCCAGTTTAAATGTACCTCAACCCAAATTAGTAGCTCTCCACTTGGCCTTCCCTTTGGATCCTTCTGGGCTTGTACATTGTAAGCCTAATACCCCTGGATATCAACTGAGTTTAGGGCCCAGGTCCCTTGGAGACATATAAGATTGAAACCTCGAAAAACCTACACCACTCTTCATCAAGTAGATGCTTCCCTACACCTGCTATGTTCCATGCCAATACACTACAGGCTGCAGGATTATGGGTAGGGCCAGGCCTGGGAGCAGGTAAAGGTGAAACCACACTATTCAGCCCTTCCTCTGAGGGCTTTACTTCCTTGGTGCCACTGGGTGCTATCCACCCCATATCCCTTGATTGATGCCTGGAAATGGAGGAGTATGTTCTTAGGGTGATCTTTGACCCCTGAGACGGATACGTTCTATATTCAATTTCCAGCATCCCATCAACCAGGGACCTACTCTTCAGTGATATTTTAATGTAATCCTCTGCATCAACGGTCATCCTCCCACACTCACAGTATACAATATCATCCCTATTAACAGAAACGCACCCCCTTACATGGCGTATCCAGTGAATACACTTATTGGCCAGTGACCCCTAGTTTTCATAAATACCGGGGGCCAATCTGCAGACAGTATGCATGCAAATAAACCAGTCGCCCACATATGGGTTACTCCTCACGGTGTTGTTCCTAACACCTCCTCATTTAATGGGCACTTGTTTCTCCATAGGTGGTTTTTCCATTAGCAAACTCCTGGGGGGATTGGTGATAGTGTGCCTCACTATGGTATCAGTGATGGCCTTAGACCACCCTGTGGGGCTACCCCCGCCATGCCTTTAGCCATCACCAAAATTGGGGCTGCACTGCCCGACTTGGATGTGGGAGGTTGGGGTTCCCGATTGCTGTCCATATTAGGCCTAATCTGATTGTCCCATAGGGGCTTAGATGTCAGCTTCGGGCTGGGTGGGAAATCTGGATTTTGCTAAAGGTTAGTAAAGCACCATTTTCCAGCCTATCCATCTTGGCAACAAGGAGATTAACATTTTCCCTCAGCTCCTTAATTTCTAACAGCTCGTAATAACTGTCAACAGCCACTACCAAAAACACTCCCTTGCTGCTGGAGCAGGATTGATAATCCCATACTGAGGAGGGCTTGGATTGCTGGCCACAATTACCTTACCAGAGAGGGCACTGGTGCCCTCATATCCCAAGTTAGGCATGCATCATTTTTCTCCCCCTATTGCCTCATTGGTGGTGACCTATTCCAGGAATGAGAACCTATTTGTCAGTGGGATATCAGGTGCAATTTCAGTGGTAGCAGCAATATCAATAATGGTAACAATATTAGTATCAATAGCCACAGTAGAAGGTATACAGGTTTTCGTTACTACTCAAACCTTAGGGCATGTACCTTGTTCCCCTTGTTCACCCTGTAACTTGGGCACAACATCCTGCCTACTGCCACAATGGATGTACACTTTCATGATGCCAGAAGTAGAAAACCCACTAGTGCCCACAGAGGAGGCAGTGATTTCAAAGTTCCTTCCTCCCCAACAATATCACCTCTGTTTTATTAGGATTCAGTTGGAGTCGATTAATCAACATCCAATGACCCACCTCTTCTAAACACTGTACTACTTTATGCAGCGACTCTGCTGTCTTCTTGACATATATCTGGGTATTATCAGCTTAAGAATGAAAATCCAACTTACATTTCCTGAAAATACCCATTAGTGGCTGTAGACATAAATTAAACAGTAGGGGCGATAAAGAGGATCCTTGAGGGACTACGTAATTCAGTTTTATTGTGTCAGAAAGATGTCCTGTTAATTTAACTTGCTGTAACCAGTTAGAGAGCAATGACCTAAACCATTGCAATGCATCATCCAATACTCCTCCCTTACTCCTCCCACTGACATCAATCGAGGCAGTAAGATCCCATGATCCACTGTGTCGAATGCCATCGAAGGATCAAGCATCACCAGTAGAGCTAGCTCTCCATCATCAGCCACTTTTAGGATATCGTGCCATACCACCATCAAAACAGTCTTGGTTACATGATATGGACAAAATTCCAGACTGAAATGTGTCGAGCAGTTAATATTTTTCCACATGTTCCTGGAGCTGGCTAGTTATGACTTTTTCCAGAATTTTGGCTGGCTAAGGAAGGCCAGCCACTGGACGATAATTCTGAAGATCATTTGTGTCGAGCGTGGGCTTTTTAAGTGGTGGTGAGGCCATTGATAGTTTCAATTCAGGGGGAACTACGCCTTGTTCTACGGAGTGGTTAACAACTATGATAAACGGGGCAAAACATTGAGCATGTGTTTGTGCTACGCAAGCCGGAATTTCATATAATGCATCTCTAGTTGGTTTCACATTTTTTTAAATGAGGAATTATAGTCTCCTGGCAAACTATTCTAAAATCTAATTGCCCAGCCACCTGCGGGGTGATGACCATCACAGGTTCTGATTGCACCGATGCTTGGTCAATCTTCTCCTGAATGGTTATAATTTTCTTTACAAGGAACTCATTAAAAGCATTAGCGTGTGCCACAGATGGTGTAGTACCAGCGGAAATACTACTAGGATGCAGGAAGTTCGGAATAGTAGAAAAGAGTTATCTGGGTTTATTAGGTGAAGTTTGGATTTTACTGTGGAGAAACTTCGTTTTAGCAAAAGATTGCGGTTTTATATCTTTTTGTGGCATTTTTCACATTGTTAAGGGAGAAGATTTTTCTGAATTTTATCCATTCTCTTTCTAATTTACAGCGCTGTTGTTTCAATGAGGCTGGGGATGGAGAGTACCATGGACTTGACTGTTGTTGGGTGCTCTAAGTTGACAGGGAGCAAAGCCCTCATAGATTTGTTCCGACTTCTTGGACCCATGTTAAAAAAACACAACACTTCCCAACAAGGTATTAATGGACGCTACGGCATGGACTAATTTCAACTCGGGTATTCTAAGGGGGTCTTTTTGCCTGCAGTAAATCAAAATTGTCTTTGTTTGTCAGTGTCTTACTGAGTTAAAAGGGAAAAAACGAATTAAGTGCCCTGATCAAGATCCTGTGTATTGAGCATCAGGGTACCTGGACCACATGCTAAAATGAGGTCAAGACGTGATGCTGTTGTTGAGAAGGAGAGGTGGAAAGAGGTCTCAAATCATGATTGCTCAAAACCTCCCACAACTTGGCTGAATCTGGTGCCGAGGTGTCGTACAGCCAAATATTGAAATCTCCAATACACACTAATTGATGATATTTAAATACTGTAGTTGTAAGCAATATGTCAAAGTTAGCTAGAAAGGGTTTGGCTGCGCCTGGGTGTCTATAACATAGAATAATGATGAACGTCAGCATGGGTGAGAGCCAAAGATTCAGATGCCCTATTTGAGAATCCTTATCCCAACTAAGTGAATACAAGTCTGAGAACTTCCAAAAAATGTTGCGAATCACCGCCACCTCTTTGCATGGGATGATTTAGGAATTGAATTGAATAGTCTTGAGGGACAAGACAATGAAAGATTTCTGGGGAGGCCTCATTAAACCAGGTCTCTATAATAAACAGAAAATCTAGTTTGTGTTGTTCCACTAGGTTGGATAGCTCTAAGGCATGTGAGACTTCTGATCTGGCATTCACTATTGCAGCCTTAGCATGGTTTGTGTTTGTATTTGTATTTGTATTTATTTAGGTTATATAGCGCTTTACACCAAAGCGCTGCACATTTTAACTTCGGGATACATATAACAGTAACATTATAACAGAAACAGAGGAAGCAATTTACAATTGAGAATCAGACCAACAAAACAATAAGTAGAGCAATTAACTGGAGGGGAGAAGGATAGTAGTGTAGTAGAACTGAGAGGGAGAGGGGGGAAGAGGAGGAGGAGGAGGGAAAGGATGGGGTGAGAATGGAAGGGGATGAGGGGGAGGGAGATGAACAAGGAGGTAAGGCAAGAGGGGAGGAGAGCGGGGAGGGGTGGAGGGGATTAATGGCGGGGGATGGAGAAGGAGAGATTTGAGGGAACATCGAAATGAGGAAAAGGTAGAAATAGAGCGGAGCGAGAGAGGTAAGGAGTTCCAATGAAGGGGGGCTAGGAGATGGAAGGAGAGGAAGCAGGATGTGGCACAAGGGGAAGGAGGAACAGTGAGAAGGAAGTAGTCGGCTTGGCGAAGGGAACGGGAGGGAGTGTAGAACGAGAGGAGGGAGGAGAGATAAGGGGGAGCAAGACCATGGAGAGATTTAAAGACTAGGCAGAGAAATTGAAATTTGAGTTGGGAGTGAAAGGGAAGCCAGTCGATGGAGGAAAGGGAAGCAGAGATGGAGTCACGGGGGGAGAGGAGACAGAGGGAATGGACGGCAGAGTGGTAGATAGATTTAAGGGGGGCGAGATGAGAAGTAAGGAGTCCAAAGAGTAAGGAGGAGCAATAGAAGAGGCGAGAGAAGATAAGGGAGGAGATTAAGAGTTTAGTAGCATGGAAAGTGTTACTAAACTCTTAAAATTAAAAGTTTTTGAACTTTTAAGTTTTTAAAAATTGGAAAGTTTGAAATTACATCTGTGGTGGTATTGGCATGTTCAGCCAAGTAATCATATATGTTATGTTCTGGGATTTTATTTAAAGTTCGTAGTGACAAGGAACCAGGGTAATGCCTAAGAGCCGTGAGCTTTCCCCTGGAATAACTCCCTTTACCACTTGGAATAATTGGGCCGGTAGATGAACAACTGGTAGCCTTACCGGTCATAGCTTTTTTATTTTTATTTTTATTCTTTTCTATTAAGTTTTATGAATCATATTATCAGTCATAGTTAAATTAACAACAGCCTGAGAAAACCCCTCAGAATCAGCCTATCTGGCCTGCTGCCAGTTATTGTATTGCATTGCAATGTAACACAACTGTCTCTGTTCCTTGCTACTCATTGAAATTCTATTGTGTACATTTTATTTCTTCCACAACATATGCACACCATTGCATTCAAGCATACCTATAAACACAAGCTTACCTCTATATGTGGTCTTTTCTCTGGGATGGGAAGCAAGAGGGTACTGATAGAGTGAGCAGTGCCCATAAGGAGTGGAACACATGGTGATGCGAACCCCCTCCCAGGCTGGAAGAGAACCCAACTTAGTTGCACAGCAACTAACCATACAGTGTGCAGGGCCGTAGGAACCGTGAACAGTTCATTTCTGCATGATGTTTTTTTTTTATTTAAAATTAAGTGCACTTTATCAACCGAGTGCCAGAATTGCAGGAAGGAGGGGGGAGCTGCACCAGGCATTGAGGGAAGGCCCAATGGGGGTGGGAGCTTCTCCCCAGGCTTGGCCACTGCTGCCCAGGACAGCATGGTAGGTATCCACCCCCAACCACTCCTCACTCCATAGTAACCTTACATAAAATGTTCTCCACTCCCTTATACCTGGGTACTGGCTCTAATGTTTTGTGTTAGAGCTGATGGCTCATTCTTTAACACCCTAGTTGTAACCCCACTCTTCCCACTCTGCCAAACCTGGTCTATGTTGCACCCCTGATCACTTCATCCACTGATCTACCACTCTCCATCTGGCTTCTACAAGCTTCCGTCCCTAGGTCATCTACAGACCTTCTGCCTTAGCCTGGATTTACCACATGGATGACAACCCTCGAGAGGACCTGATTGCTCTGACCTGAGGTGACCCTTGGACTTTACATTCCAGTGCTTGCCCTTCTTCTCTTGCTCTTATACCTGATCCACCACCTCCTCCTACTCCAACCCCACCACCTCCTACTCTCCTCACACTCTTTTCACAATGGTACACCAACCCCCCACATAGCTATAGAAGCATAGCTGATTTGTGAGAAATAGGGTGTTTGATGCAATAAGTGCTTGGATTGGTTGACCCCTCCATTCCTATGTCTCTCTATTCTTGAATGGCCCTATCCTAGGTCTCACTCTTTGTGATTGGCCCTGGTCCAGAGTGCCCAAATCATCCCATTGTGGGTAGACACTCCTTATATTCATCTCCATGCTCATTATAGATGGTAAATTGAGTGGTTAATTTCTCGCGTTGAAGTTTGAAATCCGAGACTGCACCTCCAGCATGAGTCCTCTGAATGGTTCAATATTCATTACTAGTTAACCTTTGCCCTCCCGATGACTGCTTTAATGAGGACGCAAACTTGTATATGCCCCCGAGATATCCTACGTCTCTGTGTTAGGGTACCTTAATTTTTATATTTTTTGTTTAAAGTGCATCCCTAGCTCGAGAGCAGCAGAGCGCTGCACAGGGTGTGGGTAGCCAGCTTTTCGGCTAGCATCTTTTATCAGTAGCGCAGCACTGTGAGTTATGGCCTGTGGATCCATTGGGATTAGTCCATGGTCAGGTGTAGTTGAAAATGACAAGTTTTGCGAAACTGGAGAATTGTGGGAGCATTCTGGGCTGATACCGGGATTGAGTTCCAGAGGGTTGGTGCATGATAAGAGAAGGATTGTTTGAGGGTTGTTTCTTGTGGACTAGTTGCGATTCGAGACAGTTGGTTGATTTGCTACGCGAGGCGCATGTGGAGAAGATATGTGGAGAAAATATGTAGAGCTTAGCCGCCAGGTACCCTGGTGTGATACTCGTAACTGCTTTGTAGATGATACATGCAGTCTTGAAGAGTATCCTGACCTGGAGAGGAAGCCAATGTAGTTTGAATAGGACAGGGGTGATTTGGTCAAATATTCACGCCCCCAAATTATGACATGCTGCAACGTGATGGACTGCTTTTAAGGGAGACAAGTGAGCAGCTGGCACCCATGTCAGGAGGGCATTTCCCTCATCAATGAGCAAGACCAAAACTTCCTGGACTACGGTCCGGAGGCCCTGCAACAGGATGAAGGATTTGATTTAGCAAAGGTTGAGATTTGTCGCCAAGCCGTTTGGGACTTCTTGGTTATGTGTTTCTGGAAGGACAGGTTCCAGAAACGCATAGGAGCTTCCTGAATCCAAGAGTTGTGGATTGTCTGTTCCCTGTACAAGTCTCCTCAAAATAGTGCATTCTACTTGGTGGTGGCCTTTTTGTATACAATTCTAGGTGGAGTGCAGTCTGCTCTGCCAAAGGTGTCCCCACCAGGAATCCCTATGTGTAATTCACTGCTGAGTCCAACAGCATAACATTGTGTCCTGCAAAGGTGAGGAATATGGATGTTGTCATAAGAGGGGTGGGTATAGTGATGGGTACTCCCAAAGATTTTTTGTTATCGGGGGGACAAGTCTGTAGACAGGGAGGGTAAGGAAGGTAAGAACAAGGTTACAGACTGACTACCCCTCTCTCTAAAGTCTAACGACACACCAGATGCAGGTGCTGAAAGGCTGATGTATCAATCAACAGCGATTGCCTCAAGGAAGAGACAATTTATAAACAGAGCCGTAATAATTGTATCAATAAATCTCTTTAATAGGTTTTGTTAAAAGAATTTTGTAAAAAAAAAAAAAAAAAAATATATATATACTAATCAGCTTTGTCATATCTCACTCATACCATTCATATCGGTGCAATCATTCTGTGACAGACGGGTGCGGAAATTAACAATTTCTTCACACATATTGGTTGTTATTAATATGGAAAGACAGTGAGAAAAAACACATTCGAATTTTCTATAGGTCGACATATGTTTCGGCCCCTTTCAGTAGTCCCATCGTTGTCTGCGGTGGTCTAAATAATCAGTGCTGGGCCATCTTCAGGACAGTTATAATTTAATACAAGCTTAACGTCTTCACCCTATTTCTGTGTGACAAGCCAAATCGGTGGCCGAAAAATTTTTTTAGTAGTAGACCACGGAGATAGAATTTTGGGGGTATCTTCGGTATTCCCCTGCTTTATACCCAAGTGTCCCTTGGGCAGTGGGTGGAGCCTTAAAATTCTGTAGCTCCAATTCGTATCTTTGATAAGTTGCAAAAACGAGTGGCTTTCTTGAATACTCGACCTCGTGGTGTCTTTGTTAGATTGTTTTAGCGATATGGCGTTGTGGCTCCGGCGGCGTCTGCTCGCTTCTAAAACGCCGATTCATTTAGAAGCGAGCAGACGCCGCCGGAGCCACAACGCCATATCGCTAAAACAATCTAACAAAGACACCACGAGGTCGAGTATTCAAGAAAGCCACTCGTTTTTGCAACTTATCAAAGATACGAATTGGAGCTACAGAATTTTAAGGCTCCACCCACTGCCCAAGGGACACTTGGGTATAAAGCAGGGGAATACCGAAGATACCCCCAAAATTCTATCTCCGTGGTCTACTACTAAAAATTTTTTTCGCCCACCGATTTGGCTTGTCACACAGAAATAGGGTGAAGACGTTAAGCTTGTATTAAATTATAACTGTCCTGAAGATGGCCCAGCACTGATTATTTAGACCACCGCAGACAACGATGGGACTACTGAAAGGGGCCGAAACATATGTCGACCTATAGAAAATTCGAATGTGTTTTTTCTCACTGTCTTTCCATATTAATAACAACCAATATGTGTGAAGAAATTGTTAATTTCCGCACCCGTCTGTCACAGAATGATTGCACCGATATGAATGGTATGAGTGAGATATGACAAAGCTGATTAGTATATATATATATTTTTTTTTTTTTACAAAATTCTTTTAACAAAACCTATTAAAGAGATTTATTGATACAATTATTACGGCTCTGTTTATAAATTGTCTCTTCCTTGAGGCAATCGCTGTTGATTGATACATCAGCCTTTCAGCACCTGCATCTGGTGTGTCGTTAGACTTTAGAGAGAGGGGTAGTCAGTCTGTAACCTTGTTCTTACCTTGTTGTCATAAGAGGCCATGGCTTCTGCCTGACTTGGAGAGTACGAGCGCAGTGCCAGAGCCACATAGGACCAGATGATTGAATGGTGTCTGGAACAAGTCACGAAACCACAACTGGAGACAAGGACATGTTTGAATGTGCCAACCTTAGTGATTGGATTGTTTCCAAACATTTGAATGAATGTAGCACTGGGATTGGAAGCAAAATTAGCACTCAGTTTCCATGATTCTGATTTAACCAGAGTCTGTATACATACCATGTCAAGCTTGGGGATGAGTTCTGAAGAACACACCACCCCAAGGTAAATTGTTCAGAGGCTCTGTCAGACCTACACATCTTTCAAGACTCTTTTCAGAGGGCAACGCTCTTCCAATGTGATTGTATACCAGATTTTGGAGGAACTCACTGCTTTCTTCACTTTAACCAGTGTGACCAACCGAGTCACAGACTATCAAGTGTCCCTGCCCTGAAATTGGTGTTACCAGTGTGTTGACCCGTACTAGAACAAGGGTGATCTGTGACTGTGAAATTGGCAACACACAGCAAGGTACACCGTCCAAGCTCCTGCTCAATCTCAGTAATCTGTTAAACTGTCATCCTGCTTCATCCTGCAACCGGAGATACCGAAGACTAGTGACTGCAAGAAACCCAAGAAACCCTTCAAAGGATTTGCCAGTAACTATTTGCCATCACGCAGCACAACGTTAAGGACTGCTAATACATTTTAATACTTTGGGTAAAGCACAGTTTTCCCAACAAAGTGACACCATTTGTATATTTGAAATGTATCTTCTGAAGATGTGTTCTTACATTTTAACTTACAGAGACCTAGATAACTGCAAAAGCTAACAAGGGTTAACCTTGATCGGTCCTTTCTATTGCTTTATAACTAAGCCTGTACACGAGAATTGAGACTTACAACTTATAATGATTTTTGGAGTTCTAAAGTGTACTACTTACCTACTCTTGGAAAAACGTATCCATACCTTCAACATAGTAAAAATTGTCTTTTTTTTTGGTAAACCAATGTGGACCATCATTCAAAGTAATAACACAGCATAATGTTTTCTGACATCAGCATATACAGGAGTTGTGCCTTGACTGCCCGACTACAGCTGCCCTTAGTGTGTAGAAGACACTTAACGGTGACCAAAGCCTGCTTAGGTTGGCGACTGCCCCGCCCCCCACCCCAAATGCAACAAACACATATCCTGTTCAATGTGTGGCACTGTTCACATAGCCCCCATTTAACAATCCCACCAAACACTAATTTGAACATGGGAAAATAAAT
Source organism: Ambystoma mexicanum (assembly GCF_040938575.1). NCBI lineage: Eukaryota > Metazoa > Chordata > Amphibia > Caudata > Ambystomatidae > Ambystoma > Ambystoma mexicanum. The sequence continues at coordinate 592,952,333 of NC_090923.1, read as the reverse complement.
GGGAGTTGAGATCACACATGAATTGGCAGAGTAGAAATGTGATTTACATGATAGAATGTCCTTGTAAGTTACTAGATGTGAGCAAGACCATCCACCACATAAAAGAGTGTATTTCTGAACACAGATCCTGTATCCGCACTAAGGTATGTGGCAAACCACTTGAAGATCATTACAAAACACATAGACATTCAGACAGAAATCTGAAATGGTTCATACTGCAAAATTTAAGGACACCCCCCGTGGGAGTGACATAGGGTGGCAGTTGTACAAACTGGAACAAAGGTGGATTTACTGCCTGGTTACAGTAAACCATGGGCTAAATATTTCTGTGGCATGGAACAATCTGATCCTGGCATAATTGGGGTCAAGACCTGCATTCACCTGGTGTTTATTCTCCTTGGAGTTGCATAAGAGGCAATACACTCATGTTCTATAAAGGTAGCACTTGTATGCATGCCTGTGATCACAAAAGTTATTTTTCACTCTATTTTCACAAAAGGTTATGCAATCAGTCTCTACAAGGTCATGCTTCACTGGTTGTGGCATGAATGTAATGGCCACAGCTAATGTAGTCAGTAGGCTCCATTTAGACATGGCGCCACTTTTTTCATCCCATGAGCATGCAGTGTGGGCTGCGTTTGTTCCTGTATGAATGTATAATGCACCGTAAATTGGGCTCAGGGGCATTAATGATGATTGTATAATTTGTAGGACCCATGCCATCCATGGTATGTGTAAAGGCTGGAGGGGGGTATCTGTACTTCTGCCCCCTATATGGTAGGGTAAAGGCACAGAACACCCAGCAAGGCTCTCAATTTGGTAACAGTGGACGAGCAACCAGGCTTAAGCTTTCAGGAGGTGATGCAGGCTGGTTCTTAAGAACAGTGTTTCCCCAAAGCCCCCACACAGGAATGTCCACACACTATGTTAGGTGATACCACAGTTTCTTTCTTTCTTTATTTATATATGTATGTATATCCGAGTGGCTTTGCATATGCATAACAATAAAATACAATACAATAAGATGATAAAAAGTTGTTAAAATAAGCCAAAACATATGACAATAAAAACAACAACAACATAGTCAATTAAAAACATCAGGAACATTTGTCGGCATAAATATATTCTTTACCATTACAACATAGGGAGAAGATTACTATTAACATCACCATTGCAAAAGATTAAACATTTTGACACATTTCCAGTAAAACTTCACCATGTAAAATATTAAATTATGGTTGGATCCATCTAAAAAATCAAGACAAAGCGAAGACAGATCAGTGCAGTTAAAATCATTACTATATGATTTCAGATAACTTTCTCGTATCAGGGATAGGCTCTCACATGTGATTAGTAGATGTTCAAGGGTTTCTATGTCACCAGTATCACATAGGCGACATACACGCTCTAGCCGTGGGATACCTTTACATGCCCCATCAGTGGCAAAAGCGACAGTTACATGACATTTCAGCAGGAGATATTGTCGGATAACAGAACTGTTCGGGAATGTGATATGACATGAAGGTTTAACCAGTCGTCGGGTGATATAATCACAGAAAGGACGACTGTGGCTTTTAGTGTATAGGTTCACCAGATGCTGTTCTTTGCTAATCATAAACAATTTGAGTTTCAATTTGGTTATAGCAAGATAAATATCACCCCAGCGTGAGCGAGAGACAATCACCATTGCACTCAGAGTAGGTAGTTAACAACAAGGCCAGGGTACCCATCGATTTGCTATTGTCAAGTTCAGCTAAGGCCTACATTAAATTTACCATCATGGTTCTGTTGTTTAGGATGCGGAGGTGTTCATATGGCTTAACCGATTTAAGATAGAAATCATGCCTGACCCCCTTCAGCTCACATTCAAAATATAAATCTTATTTATTCAATCGGCAGTGCTTGGGGCGTACAGAAAAGTGTACGCAACGCTAAGCCTTCAAAGTGTTTTAGTTGCGGTAGATAGCGATGTCCCCACACCTCAATGTCATAATACAAGATTACAAATACCTTTGCCTGATAAGGTGTTAGCAGAGTCGCAATGGAATACCCTCCCTGACGTCCAATATAGAGGCTGATTGCACTGATAGCTTTATTACATTTTGTTTTTGTTTCTGACCAATGAAGAGACCAATTCAAGGTGTTCTGAATATGCACACCAAGATATTTGTATGAGGTCACACATTCAAGGGGGATGTCTTTAAGTTTGCATATGAGTCTCTTACAGGGTCGGTGGGCAGGTGAAAAGATCATAGTCTTTGTTTTCCCGATATTAATGAACAAGCCATTAAGGGCGGAGAATTCACCCAAGGCCGTAATCAGAGCTTGCAGTCCCTTGGAGGTATCATCCAATAAAAGAAGATTGCCAGCGTAGGCCAACCAACTGGTCCGATGAAGACCAACTTTGACCGGATTTATGAGCTTCTTCATATAAAATAAGGTTGCTACCTCTACTATATATATACATATAAATAATAACACTTTGCACTTGGAATACATATTCAAAGAATGGCAAATATATACATTCTATGTAGTACCACACAATACTTAAATTCAGTAAATAATGCACTAACTGCAGGCATGTGGATTCATAAGTGAGGTGTATCAGCATAGAATAGGGAAGAAGGACAGATTAGTTGTGAACAGTGGCAGAATGCTTTCTTTAGACTAAATACACAATTCTGTGTGAGCATCCCCCCACCTGGGCAGCCTGTAAGGGAAAAGTTAGGGAGTAACTTATCTTGTCTTTTACAGCCAGTCCAATGGTGTTCAATAACCTTCTGTTTTCTTTCAAAAGGTTCCAACACCCCAAATTGCCTGAGAGGCCACAGGAGAACAGGATCCAGGATTAATCTGTGACCCCTGGATGACTCCTGAAGCTGGAGGATGCTCTTCCTCACCACAGTACATATGGTGCCTTGACAGGTGAAGTGGCAGAGTGTCTCGGTTTCACTCATCGATTCCCTCAGAGTATGGACCCCCCTTGGAAGAAGAAGGCACAGAGATGCTGAGTCCACAAGACCATTTTTACCAAAGTCTTTCTGAAGTGCAGCAGTTGTACTCTTTGCGATGCTCTCCTTTGGTCATTGATTTCCCTTACTGTAAAGATGAAACTTGCTGTATGCCCGTTAAAGGCTTGGCAGATGAGAGTACGACCCCTGGGATCCATCGATGACTTCTGTCAGCGACGGGAGCATAGGTCACTTTTGGTGACGGGTTTCTGAATATTGCGTTTTGCAGACTTTTGGTTCTTCGGTGCTGATGTCTGGATGGCTTCTGGTGACCTGGGCTCAACCACTGGAATGAAACACAGACCCTCACCAAGGTTGGACCCTCGGGACGTCTTTGTTAGCTTCTGGTGGCGGGAAACCCACCAACGGACCTTCCTCTGCACTCAGCACTCAGCAACTCTGGACTCTCTCCAGTGGGAAAAGGTGGTCAGTGATGATGGCAAAGATGTCCCTTGTAAATGTTCTTTGGCAGTTTGGAACTTCCGCAGCTCCGGGTGTCCAGCAGCACTATGCCAGGGCACATCCTCTTCTTGGCAGTTGGCTTCCACCAGTCACTAAACGCATCTCTGGACCCTGGGTGACACCAATGGACTTCTTCAACTTGAGATGTCCGGGCACTCCTTTTCAGGATCCCTTCACCGGATGGATACAGGACAGGCTTCCAGGGCCTTTCAGATGAGGAGGAGATGAGGAGGAGATGAGGAGGAGATGAGGAGGAGATGTTTTGCACGATGGTCCCTCATAGCTCGGGGAGAGATCTCCTTCGCAGGTCCTCTCTGGATCAGTCCTTAGGAGACACGACAGCTTTCGGATTACAGTGAAGAAATTGCAGCGGCAAACATCTCCTCCGGCTGGGCTTCAAGGTACAGCTTCTTCTTGTTTCAGCTTCCACTTCAGCTTCTGAATAAATTGGTACGCGAGAGGTCCCCAGATATACACATCTGTTCCCCACGCACTCTGTATCAGGCTCAGTGAGCAAATCACGCAGAAGGGCAATCATGCAGGCAGGCAGCAAATCAGACCAACAGGCATTCAGGCTATTCACTCCAACCAGACACCCATAACAAAGAATGTGGATTGTGGCAAGTACCCAGCCTTTCAACACACTACACTACTGCATTCATGTTAGTTTCAGTCAAGATTGTCTCATTCATTGTGTCATACACACAGAAAATAGACACCCACAACAGAGAATGTGAGTTCACTTCAGATTCCATTAATACAGGTTCCACCCTATGGTGTACCCGCAACACACCACCCCTGGGAAGGCTCCAGTCAGTCTGACAGGAGGCAGCCCCACAGCCATATATGATATTTCCACCAAACAGACAGTCAGAAGAAAAGGGAACAGAGACATATATGGTGTTTCCACCCAACAGCCTCTCAGGAGGAAGGGAACAGAGACAGGACTTCCCAGGACTCTGGGAAACAAGGTAAAAGGTCATAGAAACCAAGAGGCCACAGGGGCCATCTTGCCTTTTATCAGGAATACATTGATTCCTATGGGAGGGCCTGGGTGTCCCAAAATGGAGGACACTCAGAGCCACTGCAAAGTCAGCATATAGCTGCCACCAGCCCATACACTGCCTTGTGGGCAACACACAAGTGACCAAAAACACACATAAGGGGTACAAGGGTGTACCCCCACCCATGGGTGCCATAAGGTTATCCCATAGGTGTTGTTCACCAAAAGATAAAAATAAGAGCTGCACTGCCAGAGGTCCAGGCTAGACCTCAGTGGCAGAAAACATAGAGAAAACACACACACACACAGGGAATTGGCAGGCCAAGGATTAGGTGCCTCCATAAGGCTTTTCCAGCGTCACAGTATGCATGAGAGCAATAGCGAACGCAACAAATACTTAATAAGTTGCATTAGTCTGCTCCTTGGTGGATATAAAGTGAAGTGCAGGATCTAGTTCGTCCTCACTGTCTACAGGAGCACGTCTCGATGATAAAGGCTGTGCTCTATGGCAGTTGCGCACCGTTTCAACGCGGTTTCACTGATGGGAGATAAGGCTGAACAAAATTCAAGACCGCCGTGCGGAAAGGAAAAAGGTTGTTTGTCTACACAGGGAGACTGAAATAATGCTAAGTCCATACATATAAAAAGTAATGAGGTTGTTACCTCTTCTAAGAGCGTAAAAGTGGAGTGAAGTGGCTCCATTACAAAGCGAGAAACCATTCCAATGCTGTGCTAGTGAGAAGGGGCATATTACATTCATTGCAACAAAGACAGAAAGATGTGTATGGCCTAGTGTTAGGCGCATATGATAGAGTGTGTCTATATATCCCCATAGTTGTTAGCCCTCATGATTAAGTACCAACCCGAGTATGTAAGGGGCACTGTGGAGATAGATGATAAATTAAGATATCTGATGGTGATAACTTTGGGTTGTTGTTCACAGATGTATGTCTACTCCGGTTGTTAAGTGCCCTTGAGCGGACTTTGAAAGCCTTCCTCCGTGATGATATTGATACATCTGAATCTGGCGATGTCTCTGAATGAGAGTTTTGCAAACAGTGTAAAAATATATTCCCAGTATGTCATCTAAACAGGTCTTCTAAGTAGCTGTGGACGTTTTGGTCAACTTTCATACATTGATAGAAAGTGAGTCAGTGTGTCCAAAAAAGGTACGCAGTTTGTTTTTTACATAAATTGGTTTGTGAATGATTTTTTAAAATTAATTCTGTACACAAATAACAGGTCACTTGGAACTAAGAAAAGGCTGTATCTGTTTTTCATTGTAGACACAAATGAACACAAGATTTGACTGGAGTGGGTGGGAGCAAGCACCACTAATGTCCTGATGAAGGGCGTGTTTAGCTGGAGCACCGAAATTGCTTGCCAATTGGCCGACACACAACGTGTCGACCAGACATACATTTCTAAAGAAATATACACATTGTCAAATAGGTGCAGGTGTTGTGGAGAATTTGTATTTGTTCATCAGTCCGAGGAATTATAGGGCTGCGTGTTAATTGCTGGATGTATGTGCTTTCTATGTATAAATGTATATACATTTTGTCCTGTGTTATCAAGTGTGGGCTAAGTAGGTTGCCATGTGGGTGATGTTATGTTCTAATTTATGTTGTCACTGGTTTATAAATAAGTAGGTTTTTTGTATTAGTTTACATGGCAACATTTCATTTTTTGTTGTTCATTTTAAACGTGTTTACAGCTGCTGCGTGATATGAAATTAGGAATCTACATGTTTTTAATACCTGACATAAATGAGTAATAAAAATAATATATTTTGAGTAACTGGCCGATATATATTACATATCCTGATTTGTCCTTCCCATAGTTCTTGATCACATGTTTTTAGGTTTGTAGATAAACAGGTACATTTTAGATCATTTTTAGTGTGTGGCAGCAATTATCTTTGGGGACCAGATTTTCGGCCAACCAATACAGGCTAGAGGCTTTTTCCACTTTGGGGTACTAAGGCAAATGCTTTAAAATATTCCACATGATTTAATGAAGACAGCAATGAAGACAGCATTTATTAGAGTTTGAAAAATGACTGGCAGTGAAGGTACCATGCTAGAGCGAGAATTGACAATTATTGGAAAAACACTCAAGTTCTTGCACAGAAATTCCTGAATATTAAATCTAGACACACACTTAGGTTACAAACTCTAATTGTATGTCTTTCAAATGAAATCTGGAGAGGTATAGTCCATACATACACTGCATATTTCCAAAAAGCCATTATGCATTTTGTAGTATTCCTTTGCTTTCTGCTAAGGCTATATAATTATGTAAACTTGTAACAATATTGCAAAGTATTGTGGGAGCCCCTCAACTGAGAACGAACATGGGTCAAATGCCCTGTTCTATGTAATTTCTTTCACTGAGGAGGGTCTACAACCACGTTTTAGCTCACTGCACGCTTCGCAGGGGATTAACAATATTAGGGTAAAGTTAGAGTACACGTGCACTTAGGTGCCCTCTATTTAGCTGCAAGCCCAGTTGATATAGGTGTTACCCTACACCTACTAGACAATTTGAACACAAGGATAATATTTCAACTGTAATGATTGCGCTATGCCATTAAATATATAAACTGGAATTTGTATTTCCAATATTCAATGATATGATACAATGCTGTACAGAATGTATCTTAGGGCCTCATTACACGGATGGCGGAGAAACATGGCGCTATTAGCGCCATGGTTCATGCTGGTAAAATACCGGCACCGCCTTGGCGGAAAGGGGAATTACCGCCCCATTCCAAGGTTGGCGGGGCGGTAATTCCTCCTTCCACCATTGCCCTTCCCCATTCCCATTTTTGCCCCATAGGCCATTTTGCCCCAGAGGGCATTATTGGGATTTCTACTGCACACTGCTTCCATTTCCATGGTCTCTGGACAGTCACATGGATTTAAAATGGAAAAGGGACAGAGGTGGCCGGGGTGTTCATGTGATGAGAGAGAGAGGAAAATCATACTGTTATGCCTAACTGTTGGAGAATGTAGAACCAGAAGCAACTGAAGTCTTTGTGGGTGTGTTTTCTAGGTGGATAGTGATTTGCATGAGTTTTGTTTTTAGATGAGAGATCATGTTTCTGTAGACAATCTGGGTGTTTTGCCAGTGGAAAAATGTACAAGTTGATTAGAGAGGTGTAGAGTTGTGACTTTTTTGGTATGGGTTTGAGGGTTATGTTTAGCCATTTGTGTAGGCAGGCATGTAATCAGTAAGGATGAACGAAACATGAGGTTGTTAGTGGGTCATGTTCTTTGCATATTGTTAGTTCAGACACACTTGGATCTTGCTCCTTGGTTTTGCTGATGGGTAACTTTTTTGAGAGATGTCCTTTTTGTTCTGACTTCAGGTCATGTTTCAAAGAATATTGGGTGATCAGATCGTTTTTTTCATGCACTGTGCTTTAGTGGTGTGGTAGTCCAAAGATGTTTTGGGTAAGTGCCAGCTGAGTATAAAGCAGAGGTCTTGAAACAGTGTGGGGTGCCCCACCCCCCATGGGGGCATGGCCACATTCCCTGGTGCAAGACCCAGCCTGAAATAATATTTACAATTTTTTTTTTAAATGGAGGAAATGGACAGGGGTGGCTCGCAGGGTCCGATGGAGCATAAAACTGTCTCGCCACCAATGAAAAAGTGGGCCACAGTTGCAAATAGCAATCCATTCCTTTAGTGAAAGACTGTTTGAATTGTACCCAAGGTTTTTTTTGTTAAAATGTTATCAAATTGTGATATTTAAAGAATATTTATTTAGCAACAATGGTCAAAACTACTAGCTGCATAGTGAAGTAACTCATCAAACTTGCCCACATTGGCCAAAAAAGTGGCCCATTTCGGTTTGGGCATTGCCCTATTGCCCTATGGGCCAGTCCGAGCCTGGAGGCTCCTCCAACGGGGCGTCCACTCAGTGGCCCCTCACCCATTATGGAGGAGACGAGGAGCTAGCCTAGTGAAACACTGAGCACTCCCTCAGCTGCTTTGCCCAGCTGAGGGAATGCTCCTTGGTTGGCTGTACTGTCAAAGGGAAACATTGTTTCCCTTTGACAGTTCCGTTCCCTAGCCGCACATGCTCAATGATCTCATGATTTGTTTGTACAATTAATTCAATTATTAATACTATTATTAATGTACTATTACTTCAATTATTGATTTATCTTTATTGTAATTCATTGTCTTCCATCCCCTGTCCCCACCCTGTTGCCCGGTGGGCGCTTTTAAACAGTTTTGCTAATTTTATAAGTGCCTAACAAGTGACCAATAAATAAATAAATAAATAAATAAATAAATAACCATGCAAGGCTGGGGGCATTCTGCTTTGCCAGCCTTGCATAGCTCTTTGGAAATGCTGGCTGGGGAACTGCATGTCTGTATGTGCGCGCCTCCTTGCACATACCGACAGAGCAGCCTCTTGTGGGGCATTTCAGCACCCACGCATGTTCAGAAACCAGGAAGCTCTTGCTTCCTGATTCCTGTTCATGATGCAGGAGCTGGAGCGCTGGGGAGGAATCTTCAGGACCGGGGCAGAAGGTATGTTCATTTATTTTTTATTTAAATATGTGTATGGATGCATATATGCTTGTGTTATGAGTGAGTGTATGGTGCTGGGTGCTTGTGTGAATGATAGAGTGATCGCTGTGTGAATGTGTTTGTGTGCTTCTTTTGGTCCGTTGAGCTGATTCTGGCGAGCAGGATAGGGGGTGGATGGAGGGTTGTACAACAAAGGCATTTTAAAAATGCCTTTGATGCACAATCCCCCTACCCACCAGCTGTGGAACCCAGGGGACAGGGATGGTATTTTTTTTTACTGGAGATCAATCATAGATGCCCAGTGAAAAATATCATGCCTGCCCCCTGCGCACCCCAGCACCAATTGCAAACTGTTTGGCTTTTTACGCAAACATTTTTAAAGTATGGTCTAAAATGCAACATTTTAACCCTTTATTTTAAAACAATTCCCGGAGGGAAATACCCCTGAACCGCCCTTGATTGCTTCGGGCTCCCTCGCTACGCCCGGTCGCTATTGCATATCTGGGGGAAATATTTATGCCCCGCCACTTAAAAAAATTCACCAGCTGCCACTGGCTCTGTGGCTGTGCTGGGAGCAGGGTGGAAGAGCCCAGCGACTATGGTGAGAGCAGGATGGGCGGGAACCATGGGATAGTGGTAGGGGCATGGTATGGAGAGAACAGGGTTTGTTGTGGGGAGGTCAGAGCCCAGGGATTGGGTAGGAGTGGGATGAAGGAGCCCAGAGACTGTGATGGGAGCAGGTGGCGGAGCCCAGGGACTATAATGGGAGTAGGGTGCGGTGACAGCATACGATAGTTCATACCCATTTGGACTTACTGTCCAATTGGCACTTTTTGAGCGGCCCGGCCTACCCACATTTTGCTTGGGGGGGCCCAGGCCTAAAAGGTTTGAAGACCACTGGTATAAAGCTTTTTTTATGGTTGTTAGTTGTTTCCTTGTTTTCTTCTTGGTAAAATGTTCCTATTGTGTGGATGTCAGGCTTTCCAAGTGGCTGTGATGCTAGATGGATTGCACCTGCATGGCATGTTGTTCCAAGATTATTAAAATTGATGGCATTTGCATTTCGGTTTGTTCCTTTTGTTTATTCTGGTGGAACCTTTATTCGCCTGGTATCAGGTTGTCTCGTGGGGATGCTTAATGGCTGTGTGCTATAATTTGTGTTTCTCGCTTGATTGTGAGATGTTCTTTATCCTGGTATCTATAGGGTATACTAATCCAAAGCTTTTCAGTGGCTGTCATTTGTGTTTTACTGTAGATTGTTTGTGTTGTTTGTTAGTTCCACATGTAATTCAGAGGTCATATGATGGTGGTGTAAGAAGGGCCGCAACGGTATAGCATGCTAGCTGGACACAATTGGGTTGCTGTGATTTGTTTTTTGTCCTTACTGAGTATTTGCTCGATATGTTGTGGTGTGACATTTGATGGGTGGGTGCCGGGTCATACGATGGTTGAGAATTTGTGGTGGTGTGTTGTTGTGTATTTGTCTCTCAGTGGAGTTGTTATGTAGACAGGTGCATTAAAAAGCCAGGTGTTAAACAGTTTTCTAAATGTTACATATTCTTCAGTTGTGCAGATTTCTTTGGGAATGGGATTTCACAGTTTTGTTAGGACTGTGGATAAAGTTGTGCCTCTGTATTTGATTTTCTTTACCGGTAGCCGGTGGAGGTTTCTCAGTGCTGGGGTTATGTGTTTCCTTCTGTTTAGTTTCATTTGAGGTCTTGCCACCATGTTTTGGATAGGTTTGGTGAGGTGATCTAGCATACTTGGAGATAGGCTTTTTGCAAAATCGATTCTTGAGAATGTCATCATGGTGAGGGTCTGGTGTGGAAAGCTGAGATCTGGCATGATACACTGAACTGAATGTAGGTGGCAAAAGCATTTCCATACTATGGTGCTGATTAGTGGTTCTAGTGCAAGCCAACGGCCCCTGAGAAATCCAGGATTCTGTTATTCTTTTTGAGACTTCTAGTCCCAATCCCATTTCTACAGGACACAGAAGCAGTGTGTGTGGTTTATTGCTATTGCTGATGTGAGGCACAACTTGCATTTTCATTTTGCTTTGATTTAATTTCAAGATGTAATAGGCAATCCAAACATGTATCTTGCTAAGGGAGCTAGTGAGGGGGTTGCGTGTATGCTATCCATGTTTTTTAAATAGTTCCATGAGGGGGGCTATGTATATGTTGAATAGAAGTGGTGAATGACTGTCCCTGTGGGACATTGCATTTGATGGTTCAGATTCTTGAGGTGAAAAGAAGAAGATAGATTGTTTTAATTCTATCTACGAGCAAGGATGTTATCCATTGTACTACAGTGTACAATTGTTGTAGCCTCTTCGAGATTGCATAGCTGATAGTGTCAAAACCTGCAAATATTTTCAGCCCACATTCTACTTGGTATATTACTGCCAGTATTAAACTCATCCGAGATAGGTACACATGCTAATTTCATTGCTCCCCTTGGTTTAAATCCTACCTGAAATTGCCAATTTGGTTGCTCTCATTGGTTCAAATCCTACCTGAGATTGGTCTATTACTCTATTTGATTCCATGTGTTTGAGGTTTTCTTTGTGTATGTAGCTCTCTAGGATTTTGTCTGTGTAGGCCAAGTTCGATATGGGCCTGTAATTAGTGAGGTTGTCCGCTCTTCCAGCAGTTCTCTTCAGGAGATGTTTAATGCAGGCAGCTTTAATAGCCTGCAGTAGTATTTTTGGCTTCCAGCGATCAGTTCATCCATATTTGGGACTAGTAAGCTGTAGTTTCTTTGTAGATTGCATTTAAGAAAACACACATCCAGCATGCAGGGGTCATTGATTGATCTAGCCTTATTACTCTCTTTCACTAGGCTATGACAGGTATATGTGGAAATGGTTCTGAAACGACCGAGCTCTGTTGGCGCGATTAGGTTTTCTGTACCATGGGAGGTTAATTGCATACAAGATAACTGCACCAATGGCTTGCTGTATGTTGTTGATTTTGTTCCTGAAAATGGTCTGGGATGTCATTGCAGAGCGTCTAGGAAGGTAGGAGGTCTTGTTTTATGAGGCAGGTTTTTTTTAAAATTTCATTAGCACCCTGGGTGGGAGAGCCAGCTAATCAGGTGGCTAGGAACGTGGGCTGACACTACGATAGAAAGCCTGCGTTCCAAGCCTCCTGATGGCTGGCTCCCCGCCCACCATCTTCCCCCACCAACCCCGTTTTTTTGGTTCTCTTCCTCCCCTCCTCATCCCACTTCCCTGATTGAAGCAATGGGGATGCGTCCTTAACTTAGGTGGCGGGACGTTACCCACAGAGTGGGCCCGCCACCTCGGGGCATATCGCCTCAAAGGTGATTTTGAATATTTCATTCTGTAGGTTGACCACTGTTTTAATCATTTCAATGTAGCAAATGTGTGGTATGGCTGTAGTCTTTTCTCCAGTCTCTTCCTTACAATTGTTTTCCCTGAGTTTCCTGAATTGTAAAGTAAACCATCTTGCCACTTTTTGTTGTGATGGGATGAACGGTTATAGTGGCATGAGTGTATCAAAGCTTTTTGTCATCCCTTTATGGAGTTTATTTGCAAACGTATCACACATCATTTGGTTTAATTGAAGGAAACTGGTATGATGTTCTCCATTACTAGTGCAAGGTTCAATTGATTAAGACTTTTCCTGTTTCTTTTGGCTATGGATGCTAAGTTCTTGTATGTAGGACAATAACCGCAGTTTCCCAGACCAATGCAGTAGCCAGCCACCTACCATATCTAACCACACATTTTCGGCGCAAAATAATACTTAATGCCAAAACTATTCTCTTGTGTGTAGCAGGTATGCGAGTTGAAGTGGTGATTGTAAAAGGGATTGTGTGGTGGTCGTTCCAGATGACAGGCATGGGGAGGATGTAGTGGTAAATCATTCCCTGCAGAAGCTTGCATCTAGCGTATGCCCATCTCTGTTAACCATGCGTTTGAGGCAAAGGCTTGCCAGGTAAGCACTGAGGGAATCAGCTGATATTTCACTTGCTCCAACCAGCTGTTAAAATCTCCTAGTATGATGTTGGTCTCATGTTCCACTACTAGGTGGGCTACTTTGCGAGACTTGGATTGTAGGTTGGTGGTCTGTGCACAAGTAGAAGTAAGCTAAATTGGTGCCTGCGTTTGAAGTTGATGAGAAGGGATTTGTAATCTTGTATGTAAGCTGATGGTACGGATGAAACAATGAGGGGATTCTGTAGGTTTGTGTGTGTCAAGGAGAGTTTCCTGTGCCACTAGTTTCAGTTTGTGATGTTTCCATGAGGAACAGAACAACTGTGCCTCTGACACACATGGATTTCCATTGTGTGCTTTGCCACCAACCATATATTGATAAGACTGCACATATCTTATATTGGCCTTGGTGGTGGTGATTGCATCCTTGTGTGTGTTTTGTAGGGCCAAGAGTGAGGCCTTGCAGGTATATTGGCCAACAAAACAATTATTTTGGTGATGGAGACAAGAAAACAAATAGCACGTGTGGTTGTAACGCAGCGACATAGTCCTCAGGACCAGCATTAGTGGCCGCATAATATGATGCCACAGAGACTCCTGAAACATCAGTCTCTCATACCCATGCTTCTTTCTTATGCATCCTTCAACCATTGAGTGGTGTAGGAAGTGTAGTTGCTCAGGCTAGAACGTAAACACAGGTGATCATTAGCACAATACACTGGGAAGCACTTTATATAGTACAAAGTGTAACACTTATGTAATAGGTGATTTCCACTTTCCTGGGCAAACTCCTGGAAAGGATGGTCATCTCCCAGCTTACTCTCCACACTGAATCTGTTGGTTGACTCCACGACCATAAGTCTTGCTCCAGAGCTGCCAGTGGCACGGAAACTGCTCTCCTGAACACCCGTGAAGATCTACTCTCTAACCTTGATTGCAGCATTCCTTCAGTCCTCATCATCCTGGATCTTTCCTCTGCCTTTGATATGGTCAAGCTCATCATCCTGATCAATTGACTCTTTGAGAACCTGGGCATCACGGATCATGCCCTGTTCTATGTAATGTCTTCCACTCAGGAGGGTCTACAACCTCCACTCAGGAGGGTCTACAACCACATTTTAGCTCACTGCAGTAACAATATTAGGGTAATGTTAGAGTACACGTGCACTTAGGTGCCCTCGATTCAGGTGAAAACCAGTTAGCCGCAAGCCCAGTTGTTATAGGTTTTACCCTACACCTACTAAACAATTTGAACACAAGAATAATGTTTCAACTGTAATGATTGGGCTATGCCCTTAAATATATAAACTGGAATTTGTATTTCCAATATTCAATGATATGATACACTTCTGTACAAAATGTATAGTAGTACTTGACAAGTCCAAATACTTGTTGAACATAATCCACTGCTTGTGTGCCCTTACAATTGGTAGTCATACATATAATGATTATGTGCCCTTAACGATTGTAGTTAACACGTGCTTCGACCCCTAGATCTTTCTGTAGACTAACACGCTAATTGTGGCTCTTTCAATAATTACCAATCAATAGTTACCAATCTGTTAGCATATTGCTTTGTTATTTTCAGTGCAATTCTAAAGCTATGTTATGGCTGAGCAATTTGTTAACCACGGTTAGCGCTGCTCAGTGTTTATTTTGCCCAATCGATTCTAAAGGCTTATTTGAAGGACTACCCTGCATAGGGTGTAGTCCATGCTGAGTTTCTATGACCGATGACATAACCAGTAAGCAGTTATTGCCATCATTGGCTCAAGACTGGACAGCAAATACATAGCTTATTAAGGTTTGCACAGATATTGGATTGGTCAATTCCAACCGATCCAGAATGTGGCAGTAAGCTTTTTAACTGGTGTCAGTAATCATATTTGGAGTCTACTTTGACTCCAAATTCTCTTTTCTTTTCCCCCACAATGAACCGGTTCAACACTTCAGCTTCTAGCACCTGTGTACTGCACACAGAAGCTGTATGCCTGTTAACACCATATTAATACAATGGAGCCAAGTCAAAGCATGCATCTTTAGTTTCATCACACCCGACGCCAATGGCTAACTTTGTGTCCCAGAATCGTAACAGGATGTAGAGAAGCACACCTTCTGTCAACATATATATGTGCATTCAATGTAAGTACTGAGTTCAATAAACCTAATCGGGTTATTTAGGTGCCACAGAGCCAAATCCTGGGCTGCAGGATCAACTTAAGTAGAACAATAGATAGAGTCACTTCAAACAAAAAAGTGACCAATGCTCCGTGCACACTTTTGGGCATCTAATAATGCAAAATCAAACTTCTTCAAAGTAACATTTTTAGTGTCAACTTTTTAATCCGAGTTATATAAAATAAGAATTCAAAATCAAAACTATTAGCATTCAATTATTTATAGACAGTGCATAAACATGACATTACAAAACAATTTCTAATACTTCTTAGTGACTGTTTTAAATCCAAAAGTGCATGTGATCAATGTCTCTTAGGAGTCCTTTAATAGGTTTGATGCCTATTTTTCTCTTTCCTGTTATGCTAATCAATTTTTTCAAGATTCATTGCATAGTTCCTAATGGATGAACTTCTTATTGAAGTGAACTTTGTATTCACAACACGTTTCAGGCTAGTCATGCCCTTCTTCAGGTGTGGATAAGTGTCTTTTTCAATAAAAGTTTTTTCTGCAAATTAAATCATATTGATATTCCTATTGCTTCTTTACTTTAAATCAATTTCTTAATGTTACAAGAGATAGAGGTAATGATCTATTCCTCTGAAATGTCAACCTGTGATTGTAGAGTTTTCCTCTTTTTGCTGAGGTACTACTTTTGTTGAATATTCATATAGGTCCTTAACCTATATCTTGACTTCAAATGGAGCACCATATGGACCAAATCTGAAAGTGAATTTGAGGTAAATTGAATCCTTGTTGTTGAGGCACAGTGGTTTTTGCACCGGGACCAGTCGCTACAGTAACAGCACTGTGCCCCAGTGCAAAAACCTATATTTTCTTAGTATTTCATTCCTGTCTATTACATTCATCATGTATTGAAATTTCTCACCTCTGCTGGTGAGCTGATAGAGTCTTTATGCCGCTGGTTGATGTTGAGGATGATTGGTGAAGGAGAGGCAGAGGCTGGTGTAGTGCCTGATGATGCATTGTAGGATTACTTGGCTTGTTACTAGTGGTGCTTATTGCATGGGGAAGCAGGGAGTGAGGGAACCTCCAAGTCACTCCTGGATGCTGGAATCTTGGATGGCAGAACCCAGCCATTCTACTCATGGGCCAGGATCTAAAGGGCAGACCTGCAATCAAGGAATGAGATGGAGCTAGGTGAGAAGGGCACCGGGTGGGAACATAGGATGGAGCAGGAATGTAAGTGATGTGGAAAATGTGAACTGGCACAGATTTCGAGCGAATCTCCAAGACAAGGAAGTCATAAGACTGCTAGTGGCTGCTGGGAGAGCACCACTGTCATTTCCAGCCTTGGTATGTCCTCTTTAAGATGGTGCCTGTCCCTAAAATGGAACGAGTTGGTGGTTACACCCGATTGATCGCGAGACTAGTAAGCCGAAATGAGAACTTTTCTGTCACTTCATTGTCCATAAAATGGTTGAACTGCTACGATTACTCCTGCAAAGGCCAACCCATGGTTTACCAAACATGTTTTCAATGTAACAGCCCAGTTTGACACGTTATGTTATATGACTGGGATTTCTACTGCACACTGCTTCCATGTCCATGGTCTCTAGGCACTCACATGGATTTAAAATGGAAAAGGGACAGAGGGGGCAGGGGTGGTTATGTGATTAGAGAGGAAAGGCATAGTGTTATGCTTAACTGCTGGAGAATGTAGAACCAGAAGCAAATGAAGTCTGTGTGTGTGCGTTTTCTAGGTGGATAGTGATTTCCATGAGTTTTGTTTTTAGTTAGTTTAGGTTAGTTTATTTTCTTATATAGCACACCTAACCGAAGGGTATCTGGGTGCTTTAACTTATAAATACAACAGACGTTACATGCTTTCACAAGTTACATAAATGAAGCACAGACTTCATGTTACATTGACAGAGGTGAAACAAGAAATACAGTGTGAGATAGGCAAATCCTTTGTGTTACAAGACAAGGAAGCATGCTTTGTGCAGAGTTGAGAGCTCTTGTTGGCAGATGTCTAGTGTTACATATCTAGGCATGCACGAGGATCCAAGGGGGAGGTACAAAACATCAAGTTGCATAGCTATCTAGGCACGGACAATCCAGTGGAATGGGAGGCAATTAGTGTTACATGCCTAGATGCAGATAAGTGGCCAGGAAGAGTGAGCTATGATGTTTAGTATTCATTAATTGAGCTGTGAGAAGAGCCTCGATTTCACTTTGTTTCTGAATGACCAGAATTACGTCTCGACTCTTAGTGCCGGTGGAAGAGTGTTCCAAGTCTTAGCTGCTAGCACTGGGAAGCTAGATCTGCCAGCTGTAAGTAACTTGTATAAGGGGACATTTAAGCAGTGAGAGTAGTTCGATCTGGTAGGTCTGAGGGATTGTTTCCTAGAGAATATATTGACCAGGTATCTAGGGACTGAGTTTGAGATGCATTTGTATTTGACCATTAAAGTTCTGAAAATGATCCTGTTTTGAATAGGGAGCCACTTGAAATTACGGCTAATATGCAAGATGTGGGTAGATCGTGGAAGGTTTAGAGCAGCTCTGAGAGCATTATTTTGTAAAACTTGTAGCTTGTTTAGGTTACGCTTACTGGTGCCTAGATATAAGGTGTTGCAGTAGTCTAGTTTTGACAGTATCAATGCTCTAGCCAAGGTGATGCAGCTGTGTGTGGAGAGGAATGGTCTACACACATTTATTAATTTACAGGTGTAAGCCGTAGCGGACGCTGTAGCGTTGATTTGTTTGGACAGGGAGAGGGCCGAGTCCAGATACACTAGTAAGGTTTGGACATCATTGGATACTGTGATGTTGTTCCCATCAATGTTGAACGACTTGTATTTGGTCTCTAATTTATTGAGGCGTGACCTAGAGCCACAAGAAGTAACTCAGTCTTCTTGTCATTAAGGCATAAGCCATGATTGGCTATCTATGCCTGGATTCTAAGGTATGTTTCATTCAGTAGTTTGGAATCTTGATCGTAGGAGCCTGAGGGTGCGATGAGTATCTGTGTATCATCCGCGTAGTTTGTGTAGGATGGGAGATAATGTTTCTGTAGATAATCTGGGTGTTTTTGCCAGTGGAAAAAAGTTGCAAGTTGATTGGAGAGGTGTAGAGTTGTGACTGTTTTGGTACGGGGTTAAGGGTTATGTTTAGCCATTTGTGTTGGCAGGCATGTAATGAGTAAGGATGGACGAAACATGAGGTTGTTAATGGGTTATGTTCTTTGCATATTGTTTGCGGACAAAGTTAGTTCAGACACACTTGGATCTTGCGCCTTGGTTTTGGTGATGGGTATTTCAAAGAATATTGTGTGATCAGTTCCTTTTTTTTTTTTTTTCACCAGCAGATCTGTTTTTTCATGCGCTGTGCTTAAGTGGTGTTCTGGTCCAAAGATGTTTTGGGTAAGTGCCAGTTGAATATAAATCAGAGGTCTTGAAACTGTGTGGCGCGCAGGTGTGGTCACAATCCTGGGGGGTGTGAGTCCATGGGCTGAAACAAAAAATAATAATAATAATTGTATTTTTAAATGTTTTATTAATGGAGGGAATGGACAGGGTCGGATGGAGCATAAAACTGTCTTGGGCACCAATGAAAAAGTGGCCCACAGTTGCAAATGGCAATCCATTCCTTTGGTGACAGACTGTTTGAATAGTACCCAAGGTTATTTTTTGTTAAAATGTTATAAAATTGTGATATTTAAAGAATATTTATTCAGCAACAATGGTGAAAACCACTAGCTGCATAGTGAAGTAACTCATCAAACTTGCCCACATTGGCAAAAAAAGTGGCTCATTTTGACCCAAAAGAATGGCACACACTAGCATTTTGCATTTTTGGTTCGAACATTGCCCTATTGCCCTATTGCCCAATTTCCCTATAGGCCAGTCCGAGCCTGGCGGGTCATCCAGGGGGCATCAACCCATTATGGAGGAGCCGAGGAGACAGCCCAGTGAAACACTGAGCACTCCCTCAGCTGCTTTGTCCAGCTGAGGGAGTGCTCCTGGGCTGGCTGCACTGTCAAAGGGAAACATTGTTTCCCTTTGATGTTTTAATTCCCCAGACGCACATGCTCAATGATCTCATAATTTGTTTGCACTATTAATTCAATTATTGATTTATCTTTGTTGTAAATCATTGTCTACCGTCCCCTGTCCTCACCCTGTTGCCCTGCGGACGCTTTGAATCAGTTTTGCTAATTGTATAAGCGCCTAACAAGTGACCAATAAATACATTAAATAAATAAATAAATGAGCCATGCAAGGCTTAGGGCATTTTGCTTCTCCAGCCTTGCATAGCTCTTTGGAAATGCTTTCTGGGGAATTGCATGTCTGTATGTGTGTAGGGGAACTCCTGCGCCTCCTCGCACATATGGACAGAGCAGCCTGGAGTGGGGCGTTTCATCACCCACGCGCAGGCCCCTGCACGCATGTACAGGAATCAAATCAGGAAGCTATTGCTTCCTGATTCCTGTTCATGATGCAGGAGCTGGACCGGGGCAGAAGGTACGTAAATGTTAATTTATTTTTTATTTAAATGTGAGTATGGATGCGTGTATGCTTGTGTTATGAGTGAGTGTATGGTGATGGGTGCTCATATGAATGATAGAGTAATTGTTGTGTGAATGAGTGTGTGTGAGCTTCTTTTGGTCCGTTGAGCTGATTTTGGCGAGCGGGGGTAGGATGGATGGTTGTACAACGAAGGCATTTTAAAAATGATTTTGTTGCACAATCTCCCTACCCACCTGCCAAAATTAGCTCTCCTTCTGAGGCACTGTGGAGCCCAGGGGACATTGGATGGTACCAATTGCAAACTGTTTGGCTTTTTACCCAATTGTTTTTAAAGTATGCTCTAAAATGCAACATTTTAACCAATTATTTTAAAACAATTCCCGGGGGGATCCCCCGAACCGACCTTGATTGGTTTGGGCTCCCTCGCTACGCTCGGTCACCATTGCATATCTGGGGGAAATATTTATGCCCCTACACTTCAAAAATTGTCTAGCTGCCACTGTCCCTGGGACTGTGCTGGGAGCAGGGTGGGAGAGCCCAGGGACTGTGGTGGGAGTAGGATGGGCGGGAGGCATGGGACCTTCAAGACCTTCCTCTTTGCTTCTGATTTCTCTCCTCCTCTCCCCCGCAGAACTCCTGACTGAAACTGCACTGGTCACCAGGCTACCCTCTGATCTGGGGCACTTGGGGCTGTTTCTCTATCCCTATAGTCCCCTACCAGATTTTGACACTAGATGTCTGCACTTACCCCTCCACTTGCCACAAGCTGGCCGCACTTTTATTGCACTGCCCCTTCCCTCTTTTCCCCCACACTTTTCCCTTTCCCCCCTCCCCTGCACTTGCGCGATCTCAATGTCACCTGCCCTAGTAAGGTCATTGTCTTTGTCTTCTGTCTGTTCCCCCTCCCTTGCCTCGTCGCGCCTTGAAACACTTGTGTATAGGCGCATTATAAATGCCATATCATATCATACTGGTAGGAGCAAGGTGGGGAGAGCACAGGGTTTGTGGTGGGGAAGGGAGAGCCCAGGGACTGGGTAGGAGTGGGATAAAGGTGCCCAGAAACTGTGATGGGAGCAGGCGGGGGAGCCCAGGGACTATACTGGGAGTAGGGTGAAGTGATGGCATGTGATAGTTGATAGCCATTTGGCTTTTTTGGGGAGCCCGGCCAACCCACATTTTGCTTGTGGGGGACCCAGGCCTAAAACGTTTGAAGACCACTGGTATAAAGCTTTGCTCCTGGTTGTTAGTTGTTTCCTTGTTTTCTTCTTGGTAAGATGTTCCTATTGTGTGGGTTTCAGGCTTTCCAAGTGGCTGTGATGGTAGATGGATTGCACTTAGGTTTGCTCCTTTTGTTTATTCTGGTGTAACTTTGATTAGCCTGGTATTAGGTTGGCTAATGGGGATGCTTGATGGCTGTGTGCAATAGTTTTTGTTTCTCGTTTGATTGTGAGATGTTCTTTATCCTGGTATCTACGGGGTATAATAATCCAAAGCTTTTGATTGGCTGTCATTTGTTTTTTCGTGTAGATTGTTTGTGTTGTTTGTTAGTTCCACGTGTAATTCAGACAAATGCTGGTGATGTAAGAAGGGCCGCAACGGTATAGCATGCTAGCCGTACACAATTGGGTTGCTGTGATTTGTTTTTTTGTCCTTGTATTTGTTCGCTTTGTTCATTCTGGTTTGTCATTTGATGGGTGGGTGCCGGTCATACGATGGTTGCGATTTTGTGGTGATGTGTTGTCCTGTATTTGTCTCTCACTGGGTTATGAGTTGTTATGTAGCCAGGTGCATTAAAAAGCAAGGTGTTAAGCAGTTTTCTAAATGTTATATATTCTTCAGTTGTGCAGATTTCTTTAGGAATGGATTTTCAGGGGCGTGGCTTGGAGCCGATGCAATGCAGTCGCTCTTCTAAAGCCGCCCGTGGACGATCCCGATGCTTCAGCTAAAATCGTGCGGTTCCTGTGGCCTATACGACCCACCGACGACAGCTATGTGGATCGGAACCGATGGGGCTCTAGCGGCTCAAAGATGAAAGCTGAGAGAGGGAGCACTATGTCCGTACTCGTCGCCTGAATCCTGGTCCCCCCCTCTGCGGCTCGAAGAATCCAAGATGGCGGGCGCATGTATGATGGCGGCCACAGTCAGGAGTCGGAGGCGATCCTCCCCGTAACACTCGAGCCAGAGGGGACAGACGTACATCCAGATATCTAGACAAACGGGGACTGTTTCCATCGGCCGGCGAGGTCCCCCCCTGGAATCGGCAAGGAGCCCTGCATACATCGGCCCCATTTTGCATACCCTCTCCCTTTTCCTCCTGGGGCGCCCCGGCCCACGCCGCCCTACACACTTCCAGCGGACAGAGATCTACGCGGCTGCGTTAGTGGCCCACCTGGATGCTCGGTGGGGCCTACCTTCCGGCTCATGGACACAGATAGAGGCGACTCAATTCCTGAAGCGAAGATGAGAGACCCTCCCTCCAACGGTTGGCAACGGGAGCCCTCAGCGGGAGCCCCTTGAGAAATTTAAGGTAGGCCTAGCTTGAATGCACTTCTCCCTGAGCGCTTCCTGGGGCGCCCCGGCCCACAGTCCGGCTCCTCTTCATCACTACATCGCTCCCAGCGGCCATTGTCCTGCCTCTAACAACTAGCGCGATGTCCAAGCAACAAAAGACCACCAAGTCTTCTGACATAGCAACTTTGCTGACTGCTTCCGACAAAGCTAAAAAACAAGATTCCTGCTCCTCTCTCCCACGGGAATCCGTAGATAACAAGGGACCTTTGGCGACCAAAGAAGATATCCGTGAATTCATGGCGGATATCAAATCAGAATTCCGCTCTTGTATGGCAGAACTCACAACTAAACTGGAAAGCACAGACAAAAAGGTCTCGGAGGTTGAACAAAGAGTAGGAGTTGTTGAGGATCATATCCAAGACCATGGCTCCGCGCTAACAGAGGTCCAATGCTCAATCGGACTACTGCAGGATAGGTGCGACATCTTGGAATACAAGCAAGAAGACCTCGAAAATAGGGCCCGGCCCAACAACCTCCGCATTTGGGGGGTTCCCACCTCGATCCCAGACAAGGGGTTAGCTGAATATGTGGGCCTCTTTTTCCAATCTCTTCTCCCCGACCTCGAAGATTCACTGCTTCTCCTGGATCGCACCCACAGGCTGAACCCCCGACGCGGAGTGGAATCGGATGGCCCCCCCGACGTCATTACTAAGGTGCACTTCTTTACTACGAAGGAAGCCATCTCGGCAATAAGCCGCTCCAAAGACGAGATTACATTTCAAGGGACTTCTCTCCAGATCTTCCAGGACCGTTCTCTGCTTACTCTTCAAAAGAGGCGAGCCCTTGCCCTTTAACCGCCCTTCTTCAGGCTCAAAAAATCTGCTACAGATGGGTCTTTCCCACAGCTTTGCAATTTTCCTACAAGGGCTCGCTCAGGAAAATTAGCCACCTGGAAGATGCTACCGACATCCTACGTCCAGAAGCTTCCAATCCCTCGTCTCTCCCGCCCTCCGAAGCAGCGGCTGATTCAAACCTGGTGGCCTCCCCTAATCCCACACAAAACTCTTGGTCGAGGGTTCCCAGATTCCGGAAGAGTAAATAGCCAGATGCGACCCCATGATGGAGCTTTCACCTCGATCCCAGCTCACAGTCTGGCACCATGTTCCGATCTACACCCTCAGGAACACAGATAAGCTTTATTCTTTAAGCAGTGGGCATTATTCCATGGCCCATGCCCGGTTCCAAGGCACAATCCATCTACGAGTCCTTGGAACAAACCACTAAGATTGCTCATAAGGTTAGCCATGTTGGCTACACACTGTTCGATGGCCCCGTTGGCCAAGGGAGGCATTAGACCCGCAAAAGGTCAGCCACCCTCAGTTAAAACTCGGTCCTCAAGTTGGCGGCCCTAGAAAAAACCACACAGGCAGGTTGGGGAATGGCTACACACTCCGTGACATGATGGCTGATTCCGCTACATCTCCCCCTCTCCCCCAAGACTCGTCAACCTCTTCGGACCTGGCCCCGGAACATCGAACTTTAAGGTTCGTCTCCCTGAATGTCAAGGGACTAAATTCACCCGCCAAACGCAAGTCTATCCTACAGAAGCTTCAGAACGACGGTGCAGCTGTGGATATGCTACAAGAAACCCATCTGCTGCTGGCAGACTACAGCCACATGCGCTCCCGAGACTTTCCAAAGCAACTTTTTGCATCTGGGAACTCCAAGAGGGGTGGCACAGCTATCCTATTCGGGAGGGGCCTGAACCTCCAGATTCTGGACTCTATAAGCTGCCCAGAGGGGCGATACATGGCGGTGAAATGCCTATTACTAGGACAACTCTATTCTATAATCTCTGTATACGCACCCAACTCAGGCTAGGCGCTGTTCTATGAATCCCTGTGCACAACCCTCTCCCCATTTTTGGAAGGCCAGATAGTGATTGGAGGGGACTTCAATGGGGTCCCAGACCCCTCTAAAGACAAGTCACACCCATCCAGTGCTGGAGAACTCACCATAGCTCTGGCTCTCCTACAACTATTTAGAACCATGGGAGTGGTGGATTCATGGGGAGTACTCCAACCATCCGAAAGAGACTTTTCTTTTATTCATATGTCCACCGGACCTTCTCCAGGATAGATCTTCTCCTAGTGTCCCCACAAATCTTTATGTTTACGAATGATGTGACAATTGGCTCCAGAATCTTGTCTGATCATGCTCCGGTGACCCTGGAAATACGAGTGCAGGAACCAGCTAACTGTAACGCTCACCTGATTCCCGCAGAGGCGCCGGTCTTGACTGGGTGAATGCCGTATCTTCAAAGGTGATGTGTAACACACGGTTGGCTCTTTGGGCTGGACCTCTGTGCACTGTATGTCTGACTCGAAGAGTAGATACAAAATATGGGATTAATGAACTGGGGTTATTGGGTGCCTCTCTCCTCTTCCCTTTCTCTTCTCTTGTAGAACCCCAAATGTTAACGCCCTCACCTTAGGTAAGTGAACGCCGAGCTCTCCATCTGCCTCGGGGCAGGGTGCCGTAACCAGTTCCTTCACTGGATAAGGGTGCAGGCCTCTTGACCTCAGAGGACTGCTCTCCGTCGTTAACTGCACGAACGGTAAGTTCTGGGCGCTTCAAATGTCTTAAAAGTCTTTTGTAATGATATCTCTTGTTTTGCAGAGTTCCGGCGATGGCGGATGGCGGGCTGATGAGAGCTGAGGATCGAACCCGCGTGAGGAATAGAAGCGCCTGGAAGCATGTAGGTAAGCGCTTGTAGCCTGCTTCACGATGCGCACTAACTGTCCCTTTTATCTTGCAGGTACAAGTTCGGAGCTTTAGAGAAGCTGAAGGGTGCTGGAATACCCACTGGATTCGGCGTGGGAAGGAGTAATGGCACGTGAGTAATAAAGTAGCCCAATGTCTTTAAACGCACCTTCTTTTGTCTTTCAGATGCAGGATGCAGCGCCGAAGGCCTCCGGAGCGTGCGAAGAGCTGGTAAGCTTTTGTCTTTCAGATGCCGGAATGCAGTGCGAAGACCTCCGGAACATGCGAAGAGTAGGTAAGCCTTTGTCTTTCAGATGCCGGAATGCAGCGCGAGGCGTTGGTGACGGCCGATGGACCAGGTAAGAGATGCGCTGCCACTGAAGACCGTAGTGCTAACCTGTTCTTTCTTTGTCTTTACAGGTGCTGCTGAAGACTGGATTCCAGGATGGTAAGCCTTTGTTTCCTTAGGCCCAGGATCAGAAGCAGAAGACACGATGAGCGTTCTGCTGCAGCGAATGCAGAATAACACAAAGCAAGATTCATCCATCGGGTGTGGTTTAAATAGCCTCCTGTAGTGCTTAGGTGTCTCCTTCCACAGCCACGCCTAGGTAAGAAAAGAGTTCCTGCTTTCCAGAAGAGTTCCAGTGTTCTGAACCTAGGGAGTGGCTCCTGCCCCACCCAACAGGAAAAGTAGTCCCAAACAGAAGAGGATCCGGGGTTCAACTGGCAGGTAAGTAAGCAGCATGGTCTGCTGCAGGTAAGTCCACCCAAGCATTATGAGCCCGGCGCTTCCAGCGCTGGGACTGGGCATCTTTATGAGCCTGGTGCCACTGGCGCCAGGACAGGGTCCAAAAGGTCCCAATTGGGACTGGCTGGCACTCGGAACCGGGGTTATGGGTCTGCTTCCAAGGGAGTCGGGCAAGTCCTGATCTTTTGGAAGAAGAGATCATGACAGCACCCCCCCTCAAGGCCCCTCCCAAACCAGGCTTCTCTGGGGGTTTGGGTTTGTTAGGAAATGTTCGATGAAATCTTTTGATTAGACGAGGCGCGTGGACATATTCTGCAGGTTCCCAGGATCTTTCTTGGGGACCGTAGCCTTTCCAGTCAATCAGGTAAAATAGTTTAGATTTGGAGATCTTGGAATCCAGGATGCTTTTGACTTCAAACTCGAGTTCTCCATCAACTAGAATAGGTTTTGGAGATGTAGTTAGTCGGGTTTGAGGTTGCACAGGTTTTAATAGAGAGACGTGGAAGACCGGATGTATCTTCATGTGAGGGGGCAAGTCCAACTTGACCGCTACTGGATTTACTATGGTAGTGATGGAATAGGGACCAAGGTATCTTGGGTTGAATGTGCGTGGTCCTTTTAGAGGTAGATATTTGGTGGATAACCAGACTTGATCTCCTACTTGATATTGGGGGGCTTCCTTCCGATGTTGGTCTGCTCCTTTCTTGTATTGTTCTTTTAGCCCTTTGAAGGTGAGAAACGGCTTCCTTAAAGGCTTGGGTGATTGTAGAATGCAGGTGGTCTACTGCTGGTGTTCCAAGATCTTGGAGTGGATCCACCTCAGAGTTATTGTAGGCATATTCGGCTATCCAAAGGATATCTTTCCAAGTTTTTTCAGTTTGTTGTAGCATGCAGCGCAAATACTGTTCCAGAGTTTGATTGGTCCTCTCGGTTTGTCCGTCGGTTTGAGGGTGGTGGCTGGTCGAAAGTCTCACATCAATTTGAGCCGACCGACAGCAACTTTGCCAAAAATGAGAAATAAATTGACTACCTCGATCCGAAATTAGAACTGAAGGAAAACCATGCAGTCGGACGATGTTTTCGAGAAATTCTCAGGCCAGAGTCGCTGCTGTTGGTAAGCCTTTGAGTGGAATGAAATGCGCCATCTTGGAGAATAGGTCCACGATTACTAGGATCGTATTGTATCCGGAGCATGGAGGTAGATCGGTGATGAAGTCCATAGAAAATGTATGCCAAGGGCGAGGCGGGATGTCAATAGGGCGTAAGAGGCCGGCTGGTTTTTCCTTTTGACTCTTGTTTTGGGCGCATACTCCACAGGACATTATAAAGTCTCTGATATCTTTTTTCCAAGACGGCCACCAGAAGTAGCGCTTGATCTTTTCCGAGGTCTTGGTCATACCGGGATGTCCTTCCATTAATGAATCGTGATAACAAGAGATTACCTTTTTCTGTAAATCTGTGCTGGGCAGGTATAACCGTTCTTGGAAATATAATAGGTTGTCCTTCACCGTAAAGTCCTTTCCCTGCAGATGCCAATTCTGTATGTCTGCTGGAGTTACCAGTAGCCTGGCTTTATCCTTAACTTCCTCTATGGATTGTGTGGCGATTACACCTAGAATTCTTTGTTCGGGAATGATAGGTACAGGTTTAGGATTGATCAAATGTTCTTCCACTCCCATCCGAGAAAGGGCATCAGCTTTACCGTTTTTTGTACCAGGTCGATAGGTAATTATGAAGTCAAACTCGGCAAAGAATAGTGCCCAACGGAGTTGCCTAGAGGATTGAGCTTTTGCGGTTTTCAAATATTGCAGGTTTCGGTGATCTGTAATCACAGTAACGGTGTGTCGGGCCCCCAGAAGATAATGCCGCCAAGCCTTAAAGGCGGACTTGATAGCTAGAAGTTCCTTATCAGTAATAGTGTAATTGATTTCAGGAGGCGAGAATTTGCGGGACCAAAATGCCACGGGATGCAACTGATTGGTTACTGGGTCCTTTTGTGATAGAACTGCCCCCATGGCAAGGCTCGAAGCATCAGTTTCAACGATGTAGGGGAGTTCTGGGCAAGGATGTTTTAAGATCGGTGCAGAGATAAATCTAGTCTTCAAATTCTGGAAAGCTTGTTCCGCCTCGGTAGACCATTCAAAACGTTTGTTTTTCTTTAACAAGGCGGTGATGGGCTGGACTATTCGAGAGAATTCGGGGATAAACCTGCGGTAAAAGTTAGCGAAGCCTAACATGCTTTGAACACCTTTTACGGAGGATGGCGATGGCCATTTGAGAATTGCATCGACCTTCTTTGAATCCATACGCACTCCGCTAGGTGATAATATGAATCCCAAGAATTCAACTTCAGTCACGTTGAAAACACATTTTTCCAACTTAGCGAAAAGTTTGTGTTGACGCAATCTCTCGAGGACCATTTTCACGTGTTTCCGATGTTCAGTTTCCGATGAAGAATAAACGAGGATGTCGTCAATGTAAACAACAACACACACATCTATGAGCTCTCTGAGGACATCGTTCATAAAATATTGAAAGGCGGCCGGGGCATTGCAAAGTCCGAAGGGCATGACCTGATATTCAAATAGCCCATACTTGGTGCGGAAGGCCGTCTTCCATTCATCGCCCTCTTTTACTCATACCAAGTGGTAGGCTCCTCTAAGATCCAGCTTGGTATATATGCATGCTTTTCTGACTTGGTCCAGGAGTTCAGGGATCAAAGGTAACGGATATCTATTCTTAACGGTGATCTGGTTCAGGGCGCGATAATCTATACAAGTTCTAAGGTCCCCTTCTTTTTTTTGGAACGAAGAACAAAGCTGAGGAAGCAGGGGACTTGGAAGGACGAATAAACCCATTCGCTAGGTATTGATCCAGGTATTGTCGGAGGTGAAGGTTCTCAGGCTCGGTGAGGGCATAAATTCTACTACAAGGAGGAGTGGATCCAGGTATCAGGTCTATCTGGCAGTCATAAGACCTATGAGGAGGTAGAGAGTTAGCATGATCCTTCCGGAAAACATCTTGGAATTCTAGGTATTCGGGAGGTAACTGGGGAGTCTCCGAAGAAATTGCTGCCAGTGCAACACCAGGTGGAGGGTGACAAGTAGAGACACATTCTGGAAACTGAACCGTTCTTGCTCGCCAATCGATCTGAGGATTGTGTTTCTCTAACCAAGGTATTCCTAGAATAATCTGGAACTGAGGGGCCTTGATCACATCGAACACGATCTTCTCATGGTGTTCATCTTGACTTACTAGCGTCACTTCTTGAGTGGTATGCGTTACTGGTCCGGAGGCTATCTCCGTACCATCCACCGTAGTAATGACGTCCTTTACAGCCTTGGGACAAAGAGTTAGATTCATCCTCAAAACCATTTCATGATCCACATAATTGCCGATGGCACCGCTGTCGACGTAAGCTTCAATCGCATGTAATCGATCCGGATGATCAGGGTTAATGAGGACCATAGGTATCACGAAATGCGAGGTCACGGAACTGGTTTTAACGCTCAGCAAGAGGACCTCTATTCTTGTCGGGCGAGGTCGTTTCCCTGCTCAGAGTTTGTGACCTTGGTAACTGCAGCTCCTACTGCCTTCTTGGCTGGTTTCACCGGACAGTCTCGAAGAAAGTGCCCTAAGTTTCCGCAATAGAGGCATAATTGCAACTGTTTTCTCCTTTCCCGCTCCTTTTGTGTTAGTGTCCCTTTCAGGCCCCCTATTTGCATGGGTTCCCCGGAGTCTACTCCTTTGGAAGGAGTTGGTGGTTTGGAAAATTCTCGAGCATCAAACTTGGAACGATCGGCCTTCCTGTTCTGCAGTCTGTGATCTATTTGAACGACTAAGTCAATATAGTCCGAACAGTCTTGCGGGGGATTCACTACTTGGGCTAACACATCTTTGAGCTCTCCACGTAGACCTCTATAAAACAGCGTAATCCTTTTGTCCTCAGGCCATCGAGTTTCCACTATCAGTCTGTTGAAAGACGCAATATAAGCCAAAAGGTCTTGATTACCCTGTCGCAATGAAAGGAGCTCATTGACCAAGGCCTGCCCCTGTGAATGTCTTGCAAACAGTTTTTCCATACTGAGCTGAAAAGCTTGAAAATCATGGAGAACCGGATCATCTTGATTAACTAGAGGGATCGACCAGTCTGCCGCATTGCCACTAAGGTACGAAAGCACAAAAGCTACCTTAGCTTGATCAGTTGGAAAGGCTGCTGGCCGGCATAAGAAGTGCAACCGGCACTGATTAATGAATACTGCAAACCTCTTTGGGTCACCAGAAAATCGTTCGGGCGGAGCCAGAGGTACATTCCCAGGTAGGTTGATCTGCACTGGGTTCGTAGAGGATGTTGAAGGAAGATTTGCCCCTGATGCGGGTAACGGAGTTTGTCCGTCTTGTGACTGTAGCAATTGTCTAGCGAGATCGTCTGTTCGCTCCTTGGAAATAATCAGTTCCCTTCTTAGAGCATTCGTTTCCTGATGGGCTGCATGCACTTCTGCTCTTAGTTCCCCAAGTAACTGGGCTAGTTGGTCGGTATCCGAGGTTTCCATAGCGCCTGGGTGGGAGTTTTGCGGTAGGCTTTGTGTTCTGTAACGCTCACCTGATTCCCGCAGAGGCGCCGGTCTTGACTGGGTGAATGCCGTATCTTCAAAGGTGATGTGTAACACACAGTTGGCTCTTTGGGCTGGACCTCTGTGCACTGTATGTCTGACTCGAAGAGTAAGATGTCTGCAGATAGAAAATATGGGATTAATGAACTGGGGTTATTAGGTGCCTCTCTCCTCTTCCCTTTCTCTTCTCCTGTAGAACCCCAAAGGTTAACGCCCTTACCTTAGGTAAGTGAACGCCGAGCTCTCCATCTGCCTCGGGGCAGGGTGCCGTAACCAGCTCCTTCACTGGATAAGGGTGCAGGCCTCTTGACCTCAGAGGACTGCTGTCCGTCGTTAACTGCACGAACGGTAAGTTCTGGGCGCTTCAAATGTCTTAAAAGTCTTTTGTAATGATATCTCTTGTTTTGCAGAGTTCCGGCAATGGCGGATGGCGGGCTGATGAGAGTTGAGGATGGAACCCGCGTGAGGAATAGAAGCGCCTGGAAGCATGTAGGTAAGCGCTTGTAGCCTGCTTCTGTCATGATCTCTGCTTCCAAAAGGTCAGGGTTTTCCCAACTCCCTTGGAAGCAGATCCATAACCCAGGTTCCGAGTGCCAACCAGTCCCAATTGGGCTTCCAGCGCTGGGACTGGGCATCTTTATGAGCCTGGTGCCACTGGCGCCAGGACAGGGTCCAAAAGGTCCCAATTGGGACTGGCTGGCACTCGGAACCGGGGTTATGGGTCTGCTTCCAAGGGAGTCGGGCAAGTCCTGATCTTTTGGAAGCAGAGATCATGACACTAACCCCCAACAGCGCAGATGGACCCTATATGATCCGATTCTCAACGAGATGCCACTCAGGGACGCAATCGCAACCGCAATCACTAACTTCTTTAAGGAGAACCCCAGTGAGGACACCTCTACCGCCAACGCTTGGGACACAATGAAAGCAGTAGTGCGGGGTGAACTGATTGCGCAAGGAGCGGCCTATCATAGACACAAGCGTCAAACTCGCCAGGGCCTTGAGGAAGATCTTAAAAATGCAGAAAGGACCCATAAGGAGAAGGGCTGGACCCCTAAAATCCAGCGAGCCATCCGGATAGCACAGAAAAAGATTGAGGCCCACTATGCTGAACACACTGCCCACCAAATGGCAAAAGCAAAACATTTTTATTATGCTAAAAACAACAAAGCAAATAAGCTACTAGTGCCCAAGCTTGCCAAAGCGAAGAGGAACAATACAATTGTGGGCCTGCGGGACCAACAAGGCAAGGTCCATTACGCTGACCAGGACAAACTGCGACTCGCTGCGGCCCATGGAGGAACAGAAGGAATACTTACGGGGTGCGGCACTTCCCCGTCTAAAAAGAACAGCCCGTGACTCTTTGGAGGCGCCGATCACTGATGAAGAAGTGGACGAGGCAATAAAAACTCTCAAATCCCGAGCCCCTGGCCCTGATGGCTATACAACAAGGTTCTATAAGATTTTCAACCCCCAGCTATTAGCAACTTTGGTACAGTTGTTTAACTCGTTCAGGGCCACGGGCACTGTAACCCCGTTCATGCAGGAGTCAATTATGGTCTTACTACCTAAACCTGGGGGCGATCCGAAGAACCCTGCATCATATAGACCCATTGCCCTGCTCAACATAGATGCCAATATTTACTCTAAAATCCTGGCGTCTCGTCTGTCTCGATTCTTGCCGGAGATAATCAGTGCGGATCAGAGTGGCTTCCTCAGACACCGCTCCACGGCCGACAATATCCGAAGAGCCTTGGATCCGGTGGAACTCGCTTCCCGAGATTCCCGGGAGTTGGTGCTCTTGGCCCTGGACGCGATCAAGGTGTTTGATAAAGTGGATTGGACTTTCATGAGGCTCACCCTGGAGGCTTTTGGATTTTGCCCGGAATTCTGCACCATGACGCTGGCAAAACCCTTCTTAGAGTTAACGGCACCCTCTCCTCCCCATCAACCTAACTTGCGGAACCTGACAGGGATGCCCGCTGTCGCCACTTCTCTTCGCTTTAATAATGGAACCATTTGCCCAGTGGATCCTGCAATCGAAGGCTTTCAATCAGGCCCGGCGCACCACAAACTGGCCCTATATGCAGCTGATGTCCTCCTGACTATCACGAAACCCCGCTCCTCCCTCCCTCAAGCCCTGGCTGAGATAAAAAGCTATGGCAGGGTCACAGGCTTCACAGTTAACTACCGGAAATCAGTCGCCATGGGAGTGGGCTTCACCCGAGAAGCCCGAGAAGCCTTGGTTCCGCTGTGCCCAATACATTGGTCGACCAAAGAACTTAGCTACTTGGGAGTTCAGATCCCGGCCAGTCCAAGCGAGACTTATCGGGCTAATTTTCCCCCATTATTTACAAACTTGGAGGCAGATTTGAGATGGTGGGCGACACAAGAGATATCGCGGATTGGCCGTATCACAGCCTG